>NW_024881275.1:20605549-23105549 GCF_018691265.1 Tyto alba | reverse complement strand
TTATCCGTTATGGTCACAAACTTAGTACTAAGACCAGAAGCCTGGTTTTATTTTTCAGAGGATGAAAATACCTGCAACAGCAACTTAGGCACTACTTGTCTCCACTACTTCTCTAATTCCAACAGATACTAAATACATTCTTCCTGCCCTTAACTTTTATTGTTGGAGAAAGGAACATCAAAAAAACTAGGGGTTGAAATGAATAAAGATAATGCAATTCTGAAGGTGCCAGAAGAACTTCACATTAATTTTCTGATTTGGTTATGCTATTATGATGTTTCATCCGCTTTCAGCACTACCAAAATGAAAAGAGAGTCAGATATCAGAACAAAGGTTGGGAGAGGCTCACCCAAAAAGAGAAACAAAATAATGATGAGCTGATGATTTTCACCTAACATTTTTTGTGATTCGTATGCCTGCAGTCCTCCATGGAAGTTACAAGCAAGGCACCCAGCAGACTGGAAAGATGCAGGTAACCCCCTTTATCACATTATATAAGGAAAGCATGCAATGTTTTGATACTGTTTGAGCAACTTCCTTACTCTACCCATGAGAAATTTCAATCAAGGCAATTTCCTTCAGAACTTTGATAGTAAGGACCTATTTACTTTCTTTCTACTCACTAGCACATAAAGCTGGCTTAATTTCTGTTTGTGTTTACCTCCAACTACCATGCTGTGCAACAATAAATCTGCCTCTGTACTTAAACATCTGACACCAGTAAAAGAAGCAGCATGTGTACACTGAATTTGATACAACAGCAAACTAGTGATAGAAAACCAGCACAGAAGCACAAAGACCTAAATCTCCACATGCACATTGAGTTCCTTTCCATTTTCTGCTTTTGCAGAAATGTGCAGGCTTATTCCTCAAGGAGGCAATTCTTCCATAACACTTGGTAATAGCAACCCCCATGCTGAGTTTAATCAACTCAGCAGGAAACAACCACAGGCCTTGGGTTCTTATCATACAACTCTATACAAACAGCTTCTTGGTAAGCACTATCTGGTATGGATTCACAATTTGCAGAGATTAGCACTGATCTTTTCCCAGTTCAGTTTCTAGTTTGCACTGAAAAATTGTTTAGAATTGTTTATAGCCCTCCCAGATGTTAAAACTGAGGTGCCTTGACCCTGAAACCTTTATATTTTCTCATACTAGCCTGCATACCTCCAGAATTAAGGTTTGAAATATAAATGCCAATATAGAAGAACTCAGTATTTCAGGATATTTCCTGTTCATTGCCTTCAGAGGTATGAATATTAATAGGTCTTCTCTGGTCCTGGGCCTCTGTTATACTTGGAGGCTACTTAGGTTATGAGGACAGCTTTCCACCCCGCTCTGAACAGTGTCTTTATTATTACACACTACTTCGCTTGCAGCCTACATAAAATGTAAGAATAGCTCAAATAGAAGGTAATTTTTTACACTGGGATACAGTCATCACTGTAGAGACCACTCATGATATGTTAGGTTCATGATTTCTGGCATGAAATCACCCTTTATCATGCATCACGTAAAGGTTCACAAATGGTTTGAAATTTTACACTAAATTCAGAGATTAAAAAAAAAAAAAAAAAAAGGAACACACTCTTTATAAAACAAATTCACACTAATGAACTAGAGTCAGTTCACTTTCTAGCCACATAAAAGGACAAAATTTCACATCTGTTCTAAATACATTTTACATCTGCACAGAGTCAATGCACTAATTCTTTCAAGTCAGGGTAAATACATGTGTAAACATCAGGCTTGACTGAGAAGATCTAAATGTGATTCTAGTAGCATCAAATCCATGGTTAAACAAGGGGGTTAATGCTGGACTGCTAGGAATACAGTGCCTTTAGCTCTTGGCCTGCAAGTGATGGACCAGAAGATGCTGCAGCTATGTAGTGCCCAGCCCTGCTGTGGTATAAACCAACTTGGGTAGGTCACCTTCTCATAGGAAGATCAATTTTGCATAAGTAGGCTTCAAGCTAGTTTTATGCTGGCTAATCAAAAACAAGATTTTGTCTTACATATTTTCTTTACCACATCCTTTGGCAAGTTCTACAGAAGTGTTATCACATGCTATGCCCAACTCAGGTCAGATTTTTATCACTGGGTGACTTGGTACTGTGCTGATCCAGTTTTATGATTGTGGAAGCAGCAGCCAAAAACAACAAAGAGGTTTATAAGACAACAAACCTTACACTTCTGAATAAGTTCTGTTCCGTGTGTGTCATATTAAAAGCTACTGGGACATGAACAATTCCTTCACCTTCATTAAATATCTCTGTACAGGTTTTTGGTTTTGTTATTGTACCAGTTCTTTCCTCTTGGGTCTTCTGCATTAACATTAGTTAACACAAGACTGCATTATTTATACTTAGAGGATACTGACAACAGCTCCATGTCCTGACATTTTTAAAGTCAGCATCTGTCAGACACTTGGCACACCAACAGGCTCAGACGCTTTCCCCCTGCACCCTGTATTTAGCTCCCTGCATTCAAGACCAGCTCTGCCAAGGTGGAGCCTTGGACAAAACTGTCAGGGAAACAGCTGTGCTGTGAGATGACTTCCTGAGTGGCTCTCCCTCAGCTCAGGCCCTTGCCCCTTGCTGTCTCTGACCTACTGACTTCACTCCCTGGCTGACCCTGGACCTGCCTCATCAGTGGGGCTGGTGTGGTGGCCACCAATCCCTTGGCCACCCCTGGTCACTGTCCCAGCTCCACACCACTCTCCTCGTTGCAGTGTGGTGGGTCTGTACCCTGGCTGATGTGGGTATAGTCCTGTTGGCCGCCTTATCATCCTCAGGTCTCACTCCCAGCTCCTGCAGAGTGTTTGCTCACTGACAACATCCTAGACTTGTCAATCTCCTTTTCTACTCCAGAGTGAACCAATGCTTCTGGTTTTATTTCAGCTATTTTCAGCTTTTAGACTGTGTCTTTCTGTTGCCCTTTTTAATCTATGTTCCAAGAGTCTTAGGGGAGGTTGTCTTTTTTTTTTATTAGAGGTTCTCAGTAAATTAACATTTTGCACTACTTACAACTGTAGTAGTAGACTTTGTCAAGTTAGTTTTTTCTAGTTAGGGACATAAAATAACAAAATACATTTACATGAAAATTTTTGCCCCTCTAACTGGATGCTGACAGTCATCTAGAGACAAGAAGAACCATATGCTTCCTAGTTAATTTTGTTCAGAGTGGGCACTGGATTCCTGGATTTCTCCTGCACCACACTGCATGATTTATAACAGTTTTTAACCTCACTGATGACAATTTGCCTTTGGATGCTCTGACTTATTGTATCTTAAATTCAGATATCATGAAGCCAAATATTTGTCTTAAGTCTGAAATGTCTCTTTTTTTTTTTTTCCAAAGCCTCAGCCTAACAATGAGCACCATTCAAATCCTGCAGCATGAGATAGATCTCTTCAACAATAAGTGTTTATTTAGTGCTTCTAGTAATTTTCTTACAATGCTTAAATATTTTTTGTGTTGTTTTCTAATGTTTCATCATCATCTGTTACAGGGTTATTACTCATTCTGTGGCAACTAAGCCACCTCTATGCTGATCTTGTCCTCTAGGGTACTCAGTAGCCTCAAAGCTAGTCAGTACTTGAAGAAACAGGTAAGGGTTAGAGAAAGTGATACTAACCAGCTTTTCCAGAAGAATTCAGGACAGAATTGATTACAGTTCTATGACTTCTATGCTACTTTACATCACAGTGAACAACTCATTTATGTAAATTCTTCTCTTGAACACTTCTATGAGCCAGCTTTTATTTTTTGTTTATTCAGTAAGTTACTAAAACTATCTTATATCTATACAGTGCATTATTTTGAGAGAAATGGCTATGATACAGTAGCATTTTGATACTGCAATGAACACGGAATAAAGAGAATTGGCTTTCCTATCACTCTCTTCAGGAAGAAGGGAGACTAGATGAATGATGCAGAACTCTCCAGAGCAAAAGGCTTTCTCCCTTTTTGTTTTATTTTGATTTTACCACAATATTATTTTAATCTGCATGGGAGTTGAAGTTCTTTGAAGCTCCCCATAAAGACACAATGTAAGAAACGGTAGCACTGATATTTAGGACCCAGCACTTAAGTGCTGCAATTGCATAGTTCATCTTTATTTATGGCTCAAGTCATATAGGAATTGTAGGAAAATCTGAGAAATATTGTCCTGATATTTGCCAGTAGCAATAAAACAATCATATCAGAAATATGCCAGCATCCAACATGAAAATATAATCCTTTCTTCATTTACATCTTCAGTGGTGCAAGAGAAGTACAAAAGGACCTAGATAGTCCCATAGATCAGGTCACTTATTCAATAGATTCACTGGTGCCTTCTCTTACCTACTCTTGTAAGATTCAGGGTCTTCAACTCTCATTCAGGTCTTCCTTTGTGCAAGGTGGCTCTCCATCCATGAGTTAAGGTCTTGAAAATTGCTCCTGTGTGCTCCTTCTGGGCCTTGGCCATCCCTTTGCATTGGACACTGGCCTGATGGGACTTATACTGGTCATAAGATGCAGCCATCTGGAGATGACAGCTCTTCAAGCTTCAGTTGATACCAAGTCACTTTCCTCTTCGCTGACCTTCTCTTCTGCCCCATAAACCAACAAGATCCTACCTCTGACATTGTCTAGCTGAATAACAGAATAACTTAAATTTTACTTCACTTTAAATGTGTTGTTTCAGAAGGGCTTGTGTGATGAAATTTTTTCCCTGCCCTGCTACGTCATCTGGTTGATCTGGTTTCTTTAAGGCCATACTTCTGTATCTGCCCCTACTTTTATTCATACATGATTCTTCCCACCCCATCCACGCCACTTCTCTTTGTCATGGATTTCACAAATCTCAGGAAAAAGCTGCCTTGCAATTCAAAGTGATCACCTAAATTCTAGCAGAATTGGGTACTACCACAGCTCTTATAGTCCTTTTCCACAGGTGTGAAGATTTCAACTCTTTCTCAGTGAGATGATTCAAAATTTCACTTTTATCTCTGTAGATAGGCCAAACTGGTGACCTCGGTCATGGTACATAGTTTCCCTAGTAAGACGATATGTAATTTGCTCATTCATCTACATTTAAGCACAATTCCAGCCCCCCAAACCACCACAGTGTTGCATTGCAGAACTCTGTAACACTTACCTTGTCACTTAAGACATCAGATCAGGAGATCTTATTGATAATCATATCTTAGAGTTTTGCTATAAAGAACTTGTGTTGTTTTGTTCCTACCTGGAACTTTGGAGCTGGATTCATAAAGGCACTGTGTCTTTTCTTAAGTGATGTGTAGGAGAACGCTGTAGAGAAACAGATCATCGATGCAAAAGAAAATTCAAATTGTTGGTATTAATGTAGGAGGAGATTTCTTTAAAGCTTTGTTGAAATCAGTAAGTAATAGGATATGCTCAAGTGTCCCTGAGGATCTGCAGCATACTTATGCTTGGTTATATAAAAAGAAGATGAAACTCTAAGAGCATACAAACATCTAAAAGGGAAATGCACAAAAATGACTGAGCTAGGAAGTCTGCACCATATAGAAATCATAAGTACAAAGGAGGATGAGACATCACAAAATTGTTTTGCTATTCTGTCGTGTTTTTTTTAAAAAAAAAAAAAAAACATGGTGTTCATCCTCACATAAAGACTACTGGAAGTTCTAGAGACAGGTGATCAATGAAGAAAATATTCAGATACTTGTCTAGTATCTATTTGCCTAGTTCTAGAAGACTTAACAAGCTGAAGCCAAAGTAAGAAGGGAAGAAGAAGAAATGCTGTAAGTTGAAAAGATTACATGCATGAGATTGTTTTTCTTGCTAACCATAATAAGAACACTTTTCACAATAAGGTCCAGGGAAGATGGTGTTGAAAAAGGCAGGAGAACCTGGGCAGTAAATAAGCTAAAGTATTTATTGTTGCAGCAATGGTAATTTGCAAATGCATGCACATGCAAGGCCACAGTGTATTATAAAAGGAGTAGCACAGTTTTGGTTTCCATGCAGAGGAAAGGGACAAATGCTGTCTAAGCAGTTTTACTGTGGTTGCCTGTGGTATAAAGCATTTATCTGTAGAATATTCCCTTATAGGAGAATAGTGGAAAACTGGAGCAATTAAGAAAGAACACTACACTGCCTACACACCAAAAATATCAGTCACTTAAAAACCCAGGTTTAACAAGAACTTAAGGAAAAGCTGATCTACCAGAAAAATAACAAAGAACCACTAGTCCAGAAATATATGTCAGATAAGATAGATATCAGGGAAGGATAAATCAGCCACACTACTAAAAAAGCACATTTCTCTACCACTTTCCTTCCACTCTCCTCTGAGAAGTCCTATTGTAACAAAACTGAGAAGCATTTCAGTTCTATACTATCATTTCCATGGCAGCTGCTCCAGTGAGGAGCACACAGCTGGGCACTCAGAGAGGGAGGCAGAAAGAAGGAAACACATAAGCTTTGTCTCTGTTGTCCTACAGACACATGTCCAGGCCTGAGTCACCTGTTCCTCTGCTCTCTCCTCCTCCATATCCTCTCTTATCTGTGCAGACTGCTCCTTCTCTTAAATCTAGCTACTATCAGCATCTTTCTCAGCATTTCTATTTTCTTCCTCACTTCTCACCTTGCAGGTAGAGTCCTATGTATCAAACATCCATACTTGGCTACCACCTTGCCTCTCCTTCTCATGCTCCCCTGTTTGCTAGAAATGCTTGAGCTGTCCCCAGAATAGCTTGTTCTCCCTGTTCCTTCATGCCAGTTGTGTGTGACCTGAACATAGCGAACAGACTGGGCCACTCCAGGAGCAGCAGCCAGGCAGAGCTCAGGACTGGAATGAACTGGGGTGGACCTGAGGAGCAAGATGAGCATCCAGCTCCTCGGAGTAGGGAACCTGTGGAAATGCACATAGGGATACCTCAAGAAAAGTCTGAGAGATTCAGAGGGGCTCCAAGATTCAAGGTGGAGAAGGACCGTGTTCTGATCCAAGGCTCCAGCATCCCTGAAAGGATGACCCAAACTGCAACCCACATCACTCACCACTGTGGCTCTTCCTCAGGACACACCTTGTTACTCTTACTAATTCTGAGAAGTTGATTAGACTGTAGCTGATTTCCAGCATAAGGTGTTTGTTGTAAAAATTAGCATGCTTCTGGGTATCTTTAAAGGGAAAAGTGTTGCCCTTGTTTATTATTTTTCTTGGTACCATGAAGCATTGGACAAGAGGAGTGACAAGAGATGGAGTGCATGTGTCCTGGGATTGAGTGAGTGGTGGGGTTTTTTTGGTGGCAGGGGAGGGGGATATAGGGGCGGCCCCATGTGAGAAGCTTCTTGAAGCTCCCCCAGGTCCAAGTCAGCCCCACCTCTGCACCAAAACTGAGCCAATCAGCTGCACCTCTGCGATAACGTATTTAAGAAGTGACGTGGTGATGTGCAGTCGGACTTGTGAGGAAGAGTTGCGGCAGCTGCATGAACACCAAGGTCAGTGGAGGAACGGAGGAAGAAAGGAGGGGGGAGGTGTGCCGGAGCAGAGACCCCCCTGTATCCTGTGGGGAGACGGCAGGGCGGCCCCCCCTGCCACCCATGAAGATCTACGGTGGAGCAGACACTGATTTATGGCCTGTGTTTCATTTTGCATGGCTGATCAAAGTGCTGTGCCCGAAGAAGGCCAGGGTCTTGTGGGAAAAGGTAGCCCTGCTGTTGTAGTTCACCGCTGGGAGGATTGCAGCATGTGGGGGTGTTCCACGCTGGAGAAGTGTAAGGAAATGCTGTGGCACATGGGAGGGACTCACATTGGAGAAAGTTTGTGGAGGACTATCTCCTGTGAGAGGAGGACTACGGTGGAACAGGGAGAACAAGTTCCAGAAGCTCCCTCTACCGAAGGTGAAAGAAGAGGCAGCACTGACTGCACCTCCCATTCCCCGCCCCTACACCACTGGGGGGGGGGAGGTAGAGATATCGGGAGCAGAGCTGAGCCCGGGAAGAAAGGATTATGGGGGGGGGGGAAGGTGTTTTCATTATATGGCAATGCTTCTCCTACTCTGTTAAGTGTTGTTAGTGTCTGTAATAAATATATGTTCTTTTTTTTCTTCCCCTAATGAGTCTGCCTTTTGCTCATGACCATAAAGGGTGATTTTCCCCTCCCAGTCCTATCTCATTGCTGGAAGAGAATGGGGAGAGAGTCGCTGCATGGTGTTTGGATACCAACCAGGCTCAAACCATGACAGCATGTCACAGGTCATACAGCAGTAAAACAGGAATGTGGGATCCTGTGCTTGGGGATTTACAATTAGTTTGTATAGAGCACTACTCATACACTATGAAAAAACCCTCTATATTGCCAGGGTAACTAAATGACCTCTAACGTCTTTCTTCTGAGGTTGCTGGAATCTTTTGTTCTTTTTTCAAGGACCTATTCTTTGGTGTGCTCCACAGGCTATACAACTAACTGGGAAAAAATTGAACAGGTTTAGCAAACCTATTACTACATAACCAGTATCTTGTTGCTGTTTTGATGTGCTTCGTGTCACCAGGGAATTCAAAAAAGTACTTAATATTGGAGGAAATCATTAGAGAAAAATCCGAAGGTCATTATATTTTGTGTTCTAAGTTCCATGACAAAATAGCCAGAGGACCAATAATTTTATTAAAAACTAACATCCTGAAGCAAATAAGTGAATCTGAAGCCTTAGTTTTGTATGATGGAAAGGGAATAAATAGTTTATGAAACATTAAGCCCCAGTCAAAGCTAAGAGTCATACCCTCAACAGTTTTAAAGGAAAGACTGAGAGGGCGATTGTTATCCTAGAAGTCAATAGGTGAGCTCACACCAGTCTCAGCAACACCAAACTTCCACTTTCCTGGATAGCCAGCAAGACTTGCCTAGTAAGTCTGGCACTAAATCAAATGTTCTATAGGCATTTTCCACAGCAGACTAGCTTCCATTAAGAACCTCTCAGAATTAGGTTTCTGAGGTATTTTCTACTGGGAAAATAACCATGCCACTTCCTTACTGGGAACCTCTGTGCTAGTTAGCAGCATGTTAGCAATCTGACATTACTGTTTATCTTTGTACTCAATAGAAGTTTACAGAATAGCTTCCTCATTTTTTCTTCCTTCAAGACTATATCACATCTATAACTATTTTTGGAAAGAAGAACCCAAAATCTTGTGTTTACTGCATTTAAGAACAATTTCCAGTACACAGACATAGTTACTGGCCTATTAATTGTTACTTAAATGAAAGCATGGACCCACCACCCACCAGACATGCTCTGTCTCCTGTGGTGAGCTTCATTACCTCAGCAGGCTGTGGGGCACGGACTGGTGTGGGAACTCACTGCTGCACTGCACAACAATACATGGCACTTGCACCACAAGACACACAGCTGCAATCACAGTGCCTCAAGATTTTCAGACAATTGTCTACAGAGGGACTGATCCAGTATTTTCTGCAGGTAAATGAGAAAGCCACAGACCTCCAACTTGTACAGATTATACAAGGTAACTCTTGTAAAGAACGCGTGCTAGACTTCTAAATACTAGAAGGAATATCACAAGCTTTCTGTAGTTAAAAGATACCAATTTGACTTAATTAATTAGAATGTCAAATGGACACCCACATAATAAAGAAATACTAAAATATGTGCTGAATATTAAAAAAGAATAGAGCAGGAAAACAGGCTTTTGCATTTTTATTTAAAACACTGGGCAGTCATGCACTACACTGAGTAGTTGTATTGCTTCTTTTTAAATCAAGTTCAACACTTGATATAAACCCATTACAATTAAACTGACCATTCAGTTAACTCATATTTTTAATTCTTCCTTAAAGATCCACTAAAATGTTGTCAGTGAGAATGATTTTAAAAGGATGTCCACTGCCAGGATTTAGATCCTCTGAACACAAATTCAAGCAGACTATGATAAGCAAAACTTAGCAGAGCAAGTAAGATTTGAGAGAGAGCTGAACAGGCTGGAGAAATGGGCTGACAGGAACCTCACACATTTCAGCAAGGGGAATTACAGAGTCCTGCACTTGGGGAGGAATATCCCCAGACACCAGCACAGCTTGTCTTGGCAGCTTGGCAGAAAATGACCAGAGGTTCTGGTGGACACCAAGTTGAACATAGGCCAGCAACGTGTCCTTCCTGCAAAGGTGAATGATATCCTGGGCAACCTTAAGAGGAGTGTTGCCAGTAGGTCAGGGGAGGTGATCCCTCTCCTCTTCTCAGCACTAGTGAGGCTGGAGTATTGTGTCCAGTGTTGGGCTCCCCAATGTGACAAAAACATGGACACAATTGAGAGAGTCCAATGAAAGGTCACAAAGATGGTGAAGGGACTGGATCATCTCTCCCAAGAGGACAGGCTGAGGGAGGTAAGATTGTTCAGCCTGGAGAAAAGAAGGTTCAGGAGGATCTCATCAATGTATATAAGTACCTGAAGGGAGGGTGAATGGAGGACAGAGCCAGGTTCTTTTCAATGCTCAGTGACAGGACTAGAAGCAATGGGCACACACTGAAACACAGGAGGTTCCCTCTGAACATCAGGAAATACTTCTCTGTGAGGATGAAGGAGCACTGGCATGGGTTACCCAGGGAGGTTGAGAAATCCCTATCCTTTGGTGTTCAAAAGCTGTCTGGAGATGGTCTTAAGTGACAGGTTCTGGGTGACCCACTTAGGCAGAGGTTTGGACCAGGTCACCTCCTGAGGACCCTGCCAACCTCAACCGCTCTTTGATTCCTAGCCAATTTGCACTGCTATCTTCTGCACAGATTTAGGATGAAAATTCATCTTCTTTTTTTTCATCCTGAGGTTTTTGCAAGAATTCTAGATACGGCTTAAAAATACTTAAAGGTCTTAGTGCTCAAATAGATACAATAAACTGGACAAACAGGAAATAGACTAAACAGTTGAATAACCAAATAAGGCACAACTTCAGAAAATTTTATCCACAAAATGGTCATTTTTGTTGCATGATTACTGAACTGCAGTAAAAGAATAGTTTTGTGTTTATAACATCCTGTGTTACTAATTCTTACTTTTATATTACGAATTGGAAGGGAGCAAGAATCAGTAAATAGGCAATCTGAACATAAGTTTCAGGAAAGTTTAGACTGAAATAAATGAAAGGAAAATGGGAAATTTTTTGAAAGAGTTCTGACTAAAGAGAAGCGGTCACCTTTAAACCAGAGTTTCTCAACTTAAGAAGTCACATAGAATTCTCATAGCAGTTTCAGGCAGGGATATGGGAATCTCAAGAAGCCTCAATTATCAAACATTCTTCTAACAGATTTTTTTCTGCAGACAGATGTTAAGACTCTCTTGTTCTTAACAACACATAATATTTTGAATATCCTATGAATAAGGATAGTAGCTAGGACAAAGCAAAATGTCTTCATCCTGTTCACTATTAGGTAAAAGAAATATGTTTTTCAAAAAACCTCACTTACACTTGTACTTATGGAGTAAACCCTAACCTTCTACTCAGGTAACAGGTTAATATATTAAATATTTTCCATCTCCTGAACTCAAAGTAGCAGAAAAATAAAAGTCATCTGTTTCTCTACTTCTTTGTTTTCAGGAATTATGACTGTGAATCAAGTTCCTATCTGTCAGAATTTTGCTGCTTAGGATGGAAACAATAATTCAATATATCAAAAGAACAGTGTTATAAAGCTATTTTAGACTCAGAATAAATTTCTTTCACCTACCTGAGAAAAAGAACAAAATCTTCCCGAATACTTCAGGAGTATCTGGCTCAGATACTGACAACCTGAAAGCTGTAGAGGTTAATCATGTTTAACCAGGTGGCTGTAGTATTGAGTAGATCCATTACCCACAGCTGCTAGAAGTTAAGAATTATTTTACATAGACATAACCCGGGTAAGCTTCTGGAGCTCAAATTTGCATCCTTTCAATGAGAAAGGAAACATCTCCTTTTTTGCACAGCATCATAATAGAGACATAGAAGTAAAATAACAGAAGTGTATGAGGTTAGTTCTTCATCCAGAAGACTTTATTGTGATACAGCTGTACTGAACAATTTTATATCTCTAGCTATAAAAATACACTCTGCACTTATAGTGTTAAAGTTAAGGGCATTAATTATAATTTTTAGCCATTCACTCAAACAGAAGTGTGTTTGTACTTTGATAGAATTCTAGATATTCATGAGTTGCTGAAAATTGTTGTCACAGACTAATCCTGCATTTGCTCCTGATTTTGCCTCATAGATATGGGAAGGAAGAGGGGATGAGGAATAAAGCAAAGTCTAGTCTCTGATTAATTAGAGCATCGTCAGCATTTTCACTCATACGCAGCTGTATCTTGGCCCTTCCAGCCTCTTCTGGTTGAAGGAGATTACTGGAATATATACGTGCTTGACTGTCATCTCTTTTACCAAGGAATGTATTTTCCATTAGGACAACAACTGTGACAGATAGATAGATAGATAGATAGATAGATAGATAGATAGATAGATAGATTAGATAGATAGATAGATAGATAGATAGATAGATAGATAGATAGATAGATAGATAGATAGATAGATAGATAGATAGATAGATGATAGATAGATAGATAGATAGATAGATAGATAGATAGATAGATAGATAGATAGATAGATAGATAGATAGATAGATAGATAGATAGATAGATAGATAGATAGATAGACACACACACATACATAAGATGAACTGGAAGAATTTCTTGGCACCTTATTCATTGGAGGAGAGTACAGCAGGTGATACAAGAATTTCTGTTGATACTGTAAGTATATGAAGTGTAAAAGTGTCTATGTAGAAGCTGATAAGAACTTTGTATCTGAGTTCAAAGAAAAAAAAATCACTGATCTGATACTGCAAGTAAATTTCAACATTGTACTGTATGTGCAGAAACTAAAATCAAACTGCATGTTTTGTACTTAGAATTCATTTCCAAAATAACTTTTATAATGCTTGTAAACAATAATTCATTGTAATTAAAAAAAGGTTTTGAGATTAGCAATCTTAAAAAGCAATATTTTAGGTGATAGTCATGAAGTTAAAATCAGTTTTAAAGAAAAAGAATGATTTTCTGAAAGTGCTATCTTTATAATAATAGCTTTCTTTAAAAATCAGCTGAACGTTAAAAAATATTTAATGTAGAAAAAACACTACCATCTTCCATTTGTCATTGACAGGGGAGAAGAAATAAAGGATGAGCCAGATATTCACAAAGTTTTCCTTTTCAAAGACTTTATATTATTTGAAAATATAATTTCACTTTAGCCATGCAATTGATGAGAGGAAATGTTTTAATGTATGCCTGTATCCTGCCAAGTCATGGCTGGTAGCAGAGTGGTATAGTGCTCCACTCTGATGCTGCCTTGCTGGTGATACGCTGCAGTGTGAGCGTGTAACATTCTCCTTGTCTGAATGAGAAGCGAGAAAAAGACTGCGGACTGTGCAATATTGTCCTTGGTGATGTTACTGAATGGTTTCTATTAGACAGCCAGCGTCTGCAGGAAATTTTGCTCTGGTTTTGCTCTAATTGTTCCCCAAGGAGAAAGACTTCAAGGTATTTTATGAGTGAATCATAGTTGAAAGGTTATACTTCTGACACGGGGACATATCCCACTGTTCTTCATAGAACTGCTGGTCATTTGCTTTTGAAAACCATCAGTTGAGGAAGGTTAAAAAGGCAGGGCTTTCAAATGTCGACAATTTCTTTGAGGGAGGTAAGGTTCACAGTATTTCACTAGGATTTTGGATACCATAAGTCTAACATCACTATTTTTCACCTCAAGGACAGTGAATTATTCTACATGTAGTGACTACAACTTCTGACTTTCATCTTTTTCTGTCTCTCTCAGCTCAGAGACCCTAGTAACTCCTATCTGTTCCAAAACAAGCATTGTCTTTCTCTCCTCAGGCCCTTCAGGCATTGTCCCAAAAACTAAACCTTCCTTCATAGGGGACACTCAAACCCACTCCTGACATCGGTGGGATTCCCAGGTGTTGTGGTTTAGGCCTGATTGACAGCCAACCACAATGCAGCAGCTCTCTCTCCCTTCCCCTCCGGCAATGAGAAGGGACAGACAGCCAGGCTTGGGGTTCAAGATAGGACTGGGATGGGGAAAAATTCCCCTTTTGGATCATGAGCAAAAGGCAGACTAGGTAGGGGAAGAAAAAAAGAACATACATTTATTACAGACACTAACAAGACATAACAGAGTAAGACAGTGAGAAGCATTGCCACATCTTGAGAACACCTTCCCCCCACCCCTCCCTTCTTCCCGGGCTCAGCTCTGCTCCCGATATCTCTACCTCCTCCCCCAGGGGCGCAGGGGCAGGGAATGGGGGGTGCAGTCAGCGCTGCCACTTCCTTTATCTTCGGTGGGAGGAGTTTCTGGAACTTGTTCCTCCTGCTCCATCATGGTCCCCCTCTCACAGGAGACAGTCCTCCACAAACTTTCTCTAACATGAGTTCCTCCCATGGGCCGCAGCGTTCCCCACACTGCTCTGTCATGGGTCACTAACTTTCTCCGACTGGATTCCCTCCCACGGCTGCAGCCCTTCCCGAGCTGCTCCGGCGTGGGACTCCCCCGCATGCTGCAATCCTCCCAGTGCTGAATTACAGCAGCGGGGCTACCTTTTCCCATGAGACCCCGGCCTTCTTCGGGCACAGAACCTTGATCAGGCGAGCAGGAACAACAGGCCACAAATCAATGTCTTTTCCACTGTAGATCTTCATGGGTGGCAGGGGGGCCGCCCTGCTGTCTCACCACAGGATACAGGGGGGTCTCTGCTCTGGCACATCTCCCCCCTCCTCTTTTCCTCCATTCCTCCACTGACCTTGGTGTTCACGCAGCTGCAGCAACTCCTCCTCACAAGTCCGACTGCCCGTCACCACGTCCCTTCTTAAATACGTTATCGCAGAGGCGCAGCCGATTGGCTCAATTTCCCAAACAGAAGTGGAGCTGACATGGAGCTGGGGGAGCTTCGAGAAGCTTCTCACAGGGGGCCGTCCCGATAGCCCCCTCCCCTGCCACCAAAAAACTCCACCACTCACTCAACCCAGGACACCAGGGTGCTGACGGAGGCCGTGCTGCCAAGATAGGGCAATAAAATTCAGAAAGTCAGAGAGCAGCTGCAGCTACAGCAAGCCAGACCTGGGCTGAAAAGAAAATGTAGCATCTGTGCTTTGCATTGTGCAGGGTACCAAACCCACTTGTGCAACCCTATTAAACCAAATGCAGAATTTTACAAAGATGCATATCACTTTGCTTCTCTTAAAAGGAAGGGATTCCCTTTGCCTGTAACTGCTACAGTAACAGCAAATCATGTTATTTTTATATCTAATAGGCTAGCTGTCATGGTTTGAGCCTGGTCAGCAACCAACCACTGCAGCTGGTCACCTCTTCCTTGGGTGACATTTCAAAATCATCAGATGGTACAAGTAAACATTAGGGTCTTGTTAACTGTAGAGCAATGTCATCTGCATTGTCAGTGGATTTGACCTTTTTGCTTCTTTTACCATTTAGCCTTTTTCTTAGGAGAGTATTGTGGAAGGAGCTTCTGGTGCCTGAACTCCTTTTGGTCTCAAGCACATTATGACTGGTAAGGACAGAGTTGACTGTGAATGGGACCTTTTTATATGATTAGAAAATGATGCCTGGACTCACTTTGAGTCCTCCTGGTTCTGAATGACTCTGGTGCATTTTCATTACTGTTTTATGATACTGTACTTTTTTGTAAATGCTCAAATATTTTAATAGTCACTGTATAAGCTTCTAAGAGACAAATAGATCAGCCATATGTTTTATCTGATAATTCACTGTTCGAGTCTGTCCAACCCTGGATGCAGCACAACCACTGTATAAATTCTGCAGTAAATCTAGTTTTGTAATGTGACTAGTTAGATGCTACCATAACTACATGTTTTTCTGGATACAAATAGTGAAAAATAATTAGAATATTGCTCTATGATCTTCTCAGAGATCAAATAGGAATAATATTTCATCTTATCCAGAAATGAGAGAATGCAATACATTTATCCACAGGATATAGTTGTTTTTTTTTTTTTTTAATATATCATAAAGAACAGCACATTAAATGTGTTTAGTATGTGTGTTCATTATTACTTCAGAGGAATCATTCAGTTGAGTCACTGCTGAGTCAAAGCATAACTATTAACTCTAACAATAAAGAAGTATTCAAGCAGGTCATATCTAGGACAACCACTTACAGATTACAACCATTACAGTTTTAAATAAAAGACAGATCGTGAAAATAGTGAAGGTATATTTATGAGTAAATTATAGGCATTATCAAAGAACAGGGTAAGAGGTTTTGGTTAACATAAAACTCTCAAGGTTTAATAATTAAGAAGTTAGAACTTTGGAAAGTCTCCATGCCCATTTTTTTGCTTCAGCAATCAAACATCACTGAGCAGACTTTTGTGCACTGCAGCTGAATGCTCAGGACGGTAAATTAAGACATACAAAACCTCTGCTATAATCCTGCTATGAATACTGTAGGTTGAGTACCACTCACTAATGTCTAACTTCCTCAGAGAAATGTAAAAACTATTTTGGTGGAAAATTCCTACCTTTCATAACACACCTTTCCACTTTGAAAGTCATTCTTATTCACTGCTACTTTTATTAATTAATTTTGGATTCCACTGCAGCACTATATAGGAACTCAGCTGTGGACTATATCCCACCATGCTTGTCACTGTATACCACAGATCCAAAAATAATATCTGCCCCAAAGAATTCAGAATAAAATCTTTTTTCTACTATTCTGATGGGGAAAGTTGTCAGTTATTCCTCAGATCTACTCTTCTGAGAATTGCTTCGACTGCGAAAATAGACATAAAAATTAGAACATTATAGAGGAATGTAATTACAAGTTATTAGCTCAGCTGAAATGAGGAAAAGAGTATGAGGCATACAATGGATAGCTCATGACAATTCATTAACTTTTATGTGGAACACGCTCCCGAGGAAAATGTAGAACTTCAGAACTAAACAAAATATAATCCTAGGTAGCATACTGTGCAAAGTCAGCTACGGCACAGGTTCAGAGGCAAAAGGTATACTCAAATATTGCAGGTCATTTCCATCTCTGGAGTCTCTCTTTTTTTTTTTTTTTTTTTTTATTTTAACACATTTCAATTAGCCAGCAAAAATAATCAGTGCACATTAGCAAGTAAATTCAAAGCCCTACTATTGCACACAGACTGACTGTGAAGCTTCTGTGGACTCTTTCCAAAAGAAAGGTATCAACATTGTAGTGAAATTATAAATGCTTAAATATGACTCACCCTACAACTAAAGGATGATGTGTAGAAGAGGCTCTAAACTGTGTATAGTGACAAGTCATACAACTAACATGTTGGTTAAAGAAACCAAAGGATTTCAGAGGCATAGCTTGAAGCTCTGAGACTATACTCAAATGTCAGGGTGTGATCATTCTTGGGTGTGTCAGATAGTAGTGCTCATAGGAGTAAGATGAAAGAGAACAAGGATTCTCAGATCAAAACCTTTCACTGGATACTTCTGTTTAGTTATAAACCTCAGATGATAAACAACTTTAAAAGGTATTTAAAAATTAAAGACTGTCCTTGTTTATTGGTGAAAAAATAGTAACGTGACTATTAACTTATTAGTATTATATATGTTATCTTTGCATTGCTCTTAAGATATCTCCATATGCACTTCATACAATAGATAAAAGTATCTTTTAAAAATCTTTCTGCAACTGAGGACATCAAAAAATTCATCAAAATGTAAGGGACTGCTATTCCCAGACCTGTTTGTGAAGGGTTGCAACTTCCATAAATTAGAGGTGAAGAAGGGAAGAAAAAAATAATAAGGAGATGTTTAGACCTACAGGAACACCTATCTTGCACAGGTCACAGTTTCTGCTGGTCTGAGTGCAGTCCTATGGTAACATCTATGGAGACTATGTGCCAGATTTGGATGACAAAATACTGAAAAATTAAAACAAACAAACAAACAAAAACAACAAAAAAACCCACAAACCACAACAAGATGATGTACAAGAAAAAATTTTATTGCAAAATAACTTAAATATAATTCTGTAAGAAAGCTCATGCCTTGGTGCCTACATATATACTTGTTACACATTATGTCTACACAGAAGACTATTTCACGAATTTCACAATTGCTAAAATTTGTCTTTAGCTACTAGAGGAAAATTAATTTCATAACATCTATAATATGAAAACATGATGAACAAAGAAAAACGACGGGGAGATTTGTGTGATGACCCTATAGCAAAGCCAAGAGGCTCATAAAACTTTTAAATCTTGCAGATGACATAATTAATTTAGGTAGCTCTTCAAGCTGCATTTTTAAATTTAACCACATAATTACATGATGAAGTGGTACACTACTACAGTTGGTTGTTTTTGCCAAGGCCTCCATTGACACTGGATACCATCTAGCAATTTCATTAACATTACTAAGAATCATCAATTTGGAAATACCCCAATAGAGAGCAAATTAGCCCACTAAGATGCATTTATTGTTGTAACCACATGAAATATTTATTAGTATTAGCAGATGTAATGTTTATTGTACAAGAAATGGAACTACAGTGAGCATGAAGTAATTAGATTGCATTTAAAATAGAAATGAGCATAAACCAAAAAATCTAGCATTTAACAACCTAAATATTAGCAATGTCTAGCTATCAGAATTTGGTTTGCCTCTTTATAGAGCATTCTTTAGCAAGATTTTATCATCTTTTTTGATTCAAAGCATTGGCCAGTTTTTATAGTTTGGACATAATCTGAAAAACAGGTAGAAATAAGGACACTAATGTTTGTGTCATAATGTCTATGCTTTAGTCCAGGCTAGATATATTCTTACAGATGTCACTGTGAGATAGGCCCAGTCTCATGTCCTTCTAGAAAGGTTACCGGGCTGTGAAATGCTTGCTGTTACCTTTCAGCCTCCACAAGATTTGCAACTGTTTGTCTAAGGCTTCAACTGGTGAAGTAAGTTGGTAGCAACTAATATTGTACCTATAATTCACAGTGAAAATTTTGTTTCAGATCTCAAATTTATAAATCACTGTGACGTAACCATTGGTTTAAATTACTTCTACATATTTGATTGAATTCGTGAGAAAATATCAAAGGGGGTATGATATACTACATAATGTTCTATTTAACTAATGGCTGATAAGCGAACAGGGCTGCTTAGTAATGAGGGTGTTGACTGGGGATGCCACAGCCTACTTACTACTTCCAGCTTCATGGGGGTCTAACCTCAGTGACTTCTCTGGGTATGGTCAATTTGCCCCAGGTTGTTCATTGTCCTGGGTTGAGTGAGTCGTGGAGGTTTTTTTGGTGACAGGGGAGGGAGCTATATGGGTGGCCCCATGTGAGAAGCTTATCGAAGCTCCCCTAGCTCCAAGTCAGCTCCACCTCTGCACCAAAACTGAGCCAATCGGCTGCGCCTCTGCGATAACGTATTTAAGAAGAGACGTGGTGATGTGCAGTCGGACTTGTGAGGAGGAGTTGCTGCAGCTGCATGAACACCAAGGTCAGTGGAGGAATGGAGGAAAAGAGGAGGGGGGAGGTGTGCCAGAGCAGAGACCCCCCTGTATCCTGTGGTGAGATGGCAGGGTGGCCCCCCCTGCCACCCATGAAGATATACGGTGGAGCAGACACTGATTTATGGCTTGTGGCTTCCGCCAGATTGATCAAGGTGCTGTGCCCGAAGAAGGCCAGGGTCTCATGGGAAAAGGAAGCCCTGCTGCTGTAATTCAGCGCTGGGAGGATTGCAGCATGCGGGGGAGTCCCACGCCGGAGCAGCTCGGGAGGGGCTGCAGCCCGTGGGAGGGAATCCAGTCGGAGAAAGTTAGTGACCCATGACGGAGCAGTGTGGGGAACGCTGCGGCCCATGGGAGGAACTCATGTTAGAGAAAGTTTGTGGAGGACTGTCTCCTGTGAGAGGGGGACCACGATGAAGCAGGAGGAACAAGTTCCAGAAACTCCTCCCACCGAAGATAAAGGAAGTGGCAGCACTGACTGCACCCCCCATTCCCTGCCCCTGCACCGCTGCGGGGAGGATGTAGAGATATCGGGAGCAGAGCTGAGCCCAGGAAGAAGGGAGGGGTGGGGGGAAGGTGTTCTCAAGATGTGTTCTCACTGTCCTACTCTGTTACGTGTTGTTAGTGTCTGTAATAAATGTGTGTTCTTTTTTTTCTTCCCCTAACGAGTCTGCCTTTTGCTCGTGCCCATAAAGGGTGATTTTTCCCCATCCCAGTCCTATCTCGAACCTCAAGCCTGGCTCTCTGTCCCTTCTCATTGCCGGAAGAGAAGGGGGAGAGTGGCTGCGTGGTGAATGGCTGCTGACCAGGCTCACACCATGACACTCATCTAGGGCATTGTTTTTGCAAAGTAATGGAAGTACTATATAAGAGAAAAAATCATGTCTATCTGCTAATACCTTTCTTACTTTGGAAATTTTCTCTAGTAGTGTTTATTCAGAATTATTTTAGTTCCCTTATTAGTATAACGTCATTCAATACAAGTCAGAGAATAGAACAAAGTTTTTCCCTGATTCACTCCTAACATCTGTGACTGTGGTATAACTCCTGTTGTGTCTCTTTTAAATCCTATTCTAGAAATACTTTCTTCACTTTGGTTCTTTAAACCAGAGGCATTTTATACTATTATTGAAATAAGTGTATAACCAAAAGCAAATATCCATCTATTTCTTGAAAATGGATCCCCTATTTTGAGAGGTTTTAGATTTGGAGTCAGGCAGCTGAAGAACAAAGGGTATGTTCTCTGTCATGGAAACCAGATAATCATTCTTTGCTGGCTTTTCTCAAATGGAAATAAAACCTGTTCATATATTAAAATGAAAAATACATCTCTTTTTTCCTAGGTATGCAGGAATGTTTATGATCAATATAAAATGAGTTATGAAATATGTGAAGTACATAATTTTTCAAGGGAGTTTGCAAGGAGAACAGGATTTGACAGTATGTATCTTTGTTCTCCAAAAGGCATATAAAATGCCTTAGAATACTATTTTCTTTCTGTTTTAGAGAAAAAATGTGAGGTCTACTTTATGCTTTAAATTCATGTAGGTACTTTAAATATTTTTACCACTTTCTACAATTCCTTTTTCCATGTCATTGTGCTATAAATCAGTATTTGTTTACCTTTAATTTGGAATATAAACTATAAATTAACATTTATAGGGTCCTTTCAAAGTAAAATAGGTCTTCCTTATTTGTCATTAATTATGATACTCCCATAAAAGATGGTGGTTAATGCTAAGATTTAAAAATAGAGGGGTTTTGACTTATTATACAACCCTGCAAAATAATGATAGTACAGAAAACAAAAACAAAAACAAACAAACAAACAAACAAACAAAAAAAAACAGAAAAAAAAAAAAAAAAAAAAAAAAAACAGAAACCAAAACTCACATCACATTATGGATTTAAGCACATTAACCACATGTCTCTCAGCACATTTTTCCATGAAGGATCTTCTCAGTCATTTTCTTCCTAATCCAGTCATTGGTCCAAAATACACTCTCGAAGCCTTTTGAGATGAAATCTGTACCCTGGGCTTCTTTTTTTCCTTGTCATTGGAAAAAGGACTTTATCAGAACAATTTTCATAAGGAATTCTTATTCATTAGTGGTTGTTGTCACAAAAGGCTTTGAATTTAAAAGCTTTGACATGAGACATGTCCAGCACAACTGCTCTTGCTGCATTGTCTCAATAGGCCAAACATCTTACAAAGATTAGCAAGGACAGAGGTATTGCTGTTGGCAGAAATCTTTGGCAGAAGAACTCAAAAACAGAATGTTTTTTTTCGGTCACATTTTGACCAACAAGAAGCAAAAGTAAAATGGAAAAAGAAGAAAGCATAACAATTTCACATATTCTGCAGGTGTCAATAGTAGGAAAAATAGGATAAAAATGTGGTTTGTTTGTGTCTTTTTGGTTGTACCTCTCAAATGAAAACTACCAGACCTCTCACTTAAGGATCAAAAGAAGATCTCATGTTAATGCCACACTTAGATAATTACCAGGAGCTTTTCAAATCAGGTATGCTTGAGCAATGACATTTTCAGTTTTTCATAGGGCAAGTTGCACTCATTTTGGTAACGTTTCGGTCTTGTTTGTGCACCATTATTAACATCAAATTGGAACTGTAAGATAAACAACATTTTTATGCCTGTGTCTGCAGTTCTAATTGTGAAAGAAACACCTGTTAACAGTGCATCTCACATTCTGAGTAGAACATTTCAAAGCTCAAGATCATACAGAGGGAAATTCCTCACAAATGCTTTTTCAGGAAACCACAAAAGGTAGAGGATTTTATTTAGATGAAGTTAATATTGATCACCTAGCAAGGGCTGCAGTGTACAGAATGTAAAAAAAAAAAAATCAGTGATTGTTTTGTGCATAGTTCCATACTTCATGAGCAATGAAGGTTGGGTGTAAGAAATGAACCTGAATCTTTCTTGGGAGTGCAGAATACTGAATGTCTAGGGCAATGAAACAATTTATGTAAACAAAAATCTAATTTCATAGATGGTTTTATAACAGCATTATGTGTTTTTTGTAAACAAGTAGTGAATTTAAAGAGGACTGCTGGGAAAATGTTAATTTCTAGCATTGTTTAATGTGGTTGAAAATCATTTTGTCAGAAGTAATTATCAATGTGTTCAGAAATCTGTCTGCAGGATATATGCTGCTCTAAATAAAAGAAGTTAGACCTGTCCATGACCTGTGTCCACCAGTTGCACACAAAGAGGGTTTTCTCCCCAATGTTACTCCAAATTATTATACACTGGTCTTCAACAGATGGTGGCTTCAAGATATTATAAAAAAATTTAGAAAGTATGATCCACACGTTCAGTGGGTTTATTACACTCAGTATGAATATATACCTTGCAAACAAGGAGAAAATTAAGAGGTGAGATTGGCAGAAATTATGATACTTTGCTTGCTGTGAGTTTGTGGGAGGTGTTTTATGTTATACCAAAAAGCACACGAATTTTAGAACCCTTTTGATGACTAATTTCCTGATTGAGCTGCTTTGTTAATTTCCACAGTATAGTTTTTATCACTATTTCATTATTAACTTCTGTTGGTTAGTGGGGGCTTTTTTAAATATGGTAATCAACTCTACAGTGTGCAAATTACTTTAAAGTCATTATTTAATACAAAATAAAATGGATCACTCTGTACATGTTTCCCTCAGAAAACATGTCCCAAGTCAAAGTGATGTCGGAGGAAAGAGGAAAAGAGAAAAATTTGTACCACACGTCCTTTGTGGAAAGACAGCTTGCTAGCTATTTGATTCTTGTGTGTTTGTGTGTTTTCCTTTGTATGGCAACATACATCCCTTACTTCCTTACTTTTACATATACTATATACAGCTTATTTTTCATAATTGTACATAATTGTAACCTTTTGGGATTTATTTGGACTAGAAAGAAAATAGTCCCTTCTTTCTCTCTCTAGATGATTTATGCTCTGGTTCCTTTTTCAGTGAGGAAGGCTTGAGAAAAAAAGCTGGCAAAATTTCAGATTAATGTGGTGAAAGAACTTAAAACATTTATGACACCAATAGTCACATTCTATGATCACGGCTGACACCTGATCTCATTGGCTGTGATGTAGTCATCAAATTTCATCGGGGCATCCCTCAGGCTTGTAATATGTCCAGACTTTCCAGTCTTCTGAGCAGAAGACAGCACACCACCAAGCAGAAGACAGCAACAACAAGCGAGATCTCAGCTTTGGAGTTGAGGTGGAGACAGGCAGATGAGCCATTTATTTGACTCATACAGGCTGTGAAATCTCAGCCTGCATCTCCACTTGCACGCATCTCACAGTGGAGCGATTTCACAGAGGCCTCTGCTGAGCAGGGTTTTGTGACAAAACACACCCAGGTGACAGGAGACTAGACACCAATCCATTTTAAGTAAATGGAGACAGTAAAAAGAAACAAATGTTTCTAAAGCTCATCTCTCCAGTTTCCAGCCAGCCTCAACATACTCCAGAGGAAGCAAATGACAGTAAACCAGTTATGCAGGTAGCTGAGCAGGACAGCGCATTTTTGTAACTAGATCTAGACTTTTGTGAGATTATTCCGTAGTCACTGCATGCAAATTAAAAGAGTTGCTGTAATAAGCAATGGTCTGAAACTAAACAACTGTTTATTCAGTCACTAAAAAATTAGTAAATATTCATAACTAATATTTTTACAGTGGTTGTTGCAGGACTCTTGAATAACTGTGTGGTTATAGTCTGAATAACTTCCTACATAAAAAATAAATGAAAGACATAATTTTATTCAACTGAGAATTTTATTCAGCTCAAGAAGTGTACATAACTGTCACATACCTGAAATAATCACATACTTATTTAAAAAATTACAATCTTCCATGATTCAGTCATACGTCATAGTTCTTCTATCATTTCCTCTTTAAATATCACACAGGTAGGGATGCCTTCGGACATCCTGGGATTTGGGTGTGTGTGGGGCAGGGGAAGATGACATTAAAGAAAGAAAACAAAGTACCACATGCCAAAAGTTGCACTTCTGAGCAAAGGTAGCATATGGCATACATGAATTATTCTGACTGAAGTCCTTATGAAAGCTGCTGGCTTTTGCAGCTGTAGGATGCCCTGCAAAAGTGTGACACCTTGGAGGGTAAAGCCTAATTGATTACTTGGTTTTGGCAACAACAAAGAGACCTTTCTCAGCCTAGATTACAAGCACATTTAAATAAGTTAATTAAATTCCTTAGAGCTTTTTATAGAAAGACAAGTAGGCAGCACTTGAACTTTGCAAAGTCAGAAAGTGGATATAACAAAGCAAAAACACTATAAAGATGTCGTAAGAAATCTGGGCAAGTCCTATGTTAAGTGCCATACTGAGTTTAATTGCACTGAAGAAGACCAGAAACATAGTCTGAGCAATTAAGTAGCCTAAGCAATTGTTGACTTAAGTCTTTTGTTTCAATAAGTGTAATTATAAGGATCTCTAGAGCTATTGTTATGTGGATGGTATTTGAGTCACATCAGTTTAAAATGTGTCCCACCCAGAAAAGCACTTAAAAGGTGTTTAACTTTAAACACATGAACTCTTTAATTGTAGTCAGTGGAATTACTGAATGCTTACTGTCAAGGAGATATTCAAGCCCCATGTTGAATCAGAATCATTGCTTTTCAGCAGATGGAGCAGACTGATATTTAAAAAACAAACAAACAAAAACCAAGCAAAACAAAACAACAACGAACAAACAAACAAACAAACTAACTAAACAAAACTTCAACAAAACATGACTGCATAGTTGACTTAATAAACAATGAGTTTCGGATGCCAGCGACATGGCTTTTCTTGGGTTTTACAAGCAGAATACTATGGGATTTTTAGGACTTGCAATGAATCCCATAGCAATTTAGTATAATACAACTAGAGCATAACAGTTTTTAACTTGATAGCTTACCCAGAAGACAGGAAACAAATCTTTGCATTTGATTAAAAGGAAAGGAATGCATATCCATATTCATTTTTTCAGATTAGCCTTAGACATGCAGCCTGCCCAATTTACAAAGAAAATGGTGATAGACAAATAAAAACGCAGAATCGTAAACTCATAGAATTATTGAGGTTGGAAAAGACCTTTAAGATTATGGAGTCCAACAGCAAATCTAACACCGCCAAGCCCACCAATAAACCATGTTCCTAAGTGCCAAATGTACACATTTTTTAAATACCTCCAGGGATGGTGACTCAGCCACTTTCCTGGGCAGCCACAACCGTTTTAACCTGTTCAAAACATTAAATGGAAAGCAGAGCTCTAAAACTGAGGAAAGTGTGTCCAAGTCAACAGGGAAAATTTGTAGAGAAACACTGGGAAAAGAGCTTTCTCTGCAACACCAATCTAAAGAGTTCTAATGAGCTCAAGAAGCTAAAGCAACTGTTCTGAATCACCATTATTTTGAACCTAACAACTTCAGCAAAGTAAAGAAAAGTCTTCTCCAAAAGTCAAGCTATAAGTCTTCCATGGCAATGCACTGTACAGCAGGAGTTCAGCACTCCCTTGATCTATCTGTCACATGTTTAGCTTTTTGTGATGGCCAACAGGTATCTGATAGAAATGATGGCTATCAAATTACAGTTTTATTATGAGTAGCCTCAGAATCTGAAATACTTATTGTAAAGGCTTTCTGTACAGACAACCTCAAGATAGAAATGAGACAGAAGCAGTAAGAAAAACGTTCCTTGTAAAACAAAATAATAATATCCTTCTTTGATACTCATGTGCTAATCTTAAATTTCAGAAATCTTCCCTGTTGTTTAATGTGGCTATCATATGAATGTCCATACAGTTATTTCCTGTTCCACAGTAGCTGGTGAGTGGAGAGGCTATCTGATAGCAACATTTTTCTCAGCTGGAGATAAAGAAAACACTTCAGAAGGGGCTTCCACTGTCTATGCAAGGGTTTCCTATCTCCTTGCAAGGAGCAACACATTGAGAAGTAATGGCTGACTCCAGAGGAGCAACAAGTGAGGATAAATCTACTGGATTTGTGAATACTTGGGTTCTTTTGCCGTTCTGGTGGAAGCATAGAGTAGTATTTAACATAGGCTGCTACTGCTGCTTCATAAATAGAACTCACACAGTTAAGATATCTATCATGGTGTATATGGTAGAAACATCAAATCACTTCAGATAGGTTTAAATGGGGAGATCTACTCTAATGATCTCTTCAACTGCAGAATTTTTAAGAATTTCTTTAAAGAGGAAGGCCTGACAGCAGAGATGTAGGTCTAAGGGTGGGAAAAATAAAGACTTATAAAGAAGCTAGGGAATCAAGAAAATTCCTTCTGAAATCCCCAGATTCTTAAACTCCCAAATGACTATGTGGGTTGCCATTAACAGCATAGTCTAAACTGTACTCAGATGTATATCTATTTTCAATATGTGGGTGTTAGCAAATAATGCAACATCTTAACATATAAATAACAATGAGTAATTGCTGGATTGTGCTGTGGCATATGGAAATTAAGTCTAAACCTGAGAATTCATGTAGTAAAACAGAATCCCCTCCCTTGACCTGCTGGCCACACTTCTCTTGATGCAGACCAGGATACAGTTCGCTTTCTGGTCTGCGAGTGCACATTGCTGGATCACAGCCAGCTTTCCATCCACTACTACTCCCAAGTCCTTCTCTGCAGGGCTGCTCTCAATCCACTCGTCACCCAGCCTGTATGTGTGCTTGGGACTGCCTTGACCCATGTGCAGGACCTTGCACTTGGCCTTATTGAACTTCATGAAGTTTGCATGGGCCCACCTCTACAGACTGTCCAGGTCCCTCTGTGTGGCATCCCTTCCTTCCAGCATATCGACCACACCACACAGCTTGGTCTCAGCAATGAACTTGCTGAGGGTGCACTCAGTTCTACTGTCCACATCTCCAACAAAGATGTTGAACACCACTGGTCCCAACACTTACCCCTGAGGAACACCACTCATCACTGCTCTCCATGCGGACTTTAAGGTGTTGACCACAG
The DNA here is from genome assembly GCF_018691265.1 of Tyto alba. Lineage (NCBI taxonomy): Eukaryota > Metazoa > Chordata > Aves > Strigiformes > Tytonidae > Tyto > Tyto alba. The sequence goes on along the minus strand of NW_024881275.1, from coordinate 23,077,967 downwards.
CTCTTTGAATGTGACCTTGCAGACAACTCTTTATTCAGCAAGTGGTTCATCCATCACATCCATGTCTCTCCAATTTAGGGACAAGGATGTTGTGTGGAACAGTGGCAAATGTTTTGCATAAATCCAGGTAAATGTCATCAGTTGCTCTTCCCTAATCTACCAATGCTGTAACCCAGTCATAGAAGGCCACCAGATTTGTGAAGCACAATTTGTCCTTAGTGAAGCCATGTGTCTGTCACCAATGACCTCCTTATTTTCCATGTGCCCTAGCATAGTATCCAGGAGGACCTTATATGCATAAGTCAAATCCTGGACAGTTCTCAGCTCTTCTCATTACTTCCATACTCCGACTGGCCAAACTTCCTTCATCTGCCCAAGTTTGTGCCTGAGTGAGTGGACACCAGCTGTGTCTCATTGTCACTGATATACACTCTGATACTGACAGATCAAGTGCTGTTCTGCACCCCTAATACAGCTCAAAAGGGCTCTCTTGAGTGGAGTCCAGTACCCAGGGTCAGTTCTTCATACAGCTTTCAGGGACACTTAGTGCTTCAGAAAGGTGAAAAGACCACGTTAGGAGTATCCCACAAATAAGCAATGGAGAGTGCTCACTAACTGGTATTGGCCTGGCCTCTCATCACCCTTGGGACCTTGGATGCCTCCATCCATTTCAGGTCTGCTGTTTACACACTTCCCAAAAAGACAGAGGCCATTTAAAGGAATGAGCAAGTCACAATGTTTTTTTCGTTTCAGATGTATCCAGAAGAAGATGCAGTGATGTTCAGCTTTTAGATAATAACTTTGTTACCTACATCTCATCGCCTCATATTTCCCCTTTGAGTTCTATAGCGTCTCCTCCTAAGCTATCTGCCTGCAAGCGTTCTGCTTTGGGTAGCCCTTCTGCTTTGGTGCTCCTGCTTTCTGATGAAATAAATTAATGTGGGTTTGGGCCATGGACAGACTTTTTGTCTTAACTTGACTTCCATATATGGGAGAGAACTCTGAACTTAGAGGGCCTGTTGCATCTGTATTATGTTATTTCATCCATAAGCAAAGTGTCTAAAAAGAGAGACAGAATAGGAGCAAAGTAAAAGGAAGAGTTTGCATAACACATTTCATCTACCTACCTGGGTTCAGAACTATTTCAGGATGAAATTAATCCAACATGTCCAGAGGAACATTTAATCACAATACCCCTAGGGAAAAAATGCCTGACCTCATGCAAAGACCATTTATCTTCCAGTCATCTGCCTCCTTGTCTCTAGCCCCTAGTATTTCAGAGTTCCTCTTGTGCTTGGAAGAAAGCCCACAACAATCAGGATGATTGGCCTGCAGACTGTGTTTCCACTGTTCCTTGGAGAAGGAATTAGATCATACTCTCTTGCTATAGATATCCAGTTGCTACCTCTGCTGACCTTAGCTATTGTCATGATCTACCTAATAAAATCAAAGTAATTTTTATGTGAGAAAGCTTTGCAGTTAGACAGAGATTAAACATACCCTTAGCAATGTCTCCAAATTAAATTTTCAGATCATAACTTTTTAGCCCCAGGCCATTCTTTAGTAAATGTACTGGGACAAATTAAATTTCTGAATGCACTGTTCAGAATTGTTTTTTTAGTATCATAAATATTAATTATTTTATTACTTATCCCAATTCTAAGAAGCCACAGCCAAAACTGTGTTTCAGCACTATGCATCAGCATGGCACTTCAGGTGTCAATTACCTACAATAGAAAACTCTGTTTAAGCAATATCAGGATGGCTCCACAAGTTTAACAAGGGGAAGATGCAACATAAACAGGTGAAGTGCTGAGTAAATCATCTATTGTACAAGAAGCCCCCTTTATAACACAAGAGAATGGGGTGCCTTCAGGTTTTGTCATGTTTATCTCTGAAGTGAAATAATATAGAGAAATTGTGTTTAGAGAAGTGACACACCAAACGACAAGCAAACAAGTTTAGTTGTGATGATAAACTGATGATAAAAATCCAGCCAGAAAAAACACTCTATGGACTGCGATTAAGAAGAATAAACCATAATGGAAGGAAAATTGAAACTGTCAGCACAACACAGTAGAAATGGTCCAATGACAAAAAAAGAGTAGAGGAAAGAACCACAAACATCAAATGAAAACTGCATGTCGTATTTGTGAAATATGTTATTTTCTTAGGAAAGAAAAAAGGGAGGTAAAATGAAACATATGAGTTTCTAGTTCCATATGGGATTCTAAGGATGTATACGAGTCTTGGGAGAAGGAACACAATTTGCAGGGCAGAAACGTCTGGGTAAAATGAAAAGTTAGTCCATATGGCTGGACTGAAAATTCCAGTCGCAGCAACCATGTAACAATTTATTTTAATAATGATTTGTATTGGTCTAAAAATGTAGTTTCTTCTTATCTCCTAACCAAGCCCTTCTCCTCATTCTCCAGCCTCCAACCAAATAAACTTGAAATGAAAGAAAACATAGTAAAGGGAGAGAAAGTGCGAATGACTTATCTGGAATGTGTCCCTACAGATACCTGTATGGAACCTCCTGTCCCCTTTCATTCGTACTACAGAGGCACTGCTACTGAAATCAAAAGGACCAATGGATAATTTCCAATATCTTTTTCTCCTACTCAAACAAAGCTATTAACAAGCATTAACAGGCATTTCAGTTTGCCTACTTGTACAGCAAGGACTGTTAAATTTGTTTCTGAGGTGCCCCAGATGTCACACAAATGTCTGAATTTCCCTTTTGGGATACATTGGGATCACTGTTATCTGGAAAATGTGTCTGAATAGCTTGCAGCTGTACTATAGACTGTGGTTTAGCACCCATATACTATTCATAAACTGTCTTCCAAGAAAAAAAAAATTTAAAAAAGAAAAAAAAGAAGAGCAGCTTTTGGGCCAGTATTTCCCCTCTGCTTGGAATTTTAAGCAGGTAACCTTCTCCAGTGCAGAAAGAAAGTGACGGACTACCTGTGTGACAAGGCCAGAGGGGGACAGGCACTAGTGACATCACTGCTCTCCATGAATGCAGTAGGCACACCATGCTTTTCATGAATTGACAGCAGCTGTCAGGATGACAAATCAGCCTGAGTTTGTTGTTCTATCTCTACAGTCTTTCTCTACATGTAAAACTTCCCAGTTATACTAACATCCACTTCTAAAGATAGAAATATTGTGTTTACAACTTTTGGGAACTAGGGCTTCACTAATGTCACTCTTAAGCAGTATTGAATATGAAATAGAGTATGCAGGCTGTTTTTGATAGGAGTGTTAGACAGTTTCTTACAAACATACAATACTGGAGGTAACGAGAAGGAACATTTGTGAATTTCAATACCTACTCCCTTGCAAAATGCTTACAGGCCTGCCCATTAATTCAATATTAGACATCTCTATACCAATTACACAAGATCTAACAACATTAAATTCAATATGAAAAATTTCAGGGAAGTGAGCACAGTAACAAAAGACAAGTACAGAGATTTTTTTTTCAGTTGACACAAAAGGAAATTTATGCCTACTTTGCTCTAAGTATACAATTTTTGCTCTAATATCAGCATGTGCTCTTCTACTTTATTTGGATGCACTTTCAGCACATGTAATGAGCCTTAAGAATTTTCTTGGTAGTGCTTTTTTCTGAGAGCTTACGTACCTTTTTTTCTTCACTTAGCCTTTTCAAACTGGAAACAGACCTTTTCAAATACACTTTTTCTGTAATATGTTCATACTCTTAAACAAAATTCAGAACTGAGAGCTCCACATCAACAGATTATCATATTTTAGAATATGTTGACACAGACCAGCAGCGCTAATTATCCTAATTTCTGCAAAGTTTTATCTTTAACTGTTACTCTGGCAGTCACAGCCTAGATACTACCTAAAGCAAAACAGCTTCTCCTCAGACTGATGTATACCAAAACTGACAGCAGGCAGAGGAAAAGTAGGGGAAACTTTCATAATAAATACATTTAGCACAATTCTATGTTTTATTAAAATATTCTGTAACTATTTGTATGTGTATATAACTGCTTCAATTAAAAGCCTCTCTTCCTTTTCTACTTTGCATCTTTCTCCAGACGATCTCAGAATTGCAACTTTGTGAAATACAAAAACATATCTTAAGCTTTCTTATTGTTTTCCATTTGGAATTCAATTCCAGTTCAATACATGGGAAGGTACTGGCATGTCACAATGCAGAGCCATTAATTGCATTTGCACTATAGTATTCTGTAGTTGGCATGTTGTCCTCCTCACAATATAGGCATGTGCAACTCCATGTTAAAGATGTTAATTTACACATAGGAAGCTCAGGGTCTATAAGTATGGAATATGCCACCCTTGGGTTTCCTTCTACTTTCCTCTGTCATCACAATTTCCCATTAGGCACTTAATGCACACTTACACACAAATCCAAAAAGAACAACTTACTTTTCCTGCTTTGCAACTACTACAATTACAGTATGTTAAACAATAACACAAAGTAATTAGTTTTTTAGGAGGGGAAAAATAAAGCATTTTCTGTGCAGCAGTACGGCACTCCACAGGGACAAATGTAATTTCCCACTGATCTCTTATCACTTGTGATTAGGGGCCTCACAAAGTACACCCCCAGCAAGCCAACCTTGCCATGTTTGTAATAATAGTAATTAATCAGCATTTAGCATTTACACAGCACTTCTCACATCTAAAAATGTTATAAAAAAGATGGAGGAGCAAGCTTGTAAAATAGGGCTAACACAAAGGTTAGGTGAAAATGAAGATCACTGACTCCTTACCTTTGGGCAGCTCTATGACTAGTGTTATGTCTATACTGCTGAATAAAAGTGGGACAAGCACTTATCAGTGGTGCTAAAGCTAAGTGGCAAATGGTGCTGAAGCCAGTGTTGATGCTGCTTTAGTGCTTGCCACCCCTGGAAGAGATTTATCTTTGAAGGACCGCATTTGAATGCTTCAAAACAGAGCCAGGGAGTGAACTAATGATGAAATTTTGTAGATATCCACAGCATCCAGTGCTGTAACGTCCCCTGGACCTCATCCTTAGCCATGTTGATGCATCCTTCTCTTCTCATACCTTTCACTTGACATAGATGTCCCTACTGATAATCTACACACTTACTTGACAATACTGATAATCTCCAGCCTCCTAAGAACAAAAGGCTGTTAATATAACTTATTATGCTAACACTTTTATTATTATCATTGTTATATTAATAATTATTATCTTTATATCATTATTATATCAGATCATTATTATATTAGATTCTAATATATACCATTGTTGTAGAATGATATATAATAATGTATGTAATATAAACCATAATATATATTATCAATTATATATTATATATAATATAATATATCATTAAAACAATATGTGTATTGATATAATTATATCATTATATTTATTATTATCATTATTATTATTATTATTATATGGAAGGCTTTAATATAATTTATTGTAATGATAAAAGACAAGTTTTTCCTCACTTCTTAAATGCCTTCCTAATATCTGAGATTCCTTTGTAATATTATTGCTCGGAGCCATGTCAGTTTTGTCTAAGAAAAGTCATCTCTACTACTTGGTGGAAAAAAGCAACTAAATAATGAAAAAAACTGGTGAAAAATTTAACTAAGGGAAAAAAAATCAATATATTCCAGACTGTTAAAGAACATTCGGCATCTTAATGAAGTCTCACTCTGCACTGTAACAAAATGCAGAGAAATCTCAGGCGCTAATACTAAATCATGGGATAAGAAGTTATGGTAAATTTATCATGTCAATTCTTTAGAAAAAACAGCATTGTTGAATTTCAAGATCTCCTTCCAAACATTTCATGTGCAACACATGAGTTACAATTAGATTAATATATTGTTCATTATGATTTGTTTGACTGTCTTAGTAAAGCAATTAGCTCCACCTTTAAACTCAATAACAACAAATAAATGATTTACTGACTGTTCTGTTACATCAGGTTATATATGATGCTTCTTTCTGTTTCCTAGAAAATGGTAACGCTGCAGTTTTTTGTATTAACATTCATTTTTCTTGCTGAGTTCACAGAAGAAAGGAAACCCTCAATAATTTCTTCTGTTCTGATAAATGTAGATGATGTTCTGATGCCTTTCAGCTTAGTCTTCATAGAAAGAACTCTTTCTTAGTGAGACCTATAAGTTTGGCAGAGTCATGCATGAAGCAAAACCAAAGGGAACTCTAAAGGAGCATTATAATCATGGATTGTGGCCATTGTGAAACAGGTCAGATCTTCACAAGCAGCAACAAAGGTAGTAGTATCATACTTTGTCTTTGTAAACACTGCCTGACATTAGATTAAATCTACTCATAAAACACTTGAAAGGCATTTCAGAAGCCACAGCTGACAGTTCCCTTCCATAACAGGACATCTTCTGAAACTCAGGTCAGCAGTCTTCATTTGGGATATCAGATAGGGAAATATAAATCAAGCTATTTTCACTTTTTTTTCCTGGAGCCAGGATAATGTCACTTTTGCCTCTCAGTTACTCAGGGGATGATCTAATGGGAGACCCGGCTGACAAGTAGTTGAAGGTGTTCCAAAAATATAGCAAGTCTGATAATTCTACACTGCATAATATGGTGGCAAGAGGTCTTTAAAACTGACTTTAACTTACTCAGTGACCTTGCCACCCCACCTTCCTTTCAACAGATAGTAGTGAAGAGGTAACCAATAAGAAAAAAGAGGAAAAAATAATCAACATGTTGTCTTTATGTTAGCTGGTTTATCACCTGTCCAGACAATGGTGAAGACTCGCTTTCTTAGAACATCCTAGAAAACGCCAGGGTGCAGAAGTAGTCAACACGTGTCCCTGCCCTGCCACTGACACCTCCGAGGGACCACAGACACCAGCATCACATGGTGGTTCTCTGCAGTGGCTGGAGTGCAACCGTGGAAAAACACAGCTCATGTACAAGGCAGGGTAACCCAGGGTTTGGTTTTTGTATTCCTCACCTTGGGATTTTGTAAGAGATTTTTTGTTCTTTCCTTCATTAAGAGAAAAGTACATCACCATTTTAACTGCAAGTCCATTTTGACACCTCCGCATATGCTTACAGTTTCAAACACTGTGTATGGGATACAGATGGTGACAGGTACAGTAGTGCCAGCTTTGTGGACTGTAGAAAGAGCTTCATATTCCACAAAGAATACTAATGTTTAATATTCTGTTCCAGTGCTTAGACTGCTGTTAGCTACAGGGAGTCACTATTAACTGTTTTTACACATGGAAGAAAGTGCTTTAGATTACATAGAATTTCAGCATTACTACGGTTGGTACGAAATAATTGTAGAGTTTCTTTATTTCCCCATTCTTTTGTTGAAAGGAAAGAGAGAAGAACATTTAAATGATGCATGATCCTGCTGATCTGCTCCTGAGGGCAGTGGGAGGAAGAGGGCAAGGTTTAGTGGTTATTGACGTGGGTTGATATTCCTAAGTAGATAAAGGAAAAAAAAAATTGTTTTACAATTTCCAAAATACTTTGCATAAACATGAGTATTTCTTTAGTTACAGAAAATATGTAATATGTAAATTTTTGGAGATTTTTTCTGTTACTAGACCCATTCACATTTAAACTCTTTACTCATAAGAATTAATTTTATTTCTGTAAGTTTGTATTTGGCTTTATAATTCTTCACTGTGTAGTCCAATTAGTCCGTTTGTTCTGTTGACACTCATGGGCTATTAAATCCAGTTTGCTTTTTTCTTTTTTTTTTTGTAGATGAGGGCCTTTAAAATGTACATAAGTGCTCTTACTTTGAATATGGTCTCAGGCTGGAAAAGCTTTTTTTGTGTTTTTTTTTTTTTAACATTCTTTTGTTTTGTAGCGCAGCAGCAATCATTTTGGTTTTTGTGACTGATCCCATTGGCCTAGGCACACTTATCTGCTTTCTGTAGAATTATCTAGTGAAACAAACAGCTGCATTTTAGGGATCAATGAAAAGGAAAAATCAAAAGTCAGTGCAGGCAAAACAATTAAATGTTCAGTTCTCATAAATATGCAGAATAAAGTTCTAAATCTTAATAGAAAATATTTTTGAGGCCTTTGGGATTTCAAATATAATTAGATGGTTTATGTTTCAGCTGAACCTCAAGAGCAAATTAAACTTTGTTCTTTTTTACTTTATAAAAAATATTTCACATATTGGACCTAAAGATCTTGGCATTTAATAATTTGATAACATCTGCTTTGGTGGAATAGTGTCAATACAGTCCTTGAAACTATGCACGAAGCTGTAACAAAGAATAGAATTAGTATGGATTTCCTAAATCAGGATGACATAAAGGTAAAAATATTCTTACAGTTTTCAGTCATACATATCAAGAACCAATTCTTCCATATGATGGAAACTGATATAACTGAAACTAAAGCAAAGGAGTTGATACCAGTTAGGATCTAGGATCCATGGTATAAAATAGTATATTCTATAAAATACTTTCAAAACATGAGAAGAAATGTGCTCAAGCAACTGACTCTTCAAATAATTCTTCAGGTTTATTTACAGTAAAAACTTCTTTAATTCTTTTTTATCCCTGTTACCTATCAATATCAACTATGCAAATCTGAGAAAGGTCAGTTTGTCAGAGCCATTACAGTATATTGTGCCCACACGAATAATATCTAACTAAAGGGTTGCCTTGTTGAGCCATGGCCCTGGGCTTTTTACACAAGCAAAAGCATATTTAAAACCTCTAACTAAAGTGAAATATGATAGAACTGTCAGAGAAAGATGTGCCAATTCTTCTTTTATTTCAGTGTTTTACTGTATTTTTTAATTGATTCAGTCTTCATGTATAATCATCTTTTGTTACTTGTTTTCTCAGACAGAAATGATGCTTTACAGGACACAATGCATTTCACCTTTGTAATGCTGGTATTCCATTTCCACAACCCTAAATTGACATACCCCAAATTCTCCAGTTCTCTTGGTATCAATTTTCTGGCTGAAAACACTGATCTGAAGGTTTGCGATGACACAAGCAAGACTCTGAAGTCTTAAAATATATCCCATTAAGATTATTTGTACTAAATACAGTTGATGTGCATTAGCATATCATGTGAAATCAAAGCAGTAATTGCTATTTATATAAAATATATTAGAGATGTGTATTAGAAAACAAATGGGGAAAACTATTGAGCAACATTTTTACAAATAAATGTGGTATCTAGGAGCTCTGCATTTAGAATCAGGCTAGGGTTCCTACTTAACCAGTTCTGTGAGACCAGGCACACTGAAGGGAGTTGCCAGCTTTGTGGATAAGAGGCAAGAATAACCTGCCTCTGAGTACATCTATCATGTCTCTTCTATACAGCTCACCTAATCAAAGGAAAAAGGTTCGAAATGTAGGGGAAAAAAAAAATAGGAAGTAACAAGGGAAAATGCCTTGGAAATTTGAAAAAATATTCAGAATTGTTCAGTCTTTGTATTAAGATGAAGCTCTGAATCAGCTTAGTCCTGGTTACATCTATACAGCTCTAGGAACTTTGCATAGAATCATAGAATGGTTTGGTCTGGCAGGGACCCTTGAAGTCCCACCCCACTACAATAAGCAGGGGCACCTTCAACTAGATCAGGTTGCTCAAAGCCCTGTCCAACCTGACCTTGAATGTTTCCAGGGATGGGGCATCCACCACCCCTCTGGACAACTTGTTCCAATATTTCACCATCCTCATTGTTAAATAAGTCTTCCTTATATCTAGCTTGAATCCAGCCTCTCTTAGTTTAAACCAATTACCACTTGTCCTATTACTACAGGCCCTACTAAAAAGTCTGTCCCCATCTTTCTTATAAGCCCCCTTTAAGTACTGGAATGTTACTGAGGTCTACCTGGAGCCTTCTCCTCTTCAGGCTAAACAACCCCAACTGTCTCAGCCTTTTCTCACAGGAGAGGTGCTCCTTCCCTCTCATAATTTTTGTGGCACTCCTCTCAACCCACTGCAACAGGTCCGTGTCTTTCTTGTACTGAGGACTCCAGATCTCGATGCAATACTCTAGTGGGGTCTCACAAGAGTGGAGTAGAAGGGCAGAATCCCCTTGCTCAACCTGCTGGCCACACATCTTTTTATACATCCCAGGCCATGGTTGGCTTTCTGGGCTGTGAACGCACAGAACTGGCTCATGTCCAGGCAATAGGACCATCCTTCACCAAACACACTGTGAGCAGCTTGCCTGGGAACTCCGGAATTTGGACCAGCCTGCTGTCAGAAGTGTGGACCACATGATGATGCCACTGATGTTGCCATTCACCAAAGAGGTGACAATAGCTGCCCTTAGCAGTGTTGTCATGGTGGAGGGGAGATCTTGCAATCATGGGATCAGTTCCTGCTACTGGGACCAGACAGTACTAAATGATCAGTTAGGGACAGTGAACTTTATAAACTGAAGGAAGTCTTCAGAAGTCTAGAACTCTTCCTAAAGAGCTGACCTCTGGCAATAAGGATCAGAACGTCAGTTTCCAGTATCCCTTACCAGAGGAGGAGGCATTGTTTGTGCTGCTGTGCAATGGAGTCTTATCATTCCCAGATATCACCGGGCAACCAGTATGAGCTAGATATGTCCAGAAAGAGCCTGACTGTGGTAAAGAGCCCCTTGATCAACAATGTAAAGCAGGACTTCCCCTGCTGCACAGGGACAGTTGCTGGCATTCTCATCACAGAGAGTGGCTTCTATCAGCACAGCAGTGACAAGTGTTACCATTCTGCAGGCCTGAAAGCCCTATGGAGACACTGAGGAGGATTCACAGACACCATTAGTCATGATACCAGCTGCACCAGGGTCTTCTTCAACTCTCGTCGCTGCCATTGAAGCCAGCCTGGGACCATTCTGCAGTCCTCAGCCCAAGAGGGATCTGAATGACAGATAACACTCACTACTTCATGCCTTGAGACTCCTGCCCATGAGCTAAAAGCATACTGTTATTCATCATTATGGCCCCTAACACTCACTCTGACAGTGAGTCAGTGTCCTGGGTTGAGTGAGTGGTGGAGTTTTTTTGGTGTCAGGGGAGGGGGATATAGGGGCAGCCCCCTGTGAGAAGCTTATCGAAGCTCCCCCAGCTCCAAGTCAGCTCCACCTCTGCACCAAAACTGAGCCAATCAGCTGCGCCTCTGCGATAACGTATTTAAGAAGGGACGTGGTGACGGGCAGTCGGACTTGTGAGGAGGAGTCGCTGCAGCTGCATGAACACCAAGGTCAGTGGAGGAGCGGAGGAAGAAAGGAGGGGGGAGGAGTGCCGGAGAAGAGACCCCCCCTGTATCCTGTGGTGAGACAGCAGGGCGGCCCCCTGCCACCCATGAAGATCTACGGTGGAGCAGACACTGATTTTTTGGCCTGTGGATTCCACCTGATTGATCAAGGTTCTGTGCCTGAAGAAGTCCGGGGTCTCATGGGAAAAGGTAGCCCCACTGCTGTAATTCAGTGCTGGGAGGATTGCAGCATGCAGGGGTGTCCCACGCTGGAGCAGCTCGGGAAGGGCTGCAGCAGTGGGAGGGAATCCAGTCGGAGAAAGTCAGTGACCCACGATGGAGCAGTGTGGGGAATGCTGCAGCCCATGGGAGGGACTCATGTTGGACAAAGTTTGTGGAGGACTGTCTCCTGTGAGAGGAGGACCACGATGGAGCAGGAGGAACAAGTTCCAGAAACTCCTCCCACCGAAGATAAAGGAAGTGGCAGCACTGACTGCACCCCCCATTCCCTGCCCCTGCGCCACTGGGGGAGGAGGTAGAGATATCAGGAGCAGAGCTGAGCCTGGGAAGAAGGGATTATGTGGGGGGGAAAGGTGTTTTCAAGATATGGCAATGTTTCTCACTGTCCTACCCTGTTACGTGTGGTTAGTGTCTGTAATAAATACATGTTCTTTTTTTCTTCCCCTAACAAGTCTGCCTTTTGCTCGTGACCATAAAGGGTGTTTTTTTCCCTATCCCAGTCCTATCTTGAACCCCAAGCCTGGTTCTCTGTTCCTTCTTATTGCCAGAAGAGAAGGGAGAGAGAGTGGCTACGAGGTGGTTGGCTGCCAAACAGGCTCAAACCATGACAGTCAGCCTCACTGCTGCCATCCCCACACTATTTACTTCCTAGCCTAGGGTCCCCCAGCCAGTCCACTGTACCTACTGAGAGCCTACACCCATTAATTAGCAGAAATTGGGACAGGGGACTGTTAGAAGGTTACATGTTATAAAGACCTGCAAATCTACATGTTTCTTTATTATTTCAGCCCCCATTTTTATTACAGAAATGTATTTTTTATGTAAAAATTACATATATCCTTCAATGCCAATGCACATACATGAAAAAGCTCATCTTGTCTAGCTGCAACCCTAGCTTTAGTGTACATAGTGTCAGTGCAGTTAGCTCTAGCCGAGCTACTTCAGGCCCTGAATCAGTTTGTCAAGAAAGACTAGCACCCAAGGGGATGATTTGCTCGTGGGGCCCCAACTACTGGGATCTGAAAGCAGGAGCACCACAAATATCGTGGGGATGAAAAATCCAGAGTAGCTGCTAGTGCCCCTACTGGTCTGTCATATCCAGCTTCTGGAATAGTGTGTTTACCTGTCCCTGAAATCTGCAGTCTCTCTTCTTGCTAGTAGTTCAAGGCCTCCATGGAGTCCATGTATCTCCTGATGACCCCCATTATTGTGTCCAATATCTTCTGTTTGTCTGATCCTGGATATTGTGAGAAGAAAACGAAATTTAAAGCCATCACTGAGTAGACGTTCCCTTGGCTTTTTTCCCTGATTGCCTACCCCCAGCTACTAGCTGGATGAAGCAAAAGTACTCAAACCAGAGCTGACTCCAAAGAAAAATGTTGAATTCAACATAGTTCAACAAATGAACCAGATCATATGTAGTCATTAGGGACAAAAGCTTACAAGAAAGATCACAGAACTATCTCTTTGAGGTAATCCATGGTAGCATTTTAAATTGTGGCAAATATAGAATAAGCCCATTGAGTCCTAGAGGGAACTGTTAATTTCTGGAGAAGGAAGATTTGGAGTATGTGTTGATATAAGGGTCATTATGTTTTTTGGAGAATAGCAGGGAGAATAAAAAAGAGGAAAAATTCTGTAGATGGTTTTCTGACATTTTGGGAAACAGCAAGGATGCATGTAAAGGGAAGAAAGTTCCTTGTCATGAAATTATGTAAATCTGAGGCATTTCTAATAAAGATAAAAGATGACTTAAGTTTAGGCAGTTCTTCATTATTATGAGCTACTTAATCTCTTTTTTTAACATCCTTGTTTGCTTTATATCTTGTTGAAGCCTCATTTCCTTTTTTGTATGCAACAGTAGTCTACTGAATACAAATGAAACAGGAAATTACAAAAGGAGGATTAATATCCATACTGAGACTCCATTAGTTCTACTCCCACTGCTTCTGTAACATCAAGATTGGCAAAGAATTAGACTGGATTAATGATTCTTGTAGCTGCACACCATTCAGTAAGGAACTGCTAACTGTAATACTGCAATATTACATTTATTGCTTTCTTTGGATACTCTAATCTTTTTCATGTTTTCCCTCTTTCTGTCCTAAGGATGATGTTTAACTTAAATTTATGAGTCAATTCGTGGGGCAAAGCACTCTTGTAGCAGATATTGTTCTACTCCCTACTGCAAATACTGTAAAACTGTTTGCAGGGTAAATAGTTTCATATGACTGGTGGTCAATGCATGGTGAGATAATAATCTGTTGTGTTTCAGGCTGGGCAGGTTGCCTTTTTGCCTTTTTTGGTGAGAACCATTGAGCAAAATCCATTAATTTTTGTTTTCTGAGAAAATTAAAAACATCTCCATTTTAGGAAACTTACAGCCTCACTTGTATATCCTGTACCAAAAAGAAAATTATCCAAAGTCTGGAACTTGTCATGGTTAGTCCTTGCAGTGGATCACAGCTGAGACCCACAAATGAGCTTTGGTTTTGTTTTGCTCAGTATTTCAGTGCTGAGGAATTAAGCAGCTGCCTTAATGAACCTGATTTGAAATCCCCACACACCTTTGTTGAGCATATGAAGGACTCTTAAATGCACTCAACAATCACTGTAGATTTTTCACAGATTAAAAGCAGCGTGATGGAAGAATTTAAAATTTCAAAAAGTGGTACAATGATTGAAAAATATGCTCAGAAATTATTGGCCAGTATATGTCTATAAGTCTTGCACTGTTGCTAAACATAAACTCAGACCTTTCCTCAACTAATACTTGTGATTTACTATAAGATTAAAATTTAGTGATTAGATCTCTAGATATTTCATTCACAGTAATGTGAATCTGGATATGACAATTCTGTGCAAAGTCAAAAATCCATGTAGCTATGTTTCCTGTCACCAGCAGTGGCCATAAGCAGTTGATATAAAGATAAAAGACTGAAGTTTGATCTTTTGTTACAAATGTTTGCATTTAAATTTCATTGCAGTCTTAGAGGTACAGATTTGCAATATTGTCTATCTATTTCTATTGGAATGCTTCATTCAGAAGAATGGTATGTCAAATGGCCTTCTACTAGGAAGTAAGTCTTATTATTCTTACATCTGATAGTTTAAATTTTTTTAGCATTGTAAAATGTTATTCACCATTTTGTAAATTTTTTCCAGTATCCTAGTGTACCCAATATGTAGAGAATATAAAAAATTTTAATGAGTCAGATTTTCTGGAACAACCTACGCTGAGCACCCAAAACCTCTGATCTGCAAAATTTCTCTAATATTTTCACAAAACCTAGTTAATGAAGATTTAGTTCAGTGTTTCAAAAACAATTTTAAAGTTAATTCCCTTCAGCAAATTTTAAAACATCTTATTTCCAGTGTTGAGTGATTTTTAATATGTATTTAAAGAAATATTGATATTGTAAATTCTAAATTTGCTTTAGCTAAAGTTACTTTTGATTATCCGAAAATACGTCATAACTTAGAGAAAAAATCCTATGATATCTCAAGTAGAAAATGTTTCAGACATTGATCATTTGTGTTAAAGATCCTCTTTTAACAGAAACATTTATCTGTTCTACTTGTTTTGGAAAACAAAACAGAACAGAGAAAAGGTAAGTTAAGTCAGTGATACAGCACTTTTGATGCATAACACATGCAATTGAGACCTAGCATCCATAAGAGTTAGAGGTTGTCAAACTAGTGCTGATTTTCTGCTAAAATGATATGGGGACTTGTTAGGTAAATGCTGATGGAAGAGGCTTCAGACTTGGTTTGGAATTTCTTCATGGTTAGGGTTAAAAATGGGAAAAGAAAATGAGGTGTAGTTATCTAAAAAGGTCAAAGAAATCATGCAGGCTAGATGTCAGAATTTATGCCCTTCTTATGGTTGTTTTTTATATTTAGGACTTACTGAAGTAGACCTCAAAATAGGACTGAGTTTAGAGTCTTTGGGAAGTAAGTAAACTACAAGCTACAGTGAAAGAAGTGTTCATAGGTCCCTGGTGGGCTGCAGATTTTATTTTAAATTTAGGCTTAATCTATTGTTTAGGAAAAACTGAGTTAGTTTAATGCAGTAATGCAAGTGAGCCAGAAAGTTCCACAGTGTTGGGGTCTACTAGCTCCTTTCAACTCCAGAGCAACTGTAATCTCATGAAAAACCTTGGCTGTAGCTTGGTACCTCTCACCAACTCTGTTACCATGGTCTAACAATATCTCTCAGCATAAGATGAAACCAAACCTGCAAACTTAAGCTTCACTGAATCCCTGTCCTAGATATTTCTCAAAAATCCTTAGTCAGTGTAAAGTGGTGTTATGTAGTGACCACCAACTCAGCTCCCTCTAAGACTTTGTTTAAACTTAGGTCCCTGCTGCAATCAGTGATGAACCAGAATTCTCATCTTGCCCAGAAATACCAAAAACTATAAAATACCAACAATTTTGTTAAAAGCCCATACTGGATTTTTCATGTCACTTAATCTAATTGCTAACCTTATGTAAAGCTATAAATTTAACTAACATAACTTCAGAAGGGCTATGGCAGCTGGATTTGTGTAAAAGTGAGGCTGCTACTCAGGATACAAAACAAAATTAAAAAAAGCTACAAAGACACCTGAAATACTAAAAGGATTAAAAGTTTCAACAACACAAAGCAGTGGGCAGAAGCTGACTTGGTGACAGTGTGATCATTCACATACTCATCAGAGTACAAACTTGGCTGCAGATATGCAGACAACACAGAACTAGTTGGAGTAACAAGCAGCTCATTGAGGGGCTGATAGAAAAACTTAATGGCTTGTGACATAAAGAATTTCTGACAACACATGGAAAAAAGAGAGAAGTTCTTAAAATGCTAAAGCTGTATCATTTTTCCTTAGTTTACTATCACAAAATTACATTAAAGCTTTACTTCTCAAGATGCTTGGAAGATTTGTTTATAATAATAATAGTGAATTCTGTTACTATTAAAAGTTTAACTTCTCCTTTACCACTTGTAGTACCTCAACAGATCTTCACAAAGATACACCAATACTGCACCTTGACAACAGTTTCCATGCTATCAGAACACCTCATGTTTCCTATACAGGTTGTATTTCTTGTACTCTTCACTGTGTGAAGAGTAATTTGTCTCAAAGAAAAATAACATGGAACTGAACAATAACTGGGCAATCCAAATGGGAAAAGTAGCCAAGTAATCAATTTAACAGTAAAAAACTGCCTTTAAAAATAAAATATATATGATTATACAGAAGTCAAAACAGGTTGACAGATGCAAAATGCTACTGTAATATTTTTATTATTTGGCAGCTGTCTTGAGTTGGACTAACAGGCATTTTAATTTTATGAATGTAACTGGCATCAGAGAAATGGACTTATGATGGAAACAATAAGTAATTCTCCCACAGGAATCAGGAGATTATATGGAGTCCAATTTAGTCACTGAATTTCTGGAATCCTAAAGAAAATATGTAAAAGCTTGGCTTTGTTAAAAGAGAGGCAGAATACAAAATCAGTAACATCTTATACAAGAAAACAAAACACTTCTGAAACGCATTACTAGTACTGTATACTATAATGTTAATTATCATATAAGTCTAATCATAATATTCATTTGTAACAGAGGTAATTATAAATAAGAAGACCTTTTGACATGTTACATGTTATTAGGAAGTCATGGTAAGATAGGAACATCATTGATTGTAGCACTGCCCAAGATTTGAGAAACGTTTTCAGTCTCATACAGTTTATATTTTATAGTGTATTGTAAACAAAGATAAAGTAATTTGGTTTTTAGAGCGTTTGAGTTACTCTAAACTTTTTAAAGTTAATCGGTACTCTCCACAGACCCCATTTCACACAACTAAAACTCTTCCGATCTACAGGACAACTGGAATGTTTTTTCCCTTGGAGTGGGATTTGCTCAGACACAACCACATTGAGCAGAGGACAAAATGTGCATACAGTCAGTTAGTAGGAAAGGCATTTTAAACAAACCAAGCAGTTGGTTCACTCTGTTTCACTTCTAGGGCAGAGAGAGTTTTAGCCATTTGGAAGGAATGGTGGACAAAATGTTCAATTATTGACACAAAGCAGACAGTGATTTTTATCTCATTTCTATTATTGTTGTAAAATTTGGAAAGCAATCTAAAATATGAAAGTATCCATGAGATTGTTCATGGATACTTCGGACTGTGGAAAATCACTCTTTATGCTTTTGGCCCTGTCTATACATTTACTCAGTTTAAAGATTAATTTCCTGCTGAGGGAATTCTACTGGTAAGAAAAGTGTCTTCCCTTCTGGGACAGGTAAACAAGTAAGGTAATCTGATTGTTTTATTAATTTACTGTAAATATTTAGGTATTTTGCAACAATGTCCTAACTGGTAATCATAAAATCATCTATGAAGCCTTGCCATGCAGAATTCTAATTAAATAAAAACTGCATGGAATTCAGAACCAGAATTAAAGAAGATTATGTCAATAATTCTGTCTTGCCTTAGTTCTGAAATGCTTAATTAAAATGGTTTAAAGAAAAAGGCTATCTAAAAAGTCAGTGTATGTTTTCTTGAGTAATGATTACATAGGAATAGACCTCCTTCCTTTTCAGCTCAGTAGAAAAGCAATCTTATGTGAATTCATCTTTACAAACAACTTGCAATTATATTAAAGTAATTGTTCAGAGAGGCAAGTCCAAATCCCAGGTATGAGAGCTAAAGTAAGGGGACTATCAACCCAAGTCCTATGCTAGTCTATGAGGAATCTCATCAAAACCAGGCAGCTACACAAAAGCTTGTCACTGATCAAATCATCTGGATGCTTCAGTTTTACTGATCAAATCTGAAGGGGTCCCAATCTACAAAGTGTGCTGAGCATCTGCCTTCTGGACACAGATCCTTTTGAAATGTATCAAGCTAGGTCTTCACACAAAACTTTCAAAAAATCTTGGATATAAAAGATTTCAGCTGTGCTAGACCTAGCTACAATACATATTTAAATATTCCATATAATCATTTGTAGGGCAAGAAGTGCTTCTTCCTCTATTTGTTGCTTCTGGCTGTCTCTCTGATATGTAGTCTCCCTCTGTGAGCGACCACATGCATCCCATATTCCCCAGCTAAACTTCATTTTTAGGATCATGTTCAGTGAATGGTTTAGAAAGTAGCCAAATCAAAGTGCTGTTAGAAGCATCTCTGGGCTGTGTCAGTCTCACATTTGTCTCAGCACAAATGTGTTGAGTTTGCTGTTTTCTTTCAGTATATTTTGTAATTCTCCCTTTGACTGGCAATTTCCTGCATTTCCTTTTTATGCTGTTGGCAATTTTGCTTTGTTTCCTGCTGAAGTTCAGTCATAATTTTCCTAGCTTTAGCAGACTTGTTAAAATAATTGCATTATATATGCTATCTGTCACTTCATTTAACATGAACATTACTTGATGTACATTCAAGGTATATAATGAGCAAGGAAAGAGTCTGCAATGCACAAAAAAAAGAAAACACAATCACATTACTGAAGTAGTTAGCACCATTACTCAATAGCTGAAAACCAGAACTCAAGGAGACCAGGTAAAATTCAAGCCTGAAAATTTTTCCAAGTTACAAACATCAGGCTGAATCTACATCATGCTTCGAGTAAATAATTTACTCTATTCCACAGTGTAATTCCTGATACTATATGGCAGTGACCCAAACAAATCCAGTGGACTGTTTTTTGGAATTTAAAACTACTACATTTCCACTATATGGCAGAACATATAATTTCTCATTGTCATTAAATCCAGTTGGTTCTGCGTTCCGTTACATATGAAGAAATGGAAAATAATGCAGTATGCAGCATATCAATAATTTTGTGCATTTTCTTAACAGAATAGCAATTAACAGCTATATATCTGAGGAGTCATTACTGGGTCATTGTGCAGTTTGTGTAAGTAGCATTTGGTGTGGATGAAATTTGTTTCTGTAAGCCAGCACATGGGCTTACTTAATATGCACAATGACTTCTTACACAATTCATAGACCACATGATTCCTCTCTGTCCAGAGGTGAATTTCATTTACATAACTCCCCAGGTATATAAAAGCTTACTTTCTTGAGCTCATGTCCTAGGCACACAAATGAAAAAAGTTTCAAACCATATGCATGTAATATTGAAGTCATAAAACTCTGTATTTTTGTCTGCTCAGTATTAAGGTATCGCTTATATAATTACGTAAGTAAGGTAATAGTATTACTGAATTAATTACATAAGTAATGCATGTAACTATACAGCAATAGTATGACAATTGTAAGTCCCTTTAATCACTGAGATTTAGAAAATCAGCAAGAATTTACTGCAAAAATGTATCAAATTGTATCAAAATGGGACTGTGAAAAGTGCAAATTGGAAAAACTACTCAACGGCTCGATATAAGTGCTTCTTAAAGGTATTCTTGGAAGATACCTTCCTGAAGGTCCTGTTCTCCTATGCATTGAACACCTTATTTCAACAACTAGGAAGTGCAGAGATCAAAAAGAAACTAAACATTTACTGTTTTCCAAACTAAAAGGAGGGCTGGAACCTAAAATCTTGTCTTTTTATAACTATAATTTTTGATCTAAAAAAAAAGATATTACTTCTTCCTGCAAACCATGACTAACTAGGAGACAAGATATTTCTGAGGTGGTGGAGTTTCATATGTTAACAGCCAATACTGGACAAGTCAGCAACGAGCTTTTTCTAGCATCAACCTAAATGAATTACATTATGTCAGATTAGGAGAATTTTAAATTTCAGTGAAAAACTAGATATGCTTATGGTTTGGTTTAAGTTATTTTTTCCTCCAAAATGCTTTTGTTAGGAGACATATTGTTTCAAGGAGATTACTAGCTGGCAAGCAAGTCTCAGAGTTAACAGGAATGCTTTTTTGGACTAGCATATTCTGAGATAAGACAGAACTGACTGACTGCCTGTGGCACACGCACCTGCCCAATGAAATTGTGGCTCCCTGGCTGTTGAACCTTTCCTGTGCCCTTGTTCTCAGGGCTTTACGGTATTTGGGGTCTTTGGCCAACAGGGGCTGGTATTGACCGCAGGTCAGATTCGGCTGGGGTATCAATGGAGTCCCGGGGGGAGCCATTTGGAGCTCGTCCCGCCCGGAGCCGTGTGCTGCAGGTAAGGACTCTCCCCTTGGGTTGGGACTCCCCCCAGGGAGACTCCTCGGGGTTCCTACCGGTTGGGACGCTGCCCAGAGATGTTCCCTGAGGTTGAGAGTCCTCACCTTTTATTAGGGGAGTGATTGAGCGTTTTGGGTTGTCGTTAAACCCCTGGTTGGTGTTTTGGGTGGTTGTTAAACCCCAGAAGTTTGTGTGGTGATAGTTTGTTCTCCTCTTATGGACATTTGGAGCCATTGTCTGTATGTTTGAGGAATGTTGATTAATTGTGTATAAAAATAAATTTTGTTTGTTTTTTTTTTTTTTATTGTTAAGTGGTTTGGGAGTTTCTGCAACACTGCCCTGTACTGAGAGCCGTGGCATGTTGCGGTTCTCAGATTCTTCCTTTTTTTGTGTGTGAATAAATACAGTTATATACAAAATGGAAAATTATATATGTCCTTTAAAAAAATTTGCAGGCATTTTTCATAACAATGTGTTATTTAAATATGACCTGTTCCTACACTCTTACTACCTTATTGTTTGGTCAACCAGCTAGCAGTTGAAAGTGTACAGACTGCTTTTCACATCGCAGTGTTAGCAACTGGGAAGAGGGGTTCCATGCCAGCTTTTGATGGTCAAACAGAGCTCTAAATAAACAGCCAGGTGTTGGCTTGTTCTGGTTCCATACACAAGACACTGGGCAGGGTGTCTGTTCACTTTGTCAGGCTAGCTACCCCCTGGACTCCTCCATCACCCACTTCTGCAGCCAGGAACAAAAGGAAGTAACGAATGTCTTAGCTGGTGTCAGAGATGTCACTTATAAAGACAATGTAACTCTGTCTGCATACAATATAAAACACTGCTGCTGAAAAAACAAAGATCACTCTGCTAGTTTGTATATAAAATTTCTGAAAACTTCTAAAGATAAAGTGTGGTGTATTATTGTAAAACAGTACCATAATATGCTGGATGCAGCTTAAGATAGCATGACCTAGTAGAATTCAAGGATGACATTATGTTTTGAATAAATGTCTCAAAACCCCCATGAAATTTCCCTAAAAATCTGCCTAGATTTTGCATCAGGGAAGGTTGATGTTGGGTAGCATATCCTCACTACCAACCTTTCATTTATACTGTGATACAGCTGTACTGAGACAGTGTGAATACTTATCTACTGGTTTGTGAGCGGTTTTCCAATTGCTCAAATAATTTCTTACAAATGTCTGGAAAATACTGTGGTTTTTTCAGCAGCTAAATTATCCAGGAAAGTCTTTTTAAGCCAAACAAAAACTACTTTTATTCTTCTGTAACTTCATGAATTTGTCTCCAAGTCTCCTTTTTCTGAGACCAATGTTAGCTCTTGCTTTTTAACTCTTACTCTCTTTTAATACTTAATTTCATTTGATATTACACTTCATCTTTTTGTCACTAATAACATCATTTTTTTATCTAACACATATTCCACCTTCTTCAAAATGAGAAGTGTGATTCCTGCTACAGAATGATGTGCATCATGAGGTAAACTGAGTACAAGGAACTAAAATTTGTTTTGACACCATTAAATGTGAAAGCATATACTTAATAATAAAGCAATTAAAGCTCACAAGACAAAGGAACTCTACCTTGGGAAGAATTGATTTAAAATCACACAGGAGTTATCCTAGTCTAAGATCACAGCTGAAAGGGGTAATAACACAAACAAGAGTTGCATTGTTATATTACTAGGACTAAGTCTTTGAGAAGTGTCTAAAAAACAAATAACGATAATGAGATGGCATTTCCCTGGAAGATTCCTGCATAGGAGGGGAAAGGGGAATAGTCTATGATGTCAAGTTTGATGGAAAACCAGGAGGTACTGCCAAATCTGTCTTTAATTGAAATACTATCTGTCGATCAAAGGTTCAGACACTGCCAATGTTGTCAAGCTTTGATCCGGTACTGTAATAAATACCCATCAAGATACCTGTACTTCTTGCCAAATGAGCACCAAGGAAGAAAAGTAAAGATGACAAGCAAACACTACAGGATTTCACTTGCTATGTATTAGCAGATATCAGAGTTAGATGAGGAGAGGGGAAAAGGTTGAGGGAAAGTAAATAAAAATGAGAATACATGAGCAGAATAATGTTTTGCACTGAGTTCAGTAGAAAGTAGTTGCATTGACTTCACCTTTGCACAGTTCACAACAATTAGATAACGTCCCTCCACCTGTCTTGCAAATTCAACCCCAGCTGTAAAGGTCAGGTTGGGCTTTTTCCCTCTTATACATCATGACTTGCAAGAAAGGGTTCAGATTACTACCACACCCCCATTTGTACAGCTCATCACCTTCAAGTTATGCTTACATGTCTTTGCTCCTATGCTGCTGACTAATTTTGTAAGGGACCATTTCAGTCCATGACTAACAAGAAGGAATAGATTCCAGCTCACTCCCACTTGTGCTTGACCTTTAAGGGTAACATGAGTAAAACAAGAGAAAAAAAAAAGGATGATGCTAGGCAGGACTCTGGACACGCACATTGACCTGTACATGACAACATTTCATTTAAGATATATTCACACGGGCATTCTTTAGTCCACAGTTGCATAGTAGTAATCAGTGTATTTCCAGGAGCTTTTTGTGATTTCACCATTATGTGGAGAACTAGTACAGCTTCTCTCTTCCCTGAAATTACTCTTCAAGTGCCTTGTGAAATAGAATCTCTTTGTGCCAGGTTGTATGCATGTGTGTGTATACATTTCTATCTTCTTTTCAATATGGTTACTTTTTTTCTGGATTGTTGAATACCCCTTATGTCACCAGTATACAAAAGAGAACGGAGAAATTTAAAGGTATTTATCTACCTATTATCAGGAAATAAATTTGTTCTTTCAATGAAGAAACAGATGGAAAATTAACCAATATTCTTGACTTACAAATTATCTTAGAAAAAGCTACAAATCTCAGTGTTCTTATCTAGAAACTGTAAAGTCTTAATATTTCATATTAGTGACATAGAATGAAATTATTCCGTTTTGGAAAGTGCTTTGAGAGATTCTGTGGAAAAGTCACTTATGTGAACCCAGCTTATTGTTTAATAATTAATGTAACTTTCATTGGCTATTTTTTTACTTTCTTAATTGGGCGAGATTTGTTGTGCTTTGCCTGGTTTTTCACCTATGTGGCTTCAATGGGAGCTGCTTATGAAAGCATTGATTACCCACTGGGTAAGGAACTCAATTAGCAGCAGTGTTAGAATACTGTCATAAGTACCATATAAGTACAGTATAATTTGTAATTACAACAACAAGTCAAGGGCAGATATTGATTCTGCCATGGAGGTCTAACAACATTTCTTTGGTTCTGCACAATCTTTGAATGGGAAATGGAAATTTGGCATGTTCTTCTGATACATCTCTCTGTTGGCCAGAGCTTTATGACAGACCTGCCTGCATCTTCTTCTTAAAACATACTCAATTAAGATCTCTCACACTCTCTTGCTGTTTCATTAGAACAGGAGAACTTTAATTAGAGAGATTTCTAGATCTGCCCAGTGGAACAAATTAATAAGGTAACTAAAAATATCTCTACCCTGTCCACTCTGTCCATTCAAGGCAGGCCATTTCTTTCATGCTTGATCCAAGTCTGGCATTTTCCAGTGACTACCTGAGCTGCTACAGGCTTTCTGTGTCTCTTTCCACCATTTCTGATGTCTGCTTTCTGGCCTCCTCCCTGTTCTTCTCAGGAACTCTGGACCAGTTCTTCAGTTGCTTCCTAGCTGTACCTCTCTTCACCTGGCCTGACCCTGCATGATAGAAAGAAGCTCTCAGCTGAAAATATCCAGTTACTTGTAGGGATTTTTCACATGGCCCAGCATACAATATCCAAGACAAGACTGTCCAGAAATACATTTTCATTGAAGTATAATGTATGCATATATGTTGGCAAACAAAGATAACCGTGTTTTCTGTCACAATCTCTCCTATACTTCAATCCTAGATATAAGGGTTCATGAAGTCTAGGAGATACTCATTGCAGGGTCTGCAATCTAGTAGGAGTCACATTTAGGAAATGAGATTTCAGTTCTTTATTCATGTAATGAGATTTTCACTGTGAGGGAATCAACTATTTCCTAAGGCTGAAGGCTTTGCTTTGTTTGGTTTCACTGATTTGTCTTCCAGTCACCTTACAAACAACAAAAGCTTTTCTCATCCAAATGAAGGCACAGCTGGTAGACTTGCCATCTCCCAGAGAGCATACCTATGCTCACTAGACTGTTTAGTAAACATGAACATTCAGAGCATAAATATACAGGAATGATAATTGACAGCTCACTAACCAGTCATGTCTCTGTATGCTTTATCACAACTGGTCTTTCCACCTTTGTTTTTGTACTTTCAGCATAGGTACTCAAATGGATAAACTTTCAGAGAGCAAGAGGGGATACATAAGGCAGGTAATGGAACAGCTAAAGCAATGCTAAGACAAAATATATATTTTGCAACATCTTTCTGTCCATTCAGATTTAACATCTAAGGTTTTGTGAGCCCTGGTACTTCAAGGGTTTGTCCATTCACAGGAGCATAAGCTTTCAATACTTTAAAAATTCTATTCAACCCTTTGTTAAGTGCTGGGGAAATCTGCATATTTTTGAAGTGAAGTCTTTAAAGGACATAAATCAAAGCTGACAACTGAAAAACACTATCACTGAAGCACTTAAAATCCATAATGCTCTTATTTTGATGCCTCAATAGACCCCCTTTCCAGATTTGATTGAAAGACTACTCTATTGCTCTATGACTCTAGCCTGAAAAGCCAATGCATTACTGTAGAACTGACAGGATATGATTAATGTTGTTAAAAATATATCAGCATGCATTAGGGCAAACTTTGTGTATAAATCCAGGCCAATCAAATTGTCCATTATCAAATGAGGTAAGAAAATATATAAGGGGCTTTCATTGTCAAATTCAGATTTTCCGATTGCATTTGTTTTTGCAACATCATTTGCTATCTCTTGTTACATTTCTTTAGAACTAATTCGGTCTTTGAAACATGAAAATGCTGAACATCAGTTATGTTGAGGAAAAAATACAGAATTTATGCATAAAATTGGGTGTCAAAAAGAGTAGAACACTGTGCTTCAACAAAAATGTTCTTGGTTGAAATGTCTCTATCTGCAAATGTACCAGATAGCTGAAACACTTCATTTTCTATCAGCTACCACTAGAAGATCCATCAGCTACAACTGGACGAATTACCATGGGTGTTACTACTATTAGAGATATATCTTGTTTGATTTAAGCAGTCAAATTATCCTGCTGTTGTACACTCTGCCCTCTTGTCCTCTTCTGTGGGCAGAAGCATACACAATTGCTGCACCTGAAACATATTTGCCTGACAAGAGAAAGACTGACAAAGATGTTGAGAGTTCAGAGACCTTGATGTACATATTTGTGTTAACTGAATTTAACAATAAAGGAAGAGATTAGGTCCTGGAGGTAAATAAAAATGACCTTGAAAAGGAGAAGTTTGCAGAAACCAGGAAGCAAGTGCTAAAATAAGTTTAAGGATGAGTCAACTGTGATGATGTGTGTTGACTGGGATACAGTGAATTTACAAAGAAAGTGTGGATCACCATGAACTAAGAAATTTCTGTTGGCATGGCCTAAAAATGAACCACAGATAAAGACGTGGACACCTGACACTTTGCTGACCCTTTTCATGTTAACAGCCTATAGTTCAGATCCCAGCAAAGATCCTTAGGTGTGAGCTTTCTATTTCCAGGGAAGTATTCTCAGTGTATAAACTGTGTCTTTGCAGGATCATGGCCTTTGAGAATAACATATCTGGACATTAATGTTTTGCTGAAATATAACAAATTTTAAATAACAAGTACCATAAATTCTGTGATGCATTAATGTACCATTCTAAAATGTTATCCGGAAACTTATTTAATAGCAATGACCATGCTATGTGGATTTTTCTTCCTGGGCTCCTGGAAGAGTCCATAAGAAAGTTTATTTCAGGTCACAATTCACATACAAAAATTGGACTAGAACTGAAGACTGCTGTGCTGGATTATTATATACCATCAGTAGATGGCTGTAATTTGATGATCAGCTTCTATTTCAGGTTTGCTGAAACTGAAAGCATGCCTGTAATCAAAATTCCTTTGAATATTTATGCTACATTTCCTTTCCTTGGGTCTGTTTTTCAGAGCAATCTATCAGATTTAGTCTAGATTTAGATTTCGGTGCCATTTTACTAGAATATGGGAATTTTGGTTTGAGCTTGTTCTGTCCTTATTCCCATGCAAAATTAATACTCTTTTTTTATGTTATTTGAAACTAAACAGCTTTGCAGTCTGGCCAAATTTTGTTGTGAGGTGTCTGTATTTTGAAGTAAAGTTAATGGAATTTGTGTGTGAATAAATGTCCAAATGCTTCAAACCAGTTCCATATAAGAACTCTAGGTATGATACTCTCTGAGGATTGCTGATAATTTTCCAGGTGAATTCTCTATTGTGCTATCAGATAATAAAGTTTGCACAAAAATTTAATGCAGAAGCACACTGAGTCTCAAACTTTTTTATTATGTAGAGCAAGTGGCAGTCAGATCTATGTGCTGTTCTACTACACTGTTCTGGTAGAAGAGTGACTTTAGGAAACCTGATGATGTTGGGTACATGCTGCTTTGATGTACTGTACAGTGATGGGAGTGAATACACAATAACTCTCTACTATGTTCATAATGTTAAGGAATATAATGGTGAAGTAAGAGAATGACTCCTTCTCCTTAGAATATTATTTTCTTTTTAGATCTTAGAGTTTATGGATCTCTTCCACTATATCTTTAACAGACACTAAACAAAGCTCTTGTAATAATATACCATGGAATCAATTGGATACCAGATGACACTGCTGAAGGCCACCTGTAAAACTACATTGAGATTGATACTGTGGTAGAGAAGAACATATGAGAACATTGCACTTAGAGAGAGATCCATATGTAACAGAATAAACTGGAATGAAAAATTACATAATTTTCAGTTATCCGAACAGATTAAGCAGAGAAGGATAAAGATGGAGGAATGCAGGACTGAGAAGCCTTCATCTCCCTTCTTTCAACTGATAAGAGAGGAAGAGTCTTTGTCCCTACGGACTAATCTCACCCTAATTTACAATCCCATTTCAGAACCACTGTGACATGAACTATACAGAAAAAAACATAGCCTTCTACTTGTATATATGAAGAATCTATCAATTAAATGCTACAAAAACATGTGCTTCTGCTGGAAAAAAAGATTGTCATCACTGTTCTGAGCACCTCACTGACTCAAAGTTTCTCTATACAAAGCTGAAAAAATAAGTTTAATTTTCAGCTTTTCTCAGGAAAAAAAAAATGTTGTGCTAAGTCCTTTCTCTTTCAAACCTCCTAGAAATTTTCTTCAAAGAGAGTTATTAGATGCTTCATGTGTTTTTCTAGGCACTACAATAACTATTCCATATTCACTCTTACTGAGCACTGATTTAGTTATTATTTTATTTGTCTTTATCAAGGAGAAGATGATTTGTTATTTAAAATAAGCATAAACTAGTAAGTAGGTACATGTTCTATTGGTATCAGAAGGTCAGAGAAAGACTAGTACCAAGTGAAGGCAGAACAGGACAGGACCTGGTGGAATGTCCTTGTGATTTATTAGTGCAGAACATACTTCGTGGATAAAAACACTGCAAGTTCTGAGCAATGCTGGCCAAGTTACAAAGAGCGAAGGCCAGCTTGAACAGCAGCTGAGGTTATTTCTGTGTGTGTTTATATGGTCTTGAAATTCAGACAATTTGGGGCTCTCCAGTTGTGTAATAGTTAAGCAGTGTAAGTGCATGGTTTGACTTTTCACTATGACCACATCTCTCCTTTTTGTTGTCAAACCTCAGGTTTTGTTATTGCAGATTCTTTTGTCATCTCTTTAAACTACAGACAAGTTTTCCAAGATAAACAACTTTTTACAGGGTAAACAATATGGCCCACAAGAGCATGGGACCTTCATGTCTACCTAGAATCTAATGTCAGGCAAACATTAAACAGGTTAATTAATAAAAGCTGATGAGAAAATTTACAACAGATCCAACAAGGATACTAATAAAATTGGTTAAAGATACTGAAACTGAAAGATAGAGCAGTGAAAAATCTTATTTTCATGTGCATATATCTAATTATATTAGTGAAATCTTATCCAGAAGATCTGGGATACTGCTGTATCTCACCTCAGTAATCCACTTGCTAGAAACAACCAGCGTCTGTCTCCAGCATCAACATATGGCACTCTGCAGTCCTGACAGCACCTCTCCATCTGCAGAGCTTGTATGGGATGCCAGGTTTCAAAATTGCTTTCTATAACCCTGAAGTCTGAAAGGGATTCTTATCTATGCCTTCCTGTTTGCAAGTGTAATACAAAAATTATATTTTGCATTTTGAACTGAGGAGATCTTATTGGCATTGATTGGAAATGCTAGGGGAAAGGATTACTCAACTGGGTTGCTTAGAATACTATATTAATACTGTTGAGGCACTTTATTTCCATCTGCTTTGGTTTTCTGAGTTTTAATGTAAAACACTGTGCTTTAAAATGATAAGTTAGGTATAAAGAAGGAAGAAAATAAAAGTGATCAATGAAAATTTATACACTCTGACTACCCCCAAAAAAATAACAAAGAGATTTTTCAGTTCAGTCACACTCTTGCAAATCCAAAATACACATACAGTTCCATACCTAATCTACAAATACATTCACCAATGCCATGTGCTCCGAATATATAACCATATTTAGAATTCACTACTTGATATTAGTGTATTTCTTTACCCTAGAGATAACTGACTTGTTAGTTATGATTTCCTCACCACTCAAAAAATTCCAAGTATTTATACATAAGGAGCTTTCTAACTTCCTTCATGAGTTTGTTTGACCTGGTTGCCCAAAATAGGAGGATGAGCAGAGTCAGTGGTGCAGGAAATCTTTCCCACTTCAATGTCTCCAAGTGTTTAAGCTCTCTAGCCTTCATAAGACTTCGAGAAAAGCTTAAATTTATATGCCTTTTGGGTCTTTGCTGGATAAGAGCTTTAAAGGTTGCATAATGGTTAGTTTGTCAAGTGTCATCACAGATCTATTATATTAATAATGGGGACCGTGTTTCCCAAGACTGACAAATTTATCTCAAGATCATCTTAAGATAGATAAGAAAGTAATAGTTATTTTTATTTTATGGACATTTGAGGTATATCACAGGGTAAAAGTAAAATGAGAAAGAGATTGCCTGGGTAGGGAGGGGTCAGCGCATCCGTGGCTTCATGTCCTCCTGTGGTTTGCAGCAAGTACATAGGATTATCTCTCTCAGAAACCATGTTGAGGATTGAAATTGCAACATTATTTCCCACTTGTTTTACACTTTCAGAATTTATCTTGAAGTAGGAGTATTTAAATTATTTCTTTTATTTTTTTTTTTTTCTTTTAAATCTGTTATTGAAAATGAAAAGAATCAGAAAATCCCAAGAACACCCTAACCCCAAAGTTCCAGGTCATCCTCCTGGACAGGCCTGCCTCCTTATAGCCTGGGAACCAGGGGTCCCATGGCATCTACCGCTGTCCTTCAGAGGAGGGGGTGCTGCACAGCCTTCCCCTCTGCTAAAATGAATCTTTTAACTTCTTGACTTGTGGAGTTTTAAACACAGGAAAACTCGTCGCAGCTCAGCATATCCGGTCAGCTTTCAGGTGATCTACCAGTGCTTTTATGTAGGAAACAGTCAGGTAATTAGTATCAGAACACTGAATTAATTTCATTCTCAGTACCCTGGCCATCACTGCTCTGTGTCCTTAGAGGCCTGCCTCTGATGCCATGCTGTAGGGTACCATTCCAGCTACTTTGTCCATGACTGCTTTCCCTGGCATTTGTTTAAAGTCTGGTGGGTTTACAGGAGTTACTGCTGATGCACACTAGCTACTGAGGAGGTAGCAACAGACTCTATCTATAAACACACGTTTTTACATTCGTTGCCTCATGAGTATAAGCTATATGAAAACATGTGTGAGTTCTCCTTTTCCATTTTCTTTATTAATGCTTATTTAACTGTATGGATGAAATAATTTTTAAAAAATACCCTCACCCTTCTAGAGGAAAACAATGACAGACTCATCATTGGCACTCATTGTTACTCAGTGACAATGCATCAGATAATTCCAGATCTGCATAATTAATTGCTTAAACAATTACTTTTACACAAAACTTTGATTTATTAAGTACTTCACAGTAAGTGTTCACATAAAGAATAAGAATAATAAGAAAGGAGGTGAATAAGGACCATCAGGAGAGGCAGACATGAAGGGGTATTACTGGGATGGAGAAGAATATGTGTGATAATGTGGAGTAGCAGACAACAATGGTGAGAACTTATTCCAACAGGAAAACAATGCAGGTTATGGAGTATTGGAGTCAGACAGAAATGGACAGAAGTGATGAGCAGAGCAGACAGAGAGAAGCAGCAGAGTTATTTAGCAAAGCTGTTAAGTTCAGTCAGAGAAAGCTTAAGTGGAAAAACACAATAGCAGTTTTCACTCTCCAAAATAAGCAAACTTCAGAAAATAAAAAAGTGCATTTTGTGTGTAATTGCATACATCTGCTCATGAAAATCAGATGTAGATGATACAGCCCTTATGTTACACTTTTTTAAGAAGCAGGGTCTGGAAAAAATCATAGGTCATGCAGCTCTACAAAATACTGTCTAATAGAAATCACTGCAACTCCAAATACTTGCTTTCATGAAACAAACAAACAAAAAAGGAGGAAATCTCGTCCTTTTCTCATGCTGGGTTAGATCAAGAACATCTCCAGGAGACTTCATGGAATTGCACTTATGCAAAACTGACAGTATCATGTTCTGAGTCTTTGGCTGTTATGTTAAGAGGATCATTTCAGTTCAGTGTGAAATTGTTCAGTGATGATTTCAGTGCCGTACCCTGTAGAAGGCTACCAGGCTAGTAGGTATCCATTTCAGTGCAACAGAAGGCAGAGGAGCAACATGTCATTCCCAGGTCTAAAGTCAGAACTGCCCTTCCCACAGGATTAAGAAAAATCTACCTTTCTACATCCAAAAGTCTCATTTATTTATCACATCCCAAATTTAAATGTTTTCCAGTATACCAAGACTTCAAACTGTGGACTCAGAAGCAAAAAAGTTCTGTTTCCCTTTCAGTCAACTTCTCCAAATCAATTAACTAATAGAAAGATCTGCTGCAAAATGAAAATGTAAGATGCTGGAAATTATAAATATGAATGTAAATAATATTAGATATTTTGCTTTTCAAATCAGCTTCTCATGTTTCTTATTCTGTCATGGCATTGCAGGAATAAGGTCTGACTTATAAACTACAGGGAAAGACTAATTTGAATGGGTTATCTTGAATTCAATGCATTCTCTGCTGTCCCTACATCTTCATTTTCCAAAAACTGCATGCTGTGTTCTATATTTGTCTAAATGAATATGTATAAACATCCTATCCAGCATAAAAAACGACAGATGTGTGAGATTTGCAGTAATTTCAAGATGATAGTATAGTGCCTGTAGCTGTTTTGAAAATGCAGGCTAGTAATAATGAAAGCCTTGGTTTTGTGGCAGAACAGGCCAAACTGTTTTCCACTGTTTGATACAAGTCCTGAAGTTTCATTTTTAATTACCAATACGGTGTTATTGGGAAAAGAAATGGACTTACGATGTTTCTTTCTATGCTGTCAACGATTGAAAATATATTTTATATTTTATAAAGAAAAACTGCTTTTATAGGCTGTATCAATAGCAGATGTATGAAGAGGTTCAGAAGTGGAGTGCTTTACTACATGTCCTCTCTATCTACTTGTGTTATGTGACCTTGCACAATAAGATAAGGCTGTGAAAACAGAAAGACCTAGTTCTGATTCTGACTGCTTTAAGTCTGTAGTGCCTGTGGGATGTCAACATTGTATTAAATAAATAAAGTACTAGAACTCTTAATCCACAATTTTATATCTTCAGAATGAGGTTACTAATTTTTTTAACAGGAAAATAATTAAATTGGACACCAGACATGTTTATATTGAAAAAAACAAAACAAAACAATCAAACAAAAAGCCCAGAAATTTTTACTCCTAGAGGTCCATTTTAGAATGTTTTCCCCTTGTGAAACTCAGGGCTCATTTTGAGACTTTCCCACTGCCTTCATAATGTGAAATTTACACTAAACTATGCAAAAGGGGAGAAGACAATAGAAATTCTGAAGATTGCTTTATACCCTTG
Source organism: Tyto alba (assembly GCF_018691265.1). Classification (NCBI taxonomy): domain Eukaryota; kingdom Metazoa; phylum Chordata; class Aves; order Strigiformes; family Tytonidae; genus Tyto; species Tyto alba. The sequence goes on along the minus strand of NW_024881275.1, from coordinate 23,045,080 downwards.
AATCAAAGCAATTTTAAAAATATATTTTCCATGGGAGGTGAATATAACTCACCAGTCCCTGCATTTCCTAAGTCCTTTGCCATATTTGGCTCATAATGTTACACCCCCTATTTCTTTCAAGTGTGTAAGACACTTTCAGTTCCACAGCTCACTTGGTTCAGTCTGCAGTGTCCATCAAGATGATGGCTGTCCCAGAAAGACAGCTGATCACAACAGACAATCCAAGCCCAGGGCTGCAAGCCTGGCAGGCTCAGAGCAAACCACCCACCTTCACACATTGGTAATTTCTCATTGCTGTGGAGTCTGCATTTTTCATTCACAGGCCACCCAGTTTGCTATAGAGCCAATGGCTACTGAGCATCCACAACTCACTCAGATAACTCTGCATGGCTTCGGTTCAATCCTGGTGCTCATAAAAACGACATAACAGATATACTAAAATGGACTAACATCCAGTTACTTGATAACACTGTTTTTTCTTATCTTAGCAGTTAGAAAGCAGGCTCCAAAGACGCATGTTTGAAATGCAAAGTAAGATTAGCATCTATTTAGATGCTCAAATAGGTACTGAATAGTAGAAGATCTCAGAGATATCATGACTCCATGCTTGAGCTCTAAATTGTTTTCTGCATTGGTGAGTATGACACAGTGGATAAGATCTCTTTACAAGAATAGTTCATAGCAAGAGGATTAGGCATAGATGAAATACCGGTAGCTTGCTAAAACAGGCAGAGAGCCACGAGAGCAAGCAGGCACATATTTCTTATGCAGCATAAGAGACAAAAACTAGCTGTAAGTTTACTGTAGCCCTACTCCAGTGCACATTCTTCCCCTTCCCAGTTACTCACCAACTGCCATACATGCCACACAGACATATCCCTTGTGCCAGTTTAAAGATTCATTTAAAGATGATACTGGCTACAAATACTGTTCCACTTTCTTTACACTGCCTATATTAAATAATTCAAATTTCTGCTATGAAAAAGAGTGGTATAATTAGTTGTTATTCAGGGGAAATAGACTCAGTTTTCTTCTGAATTATGTCAGTTTTACACCACCACAGAAAAAATTAAACCAGTGGAACTCAATTATCTTAAAACTGGCAGTAGGAAGCTGAATCAGACCTACCAATTAGACCAATTTATCTTTATGGAAATAATAATAGTTGCTCTGTCATCACTCAGAGGTGAATGAGGTTGGGTTTCTTCTGTTAAAGGTGTAACATCCACCTGTAAATCTCTATTCCCATTAAATTAATATAATAATATCAACACTATCTGGTTTTATTTTACCTCAGCACTGACAAACACAAAAGTTTCTGCAGTGCAGCTATATTTAGTTTTGAAGTTGAATATTATACATGCAAAAACTTCTGAATCCACAACAGACATGTACTATTTATACTTCACCTCTGGGTGTGGATACCTGGTTTTCCAGTTAGTTATCTATCTAGAATGTGCTAAGCCTACAGCCAGGTCCAAAGATTCCACTGAAGGAAGTGAATACCCATTTACACTTCTAAATTACCTTAAGATCCTAAGGAAGAAGCACATGTTTGAGTTTGCACGTACAATATATGAGCTGCATATATTGAATTTCTATAGAACAAACAACAGCTACTGTATACATTTAAAAAAAAAGCTGAGACTACACTCTTGTCCACCAATTCAAAAGCCTGGGACCATCACACTTGCCTTAGAAGATTCTAAACTAGTCTTGGAAGGTCCCTTCCAAGGATAGATAATAGGAGACAATGTTGCCTCTGGAAACTATCACTGAAAGGCATTGTTGCACTCATTAAATTCCTCTCTTCTACTCTACACTCTTCTAATTCCCACCCTCATCTCAGTTGCACCTGGGGTTCTTCCAAGAACACTCTAAGCAATATGAATTACATCTACCACACACAATTCATTATTTTATCCTCTCCCATCAGATATGAAATGTCTAAAAGACTATTAAGATAAAATGAGAAAAAAAGGCATTCTAGGGGTAATGTGCATAAACGTTAGGTACTACTTCTTGCTCCTGTGAAGTTTAAAGGAAGATAATATAGTTGTTTTCCTTTGGGCTTGTCAAAGAAAGGCTAAGCACAGATGCAAATTAAGCTGTCATAAAAAGGAATAAATAATCAAAAAACTACAATAAGTAATAATAACTATAGGGTTTGTTATCTTTAAAATGCTATTCAGAAAGACCCTTGACACATTAGGAATTAAAAAAAAAATACCCCCAAAAGAATTTGCTCAGCAGTAACATACAGTAAAGTGAAAACATTCACTATAGAGGACTAATTTATAAAAGGCTTTCACGTACGGTGTATGCACTGACATGGTTCCAGGTTGCTTTACTTGGCTTCCATGTTTTCCATGGAAATGAGCCATAAAAGGAGAGTTGCACAGGTCTTCTGAGGAAGACAAGCCCTTGTTTTGGGGATTTACAGCAACCAGTTTACTGGGGAGAAAAGCAGGTACTTATGAATGAGAATGGTAGGGGAGTAGTAAACCATAGGTATCTAATAATCAGTAACGGTTTTTTTTTAAAGAGAGGTGAAAATGAACTTTGGAAAGACAAAGCAAACTATGACATTAGAAAGTATTTCATCAAATATCAAGGAGTGCATTTTGCAAACATTGCTGCCATGGTCTGATCTAGAAAAAGAATACTTTCACTAGAAAAATGCCAGAATTTAACTTTGAAAGAAGTGTTGATCTAAATTTGGACTGAGACATGAGACTTAAGAAGCATATTTTTCCCATTCATTTGAAGCTAACTTTCAGGAAGTCATTGAGTACCATTTGTTCAGTGGATACCTTCCTACCTAACTTTAGTGTTATCACCTGCAGTCTGCAGCAGTTAAAATAACCATGTGATACTGATTCTTCCCAAATTTAGGATAACACATTTGCAATAAAAATCAGTGTATTTCGCATTCCAGAAAGACAGCTTTCCAAGTAGGAGTGAAGAGTGACTTCCCTTTTTTTTTTTTCCATAAGTCACAGCACTAGCAGACTTCCCTTAGTTTCTATTAGGGCTGTCTCAGAAAAAATCCACTTGCTTGGCCATGCACTTTTCAGATAAGATTCCTGACTGGAAGCCAAGGAAGATGTCAGTCTGGATATTCTGCAAGGACGACAGACATCCTACCTTATCAAAACAACACATTTGAAAAATCAGAGGTGTCTCTTCCTTAAAGAAGAAGATTCATTCCCTATGACAATAGCAATTCAGAGCCACATGTTTTGTAGAATTTACCGAACAGATAAAAAGAACAATAAACCATAAAAGCATATGATATGACACTAATCCTTGTTCTTACTAATCATCCTCAAAAGTCCTCTGAAGCTAAATAGCATATTCCTATGGACTTTTGTATCATATGGATAATTCTTTTGAAGAAAATATTAACTGAAACTGCCATAGAAAGGATTTGTACAGAGGAAAAAAATCAGTCACTGTAAAAATCCTCTTCAAATTTCTTTTCCCTTTTAGGCTTCATGGTTGCCACTAATAAATGTGTCATTAACATAAGTTAAACAACATATTAAAGTCCAGTTGCAGATGACAGTTACGTAGCTTTGCCATGTAAATTATAAAAGCTAGGTCCTAGAAGGTGTGGACATTAATGTGGTTTATTTAAGATGTTGATGTATTTTTCTCTTTTACTTTTCCTAAAGAGCTTTCTGAGGTTCTTCCATTCTCTCCTAAACATGCCTAAAGTTTAATGAATTAGTCTTCTGGAAACTTCAGGGCCTTTGTCTTCCCCCACTACTGACTACACATATGTATGTTTCAATTGATAAAATTAATTCAGATTTTGTCCTCCTTGATTGTGCTGGATTTGTCAGAATTTTCAAAGAGGCGTCTTCAAGATCTGACTTGAGAGGCCATTGATGAAATGCTGCTAAACCCATCTTTGCACCCAAGTGACAATTCAACCTTTGGGATAAACAATTATTAACAAAAGAGAAACTAACAAAGCATTCACATGTCTGATAAAAAAATCAGTCATTTCTTGGTTGCCCATCTTTCAGTCATTTCTTTCTTTCAAAACCATTGCTTCACTTATTCTGTCACTGCTTATTCTTATGTTGCATAAATCAATAATATATGAAGGAAAGGCAATCTTTTGAGAGAACACCTTCCAGTTTGCAGTTTGCATTATAAGGAAACATTAATGGATTTGAGCATATTTTTTCCTTTTTTCCTCAATATTTTCATGAAAGAAAATACTGCAAACTATTTATTGGAACACGAGGTAGTTGTCTGAGACAAAATTCCAGAATAAAACTTATTTAAAATAATACTAAGTATTTGCAAATAAGATTGTTTTCACATAGGGTTCCCAGCAGTTTTCTTCTTCTGGGCTGCAGCTAGATTTATAGTAACACCTGGTAGCATGCAAAAATCTTTGCAGGAATCCTACTGATCTCATGAGGTAACCAAACACTGAGAAGACCATGCAGATTAACTTCTTTCATGAAATTCTACCCATCAGCCTTGGCATCTGAACTAGGGCACACAAAAAGCTGTCTATACTTGAGACATAAGAACTAGGAAGGAAGTAAAAACGCAAAATGCCACTGCCAATACTGTGATAGTTACAGTTCCTCTCTTCATTGTCATCCCTCTGTATTACTACACCCATGATAAAAACAAATGGATGTATCAATGACCTCAAACAAAAGACAGTAGCTAGGAAGGACACTTATGTCATTCTTGCAGACAAAGTTAAAAGCACAGGCTGACCAGCTGAGCAAAAGATGGTCTAACCCAGACATATCACCTTTTAAATGATCAAGTTTAAAAAGAAAGGGTATAGAAGAAGACCAGTAAGACCATCCAGAAATGTTTCACTAGAATACATCTTTACAACAACTGTTGTAAAGTTTCACAGAAATCAGAGCATTTTAAGGCATGCTAATATTTTTAATCAAGATGTCATGCTTAAAGGATGTAGTCCTACAGAAGTTACATGATCCCAGATGACATTTGACTAGCTGAAGCCATAGTCTTCTCTCCATTAGCCAGCTAAAATTTTCTACTGGAGAAAGCCTTCATATCCACATGTGCCGCAGTGAATGTCATGGCATCTGGGGAGAAACTCTTCTTTGGAGCAGAGGGTAGAAAGCAATTCTGAAAAAAAGATTAACTCTGTTTCAATTGGGCACTTTTTGGCAGTGCCTTGAAAGAAGCCACTACTCTTCTGTGTGACCACACTCTATATTGTGTGTGGGAATACATCTCCCATGTTTATTGCTTGATTCAGAGACTGACAGCATTTGCTTCACTTTTACACCAGTAAGTGAAATTCTCTGGAAGACATGACTGTCCTGCTTGTGGTGGAATATGCTTGATAGTAAGAAGATTTGTTATAAATGCAGCTTTAAGGAAGCATGAATACCTGATGAGGAATGCAAACTCCTTTCACTTCAGAGTAAGATAGAATGTAAAGTACAGGAACAGGTATTTAGCATGACTGCATGCGTATCTAGAACAACATTTCCTGCAGCCAAAGCCAAATACCACTTGCATGCCTCATTGAGGCTTGCAGAATGCTTGTAAAGCAGTAAACGATGCCACTTCTACTGGGATTAAACCAGCTATTCATTCCCAATACCTGTGTATTTAATAGCCATGGCAGAGTACTTGCGTTTATTAGCACTTGGGGAGTACAGAATTCAAACCAGTTTACTTCCTTCCTTTCTGCCTGGTCTTGTCATGTGCAGTTCTCTGTTGGGCTGCTGCCCAAGGAGTTCTTAGTTAATTGAATATAATTACTCTGCATCCTACTTTCAAATGCTAATGCAGTTTCACCTCTCCTTGTAATACAATACAGATGAAAGCCCCAACTGTTGTCTGGTACATGTAATTCTTCCCTTTTCAATACGTTCGCCTACATAATAATGCAGTAGTTTGCTGGGTGTTGTTGATCTTTAAGTATAATGTACAATGATAAATAAATTAGTAATGAAAGGTAGTTAAAAGTATTCTCTTAAAACATGGATAGTTCTTCACTGAAAGATGAATTTTATGAGCATTCAGCATTACTCTGTCATTACTCATTAATAATTTAACAAGGCAGTCAATGAACATGTTCATCTTCACCTAAGATTGACAAGTTGTAGAAAGCATGGAGGCAATGGAGGATGTCTTTTCACTAAAAGAGAGTACTCAAATATCAATAAATGTCTGTCAGGGCTGAGGCAGCTCTTAATCAGTCTGGAACATCTAGATGGCCAGTTAGAGTTGCATTGCCTCTGAAGAGGTCTTCTGTGTCATTTTAAAAGAGGCAAGGTTTGGTTTTTGTTTGGTTGGTTGGTTTTTTTGCTTTTCTTTTTTTAGCCAGACTGGAAGGCATGTATCAACTTAAGTACTTAAAATAATTAGTTAAGGTGCTTTGCAAGGTAATGCTACAAATGCCCTACACATAAATGAACAGGTTTGGTCAGAAAACTTCCCTTTTGTTTTGTTTTGTTTTTTATCCCGGGGGGGGGGGGGGGGGGGGGGGGGGGGGGGGGGGCGGGAGGCGGAGGAGGGAAGAAATTATTCAGGAGATAAATTGTTCTGATTTGGGGTAATCATAAAAATTTCACTTTTTTTTTGTGAAGCAATTTTTCAACAGTGCTTCTAGGGCCCTTGAAAGGCTTCCTTTGAAGAACAGTGCTTTCAAAATACATTTGGAAATGGTAATTTTTCAACACTGTTCACTTTAAAGATTTTCTTCAGAATATTTTAAATAAATTTTTTGTAAAATATGATTTTGAAAAAAAAATGTGATAGTGTTTCAGTATAAAAATTGTTTCAATAAAAACATTCTGACCAGTTTTGCCAATTAATCATAGATATCAGCAAGCACATAAAATACTCCTTCAGACTGTCTCTTGTAAAGTGTACTGGGGAAGATATTTACTTAAAAATGCACATGCAGGCAATTCCTGACACTAATGGAAGTTGAAAAGTTATTGTCAAATGCCTCTGGGGACCTGAAAATGCTTCTACAAACTTAGAAATGTCACAGTGCATTAAAGCCACTTTTCCCTGTTTTTCAGTAATTTCAAACATCCAGGCTCCTTGTAGATGTTAATGTAAATATTACAAAAACATTTCAGCACTGGGTGGATAGATCTCAGATAATATGTTTAATTTTAAGCATGCAAGCACTTTAAAGATAAGCAGTCATTTATGGGTTGTTCTAGATCAGGGTCTAAAAATAGCAATATGGACAGTTTGCTCTGGAGTATCTAGCTGCGGTGCTCCAACTCCAAACTCAAGCTCACAAATCAGCATATTAGCTTACATCACTAAGTAAAAAGTGATTTTAAATTAAGACACCAGAATATCAATGTGGGTGGTTGTGTCATGGGCATGTCTCCTGGTCTGCCTTCTCTTCAAGGGGTCAATAACCTTCCCAAAAAAGGCTGTAATGAACAGACAGCAAAAGGGAAACCTCTTAGCTTGCTGCAGTTGTTTCCTCAGTTGTCACAGGGGAATTTATGTGGAGTGGCCACAAGAACCGATCTACACCCTCAGTGACATATAATCTAAAATTTATTTACTCTGTATGATGAGCATAATAGGTGGATAGTGGTTTCTGCTCAAAGACTTCTCTCTTGCAACACATATATACCCTGCCCCTCTGGGCCAGTTCAGACTGGGAGCAGGACACTCACTCTCAGTGCTTGACTGGACAGGTCCTGGCTGGCCACAAAGCCCCTGCATGAAGTACTTCCACCTCTCTTAGCCTTCGACATAGTGTTGGATGCCCATGGAAGTTTTCCCCTCAACCAGGGCCTACTGTCTTAGCTATTTCTTACTTGATATAGCAGATGTCTGGCGTATGCTGTCAGTGGCCTCACTAATGATGTAGTCCCAGGACAATCTGTTTGATCTCCTCCAGTCAGTCAGGGTTTTTTTCATTCTCTGATCTTCCTTCCACTCTAAATGTATTATATGACTTTCAAGCTATCAGCATTTGCCTAACAAAGTTCATCTATTTCTTCTGTTTTCCAATTCATATTAGATTCTTTTAGTCAGATAAAAGTGAGCAGAAGACATCAAGGTCTCACTCCTTTGATCATTTCCTTGGCATAGGCTTCACCCCATGTCAGTTGGTTCAGGGGACATTTACCAGAAATCTGAGTAAGGACAGATGGAAGTGTTCTTATGGGATAATCCAGATACAGTGTAATTGTGAAATAACAGTGGTACTGCTGGGATAATATTCAGCTCTTCCACTTTCTGCTTCAAGCAAAAGAAGTTCTGAGGCTCATTTTTCTTTTGATGATCTCCAGTTAAAGGCTGTAAATTCAACTTTCACCACCCATTTTACCTTGCGTGTCTTTATAAGTCACTTTAATAGGAAAAGAAAAATACGTTCCTGACACATCCTTGTATAGTTACTGTGACAAAATAGGAGAGAAAGCTGTGGCTTCTATAAAAATGATCAACAGGCAGACAATGCAAACAGTCAAAACTGAAGTGAAAGAAGAATAGTTTATAACTGTCAATCTTCTAGTTATTTTATTTGACTCGTTTCCTTCCTGGGCATCACTTCAGGTCTGAGGTGTTATCAAGCTCTACCACTTTTATTACTCTATAGGCACGTAGCCTGCCTTCTAGCCCTACTTATACAGAGGACATCAACCAAAATAACACCTAGAATATGATTCTATTGCACTTAGAATAATTTATGTCTCTTTCTACCAATATAACCAAAATGGTCTTTTCCTTTTTCACTTGGTCATTATTCTTAAGTGCTAATTTCTTCTTATTTTAATTAAGATAGTACTCAGTGTCTATCTCCAAACCCCACAGCCTGATAAAGAGATATGCTATATGGTCTCAGTCATACTGACTAGACACTGTAGAAGTCAAGAAACCCAAGTTCCTTTGTCTGTATTTGAAAGGCAGAAGTTTCTTCTGCATCTTACTTTGTCTTTGCAAAGCAGATACAGAAATGTGTGATGGCAGAAATTCAATCCACACCAAAATGAACACCATTTTACTTGATGAGTTTCTGCCTTATGAATGGGAAAAGGAGATATAGCTTAAACACTACTGATTTAATTCTTCTGTCTCTCTCCTTTGCAGCTGCTTTTTAAAAAAAAAGTAGGGATTGCTTGAGACTATTCATCATGGGTTCCTTATGCCTTGGATAAGTTCTGTTTGCTAATACTTAGTTTACAAAACTTGCACCTATTTGTGTCTATGTAATGCTCTCTCAGTGAGATCTGTCATTTTGCAGTTCCTTTACCAGTCTTATGAACACTGTCATGAATATTCCATTAATTAAGATGTTGCAAACTGGGGAAAGCATGCAAGAACACTTACAGTTGCTCATGTTTTCCTCTGTCCCATTTTCTTTTGATGTGGATGTTCTTTTAATTTCTGCCCTTTTTTCCACCTTTAATAAAGTAAAAAAGTTTTCTGCACCTATAATCTCTTCTTATTGAGTCAAAATTACGGGGAATATAGACAAGAAAAAGTAGAGCAGTAATAGCAATAACAGTTTATTACTGGCTATTGACTTCCCGAAGCTGCTATTAAAAAAAGCAGCTATTGCACTGCATGGATAGAAAGCAAAGCACCAAGAGACATTTCAGATACAAAAATACTCACTTGTTAGCTAACATTAATAATTAAAATAATCAATCTCCTATGTTTGTGGGATACCAGTCATATACATTTGGTATTAATTTCAGTAATGTGAAGGAGTTTCACAGGATGACTCTGTAAATTGAAAGCACAGACGTGATATTTTAAATACTGACCATTTCCTTGTGGAATTAGGTGTTTTGCCACTGAGAACTTGCATTCATTTCACTGTTGACATTCTGTCAGATGACCTACACTAGGTCTGTCATGTATAGACACAAATAAGTTTTGTGGTAAAATTTGAAATATTACTTGAACAACAAGTTTACACTAAAAGTAAGCAACTTTTGATACAAATGGTGAGGACATTATAGTCCTTATGTCTCCAGCATTCCTTTAACAATGTTTACAACAGATATTTGAGTTAAGACAGCAGCCTGTGAACTAAAGCTCCTGACGTCTTGACTCACGTTCCTTTCCACCACATTAATGTAGGTCTGGCAACTATTATCCAGACAACTGTGCATGCAGATCTTAAGAGTAGCTACTTAATAGTGCCACAGTGTGATTTGCACTGCAAAGTGTCTAAGACCTTTGTCCAAACTATAATTCAGATTTTGTTCCTATCCAGGAGTATTTCTAGCCATAAGCATTTGCAGCTTGTCTTAAGTGATACTTTAATATGTAGCTTGATGGCCATTTGGTGAAAAGAGATTTAAACTAAAGTGCTGCTGACATCTGAAATGGTTATGAAAGGGATAAAGTAGCTCATGTTACAACATTGCAAACAAGACAACAATCACAAAACAGCTGCTTATGCAATTAACCTGCTAAGAAACTACCTTCTACTGCCCTAGTGCTGTTCTGCATCATGGCCACTGTCATTTGTCTCTCCTTGAAAAGAGTTGGCCTTGAAGAACTACTTTATAGATGTTAATTTATGCTTGATTTTGCAGTGAAGACATGCCCCAGTTCATAACCACTGTAGAGCTTGTTTGCTGTATTTTCCATCTTTGTCAGGTGCAGTTGAAAATGTGAAAGCTGCATATACCATATGTCTCTCTTTGAATGTTTATAATCACATTCATGTTTATATAAATGTAGGCCTGGAAGGAACCTTCTAAATCCATCATCTGCTTCAAGACAGGAACAAGAATGCCTCAACGACTGAAGATAATACATATCTTTGCTGTTCTGGGAAAACTTTCAATTATGGGGAGTCTACAGCTTTCTTAAGTAGCGTGTTCCATTGCTTTGCTATGCTGTTGGTAAGGACTATTTATCTAGCTTCATCCCTCATAATATTAAAGTTGTTTTGTCTTACTCTAATGTCTTGCTTTAGACTTCTCTAGCCTAGACAAGCTGTATTTTTTCAGCTTCCTGGATTTCACTGTCCTCCACTAGATGCAGGCTGATCCACTTGTTCTTGAAATGTGGACCATACTCAATATGCCACCCCACCAGCAAAGAATAGAACAGCTCATATTTGCAATGGCAAAGTAAACTCTGTTCACTCCCCTGCTTGGAGCATGCTCAATACAGAGGAAATCACTAGGCTATTATCCACTAAAAATCACCAAAACTCTCTACTGTGCTTCTGCTGACAGTAATTTTTCCCCAAGGATCTAAAACCTGACAAAATTTAGAAGTAGCAAAAATACATTGTTGACACGAAGAGCAAGTCCTTGTCAGACAGAAAGCTGCAATGCCCAGAACATAGGATGATTCAAGTATTAGGTCTTAACATTTCCACCTTCCTTTCATAAATGAACCTATTTTGAATGTCATTCTCTCATGTAAAACTTCTCCCAAAGTAACCAGATTGAAGCAGAGACGTGACCAAAAAACACCTAAATTTTGTAAATTCAAAAGAACTCAAAACAGACAACTTTACCATAGCCCATTCAAAATCAGGTTTGTTTATTTTTAAGTAAACCTTAGAAAAAACTTTTATCTTGGTAGGTACACAGAAAAACTAAAAACCTGTCAAGCAAATCAATAAGCAGACATTGAAAAAATGAACATAGAATATAATCTTACTTTAAGTAAAGGGTTTCCTCTGAATTTCTATCAGGCAGCAAAAGCCTGAGCCAGCAATTGAGTTTTAGTAATTAAATCTCTGTTTCCTTCCTTCACAATTTGTTATAGCAAAGAATATTTATGCCAATCTTTTTCAGAAAATATAATGCATTTGTCAATAGTTGGATGAATGTCTGTCACTAATGATAGATCCAGAATTCCAAATCTGTGATCTGAAAATGTATTGAAAGATGAAAAGCTAAAGCAGAAAGAAAAAAAAAAAAAAAGATTATTGTCATACTGGAATGCCAGTAATATTGAGCAACAAAAGTGAATAACCAGGTTGAGGCACTTAGTAATACCCTCATGAAAACTGTACCTGATCAAAATAATCGGGGAGCAGGTAATTTCACTGATATATTTGAGGTAAAACCAGAGAGGCACTGGTCTTAAGACTTCTAGCAATTGCTATTGAGAGGTCCAGGGAATAACTCATGCAGGGTGAACTAATAAAAGCATTATTACCTGTATTTTAAGGCTTCAGCTGTGGTTACATACTTTTACAACAAACAACATTTACATAGTAACTGTACAAAATACTACTATCTTACCCACAGTGTTTTCTCAGCATTTAAACAGCAAAATATTTTCAATGAGTATTCTCATCTTCCTGCAATGGCCACTCTTTTGTTTTCATGAAAATGAACTCGTATCTTTTCTTCTTTAAAATACCTGCATTCCAAAATCAAGAAGTATTCAAAGCTGGTGTGGAATTTTGGAATTTCTTGAATCTATAACTTAAACTAAAAATATAGTTACTTTTCAAGATGGGGAAAGGGAGTTGGGGAATGACTTTGTATGAAGTTATTCATATTTCCTCTTGCAAAGACAACTTGCAAACAATCTATTCCTCCAATTATCGCTGTTTGTGAAATGGTGAAAGGGTTCACCTCTCTTAAAAGTATCATAGGGAAGTTATTGCAGAAGGGCTCTGGAGCTTGTACCTGTTTCATCTGGTTTATCTACTCTTTTTATGAAGACAGGTCCTACAATGCCTCAGAGTTTGCACAACGAGGCTTTTCTTTCAGCGGAGAAGCTGGTTGAGGGAGTGTACTACTGAAGCAAGGAAGGAATATGGTGTGAAAGAACAAGCAACAATGTTCTAGTTTCTCCAGAAGGAAAAAAAAAAAAAAATGTTGGCAAAGATGGAGAGTAACAGGTTCCCTCACTTTAGGATATAAGATAGTGTTCTTCCAAATAAGAGAGAATTCAGTGCTGGCACAGTAGATTTGCCATTCTTTAGCTGTAGCAGGGCAACAAAGGACAGGAAAATTCTAGAGTCAGCTTGATGGGCCTCAACATATGAATGGATATTTTTAAATTATCTGATATGGAGTATTTGTATGTGTGTGTTAGGGGAGGAGTGGTCCTCCCAAATCCCTCATGCTATATGGAAGCTCCAAGACTGTTTACAAAAAACTTAAGCTTAAAGATTAAGATGGTTGTGATATAGTAATAAGAGCTGGAGTGTTATCTCACAACTGTGAGTCTCTCATAGCTAAAGAAGCTCTGTGTAGCCACAACAGACTCAGAAGGAGATCACCCTTTTGAGCAGGACCTCTGCAGTCAGAGCATTCTTTGACATTGCTGCAGCAGGTACATCTAGGTACATCTATCATTCAATCACTCTTCCCAGACAGACCATTTCAAAGTTTATTTTTAGGACTCTAGAGATGCCAAAACCTGCAGGATTCTCTCCTGTACACCTGAAAACTGTGGTTCGCCTGCCACATTAGCAGGAAATACAGTGTCAGTTTAAGAATAAGGTAGAAGTTTTAGGGGATCAGAAGGGAATGTGCATGTGGATGATTCTGCAGTCATTTTTTTATTCCCACTATCTATTGACCCTCTGACTATTTTTTCAAATCATGAAGGCATATGGACATTCTGAATGTTCTTTACTGAGTTTTCAACTACGCTCTGCAGAAACACAGACCTGAAGTTAGATAGTACTCAAAATACTAACCAAAACCTGTACTTTACCCTTAGTGACTGAGAAAGAACGATGGTTTTCCTCTGTTTCAGAGGAATTTAGGTCAGCAAGGTTAAGAAAACCTTTTTCTTTTGGCTGTGATTTGTTGGAAGCAGAAGGACTGGAGTTGAGAGCCATTGTTGTAGTTGTGGTGAGTTTTGTTTGACTTCATTCTGCAGGTAACAACTGCAGATAAAAAGGATTTTTTTGGTCCTGGAGCCTCATAAACTGAGCGAAGAACTTAACAAGAACCTGTTGCTTTCTTAGCATGGGTTTTGTAGACACTTTTTATTGGGCACCTTAAATGTTTGGCCACAGTTTAGCAACAGGATAAAAAATTAAAGGTTATAAAATGGTCTAAATGAAGGTGCTAAACATAACCCATATGAAAACACATTAAAAACAAACACTCATGCCTTCATTTAATGGGATGTTCAAACTTTTTTTTTTTAGACGTCAATTAAGTGGTTGATTGGATGTGAAAGCTGCTATAAAAGAGCACACATTGTACTATGCAGCTTGTAGAATTCTTTGTTCATTACTTGGATGGATTAAACTTGGGAAGATGCCACAATGACTTATAGCTGATGTTACAGGAAAATAAATACTTGTATACTTGGTAATCTTGGTTGCAAATTGAAAAGCTAAAGACATCCTAACTGAGTAAAAAACAACTCAAGCATATCATTCATTCTTTGTGGAGCAAAGCCTGTGATCCTCTCTGTCTTCTGACTTCAGCTTCTGCTTTTCTGAACACTTGTATACAGTCAACAAAATGCCTTGTTTAGCAGGGCAGAGTCATTAAAGAAACCAGGAAGCCAGGAAATACATATTATTTTTCTCCAGATTCTTGTTTACAAGTAGCATAAAGGTGCAAGAATTTATATCAGTGAAAAATTTATGTACTAAAGTAGAAAAATATAAAGGTTATGTCTCTCGACTTTTCATGGTGGTGTGGATTCCTTTTTTTTTATACTGATAGTACTCGCTGGGGTTAGAGAATAATCACTCTTCATACCAAAGCTGACTGGGGGGAAAATGAGGTAGCTTATCACAAAGTGGTTGCAATCCCTAAAACCACATAATATCCCATCAGACAACTTGTTTTAAGACTTGACTAAGTCAGGAAACTATTTTAACATGGATGCTTTGTGTTTAAGAAAGAACTAAAAAATCCCTGAAGGTTAATATTTTTCAGCATTTGACACCACTGAATTCTCTAGAAAATTGTTGAAATGGGGATTTATTGAATCCATGACTAATGTTATAATGGAATTGTCTGGAATAATACACTATTTTACCAACATCAGCCAGTCTGGAGAAGAATTACCTTCAGCCTTTTGAGAAGTTTGTCACATTCTGGCCCTTCCTTTCATACATTAGCCCTTGCAATGCTTCTGACAAGGACACAGGGAGAAGGATTTGAACAATTTTGCTTGTATATTGTTGTAATGCTTCCTTTCTGGTCAGAATGTTTTCTTAAACAGAAAGAAAATTACAACTCTACAGAAGAAAACTATCATGAGCCTTACTTCACCCAGACCCTAGCTTACAATGCTAGGCCTTTATTCTCGACATGCGTTTCTCAAGGCAGCTCCTATTTTTAATTTCTTAATTTTTACAACATAAATGTCACATAAGCACATAAGCAAAGTTTCTGTATTTCTGGGTTGCTTTATGGTTAAAGAAAGATTTCCTTAGGGTCTCAAGCAAGTAGGCTTTTTCTTACATTTAGATTTAGATTGGTAGAGACATAAGACTAGTATCTACTTGCAAATAGTAAAATCAGTGTGTCTTGATAAACGTTTATAACAGCAAGATAGGCTGAACTCTAGAAAAAACATTTTTTAGCTACTGAGTAGATAATGCTTAATTTAAATCCAGTGATACTGGAAGCTTTGTCTTTCAGAAAGCTCTGAATCTGGACTGCATAGTTACATCAAGACTATTCCAATGTATAATAAACATATATGTATTCAGTCAGGAATGTGCCCATGTTAGGTCTCTCCCACCTATCTACCTTACCTACAGCATAGGCTTTTGATGTCTCTCATTCTTGTTCATTCATCATGTCTTCTAAGTAAATTACTAATGCTAAAAGGATTAATGAAAAACAAATGGGTTCCAATGCCTTCTGCAAAAAAAAAAAACAAAACAAAACAAAAAAAAAAAAAAACAACATTCTGCTTTTTAAAACTAGTTTCAGTAACAAATGCAAAAAACAATAAATGCTCAGAAGTCACCAGAAATTGTTGCCTTATATACATTCGCACAACAAGACATTCCTGTACAGCAGCATCTCAGAGCAAACATAATTTTCAGAAGTCAACAAGCCTTTTTCAGAAGTTCCTGAATGACCAGCTATTTGTCCATGTGGAGGCTACAGCATCTGGTATATGCTATCTTACTAGTGAAATTAAAGAAAAATTATGTAAGAAATGAAAATGTCATCACAAGCATGACTGACCTGTTGCTTTTGAAGTGCCAGCATTTCCAGCTTGATTTAAAAATAGTATTCCCTTGATTTGAACATTTTTTTATTTATTTAAATTGGACAACATTAACAAACTAATTTTCCAGCATAATTATCTGAAAAACCCAATAGTGCGGAGCCGTTCATCAATATGTCATAGACAGTCTCAAATACTTCTGATAAATGACTGAAATATGTTCCTAGGAACAATAGGACAGGATGGAGCCTTCCTAGAAGTCATCAAGAAATATTTCCATCATGATACATTTTTCTAAATTTGAAGGTTTAAAGATGACTTCTGAGGTAGTTGTGTTCTCTTTCTATTCCTTTTGGAAGGCCCACTGCTCTGATCTTGAGCAATCAGACTTCATCCCTGCTTTAACATAAGAGAACGGAAAAGTCATGTTGTTTGAGTTGCTACTTAGATCATCTCTATATACCTGATGTACTTATTCCAGTTTGAGCCCACCCTTCCCAAGCAGCCCTGACCAGAAGTGTCTCTGAGGTTCCCAGTGAGATTTATCACCACAGTCTTGTGAAAGAACATTAATGTATCTCTTGCTATTGTAAGATAACTTGCCTAACACTTAACACCTGTTTTTTTCACAGTGAAGTCAAATCACAGTAATTCTGTGATGATTGAGTTCTCTGAGGTCAGTCACATTTTCCTTTGTTTTCAATTAATAAAATATCAGTTTATCAACTATACTCTTACTATTAACTCCTGGTTACAGGCAGTCTTGCATTTTGGATATCTGCATTTCACACCTACATTATACTATTCCAGTTTTCAAGCTGACGCAAGATTACATGTAAGAAATATTTTGTGTCTTGAACCTTCAAAGGCTGCCAAGAGCCTTCTGCCATGCTAAATCCACTTCCACTGCAGGTAGGAGGTTCCCTGGATTACAGACCCTGGGTCTGCATCCTCCTGGTCCAGTCTCTTGAATAAGTGGATATTCCTGGAAAGACTAAATAGACCAGTGAATAAAGCAATGACCCTAGGCTAGGAGTCACACTTCACCTGGCACATCCAAGAGCTCTAGTGATGAAATATGAACGCAATGAAATAAAATATCTGAGCTCATCATGCAGTCCTCACCCTTCACTTTGAGGTGGCCTCACAGATCAGACATGCTGAAGTCCAAGCGCTGAGGACCACGTCGACAGTACACAGAACAAACCGCTCATAGCCACACGGCAGAAATGTCCACTGGGGGGAAAAAATATATATATATATATATATATAAAAATTTTTAAAAAAATATATATATATTTAAAAAAAAAAAAAAAAGTGGGTAAAGGGAATGTGATGCCAAGCATATCCAGAGCAGAAGAGTGGAAACTAAATACCGCCACCTCGTGACATGACGGGGGAACCATCGGGATGGGGGACCCGGTGGAGTGTTCCCCAAGGGGCAGACTGCATCCCTCCCCACCCTGCCCCGACCCAGGGGCGATCGCCGGTCTCCAGCACCCGGGGCTTTCGACACGCACAAGTCGTCTTTCCCCGCGCAACACAGCCGGCGGGGAGGCACCTCCCGGCCTCCTTTCAGCCGAGGAGTGAGGTGAGGAATGCATGCATCACACCTCCCTGGTCTCACCAGTGGGTTTAGCAGGAGTTGGGAAGATGTTTTCTTGAACAGCCATAATAAACTCTGACTGAAAGAGGGCTTTGCCTCCTTTATACCCCTGTCTAGAAAAAAGAAAGTGCTGGTATGCTTTTGTGCACTTCTGCTGCAGGTTTATGCTCCCCATCACAGAACAGGCAAGGTTTCTTGCAGTAATAAGGACTGGCAAGCAGCCTGCAGGACACTGGCAAGGCTGACACACAAGCAGTTTTGTCTGGGTGTGTGTTTATGCCCTGCAAGTTTTGGGAACAAGGACGGGAAAGTATAAACCATGATGAAACCCAACTTTCTAGTTTATAATGCGTAGCCCTTCATTAAATCAAGTGATTTTGATATCTCCCAGCTATAGGTGATATGGTATGAAAAATAATACAGTTTGTGCCTGGAAAGTACATGACAGCCAAATTTACAGCCTTGCTTTCCAATATAGCTATTATAGTGTGTGCGTCACATATCTTTTCACATGTCAGATTAAATCCATCTGTAGCACAAATGTGTCCCTCTGAGAAGGTTGGTGGTAGGAGGATCAAGCTTGCAGTCCAGCACATACTATTCTGTAAAGACTTTGGAGATTATATTTGTTTAGTGGGAAGTCACTGGTGGCATCTTAGGTCCTAATGCTTGTTTCCTATAGACCAAAGCTATAATGGAATCATCAGCTCACCTGCACTTTGCATACTACCAAGTGCTTTAGATTCCCTATGATAAGGCAAACTTGACCAAACAGGGTGGTATATTCTCTTCCTGTATCTTGCAGTACTCTTTTTTTTAAAAAAAAAAGGTAAATAAATAAAACTTATTACAAAATTATCTATGACTTCTATAATATAGAATTTGTTAAGCATGGGCATCAAATCTACTGTGTATATTTCCCTTTTCTAACCTGAAAATTAGGTAGCTTGAGATTTCTGAATTGACATTTGCTGTCATAGCACTTCTACAAAATTGATGTTTCTTTCAGACAGCCCATGTACTAGTTAGTTAAAAATATAATAAAACTACAGAAAAAGAAAATTATCTGAAATCATACAGAATTCCATAGGATGGTTTAAAAATAATCTGTTCCATTTGCAGGGTAATAGAAGTGAAGAAGACGGGGTCCGGTCAGTCACTTGCTGTCTGCAAACATCTATTTCAGGGTGGAAAAGTTCCCCCCCAGAAACCAAAGGCTTTATTCCACCAAGTATTTAATCTGAGATTTAGCTTCACACAGAGATATTTACATCTACAAACATAATCCCTATGTCTACAAATAAGGAAAACATTGTACTTTGTCATAAGTGTTATATAAACACTTATATATATATATATATATATAAAATATATATTCTGTTCAGCAGAAGTCAACCTTCTGTGGAAAAGACTGTTTGAGCTTTATTCTGTAACCCATATTAAATAATTCTGAAGTCAATCAGCCTTTGTCCATCTCAGAAACAGAGCACATAACTTGCCACCTGGTAGCTACTCTGCCATTGACAGTCATATGAGAAAGTAATCTGCAAGATGCAATGACCAGGAACTATGATGAAAGTTGGTGGAAGCTCTGCACCTGTTGTGATCTCATGTGAAACAGAAAACCTGGGTACAAAGAGATGCAAGCTACCAGTTGATTTCATGAAGAATAACAACTTTTGAAAATTACAACTGGATCACTGTAATGACAGCACCATACTCCATTATTAGCCATTAATAAAGGCTCTTGATAATTTTGAGATGTTTAATATTATACTTTCAAAGTTTACACTTGATGTGACAAATATATAAACCAAAAATTCTCCCAACTTCTTAAAAGGTAGTATCCTTTTAATTAATTCCTTTGATCCTTTTGAAATAATTTATGCCTTTTATTGCCCTATTTTTTGAATGCTCATCTGATTCGTTTGAAAACCCTGGAGGACAGAACGTCAGCCATAGCCCTCCCAAAGATAATACAGAATAGTGCATAGGTCATCAGAAATTGTTAGCCATATATCTAAAACAATTCTTGAGAGAAGTGTTAATGGGTCCCAGGATGGAAGTTATTCAGATAGATATATTTAATGTCTTTGTACTTTGCTCATATTAATTTTATGGCTCAAGCCAATATCTCTTAGAGGAAATTCCCTTTCCTCATTAAGTCTGTATTTCACAGAAATTAAACAGCAGTGAAATAATTTGAAATGGGAGTTCTCTAAAAAAGATCTTTTCTTAAAAAAAAAAAAAAAAAAAAAAAAAAAAAAACCAACACCAGAATTTGCTTCTAAGTACTTTAGCAGAACAAGTGCTTCTTCCAGGATCTATTCAGTCAAGTCTACTGTAAAACTGAATAGTATTTTAAATTATGTATGCTGACATTAGGATTTTCTAATTTCTTTTTTACATTTTACTTACAAGAATTTGAAGAGTATTAGAAGCACCAGGGTACCCTTTGGAGCTGTTGTTTTTCCAAATCAGCATGCAGTAATGACAACAGCAACAAAATATAGTCAGTAAAATAATGTAATACAAATTTCTCTATGAAGAAGCGCATCAATCACTGTTACAGTTTTTGCTGTAGTATTTACACCCATATAAAACTGTGAATTGACAGACCACTTAACAGCCTCACCTGTTCCTAATTTAACTCTGAAACATGTTAAATACTGTGTATGGAACAACAAAAGAATGACAGAATTAAAAAGGACTTTGGCAAAACAAAACCTGTTTTTAAATCTTTTATTCCTGGCTCATGCAGACCTCTTGGTAGATTGTCTAGGTCTTCTCTAAGGGGAGGAAAAAAAAAATCTTGATTCTTGACAGATTTTTAAATAATAAATTGGCAAACAATTCTGTAGTACAATAGACATAGTATTAGTTTCCTCTACCTACTCAGTAAAATGTAAGAAAACTTGTTCATAGAAAAAAAAATATTTTTATTTCTCTAGAACAGAAATACTGTTTCAGTCATTTTGGTTTTGCATTTTTAAAATGTAGTATTTCTGACTTCAAAGATTAATGAACTTCCAAGTTGGTTTAAAGTTATCATCACTGAACACTTATTCATGAGATGGTTTTACCTCTGTAATCTCTGGGAACAGCCTCGTCCTATTTTTAATTCCATGGCAGTTTACAGTCAGTTAAATCAGACTACTGACATGCAGTGACAAGTTGTGGATTATCTGGGGCAGTTCTCATATCAGTGGCAACAAACAGATAAGCAAAAGGCAGGGAGCTTTTATCTAAACAGCAGTCTGGGGATTGGGACAGTGCTTCCTCATGAACCTGCTAGGAGCAAGGTTTTCAGAGGATGGATTTTTTGTTCTCAAAGTACATTTTTCTTGAATGTGTGCAAAGCCCATTTGCTCTGGAGAAGAATAAGCATAAGACTTAGAGGCTGATCCTCAAATCTGGATATGCCACTAACTGTACAGAATACAGTGCACAAGAAAATTTGTCACTCTCTCTCCAAACAGCCTCCTTTCCAAATAGCTTTACTGGTACCTTCCAGCTATGCCTTTGAAGAAATTTTTAATGTTACAGAGGCCTCAGCTGGCAAGGTAATTATGCTCCATTGACATTATAAAGCTTATGCATGTACTAGCACAATCAGAGTGTTACAGCCCCTACTGCATTCTGATGTACAAAGTTATAAGGTAATTAGCTATTAGTATCCTACAAAATATTAATGTAATTATTATGTGTATTTTGATAAAGTTTGACTGCTCCAGTCAGGGGTCAATGCCCACTGCTGCTAGGCATTACACAGAGATTTTTAATACAGTATAGCCTTTTCTCAGAATTGAATTCTCGGAATGAAGATGATTTGGGTCACTTCTGCAATACCTTTCTGTACTTTTCAGCATTTGTCTTATTTTTATGTTGAACCTTATATTTAGGCTTTCCAGTTTGCCAAATGTTAGTCTGTCTTGTGCTTTGCTTTAAATGTAGAGATATTAATTTTAACCCTTTTATTTTAATACTTCTTGCTTCATGTAGATTTCTTTCTAAACCCATTTTGTCTAATGACTATATAGATCAGCCACATACCTTTTTTTTCTTTATTCTACCAAGACTTAGAGCATTTGCCTTCCACTTGATTCTCTCCTTGTCCCTTGATTCCTGTGCTTAGGTTGGGCAGACTATACACAGAATTTTAAAGTTGCAAACAGACTTTCAGGGTCCCTGGTTTGGTGAAGTTAGGTGATCACTGGACCTTTTAAACCAAACAGAGTTTAATCATTTCTCTAATATTGTGTTCTGTATTTTCTTTTTTTTTTCATTTGCATATGCAAAAATTTCCTTGCAGTGCATGGACATCCAAACTAATGGTGAGTACCCTTGTGATTTGGTGTTGCTATAGTTGGTCTTTTTTTACAGCTTAGCTCTTCAAGTCAGGTGATTAAAGAAGAATCTGAACTTCTGCTTTTTTTAACTCTTACAATTCATAAATCACAACAGAAATCAGCCAGCATCTAATGGAATATATAAATATAAAAGTATATAATACTTATATATATATATATATATATATACTTATATATATATATTTAAATCTTGAGTTGTTCTCCAGCCTGATATATACTTTTCAATAACTGGGTTAGTAATGTTGGAATCTTGTGGACTACATGATGCCTTCAGGATATTTACTGCCCACAGTTAACATTTAGGAAAACATTTAGACAGAGACTAGAACAAAACATGGGAAATACTACAGTGGGACCATTTCTGCCATGTACTACCATTTCTGTCATGTACACCAAAAATGCGGGTAAATTCTTTACTTCTTCCCAGGAGAAGGAAAGTCTGATAGCTTCACATGGAACTTCCTATCCCCTCATGAGAGCAGCCTATAAATTCATGGCCAAGATATCTCATAAAATCTTCCTCAGTTAGCAGTCATTCTTACCTAAATTCTCATGAAAAGGATATCTTTGATGAACAGTTTGTAAACTGCACTATGGTTCTTTTATTTCACAGATACTTTCTAATTATGCTGTTTTCTAACAATGTTTTTTTTCAAGCACTGCCTAAGAGAATTTTGTTGTTCTACAAGCTAGTTCTCCTTCTCTTACCATTCTTTTAGTACCTGGAACTTGAACTTACACCTTACTGGGCAGAACATACAAAGAGCAGGCTGGGGTGCCTGCAGCAGCTGTACCACCAGCCATCCAGAAGTACCAGTTGTTCAGCTAATCTCAGGCATATTGTGCCAATGATTGGCTTCATTATTCTTCTGCGAAGGATGAGTGGCAGTTTCTCAATAGATCTGATTTTGAATGAATGGGAGGTTTGAGACACAGCGGTGTCTAGGCTGGAACGCCCAGCATTCCCACTGACAGAAGCAGGGTGGTAAGGGCAGAAAAGCAGGCAGTTCTCCTGCATACATTCCCTCCACAAAGCCCAGAGTTTCGTTTCCTGATTTTATACAGGAAGTTCAATTAGGTTTTTATCTACCTCCAGCTCAAAATGGATGGACAAAAAATGGATTTGCTTTGACAAGCGGTATGAACTGGGGACAGCACCATTTACCTGTCACCTGTCTCTGAGTTGCAAGATATGTATCCAGGAACAGTATGAGCCCTTCCCTACATCTAATCATTCTCATTTATGTCTTTCTCTACGTAAATGTAGTAGGAGTCACTTTGTGACTTGTTTACAATAGACCGAAAAACTTTTGCAATCACAAGGCTACTTGGTTATATTTTTCCACCTACTTGAAATAATGACTCGAAAAGAAAGTCTGTTGGTTGTGCTGCAGCAAACTGTGAGAACTTTTCAGTAATTATATGGCATGATTTAGTAATAGCAGAGTCATCAAGTCAATCAACTTGAACTCTACCTTGATTTTCAGCCATGAGTTGCTACAGCACAAACATACAGAACCTACGGGTGAGCATTCCTTTTTCAGTAACATCTTTCCTCTGAAGTTTCTTCTACAGCATAGATCACACTCTCCCTGCTCACAGCTGGGAAGCAGTACAGACAAGGCAGTTACATGGAATAGCAAGCACACATACTTGACATGTAGAGTAATTCACTGTTCTCTCAGTAAGAATTGCAGTCCTAGTGAATGAGATATGTGGTTTGATAAATCTGTGTTATGATTGCTTTTTCTAGCTCTGTTGATGCAGGACAACTAGATTTATAAGCTCACATATCACCCTGAAATGAGTTACCAGGGGACTGACTCAACAGTCTGAGCTAGTATGGTTGGCCCCACTGACAGTTCTTGTTCCATACCTCTGATCTTTCTGGTGCTGACAGATGGTGACTGATCAGCAGAATCAAGACAACAGTTTTTGTCAGTCCTGAATTAATGGCTACTTTTAAAGAAGTGGTACCTGTAGTAACAGCTGTGAGAGATGAGCAGATTTGGCCTAACAGCTTCTCCCATGAGGGTCTCAAGGCCTAGGTGCAGATACTTGGTTCCAGTTTCCAAGCAAAATGTTAAAGAAAATGAGTCAGCAGGAAAAGGCTCAGGACCACATTGGCTTACAAAAGAAGATGATGCTCAGCATTTTACTGAAAGGAGACTCAAACAATTAACAGCAGAATCATTCTTAATTTTAGGCTGTGGGGAACAACAGAACATGTCTTTTAATCCAGGAGAAAAATTTATTGCTTCTGTTAGCCACACTGACTGGATGATCCCAGCAGATTTGCCTATAAGGCCATTGAGATAATTCTGTGATGTCCAGTATAACCTTCAATAAAGATTCTTTATCAAAGAATAAGATTTAAAAACAACCATTTATTGAACATGTTGCAAGAAAGTATCTCATTTGTAAATAACTGTAAATATAAACACAACTAATGCAGAGACAGAAAGTTTTGTAATAGAACTGTTGCTGCTCCTCTCTATGACATGATCATCATTATACATGATCATATAAACCCACAAAGTTTATCAGCATATTCATTTCTATTAATTTCCATAGCTCTTTCAAAGAATGAAGAGGTGTTCTCCAATTTCTCAGTTCAACTCAAACACATTAATAAAAGTCACAGACGTCCTAAAGTAGTAATGATTCCTTCCTTAATTATAACTGTTTATTCTCATGTTACTTAACTGATGTCTAAGTTTCTGTGATTACGATGGTGAAATACATCAATCAAACTTCCCTCTTCACTGCAATTCTTCAGCAGTTATGAGGTAAGAAATCTCAGAAGACAAAAATAGCCCTAAAATTAATGGGCATGTACTTGAAGTTTTAGTAGATGTATGACTGTTGTGTTGGCAGATACTAAGTTGGAATGCTTGAAAGTAAAGATGCTTTAAATTACACAGAGGAGCAGTATCACAGGACATAGCGTCAGCACAGCAATGACTCACAGTGTCAGCATGACAAAGAAAGAAGTTGAGGGAAATAAAAGCGACTGTAGTCACCAACACAGTGATATCTTAGCCACCTCAGCTACCCTTTCATTAAGAAATACCTCAGTTATCATATCATAATTTGAAATGTTAAGCACTGATTCATCATTGGTGACCAATGTAAGCCAAGGTAGTCTGGTAAATATTCTTCAGCTACCCAAGGAAATAAAAATATGCTTTCTGAAAAAAGTCCTAGCCTGGCTATTGCTAGAAGTACTTCTCTGTAATCTGCTCAAACAAGACTGCAATTTGAAAGTTAAGATTAATTTTCTTTAAGGTTTTGAATGCTGATACTTTGTTTAATGCAAGAAGTTACTAAGTTATGCATAAGAAACCTGAGTACTGTGTTCTTTTAAATTCCATTGAGTTTTGGTGTCGCTTCAATGTTTTTCCATGAAAATGTTTCATAAAAAAATGCAAGGTAATCACTTATATGTGACTGTAAGATTGAAATCAATAAATGTGAGGCCCGGGACTATACTCACAGTTTTTGTTTTGGTTTTATACAAAATTGAACTTCTCCCAGACATATCCAGTGTGTTGGGTTTCTGTGGCACCTTGGGGGTTTTTTTGGTAGCAAGGGCGGTGTGTACAGCAGTGGCCCCTGTGAGAAGCTTCTCAAAAAGCTCCCCCGGCTCCAAGTCAGCCCCACCTCTGGCCAGGGCCCAGCCGATCAGCTGTGCCTCTGCAGTAACGTATTTAAGAAGGGGAACCTGAGAGTGTGTTGGGGACTTGTGAGGGGACTTGTGAGAAGGAGGAACACCGAGGTCAGCAGAAGGAAGGAGAAGATCGTGGGGAAGGTGCACTGGAGCAGAGACCCCTGTTTCCTGTGGTGAGACGGCAGGGCTGCCCCCCCGACACCCATGGAGATCTGTGATGGAGCAGAGACCGACCTGAACCCACCACATAGACTTCTCTTTTGTCAGTGATAGCATAACTCAGAGGCACTCCATCTTAGCAGCAACAGGGGAAAAAGGATTAGGATTTGGGGACTGCTGATCCTGAATTTCTCCATTCCTTCAAGCTGGTCTGTGCTTCTCCCCACTCTGGCACTAGTCTCCTGTCTCTCACCTCCCCCAGTAGCAGCCACATGTAGTCAGTCCATGTCAGCTGCAGGGACCCAAACTGTGTGGGAGAGGTGGTGGTTTGGCCACCACTGCTAAGCTTCATGGGATGGATGCTGCTGGGAGGACATCACCAGACTCCAGGACTTCTGATGGCTCTTCTGACCAAACGCCTCAAAACAGACACTTTTATGTTACTCATGGCGTGTTATCAATGACTTTCTAAACAGAAACAAACTAAATTTCATTGCATTAATTGAAACACTGTTTTGATCATTATCCTTTCATTATTTTGTCTGAGAAAGCATCTTGCCTATTTTAAGCTTAATGAAATGTATTACACAAAGAAAGTTTTTTCAAGCTGAAAAAATTATCCAAGAAAACTAAACCTGAATAAAAGCAGAAACGGGAAGTCAGTATGAAGGGCTTACTCTGGAGACTGTAAGAAGGAAGAAGGACAGGACGCCAGAATAAAGACCTCTACCAGGTGAAGCCCATAGACATATTCCTGTAAGCAAAATACTTTTCTGTCTTAAGATCTCAATCTCTACAATGGATCTTTGTCGAATATTTTGCTCTTGTTCTATGCAATCTTTCCCATCCCATGTGATGTTTACAACCTGCTCAGGTTAATATATACACTTAGTTTCATCTCATGACCATTTCACAAAATAGATGTGCTTTCCTAGAGATGAAATTTCCGCAAGTGTTGGAGACAAAATATTCTTTGACTGTAGGAAAAAAAGGGAGAGAAAGCATTGACACTAAAAACAAACATTGTAAATTAAGAAGTATTACACTGAGATTAACTGCACCTTGAAGAGTCACTTATGTACATAAGAAGAGGTGTTAAACTTTACTACTGTAATGTATAGAATTTCAAGTCCTGTTTGCACTTGTGTCATTGTCCATGAAAAGCACAGAGAAATGGAAAACTGGTGAAGAAT
Organism: Tyto alba; assembly: GCF_018691265.1. Classification (NCBI taxonomy): domain Eukaryota; kingdom Metazoa; phylum Chordata; class Aves; order Strigiformes; family Tytonidae; genus Tyto; species Tyto alba. The sequence continues at coordinate 23,017,984 of NW_024881275.1, read as the reverse complement.
CACAAGTCTTCTAATTTAATTTTCATCCTTGCTCATAAGTCTTTGCATACTAAATTGTCCAAGGCTTAGTCTGGACTAAGTCTAGGTTTTTTTACCATCATCCTCCAAATTAAAACAAAATACTTCTACTGTCCTAACACATTCCATTTCCTTTCCTGGCATTGCTTATAAACCATTGTGTTAGGGCTTTTACTGCATGTCAAAAGAATAAAAAAAGATTGCAACTTTAACCATCTTACCTGTGCAAGTAAAATTTCTCTGGGGTGTAGACTCATTATGCATGAAGAAAAGAACATTGCAAGAGTCTTAGTAATCAAGACAGCAGAAGAAAAGTGAGCAGTCCCCCTCAACAGTGGGACGGGGAAAGAAATTTGACAGGATTAGGACAGCTGTCTAGTGCTGCAGATCACCATGTTTCTCCCAAATATATTAGCAATTTTTTAAATGGATTTTGATCTTTTCTCTTCCAGTAATAGATTGCACATTTTAAACCCTAGTAGCACAAAGGCAGGTGTTCATTAATTGCATAGCCTGTGTCACCTCTGTTCTAAAATCAGTTGTCAGCTCATGTTAGATGTAACAAATAGATGAAAACTTAAAGCCTTAAAACCTACTAAAATGACGAAGTCTTACCCCTACAGGTGCTGAAAACAGGAACAGAAAGTGCGCAGTGACTCAGAAGAAGCTCTTGGGCACTCTAGACGAGGCTGGTAGGTAATCAGTGCATACAACTTTTATATGAACAGGGAAACAGGCAAGAGCTGGATAATTAAATACTTGCTTTGTCAGGGTTATCTGAAATTTCCTTAACTTTTACAACAGCACGTTCATGTATACTCCTTCTAGGTTAATTGAAGTTTCAGGGCACACTGAACTTTAAATTGCCTTCAGAGAGATTTAGGTCAGAACAGGTTGCCATCAGATGACGTGAGAGACTAGCTTTATCAGAAGCAGCAATGACACTTAAAATGACCTTCTCCTTTGAGAGGTTGTGCAAGAGGTTGCCAGTCACTGCACAATTCAAATAATGCCTAAGGACACGATATATTCAAAGTCACCTGAAAAGTGCCAGCCTTCCTTCTGAACATCATTCCCGATCTATTAATACAATCATGTATTTAAACTAAGTGGAACTTCACTATTTCCTACTTCCAATACCAAAGAAACACCATAAAGGATTTATTAAATTTATTCTTCAAAAAAACCCCACTAATGTAAAAAAAAAAAAAATATATATATATACTATTTCTCACTATCATGTATCTTCTTTTTTGTGCCTCTACCCTTCAGCACAGTAGCTATGCCTTAGATTTCATTGCAACTTATTAGTCAGAATATACACGTATCATGTACATTTTAGATGTTTTCCTCAATTTCCCAGCCATTTTTCATTACAATCTCCTAGAAACTCACAATTACTAGCCACTGATTACTGAAGCAACTACTTCTAACTGCAGTTAGCAAGACCTGCCATCATTACAAAGATAACTTAGTGATCCTGTATACTTTCTTGTTTATTTTCCAAATCTTGGTGGCTTTTATTTTCCCACAGCAGAAGCAAAGCTTAATAAATTTCACAACAGAGAGATCTGCCTGTCATTTGCACATACCAATGTTGTGACTGAAATGTAACTACAGATTACTTACTATTTATGTTGCTTTGAAAGACTGTATCAGCTGAAGAACGTGAGAGAAATATTGTTATAATATTGTGAGTTATATGAATGAGTTAGATAGAAATGCTCTGCCTATAGCAGCATTTGAATCATGCTTTTTATGCCTCTATCACGGAGAATGTAAAACTAAACCAGATTCTAAAACTAAACTTTTGCTCCAGATGAACTTTTAGTTTTACATTAATGTAAAAGGGTACAAGAAGACAGTTTAAAAAAGACACTCCAAAACAAAGAACACAGTATAAGTCTTTGCAGGAGAATGTGAAATCTGAACATAAAATGGTAATCATCTCCCACAAGAAAGAGATTTCCGTATGCTAAAACAAGCTACAACAGATAAATGCACTGTAAAGGTTTCTGATACCGTGACAGCCAGTCTAATATGGCATAGATCTCTGACCAAGCAACAGAGACCAGACTTATCATAAAAATGTAATTTTTAATTTCTAGCAGAGGGTTGGTTAACTCTGTTGTTCTCAGAATGCCATGACTGGTTGACCTAAGGACACCATTCACACAGGAAACTTAAACAAGTCCATTTTGCTCACTTTCAGTCACTGTAGCTACAGTGACTTTTAAACCTCTCACACAGCAAAATCTGTAAGAAACTAAATCATTTGAAAATAGTTTGAAAGAAAGTAAAATTTCATCTTCTATAGTGTTGTAGAGCAAGCAATTGAGTGTAGGCCATAATTCCTGATGCTGAGTACTTCTTAGTTTTCACTAAGTTTTCTAAGGAAAAGCAGTTTTATCTGTAGAGGCAATGAATTCCTGAAGCTTCATAAGCATATATCTAGAAAGTACACTCACATTTTTATACCATAAATGGGAAACATGAAAACAATAATGCATCATCTTCATCATAGCTTATGTCCATAATTTATTTTTCAGACTAAAAAATTTTTTGGCACTTTTTGGCAGGGATATTTCAGTAAGAATAGGACACATATTTAAAACTTTGAAATAAAAGAAAAAAAATCTCATTGCTGCCCTCCCTTTAATTAGTGACAAATGAAAGAAAAAAAGAACTCTACAAATCTCAATGTGCTACAGAAAGGATAAGACCCACATATGAGATGTGATAATATTTTCAAAATTATTAATTCAGAATTCCAGTTTAAGTATTCTTTTCCCCCTAAATATCAGGCAGAAAATCTCAAAAATCTAAGAGGAATCAGAGAAATTGGTAGGCAAATTACAGTATAACGCAAAATATCTCAGTTTCACCAGTTGTGACTGGAAAGTTTCTTCTAGAAATGATGGTAGAAGCAGATTCTGAGACCAAGAGTTCTTTGCTTTTCCACTAAACCTTTCAGAGAAGAAGATGGATCACCTTACAGCTTCCAGTAATATATTCCAACAGAGACATTTTGGGGCACAATATACTTACTGTGCTCAATCAGCAGATGGCCAAGCTGATTCACTAAATTCTTAGGCTATTTTCTTGAGGACACAAAACAGAAAGAAGTGAAGCCATGAATATCAGACTGTCCCTTAGACTGCAAGAACATGATGGCTAGCAGCTTCATTCTCTGTTTATCAGACAGGCATCCTACGTGACAGTGCCACAGATGGGGTTTCATCTCCTTTCTAGTTTATATGAAATTCAGAAGCTTGTCATTGTTTATGCGTTTGCTGGGTTTATGTGTGTGGCAAGGCTTTTGGTAGCAGAGGAGGGGACTACAGTGGTGGCTCCTGTGAGGAGCTTCTCAAAGATCCCCCAGCTCCAAGTTGGACCTGTCTTTGACCATGGCTGAGCCAATTAATGACAGTGGCTGCACCTCTGTGATAACGTATTTAAGAAGGAGAACCTGGGAGGAGGAGTTGGAGTTGTGAGGAGGAGTTGTGAGGAGAACACCTATGCAAACACCCAGGTCAGTAGAAGGACAGAGAGGGAAGAGGGGAAGGTGCGCCAGAGCGGAGACCCCCCACTTTGTATTCCACAGTGAGATGTCAGGGCTGCCCTGCTGCCACCCATGGAGGTGCATGGTGGAGCAGAGGCCGACCTGTAACCTGTGGAGGACCTCACACCAGAGCAGGTGATTGCACCTGAAAAAGTCCAGGACTCTGTGGGAAGAAACCCCCTCCGCTGTGGTTCGGCACCGGGAGGACTGCAGCACATGGGGGTGACCCACGTCAGAGCAGCAAGGGAACGGCTGCGGCCCGTGGGGAGGAATCAAGCTGGAGAAAGTTCATGGAGGACTGTCCGCAGTGAGAGGGGAGGCACGCAGAGCAGGGGAGGAATATGACAAGTTTCCCCTCACACCCCGAAGAGAAAGAAGTGTCAGGACTGACTGTAACCCCCATCCCCTGCTCCCTGCACCATTTGCAGGGAGGAGGTAGAGAGATAGGGAGCAGAGCTGAGCCCAGGGAAGAAGGGAGGTGTGTGGAGGGAAGGTGGTTTTAAGATGTTGCAATTCTTCTCACTGTCCTACTCTGTCTGTTAAGTGTTGTTGTTGTTAGTGTCAGAATTAAATCAATATTCTTTTTTCTTTGCCTAATGAGTCTGTCTTTCGCCTGTGACCATAATGGTGAGCCATCCCTCCCTGTCCCTATTTCAATTCCTGAGCCTTTTGCCTTATTTTCTCCTTCCTATTCCTGAGAGGGAAAGGGAGAGTGAGTGGCCCTGTGGTGTTTGGCTGCCAGCTGGGTTTAAACCATGACAGTGTGATATCTATATAGTCATATGAATTTTTTAAAAATCCAGAAAAAAATAAATATGTGACAATAACGTATAATCAGATGTGCCTGCTACCTGAGTAATGACAGATTCTTCTGTATTGTTTTAAGAAGTACCAGCCTAATGACAATACACTTCTGGCACCAGACTGGAGCCATATCATCTCTGCAGTGTGAATCTTTATTGCATATCCTGCCCCAGTTTTGCATGCAGATGTCTTACTGACATCAGTGAGCTCCATGCACAGAGCTAGGACAGAATACACAATAGAAACCTCTTTTCACAGTGCTGAAAGACTATGCAGTTTAAGTGTGTTAACAGTGTCTTCAAACAAGCACCTCAGCAGTGCACCCTTGTTAACAGTTGAATTCGACATACTTTAATGCTACTGTGCTTGGTCTTTCAGCACAGTTTGTATAATTTTCCCTGTTTGTTTAGACAACATACTAAATGAGCCAGGAATTTTATCATTCTCTGTGCTTTATACAGTGTAGATGCAGCTACTTCAGCAATAATATAAATGAATAATGGAAAGCTCACTCTGTTTGCAGTTTGTTCGTTCCATTTCAAAAGCACCAGCATACACAATGTATAAAGTGCAGATGGAGGTAAAATTCCTCGGTCATGCAGTTGATAAAGATTTTTTTCAGTTCATGATATACTATACTAACACAAAAATAGAATCTTAATTAAACAAGACACATTACTATATTATGTGATGATACAGAAATTATATTCTAAACCCATAGTCACATAAAACATATGCTCCTTTAACCAGGAATTCAAACGATAAAGCAAAATCCCGTATCCAAAACAAACTCTTTTCTTAAGTACTGAGTGAATCCATAGCTTCAATGTGGCTGTTAATATCAGTTACCAAATGGTGCTGCTCCTCAGTCCTCAAATAGAGTCTTAAGGGCACTCAGCACTGGAAAAGTTCAGCCAGAAAGTCCTTGGAGTTTTGAAAGAATTTTAAACCAAGGGATGTGAAAAAGACAGTAATCAGAACTAGGTCTGGACCTTGAATCACAAAATATTGAGCCCTAGAGTGAGATAAAACTAGACCTGAACATACTTCAAAAATGGGAACTGTTTTAAAAAAACACAACTAGGTATCAGTTAAGGCAGATGAATTCTGCTGAATATTTTTCTCAGTTTCTTGCACGATTCTAGCTTCCCTCTTTCACCTTCTTTAAAATGTGTATTCCCAAACATTGATTCCAAATCTTTGATGAATACAACCTCTTTTATTTCTAAAATTGCTTATCAGGAATCGTGTCTTTTATATGGTATTTCTTAATAAAGGGATACCAGGTGGCACTTCATACTTTGAGAACTGTCCATAGCACTTTTTAATCCTAGATAATTTTTGTGTCTATTTACTGTCTAGTTCCTTGTAACTACTTATCCTTAATGAGTCACAGAATCACCATACAAACCTCTAGAAAGTTTCCATTTAGAAACACTTCCGCTGTTATTGCATCTATATATAAGGTATTTTCTGCTCTTCATCCATGTTTTTATTACTAAGAACATTAGCTTTCTGTTAGTGACTTGCTACCTATCAGGTGAAAATCACCATAATTATAACTGTGTGACGTAACAATCATTGCCGCAAGTAATGATCCAGGCAGTATAATATATAGAGTGCAAACAGAGGTAGATAATCCCTAAAGTCACAAAGATCTTTTTTTCCTGGTAATATTTTTAGCCATAGCAGATCAAACAGATTTGTCCTATTGATGGTACAAATAAGATTGAGGAACGAATAGTCTTCCAAATCAAATATTTAGTTTTCTGGAGCTGCCAGGTCTCTAGATAAGCTAAGTAAACCTCATAAAACAGTACCTTTCAGCTTCTATAAGGTTAGGTCATGAATGGTTTATAATTAGAACCTTGTCAGTATTTGCTCGTGTTGCTTTCTTTTTTATACGCATGCATGTCTATATACACACATACACACACGCACACATATATGCAGTAATAAAACACATAGATGTATATATTCAGCTTTCCCTCAGGAATAATAAGAGTCACAGTCATCTCTTTACTTTCATAAGACATTTCATGTCTTATGGAAGTCAGTGACCTTTACAAAGCCACTATTTGTCACATGACAGTAATGGTAGGACAACTGTTTATTTTGCATACTCAGTTTGAAGGTGTTAAAGCCTTTTCAAATATCCACCTGTGCACATCAAAGGGTCGACAAGAAAAATTCTTGCTGGTCAGATAATAGTGAAAATTTCAAAGGAAATTTTAAGTCTGGGTGGCATAGCTCAAATTTACAGTATGCATGAGAAAAAACAGATTCAAAGTATTGATATTTTTAATTTCCACTGCTAATTCCCAAAGCATTTTGCTATTACTGTTGTAAGAGATGAGACTTATACAGTTAATTTTAGTTTTAAACATTCCAAAGGGAAAGGTGCTTCAGCTCATAATAGTTGTTTGGGCCATAAAATAGGTAATATTTGGACTTTGAATACAGATCTTTATTCAGTTTTCCCTGTGTACATACACTTCTTTCCTGAGACTTTGGTGTAGGGCCATTTCTAATACATAAAGATATAAATCTAGGAAAGATTGATTAAAGGTGTTTGATTATTTAGTAGTTTGCACCAGAAACAAAATCACTAAAATATATTTGTATGTATGTGATAACATGAAGTGTTACATACAGCATCCCTCTTTAATTTACTAGATTTAATTTGTCTCTCTTCTTTCCTCCCGCTCCTCTATAAAAATGGAAGCAGAGACAAAACTAAATGTAAGAAGTTTGTGTAAAGCAAATGCTGCTTAAACACTAGTATAAAATCAGGTGTTTAAAAAGCTTGAATTCTTGAAAATTCACATCAGAATAGTGAGAAATATAGACCAAAATGTACTGGTTGAATAACACACTTAGAGACAGGAACTGACTCATTCTTAGGTCATAAAATTCACAGAAGACTACTGAATCAGCCATCAAAATAGACTCCCTCTCAATCCTGATATCAGTTGTTCCAGTGTAGGTATAGGTGTACATATTCAATAAGATCAAATATACCTATATTCATTAATGATTAATGTGGCCCCAGTGTGTGTTCATTTCCATATTCTACTTATAAAAGAAATGATAACTGAAGCACATATCATACCTAGAAGAGTAATGATCTGGTAAGGTTAATGGCCACTGCCTGTGACTCAGGTCACCTCCCACACCTAGCAGGTCAATCATCTCAAGCAAATATTTCTCAGTTGCTCAAATAACCACACTACAGATATAAATTTGACTTATACTAAACAGGGATGCCCTTATATTAGCCTCATGGAGCAGTGTAGTCCATTAACAAAGGCACTGTCCCTAGTCCATAAAAAAAAAAAAAAATCTGGACTCTAAAACTGTTTACTTTTAAATCCTTAAAAGAAAGGATTTTACCCATTTTCCCCAGGGTCCTGTGAGCCATTACCATTGCAGCCTTCCTCTCAAGCATCCAGCCCTCCTTCAACCTCATACACTTGCTCTGTTTGTGGACAGGATTCCCACCACTCCAGTGAGGCTTTGTTATGATCCAGAGCAAGTGAAAATATTCTCAAATGAGTAAACATCTGTTACCACTGTAGGGAATATTTTTATTTAGCTTTATCTCACTTGTTCATCTAATACTTAACTATTACCTACCCATGCTGCCTCTATGACCTCTCTTCTGCCCTCCCTAAAATACTTTCCTTTCCTACTCTTTATTTCCACAGTGCTGTGTTGAAATCTATTCTTCATTCTTGCCATGATTGAGATTTTTCCCTAGATATCAAATAACAATGGATTTTTGTAGTTTTCACATATCCTCACCCAAAGTAGATTTAAAGCACTGAGCAATCATCACAGTGATACTTTGCCCTCAGCTTGTAAGGAAGTACAAATGGTTACAAAAGATCCACGGCAGTAAATATTCAGATGCATGTAATAAATAAGCAAATATTGCAGGACTTTGTCCACATCATCCTTTTCTGTGATGTTACTAGGGCTGGGTAACATGAATGGATTTAGAAATCTTGCTCATTTTGGGGGGATAAATAATCAGAGTTATCAATTAAGAATGTACAGTGTCTAAACAGATAAATTATGAGATACTCTCCCATCTTCTAGCAACCTACAACTTATTAACTTGCTGATCCAGAGGGTGAATTTGGAACATTATTAGAAGCCATGGGATGACATTGCTTGAAGCTGTTTCTTTAAATGTATTTTGCCATTAGCCCTTTGGAGCTGTGACGGCTGCAATATTCACCTCCACAACCTGTGGGGAATGAGTACTGTAAAAAGCTATCTACACAAAGAATGGGATTTGTTTCTTTCAACTTCATATTCTAAAATTGCTATATCTAGGTTATTTATCAAGGCTCTCTCTGTAGTCGCCAGGCAGAAACAGGTGCCTCCGGGTAGTAATTTACACCATATGTTTTCACTACCTTTCTTCAGATGGGTAAAAATCATGTGTTGGAAGTGACTCTCTATTGATTTTGGGGGTTTACTAAATAACAAGACTCCTAACATTAGACAACTGAATATATGAAATTACTTCCATGTGAACAATCTCCACAGACCACCTTATACTGCCTGCTTTTACTGGCTGCCTTCCACAGTTGTGCAGTACAGAGCACTTAGAAAGGGGGAAGAATTTGGACCCATTTGTATAGGTAATTAATACTTCATATGGTAGATTATCTGGTATGCTATTCAAAGGAACAGAACAGAACTATCAGAGATAATCCATTCTCTTTGGATACACCCACAGACGTGAGAGCAGCAGAATGGCAGTACATTATTGTACCAGATCCAGTAATTAAAGAGTCTCATGGACCCAGGAAAACACCAACAGGAAAACTAACATGTGCTCAGTGATTCCCACAATGACTAATCCTCAGTTTTGCTTCTTGCAATATTACTGTTATATTCTCCCAGTTTAGTTAAAAGAATACCAGAAGTGGCCCCAGTAAAATCAATATCATGACACACACCACCAATAAAATACAACAAGAAAGTAAAATGTAAAAGAGACTCAAAACAATAAACTGTTACCAATGGCTGCGTTCCACTCCTAGCAAAAGCTACATATTGCTGCACTGCAGTATACAGACCTAGCCTTAACTGTCTGGCACTCCTCCTTTTACCCGGAGGGGAATAATTTCTACTCCCTCCTTCACCTTAACTAACAGTTTTCAGATTAGTTATCATGGTCCCAGATAGGTTCGTGACAATTCCAACTAAAGTTCAGAGGTACAGACAGAAATCCAATCATTTATGGTGATATTCAGGGCCACCAACCCAACTGGAGGAGAGCAACAGCTTAGAAAAGTCTAGAAACTGCTACTTGTGTGGCATTTGTAAAATAAAATCCACAAAAATAAATAAACTGAGAACAGATAGAAAGTGACCACATGGTAACCTTTTGCAAGTTCCTCAACAGCAGAAGGATGCTTCAAGTAAATGGGAAGTATATGTTTTATTTTAAGGCCATATTTCAAGGCACAAAATATATACAGACATAGATATCTGTGGGTAGACAAACACAAAATACATTCCAAAGAAAATTCTAGAATGTTTTATTTATGGCTTAACCCTAGAGTAACTGCAGTCAATAGCAAAAGCAGTATTTAATCCTAGGAGCACAGGTCAGAATTGTACATCATAACAGTTATTACACTGGCATTACTACTCTCAATGTGAGTGAAATAGTAGGTATATGGACCTGTCAAATCTCTTACACTTTAGTGGGAATTAGGCCTGTCTAACCTATCCATTGACCAGTAACTACATCCAGTGCACCAAACATGCTAGTTGATGTTATCTCTTGCTGTGGCAAGCACACACATTACTTTCTTTCACCTATTGCTCCCAGTACAGTCCAATACTTAGCAGGCAAGAAAGTTAGGAGTTGGATGCATGTGCTGAGAAACCCAGTAACAAAGACATCCAATTGTGCTGTGCTGTGCAGTATATGACTGAAAGTACACAAGACTGAGATTAAGGTCAGACTACAAAAATAGGAAATTATCAGAAAACATCCCGCTGGATTTGGGCCGCTGGTGATTCTAACTCAAGGCCATAACATAAGTTGGAACTTTTGGTACAACAGTGTCTCACTTACAGACCTAGTATAGGATGCTCTGATTTAGATGGATTTGAAATTCCACATTTCTTCAGATACATATACATCCCAAGGCCTAAGCACAATTTTGTTCTAATTGCAAGTTAAGAAGAAAACATAAAGAGCCTTGGCTCATCTCTTAGCCATTGCTGAATTACACAGACTGGAAAACTGTGGGCAACACAAATGTTTACTTTTGAAAAATCTACTACTATTTACAAAGGCTTTTCCAAGCACAGCCACAAAAATTAACCTAAGAATCCTGCAACACTAAGACTCCAATTCATTAGAGCATGAGCCTGTGGTAGCTCACAGTAATGTCTTATAACAAAATTTGAAATCTACGATGTAAAATGTTCCTCATTCCCTCAAGTTCATTAGACTCTGAATTTTCAGGCGGTTTCAGCTCATTAGAAATATTTTGAGACATATTTATTATAGTATAAAATGTCCTTTATCCGATTTATTGTTACTGTGAACAACATGGTGCACCTGAAGCCTAGACAAAAACAAAGCCTATTACGGTCAGTGTACACATGCACACACAAGCTATCTTGGAAAGCCAAAGCCGCTACTTTTTATAGCCAGAGTAGATGAGACAGAGGTAGAATTTGTGGTCTCCCGCTCTTCAAGGCAAATCCTCTATATTTCTGGTATGTTGTAAGCTTTCATGATGACATGAAACATTACTGATAATTACATTCCAATATGGTTTACATATACCTTTGGGGGAAAAAAAAAAAAAAAAAGGCATGCCTGAACTGTTAATTTTTCCAGTCTTAGGTGTACTGTCTCTGGGGCCTGTACCTTATGTCACAAAAATAATAGTCTTGTAACATATGTGACATGAATAGCAAATACTGCAAGACAATTTTAAAAAATGCATCAGAAACAGAAAACTGTTCACATACATTTGTATTTTATCAGTAGAAAATATATCATAAAAATCAGTGTCACACTGAAGACATCTGGGGACACATAAAGGATCTATCAGTGCTGGAGATAATTTGTCTAGTTATACTCTTCCTTTTGCAACTTGATTTAAAAAGTCCGGTTTTATCTGGAAGCAGTATGCATATGAAGGCTTATTACAAAGTAACTGGATCCAATTTTGCATTAGGCACTCATCTGTCTTGGGAGAGATGTACTTCACCCAGAGCCACTTTCCAGTTCTGATTGTATCTTCCACTAGGTTAAACCTAAATCCCTTTGCAGATGCCAGCATAAGGAATTCTGTTTTGAGAGCTCATTGAACTTGAAGTAGTATAGACTTTTACAAAATAAATGCTATTTACTTGATCTATTATTGATTACGTGATGCTTAGAGACTCTCCCCAAAAAGGAATTCCATTATAGTGCACTAGAATACATTGGCATCAACACTATTAACCCAAAAGGTATTCTGAGATGACAATGTATTTTCTGGAGCAAAGGAAACCAGAGGAAAAAAATTCTGCTGTAATAATATACTCTAGTTCAAGGTTAAACACTGTGGAAGAAATACTGTAAGGGTTAGCAGTGGACTGCAGGAAGGCTGGTCTAAACATTTACCTATCATTAACAGTGTTGCAAAATTATTTACCATAACATCTCTCTTTATAAACATTAAATAAGTTAGGTGTTTCTCCTCCATCCCCCCAACACTGACTTCAGCAACTGTTCTGCCAATGTTCCCAGTCTGTGTTCACAAACCTCAAAAGGGAGTTCCTGATACAAAGCAGTTTTCACAGCTCCATTTTTATGAGACACGAAATTTATGGAGTAATTTGCATGACATCTTATTCTCAACAGCCAAACACCTCCACAGCATGTGAACAGACAGCAGGGTAGAAATGCATATGTGCTCAATCCTCAAATGCCAATTCACAGATCTGAATCACGGTTTTTATATGGAGTCAGTATTACAATTAATGGGATCTGATAGAGAGAGTAACTGCAACAAATTCGAAGACCAAACTTTTTTTTTCCTTCTTCTTCTTCTTATGCCTTGCTCTATTTCATTGTGTGTGAACCTGTTCAACATTCATCCACAGTCTTTTTCATGGCATCCGTATGCCACCATGGAGATACATGCATAGCTTGTTAGTCATGGCGTAAGTTACACTGTCTGCATTGTAAATATCTGCAAAGACCTTGTTTGAAAAATTATGCTTATATATGATTAGGCCACTCTTGTTTTTTTCAATGACATCTGTTGGAAGTCCTTGTACACCACTTGTATAGTAACTTCACAGATTATATGACTCATTTACATCAAAATCTTGCATAGTAAAGGCTCAGCTTCTAACTATAGAAATGTTCTGGTTTCATCGTTGCTACTAAGTTTTAGCACAATGTTCAGGACACTGCTTGGCCAAGGTTTTTTATGATATCAGAAGTATTATCTACCCAAAGCATTTTTAGAAAGATTCCTGTGGAGTAACTTGTAAAAACAAAAGAAATATCAATATGTAGCACTCCAAAGCAAGTGCTAAACATTGTCTTGTTTTTATATCCTTTCAGTGATATGACCCCACTTATGTTTTCCCAACTCTCAGTATTGTCAGCATAAAGAAACATAACATGCCTGATGATCTGAAAATGATTTTTTAAAAAGCAAGGCTGCTCCAGCCTTAAAGCACAGCATTCTTTTAAATACCTGTTGATTCAGGGTGTAACGTAGTATTTTAGTAAAACTATGTTACCTGTGGTTAAAAGGATTACCAGTGAATCAGGGAACTTCTGCCATACAATATCCATTAATTATTTCACGAGGCCCATGGGGTGCATCCTTAGAGAATGGTCTCAAGAAATACTCCTACAACACACTCCCATGGATAATTTGCTTGTTATGTTTCACCCTCAACATTTTTACAAATCACTGAATACCTGGACAGACAGTTCATATTGTGTGCTTCTGTATACAGGAATTAAGAGATGGTAAATAGTTATCTTCTGCTTGATGTATGATATTCTACTTGTATGATATTCTCTACCTTTGCTACATAGAGGAACACCCATACATAGAATAACTGCCTATTTTAATGGGCCCTGAGTGTGTTTCACAGCAAATAAAATGGATAGAATTAGTAAAGAATCTGACCTCACTGAGTGGCCTTGTCCCAAAAGCTAATCTTAATTCTACTACATTGGAAAGAAAGCTGTGATATCATAGGGAAAAGAAACTGAAAGTCATTGCAAAGTTGCAACCAGATAGAAGGTTCACAAATGCATGATGTTAATACAAATTACTTCTGGAAAGTAAACTCAGCAGTCTGAGTACCGACTGTGGTGATAAGAAGGTTGAAAAGTACAAAGCAGATGATAGTTTTTTGTTTACACAATAGCTATTTCACAGATAGCCTGAGTGTACCACTAGATCAGATTAAAGTAAATGCACAAACGAAGGTACACAGGAAGGTACATCAAAATGACTACATCCATCAGTTTTCAGGAGAAGAGAAAAAGGTAAATGTAGAAATGCATAACTGCAACAAAAAAATAATTCTTCTGAAAGTTGCTTCAATTTAACTCATGAGGGATGTGAATAATACAATATAGTTTGTATTTACATATGGTCCTTTTACAATAAATCAGGAAAAAGTGATGGACTAGAATACTTCTTCAAACAAAGTATCTTCCTTTGCAGGTCTCATTTTCAAATCATTAGAAATATACAGTTCAATTGTACATCTAATATTGAAATGGAGAATTTAGTATCAGCAATTCAGATAGTTAATTATGTACAGAAATACATGCTTGACAATCACAGCCACAGTACGTACATTTTGAAGTATTGTTTGGACACTCTGTTCACTTAAATCAATCATTATCTCACCAACCCCATCAGAACACATCTTTAAATCAGCCCTGGTTTTTCTGTGATTCATATAGACACCAGAACACTTTGTAAACTTCATTTCTACATTTCCATTTTCACGCTCTAGCTGTGTTCCTACTGGCATGCCTTTCACACTTTATATCACAGGTAAAATAGAAAGATTCCTATGCCTGAATAAACTGTATTTACTATCAGTGTACAATATGCATGGTCTGTCTATGGACACTCTGGTAGCATTCCCACTATTTTAGAAGCGTTTAAAGAGCCACACAAGAGCTCATAGCTATTTTAAATAAAAAATCTTAAATATTTATGTTTTTCAGTAAGCTAGCTCATCTTACACATCAGAAAGGCCAGTCACACTCTCTCTCTTTTACTGGATTTCTCTTTGCTTCCAAATCAAATCCAAAATTGTGTTTGTGTTTGTCAAGACACTATGAGCTTTGGTGTAGATGCTATTGTTTACTGACTGAGCTTCACCAATCTCCTCTTTCTCATTTTCTCTGTCCTGTCAGGCTCTTTGCTTTTTACCTTTGTCTTCTTGTTGATCTCTTGCACTTTCAGATCCCTTGGGAATTAGTTAGCTAAAAAGTTTTAAAAAAAAGCTTCTCACTTGTCAGCAGAACACAACTGACATGAGAATAACTAGAAGGCAATAATACACAGGATCTTATGACAACAGCTTTTACAGCATTGTATTTCATGAGCTAAATGTTCCTGACAGTACAATTTGATAATGCTCAAACCAGTTATCACTGGAAGTTTCTACCTCAGTTTGAACTGCTGACTTCACCATAAAGCAAATACGCTAAGGTCAGAATGGTGCCACTGACTTAATCATTAGTAAACCATTATTAATAAGGACAAACATTTTTTAAGATTTGAAATACAGGGATCCAAGTTATCTGAATAATGACCCAAGAAAGCAAATTTTGCTGTTGAAGCTGGAGGCAAATCAACTCTAGAGGCTAGCCAGACTGAGGTTGCAGCTAAAACGTTTGAACTCTGTTGAAGAAAAAATGTTGAGATAGCAAGAGAGGGAAAACGAAAAAGGCTTTTTCAGAAGACCATCTAAAATACCCACAGAAAGGTTTCACACTGGTCATTATACTAGACCTTTGGGTTGCAAGTTAGATGTAGGAAAATTAAAGCAGAAATTTTAAAATATATATTCTGGTTATTTTAATTGGTTTTTTAGCTTTGGGTTTTGCTTGTGTACAAATATTGTAGGAGTTTTTGGCTCTCTGAAAGTATTAGGCAGCATTTTTGTCCAGATATTTCACCAAGTTTTTAGTGTGCAGTAGTCATTCCATATTTTAATGATAGAAGCATGTCATAGGCTATCTAGCACTGTTTTTCGCATTCTGAAGAGTGGCACACTGAAAAATAGCCATTACTGTTATGTCCTACAAAGCTTATGACTTCTAACATTTGCAACTATTCCTTATCATTGGAAACATCTGTTAGATATTTCAACTAAGTAGGTTTCTATTGATCTTTTTTCTAATTATAGTCCCTTTACAAGATAGCTGACTTAAATGACTGCATCAATAATTTGACCACAAGAGGAAGTAATCTGGAAATTACTTGCAATCTGTTGAATCAGTAAAAATGTTTTCAATTAGCCTTTCGAAGACCCTGGAGATAGACTGCTATCCAGCACTGCTTAAAACTGTACATGGTTGGTTGTTAGTTGAAGAACACCCCATGTGCAAACTCCATGAAGGATAACTTGTGGTGCCCCATATATGTATCTAGTGAAATTAATTAGGACATATGTTAAATGTAATTTCATATATTTTTGATAGTGCCTATCTCTAGGGTAGGGCCAGGGTTAGATATGATTTTGAAGAGACCTGATACTTACAATGTATGAACAAGGTTATTTTTTTAAGGACACAAAGTTTTTATTTATTTAAGATAGGAGTTTCAGGAAGGCAGTAGAATTTGGGATTTGTCTGTTAGCTACAGCTGAATAGCAATCATTGTTGCTGGTCTTGCCAGGGATATCATTTGCCAAAGTAAATCAATAATTGTTAGCAAAAGGACAGAAAATATGTAACAGATGTAGATAGAGATTCTCAATTGTCATTAATGACCTCCTGTTGAAAAAAAAACAGACTGTGAAGAATTTGAGTATCTAATTCTTGATGTGAAACTGGAAATGACCAAATAACTGTGGATTAGATTTGAGATTTCAGATCTGATAGATGTGATTTAAAGTAAAAGCTATAGATGCTTTTGATTAATGTACACAGACATTCAGACTCTTAGCCATTTGAGCATAAGAAGGACACACTGTATGTACTAAAGTTATATTTAATAGACTTCAGAGAATTCAGATTCTGCTGATGAGAATTACATTCTTATGTCACTTTCTCCCTAGCGTTTTGTTTTAACTTGCTATTTAATCATCAAATCTCTTCAAGAGGGGAAAGAACTGGTACTGATAATTGCATACAAACAGAAAAGAAGAATGATTAATATACTACATTAATTGCCTAACTAACTTGCAAAGATTCCCTGGTTCATAAGTTTTTATCTTAAAACTTCTGAACAATTTTGAGTTTTTCCTTAGGTAATTATGTTTTGAGAAGGCCGGTAGACAAGTCCAAGCCAAAATATTTGGAAAGTGACGCCCTACTGCTATCTTCGGGGATCAACAGTCACATAAATTGACAAGTTGCTTTTGAAACTCTTGGCCAGATCTTCAAGCAGCTTGAATAATCAGGTGAGTCTCTTTGTCTCTAGACACCAAATGCATATTATCATGTAGATGCCTAAATTTTTCCTGAATACAAATATGAAGATCCAAATAATTTTAGTGTATAAATTATTTATACACTGCACACTATTTATATTTGTGATTCAAAATTCGTAAGCAAAATCAAAATGTACAGGATATCTGCACCAATTAGCTATCCATACATTCTGTACTAATTAGATATCCATACATCCAGAAGCTGTGGATGCCTCATCATTGGGAGTGTTCAAAATCAGGTTGGACTGGGCTTTAAGCAACTTCATCTAGTGGAAGGTTTCTCTGCCCATGGCAGGGAGGTTGAACTAGATGGTCTTTAAAGGTCCCTTTCAAACCAAACCCTTCTGTGATTCTCTGATTCAATGATCATTCATCTACTTTAGAGACAGTATGCATATTACCAAAAGCTGTAGAATTGCAATATAATTTAAAATGGTACTTCATTAAAAAACAGTGATGAATGCAGTGGAATAATACAAATAATACCACTATCTTGAACATTTTTGACAGTTTTCTTCCCTCACTTACTGCAGATGCAGCTAGAATTCAAGCACTCTATGAAAAGCATGTACTGTAATGCAACAGACCAAATGCCCAGGTAGTGGACATTAAAGGTTAGGAAAAAAGAATAGGCACTGTCAATCACACAGTGAGATGTCTCACAGTACACTCATGCAGTTTCTCACAGTCTCACCTTTGGCACTCATCCAAGTCTATAACTTTTTAACTCATCTAGGCTGTTAGTACCTCATTATCTCCCAACATTAAGATCCATAGTTGAATCACTGCTTATACAAAGTGTACTACCTTAGTTATTTTAAACCAACTACCTCATAGATTTATCTGTTCTTGTATTGGGAGGAACAGAAAATAATTTTTCTCTTTTATTCACTCCCATCCTTTTTGTGATCTATCACTCTATCATATTCCTCTCATAACCATATTTTCCAGACTACATACTTGGTCCATGTAATCTCTCCTTGTTACAGAATCCTGACCACCCCTCTCTATTGCTCTTCTTCTATCTTTCCAAATCCTAATATATCATTTGGAGGTACGGAGAAAAGAAAAGGGAGTATGGATCTGCATATAGTGCTAACTATAATATGCACCAGGTACATACATAGTAACATAGTTTTCTATTTTTTTCTGTATTCTTTTTATAATTATTTTTACCATTAAATTTGTTATTTTGATCTTTGCTCAGTGGACTTCTGCATAGAACTTCCTGTGATTATGCCAAAATCTTTTTCCTGAGAGATAAAATCACACAGGGCAATATTAACTTGTCTTCCCACATTCTTCACAATATTTCACACAGGCTAATACTGATCCTCCACAAATGGTAATATTTAGTTAGAAAGATTTTTACAAGAATCTTAGCATAAGCACTAGTAGATTTCACTTTGTACTCATTCCAGTTGTGAAGTATACAATATACTAATGGCTTACTGTGATTACAAAACAATCTACATGCTGTAGATTGCAAGGCTGGAGATCTAGACAGTAGACCAAGGACAAAGGCTCCAGTTCTCTTAACATGAGCAGATTCTCAGAATACATCCACTATTTAAACATTCGTGTTAATACTTCTTCCCTACACACATATACACACACATGTACTTACAAATCCAAGTAATACATGTCTGGAAGAACAAGGATGCATAAATTAAAACATGTATTAATCTTCTATATAGACTTTAAATATCTGAAAAATACTGTGTTATCAAGTTGCTAGTAGTGGCATTCCATTTCACTGTAGTCCATAAACAGTAGTTTCATATGCACTGAAACTAATTAATTTTAATTTCCTGTAGCATATGGCTCACAGAGGATCAGTTCAGGTGGCTAAAGATCAACAGGTCCTAATGGAAACTCTTCCTACTGTCACAGCTTTGATAAAACTTAACCCCACATAGATTTCTTCAGTTGTACTCAGATGCAGGCTTCAAAGTCTTCTTTTCTTTCCATTAAATTACCTGCATGGTCTTCTCCTCTACCTGATTTTTATGAAACTTTTATGAAATTTTTTTTTTAAGACTTCTATACCCATGGTGGATACAGCTGAAATTCACCACCAGATTATAAAATAATTCAAACACTTGGACTTCACGTCCCAAACAAGCTTATTTTTATGAAGCATTTACAATTTCCTCATGAGCTGTGTGGATTAGAGCTTTGTTTATCTCCTGTATGCTGCAGTATTTGAACTGGAACACAAATCCTTTTTTGTTACCAGCAGGTCGCTAGCTAAGTGTTTAAAAGAGCTGCAACAGAAACTATTTTCCCAGCCTAGCAGAAACATAGAAGACATCAAACTTTTTAATGTACAACCTAACATGATAATCCTCATCCCAACAGACCATATCATGCACCTCCATGTAACTGGAGTAGAGAGCTACATTTTGACTGTGCACACTTTTACTGAGTGCTTGAACAAGCCTGAAGCATGTCACAGCTGAAGGCTGATGTGCAAAACAGCTGTTGTGATGAAAAATACCCTGGATGAGTCTGGGAACTGAGCAGGTCACCTTGGCTCACTGTCAGAGAATTTAGAAGAACAGACAGTTGTCACAACACAACAGAGAAGGAGTTATAGCCTCCCTAAAATGAGAGGAAAGTGCCTCTCCAGATGAGAAGAGGTGATGACAGATGCTAGTTTCTAAGCAATGCTTTCTATCTCCGTGTGCAGTATGTTTCCCCAGGAATTTGGAGATGAACACCCCCAGGTATAGGACAGCTGTCTGCAGGGGTGCAGAGACAGCTGGGAGTGGCACATATGGCCTCTGTCCCACCAGAGCAGACACCTATAGCAGAGGAAGCAGCAGACTACATGCCACAGACACATGCAGGCACTCCTGTCATTAACACAAGTGAAACAACAAAACTATACAGCTAGCACTGTATGTCTAAAGAGCTCTTAGAACAAGATGAACACTAGGAGGGTGGATCTGGGGGCACTTTTTCTTTGTACGCCATTCTTTCTCACCAAATATTTCCCAAACTCTAACCAGGATCTCACATCCTCTATTATTATTGCAGCAGTGTGAAAATCTGGGGTCAGTACTGTTTTCTGCTGAAGAATGTATGTACAGGGCAATTGAAACATTGTTTTCAGACTGAAATTAAAACATCCTGAAATCAAAACATTTTGAGTTTTAAAGCAATAGTTCCTTTTGAATCATTGCTTCAGAAGAGAAATACCCACAGTCCTACAGTGGAATGAAATGTTGAACAGAATAAAAATAATCTTTATCTTTTCTTGGTTTTAATCAAAATCTGTCATCCTATATATCTCAATTGATTTTCTGCTCCTTGTGGATGAAAAAAAAAAAAAAAGAAAAAAAAAAAAAAAGTGGTAGGAATAAATTTTACTTTTCACTCCTAAAATTTATTTTTTCCGTTTATTAAATGACTGTCACAATCTCTTGTACTCTGTGATCTGCATCTACCTGTTTATTTCTGAACACAGTGTTACTAATATTGCGGCCTTCTTTCTGCAGTGTAAAGCTGAATATAAGCAGTATCAATGCAGAAATACCAAGGATAATCTTAAAAGAGCAAGTTCATGCCTAACTGTCTGCATGAGAAACTAGGTAAGGGGTTTGATCTGTTTCAAACTCTAAGATCTCATATGTTGCTAGTTTCCAAACTAGCTGAAAACTGGATAGGCCGTGGTCATCAGTTTACTTGTTTTGTTATGTTGTTGAATTCTGAATATGGTCTTAATTTTGACAGGTCTGACAGCAGGTTTTAGTGGCAGACATTGGTAAGAGAACTTTATTTAGTGATTTTCAGTAATAGCCTGAGGCTACAGAAATGCAGCTTTCTTAGAATCTTAAAAGTCACTATCTTCTTTTCAGTTTGTCACCCTTCTAGTTGTAAAAGCGGTTCCTTACATTCCTGTGTGGTTTAGTGAGCTCTTCTTTCCTCTTTCATTTTAAACACTGGTTGCGCCACTATAATTCAAATCAGCCTGTAGAGTACCAGTTTTGCATCTAGCAACTGACAACTTGTTTGATGCATTTCAGTTTTTGCTTATGTGTCTATTGTATCAGCCATTTGTCCTAATTAAGTATCACCAAGATCAAAACCTTGTTGGGTTTCTGTTTTCTGAAAACGAGGATTTCTGTTCAATTTAGGAGTGATGCTGTTTTATTTTGCATCAAGTATTCACCTTGGGTTTTACAGACTGTTTGCTTTATGATGTTTGACACAACGTTTGTGAAGCCTGTTGTGGTTGGTAAAGTCCTTATCCCATCTGCACACATACTACCCTTTCCCTGCTTTTCATTAGTTCTGCATGTCTCACCATTTTTTGCAAGGTTCAAATAGGCTTCAATATTCAAATTTTATCTTAATTTGTAACCTATGACATTTGTTTAGATCTCTTTTTGTAAAGTATAATATCCTGCCATTTACAATTAGGGACCTAAAGAAACTTGGCTTGTCTAACACAAGATTACTTTTGAATCAGCTAATCTGTGCTTGTTGGATGGGAAGAAAAATTTTAGAATTTAAAAAAAAAGAAAATTCTAAATTTCTAGCATCTTCAGGTCAGCTACAACACACCCAGACTTTAGCAACATTTACCATTGGCTTCAATTATTTTGTTTTCCATTTTCATCCAGACTCATTATAATTTTGGAATTTTCTTATTTCTTCTTGTAACCTGAAGACAACTCAGTTGCTAACACTTCTCTCTTTATGTCAGTTGGTTTGGGTAGAGAGCTAGTACAGTGATACAGTGACTGTTTTTCTCTCAGCTTTTGTTTGTTTTGTGATGTGTTTAGTTTCCAGTTTTACATTCCTCAGATGGTAACTCACTTCTGACAACAATTCGGTATCTGTGCCTAAAGAGACAGAGCCAAGACAGTGTAATATTCAGACCTATTCTACACATACTGTTCTCTGTCATCAAACACTTCTTGAAAGCATTGTTCTCTAGGTCTGTACGCATAATCATAAAGTTCTGTCCTGTTGGGAAACCACTTATCATAGCAGCAGCAGGCATAGCACTACTGAACTGCATGTGATGGTAAAAAGCAATTGCATTGTGGTCTACAGAAGACAAAAAACAGTAAGGCAGATACTATCCTGGGCATAGTCACAAATTTGCACAGAGATTAGAATATCCACCTCTGACATTACTTATGCAACTAATCAATAATCAAAGTGTAAAAAATGTGACTTTATGGAAGATAAAATAAGAAAGAAACACCAACAAAATGGTGATGGTGAAGCAAATCTTTCTGTCTGGTTCTATATCTCATCATTTAATCATAAGCTCATTTGACTAAGGCTTAGAACAAGATGGGGAAACACAAGAGGAAGAGATATGAAAAATCTTCTTATTGTCAGTGTTATAATAGCTGACATTAAATTCCTGAAAGAGCAGGAAGCCTAATCTAATTAAGATACTGTAGGTAATACACAGTAATATGTTGCTTCTCATTAAGTTCTTTTCTCTTTCATCCAGTGTTATAGTATGCATTTGAATATTAGGTCAAAGTACCCGAAGAATTAATATTTTTTTTTTCAGTTTTGATAGTAATATTTCCTACTTTTTATAGATCTCTTCTGCAAAAGCAGTTTTTAGCAACTACTGTCAGTTTCTTTTCAAAACATTGATTATTTCCTGGCTCCAAAATAATTAAGATGCCCCGCTCCAGTCATCACTGATACCAAGAGGCAGTTGTTGAGCGCATCTCCATTGATAAGATATCTTCATCTGCTATTACTATAGTCAAAACATACCCTTTCAGTATGTAATATCTAGACAGATTTCTGCTTTCCTCATGAGTACCCTTCTCTAGTTTCTGATGAGTAGCCTGGGCTGCATCTTTTGCTCAGGTGTTGTTCTGAGCTGCAGAAGGTGCTTGTCCTCAGTCGGAATATTTCTGACTTGTCCATATTTTGGTCACAAAAAAAACTTATGGCCCAAAAAGCAAGAAGGGGAAGAGACTGGTATTAACAACAATTAACTGAAGGTTTTAAATGTAATCAGCAGGCAAGTGGTGGGGAAATGCAAAGACACTCAGTTCACGGTTCCACCCAAACCACCCATTGCCTAAAGAATTTCATAGCTCTTAAAGTGTAAGGGAAAAGGACAAAAGCAATTATGAAATGTGCTTTAAAAAACCCACAACCAAGGACATCAGACACCACCAGAGGATCAGTGTACCCCATGTAGGCACATGCATGTGACAGAGATTTATATATTTATTGGGAGTGCCCAGACATTCCTGGGGCCTGATCTGATGATCAGCTCTTGTTTAGCAGCAGGGCTGAACAAACTAGGAAAAGAAAAAATCACACCATTACTAAGCAAGCATATCTACAAATAGACTGGACATAAGGCACCCTAGAAGAGGCTGTTCCTGCTAAACTATCCCAATGGCAAGACAATTACTACAAAATTACAGGTTAGTTTGCAATTTTAACTGCTACTTAAAACACCAGTGACATCAATACACATCAATAATAATATTCAGCAGTTCTGGTATATTACACTATCAGACACTAGATCTAAGACAAATTCTCTATCTTTTCCCCAGTCAGGAGTCAAACCTCTGGGAAACACGTGTTTTCTTCACTTAATTGAAGTCAGGTTAAATTGAGGACTTGCTGCCCCTTGCTGGGATCTAGTGATTTCTCACATTTATAATCCCAAACTTTTTCCATTATCTCAATGAGTGAGTTGTATTCTTAGTTAGATTAATCATCCCCCCACCCTCTTCAAGGACAGCTGCAAATCTGATTTCTCTTTAGTTGCATTTTAAATTAGAAAACTTAAATGGTTTCCAACCTATGGCTGAATATAATGTTAAAGAGATGCTTCTTCCTCTATTTCCTCAGGATGAGTCACCTAAATTGTTAAAACAGCAGAATGACACACAGAAGTAAGAATAATAATGTCCTTGTTGGTGACAATTGAATGAAACAAGCAGATTAGTCACTAGGGGACAACTTAAGTATTGTATATTTAATTTTTCTTGGACTTTTTTTTTTTTTTAATTTGATGGGTGTCTCCTCTTTAGCTTTATAGGATAGACAGTTAGTTCCTCTCAGTGTTTGTACTGAACTATTCTGGCAGGATAGGTCTAGAAAATCTAAGTAAATAAGGCACCAATGCAAGCTGTAGGAACACAGAGACTTGATGCAGGCCTTCCACTGCACTAATCCCACTTTCCACTAATGACTTGGCTAGATACCTACTGCACCTCATAAGTAGTAAGGTTGAAAAGATTATCCTGGTTTTGCCGTTCTTTGAGGTGCTTCCTTTTCACTCATCTCCTCTGTGCATGTATGCACGCATGCATGTCCTTGCTAACTCCTGAGTGGCTTATTTCAGTCCAGTCTGACCAAAAACCTCTGACCAACATTTCTTCTGGTGCCAATATCAGGCTGCACAACTCCCCTTCTTCTGTACTGACCCTTCACTGGACCAATAAAATTGCTTGTGTTGCTGTGCAGCCAGCAAGACCCTCTTGCTGGGATAGTTGAAATGTGTACTGGTTCCCTGAGCTTGTCTACTGTCCAATGCTATCCTTGCTAATGGCTGAACCAGAACAACTATATGTGAATGAGTAGTGGGGAACTGTATAAAAGAATGGATGCTAGCTGCTAATGTTCTAAGCATCTGCAGTGTTAATGAAAGCAGGCAGCTGAATAGCAGATATAGACCCTATTAATTCTCTGAACAAAGGAAATGATTCAGCATGCAAACACTCCTCACTGGACATGAGAAAATCCATTTTGTTTCTCAGCACAGATATTTATAAAGGGTTTTACTTATTCTGAGTTTCAGCACTGAAAGCACTGTTAGCTTGCTATGAGATTTGTTCAGGTCCATTGTAACTAGAAAGCTGTCCGTACAAAGTGGAGAACCTGAACCACTGGATAGGTGGGGTGGGAAGAAGGCTCTAGGTCTTCTGGAGGATTCAAAAACATTTTTTTTTTCTTCACTTGCTGAGATGTCCTGTTGAAGTTCTGCTTTAATACAGAATCACCTGAAGAGTCAGATCCAGGTGAGATTCTCTGTTGTCATCTAAGACTGACAATGAAGAGGTAAAGACTGGGAACCAGAGCAGCCATCAGAGCTCCCACTTCCTTAACACATTTCTTGCAAACACTGAAGATTTCAATGCATTGGACACTTCCTTCCCCTCAACAAACAGATCTCTTTCTTGGGGTTTGCAGCCATTTTTAGCCATGCAGGGAGAAAGCTAGAAATAACGAACTGTCATGGTTTGAGTTCAAAGAGTAACTGAGCACCACACAGCTGCTCACTCCTCCCTTCTCTTCCAGTGATCAGAAAGGGAAAATAAGCCAGGCTTGGGATTCGAGATGGGACTGGGAGGGGCAAATCACCCATTATGGTCACAGGCTCAGCTCTGCTCCTGATATCCCTATCTCCTCCCCTCAGTGGCGCAGTGGCAGGGAATGGGGGTTGCAGTCGGTGGGGGGAGCTTCTGGAACTTCTTCCCCCTGCTCCATCGTGGTCCCCCTCTCACAGGAGACAGTCCTCCACAAACCCTCTCTGATGTGAGTCCCTCCCATGGGCCGCAGCGTTCCCCACACTGCTCTGTCATGGGTCACCAACTTTCTCCAACCGGATTCCCTCCCACGGGCTGCAGCCCTTCCCGAGCTGCTCCGGTGTGGGACACCCCCGCATGCTGCAATCCTCCCAGTGATGAACTATAACAGCAGGGTCTACCTTTTCTCATGAGACCCCAGGCTTCTTCAGGCACAGCACCTTGATCAATCTGGCAGAAGCCACAGGCCATCAATCAGTGTCTGCTCCACTGTAGATCTCCATGGGTGGCAGGGGGGGGCCGCCCTGCCATCTCCCCACAGGATACAGGGGGGTCTCTGCTCCGGCACACCTCCCCCCTCCTTTCTTCCTCTGTTCCTCCACTGACCTTGGTGTTCATGCAGCTGCAGCAACTCCTCCTCACAAGTCCCACTGCCCGTCACCACGTCCCTTCTTAAATACGTTATCGCAGAGGCGCAGCTGATTGGCTCAGTTTCCAAACAGAAGTGGAGCTGACTTGGAGCTGGGGGAGCTTCGAGAAGCTCCTCACAGGGGGGCCACCCCTATAGCCCCCTCCCCTGATATCAGAAAACCCCACCACTCACTCAAACCGAGGGCACTAACACTGGAGTTGAGTCCTGCATTAGCTGGCTCCCACTGGTGGGGATAGCCTTGCTTAATCTCCATGATGTTAGGGAGGCTTTTCTTCACAGCCTCTACCCATTCTTTAGCATCTAAAACACAGAGTTCATGGGCCTGGCCAAAACATGGACACCTGAGTCACACTGGAAATTTACATTTCATAGGCAAAATGGCTTTCTGGATTTCTTTTCCTTACAGATGTCTATGAGACAGGCTGAGAAAGAGTTCAGAAACAAATGGGGAAAAGATGCTCGAACCTCTGCTAGTGCAAGAGCACTAAGCACACTCCTAAGCCAGGCTTTCAGCTGGCAGAATTTTGGAGGCAGAGCTGAAGCTCTAGGTGTTTGATTTTTCCCATGTTCAAGCAGACAGGACTGTGAGCATGCTTGTGAAGAACGGAAATGTAGAGACTGCTTAACCAAATCACAAAATTTTCCTTGTATTAGGAGTAACCTGCAAGACACTGGGGTTTGCACATTTGTTCTATCCAAAAGAAAGAGAGTCCTAAAGGACAGGGAAACCCTAAGATCCTTAGACCATGTTGTTCATGGGGAGCCACTGCGTAGCAAATGTCAGCAACTAAACTTATTACAAGGAAATGAACCGGAGATTCCAACATTCCTACTAAAACTTAAGAAAGACAAATGTGTTTACTGATATGGCCAAAAATGTCACACACAAATAAATCTTTCTCCAAAGGGGAGTTTTTTGGAGAAGAAAAATAAGGCAGTGAGGCTGTCATTGTCACTGTAATTATGCAGCAATCAGGTTTGAGAGAGAATATTCAGATCTACAGAAATTACACAGACAGCTGTTGGCTGAAACTTTCCAATTCACTCAAAACTGCATTTAAAAGTTCCCTAATGATAAGGAGTACATTTGCAAATCAACACTGAGCTGATTAAAAATATCTGTTATATTCCATATTTGCACAATTCTCCCATCTGATTTTTTTTTGTTGTTGTTGAATAAGGAAACTTACCATGACATGCTGCATATGAAATGAGTTGTCAGGCTGCAGTGTATAAATCACTCCAGAGTGCTAGAGACTTGTTACATACCCAAACTGAAAATTCAGCAAAAGGTGGGCTACATGTATGACCAATATTGCTGCTGAATGTGGTGCCTAAGGAAAAAAAAAAAAATGTGAACTCATAGATACCAGTGTGCTAGTGCTCAGGCTATCAGGCTATGTGTCTGACAGACACATTCATCTCCCTTTCCAAAAGAAAAAAATACAGTGTACAAGCATTGAATAAATTACTGGTTAGCAGCTGTTCAACATAGCTGTATGCATAATCCCATACAGCAGTAGACACTAGATAGTTTCTAATAGGTTACCCCACGCTGACAAATAGAAAAAAAACGCTTTGTTTTTTTTATCATTAAGAGTGATTCTGTATCACAGGGTTTGACAGGGCATAAGTTCACACTCTATTTATCCCAGTATAAATCCTAATGTTGACAGTAATTTTGGACATAGGAATGGGAGTTAAGATTTTATTTTTCTCCTTTTAGTATGAGCCAGAAATATTTCCAGAGTCAAGAAAGATCTTGATTTCTGGTAAACTATTCAGCCTGCCTCTAATTGGATTCAGCTTTAGTATCAGCTCACAAAGGAACACTGCACTTTGATTTAGCAAAATGAATGCTGGTGGATGGCCAGAATTTGAATTTTGTAAAATATCATTAGTTATCCTCAGAAGTGCTGTCTCTGTGCTATTCCGAGGTCTGAATATTCAGATGAATTAGAAGGAGATCTCAATTTGCTAAAAGACTATGCAGCTGGAGAGTGAGACTTGCTTATCATCGCCAAAAGACAGAGCAGAGCATGGCCCTTTATATAGTAACATGAGATTTTAATGGGATTCAGAGTTTTGTGATAAAGTTTTCTCAAATGGGTGCTATCGGCTCAGCTTGTGACAAAAGAGCAACTGATGGCAACTTCTAGATACTATCTAGGCTGTTTTTTGTCTGTTGTCATTAGACTTATCAACCCTAAGCATTTTGATTGGAAGAAGTGATGTGCACACATCTGACTCACAATAGACTGTGTATGTTAGGTTTGCATTATGGTTTCTGTCTGTGGCATCCAGTCAGGCTTTGACCTTGCTCAGGAGACAGACAATCGGAATTTTCCAGCACTTTCTGTGCACTAGCCCTGTACAAATGGAAAATTACAACTATAGCTAGGGAGATGAGTCAGCCAGTCTTCATGACTCCCAAGTATTCCTGCAAGAGTAGACCCCAAAGCAGGTTGTAACAGGAGATGCATATCATCAGGCTTTCCCAGAAGTCTGTGCATTTATATCAGTGATACTACAGGACAGGGTTGCTGGTGTCTGTAGGGTCAGGAGACAGTCAGTATAGAATATCCAGTACTTGCTATAGTTACTCACAGAGACTGGAAAAAATAGTTACTGAAGTGGATGGCTGAAAAGTTATGGGCAGATGCATCATGTTCTGTTTGTGGAGTTTTTTTCCTCCCAGGGAAATAGCAAGCCTAAGTATGTGCCTAGCATGGTACTAACATGGAGCTCACATCAGACCAAGAAGACCCCCCAAGCCAGTATCTGTTCTGCAGTCACACATCTCTCAGAGATAATAAGCAAACTTGCCACACTGGAATCATGTAAAGCTTCAGCCAATTTATGACAAGGGTCAAGGTCTCAGAGGTCTGAAGTCACGGGCCAGGCTTCTCTTGAATCTGCCAAAAGCACACTTCCCCACCACTCAGCGCCTGTGGGAGCAACACAAGTGTCACTTATCTGTATCAGGGTAACTCAGCTGCAATTCATTCTCAAAGCGAAAGTGTAATGAAGGAAATCTGAGCACACAGCTGCACTGGCAGAATGTTACTTCAAATGCTACACTTTGACTAGCATTTATTGTTTGTGTTTTAAAATCTGTGTGCCCTTACCTATAGTGACATGAGAAAAGACTTCAGATCCAACCTCTATTTTTGACATGGAGACTATGAGATCCTGAGATTTGACAAAGGCAAAGCAGATTATGTAAAGGTTGTCCTGGCAGATCAAGTAGTCTCATGCCTTTCATACCACTCTTTCTTGGTTTACAGAAAAGTCTCCCAAATCAGTCCTTGGCAGTTGCAATATGTGATTATGTTGCAAATACTCCTGTTGAATACACAAAGTAAGCAGTCCTCTGTATGAAACCTAATCACTTTAGCTTCTTAACAAAGCAACACTTTATTCCAAGGGTATTCAGCACAACTTATAACTAGGCATACAGTAACTTATACATCTTTGTTCGAACAGTCTCATCACTATTACTACAGTCTCAGATTATGTTCTAAAAATATCCACAGAGTTGACATTTATCAGTCACTATTTACAACATATGCACATTTGTATTCTTTGGTACTTTTAAGACTCACTTGTTTTTATCTTTTCAGATTTTATATCAAGCATGAAGCTTGGTTATAGTGCTGTTCATTAAAATAAATGGCATTCACATCTGCATTTATTCTACAGTTTTCTGTCATGAGTTTTTGAAGCTGTGCCCAGACATTTCACTAATAATACATACAGTACACATTTCAAAAATAGTTTGGTTTGTCCTTTCTGCATTTGAGGCAAATAAAAGAGAGAAAACACACCCAAACCTGCTACCAACCATCATCCTGAAGTAACTGTTTTACTTTCAAAACCATCTTTTCAACTTCTTAAAGTTTGTGTTCTCTCTCCTCTACACATACATTCTTTATTTATTTCTTCTCTATTAAACAACTTATGGACTTCACATATCTATATGCAGATATCTAACCACATTTCCAGCTACCAAATACTCAGCTTATACCACAGAGTGAGTTCTCAAAATACAGAAAGAAAGATAAAATAGGTGTGATTATAATAGAAACCATTAATAATTACCACAACATCTTCTGTAGTATGTCAAAACTTTGTTAATGACCAAGTGACATGCAAACCGTAAATCTTGTAAGCTCCCCATTTTTCTCCAAATGCCAGAACTTGCTGGTTGTAGTGGGTCAGAAGTACCCCTCCCAGTTTGATTTTCTTTAGAAAGGGAGGCAAAATTAAACATGTCTCTTCCCTTTACTGTGCAGAGTTGGAATCATGAAGGAAACCAGTTCAGTTGGCAGAATACTTTTGTCTTTGTGAATTTTAAGTTACATTTCTAACTTTAAAAATATGTACTGAGTCAGTTTCCCGCAATGAAAGTCTGACCTTTGGAATCAGTTCCCTTGCCCTGCTTTTCTTATCTCACACTTGTTGTCTAGTAGGCTGCCCCATAGACAATAACCTAACAACACTGGTCCTCATTTCACAAAGTTGTACAATAGTCAAGTTGCTTAAGTTTAATGCTTGGACCTCAGATCAGAAGAACGCTGTTTATTTTTTTGTATAGTTTTTTTTTTTTTTTTAAACTTCATTAGGAATAGGTGTTTTGACTGCTCAATTTTTATCCATTTCACTGAGTCACGAATGTGCAAACAAAGCAAAGCAGGAAGACTGGCTTTGTTAAACCTCCAAGAAAGGCTACAATGCATGAGAAATGGTATTTGTTAAGACCTTTGGTACCTCCTCATACTGAATAATTTTTGAATGCATGCATGAATCCAAAGCTAAATTTCTTTTTGTTTTGATTTTTTTTTAATCTTTTATTACTGCATCATCTTACATCAGCTACAATAGATGCACCTACCTATTATTCACCATAGGAAACAAGATAACTACAGTCCAAAATCAAAAATACATGTTTTCATTAAAAGCAAGTTCCTTGTATTTAAATCCCCTTGAACTGGAAGAAAACCAGATGCAGTTATCCATCCACAAATCATTAACAGGGTATTCATAGTACTTGCCACTGTGCATACCATAGTCTCCACACCACAGCTCTTCTTGAAACTTCACTGGCATAATTCCTTTCATTAGATGCTTTTTGTCTGCTGACCTAGTCTGGTCATAACTATGTTATAGGCACTAAGCCTTTTTAAATAAATAGTTTCTCTACAGCTAGTATAAAAAAAAAAATGCTACCTGGGTCTCAGGACAGACAAGATGGCCCCTTGGGCTTGGAGCCAAATCAAGGCTAAAAAGTGCCTCTGAATGCCACTGCTGAATGAAAGATTAAGTACTTAATTACCGTTGTTAATAAGACTACTACTATATCCTCAATTCATGTTCCAGGTTGCCAAGCAGTGTTCAGAAAAAGGGTTGTAGGGCTGCTTGATATTGCCTCCCTCTCGTTACAGGATGGGCCATTGGACAGCCCTGGGAATACTGGTGGCATACAGGAATCACAAAAAAGTAACTGATGATGGCTATAAACAGAAGTTCAAGGAGATTGAGAAAACACCAAGACCAGGAACCCCATAACTGTGAAACCTGATGTATTTATCCACTTTACTTATGAAGGACATTTATCTGTAAAGAAAAGCACTGCTCTTACAATCAGTCAAGACATTTACTTGGGACCTAGATAGTCCTGGAGGTTAATCTCATCTAGAAAAATCCACACTAACCCTTCTGAGTAGAAATTTTCATGTACAACAGCCTGTGAGTCCTGATGCAGCAGTACAGCACCCCTCGACTCCACACCTCATGCTTTCCTCTGGGTAGTATATTTGAAGCATATCTGCCTCAGCTAAGCTATGCAGCAGGGCTTCTGCATGAAAGTAATGCTTGTATATCTGGTCAGTTCCCATTTCAGTTGTTGGCAATCCAGGTTTTGCAAACTGGATTACTATACTTTCACTGTCTGTGTGGTCCAAGTTGAACAGGATACTGATTATTCTAATGTGAGTTTATTTTAATGTCCAAGTACTGCCATCCACACTACTCAGTGGCATATTAGTGAGAAATAGCCCTTTGGAACAAGACATCTACCAGCAGGTGGAAAGCCTTTGGTTTACTCACAAGTACCCAGCTATTATCCTGCCAAAATCCTGTACGTTTCTAGCCCTATCAATCAGTAGATAAATATCAATAAGCATATTATTCAGAATTGGTCAGTACTCAATTAATGCAGAAGGTAACAGCAGTCCTGTCAAAGTTAAACACCCATTTAATAATTTTATATTCCAAAGATTTTCTCTTAAAATGGTACCACTAGCGTAGCAATAAAATGCAGCAGTTCCCCACCCACTACTCTGCTCAGCACTAATGAAGCCCCATCAAAGCTCTTGGGGCTCCCAGTTGATCTGGTAGGACAGTATTGTCTGGGTAGCCACTGCAGTGGCCTGCTGACTGCAAAGTGGCACACACACAGAGTTAATAACCAGTCCCCAGCCCATAATAAAGTTCCCCAGCCCATTCAGAAAACACTGTGGTGCCTGTTTTGTATTACACTCCTCAGCAGTGCTTTGAAAAAATGATTACTTAAGTATTGTAAAATGCTGCTCTACAGGCAACCTACCTACCACCAGGCACATGGAAAAAGGGAGAGAAGTCAGGAAGATTAGGTGGGAAAAAACAGAAACAGAGAAGGAGAATATCTTATTCTGAATTTCCAAGTGACGCCGTGAAGAGTTAGACACCAACTTCTCCAACATCACTGGGAACCACAGGTCATCATCACCCATATGCCTCCAGAAAGCTAATTGTCTCTACAAATGTGACGACACAATTTCATGTTTAGTGTACAATTTTGATTCCCTGACCATTCTCTGGCCTGGTGCTTGCAGCTTTCATAGCGCTTCTTCAAGTGCCAATGTGACTGCAAGACAGACAGAGCACTTTGTTCTCCCTGCACAATTTTGGGCCTTCAGGACTTCCTTCACAGTGCAGGTATCTACTTCTTTGATTTGCTTTACTTTTTTTTTTACTTTTTTTTTTTTTTCTGAGAGGAAAGGTCTGCATTTTAAAGATTTCATTACAAGCTCATTAACCAGCAAAACAATTCTCTCTGTTTCCAAGGCAGCTGACCCTAACTGGATGGTGGCAATGGCTGAAGCAGCTGTCCTTCTCCACAGAGGAATTACTACCATTTTCTCCCCCTCCTTCCTTCTCAGAGGTTTGGAGGAGCCTGATGCCCCAGCATGCCTGTGCCCCCCAGCTTCCCCCATGCTGACAGCTTTCCCCCACTGCCCACACCCAACCACACCAAACACAGCCTGCAAGCCAAGACCACTAGCCTGTTAAAAACGTTTACAGTATGGCATTAAACTTCCCTCAGCCCTGCTGGCCCCCTCTGCCCCAACCTGAAAGTGAAGATGAGGCCCAGGGTGGCTGAGACAGCCTGGATGGCTTTCCCAGGGTACAGAGAGAGACCTCTGTGTGTTTTTGATTGCTCCTCTGCGTTTTAAAGAAAGTATAGCACAAATGTACTGGTAGCTGAATTCATTCACATCACCTCACTACTGAGGAGCTGATTTGTGAGAGTTTTTGATTTTGTTAGCTGAAAGCTAACGACAGTGTCAACTTATCTTTCCACTCAAATTCAGTCTTCTAGGGAATCCTAGGTGTGCATGCCAAGCTGCTAAGGGTACAGCTTTTCTCCAGAGGAAGCAAACCTCTCCTGGGAGCACAGAGCTGGGGCACAGCTGTGGGGCCAGGTGGAGGCAAGCCCTCTGCTCCCTGGGTCTTGCAGAGAGACAACTCAGAAAAAAAAACACCTGTCTTAATATTCATCTGTGCTCAGGGACACCCTGGTGAAAGCGCAATGTTGCAGCAAAACACCATGCTACCATACCTTGTAGAGATTCCTATGTTAACTAGTATGGCAGAGGAAGAAATTTTCGCAAAAATCCTCATCTTGTTACCTCTGGCACTTCCGTCACACCAAGTAACTCTCAGATGTGGTGTGACAAAGCTGTCTGAGTATCAGTACAATTCAGTGCTTTTGCTTTTTAATCCTATTACTTTGTGGCAATTGGCCTGCATGTAATTAAGTGCAGCACCTCTCACCCCCACCAGCCCGCTGCTCCATCTCCTCGCCAGCAAGGGAAGCTGGTGGGGCTTCCCTTGCTGTGGGGCCCCTTGGGCACTGGGCTGCACCGCTGCAAGCTGCAATTCATCAACGTGAGCCTTGCTCCGAGCCTGTTGTTTCCCACCTCCAATTCCAGCCATCGATGGGGGCATCTGTGAGCCCCAAAGGGTTTGGCCATAACAGTCATACTGCCTCTGCACAAGGGCTCACGCTATCGCAACTCTCTAGCCAGCAGTTCTGCAGTCCTCTTTGCATTTTTTCTGAGGCTAAGGAATAAAAACAATCTCCTCAAGGTTACACAGATAGCTGGTGACAGAGTCAGAGAAATAAATTAGTTTTTTTCAATTGCTGGTCCTGCTGCCTCCTGGCCTTTTTGCTGCTCTCCATCTTTCCCTCGAATTTCAGTAAGTCTCCCTGAAGTGAACCTGCAGGTTTGTGACTACTGGAAAGGGCAAGCAAGAGCAAGCCAGAGATAAGCACGAGGCAAAATAGAGAGGTGTCTGTAGCATGTCCCCTGCCTACTTACATAACTGTGTTAGCACAGCAATGCAAACAATACAATGGCCTCAAGTTATCCTGACCTGGAGAGCAACTGTGAAAAGTCCTGGGGGCAGGAGAGGGAAAGGCCAGAAAGTTAAGATAGTGAAGCAGAGGCACAGCAGAGCACAAATCTGCACGGACTGCAAACATAGGCATCAGCGGGCATTGCCCTGATCACTTGTAAATCCCTCATGACTGCTAGATCTTGATGCATGAATGGGTTGAATGAATGAGAGCCCCACCTTCTTGTAAAGGATGGATAAAAGTTATCCCATCCACTTCTCAAAGGAATATGGAGAGCAGGCTTTACCTAAATACAAAAGTTTTACCAGTGATTTAAATTATAGTTCTACTCATAAACTCTTCCTATACACAGTTTTATAATGACAAAAGATTAGACTTTTTTCCCATTTCATCCTTCATACTGTATTTTGCAACATAAATGAAGACAATTTTAATAACTAATACATGCCATCCATTCTTACACTAGCATGAAAATGTAAACACCTTCAGACATACGTCTGCTGTTAATACAATACTTGCATACACACTGCCACAACAGTATCTTCCTAGATTCCCATCTCTTATTCCCCTATAGCTGTGCAGAGAAGACCAAGGTGATCTGTAAACCAAATACATGTGTTCTATTACAAAGCCCATTAACACCCAGAGGATCCATTTCCAAAATGTTTTTAGTTTTGTGTTTTTGTCTGCCACCAAAATAGCTCAATGTCATTAAAGCTGAAATATTATATTATATATACACCATACGTTCTATCTATAATATACATGCAGTACATATTCCTGCATTATATATAAAATAGTTGAACAGTATTTTTGTATGTCAGCTAGTTTTCATCCTAACTGAACACTAAGAAATGTGTCATAGTAACATACACCACTCTGCCTGTAATTTCAAAGCTAAGGGTCATGCCCTTGTCTTACTCTGGCCTTTGGCAACTCAGTTCCAATTAGCTTACTACCACTAATAAGAGATTCTCAGTCAAGTGCAGCATGCTTCAAAAAACACTCTATGTACCATGGACACTCTAATCAATTTCAATAATACAGGTTTAAAAGTTACACCCTTCCGGGTGTGAATTTATCATTTTAGTGGGGTTCCATTACAAATTTTTTCTTGGCCACTTCATAAACAATATAAATAAAACTAGACTGAATCTCCCAGGCTAAAAAAGATTTCTTAGGTTAATATTGTGCCTAAGAAATCTAGCACTTTTGTAAGTTAGCATCTTTTCTAAAGATGTTTATAATTATATAGAGGGAGGTGGTTTATTACATATGAGAGTTTAATATTCAAAAAAATAACAACTCATCTCTGGATCTCTCATCTGTAAGAAATATATTCCTTGGTGCCTTGCATGTATGCCTGTATTAGATTTGCTGTGTGATGAAGAATAAATTAGGTCCTCTTACTTTGGTTTATAGTTCCTTTTGACTTTACTATGGACTGCTTAATAGTGAAAGGATTCTTCAATCATATACACTACAAGTCATATTGCTGCATATAAGAAGATATATGATGTATCTTCAACCCAGCTGACACTAGGAATTGAACTGGCAACTTTTATCATTCAAATAATCCCTTCATGTGCCTCTACAGCTTGAACTAAGGAAACAAGCTTGTCAGTGTATAGTCTCATATTCAAGACACATCATACACATTGTCCAATAAATTAGGTAGGTGGAAATTTAGGGAATTTAAACTAGTAAAAGCATGCATTATATTGCTTTCAAATACATTCACCCATTGCCATGGAAATGCCAATGCCAATGAGAACTGATGAGAGGCAATCAACTGCATCCTATACAGTTTAGCTTCCAATTCCTTTGAGCTCCTGTCAAACTGTCTGCCTTCCCGGTCCCCAAAAGAATCATTTGGCAGCATGGTAGGTCTTGAGGAGCACCTAGAAAATGGTGGAATTCTTCTACAAATACTCAATGCTTCCTTGTCAATAAATCTAATAAAATTCAGAAACAGTAATACATCTACAAAGAGTGAATGCTATTATCCAGACAGAAATGCATCCAAATTGTGAGAGGCAGGAGCACAGGGGTATTGGAGATAGACAACATAACCCTTAATTAGCATACCCTAATAAGGCATGCAACACATTATGGCAGGTAGCTATACAACTAAATACTTAAGACAGGTCTGCCCGTCTACTGACTTGAAAAGCATGGCTTTGTAGTGAGACAGGGAAAGAATGGGGCTTTAGGAATATCACT
The DNA here is from genome assembly GCF_018691265.1 of Tyto alba. NCBI lineage: Eukaryota > Metazoa > Chordata > Aves > Strigiformes > Tytonidae > Tyto > Tyto alba. The sequence goes on along the minus strand of NW_024881275.1, from coordinate 22,981,040 downwards.
ATTGACAAAATGATCCTAGCAACATAAAACCACAATGAAGAACAATCAAACCTCAGGGAGCCTGGAACATCCCCTTTTGCTCCAAAACAATAAAGGCAAAAAATGGGGATAAGAAAGAGAAAAAATGAAAGGACATGTGAAATCCTCTGCATTGAAGGACAACATATCATAAAGCTTGCTGGAAGGTTAAAGGGATTTTCCAGTGGTGCAATACTACGGACAGTATCTGATTACAGGCAGCAAAATGAAAATCTTGGAGCTTGAGGCAATAGTTTACTTTACTGCCATTATCCTTGCACCCTCCCGAGGGCTTTTTTTTTTTTTTTTTAGCTTTATGCATCGACTGACAAATATAGCAGCCAATCTACAGCTGAATATATCCACGTTTACCAGAACAACCCCATTTTCACAATCACTGTCTGACTCAGAAGGCAAAGAGAACTTCCACTGTGGAATGACTGCTACTGGACCTCCAGCTTCAACTTTGTGCCAAAGTCAAAAAAGGTCAAAAAAAGCCTTGATTTTATACTTTATGTGCTTACATTTCCAGAAGTTTAGTACTCCCAGCCTGATTTTGACCTGAAGGGAAGCAAGTCACCTAATTAGCAACATCATTATCTAAAATCTTTTCTAAGGTGTTTTCTACACGTTGCCTATAACTACCCATGCTCAATCCCATTGTTTCAAACCACAGCTCCAATAGGCGTGATGACCAGTTATTTAACAAGAGGTAACCTCCACCCCCAAGGCACAGCATGAAATTTCCCTACACCACCTACACCACCACCCCCACTCCCCCCCCACGCCCCTCCCCCCCATCCCCTCACCCCCGCTCCCGCCGAACCTTTCTCTTGCCATTCCTTTGCCTAGTTCACCACCTCTGGTGCTTTTACAAATGTGGTGTTTTCATTCCGTTAAGCAAGAAAAAAAAGTGCTAAAACCACCTTTTCATTGGCTAAAATCTTTAAGGGGTCACAGTAGTGGAGAGGATTCTCCTTGACACCAGCTTGAATAAAGAAATGGACTAAAGTGCCCTCTTGTGTTTCCTTACCTAAAGCTGAGAGGCTTATGAAGATATTCTTAAGAATATTCTAATATAAAAAACTAATACAGAATATAGAATGTTAAGGTAGTGTTCCTAAGAAAACATTTAATAGCATACCAACTGTTAAAACACGAAAGAGCACAGAGACATTCAGAAAATATTTTCAGGACCCAAGCTTCCACAGTATCACCATCACATTTCACAGTGCAAAAAATATACTAAACTATTTCTACGCTTTGTTGATCACTTGTCCTGTATTGTACTGCCTCTGCACCGCTACATTTATATCTAAATTACAACATAAATTAAGAAAGCATCAGCAGAACAGAATTAGAAAAATAAACACTTACAAAACAGATCAAAATGTGGCATTTTTTCTTTGGTCCATTTCCTGAAGTAGTATATTTGAAAATAACAATAAGCAAAATTTTATGTTAAAAAAAAACAAAAACAAAACCAAAACCAAAACAAAATAAAACCTTTAAGAAGTAGCAAATATTTAGCATTAAACTGGCATCTTTTTTTGTTAGCTGAGTGGGATTACTCATGGCAGAAGGGATAGTCCCTGTGAATCAAGACTGAAGGGTCAGACCCTGAAATATTTCTGTGGTTTGCTATGCTTTCACAGTAGGATATTGTATCATGTTATACGCTAATGTTAATGTTTAGATTGTACTTTAGGATCCCTGGCTTGGGGGGAAACAATGTGAAAACAACAAATTTATTGTTTATTTATGGGGGAAGAAAACACTTAAAAACCAAATTTACTTTGAAAAAATCAATCATAGTTTATGTGTAACAGTTTGCAAAACACTCAAACCTTCATGTGCCTTTCATTAGGGGTATTCCTGACACATCCAGCTTGTTGAGAAGATAAAAATCAAAAGCTGTATACAAAGCCCATGCAGTAAATTCAGATGACTGCAACAGGAATGGGTGCACTCACACCACCCGCCAACTGTCCTTGGCTGGCAGAGATATCAGGCAGTGCTCATCACCCGGGCTGTTCAGCTCACAGCACAGCGTCCCCGATCAATTACTCCTGCTTTGCTTTGTCCCCACATTTTTTGCAGGCAGCTCCCTGCAGATCTCTGTTTTAATATTTAACAGCTGAACCAGAGGAGTTGTTTGGGGAAAGAAATGGAGTTTTTAGTATCTTGGAAATTTTTGCCTAGAGACAAATGACACATTCCCATTGAAGTGGTTGGCTTATTGTTGCAGATGTTTAAATGTTAATTTTTAGGTTGCAGTTCTAGACTATGGAGACAGATGTAGCACTTGACACCTTTCACTACAATTGTTTCAATTCTCTGGAGGGTCAGAAAGTCTGCTTTCAGCTCATGGTTTTTCTTTGGACTTCTATTTTCTTCACAGCTATAAAAGCTCGCTCTTTGAAATGAAAGATAGAATTCTGTTCCAAGGGACCAATTTGATGCCCATCAAATTATAAGTTAAATGGGCCTCTAACCATAAATATGAATCTTGTCTACCTATTGCAGGCAATGGGATGGGATGGGCTGGTTTTGGATCTACCAAAATTCAAAGCTTGATATGTGTGCAGAACTGGGTTATCTGTGGAGCATTGCTGTTCTATTTCCCACAGTTCTGGTATCATTTATCACAAATGTGTTTTAGGCACAGACTAAGGTAGGATTCTTCTTACCTGAGCTGCTCCCCACAGACTCACACTGACTCAGGAGCTATGTGGCCTCTCCTGAAGTGGGGCAATTTGTTTAGCCGTTGTACCTCCCAGAGTAGTCTGGGCTCTGCAACAATCCACATGGGTGGTTCTCAAAATCCACAGCCCCATCCCCACCTCCCTCTGCTGTGATGGGGTGTTTTTTGAAAGCTCAGATTTTCACAGCCTGTTCTTTTTCTGTTTCCTCCTCTAATACCACATGTATAAACCAGGTTCTGGCAAATCAATACATGTTTCACAACCACCAGGTAGAAATTCAGGAACCCTGAAGCAGTTTCATCAGTTATTGGCTCACCGATTCCACCCTACAATCTCAGATATCTGATCAAGCTGGCAAAACAGAGGAAAGACTGAAATGTGGACTGAGGTAGCTGCCCAGACCAACCAAGGAGCCACAGCTGAAAATTGATCTTGTCTTCAATGACAGAAATCCCTTTCTAAAAGGCAGACTCTGAATTAACAGATGCAGCTATTTGGGTTTATTAATATTCAAAACTACAGCCATGATTAATAGCAGGGAATGGCTGCCTCTGCTATTATATTTTTATTATATTATTTTTCAGTTATTACTGTGTTACAGTCTTTTATATTTCGATGTCTTCTCTATTTTGTTTATTAAATTTTTTCTTAATTTATTTCAGCTGCTCATAAGTTACGCATGCCCCCTAGATAAAAAGCTATATGGAACTCCAGAAAGCATGAAAGAGCAATTCCCATCAGACAGCCGACTGGCATGACCTAATAACCTGCTTTCTTCGCTCAAAATTAGAACTAAGATGTCATTTGTCTTTTCTTGCTATCCCCTCACTGAAGATTCAATCAAAGCCTTCTGAGTTCAGCACAGCTCTTCCCAGTGGCTTGTTTTCTCTGGGCTGTCCATTGGGAACCTGACTGAGATACAGATGTAGATCACTGACTACTACAAGATCTTTTAACAAATTTGGAGAAAGAAAACATGCCTCTGAACTAAGCATTCAACTGACTGGCCAGAAGACCAGAACTGCCAGTCGTGACAAACAGGCAAGTGTAGTTCCAAGGGAAAAGAGCACAGGAAAAGTCATGCACAATCACTGTTTCAGGTGCAGAATGATAAATCTTTTATATCTCCGGTGTCCTCTTCTCTGTATAAACACAGCCACTGAATTGAGTAAGTAGATACTACAACTATTCACAAAAAACGCTCAGATACAAAATATGGTTTGAGTTATAAAACTATCATAATGAAGTTGAGCATTCTCCTGAGCACAGTGAATGCAAACACATCTTGCAAGATTGAGTAGTAATAATACATACAATGATCATAAAAGTATATAATTTTATCTTCTTTATAATGAACTATTAGCAAATTTTATGATAGTGTAATTATGCAGAATTTTCTAAATCTGAGTTTCTTTTTCTCTAAAGAAATTACCAGACATCTTGCATATCTAGTCAATATAGGAAAGTGATTAATATGATTTAATAAATGGACTTGGCTGTCTGTTGTTTTGTCGCTGCAGTGTCAGATAGCAGGAGGTAAAAATAAGTAAGGATTTAGAGATGCTGAACAGAGAGGTATAGTAGGTTTTTGTTTTTTTTTCATAGAATACATTTTGCTATGGATGCAACACCAGCAGAAACCTTACAGGCCCCTGATTTAGTTGGCTATTTCTATTCAGGTAAGTTTTCAAGTACATTTGCAGTCAGCAAAACTTTTAAGCATGTGCTTAATTCTCACTGCCTTAAAAACTGTAGTGAATCTTTATTTCAGCTCAGTATCTCTGTGGGAATCTCACTGGAATACAGCATTGTTCATGCCCTAGATAGACATTGCAAGCTGCACTTCCAAAAAGATTATCCTTTCAACTGGTTGAATTTTGTGTACGTTTGTGCTCTTCTGGCCATGTAGACCTGACAGAATAGCTGACTGTGCTCATGCATCTTTGTTTTTATTCCATATTAAAGCAGCAGGTTTAGTCAAAGTAATGGTTAAAAAAAGGCCTTGGAGGTTTAGGGCATAAGAAAGGGTACATTATTTCCCTTTTGGCATGTTTGGATTTGACCACTGAATAACAGGAGTACTGTGATGAATGTAGTCATACTATGATGAATGTTTCATGTTATGAAACAGTAAGTGAAAAAAGTTTACTGAAATTAAAGGGAAGTCAAGAATTCTGTTTGTTCCCAAGAGATGACATGCCTGCTTTGATAAAAATTTTCCATTTGATGTTCAATATAGTTACCAGAGATAGGTGAATTTCAAGTGCTTGCCTTTCTTTGACTGGCATTCTCATAAGCAAAATTAAACTGGTGTTAATGACTCTAGTCCCAGATAAGTTGATGGACCTAAATAAATCCTTAACAGCTGAGGATCTAGCCTAGTGTATATCTTAATATGATCTCAGGCATTTCAGTCAAGAATCAAACCTGAGAAGACAAGTACTTCTGTAATTAATGGTGGATGCTTCCTTCTGTAGGTTTTGTTGGTTCATGTGTTTATGGAAGCCAAAACAGCAGAGGCTACAAAATGACACTAAATACCTTCTTCCAGAAGTCCCAAAACTGGGGCCAATCTATATTTATCATGGAGAAAGACATCACTCAACTGGCATAAGCATCCCAAATTACTGACCATTTATCTTAGCCCTTGATAGGATTGCTCAAGGAATGTGTTTTCTCATTTTGATTTTTATGCTTTCTCATTATTATTTTGTTTAATAGATTATAAGAATACAGGGTTAGATACACTACCCCAGATAAGCACTTTTATACCATAAAAGTAAGCTAGAGACCAAGCTGCTAAATCTCCCTTTGTAGCGCCATTGATCAGACTTCAAAATATTCTTCTGGTGCTTTCCTAACCCCATATTTTCACCATCCATTTCAATGTGAAAACATCTAAATTCAGTTTAACCTAAGTCAGCAGAACAACCTACATGAGTAGCTGAATCCACACTAGATGACAAAAGAATGGGGCAATTCCATGAAGAATAGTTTCTAAGGAAAAACCCACATGTTGATGATGCAGACGTGGTGGGAATTGTAGTACTCCAAAAGGCTGCTCAGATAGCTGGGGTTCTCAGTGAACGTATCTGTGACTTACAGACAAGGCTGCCTGATCAGCTGCATGCCAAGGGTCAGGCAGCTGCAAAAAAAGGCCACCCAACTAGAGACAATACCTGAAATATCCTCAAAATCATAAAGCAGTCAATGGCCAAGGCTGTGGAAGCAATACAGTGGACTGGCATGTGTCCAAAAAAAGTGAAGCCCAAGAAAACCATTATACTTTTATCAGCCAAACCTGTGATCTCAAGCAATTAAATTAAGTACATTTGAAAAGAATTATTTTCTTTTAAGCCCTATTGACTGACATTAATTCTACTTCAATTCTTTAACCATTCCATCTTTTGGCCACAAATCAATGCAAGATTGACCTAAAATTACTCAGGTCATTTCATTTACCTTTCTAAAAATATTGTTGTGACTTTCATACTGTCCTTATTCTCTTGGAACGTATGCAGTTACAAATTTACAATAAATTGTTGACATGGCCCAGAGACATCTACTACAAACACAAGCATTTTTTGTCATTTTAGTGCCCTTGTTGGAGTTGGAAAAGATGGAAGAGGCTAGAGGAACCTGGACCTCCAACCTGTGCATCTCCTTACCTGTGGGTGTTTGTCTGCTCCAGCTCAAGGGCTGGAGATGGTATCTCATTAATCCCTACAGCTCTCCTATGCTCCTCTTGGCCATTCTCTCCTCAAAATCTTAATGCATATTAGGGTGCAGTCAGTCCTATGCTGAGAAATTTGCAATAGGCACTTCTTCAAAATCCCTCATGCTTGTACCTTGTCCCTGTGAAGAAGAGCCTGGATGTTGGGAAAGCTGCATTTGTCAATATACCCAGGGGAGGGAAGAGGATTAGCCCCTTATGATGTGCTGCAGATTAGGGGGAATGCAAGATCATTGACTAAAATAAGCAAGCCCTCTCAAATACAGTTTATCCAGACTCTGGATCATACACTGCTTACATCATATTTCCCTTCTGAACCAATACCTGAATCTTAACGTTTTATAACATTACCAGGCCTTTTGTTCTTGGATTTACCCCTCTCCGTACATCTTCCTTCTGACTGAAATAGTCCTAAATTTCCAACTTCTTGTAAGTTAATTTTCCTTTCAGGACCCTGAGTTTTGTCTCCTCTTCATTCCGAACAACATCTCATTGCTTTCAAAAGAGCCTTCTTCATTATGAATACCTCAACTGTCAAAACCCTTCTTTCTCCAGAGTTGATCGTGAGGATGATAGTAATAATACAAAAATCTAGTGTATCAGAAAAGAGTATTGGAGAGGGAAGAATAGACTGAAATAGTAATTAAGCTCTATAAAATAATTACTACTTATAACAAAATGCATGTCAGACTGGTAGGAGGCTTGAAAATCCCAATCATTAAAAGAAAGTGAAAGTAAGAGACATAGATATTCTCAGATGAGTATAGCTTCTACGTTTCCTTATGCAGTGATTGATTCCTCATGTAACAGATTTATCTCTATCTTTTGGGACAACCCAGCAAACTGAGTGTGTTACTGACATCTTCACAGGGAGTGTTCACAAGTCAGACTCACTTTATTATGTAACATGAAAGCAAAACCACACAAAGTCATGTAGCATTTCCAGTAAAGATGTGCTAAGAAATAAATGAATCCTGGCACCAAGGTCACTAGGCTGTGGCATAATATGGCTCATTGCACCCTATAAGGCCAGAGGGAGAACAGTGAGGAGCATCTCAGCCACATTAAAGTCAGAGGTGAAGGTCTCTGCCAAAGACTGTAAGGCCCAGAAATCATGTTTATTTTGCCAGTATCTGGTAACTAATAACATGTGTTTTTCATGGTAAATCACTGCTTACTGCCAGCTCAGCACTTTCTCCTCTATGCTCCAGCATCTTAGTCAATGGCAATCCAGTGCTGAAAACAGGTTGTTTAATGGGTTTGTTATTATTTAGTTATCAATCTCTATTTAAAGAAAAAACAGTATTGACTATTCAGCACAAAACATATATTTCAGTTTCATGACACAGGCAGCCTTTCAGACTGGGGAGGTACTCTCTTGAAGTGACCTGCACTGTGCTTTTTGATTTCTTTTTAGCTTATCTACTGAGCCACTAAGTCCTTCATCCAGGTTGGGTCTTCAAAAGCAAAATCAGGGGAATACAGTGGACAGGTGTGCAGCAGGCTGGGTACTGGAAGGGCACAGATATTTTTTTCTGACATGAAAAAGATCTCTTTTCACCTTCCATCCAGATATAAGAGTAATCCTAACAATACAGGGAGAGCTGAAAACTAAGACTGTAATGACTAGTTCTGTCTGCTTGTTTCATGGCTGTGATCCTGGCTGTGGGAGACCTTGTTCCTCTTTTAATAATATTCATTCCTGTGTTTTCAATCAGCAAGGGAATGTACGGACTGCCAGAAGAACAAATTTCACATATCCAGGCTGTGCCAGGAAGCAAGCTAAGGAGAAAAACTGTTGCAGTTGATCAGGTTGGGTATTCAGACACACATCCTTGCCTTGGGCAGTTGAACTGTGGCAAGATTATTTGAGGGAAATTACATTTGCTAATAATTCATTGAGATAGTCCCTGAAATAAGAAATAGGAGACATCAGCACAGAATTCCACTTTAGGTACAAATGGAAGTAAGAGCAGAATCTAATTTTTTTCTGTACTTAAAAAAAAAGCCACCAGGTACTGCCAAACCTAGAGAGGGCATCATCATCCAAACTGAAGTTCTGCTCTGTCGAGGTGCACAGTCATTAACACAACAGGGCCATATTCACTGTTGATGTAAGTGGACACAGATCTTTATATCTCAGGGAATTAGTTCTCATTTAGTCATCAAAGTGTCCAGCATTATGGACAAATAGTCAGCTCACAAAACCACCATTGCCTCCAGCACTCTTTGTGTGTGTGTGTGTGTGTATGTCAATTTTCAGAGAGTATTAAAGTTAAAAAATCAGGCATCTTCCCTCAAATGGGGGAAGGTGTCACAGGTCTGTACATTAAAGAGCTCTGCCTCCTCTAATGGAAGTGTTGACTCAAATCCTTTGGCATCACTGTTGTGGTTTGGGCCTGGTTGGCAGCCAACCACAATGCAGCAGCTCTCTCTCTCCCATCCCCTCCGGCAATGAGAAGGGACAGAGAGACAGGCTTGGGGTTAAAGATAGGACTGGGATGGGGGAAAATTCCCCTTTATGGTCACGAGCAAAAGGCAGACTTGTTCAGGGAAGAAAAAAAAAGAACATACATTTATTACAGACACTAACAACACTTAACAAAGTAGGACAGTGAGAAGCATTGCCACATCTTGAGAACACCTTCCCCCCACCCCTCCCTTCTTCCCAGGCTCAGCTCTGCTCCCGATATCTCTACCTCCTCCCCCAGTGATGCAGGGGCAGGGAATGGGGGGTGCAGTCAGTGCTGCCACTTTCTTTCATCTTCGGTGAGAGGAGTGTCCGGAACTTGTTCCCCCTGTTCCATCATGGTCCCCCTCTCACAGGAGACAGTCCTCCACAAACTTTCTCCGACATGAATTCCTCCCACAGGCCACAGCGTTCCCCACACTGCTCTGTCATGGGTCACTAACTTTCTCTGACTGGATTCTCTCCCATGGCTGCAGCCCTTCCCGAGCTGCTCCAGTGTAGGACACCCCCGCATGCTGCAATCCTCCCAGCACTGAATTACAGCAACGGGGCTGCCTTTTCCCATGAGACCCTGGCCTTCTTCGGGCACAGCACCTTGATTATTCCGAGCAGGAGCCACAGGCCATCAATCAATGTCTGCTCCACCGTAGATCTTCATGGGTGTCAGGGGGGGCCGCCCTGCCGTCTCACCACAGGATACAGGGGGGTCTCTGCTCCGGCACACCTCCCCCCTCCTTTCTTCCTCCGTTCCTCCACTGACCTTGGTGTTCATGCAGCTGCAGCAACTACTCCTCACAAGTCCGACTGCCCGTCACCACATCCCTTCTTAAATATGTTATCGCAGAGACACAGCTGATTGGCTCAATTTCCCAAACAGAAGTGGAGCTGACTTGGAGCTGGGGGAGCTTCAAGAAGCTTCTCACAGGGGGCTGCCCCAATAGCCCCCTCCCCTGCCACCAAAAAAACTCCACCACTCACTCAACCCAGGACAATCACACCTTGGCTAACCCCTCTGGTTGACAGGCCTAGCACTGGAACAGGTAAACCCTGAGCTCACTGAGACTCATGGACTAGGTCAAGACCAACAGAGTGCATGGTCCACCCTCACCACAGTACTCTCCACTTCTGTGCTATGCAGGTGAGTTGGCGACCAGCAGACTTTGTGTTGGCCATTATGATTGCAGGTACTGAATTTTAGGCATATTCTGAATTTCGTAGAAAGCTTCACAGATCAGTCTTCAGCTTGAGGGAATCCTCAGTGTAGCTGCACAAAGACCCAGGTACACAGCACAAGACAGATCCTAACAACAAGGAAGGGAGAGTTTACATCACCCTCACTGCCAGGGGAAGCCTACTGTGGAATGGTATCACAGGGCCCTCCAAGCTGGGGAAACTGAGGCACAAGTGCAAACATGAAAGTATGTAAAAATTTTCCATCATTACTCACACAGAAGGCATTAGTCAGGGCCAGGATGACTAACAGGGAAGCTTACATACTCATTATCCAAATTGAACGTATAGCATGATGAGGAAGCACTTCAGGCTCCAAAGCAGTTTTTTACAAGAATGAAAAATCATCACAGGACACTAAATACTTAAAAGGCATCTCAGCAAAGCAAGTGTCACCATCCCACACATCTTCCGTGATATAAAAAATATTCACGTTGCTAAAATGGGCCCAACAGATACCTTGCTGAGTTCATCAGCAAAGCACTAAGTGGGTGAGAAGCTGTGACTGAGAAGCACTGCAGCTGCCCATTTCTGAGTACAAGTAGGCAGGTGCTTGGTACACACAGGTCTTTGACCATGGGACTACAGTCAAGTATTTGTGTAGTCTGAAATACAGTCTCTTGTATTTGAGCTGTGAATATACTCATTAAGAAACCAATTGGAAACAGCTGTGTATTTGTCCTTCAAAAACCCACGTCTTCATGAAATCTTCCTCTGTGGAAGCAGTACAACACTGAGTTTGGGACACTTCGTTGCAATTCAAAACAAAGACCAAAGTTTCATGACACAAGAATTTAAAAACAACCAAAAAATCCCTTTTAATTCCTCTTACCAGCTACCTTCACAAAGTAGTAACTGTGGCAACATCAAGTCTTGAAGCAGAAAAATAATATAAAGTTTATAAAGTCTCTTTTGCCTGTTGGTCTGGAATTAGAATTTTCCAACGTTAAATGAATTATAAGCAAATATCCCCACTGTTAAAGGAAGCAATTTATAAACTAAGGACCATTATGTATGTATCTTTATAAACATCAAGGAAGAAAAAGATCTCACAGAATACTTTTCTTAAGTGATACCCATTTATCCTCACACAAAAGCATTTACATCTGCACATTAAACATCTGCATTTACTTACAAACTCTGCAAGCGGGTAAGCAAAGTTGGAACCTGTCAAATATTTTGTTGTTTCCTGCTGTTACCTAGCTGTAAGAACCCACTCACGACTCACACATGTGGGAGCTTGGCCCTCAAAACTCCCCTGAAAAACAAACCCCACATTCCTATGCAAAGACTCAAACTGGGGCATTACTAAAGTTTCCTGTTGCTTACCCCTCCATCACACACACACGGTAGATGAACCTTCCCCTCTACAGAAAGTGAAGAATCTTTGCTGTATGGCTTTGCACCACTGTAGCTGCCGGGTTCTCCCTTGTGCCCCGGGCAGTGCTCCCAGACAGGGTGGCCTCCTGCAGCCACCCTTGGCCAGCCAGTACCCACACAGACACCCTGCCACCGCTGCTGGTGGGAGCCAGCTGCCTCAGCTTACCCTGACACGCATGGGTAGGCAGGACTCCTTGGGAAGGAGCCTGCAGGGGGTTGTGTGCTCTCTTGCCACCCGACAGGATTATTTTAGTTATACTTCCCAATATAAAACAACTACTCAGCCATCTGTGGAGGAAATCCTCTGCTGCACCCTATCCAGAAGCAGGCATAGACCATAACAAAGCTCCCCACTATTTGATGAGTTAGCATCAACAGATCAAAAGAGTAAGCAACACAGTGCTAAAAATCACTGCCAGGAGAGACTTTTAAAACACCTACAGAAACAACCTGGGGTGTAAAATCAATTCCCATTCTATTATGCATTATATAAGTATTTTTAATAAGATGCTGGGCTTTCAGATTGCTAGAGAGGACTGCACTCTGGAGGTCAGTGGTGATCACTACTGCTCAGGCTCCCAGTAGGCTACTTGATGTGGCTATCAGAAAACTGCTTATCTCATTAAATTACAGCATAATAATAGACAGAATCCCACAAACCTGGCAACATTTCTTATAGTCAGTGCCAACCAGAAGAGATCAGGATTGAAATAAATCATACAAGGAAAAATAAATTGAGAAAGAAGAGATCAGTGTATGCCTTTAATGGTAGTTGCTTATAGAGTAGCACATAATTGCATGCTACATTTTCATAACGTGGTTTCATTGTCAATGAAGCTACCCCTTTTCCATTGCATGGTGTACATTCTCATCCAAGCAGTTTCAGTCACTATCCCTTTAAAAACAATAGGCTGGAGGTGTGAGGAAGGGGCAGCTGGTGGCAGTGTGACTAGAAACGTCTTAAACCAGCTCTTCTGCTGAAAACTATAATACAGAATTACATCATTATTCTTTACAGAAAATGTGACTTAGCAGCCTTGACCTGAAACAGATCCCTTCTTTACTTAATCATGTCACAGTGCTGATGGCATAGTCCTTAAATAAAGCACAGATGCTTCAGAGAAATGAGTGTGCATGTGTCAGAGAGGAAGAGATGACTACAACAATTTCTGTGCTAATTGTAGGGTAGACTTATAATGCTCTTAAGTGGGGCTAAGCAAATAAGCCACAAAAACAGCACAAAGACAGGCAAAGCAGGTAAAACACATGAGGAAATAGAGAGTCAGCATGTTGGATCCCATGGAAATGTGTGCCATGAAAGACTCAGGGACATTACAATACTTGAACTTGTCAAAAACAGTCCATTCTTCTCCCACAGTCCTCTTCAAGCACAGTTTATAAAACCAGGGGTATCAAGTCCTAGAAGTTGAGAGACTGGCTTAGTGATGTCAAGTGAAATAACAGTCTTCTGGTCAACTCCTTCAAAAACACTAGTTTTATGAATTCCATGTGTCTAACTAACTAGAGGCTTTCCAGTCTGCTCCCAGAGAAGCAGTTCATAACTAATCAGGAAGTCACTAAAAGTGTGGAAAAAGAGATAGTTCAGACTCTATCTCACAGGCTTGCATGTATAAGACATGTGAAGCAGTTGTCTGCTCTCCTCAGCTCTGGATTCAGTTTTGCAGCTGTCTTTCCATAAAAGTAGGAGCTGCTTGAGAGGGTGTAGAAACAGGGTGAGAGTGGGGGAAGCAATCAGCAAGTTAGAAACTGTGACTTTTGGAGACAGATCAGAGAAGGTGGGGAATGGGGTCATACTTAAAAAAGGAATGACAGAGGAGGAAGAGATGTGATGAAAGTCTTAAAAAATCTCAGGAGGCTTCTGCATAGAAAAAAAGGGGTGATTTGTTCAAGTCCATCATACATAAAACTTAATCTGTCAAGCCATGCTGCTGCAGGAGAGGGACACGCTCCCAGGGCTGTAAACTCCCATGCTGGTGAGGGTTAAGGGCATGTTAGGTAACCCTTTGTCAGGACATTGTTATCAATGGTCCCATCTCATAGCATGGCTGGGGCCCTTCTGGGTCAATTATTCTGATATTTGACTCTTTATTAGGAAGCAATCATGAACCAAGCAGATCATGGAAAATTTTTTATCTTCTGTAATGCAAAAAAGAAAGTAAAAACTTCATAAATATTCCTGCCGGCATACTTGCTGGCTGGCAGAACCCTGCAGGTCTGCTTTCCAAACCTGAACAGTTGTATTGCTCAGTAGGGGATTCAAAGAGATTCGGATATCCAAGAAACTGCTTCAGATGGCTACAGGCCCATCTAGACAACAAATTTAAAAATTGTCCTCTCAACTGAGGAGCCTGCAGTGCAAATGGGTGTTGTGTCCCCTTTCCACCTATGTTTTCATTAGCAGTTTAAGAAATGGTGGTGTGGTCTTCTCCAAGTTCTTTGGTTTTACAATTATTTATTGTCTCAGGCACACAGTGACTTCAAATTGTGTGTTCAGTACTAGAACAAGCAGCATGTCCTTTCGGAAATGTAATGAGCATATGCCAAGAACAGCCTCCAGCTGAGACAACTGGAGCACAGCCCCTGCTTGCTCAGCCAGAGGAAGGCTCTGCTTCGTCTCACCTGGGGTGGCCACTGCCCACAGACCATATTGTTCCCTCTGCGTTCGGCAAGCGTGGGGCTGGGGCAGCAAAGGCAATGCGTAGGCGTTGCAGGAACAGTTGGCCATGTGAGCAGGACACTGCCTCTGTACCATGAACGGGGGAGGGATGTGGAAGGGAATGAAGTTGGTGTCTGTTCAACTTTTCTCAGGGAAAAAAAAAAAAAAAAAAAAGGGATTTCAAAGGCATACTCAGCACTCTTTCAGCAAACGGCAAGGTTGTGCACCCTTTTCGGTTAGCTCATGTACTCACACAAGCAACTCTCGATCACCTGCTGATCCAGCAATGAGAAAGCAGACCTATCTCACAGTACTACACCCCATTTTGGTTGCTCCCGCATATGGTGGCACAAAGCTGAGTGCTTTTGGCATTTTTAGAGAGATGGACTGTAGGCCTGAAGTGTATTTGAAAGATACATTAACCAAATTCAGGTAGAAATCTGTTTTGCAGCCAATAGGCCTGTTCCTCAGCACTGCCAAGTGAACACATACATTTTTCCTCCACTATACCTGCCCTCACTGCATCTGTTTTATGTGTTTACCAGCTGGGTTGTGGCAAATGAGACTGTCTCCCCCAACACTGGGTAGCCTTTGAAATCTGTCCTAGTTAAATGAATTAGGGCACAGGAGCATTTTTACCCCTGTAACAATGGGTACCTAATGTGTATATACTGCTTAGTACCTAATGTATACCTGGTGAATACATCCTGCACTTTGTTCTTGCACTTTTAATCAGTTTTCTTAGTACCAGTGCACCACAAGCAGGCAAGGTGCAGGATTTGTAATCCCGCATCTCCCATCACATCTAGATGTGCTCAGTTCTTCCAGTGAAGCAGCTCACAGGGTCACCTGTCATTCACTTTGGGAGACGTGGGTAAGCAAAGATTTGGCAGCTCTTCGGCAATCCAGGGACGACTGAGCCTTTGCTGTCTCTTGCTCTTGGTGGGAACCTGCCAGCAAAGCCACTTCTCTGTTACTTCTCAGCTCTTGGAGGGGCTAAAACAGCCCGGCGCTGTCCCCACGCCTGCTGCCCGGGAAGGCGGCCGCCGCACCCCGCGGGAGCCGCGCCGCGCAGAGGCGCGCAGGGCCGCGCAGGGATGCGCAGAGCCGCGCAGGGATGCGCAGAGCTGCGCAAGGCCGCGCAGAGGCGCGCAGGGATGCGCAGGGCTGCGCAAGGCCGCGCAGGGATGCGCAGGGCTGCGCAAAGCCGCGCAGGGATGCGCAGGGCCGCGCAGGGATGCGCAGGGCCGCGCAAGGCCGCGCAGAGCCGCGCAGGGCCGCGCAGGCGGGCCCCAGGAGCGGCAGCGCCGGCGGGTTGGTGCGGGCTGCCCTCTCCCGGCAGCGCGGCGGCACAGCCCGCCAGGAACCGGGCGGGGAGCTCGGCCCGGCTGGTGCTTTTGAGAAAGCCAGGCGGGAAAGAGAAGCGAAGTGGTGGGGGATTTTATATATATATATATATATATATATTTTTATTTTTTTTTTAATTTTCTTTCTTTTTTTGGTTGAGGTGTTTTTGTTTGGTTTGGGTTTTTTTAAGAGTCGATAGATAGGACTGCCACCCCGTGGTGCTAGACAGCAACTCCTGAGATGCCTGCCACCGGGCTTTGCTAGTCTTGGCTGGGTCCCTTGAATCACAATTTGGAAAAACTGGCGCTGGATATGGCAGGATTTCATTTTGGGTGCTCCTCAGTGAAAGCCATTTTGGACTGCACTTATACACACTTTGTTCACATGACTCCTTTCAAAGTTATCACATTCCTGAAAAAAAACAAAACAAAACAAAACAAAACAAAACAAAACAAAACAAAAAAAAACAAAAACAAAAACAAAAAAAAAACCAAACAAACAAAAAGAAAACCACACACCTATCTGAAATGGATGGTCAAGCACAATGAAGTGGAGGTTAAAGCAAATATCTTATGCTTTGAAGCAAAAGTTTTTAAATGATTGGCACTGTGAGTCCTTGAGACCAGATACCCTTTGGAACAGAGTATTCAGATAGTGCTAGCCTTCAATCTTCCAGATATTTGGGTTTTTTTCCTCACTGACATTTAGAAATTATTTGCCTTTATAGTAGCTAACTTATATTTGCTTGCATTGAAATATGCCCTAACAGAGAGCTCCCTCTATCCATACATCACAAATATATCTATACCTCTAGCACCTGCAGCAATTCAGTAACAGGCTTTGAACAGTGCAGTATATTGATTGTAGCGGCAGGCATCCTACTTTCAACTTTCCCTTTTCTTATCCCAGCCCCCTTGCCTATCATGGTACCCCAAATAGAAATGCATGTTCCTTAGCCTTTTACATCATCTAACCAGATTTTTCTTTATGGCATTATAGTCTGTAATCAGGTAAAAAAAAAAGGAGACAAAACTAATCCTTGGTTGCTTCTCAGTGTAAACCCACAGCCTTATCCTGGTGTTAAGGAAGTAGTAGTTGTTCAGTTTAAATAAGTAAGCTTTAAATAGAATGAATCAGCCTTGTAATGGTGTGTTATTTAGTATGCTGCTCACTTACTTAGCGTAAGTAGCTAGATTTGTTGAAGCCTTAGGCCACAAGCTATAAAATTTCACCTAGATTTACTGAACCTGTACTGAACTTGTGCCTACTCAAGCAAAACAAGGCCTTCAGAAGGGATCCCCATGCAGTCTCACCTAATCTTTCCCTAATAATTCACCACAGGCATCAGCCTTGTAGACACTCTGGGAGGGCACCCAGTATAATCCCCCATTGTCCAGCATGTCTGGACATTACTGCCCTCTACTAGTGTTCAGACTGGTAGTGAAAACCGTAGTAAAAACAACTGTTGTGTGCAACACAGAATGAGCAAGAACACTGCCAGTGGCCCAGAAAATGGGCTCTGGTGCTGAAGTTCCCGTACTTCCAGTGGGTCTCCTGTAGCTGACTTTGCCACTTGCTTCTCTTAAAAATAGATAACTAGCAAGGCACTAACAGCTTTTACCTCTTGTTTTCTAGTATTTAGTGAAAATATAGCAGCATTGAAGAATAAGGGACTGAATGCTTTGCTTCACTAGACATTCTGTTAAGGGTTCCGACTGCCCTGTACCCACAGCAGTTCACAAAAGCTGTTGTGATTGTCAGCTGCATGGTTTAATGACAGCAAGTTAATGGAACTAAGCTTATGACACAATTATACTAACTGTCAGGCCTGGAAGGCTACAGATTGCACAGTGCCACAGAAACCTGGCGTCTAAGCTGAAGAAATACCCGTTTCAGACTGATTCTGAGTGTTTAAGTAGAAGCAGAGATGATCATGCTAATAGCCCAATCAGCACTTGAAAGTCCAGCCACCTGACATCACTGTGTGTAAAAATGATCATGCAATGAAGAATAAAACATGCAGTTGGGTGAGGAGGAAAACAACAGAGATTTTTGGAACACAAATGAATCTAAGACTATTTCTTTGCAGTAATCTAGGTTTTCCTTTTAATGTGCTATAGATGATGTTAAGCAAAGATCTTCATCATCCTGTGACATCCATGTGGGCAGACACTCACTTCCCTCCAGCAGAAAGCTAATTTGGAGTTGAAGGACATACTTTGTTCTTGGCTTCTTTCAGGATCTGTTCTGGAATTTATGAAGTTACTGAAATGCTGCAACGAGGGCTTGAAGCTAATGCAAGCAAGATGTGTTTAAATTACCTTCTCAAAGCTGGTTTTGTTCCATTTGCTTGGCTTTGTCTTTGACAACCTTGTCGTATGGAAGATGTTTTGCAAAAGCAAACAACCAGTCAAATGTCTTGTCAATAGAGTACACTTTCTAAAATATAGGAGACCTGAGCTTTTCTGGAGAGTATTAGCTATGTTTCAAAATTAGAAAGATTATTCAATATTTTCTGATTGAGGCTCAACACATTTTCTCACTCTTCTGTTGAATTCAGCAATAGGTTTTAGTAATTAAATGTGCAAAACTTAGCACAAAACTTAAAGAATCTGAAGCTTGTTAACTGTGTCAAATGATAAATATCCAAGGATCAAATCGAAGCTTGTTAATGAAGGTGCAGAACAGGGTTTTCCTTCCTCTTCAACAATTAGTGTGATAACTTGCAATATTGTGGTTATATCACTTTGATAAGATAGAAGGCCCTAGCTGTTAGGCAAAACAACCTAACATTAATTATCTGTTAAATATTTCTGCCAGTATTTATGTAAACATACACAATATTTTGCAAGCATTTGGACTAAACATACTATAAGAAGGGGAAGGGCAGAGAGATATAAATGTTTGGGTCAGGAACTCAATTATGGAAGAAATAAATAAAAATTGGCAGGATCCTGGATGACAAGGCTATAGTACTTCCTAAATTTTCTGCAAATTTATGATATATCCTTTTTTTCTTTCCAGTATCTTGGCTCAAAGCTGATTTCTTCTGATTTCTTATTTGCTTCAGCAAGCCTTGGAAGAAAGACCACTTCATTACTTCAACCAATTTGGGGCTGAACATGTTTTGGCTTATTCACAGATGATGTAAACAGGTGTGAATGAAATGGAAGTTTGCTTTGTAAACTGGATAAATGCAGACCATAAAAATAGCAATGTTGGGTTAAAGAACATGGTTAAAATGTTTTCTGCACTGAAAAGGAGAAACAATTATGCCTGCATCAGATATCTACTTTCTTGGTGATGTCTCAGTTCAGAAAGATGCAACCCATAGGATATTGTGGTCACTTCTTAGACTTTTGTATTTTTTCCATAAAATGTAGTATTGTTTTGAAGTTAGAAAAAGTTGCACTTTTTTCTCAATAGAACTAGCTTTTCCTTTTAATATCATCAGCAAATGATGGAACCAGAGGGGATGGGAGGTGAAAGTTTTGTATCATTTTAAAAAGAAATAACCAAGTGTAAAAGATTCACATTTCTTTTATTTCCACAACAGGAACAAGTGTCAACTAGTGACTAAGCAATCTTTTTTCATATCAATAAAGAGCATTCTTCTTAAATCTGAGTTCAGCCTAATGACAACTTAAGAACTTCCAACAGATTTCTCAACAATCTGTGTAGAAGTTGTCAAAGCCAAATCTAAATTTCTTGTCACAAATACCCTGCAAATGCGAGAAATATTGATCTCAACAGTGAAACACAGTATGATCACCCACTGAGTCTCACTGGGGAGGTGCAAGCTTTTACCTTAACTTCCAACAACTTGGTCTCTGCAGACCTACTTGTTGAAGTCTGTTTCAACAGGCAGAGTATTGCTTATCGTAACAGCTGTGGAAAATGAGAATATGCTTTCTCTGGTCCTTTGCTTCTCAAAGCTTTTTGATTGTCACTCTCTAGCATTCATCTGCATTGTATGTGCCGTATCAAAGGGAACGCAGCCACTGGAGCAGTGGCTTTGCTATGAGGATTGCATTTCAAAGCAGAACCATTTCCCAGATCTACTTCAAAGCAGCCAGCCATTGTGCCTTTGCATTTCTTCCATGTTCTTCGGAGGACAGCCCAATGCTACCAGCAGCATTGGAAAACACATTAAAGCCTGGGTTGATCCCATGTCAAAGAGCGCTTTGTGCCATCTTAAATCTTGTGCCTCTCCCCTGAGAAGTAAATGGGTATTTGTGAGACTGCAGACTGTATAAAGCAAAGCACACACTGACTAGACATGAGCTGAACAAAGCAGGATCAGCCTGTCTCACAGGAAATACTGCCAATGGCTGCTGTGAAACCACATAGCTCATCTCTCCTAACTATTTCGTTTCTACTTATTGGTCAATGTGCTTTGATTATGCGTTCTTAAAAATATTTCAACATTTCTCCCTTTCTGCCCTGCTACGTGTTCCAGTCTCACTAACACATGCAACTGGCCTTATTGAGATGAACCTGGAGCTAGAGGTCCTGTGAGGAAAGATCTCCCCAAAGGTGACCAGGGAGGCACAGTGCTGCAGCAGGAGCTTGAGCTGACAGTCAGTGCTAATGCTGGTTGCTGTTGCCCCCTCTTTGAAAAAAAAAAAAAAAAAATGGACATGGCTAATGGTTGGACCAGAACCATAAAGTCACAATTAAGAAATTAGTATTTCTTAAATTATATGGACTACGCTTTTAAAAATAGTAGTGATAGGTCTCCTTTAAAGTAAAAAAAAAAAAAAAATCAAGCTAATAAACTAGGTTTGTATTAAAAAAAAAAAAAAAACAAAACCTGTTGTAAATAATAAAATACTAAAACAGGCAGTATGCCAATACTGTAAACAAATTAATACTAGTATTTTCTCCTTACCATATATAATAAGAAGTGATTATGTGGTCTCCCAGGGCATGTTCTTTGTGCTGGTTCTCTAAAAAACCTTTGCTGCTTGCATTAAAACTAGAAATCCAGCAACTTGCTAGATAGGCGAACCTGAGAAGAAGGAAAAACTAAATAAAGGTGGAGATGCTAGAAAGTCAATGAGAGTGAAGCCTACCCACATGCTCAGGTCTGCTCACTCAGCTCCAAAACCAGCACCTAGGCCCAACAAAAAATGATGGCAGGACTCTGAGGAAAGGCCCCCCATGGCCATGAAGCCTGTGGTCCTGGCTGATCTCACAGCAAGTTAAAAATGGGTGCTTGAAGATAAACTTGTGTTTAAATACTCTTGAATGCATTTACACCACAAGTCTGCATGCCTTATGTTATTGCCCTGTGACTACAGCAGTAATGCACCAGTGCTGTCTGGTGCATGGGGAACTGGATGGGGCTGAGACTCATGTCAGCCTGCCCCCATGGAGCCTGACAAACACAAGCTGCAAAAAGTGAAAAAAAAAAAAAAAAAAAAAAAAAGAGTGAATTAGCAAGTGAAATAAGGTATTTAGAGAAGAAATAAGATTTGCAGAGAGAAATTTTACTACTAATTCGTTTCCTTGCTAGTGTCTTGAAACTGTTTTTTTCATCATTTTTTACATCCAGAAGAAACAAGGTACTCTGAAATAAAATTAAAAACAGTACAAACCTGGTACTATACATGATTTTTTTTCTCATAACAAGTCCGTCTTATCCTTCTTCATCCCTTTTCTCTCTCAATAGTTCTCTAAAATGGACTCTATTGTCATTTAAAAAAAAAAAATCAATTAACATTTGAGCTAGATTTACTTTGTATAAGGATTTGCCTGTTCCCCTCTGAGGCAGCAAAAAGTTATAATAAAACCAGCAGGAATTAATTCACACCTGCATAAATACCCTACAGTACCAGGGTGTGCCTAAATAAAAGAAGAGACAAACTCAGCTGAAGTCTGAAGTGACTCTGCAAAACCAGCTTCATTTGCCAGTTTGCTCCTGGGCAGTCAGCAGAGAAGGCTTCTCCACAGGCAGATGCTGTGGGGGTCCAGACCCCACATGGGCATCCTGTGGATGTGGCCATGGAGTATTTCTGGCAGTGCAAAGATGCAGGAATCAGGCTTGAAAGGTGTCCCTCAACATCCTTCCCAACTCGAGAGTCTTCTTGTAAGTCTCAAGAAAAAGCAGGGAGGGAGATAACAAGTGTCTGTGGTGTCTCCAGCTTCAGGGAGAAAAGCTGAGGAATAATCATCCCATGAGCTCCAATGTCACACCTTCGTATCTTCTTCTGGCTTAACATTCACGTGTGCAGGAGATGCATCACTAGCAGTCCCCCAGGTCCTTCTGCCTCATGGTGAACAGTCCCTTCACCCCGTACACGCTCAAGTGCATAGTGACCATCCTCTGTTGTCACCTCGCATAGTCTTAAATATTTGGATGCAGTGAGCACACTTGGCCCAGCAATATGCAAAATACTGAATAAGAAGGAATACTGAGTAAGATAATACTGACAATAAGAAACATTTGAATGAGTCTCAGTGTTTTCTGACCTTCCTTAACAATTTCATGAGTACTCAAGTAACTTACCAGAAAAAAAAGAGACATGCATATACCCACATGTCTATATATAGGTAGGTTCAGTGATGAATGAAATGGAAGTGCTGCTTGTTTTCCATAGCCAAGCAATTAATTCAGATCCCTGCAATTCTCTTATGAAATTACTTCTCAAGTGAATTGTTAATTTTTAATCCTCATTCATCACTTAACTTGGTTTTGAGAGAGCATTTATGAGATTATTTCTTAAAGGAAATTTTTTCATTTCACTTGTTAAGGTGTTTTTGTAGCATGCTGTATAGCTAAGTATGATGCCTCATTTAACTCACATTAATATAAATTCTACTCTTAAAAGTTATACCACAGTCCTCTTTTTAAGAAAGTATAGTTAGGTATCAGACAAGTTTTTTGCTGGAGATAGATAGACGTCTTTTAAATGAACTGACACAAAGGCCAAATACAATCTTTTTACTTAAGCTCTGGCAGAAATTAAGTTATTTGCATATTATGATGCACAGGAAGAATTTGGGAGGAACACACTGAAATTCAGCCCACCGGGTCACAGTGGGTTACTAACCTCAGAAGCAGCCATTTCTGGACACCATGCCGAATTGTGCTGTGAGTTATACAGGTTTAGCAGCACAGGTGGGAACCTCCTCTGCTTGCCTGTCATGCTTGACCACCCATGCAGAACAGTCACTCATGGACCCCAAGGAAGAAAACAGCCACTTTTCCTCTCTGAAACTGTTTTTTCTTTCTTTTTTCTCCAAGGTGAAAGTTTTCTGTCTACCTTGGGCATTTTCTCTCCATCTCCTTCTCATAAATTTAAGGATAAGTCTGTGTTGTTTTTTTGGTTTTTTTCTTTTTTCCCTCCTTCCTACATCAGTTATAGTGCATGGAGGAGCAGAGAATACTGCTGCTGTAGTTGTTTCCAGGTCTGAGAAAAGAGTAGGAAATCCAGTAACTGCATCAAACCTGAGCTGATATGAGTGTGATGGAGCAAAAGAGAAGCAGAATTTAATAAACAGGCAGGAAAAGATAAATTTTTGAGTGAAACATTTCTCCCTTACAAATATCTTCTGGGAGATAGGAGGCACGAGGAATAAAAGGGTTAAGAACAAGGACTAAGCTTGTCAAACCAGGCAGGCTAGCTAAAACAAATGGATCCTTTCATGCTAAGTTGAATTTGCCCAGTGCAATGTTTATAGTTGGGCAATACACAAAAAGCCTTATTATTTTGCCAAGGAGCTAGAAATATCCTTCAGGCCAAGTCAAAGCTGCTTCTTTCTAATTTGAGACTCCAGTGCAAACTGAAGTTCTCTCTCACACGGATGGTTTGTTTTTCTGAACCTCAAAATAAGCTTTCAGAAAGTTGTTACTAAGTAAGATCTGAGCCAAAGAGCACACACCATCTCAGTCTTCCCAGTGGCAAGCATCTCAGGAAGCGCCAGTCAGCTCTGTATTCACTTGCTGACCCAACGCCAAGAATATTCTTCAGCCCAAGCCCTTTTCAACTGCTTCCTCAGTCACTCTTCTGTCTCTACAGTGTTGGTTTTACTCAGCTTCAAGCAATAAACAAACCTGTCATTTACGCCTCTGAATGACATACTCGAGGATGGCAGTCAAATCGGAAAGCTGAGAAAATTCAGCAGAATACTGCCATTGGTTTCAGTACTTCTACTTTCCCAGGAGTGTCAGCCCTTCTCTCTCCCGAAGTGTACACATGCCTGTACTGACTGTGTGGCTGCTCTAACCGCTCCCGCACAGCCCGCGGGACACTCGCCGTGAGCACAGCCTCCCGCGCTTGCAGGTGCACACACAGCAGCCACCAGAAGCTGGAGCATCCTGAAAGCAGCAGCGTTGACAAATGTACAACACCAAGTTTCCAAAGAGATGCAGATCTAAGCCGTGGCACCATTTTTCAGAACGGCAGAGCAAGGCAGATCCATCCAAACTAACTTAGGCCTCTTGGCTGGGCTCCTGAGGTTGGAGAGCTAAGCACCAGCTGCTTCCTTCATTAAGGAATGGGTAGGTTCCCCTGAAAACGCCCAAGAGACAAGTTCCTTCTGGATACACATTTTCCTCCCCTGCCTGGAGAGGGAGCCTCAGGCAGCCACGCTCCTAATATGAGCAACTTAAGTAAAAGCCTGGCAGGGCAGTTAGTCCAAACGAGACTCTTCAGTCCTCCTAAAATTAGAGGTACTGGTATATGGGCAGACTTGAGAACCAAAAGCAGTGTTTTGTCCCCACAAGCCCCTTCTTGTCATCTACTGTAAGAAATACTATTTTAACAGGGGTAGTTCAGAGCTGGGATGTAATAATGTGAATGACCAAGCTCCTGTAGTTTCAGATTTTATTAAAAAAAAAAAAGACATCACATTTACATTTCAGAATATTTTAAACAAGGCCTTTCTGTTAAAGCTTTAGATATCTAAAAAGTGTCTAGATGATTCACACCTGCATGGAGCTTTGCAAATCACACAGTAGTCACCAAACAGCTATATTGCACAAAGATCCACACAACACCACACCATTCTTAGCTTAATCTACATTGTAAAGTGCTGTTTTGTAGGAAGAAACTTGTTCTGGAAAAATAAGTATCTGGATAGGCAAGTACTGCTGAACTGCATTTCTGAAAGGTGACACTTCCATTGTAGTGGAAAAAATCTGACAGTGTATTGTCAGTGCCTCTCACAGTGTGGTTTTTTATTTAATAAGCTGGAGTAAGCACCATAGTGTACTGTAATGAATGCATCCCAAGTATTCAAGTAACACCAAACGCCAAATCAAGTTTTAAACACAGAACGAGATAAATACAAACAGACATATCAAATGGTAGATAAATGTTTAAAGTAGCATCAGTCTCTGTCCAGTAGAGTAAGTAATTGCATAGGAGAGCACATCTTAAATGAAGGCAAGGTAAAGCTATAGTAGGAAAAAAAACCCTGAATTTTTGATTTCTTACTTCTATATTCTCAAACCAATACAATTTAATCTTTTTTTTTTTTTTTTTAATAAATGCGTCTGAGAGACTGTCCTCATATCTAAGATTAAGTGGTCAGTTTATGAATATTTCCATAAAATAATGAAAGGCCAAAGCCTGGTGATACTGGTCCAGATGCTTATAAAGAATTCAAATATGGAACTGTGGAGTGCTAACCGTAACATAAAACCTCTAACTTAGACCACTTTCTGAAACAGAGGAATCAAAAATTATACATTTGTGTGTGGAAGGGGATTTGGTCTGGGAACAACAAACCAGAAAGTTCAACCCTATAATCTATCGCTTTAAGCTGATACTAGGTTTGGTAAATGAATGGACAAATGGTGATTACTCAACAGGAGAAGTCACAGCTGCTGAAGACAGAATCCTGTCTCCTGGGTCTATTTGACTACTGGGCTCACACACACACAAGAACATGAGCCATCTACTCAGAGTGTACTAACAGGTAAAAGTTTTCAATGCCTGACTAGCAAATCATGGTTTATTAAATGAGGGGGGGGAAAAAAAAAAGTGAAAAGAACAATAAATCTTAACAGCAGAAAGAGATTTGCTGTCTCTCTGCAACTTAAGTTGCTGTAAGATCTGGAAAAGCAAACAAACAAAAAACACCATGTTTATGTTACCTATGAAGCTATGTAGGAACATCCCAGTCTAGAAGTGACTGAAGAGCTGCAGGAGGCCCTCAGGACTAACTGACTACATAAACAAACAGATGAAACTCAACAAATGCAAAATAACACACAAGGTGGGGAAACCCTGCACATGCACAGCTTGTTTACAACTAACCATCAGGATTGTGTGGAAAACACTGCAGAAGAAGCTTTATAAATATCAGCTTAATATTCGGTATCAATCAAAAAGGCAGATATGGTGTTAGGACTATGGAAAGAAGGAAACCCCAAAATTCTGTCATCCTTCATAGCAACACAGTATCTGTACAGAGGGCTCCTTCAGTCAGCCTCAGAAGGAGAGAGGAGAAAGAGGGGCAGCAGGTTGCTTACCAGTACAGAATGGCTTTCACCTAGCAAGAGGAAACATGAAGGGGAGTGCATAATGGGAAAGAAATGCAATGATAAGCATCTATTACAAAAACAAATTACCTAAATGATAACTAGCAAGGGACAATTTGCCACTTTTCCTGCAGGAGAAAGTTCTAGACGATACCGACTGCTTCACACCTGCTGCCTGGAACATCAAAGTGTTTCTCACACAAGCAGACAATGAAGCTGTGGAATATACTTCCACACAGCCTTACTAAGGCAGAAACATTTTCAGGTGAGACCCACACAAGAAGTTGCCCCTGATGGGCCTTGCTAGCCCCAAAAGGGCTGTCATGCTCACCATGGCACAGATGGCATTTCTGCCAATTACCATTTCTGCCACTTTCTTCTGACAGCGGCCACCGGACAGAGGCTTAGGAGAGAGGACACTGGGAGGGGTGGACTCCAGGTCAGATCAGTACAACAGTTCAGACAGCAAAGCTCACAAAGGTTTTGCATTATGACCTACATTCATTTAAGTGTATTGTGATTTTCAGGTCCCATTTCATAGATCTACAGTTGTATACATGTATTTAGTAAGCATAATTCACACACACTCATCAAGATGCAACACTATCCCCAAATTAGAAAGCATATCCCCAAATTAGAAAGCACCAAGTATGTATTAGAAACATCCTTCACTTTAGATCCTTATTTTTCCACAACACAAGTTAACAGTGCAAGTACCCAAACATATTTTTACGTAGATTTCTATAAACAGATGCAGTCCACCTCCGTGCCCAGTAAGATCATGCAGTAGATCCACCTGGAAGGTATGTCGAAACATATGGAAGACAGGGAGGTGATCAGAGGCAGCCAACATGGGTTCACCAAGGGCAAACCATGCCCGACTCATCCAGTGGCCTTCTGTGATGGAGTGACTACATCAGTGGACATGGGAAGAGCTACAGATGTCACATACCTGGACTTCTGTAAGGCTTTTGATACAATCCCCAACAACATTCTTACCTCTAAATTTGAGAGATATGGGTTTGACGGATGGACTGTTCAATGGGTAAGGAATTGGCTGGATGGCCATGTCCAAAGAGTTACAGTCAACAGCTCAACATCCAAGTGGAAACCAGTAACGAGTGGTGTCCCTCAAGGGTCTGTACCGTCACTAATATTATTAGTATCATCAGTAACAGCATAGACAATGTGCTCCCTCAGCAAGTTTGCAGCTGACACCAAGCTGAGCAGTTTATTCGCTTGAGGGAAAGGATGCCATCCAGAAGAACCTTGACAGGCTTGAGGCGTGGGCCCATGTGAACATCATGAGGTTCAACAAGGCCAAGCACCAGGTCCTGCACCTGGGTCCAGGCAACTCCCATTACCAATACAGACTGGTGGATGGAGAGCAGCCCTTCAGAGAAGGACCTGGAGATCCTGCTGGATGAAAAATTGGACATGAACGAGCAATGTGCACTTGCAGCCCAGGAATCCAAACATATCCTGGACTGCTCAGTGGCCAGCAGGGCAAGGGAGGTGATTCTTCTACACTGCTCTCTCAAGACCCCACCTGGAGTATTGCATCCAGCTCTGGGTCCCTCAGCATAGAGCGGGTCTAGAGGGCCACAAAAATGATCAGAGTGCTGGAACACCTCTGCTATGAAGAAAGGCTGAGAGTTGGGGTTGCTCAGCCTGGAGAAGGCCCCAAGGAGACTTCATTGCAGCCATTCAACATATAAAGACGGCTTAAAAGAAAGATGGAGAGAGAATTTTTACTAAGGCCTGTAGAGACAGGACAAGAGGCAATGGTTTTAAACTGAAAGTGGGTAGATTTAGATTAAATATAAAGAAGAAACTTCTAACAATCAGGGTGGTGAGACCCTGCAACAGGTTGACCAGAGAAGTTGTGGATGTCCCGCCCCTGGAAGTGTTCAAGGTCAGGCCGGAGGGAGCTCTGAACAACTGGATCTAGTGAATGATGTCGCTGCCCATGGTAGGGGTGTTGGACTAGATGATCTTAAAGGTTGCTTCCAACCCAAACCATTCTGTGGTTCTACAATTCTATGAAAAACTACTATGTGATACAGTTTTTAACATGAGAGGAACATAAATTTGAGGTGAGACATCCTTTAAGGCAGAAATTGGGTCTCAAAACTTAATCAGTGCATTTTTAACATTCTTACTAAAAAAAACCAAGCTACTACTAGATCAAAAAATTAACTTACAGAAATAAGTATTAATAGAAATACCTGATTTTTTGCCTAAATAACAGGTACTATTACTCACACATGCAAACACTTCTGATTTTGGACTCTAAAATCTGATGTTTAAGGTAGAATTGCACTTTATATATTTTATATAGCCTATAGTAAAAGCCTGGAAAAGTAAAGAAACTTACCATTATGCCACCAACTATATAACACCAGGTGTCAGAATTAGTTTTAGCTTACAGTCACATTAAAGGTATATGACATGCAATCAAATTCTAGTTTACCCTCCTCTTTCCAAATATAACCTAAACATTCAGCTGCAGTTCTGTTTTCTCCCTGCTTTATATTGTATTCTTGCAGATGTTATTTCATGCCAAAAGGCCCAAGCCCTGATGCTCAGGGTTTAACTGGAAAACATCTGATCCCTCAGAGGCATTCAGGCAGATTTCTTAAAAGGAGAATGGCAATCACACGCTGTCAGCTTTGACTTCATTAATTGCAAAACTGACTATGTACGGATTTAAATTACAGAAAAGGCAGATTTCTACCCTGAAGAGTAATTTTGGTTGCTAGTCAAACTTCTTCCCTGCTTCACCCTGGGAAGGAAGTCTGTGGAGGACAGCATTGCACAGATCACAAGAAAGGCAGGAGAGTTCCTGGAAAAACACTTCCCACTGGTGCAGGAAGTGTCTGGACCGTTTGTTTAAAAAAAGCACGGCCTAGAGGCTTGTAAGCAACACGTAGGTAGAAAGTAACTAATCAGGACTGGAAACTAAGGTAGAATCCTTCTGCTTTCGTCTTCCATTTCAGAACAGCAGTGGGAAGAGATTACAGCACTAGATGTCATCATGGTACTCCCCGTACTTTGCTGTGACACCTTCCTCAAGGTGAACTGCTGCGCCACCCATTAAGGCAAACGCTGGGTACATTATGCCAGAGCAGTCCACCTCACATTCATAAAGGCATTTCATACGGCCTGCGTCGTAAAACCCCACCTTTCCTTTGTCACAGTCGAGGCAGATGCCCAAGCACGATGGCAGGGGAAGGATTCTGCTCGCCGGATCCTTAGGGCCAGCAGGTGTCATGGGGATAAAGAACTTCTTCATGCCTAAAGTGACCAGTGTGAAAGGCTGTGATGAGTCAAAGAAGGCATCTTCACTCCCACTGTCATGACCACTGTCTTGCTCGTATCTAGAACAGAAAAACAACCATTTGCTTTTGTCAAATAAAGAACTGGGATCAGTGACGTGAACAGAAGAAAACATTTTTGTAAGATAGGCAACACCACACAATCACCTGCAAAACCTTGTGGGGTAAAAATATACCTAAGGCAGGAGGGAAGATGCATTTAGTAGGTGGAGAACACTCATCTGGGCCACTTCAAACAATTAACAGCTAAACACAAATGAGGGTGAGACCACATGGGGCTCTACTAAGGAGCAGATGTATGTATCTAAATGTACTCATGCTGGGCAATCATTAATGAACCTACAGGTACAGTAACTTAGTTAACTTGAGAAGTAATTTAGTGAATATGCCTAACAACTACAGACAAGTTATGTTTAACTTTATTTACGTTACGTTAAATGCCACCAGTAAATACATTTAACATTACTCTTGTCCTATGAGTTTTCCATGCCACTACTCTATTACATTGTCTTTAAAATTCACAACAGAAAATGAATTCGTTTAAGTTTTTGTTTTGTTTTTTTCTTTTCAAAAGTGCTCTGCCTGAAAGCTTTCCTGGACCTCTGTTTTCCGTCTCGTTACTGGGGAAAGTTTGTAGGCAGATTTGCTCAGTCTGCTTGCTTTTACTCCTACTTCTGTCCTCAGATGAAGACAGACTAGAGAAGCACATTCTCCTATGCTGACAATCCCTAGCTATGTTTGCGGTTTTGGGGTGTTTGCAGGGAGGTTGCATGTGTGTCAGCTGAAGTTCTTCAGGTATTTGTGTGGACAAATAAAAGAAATCAGGAAATCAGGACCTAATTTCTCACTTTGCAAAAAAGCTCCATCTGATTTTAAGCAGCTCAAGATATTGGCATTTTTACACTTACTGGATATTATACAGGAGGGAGCCACTAAATTTGTTAGATTCCTGAAAAAGTTAAGAATCCCCAGGAGGTAGCCTCCCAGCCTGCAGTTCCTAGACACATCCAGGCTTATTACAACTGTAATTGAGCTGGAAATCTTTTTGCTGATTTGCCCACTGTACTTTGGCTTGCGTTCAGTAGCACTCCAGTACCATATGCAAGGTTATAGCCTGGGGTAAACCAGTGACTTGGAATCTACCATGAGGAAAGCTACAACACAGATACACAGATACGCATAGTGAACGTTGTACTTCTGAATGGCTACCAAACCCAGTATGCTAAGGCAGAGTCTTACTATTGACAATAAAGCATTGCTTCAATCTTGCAACTAATGCTTTTTTTTTACCTTCTTGCTTTAACTGACTTATCTTGACATCTACAGGAACCTGATTTCTTTCCCCAAAAAGAAAGAAAATAGGACTTTGGATAGTTAGAAGATCTTTCTACTAATACTAGAGGATGAATAGGACAACCTTCCTTCACCATATCCTTCAAGCCACTCGTCACTGATCAGGTTCACCATGCGTACTAACAGACCAGACTGGCTTTTAATTTATTTTTTTAAGAAGTCATCTCCTTATATAAAACATGCATTAAGCAAGAGTCTGCAGTGTACCTTGGGCTGGTCGCATCATGGGTATTATGGAACAATTTCTGTATCTTGTTGCTAGAAACAACTCCCACTTTCACCAGGTATGAATAGGTTTCCACATGAAAAGCCCAGAAGTGTCTCCCTTTGGCAATCCCAGTGTCACCAATGATGTAATCCAGGGTTGTGTAGCATCCAACCTGCATGCGCTCAGATGCCAGTAGTAGAGGAAATCCAGCCCTGCTTTCCACAGAGGTTCTTCTTGTGTTCAGCAGGAGACGTTCACTGTTGTACCCACATTTGTCATCAAAAAGAAAACTGAAAACTGAAAAACAGTATCCAAAAAAATTTCCTATTAGTTAAGTATTTGGCTTTCTGTGCTTATAAACTGCATTTGAAGTCACACTCGCATTAGAATTTCTCACTTTTAAAGGCTACCAGTAATGTCATGAAAGCCAACAGTCTCAGTATGCTACCTACTTAACCTGTTTGTTAACAGTGCTTCTAAACATTTATGGAAGTGGTAACAGTATAGTAAAAGTCTGGGAACTACTGGAAACCACATATAGCTCTTAACACCAACAGACACAAGATTCTGCGCCTTGTAGACATAAGAAAACCCAATACCTGGAGCTGGAGGTGTACGCAAAATAACTTCTCGGCTCCAAGGGCTACAGATGGACCCTTTATATCCTCGAACTCTAAAGGCATAGCTGCTGTCGTCATCAAGATCAGATATCACTTTGCTCTTGCTGCAAACTTTGACCTCCTGCCACGTCGCACTCTCCTCTTCTCTATTAAGCTTACGATATTCAAGAACATAGATATCAGCTGAATCTGTCTTCCCAGGGCATTCCCAACTGATCAGAGCTTTGTTGTACATTCTGCTGTGCTCTTCATTGATTTGTGGTATTTCTAGACCTGAAATGCCAGAGATGCAGAAGAAAAAATTCTGAAATCTAGATACACGTTGTTTTAGAATTAACCATACAAGCCCTTTGTTGAGTGGCTATACCACTGTGTGTTTGGGGGGGAAATCTGACTCACTCAGTTAAAGACTGCAGATAAAGGTGCTTCTGCTCATGCAATTGAATAAATCCCTTACTTTCTGCTTTTACTTTGAAAGTTGTATTATTTGTTTTTGCTGGCAGCTAAAAAACATATAAAAACCTATTATTTTCTGTCATGCAACAAAAAACTTCTAGGAAGACCTAGTATTACTTAACTACAGTATTTTGGAAGCCAGTGTACACTGCTACTGAATGCAATCAGGCATTTTAACCTCTTTATCAAAGCTGAAACTAGTATTGCTGCCAGATAATGCCTTGTGGGTCACGGAGACAGAAGGGACAATGCAAGTCACAGCCCTGATTAAGTTTTGCTTCTTTCCACAGAAGCCCTCAAAACCATAACTCGAGAAAGATCCGGTGCTCTCACAATTTACCATTGGAACGGAAGGACAAGTCACCAAGGATCTCTTCTTGCTTGTCTGTGTCCACCACAAAGTCTTCAAAAGTAGTTTCAGCTGCTGGCCTGAAGCTCTTCAGAGATTCAGTGGCTTTTTGGATTCTGAAAGCAGTGTAGCACAGGGATGGCAGAAGACAGAAAAGGAAATTCACATGTGTGCATTCCTTGAAGTAAAAATGCTAGCTTTTGCTATTAAAAAAATTCTGGTTTCATGTATACACTGATGTCTCCCAGAAATCTGTCTCTCTAGACAGAATTCAAATGCAAAATTTAAAAGCCTTTTGTACATCAGTGTAAAGATAACAGGTAATCATTCATTTGGCTGAGCATTTTAACTATTTGGGGCATTACGTTCAAAGAACAAAATAGGTGTGAAGCGCTGATGGAGAACAACTACTAAGATCAAAGAGTTTAAGGCCAAAAGAGACCTGTTAGATTAACTTGCAAATACCTGATACAATCTCTGAGCAAAGGATTGTGTCAGTGAGCTGAGTGGACTACCCTTTCACTGCAGTCCTACTGAACAAGGCTTGGCGTTGTCCCAGGACAGAGCCCCTCCAGCGTGCTGTTTCTTAATGCACACTGTAATATAGTAATTTCTACTGAATGGTACCAGGACCATCTCCTGAACCTCTACAATGGAAGGTACTGTGTTCAGTACTTTGCTAGAAGATGTCTAAAGAATATGACTGACCAGACGTCCTGAACAGTACCTGTACCTCAGACTGAAGATAATTAAGATACCTGACATGAAGTTGTTTTGCTGTTTGAACAAAACAAGATGGATCAGTTTCTTTGAGCACTTCTTGAGCATATCCTACAAGGCCATTATTTTCCAGGAGCCCTTGATATTCTTCTGCTTGCATCTGCAATTTTTCCAGCCTTAAATTCTTAGAAGCTTCAATTGCCCTAAGAGCTGCAGATTTCTTCTCTTCCAGGACATGAGATAATTTCTCAAAACTCTGAAATGCTTCTTCTTTAGCTCTTTCACTGTTGCACTAGGAGGTAACAAAACACATTTTAGACAGATTCCACAGCACTGTGGCTGTGTACAGAAACATATTTCAGGTTGTTCCAGATATCATAGCAATCTAGTCATCCATTTCACAGACAAGACTAATGAGCTTTGACACACTTTTCAGCACTGAAAATGTG
Source organism: Tyto alba (assembly GCF_018691265.1). Classification (NCBI taxonomy): domain Eukaryota; kingdom Metazoa; phylum Chordata; class Aves; order Strigiformes; family Tytonidae; genus Tyto; species Tyto alba. The sequence goes on along the minus strand of NW_024881275.1, from coordinate 22,947,495 downwards.
ATCAGCACTGCTAGTAAGCATTTACTACTTAACACAGAGAACAAAAAGCAGGAAAGTACTCCTCTGATTATATCTTGAGTTATGCATGGCATTTGTCTAAACTGCTCATGGAAAAGCACTGTAAAAGCAGGTCAGTCTCTGAAGTCTTCATGACCAAGAGCTAGGTGCTCTTCCGTCTTCCCCAATCACCCTGAACTGGGGGTCCAGCCCAGTTCCTCACATATGCCCTCAGACCTGTAGTGCCACCTTGACTAGTGCCCTGAATAAAAGGAACTACAAAGCACAGAGACAATCTGTATTAAGATACAGGCAGGGACAAAAGCTCCTGCAATTTCTGCCATCATGTTTTTCAGCCTGGATGTGAGGGCATAGCTCTCTGACTCTTCTGCAGGGAGATTTTGCCCTTAATTCTGACTGTACTGCAATATCCTCAAGGTAGACAGCGTGAACCGTGCAACACCATTAATACACAAAAGCTATGAGTCTAACCCATCCCTCTTTGGTTAATGTATCAAATAAGCTTTATTTCAATTAAATTTACAGCAGCACCCAGAACTTAACTTCTCTCTGTGTGTTGCTCAAATTTCCCACACTGTCACGATTAGGTCTTACTGTGTGTGAGTCAGGACTAATACAAACTGTTCAGAAATTTTGTCGGTTAACTAAAAAAACCCAAAGGATCTCAAACACTTCACTGAAAACAGTTCGAGTCCCTGCTGTGTCCCCACAAGGGCCAACCCCAGATAATCCACAAGTCACTCTTACCTCTGTTTCTTTCTGCAACAGATCCAGCTGGGTAATGTGAGCCTTCACCTGGCTCTCCTTACTGATGAGGTACTCAATATCTTTTGAAAGCTTCTCCTGTTAAAATAAAACGACAAACTGGCAGAATAAAGGTATCTCACCCAAACTGACAACCACCACAGGCAGGTCATCCAGCTAGCACTCGGTCTATCTAGTTACAAGGACAACAGCCTGTTACAGGCAGCAACACCATGGAGAATTGCTAGGTGACCTACGATGGCTCCACAGGGACATCAGGCCACTGCTGTGAGCAGGATTCTATGGACAGGAGGTAACAGCCCCAGTGGGCTCATTCTTTCCCAGCCACAGGAGTCACCCTCTCTCTTAGGCTAGGAACATGAGGCTTCAGGATGTTACTAAAACTTACAGAAAAGCCTTGTTAGATATTAAGTCATTTGTAGTAAGATTTGCTAGAAAAATGAGTGCTTCAAAGTAGGAACTTATGAGTGTGTCTGCACTTCCTTAGTTACAAGAGTTAACAGCTATACAGGAAAAGCCTTGCAAACAGTCGAGGGAGGAGGCCAAAGAGCACAAGGCAGTCTGGTCTGGTCTTTTTTTTTTTTTTTTTCCCCCTGTGAGCAAGAGAGATAAAAAAGAAAGGGGGTAGCAGTAATCATTCTTTAGTAACAAAGCAATGTTTGCAAGTTTTCCCTGTTGTACTGTGCTTAGGTAATTAACAGCTGTGCAACTTCAGAAACATATAAGGTCCATACTTCAGACACCAATTTTTCAGGAGTGCTTCTAAAGTATCAGCTAACTCTAAAGTATCAGCTAACCCAAGCCACAAGGACACTTACCTTAAAAAAGCTAGATTGTAAACTATTAACTGTTTAAACCTTCTGCATTGGTCAGTACTGGTGTACATTTGGCTAAAATAAGGTGGAAGCACTTTTAAGGGGTTATGTTTCACGCCTCATAGAAAATAGTTTAGTTTCTCAGACATGCACTATGTCACACTAATAAATACAACAGATGTTGCACAACAGCATGACTCATGACTAGTTCAGTGTCCTCTAAACACACATCCTGGCTTCCTGACAGAAGGAGTTTGCCCTCATACCAGAAGCTCAGTACTCTTCCCTTTCTTAAGGCCAAGTCCAACATTATTTACTTTTACCTTAAGGGTTTTGTAGGCAGTGCTCATGGTTGTTACTCTATGGTTTGCGTGACATCCACCCAGTTTACAAAGGTGACAAACAGGCCTTCTGCAAATTTCACAGTACATGTTTACCCTCTCCATTTCATGTTCTGGACACATCAAAATCTGGAAAAAAAACAAGAGAGAGCAGAGAGAATGTGGGTGTACTTCCAAAAACTAAGGTGCTCAACAAACGATCAAAACACTCAGTCCTCCCACAGCAGCATCTGATCTAATCAGTGAATGTTTTTATATTCAGTTTATCTTCCACATTTTATATGTGTCCATGCCAGTGAAAGCTGGCAGATGAACACAGTTTCACGAGGTTTAGTGTGTAAACCTGTAGCAGTGTCTGTGCACACATCAGGTAGCCTCCATACTCCAATCAACCATTTTGCTAATCCCTGAAGTTGTTTGCATGCTGCCAGACCCCTATACTCCTGTTCAGAGCTGTAAATGCAGTATCTAACACATCCACCCTGTCACATTTAACCATGTCCATTTCAGCATCTTCTGAAACAGTTACGAACTGTTTCTTAAAACAAGAGTTCACATAATACTGTCATGATTTAAATTTAAGATAGACTCTGATCAGCCACATAGCCACTGCTCTTGGAGCAACAAACAAAATGCAGCCACCACCACCAGTCCCAGTCATTTTAAAGGAAAAGGCATCAGTGTTTCAATTCTTCTATATGACTGCAATTACAAGCTGTTCATGCTGAGTGCTAATTCCAATACCAGCCTAAACAGCATCGCAAAAAAAGCTGGTGTTCACTAAAAAAATCACCTTTCAAAAACTGAACATTTTGAAATAACTGCACAAAGAGGGAAAAATGTGCTGCTCAACTGCATGCTCAAGCAACAGATAAAACCACCTAAAAGAGGGTGTGGTTTAAAAAAAACAAAATGCTTTGCCACACTGGAAGACAACATCTGAGTCTGACTACTCCATGTTACCAAAGAAGAGCTCTTGAGAAAGCTTTTCAGTTTCACATCAAGAAGAACAAGACAGCAGTGCCAACAGTCAAGCTTTAAAAGTATCGTCTTTTAACACACACACACAAAAAAAAAAAAAAAAAAAAAAAAAAAAAAAAGGGGAAAAAAAAATGTGAGTAGCATAAATAAGGACAAAAAATTGCAGATTATCTCTGACACCAACTCTCAATCCCTGCATGTTATTTTATGCTATGGTGAAAAGCCCAGAGACACCAGTCTCCCTAGCTCCTAGGTATGTAAGAGTGTCATCAAACAGGACATGCAATAACCTACCCAGCTGTCAGTGATCACTGGGTTTTAAATCAAAAAAAAGAAAGGAAAATTTCTCAGCTGTGCAGGCAGACACCTCTAAAAACTGCAATCATACAGCAGTGCACAGTCACACCTAACAGAAACCACAGTTTTATTCATGTCCTTGTATAAGCAAGAATTACATCCTGCAAACTTGAGACAGAAGAGGTCAGCAAATTACCTTGTCTAGTTCTCTTAAAATTCAAGAACAATCAGCCCAGTATGTGCTTCTCCCATCCCCACCACACACGTTACAAAGTGCTCTCCAGCCTGGCTGTAAATTAAAGTGATGACTGGGAACATTGTTTAGGAGACCAGCAAATACTCCATGCATTCAGTTCAGGTCTTCACAATGCAATGCAATGAAAAATGCACTTTTTTTATATTAAGCTCAAACAGTCACGAGAAAAGTCTCTGTGAGAGCACAGTAAAGATCAGTTTACTGCTGTTGGGTAGTTTTTCTACCAAACAGATGTATCTATAGTTGATTTAACTATACTATGCTTTTGACTTCTTTTGTCTTTTCTTTTTTTGAACAGTACATCTGTCTTCACATATAATTTAAAAAAGCTAAATCACACACACACAAACTTGATACATCAACATCAGAATGACCTAAGCCACTTTTCACCCTTTTGCTCTGCTTCAACAGAATTCAGACTTCTAAACCCAAATTCAGTCTGCATGTAGTATAACAACATATGGTACCTTTAAGAGTACACAAGGATCACGAGATGCCTTTGACATTTTTAAGTAGCAATATTGCAGCAGTAAGGGTTTAGATACAAAGCAACATTTTTAAGGAGCTGTACAGCATTTTAGATTAACAGCTGGAAGACAGCATCCAAACTTTCACCTCACTCGTTTATCCAATAATGGGACATTTCACAAAGATAGCTGTGTGCTACTGCATTTTAAAGCACATCAAGCACATGCTTGTTCTTAACCGGAATGAATGGGTTAGCCTCAAAAACGGCACTAAGGGGACTTCTGAATGTTCACTCTTCAGAAGCTCGATTAATTTTGAGGCTCAAATTTTTCCAGCCTCAGAAAGAAGGTACACCACCAGTCAAGATCTTCTAACAGGCGGCACGTGAATTAAACCTACTTAATTTAATCACTATTAATCAGGACTCCTTGAACATCACCATTTCCATTATCCGTGGGACCTCCAACGAGGTCATTGGCCACAGGCATACATCAAGGGCTGGGACATTAAGACCTACTGTGGTCCCTTGTTAGAGAGATGGCAGCTGTGACAATTCCTTCCATTGTGTAACGTAAATTCAATGAGGCACTGCCTTGTTCTGCACCAAGCCTAGCAGAAGAAACAAAGGTAACAGCACTTTGCAATCATACTGTTTTGTCTGAATGTGGCAGCAGCAGCAGTGTGCAAAGCAGAAAACTTGCCATTACGTTCTTCTCTTCTGCTACAGCTAAAAGAATAGCAGAGTGCAGTAACAATGGAGACCTGAACTCCACCTTTTGCTAAGGCTAGATGAAAGGAAGGAAAGGAAGATGATGCTTTGTGATGTATTAAGTTCAAGCACAAAACACCCAAAGGGAACCTGCCTTGAGGGAGCAGGGTGTAGGCCAGTTGTGTTGGGTTTTTTAAGTTTACTGCACACAGTAAATTAAAAACTGTTAAACCTGATTTTTAGAGGAAAACACTGCCATTCAAGATGTTCAAGATTATTAAGTTTTCAAAAAAAAATTTAAAAAGACCCAAATCACAAATAATAAAATCCATTCCTCAAAGTAAGAAATATGTATTTTCAGGGTCCTCTTCAAATACGTTCTCACTGTCCTCTTCAACGACAACCACGTCAGCATCAACAAGAACAAAAGCTCATGGTTCACTCAATAAATAAGAGCAACAGCTGGTAAAGCAACAACGGTCCTAAAAAGCAACTACTGTTGCACACGTATGTCTGAAACTATATACGAATTCTGCAAGCCAGATTCTTTAAGATACGGTATACTTACCTTGGGTCTGAAGTTGGTGGTTGGTCCTACATATTCATGCTGGGCTTTTGCAGTTCCCCAAGGGTGGTGTATTTTGAAACACTCATTGCAATAGCTTGCGCTGCAGTCCATGCAGCTTTTTGTGGACTCTTGAGGTGGAGGTTTGCAGAAATCGCACATAATAGCAATGGCTGCCCTGGCTGCCTGTCTGTATCTTTCCACAATGGTTTCCAAAGTAAAGTTGCGAAATAAGCCATTGATGCCACGTTCTCCAAGATCAATATCACGCTGGCAACCCGGACAAGGAAACAGACTCGATCTAGGAGTCAGTGAATTGCGTTTTCTGCCTGTGTAGACACCAAATCCTGATTTAGGAGGAGCATAAACAGAAGAGGTTTAGATTTTAAAGGGAGAAGCACAGGAATTTATCAATCAGTCCCAAACTATTGTAGCACATCGTCCAAACCAGGACAGTATCAATTCGTATGCAGCCTGCTAAGCCAAAGGGAATACATTTGCCATGACAAGGTAGTGTAATGTCTGAGTCCAGGGTACATTACAAACTACTACTCTAAAACTTTATTCTATTTTAAGATGAATTTAGCTGTTCCAATCCTATCTTCTTCATCTAGTTTTCAAATGCACTCAAGCTGCAGCCTTTTGAAGCACTAAACACAAAACTTTCTGGAAACCAGCTGCTTTTAAGCTAACTGGCTGCCCACATAGAGACAGCAACAGCTTTGTAACCTACTGAAGTGAAAGATGCTTATTCCCTAAGTGAGACTAGTTATTCCTAGACAAACATAGCCAACTTCGGGCTCCTTGAAGTTTGCTTTGGCTGAGTCAAGCTTATCTGGCCCATCTCAAGAGGCATCATAGTAAAATAAAGAGGAAATCAAGACAACTAGGTATTACCAGCATGAAATCTCAGCCAAGTCATTTAGTTAAAATATGCTGAGGCTGACTTGGCCCTTGCTGAATGGCCTTGATAAAGGAGGGCTGCTAAGTAAGCCCCATACACTAAAGGGGATGCTGAGGCAGTTATGCCCAATAGATTTTTTTACCCTGAATTGGGGAACAACACACGGGCATGGTTACACAGGGTACGTCTCTCTCTTCATGTCAAAGGGGGACAGCAGAGAAGCTGCACTGCTACCAAACAGCTACGCACAAATTTCCCCTCCTCTCCAAAATAAAAGTGATCAAAGTCTCAAGTAAAGGCACAAGCCTAAGGAGGCTTTGGAGCCTCTTCTCGGGGGTGGCTCACACAGACCCAAAAGCTATTTACAGGGTAACGTGCTTGAGGCTATCAAACAGGGAGTGCACCCCCATGTCTCACTCATGGACCCACAGTGCACAACTATAAAAACAAGTCCTTTATGTATTTCTGAAGCAGGCTAAGCCAGTGCTTAGGCTTAACATGTAACCTCTCAGCTTTCCCTTACGAACAAAAAAAACCCTCTGTAGCTGGAGCATGGTTTTAAGATCTCTTTGAAAGGTCTGCATGTTGGTATAACCAATTTGTAAAAGGAAGTATGGCTTAAAGTTTCTTAGTGTTGAAATTGGTTCTTCTTCAGAAAGGGAAATTTCTTCTCTTCTGTATTTAGTCAGTATCTTCCCATCAGAAATGCTGATGCTTCATTTAATTTTTAAGTGTCCTTTGATGGCATCCGATAGACACTTGCCTTGTGCTGCTCTCCCATGGCTGCTTCACCCAACAATCCAAAACCTCCCTTACTATCATGCCCTTTTCAGTCTCTTTTTTTTTTTTTAAAAAAAAAAAAACACAAACAAACACTCCCATAAGGAATTGGTTCCTCTAAAGATGTTTGAAATGTGCCCCGTGGTAGTTATGCATGACTGTCAGCTAAGAAGCCACAACCAGAGCATGAGTAAGTGTGTACAAGCTGGCAGCCTCAAACTCAACTAGTCTCATGCCCTTCTGGAGGTTCTGAGCTGAACAACTGGACTGCATTTACAGAACAGCATGGGTGACACAACGCACTGGGCATACAACTCTCTGGCTAAGGGAAGCAGAGATTATGTAATTTTTTTTTTTTTTTTCATACTTACTTGAAGTGAATTAATTACCCAGACTGTACGTTCTGCAGTACCTATAACTCGGCATACACAGCAACACACACATGCAATGTACAGCAACAGCAGTGAAACGCAAACTGTATTTCCCATGTATGCTCCAAGCTAGCACTGCACACCGAAACACAGATTTTCTACACAGACTTCTACAATGGCCTAAACAAAAAGATGATTTCGCATGCAGTGCCATGCAATCAACAGCTACAGAAAGGAACCTGGAATACTTACATTCGCTAAAACTAAAAATACAATGATACAGTGTCATACATACAGGGACTGCCTACAAGCAGTATACTATAGCAGAGAGCAAGCAATGACAAGGCAAGGTAACAAATAAAAAAACCCATGGTGCAGTGGTCAAGTTTAAAAATACAATCTGAAATTCGTATCCAGTAGCATGCTTTTGAAGTCTGGCCCAAGTGGCTCAAATGTGGAAGGGGTGTTTGTTTAACTCAAAGGTGAGTTCAGCTGCATCCCAACGGAGGCCTTTCATTCTGCCCGTGGTGGACCAAAACAAGCCCATCACCACGAGCCATGCTCTGCGAAGACTGGTGACACTCTGCTTACAGAAAGTAATCCAGGACCAGGGAAGTCCTGCACATCTTCAGATGTCTCATCCCTTTTCACTGATGGCACTCCAAGAGCCTACGGTTGTTTTTCCCCCTGTTTTAAATCCTGGAAGTTTACTTGATAAGCTTCTTGGTGTGCTCTGCCACTTCAATACTTAAAGTATGGAAACATTCTCTTTTTGCCTAGTGAGTGTTAAAATATCATGCTAAGAACTAGTCTCCTTTCTGCTTATAGGATTTCTACACTTGTATTTTAAAAAGAAAGCACCAATGAAGTGCTAAATTACTTTGAGCACTACCTTTCCTATCTGTCTTGTGTCCAGCTTGCTAAAACGAAATTCTATTTATACACATACACACACACAAAACTCCAAACCCACAAAAAAAAAACAGAGCAGCAAAACTCATGGATTTTGTAGTCATATTAGATGTGTGGTTCTGAGGAACTCAGGTCCTCCCCATATTCTCTTTTACACTTTGCCAATCTGGTTTACAACAAAAAAGTATGTATTTTTTGAAACATTAGGAATCATCACAAGAAACTTTCCGCTGTGGCTTTTAAACAGACTGCTCCACTTGCAATGAATAGCTCAATCAGTAACTAAAAAATTAGCACAACATATCCTCATGCTCAGACTCCAAACTCACAAATATTAGGATACAGATTGCAAAGGCTCAGGTCAAAAAGCAATCTTAAGCATGTCTTTTAAAAACAATGCTTTAATGTCCTCTTGCCAAGGAGAGGTACCAACACTTAAAATGTTGAAAAGCCCAACCTGCAGCTGATGGTTTGCAAAGGGATAAGACATCTTGAAGATAAAATTGTGTTTTCCAAGTACACAGTATCACCAGAATTCTATGGTTATGGAAGACATGAAAGTTAAATGTGTGAGAGTTTAAAAAAAATAAAGATTTTAAAAGTCAACTGGATTCTCGTAGAAGTTTTTAAGACTATATAAATGTGCATTGTCACCCCCCAAACTCATTTAACACTTTTGGATGGATATTTAGGAAGAAAATAAAATAAAAAAAAAAAAAAAAAAAAAAAACATGAGTGAAGTCAGTAGCTGCAAAATGTCTTTTTCAGATACTTTAATCTTCCCCAAATCAAGGCTGCTTTCTGCAAAAATATCAGATAAGAACAGATTTCCAAGAGCTCTGATGGTGTCCTACAGTATCTTTGTTTTACGATACTTTCAGTCTTCAACTGAGGCAATTTAAACTTCCCCTTCCAATCAGCTGCTTTGTCCTCCACTGAGTATGAGATTCAGATTTACGTTTAGTTCAGATCATGTCTTTCCTGAAGGACACAGTATTTCCATGTGCCTGCCAATATCATGGCAACATGGAGTTTTGGGGCTTTTTTTCCTGTTTTTAGCAGAGCAGCACATAAAAAAAAAATAAAAAATTGATGTTAAAAAGCCCACAAAGTGGCTGAGATGCTCAGACTAGCTCAGTTTTGAAAATCAGATGTACTTAAAACAAAGAGACACTGGCTATCAACCTGACCATGTCACTAAGCATGCCAAACATCACAAGTGTGTCAATTTAAAATAGTTTTCCTAACATGCTCATGTGCTGTGTTAAATTGCCAGATCCAGAATTACCTACTGTGGCTAACATGATATAAATTTCAATCTGCTGCTTTATCAAATGAAGCAGGCTCAGACATAGTGAAGAACCAGTATTACCTTCCATTTAAAAGTGATGGCCAACCATGACCTCTCAGTGCTACAAAGATCAACCTAACAATTACACTTCACTATCAGTTAAGACAGTAGTTCTACTGAAACTTGAGCATGTAAACTCTTGAAAATTAAAAAGCATGGAATAGGTGGGTGACTGTTGAGTTTTTGCTTTAAAGGAAGAAAGAACGTGCATTCTTGCACCCATCAATGTATGTTCAACCGTTCACCCACACAAGAAAAAGCATATAGCCCAACCCTTCACCGAATTCCAGTCCAGTTGACCTTTAAGTCAGTGTTAAACAGAATGAAAAGCTTTCCTTATAGAAGTCCTTTGCTGTATCTTTGCTCACTGCAAAAGCCATTTTGTGGACTTGACCACTGACAAAAAGCTATACACTAATCAACAATATTTAACTTGAGATCTAAATGCTAGACTATCTCTAGCCAATACAAGAAGTGAAGCATTTCTACCTCTCCACCCAAAAGACCTCCTCTGTGAGGCTGCGAACAATGAACAGAAAGCTGTTTAGAAATCAAAAAATGAGATATACCATTGGTTTACAATGGTTCAGAAGAAAACCATCATCTATTTTCTCTCCTGTGGCTGTTAAACTAGTGCAGGGCTGAAAGGCAAGAATGTTTAATTTCCTAGCACATGAAACAACTGCCATATTTAAGAAGAGAAAAAGGGAGAAAGAAGAGATTGGAGGGGGAGGGAGAGCAGGGAGAGATATTTCAAACATTCAGTTTCTGCATCATCCCTCAGGCTGTCAACATAACCACATTGCACACTTTAATTGCACCAACATTGTAATTACACTAACATTACAGAAAATGGATTAGCAGTAAGAAATACAATTTCTTTTCATTTTATATGCAACATAATTTTTTAATCAAAAATTATTTTATATATGACATAAACAGTGGGGGCTTTTTAAACCTACACATTAGAATTTAAGACGCACATGCACACCATTTCAACCGAAAAAAATGAAGGGTTCTACCAGTTCCGGCCTTTTTACATTAAGATAAATTGTATCTGTAAATGCAAGCTATGTATGCCCAACAAATACAGAGTGTGGACCAGTTCCTTCTGGCATCTCAAGAATTTAAATGCCAAAATCATTTTAAATAGATGACACTCCTCATGGAGATAGCAGGGATTCCTTAAGTCAAAAAAATGAAAAAGGAGAAACTTACAGCAGGAAGAAGGTGTCTATATTCATTTTCAAATATAACAATACTGTCTTGACAGTGATATACCCTGAACCAGAAACTAGTCCTTTTTTTTATGTATGTGAGGCCCCACTTTGGATGTTTTCTTGTACGCTTTCTCTCTTATGGAGCTGTTCTATTTAAAATTCCCCTAAGGATCACAAAACAAATTAAGCAAGGTGATAAACAGTATGGTTATTTCAGATGCAAGAGGAGAATTGTACAAATGTAAGTTGCAAGCTGGTTGAACATTACTGGCAACAAACGTCTGAAAGCAAATTTCACACCCCACATAGCAATGGAGTGATAATGCCTGTAACATCAGAAGCAAAGACAGTATAACCTGAACGTCCAAACGTATTCTTTAAAGCTCTCATTTCCATATGCTTTTCATTTTGCAAATTTGAACTGAGATGATAATTTGCCTGTGATGTGCATTTGCCCAGTGCTCTTTGGCGGGAGGGGTAGGAAGCCCATTATTTCCAAGTCTCAACCTCTCTTGCTACTCATCAAACAGGTATGCAGCCTTCAGGAAAGCATTCATCTCCCTCTACTAGCAGGTCAGATGAGGAGATAACACACATAACTTCCCATCAGTTTGCTGGGATGATGGTGGACAACTGTGGATTTGAAGATTACAACCCCTGAAACAACTTGCGTGCATATATATCTTGGGGGTTGGGGGGGGCAGGATTACCAAGAACGGGTCTTTCTTGCACTGTCCTTAAGGGCATAATGAAGCAATAACACTAAACCTTGAGAGAAGAGCAGCCAACAACTATGGCAGCACTGCGAAATGAGCTCTGCAAGACTGGAGGGCAGCTCCGGACGGGAGATAAAGGATTACCTCCTCCCTTACGCTGCTGACGGCAGTGGGGGGCTGCTCCCCACCACAAGCAGCCTGCCTGATACTCCCACACCTTGCAAGCCACAGCTCAGGTCGCCCACGGCGTGTCCACCACTACCCAGGCACCCAGCCTGGTGCACTGATGTCGACGTTGTAAAAACACAAAGCGGACAGCTGCCACGGAAAACAGTGACCAGGTTGGTCCATGCATACAAGGCCATGCCAGAAGATTATGTTTACTGAGGAAAAAGGGAATAGGCTTGGATCTGGGAGAAGGCAGCCACACGTGAGCTCTCCTCATTCCAACTTAACGTAACACTGCAGTTAGAGAGGGCTTAGAAAGAGGCTGAAGTGTATGTAGAGCTAAACAGTGACTGTGGGGCTGTGCATCCCAAGTCCAGAAAACTGGGCTGTAACAAGGATAACTAGCCATTTGGTTTGGGGATTCCCTCAAATCATGCAAGCCTCAACCAGCCAAGCTACAGCAAACACAGCATTCACTTATCAAACTGATACGAAAGGGTACCAGTACTAACAACTCAGGAGTTGTTTAAAAGAAGCAGGTGAAATAAAACATTTGAACTTTGAAAACTGGAAAGGATGACCATTACTAACATATCAAATAGCAGATGCAGCTTTAGGGCTTGTCTTGTGGGTGACTCTTTCAGGGCACCATGGAGTGTTGTTTTAAACTGGATAATTATGTTAGAAGGAAGCCTAAAAGCCAAGATGAGGTTTCTGTCAAGAAGTATAGCATGCACAAAGTACTTCTGGTGTATCTGTGCAAAAGCAGATCAATTAATCCGTGAATTACACGGACAGCTGTAAGAATCTTTCTAGTGTGGTATCACAAAGAACATGAGGAGTCCTACAGCTAAGTGCTCCAGAAAGCTTCAAGCAGACCACACTGAAAGAGACTGCTAGCACAGTCTTCTTACAGTCATCTGTCCTCCAATTCTGCAACCACGCAAAGATCGTGCAATGATCATCATCTATGGAAAATGATTTATTGTAAGCACAATGAAAATGGGCATGATAAAACTATCATTTGCAAAGTCTCCAGAGGCTCAGAAGGAAGTAAGAACTACTGACTTAGGCTGGCCGAAACCTGAGAGAACCACCTCAACAGTACTACTGACAGGCAATAAAACCGCTGAAATCTGCATCTCCACGCTACTGAACATGATCCTGTTGTATCTTGATGCAACTGAAATGGTTACAGAGATTTATGGGATGCCATGAAACAAATCAATTATATACAAAATAAAGTGCATGGTCCTTAAAAATATTCCCACTGATCTTGCCACAGAATAAACAAGAATTGCACTATCCCCGACTCGTCTCTTTAACCTTGTCACGAGTACTGGGAAGACATTTTACCAATGCAGATACCATCCAGCTCAAGCCAGTCTAACACATAAAATTAGGAAAACGCGCAAAAATTCTGATACGTACCTGATCTATTAATCCTGTCAATTCTGTCCATGCTAGAAGAAGAGATTTTAATTCGAGGGCTACTCTGATTAGAGGATTCAGAGCCTCCATCAGCAAAAGAGTCTTCAAATGCAAAGAGTATTTCTTTCACGCATTTGTGACAGACACTGTGCTGGCAAGGAAGGATCAGTGGATGGGTGAATAATTCCTTGCATGCCGGGCAGATGAGCTCTCTTTCGATACCCTTAATGGTAGCCTTCATGACAGAAAGAGGGAGAAACAAGTGTAAGCGCAAAAAACCAGCAAGACTTATGGCACAGCTGCGTGTCTGCATGTCACCAAACCCCAGCTCTCTAGAATAATCGTTGCATGCAGTTTTAGATGGTTTTGAAGCACTCCTCTGGTTAACACTGCAAACAAATCTCGATTAACATTTATGAAAGCACCAACAACATTCACTTCAACCGAAACGAACACTGCCACTAGGCAAACTCAGTTCATCTTTAGGTCATGTCTGCATTGCAGGGGAGGAAGGGAGAGGAGGGGAGTAGTCTTAATTCCACTCAAGGACCTAGTGAAATGAAAGCAACCATACTTCTTAACAATAGGTATCCATACGTTTAACTCAGCTGGCTGGCTTGCTTTTGAAGGAAGAGGGGTGGCGGAAAGAGAAAAAAAGAAATTAAGTGTCAGACTGGCTAAATATCAGGCTTTCCTGCCACGTAATTGACATTTAAGGACTGAAACTGCCTTGACTTCATCAGGCTACCAGAACACTATCTGGTTTTTTATTTATTTCTGTATTTGGCGCACAAAGAGAGCAGCCCGTGGATCAATGCAGCTCTTCAGTAATTCAATGACCCCGCAGCCATCTGGCACCGGCGCTCCGAGGCGGGAGGATCTGCCGGCACCGCCGACGGCAAGCCCGGCCCCGGCGAAGCATCAAGTGGCGGGCGCCGGCACCGGCTGCAACAGCGCCCGCTGCTCCCCCCGGGCTCCCCACCACGAAACCGGGCCGCTTTCGTCGAGGAGCGGCCGGGAGCGGCTCCCCTGCGCGCGCCCACCCCCTCCCGAGGGTCTCCGTGCGAGCCCCGCACGCCGCCCCAGCACGGCGGGGCCGCGGCCGGTGCCGCTCCGGGCCGGGCAGGGGCGAGGCTGCCGCCGCACACCGAGGGTGGGGGGAGCGAGCACCCCCCTCCCGGCCCACCGCGCCCCGCGCAGCGCAAGGCGCAACACCGGAGGGGACGACAAACCCCGGCCCGCTTCCCCCCCCCCCCCCCCCTCTCCCCGCGCTCACCGGGCTCTCCAGCCGATCGCCCTCCATCCCCGCGCCTCCTCCGCCCGCCGGCTCCGCGGCGGCCAGCCCGGCGGGGGCGGGGGGGGGGGTTGGAGGCCGGGGGGTGCGGTCAGGCCGGGCGGCAGGCGGCCCGCCGGTGGGCGGGGGGGAGTGGGGGGGGGGGGGGGGGCGGGAAGGTGGCCCGTGCCGCCCGCCGGGCGGGGCCAGAGCACAATGGCGAGCGCGCGCGGCAAACCGGGCACCGGCGGCGCGAGGCGGGGCGGGGCGGGCACGCCCGCAGCGGCAGCCGCGCCGCCAGGGGGCGCCAGGGGGCGGCGACGCTCCGGGGCGGGGCGGGCCTCGCCGGTGCGCGGGGGACACGGGCTCTTCTGAATTATTTTTTTTTTTGGTTGGTTGGTTGGTTTTTTTTTTTTTTTTTTTTTTTTTTTTTTTTTTTTCTTCTTTTCTTCTTTTTTATCTTTTTTTTGTCCCTCTGTCGCCCATCCCAGCGGCGGGGGGGGTGGGGGTGTGTATTTCGTACTTTCCCGCTCAGCACCCCGCCAGTGACGACCTCCCGTGGTAAGTGACGCCACGCAGGCGTGTCTGTCTCCGTCCCTGGGGACAGTAACGCCGCCGTTCGCTGGGCGCGGGAGGGCCAGCCGGGCTGGGACATTTTAAGGGCGCAGTAGGCACGCAGCAGGTGGCTTCCGTGGCAGCGGGGACGAAGGAGAGGTGGGGGAGTTGTTCTGCTCGTCTGCACCTCCTACCCGCCCCTTACAGCACGTTTTCATTGGAAAAGGTGCAGCAAATTCCCTTTTCACCACCAGCCAGAAAGAACAAAAACCCTTCTAAATCTCCAGCTTCCTCGGGTTTTGGCAAGGGTGCAGATGCAACCATTGCAGACTCAATGCCGCCTGTAGTTAACATAGCATTAGGCTAAGGGAGAAAAATCACTAGTTAGGAAAGTCAGGAGTGAAAGCATACAGTGTCCTTACGTTACAGAACGGAAGGAGGTTTGGTTAATTAGAAGGAGCCTGGACTACGTGACTGATGAAATGGTGTCAGTTTGGCAAACCCTAAATTTGACCTACTTGCCTATTTAAAAGACTAACATCAGGATACGAGGTTCATTTTTTCCCCTCAGAATTACCATTCATATGAGTCAATAAAACAAACATGCTTGAAATGACTTATTTGGGTTTTGGTCACTATTTATACCTGGGCTTCAGTGGCCTGGACATGAACCTTGAAAGGAAAATTACACTCAGAAATCATGAAGACAGAGGTGATGGTTTTCCATTTCTAGCACTACAGAGAACTTAGTAGCGAACACATGTAAAGATGTTATTTCACATTTACTTTAGAAACTACCCTCATAAAAATACAGAGTACTGTGCTAGAAATTATTCTGATAACGCCAGTAATGCACAGTATTTATATTCAAACTGAAAGATGTCACTAAACCGAGCAGGGGCGGAGAACGGGTTGGGAAGGACATGAGTTGTCAGCCTCCCGACTACATTTTGAGTAATGATTTGCAAGCATCTGAATAACCATGTTAGCCCTTAACCACCTCTACCATCCCCAAATTTCCTGATGTTACAGGCAGACTTTAGAGGTTGTAGCTCTTAATAAGCCCTTGCCTACCTCAGCATGCTACTCAGCACTGATGCTGGATGTGGTTGATTGGGGGCCTATCAGCTGCAGACCAGAACAAAGTCCCTTCGGCCCTGCTGTCGCCTGTTAAACAGTATTAAAAAATTTTGTCTTTGGCAGCATGGCAAGGGAAACCGTTCCACACCTCATGCCAGAGGTGTAGGTGCCAGCAGAGGTGGGTGTTGCCACCGTGGACAGACCTGGAGCATGCATTTTCCTCCTGCCCTCCCACAGCCTTCAGATGGACCAGTGACACAGTTACCACCAGTACTTGTCAGTGACTACTCAATCCCTTAATAGGTCATTAAGGTATTATTAGCCTGTTTGTGTGCCTGTTTTCTCCTGCTTCAGGGTACTTGGGACCGGGGGATTTTAATTAACACCTCCTCCTCCATCACATTAAGATACTACATGGACGAAAAGGTCGTCCTCGAAGGCCTCCAAAGGGCAAAACTTCCCCTGCTGCACTCACACCTTTATACCAGCTTTTGGATCCTTCCCCAGCCTAGGGCTAATGCATTCGCAGTGTCAAAATTCGCATTAGCTCTAAGGTACTGTGAGGAAAAAAACATCAGTTAAGAGTCAGTGGTACATTAAAAAGGTAAGCTCGCAAACCGCTGCCAGAAGACACTCCTGTTGTTAGCCTCTGCAGAAGCGGTTAGTAAGACCAGCATGGCCACAGCAGTCAGACCTACCCTTCTGCTTTGCTTCCAGCCACATGCGAGCATCAACTGGACACCTGCTCTGCTAACGAAGGACTCCTTTGTAATACCTGGAAAGTGGCAAGATAGTTCAACGCACTCTTCCTAACTTGCTCCTGCCCCTTCAGCAGGCAGGGTCTGACCAGGCATTGCTGGCATTCCTTGCATTCCCAAAACATCATCACAAGACAGAAACTGGAGTGGGCGGGGGCTGTCATCTTGTCTTCCCTTCTAGCTCAGGTTAAATGTGCTTATTAATTTAACCATTGGTCCGCAGCAGTCTCCCAAGCGCTCATTTGCATTAATGATCAGTATAATTCAAAGAAGGATGTAGCACTGGTTTTCAACAATAAAAATCCTATGCTTGTTGTGCGGTTGGGGTCCTACTGCATGAAGCAACACAGCCCTGCCCCAAAGCGCCTGAGAAGGTCAGGCAACCTTTCGGTTGTCGTGTCCTCAGACCAAAGCTTTCCAAGACATCTTTTTTCATGCTGCTCTTGCAACCATGGCTCGAGCCTGAGCCATTTCCCTGCTAGGCTGCATTCCTCTGGCTGAACTGCTGCTACCTGCCTTGCACGATGCTTGCATCAGAGCAGATCCAATGTGCCCACAGCGCAGATACACAGGATGAAGACAGATTTGTTCCTGAGCTAATGTGACTTGTCTTGGGGACCAAGCTACCAAGGAGGCACTTTTCTCCCTGCACAGTGGAAGTATTTTCTGCCAGGATGGATGCAGTGGGGTTTTAGCCTGCATCCTACTCTCTGTAAATTGTCAGTGATGTGATTTGCTTTTCTACTAAGCCATGAAGAAATAAACTTTGAAGATGGCTGTTTTCCCCAGGATCTTCTCAGTCATGCAGGTTGAAAGATATACTGTTCGCTCAGCAATAAGGCAGGAATTTATGCTGCCTGAGAGAAGTGTGCCTGTGTTGGCTCAGGAATACAGGCTCATCTTTGGATACCCTTCAATTGCGTCACCTTGAAAAGCCAGCAAGGGCCTACAGACCTTGGGTGTTTCAAAATGAAAATAATGATGACTTGAGGACCTCTTGTCATAAAACAAAAATATCAAGCCCTAATCCTTTGATTCTGGTGATCTGCTCTGCAGAGATGTGCTACAAGCCCATAACCCTCATGGTCGGACAGTTTCCTAACAGATCCCATAGATTGATCAGATGGACTGAACAAGTTTGGAAGGTCACGAGCCACTGCTGTGCACAGAGCACTGAGCCAATAACAATCATGCTCACTGAACTGCCAGAATATTGGGACTGCAGTCAGCTTTGGGCAGGATTTGTAGCTAGCACATCTCAAAGTGTGCTAAATTGGCTCAGTGTATCTCTACTTTTTCACTTACTGCCACATGTACAGGACTCCACTTCATGTCCAGGACACATGGAAAGCAGCAGTTGCAAGAGATTCAAAGAGCAGTTACAGACAACAGGTCTACACCAAGGACTGTGCTGTTTCCCTCCACACAGTGTAATCACTTGCCAAGCAAATTAAAGAATTATAATGAAAAAGCTTCCCAAAAATACATGACATTCAAATCAGAGTGCCCTCCAGCTCTGAACTAGGAAAGAATCATGCCTGTAAACAAATTATTACAGTTTAGCAGCAAGGAAATGTAATGGTTATTTTTATAAGGATTTGGAATATGAAAGGTTTAAATTTTTAAAAAATGAATTTACAAGAAGCCCAGCCACAGTCTCAGGTTCTGACACCATAAAGATACAGGACAAAAAAATATGAACTATACACACATAGCACATGAGGAATTGCTATTCTGTCCTGCTGCCTTCTGTCCTTCAGACTGTAGCTACTCCTATCACAAGGGGCAAGGCTGGCAGCTTGCCCTTGCCATGTCACATCCCATGTTCCTGTAGGCACTTCAGAGAACCCACTGCTGGAGCCATGAGGACATGTCTAATCTGTGGAGACACACCTTTGTCACACAGGTTGATTTACCCAGCTAAATAACTCAGATTAAATGCTGTCAAAACATGCAAATTGCATTTTAACTCTTCTTAGCTGTTAGTCTTCAAACTTGGACTCTTCTGCAGTATCTAACTTAAGCCATTACCTGAAATTGAACTCCAAAATATCTTTACATGCTTTTTTAACCTGTCACCTTTTTACGCAAATACTCCTCACAATATAGATGTAATCAGGCACACTTCCAGATACTCTGTAAATGGAAGAAAATTGCTGTTAAAGGTCTATTCTCCTCATGTGAATGCAAACCCCAAACAAGTGCTTTCCTAGGCATAAGCAAGAAATATGTAAAGCCTCATCTTCCAAAAGATGAGCAAAACTCCAGTTCAGGTGAGCTGGGCAGCCCAGAGCAACCCGCCAGCCCCCACAGCTGCTAGTAAACTTTGCTGTATTTCCTTTCTCCAGTTCCTTATGTGATTCGTTTTTTATACCCCTCTGTACCTCTATCCCTTACTCTCACCTGGAGAAAAGTTGAAATGCTACCACGAGAGACTATATGAAACTCATAAAGTGACTCGCTACCACGAGTCACTATATGAAAAACAGGCAGGAGTGAAAGACAGGAATAATTGTCACTTGCAGGGCCCAGGTGGAGAGCATGCAGAATTTTAAATACTCTTAAAATTATTTGTATATATTTCCCATGTTCACATCATAGCAGTTTTATGGCTTGTTTTTGGCAGTATCTGTTTCTCCAAATGCTTTTTCTGGAGAAATGTTTTTAAAGCTGTTCTTTATGGATCACAAGCTGTCAGTTTCTGCAAACCATGCAGATGGTAGGAATAGACGGTAAAACAAAGGAAACAAGTGAGGGGAAAAAAACGAGGAGAGGGGTTCGATTAAAAAATGGAGCATGTCAAGATCTTTATTTCAATGAAATCAACAGTGAGTGCACAAGGACAGTGTCAGTGTTGCTGGCCTCTCTCTGAAATTCACATTGGATTATATTGGTTCATTGATTGTATTCCACTTACAGGAAAATGCCCAAAAATGGTTCTACAAAACGTATGAGAAGTATTGGTATCAGTTACCCCATCAGACACAAATATTTCTTTACAGCATCTAAAAATTCTTTTTTATTTATTAATAGAAGAAAAGCAGATTCATTCCATTGATGAAAACATGTACCTATGCAATTAAACCAATTTTGAACAGAGTGAGGATGAATAATTGTAGGGGTGTTCATGTATTTGGCTACTGCAGAAGGAAACTTATAGACAGTGAAGAAGAGAGAGGAAAAAAAAAGCCTGAAACCATTTCTGGAATATTATGTCACCCTGAGACAGTTGAGGGTCTGTCCTTGCTGTAGTTTGAACTGGGATTTGAGAGTCCTGGAAGAAGGTCATACAATCTCCTTATGCTTCAGTGCCTCTGCTACAAAATGTAGTTAATTGTTAATCTATCTCACTGGGGTATTTTGGAGTGCTGCTGTGACATTTGTGACAGGTGCCTTGGAGGCCCAGATATCTTCCACAGTACTGTAGTGAGCCTAAACAGATGTTGTGGATATATGGATTACACAAGAACTGTCTTACTGGGGCTAAAAGGGTTACATGGATCTTTCTGCTTCAGGTACCATGTGCAAGTTGTGTGTGTGAAACAGAGTCACCAGGGAATAATTAGTACAGATTATTAAAAGAGAGAACAGGTTTTTGAAGCTACAGTCCCCCATGGAAAAGCAATATATAATGATTTGCCCTGTCTGAGAGGCCTGACAGAGGCTGCAGGCTAAGTGGAAAACCAGCACGAGTGCTGGAAGAGATCATGTGCCCGGGGTCTATGAGCTGATGTACTGTGCTTGTTGGGACCCTACACAGCGAGAGGTGAGTGTGCGAGTGTAAAGTGTTATTATTATGTCCCGTTTCTCCAGTAGTTCTTTGTTCAGTGAGAGCCAGATGCAGTTAATTCAGATCATGTTAGTGCTCTCAGGCTTGATGCAAAAGCTTTACTGATGTGGGAGAACGGGAAAGGGAAAACTGGAGTGTTGAGACCTCTACGCAGTAATACCCTGCTCCTAAGCAAATACCGTTTACTCTGCAGAAGAGTCCTTTTGCTGGCATGATTTATGTCACTTGAGAAAGCAGTTTAATTATCCCAGCAGAATACCTCCAAGCTGCTGGATAACATCAATAAATTACAAAGGGGCTGTAATCTTAAACCCTGGTCCTGAGGTGAAGAAATGCAAAAGGAAAACATGGAGAGCCAGAGGTCTCAGCCCTGGCCCTTGGAGAGCCTCAAGCAGTAACCACCACTATGGAAAGTCTGTGAAGGTCACACAAGTGCTACTGCTCCTCTTCAGGTACATCAAGTGCCTCTGAGGACGGGACTTGGCAATGTGATGCTCTATGTATAAACAACAGCACTGTTTGCAATAAACATGCATATTTCACACTACTGTGCTAACTCGGCTGTCTGCCGAACCATATGCTCTTGCAGAGGGCATCTGACTCGAGATACCAGCACAGACTGTTTAACTGTGAGAGAAGGGGCAGACGTAGCAACCCCTTACAGGGAAATCACAGGCAAAAGGAGTTTCTTGCCTGAAACCCTTTATGATTTTGTGTATTGCATAATATGGAGAGGAACAAGACTTGGCCATCTGAATTTTCTGTTGGAGCCCGAGGCATAATTGCTGCTGGCCAAGGAGAAGCAGAAAACCACCCAGGGAACTTCTCCCTCACCCGTTCTAAAGGTTCATCCACGACTTTTCGAAGGAGTGGGAAAGAGGGAGGGGAAGGAACGGTGGGCACAAAAAATGGGGTGTGAAGGCAGTCTCTGGAGATGAGCTGGAAGATCTTCAAGATGCATTTGGCATAAACAATCTTTCCTATAACACCACTGCTTGCCACACTTATTTTTTATTTTAAAACTTCCCTGACTACTTCAATTTTTCTAAACCCAGAGTCTTCAGGGGAAGGGCTGAAGTGCTCACTGTTTTTTATGTGTATCAGCAGCTCACAGATACAAGGAGCTGGATTCCCCCCTTCTTTTTGTACGAAACCCACACGCTACTTTCCCTCAGAATACCTGCAAACTCTGCACCATTTCCCGGGGGCGACACACTCCAGCGCTGCCCGCAGCCAGTCCAGCTGCAGGTATCCCGAAAAAGCCCCCGGCCAGAGGCCGGCGTGGGCGCAGCCCCCCTCAGCGCCCCACGCCCACGGAGGAGCAGGACAAGCCGCCGCAGAGCCGGGGGCCGCAGGCACGCCAGGCGCCTAACGGTGCCGCGCGGCGTGGCACTTCGCGTTTCGCTTGGGAACTTTTCCACCCCGCGGCCTCGGAAGCGTGCGGCAAGCATCAGGCGAGCCCCCGAAGCACGGCTGCTCTAAAGACGGGCCAAGTTCCACACACACACACACACACACACACACCCCCCAGCAAAAAGGCAAATTAAGGCGGGAACCCACCCGACCCCCCGGGCGCATCCCCCGCGCCGCCCCTACCTTGTCCCGCTTCAGCAGGTCCAAGATGTAGCCGAAGCGCCCGCCGTCCGCGGCCACCGCCATGGCCGCACGCTCCACGCGGGACTGCCGTGGGCGGAGGGGGGGGGGGGGGGGGGGCACCGCCCCGTCGCTCCCTCCGCCCCCCGCGGTGCCGCCACGGCTTCCCCCCCCCCCCCCCCCCGCGGTGCAGCCGCCGTGGTGCGGGAGCTGCGCTGCCCGCCTCCGCTCCCCGCCCCGTGGGGGGATGCTCAGGGGCCCGAGGGGGCCCGTGGAAGCCTCTCCCCCGGCAGCAGCGCGGGCAGGCAGTCAGGGGCACGTCGGCGGTGCCCAGAAGCACCACCTCTGCTCGGATGCTGCGGTCGCCTGGGCTGTGTTCAAGCTGGTGAGGTTGCACCCACCCGTGGTCTCGCCACACCCGAGCGTTGCCGCCTAAAACACTCGCGGCCTTTGCTGAGCCCGCGGCCTGGGGCTGATGCCGCAGCCAGGTCTGCCCAGGGCAGCGCCCACGGTGGGCATGCCTCTTTCCAGAGAGACTTCACGGCTTCGAGTGGGATGCCTGCTGAGGTACAGCATGATGCATGTGACCCCAGGCTCCATCTGGTTTTCTTAAATTTCAACGTTTTGCTCAGATGTAAAATTGTGTCTAAACACACCTGCAGAGAAGAGCACATACTAAAGTAATGTACATAATTGCATGTACGATCTGTCTGGTGTGCTTGCACTTGGCTGGTGGCATGTCTGTGGGGTATCTCCAACAGGAAGAAACCTGGTGGTACGTCTGGGGGGTTAATCGAACAGGAAGAAAAACTTCCCGTCATCAATTTTTCTGCATCCCAGGCCTGATGCTGCCACTCAAGATGGATGCAACATGCCTGTGTACAACAGTGGCAGAAAAACTTGTCCCAGCAACTCAAGTACCCAGCGCTGCTTCAGGGGGGCAACCCTCAGGGCCCGCTGAAATGATCCCACCAGGCTAGAGGGCCAGCTACCAGGAGAGGCCCTGCAAAACCACCCAGACACAGTGGGCAAGGGGGCCCCACGGGACGGCTGGAGAATGGCGTTTGAGACGTTGCAGACATCGCACCCCTGCTCCGTGCCTGTCTCCACTCCACACCACTGCAATAGCTTGCTTCTGGTGGAGGCACCACAGGTCACTTCAGCCAGCAGCCGGCTCATCCCCTCCTCCTCTGGTCTCAAACTGCCCCAAACTCAAGGAACCCAGCCACCCCCAAGACCTGAGGGAGGGGGACGGGTGAATGGCTGGTCCACTGCTCTCTCACCAGCTTTCTCTCGGGCTGAGAGGTGGAATGGGACAAGCCACTCTTGCGCTGTAGCTATCAGGTAGCCCATGGTGCACATCACCCGTGTGTGGTGAAAACATACCAAAGGGTGTTTTATAACAGTATAGTGTATCCCCTCAGAGGCTGTTTTTCCTAAGCGTACTGATACAGTAGTAATGTTATCCCAGATTCTCTCTACAGGTTACTGACTGAAACCATATACTCTTTCTTTCTGAGAAAATGGGACTCATGAATAGCTACCAGACTTTTCTGTTACTAGATACTGTACAATTATATATATCAGATGACTCATTAATCAAATATCTCATTATTGGGATATAGACAGGCTTTTAGCATTCCACGTATCGCTTTTGTGCAAACAGCCCAGGAATAAACAATGGGCAGCAGAGCAGGGGACAGTCAGCTGTCATCACCCCTGCAGCTGAGAGGTCCTCTATACATAATTTAACTCAATGTGAGATATTTTGCTTCTCTGATCTAATTCCAGCTCATCAAACAGCAGTCATGTAGGAAATTTTTGCTACCGTAGTTTCTTTGGGTCAGCGCTGAGCGCTGTCAGAGAGCAGGGCTGGCCAAGGCTGGGACGAGGGACCGCCTGAAGGAGTGCCTCTCTTCTCCCAAGCTGTTCAAGTCCAGGAGTCATCTGCGGGACACTGAGTTGGTGGTGGCCTCAGCAACAGCGGCTGTCCCGTGCCAGGGAAGGTTGTACCCTGATGTCAGGGTGAGTCTCCAAAAGATAACCAGTGCCAAGGAGCAAACATACCTTTGACCTTACTGCTCAGCAATGACAGGCTGTGTGAAAAGGCAAGGAATTTACAACCCTTCCTGCACAGTGCAAGAAGACAAAATGCTGGGTTTACTCCACTGGAACCCTTTCAGCTGGAGGTGTGTCTGCACCTGAACCTCATTGTAGATTTGTTATGTTTGTGTTAAACGACCCCCAGCAGCCATCTCCCAAGTCCTGTGAGAAAAGGGTCTCCTCTGGTGCACGCACTGTGTGCCTGCTCTGAATTGGTGCTTTTGTCTTACGTTGTTGTCCATGAATCACAATGGTATTTTGGACTATGTGCGCTGAATTTCTAGCTGCTGTCTCACGATTTTTTTGCTGCACCAGTGTGATTAGTTTGTGTTTTGTTTTGTTTTTCTTTTTGTTACATGCTGCATATTATGGCCAGCCTGGGATGAAAATCAAGGACTTGGGACAGAAAGGATGACTCCTGGTTTCCCTCCCTTCACCTCCTCATGTCCTGCTTCCATAAATTGATCAACAACCCAGTCACAGCTGAGTTCTGCTGTACTCCAGAGTAGGGGATTGCTGTGGTTCTCATTAGATTGCTCCGCAAATGTAAAGAGATGTAAATGTAGCTCAAGTCAGAAGTTAGACAGGGCAAGAAGGATACAGGAGAAGATGGAAGAACCTGATGGTTCTTTCATGCTCTTTTCTTGGAATGGTTTTGTTTCAGCATCAGCTTTGTTAGCACCCCAGGTTCAGGTGGCTGCCAGCAATAGGCAAGCAGGAGGGAGCCACAAACCACTCTGCATTGATTTCACAGCTTCTGCAATGGCATCCTCCCACGCAGCTCTTGCTGGGATGATCCTGGCTCCTGTATGACAGCACTCTTTGCCATCGGCCCTGCAGAAGACTGTATTTCTTCAGAGTTCTGCAAGCCTGGGCAGAGCCTTGAGGACGGTTCAGTGTCATTATCATGAGCTGCCTCCATAGATCCAGACTAGTGAGGAATTTGGGAGTATTCTCTGCATCAGATACTGATTCCTGTAGCCATTCTGAGGACTCCCATTTACCTCCCCTCAGATGGAAGCCAGTTTGTGCTAGCCTTTGTCTTGAGTGGCTGCACGCTGACAGGGGAATGTGCACTTTGGAAGGCCAGAGACAGATGGAGGAGCTTCATGTTGCAGCTGGTGGCCCAGGGACTTTCACCCCTCTTGGTAACTGGTCGCTGTGTTTTACACAACCTTTACTGAGGTAGGCTGTATGTCAGAAACAGCTGGGAGCTCCTCACCTGTTCCACATAAATCGCAGATATGCAATTGCTTTTCACGCTTCTCCTCCTTTTTTTTTTCTTCTCTCAGGTTGGTTCCTTTCTGTGGAATCAAGATGTCTGAATATGAATTCAAACCTTCGGTTGTCATGAAATTATCAATCTCAGAGCATGCCATATTATGTTAAAATGAATCAGTAGAAAGTTTTTATTTGCTTTTTATCACTTGAACTTGAAGCGGGTCTTCAAAAATGCAAGGATCCTGGGCCAGATTATCAGCTGATGTAAATTAATTTGTATAATTTTATACCAGTGGAAAAACTGGCCCTATATTGTAATGCTGAAATGTCATGCAACACAGGGCTCTGCCTTGGCCCATCAGTATAGAAATTAAAATGTAAAGGAAATTTGTGTTTCCTGACCTGTGAATTATGTTGACTCTCCCAGGACAGCAGTGTCAGTTCTAGATTTTCTGGTTGATCTCCTTCTCCATCTTAGTTTCTACTTCTGAACTGAATCTGAGCAGCGGAGCCTGCTCAGATGCTCTTTTCTTTCTGTTCCCCTAGGATGGTGAGGTATTTTCCCATTTCTATTATACAGGGAATCCACTCCAGCACACACCCTTAGCAGCCGTCTAGCGTCCCAAGGGGGGGATCTTCTGCTGTGCACCTGTACACCACACTTGAACTTGTTGGCCATCATTACCTGAGGAAATCTACTTAAGCAGGGTTTGAAACCAGTTGCAGGTAGTCATATGGGAAGGGCTAACACAAATAATTCAGTACAGAGGAGAGAAGGAACGCTTCCATTTTATAGTATGCATGGGGAAGATGATTCTGTGTATATGTACTTCCCTCTCAGAGGACTCCGATGTCACTGACAATTGCAATGCCAGAGCAATAGAGATGCAAGAAAGATGATGTTAAAGGTGGTGGAAAACTGTGCTGGTATTCAGCATGAACTACTTCAGTGTTAAACTGCACATTTGAGCAAACATATGAAATAATGAAAAACCCACCACTTAAATGCATATCCAAGTGTGCGTGCCTCTGATAAGGCTTGTGACCTGCTTTTATTCTCTTAACAATGTTCAGAGGCCTGCATCCAGCTTGAGCAATACTAAAGAGAATTCATGTAAATAGTTTATGAATTTTATATAAACTGCTTCCTTCCACGGGAAGTCATGTAGATGGGAACTGTCACTAGCAGAAAAAAAATTGCCATGAAACAGATGAGACATTCTGATGACTGGAAAGGTTTTACAAGCAGGACAAATGAGACCAAACTGTATTTTGAAGCTCACAGTACCTGCATGCAGACCTAAACCTCTCCCTGCAATACACTCCATCCCCTCTAGTTCTTCTAGGCACCACAGGGGGATTTTTTTTTTTTTCCTTCCCCACCTGTGCTGTTCTGGGGAAGAAAAAGGAGCACAACTACCTGGAGTCTCTTTGGTGAACAGTCAGGGAACCATCTGCTTCTATGTCTCTTCCACATTCAGCTGAGGTCTCACCAAGGCCACCTCAAATAAACTCCTGCACCTTCTCCCTGACAACTGTGTTAGTAAATCCCACACAGGATTCTGATTTAGCCTGTGATTCCCTGGGATCCCCAGATCTCTCTCTGTGAAGCAGTTGCCAATTCACATCTTCACTTTGTGTGAGAGAAATTGTTTATTGCCTCCTCTATGTCTCTCGCCTTCCCTAGTGATCAAATTTTTATTCCCCGTCACCACAGTCTGAAACAGGGTTTTATTTATTTTTATATACTTTGTTATAATAGCTACTGGCAAAACCACACTAAACCCATAGCACTAACTATGGCAAACAAACAGCAACAATCAACACAAGATACCGAAGCAGTTCTGCTCCTGATCTGTGGCTAAGACAACATCATCCCTTGCTAATGGCCAGAAGAGTCTCACCCTTAGCCTGTACCTCTCATTTCTCTCACTTCTGGATGCAGGTCCTCTGGAAAAGGCAAATGTTATAAAATTCAAAGGTGAATTTCAAATTCACAATATTTTGGAGCCATACTTCCTGTTCTACTGTGCTCAGACTTTTTTGACATCAGAGGCACCTAGGCTTTTTGTCTTGCTCCATTTAAAGACACCTGTCCAAATACCATAAACACATTCATTCAGTATTTGTGAGGCACAAACACACAAAATAAAGAACAGAGTGAAAACTGCATCTGTACTATGTGAAAAATTATCTTTATGTATGATTTCCTCCTAGCCTGTCCCATGTGACACTAGCACAATATCACATGCCCCTGGGAGCAAGCTCATTTAAGAAATATGGGTTAAGAATGTAGACTACTATTAATATTTGATGTATTGAGTATGTTATTAGATATTTATAAGGAATCAGCTAAAGTACATAATGATGCATACCATGAATACATAATGTAATTGCCATTTTTTGCTACAACTACAGTTAATCAAGTTTGACAATATGAAGAGAATTTGGGGTGTCTAGAGTTTCAACAAATATTAACTGAGCAAAACACAGCAGGCTGGAGTCTATTATTTACTGATTCGATTCATTTACTTAAAAGAATGTGTTTAATGAAGAAATCAGAGACATGCAAATCAGGGAAAGATAAGGGAAAGATGAGCGCTGCTGAGATCTGCATGAGACTATGGCAATGTATGCTTTAGTGATTTTGTGTGTTTTGCAGAAGCGGCAAGTCTGTAACAGTGAGTGCTCTGAAGAAGGTGGCAGAGAGATGAAAGCTTCTCAGATTCAGCTGGCTTTCAGGGAGTATTACGCCCACCTACAAAGGTTGTCCAATTTATGCCTGCAAGGCTTAAATGTGTCAGCCGGGCTCCTGCCCTTTTCTTTCAGTTTAACTACACCAGGATTAGGTTTGAGTTAACTTCCCTTTTTCAAAACGGCATGACCGGTGTTCCCGCAACGAAACACTTCCCCTGCATTCACCCATGGGTTAATACAGTCTTTAATCCCCACTGAAAGTGGATTAAGCTCCCTGCGGATTGAATTTGCACAGAGGGAGGCCAGCGCAGACCCTGCTGTGCTCTGTGAGAGCCGGGCAAGTTATGACCCTCCCGGCACTGCCCTGCACCTGGGCAAGCCTGCCCCCATACTGGTGTGTCCTCCGGCCATCCCAGGCTCTCCAGACCCTTAACACCAATAATCTGCTTTTAACACCAGATTCCAACTGGGATCAGCACTTAGGATGCTGGGGCACCTGCTGCAGCCAACCTGGGCGGGCAGCACCGCACCGACCCAACGGGGGTTTCTGCATCTCCGCCCCCCTCTGAAGGCTGGCAGAGGTGCTGGTGTCCCCTCAGAGAACAACTGGCTTAAACAAGGTTGGTTTATGAATATAAAGGGATGTGCGGCGCAGAGCAAGAGGCTGAGAATGTCACTTAGGGGAGCTTATCTGACGTTACAACAAACCAAATTGTTCCTTGTAGTCCTCATGACAAGCTGAGGGTGAAGCTCAGTGACAGACGCTCCTGCTCCCTGGTCCCATCATGTGGAACATGGAGAGGATCTGGGGAAGCAATTTGTCCTGGATTTGAGGTGGATGCTAAGGCTGGCCAGTACTGTTTGGGGCCAAAACCCCCAAATCATGGTTCTGGCTGGTTCCCCGTGTGTGTTGCAGAGCAGGACAAGCCCGGCACCGCAAAGTGCCAAGCCAGCTCAGGGGGCAGTGTAAGAGAGCCACAGCCCCAGGTGCTTGGCTGTTGCTCTAGAAGATGTTCCTGTCCCATACACGCTGCAGTGCAGAGCGAGCTAGTACAAACCTTGCTGCGGGAACTTGGTAGCTTTTACCACATGGGTGATACGCAGAGGCACAGTCCCTGATGTTGGGAGTCCGGGCCCTGCCATGGGCAGGCAGACAAGCACTTATGCACTGTTCTGGAGCTTCTAGAAAATGAAATCTTCCTAGTTTTCAATGCAAGTTTCTTTTAATTCCTTTGACTTCTACAGGCCTCTTGACAGCTTCAGCAGTTCTCCTCAGCATACTTAGAAAGTCCTCCCTAATGCAGCAGCCTGAGTGGAAGAGATTTCCCTCTGATTCAGCTATAACGCACTCACGTCACAGAGGCACACATGCTTTGCGCTGCTGTGAAGGAAAATCAGATGCATGTTGGTCTGCCAGGAGTGGCTCTTCCCACCATCTTCCCCAAATAAATTGTCAGCCAGGGATTTCAAACTGGTTAAAGACAAGACAAACCCTTCTCCTACTAGCTAGGAATATTGCATTATTTATTACCTTTTTACTGTTTTCATGTAGAACTGGGGTGGGTGAAATGAACTATGTTGGCAAAAGGACATTTTTGCCTGGTTTTATTTATTTATTTAGCCATTACATTAAAGCAGTCAAGAATAATTGGTTCTTGACTGACACCAGTAGATGAACAGAAGTGTGTAGGCTAGACCTGTCTCAGCCTGAAAGACAAAGCACCTCTGAAGTGTCTGGATGTTCCTTTGCCAGTGTTTGCAGTGTACAGACCTTCACGGGAGTGACTGACATCGGAGAGTTTATTTTTGAAAGACAAAAATAAAAAATACTTTCTTTACATTTCTGTTCCAAATCTGGCTAGCATCAAAAAGCACCAGAAGGCTCAGCTTGTTCTGATGGCAAGAGTTGTCTGTGGGTAGCTGGAGTAGGCTGGGCAGCCAGCAAGGGGATGGGAGGGGGATCCAGTCCAGACTGGCTATCAATCAGATCAACAGCTGCTGCAGATTTTAATTTCCTTTTATAGAAGGGAGATCGTGGGAACTGTTGCTCTTCATAGCCTACGGAGTCTTTGGCTTAAAAATCTGCCCTCCCGGGGGACCAGACACTACGTAACATCTCAAATGCTGGTCTGCGTGTTTGCTCAGGTTTCTGCTGCAGCCAAAAGCAGCGTGCTTGCCTTTGCTTCGTGCAGGGACCTGTGCAGCCTTCCTCTTCCATGGCTCCTGGACCATGTCTTAGAGTCACAAAGGAGGTGAGAAAGCCTGCAACAGTCCAGAGGGGTCACAGGCGGGGGGTAAGGGAGGTGCAGAGTTAGGGCCACCCAAGAGCATGCAAGGGGCCCCGTGGGGCAGCGTGCAGGCTCCAGTGCCCACCTGGACCTGTGCTGATGGCCACCGAGCAGAAGAGCGCGCTGGCAGCCGTGACAGGGCTGGGGAACCGCCTTCCCAACCATAGCTGTCGTTCCCAACTCGGTCTTGGAGCCGGGAACACCCCTCAGTAGGGAGGGGTGTGTATTTTAGGCAGAGCGGGGAACATGTGCCTCTGCCTTGCTCTTGTATCAGTGTTTAATAAAAACTAGGATAACCCTGGGGTGGTAGAGGGGAAGGGGACAGGACTTGGCATATGGACAGGGAAGTTCACCTTGTCAACTCGCTTTACACCTTTTCTTTAGATGCCCACCATCACAGCCCTCACGCTTACCAGCAGCTCCTCATTCTGCAGAAGGAAGTGGCTTGAGACTGGAGTTTATTTACACTGAAAACAAATGTCAAGGCATGGAGCCATCAAAAAAATTTGGTGCTAGTAGCAGTTTGCATGGTCTGTGTAGGAAGCTATCTATAGCAACTGGGAAGGCACAGAGGCACATGTTATCACCAGTCTGCAGGATGCACTCTGTCTGGCCATGTACAGGGAGTTATAAATAGAGCTGTATACAAGAACATAGAAGGGCCCTGTGGCTGTGTTGGAAATCCTCATCCAGACACATCTCTAGCAGAATCCTGTCCTTGTCCCCCCTAGAGAGCTGTGTATGTCAGAGGCTATTTCAGAAGGATCCTGGGCAGCCAGCACCGCCCGAGAACAGCTGATCTGTGAAGTATGAGAATACAGACCAGAGTGCAAATATGCCCAATGCATCTAAGATTTCTGATTTCCTTTAAAGTATCTTTTTGCTATTTATAGAAACATCCCCCCGCCCCTTCCCATCTATGTACCTTGCAGATCAGCACTACATTAAACAGTCCCACCAGCAAAACTCTCCTTAATTTAAGAGTTTACAGGTCTGTGTGGAGGAATTAAAAAAATTTCAGCGTTAAAGTACAACTAAAGAACTGTAAAAAATATTTCAGGAGGGTCCGTAAGACCTTGAGAGTCCATCAAACTGCCCCAAGGCAGGATCAGCTGTCCCTAAATCATTCCTGACAGCTGTTAGTCTAACCTGCTGTGAAAGAGCACGCCTCATGAAAGCTCCCTGGGCAGTAGGTTTACAGAGATGCTCCTCAACGAGTCTGAAGTTAAAGGAGGCTGTAATGGTATAATAAGCAGTATGAAGGTTGGGTCCAAGATTAAAATGTAATTGTGTAAAGTGAACCTATTTCAGTAAGGCATGGTCATAATTTAAAGAAGGTTGCTAAATGAAGACTCCTGGACAGCATAACAGCAAATAAATACAGCTCTGTGCTTAAGGAAACCTTTGAATTATCCAAGGCAGCATGCAATTTCAACAGCAATCTTGCATATTTAGCTTTCTAGGCACCATAAGCACCACTCCTTTCCCACAAGCACTCAGGAAGGGTGACGAATAGAAAGCTGTGCCTTGACTTCTATTCTGTCATTTTCACATCAAATTGCCCTTTTGCAGATTTGCCATTAAAGGATAAGGAGGAACGTGGGATCCTCCCTTCCAGGGTGAGGCAGAGCCTGTGTCCCATGCACTGTAGCAAACGGCACAACGGGAGAGATCCGGATGGAAACCCAGGGGTGGCTCCTGCAGAAATATCTTCATGAAAGCCTCCATGCTCTCTCAGACTGTGAGCATGCGAGGTGGTTGGTTTAACTGATGCACTGGGTAGATCTTGGTCCTTGTACCGGAGCCTGGTTATCATCACTGTTCCAAGTTAACACAGAAGCCACCTTCACACACATACATGACTGAAACTGTCAAAACACAGGCTTCTACATGAGTATCTCCTTCCGTTAATTTGTGAGTTTAACATAAACAACCTAATCTGGCAAGTTGAAAGCTCTTTCCTTGCAACAAACTTTTCCCCTCCCATGCACATTTTGAAATTCTCATAGTGAGAAGTTGCAGATTGTCCTCAGATTTTCTCTCCCTTGATGAACTTCCCCTTTTTACCGAGGCAGAACTGTTTCCTTCCTCAGAATCCTGCTTGCTCTCCAGTGACGATACAGATAATGCACTTCAATGGAGACAACTGCATTGTGCAAAAGTGTAAACCTATAACATACTGTAACTACTCAGTGGAGTAATTTAGTAATCATTCAGTATGAAGGTAATGAGACTTTCTTCTCTTTCACCCAGTGCTTGTCTAAAGTGAGGAAAACTTAAGTGGTCTCTACTTGCAATAGCAGAACAAGATCTTTTCAGAACAACCACAGTATTCAACACCAACCTAACCAGACCAACATTCTCATTCAACTGATGAATTTTGGAGAAGTTTCACATTTTAGTTGCAAAAATAGGATCTGCTTACCTTACCCCTGCTTGCCTCTCCTTCTCATGCCCCAACAACATATCTTCTACCTCTACAGGGGCACCAATAGCAGGGGTTCTTCCAAAATGAAAGGAGATGGGTTGTCCGAAAAGGCTCTGACTTTGGAAATCATTGTTGCTTCCCCTCTACACAAGGGAACCCCAAGCTGAATGGCTGAGGATTCGCTACAAAGGTGAAATGTATTTTTCAGGAAACACTGTTGTCTCTACAGGGTATATCATTTTTGATACTGGCTTCCATGGAGAATGGCATATTTGATGTAGCTTCTCCAGCTCCTCTCAGGTTGTCTTTTACTTTGTTACAGGACATGGGAGCATGGAGCAAGGCAGACTTATGTGCTTCAACATACATATTTTAGATATTTTTCCAACGCCCAACCTACTTGTTAGTTTTTTTCACAAGTGATGACTGTTCTTTTTAGAAAAAAAATTCTCAAGATTAAAAGCTCATAGATATGAACATATTTAGCAACAGTCTTCCAAAACAGTGTTACTATATCTGCCAGCAGCTATGTACAAATCAAGTTGCTGTGAAAACCCTAATGACAATGTTTAAAACCTCAGTTCTCAGACCCTATTGAAAGGATACATTTAACTTCCTTTGTTCAGCAAGTCAGTTCAAAGCTGGTTTTCTGGAAGAGGAGGTAGAACCACAGACATAGTTTGTGAGCCTTTAGAAGATAAGGGCACCCAGCCAGCATACATTTGTCAGCCCAAGCCAACATCAGCAAGCTGTGAGTGTGGTTGGGGATTACATAAAGCATTGATTTTATACATACATTCTTGATAAACAGGAAGAATTAGGGAGCAGGTCTGTTGTACGACACCATTGCTGGAACATCAAAAGCTCGTGGTAGGGTAGCCATTCTGCGTGGGGCAAGCCCTGAGAGCCAAGATGTTTTACATCCTCAGGCACATGGTAAAGCCGTTTAATTTACTGATTTCTTATTTAGGTCTAGCCTCAGCAATGTAAAACTGTGGTTAACACAGAAGTATTACAGGTGTGTAGTAATCACATGGTTTGCTTTTTCTAGCTACATTTAAGCTTCATAGTGCACATTTAACTTTTAGCTGCATTTGGACATCTCTGTTTTAAAAGAGATTATGGACTCCTTATCTGCGAAATCGCTGTCCATCAATTTACCATTTAACATTTTTCTAGTCAGAAGACATGATAACCATAAAAATGGGAGAGGCAATACAATCTAGCATTAACTACACAGTCAAAATCAAAATGTCTGCTACCTCAGAACGTTCGCCATTTGTTTGCCTGACATCAATTGGGACATTAATAATGGCAAATCATGCATGCAAAGTTGCTTATTAGCACAGATTTTTGTCAACTTAAAAAAGATCAAAGATTTCAAACCAATTAAAATAATTAGATTCTCAGTGTGGGGTGAAGGCATACGCATTTTGCTGGCTTCAGAACAAACTTTGGGAGTTAATGGGAAATAAATGTACCTCCTGAAACCTTTAGAAAAGGGTAACTCTGCTGTCAACATTCAGCCTGAAAAAATGCTGTTATTTAGCTGGGGTAGAAAAAGGAAGTTGTAGACTAACTGGGGGCCAAGGAGTTGTGAAATGTAAAAACTGTGTAAATCACCCAAGGTAACTTACAGATACAGAAAACAAAGCACAAAATATTAATTGCTTTTCAAAGCAGAACACTGTTAAATTACTTGCCATGAGAAATTAACTCGTTATTCACAGAATGTTATTTTTCACTGTTGTCCCCTTACTTCTGCTTCTGTACCCTGATGTCCCTCACAGATGAGAACCTGGTCACCTATAGGAAAACTCAGGAACCATAGTTTCAGATTTTGCAAGTACAGATTTGCCCTATGATAATTAAACACATAATTCCTCATAAAACCAAGGAAGTATTAATATTTGGGCTGTTTCTCAGCAGAGACTCAGAGCACGTTATTCATCTTTTCCGAAATTCAAAGCTACCTCCTCTAACAGGTGACATACTAAATACTAAAAAACTCACAGACAGTTCTTCAGCAAGGCAGAGAGGTATGAGTAGCTACAGTTGCATATCATCTTCACTGTAGCTTCACCATGTTCCAAAAACCCACCCCCCCACTACCACGGCTCAACTTGTGGCTACCATCTGTTGTCAAGGTCAAGCAAATACTGGGCCATTTTGAATTACTTCTAGCCTGGGTGGTTTTGCTTGGTTGGTTTTCAGTCGATTCTCAGCTAGGTAGACCCCCATGACCTGAGTCTTCTGTTCAGAGAAGCTACTTCAGCCTTTGCTGACCAACATCCCATTAAGCCTCTCCAGGAAAATGGACTCACACAGGAACTGCTGTAGTGCACCCCCCGCCTGGTAGATCCTGTCTTTTAGGTATCTTTACTATTTCATCTGCAGCTGAATTTCAGGTCATCTCAGGATGTGGGAAACAAAACAAATTCCTAAGCTCTACCTTCCCCACCTCACTCACTTGAGTCAGTACCTCCCTCTTGCTCCCTAATCTATGCATTTACCCTAGGCAGCTCAAATGCTTTCCACCGGTTTGGTTCCACTCTTACTCCAAATTCCCTTCCCTGTTTTTCTCTTATCTCCACCCTCTGTATCTCCCAGTTTTAATATTCTCTTACTCTGCACCAGCCCTACTCAAGCACCTCATTTCCCCTCTCCAACACCTAGCCCTACAGTCCTCTTGCTTCCGCTGCTCCAGACTTCTTATCGTTCTTCCAGCTAGGCAGACTCTCCTCCTGCAAAGGAAGGTGTCTACTGGGACATGCCTAGATCACACATCTTACTTCCAAGCCCTGCCCCATGCTCCTTTCTCTGCTTTTCCAAGCAGACTGCCACCACTGGTGATATTCCCAATGCTGCCATGAAAATTAATGTGCTTATGGAAATAAAACCAATTTCTTCAAATAGGAAGGTTGCTACAGGTTTGGACACCATAACTGTTCTGGTAGCCTGATGATGCCCCTTGGATCTCTCCGACATGCGTGACAGGGGTACAATTATTCCACCCTTTTCACTTGCATTGCATTTCAAAATCAGAACCATGGTTATTCCTGAGGCTTTTTTTGCTGACTAAAAGTGTCTACGTGCTGTCTCTTTGGGCCCAGCAGTGCCAAATGGTGTGCTTAAACTTGTTTGGGTTATCTGTGCTTGGAAGTCCTTTAGAAAAAAGAATGTGGCTTAATGACTGGCAACTAGAAAGACATCCTAGTGTCTACTGTATGCCTGAAATGCAAACTGACCTGCCACAAATGGAAGTGCTGAAAAGTTATTTGCTTTGATTCTGAGCAGCATTTCAATCATACGAAGTAAGGCACCACTGCTAAATAAGCTGAGCCTGTTCATCATCTCCCTAACAATAAACCACTGCCACTTACTTTAAAGTCCAATGTTTTATACTTTATGCAGAATGGATAAGAAACTTAGAATTATTTCATACTAAAAGGGAAGTATGTATAAAAATACAATCACAGTGCAGTTCCACAGTTTTCATGTATTGCAAAGGCTTTGCTTTGTAAACAGGTTCTAATGCTGCTCTCACACACATCTACACTTCCAAAAGACTATGTTGAATCTCTCTTATTGACATACACCAATATGCCACACATTCATTGCATTCCACATGAAGAGATATTTAAGATGAAAACTCTTTGTCTGGCTAAGGATCAGCAGACTCTGTGCAGAAACTACTCAGAATAATTATAAAATCTGTTTAGTAAGGCCACACAACTTTGAAAGTCCATTATATTGAACAAAATAACTTTATTTGTATTTACTTGATATTTTTATTAACAAAGTTTATGGAATCTGAAAGTAAACAACAAAAGTAACTTTTAATTGAGACTTAATATGGGAGATTCTCTACCTAAAAATATGTCAAACAAAGATCATAAAGAACTCCAAGGATCTGTGCTATACTGTATGATATGTAAACAGGTTTTGAAAATACTTCCCCATTATATATTTTGACACAGTATGCACAAATTAAGTTTAACCGCCTCAAGGGATTACTTGGAAGTAAAGCCATTTGAAGAGCCATTTACAGTCTGTGGTGACAAACTTCTATATAATCAAAACAGTTCCTTTTTTCACAATGCAGAATAACCTGCTGAAGGCAACTCCCTATCAAAGTGATGCCAGTAACACAGATCTGATTGTATGACTCCAGCACTTAAAAGAGCACACTGGATATACATGGCTTTTAACCTTGGGCTACAATTATGCTACCAGAACTAAATTCAAGTCTAAATCAGTCATGTAGAGAGGTGTGTGCCGTCTGAACACTGCTTAGAGTCCTTGTTTTCCAGATCTGA
Source organism: Tyto alba (assembly GCF_018691265.1). Taxonomy (NCBI): domain Eukaryota; kingdom Metazoa; phylum Chordata; class Aves; order Strigiformes; family Tytonidae; genus Tyto; species Tyto alba. Next base: position 22,910,322 of record NW_024881275.1, on the reverse strand, counting down.
TGAAGGTGGTGAAGGCGCTCTGAGGTTCTTATGCTTACATTCAGTGCAGGATGAACTTTGCAAATACCAGGTTCTCCAATCAACGACAAACCACAGATCCCAAAGTAGGCATGTAAAGCATCTGAAAATAAGGACAGGAAAGGAAAAAGAAAATTATGTCAGGCTGTAACTGCCAAATGTTATGTTCCTGGATTCAAACCCCCCTGAATAATTACAGCCAAGAAAAACAAATAAACAGGTGTTACATTTTAAACTTGAGTTTTGACAGAGTAAATTTCTGCCCAAAGCCATCAGCATGAACTGGTAGTTCCACTGCTTTATTTCTTCTGAATGCTAAGGCCAAATAGCAAAAGATTTTGAGCATCTGGAATTAATTTCTGCCCACAAAGACCATTTTTTTTCACAAACCTAAAAGAATTTTTTGGCTGATTACTTGATGAACAGCTGACTACTGAAACACCAAAATTAGTGCCAATAGAGGCCAAACAGCAAGATTTAAAAGTATGAAAGAAGTCATTACTTTACCTAGCTTTCCCCCTTCCAGACTGAATACCTTAAACATAGGAATTCATGAGGTGGCTTGGTCAGCCATAACAGATGACTGACACCAAAAAGAGATACTTTTATTCCCCTGTCCCACACTGTTCCTCCTGCCTACCTTATACCAGCACTACAGCGTGCTGAACACCCTCCACGACCTAAAGCAACTGAAAAAACACAGAAGAAAATTAACCCAAGCAGGAGAAAATGGACAATTTTCTGACAGTTTAGTGAATGAAACTGGTTGGCAGAAGGTTCTGTGTCCTGGGTTGAGTGAGTGGTGGGGTTTTTGGTGGCAGAGGAGGGGGCTACAGGGGCAGCCCCCTGTGAGAAGCTTCTCAAAGCTCCCCCAGCTCCATGTCAGCTCCACTTCTGTTTGGAAAACTGAGCCGATCAGCTGCGCCTCTGCGATAACGTATTTAAGAAGGGACGTGGTGACGGGCAGTGGGACTTGTGAGGAGGAGTTGCTGCAGCTGCGTGAACACCAAGGTCAGTGGAGGAACGGAGGAAGAAAGGAGGGGGGAGGTTCCGGAGCAGAGACCCCCCTGTATCCTGTGGGGAGATGGCAGGGCGGCCCCCCCTGCCACCCATGAAGATCTACGGTGGAGCAGACACTGATTTATGGCCTGTGGCTCCTGCTCGGAATAATCAAGTTTCTGTGCCCGAAGAAGGCCGGGGTCTCATGGGAAAAGGCAGCCCCGCTGCTGCAATTCAGTGCTGGGAGGATTGCAGCATGCGGGGGTGTCCCACGCCGGAGCAGCTCGGGAAGGGCTGCAGCCCGTGGGAGGGAATCCACTTGGAGAAAGTCAGTGACCCATGACGGAGCAGTGTGGGGAACGCTGCGGCCCATGGGAGGGACTCATGTTGGAGAAAGTTTGTGGAGGACTGTCTCCTGTGAGAGGGGGACCACGATGGAGCAGGGGGAAGAAGTTCCAGAAGCTCCCCCCACCAAAGATAAAGGAAGTGGCAGCACTGACTGCACCCCCCATTCCCTGCCCCTGCATCACTGGGGGAGGAGGTAGAGATATCGGGAGCAGAGCTGAGCCCAGGAAGAAGGGAGGGGTGGGGGGAAGGTGTTCTCAAGATGTGGCAATGTTTCTCACTGTCCTACTCTGTTATGTGTTGTTAGTGTCTGTAATAAATGTATGTTCTTTTTTTCTTCCCCTAATGAGCCTGCCTTTTGCTTGTGACCATAAAGGGTGATTTTTTTCCCCATCTCAGTCCCATCTCGAACCCCAAGCCTGGCTCTCTGTCCCTTCTCATTTCTGGAAGAGAAGGGAAAGAGAGTCACTGTGTGGTGGTTGGCTGCTGACCAGGCCCAAATCATGACATTCTGATATACACCAAAACTAGTACAAAAAGGAGAATGGATGTGCAGCTGTACTTGGGGATGCTGAGAGGAAAAGAAGTGCCTATGGGCAGCAGTAAGCCATTAGTTTGGATTATCTGCCCATGAAATCACAGGCTCAGCTGGAAAGAAGATTTGAACTTAATGTGCCCCTTACAAATTCTCAACACTCAGTAACCTTTTGAATGAGCCAGTAAATTCACACCTGACTAAAATGATATCACAAGGTATCTGGATAGAGAAACTCTGCAAGAAGGCTTCTGTTTATCAGCAGTAACGTGCAAACACAAGCATGCCCAGCAGATACAGCCCCTACTGACTTTGCAGAAAGTATGTCAGGCAAGGAGACCTCAACTTCAGGAAATATAGTATATTAACCTCTACGGAGAGCTGCACTGATATGCACTAAAAACTATATACAAACCTAATTACTTGTATAAGGCTATTTACTGGGTTTAACCACGGAGTTCAACAGTTGTGAAAATCCATGCTAACTTAACACTCAAGTTAGTTCTAGCCAAAACATGTATATGCAGACCATGTACTCCTCTGTTCCAAGCTATGAAATACACCAAGTTTTTCAAGGTCATAAAACAGAACAATTTGTTTCATAAGTAACTCACAAACACAGAATGCAGCATGCAACCTCTAAACTGCTCTTCTGTTGTCTTTTAAAAACATAACAAAGAAGGATGTATTTATACTTCCATGAGAGCAAATGTCACTTCAGTGTTTCATATGTAGTAATTGCGCATACTCATTTTCATCCTCTCATTATTTTATGTTAAATCTTTTGACCTTTCTCTTGCATAACGTGTAATTCACATGTGCTTCCAATTCTTTTATACTGCGTATCATTTAAAGATAAAAAGTGAGATGCATCAGAGTTGCTGCATGACTTCCTGGGGCATGCAGCAGTGTAACTAGCAATTTAAAAGAAAAGTTTATTTACATCTAGTCATAAGTTATGCACAAGTCTGAAAAAAAACGCAAATGGCTTAGGTATGTGTTCTAGCTGCAGATTCACCCTGGTAGGTAGCTAAGCATCAAACAGCTGCTCACTCACTTCCCACCCTCCACCCCGAGTGGTAGAAGAGGAAATGAAGAGCAAAAGTGAGAAAACTTGTAGGCTGCGATAATGACAGTTTATAGGGAAAGCAAAAGCTATGGCTGCCAGCAAAGCAAAATAAGGAATTCATTCACTATGTCCCATTGGCAGGCAGGTATTTAGCCACTTCCCAGAAAGCAGGGCTCCATCACATTTAATGGTTAGTTGGGAAGCCAACTAGCATTTAAGAGCCTTTTGACTTTTTATATTTACTTTCAGTGACGAGGAAGTTTTCTAAGCTCACTGCTCAGTAAGCACACTGGTCCAAAAAAAGTGTTAAACAATGCTACTGGCCTTCAGAACCAACCATGTATTGTTAGTACGTTAGTAAAGTGAGAAAACTTTATTGTGGAGACATACAACAATCAACAGACAGCTTGCCTTTCAGATACTAGGCTGAGCTGTGTATGTATGCCAGTGAAATCACAGTTCCACGGAAACAACGTTTGCAATGATGCATTTATAGTCATTCTTCACATTAGAACTGCATTAACTTTTGACTCTTTCCTTCAAAACACGAACTCAGACTTATGTCATCAACTGTCCCAGGAAAGAATGCTGCAATAAGCCCACCTATCACAACAAAACAAGAGACTGCAAAATCTTGCTTTATAGAAAACAGTAGTGTCTGAGCTGGGACGCTGCACAAATCAAAGGAAAACAGCTTCATTATTAGTCTAGCCTTTCTCAAATCTTATCTCCAACAATCACAACTATGCTAAAAGACAGGTTAAGGAACTTTGCACGTCAGTGGGGTTTTAAACACATTTTTTTTAATTGCTAGCTCACTAAGTAAATGGTTCATCAAGATCAACAGAAATATTTCCTCCAAGTGATACTAACTGATCTATATAATGCAGAGTAAATACAGCAAAGTCCTCAGGAATCCTAGACTGGTTTCCAGGGAAGTGAGGGGAGCACATCTATGACAAGCACTGTGTTTTCAGTCTGGGTCCACCCACACTCAACTGTTGCTTAAAATAAAATGATGAAACGATGAAATATCAGGGCACAGATTCTGAGCAGACTCATCCTTTATTATGACTAAATTTTTTCCTTATTTGGTCAGTTTACAGACTATTTATCATCCTTGTACAAAATGTCACTGGGCAACACTACTGGCACATAGTTTGTCTTCACAAGTTTGCAATACCTTCACTGAATTCTAGCATCTTTTAAAATTTTGAAGTATTGAAATTAGCATCTTTACAAGCTTTTTCACTACTTCAAATCATCCACTTATAAAAGGATAATAATTAACTTTCAGATCTACCATGTACAATTGCTATGTGTAACTACAATCTGTAAATCACAGTATGTAATATGTAAACTTTGACTGGTTTTACATACATTAATGACTTCTGAATAAGCTTGAAGGATTCCTTTATTAAGGAAACAAATGTTTTTAAATATTTTGCTCAGGTGATTTACAGAAATACCCACTGCACAATATTCCCTTTAACCAGGATAGTTAAAACACATATGGAAAGGCTTGTGCAGCTCTAAATAGACAGTGATACTCTTAGCAACAGTCTAAACAACAGCTCACTTGCTTTGGGGCTGAACAAGGAAAAACTACACCTTCCTGTTTGCACTTAAAATATAATGAGATTTTAATGATTTAAGGTGGGGGTTTTTCCATTTTTTGAGGGAGACTGAGGAGCAAATTCCTTTACATCTCTCAGATATCTGACTGCTGGAATGTATTTCTATCTTAGAACACTCATCATAATTTTGAAAAGTAAGTTTACCTGGATGGCTATCTGGCCACTTGGCAAATCCACCAACAAGGCGATCTTGAGTTGACAAGATGTAATTTCGGTTTTTCTCAAAATCTGTATATTGGAATATGTTCAAGAGCTGAAAAGAAATTAGACCATTACAGTAATACACTAAACCTTAGTACGTTTTTAATACTAAAATATCGTGCCTATTTATGAGCTAAGCAGTGATAGCAGAGATAGCACTAATCTGGTAAACCTCCACATCCTGCGTTTTTGCAAGATGAAGGACGTTCATAGTGATCTCTGCATATGTATGCATTTGTGCCAAATATGTAACTCTTTCAAGCAAAGCAAAAATGTGACACTTAAAGAAATCAAAACAAGTCAGTAACTATCTTGTAGCTGTTCTGTACACTACCTTCAATGTTGCTCCCACCCAAAAGGAATAGCAAGTGTCTACAGGTTTGTTGGGCCGTCCATGGTAGCCACTCTGTTGTCTCATTATACACCACCTTCTTATTCTGTTCAGTTCTTTTTCTGAAAAAACTTCCTCCAGTTTACCCATCAAACACAGTGACGCGATACCACAGAATGTAGAGCCACCTGTGAAGAGAGAGTTGGTTTTCTAGTGTTTTGATACTCAGTTTTTCACTGAAGCCTGTATGATCTCAGTCAGAACTTTATAACTAGGGTAGCAATGACAATTAAATCAATGGACTTTTAAAAGTAAGAAAGAGTTAATTTTAAGTCTAAAATCCAAATAAATAAAACCACTTTAGTTCAGCACGTATGTCAAAGGGGCGAAAAAACTGTCAACCCAACTCTTGCACAAGAAAACCTGCATTAATATCCTTAAAGCTGGATTGACTCTCAATGCTGCGCAATTTACATTACACAACAGTCCAGAAATCAGTAAACTGCAATGCAACAGATAACATTTATTCACATGTAACTTAAAAAAAGAAAGCTGTTGAGATGCCAACGATCAAACTGAAGGAGAAATGCCAAAGGCAGCCTCAGACATAATCCCCCAAATGATATAAATAGGCAGAAGTGTCTGATGAGCAGAAAGCCAAAAAAAAAAGTTCAGGGGAAAAAAAAAAAGGCATGGTTAATCCTATGAAAGATCTTCTGGACTCTCATGGTTGTAATAAACACAAATTACACTTCTAAGGAACTTCCTGTTGTCAAGAAAACTGCACGGTAAAATTTGGAATTAGAAGAGAAACTCGTGTTCTTCATGTATCATGGCTATCCCTTTTTAAAGCCCATCGAAACTCATTCTGAGTCCATGACCCAATATGATAAAATTACAGCCTGGAAGACCACAAGCACGCTATTGATACAAGACTTGGGGCCCAAAGTTTCTTACATCATCCTGGTGCTCAAAGACCCCAGGAACTCTAAGTTTATTTTCATTCTGATGTGAAATGCAGCAGGAAAAGGATGTTGAAGTAATGTTATCTGTTATCACTAGCATTCTACAGTAACTTAGTTAAATTATACTCCTGTGTATTTAAAAAATTAGTTACGTTTTTCAACTTCACCCGTCCTGCAGGAAGAAAACAGGTGGAATTCTATCAAAGACTAATATAAGGATAAAGCTAGCAAAAATTTGATAGATTTAGTATCAGTCACTAAGAAATCAACAGTTTCTCTGTCACAAGCAGACCACTACTTCAAGACATAGAAACATTCTGCATAAAACTATCAGTCTCTTGAGAATTCCCATCTTCACAACTCCCAACTGTTCACAAAAATTAACTGCTGCTTCAAGATTTGAGCCCGCAATGGATGCAGTAATCTATCAGAGGAAATGTTTCTAGGTTTTACTAATAGCTACTGAAATTGGAGATTATCAGGCCTCTCACACAAAATCTCTTGCAGATAAATCCACAGGGTAGCAATGATACATGTGGAAAAAGTTTGCTCTGTCAGCAAGGAATGAGAACTACAAGCCAACACCTTTCACAAAACATTCACAAGGTAAGATTAATGGAGTTGATACATTAAGAGGCGACCTGTCTGACAGTAAGCTTGAACTAAGGTAAGAAGACAGATGAAATTGAGGCATATTTTAGAATCGCTCCTCATTTCACTTCCTTTAAAATCAGAAAAGAAGGACAGGCATGACACACCCTGCAACTCTTACAGCATTTTCAATCTCAGTCTTAAAAACAGGCGTAGAACATTTTAACATTCTTACCATGAGATTCCAGTCCAGCTCCCTGTGCCAGGCCGTTATCATAAGACTGAAGGAAAAAACCCCACAAATCAGTTACTTTAGAACCACATCACTTTTGCAGACATGCCAATTTCTCAGTTTACTAGCAAAATTATCATCAGACCATAACTACCATTTAAGCTGATTAAATTCTGAACCTTTGCCTCAAAAAGGTCTTGGCACAAAACACTTAACAAATCAGCCTTGTTTCAGTGCATGCAGCTTTCATGACTTCATTATGGAGTTCATTTTAGTTGTGACGTATGTTAAAAGTCTGAAAATGGGTAAACATGTCTTTGTCAAAAAGTGTGTGATGCAGATAATCTTTAAAGAAAAAGAAACAACACTGGTTTTGTCTTTATAAAGAGAAAATGGATTGTAGTTCCAAACAAAATGAAATGGATAAATTACATGTGTCAAACCCAAGAGATGGTTAACATACAAAATGGCAAAATGCAAGGCACTACTGTGTGTATGATACTCAAGCGTAAGAAAAGCTTTAGTAAGGAGCAAGAACATCAGGCTTTAAAACAAATGAAGGGGGAGTGAAGGGGGGAGGAAACCAGAAGCTCCAACACAATAAAGCATACTATTGGACTAAACCTATCCTATAAAATATTACTGTTAAAAAATACCTTAACAATGCTGAAAAATCACTTTAAGTGAAAGAAAAGGAGAAACTTCAGTCTGATGAGCAAAGCACCAAGAATATTGTAGTACAGGTCTGTTAAGAGCAATCTAGGAGCAGGTGATATTGTGTATGTAAGAATAACAATTTTTCTTGCCTAAAAGTTCATTAAATCATTTTGTGTAGGAAACAAGAGATCACAGTAAGTCATTCATAAAATGGAAAATGTTTAATTTACACAGTTCATAGAATACTTAATAAATAATCACTAGGCAAAAACCAAACTGTTTAGAAGGAACAAAAATGAAGTTTAACTTTTGCAGGTAAATTGCACAGATCCTACATCTTCTATATTAACTGCTCAATTAATGATTGGTTCAATATCTGATGAGACAGTTAGAAAGCAATTTTAACTTCCCCCCTTTCTTCCCCCAGGTGTTCACTATGAATTTCTCAGGTTTTCTCCAAAATATTTTAACATTGGATAGTAGATACAGGACACTTTGATAGATCACTAATGACTCCCACAGTCCTAACCAAAGAATGGCTCTAGCACATCTTTAGGAATGATCTAAGTATTATTTTGTAAATCTGTTTTTAAAGCTGACATTGAGAAGAAAAAATTAAATGTAAGCAGACATAGAAGCTACACTAAGACTGTATTCATCAGTTTTTGAGTTGTTGCTTCAAGATGAATCAACTAGTAAGACTAACATCTGATACATACACTTCAAACTGCAGCTTGACCTCCTAAAGTTTGTACCAGTCAATTTCAAGTAGTTCCTATGATCATCTGAATGTTAAAACACATAGTATAATCTCTTCACACTGCCTTTTGAGAACGCAAAGCAAATGTGCTACCACACTCCACAGACCCATTAATTGGTAAGCAAAAGCAAGCTGATTAGCAAAGCTATGTTGGCAAAGCTAATTAACTCTACAAACAGTAATTGTAAAGGTGGTTTACTTTATGTACGACAACGTAATTAGCTCTGGAGAAAAGATGTTAAGTGTGCATCCCAGACAGTGTACTATGTTGGGCTTGAAATTAGCTTGAAATTTTGATAACTGGCCTTTGGCTGACTGGTGCCTATTTATTTACACACAGCAGCTGCTCTTTGGGGACTTGTGTGCATTCAAGAACTAGGAAAGTACTTTTGTTTCTTTGTCCTTTTTAAAAGACTCAGTAAATTATATGCAAAAGAGGCTCTAGGTTACTGCAACATGAAAACTGCATAATTAAATACTATCTCCAGGAAATGTATAAATCCATTTGGGTACAATCTTTGCTTCACAGTCTGAAAATTCCACAAACAGCTTTATTATATCAACACGCTCATATACCTGCATTTCAAGAGGACTCTACTATGTTAGAAGAAGCATATGCTTCTTGCAATATCTCTACTTAAAAAACAAATTTGCAGTAAACCAAGCAATGTTGCAAAAAGCAATATTTAGTGTTTGTGGAAGTCATTCAAAATTTCAGCATCTGAGTGTCTGTTGTTTTTTGATTAGTGATATATCGGCCTTTTGAATGTGAAAGCCAAAAATCAACCTATGCTAGTAAAAATTGTATAATTGGTACCTGGCTATTTTACTGACAATAAAACTGATCCAGACTTACTTTTTTGATCAGTATTGTATAAACACTTTTTAGACAAGTGATAACAAGAGGGCTATCCATTCTGTATGAAGATTCAATTTTTTTTTAACAGTTATTTTTCCGAATAAACCGAATGAAACAACACCACCATTGTTTGATGTTCCAATCTTCTGCTGTTCTTGACATGCTTAACTACATAAATCCCCTCCCTCCTTCAGCCATATTGAATTATATCTGTGACAACTCTTATACAGCATCACTAAAGAGAAAAAATCCAAAGAATAAACTAAAAAAATCCAGAAGCATATTACACAGATTACTGTTACTTATTACAAAATTTAACCAGTCATTTTACCCTCCATCCACATTAGCTGCACTTCACATGTATGCCAGTTTGGCTAACTGAAAAAAAATTTAACTATCCCTTGCTTCATTTATGTGCAAATTATGACATATGATAGTAAAACCCACACCTTTTTGTCACAGGCATTTACTACTGAGCAATGCAATCTCTTTTGCTTTATAATTAATGAAAGTACCAGAACAAGGTAACTTTGTAGCAAAAGAGTAATAAGAATTTGCAAGAAAGTCTATAGATATATTCCCTGTATAGTTAGTTACACAAGGAATAAGAAATAATCTCAAATAGAATTTACTTTGAATGGTAATATATATAGGATATTTTTAGCACCATCTACAATATCTTACCAGAAGAAATCAAGCTAACAATCTTGGATACCACATTTCAAATTCACTGTTTTTATTTAAGAAATACTTGGGTCATGTGACAGGTAATTGAACTGGAATACACCTCCAGGAGGGTCATGGAAATGAGAGGAAGGAACAACCACCACTGTGAAATGATTTTTGCAAAGGGCTACTCCCCAAACGTTTGAGACTTCTTCAAACACATCTTCAACTTTATGATGTGACCAAGCAGGATGCAGAGGTTTTGTGTATTTGCCTAGATGTGCCAGACACTGCAACAGAGTTACTGCATTGAAATACTGGTCTGACCAAGCACTGCACACCCAGAAAACCCAGAGAAAAACTAGTGTACCTGTGCATGCCGACCCTGCAGTTAATTAACAGTATACCAGTACTTTTAAAAAAGAAGTCCTACTAAACACAGTGTAGAGTCAAACTGCCAATTCACAGCAAACCTGGACAAAAATACAACATCTGTTCTTACACATTAGCACATTCTAAGATGACTGCTGCCCACAAAACACTTGCTTACAGGATCTCTTTAAGTTACTCTCTGAGCTAGCCAGGAAAAGACAGTCTTAAATCATGGTAAAGTCAAGTCATGGTTAAGAAATAAAGATAGTAACTTTAAAATGTAGTAGGAAATAGTACTTTGAGAATACTCACCATACTTCTTCTAATGTAGTCCATTGCTTTTTTCATATCCATGCCTGACCAGTCATCAAGCATGTAGCAGATGCAGGAAGCACAGTACACAAACCTCATATCATTCTCACTTCCTTCCAGCACTGCACAGAAACTGAAAGAAATGTTTTGGTCATTATACACTATATAGCCTCTTATATTTTTATTTCAAAAATTAGTTACTTGTGTTTACAGTAATCACATAAATATCACCCAAAGCTATGCTAGATTTTCTTTTCAGACAATATGATTCTAACTAAGCCAAGCAAAATGAATATTACTATTAACAGTTAGGTGCCTGGGTGACTTTGTTTCCAGCAATGTAATGACACTGGTTTTTACTTATTCAGAGACATTAATGCTTACAGTCTTTCACCTTTCACAGTATATACCTATGTATGAATTACCATTTTAACATTCAGTGTTTTGGGCAGAGTTCTTTGCCTTCCTAAAAATCTTAATAGCTCACAAGGCTTTCTTTTCTGACTGCAATTTCAGGATCAGTTTCCCATGTATGTATAAATGTAATTATTATTACTACCATTTCTAATACAAATGGGAAAACTACCTTCAACCTAGCTTTTTATTTCTGATGGCTACAATCTTTCCAAACTCTATGAAAAGTTTTAAATTGTTGTACCTGAGTAGGTACATTCCTGTGCTCTCTGAGAGACCCTTAAAATGAAGGTGAATGCTGTGATTTGGATGTGTGTATCAGAAACAGTGTGGCCAGCGGGACTAGGGAAGTGACTGTCCCCTGTGTGCAGTTTTGGGCCCATCACTACAAGACAGACATTGAGGTGGTGGAGCATGTCCAAAGAAGGGCAACAAAGCTGGTGAAGGGTCTAGAGCACAAGTCTTATGAGGAGCAGCTGAGGGAGCTGGGGTTGTTTAGCCTGGAGGAGGCTGAGGGGAGACCTTACCGCTCTCTCTCTACAGCTGCCTGAAAGGAGGTTGTAGCGAGGTGGGTGTCAGCCTCTTCTCCCAAGGAGCAAGTGACAGGACAGGAGGAAATGTCCTGAAGTTGCTCCAGGGGAGGTTTAGATTGGATATTGGGAAAAATTTCTTCATCAAAAGGGTTCTCAAGCACTGGAACAGGTTGCCCAGGGAGGTGGTTGAGTCACCATCCCTGGAGGTACTTAAAAAGAGGTGTAGACATGGTGCCTGGGGGCATGATTTAGTGGTGAACTTGGCAGTGTTAGGTTAACAGCTAGACCCGATGATCTTAAAGGTCCTTTCCAACCTAAATGATTCTCTGATAAACAGAAGAAGTTTAATTGCATGTGACAATAAATAAACTTTTAACTGTTTATTCTGTGACTCACTGTCTGACAAGCCTCCATTTGGTTCAAAGAGCTCTTCCTGACAAATGTCTTTTTTAAAAAAAAAAGGTCTTTTAAATATGACTATTACCACTTTAACACTCCCTCTTTGGCCCTGCAATTCAAGTATATACCCCATTGTCTTCTTGCATAGAAAAGCCTCCAACTGGGAGGCTGGGAGATATTTTTTCACTTCTAACCCCAATGCTGCCAGGCCCTGTTCTGTGCAGCTCAGACAGGGATGAACTCCATTACTCTCTGGTTGTGGCACAGGACATCCTGAGAAGCCAGGACACTTCTTAATATGTGCCAGTACTATGGTTTACAGTCTCACAACATCCTCTGGTGACAACTTCACTGGTTTAGTTTTTGTTTCTTCACACCTGTTTTATTAACTAGGACTAGCATACTTACACTAGGGTAACACCGGAAAAATACCTCTTTCCCTCACTAAGCTCACTATCTGTTTCCACCTGAACAAGATGTTAGCTCAAGTCCTGGCCTTTACACATCCTCCCCCTTTAGGGCAGTAGAAGCAGTTTTCATAGCTATGAAAACGTCTGTCACTAGAAACTGCCTCCTGCCAAAGTAACAATTCTACACCAGTGCAAAGCACTAGAGGCTAGCTGGCACTCTTCAGCAGGGAATATAGAACACAGGATCATGTGTAAGAGTTATCAGTCTGTACATTAAAACCACAAATGATACAAACATGTAGAAGAGGTTAACTGCATGTAGCTTAGTACTGTGATCAGGCAAGATGACAAGTAACCATTTCAAGATGCTAGTGAGCTGAAAGCACCTCCTTCCTTTTGGATATACTTTAAAAACAAAAATAGTTTGACATGTAATAGGAATGCCTGGAGCAATGGAACAGGCACCTCCATGTGCTTGAAGAAACTACAAACTACGGCAGACCAACAAATATATGAATATGTATCTGTATACATACATTAGAACTTGGCCCATTAAGGCCAGTCTGCTGTTACAAAAACCAGAAAACTGTAGTTCATATTCACCACTTACATCCTAAACATTCTGGCATTTTGTGCTTTTCTCTGTAAAAATCCATGCAACACTGCATTTTTATAGTTGCATTACCAAAAAAAAAAAAAAAAAAAAGATATCTAGGCTATACACAGCTATCTGACCAAAACAAAAGCTTTTTTAACTCATAAAAGGTGATAGCAATTTCACTGCAAAGTGAAAGATAATTTCTTCAGAACATTTCTATAATTCTTCATTTCTTAAAGTACTCTCTCAAAAATGACGTTCAGTAAAATTTAACAACATCGATCATGTGCACTAGCAGAAGTTTTCATTAAGCTACCAGCTTCAGCCTGCATTATAAAAACAAAACATCCCACCAATAGAAGTAAGCCAAGTGGTGTATACTATCTATTAAAAAATGCATGCAAAAATGACAGATCTCACAATGAAGTTTAGTAATATTATACTCCTATTACAGGTAATATATAGGCTAATTCATCCTGCATATTGATATCTTTAATCTCTTAGAACTAAATAAAGCCCATCCTCCCACTAAGCAGAGCAATTATCATCATAGTAATGTTCCAGGGCCCTGCAAAAAACAGAGTAAAAACATGGAAAACCTCACTTAGCTGAAGGACAAAACAGAAAAACTACTATCCTCAAGACATAAACCAATCCACTAACTTTCCAGGAATAAGTATCTACAGTTGCAAACAAATACTGTCATTCATATGAAAGCAAATCTATATATAAAGTGCTGTTTAGTCCTGTAAACTGACATGCATTCTATGACTGATACTGATTACCCACCAAAGTATTTTCCAATAAAAAGAAAATGTTATATAGCTGCTTTCAAAAAAACCACATTTCTTATGTTTTATTCCACATCTGGGTTTTCTATTAACCTTCCAGAGAGTTATAGAATGTAAAGTATCTTTTACCTTCCATCCTCCAGCTGGAGAGCTCTCAGTCCTGCTAGTACGGCATCTTTATTTACTCGACTTAAATCATCTCCAAGAATAACCAGACATGATAGACCTGTGTAAGTCATTGCTATGTGACCACTATCATAGGGATGAAATATACCTGGACCCTAGAAAAAAGGGGGGGGAAATATTGACAAATCGTAAGACATTACATTACATTCAATTTTTTTTTTTTTTTTTAATTAAGAGGTAAACAGAGTTATTTTCCTTTTATTCATTACAGTTAGACAGAAGGCATCCCAGTGAGCTTTTCTAATGTAGCAAAGCTACTGCACAGCTCTGCTACTCTTGTAAACAGTTGGTCAGTAGGAAGCTTTGGAAAAAAGCTTTGCCAAGAGTGGTATTTATGCAAGAGTTAAGCAAAAAGATGGGATGGTCTCAACTGCATCTAAGTTTATCCTGACACACCACTGGGCATTAGCTTCCTGGCAGCTGGGTAAGCACTGTTAAAAGAGCCAAGCCACTGGAGGTCCGTTCAAAGATTTTACAATCTAATGATGGTGAATGTAAGGGATTACTAGTAATCTGTCAATTGAAGCAATATCAAATTAGCCCCTCATCTACTTTCAACTCTATTCTAAAACAGTAATCAGAGCTTAAAGTATTTACATAACAAATAATGTCAACTGAGAAGCTAAAATAAGAGTTAAATGCTGACTAGTCACATGATACAAATCACAGTAATGAGCAGGACATTGATACAGCTGTGCTAAAATTATTATTTTTTCCCTTCTGATATTTTATAGGCACATCCTGGACCGTACCATTTCATGAAAACAGAAACCATATGTAACAAGATGACTTTGGATACTTGGGATGGTTCAATTTGGAGCAACTGGAAGACAACTATTTTAAACAGGATAACAGCTATCTCAATACTGAGCTGTTGAGACAAGCAAGTTTTTAAATCACATTTTACTAGCACTACTGCCTAGTCAGCTGTCATTTTTATTTTGCAATTCATCCTAAAAACACATGCAAAAAGTAGTATAAAACCAAATTTAGGATTGTTACATGTAACTGGTATTTTTCAGGCAAGTCATACTTATTTCCAAAGGCAAAAAGCTTCGCTTCTAGTAGGGAACTCGGATAAAAATACTACCACTAGACAGCGAGGGACTGTTCTCACACTAGGGAATCAAACACAGTTGGGAAAGGGAGGCAGAAAACAAGGTGAAAGTGTCTGCTGAAGCAGTGAAAAGGCTCTAGCTATGCAAAAGAGAATGGGAACAAAGGAGTGAGCACTGAGAGCTGCACCTCCTCTCCTTCCAGCTCTGGACTCCCTGTTGAGAAGGGGGCACAAGTCTCAACAGCTCCCACTCCTGTCCCTGAGCTGCCAGTACCTCCGCTACTGTCTCCCACCCTGCACATCCTCCAGTCACACCCCCCCCCCCCCCCATCAAAGAGTGGTGGAGGCTGGCAGGGTCCTGTGGAAGTCACCTGGTCCAACTCCCCTGCTCAAGCAGGGACACGTAGAGCCAGGTGCCCAGGACAATCTCCAGATGGCTTTTGAGTATCTCCAGGGATGGAGACTCTACCACCGCTCTGGGCAACCTGTGCCAGTGTTTGGTCACCCTCATAGCAAAAAAGTGTTTCCTGATGTTTGGAGGGAACCCCCGGTGTTCAGTGTGTGTCCACTGCCTCTGGTCCTGTCACTGGGCACCACTGCAAAGAGCCTGGCTCTGTCCTCTCTGCAGGCATTTATATAGATCTGTGAGATCCCCGAGCCTTCCCTTTTGCAGGCTGCATTCACAGCTCTCACAGCACGTCCTTGTAGGAGAGGTGCTCCAGACCCAGCCAGCCTTCTCCATGGGGCACTCCACAGGTGGAGGACAGCTGTGCCCTCAAACAGCTTAGAAAAAGCTACTGCGGTCATGAAACACAGTTTTCTAAATTGAGTGGATGACAGCTTCTAATCTCTGAAGGAACAACTTGGCCTATCATACCAATTTTAAAGATTTTAAAGCTAGTCTTCTTTTCAGAGTATCTTCCCCTTAAAAATTTTATCATAAGCGGCTTAACCCTTCTGATACGTCAACTTATTTCAGATGTAAAATTCTGCTCCAAAAATCCAGACTTATAGGGTGATACAAATTTGCTCTGACACAGAGAGGTATTCAGTTTAATGTAATTAATTGATTTACTTTTACTTTTAAGCAAAGCAAGTCTCTATTCTAAAACACCAAACATGAACCAGTTCTTGCCCTAAATGGATTCTCAATGACCCAGCTCTGTAGCTAAAGCTTCTCATGCGTTTTGTCAAATAAAATACAAGACACACACCAGTGAATCAAAAATATCTGGAAAGGTTTTCTGATATGAATGACCAACTGCTTACAAAATGTTCCAGCGGTTCCCATCAGCAACTACAAAGAAAACTAAGTTTCCAAACATCTATATAAGTTAAATGGGAATGAGAGGCACGCTTACTTTCTTTCTACTTGGAATAACCTTGAGCAGGGAAGTGCAGAAGATGCCTCTGCTGATTTTGCACAAATAGACTGAAAATACTGGAGCCTGCAAATCAGTGTTAACTGTTCACCAGTGCTGTTTACAGTTACAGGTAGTTCATCTCCAAATCAATACTGACATCAGAAATAACTGAACAGTAATAGATACAGTAAAAGAATTTGACTTTACATTTGAAAATATTATTTCCAGAGGAAGACTACATCCATTAAGCAAGCACATTTAATCTAAGGATATTCAGACTTGCTTTTTAAAACCATATTTATGAAAATTTTACCCAAATGTTCTAACTACTACAAACATGCTTTGATAACCAGGCAATTTTCTAAGGCATCTATAATTCTCAAACAACACTCTCCTTCAAGTGACAATTTTTCACGGTGTCTCTACAAAGTAACTGAAAGTTCCCACTGCATAAGAGTTTTGGGTTTTTTTAAAAATTTCACTTTTGTATACACATACTAATATCATATTGCCTGTAAAGTTCTGGTAGCCTGCAAACACATTTAAACAACTGGGCCCTTGTTTTTCAGTGAATTCCATATTTTAGTATTTCTGCTACACTATTACTGCAATAAAAACAGGCTGCAAGAGAAGTGTTACAAGTACACATACTGTATGAAATTAAGTAATACAATTCTCACCTCCCCCTCCCATTAAATTGTATCAATCACTATAGTACCTGAACAATGTACAAATTATATCTGTACCTCCTTTTCTATGCAAACATTTCAAAATGTAGTGGTAGCATACTGCTTTTCCAAATACAGGCTTTCAGCAACACCAGAGGTATACAAAATTTTGCAGTTCTGGTAGTTTTGATAAAGAGCACAACCTATACTTGTATGATGCATATAAAACAAATAATAGTGTCTGCTGTCTGTACATACAATCATGAAGTTCACAGCTAAATAAGTACTGCCATCTGATTCTGTCCCTGAACATCAAACAAATACTTAGGTACAAGTAAGGCAGAAAAGGCTGCTAGGATACATGATTTTGGAACGGCATGATGTGGGGAATCAGGGAGACAGTCTCAGCATTCAAGAACTGCTCACAGGTCACACAAGTACCTTTACTACTAACAGTTTTCTCTTTTCATGTGGATTATCATGTGGCAAGTAATTAAATTCTTTATATGACAAGTTGGTATACTGCTACATATCTTGATATGCAGTTACTAAAAAAGCCAGTGGAAGTGACAGAGAGTCCAATACACTGGTATGCAGCCAGTGTCTTGAGAACATTTGGTTTAGGGCCAAATATCCCAACAACTACGGCAGATATTTCAATAAAATTAAATTAAACACACAAGCATCAGAATCAAATATGAGATCATACAGTAATTACTACAAGGCATAATCACAGAGGCCAACATGATGTTTCATATGTGTAATCATGGTAGGATTTTGGAAGCTTTTGAGAGCCTAACAGATCTTTGTTCACCACATTTGACTTAAAATAACCCCACAACAAAACCAGATATACTTATTCACCAGAAGAATAAAATAAAAATAATATATTTTGTACACTGATCGTAATTGTTCAAATTTTAAGTGTATCAGAATTCACTTTCTATTCTAGATTCCATGTAATGATTTCAAGCTCACTGTGATACTACTTAACAAATTTTATGTTGCACCTACACAGACCAATACACACTTTACACACTAATGCAACAAAACGCCTGAACCCAAGGAACAGGATGTCTTTGAGGGGGCAGCAATCAGAGTAATTGGACATTTCAGACAAAAAAACCTCAAAAACACAAACCGAAGAAAACAATAATTTTTTTGCATAAAGTTGAGAATTCATAAATTCTGTAGCAACTGGTCCTGTGACAATGTGATGATATGAAATAGGACTGGAATCGCTTCTCCAAATGAAAAAGATTACAGCAAGTCTCAGAGGTTTAATGAGGTAATTGCTAATACCTCTAAAATTTGCATGGCTGGGAGGAAGTGTTGCTAGACCGCCAAAGCAATGCAGACATTGTGTAGAAGTCTGTCCTAAATTTATCAAAGACACAGTAGTCAACGCATCTTATTTTTAATTGGCTTCTTCAAGCCTGGTAAAAGGAAGTTCCTTTTTAAGTTCACACAAGAAACAGATTAATTTGGATCTCAGTGACAGAGTAAAGCACTTCTGCTCTATGGGTGTTACCACCACAGTCTGCACAGTCTGAGCCTTCCGCTAAAGAATTAACGCTGAAAAGATGCAAGCTGAGGGGAAGCTTTCAAACATTTAAATCTGGTTCAGTGACATGAATGTTCCCTACCACTTTATCCAGAATAGCTAGTAAAAATATAACTCATGGTCACCAACAATTCCTGCTGACCACTGCAGAGAGGGATAAGAAACTCTCTCCTGCAAAAGCATGGGCAAGATCTCTCCAAACACTAATAAAAAACGCTACTAAACATAGTCCTACACAGGCAGAGTCACACTTTCAAAAAACTCTCTTAACTGGCATCAGTGTTATTGTTTCAACCCTGAGAAAATACAATGTTGTACATGTTATTTACTGAAATCTTACAGAAAATTTCCAGATACTTGCTTTCAGTCTAGCCCCTAAAACTGATTTATAACACTTCAAAAGAGATTGAAAAGACCTACGCCCTTCTGAAACTCTGAGGACACTGTTCATCCCTAAATTAGAAAGCTAATTTGAACTCCAATAACCCCAAATCAGAGAGACTTCAGAACCTGCAGCCATTTCGGAAAACAATTCTAATTCAATTTCAAAAGATTCATGTTTAAATGCAGTGATGGAAGCGGCACTCTTAGCCTTCATTGATAATGAAGACTGTTAAGGCTTGTTAAGGCTGTGTTTGGTGTTGGTGAAGTCGATATGGTTTTGCTTCACTCTTGCTACAGTCCCAAAAAACTACACAGACAGTACAATCGAACACTGAAAGGGTAACAGCTGAAAAAACCCCAACAAATCCCAAAACAAAACCAAATGAGCTATCCTGGTAACATTCAGTAGAGTTAGAAATTCTAACATATCCCTAGCTTTTTTCTATTATTTTGAAGGGTCTACAGTGACAGAAGAGATTTGGCTACCTCTAATTATGGCACTTTCCCAGAGTTCATGAATTAAATCACTGCAGTGGCATGTAATAAATAGTAACTGTCAATGCAAATCCAAAATGCTTACAGGCTTCTGCAAAAATTATTTTTCAAGACATAGCTTTAATAGAAGATTTTAAAATTACGAATAAAAAACCCGGTAAGACATTAAACATAGTTCAAAGTCATGGAAGTGGATTTCCAATACTTTCTTTTTCTGGGTTATTTCAGACCATTTTGGGGCAACAGTGCTGGAAATACTTTAAACCTTTGTATGCCAATAAATCAAGCAGACCTGATCCCTGTAATGCAGATGCAATGAAAAAAAATACTGCAATGCCGGAATAAAAAGCACATCCATCTGCAAACAGTTTTCTAGAGATAATGACCTTCTATCTGATTTCCACAGGTTATATGAACCCAATCCTTTGTCCATTCTCCAGGTTGGCTAACACACTATAAGACACCAATGGGCCATGACACATTTCCTGAGAAGAAAATAATTAACTATGAAGCACGTCCTATTGCAAGTTGAGAGGTAAATTAAAACACCAGAAAGTACTAGGAAGGGATAATGACACTTTGCTGATCTTACAGACTTTTCGTCTACAGGGGCCTTTACAAGAGCTCAGAACTATATCCAGAACCCACTTTTCAAGCTTTATACACTGAGGAGGATTTGAAAAAGGTTCCCAAAAGCACCCACTGATTTAATGTACTATAACACATGGTACTGACCCAAACCTTTGATGAAATGTGACTGATAGATTTTTATTATCTCAGTTTGGTAAAATTATGTCTTTATTCATTTTATAATGCTGTTCTGCCACAATAATAGCATGACAACCATAACTTCTTTAGGTGACTGTTACCAAAGACAACCATCTTCCTTCTGAGTAAAATCAGTCGTCTTCTTATACAACTATACTGAAATTACTGTCTACTATTTTGTCTTTAAACTTTATTTTTATTGAAGTATCCCAGTAAGTCACCACTACAGATCCCAAGTTGGTTTAGGTTTTAAGCAGAAGTTTTCCTTTTTTCCTTCAAGTTCAGCAGGTGATTGGATTGCCACTGAGGTTAATTCCAATTAAAAGAGATGATGAATTCATGTTGCTACTACAGTGCAAGCTCACTGCAGACACCATCTGTAGTATAAAACAGGATAAATACCAAAGCAGACCAAGAGAAAAATTACTTTGCCTGTCACATGCTGCCATAGCCTTCAGTGTAGAGATGTGAAAAACCTTCTTCACGATTATTTTTCCCTTGTTAGAAGCACAACCTCTGAATATTACTGCTGTGAGTACTTGGCCAACTTGCTATGCGAAGACACATATGCAGTTATTACTCCAATGTTGGTTAACATTCCCACAAGTTATTTAGAAGCACAAAGTTACGCAGTTAAGAGTAAATAAAAACAAGGCCAAAACAGGCTGCTGTGCTACCTTCATGCTCAAGTTAGTTCAAGTGTTTTTACACTCAGCTGAGGTCATTAGCGTATCAGATGTCCATCCTTGCTTTTCAATTTCAGATCCCAAGATTCACTCACTAATTTATATTTAAAATCTTGTTAACTGTCCACCACAAAAATCAAATACATGCTTTTTTGGACTTTTCATCCACGCTTTAGTGAGATTTGACTCTTCACTCTCAAACACAGGACAGAACTACTGTACGTCCTTCACACTGGCCTCTACCTTCCTCCTTACAACTGTACCAGACCTTCTGTACCATCTTTAGCAGCCTCTGCTATCTCCTTTCTCTCCTGTATTAAGGGCATTTTCTTTTCATATGCATGATTTAACTCATGAACCTCAGTGCCATGGGCTTCAAAGTCTTCTCTCGTACAGTCGACAAACTGGGGTGAGCAGAGCCTTGTTTATGTTTGCTTGGATACCAGATGCAATCAAATATGGATGTTTCACCACAGGAAGAGGAATACTGAAGAACAGCATACACTGCACCTCTTAATATGGAGCTATTCTGCCACCACCTACGGAGGTGATAGTCCTCAAGGTAGAGAGTTTTCCCTACTTCAGTAACAGATCAGAGAAGGGGGAGAGTGTACCAAGGCAAGTCACAATTTGTATGTCAATTCTGCCACAGCTCTGGAAACTCAAGTGGTACCATTTTAATATGGGTTTTATGCATGTCTCTTAAAAGATATGCAAACATTTCAGTGTATTATCAATACAAAAATCCCTGCCTTCCAGATATTCCATAATTACGCAGTTAATATTATAAAAAAAGGCACAAAATCATTTATCGCCTAATTGAAAATATTTCACACACACACACACTCTCTTAACTGACCTTGGAGGGACTGAATGGCATCCCTAAATATGAAGAGCCTCTGAATCCACAGCGATTCAAGTTTGATCCTGGAAGAGATAAAAAGAATAAAGACTCAACTAACTTGTTTTGCTGAAACACTCTTCATAAACCGTAATTCTCTAGTCAAGATCAAGACCTATTAGTTCAACACTATTCACAGTACTACTAGAGTTTACAAGTCTTTCAGTATGCTCCCAACCTCAGTTCGTTATCATTCTGATTGCTAAAAAAACCCAACAAAAAACAAAACCACAAGGCAAATGTAGTCCTGCTATAATGACAAAGAAACAGATTTTTTATTTGGTGGATATATAGTGTTGTATCAGCACAGGGCTGTCTTCAATGCTCTCGAAAAAAAAAGATTGCTCCCCTGGAAAAGTGCCCAGAGTTAACAGATTTTTTTTTCTCTCTGGATTCTTGCCTGGTAATACCGTCTGTTCCCAAGCAGAATTGTTTTAAGATACTTTGCAACATGTACAAGGACAAACAAACTGTTTGCAGTTTTAAGCTAGCACTGATCTAACTAAATACTGCCCGAGTAAAATAGTTAAAAAGATGTGAAAGGCAAATTTTTAATTGGCAACATTTTTCTCTCACCCAAAACACAGGTACAAGAACATTGTAGCTATCAAACACTGCTGTTAGTGATTCAGTATAATTTGTTTTAAATGTGTCATGGTACCTGAGTATGCAGCATAAGTGTGTACCACACACTGCCTAGAGCTAAGTACAGGTTTGCAGGGCTCAAATCTGCTTCTGCATGGCAAAAACTCAATTACTTTACTCCTCAGCTTCTGAAAGTAAAAGCCTAATGAGTGCCATAATTCAACAGCACTTGGTTGTTCTTAAATTCTTTCCCCTGCTTTTTTTTTATCTCTTCAGCCTTAATGTAAAAATCCTCATGGAAACTAGGGAAAATTGTACCAGACTAACCAAACACGATTATTTAGAAAGCTGGAAGTCCTAAAAAAAATGACTATGCAATGTGTCCTACCAGTGCTGGTGTCATGTATCAGCACATCAGCTTCTAATTTAAAATACATTTTGCATGTATGCAACATTTAAACTAGAAATATTATTAGTCTAAGCACTTCAATGTGGTTAAAGTATGCAAGATTCTCTATCAGACAAGTCTTTGGACCTAATTTACAGAGTGAACCCTGTGCAATTCTTCACTTCCTTCACCTTTAAATCAAAAGTACTTTTAAATGATTCTACAGGTGTAATGAAGGTCATTTCAGCATGCACTGAAAACTGGTATGCTTTAGTAATACCCACAAATAGAAAACAGAAGCAGTATCTGTATTTGTAGACAAAAAAAAATGCTTAACTGTTACATTTTGTTATAAGCTAAATCTTCTCAGTAGACATTTGTCTGTTAGTTCCTGGAATCAAAAACTTGCATTTCATGTTGCAACAGGTTCTGGAAAGTATAATAAATAGTAGTCTTAAGGAATAATATAAGGTCCTGAAGGACACTACCCAAAAAGCATCACAATTTGAAAAATGACACTATGAATGAATCAGTAAGAGGAGAACTACAGCTCCTATGTCTCAAATACCAAACTTCCTAGGTGATATTATGGAAAAATTACCATTCACTTGGCCTATTTTCAGTAAAAATTAGTTTGTGTCTTAAGCGCATGAGTAAACTACAAAACTCACTTCGAAATGGCACTAATGTGGAAACGATTCATCCAGAAAACAGTTGCTAGCCCACTAGTACACAGCTGCTTTGGCCTGCTGCAAGTGAAAATGTGCTACAATTGGCACAGCTCTGCAGTCAAACAGAAGTCGGCTGCTAGTTGCTAGATGGAAGGATTCATCCCAGAAAGACTGATCCCCTTCACCAGCCTTTTAGACTGTGGATTATAATTCATTATCAAGGTAGAAATGGCAGTACAAAACCCAAGTACAGTATGTTATTAGTGTGTCACTTTAATTGGGTTCTAGCTGGACAACTACTATGAAAGAGAACAATAAAAATGAAGTACATGAATGAAATCAGGATCTATTATTCCCTTTAGCTGTGTAATTTTTGTGGAATATTTAAAAACTTTTCTTGTACTACTCAATTGCTACCAACTAAAAACCAGCATTGGTAATTTTAAAATGCTAGATTTTTAACAGTATTGCTATCATTGATTTAAAATCCATTTTGACTCTTTAAATCAGTAACTTCTGATCTCCCACCCTAGGCTTTACACACTGGCTCCTAGGAGAAACAGAAGAACAACATCCTCTTCAATGCTCTTACTACTGCATAATCTTCAAAAGGAATTTTATCCCTTCCTCTAAAGAAAAAACCTTTTCTCATTCATGTGTGTGCAATAGATGCTTCCTAGACTTTCCACATTACAACTGAATTGCTGAATTTCTAGTTAGATATCTTGAATTAAGAAATAGAATGCTGAGCTGATGAAGGAAGTGTTAAAACAGGAAGTGAAAACAGCTCATTTCTAACCAGATGCCTGTGGCACATTGACATCACGTCTCCAATTTTTCTTTAGCTTCCTGTGAACACACAAGATAAAACTAAATGGGAACCAGAGGAGCATTAAAGAAAAACCAGTGTCTTTCAGTTTATGCACATCACCTCACCTTCTCTGAAGCTGGTTTTATTATTTTACTGCAAAGTACTTGTACTTATGTACTAGTTTAATAGCGATAATCAAACTCTTCCCTACTTTCCCTAATCACAAACAGCCTGTCAGATTCATAAATTAAACATATCCTAGTGAAAGGGTATCATAGTTTACGTCCCTTGTAAAAAATTGCTGGAGTGACAAGTTTAGCTCCAGCAGTCTGCTGAAGTATAACTGCAATTATGAAATGGTACCACCTAGTGTTCACTTTGTGAGCTAAGCATATTTAACCACTTTCTGGAAGAGCTTAAGAGAGCAAGAAGTTATAAATGTTGTATCAATTGCCGTGTAACTACTGCAAGTTGGAAGAAACACACCTAGAAAAAATTTTTCACATTTGACAACACAACTAAAGAAAATTTACCCTTTTCGCAAACCAAAAAGACTCTACACTTAAATCAAGAGCTGAGACTTTTCCATGAAGAAAAACACATTACTCATGTATGCATGGGCCAGAAAGTCCTTACAACTTGTAACAGAGCTTCAAGTCATGATCAAGATGGGTTATCCTGGGAGCTCTTCTGTTACAGACAGGACATTTTTGTCATTTATTTTCTATGATTTGTGTTGCATGGGAAGATTGATAACTTTCACCACTACTACTTCCCATTCCAGTCACCTATGCATTCCTCTTGTTCCAAGGGCTTTACCATTTTGCTAAATACTAGCTTACATATATCATTTAAATCTTTATGTAAAAAAAATAATCACAGATTGAACAGTCTGTACTGACTGGTGTAGTCTGATGCAGTCAGTACACCCAGATAAAAGCATAAGCAATTCTTACTGAACTACGGCTAAAAAATAATTATTCTTATAAATCAAAGTACTAGAATATGTCATAAAATGCCAAGTCGCATTCTCTAAAATGGAAGTCCACTATACATGCAGATAAATACTTCAAACATAGCCATAAAGAAGGTTATGTTGGAAGAAAATTTGCATTTCTGCTCAAGAAGCTCATGATCAGTAAGCTCATACGTAACAATGATCTCAAGAACAGTCAATGACATTTTAACCAATTTTTTCAGTAAAGAACAAAGAATCATTATTACAAATCTAAATTTAGACATTTACAGAAGAAAGTTTTAGGTCCCTGATGTAGTACAATGGTTTTCAGCCTGCTATGCATGGGTCCTGGAGGTTCAGACCCTCAAATGAAATATGCCTCAGCTCTCCTTTTGGTGCCATTCTTAGCACAGCAAAGCTAGTGAAGCATCCAGCTGTCAAAAAGTACAATCTTCTTCCCTCCGCCATACTGGGCTGGCACTAGCACTCCCAGCCAACACAGTTCACTAATGCAACACAAAGCTAACCTTCCGTTAGATAAATGCATGTTTTTCTTCATGTATCTTCATGTTGGTAAATAAATGTATGCATCTTCAACAAGCTAAACCAGCTCTCAAGCTGGGTCAAACAAGTGCCAATGTTGCTATGAGGATGGCGGCTGAATATGGCCAAGAGGTGTTCCTTCACTGCCTGTCTGTAATTAGATTACTTGAGTACAGAGCTCTGAATTCAATCTCCTCCAAAAGTGCTGAATTGGTTTTAAATGTGACCTGCAAGATCTATTGGGATATATCTTTCTCACACTGCTATGAGTTGCCTTTTAAGAGAGTTAAAATAAACGTGAAATTCTGTCTAGAAGCTGCTTTCTGAGAAGAAGAACAGTAAAGATCCCACATGACAGGAATCTTAAGAACAAGCAGTTTAAACAGTGTCTTTTGTCAGCTGTCTTCCAATTTCACTAACACTTTAAAAAGTATGTCTTAGTCTAAATATAGATAATTTCCGATAAGGCTTGTAAAAGAGCACCACTCTCCTCAAATTGAAAAAAGAAGGTTTTTTCAAGATTTCAACTTCTTTCTAAAAGGAAACACAGTGACATCTTTCTGCAGTGAACACTCAAAACAAAACCACATACTAGCCATGTACCTAATCAAAGCATTTACCAAAAGTGAAGGAAAAGTAAGAATGGCCAAAATCTATGGAATATAAAGCTAAACTATTTTGCAAGAGTTATAGAAGACAGCCACGAGAACAAGCGTTCAGCTAAGAATGGCAGGTTTCTGTGTGAGGGTCAGCTCCCCATCAGAACTGGTATTGAGTCAGTGTCTAAAACAATTGATCTGAAATTATGGTATCTAAAGGGCATTGTTTGTTTGAATCCCAGTTACAATAAACCCACAGAAGAATATAGTCTATCCTGACAGACCTTAATTTTTAGCTTGCTTTAGTGCATTTCAGTTAGGCTCACGGAGTATGTATTTGCTTTCTTACTCAGAGAGATCAAGACCTCATCACTTTGCATTTATGAACATTAGTTTCACATAAAAATTTCAAAGGCTACAAACTTCTGAACTGAAGCTTTCATTAGCCCTCAGACATATCATATACCAGTAAATACGAACGTGTTACCTAAATCTATCATGGTATATTGTGAGACTGTATCTAAAAAGTACTCTGAAACACCAAATTCTGAATGTTCTACCAGGTTTTGTAAAGCTCTGCTGTGGTGGGTTGGCCCCTACCAGCAGCTAAGCACCCACACAGCCACCTCCTGTGGGAGAGTGAGAAAACAAGAGAGAAGTGGAGAAGACTCACAGATTGACACAAAGACAGTTTAATAGGGAAAGCAAAAGCTGTAGGCACAAGCAAAGCCAAGGTGAATTCATTCACTACTTCCCATTGGCCAGGCATGTGTTTAGCTCCTTTGCAGAAAGCAGGGCCTCATCACGCCTAAGGGTTACTCAGGAAGACAAATGTCACAACCAAACATCACCCCCTTTCTCCCTGTTTCCCCAAACTTTTACTGCTGAACATGATGTCAGATGGCACGGAGTGTCCTTTGGGTCTGCTGGGGTCAGCTGACACAGCTGTGTCCCCCGGCTGTATCTGCTGGGGCAGAGACAGGGCACAGAGGGAGAGAAAGACAGCCTTGATGCTGTGCAGGCACTGCTCAGCAACAGCTAAAACACTGGTGTGTTACCAACCTTATCTTTGTCATAAACCCAAAACACAGCAGCATACGGGGTACTGTGGAAAAAAATGAATTCTATCCCAGCCAGTACACCTACTGTAATAGTTACTGATAAAAATAAACAGATATTAAGTCTCTCCTCCATTGGTAAAATGACTGGGAGCAGTAGGTAGCAGTAGATCTCAATTTTAATTTGTCATCTTAAAAAAGTGCTTTAAATAAAAATCAACTGAAGTGCTATGGATATGGAACCTTTGGAGAGACAAACATGAACAGCAGACATTTATTTTTCTGATAGGAATTACAAGAATTGTCTTTTTGCCCACTTTAGGAATTCAACCAGTGATATGGTCAAAAACAAACCCCAAGATTCTGTAAAAATATATTCAAATTTAAAATGTAAGTTTTAAATATGTTGTCAGCCCCAGAGCCAAAATTAATGAAGATTTAAATCAAGTGCAATACAGTTACCTAAAGCAAGACTACTGAAATTCATCATTCTGGAAACTACGTCATAAAACAGTGTTGTAATTTAAATGTTTAAAAACCGATTTTCCATGGAGACTTTTATCAGCATGCATGTAAAAAAAGCTGCAATATAATGTTTATTTAAAAGCAGAGTAAAGTTGTTAGGTTTTGGAGTGTTTGTTTGGTTTTTTTACCTGGAAGGATGCAACTGTTCTCCTTAGAGATGGCATAAGCATTTTGAAAGCAGAAACTTCACTGCTGCAGCCTACCAGAGTTTAGCTGCTTCCTCAAACAGGCCAAAAGAGGGAGTCAGAGCTTTACTGCTAGGAGGCTGCCAATTAATGAATGTTGCACATACCCAGGATTAAAAAACAGAAAGCCAGTACATTTTATTGAAAGTATACATCACAGAAGGGTACACATTCCTTTCTGCACACCTAGCCTTCCAACGTCCAAGTTGCTGCTGTTGGCATCATTTTCATTTTGCATCATCTATTGTCCTTAAATTAAGTAAAAATGGCATAAAAATAAGGCTGAAGTTTTAGGGGCCAAGTGACCAGACAGAGTAGTGCTATTACCAAAAGCATAAAAACCTAAGAAGAGGAGAATTTTTACAATGTGATATGAAAATATAGGATTGGAGGGAAGTTTGTTCTTCTGGTGAAAAGGAGATTTACTACTTAAAAGCACAGAATGCACTGCCAAATGCACTCTCCCCAAAACTACTCTCCTGTAGTTTTCTGATGGGATGACAGCTTGGAAAAGGAGAACATCTCAGCTGTGCCCTTCCACATCTGCATGCTGAGATTATACTGCTCTCTCTAAGAGACTCTTGACAGTGGGACTATTCCAAACAGTGGCTAGGTAGAACCCCCACGAGAATTACTGCATACTACCAAAACCAAAACAAAACCAAAAGCACAACGCCTATTCTGATCACTCTTCTTGCACACTTCACTGTTCTTTCAGAATACACTCCTGAAGGCTGAGATAAAGATCAGAAAGTGAGCAGCTCCTAAAAACAAAGCATGTACACCCTGGAAAACTTTTTTAATGCTAAGGGACAGGAACATTTTCATGATTAAAAATGTTGTGGGAATAATTATGTGATCCAAATCCCTAATTTTCTACAATCAGTCCTGGAATACAACACAAGAGAAAATAAATCTATTAGAACTAATTATTGGGGTGTATCTGATGGTTTTAAGTCTCCATAGTAAGAAAAGTGATTATTACTGTAAAAATAAAGCATCAGCAATTGACCTCCATATGCTTACTTCACAAAAATGCTTTTATTTTGTAAAACTGCTTTTAGGGAAGAGACCTAATTTGTAGTATATAATTAGACTATAAGACTACAAGGAGTAAACACAATTTTCTTTCTACAACTATCCAACACACAAAGTATATGCTCATGATTTTACAGACAGGCACCTGGAATTACCGTTTCTCTAGAGACTAGCCTGGAGCTACCCCCACACCAGCACTCAACACGCCAGCACCTCCTGTCATAAAGCAGCAGTGCCTCACTCACATCTCCTTCCCTTCCAACCCCTCTACTGCTATCAGCCATTCACTTGTGCCGCCACATTAAAAACTGCCAATACCAACCAGCCCACTAAAACAGCACCTCCCTGACTTCTGTCGTCACCAGGAAAGGGACACTTCCTGCGTGCTCCCTCTCCCCCTTAGATCTGACACTCATCTTCCAATGCAAAACACTGGGATGCAGAAACAGCATTAATCCTTCTAAAAACCTTAGATAAATTTAACTCTCACAGATCTAAAGAGCAGATGTTTCATTTTAAAACAGGAGCTGCATTTATCCTTTTTGCTTCTTAACTTTACACCTTCCACTTCCAAAAGTTGTTCCAAATAACCACACCTGTGCTCAGAGCTCCTGACACAGCTACAATTAGTGGCAGTCAATATAAACACTAATAGACTTTAATACTTATGTAACATTCGCATTTCTTTTAGAACCAGGTGAAACATTCTGCAGAGATGATTAAAGGTGCAACTTCATTATATTTTTATACTGTCTTGTCTTCAGATTATTTTCATAACTTCACCCTGTATACATAAAAAAGCTAAACTAATTGCTTTTTCTACCTTTATTACTTTAGAGGGATCTATTTCTAGGATTTGCTCAAAATTACTACCTGAAATTATCAGGACAGCACTTCAGGAAAGTCAACCTTGTATTTTATAAAAACCAAGAGCCATCCACTATTTCCCAGGTGAAAAGCAAAAGTAAAGATGTTAATATCAATAAAAAAAAAAAAAAAAACAAACTAAAAACTCACTCACTGTCTTCTGTGGGAAGGACCTGCAGGGAATAAATCCATTCTATTATATCATCTTTGTTCACCACATCTAAGGAATCCAACATATCCAGACCAGAGATTGCGAAAAATGCAATTGTCAACCTAAAAGAAAAAAATAAGACTTACACTTCCCACCATAAATATCATGGGGAAATTAACAAACAGTTGCAGAAACAGAAATATCTATGAATTCTCAGCCTTTGACAGTGGTGCAACACACAGTCTAGCTCAGAAAGCATGAAATTTATCTACTGGACAAAATTATGTTATTTGTACTGTAAACATTCCTCTGTCTCAATAAGGCTTTTCATACAAGCCACCCCTCCTTTTATATAGTAACGTTATGCCAATTCGGACATTAACCTAAAGGCCTGCTTACCTGAAAAAAAAACACTACAAAGTAAACTAGGTTATTAACATATGAAACACTAGTTCTCTGTGAATTCTTAGATGAACAATTCCCTATATATGCAGTAACTGCAAGGTAACCCTGAACTACAGTAAGCTGCCTCTCATTGTGTCCCAAACCCACTTTCAGATGCTTAGAAATTAGGTGTCAAACAGCAAGGCTTCCTTTGTAACCAATCAATCAATCAGTCAATGTATAAACAGACACACAGAACGAATTATTATTTCAAGAATGAGGTACTTATTTCTTGTCCTTTGGTATAAAGGACCCAGAGGACTAACTTATTTAAACATCTGATACTAAGCACATCAAATCCAAATATCAAATACAGAAATGGAGTGGCTATCATGCTGAATGTGCAAAATTAACACTTCCAGGCTTATATCATTGATCAGGTGTGTGTAACTGAAAATCTTACTCTGTATAATAACCCACAATTTCTAGCAAAACCACTATTTTTACAAACAAAAGAAGGAATTTACTGTTCAGCCACAGTAAATTTTTCTTTGAAACCTTGCATAAATTTTCCAGTTTTCACAAACACTGTTTGACAATCTTTAACTGAAACCACTTAAAGACATTTCAAGCCAGCTAAGCTACTTCCCATGGGGCACAAACAACATGCCAGCTTCAGCACTAGGAACTCCTGCAAACTAGATCCACAACCACAAGGCTGTACATACAAGACATACAATAAATCTCATCTACACTTAAAAATAGATGTATCAGATAAATGAATGTAAAAAATGTTATTACATATAGTTAGGTTTAATTTTAATTATTTAGAGTTGATTTGCTGTGTTAACAGCACCCACATGACTAAGGAACAGCTCGTACAGTGCACTGGCATTCACATATGATGGGCAAGTACATCTGGCGCCACTGGACTTAGGTCCTGATACAGCCACCGAAATATGACATTCTTACTCCATATGCTATCCTGTCTCACAGGATACTAACAGTCACATGTTCTAAGACAAACAAAGACAATTATTAGCAGCACCTTAACTGACACATACCATGATGGGCAAAAACTTTATATACATTGATTTCCACAGAGGGCAGCCCTTTGTAAGACAACCCCCAAGTTTAAGACGTATTAATTTTGGAAGACAAGCATCAAAGCTTGACAGATGAAATTTATTTGTTAACTGACCTACTGAAAGCTTACAAAGGTATAATTTGTCTAAAAGCTCCCCTCTGAGACAAGCAAGTAAAGACATTTCTGGTGACAGATTCAGAGCTCTTGATCTTCAGGCATGGACAGACTAGTTTCTCAACAGAATTCAGGAAGCATTTGAAGTGACTTATTTCAGAAACTGAATAAGCATGCTACAAAGTGCACCATGGAGTACCACAATCTGAAAGACTTCACAGACTAGGAGAGTTGTGTTCTCATGCAAAACCTCACGGTAGTGACAATCAGTACATACGAAACACTATCAATCAGGTTACTTAAAAACTACTGTTGCTGATGATACATACAAGAACTACAGACAAAAATAATTATGTAGGCTTTGAGCCAGTGAGTAAATAACATAAAATCAAATTTATCATTGTACCTACTCCCTTATTGTTTGACAATCTATTGCTTAAGTTAGAATACACCAGCGCTGTGTGGAAAATTTCATTCTCTACCACCCTACTTTGTGACAACAAATGCAGTTGTTCCTGCTGCAGTGCAGTGAACAACTCACTGACAAATTAGATGTTTTTTACAAGTCTCTCTTTAATTTACTCGAGTTTCCCCATCTAATTCACTATGGACCTACACAAATGCAGGAAAAAGGGGAAGAATAAAAGGGTAACAGCATTTCTTTCTGCAGTAGGACCAGCTCAGGAGGCTTGCTGAACTCAGTGACCTTGAACTTGTCAAACAGCCTCTCGGTCAAACTGGGGATAATCCATTTATGGTTCAATCCCCCACTTACAATTTGTTAACAGACATGTATGCACACCTGCAGAACATTGGTCTAAAAATCAGCATAAGAGAACTGAAAACCTCTGGCTGAGTAAGAACATCACAACTTCCAAAAAATGCACTAGTTTAGATGACAGTGGTTTTCTGTTCTATCTGAAGGCTTACACTCTGCTCATTAGCCAAAAATTAAGGCATCCTGTAATATTTTCAAATTGACAGTTCCAGTTTTCAGGTAACAGTGTTTCTTCGGTGCTTCACAGCCATTATATACAATACACTGGGCACTGGTTATTTCATGTATTGTGGCTACTATGACCACGTTAAATTTAAGTTCAGTCAGCTCATTAATTTCTCAAGAGTTCTGACAACAATTAGCATTACTAGCACTACTCACTAAGACTGGGGAAGACCCCATGTAATCCAAAGCATCTGTTTCAGCCCAGTGGCAAACTCCAACAGCTGGGAAGTATAAATCACAGAACAGAAATGTCTAGGGTGTCAAGGGCCTCTAGAGATGACTGGTCCCACCTTCTGCAGAACATAGGGTGAGATGACTAAGGACCCTAACAAGCCAACCCTTCAAGGCAGACTCCACCACTTCCCTGGGCAAACTATTCATGGTTAACTGCTCTAATGGTGAAGAAAATTTTTCCTATATCCAGACAATTTTCCCTGAAGAAACTCATTCCGATAGCCTCCCACCCCGTCACCATGGTATCTTGTGAAGGGTGCACCTCCATCTTTCTCTGTAACCAGTTTCTCAGTAATGGAAGACTGTGATCAAATCCTCCCTCCTCTAGGCTGAACAAGCCCCATTTCTTTAGCCTTTCTCCATATGTCAATGTGGCCCAGCTCAGCCCTTTGCATTATGATTCTAACATGTCTGCATGTTAGTGAAACTGTAATGCCTAAAAAGAGTTAAGAGCATAGCATGCTTAGACTTCCTGTTTGTCAGTTATTTTAGATGACCAAGTACACTGAAACATTGGCTAATTCTTAATCAACAAATGATTCACATCTCTGAAACAAACATTTCTAACTTTTGCTTTGAATATAAAGCTATGTGTTCTTTCACACAGTTTGGCACTAACCATGCTAGTCTGTATGTTTGTGCCAAGTGTCTGTACTCTCAACTGAAATGAAGCTTGACTTAGCAGGATGACTATATCACACCCATTAAGCATTCACAGCAAGACTTGCAGGAGATTTCAAAGTGAAAAGCATCTGATGATTTTATTGATTAAGTAAGATATTGAACCCTCTACATCTCCAAGTTTTTATCAAGAGCATGTTGATAATCAAATTACTGATCCTCTTGTGCCTCAGATGTAACGGAGTACCTTACAGGAACACTTTAAACCCTGAAACAAAAGCATTCCGAAGCCATTACAGGGACAAGCGTCCCTCTAATTCAAAGTGAGGAACACACTTCACTAGTATTTTAACTCTTATATTAGCAAATGAAGATTTCAATTATTTCTGTCACATAGACAAGACTCTTCTGCATGCTGACTTCGAGCTACAAAAGGGTTAAGCCATTTGTTTTAATATCGGCTTCCAGGGTGGATTAAAAGTGTGAAGCACAGGACTAAAAATAGATTAAAAGGATCAACAGGTCTCCACTCGTGGGTATCAGGGCGTTTAGGTGAGCACCAGGCCAAACCAGCCCCCACACCCACGCGTGGTTTTGGGGACCCGTCTGCCGGCGGGCAGATCCGGAGGGAGCGCTTTCCTCCGGGCCACGGCGGCGCCGGGCCGTCCAGGCGCCCGGGGCGGGGCCGCCCGCTGCCGCCGGAGGTCGGGCTGGGCAGGCGGCTCTCCGGGACGGTTTTCTCGTCACCACGGCGGCCCGCCCGCCGGGGAGAGCGGAGCCGACACCTCCCCCCGGCGGCCGGTGGGCACAGGGGCCCGTCCCACGGCGCGGCCCGAGCCCGGCTGGGCCGCGCCCAGACCCGGGCCGCCAGGCCGAGGGCGGCGGAGCCCGGCGTCCCCGAAGGTCGGCACGGAGGCCGCGGCGACCTCCCGGGCGCGGCCCCGGCCCCGGCCCCAGCCCCGGCCGCGGGGCGGGCGGGCGGGAGGCCGGCCCGCCCGCGGCAGGAGGAGCCCGGGCCGCTACCTGCTGGTCTCCAGGGACGCGTATCGCTCGGGCAGGATCTGGAGGCAGCGCTGGAAAAAGCGCACATGCCGCTCCCGCAGGAACTCCAGCCGCTCCGCCTCCCCCGAGCACGACGGCTCCCCCGCCGCCGCCGCCGCCATCTTATCCCCGACTGCGCGCGGCGCGCCCGGACTGCGTCACGCGCAGCGGCCGCCCCGCCCACTCCGCGGTGACGTCAGCAGCGGCGGGCCCGGGCCGGCGGCCGCCCATGCCGTCACGCAAACCCTGACAGTCCGGCAGATGACGTTTCGAGTCCGACACTCACAAAACACAAAGGCAACACATGTTGGGCCAAGCAAATTTTGTGGCAGCTCCCGAGGGCTGCTGGCTGCTTCGCCGGCAACGGACCCATCATCCTGCGACAGGGACAGGCGGGTGCTCGTCTATAACCCTTGCCTCCAGGCTGGGATAGCTCTAAAAACAAGGCAAAAAAGTATAAATAGCTCGTATATAAATGCATTTTTGTCATGCTGTGTGTCCACCGTTCTCCTCCTTACCTATGAGGAAGCCGTAAAAGCTGTTCTGAAGCTGTAGGTGCGATCTCTTTGGTGTGTTCCTCCCAGCCCTTCGTAGGTTTGTACAACCTGGTCCGGTCTCTAGTTACACGAATCTCCACCTCAGAAGTCAAACAAAAAAATTGGGGTTTTTTTTCACTGATCACAGAATGAGTTACATACACTCAGCAGGTCTTCATCATATGAACAGGTGCAGAATGTAAGGGAAAGAAAGAATGTTGTTTTTGCAGAACAAGCTTGATAAAAATAACAGGAAGAGCGATTCACACCTAGCCTGTGGCCAGAAGATAAGCGGTCCTTTTGTTAACTGTGAGGACCCAGTACTTGGAACTAGTTTTAGGTGGATGGAAATACCAAAAGGCTTGGGGAACCTGAGCTTTTGAACTTTTTCTCTTAGTACGGTTGCGTGATGAGCTCATGCGTATGAACTTCTCCACCTTGGAGAGAGCCAAGGTCCATTTCCATGAACATGTGATGTATGAACACAGACATGAAGAGGCGTGTCGGTAGGCGGGTTGGGAGGTCTGTACACCCTGTGGTACTCAGCCAGTGAGGAATCAGGGGAGGGAACTTGCTGTCCAGAGACAGGGATATAAACCATCACACCATGGCTGCCAGGCGCGTCCGCCTGGTGGGGCACCCGGTCTTGCAAGAACGTAATAAAAAGTGCTTCACAATGTATCCCGTCTGAGCTGCTGATCACTGGCAACTGAGCATTTCTCACAATTATCTGGGGGCTCGTCCAGGAGCGAAGTCGCTGCCTGGGTGTCTCCACCGCTGAGGGCAGGAAGGCATGCCCCTTTGATTTCAACGGTCTCGTGAATCATTGGCAGTGACTCCATGGGGACCGGCTGAGATCCTGAGACAGGTAATACAGCCAGGCCTTGCGAACCACTGGGGGGAAGAAGGATCAGGGATGAAGAAGAAAAAGGATAAGGGAACCCCGGAAAGAGCTATTAGACCAGGGAACTCCATGCACAGACCAACATAAGAAAAGAGGGCTGTTAAGTATTGCCTTGGCAGTCGGGGAGGCTCGGGTGTGTGAGAGTGAGACATACGTTAGAACGGAGTGAGTGCAGAGTCTGGATCTGCAGTTCTGTTCTTCTGCAAGAAAAACGTCCAGAGAAGGATAAAGCAGGAGAATGGAGTGACAGAGTTTCAGGAAGAAAAATGGGAAATAAAAATACTAGGCCTAGGGAAAATTCAGGGAAGGGAGGTCCCTGAAAACATCCCTCCAGACAGTCCGTTGGGGAGGATGTTGATACGATGAAGGAACGTTCCGGGTGCAAAGGGAATATTGTGCTACTGCATGCACAAAGGAGCCCATTTTGGGAAATAAGGTTTTTGGCCAAAAATATGAGTCGACTGATGACTGGTTATGTCAGGACTTGAACAAAGGTCAAGATCATGGGTACCACTGCCTCCAAAGGGGGAATTGTGAGAAAAATCCCCACTGGGTTGCATTTTGCAACCTTGAAAACAAATTGATGGACCCCCAAGGGGCTCAGTTACTCAGGACACTTTGATAAAATATTGTAATCAGTGGTGGCCTTTGTATAGGTTAAGATCTGGGGAAAAGTGGCCAATAAATGGTACACTGAGTTATAACACCTTGTTGCAGCTACTGTTAAAATTTTAAGACGGGAAGGCAAATGGGATGAAGTAGCTTATGCGGTTATGTTCTTTAAGAAAACATGCTGAGTGGCAAAAAGATTGTGGGTTTAACATCGCACAGCAGGATCCGCTTGTGTAACCGGTAGAAAAAGATCTTAAAAAACCACTCAAGCACTGTTGTTCTCAGTTTAGTATAGGGCAACTATGCTAAATATCTGGAAAGTCCAGAGGAGGACTTGGATTTAATGATAGCCCCCAGAAGGAGAAGGGTTGTGACTGAAGTTGTGGATGGTGCGGCCAGAGCTGTGGGTGGAGTTGAGAATCAAGATTTGGAGCAAATAATAGAGGGGGAAGCTGAGTTCAGGGAAGCAGATGGGTTTAGCTCAAAAGCCAGATGAATGAAGGGAAGCTGGAGAAAAAAAAAAAAAAAAAAGAAACAAACAAAACAAAATGGTAATTGCACCCCTCAGACAGGCTGTGGGGAATGCTGGTCCGGTAGCGATAAAGGGTCCCTTTACTATGTGGCTTAGGAGGTTTATTGTGATCAGCCCACCACTGCTTTAGTTCAGACTCCCCGCAGAGGGGTTGCACAGAGATAACAAGGGAAGAGAATGTGCTACAGGAGGAAATAGGACAAGACACTGGAAAAGAATTGCCCACCATTAAGAGCAAAATACCCTTCACAAGTCCCTCTAATAAATACAGAACCAGCATGGAGGGGAACGGAGACCTCTGCCCCAAGCATATCCTCTGGTTACAGCCTAACTGGGGAAAGGAGAAATACAATTTTGATTGATAATGAAGCAACATATTCTGTAATTAACACCTTAGAAGGACCACTTAGTTCAAGAACTATTAAAGGAAGCTGCGATTTACTTGATGGATAATACAATATATAGCATTCCAGGTGAAGTAGAAGATGCTGTGGTTCCTATCGTGTGGGCGAGTGGAATTACCTGGACAGTCCAGAGCAGCAGAACCGGTAAAGATCCGACTGAAACAGGGAATCAGGCCGGTAAGATTGAAACAATATCCGATTAAAATAGAAGTGGAAAGGGGCCTTGAACCTCTAGTAAATGCAATTCGCACATTTGGATTACTAATATGATTATTATTAATATTAGTATATGATCATTATTAATCATTAATATGTTTGTTATTATCATACTACGATTGGAATTCACCAATCGAAATATAACACTCCAATATTGGCAGTAACGAAAGCTAATGGGAAGAATTACTGGCTAGTACATGACATAAAAGCAGCTAATAGAGTAGTAGAAAATACACATCCTGTAGTAGCAAATCCATGTATATTGTTAACTACATTAAATGAAAAATTCAGGTAGTTTACAGTGGTTGATTTAAAGGATGCCTTCTTTTGCATCCCCTTAGGTTCAGAGGGCCAGGAATTGTTTGCCATTGAATGGGAAATCCCTGAAACAGGCCACAAAACAGTTAAGGTGGCTGGGCAGTTACATCTCAAGGGCAAATAATGTTAACTCCTAGCTTAATGAGAGAGGTGGCCACAAAAGAACATGAAACTACTCATTGGGGAAGGGAAAGCCTGGTTAAACATTTGTGGAAAACTGTAATTAGTAGACACATGACTGAAATTGTAAAATCAGTTGTTGAAAAATGTGAAACTTATAAGGTAAATAATCCTAATATGGGCAATAGGGTAGTTTTGCGAATAACTAAGAGTGGACTGATTCCAGAAGAATATTAGCAGATAAGTTTTGCTGAGTTACCAGAAACAGAGAGTTATAGGTATCTCTTGGTCTTAGTGGACACATTTAGTGGATGGCCAGAAGCCTACCTGTCGCACCAATAACTCTCGTGAGGTTGTGAAACAGCTGCTGAATCAAATAATACCCTGATTTGGTATACCAGCAGGCATATCTTCAGATAGAGGTCCCCGTTTTTATCACAGAAGTTCAGAAAGAGGGAGAAGCATTTAGGGATTAAATGGGACCTACATACCCTGTAAAGGCCTCAGGCCAATGGAAGAGTAGCATGTAGGAACCAAAACTCTCCAACTACAACTGAGTATGATATGCCAGGAAATTTGATTACAAGCACTACCAATAGTATTATTAAGAATAGGAACACAGACTGGAAAAATCATGTAACCTGTATGAATTAACGTATCAGTTCCTGGAGGCTTCTCTTTGCAGAGAAGCCAGGATCTCTGACAACATCTGTTGGCCCTGGGGAAGACCCTCCAGTAGCTTCACAACCAGTTCACATCGCCAAAGCAGGTTGGACGCTCTGGCTCACCCATTCGGACCAGGGGACTGAGTTGGAATTAAACCTGGAAAGATGAGCCACGGACAAGTAAGTGGCAGGGACCCTTCCAGGTACTATTAACCACCTGTACAGCACTGAAGGTAGCAAAGAGGGGACATTGGATTCACCACTCTTGAGCTAAAAGAGTCTCTGCTCCATGGATGGTGGAACAAAAATCACTGCTTACTTTGAAGTTTGTACAAAAAACTTGTGGGTGATAATTTCAATTATCTTATTTAAAAAAAAAAAAAAAAAAAAAAAGAAGAGGGCAGGGGACCAGCTATTTAACCAGGTCAGACTTGGGGCAGGATATCAAATTGTAAAAGGATTTAATACAGACTGGTCCTGGTTGACTAGCTGTTTTCCAACCCTTTCATGGGTGAAACAATCTGTTGTGATTGTAATTTTGATAATCTTTACATGCTTAATCATTCAAATATTACTACTCTTACAATCTTGTTTAGTATTATATATTACATATATTATATTATATTATGATAGTATTATAACTATCCACTTTTAAGTGTAAGAAAGGATGGTTCCAGGCTGGATGGCTGACAGTAAATGTGATAATCATTGTCATATTTGTTGCCATCAGTGTAATCAAAGGAATAACGTTATGACACTTAAGAGAATTTATGGATTCTGATAGGTCTTAAAGGGAGGAATTAATACCTTCTGACACTAGCCATTGTGGAATTGCTCACAACAGATGACAAGTAGAAGGGAGGAGCTGCATATCCTGTTAAGCTTTGGATAAATGTAACTAGGACTGAAAGACCCCAAACTATCCAATTTGATGCCTGTCAGATGTTGAGCTGTGGAGCTGTTGAGACCCAAAGACGGTTAAGTAGTGAAAGTAAATACCTGTGCCCTGAGACACAAATTAATAGGGGGCCACCATGTTCCGGGTGGAATAATGTATGGTGGACTGCCACCTGGCAAGGATGGACCTATATACCTCCCCTGTCCAATACAGCAAAGGCATTAAAGGATCAAATAAGCATGTGTAAAGAGGTCCCCAATCCCACCTGCTCATCTTTTACAATGTAATCCTATAGTAATAACCATGAAAAAGCTGATAACCATGTAGATAATGTTTATGGCCTTGGGGCAGATATAACAGGGAAGGACCCCGTAGCAAGATTTAGAATAGAATTGAGGGCATCACAACCTAAGATTAGTAAGGAGAAAAAGCAGGCCACTCAATCCCCTGAAGAAGGAAAACGGAGTTCCCCTAATGACCGTAAAATAGTGGCAGTTGTGGAAGTAAAAGATCTTAAACAATTTTTTTAAATAGAGACGGGGTACAGGGATACAGATGCTTGGGTAGAATGGGTCAAATATACGGTACAGAGTTTAAATCATAGCAACTTCTATGTCTGTGCAACAGGAAGACCCACAGTACAAGTTGTTCCCTTCCTCATGGGTTTGGACTCAGGATCCACTGGTCATGCGGTGCATGGCTGACCTCTCTACCAGGAGAAGGCTGCTTGGGGTAATGAAACTTGCAAGTCTTTAGCATTACTATTTCCTGCCATACAGGTCAAGGATATCAAGGTACCACCTGCTTTCTCCACTGCCTCTGGTAACCAGACAGCTTGTCTCTCACGACAGGGTAATAAGGCTACCAGACTTTCGGGAGAATTCTACTTATGCACAAAAACCTTGAATGTGACTAATGATGATGCAGAAAATTACTCAGCATTAAGTATCCCCAGGGCAGACCCAGGGTGGTGTAGTGGAAGAAAAGTCCCGAGACCCATCCTACCAGCAGACTGGAAGGGAACATGTGCAATTGTTCAGTTGGCCATGCCATTCACCCTGGCATTTGAAAAAAGATCAGAACCTTCAGGCAGACGAGCAGAGGAACCTAGGAGTATCATTTGATGATCAAATATACATTGACTATATTGGAGTTCCTCAGGAAGTCCCAGATGAGCATAAGGCAAGGAATCAAATTATTGGTAGGGTCTGGGTCCTTTTTATTCTGGTGGGTAACTATAAATAAGAACGTAGACTAGATAAATTATGTTTATTATAATCAACAGAAGTTTATAAATTATACCAGAGATGCGGTAAAGGGGATTGCCAAGCAGCTGTATGTTACAACTACTGCTATTACGTTGCAAGAGATTGCAAGGTTAAGGTTGCAAGAGATGACCTGTCATCAGGGTGAAGATGCAAAATCATGTTGGCAACACTAGGAAATACTCATGGAGCAAGACTCTGAGAATATGCAAAAAGCAACAAGAGTATAAATAAAAAACGGGGAAATTGAAAGGGGAAGAAATAATGTTGTTTTCACAAGCCTGGTAAGAGTAACAGGAGTGATTCACACCTAGCCTGTGGCCAGAAGATAAGCGGTCCTTTTGTTAACTGCCAGGACCCAGTACTTGGAACTAGTTTTAGGTGGATGGAGATACCAAAAGGCTTGGGGAACCTGAGCTTTTGAACTTTTCCTCTTAGTACGGTTGCGTGATGAGCTCATGCGTATGAACTCCACCTTGGAGAGAGCCAAGGTCCATTTCCATGAACATGTGATGTATGAACACAGACATGAAGAGGCGTGTCGGTAGGCGGGTTGGGAGGTCTGTACACCCTGTGGTACTCAGCCAGTGAGGAATCAGGGGAGGGAACTTGCTGTCCAGAGACAGGGATATAAACCATCACACCATGGCTGCCAGGCGCGTCCGCCTGGTGGGGCACCCGGTCTTGCAAGAACGTAATAAGTGCTTCACAATGCATCCTGTCTGAGCTGCTGATCACTGGCAACTGAGCATTTCTCACAGTAAGACCAGGTGCAGAGTAAACAAAACACTGCTGGCTAGCCAGAATGAGACATTTCCCTCCACACCATCACAGGAAATGGCAATAACATGAAAAAAGTAAGAGGGGCAACAATGAAGCTGCACACACTTCAGATTAAAACACACGAAAAGGTAAGTTACCTTCTCTTTTAACTTTGCCAACCTTTTTTCTTTTTCTCGTTTCTCTACTTCTTTAGCTTGTTTTTGCAGAATCCTTAGCTCCAGTTTACGTAGATCCTGCAACATATAATGAATGGAAAAGCAAACTTTTCTTTCGAAGTACAACAATTAGTATGAAGATACATAGGCAGGCTTTTCATAGTTAGTTTTTTTGTTTTGAAATTCTGTTAGAGTAGGTAGCTATAGCTTGTCCTGCACAAACAAACTATAGTTACAGAATTTTGGAAAAAAATGGATTGTATTAGTTTAATCCCTGTTTATAAAAATGAACTCTAGTGTGAATGGTGACAGTAATACAAGTTCTCCAGTAAGCAGATTTACATTGATATGGGATCTAACTTGACCGTACAGCTACTGAAACCTGCAGGATATTCAAACATCTTTTTTTATTTCGTAACTGCATACAACTATCAGGCATTCTGATGTTTTCTATAGCATGGAGAGCAACACAGCCCAAACTGCTTTTCCCAAACATTTTCACATTGAAGTAAATAAAACCATTTCTATATGTAAAAAGAAATATGGGCTTGAATAATCATGTAGAATTCAGATATTGATAAAAAAGAACATCTTCGTCTAAAATAACGTTTTGTACTGTTTCTGGTATGTAACAGATGTTGTTATTCATAGTGAATCAAAAATAGATTTAAAATAATGAATTTTGGATTTTAAAGTGTTTAACAGATTATATTGAAGGAGGAAGTAGGTGAATTTAAAGCAACGTGCATAAATGAAGACATAATTACGCACACGCTCTTGAAACTTAGTAATTTCTTCTGCAGCTATTTTCTTCCTTTCCTCCTTTTCAGCTTCCTCTCTCCTCTCTTTTTCAAGCTTTTCAAGTTCCTCCTTTTCTTTCTTCTGCAACATGTACCTTTCCAACAGTAACTTCAAGTGCCATTGGCGCTGGCGTTCTTTTTGTTGCTTTTTCTCCTTCTCTTCTTCTAGTTTTAATTGTGATTCTTGTTCCATTGCAAATGCTACTGCTTTCTGTTTCTTCCATGCTTCAATTGCTGCTTGATGTCTTTTTCTCTCTTCTGCTTTTTGCTTCTGAGCTTCTTCATGCTGTAGCCATTCTTCCTTGAGCATTTTTTCTGATTTCTCTTTCTCCTTCAAGTTTCTTTCTTTCTCTTGCTGCTGCTTTTCTTTCCACTTCTTAATTGACTGCAAGAGGATAGTAGGGGGAAAAAAATAAATAAGGTTTTCATGAAAATTTTATACATTTGATTCGGTTGGATAAAACCACACTCGAACGATAGGAGCTACAGATAGGAATTAAAAGTCCACTAGACACAAAACTTAAGGCAAAGAAGCCCCCCTGCCTGCTTTCTCACAATTTTTTTTCCTACTGTATGGATCACACAAGCAGGTTTAACATGTGCCTGCTAAAATCATTTAAGCTATGGTATTCATATTAACTTTGTATAGTTACAAATGGTGGTGTAATATGCTTTTTCTAATACAAACATATTTCAGGTCTTCAAATTAGTAATTCCACCTATTATTTTACAGGTCATTTTTTATGTCAGTGTATATTTTATTACTCAGATGGATAGTTCTTGAGGGAATTGTAATCCTCTACATCAGTATGGCATAGGTATATTGTCTATACAGTGGGACAGACGTTCTTAGGGACAGATTAACAAGAACTGCAATTTCAGATAGGATCACTTACTGCTCTGGGACTGTTATCTACGTTGCTGGACCACTGCCATCAAAAGGATTTATAATAAACTTTGGCAATACACAGCTCAATTCAGTGTGTTGTTAGGTCTATGCTTATTGGTAATTCTTGAAGACAAATACTTTTGGCAAGGTGAGGATGCTAAAGACTTCAGTTATATACCATCAACTATAGCAGAAATCCACCTAACACTACCACTAGAGAGTCAAATACAAAAACAAATACTTTTTCTTAAAGCTACAAAAGCCCTAGAGGGGTTATTTTACCTCTTTCTTTCTTTTGTGTAAAATTAGAAATTCTTGATACCATTTGTCGTGCTGTTCAATATCTTCTTTTGTTCTCCCACAGAGATACTCATGGGCTTCATCCATGTAGGATAGCCTTCCTTTGTGTTTTGTCCATACTTTCAGAAAATTTTGATGATCGTAATCATCCCAGCCTCCCTGCTGCCCTCCTGTTCGCTGAAGAAATCTTTCAAACTCTAGTACTTCTTCAGGTAGATGCCTTTCCAGTGTTTTATCAATTGAGACCTTGGCTGATGGTAATTTCAAAACTTTTTCTGTTGAGCTGCCTACCGCCCACAGTTCTACTTTTCTCTCAAAGACACTGAGCTCATTAATGGTAGTTTTTTCCTCCTTCAAAAGCTGTTCATATCTGAAAAGAGAACAAACACTGAAATGTAAGAAAACAAATCCAGTATTCATTGTTCATTCGCTGAAAATGAATTTTGGAATTGTTCAATGCCACACAAGAGCTATTCTTCAAAGATTAAGAACTGAAATGGTAACACAGATGACAAGGTTGTAATAATCCCATAATAAAGCACTACACAATCAGAATTAATTTACCCTTTTAGTGAAAGCACACATTTATGTCACTCAAACAACTAGCTCAATCCCCTC
Source organism: Tyto alba (assembly GCF_018691265.1). NCBI lineage: Eukaryota > Metazoa > Chordata > Aves > Strigiformes > Tytonidae > Tyto > Tyto alba. Next base: position 22,865,677 of record NW_024881275.1, on the reverse strand, counting down.
CTGACACCAGTAGGGAAAAAGGGAAAAAAAAAAACCACTTAAAAACCAAAACAACAGCAACAACAAAAACCTCACAATCTAATCTCTCCTGCAGCCTTTCTCTAAAAAGCCTTTTCATAGGCAAATCATTGTGACACGGGATCACTGCAATAGCTATATAAACAGCCTCTCTAAAAGGCTGTTTATCAAGATTCTAACTTGGTAGCTTGAGTTTTGATTTGCTTACCACAGGAATCACTAGCAAAACAATAAATCAAAAGAATAGTTTACTTGATTATTGCAAAGTTTTTATTGTGTCTGACGAAAGCACTGTTTTTTGCAGCTGAAGCATGGATAAACATACATTTGCCTCTGTTCCTCTTTAAAAGCATTGATTGCATTTTCAACTTCTTCCATCATTTTCTTCAGCTTGTCTACAACTAAAAAAGAAAAAAAGAGCATATAAGTTAAGAAGTTTACAGAATTAACCAGTAATTCAGCACTATCCAGAAATGTAGGCACTTGCACAGACTTCTGTGACACTTTTATTTCAATGTATAAAAAAGCATGCATTTCCATCTCCAACAGCCTTAAAATACTGACTCATTTATTCAAAAGGTGTGATTTCATAGTGATTTAGCTAACTGGATGCAAATCCCAGTATAAATGTTTATTTCAGTTAAGTAAGTCTGATTCCGAGTAACCTTCAACTGATTCACAGAATAAGACAGCCTTATCCTAAAGAGTTTCCACTTTTGTTTTTTATAACAATGTAATTAGTGACCTAAGAAGGACACTCAATTCTTTGGTTTACAGCAGGCTGTAGTAATCCTATTTAACCTACATGTCACTACTTATACAAAGCTGACAAAGAAACATCGAAGTAAAACTTTATCCTCTACTGTCAGCATGCTGTAGTCCCAATACAGAGAAAGACGGTAAGACAGCTGCCTAGAGATCTATTTTACAATGGTAGAAAAAAGTTTTAGAATCTGTTTTAAACCAGCACAACATCTCTATGGACACATATTGAACACATAATTTAACTAACTTGGCTTTAAAAAATAATAAACTAAACTGGTACAGTTATATAATCTAGAACTCTTAGCTCAGCTTTCATGCCTTGTTAGTTCTTGGTATCTTTCCTGACATCTTAAGAAGCTAATGCATTTTTAATAAAATAGACACTGAATAAATGAAGTGTGATGCATTTTATCTAGCATCAGAAAGCCCTCAGCTAGTAAGAGGGCTTCAACCTGAGCTCCACACGAGGTAGTGGAGCATCATAGGAAAATGGTTCTTTCAGTGCCTATTTCTCAAAAGTTTCAAAACATCCAAACTGAACAAGTTGTTTCAGCATTTTCAACAGAATATTCCAACTTACACTTCAAGCCATGTGGACACCTAGAATTAGTTCCCTGTAGACCCTACTGTGTGTCCTCTTACCAGATGAAAGAGAGTTCTACCTAGATGGCACTAGAATACTAACTTTATTTTACAGAAGGCAGAGTAACATATAGAAAATACCTGTCTTTAAACAGACTAAAGAAACAAACCCACACCACTTTAAAGATGGAGCAAATTTCTCTGTTTCCACACAGAACGGCACAGTCTTTCACCATTTCTTACATTTCTGCATTCTTCCCTTCCCAGACTCCTGGAAAAACTGACAGATAGAAAAGGAGTATCCCAAATCTTTAGGAGAATCACAAGCCCAACTATGCAAGAAAATTGTCTATAGAGAAAAATGGGTTTGAATCTGTCATCATGACTTACATTCTGGTGTAGGCTTCTCATCTTTTAAATGTTGCTGAAGTCTCTTCACATTATTTTGTATTTTTGATAGCTGCTGCAGAATTTTAGCTTCTGTTAAACAAAGTAAGGTGCTGATAGTTCTACCAGTTTCTCTGTGCATTAAATTCAATACAAGAACAAAAGCAATGAAGTGTCCAAAATAAACTACAGATTTTATCTAGGCAGGGACATAAATTCTGCTTGATTATAAGAAACTGCCATAATACTAAGCATTTTAACATGACTGTAACTACATGTAGCTGACTGTATGGGCCATGTATCTACCCACACAACGTAAAACAGATTTTAAAATTAGTAGCTCCTATTTCTAAAGGGGTCAACAGGATAGTCACATCTAGATTAAAGCAATTTCTTTTTTTTTTTTTTTTTTTTTTCCAAACCTCTTATCAGGTAACTGGAGTTTTGAGAATATTGCCTATACAGATAACACCTCCTCTAGAATTTAGAGGGAGACTCTAACCTAGGCCTCAAAACACCCAGCAATGAGGAGAAAACAAACTTGGAAAGCATATGTGAATGTGCCACTTCACTCCTTCACATCTCACATGTAATGCTTTACACCTCTCATCCTTGTCTTTATTATCCCACAAAAGTATCTCCATTCATACTTCCATGCTCCCTTCTTACCCTTGGAAAATTTTCTGAACTTTTTAGCTTAGTCATTCCTCTGAAATAGTTACATTTCTTAAGGACTGCAAGATGTAATGGGCACCTTAAGTTTCTGTCCTGGGTTGAGTGAGTGGTGTTTTTTGGTGGCAGAGGAGGGGGCTATAGGGGCGGCCCCCTGTGAGAAGCTTCTCAAAGCTCCCCCAGCTCCAAGTCAGCTCCACTTCTGTTTGGGAAATTGAGCCAATCAGCTGCGCCTCTGCGATAACGTATTTAAGAAGGGACGTGGTGACGAGCAGTTGGACTTGTGAGGAGGAGTTGCTGCAGCTGCGTGAACACCAAGGTCAGTGGAGGAATGAAGGAAGAAAGGAGGGGGGAGGTGTGCCGGAACAGAGACCCCCCTGTATCCTGTGGGGAGATGGCAGGGTGGCCCCCCTGCCACCCATGAAGATCTACGGTGGAGCAGACACTGATTTATGGCCTGTGGCTTCTGCCTGATTGATCAAGGTGCTCTGCCCAAAGAAGGCCGGGGTCTCATGGGAAAAGGTAGTCCCACTGCTGTAATTCAGCACTGGGAGGATTGCAGCATGTGGGGATGTCCCACGCCGGAGCAGCTCGGGAAGGGCTGCAGCCGTGGGAAGGACTCCAGTCGGAGGAAGTTGGTGACCCATGACGGAGCAGTGTGGGGAACGCTGCGGCCCATGGGAGGAACTCATGTTGGAGAAAGTTTGTGGAGGACTGTCTCCTGTGAGAGGGGGACCATGATGGAGCAGGGGGAACAAGTTCCAGAAACTCCCCTCACCGAAGATGAAGGAAGTGGCAGCGCTGACTGCACCCCCCATTCCCTGCCCCTGCGCCACTGGGGGAGGAGGTAGAGATATCGGGAGCAGAGCTGAGCCCGGGAAGAAGGGAGGGGTGGGGGGAAGGTGTTCTCAAGATGTGACAATGCTTTTCACTGCCCTATTCTGTTGTGTGTTGTTAGTGTCTGTAATAAATGTATGTTCTTTTTTTTCTTCCCCTAACGAGTCTGCCTTTCGCTCATGATCATAAAGGGTGATTTTTTCCCCATCCCAGTCCTATCTCAAACCCCAAGCCTGGCTCTCTGTCCCTTCTCATTGCCGGAGGGGAAGGGAGAGAGGGCTGCTGCATTGTGGTTGGCTGCCAACCAGGCCCAAACCACGACAGTTTCATTAATTAAAAGGCGCCCATTAAACCATACAAATTTGTAAGGTAAGTGTATTTTTAGTTGTTGCTACATGTCCTTTCCCTTCTTCAACTTATTCTGATCTGCTATATCAGAAGGTACAGCATGATTTATTTGACTACTTTTGAAAGAATCTAGGTATTGTGTTGTGACTAGGGAGTCACCTATTTTTTCCCTGAAGTATTTAATTAGTCTGTAAGTGGAACAGATATTGTAGGACAGGTTGTGTACCATGTCACAGCACTATGTTGGCTTTGAATATTCATTACCCATGAATCTGAAAAATGCAAACACAGAACTACTTAAAAGTATATTTAAAGGCAGCAATCAGCATTTGAAAACTTACACTGTAAGTATGTATTTATTGTACCTTAGCTAGACTACATTATATTTTGCAATATACACAGAAAATTGGTTTAAAGTTTCTAAAACAGTAATTTTCCACCAAAGTTGTTGTGGGTGGTATCTGCTATCTTTAAGATTAAAAGAAAACAGTAACACAGGAGGCCCAAAATGTTTATGTTTCTGAATTTTGCAAGTAAACTGTGGAAGTCTTCTTTCTAAGTAGTACACATGGTGAAATACCACACTTTTATCAGCATCTACCTTCCACCTGAACTGATGTCTCTGTACTACTGATTATTAAACCATTTAAAAAACAGCAGTAAAAACAAAACCAAAAACAACAAACAAAAATGAAAATAAAACCCTACTTACTTTCAGTTTTCCTGCTGACAGTCATGCTACGTTCCAGCTCTAGTATGCTGTAGTCTACCCTGAAATTACTCTTCCTATTGTAAAGATGTCCATTTTTGTCTTTTTCTATATTTGCAAGCCTGGAAAAAAAGGTTGCCAACACTGACTAACACAGGAATGCTTAGCAAAGCCTCAAGATTTTCCCAGGTTAGTATCCGGCTAAGGATGCGTTAACAGGACTGTTTTAGATTTTATACAAATCACTCGTTTGTTCCTGCAACTGTTTTCAAGGAAAACATTTCTGCAGTTTCAAGACTACACACCAAAGTAACCCAAGAACTTGGAACAAGAGAAAGAAATTAACAGGAAAATTACCTCGCTGACAAGCAGTGATTCACACACTGAAATAGCCCGAAATTTTATCTGTATGCTATCAGGGAGCCTTATGAAAATTTCACAGGAAAGCACAGGGACAGGCTGTATTAATACAGCTGCACACATAGATGGAGCTCCAGCACAGACAAAACAAGTACATTCCCTCAGCCTTAACAGTGACAGTACTCCTGCAACTGAAGATTCAAATTCATTAGCATCCAAATAACTTGATACTAAAGCTGCTACCTTACTGACTATGCTTTATGTATAGAACAGAGAGCTATAGGTGACTTGTTTTCTTACTAAGGTCAGAAGCTTTAGAATACAACTCAGTGGGATGTACTTTGCCTTACTACAACCAGTCAATATACTAGTTTGACCTACAGAGCACTGCATGTAAAAGGACCACAGATACTGTACTCCTGAGCACATCTGTGAAGTCTGGTGCCACCACATTAGAGATCAGAACAGCAGGTCACTGGTGGCACACAGTACAGACATCTGGTAGGAATCCCAATGTTAAGCAACATCACTGACAGCCCAAGAAACTGTCAGTAGCAGCCTGGTTCTTCAGCAGACTATGGTTGCTGTATGGTTCAAACCAGTTTACGGTTCACAGCATAAATGCTTTGCTGTCCACTGGAATTCACAGACCAGACCCAAGTACCAAGTCTCCCCACACAGTGTACTGGAAGCCCTCACAGCACAAAAGGACAATGTGCTGTAGTTAAATGGCATGCCTTTTTTGAAGCTGCTTGGGAACATCTACATTACCCAGAAGTCAATTTTTGATCCATAACCCAGGACCCAGAATAACCAAGGAGGAGTGCATTCAGTCAGACAGCATAAAACACTGCTGTGAGAATCAAGTATCATTGTTCATTCAGGATCCACAACTACGCAACTACAAACCTCTCCTTCAGCTGGGTGGCTACGTCAGCTCTTCCTCATAAAGCTCATCCATTCATGAGAAACCTCCCTGTTCTTCCAGCTGCCAGTGTAGTTGTTACAGCACTTACGCAAGATGCAGGGAAACAGATTTAAATCACTTCTGTGTCTGTGCTGTCTTGAACCCCCATTTTCCAAAGCAGTGGCCTATATATCCTAGGTGAAGTGCTTTCAATCTTCTCTGAGGAAGCTATTGTAATGCTGCTACAATTCCTCTTTTTTGCCATGTCTTAAGGGCTTTAGGTCCTTAAGGTAAGCAGAGAGGAGCTGGAAAACTGAGGACTCAATTATGCCACAGGCGCTTTCTTTTTTGTGCATCTAATGCAGCCATAGCTTACTAAAGAAGATGACTGATCAAAGTCCAAACACTAATTAGAACAACTGGGCACTTTGGAGCTCATAAGCCTATCGTGAACTACTATTAACAACCACAATAACCTGCCTGAGGTCCTGAAAAAGAAATCTTAGCCTAAAGGTTTCATTATCATAAATCCTTACCTTGAACCTTGAGTTACCTCCCAAACAGCATGAAAATACAGTCATGATGAAGTGTTTAACTTACTGAGTTTTTAGCTTTTCTGCAGTTCTTATGAATTCAACTTTCTTAGCTTGTTCAGATCTCATCTTCCAATTCTGAAACTGTCGACCAGCACCTGCCGTACTGGAACAGCTGTCATTCTGTACACAACAAAATCAAGTATTACTCAAACCCAGTATTTTTCAAATGTTCATTGGTTATTTCTAAGCAGACACCACCACACTGCAGAGTAACAGCATTACTTCATTTTTACACTGCTGCAATTCAACTAATTTTAAGTCACACATGTATAAAATGGGAGTGATGAGTGATGGCAAGCTGATGACTGTATACAAAAATGCATTCTTCTTCAGAAAAACGGCAAGACTGCAACATCAGCTTGGTTTGACAGAGGCTGCTCCCCACGCTGCGATATTAAATCAAGGCAACTGCCTTGCCTCTCATGGCAGTCAGTCTCTGACAAGTCAGAGTAACTACCTACCTGACTGTAAGCGTTTAATTTACACTAGACAGATTACTCCCATTTCACCTTGTTCAAGAAAAGCCTGACTTCCGCAATCTGCTTAACAACCCTTGCAAACTGTCAACTCATTCACAGCATCCCTGAACACCCTTAACGTGACCACCGCCAGGAACGCAGACGGTAAAACCGCCTGCTCTGGCGAGGAAGCTGCCAGTCGAGGCCAGCTCGGCAAACCCGCGCCGCTTCCTCCGGGTTTCCTTTTAACGTCCATCCCTACACCCTGTGCGAGGCTGCAGCTCCCCGCAGAGCGGGGCTGCCCGGGGGCGGCGGGCGGCGGCCCCACGCCGCGGCGAGGCCTTTACCTGCTGCTGCCCGGCGGCCGCCGCGGCCACGGCCATCGCCAGCGCCGCCATGTTGCGAGCGGCCGTGGCGACCGCCCCGCTGCGCCGCGCCGCGCCGCGCCCCGCCCCGCCCCGCCCCGCCGCGCTGAGGGGCGGCCCGCCCCGCGCCAGCCGGAGGTTTAGGCGCCCCGAAATGCCGGGGTTTCGACCGCGGGAAGGTGGGGGTTGGGCGGAGCGGGGGGGTGGGCTGCCTCGGGTTTCCCGCCCCAAAAGGTGCGTGGGCGAGGAGGGGGGCGGTGGCAGCGGGCGCGCCTGCAGCCGCAAGGGCCGGGAGCCTGGAGAAGGAAACCGCCTCGAAAGGTCCCGAGCTGTTTTCCCCGGTGCTGCTTGAGCCCCCTGAGTTGTCTTGAAGAGCGGGGGCCGTAGGGTGGGCATCGCAGGCGGGTGTCCCCTCGGAGTGGTGGGCTGCAGACCTGCTTGGGCAGCGCTGGCCTGACCCGTGGGCTGTTCAGCAATCGTGTAGGTGGAGATTCACCAAATGTGTGGCAGCAAGTGGCCCCTGCTGTGGGTAGCACTGTGTCCCACTCTTCTCTCGGTGGCTGGTGTTAATTGGGACGAATAATTTGACTGACTGGTTAACTGTCTTGCATATATGAAGTAACGCTTTTCCCTTCCCAACTCATGGAGCATGCTTGTTACTGGCTCCAGTTTCATTTATGTCAGGATTTAAGGTTTTGTATTTGATTACTTCCTTAAGGACAAGCAGAATATGTCCTCATGATCCTGAGAGAAAATAAAGTTTCACATTATTAAATACATTTTTGGGACTCTCAAGATCTTGCTTTTCATTCACATAGACCAATCAAACTTCTAGTGAGTTGCCAATTAACATTTCTGCATAATAGAAATAATCTATTCATGCAGTGGCTTTGCTAGCTATAGAGATTTTAGGAACTGGTGTTTTCCCAGCTGCAGAACACAAAAGCATTCACAGATGCTAACCAAATGGCCTAAGCTGACGACATTTTATTGCCTAATTGATGTTTTTAAGAGCACTTCCCTGATATATTTTTCCTCTTTATATTTTATGGCTGTGCTTACATTTGATTTCTTTGTATTTTCTGAATAGGAATTAACAAGTAAAGCAGAACATTTCAAAATCTGAAAATAGTCATCAGCATAAATTAAGCAGGATTGTTCTCACAGATTGCTACCTGAAATGGCTTGTATAAGTATTCTCTCCACAGCAGTGTTTCACAATCACCTTTGTCTTGTCCTTCACTATCAGATGTCAGAGGAAGAAGCGTGTCTTCTAGAACTTGTTTGTATTTGATTTCCTTTGGTGACTGTCAGCCCTTCCAAGGTTTTTGTTGTTAGGATCAGCAAACTGGTAACCGTTCAGGGTTTGGTCCACAGCAAGCATTTTAACAAGGTGGCTCCAGTCATAGTGTAATGCAGGTACTGTTCAGTAGTTCACCAGTTTCTTGATTGTCAGTCTATATTATTGCTTGCCACACCCTGTACTCATAAGTAACTGAGAATCCTGAGGACTTTACCAAGATGCTCTAGAAACCATATGCAGAAATTTCAGGTATTGGAGCAGAGCTAGGCTTGGCTAGTTCTGACTAAACACCAGGGTGGTCAGGCATCAAGTTGTGAGGCTGGTATGAAGGTGAACTCTGTCTTTCAGCTGGGCCAGGACCTAACTTCATTCCCTCTGTGGAGCAGGACTCACCTAAACCAGGATATGCCTGTGGTGGGTCAGCCTTGGCTGGCCACCAGGTGCCCGCCAAGCTGCTCTCCCTCCTTAGCAGGACAGGGGGAGAAAATAAGATGAAAAACTCATGGCTTGAGAAAAAGGCATCTTACTGAATAAAAGCAAAGTCTACGCTGGGAAGCAAAGGTAAGCAAAATGATTTATTCTCTAGTTCTCATCAGCAGGTGATGGTCCAGCCTGGGAAGTGCTGCCCCCGTACATGTAGCAGTTGCTTTAGAAAACAAAAGACTTAGTAATGAATGCTGCCCCCCTTTCTCTTGGCTTTTATTGTCGAACACAACATCATAGGGTATGGAATATCCCTTTGGTCAGTTTGGGTGAGGTGTCACAGCTGTATCCCCTCCCAGCTTCTTGCCCAGCCCACTGGCCTTTGTGGGAGGTGGTAGAGACAGCCCTGGTGCTGTTCAAGCACTGCTCAGCGGTAGCCCAGACACTGGTGTTACCAGCACCCTTATAGCTACAAACACAAAGCACAGCTCCAGTGGGGAATATTAACTCTGGCCCAGCCAGACCAAATACAATGCCACAACTCTTGCATGGCCTCTGTGTCCTTTTGGTAAACCGGTAATCTAGATCTAAAAGAAATAAGATAGGTAATTACACCCTGACCTTTCCCACACTCTCTTTTTCTCAGCTTAGTTTGGTGCTTGAAGTTACCAAATCCCTGACTTCTGTGTGTGTTTTGCTTTGTAAAAGCTTTCAAGATTTTACTCAAAGCATGGAAATATACTGAGAAAAAGTAAAGCTGTTAAAATTTAAAGGAACTAGGTATACATAGAACAAAAAAAGCCCAAATAACAACAAAAAAACCCCACCCTGTTAACGTGGAAGATGCAGTGACAGCAATTAAAGAATTGATCGCAACCACTTATCTTTATGGAAGAAGCCTTATCTGTCACAGTATTGGCCCAGCAGTATCTCCCATCTTCCTGAAATCCTTCAAGCCAAAGGGAGGAAAAGGACTGCACAATAATGTTGTATTCTCATCCATGACATCCTTGAGGAAATCACCTATCATACCAGGAGGCATAAGCATCCACCCACTGGATGCAGATGATCAGAATAAAGACTTTCCTAAGTAGATGTTTCTTTTCAGAGTGGGTTTTTGGGGTTTTATTTTGGTTCTTTATCTCTGGGTCCTCAGCAGGAATACATTAGGGGAGTTGTAAAGTATCAAGCAGAAGACAGCCAGTATTAGAGAAGCGAACTGGAATTAGTTTGAAGGAGAGTAAATTAATGATCAGAACAAATCAAAGCCTTTAACCCTGTGGGGACAACTATCCACTTGTGGAGACATTCATAAAATTGTCTAGTTATCCTAGACTATAAAAGCATCCAGTTACTACTAGCAACACAGGCTTTCCTTGTATTTTTATTTCTGAAAACAATGTCTCCACTTAGTCTAACCTCAGACTCACAGATCAGAAAATAGTCCAACTCAGGGCATCAGCCAGAATATGAGAAAAAAATGGAATCAGATGCAAAAAAAATAGCTATTACAGGTCAATGGATGATATGTGCTTATTCTGGGGCGCTGTAATAATGCTCTCTGGTGGGAATAAGAAGAGTAGGGAGGGCCCCTGATAGGTACACCAGCAGTTAGTGCTGTAGTGCAGATGCAAGCAGGGATGGTGCAGATTTGCGCTATGAAGGCAGGCTGCTTTCACCTCTAGTTTTTGTCCACCAGGTGTCACCTGAGAAGCACCTCATAGCTACTAAAGGCATAGCTTCTGTATTTTTTTTCTAGATACCAACAGCAAGCTTTTACTCTATAGGTAACATGACCCCCATTCAGCCCTTTGTCTGTCTCTATCCCTTTTTACAGGATGATCTGATCTGGCCCCATACTGGCGCCATCAGCTCCCCTTCATTAGATGAGAACAGAGAGTGGTCATCACTTCTTCCTGTGAGACCTGCCCTGCAGTGCTAGCAGACCTGACAGCCTGGACACACAAAGGTTTGTTGCTCTGCAGCCACAGCCCAGTGTCAGTGTCCCCCAGTACCTTCTCCTGCCGTTGCCTAGCTTGCCCCAGGAGTCGAAGAGCTCCAGACTAGACAGTGGCAGTAAAGTTCCCTCTTCTGTTCCCCAGATGGGTGCATATTCCACTCACCCTAATTCATTTCTGTGTAAAGCTGTGCTTTAGGTAGAAAGGACTTTGTATGGCAGCATGATGGCAAGGAATGGTAGCTTGTCTTTCATGTTTTGTTCTGCATACAAGGCATCTCCAAAGAAACTAAAAGCACAAGATAATAGAAAGAGGCCTGGAGTCAGTAGCTTAGTTTTAGTAAATGTTTGTAGAATATAGATGATAGAAATAAGAAAAACCTCTATTCAAAATATTCATAGAAATATCTGTTCATCTAAACTACCATTCCCTTTCCTTTGCTTTCTGTAAAATACAGCTTATATCTTTCAAGAAAATAAACTTTTATTTGAGCCCTGATTGAAGTCTGGATTTCACACTGAAAGTAAAATGGAAGACCGAAAGAGAAATTAAGAAATCTGAACAAATCCACATGACAAACCCAAGGGTCTCAAATGAACAGGAGCACATCATTTTAGTGCTCTTCGCTCTCTCTTGATTTATAACTGTGTAAATGACAACTGCGTTGGGTCTCTTAATAATTCATCCTATTCCTTCCTTTTACCTCTAATTCTTTCCTTCTTTTTTTCCATTCTCTGGAATCTCCTCGTCTGTTTTCACATCATGTCCCATTCTCGGCTCTATTGTAATTCTCTCCTTGTTCATCAACCTTTCCTCTTACAACAGGAAAAAGAAAATGTTTCCTGCAACTGTACTTGAAACAGAAAGAGATATCAGGCATGCCAGTCAAACACAGGCATTTCCTAATGTGTTACTTGAGCTTCAAAGGTTTTCTTAAAATCATTCTAAATCTGATTAAGGTGATAGTCCTAAATTCAAGTCCCAGTCTTCCAAAATACCTTTCTTCTTAGATCTGGCAAGCAGAGGACAGAAATATGCTCTGGCAAAATTACAGAAAATTTTAGGCTTGGCCAAACCTCAACACAGCAAGAAGTTGGATGCTCTCCCTGTTACACATTTGTATATTCAATCAACAACCTCAGCAGCTGCTTGTGTTTGAAACTGGCACACTGCATAGGTCACACTATTGACAGCATCAGTCATGCTGGGGCTTCAAGACTTTACTCAGCAGCTGTCTCTGCCACTTCTTTTTCATCATGAGTTTTTAATTTATTGGCTTCTATACTACTGTTCTGTAACTGGTTATTAATGCAGTCAAGTGTGATGAACTTTCTTATGGCCTTTCATTGGTCTTTTCTGTGGCTTCTGCAAAAAACTGGCTGCCTATTTCAGGCTGTCAAGGGCTTTTCTTTCTCATGTCACGAAAAGGCTAAGAGTCTACTAACTCAAGTCACTCTCAGCAGCACTCCAAAAGCCTCAGGTAAGTCAGAGGCAGATAAATGAGAATGCATTACCAACATAATATAGGTTCTCTAGGGACGTGTGCCCTGCAGAAAAGAGAGGGGTTTATAGGTGCATGAGGAGAATGGCTGTCTGACAAAGCTGACCTGTACTAGGAGCAAGTGCAAGGACATTTGTGCACAAAAGCAAAACTGCCATGCACAAATAAAGAGAATCACTTGGCCTGTCACAAGTGAATGGCCTGGCATTGCTACAACTGGCAGTGTTTAAGAATTTTGGCACTGATTTCATAATGGACACATTAAAACTCTGAATTTTTATGATTACTTTTATTTTTCTCAGTTCTAGTCCCTAGAGCTCGCTATGGTAGCTATAAGAATTAAATGATTAAATTAGTAATCAGAATTAAATTTTTGATCAGAATTAAGAAGCTACATTTTAGAATGTTGTACTTCTAAATTTTTCGTTTGTAGTTACTGTAAGTCCTTATGCTTAAGCAGCTAACTGAGCATGTCTGTGATTTGGGACTGTAACTGCACAACCAGTACAGAAACACACACATATGGCAATCACAGTCACAATTTTCGCCTCCGTTATTCTGGATATATGGCTGAAAGATGCAAGACACACTCACTGCTAGTAAACATGGAAGCAAATCTTTGTAGTTTAAAAAGAGAAAACATAAACAAGAAGTCCATTTACTGAAAAAAAAAAAAAAGTCCAAATTCAGACTCAAAAATAAACTGGTATTGGTGGCAATTACTATTTTCATGGCCATCATAAAGCTACCCCAGTTTCACAGTGTCCTGGCTTTGAGTGAGTGGTGGCGTTATTGGTAGCAGGGGAGAGGGCTACAGGGATGGCCCCCTGTGAGAAGCTTCTTAAAGCTCCTCTGGCTCTGAGTCAGACCCACCTCTTCACCAAGGCCAAGACAATCAGCTGCGCCCCTGCAATAATGTATTTAAGAAGGGACCTGGGAGGAGTTGGACTTGTGAGGAGGAGTTGCGACATCTACGTGAACACCAGGGTCAGTGGAGGAACAGAAGAAGAAAGGAGGGGGGAGGTGTGCCGGAGCAGAGACCCCCCTGGAGGTCTGCAGTGGAGCAGACACTGATTTATGGCCTGTGGGAGACCCCATATGGGAATTTAAGGTGGCTGCACCTGAATGCAGCTGGGACCCTGTGGGAAGAAGCAGTCCCCGCTGTTGTAGTTTGGCGCTGGGAGGATTGCAGCATGTGGGGGTGTCCCACACCGGAGCAGCTCGGGAAGGGCTGCAGCCCGTGGGAGGGAATCCAGTTGGAGAAAGTTGGTGTCTCACGCTGGAGCGGTGTAAGGAAACGCTGCGGCCTGTGGGAGGAACTTACATTGGAGGTTTGTGGAGGACTGTCTCCTGTGAGAGGGGGACCATGCTGGAGCAGAGGAAAGAAGTTCTAGAAGTTTCCCCCCACTGAAGATGGAAGAAGCGGCATCACTGGCTGCACCCCCATTCCCTGCCCCTGCGCTGCTGGGGGGAGGAGGTAGAGATATCGGGAGCAGAACTGAGCCCAGGAAGAAGGGAGGGGTGGGGGGAAGGTGTTCTCAAGATGTGGCAATGCTTCTCACTCTCCTACTCTGTCTGTTAATTGTTGTTGTTAGTGTCTGTAATAACTCTATGTTCTTTTTTCCTTCACCTAACTAGTCTGCCTTTTGCCTGTGACCAGAATGGGTCATTTATTCCTCCCTGTCCTATTCCTCCATGTCCTAAGCCTTGATTTACCTTGTCCGTCTCAGCGCTGGGGGAGAAGAAGGGAGTGAGCGGCTGTGTGGTGCTCAGTTGCTCTCTGAGCTCAAACCATGACAGTCCTTTTTGGTGCCCAACTGAAATTCCAGATTTCAGTAGCATGGTGTTAAACATTGTGCGTTTCACAGATCTACTCTTGCAATGAAAACAAGCAGTTGGCCAGCAGGTTTTATTCATATTCACTGAGTATTCTTTGACCAATATCCATTTATCAGAGAGAAACACCTTCCAGACCATATTAAACATTGCCTCTAATTTCACATCTGGCTACAGAACAGTTTATTGTAAAACATGATGGTATCTGTTCAAGAATATACACATCTGTGCGAATATTAGGTAAAATAAGCATTTGGGCAAAAGATGCAGTAAATTACTGTGGGTGTAAGAAAGGATCTTTGTACTATTTTAGAGGAAAGGATATGGTGAAGACTCAAAACATTGTCCTGTTCCCTTGATCTCTCATGACGTCTCTCATATGGAGTATACAGTCTCAAAGTTTTGTGACACTGAGGTAAGTGTTCCTGGTTTCTGTCCTGACCTAATATTTGACCCCATGAAGTTAATAGAAATGTTGCTGTGTGAACAAGTTGATACAAACACGGTTTGTGTCTAATTTGTTGCCTTGTGCTGAGGTTTTGGGCAGATTTTTCAGGCTTGTAACACTGCCTTCAGGTTTTAGGGCTTCTTGTGGTCAGGTCTCAACCACAAATACTACAGAAGCACCATTCACAAATAGTGTGAGAGGAAACAGAGACCTTAGGAAGCTTTAAAGTACTTTGTTTGCACTCTTGTCTTATTTTTTATTTTTCCTGGATTTTAAAACAATAATTAGAGCCAGAAGAGCCTAGTGGAAAAACTTTAGAAGCGGAAACAGATCAGACAACAGGTCAAGGAGAGACTACCAGTTACACATACAGGGACTGATTTGGTAGCCTGCATGCTCCTACAAAACTGTGCCTGTACGGCCCTCCATGTCACCAGTCTTGTGGTTCCCAGCATAGCTCCAGGAAGCTGAGGCTGTGATGGGAACCTTAAAAATACTCTGTGTAGATGATTTGCAGATGTGTTTCTTGGATTGCTGCTACTGCTTAATTGCCATAGAAAGATCAGTATGGCCATTACTGATTTCTGTCTGCAGTAGATAGAAACTAGAAAGGGTTTGAAATGAGCCAGAAGTGAAAATGAATCCGAGTAGTGCTCTTCTGTTGGAAACCTTTAATGTCAGGCAAGTGTTGTGCTAATGGGGGTTGAAAAAGTTATAATCAGTAAGTATCCCAGGGTCAAACTGGGACTGGTAATTAGTTTATGTTCTCATATTTTTTATTCTTTTCTATTTTGGTTTTTTGCTTTTCTTGAGATACCAGATTTTTTTTAAGGTAGAAAATGAAAGCAATGCACTTCCAATGAGACCCTGCCTGTTGGCAGAACAGCAAAACATCATGCTGTTATTTTCAATGGAAATGAATGAGCTATCAAGATATATGAAACACAGTCACTTGCATGTAGGTGAAGACCACTTTTACATGCATAATGCGATATCGAATATACAAGTTGCTGGAAAAGGTTGGAGTGGAATAGCTGATGGTGGAGGCACGGTGATGCAGTGGGCCTGGAACAGTGACATGGTTTCAGAGGATGTCACTCCTGCCGCCAGCACAGCCACTCGGAACTGAGGCAAGTCACAAAGGCTCTACCCATCCCTGCACTGGAACATGCACGCTGGTGTGTGGTGCTTGGGGAGCTTGTGTGGACAGTGCTGCAGCATTGCCACGCACCATAGTGTCGGAGGCCACATACCTGGAAACAGCTGAGTTTGATGGGGATCTGGCCTGATGACTTACTCCCATGGGGATCATGGTTTACCCACAGACCAGCATCGGTGGTTCTCCTTCCCATCCTGCCCTCCGTCTCTTTTTGGGTGCAATCAATGTGATGTGGGTGTCTGATTGCCAAGTTAGTCTTTAACATCACAATTACTCCTATCATGTTTGCCCTAATGCAGGTTCCTGCAAGGCTAAGAGGGGCAGGCACAGTGGTGTGTTCACAGCCATGAAGTCAAAGTGAATTGCTGGGCCTTTCAAATCTGGCTCTAAGTATTATGTCACAGCTTAGCCTCAGGAATATCCAAATGAGAACTGACCATATGTATTTTAATCCTTTCATTTCATACATCTTTTACATAGTTTTGCTTTTATCAGATGAGATTTTACTTGGGTGGATAAAGCACAACTGCTGCTGGACCACCCGTAGGAAATAGGAACTGCTCGATGGCCATGGAGACACTCAGACTAAGCCTGTGCCTGTCTGCTGTGTAACATCACATGCAGTATTAAATCCTAGTACAAGTGCCAAATCGAATAACCAGGTCTACACACAGATAACTTGACATGGTTGAGTAGGTCCCCCATAAAACAAGCATTTGTGGTCTCAAATTCTAAGATACTGAGGAATATGTTACACAATCCCCATACCAGCACTGATTGCTAGCTTCAAGACACATTCTGGTGGGAACATGCTGATACATATGTATGTTCTGGTTTTAAACACTCTTGAAAGTAAACTTAGCCATTATTCCTTATCTAACAGCCCCACCTTTTCTCTCTTTATTATACAATATTGAGGTGTTTGCCTTGTATTGATATGTCTGGTGTGCCGGCAAGATTGAAATGCTCTATATAAAGATCCCAGAGAAGCAAGGGAAGAAAAGGAGAACTGCTTGGGTCACAAACAACAATTAGAGGAAGGAACAGCAGCAAGGGAATCTACAGATGTTTGTGTAACCCCAGTGCAACTCCTGAGACTTAATGTACAGGATTTAATATGAATCCAAAACACAAACATCAAGTTCTTCCAAATGCTTTTCATTCACAACACCAAAATTTTGAAGGTTTCAGTCATAGTATGCTCTAGCATGCTTGTTAGCATATCAGGCCATACTTCTCAGTATGCACTTCTTCTGAGTTTAGCTTCCAGCTGACCAAAAAGATGTTGCATAAAAGACAGTGTCCGCAAGTAAATGTGATACAAAATTGTACTGAATGACTGAACCCCGGACCTATGTTGTAGCTACCTTACATGATACTTGCAGCACAGAGTGGTCTAAACATTTCTCCTCACCTATGGAAGTCTTTCTGTGGAAAACATCTGAGTTGGCAGCTGCTGTCAGAGCTCACCAAAAAGCATCAAACCCACTTGTTTGTCAGTAAATGCCATTTTCTCTCATACTTCAGTTCTGAGGACATTTTCCATCCACTGCATATTGATTGGGAGGCATGAACACTGTTTGTCCAGTTCCCCCATGCTATCCTGGCTTGGGGCAACCCTGCACACAGCTGGTGCAGTGACATGACGGTTGGGTGCCCAAGATGAATGCCCTGAATATTCAGATATATTTCCTGTACCAGGTTGTAAAAGTAGGGACAAAGCACTCAACAAATGGACAGACTGTTAAGTTGTCCTTTTTGTCAAGTGTTTGCACCAAATGTTCAGTATTTATCTAGATTTTATCTAGCATTTATCATTGACTTTATCTAGAATTTATCTTTATTTAGAATATGCGCTTCCTCACAGTATCTGTGCGTGCACCTATATAATGGAAGTACCATCTGTCCTTACAAGCCTATGTGTCCATTATACTTACATACATTTCAGTGTGTTATATTATTTTATACTACTGGCCTGCTACTGAAAGTAAAACATAAATAAATAGAAATAACTTTTATTATAGTGATTAATAGCTATTGGGAAGTAAAATTTTGGACTTTACTTGAAAAAGAAGTATTCACTGTTTACTTGCAAAATACCAATGCCCAATGAATCTCATATATGCTGTGCTGAGAGCGTATGAAAATCAAAATTCTTTTTCTTAAGCAATTAATACCCTTATCAAGTACAGAAACACAGTTTTTAAGTGGATTTGGGCATATTGTCATGCACAAGTTTTTGAAGGGCTATGTTAATCTGAGGCTAAATCATAGATGTCATTTCTACCCATACCTGCACTATGGAGGGTACAACCAACTTAAGCTCTTTTGTTCCAAAGCCAAATGTTCCCCATTTAAACTAAAGTAGATGTTCCCCTGATTGTAAAGTCTAGTAATAGTTACACTGATAAATTTCCCTACATTTGCACCAGTACTCTTAGTGGATATAATCGAAAAGCTGGTTTAAAGTGGTTAATGTTATATTTTCACTTGAAATGGCTGAGCAAAAGCCAGTTGTCTAAAAGCCAGAGATGGATCAGTATTACAGATTTTATGCATTGCTTTCAGAACACTGTGCACTCCAAAAATATTAATGACATAGCCCTAAACCAGACAGTAAACACTTTTGGTGCATATGAAATTAGGGGGCTTAACTGCTGTTATCTTCGTAATTGCCCAAATTATTAGCAGACCAGAGCACAATGGTGTTTATGATTTGAATAAAATACAATCCAACATAAAGATTAACATAAAAAATTAAAGATGAAAAAAATCTTAGCTCTCTTTTGGAAAATAAAAATAAGAAGTAATCTAATATTGATACAGAAATTAATCAAAGAATCTAATGTTGAATTGGACCAACAGGTTTAATTTTCACCTTATGAAAGTTTTATGCACAATCCAGAAATGTACAGGCTTCTAGCTCCTGCTGATAGTGGGAGAAGTCTGATTTGTAAATATATTTTAAATTTCTGTCTGTATAAAAGGAAGAATATAACACCTGGACAAGTATGATGTGATGCAGAAAGAGGAACACTAAATCCTTCTTTCCAAGGCATCTGTTTGATTAGTCCTGAGGGCATTATAATTTTCATGGCTTTTGTCAATATATTAAATAGAAACATTTATTAAAGAAAAATATTAGAACACTTAATTGTTTTTCCACAATATCTAGACAAAATCAATGTGGTGCTGTAATGTCTGCTCTAAAATACATCAAATATCACAATGTTCAAACAGCAGCTCAAATTATCTAAATAAATACACGAACCTCTGTTTGCTAGTTTTTATTTGTTCTTACTGTTGCAGTTTAAAAATACATTAAAATCAATTTAAATATAAACTAAAACATTAAATGCATTAAATGAGTCAACAACAGAAGTGATTGTCGCAGCAGGATGATAAAGTTAGGGCCACGTGAGGCAGTTCATAGGAGAAGACAAGACTTGCCCTCTACTCTTGCATGTGGCAAATCCCTTAGAGGCAATGGATGAGCTTCTGAGGGGCTAGCTGGGAGGGAAATAAAAAAGGGAAAGGCTTCTGGTAAAGCACAGCCAAAGCCCACCGGTGAACGACCGCCATGCAGCAGAATGCCCACCGTTGCCTGGAAGCTCACACTGGGACAAATCCAGAAATTGTCCCCAGAGCCTGCTGAAGGGCTGCGGCATCAGGCTTGTGGTGGAAATCTGTTCTTGGGATGGTGACCACCTGAAGACACATGGCTGCCCCCCTACAAGGCCCAAAATAGCTGCCAAAGCTGGTGCATGGACTGCAGATACACTAACTACACGTGCTTGCCAGGTATCCCCTTACAGGCCAATGCATCTAACAGATGTTTGCAGAAGAGGACTCCATTGTTCTCTTCTGCATCATGTAACTTCTCCTACGAATGGCATCTTTCTAATTTAGCTTATTGATCTCTCTAACAGAAGAAGACTTAGCTTTTATTTTACCATTTGGTGCCTTTTAAGCTTTGTTCTTCTGGGAAATACTGCTCTCCAAATGGATAAACTTGTCAATGCCCTCATATACTTCCAATACTTTGTTTTGTGGGCACAAAATAATAAGAACAGGAAAATGTGTAGTTATAGTAGGAATTCTTTAAATTAGACCCTATTCTAATTATTCTTGATTGTTTAGTGTTTTTTTGGGGTTTTGCTGATGAAATGTTGTCAGATCTCTTTGGCTGGACAAACAAGGAGAAAGAGAAATGCCAGTAGTTTTAGATCTGTGCTCCTCTTCTTGCTTTTGTTTGTACTGCAGCAGTGAGCAGAGGTGCTAGCAAAGATGGGGTCCCTATGTGTTAGATCTGGTCTTGCCAGGAAGAGGATGCTTTTTCTGGCTTGGTCTTATAGACCAGCAAACTTTTGGATGGCAAAATTTCCTGAGGGAGAAAAGGCACTGGTATTGGCCAAGTGAAAGTCCATTTTTAGCCTTCAGAACTCAGATCAAACATGAAATAACCTAAAAATTAGGACTGAAAAGGGCATGAGGGCCTGTCCAAAGGCTGTCCATGGGAAACCCAGGGAGACATTCAGGTTGCTCTCACCTGACTCCAGCCCAGGCGTCTGGATTCTGCCTGGATTTGTTCTAATGGCCATAACTTCAGGAAATGCCATAACTTCAAAGAGAGTTGGATTGAGTTTGTAGATAAATATGCCGATCCTTTAGGAAAATGTTAGTTAATCTGAAAAAAATTACAAATTTCCCCTGGGAAGCTGGAACTCAGAAATTTTAAAAAGAGCAAATCTTCCCAGAACAAACCCTTTGCATTTCAAAGAATGTTTCTCTCATCGATGCTTCTGTGGAAAAAGATTTTTTTAAAAAATAATTTATCTTTTTGACTCCGTTCCAAACAGCAAAAATTTTTTCACTCTCACTTTTTGTGAAGTCTTAGCTAACTGGCTAACAAGTGACTTGTTGCACCACCACGGTAACAAAGAGGCCTTATGCATTTCAAACAGTCATAAAGAAAGCAACAAGAATTCTGGTTTCTCTTGTTCCTGTGCAACTTTCAGCATTTCCAAAGGAACTATAAAAGCCAGAATTTTTAATAATTACTAAATGTTTTTGAACATCTGGAAGAAAAGAAAAAAGGGACGGCTGGTTTCCTGCCTTGTTTCTCGGAAAAAAAAAAAAAAAAAAAAAAAAAAAGAAAAGAAGTTAAATCAAGAAACAATTCAATTTCTGAAAAGAAATGTCAGGAAACAATGGATTTCTGTATCAAGGGGAAATTCCACACAGAAGGCCTGTCCACAGCTACAGGGAACAGCCAAGGCTGTCTTTTTAAGCTCAGAGCCTGAGTGAGAGCAGAGAAAAAAGTTAGAGGCCAAACCTAAGTTTCCTAAGTAAAATATAAATTATTTATAGCAAATAAAAGAAGTTTAATATAAATTATTTTTATTTCTTTGGATTGAGTGCAGTTTACAGGAGACATACAATGATTTACTTCAGCTCAATTCTACTGGCCTAGGAAGCTGCAAATGTGCCGAGTTATCTTCCAGCTTGACTAGCTAATATCAGAGTTTTAATTTTTGGGTATATAATCCACTTCTCTGATTTAATCAACACCTTTTCTGGTTAATTAACACCTTTTTTCGCTAGTGTCTTCCTGTTGACTTCTACAGAGTTGGTCTGGTAGCGATGATCTAGCAACCATATAATTAAGGGCTCTGCTACCTACAGCAGTGCAGCTGCAGCAGGATGTGTCTCAGGCCAACGCAGATCTGCCAGAAATCCTATTTAAAGACTCAGCTGCTGAAGCCCAAGGTGTTACACTGACAAATTTCTCTCTGGTTAGTTTAGAGCTAGTTTAATGTTAGCTGGGAAATGGATAGACTGCAGCCACAAAGAGAGATGACGATTTTATTGACAGATGCACTGCCAATGAAACAAAATAAGAGCCAAGGCTATCCAAGTGCTGCCTCAAATGTTGTGACACAGAATGTACTGGGAAGGCCTGATCCAACACCCTCTGGACTTAGTAATGGTAATTTAATGGATCCTTAGACACAAGTAATAGCTGGAAAGTGTTTGAGAAACATTACTTTGGGAAATGGTAGTAATAATAATCCCTTCCTTTTCATAGCAGGCTTCCCCTTATACAGTTGTGATTTCAGTGCTGACTAAAGATACCCATGATTTTGCATCTCCTGTGCAAATAAATTCATGGGGCCTTATTGGAAATATGTGCATGAGCTTTAGATGTGCTCATACAAAGGCTAAGCCTGAGCTAGGATTTGTAGAGCAATTTGAAATGAAAGATATTTGCAAAGGCAAAAGTACATTGTTACAGTAATTTACTTCCTAATTTTGCATATTACTTTTTCTCATTAGAAAATTTCAGTTTCTTCACAAAATATCTGTAGATATCTCATTCCTTAGAATAGGACAAGACAACATAAAAATAAATGTTTTCCTTCGGATACTTGGACCGAAATACAGAACATACTGTTCTGTCCTGCTCCTAATAGTAAGACACTTTAAAATTAATCTGAAAATACTTGCCAATTAATCTGTAATTGCTAAGAGTATAACTGCATTGGGACTTTAGACTTGCAGCGTTTCTAAAGGTTGAATGTTGACATCTCTCTAGAAAGGCATTTTCATGATGTACATTTGAAATGACAAACAGCAAAGCCTACAGTGCTACTGACACAATCTCACCTGTTACAGCTGCTTGTGCAGCTCCAGACTGTGATGAAATATCTCTTCAATAGTGAAGAGTGACCAACTTCTGACTTTAAAAAGATGTACAGATTGTGTTTCCCATGTACATTTAATACCCTTTCCACTGTATGTACTGGGAAACTACTGTCCATCAGGGGAAAAGTCACAGAGGTAGAAAGAAGTCATCAGCTCTGAAATTTCATGGCAGTAGAGCTGTAAATGCTTGCTGCTGGTTTGCTGTGCCCGGAGGTTTCGACTGTGTGGCTGGCAGAGGACTGGCAGCGCACAGCTTACCTCTGAGAGCCCCATGGATTCCCCTCATGAGAGCAAGTTAGTATGTACTATCCTGCAGTCTAACCTGTACATGTTCTGAAGAGGCTTACAGATCCATAAAGAATATTT
Source organism: Tyto alba (assembly GCF_018691265.1). Lineage (NCBI taxonomy): Eukaryota > Metazoa > Chordata > Aves > Strigiformes > Tytonidae > Tyto > Tyto alba. The sequence goes on along the minus strand of NW_024881275.1, from coordinate 22,842,974 downwards.
AATGGGCCTACCCAGGTGGTTACATATTAACTCATAACTAGATGTATTTATTTTGTATAGAGAAAGGAAGGAATTAAAAACTAACTTTCCAACAAAGGAAACATCCTCAGCTAATGGGGAAACCATGAAGACTTGCCACAAGAGAAAATCTTAAGTGTGTGTTTAAGGTTTAGTTCTAAATACATGTTTTCTACGTTTCTATCCAGAAAGGGACTTTTTCTAAAACAGTGTAGAAGTTGCTGAGTATGGCTTGGGCCACCTTGAAAGGCTGATGGTCTTATCTGGAAAAAAAAAAAAAAAAAAACAAAACCAAACAAAACGTTGTTTAGGAAACTCAGAGGAAGGGTCTTGCAGTAATCCATGCACCACAGAGCTGTTGACTTTGACAGTAAAAAACATATGTTCAGTGTGCTAAGAGACCATCCAGGAAAAGATAGCGTGGGGTGAATATGTATGTGCAAATATGTATACACATTCTGTCAGTGTCCGTTCCTTTTTCATGGGGAGCAAGTTTTGTACTGATTAGTTCCGGCTTCTGTTTTTTATGTGACATTACTATCATTATGTGATATTACTAATGTGGTAACATTATTATTATTACATGGTATTATTCCAACATCTGATATTGAATAAAACATAGAGGCATTTATAGTTTAAGATGGGCACACATGCAGCTAATCCTTCCCAGAAATGGGCTCCAGAGTAAGGTGGACTGCTGGTGTTCTCCCTGCAGACCTACTTCTCTAAGTTTCCTACTCTGAAGCCAAAAGAGGTGTCACTGTTTGATCCAAACAAAGATGCTCTTGACCTGATTCCTGATTTTGTTTACATCACATATGCATTCCTTATTCACACTTATAAAAGGCAGGACAGAAGAGTCTTGCACTTGTGAGATGGAAGAATGAAGTACCATTAGGCTACAAAGCTCAGCTTTGCAGATAATGAGCTTTGCACAAGTACAAACACATGTTTATCAGATAGAATGTGCATCGACAAGCACCATGGCCCAATTTACCTTGCTTCGATCATATCGCATCATTTACCAAGCTTATCTAGAGAGTGAGGCAAGCAGTTGACATAAAGTGTTGCCCCAGCAGAAAATAAACTTTGGCCAAGTATCAGGGAACACAAGCAAGTTACTGAGACTTGTTCATATCAGCTTAAAGTAATATAAATTGTCTAGCTGTGAGAACCTGACACAGTCCACATCAAATTCAGATTAAGAGGTATGATTTTTTTTAAAACCCACAAGTCATTGCAAACATGGTCATAAATCAAAAAAAAAAAAAAAAAAAAGCCACAAACTTCAGAAACACGTACTGCAGTGACTAAACAATCTAGATTATGCCAAAATTCAACAGAAGTGGTTGTAGATTTGTAACAGTGTGAATGAAATAGGTTTGTATGGGGTTTTTTGAGTAGTCAAAAGTTACAGGTCTATTTGACTTTGAACTAGTGATAGCACTATCTTACTGCATTTGATTTAGTTGGCTCTGATTTACTTTTCAGCTGTTCTCATGTTCATATAAGTCAGTATATGACCTGGGTGACCCATTACAACATGTGAATTTTTTTTCAGTTTAGCTTGATTGTGAGTGTTTGCTCGCTTTATTTTGTCCTGAGAGATTTAAAAGTCATCAGAAGAGGGGCTCAAAAACACCTGAACTTCTCTGGGGTTGGGGTGATGTCCAGCAAAACCCCTACAGAGGTTAGAGAGGAACCACAGATCCTTACATGCCACAGCAGTTGGGACTTAGTCACTATCCTGATTTTCCCAAGGTCATGAGGCTCCTGGGTTTTATGTGCTCTCCCAAGAAAGCCTTAAGGGTTGGTATCCAGGATACATGATGCAAAACTCAAGGATCAAAGTTATGCTGGGCCAATTTTGCTTTCTGCTCACTATGGGGTAGGTCTCACCCCACCAAAATGTAGATCAGACTCAGGGTCTCTGTGCATTATGGCTGGTAGCAGGGCCATCCTGGGACAATTTCAGCAGCTCAAAGATTTCGGGGAAAAGGGTGCCTTGGTTCTGGCCCCTCTCTGTGCAATGGTCTCTGCAGTGAGCAAGAACTGTGAGGCAAAGGCTATGCTGGGGTTCTCTGCAATGAGGTGCCACACCACTGCTGTGAGCTGGGTGACACTGCTGAACCAGAGTGGAGCAGCTGGCTTACAGCAGAGAGTGGTGCCCTACATGTATTTACACTTCTCATGCTAGATTTCTTATTGTGCATGAATCACTTGTCAATGATTTGGCCATGTACTGTTGAAAACCTAAAAGTCCTCACTTTTCCCAGGACAGGATGCCTGTTAATGTTAGCAGTGCTATTATAGACTCATGCTTGGTTTATATGACAAGCTGTTCTTTTAAGTGTGCAGAGGATGAAAAGTCTAGTAGAGTCAAGAAGACCCCAGAAAAGAACCTCCTTCCTTGTTGCTCAGTGTATGCTCAAGAAATAAATGGGACACAGATTTGCTCAGAGAGCTAACGTTACATCCACCTGGCTTCTTTGAGGAGTCCACCTCCATTCTCAGAAGTCCAGGTTAGTGCTGTTTGCCCCCCTCTGAAGCATTACATTTCACTCTAGCATCAGTCCTGTGAATGTAAACAGATTATCTGCCTCTCATTTAATTTCATTTAACACCAGGTTTGTGCAAATGGAAACTGATGACTCACAAGGATTGTTCTAGGACTGGCTCATTAGGCTCTGGAGAAGATATCACAATGGCTTTTCCAGAGAGGGCAAATGTGGTTCCCTGAATAAACACACTGTACTAACTGGTAAGCCCCCCTGGGGTGGCTGGGCTTTATTGCTCTGCATGTGTATGTAATATTCTGTTTGCCTCCGAACCAAGCTTGTTTATGTAAAGGCTACTTGTGCAAATGAAAATGCTGTTGTTCCAAAGGATGCATGCCAAGCAGTTGAAAAGTGTATTGAGTTTCTAGTTGGCATAAAACCAAGGCCTCAGTGCTTTGCACAAAGAGTCCCCAACTCATGAGTAGCATGCACAATATGATGGTAAGTAGTGGCAGAGTCTGGCATCAGAAAGCTTTTGCATAGTTTGGAGTCTCAATTACAAGAAACCCCCAAAATGGTGTATACATGGATATGTCTATCTTTGTATAATTAATTTCTAGTATCAATACTGTAAATAATTAACATTTGAAAACAAAGGTAAAAAGGACTAGCACAGCAATGATAAACAGAGTGAAGAGGTGCCCTGAAGTGTCCATGAGGTAACAGAGTGGGAAACATATGCAATGAAACATCCACAATGCTTGAAAACACCATATGTTGCTTTGCCAAGAACTCTAGCTGTGCCACTTAACTGTGCTGAGCATTAGTCATGAAGCAAGCCACCCTCCTGGGAGGGAGTTGGAGTTAATGATCCTGCCTTTTAACAGTCTGCCTAATGCAGGAACCCTCTCCAGCCGCAAGCCTGCAGTCTTCCATTGCAGCAGGGGCAATTATCCTTGTTAGGACTTCTGCGGTATTACCGATAAAGTTTGCAAGCTGAGATATGATGTGATTCCTAATGCAGTTTCTAGGATATTACTACTCTGTGAGCCTTGGGGTAGTAATATCCCTTGATGCCTTTCAGAATCAAGAGACCTGCCCTTGTGGGTGGTAGGTCCCTCCCAGCCCATCTTCCAACGTTGTGGGCAAGAACATGTCTGGGAATCCAGCTCAGAAGATTTTCCAGGGCCTTTCACTACCATGTCTTGATTCATTCTGGCCTTTGCCCCCGTTAGGTAGATGTTGCCATTGCAAAGTGGCTCCAGATCTGCCAGATTGCTTCCAGTCAATATCTCCTACTGTCAGTGAAATCCTCATGTGGCTTAAGGGCCATGCAGGTGTCAGGGGTGGACTGTGAAAATGTTGACACCAAGCATCAACCATCACTGATGTGAAAAAGGAGGTGAGATATACCCCAGCACTTTAGTCAGATCCTGTGTCAACTGTTATGACATTTTGCTTTCCCCATTTAGTGAGTAATTCAGAGCCTTGTCACCCTGCAGCTCACACACGTTCCCCTCCCTCTAAAGGAAGCTGGAAATGCAAACAGGTGGAGGGAAAGCTTTGTGCATCTGAACTAGCTGTTGGAAGGGAAAACAAAGGTGTTCAGAGAATAGCACAAAATATTCAGTGCCTTGCCAGGATTTGGAAGTAAATAATAACGTTCTGATATATTCTGCCTGAAATTCTCTTTATAGTTTCTCCCAGACAAGTTTTAAATACCTAATTCATCACATTAATTTACAGACTGAAGTGGAGCGGTTAAATTAGGAACCATGTCTCCTCCTTTTGACAACAGGAAAAGGAAAGGGCTTGTAGAATTTGAGGTGCATCCTGTGAAAACATCAACTCAGTTCTCAGAAATGGTCAGAAAAGTGAAGGAAAATATAAATACAGGTGGGTTCTAGGTGAGCACAAGGAGGTGGCTCTTCACAAACACACTATTAACTTGTATCACTTCTTGCTGCAAGATGTAAATGATAAAAGTTATTTGGGTTTTCAAAATAACAAATTCATGGGAAAAGTCCATCTAGTCTTACTAAACACAAAGAAACCACCACTTAAAGATGGAAGAACTCTTTGGAAAGTACTCATCAGGTTTTTCTAGGTCTTCCCTGCCCTTTCATCCAGACTAAACAAGTTTCATTAAAGGTTATCCTGTGAAATTTTGTAAGACTGTTTAAACCAGCTTTGTTGTTATTATTATCAACTAATTTGGAATTAGTCAGTAATCTGTCCATTTTTGGGAAAATATTCATGACTTGTAAAAGACTTATAAAATGCTAAGCAAATATTCAGAGATTGAATAATAGCATGAGTGACTGGAGTGAATTTGTCTGTGAACTGGTTCATAAGATAAATAAATCAATCTGCACACCTAAGTGTAGCTTTGAGGATGGAGCTTATGATTTTTAGCACACAATTATGATTGTGCAAGGATTTATGGAAAATGCCTTGAAAATACACTAGACTGGCCTCCAGTCCGAATTATGCACATGGTCTAATTAATTATATTTTTAGCTGTGAGTCAGGTAGATGCCACAAGCAAAAACAACTGCAGCTTCAAAATGGTGAAGGAAAGAGAATATTCCCATGAAAGTCTTCCTTGCTTAGAAAAGCAAGAGAAAGCACCACTAAGAAGCCTATGCAGATGATGAATTTTCTGCTTTCCCTGTCCAATTCTATCTGAACCTGTCTAGGATGTTCCTGCTTGAGGTTACACCTGCAGTCTTGTTTGTGTCTTAATAATTTCTGAGGATTTTTCATTCATATTCCAGGTGCGGTAATGGAATAGAAAATGTACATGAGGCTGAACTGTGCCATGAAATCTCTAGTATCCAAGGAAACAGAGAACACACATGGGCAACTCATCTTGTAAAAAGCTAAAACAAATTATCCCTATCATTTTACTTGTCCAAGGGACTTATATTCTCACTAAGATAAATCGGTGTAAGAATTTTTAAAATATCAAAATGGAACCCACTGCAAAATATAGATCCTAGTCCCAAGCACCCTAGCTCTTAACAGGGTTTTCATCTGCAGGTGTAATTTTGGCCTATTAAAATCACAAGGATGAATCACAGACACATTATTTTTCTCTAAAAACCCGGATCATCTCTCAGGATGAGATATTGATTGCAGACAGCTTGAGACTGGACATATTTTCTTTCAGGTTGCTAGTTCATGCCTGCCAGTAAAAAGAAGGAAATTGTAATGAAGTGCTAAGGCAAAAAATGAGATGTACTGGAGTGAAAATACTGAAATACCATTCTGACTCCAAAGAATGACGAAAGGAAAATGTCTCCTCGTATTTTCTCTACAGTTTAGCTGCTGCCACCCAGAAATGAGAACTGCTGAGGTGCTAGGAAAAATGTTTCTGTCTGGAGCTTTCCATTGCAGCAAGGTGCTCATGTTATGAGTAAAAATGGGTAGAAACTTGTAGGCCAATGGTATGGATAACTAGCTTCTTTTGATCTGTTTTGTGTAGTCAAGCAAAGCCTCTTTAAAGCTTTTTGTTCTGTTGCCTGCTTGCTCTATATATATCTATATATCGATATATCTATATATCTATCTAAAGCAAGTATCATTATCCAGAGTTGCTATTTCAATGAATTACCAAGTGCAGACAAACCCTTAGGCATAGTGGAAAGGGGCCAAAATGGGGCCCAGAAGTTGTGTGTTAGTTTGCATGGCCTATTTTCAGAGTTAGGAACAAAAAAAAAAACAACTCAAGAACAAATGTAAAATCAGATAATCAGTGTAAGAGAGAGGTGTATTGCTTGCTTTAATGTGTAGTGCTCCAGTATTGCCTCAGGGCATGCACTTGTTGTAAATGTAGGATTGCATACACACACTTCTGAGGGGTGCCTGAGGTTGGCCTAGACAGTTCAAGATGGAATTTGAGGTCCAGGGGAGAGCTTATAGTCCACTGAGAGTCCAGGTTGCCCAGATACATCATGTTTTTTTGTGGTGTCACCTATTGGGTGAGAAGTGGACAGGGCTAGAGCTGCCCTGCCTGGGGTCTAGACAGTCCCGGCAAGTTTAAAAGCATACATATACCTGTGCATATGCACATCTATGCATACAGTTCTCTCAAGCAGAGAGCAGAAGACAAGGCTAAACAGATCTGAATATAAATGTAGTATCTCTATAGGAATGAAATTTCACTGGCTTCAGCAGGAGGAGCGTCAGTAGCCCCTAACACTGGTGCTGGAGCGGTGCACCACTGTGCACAGTCCATCCAGAGTGTGAGGAGCCATGCAGAGCCCTAGGAAGGCTGCAGGCAGAAATGCCTCTGAGGAAGGTGCTGGCAGGAGCAACGGCACCTTCGCACTGTGAAAAGGCACAGCAATACTGCTTCAAGGCACCATCCCTGTAGCAGGATGAGAGACGAACCCGGGGAGTCAAGACTCCTTCTGTGCCATTTTTCTTGCCACATCTCTTCTCACCTGGCGCCCCAAGAGGTATGAGCAGAGCTGGAGGCTGCACATACACTAACTGGGTTGCCTCACTTTCTCCTCTGATGTGAGCATCTTTTCAGGATCTGACCCCTGAGCAAAGCTCGATGTGGTGGCATGAGTGGTAGCATAGCCTTGTGACTGGTGCAAATGAGCACTGCTGATCCCAGATGTTTAACAATTGCAGGACCCAGAAGAATAATACAGTTAGCAAGCAAAAAAACCCTGCAGATTTAAATAAAGCTTGGGCTCTTTTTACTTCATTTCTCATTTTTTGACCTTTAGAACAACACTGGAGTTGTATTTTTTAGTTTTTCTTCACATCTGTGACAAGTAGAAATATACTCTCTTTTTTTTTTTTTTTAATAAAGGAAAACTACACTGTCACTATTTAATCCCCTGCCTCATAATGGATAAAGTGAGATTTGGGACTGAATTCTGAGAGGGGTAGGAAATGCCCTTTTCACTTGTCATACCTGCAGGCCACCCTTGCAGCAGAGCACTGTCACCTGTACTCTCACATTCTTCTTATAGTTCCTCACATTTTCAAGTAAAAAGCCAAAACCTGCACTGTGGTCTCATGAACTGAGATGATGGGCAATCCACGTAATGGAAAGAGATACTTTCCCGACCTTGTGTTTTATTTTGCAGAGGTTTATTCCTTCCTCTCTTCCACCTCCTCACTGACCACTCATTTGAGAATCTGCATCATCCAGCTGGGCTTTCAAAACTGGAAACAAGTGTGGGCTGCAGACAGAACCACCACACTGTCCAAAACTACTTCACTGCTTCTTGAACAAACAATGCATTGATTTTGTTTCAAAGGTTTCTTTCTAATAAAATGAATGTCAATAACTATAAACTGTCTGACAAAATGTGACATACTCAGCATTACAGGAGCCAAACTCAATTAAGCAAGAGACAGGATATTTTGCTCGTATTTGAGAACAGCAGGAAGAGAACAGGAGATGGAGAGCTGTAGCGTGGTTCTGTCTGGGGACGAACAGTGCACAGCATGGGGAAGAGGGAAACTGAAGGACTAGGATTATGATGTGTGAATTTTCTGAGCTCTGCAGTTATTCGTTGACCTTTTTCACTAAAGCTTCACTGTCATTAAGGGACAATCAGTTAGGATGTATAATGAGGCAAATGTATTCTCAGACTCAGAGGACCGTACTTGCTTATGAGGATCATCCTTATGTGCTGCTCAATTTATTTAAAGCAGTGGTGATTAAAGCCACCCAAAATAAAGCTATCACACATTCCACTCAATTATATTATCTCTCCTCAAGTTTTGGGGCCATACTAAGACATTTCAAGCACACCAGAAATTATATGTATAGGGAAGTCCTATAGGATTTCACTGATGTCACTTTTATAGGCTTTTGAACTACTCTGTAATATTTTGTAGGGACCCTACTCTGCAGAACGGGGCATTGGAGGTGGCACTGAAATGACAAACTGCAGCTGTACCAGGGACAGAAATGCTGGATTTACTGACATTACTTGGCATTGTAAATTGGCATTATTGAATCTGCCAGACATGCTCCTGGACCCAAGAAAAATGTGTATGCTCTCTTCCTGCTTGACAGCACACTGTGCTGAAAGTTTCAGGGCAGAAATGTTTGTGACCTAAAGCGTCACAGAATGGGGGCTTACAGAGATGCTCAACCAGAGGCGGGGTTTGGTGCAGATGAGCTTTAGCTAACAGAGAGGGGTTCCCAGAGCTTCAGTAACATCTGGCACTGTGGGTACAGGAATAGCTATTTTCAAATGACAAGAAGACTTGTCAAGGCAGCTTCAGCAGCACAGGATTTACAGGAAGGGGGAGGTCTTGGCACTGCTGAGGACCAGGCTGTACCTGCAGAGGGAAGGAGGAGGATGTGTTCAGCATGATGTAAACAAAAAGGAACAGGCTGTTGCTTAAATGTGCTCCTTTTGTCCTGGGCAGGAATGCCAACTGGGCAGCACTGGGTGCTGGCTCAGCTGCCAGTCTGCAGAGCAGGTCAGAACTTCAGGGCACTCACCTGGGGATGATGCCAGAGACCCTCCATGGGGCGAACAATGTGCTGTCTTCATCTCTAGGTCCAGAGAGCATCTGTAAGACCAAAGAGCAGTCCAGCCCTGCCTAAGTGCTATAAAGAAGGCAGTGCAGCTCCTTCTTTGGAGCAGGATTTTGGTTAAGAAACAGAAAAAAGCTCACTTTCTCTTTGGCTCTGGAAACCAGGCTGCCCATGTGAAAGGAGCATGGGGCTGGTGGGGTCTTGCTTAGGCTCTCTCCTGTGGGCACACAGAACTGACAGGCACAGCTCTCAGGCAGTCTTGAGAATGTGAGCCCAGTGGCACTGGGGAAAGAAGCCCACAGTGAGAAGCAACAGAAATGAATATTAAGGCCAATAATTCTTGCTTTTGTTACAAGACAGTGCCACTTTCCCCCATTCAGTGAAACAGCCTGCACTACCCTGCTGAGTGTAAACAATATTGAGTACACTGTGGCTGCTTGCTTTTCACCTTTAGAGCCATTGCACCGAATTTACTCATCATCATTTTGTAAAGAGTGCAAAAGAAAAGTATTGCATACAGCTGAAATCCATTCCTTGTAGTGCAACAGATACGAAAAGGTCTGTACTAGCAAGCCATGTGTGATCCTCCATTTCTTCCATACGTCAAGTGAAAGTAAGTCCTATTACTTCACACAGGACTGTAGGAAAATTAAGAAATGGTGACAATTAAATGGCTAGTTCTTGATCCTGCAACATGTCTTTCAAATGTCCAGAAGCTTCATACTCAGTCAAAAGCACGTAGCCAAAGAGGCACAGACTTTAACTCCCTTACTGAACTGGGTGCTTTTTGCTCATGCAAATAAACATTACTGGAGTCAACAGGACACCTCACAAGATTAAACTTTACCCTCATACAGGAAAAGTCTGGCAGGTAAAGTTACATTTTAGATAATCTTTTGCTACCTCCCATTCAATAAAACAATTTTTGTATGCTAAAAGGAGAGGGAGATGAGATGTGGTACTGTGTGCTCATAAACCATACAAAACAGTCTTACAGTACCTAAAGGGGGCCTACAAGAGAGCTAAATAGGGACTTTTTACAAGAACATGTAGTGATAGGACAAGGGGTAATGGATTTAAACTGAAAGAGGGTATATTTAGGTTAGATATAAGGAAAAAATTCTTCCCTGTGATGGTGATGAGATCCTGGCACAGGCTGCTCAGAGAAGCTGTGGCTGCCCCCTCCCTGGAAGGGCTCAAGGCCAGGTTGGACGGGGCTGGGAGCACCCTGGGCTGGGGGAAGGTGTCCCTGCCCGGGGCAGGGGAACTGGTCTTTAAGGTCCCTTCCAACCCAACCCATTCTAGTATTCTAGGATTATTATGCTAAATTGCAGTAACTTACTATATCGAATGTCTTTGAGAAAACTTGAAAATCTAAAGGACTGAAAACTTTCTGACAACTGCTGCTATCATTAATAGCTGAATCAGCCAATAGCAGTGTGTGGTGCTTTTGGGGGAAGGTAACTTTAACCTGCCCTGAACAACAAATCTCTGGAAGGGAGGGAAAAAAAAGCATGTGAATAACTCTCCTGAATAAAATAGAGAGATAGAGTGGGAAAGAGTTCATATCTACTGCAGAAAGGAACAGAAATTGATACCGAGGGCTCAGCTTAACCTAAGTCCCGAGTGGGTTTAAGTCATTAATAATTACCACTATGCACAAAGGAAACAATTGCCCCTGTCACCACATGGTTTAGGAGGCTTTTAATTTTTATACTGTGAAGGTTATGATGTGAAAGTTACTTTTCAGGCAGGGCTTTGACAAGAGGATAGGAGAATCTTGAAGCACCCCCAAAATAACTGGAGGACTAGAAGAAGGCTGGAGGAGAGGGCGAGAAGCAGGGTGTTTTCAGATCCACTGCAGCTCTCTGGCAATGTGCTCTGCTCCAGTCCACAATTATGCACAGCAGTGCAATTTTGTCACCCACCCCTTTCTCATTCCCCAGCGCATACAGCATACCAATTACCTGTGGTGGTGACAGACATAATAAATTTACTGTCACTTTAAAAAAAAAAAGGCATCAGAAAAATGTTGTCAGTGAAAATTGATGAAAAAGGCACAGGAATTTGAAACCTGGGAGTTTTTTATAGGTCTTCTTTCTTTTCCGTCCCTCTACCCTCCCCAACATCACTTTCTAGAAATATTTACACATATTTTAAAATATGCACACTTTTTTTTCCGTCTGTTATCAGACATTTCAACAACACTGCTAACAATGTCAGCCCTGCAAGGCTAAACTGGATGAGACAAGAAGAGAATTGGTCTACTGGTACAAACTGGTGCAGTTCTGCTAAAATCAATGGACACATTTCAGTTCACACCCACTGAAACTTTCTTGCCTCTCATTTCATACCTCCCAAAGTGAGTGAAAGCAAGCAAAGGGTTTCTGGCCTGCCACCCTGCAAGTGGTAGCACAATAAAAGAGACATCTCCCACCGTTAATGATTAACTGCCAAGCTCATGGCTTTTGGTGTTGGTGTCGCTGCCTGCTTGTACAGTGCCCTTTTGCAATGGGGCCCCAAGGCTGTTGCTCCTGAGGGACTCATGCAGTTTAATGACTTTATGTTTGCATTTTGGTGGAAGTAACAAACTTTAACATAGGAAGACCCAGTCCCCTAGGTGCTGCACAAACAGGGTCAAGTTGCAAAATACCTTCTCTGTCATACCCCCACCTCTGCAAAAATGATCAGGTCTTCACTGACAAGCAATCTTCTTAGCTGTCAAACTCTGCCTCACGTGTTCAGCACTCAAAATTAAAAATTTTAAATAAAAGAGGTATTTTAGGAAGCTAAATGTATTCTAGAGATGAGAAAGCTATTTTTAGATATCTAATTAGTCACAGTTGATAGTAATAATCACATTACTTGGATTACGCTATGTTATTAATATTATGCAAAATAGTAGATAGCGGTTGTGACATTATCTTTTTTTTACTGCTAGGCCATAATTTCACCAAACAATAATTTGCTATGTAAACTCTTATTTTTTTCAATTTTCCTTTTTTTTTTTTTTTTTTTTTTTTTAATTAATTTTAACTCTCCTATGTAAAGGCTTAAGTGTACCCATGTTAAAGTAGAGAGAAGGAGCAGGAAGGAGCAGAAATCCTGGCAGGAGTCGAGATGCCAGACGAGGACCCCATGCTCACTGGAGAACACTGATTATGGCAGCTTAATATCTCAGAGATATTAATTTGCAAGTACCATTGCTCAGTGCCGGGTCCCCAAAAGGGCCAGTGCCTGCGCCAGCCGTTGCCTTCATCATTAAGGAGCGGACCAGTTCGGCTGCAGAGCAGGTGGTGGTGGTGCACTGGAGTCGTGCTGCACCGGGAGAAGGGTGCCAGCCGAGGGGGCAGGCGGCTCGAGGGGTGCACTGGCTGGTTCGGCGTGCAACAGCCCCCGCGCCGCTGCCCAGCACCCCGCGTCAAAAGGCAGAGGGGCTGTTTGGAGCTGTCACACAAGCAGAGGTTTTATTCCCTGCCTGCCAAAATGCCTTAGGCTAAGGGCTGGAGGCTGTTGGGTACGGGTGCCACCCTGCAAACATGCCCCACGAGGGGTATATTGCTGTACCTGCTCCTGTTTTTTTGGGCAAGTTGGAAGCCCTCGATGCAGGAGACACACAATGGAGGAGAAGGACACAGAGGCAAACTCTGGTTTGGCATCTGTTGCTGAGGCGGCAAGATGTCTTGTGCCTGGGGAGAAGGTGCCTGTCCCAGGCAGGGGTCCCCCCATCCCGTGGGCACCCACCATAGGTGATACCATGGGCTGCACGAGCAAACACCTGAATGGGAGCCAGGGACATTTCCTCTGGTTCTCAGACTCCAGCCTTTGAAACACCAGATCACGCTGGTCCTCCACATCACACCACAGCGTGTCAGTGCCAGTGGGCACTTGGGACCTCCCACCAGATTTAATAACAGTGGACTTCGGTTTCCATGGTGTTTAGTTTAGCATTCAACCCTTCATTCTGAAAAAATAACTTTCTTCTGTCTCAGAAATATTTGTTGGTTTAGATAGATATTTATGCCTTTGACCAAAGATTTTAATTGTATTTTTTTCTCCTTACTAAGGTAGACATCCTCCTGGCAAAGATACATTTGCCACACTTAGTGGAGTGTGGAGTGGACCCCATCTTTCCCAAGCAGATGCTGATCTCCAATCTGGGTCCCATGGACCAAAACCAAACCCTGTTGCTGACACCAGCTCCACAACCTGTTGTTGACAGGCAGTACCAGTGCCCTCTTCCTCCTCACACCCTCTACCCTCTCTGACAGGACTGAGAACACCACCTGGTCCCCCATGCTCCAGACTGTCACCCCAGAGGTCTGTAGTCACCTTTGATACTCTCCAGGTTTCCCCAGCAGTATTGTCAGTGCTCACATGTAAGAACGTCAGGGGGTATTAGTCAGAAGGTGAGGCAAGCCTTGGCAGTTTCTCCACAACATCCTGAATCCAGGCCCCCAACAAGCAGCAAACTTCTGCAGACGACAGGTCAGGTTGGCAGGTGGGTGCCTCTGTCCCCTGCAGCGGGGAGTCACCCACTACTGTCACCCACTGCTTCCTCATGGTGGTCTTGCATCGTTGAAGGGTCAGCTGGTCCAGATGCTTCACTTGTAAGCACAACTGGTTTCCTAAACCTCTGAGGGCAGTGAACCTATGTCATAGTTACAGGCCTTCTGATAGAGCGGGAGCCTTCCTCCTGGTGCCAGAAGTCAATCAGTTTCCATCTTTTGCTTTCCCCAGAGGTTGCACTTGCCATTCTTCTGGTGACAGACTGCCTGCATTTCCACTGCAGCTGGGGTCTGGGGCTCTTGAAGCCCTTGTGTGTCTGAGAAGATCCTGTCTATTTCTCATAGTTCTACTACATATTAATTTTATTTTTAAATCTTTTTTTTTAATATGTGGGAGATGTTCTTATCTTGTGCTGTGATTTCTTTATTACAAAGAGAGTGACAAGGAAATTACTGTGGGTTCCTGCATGGTAGAAGAGCTTGCATAAGCAAAAATCCCTTATTCAGCATAATCTTCTATCAACCTGAGCAAAAGGCATTGGAAGCTTATTGGAATAAATTTGTCTTTGTCTAGATAGCATGTAGTTTTAGGGGAAAAAAATATTTGCCTACAGGGAAAACAAAAGGTCAACATACCACTTAAAGATGGTCAAAACCATGTCTAAGTTCAGGATCAGTCTGGTAGCTGAAGAAAGCATCTTCATCAGACAAACCAAGTGCTTCCATTTGGCCTGAGTGTCCTTTTGGTGTGAAGCAGATGAAAGGGAGGGGAGAGGTAGTACATGCTAGCACTTTGTAAACTAAGGCAGAATGGGAGGATGGAGGACACAAAACACATTTTCTTCAAGGTATTTTGGAAGACTGCTAATGTGAGATGTTCAACTCTCTGACAAAAAAATGTTATCTACATGACTGTTGAAGCCAAATATTTTCTGACCAGCATTAGTGCCTGTCGTGGTTTGAGCTCAGAGGGCAACTAAGCACCACACAGCTACTCATTCACTCCTCCCCCCCTCAGAGATGAGAAGGGGAAAATAAGCCAGGCTTAAGATTTGAGATGGGACCAGGAGAGGCAAATCCCATTATGGTCACAGGCAAAAGGCAGGCTTGCTAGGGGAAGGAAAAAAGAATGTAGATTTATTTCAGACACTAACAACAACACTTAACAGAGTAGGACAGTGAGAAGCATTGCCACATCTTGAAAACACCTTCCCCCCACTCCTCCCTTCTTCCTGGGATCAGCTCTGCTCCCAATATCTCTACCTACTCCCCACAGCGGCGCAGGGGACACAGAATTTGGGGTGCAGTCAGTGCTGCCACTTCTTCCATCTTCAGAGGGGGAAGGAACTTCTGGAACTCGTTCCCCCTGCTCCATTGTGGTCCCTCTCTCACAGGAGACAGTCCTCCACAAACTTTCTCCAATGTGAGTCCCTTCCATGGACTGCAGCTCTTCCTGAGCTGCTCTGATGTGGGACACCCACACATGCTACAGTCCTCCCAGCGCTGAACTACAACAGTGGGGGCTGTTTCTTCCCAGAGGATCCCAGCCTCCTTCAGGCGCAGCCACCTTCAATATCTATATGAGGCCCCTCACAGGCCATAAATCAGTGTCTGCTCCACCACAGACCTCCATGGGAGGTGGGGTGTGGGAGGGGAGGGGGCACCCTACCATCTCACCACAGGATACAGGGGGGTCTCTGCTCCAGTGCACGTCCCCCACTTCCTTCCTCCATTCCTCCACTGACCTTGGTGTTCCTATAGATGTTGCAACTCCTCCTCACCACATCCCTTCTTAAATACATTATCACAGAGCCATAGCTGATTGGCTCAACCTTGGTGCAGAGGTGGAGCTGACTTGGAGACAGGGGAGTTTTGAGAAGCTTCTCACGGGGGGCCACCACTGTAGCCCCTTCCCCTGCTACCAAAAAAAGCCCACCACCCACTCAAACCCAGAACAATGTCCAACCCTGTGCTAACTCTCTGCAGAAAGTGTACCCCAAACATGCACAGGAAACTCCCTGGATCACTTACCCTGGCTGAAAGACTGATCTTGATAACATGTGCCTCACCATGGCTCACGGAGAGCACAGAAGCAAATCATGGTTGTATTATTTTCTTTAGGTGACAGCATAAGGACCCAAACAGATTTCTGGCTCTCTGAAAACAGAACCTAAAACAAATTTGTGCGTTAATTGAAATTACAGTTTGGGCAGGGTGAAGGAGACATAAGGATGCCAGTTAGGAGCAGAGTTGTCAGGTCCTATGGCTGTGTTGCTCTGAGCAGAGGAAGTCTGTTGGATATGTTTGTTAGTTGCACAAGAAGGCCACAGCTTTGCTCCTTTTAAAAAGACTGGGGATAATTGCAAGAGCTGACAGACCTAACCTCATGGGTTGATCCTGCTATGCTAAAAAGATCAACCAGTTGTGCCTACGAATTAATTGTACAAAGTCTCATGAACTGGAAAGCATGCAAATGCTTAATAGCAAAAGGAGAAAAGTATCTGAACTCACTTGGTTATCATCTCAGGCACTGAATATTTAGAAATACATTACAAGCTATCTTCTTGGCAAGCCAGGTAATCTCAGATAACCCTGCAGGGCATGCCAGCCTGTGGCTGGAAGAGACCTCAACCCTGCCTGAAGGTCTGTAGGGTCCTTGTCTCAAGTTTTGCCCAGGCAGCTAACAAATTTCCGCACATTGTTTGGCTATGAATGTGCAGGGCTTCAGTGTGGCCTCACCCCCAGTGCCCTGCAAATGGGGAATGGGACATCCATGCCTGTGCTGCCCTAACAGCAGTATGACCCCGGCTTAATTCAGGTAGTTGTATGTGCCATTTGATGTCCATGTGCCCAGCTGTATTATATGCACTATGACCAGCATACGAGGGGTGGAGCTGGCAGCTCTGCATGGGTCTGATCCAGCAGGTGAAAAAAGAGACCTTGTGATATTCCTGCAATACATGCAATTCTCCCGTGTTTCTGCTGGATGCTGAGAATGGGCTATCGTACCTGAACATTGGTTCAAGGCATATAACACCTTCAACATCTAAGATGTTTCCTTTCATTATGTCCAGACTTACTCTGCCAGCAGGCCTGTTCATGTCTTGATCCCAGCCAGTAGCATGTAATGATTTACCACCTGTGACAGATCCACTTGAGCCCTAGACATACTTTGGCTCAGGCTAAGGGGCAACAGGCCTCGTGCCCTGTGATGAACCTGTGAGCTGAAAAGCTCCTGGGTCACATGCAAGGGAGTGAAGGTGCCTTGGAAAAATATTTCAAAAGGTGGTTTTGAAGCCCAAAAATGCAAGATAACCAAATTACAGAACAAGATACCAGAGCTAAACCCAAGATACCTATATTGTCTATACTATTGCGTAGCCACTAACTACTTCAGTCTATAAATATTACCATCAGGATGGGCCCAATTTGAGTTCTCCCTAAGTTGCAGCTGGACTGCCACACCAAATGACTCTCCCCT
The DNA here is from genome assembly GCF_018691265.1 of Tyto alba. Classification (NCBI taxonomy): domain Eukaryota; kingdom Metazoa; phylum Chordata; class Aves; order Strigiformes; family Tytonidae; genus Tyto; species Tyto alba. The sequence continues at coordinate 22,825,949 of NW_024881275.1, read as the reverse complement.
TGATCAGGGATGCCTCTCAAGGTTTGAGATTCCTTACTTGAGGCTAAGAGATCCTTTCTTGCCAAAGGCAGAGACATCCCCTACTTGTGTCAGATCCTTGGTAAATGACTGATAGCATGATGAATTAATACTAATGAAACATTACTAATCCATGTAGCTACCTAATATTAATTATTATAGACTTTGTATAGGCAATTCCATTAGACATAAATTGTTGTCCAAGTCTGAGGCTAAGATTAGACCTAACTGCATCTAGGCTCAATAAGGAGTTTAGAAAGCAGGGGGCTCCACTCTGAAGCTTGTGACTAAATTGGAAGGTCTTCATTACCCTTTGTATCTCCAGCCTCTGTGTGAACCATTCTAACTCGATTCTAACTCAGTTTTACTGTGTATGTTTCTTCCATGGAGCAATTAATAAGGTGAACCTTGCCATCAAACTTATTGAATCTTAGTAAAACATCGTTAAACTTTGTTAAATTCCATCAAATTTATTGAACTCTGTCAAATTATTATTTTACCTCAATAAAACATATTTCTGCTTCTCTCTTTTGAGTGAGGTGCACTCTACTCATCCACAACACCACCTCCTTGCACAACAATAGACCTGAGTCCTGCGAGTGTGAGGGACTACTCTGGAGCAGCAAGGGGTGAAACCATGGCCTGTATTTTCCCCATGGCTCTGCCTTGGGATGCCTTGCTTGTGCAACACAAGCTTCGGGCAGTGTTTTGAGTTGGAGCTCCCTTGTTTTGGGGACAGAACTGGAGAGCTACATGGTTAAAGGAATATTTGTTAAGAGACTGTAACCCCTAAGGGATCACAAAGGGCTATCAAGAGAAAGATATTGTCTGTGTCCTCCACAGCTTAATCCCAAGATTTCACCGCAGACTACACAGGCCCTTTCCTTTCTTGAGGCAGAGGGCTCACACTTATCAAATGCTGCAGAGTCATGATCCTTCAGCGACAACTTTACCTGGAATTCACATGAAGATAGACTATAAAAGAAGTATTTCAAAGACTTTACCCACATAAGGTGCCAAAGGAGCCTGACAGAATTAGTGAGGCCAACACAAGTATGTAGAAGTATTTTAGAAGATACTTAGCACCAATTTTGTCCAACCAAAGTTGGCATACCATCCAAAAACCACAGATGCTTGTGAAGACACAATACTGTCGACAAGAAGGAGGAGGTCTGTTCTAGGAAGAAACCTCTCTGAGCTCCCTCCTACATCCTCCCAGGACTCAGTCACTACTGAGAATGAAAAAATAATCAATTGCAAAAAGTAAGTTCATAATCCTCTCACCCTTGAGACTGCTATTACTTTACGTTTCCTCATTTCGATCTTCCATTTCCAAATTTCCAACATGCTGCACCTATCACCTTGTTATTACATCAGTAATGGCAGTGCCTGCTTTGCAAAGCTGGCACAAAGGGTTCAATACTGCTACCCAGCCACCCTGACATCTAAGTCTGCCATTTTGCTTGACCCTGCCATCCCACTAATAGGTACGATGAGCTGAATTTTTATCACTACAGGGGCTGCTCACCTTAAAATAACCAATTTGCAGCAAGCTGCTCTACCTGGCACCATGAGGAATGATGTGCCTCGGAGACCAGGAATGTGTCAGGCTAGCACGAACCCACACCTGTCATGGTGTTACCTCTGCTCCCCTTCATTGATCCACTACTGTCACTTCAGGCTTGAGATAGCTGGAAATTTTATATCCTGTTATTTTTAATACAGGTTCTCTTGCGCTTTTACTAGACATCTCAAATAAAGGGCATGGGATCAGCCACTGTCCTAATAAATAACTTGGGTAACAGCTTGGAAATTAAACATTTCTTTTCAGCCGCAATAATGTGTGCTGGTGTGTTTTTGTCCACAGTGATTACCTTACAGAAGATATCGCATGAAGCACAATTAATTGAGTGCATTCATTTTGTTTTGATCTCTTCTTTTGTTAAAATTACAGGATCCAACCTCTGCTCCTCCTCCACTTGAAATGCCATGATGCAATGTTTTCTGTTATTGTCTTAGTGACTAAAATACTTGGTAATCCCTTGCCACTGCTCAAGTGAGTATGCCAGGAGTAGAGGAGAAGGGCAGGTGGTGTTGGCTGGTGCTTTCACAGCACATACTTGCATGTTCAAAGCACAGGAATAGACCGATGCCAGGTATCAAAATGGTATTAAGATTAACATTTTGTTGCCTGGCTGCCGAAGGTTTTGAGTCCCTGCAGCATCAGTAGGTTCTCTGAAACTTGTCCAAAGATTATGTTCTTACTTTTGATTTTAAAAGCAATGGTCTTCTAATAATGGCTGGAATCATTGTGGTAATTGTACTTTTCTGTAGGCCCTTCATATTTGTTAAACATGACTTTTAAATAAATTTGTGGAAAACTCTATGAGAGATCTGTCTTGATGCCTGTCTGGATTGATAGTGTCCCTTGGCATGTGCCATCCAAAGCCAGGACTATGTTTGCATTAAGTATGTGTGCTTTAAAAACAGTTCTGGAGGTGTGGCAAATTGTGTATTTCCCTTCCCAGCCCTGGCTCTGTGCCCACCACACAACGCTGTAGCTAGGGCTTTCACCTGAGGGGTATTACAGGAGATGCTGGCCACATCACTATGTCCCTTGAGACTTTCCCTGAAAACAGAGAATGAACCATCACTTTTATCAGGATTCCCAGACTGAAAATTTACATTCTGCCCGGGCTAAATCCTGTCCTCCACAGTTTTAATTGGATATGATATTCCTCCTCCTGTCCCAGTAGTTAAGCAAGATTTACTGTCCACAGTGACGCAGTTGCAGCATTTCATGTCGGAGGTGACCACGGGTACTGCGGAAGGCACAGCAGCTGCCAAGGTACGCACTGGCACATGGGTGGATGCTTGCTGACCATTTTGGTGCACGGCACCTCATGCTCATGCGCTTTACCTCCATTCTGGTAGTGAGCTTCTGGTGCAGATGAGTAATATAGATCTCTAGCTGAATTCTGCATGCTGTCTTTCATCCTACTCATATCTCATAAATCTAATATAATCAGCTCTGGTATCACAAGGGCATCTGTTTTCCTGGGCCTTCAATATGATGGCCTTTGTATTTGTGTTCCAAATGTTATAATTAACACATCTACAGTCACACACAGGCTGTACTTGAAATGTTGCACATCACAGCTGCTAAGAGCTATTTCCTTTATGGTAGCGTGGCTTTTTATGAGGTTATGTTGGTTCTTAGGTAGGGAATTAACCTGGGGCTGCCTAAAATTTTACTGATATTGGGACAGTCTGTTCCTGACTTTGAACATCTTCAGACACTCTTTAACTTACAAGCACAGTGATTCCATTATGCTGTGAATGTGTTTTTTTGGGGGAAGGGGAGAACAGCAAAGACTGCTAGGAGGAGGTTCTAAGAATGCTGGCATTTTTGTTAAATGCAGCTTGCTGTTGGGACTATACAGGTGAGAAGTTACTGATAAAGTCTCCCATTTTAGTGTTTCATTTACTATCCAAAGATCAGTGGTTTCATGCAACTATTTATTACATCAAAGAACCAAGCAGATTAAACCAACACCTTACATCAACAAAAACTAGCTTTCCTTACCCTGAAGAATTTTATTCTCATGCGTTTCCTTTTTAATATTGATGATTAGAAGCTCAGAGAAGCTCTTTTCTGCCAGAAGATGGAGGATAGATCTCTTTTATGAAGAGGCTGCAGTTCATTATTTCATTGAGGGTACAGACCTCTTGTTATTCAAAGGAAAAGTACTCATCAATAATCAGAGTTTATTTTTCTTGTGAATATACTTACTGGTGCTGGCAGAAAGCCAGTCTGCTCCAAGACATCTTGAAGTCAGCTCCTTCACATGCAGAAGTGACAATTTACTGTGTGACTAATTAATTTCCTAATTAGCAGTTGGCCTTCTATTATTATTTTTAATTAACTGATCCTCATTCTAAAAGAAGCAACTGTTTGTCATTAAAATAAAAGTTAGATTCTGATATTTATATGTTAAGTCCAGCTAATATAAAAGGTGAGCCATACAACAGTTGTACAAAGCCTGTGCACAACTGACCGTCTATGTTTGCATGCAAGTGTTTGTGTGCAAATACCTTCATACTGATATAACCCTGACCTGCACACCCCCCAGTTCCTATCTGCATTTTTCAGTATGGCTTTCAGCTCATGTCTTTTCTGAATGTTTCTTGCAGGTGGTTCAGTATCTTTGTAGGTATAAATCAAGCTATGGGTGTAGTTTTGCCCAGGAACGCCTGTATGTTCTCCTTATTTGTTTATTAACTGTAGAACACTCTAAGGTAAGTCTTCCTTTACAGCATGTGAACAGTAGCCTGTGTGAACAAGTATGGTCTGATTTGAAAACAGACTGAGGAGCTTGGTTGAATTCAATCAGTGGATCCCGACAGACTCTGTTTATGCAGCTGTGGCTTTTTACAAACTTGCTGCATCATATAATTACCATATAAATATAACTTACTGAGAAGTACAAGGGGCCATAAGCCCTGGAGCAACTGAAGAGATATTAATAGAAAAATGGCCTACAGAAGCCCAAGCTATATGAGACCAGGTCTGTGTCCACCTGAAACCTGGCAAGTGGAAACTGTCTGGGAGATTTATGATTTTCCTATGGGGGAAAGGGCAGTGGGAGGAGGGGCAGGACTGGGTCCCTTGTCAGAAGGAAAATAAATTATTGAGAAGAAGCCATAGGAGTTGGAAAACTAGACACAACAGCCCTGTCCACTGATTGCTTTTGTGTCCTCTGGCCTTTCACAGAGCAGATGCTTCCTGAGGCTGGGAGGACTCGGTCGGTGCTACTGTAGGGGGGAAGCACCCATCTCCCACAGCGCACCCAGTGGGGCTGGGAGACCGGGAGATCTCCTCCAGACCCCAGAGACCCACCAGAGGAGAGGGATGGCAGGTGACAAACGGAGACATTTCCTTTCCTGCTAACCTCTGCCTGCCTACCCTCATGTGTCCCCCAACTACCCGTCCCATCTGACACACAGACCCCAGTCCACTGGCTGGGCAGTCTGCCTCTGATTATTTAGCTGGGTCCCATCTGGGTCCTGAAAAGGCATGGGGCACCCCAGTGCCACCAGGGTGTAAAGCAGCCTTAAAACCCTTCAAAGGCAGCAAGTGCTGCCTTGAGGGGTGGGTAATTAATTGTAGGCTAAAACCTACAGGATTTACGTTTTTTTTATCTTGAGGAGTTGCAGCTGGAGGGCCAGGAGTCACCCCAAACAAGGTCTGGTTAGGAAGGGCACTATGAGTGGTGGTTTGGTCCCACTATATATATGGGCCTTGCTCCAAAACTAACCATACAGTCCGTCCTAAACCTCTGGATGCTTTTCATCTGCATCAGACAGGCAGTGTGCTGGGCAATTCCAGGGCACCGTGGTCCAGCACGGAAAGGTCAGACTTAAGTAGCACCAGCTGAGCTTTCCGCAGGAACAGCTTCACAGGAGGGAATCATTAACTTTGGTGGTACTGATGGTCTTCCTACCAACTAATGGCACAGCTGTAAGACTGCCTGGAAAAGAGGTGGCAGGGAAGGCCCTGCACCAGGTGCCCATGCCAGTGTGCTCACCATCCCCAAGGGGGGAAAGAGCTTTTCTTGCCCCTCCTGTCTCCCCAGGAAATGCTTCATAAAGGATTTTACATCTACCCGAAGTACTTAGTGAGATATGAACAGCTCATTATTTTTAATGGCTCTTGACATCATTATCAGGCAAGGATTTACTGAAAGGATAATGGGCTGTTCTTTGCTGCTGCCTTTAGCACTAACCCCGTGGTGTGTGCACACCCAGTCACATAATGCAAGCAATTGCATGGCTTCCAACTTCACCTTAGGGCTACAGTCCACTTTTTTTAAGCCACCCACTGTGTTCGCAGCTGGAACTTGTACTGGAAACATCACTTGCTCTCCAAGCATCATCTTCTTAGTGGGTGTTATGGAACTACCAGCTTCTTCAGTGGCTGAGAAAAGAGGAGAATTTTCTCCTTTCTCATACAAGAAATACAGAAGACATTGAAATTTTCAGTGGATCAGCAGATGCAAGAACATTTTTTTTGTTTGCTTGTTTATTTTTAAACTAATGTCTCTAATCTTCCTAAATTAATTTTCAGTGTATTAATGTTGAACATATTAATGTCCAACAATAACAAATTTATTTTTGTTTATTAATAAAATAAAATAAGATAAAATATTCCCAAGTCTATTTACTGTAATCAAAATCAGAATACACACTGGCATTTGTGTGGTACTTTTAATCTGTTTTTCTCTTTATATGATGACATACATCCCTGTTCAATTAGGTGACTCATCATATGCTTCATCAACAGTGCACTCTGAAAAACAGAGCAAAATGAATTCCTAGCAATTAAGTACTTCTTTAAAAAGTTATAATCAATCAAGATTGATAGAAAGAAACAAGGTTAGGCCCCATTTATGTCATTTAAAATGATAGTGTGGTCTATTTCACCGCAGCACTCATTTAAAAAATGGCAGCATGGTTTGTGATTCATACCTATACCCCCCTGTCACATAATCACATGTTTAATTCCATTTAGCCACCTACATACATAGGCTTGCTTTTCACCTTTATTGTTTGCTCTTTCATGCTTCACCCAGGCTAATGTGGTCCCAGAGCTCTTCTAAAGCAGCAACAAAGAGATGTTTGATTTATTTATTTATTTATAAACTGCATTTATAGACTGCCAGTTGTTTTTGCAGTTTAAGACACAGTCAGCCTGCTAATATGTAGCCAGAAAAATCTAACTCTGCTAAAAGCATGGCAGAGGTGTCTAAGAGGAGGGACTCATTTCACAGAAGCCGCGTGGGAGGTGACACAGTGAGGAGATTTGGGTGCACGCACTTTTCCATCCTCTCCCAGTGCACAGGGACCTGCAGCCACAGCCAGGTCATACAGGTGGCAAATCCCGAGACAGCAGCTCCACCCCACAACCAGGCAAGTTACCATCAGACTGCTCAGTTCGTTTGGCTCCCCTGTGCAAGTGGGATTCAGAAGCTGTTTGAAGGGAATACTCTTCCATAAAAAAACAAGGCCTGCCTGTGGACCAGCCACTGGGAGAAGATTGTTATTTGAACCCAGGAGATTGGGTATTGTGCCAGTTTCAGGCCCTCCAAAACCTTAAGACAAACCCTGTAGGCCTTGGAAATCTGGACTTGGGCTTTAGTTTTAAACAGCATGAGAAATCAGAACACTAAACTGATACTTCTGTGTTGGTCTCAGCAGCTGAAATTAGAGGGTGTTGCACAGTGCACCACACTGGGTTCATTTCCAGGTGTAAGGCACTGCAACAATCAAGCCCATGGGACAGAAGATCACAGATCTCTGTGGCATAGCTGGGTATCTAGGAGGAAGGGAGCCAGCTTTCAGTTTGTTGTAATGTGAAAATAAGTGCTTCTGCAACTTTGAGATTCTTATATGCAGTATGTGTAAGGAACTGAGAGGGACAATGTGTGATGTCAGAGATTTGCCCAAAGAAAGGTGGTATAAGAGTCAGATCCAGCCATATGGATTTGATTTACAAGATTAAAAGAATTTCAGAGCCATGACAAATTCAACAGGTGATTCCTGGATATAATTAAGATATTTACTTAAATATAATAGCTCATCCTTATTTTTAAGCAGTCACTGAAGGAACAACCATTCAATACTATAAAGATTTCAGAGGGTGAATAATGTTAGGGTTAATCTTGTGTGGAGGAAGGTGCCAAAATATTAACAAATATAAATATTCCAGGTATCAGAGCAGCTCAGGAGATCTGCAGACCAGATTTCAGCAATCCTGTCTGGACTGATCTGAAGCAGAAATAACGCTGGAGATTTCTCCCCACTAACAGACAGATCTTATCTGAGCAACTTACTTGTTTATGCCTTGTCTAATGAATTAACATGTTATTCAGATTCAAGATGTAGGAATTAATTGTATTCTTCTTTTTGTGCATTCATTAAAGCTGATTTAACCCATGGGTTGCTCTTGAGTAGTGTCTTCAGTTTATTGCTACCCCTTTTCCTGTGGCACTGCATCCCCAAGGCTCGCCATGGCTTGTGCTCAGGGACTGCCGTCTTAAAGCCCATACAGTGGGGGAGGAATGAATGGCAGTGAGCTGGCAGCGCCAGCTGAGCATCATTCTGCAGATGAACAACTGCACAGAGTTCCCAGATTTTCTCTGATGCACAAATATTGGTGTTTGGAAGAAAGGATTCTCAAAAAGCAACTAATAGGGGTTCGCTTAGTGAAGGTGATAAACTCATCACATTTATTCACAAAGCATTAGTCACTTACTGTGCTGTCACATCCTAGAGATTCATGCAGCCATCTATTAATAAGGATTATTAGAGTCAGAGCTGAACCTCAAGTTATCATTCATACCCAAATTCTCAGAGTAGAATTATCATAGCACTTAAGTACTGTCTAACCTCTGGAGCTTTATTCTGATTAGTCAAATATTAACCTCACCTCTAGCTTGTTCTCTTTTGGCTATACTATGTAACATAGATTAAACTAACTTAGTTAAAGCCCAAATATGTCTTTTCCTATGAACTACAGAAAGATAGAGCAAAGCATTCAGCTGTAACATTCTTAACATGTATATTTTCCATAAGATGAAGAGAAATAATGTGAACCTTGGCAAACATATCTAACAACTCAAACTCCTAGAGCTTCTTGGGGAGTAACTTTTGACAAACAAGAGTAGTTGACAAATATTCCCCAAACTGGCTGCAGTGGGGTTTATTCCTATTAAAATACATCAAGTGAAACTGATCAAATCGGGCTGTTTGCTAGATTCGTGACTGATGGAAATGTTTTCTGTTCTTACCCAGTGTAATTCTGCAAATTTCACTATGAGTGAAACTAAATTGTGCATCAGTGGAGGCGGTAGGAAAGCTAAAGGTCAGTGTTTAAATTCAGCAGCTCCCTAATCTACAGTGCATCTAGAAATCAGCCCACCTTGCAAAAGAAATATGTCAGCAGACAAAAGGAAACAAAACTGCACGAAGCAGAACATCTGCATTAAGAGACCACTTGAGAAGTGCCCAACATGAGCATCACAGCCCGGCAAAAGCAGAATCTGACAGCCAGACAGGGAGTCTTTCCAGGTGAAAGGGCTCCTCACCCTTATTTCATTCCACTTTTTGCAAGCCATCGTGCTCAGGGGATGGTCTGTGTAACGGACAACCTCCAGATCTTAATGGATGCTTTTGGATTAGTGCTGTTTTGGTGAAACTCTGCACACTGGTGTAAACTGAGCAAAGTCATTAAGGACTGCAGTATTTTGTCCAAGATACAAAGGGACATTTGTAGGACATGTTTACTCACTGGCATTTCTTTACAAAATTAGGCTAAGGGAATAGCACAGAAAGTTAGAGAGTGCTGGCACAGTTAGTCATCAGGTGCAGTTTTGAGCGTAAGAGTGAATGGCAGGACAGGAAGCTTTACCTCCTGCTTTCTGCAGAGCATCCTTCAGTGGTGCAGAAGGTAGTGAAATCACTGATCAGAAAAAGAGGGAGGAATGCTGAAGTTAATGTAGATACAGTAAGCAGAGATATTACTCTAATTAATTCATTTTAAAAAAGAAACAACTACTTTGAAAGGAAAGAACTAAGAGATTTCCATTGTGTGAAATTTAGGACGTGTTTTGACACAACAGTGATAGAGGATCAATTTAATAAGTTCAGTGCAATGGGATAAAGACAACAACAGATATTTAAAACTCAAACAGTAAGTGTCACAACTGAGAAGAATGTGAGAACTGGAAGAGCTTTCATTGCTGCACTGCCATGCTTGGTGACATTAACAACCAACCAACCAATCAAAAGGATTGAACAAGAATAGAGCTGAAGTATCAAAACAATGAGAGAAAGGTGCTAGAGATTCTGAGGGAGGAACCCCCATGGGGATGTTGTGTGGAGGACTCTGTGGCAGAGAGGAGTGCCACATCACAAAAAAACCCCAACCCAATAATTAGAGGAACTGAGGCAAGTCAGAGAAGAAAAAGCCTACACTATGTACAAGTCAGAGAAGCTGGTAAGTAACTGAGAGAAATTAAGAAAAGTTTGAGCATTGCTATTCTAACAGCATGATATAGCTAAGAAAGGCCAAATATTTTAAAAAGAAATCCAGAAGTGTGTATTGTGGTTTAACCCTGGCTGGCAACTAAGCCCCACACAGCTGCTTGATCACTCCCTCCCAGTGGGATGTAGGAGGGAATCGAAAGAGTAGAAGTAAGGAAACCTGTGGGTGAGATAAAGACAGTTTAATAGGTAAAGCAAAAGCCACGCTCACAATCAAAGCAAAACAAGGAATACATTCACCACTCCCCACAGGCAGGCAGGTGCTCAGCCATCCCCAGGGCAGCCGAGCTCCGTAACGCGTAACAGTTACTTGGGGTGACAAACACCATAACTCCAAACATCCCCCCTTTCCTTCTTCTTCGCCTAGCTTTTTATGCTGAACATGATGTCATATGGTCTGGAATATCCCTTTGGTCAGTTGGGGTCAGCTGTCCCATCTATGTCCCCTCCCAACTTCTTGTGACGCCCCAGCCTTCTCCCTGGGGGGGTGGGGTGGGTGACATGAGAACCAGAGAAGGCCTTGGCTCTGTGCAAGCGCTGCTCAGCAGTAACTAGGACATCTCTGTGTTATCAACACCGTTTTCAGCACCAATTCAAAACATAGTCTCATACTAGCAGCTAGGAAGAGAATTAACTCTATCCCAGATAAAGCTAGCAGAGTGTGGAAGCACCTACCTCTTCTCAGACCTTGTCCTCTCTGTCCAACAGGGACCCATTCAGGACACAGAGACATGCTAGGGCTTTGGGTGTCATGATGCACCAGGTCTGCATGTTTCATGTGAACTCATTGGTTCTCCTTTGGTTTTGGTGAGCCACCTCCTGCCTGGAGATTTTAGGTGAGCTCTACCTGGTGTTACTGCTCATACCATGATGCTCAGAAAAATATGTATGTTTCTACTCATTTACTGTTTACCTTTGATGTTCTTGTCATTACTGGCTGAAGTACTAGTACCAATTGGGTTTCATGAGACATTGCCTGCCAGCAAGAAAAGGTTTCACTGAAAAAAGAAACTCCAGCCTGTCAGATGAGCACTGCTATGGTGCTGCACTATGATAATCATATTAGAAAACTGCATATCCTAGACACTGTGTGTGGCAGGCACCTTTTTATTTAAAAAAGCCCTTCTAAAGCACCCAGGACACAACCTGGCAAGCAACTAGAAATCATCCCTAGTTATGAGAGCATGTAATGGAAGTGCCTGAAGCTTTTGACCCTTGGGCTACCCAAGAACTTGGAACCCCATTCACCATGAGAAAATATCTACAGAGACCTCAGCTGTGAACTGCTCTGTGTGTGTGACTAGGGTTTGCATCTGTTTGGCATGAAACATACACGGTAGCATCCTCTGGCAATCAGAGCCATTTGTTTGCCTTCAGGGAGTGCTTGGCCTTGACCTTCTCTACTCTGTGGCAAAAGTGAGACTGTACAACAATCAAAGGAGCCCTAAGAAAATCTCCAAGAGGCATCTGTTCTGATTTTACCTCATCATTACACTATGATCCACTGCTATAGGAGGTAAATGCTCAGCTGATCTAATTTTAGGGTACCATCTTGTTATCTTGCAGATGCCTGTAAGCCACACAATATTATTCCACCAACCAGATGGCAGAAGACAGATGAAGACAGATTTTTTTCTCTCCCTGAAGTCCAAATTTTCAATGTGATTGCTGCAGTTGTTTTTCAGCTCCCTCCATAGAGGGAAGAATCCAAGTGAAATAAGTACAAACTTTCTCTGAGCGCTCTGACCTCCTAAAGCACAGAAAATGCAACAGAGCATTCACTGTTTTACCTGTAAGAAGAGAAGCAACTGAGAATACATTCAAGCAAACCCCTTCCTATTTCCCTCCCTATAGTAACTTTGAGGAAGTTTCCTTCCTACTCTGTATTTTTCTGTGGTCTGTGTTATCATTGCTAAATATATGGTGACCCAGTCTTTAGCTCAGTAATCAGCTCTGAGACCTTTGTGACTTTTACAACTTCTCTGTAGGAATTTTATAGATTAAAACAGATTGTTCCAACTCCAGTGGATTTCTGTTACATCAGAGGCCCATTGCATTCCTCCCTTGTGCTTGCAACCACCGATTTGGTTAACAAGAAATGCTCAGCCATAAGGTAGCCTGAAGAATAACATCATGCTTTTGCAAAAGTAGGGACTCTATGCACTTTTTTGTGTAAAATAACTTCCCAGTCAACAGTTTTAGTAAGTAAAAAAACATAATTATCAGTCCCACATATACCCTTCTGAAAAGAAAGTTTGTATATGCCTATGTAAAATTCCTCTAAATTAGCTGATGACACTTTGCACAGCTTTTGTGTCAGATACATGTACAAATGGCTGTCCAACTAAACAGCGTATGGGAGACTTAACCTCTGTGCAGCCCCCCAGGTTTACCACACCAGTTTGCACTAGATATGCTCTATGCAAATGAGAAATACTGAACTCAGAGCAAGGGTGGCTGAGTGTAATTCCTGAACCTGAGTTACCCAGAATTTGTGTGGGGTGACCAAACAGGCAATGTGGCTTTGAGCTCCGGCAGACCTATATACTGAGTAGTAGACGCGGGTGGTGTTTCCAAACTGGAATGTACAAATGTGTTAGCTAGTGTGCTGGGTTTGTGTGTATGGCAGCAGTTTTTGTTAGTGGAGGAGGGGGCTGCAGTGGTGTCCCCTGTGAGAAGATTTTCAAAGCTGCCCTGGCTCCACGTCAGACCCACCTCTGGCCAAGGCCTAACAAATTAGCGATGGTGGCTGCACCTCTGCAATAACGGATCTAAGAGGGGGAACCTGGGAGCAGGAGTGGGAGTTGCGAAGAGGAGTTGCGAGGAGGACACCTATGCGAACACCCCGGTCAGTGGAAGAAAACAGGAGCGAGGGCGGGAGGTGTGCTGGAGCCTGGACCCCTGTATCCCATGGTGAGAGGGCAGGCTGTCCTCTTGCAGCCCACGGATGTCACCAGTGGATCAGATATCCGCCTGCAGCTCGTGAGGGACCCTATGCCGGAGCAAGTGACTACGCCTGAAGAAGTCTGGGACTCTGAGGGAAGCCCACGCTGGTGTAGTTCGCCACGGGGAGGAATGCAACATGTGGGAGTGATGCACGCTGGAGCAGCTCAGGAACAGCTGCAGCCTGTGGGAAGGACTCATGTTGGAGAAGGTTCGTGGAGGACTGTCTCCCGTGAAAGACTCCCTGTGCTAGAGCACGGGAAGAATGCAAGGAGTCCTCCCCCTGAGGAGGAAAAAACAGTGGGACTGACTGACCGACCACACATCCCATCCCCTGTCCCCTGAACCACTGAGGGGGAGGAGCTAGAGAAATTGTAAGCAAAGCTGAGCCTCAGAAGAAGGGAGCAGGGGGGAGATGTTTTTAAGATGTGGTAATGCTTCTCACCGTCCTATTCTGTCTGTTGAGTGTTGTTACGGTTTGAATCAAATTGTTGTTCTTCTTTACCCTAACAAGTCTGTCTTTTGCTCATGACCACAATGGGTGAGTCATCCCTTCCTGTCTTTACTTCGATTCCCAAGCTTTTTGCTTTATTTTCTCCTTTCCATTCCTGAGGAGGAAAGGTGAGTGAGCAGCTTTGTATTGATCAGTTGCCCTCTGGGCTCAAACCAGGACAGCTAGCAAGGTGTTATTGGTGATCAGCAGATTTAGGAGCCCTACCTACATCACCTAATAAAAGTTCATACCTTTTGTCTGGTCCACAGAGGAAAAAATCAGTGTTTCTAAGATGGTGTGTAGGGATAGTGAGTTAGCTCTTTTAGCACAGGTGGAGCCACAAACTTAAAAAAAAAAAAAACAAAAAACATTTTAGTTGATTCAACTAGGTTCTCAGCTTCCCTAGACATCTTTCCACGATGACTAAAAGGACATGATTTTCCAGACATGTTAGCTCTGTGAAGTTATGGCAGAAGGAGTCCTAATCCTTAACATGCTCGTTATGAAGCTAGGATGCTTGACACTATGTTAGCTGACCATAAAGGGCCTAGGTTTCCCCATATGCTTTACTGTGGCTAGCGAAGCATATCTTAAATAAGAATGCCTATACACATTGGAGTCTCCAGACAAACACAGAAACTTATACCCAACAGCCCTCAATCCCAGCACTGAGAGGGCCTCTTCCCAAAAGGAAAAAGTACATAAAGGATGTGGTTATGTGGTGATTAAAATTTAACATGCAATTATATGGTAGTTTTAGAGCTCTGTTGGACAAAGGTTAAATAACACTATCTTGTTGATGAAAATATAATTTTGATGCCTTTCTGTCCTGGAAGGGCAGGAGTGAGGCTTGAAATCAGAGCTTACCTGGCTGACAGCATGCATGGCACATACCTTTGTGCCAGCATCCAGATCCTAATGGGAAAACATGTAGTATTGCTCTGCAAAGCACCCCAGTTGCAGGAAGGGGAAATGTCCCAGCCACTGGCCCTTGCTGCAGCTGTCCTTGAATTCCTTTACCGTTTGCCAAACCTGCACTGCTGCAAGTGAAAACATAAAAAACGCATCAGCCTCACAGACATAACTGCATGTGAAAAGACTTGCAGGCAAAGGGGTTTTGATGCAAAAGATTTTAAGTTGTCATTAATTACAGAGACATTTTTCTGTCTCCATTGTATCCAGAGATCATATTACAAGAGATAACTGCTTCTGAAGAGCATTTAGGCTGTAAAATTGTTATACTAAAAAGCAGTGCACTAATAAAATGCTCATTCTGGTATTCTGTACATTAATGACTTTTTAAAATAAGGAATTGCTATGTGCTCAGTGCTGATGTATATAACCTTTTTCGAAAATTATTTAGTAGCTGGTTCCCAAGGAGCTGTGATCATTTTCTGTTTTCTGTTGTGACCTTTCTGTCATTCCACCAATCGAGTCTTCTCTCAACAGTGTGACTATATTGTGTTCAAGCTGCAGTGCAGGAAAAAGATAAATAGTTGCTCTGGTTAATAAGAATGGCAATGCATGGGATTTTCTACTGACAAAAAATTTGCGTTATCATCTTTTTCCAGGAAAAAACCCACCTCCTTAGGAACATGACTCATATTGCAGTCAAGAAGGATTGGTTTATGGCTAGTACCTCCCCACCATTTACAATGTTTTCCATTGTGGAACAAAGGAGAAACATGAAATCATCATTCCCAGTTTCTCAGACCAGTGAAACTGTAGCATTAGGTCTCATTTGAGCCCTCTGTGGTACCTGGGCCTCAAATCCAGCAATGCATACAAATAAATGTCAACTAAGCTAGGAAAGTAGGAGAAGGAGAAGGAAGAGAAGAAGGAACTATTTGTGCAGCCATTGAGGAATGTTACCATGATACAATTAATGAAATGCACCTCTCTGCATTACAGTGGGAGGACCATTTGAAAAGAAACTAGAAAATACTGTAGAAGATATGGGAAGTAGGAAACGTGCTGCATATTTGATAAGAACAGGGAATGTACTCAATCTAAAACCCCATCCAGTCTTTCATTTTCCCTGAACAAGAACTAAAGCAGGCACTATTTTTTTAACCTTTCTCTTTTTTTTTTTTTATTAAAAAAAAAACAAACCTCTTGTTAACACTGATAAATACATGTTTCTAAAGACTGTGAAGCAACTAGAAAACTGACATCTCCTATGAGAAATTATTTCAGTGTGCAAGCACAGCCTCTCCTACCTCTCCTTTACCCACTGCTGCCCCAGGATAAGCCCAGCCCTGCCACCCCGCAGCATGTATTGTACACACCTACCTTCTCATGACAAAACACAGCATCCCATTGAGACTAGCACAGACCAAGCCAGAAAAAGGATTTTTCTGGACAGGCTGATGACTAGATCCAGCTAAACTGCCTATGTTTCAAGGGTTCTGGCCATGTCTTTGGCTCTCACAGTCCTGTGCAGACCATTGCACACCATTGCCCTCAGTGCGCCCCGTCGGTGCCCTGCATCCCCCTGCTCCTGCCCTCATTGCAATGTCCTTGCCAGTTTTAGGGGCTGGTGTTTTCTCGTGTCATCTGTGTTGGAGTTCCCAGACTGCTTATCATGCTGCTATTGTTTGCTAGAGCTGGAATAATTTCAGTCCCAGCTGATCCAAAAGCTTCACAGGAAACATCTCCACTCCAGCTCAGTCCTCAGTGGGGAACATGCACAACATGTAGAATTCCATAAGCACCTAACATGAAGCTCCCACAGAAACCACAGGTACTTTCTGTGATACATTGCGGAGTCTGCTCAGTGAGGAAAACAGGGCTAAATATAACACAAAATTGCTGCTTAATGAGTAAGGCTTCATTCAGCAGAAAGGATTCCTCCACTGACTTCATTGGTGTAAATGTTCAAGGTGTAGGAAGCCTTGTAACAGAGAGGGTGAGGTTGGTGGGCCTGCAGGGTAGGGTTGCGAGGGGGGCGGTCTGGAAATAAATAGTCTTAATTTAGTGTCAAACAAATCCTTCAATATTTTCAGAACCTGGACAAGATCGTATATTTTTGCACAGGACAGGAAAATGCATAAGCCTGCGACAGTCTTTTCAATGTAGCAAATGCAGTGGAATAAAATGTTTGTTGCAAATGTTTCCTATAGGAAATAAATGCATTTCTATAGGAATAAAATGACATTGCAAATAATTCCTAAGGGAACACAGACAGAGCAACTGATTATGAATGGCATGATTTACTGAAGGAAAAAAAAAAAAAAAAAAAAAAAAAAGATGATGAAGTTTCCAGGAGATTTTGTGTGAGAAAGACAATGTATCTTCGTGCATTGGAAAAGAAATGCTAAAGATGCTAAAGATGAGGCAAAACCACTACTGCTGGTATTCATGCTACAGTTGGATAATGGCTTGGGAAATCTCAATTCCTGCAGGTTAAAGTGGGACTGGGAGTCAAATTTTCTCTTCAGTGGGAAGTCTATGCAGGGAAGGTGAAGTCATGAGTCTGCGCTGCCCCGCAGTGCCTGACACCCTTGCAGACATTGATGTCCTCCCCTGCTCTCTCAGGAAGTTCGCTCTGTTTGCCTTCGGTTGGTATGTGATGTGAATTGACAGTGCTTGTTCCTGGTCTGTGTCTAGCTGCAGGCTGAAATAATAGCATACAGGCCTGAAAAACAGGAAACCTAATTACAGGAATGTTGCAATTAATATAATAAGGTGATTGAGAGTTCAGCTGGTAAACAACCAGATAATGGGCCGATGAGGAGGTTGTCTGGAGTCCATCAAAGGACTATATGAGGCTTCCACAAGACACCTGTGGTATTTTATGACAGACATCCAAATATAGTACTTGAAGACGTACATCATGAACTGAACACATGGTGCTGCTAATGATGGGTGCTGGCGTACATGCTTAGCATAAGGAGAAAATAATTACCCAGTTAAAAACACGTGCTAAATGCATAATAGAAGGCAACAACAAAAAGGCATGGTGCAAAGCGTGAGGGATTGACTAAACATAAGTCCCGGGGAGCCAGTGATGTGGACTGCCTCTGTGGCTTTCATCTCGCTTACCACCACCCAGGTGCCACAGGTTGCTCGGCTGCTGCTGGCTGCTGGAGCCCGGTGCCTGGGCAGCCAGCTCCAGCTGCCTCCCGTAGGCGCAGATGAGCCCAGCCAAAAAAACTCAAAACCCCTGCTGCTTTGAGCGCTTTCTCCAGAAAGTGGCTAGGGAGGGGATGTAGGGGAGAGATCCACGGTCCTGCCATTGAGCTGACACAATTAGTCACTACCATGACAGCTCATCTCTGCCAGTGGGTGTGAGAGAGAGAAGAGACAAGAGCTAGAGTGGGAGGCAGGGGAGGAGCGGATTGGGAAAACACATGAGGGCAGAGCTGTGCACAGACAGACAAGGGTAATCCCAGCAGGGTTTACTCTTCTTCCCGCTCCTGCACCCCCAGAAACTTCAGAAAACTCAGACTGACTATGTAATTGCACACGCACAACAAAGAGCTATTTCTACAGGTGCAGGAGGTGGAGTTTTTGCAATGACACCAGTCCTTGCTGGTGTCAGAGTGGGAGCTGCTGGGCATGTCTGTGTAATGTCTGCGGGGTCTGTGGTCTGCAGGTGGGGTTATTGGTGAAAGCACAGGCCTGCCGCACGCTATAGCAGCAAGGTATTTGCACCAGGGAAGTAGCTTTCTCTTAAAATAAATAAATAAATAAATAAATAAATAAATAAAATTATATATATATTAAAAAAAAAAAAAAAAGTTTGATTAACCCCAAAGCTGTCCACATGAAGACCTGGACCCTAGCAAACAGACCACTGTCCTTGCAGGCTGAAGGTCCAAACTGTTGCTCTGAGAGCATTAGGCTATTGCTTTCTCTTCTGGAGATGCTCCTTGCTGTGTGGATGATTCAATACCTGCCAGATGGGAGCGTGGTAGGTTGGATAGGTGGGTGACTTGGGGCATTCACCCGAGGCCCGAGCATTGAGTTCAAACCTGCACCCCAATTAACAGGTGTGGACACAGGGTGAATCTGCTCTGCTCCAGAGGCAGAGGGTGAAGCTCAGGTCCCTCACCCCACAGCTGCGGCAGAGGGTGCACCATGATCCGCTCGCCCATCCCTCCCTTTTCCCTGCTTACCTTTAATGCTTGGGGGTACATCCTCCTGTGGTACAGGAAGATGACCAGAAAGCTGGAAGAATATGAACAGCATGTATTTTAGTGGATTTATGTTCCAGTAGGGAAAATCTGCATCAGATACAAAAGTCTTAGTAAATTGCATTTCATAAAAGCAACATAGTCACCGTAAAATGCTTTCAGGATCAGCAAAATTAAGTAAGAAGGAATTCAAGGAGCAGTGTTTAATTTTAAAACGTAATACATTATACTTAGTCTGTTACCCTGTTCTTTCTCAGTGAAGGGTTAAAACACCTTTTATGAGAGGAAAAAGATTAACATAATTTATATTAGAAATTATTATTATTATTATTATGGCAGAGAAATCAGGGCAAGTATTTTTATTCATGCCCACATTCTAGAAATGACAATTTACTCTTCTAATGCCTGTGGGACCCTGCTGAAGAGCTGTAAATGATATTATCAGCCATGCTTCAGCAAATCGGTACTGCGCACACACAAGTAGCATGCTGGCAGGGCAGCAGCACAAACTGATTCTGAGCAGGAAGAGCCACTTTACGTGTGCGTTGCTTTTCCACCTGCAGGGTAGTTGTCAGCATGCTGAAGTCAGTGGAGTTACATCAGGGATGAATTTAGCTGTTATCTGCAGAACTTTTCAATAGCCATGTTGTTGCTATCATTGTATTGCCACTTGAAGACATTCATGGCATATGGGATGTACTGAACACACAAATCCTTCAATTACTCACCAAATGCTGTGAAAATTGTAGGTGGCTCGGTACTCAAGCAAACAGAACTTGCAGCTCCCAATTACTAGCAGGATGCTATGTACAAGCCCACAATGTACTTGAGAAATTAGTAGATAATTAGCGTAGATTGGGAGAGTTGAAACATTTCAGATTTTTCTATAGGTCTATTGCTAACAGATCTGAATGTGCAATGGTTAGTTCTGAGCATTTTTATAATACCAGGTCTTCACCTTTTTAAGGCAGAGCCTATCTCTTGGCATGGGTGTACATAGGCCCCAACCAAAGCAAGCTCCTGACACATATGGGCTCACAAAAAGTCTATCTATTGTAATGGACATAAATTAAATAACAAAACACAAGGTTGTCTTGTCAGAAGAGGCTTTGTATGGAAATGTTAACCTCTGAATAAATAGTATGTTATATTGATTTAAAAATGTGTAAGCAGAAGACTTCAAGTTGACAACTCACCTTTGGTAGGATATAGATGAAGGAATATAGTGTATGATAGAGCTCATGTCTAAGAATGATTTAGCAAGTCCTGAGGGGAAAAGACATCATATGAGCAACTGGGAAAGTGTCATAGGAAAGCAAGGGGAATATCCTGCAATATAGGTTATGACAGCTGGGACTGAGTATGTTATTTCAGATCTACTTAAATTGGCTCAAGATAGCTTTGCCTCAGACTGAACTAGAAAAATAAATTGGGAAGGAACTGCTTACCCGGCTCTGAGGAGGGTGGGGAAAGCCAGGTGGCTTGGGATGTGCAGAAGGTATTTTGGGAGTTACGGATTAAAAGAAGACAGAATTCTTGCTACTGTGTCATATTGCAGGGACAGTTGCCATAGCACCATTTGCTGCTAAGAATAGATTTCTATAGCCCAGCAGCAGGTCAAAACATTTATGAGTTACAATTCTTTTCAAGGCCAATTGAAACAAAATGCAGGATCCTGTACACAACTGCTGAAAAGCACAAGGTGTAACTCATATGTCCCAGCCCAAAGTAGAATGTGGTGGGGTAACCTGGACACAGGGCTTTGGTGTTTGACATGAGCTTCCACAAAAATCAAAGTGATCTGTCACATGGTCTGTCTCGCCTGAATCTTGTATCAGGAGATAAAGAAACAGAGCTTGTATTGTGAGGCATCCAATTTTAAAGCAGAAGATTTTGTAAAGCAGGGGGATGGCTGAGACAGAACAATGATCTGAAATTATTTTTTCCTCTCACCCACTGATTTTTCCTTCGTAGGGAGCCTGGCAGCTTTCTTCACTCCATATGGTGCAGAACAGAGATTTCCGAGTCCGAAGCAGTACCCTGTCCTCATTGCAGTTGTCTCCAAAATGTGGCTGACAATCCAGATGCTCCAATCAGAATCGGGTCAAAGGCACTATGACACAGATGCCCCTTCCAATCACAGAAATAAATTGCCCCAAAGCAGAGGTTTGGAGGCAGTAGCTAGAAGTATGTTGCCTAATTGAGCTGGCATTGTCCATTGGAGCAGCATGGGAACTCTTCTTGCTCCCCCCAGCAATTTTCATAGAGTTATAAAGATGCTGAGCAGCATAAAACAGCTCCCAAGACTGTGGTGAAACAGCTTCTGACAAGGGAAACATGCTGCTAATATTTGACCCTCTGCAATGCAATGGATCCACCTTCACTGCATTGCCTACTGGTGGCTGCACACCCAGACCAGACTGTCAGGGCAAACTCTGCACAAGTGTCTCTCCTGATGTGGAGCACGGCTGAAAGGTGGAATTCAGACTGTTCTTCAGGAAGAAAAATAAAAGGTGATGACAATCTCAATAAAAATTTTATCTTTCTGTCACTTAGGACACTTCTGACATAAGACAGTATTCATTTATGAGAATCACAGTGTCGCCCCTCATCACACTTTTGATTAAATTCAAGAGACTTACTGTCAAGACAGGCAAGCTGTAGGCAGAGGATGCTGACTCCTTTTGAGAAGTTCTGGGGGATTATTATGCTTTATGGAAATACCAAAAAATGGGAGAAAAGGGTGAGCAAGAAGGAAGAGGCAACCACAAGAGTCTGTCACCTTGAGGGGATATCAGTTAAGCACACTGACTGGAAAAATGTTGATACACCCTCTGTCTCTGAGCACTACTGCAGAACAAGTGGCTTGCTCTGTGCAGGGTATCTGCTAATTGCTTATCAACCACTCTCATCAGAAGATCATAATTTTGAAACTTGGGTGTACTAAACAAATGAGATGGACAGGGGCTTAATGCTGACAAAAAAACCCAGGCAGTTCTTAAAAGTCACCGATGCACTACTAGCTTCATCTTACTCTTTTCTGATGTGCTTGGGCTGCACACAAAGCTTCCCACAGCATTAGCATGATGAAACCTTTTTTATTTCTTCACTGTGACATTCACAAGAACACATTTGCTGACTGTATGTATTTGTTCCATGAACATCTGTACGGTGACTTCTCTTTCTATTTCACCCACACCTTTCTATACCAGCTCATCATTGATTCAATTACATCTCATCATTTTAGAGGTGGATATAAGCTGGACTGCAGTGCGAGCCATATATATACATGAATAATTTCCTATAAGGGCATGTAAGAGAAGCCAAACTGGGATATGGACATATCCTTAAATGTTTGTATCTCGGTGCTGGTATTATTGGAGAGAATAGTTATCAGCCTACTGAACAAGACTCACAGGAGGAAACAAGAATATGCTATTGGCAAAACACACAACATGCCTTCCTCTTACCCACAGCCTAATTTAAGAGTCCAATAAAATGCACGGCTCTGCTTGTACTGACCTGTAGCTAGGATGATTTTGATAGCAGAGGTCAAAAATAAAGATCAGTCCATACAGTCAATGTGGGGACTTCTCATTATTTGGAATGTCCCATAACAAGTTAATCTTTGAAGTTGTGTAGGAAGTGTGTGAAGAAACATGGATCGTCTCAGCATATGAAGCTCTTTGCACCCAGTACAAAGGTTTATCAAGCTGGGAGAAAGTGTACAGGGAGTGGGTAGGAGTAGAAAACTACAGAAGACCAAAACCAGTAGAAGTAGGTTGAACCCAGTTGGGTCACTTCTCCCACCGTGGTGTATCTGGGCCAAAACCACTGCATTCCACAGAGCACACGCTTGTAGGCGGGAGGACTGCAGGTGGAGAGGAGACAGCTGCTCACTGGCAGCAGGCATACAACTCCTAAGAGAAAAATCACTGTTTCAGCTGTGTGTGAGACAGGGTTGGGAACCCAGGAAGCCACTTCGGCTGCTGTTACGCTGGGCTGTTTGCAGTACGTCCCATGTACAGGTGTGCTAAGCATCACCGGAGAACAGCGGCTTCTGAGCAGAGGCAGACAACATCCCTTTACCAAGCTGGTACATCTGAGTTACAGATTGATGTTAAGCCTGCAGCCATTCTGCACTAACACACTTTAAAAGTGATTGCCCTGTCTTCCTAAGGGACACGAGACTTGCTGTAACACCTGGGAACGTATCTGCTCGCAGCGGCGCGGTGGGATGGGAGGTGTGGGGACCCCTGCCCCGGCCCCAGGCCTCCTCACAGGGGCAGAGAGGTGGAGACCCTCCCCTGCGTCCTTTTGGTTGGTGGGTTTATCTGGGGGATTTTTGTTTTCCAGCTGGCAGCTCTGCTCTATGTTAGAGGTAATTTTTATCTATATGACTAGGGTACTGTGAAATCGAATGCGCACGTTGTGGGAAATGTAATGATAATGCTACAAATTATCAATACATATGTAATGAGTCAATCCCTCTATAGAAATGACAGGATTTGGGACATAATAAGATAGAAAAATCTATTTATACCCTGACATTTGATATCAAATGACTGTATGCATTTGCAGAAAAATTAAAAATCTTCCAGATTAAGGAGACAACACACCTCATTCCCTGTTATCAGCTACTTTACCTCTTACTAGGTGCCATACTCCCTACCACATCAATCTTTGCTGTTGACTCCTCAACTAGTTTTCTTTTTCTGCCACTTCTGCTGTTTCTTGTTTCCTCTTCCACCTTTCCCCTCCCTTCACTTTCAAGCTCTTTCTCCACTGCTCGGAAATGTGTGAAGTTAACAGCTCCATCCCTGTCACTTGTCACTGTTGCTTTTCCCAGTCACCTGTCCCAGTTTCTGTGTATGCCTCATGTTGAACTAGTGGTGAGGGGAGACGCTAAACTCGGAAGCAGCAGTGGGGAAGCAATTGAGTTTGCAGCCATTGCCTTGGGTGACCAGACCTCCCTAATGCATATTCTCAACACACATCACTACTCGGAGGAGAGAACAGCACCTGTTCCTTTCCTTTCATGCTCCAGGTTCTCCCAGTGGTATTTTTGTTCACTATGATTTTTCTGCCCCAAATTATGGAATTCACAGTAAGTCTCCTCATATAAGAAATTATTGAGAAAATAACTGTTTACACAAATCAGCTGCAGGCTTAAAGATGTTACATGCTGTAAGAAACCAGCTGTATCTTCTTATATCCTGTTGGTTAAATTATGTTAAGATGCTGGGAGAGTGAGTCCACTGAAATCCTCATTGTTTTCAGTTTTAGCATCACTGGAACATACCTGGTGGACAGAAGAGTTGTCCTGTGATTTTCTAAAAGTAACATTATTATTTACAAAACAACACTCTGAGCAACAAGTAAACATGTCCCATGTGAAAAGTTGATGGTATTATTTTTCTATACTAAGGCATACAGATAAAACATTAATGGCAAATTATTTCTGTGTGATCTACGTAAAGCAATTAAAAAACATGATCCCTGAAGTCATGCCTTTGAAGGAGCACCTTGTGCATTTCCTCTTTGAAGGACTCTCCTCAAAGTACTTATCTTCTTGAAATATCGAACTGAGAACCACTGGAAATGTGAAAGCAAAGCACCAAGAAAATAGAAGTTTTAGAGGCACAAGCAATGCTTATCAGCTCTGGATGGTATCTCATTTGGATCTGGTGGCTACAGCTTGGCAAACTGCTTAGTCAGTTCTCAGCAAACAGAGATTAGGAAATTCAAACAACCTGCAGATTTGGGAAGTCATTTCAACCTCACTTTAACAGAATTATCAGGACAGACACTTCTTGAACAGAGAAATTTCATTTTTAAATGCAATGTTTCCACATTTTTACTCAGACACAAGTTTGCTTGTTTTTTTTTTTTTTTTTTTTCCCCCAGATGCAGCTGACCTAGATTCCACCTACGTTCCTGAGGTCCTGTCACGGGTTTGAGTGAGTGGTGGGTTTTTTTGGTAGCAGGGGAGGGGGCTATAGGGGCGGCCCCCTGTGAGAAGCTTCTTGAAGCTCCCCCAGGTCCAAGTCAGCTCCACCTCTGCACCAAAACTGAGCCAATCAGCTGCGCCTCTGCAATAACATATTTAAGAAGGGACGTGGCGAGGAGGAGTTGGACTTGTGAGGAGGAGTTGCGGCAGCTGCATGAACACCAAGTTCCTGTGCCCAAAGAAGGCTGGGGTCTCGTGAGAAAAGGCAGCCCCGCTGCTGTAATTCAGTGCTGGGAGGATTGCAGCATGTGGGGGTGTCCCACGCCAGAGCAGCTCGGGAAGGGCTGCAGCTGCAGGAGGGAATCCAGTCAGAGAAAAGTTTTGGAGGACTGTCTCCTGTGAGAGGGGGACCACAATGAAGCAGGGGGAACAAGTTCCAGAAGCTCCCCCCACTCCCCAAAGATGGAAAAAGCAGCAGCACTGACTGCACCACCATCACCCCCCATTCCCTGCCCCTGCGCTGGTAGGGGAGGAGGTAGAGATATCGGGAGCAGAGCTGAGCCCGGGAAGAAGGGAGGGGTGGGGGGAAGGTGTTCTCAAGATGTAGCAATGCTTCTCACTGTCCTACTCTGTTAAGTGTTGTTAGTGTCTGTAATAAATGTATGTTCTTTTTTTTCCTTCCCCTAGCAAGTCTGCCTTTTGACTGTGACCATAATGGGTGATCTACCCCACGCAGTCCTATCTTTAACCCCAAGCCTGGCTCATCTGTCCCTTCTCATTGCTGGAAGAGAAGGGAGAAAGAGTGGCTGCGTGGTATTTGGCTGCCAACCAGGCTCAAACCACAACAGGTTCTCCTGGAGAAAGGGAGTTAAGGCAGCTGCCCAAACAATGGGAGCTGACTTTGTAAAAACCAAGCCAGACAGGTAGGCAGGAGCTTGCCATCCAGGTCAAAACCAATCTGGGTTAGCAAGCATACTTCTCAAGTTACACAAACTGATGCTGGTTTTGCTCCTTTGCAAAAGGCACACGAGGTCTGCCAGAGAGCAATCTGCTGAGGCTGGCATTTTAAGTCAAAAGCCTCTTAGATTTTTGATTCTATGGGGGAAAAAAAAAAAAAAAAAAGTCTGACTTAGGGAAAGACAAGAAAACATAGACATGTATTTCAGTTCAGTTTCAGCTTCTCCTCCCCCCGTAACGCACAACTGAGTGGCACGAGAGCCATCGTCCTGGATCAGGCTGACACAGTACCTGCTTTTAATCTTAATTACTCAACTCCTAAAGAGAGACCTAAATAGGTGAAAGCTTTTCACTGGGAAAACAAAACAAAACAACATATAATAAAATAAGACAAAAACGCATAGAATATAACAACTTTTTTGTAATTTCTAGAAATGCATATATTAGAAAGTAGGGGAGGACTCTTTTCTTAGAGTATTATTTAGCATGGTTCTGAAAGCACAAACTAAATGTCATATTAAATCCCACTGGAAGCAGCATAGATACATGCTACCTTTATGATTTTATTCCACAGAAGTGTAAAGCAAGGAAGATCTCCAGAACTTTCCACAGTGTCCCTTTACACATATGCCCAGCTGAGAGGCCTCTGTCACCCTGGGCAGAGTCTCTGCTCCGAGCACTCCGGGAGGCACTGACAGCTGGACCTGGGTGGCTCCATGGGCTGACACAGCCATCACACACTGAACAGCCACTCACGTACAACCATGGGCATTGCAGTACCATTTACTGAGGCATCCTCTATGTTTACAAACATATCTAAAACTTTTGATATTTCTATGAATCTTTCCAGTTGGTTCAGCACCAGCTGCTTCCATGACATGTGTCACCCCAGTGACAGCACCACCAAGGCAGCCACCAAGCCTTTTGCATGTGTGATCCCACCATGGTGGGGAGCCTTGGCTGGAAGCTCTGGCTCTCCTCGATTTAACTGGGGCTGCTGGCAGAGAGCATGGATACCACACCGGCGTGAGTCCCCCTGGGATTTATCCTCTGGGGACCACAAGCAGAGATCCCATTGGTGACTGCCCAGAGAGGAAGAACAGTCCAGTGCATGCTTCTACTTGGCAATGTAGTTGGGGAAGAACCATGTTTTTGGTTGCTGACATCCCGACTATCTGTGGGCATGCTTGCTGTAGATGGCAGCCATCACGGCAGCACTGATTACAAACCTATTTGCAAAATGGGATTTGGCCCTGATGAAGCGTAGATACTAAAGCTGCAGATGATCTCAGCTAAGGATTCGCAGAAAAGAAGGGCAGCATTAATCTCCCTCAGGAACACAGCCGGAGTCATGCAGTTGGAAATAGCAGTGTGGATGCAGTAAACAAGTGTGGCATTAGCTGCCCTTCTTCTACGTGCCAGCGTTACCTATCAAGCAGAAGGGGCATCTCAGGCCCCTGACAGCCACCTGCATAAGACCCAAGCACTCAGCATCCCCACTGAGCACTGGTTCACTCTCAGTAAACCCAGGTTCACAAACACTGACGGGAGGGGAGAAAAGCGAGCAAGTGCTGGGTTGCTGCCGTGAACAACAGCGTTGTGCACTGCTGTCACGTCTTTGCTGCCTGCTTGCTGTGTTTCCATGCAGAACATGACCTCTGCTATCAGAGTTACTGAAAAGCATTGTAGCAGCATATGCTCTACACCAGCAGCTAGCAACCTGGGAAAGCTGAAATCACCTGCAGCAATCAGCCACTGTCCCAGGGAGGAGAACACAATGTCCCGAATCTGACCAGGAGTTCAGCTGAGCTCTAAAGGGTCAACACACTCTCACAGATGCTTCCATTGCTTTCTGAAGTAACCATTACAACCTGTTCTTCCTGTCTTAGCACAGTAACTGAGTATCTTAAGAGAAGCTGCCTTTTTTGCTGGTTTTCACAAGGTAAATTTGGTTTTAATGCTTTAAATTGCATTAAGGAGCACCAGATGACTGGAATTATTACCAGGTCAGGCAGGCATTCACTGCTGGCTGGGCTTTGGCACAGGATGTGTCAGGCCAGACCTCCCCAGCCTGAAACGTGCTCTGCTCATGAGACGTTGGCGCAGATTTGCTGCTTGCCACAAATCAGCATTTAAAAAAACCCCAGTGTGAACTGCTGGGGTGGCTTGTGTGGCCTGGACAGGGGACCTCTGCAGCATCCACATCAGGATGCTACAGGCATCAGCAGAAGGAAGCTGCTGCAGTAGGCACTGGTGAGAAAAATGAACAAGTCAACCTATGCAACTCAAAACCATGCACTGCATACAACCAAGGAGGCACTAGCACTTAGGGCAGTCTCCATCCTGAATCACAGAATCACAGAATGGCTCAAGTTGGGAGAGCCCTTTAAAGAGCATCTAGCCCAACTCCCCTGCCATGGGCAGGGACATATTTCACTAGACCAGGCTGCTCAAAGCCCCGTCCAACCTGGCCTTGAACCTGTCCAGGGAGGGGGCAGCCACAGCTGCTCTGGGCAACCTGTGCCAGTGTCTCACCACCCTCATTGTAAAAGATTTCTTCCTTATGCCCAATCTAAACATACCCTCTTTCAGTTTAAAACTGTTGCCTCTTGTCCTGTCACTGGTAAAATGTCTGTTCCCATCTTTCTAATAATCCCCCTTTAAGTACCGAAAGGCTGCAATAAGAAGCCTTCTCTTCTCAAGGCTGAAAAACTCCCACTCTCAGTCTCGAGTCATAGCAGAGGTGTTCCAGGCTCTGATCACTTTTGTGGCCCTCCTCTGGACCTGCTTGAGCAAGTCTATGTCCTTCTTATACTGGAGGCCCCAGAGCTGGACACAGCCCTCCAGGTGGGGTCTCACAAGAGCAGAGTAAAGGGGGGGAATCCCCTCCCTGGACCTGCTGGCCACACTTCTCTTGATGCAGCCTAGGACACGGTTGGCTTTCTGGGCTGTGAGAGCACATTTCTGGCTCATGTCCAGCTTTTCATCCACTAAGATTCCCAAGTTCTGCTCCTCTCTGGCCCCAATCCATTCATCTTCCAGTCTGTATTGATACCAGGGGTTACCCTGAACCAGGTGCAGGACCTTGCACTTGGACTTGTTGAACTTCATGAGGTTCACATGAACCCACTCCTCAAGCCTGTCAAGGCCCCTTAATGATACTTTTGTGTTAACATGGGTGTGAATAGAGCACTGGTTCTGCATTTGTTTCTGCATCAGTGAGGTTTTAAACCCCATCACCTCATGCAAGAAAAGAGCTGGTCCTCAAGGCCAGCTCTGCAAGCCCAGCACCCCACACTGTCCCAGGACACATCGTCCCCTCTTCGACTTCACAGACACTCTCTGGCACCCAGCTGGTGGCAACAGCTCTGCTCAGAGCGTGGCAGGCTCCCAGGAGGGGAGCAGAGCCAGCTTTGTCTCCTTGCTCATCACAGGTGGGCTCCAGTGGACATCAGCACCGTAAGACTGGCCACTGCTGCCACATCCATACCTGGAGGAGCTGGGCTGCCCAGCCAGGTGCTGCAGGAGAGGTAACCGCTCAGAAGTGGTGTGGAAAAGCACTGGCGGGAGCTCAGTGTAGGGGACTGCGGTGCCCTGCCCCGTTACAGGAGGGGCAGATGGCAGCTCTAATGCAGGAGGCTCAACCCCTGCTCCTCCTAGCTCTGTGCCGAGCCGCACTGATGGGGACGGGCTTTGAGCCTGGGTCAGCCTTTCCGCTGAGGCCACCAGCCAGTGGTGGCAGCTTGTGACATGAAATGCAAGTGTTCCACTGGGGCTTAAATTGACCCATCATTAAATTATCCCTCATCAGTGACTGATTTCACAGAAGTCCCTGGATACACACTGAAAAGCACTGATTAATGTTAATCACAGCAGGACTCAGGTAGTGGCATGGAGGTGGAAGTCGTGGGCTGGCACTGCCATCACCCCTTCATCCCCCACAGGCGACAGAGCCATTTCATGTTCATGCTGCTCGCTGCTTCTCCTCAATATCTGCTTGTCAAGATATATTAAGTAATCCTGGGAAGCTGCAATGCCAGTTATTGCATTCAGATATGGAGCCTATTGCTGAAATTGTTCTTCACTTTGATTATTTAGGTTTTTGACACTGGCTCAGCCAATTAAAGAGAACAGAAAATAAGCATATTTGATGTTAAGTTAACAATACCGGTCTCCTTTCTCCATCCTCCTATTATTCCACTGAATTTTCCTCTCTAATGCATGCAGTGTTCTTATTTGGAAGGCATTAATTTGTGAACAGAAATGCTACATTTCATCAGTCATGCTGTGAGATTTTTTTATTGAAGTCCTTTACTGTTGCTTCCCATAAAAAACATCTTGCTGTGCTATTATGTGAAACTACAGAATAAAATATGCACCATTCTAGTGCTTTTTCTTTTTTTGTCTCATTGCCTACAAACCCATTTGTAGGAAATAAGTCTCTTCCTTGAGATAAAATGCTGTGTGACAGTTTCACAGCAGTGTAAACAACCTTTCTGAGCTGTAGTTCCTAGCACAACTGATGTGACACACAAAAGTAAGTTCACCTTATGTACATTCAGTGACTTCCCTGAAGCTAAAGGTTTTTTCTTTCATATAGGTAATGTGCTGCATGTACATATGTGTGTATCTCTGTCTAGATATATTCTGTGTTATACCCATATACACTCAGTACAAGTGTACTAGAGCTCAGATATCCCATTCCATACATTTGAGATGACTGCTTTGTTCAGACCATGAAAAGTCTGCACATAGTCATCACACTGTATCCCATTAGTCACATACACAAAAGCCTTTTTACTACTTGAACACATCAGCTGTCCTCTGGCCATTAACTCCTCTCCCAGGAAAAACTACTGAAACACATACAACCTAAATTGGCTTCAGATGATGAGAAACCAGAGGGAAAAGTCAACCATAAATCAACAACAGGTATAGAAATGTACCCGAGTTCTGGGGGGGAAGGCAGGCAGGAAAGAAGACACACTTTCAGACTTGCATTCCTTGATTTTAAAGTTGGAGTTTAAAAGGGACAAGAAGACTTTTAAAGGCCTCTCTTGCATACAGTATGCCATGATAACATCATCGACTGTGGCTGGAGAAAGTTTTGATCCTCACAGAGGGCACATACTCTGCTCTGCCAGGGGGGATACCACGGCTGCCATCAGCGGTGCTCTGTGGGTGACGGCACCATCACGGTGACCACATCACCTCTCCAGCTGTAGCCCAAGGGTAAGAACCTTTGGGAGGGCTCTTGCTACTAGCTGAGATATCACAACAAATACGTGAAAGTATGACGCTTTGAAGGAGAAAGACATGACATTTCCCCAACTGTTTTTTTTATCTATGGTTAGTTTAAAGCCATAGTTTCATGAGTTTGGACAGGCTCCCAAGAGAGGGAGCAGTGGACAGCGAAGAGCTAAATCACTCAAAAGTGCATAGCAAGTCTCTGCAGTAGCTGCTGAATAGCCCTTGCAAGTCGGTGTATTAACTATACTTGACCACCTCTCTGCAAGTATACTCATACTACTCATGAAATGATACATGAGGATCAATAGCAGATGCAAATTTATGCTCAGAAGCATTTTGCATGCTAGATAGATTATTAATTTGAACATGCTTCATTGTGCATGCAGCTGAGGCATGGTGGGTTGGTTTTTTGGTTTTTTTTTTTTTTTTAAACTAAAGTATAATCAACTTCTGGGTAGGAATGGGGCATATTTTTTCCCTTTCATTAAGAAGAGCATTTTGAGGATGGATCTGATGAAGATGTTGACCTTCCATTTTGGGAAAGTTTCAGTCTGGGTAAGAACTAGACTGCTTTAAGCACAACATCCATTAAATTCCACCCCAAACTTAATCAAACATAGATGTCCTGTTTGCAAAGTAACAGTACAGTCATACCATTTGAAGTGCAGCAGTATGTCTGTGTGAAGTAACTCTAAGACAGGAAAATGCTATTCATAAAAGAAAGCAATTAGACAGTTCAGTGGAGCTGAGAAGTTTAGTGCAGACAGCATTGTGGGGAGGCTCACAAGAATGTTAGGATGATTTTTACAATTTCTCATGCAGGTAGCTTCATCAGGGGCCATGTTAGAGGAGGTCTTACATAGACCACAGCTCTCTGAAAACTGCTGAAATAAAACTGTGGTAATTTCCATGAGAGGGACAGGGAAAATGCAAGATTTTAGCATTCAGAAGGGTCAACATGACTTTATTTATTTATCTAGAGGCAGCCTTATTTGTGGTGTCAAGTTAAGCACTCAAGAGACCCATCATGGGAGCTATCAAAATGTTTACTTTGGTTATAGCTGTGAGATACTCTTAAACTGAGTGGAAGGATCTGTGCAGTGATACTGCCTCACACGAGCACCACATTTGCAGAAGCTTAGGAAAGTATTTTTGCCCTTGGAAAGGTGCATGCATATTTTAGCCATTATTTCCAATATTAAAAATTATCTTTTCCAGTGTAAGTGCAGCATTGAAGAAATAGAAAGCAGATATGGTATATTACAGTCAAGCTTGGTTTCCATTGAGAAGCTGCAGCTGACAGCACACTGCCTGAGACCCCAAGAGACCCCCAACTTCCTTCCTCCCTCTGCTAAAAGTTTCCTGTATCATCTTGCCAGTGGACTATTTCTGTGTTCTCTGCTTCTTTGCCTGCCAGTAAAATGACAGTGCGTCTCCTGGGGATGTTTTGTGACTTAAATCATTTGCTTTAAGACCCTAGGATGAAAGGATCCATAAAAGTCCAGTGATAAATACAGCCAAGATTGCAATTTAATTAAAGTACTCCAATTATTTAGGGAAAGAGGAAATGTAAACCAGAAGCTGCCAGATGTTCTTTGCACTTCTTTTGAAATTTCCCTGTCAATAACTTAGCAGGATTTTGTGCTCCTGGGAAATATTCTTCAGCCTTCAGTTTCTTGTGTTCCCTGTTAGAAAGAAATCCAGACCAGCAGTACTTATCTCACCAGCTGTGTGAATCATTTTCTTCAGACCCATGGCCTTATACAATAGATATTCACACACACACACACACACACACAAATCTACCGATGTTTACTCTGGAATAGACATCACCATTAACTTGTTATTCAGTACAAATCACATGAGAAGAAGTATTTTCACCCCCTTCTTTAAAATGCAATCCAGTCATGGAGAGGAGTGTGCGTCACAGGAACAGGAGGGAGAATTTATCGCATCCAAGTTGGAAGCATTAAAATAAGTATTCTGACTAGCTCTGCACTCAGTGTCATATATATTCTCCTAAATGTGTTGCTCTGTATGAGTTGCAATAGAATTATATCTCAGTAGACTGTGGTAAGGCGCAGCACTGGTGGCAGTGCAGGGCAAAGCTGTACCCCCACATCCAGCGATGTACACCGTACAAGCCGTACTGCCTGGCACTAACGCGGGGGCAAGGAGCTGCTTTTGGTTCACGGCAAGACCATGGGCACAATGACTCACCCGACATTTATCCGGTTCGCCACTGTATGTGTTGATGCACAGGTGAAAAATACACAAAACAGGGTCAAGATCAGAAGTTGCACCCCCGGTGCCAACAAACGGATTACACAGCCTGCACTGCTTAACAACGGCTGCCGTGTGCTGGCTGCCTGCTGCTCGCAGTGCCTCTCCGCGTTAGGCATTATGATGTCTGAGAGTAGAGAGGAGTGACCAAAAGCCCCCATAGTAACCTGCCTTCAAAGACAGTCCTACCAAGTGCTGGCTTACATAAAAAGAACAGTTGGCTGTTCTCTCAGCAAAAAATGTCTGAAGAGACAAAGGTAAGTAGCTGGGAGACAGCCGCGTTTCGGTTTGAGAAGTCTTTCTAGTAAGTTTAGATGTTACAGATAATAACCAAGAGGCCTGAGAGTAGACTGCTAGAGCACATGCAAACCTTTGATTATAAATCAATCCCTGCCTATGAGTGGTTGTTTAATTTATTTTGATGAGGCTCTTGGCTTTCTTTGGGAAGTCCTAAATATTTACAGCAGGCCACAGACTCTGCTGTGCCCTGTGCGGCATGTACTGCTGGTCTGAGCATGCAAGGATGTATGCAAGGCTAAAAGCCTCCTTTACTGAGAGACAGGCTCTATCCACCCCAGGAGCTGTTGATTTCAAGCTTGGAAACAAAGGTACTAGTAGTAGGTTTTTTTCCTCTTTAAATTAATTAACCTGGATCAACAATGAGTTGATCATACCTGCTACTTGAAAGCTCTTCATGACCATCCATGCCACCTTGCTACTACCCAGTTTTCATACTTCCATCTTGTAGTAAGGACGTTTTTACAGCAACCAACCCTCTAGCAGCTTCAGGGCCCTGCATATTCCAGGTTTCACATGGGGAGACGCTCCCATCACTATAAATCACCTCTGGTCTGCAGACTCCCATCACCTACATATTCACTTCATAAAATCAGTCAAGGTCCTCATCTGCAAAGCTCTCAAGTGCTTAAGACACAGTCTACTACTTGAGGCGCAGTTCATCTCTTCACAGCAGCCCTTGCCCGCCACAGTTCAGGTATTAAACACACACAGACACCCAAGTTTCTGTTCTCAAAGGGCTGGAGAAGAAAATCTCCTGCGAACAGAACTCAAACTTTGGATTTCCTCCCAAGGAAGACCTGCTTGTGTCCCAATGTGACTGCTGTCACATCAAAGTGAATCACATGCCCCTTCAGTGAGGTCAAATGATGCTCAGAAAAATCCACATACAGATCCACATACGTATTACTGAGAGGATACACATCAGAAACTCCTCCATTTCCTCATGGATTCCTCTTTCACAATTCCCTGTAGTGTTTCAGTTGGCAGAGATAGACACTTAGAAATGGAGAGCAGGGGAGAGTTTTTTATTACACCAGGCAAGGATGATTTTCCCATGCCCTTTATTCAGCACTTTTATTGTCAGATTTTTAAAGGCAAGCATAATCGTCCCATGAATTGACTTGAAATTTCTCACAGAAGGTTTATTTACTGCTTCAGTTACACCAGGTTCCAAACCCTTCCTCATTAACATGCTTGGTTTAGAAGGGGGTGGCTGAAGGTGACCCTCCACAGGTCACTGCAGTTTTCTTTCCTTACTGCCTCGTAGCTCTTTACACTGAATTTCATTAGTAGTTACTAAGTCAATAAGAGTGGACTAAGTAGGTCATTCTGAATTTAGTTACTGTCCTCCTTTTGTATAAACCCAACCTTGTTATGTGTCTGCAGCTACGCTGAGCTGCACTCGTCATGGGAAGACCGCCGTAGGATCTAAACCTTCCACCCAAGATCACCATCAACGTAGGGAGATTGACCTCACAGCAAAATTGACCTCGCTGCATAAAGGTCTTATCATTGACACAAGCATCAAGTACAAGAAAGCTGATCTTCATTGCACAAATGTGAAAAGGAGGCACTAAGAGAGGTTGCATCCATGCCAAGCCTGTGGCGGAGAATGGGTAGTACATCAGGTTTGCTCTGGTGCTATATTAGCTTTACCACTTAGCTGTCAGTGTTTCTAACACAGATTTTGATTTCCCAGACAAATCTCCATTCAGCAGATTGGTACTTGAAACTTATTTGCTCTTTCTGTGCAGAACGGTTACATATCTTTATATTCAGTCTTTTCCAGGCTCTCTCAGATATTTAACAGATTAGTTGGTTTGACTTCTTGCTCTGCTGGCAACATACAACCAATTCGGCCCAGACTAACTGATGATTATTACACCACCACTTGTGTAGACCTTGGGTGGGATGGAAAATCACACAGCAGGCAGTCTCAAAGTGCCCATTGTAGATGACAATCAGAGAGATGACAAACCCAGTGGGGCAGACTGATTCGGAGTGGAAAACCAGACCAGCTCTTCAATGAGCAGAACAGTTTACAGAAGTCAGTTTTCCAAGATGTCTCTTAAGCCAGTGGCCTCCAAATTCTTTTGATTTCATACCTCTCAGTGGAAAATTTTTGAGCGTGCGCACCCAACATATGTAAATTTATTTATTTATAAGTAATTACTAATATATTAGGTATATTATAAAACATATGCAACAATAGAAATTTAAAAAGGACAAGGTAGAGATTAAATAAGCACTATGTTTAAAATATAATTTTATCTTATTAATGATATAAAAAATATTTTCTTCCTGCACCCCAATGAGTTGTCTTGCCACCCCCTGAGGTTCATGCCCCCCCTCTTTGGAGACCACTGTCATAAGCTACCACACCAACACAGAGGGAGGATAACGCACAGCAAGATACTGAAAGCTGGTAAGAAGGGGAAGGAGATGAAAATAGCACTGTGCAATGAACATCATGCTCATGTCTCTGGCTGTCTTAGGGGTGAGAGGAGCACTGAAACAAGAACTTCATTAACCGCTCTTCTCAGGGCTCATTATCCACAGACGTTATCAGCACCTTTCAGTGCCAACCCAGACAGCTGCAAACTGTTTTCCGAGGGTTGCAGCAGGAAGAAACTGTGCAGGCCCAGGGAGTATAAGCTGAGGGATCTTCCTGGTTCTGGTTTTACAAAAAGGAACGTAGGGGGGAAAAAGCCTGTTCTTACGCATTCAAGCAAGCACTGTGTAGAGTGACATGGGTCAGGCCCTGCCAGATCCCTGTTGTCCCACAGGTGGCAGGTTTGGGATCCTCAATGCAAAAGGCAGAGCTGGAGAGATAACAGCGTGCACTCAGCAGTACAACACAAGACGAAGCAAAACAGAGGAACAGCTTGCTAGCATGAGTCCAGTCTAGTACCATATTTCAGTCACACATCAACCAGCAAAAACTGCTTGAGACAAGAGCATAAAGCACAATGTGAGTATGAAGCAATCCTTTCCCTAGCATGCACTCTGGAAATCAGCAGTTTAGGGGCTCAGGTGCACACAGACCATGCAGTGTTTCCTTGAAGTGTCAATTTAATGTGTCTAACTCCTTTCTAGACCTATTGGTACTTTCATCCACCTCAATCCTGTAGCAAAGTTGCAATTAACAGTGCAAACTGCAGGCAAAGTAGCACAGGTAGCACTGACATTTCGCACCAGTGCTGCTTACAGTGAGATCTTACTGGTGGGTTGCTAGTGCTGGTACAGCTTCAGCAACAGCTTTAGCATCCCCTTCCCCAGACCGTGCAGGGGCTCCAGTCACCTTGATTTGAGTGTCAACAAGCAAACTTTGCTTTTTAACACATTGTGTAG
The DNA here is from genome assembly GCF_018691265.1 of Tyto alba. Classification (NCBI taxonomy): domain Eukaryota; kingdom Metazoa; phylum Chordata; class Aves; order Strigiformes; family Tytonidae; genus Tyto; species Tyto alba. Next base: position 22,789,162 of record NW_024881275.1, on the reverse strand, counting down.
ATAATAGTTTTTCATACCAGACTGGTGTATCTACACAAACACCTTTCAGTAATGTAGCCCTCAGATTCAATTTAGTTCGTTCATTCTGAAGCCCCTAAACACATAAATTGGTTAATTTAGTTTGAGGTAATACTTGCGGTTTACAGCCAGTTGGTATTAAATAGGAAAAAAAAAAAAAAATCCAGCTAATGGTCCTTTTGAGGGTTCTTGGTTTGTTTGTTTGTTTTCTTAAATTCTTTTCTGAAAGGTGATGAAGAAGTGCCATACTTGCCAGTACTGTGTTCTGGGCTGTTGTTTCACAGTGCAATGGCTGTATTCAGAACCTTTGTTGGTAGAAGTGTAGTAACACTGGTGATACCTCAGCTCTTTTCATAGATCAGTTGGTTTCTGTGACTGGGCTAAAACCAAGATTGTTGCTTCCAAGACCACCTTCCTCTGGGTTAAAACACATCTACACCACTAATTTGCACCTGAGGAGAGAGTGGAAAAGTTCAACGTGAAATGCAAACCCTTTAGTTTCTATGAGATCTCACCTTGCTTAAAGTTTAAGAAATGTTTCAGGAAAGGTTTTACAATGCAGTGTTTTATCCAATTAAACAAGAAATTAATCAAGTATTTCCCTAGAATACATCTTTAGGAAATGAACTGGACTCCTCGGAAGTGAATCCACAAGTAGAAAATCCTCTACATTGCAGAGTTACAGAGAAAACAGAAGGGCTGACCTCAACTATGCACTAGTTTCTTTCTGGTTTACTTTCTGCTTCCCTTTCTGTTACACCCTTACACACAAGAGCAGTAGCCAGATTTCCTTCCCCGCGAGACATCACACTTAGAACAACTGGTACCCGATAGTAAGAGTTATATTACTGTCTCCTGTGCCTCAGAGGGGCAGTCACATCTGGCCCGGCGCGAGGGGACCTCAGCCTGCTGTGGGAGGCAGCCACGGACCCCCCGCACCCTGACCGCCCCACGGCACGGCATGGCTGTTCCTGCCCTGCCTGGCGGGGGGCACTCGCTGGTGGCAAACGTGTTGCAGTGTAGCCCCCCGGGCACTGCCACCCCGAGCCGTGCCTCCCCTGCCACAGGCACGTCATACGGAGCAGATGCCGCTGCGGTTGAGGGAGTCCAGAGCTGATTCGAGACACCCTCCAGCAGCAGCGAGCATCACTGGCCAGGCAGAATAATTAATTGCCTGGCTTCTAGGATACCCCAGAGGCTGCTGCCAGGTCACTCAAAGCTAACCCGCAGCCCCACACACGTCCTCCCGGGTCCCCCAACCCACGTGAACTCTGGCTGCAGCCCCTGATGGAGCACCCTGTGGGGTAAGCGAGGAATGGGGGAAAACCACCAACTTTCTCATGACAGCACTTGCTTGGCAGAAAGTGGAAGAGGGACAGACCTAAGGATAAGAGCCAGGGTCTGCAGCGGTTGAGTGTTTTGTTGTATTTTTCCTAGGTGTAGCTTATCCCATACAGTCCAGGACCTGCTACGCATAAGTGATGGCACATCTACATTAGCTATTAAAGCCACAGATGTGCTCCTGAGACTTCGTAACATTTTACACACCGATGTTCGCTCCAGCGCTACACTTAGCAGAATATCATACATACATTAATGGCAGGGTTTTTTTCTTTTAAAGGAAAGCTTTTACAAGCTGAAGATATCACATTTTCTCGTCTGGTTTTCAGCATTATTCCCTGCAAGACCATCTAACAAACACTTATGCTAGAGAAATGTGAACAGATTTGCAAGGAATCGACAAGAAAAGATCACATCAAATTTAAAAGATACAAGTCCAGCATTATTTTGATTCCTTCTGCAACAAACATTGAACCATCTTTATTATAAAAGTATGATCTTTTATTTCTGTTTATGAAGAATTATGATCCCAAGGATTATTAAACCCTCAGCACTATTAACCAAATAAAGAATAACATCAAGAGTAAGCAAAGTGAACCCTAGAGTTTTTTTAACCACTAATATCTTCAAGTTTTTGCAAGGTATCAACTCGGTTCATCGTTCTCAGGGATCTCCTTTTTTCCTCTGTCCAGCTTGCAATGCCCGAGGCTCTGTTTGCCTCAACAGCTGTTGAACAACCCGAGTTCCCGCTGCCACCTTCTGAGTGCTTCACTTTTCCAAACTGGGAATGCATAAACACAGACACAAAAAATAAGCAGATGCATTTGAAATTAATGGACTTGAGTAACTGATTAGAAGTTGGTAGATCCTGGTGCTAGCAAAAGAACCCACTCTGCCTCTTGGATATTTCAGTAAAGATAATTGTAAATTTAAATTCTATTTTCAAAAGGTGGGTGGTTCCCTCCTGCAGACTCAGGATTTCGTGTTGCAGTGGAGCAGCAGTTCTCAGATCGCAGCCCTGTGAAAGATGGCCAGGAAGGCAGTTGGCACCACCAGCACCCACCTTTGCTGCTAGAGGTGAGAGACTGCACTGCATAGATGCTGCAGTATGCACATTGCTTGGCCATACCCTCCCAGCTGAACTGCCACCTCTACGAAGGTGCCATTTCTGTTTGCATTTTGTTCCTCTCCATTACCTGGCAGTGGAGGAGCCCTGACACTTCACCAGCCGTTTCAGCAGGTACTGGGGGGGACTTGTGGGTGGTGGTCCTGCTGCCAACTCAGCATCTCCCACTGCAGGTCAGCCACCAGAGCAGCACACCAGCAATTGCTTCCATCCCCATCCGCCCAAAACAAACACCCCTCCCACCCCCCAAATCTCCAGCTGAGCAGTCTGGTCCACCAGACCTGCCTGCTGAGTGGGTAGCAGGAAGGACATGCCCAGACCATCCACCAAGTCATTTCAGTCACTGCTGCTGCTCGGCCACCAGTCTATAATGGCAGATGGCGTGGGAGATAAATTCCCTTTACAGACTCTCCCCCATCCCGTTACAGAGCAGGGCTGCTGAGAGTCTCCCTGGACAACACGAACTGTGCACAGACATACACATGTGCTCTGAAGCTTGTCATGCTGTCAGCAGCACGTGCCTGTCCCAGAGCAAAAGGGACATTTGCTCTTTCCCTAGCCATGGTGTGCCCTTGCTCCCAAAGGGAATATTTCATTGTAAAACTAATAAAATTTGAAAAGAGAAGACGGAGGGAAAAGAGAAGGGGACAGAGAAAAACATCTACGTGTTCTGTGTTTGTTGCTGTTGGTTACATTACTTTCCTCCTGAGAATTTTGTGAGCATCAGTTCAGCCGTGACCAGACAAATGAACTGCAATACGACCTGCAGAGATTAGAGCTGAGTGGGCTGCTGGCAGTATGAAGATATTTGGTATTAACAAATGTATAGACCCATAAACCAGAGAGCTGGTATAAACATCATCATGGTAAGTGGGGGGAGGCAGGCAATGTAACCAAGCAGCTGCACTGACAGAAGTTTTTTAAATTCATCTTTGAGCCCTTATACTGTCCCATGAATGTTAGTCCCTCTCACCAAGTAGTGACTGTGCTGCTGGGGGTGAGCTGTAAGAAAAAAATTTTAGGAACTGGTCTTCAAATGGAAATCCAGGGAATGCAAGATAAACAGTTGTCTGTCTAACAAATTCATCCTTCTGAAGTTTTCTTATAAAACTGCTGTGTCAGTTCCAATTAATATCTGATTTTAATCTCCTTTAAAACTAGTGTTCCTTGCAAATGAAACAGGTATTGCTCCCTCACAAGCTTTTGGCCAAGATTAGCATCACACTCATTTCACATCAGCCACACTCGTCACTGAGGGCACATGTCCTGCCATTGTTCAGGGGGAGCAGGCAGCATCAAGTAAATCTTTCCCATTCAAATGTCTCCATGCTCAAGTAACTTATATTTTAGCAAATGCAGACATGCTAAAACACTACGGCAACACTGAGGTTGTGACATAGAGGAAGTGAAGCAGAAAATTCAGCATGAAGGATTACACACTGGCTGCCTCTCTTGTTACAAAAGAAAACCACGAGGCCATGACTGGGCATACCATCAGTCCCAACACCCAGATTTCCCACTTGTGCCGATTCATTTTACTACGTAAGTGCTATTTAGTGGCTCTGTAATGCTTTTTCACCTGGTTTCCTAAGATAATTTTCCATGTTGTGGTTCACTCCCTCCTGTTATTCATAGAGCCTGAGGCCAGATCATACCATGAGGTAGATCACTCCTATCAGCAAAGGAGAGCTAGAAATTTGTATTGTGCAGACCTCACACTTCTCAGCTAGTTTGCTTCCTAGAAGCATTAACATGTCTTGTATCCACAGAAGTAAGGGCTTGCCCTGGTCTGGGTTACAGCATGCCAGAGCACCCTGCAGCTGCTGGTTTCCCAAAGAGGTGGCTCCTCTATGGACAGCGAAGGGCAGGAGAGCACTCCTATGGTTCCTCCCATGGTCCGGCACTGAGCTGCAGTGCTGATTAGCTAGCTACAAGTTTTACAGATCATGAAGGTATTTGTAGGATAGAGGCAAAGCTGTAACTACATCCTCTAAATCCTGCCCCAGTCTACAGATGGACCTCTCTAACGTCTTGGGCAGAGGTCATGAGATATTTATTTTAGGGGAGATGTCCCACAGTGATCTACAAGAAGTTAAAGATTTATATACTTAATCACAAATGACCCTCTTGTTTTCTTCACAAAACTAAATTGCATGAGACTGACTGCAATGGTTAGGTATGACAGGTGCTGAGGTTGAGCTCACTGAGGAACAACTGGGTGAGGCCACCTAGTTTGTTTGGGTTTCAGTCACAGAGGTGTGTACTGTTGTATTTCACATATACCCAACCTCTAAAAGACATTGTCCCTTTTTTCCTCTCCAACACTTTTCAGACAGATTAGTTGCCTCCAGTTTTTGCAACAAAAATTCATGTTCTAGCAGGGTTCAGACAAGAGTTATTTTATGCTCAAATTACCACATTTGAATATGGACTTTTGTAACTCTTAAACTGTTTTCATGCTTACTAGCAAAACTGACAATACTGTATACGATTTAAAACCAACAACTTTACTCTAAACCTGTGTACCTGCTTTTTATTTAGTACTTGAAACCACTGGCATATCTGTGTAACCGCCCCCAGCATTTTACTGTGGACAAAGCCCCATAGTTCCTGTCAGTGCTAATTCACGATATGGTGATTCAACGCCAGGGATGCCAACTGTACTGAGAAACACTGCTGAGATTGTATTTTCTTGGTGCAGTACAGGTTGCTTAGTGACCTGTCACCAAAACAAATGCAGTCACTTGGGTATTTAAAGAGCAGCCTTTCCCAAAGGGTCTAAGCGTTTTGAAGGGACACCTGTTATTTGCATGCTTGAAATTTCTGTCCTGAAATGACAGGCTCGATGTCATACTCCAGCTGGCTAACACTTCTTATAAGAAAGTCATGCAACATGTGTGTAATCCTTTCCAACTCATTTCACACCAGCGTTACTTAAATCACACTTCAATGTGCACCTTGTCAGACTGACTACAGGAGCAAGAGTCAACAAAGCACCACCCTTTCCCAGACACATGGCAGTTTACATTTGTTTCCCATTTCTCCTTCCTTGGTGGAAACTGAAGGTAAATGGCATGCTTCCTGTCAAAATAAATCATCTAGTCGCATGTGAACAATGCCATGGGGCAGTATCTAAGGGAGAGGGTTTCCCACCAGCTGGGACATAAGTTGTCCCGTGACATCAGATCACCCCACGTACCCACGACAGGGCTGAGCACTGAAGTCCCCCTCAAGCACTGGAAGGGATCAGCCCTATAAAGGTCACACCTTGTATTTCTTGGCTGGAGGTTGAGCAACGGACTCAAGGGCTGTGTTGAGAGATTGGAGGCGCATGGCAGCCAGTGCAATCTCCGGTAGAATGTCCAGGGGTACTGGCTTGTTTCTCCTTATAGTCAACACCAGAATTAGCTGAAGTCTCGGTAAATACTGAGTAATAAATTTGTGACATCAAAAGTGTGGCAACTTGAGAGTCGTTGATATACGTGCTCACATCTCATCCTTCTCACCTCAGCCTGTCACCCACAAAACCAAAAAGGCCCCAAGCCTAACAAAATACATTATATTTTGAAGGCAGACACTTTATTCAGAAAGTTCCAAACCCAAAGGTTTCACAGAGAACTTTACTTCAGTCCCCCTGTTTGCACCCTTGATGCTGGCAGAACTGATGTCTGCCTTTGCCACAGGACTGGGGCTATGAAAAGAATTCATTTCTGGTCCAACCATTGAAAGCAGGAGGGCAGAAAGCAGGCCCGTCCCCAGGAGAGGAGTGCCTGGGGATGCCATGGTGCTACCAGCTCCTGCACAAAACAGCAGTGATCGCTTCTCCTCATGGTAAAGCCACTCCTTTTGCCTGGCTCATTTCAGAGCGGTGCATGGGGTAGTACGCCTGTGGGACACACAAGACATCAAGGATCAGCCTCATGAACAACACATAGCATTTTCTTTCTCCAGAGGCTTGGTGTTGGCAGGGGACAGGAGAGCCTGGAGCACCAGCACCACTGCCAGCACCACCGCCAGCACCCCCTGCCCCACATGCATATCCCATCCCCCTGTAACTAGCGCAGCTCATTCCCAGCCTCCCAATTTAACAATCCCTGCTTTGAACAAAGCCCTTATTAATCAAAATTTCCTTTTATTCCTTTTGTTCAGAGCATGGCCTTTAATGGACACCTCTAAATCTGGCATCAGCTATCAGAGAGGTTTGTTTCCTCCTGAGCTTGTTCATGGAGCTCCCACTGTGAATGCTTCACATGCACAAATGATTTGAGACCTCTCAGCAGACCCATCCTGTCTGATTGTGGCTTTCTTTTAACTTTAGAGCTTAAGAAACATGCTTAATGCTGTCTTAAAAAAGCTGTGTCTCCCTTCCTTTGAAGTTTTTGATGTCCTATTTGAAACACGAGGGAGCAGATTTTTTAAGAATACAGAAGCAGTCAGCTTTTTCATATTTCTTTATACATTTAAAGGAAATGTTTAAGTTATATTAAAATGTTAAAGTTTATTGACTCCAGTTACATCTGCGAAGAAACCTGAGTTTCTGACATCAGGTATCAAGTTTTAAGCACCCAAGAACTGTGAAAATGCCAGTGTTACCACCTGTGAGAATTTAGGTGGAATCCATTTGCTTTGCACCACCAAAATCCCATACCAGAGTCAGATGGCATCCTACTAGTGAGGGCAGCAGTCAGCTCTTAATCACAAAGCTATCCTTTTGCTTTTCCTGCAATTGTCGGGCCCTTTTACTGCAAATCCTTCAGCTCCTGCAACAGCAAACAGCTTCCTTCAATACACAGCCCTGACTCACACCCAGAATCACATCCTGTCCAAGGAACGAGGAAGGGTTTTGTGAATAAAATAACTTGATCGTGTAATTATCAGCAGCTTAATCAGCCATGTGCATGTGGGAATGCAAAATGAGACTGCTGGCAGTCCTTACTGAATTTTTAATTGTTTGACTTTGTCATCATATTTTCCCTTTAACTTTGCTCTTCTGCATAATTACATACACACTTGTCTATCCACATGAAGAAGCTGTTCAGAGAGGCTAGATGATGCTGGAAAAAGTGTGGGATAAGAGAAGTGAAAGTAATGGGAACTTGGAGCGCATCTGGTGGCTGAAGAATAATCAGTGACAAGGAAGCATAAAGGAGAAATAAGACATCTATGAACAATCAGAAAATATTGAAGAAGGAAACCTACAGTTTGCTATCTATTAAATTACCATTAGGGGAAGAAAAGCACAAATCCAAGCAGACAAATACATCTCAAACAATGCATGCAACTTACAGATGATGTGTTTGTGGAACTTACTCTCCAGAGGCTGGTACATTGAGTCAGTCAAGACAAAAAGCAGAAATATCCCATACCTTGGTCTGACTCTGGTAAAACATGCACATAATTCTACACTGAAGAGCATAAATGAGAAATCTTTCTCTCCAAATATTCAGCAGAGAGGCTAAATGATTCTATAAGAAACATTTACGATCAAGATTTTCAAGACTCATCTGAATAAATCCCTGAGGTTACCCAGCCTGGCATCATCACTAGCCATGATTTCAGCTGGAGATTGGATGAGAGACATCCTGAGCTGCCATCCAATCTTGATTATTCCATGAAAGACTAACTAATGGCACCAACAGCTAGAAGTTGTGCAGAGTCTCATGCGTACTTAGGATTTGGCTGGGAGTCACAGATAAAGTATATTTCCAGTCTCTTTGACAGCAGTGGAGCTTTTCACAGGAGGAAGTTGAGCAGAAGCACGTTCTTAGTTATCAGCCTGGTTAGATGGGCTGTGATACTATAAAACACACTGTTCCAAAACCACTCTAAGTTTCCAACAGCATAACAGGAATGAATGCTGGCCAAAAAGCACGAGACCATTAAAACCAGGCATTTCCCAAGGCATGTTGCAAATCTATTTTTGAAAGGTTTTTATGTGTTTAAAAACATAACTACATTTAGCTATAGTCTGTGACAACCTACATTTTGTATTATTTAATGGCTTAACATGCCTGGTAAAATTCCACTTTGCACAGCAGTGTACACAGTGTATTCCTATTTCTGTATGAACAATTTAATCCTATTTTAACATATTGTGGCTTGATAAAAAGTGAGCACAGCAATAATTCCGAACCCTGTAGCTGCAAACTCCCCTCAGGAGCAAGAGAGAAGGAAGGTAATCACACAGCCTCACCCCTGCACACTTTGCAAGAACACCCTTTGGGGCTGAGGACCATGTGAGCCGCTACAGGGAGCAGCCCTCCTCAGAAACATTCCCTCATTTCCCATGTCCACAGTGATGCTATTACTGGCTGTCCCCATTTTGCTGTGTATCTGCTTCCTCATACACAAGGTGCAAAAATACAATCAGAAAAAAAAAGCCATTCAGCTGTTTCCACCCCTCTTGACTTAAGAAATCTAACTTTACAGGGTACCTGTGCCCAACTGCTGGCACAAGGGTCCCTCCCTGATTTATGAAGCCTTAATCCAACCGATGGAAGGCAGAAGGATTCCCTGCTGCTGAGTCATTGCACCTCTTTCCTCCCTCTGCCCTTCATCATTAAAGGCTTGCGTACTGTCTGTACTCTAGTTGGCAAAATCTAGAGAATTTGACTCCAGGGTGCTCTGAAACTTTAAGAAATACCTTCGATTCCTGGAGGGCAGGCAGAGTCCCAGCAGCCTGCCATTATAGCACTGTGTTTGTAGGAGTGTTTTGATGGCACAAACTTCTGTGTGTCTGCAAGCCTTTACACAACATAGACTTCCTCTGAGGGAAGAGTCTTGACCTCAGAGGTCAGGAAAGTGGCCATTTATCTGGCACAACACATCACCACCAGTGTATCGGTGACTTCTGTACTAGGGAAGAAGAAAGCACAGCTACCCTTCCAGGGGAGGTGTTACCCTCATGGTTCATCTTCAACAGTGCAAGCTGAAAGAATTCCCCAGGAGCGCTGTAGTGGGAGTACACGTGAGCCAAGTGCAGATTCCTGGGGGAACTGCATCTGGGCACACCCACAGCACCAGGTGGGAGACAGCAGGAATCAGGAAAAACAAGGATTGAGATGGCACCCTCCTAAACTTGACTAAGTCTTGCAAGCCAGTGCAACACTATAAATAATCCTGACACTTTGCCTTCCCTAGAAACTTTAGCTGTCATTTGCATAGTTAATAATGATGCCATATCACAGTGAGACTTCACCATCCTGGAGAGATGGTTGACAAAGAACTCGCTTTTGAATGCCAAAGCTTCAGGCTGTCTGCAAACATGAGATCTCTTCCACTGGTTTACTCCTGAATGTTAACGTCACAGCCACAAGCACCAATGTCTTGATTTAATTTTAAAAAACACAAGTCTGAAATGAGGGAGAAGGCAAGGGTGATAGATGTTAGTTCTGCAAGCTGCTGTCTCCATTCTTTCCTGTTGTTGATACTCACACTTGCAATTTGCCCTATTTCAGAGGTGTCTCTTGCCAGTGCATGCTCTGCAGTACAAACCATAGCTAGGGACATATTTTAGTAACAGTAATTACATACTGAGTTGAATGCCAACTAAACCACGCTCTCTATACAGCATCATTTCACTGGCTGTGATGGAGAATTACTGTGCTTTGAACTCTCTCAGACACTGGAGACAAGCCAAAGAGATTTCTCATCTTCGTTTCTCTGAAGAGTTAGACAAGTTCTCAGTTCAGTAGTTTTGCAAGTGAGCTATTTAAGCAAATTGCACTTCCACTTTGCAGATAGTATGATCATTTTGAGGTAAAACACAGTCATTTTGTTGCAGCTCTCTCTTACATACAGTTATTCCATTGGGGGGGGAAAAGCCAACCCACGAAAGCGTGTAAGAAAAAAAGAATCTACAGAACTTGAGTCTGTAGGTGTTCCGCTCAAAAATGTCATATCTTTATCAATATTGGAAAACACTTTTCTTCCTCTTTCTATTCAATGAGCAGCCTCAATGGAGATGTTCTGCGAATACCTGCCAGATTTCATCCAAGAGATGTCCGCAGGGGTAGCAGGGCAAAAGTGCCTGTGGTAGCCTGCAATCAGTTGTAAAATGCTCACAACAGGAAAGGAAACAAAGTCCATCTTGGATTTCTTTTCCCTTCTACACTAGCCTGTCACACATTTTTCTAACCATGACAAACCAAAATAATAGTGTCTACTTATCCATATATGCAGTTGCATCATATGCCATTAAATACACAAAATCCATAAATCTCTATGAAAATTAGCATTCTGTTCAGTGAATATCTTTGTCCAAGTGCATGTTTTTCTCTGTGGCCAGTATCAAACAGCCACACAAGCCATAAAACAATGATAGCTAATACTTCTGGTTTGCTCAGTGCCACAGTTTAGCTATCTAGTAGCTGTTGCCTCAGTGACTTTAAGTCGCTCCACTTTGCCTTTGCTACTTTGGGCAAATGAAAAGAGACATGTTAAAAGCACAGTTAATTACTAAGGAAAGTTCACAGCTCTTGCAGATAAAAGAGCTTGCTTCCCTATTTATAAATATGTGCACGCCTATGCACACAGTGTTCTGCTACACGTGCACATGCATATTTATGCCATGAGCTATACACACATATTTTGATGCAATGCAGACACGCTTGCTGGGCCTTGCCTGGTTAACAGTGATGGAATGCTTTAAGCCTCCTTCACGTTCTTGTTCAGCACCCACATGTGCTCAACCTGTCAGACATGACTCGTAACTCCCTGAAACAGGGGCTGAGAAAAACAGTCTGAGAAAGAGATAAGGGATGGGGGGAGCAGAGGACCTGTGAGGCAAAGAATTCTTCAAACACCTGCCAGTAATGAAACTATAATCACAGGGTGAATAATGTGGAGTCTGGAGCTGATAAGGTTGCCTGAGCAACACAGGGTGCAAGTGGTGGAGGGAGTCCTGTGAAGGCAGGACAGCTCTGCTCTGGTGTCATCTTGCAAAGTTTTGAGGGCCACCTGTCTGGTGAAGGACATTTGCTTCCTTATCCATGAAATGCATATTAAAGTTGACACCCCTCAATCTGTTAATGAAGATTAACAAGATCATGCCAATTACATCATCCCATGATGCATTTTACCCCTCCCCATATATGTGATACGTAGATATGCGAGTCGACCTAGGGGAGGGACCCAAGGGAAGTGTGTATAAATGGGGGGATGTGGTGTGTTGGAGCGTTGAAGAGTGAAAAGAAGCAAAGAAGCAATAGAAAGAAAGAAAAAGCAAGCAAAGAAGATGTAAAGAAGATGAATGCATCCCTCATGAATTCGGATGGGACCAACACAGGACCCCAGACCACTGATCTCTATTTCTCTATTCTCTCTCTCTTTTTTTCTTTTTCCCCTTTTCCATTATTACCACTAAGTAACACAAGGCATACTATATCACTTGCCATAATTTGTCATATTCTGAGCCAATTATCGTGTATCCAGTTAGCACATTGTGGGAAATTACTAAATGTCTGTGCATGGACTTTGAGACTTGTCTTACCGTTGCCCATTCTGTTGGGGATTTATGAATCTAAGTCACTTGTTTCCCCCATCTGAGCAGGACGAGACACAACCCCAAGTGCTAAATCCAGGAGCTTTAGGACACCTTTCAGCAGCCTGCATGGTTTAAGCGCTCAGGCTGGAGACAGAGACTACAAATTCTAGGAAGGTTTTTGATTTGTAAGTCTTTCTGATATCCTTGATTAATTAAAAATCCCACCTCTACATGAAAGCAGATAATTTTCCTTATTTGAATAACAGCAACATCCCCTGAAGTCAGCTGTCTGACAGAACAATTACTGAATTGTCTCCCACTGTGAGCTGAGAAGTGCTTTCTTGGAAGAAGCATCATCAGCCATCTCCCAGAGAACATATAATAGAAGATCTGGCCAACATCTTCTAGAGGTCTTTACCAGTTTTTACAGATAAAGAAATAGGCTGTTCTAGCTGACAAGAGACAGCTTTCCAGAATTAAGGAAAGGATGTAAATTCCTCCCCACCTTCTGAAATTTCTCTTTTGAACAAGAACTTATTCAGGACTGAGCTGCTTTTTAGTTTTCTGATGCTCTTGCACAATGCCTAGAACATTTTTGTCTCTGTCTCTGATAGAGTATTTCTTCATATCAAGAGTACTCTTTTATCTGAGTAGATTGCTGAAGAGGCTATGTCAGTGAACCCTGCTTAGAAGGTACAAAGTTTTTGCTGAGAGGCCCTGTACAGAAGACAGTGCAGTGACTTCACATCAGTCACGGTGAAGATTTCAGGAATTTTTAACATCATGTCAGAGAATGGTTCGATGACTATGCATAAAATCTTAGCTGCTTAGCAAAGACACAAGGCTACATTTCTATTTATGTTTCTTTTTCTGGGATCAAAGCTTACTAAAATTACTGAGGTGATACTTCAGATTTCTTTTCCAGCCTAGCAGTTCACAACATGTGAGCACAGACTGATCTATCTATAGTGGCTGCCTTGCACTGCTTTTTGCCATTAGTACAGTAACGATACTTCATTTTTCCCCCAGAGTGTTCTTCCAGCATCTTCTCACCCTCCCAAATAAAATTTACTATTGCCTGCTAAATCAGCTCGGCTTTGCAGTAGCTGCATGCCCTTCTTTCACTTTTCTTCTTGGCTGTTTTCTGCTGGTGTAAGAGCAAAATCACACAGCTGAAGACTAAACGAAGCAGACTTCAAGGGTTTATTAGTAACGAGTGGCACCCCCTTCAGCTCATTTGCACACCCCTTGCAGTCAGAGTAGTACGTTCAGATACCTTGAATGGTACTTCATCCTTGCTCCAGATCATGGTGCAACTCAAAGTTGGGGGCCGCCTAGATCAACACACTGCTTATGCAGTCCCTATTCTGGAGGAGTACGATGGCTGCTGCATACAGGAGACAGAAGAAGGGGACTTGTAGCTGCAGCCATTGCTATCCCTGTTGCTGCTGGCTGCAACAGCAAGAGTGGAAGCTGCCGCTTTTCAGACTCGCCCCTCGCACTTGCTGCAGCAGGAATGAGCTCAGACCTTTGCTCAACAGCAGGAAAGATGCAAGATGGTCAGGAGAGACTGTTACGAGGAGCTGGTGAATGCAGGGGTTGATGAGAGACATCCAGCAATGGCACCCCTAAGTCACCTGTAGCCAGTTAAAGTCCAACCTACTACCACATCTTCCTCTTTCCATAAGACCCTTTCTGGCCTTTCTTCCCATTTCTGTTGCAAAGTACAATCCCCTGTCAATGCAAGATTAAATTTTCTTTTGCCTACTTTGCCAAGAAGCCTTTGGCCAGGTCTATGCAGCTAGCATTATCTACTCTAAGTCCACAGAGGTCTAATTATCCAGCCATGGTGAAGCTAGCAGTCTAGCAGTCCTGGTGCAAACAGGGTTGTAAGTGAATTTACTTGCTTCTCCAGTCCCACCAGCAGGTCCCTGTACCTTGTACCAAGGTGCAGCTATAGCATGTTTGCTGTCTCGCTTTCTAGAAGTATGTCTAACTTATTTCTCATTTTTGGACTTAAGAAAATAGTTCCATATTCAGTACAGGTTATTAAACTATGTTCCTTCAGTAGTCATTTATGAATTTTCATTATCACCTATTTAAAAATAGGGGGTTTTAGCCTAATAGAATTTATCCTCTGAGGTAGGTAACCCTTGCAAGACAGAGTCAGGCAGAACATACAGTAAGAGGCAATTTTAATGCACTCCCCACCTTTGTAGTGTCAGCAGACATCTTGAGAACTGCACGAAATGCCACATTCCTAGTATTAGCATGTATTTCCACAGCACAGAAAAGCAAAATGGAGTCACGAAGCAGCAACTGGATGGACACACTAGTGCGACTTGGAAAGACACTGAGAGAATGACACATTTTTAAGGTAGATTTTCAGAAGCCACAGACTGCAAAATCAGCAAGTTTGAAAACATAGGACCAGGTGTTTAAACAGGGGAAAAGCTTTTTAAGTATCTTCTGCACGAGAGGAAATCCAGCGTTACTGATTCCAGGATGATTTGCATATGGAATCCTAACAGCTAAAACCAGCAATACCTGCACAGAATGCATCTGCAACCTCATGTGAGGCACAATACATTGTGCAGAGTGACTAACAGAGCCCACGTTTCACATTAATGAGGAGACTAAGCACCCTTACCTTGCTTAAGAACGAGGCAGATGAAGAAAGGACAAGCAAGTTGAATTCCATGTTTCTTCCAGCTCTCCCACCTCCCAACTGACACAGCTAGAAACAGCAACAAGCTGCATAAGGCCGGGCAAGGGCCAAATCTCCCCAAGGGCTTTCCCATTTCAACACAGGCTGGACGCAGCCACAATAGCAGCAGGGGAAAAGTGGGAAACTCTGAGGAAACTCCCCAGAGCATCTGGGAACAGTAAAGAGAGACGGAGGACACGAAGAAGCAGGGATGGCATGGAGAGAAAAAGATCACAAAGGATGGAGGTAAATCTGAGCTTTTAGGCATTTTTAAATTTTTGAATAGCTACAATTGCTTGCACTCTGGACCAGACTTCCCCAGACACCACTGTCAGAGAGGGGCTGACTGGTTTGGTAGCTGGCTCCCAGTAGCAGTGCAGGGCAAGGGCAGCGTGCACAGCCGCATTCAATTGGGTGTGTGAGGGCAAGGCACCGCAGCTGGAGAAACACTGCTGCAAAAGGAGAACCTGAGAGAGCAGGAAAATGCACTGCAGGCATGGACAGAGGTGGGGATCTCAGGAAAATTCCTGCTGGAGACTTGGGAGCGAGCAGACCTCACTGGTCACATTTTCAGAAGTGCCAGATCCCATTCCCCACAGAACTATTTTCCACCAGATGCACATTTCCTTTTCCGGAATTGTTTCATGTCACTTTAAACTTGTTAATGCAACAGTTACCATGTTGGAGGACTGAAATGCAGGATTTTGCAGGAGAATGATTATGGACTTTGGTCTTCCTTGTAACTCACAGGAAGGTTAATAGAAACCAGGATGCAAACAAGGTTGGAACCCTTATAGCTGAAATGGGAGTCATTGTTTCCCCCAACCCTCTTAGAAGGCAATCATAACTTCTCAACAAAATTAACTGTAAACAATTTTGGCATGCATGCTAAATGGATTTCATTTAGTGCAATAGCCAGTATACAGCCATAGATGGTCCAGAGTTTCTCATTTTGTGCAGCTTGGTCAATTTTCATTTACATTCTGTGCCATTACAGCTAACTATAACTCAGGACACTGAGTAAACTAATGAGGGACATCAGTCTGTACAAACCAGGATAATCCATTGGTCAGATGCTATCACCCTGATGAGCAGGTGCAGGAACTGTATGATACATGATGTAAAGAATGTATGACGTGTCCTGACCAGTGACTGGATCTGCTACTCTCTAGTAAAACCGGGGCTGTGATCAAGGCCTTTTGCATGGTTTGAAGTATTTTAATCCCTGTGCGGATTCTCTCATGCCTAGTACAAGTAAAGCTCATACTGAATCCTCTTCTTCAGTGGGAACTGTTAGTAGGGATTCTGCCTTCTGCCCAGTTTGCTGTTCTCAAGTAAGCTACAGACAGGCATAGGCTGCTCTATTCCTGTTGAACTAATGAGACTGGCCCAAGACTTCAAGACTTACTGAGGGAGAATAGGGATAGGCACATACAGTAAGACTGTGCAATGACATCAGCCTAATTTCCCCAAGAAATTCTTGGTGGTATTTTTTTTTGTTTTGTTTTTGTTGTTTTTTTTGTTTGTTTGTTTTGGTTTTTTTTTGTTTTTTTTTTTTTTTTTTAAAGCATAACTTAATGTATGAAATTACTAATGTCAAAACATACCTGGAGAAAAGAATCTGAAAAATTAAAGTCCCTGGAGCCAGATGACCTGAACCCTGTTCCTTACTACAGCACAAACTTCATGTGATTGTTTTAAGAGGTCACCGAGTCTGTGTCTATTTCTGCATTTGTATAATGGAGCAAGTATTTCTTCACACTGCATCAACAGCATTTTGTACTAATGTCAGTCATGCTGTCAGGAGGAAGTATCAGTGGCACGTACAGCATAGCTGATTCATTTTCCAACAGCTAACGTTGTGGTATATCCACCTTAGCAATCAACTACATTATCTCATTTTAATTTTTCAGCTCAAAGCATAACATGGGTTATGGGATGTTACGCTGGATAGGGAGTAACCACTTAAAAGCAAAAGAAAAAAAAAAAACACCGGTGTATGTGTCAACTAATGTTTAACTCAGGAAGAGAAACAGAGAAGTATGACTACACCTGTATTAGCATGGAGCAGATCTGTAGCATGGAGGAGCTGGTGCCAAGGATCAAAAGTCTGTGATGCTTGGGGGGGTGGAGGGAACAGGAGTGGAAAAATAGGTTATTTCACAGCAACTTATGGCCTGGTCCTGTGAACTGAATGCCCATTCGTGGCCAGAACCTGTTAGGCGAGCTTTTGGAGCACATCTTTCAGCTCAGCTTCATTCAAAAGGAATCCAGGCTGGGGACGAGACAAGTCTGTGATGTGACCCCCAACACACAAAGCGAGGACAATCCGGAGACTCACTACAAAAGCACACTCCTGATCTAAACGGAACACCGGGGTGGGCGCCCCCTGCGCAGGCCAGCCTTGTTACAGGACTATCCGCAGTCTGGCTCAAAGGTTAACACAGGGTAGGACTGAGAGCAAGCCCTGTGCACTCCTCATTTAGCAACTCACTGGGCATCTCCCTCACAGGGCATATTGCATGATTTTTTTATTTTATAGTATGCCTTTTTTTCGTTGTTGCTTTTTCTTAGTTTGATTTGGGTTTTGGTTGTTCTGTTTTTCGTTTGTTTGGGTTTTTTTTGCAACTCCTTGGAGTTTCCACTTTATGTGTGAGGGGAAAAAAAGCTTGATAAAGAAGGTGATATATTTCCCTCAACCAGCAAAGCCATAAAACCAGAGAAAGAGCACAGTCTGGGAGGACTTCTGGTATTACAGGCTAGCAAATAAAAGGGCATTGTGAGACGGGTGGCCACACATGCAAAAAGAAAGAAAAGGAGAAAAAAAAAGTTTACTATTCTGAAACTATGGGATGGAAATAAAAAATAATCCAAGTCTGGCTCATCCACTGAACATTTTGCCTCACTTTCCAGTTAGAATATTGCTGTGTGTGAATAGAGCAAAATGGCATCTAACAGAAATGAGAATAGGGCCATACAAGCTAAAGTAGAGAAAACAATTGACTCCATTTGTCATAAAAACCCCTCTCACTGTAATTGGCAAGTTAAATTGCAGGTTCAGCAGCAAAAAATGTTTAGTGAATCAGTGAATCTTTTTTTTTTTTTTGTAACATAAAAGCAAGGGAGGGGAAGAGGAAGAACTGAACTGTTAGGTCAGCTTACTTGACTCTGGATTATTCTCTGTTCTTTGCTTACAGCTTGGTTTTTGTTTTGTTTTTTTTTTTCTTCATTTGGTTGGTTTAGCCTAACCACATGAAGGTTGAAAGAGGACAAATGTCTGAAGGACAGATTAGTGCTGAAACTATGAAAAGATCAAACATACAAAACTGAAAAAATAAATATCTAATGGGAATTAAGTTCCTAATTATCGAAGGACTGGAGTTCAAAATAGCCTTCTAAAACAAAATTTGGCAAGAATTTATGACTTGATAAATCTTCGGGAGGTATTACAGAAGCAACCCTTCGAACTTCAGATAGGAAGTCACATGTCTTATGATGTAATGGGAGATGTGGTTGCTATTTACATCATAGCTTCATACTTGGTGGCTTCTGACAGGCACTTTCAGAGATCAGAAACTCTTTTTCCTCCTTTGTGCATATTTCAACATCATTGTCCATAACTTCTTAGAAACTCTCTCCTCAATTTTTCTGAATGATGGAGATCAACTGCAAGATAAGGTTTTGATTTGGCAGGAGGGGGAAGGGCTTTCTGCTTTTTGCTAGTTAGTTCAGACAGTATATGGCCCTCTGAATATCACATGGGAAACAAACAAACATATTGCCAGAGTAACATACCATACACTTGGCTTCTTTTGCCCTCTTCCTGTGCTACTTTGTATGGTGAGTTTTGGTCTTCAATTCACAGCCAGCATTTGCTGCTGCCCAGAAGTATTTTTGCATGGGTATACAGCTTAGGTAACCGGCAGACACTTCTAGATGAAAACATCTTTCATCATCTGCAACTGCGGAGGGTTGAATTATGATGCAAATGATCCTTCCCAGTTCTACCCTTTCCTAATTAAGAGAATCTATATTCAATTCATTAAAGCCATCTGTGTGACAATTATCTTAATGTGAAAGCTCTGGATCAGTTTTCCTCATTCAGAACCTCATCTTTTTTGATGCTGATTGTTACTGATTAGGCCTAAACCTGAAATTTCAGCTCTCTGAAGTGTACACTGTCTTTAAGCATAGGATTGTGCCTACTGTGCCTAACCACAAAGATCTTTTGATCAATGTTCTTCAAAGTCTACCATTCTCTAGCTGCCTTAGTAAGGATCTCCTCATAGCTCTTCTCTCACCCTTGGAGTATTCTATTCCTCTATTATTTTTTAGTTGTCCATGCAATAGGGAAGAGACTTCAAAACCTTTTAAGGAGAAAACTAATTTGTGCAACTTTCTCGGAAAAGTGTCTGTTGCTTACTTCTTGCAAGGTCTTGCTAACAACTTTTATGCTATAAAACTACTATGTTTTCACAGTTAACAGCATGACTAACTTCATTTCTGAGAAACCAGATAAATAATGTCCCCTGTACCATACAGCCTAAGCCTTTTCTTTACTATTAATTACCCACTACCAGAATTTAAAGGCTTGGATGGACCTCCATTTCACAGAAAGAAAGAGAATGAAACATGACATTTTGCTTAGGGTACAATTCTTAATGACATGGAGATCAAAGTCTAAAGCTGTAGCATTCACATATAACTATTTATACTCAACAGAAAAAGCAGATTACCAACCAGTATTGCAGTAACCCAAAAGGAAACACAGACACATGTTCTCCAAAACATACTTTTAATGTAATCTGCATTTGGAACATAGAGTAAGAACAGAGAAAAACATTTGTTATTCCTTTCTTACATCACTGTTAAAGCTAAATTGCTTCATGTAAAAAAGAAACTGCAATATTTCCATACACGGCGCAAGCGCTGCATAGGAAGTCTTTGTGATAGAACAGAACACAAATACATTAGTTTAAACCAAGTCAACAACAACTTTTCATTCTGCCCTCACCGAGGGCTCAACAGTTACTTTCACACTCAAAGCCAAGAGATATGAGCAGTCTAGTATGTCTCCCAACAGCTTCCCCAAAATTACTTTGAAGCATTAAATACCAGCTGATTTCACTGTAGTCACAGAAGAGAGAAATTAGTGTTTAGTCTACCTTCCCACACTTGTCAACATTTTAGAGTATAACAGGTGTCACACTCTATATTTCAAAGCATGAGGAAACTATTTCAAGAGCAGTCATATCCTGTCACTGTCACCTTGCAGTTGATATAAAACTTAGAAGACACATATTTCCTCATAAGGTTTTAATCTTTTTAGAAATCCTCCTGTGAGGATTGTGCTATAGCACTCTATTATTTTCAATGAAAGTTTTGTAAAAATGGAAAGAGGTTAATTTTAACCAGTTTTGAAACAGTCATTAAGAGAGAGCTCTTTGGGGATTTAGGAAATACACAAAATTACTTCCTATCCAGGGACTGTTGTAAAGTATGTATGGAAAACTAACCACACTGTTGCCTTACATTTCAGAAAGTGTCTTTACACTGCACTTAAACAGAACAGAGACACCACAGACAGCTGGAATCTTGCTACCAGCATAAGTGATAAAAAAATAGCAATACAATTTTAGAAATCATTAAGAAAAGCATTTAATTTTTTAACGAGAATACTCTGTATTTTCCTGGTTGAAGTATTTCAGTTGAAACTGAAAATCTTCTAATCCAAAAAAACAGCTTTATGCATTTAACCCCTAGCCCCAAAAATACAACTTCAGAGGTCTCAACAAGCAAGGAGGTATCAGTGTCTGTCTCTAAGGAGCCATACCTGTAAATTGTTTTATCAGTTCTAGAACCTGTTTCACCCCTGCTGGGCATACAATTTTATTGTATCAGTAGCTCAGAAGCTATTTTCATCAGAAAAAAAGCCCAAATATTAAGAGAAGGGCAGGAAAAGAATGTGTTAACAATATAACAAAAATAAAACAATGTGTTCTGAATGCTCTTTAGTTCCTTGACCTTTCCACAGTTTGAGTCCAGCTAGCAACACTACTGCATTTAGTGTCAACATGTTTCACTAAAATAAACTTATTCCCACCTCTGAATATTAACAAAAGTACTAATAATAATAATTTAAAGAATCTGGTCCAGAAAGTTGGTATTTGTACTTAAGTGGAAACAAAGCTAGTTTGAATCAAGGGACCGAGGAGGCAAAATGCTACTATCCATTAGCAACTAGCCTTAGTGGCAACATGCATCTCAGACAAGGCTTGCTGTGCCAACCCTCCCTCCCAAGTCAGCAAATCCTGAACTAGTCCCTAACACATCACCCAGCAGAAGCTCTGTACCAATTTCTTTTAAAACTGGGAAAAACTAAACAGGGTAATGTAGACATACAGAGCTAAATGGAAAAGTGTTATTAAATGCAAGGTATCCAGGTGGCTGAGTTCTAAGTCCAAGCACCTGGTAAGGTAAGAGTTCAGCCAACAGGGTCATCACCATGGAAAATTAACTTCTGCATGGAGGTGATAGTCTTTAGGACTGATGACATTGGCAGATGTTTAGACTGAACTACATACAATAAATCAGTATGTCCTATTAAACTGGCTTGTTTTTCAAAGATTAGCTAACAGAATAAGCCTTCTTTGTAGCCATTTTCACTAGATTTACATATACTTAATAGTGATATGCTTTCTTTTTTAAGAAAGTTTTCCATTTGAAATTTTGCTAACAATTAACAACTTATCATATTTCTGGACTAACGATGTCCAACTCATTTTAAGCAGGATATGTGAACTTTAATTTAAACTACAACCAGCAAAGAGCAGTACAGATTCCAGAGTATCAAGCTCAAAATCTAAAAATCTCTTTCTCTGTGAACCAAAGGAAAAGTATTATTTATGTGACCTGAAGTAAAATGTGGGTTATTTCTAGCTTGGTGTGATTTGCCGATTATCCCCAATTACAAAGTAGTAGAAAAGCAAAAAAAAAAAAAGGAAAAAAAAATTCAAAAATGTTCTCACAAATGATGACAAGTTGGGTAGCATGTGTTTTAGTCACTACAAATCACAGGAATTCATCCAACTGAATAGAATTTAATTCCTGTGTATCTGCAACAAAAGCTAACAGGGTTTCCTCATTCTCATAATTCCATAAAAAGTAGACATTGTATGGGACAAACAGGTGTCAAAGTTGCTTCAAAATACAGAGCCTGAAAGTGGCAACACATGAACAGCACTGCTTTCAACATATATATTTGTTTGAAAAAATCCCCATATTTTACACAAAAATGTCTAAGCTAGTAGGCACCATACTGTACACTAATAGGAATGCCAAAACAGCCTAAAAGCAAGGAAGAACTATTCTTATATGCTCCCAAGACACATTCTTCCTCAACTTAATTCACAAATGACAAAAATGTTCCAACATCAACTTAAAAAATAAAAATAAAAAATTAAATACCCTCCTAAACCAATTTTAGCTTTAATTATTTTTGCTTCTAAATATCTCTATCGCCGACAAAAGGCCTAAATCAACTTGTTGAATTTCTGGACCAAGAACCCCATAGGTACACTTACTGCCCAGCACTGAAATGAAACATCAATTAAAAAATATCCTGTACGCTAGACCACTAAACTTGCAAGTAAACTGTATTCTATCCAACAGAAATTAATTTCACTTTAAGACATTTGCAGGGCTAATGTGCCATAATAAATTCTACTATTAATCAACAGTAAAGTGCTGAATTATATTAATTACCTGAATCGCACTCATAGTTGTGATCTTCATTTATAGATTTCTTATCAAGTCAAAAGAGCCCTTTCTGTTGTAAAAGCTAAGCTGTTGTGCAAATATTATAAAAATAGGTACTTTGATTAGGAGTTATATACACACAACAGAACTTTTGCTTTTTGTTAAGTACAGCTGACATAGCAGAGATGAAAAATTCATGCAAGTATTTATAAAGATACTTAAGATGAAGAAAAAAGGACACTGTTACAGAGCTTCCAATACCCTGGCATAGAGCCACTTACTATATTAGATGATGTCTAGATCTGGACTGATAAGCATCATGCTATCAACATGCTTTAGTTTCTTTTGTAGCTAAAGTCGATTTGTAAATTTTAAACTACAGCATATATTTGATCTATTTCTCATTAAAGTGTATCATTAAGTTTGAGGTTAAACTTTGAGCAAACTTCACATCTAGTCACATAACCAACACAAGCAAGACACTAGTGCAAAGGGGAAGGTGTCAATTATACATAATGAGGACTCTTCCCCTAACTGCACAATGCAATAAAACAATTTTCAGATTTAAAGTTCAAGTGGACTACGATGAGAAAAAGCAAGACTTTATTCTTCCAAATTTAGGACAAATTTCCAGATGATCAAAAGGAAAGCAACCTGTTACAGCAGTCAAAAAAGTCAAATCCAAGTTTGGAGAGCTGATAACTAACTTCAAAATTCACCATGCTATGAAGACAGCATTCTCAAAAGAGCTCCAAACAAACTGCAAAACAAAATTGGCATTTAAGTTGAAATTGGCCAAGTGCTGCATAGAAATATGCTCACACACAACAGTCATGTTTAAGCCAGTGCATAGAGAAGATAAAAGCACTTATGGTAGTTGCAAATGTTAACAAGTCCATACAACTTGTACAGTTTAGCAATGAGTCCATAGAAAAGGAACAGTAAGAGTAGAAATGCTCAAGCAGAACAAAACAACAACAAAAAAAATGACCTTCCAACTGTATAAAATCCAGATAACAGTTATAGTAAAAAGACATCAGTGGAAAATACTCAACTCAGTCCCAAACACCCAACAGGCAAATAAGACCAGTACAGACAAGCCTTTGGCAGACAATTTTAAGAGTCTAAATATGGCATGACATTTCTAAATAATCCACAAAATATATTATATGGCATATTCATATTAAATACTAGGCAACCAACTCTGCAGATCTGGTGCTAACAACGCTTTAGCCAATGAGAGCAAGATGGAGCAAGCTAAGGGAACGCTGGTGTATCACAACAGTGCTCAAGGAAAACATCATCATTGAATCGTGCTTCAAAAACAGTACTCTGGGACTCCATACTATCATCTATGGAGCAAAACAAAGTTCCCTAGTTTTTCAGGGATGTGCCCTGCATAGTATATTTTATGATTCACTATTACACGAGCAGCAAGACACTGTAACGTAGTATGATTTATGGGCTGGATTAAATTTTTTGCCATTTCCTTCTCATCCAGCAAATCACTAGCAGTTTGTTTATGCAAATTTGTGGCATCAAAATGTGAACCTGACTTGATAAGAAGATTCATGATGTCTGGATGGTTGTTCAGTGCAGCAATGTGTAACGGACTGTTGTTATCAGAGTCTCGGACATTTACATCAGCACCACATTCCACCAGGATAGCAGTAACTTGTAGAGACGGGAATTTACAAACTGGGTAGCGACCCACACATGTAGTATTATTGTCAACAGCAAGGTGAAGTGGACTGAAGTTATTCTTCCCTCTAGGCTGAAGCTTAAGAAACTTGTAAATAGTCTGTTTCTTAAAATGCTCCTGTTCTGAGCTGCAAGGTATTTTCTCCAACAAGCAAATTAAGTGCAAAATGATGGAAAGGGCTTTGTTCAGCTGTATTGGATCAGGAGGACACAGGGTTTGTTTCATGGCCCGTTCTATTTCAAGAACACTTTTGCACAGTATACCCATGAGATCATCAAATGTGACAGTAGTGCCTAGAAGGCCTTTTGCCCTATCCTGCAGCATGAAGGAGAAAAGTTCAGCAAACGATAGTAAACTGCTGGCTGTCATAGGGCTCAGCGGATCAAGATTGCTCTGCTGCATGTCCAAAGCATATTTCCATAAGTTGATGCAACGCTTGAAGTTTCCAGAGTCTGCATAGACAGCACCTCTGTATCTAATATAGTAGGATGTATCTGGATGAGAAGGGCCAAGAATGCGTTCTCTAATTAACAATGCTTGCATTCTCATTTCATCAGGGTCTGCAATAAGATTTTCTAGCTCTTCTGAGCTGTTTACCTCTTTAGCATAATCATATGCCATGATCAGTGTTTGTGGCACAGGTTTGCTCAGGATATCGGTCCTATCACTGTATCTCATTTCCATAGCTCGCTTCCAGTACTTCAAAGCACCAAGCAGATCTCTCTTTTTGTCCACAAAAGTTGCTCCTAGAAGTTCCAGAGCATTTATGCGCTCAGCCTTACTGGTCTGTACATGCTGGGTGAGAAAGTCCACAATATTTGTGTGGCCTGTCACACTAGCTGACAGAAGGGGAGTCATTCCATAACCATCCTTTTCCATTTTAGCACAATACTTGAGAAGCATCTTCATGATCTCCAAACTTCCAGATTCTGCACAGTCATGTAACGCAGTGTTTCCTGCAAGAGAAGAAACACAATTACACAAATCATAATCAAATTATAGTCCAAGCCCCCCCACACTAATAGTTAAAAAAAACAGTTGAAAAACAGTTTAAAACCCACAAACATTAACAATTAAAAAACCAGCCATTTTGATATCTGTGGACTACAAAAGGCTTGGATGACAATCTAAGACCATCTAAGGAACCTGAAGGAGCACAAGTCCATGGGATCTGATGAGATGCATCCACGGGTCCTGAGGGAACTAGTGACTGAAATGGCTAAACCACTGTCCATCATAGCTGAGAAGTCATGTCAGTCCAGTGAAGCTCCCATTGACTTTAAAAGGGGAAACATAACCCCCCATTATTAAAAATGGAAATAAGTAAGACCCAGGGAACTATAGGCCTGTCAGTCTCACCTCCGTGACTGGCAAGATCATGGAAGCAGGTCATCCTGGAAACTATGCTAGGGCATATGGGAAATAAGGAGGTGATTGGTGACAGCCAACATGGCTTCACTACGGGAAAATCATGCCCGACAAATTTGGTGGCCTTCAACGGAGTTACAGCACTGGTGTATAATGGAAGAACATAATCTACCTGGACTTGTGCAAAGCTTTTGACACTGGAACTAGATTATCTTTAAGGTGCCTTCCAACCCAAACCACTCTATGCCTATATTATTTTTTTGTCTCAGTCTTTGATAATACTAATAGACCTTGGGCTGCCTAGTCCCCTGAGTCAGAGGACCATGAACATGGGAACAGTGATTTTCCATTTGTGGATATTGAAACTGTAAGGGAGCAGCTGTATCAGCTGAATGCTCACAAGTCTGTGGGGCCTGATGGGATTCATCCTACTGAAGAAGGTAGTGAATGTTATGGCAGGACCCCTCTCAATCACCTACCAAAGGTCCTGGGAGTCTGGGGAGGTCCCTGCTGACTGGAAGCTAGCCAGTGTTATTCCAGTTTATAAGAAGGGTGTGAGGGTAGACCCTGGGAACTATAGACCTATTAGTCTAACCCCAGGTCCTGGAAAAATTATAGAGAATATCATACTGGGTACTACTGAAAGGCATTGAAAGAACAAGGCAATCATCAGGGGAAGCGGAGAGGGAGGTGCTCATCTCCTCTCCCGGGGATCCAGTGACAGGACCTATGGGAATGTCTCAAAGCTGCGCCAGGGGAGGTTCAGGAAATTAGGAAACATTTCTTTACTGAGAGGGTGGTCAACCACTGAAACAGGCTTCCTAGAGAGGTGGTCACTGCCCCAAGCCTTTCAGTGTTTAAGAGGGATTTGAACATGACCTTAACTGGATTTAACTTTGGGTCAGCCCTGACCCATCACCATAGGTCCCTTCCAACTAACTTGCTATTCTATATGGGATTTTCTATCTGCTTTCAAGTATGAAACAGAAACTTAAGCTTGCTATCTCCATGTTGTTTTATTTTTCAGAAGAGGAGGAAAAATTTCCCTTCCTCTCCATTTACAGTAATGATTAAAAAAATAGAGATCTGTATGAAAATTAAAGCTGGACTAACTCAACATTGGCTTTGTTTGCTTCTACACTATACCTCACCTCTCTCCGTCTGTCAACCCTTTTTATTTACCTGTTTTGAAGCACTAATTGTACACAACAAAAAATACAAAATACAATCCATCACAACAGGCCCTTCATCTCAACCAAGGCCTTTGAGACTGCCAGCATATTCTGAGGGAATTGGATATTTTATCAAGCACATGTGTATACCCACAAAAACTATTCTTAATGCATTTTTAGGTCTTTATCCTGAAGCCCCACATTAATCCCTCTGTTTCTCTGGTTAGGATTCCCAAAGCCAAGAATCAATAAATGCCTTCTACACACAACATGCAGCCATCTACCTTGGAAGCGTCTTATCATTTACATGCAGATTATTTCTCATTAGCATAGCATTTCACAGCCTTTTATTTAAAGGCACTCCAGTTCTAACACCATGTGGAGAAATTTCTAGTAAGCATTAGTGCCACCTGTTTGAATATTCACAGAAAATAAGAAAGCAAGCATTGGACACCACAGTTAAATATTTAACTATTAGGCTTCAACTAGGTGAAAATTTTGCTTAACTTCAATTATGTGCACTTCACTGGAAGAAAAATAATAAGATGGAGACAAACTCTCCTGGTCCCCTCCCAACATAACAAAGTCTCTTATGTGGTTGACTGCTTTTAAAATTACACAACATAAATCTCCCTTGTTCTTTATAGTATATTATACATACTACAGATTCAGGCATAGTAATTTTCCAGCCTCCCACTAGATTAATATGTAAGTTATTAACAGAAAGCTCATGTAAAAAGAACACACCCCCCCTTAAGATTCCTTACATCATTAGCCCTGCAAATTCTAGTTAGCTGCCCATCAGATCACCAGTTTCTGTTACGCTGTCAGCCAGTTTCAAGATTCACAAATGAGACCTTCTAAGTGTTCTCTGCCCATTCATAGTCATCAGATTTGGCTTTTAAAAATTAAGAGACAAAAGTTCCCTGAAACACCCTTATTTGCATTTTTGGTAGGCTTTATTTTAATGCCAACGAGACAGTGATTTACAGTGTGCTTTGGTGTTGTATTTCCAGTCTCTAACAGAACTATAGTGGGTTAGGAAACAAAGCAGTAGTCTTGAAATCTTCAGCTCATGTTTGGGCTAAGTGTGTATTTGTATAGTCTACTGAGCTAAACAGCTTCTACTTATCTTTATACACCTTAATATTTTTTTCCAGGCTCTGATCTCTACACTGTGAAGTTCACTCTATACTGAAGTATTTAGCTAATGAAACTCAAATCAAAACCATGCCTGAGATCTGTTTTAAAAGCTGAACACTGGAGAGAAGTAACTGAAAATTAAACAGAGGTCAAGTATTTCTGATAATGCATTTTTCTGCAAATAATGTATTGTTTACACTGTTAATACAATAAATTCAAAAGCAAAGCATTTGAAGTTACTACATGTATGTATGGAAAAAAATATTTGTACTTATTAAATACACGCCAGAAAAATAAGATATGTTCCATTTTCATTTCAATTATAAGAACCTAATGTAGGTCTATAAAGAATTTTGACATCTAGCTTTTACATATGCTATTTCATAGCACACTTCCTTCTAACAAGACATGGTAAGAGAATATAAAGTTGAAGAAAAAACACAATAGCAAAATTCAGAAATACCTAGTCAAACCATAATGACTGTCCTCTGAATTCAATACACCCACCTGTTGCTAGCAGAACCAGATACCTTAGATCAATGTAGACTGCTATTCTGTATTTTGAATTAGCAGATTACCAAGTAGTAGCTTACTTTTATATTCTGTTTACAAGCCACTGAGACAAGATGTTCATCCAATGATTTTGCAAGTTTTGGTATGCAGAAGTACTGAAAGACTCAAGGTCTGTTTAGATTAAATTTTTCCAGTGGGCACTGGGCATTTTGCCTTGGTTTCCCCCTAGTATCCCAATCATCCCCTCCTCACTCATTGTCTTCTAATCTGTCACTTCTCAAAACTTTACAAGTAAATTGGTCTGCTGGTTCTTCCTTGAACTTGTCTGTGGACCATCTGCAGAAAACCTGACAGCACATTCGTTGCTCTCAATTCCAGCAACCAGAACAACAGCACTAAGGAGGCACAGCAATTATTCAGGACAAACTGAGCCTAAAACCAGGCTCAGATAACAAAATTTAGCTGACACACTAATCAAATTCATACAAAATATGTACAAAAAATTATTTTCAAAAGCTTATGACTCAAATTTAACAGGCTTTTGCAATTATAGCAGAGCTATGAATATACTTTGTCTCCCCAACCAGTATTTTAAGTGCAACTTCCAAACACTTACAAAGCAAACTCACAGAAAATAGATTGTTTCATTAACAGCAAACTGAACTTACAAAATATTCCTTTCCTGGAACATATCTGAATAGCAGCCAGCTATTTTATTATCATCTACTAACAAGTAAACCGAGGAAGACACCCCAACACAAAGTGGCACCTGAAATTATCTGTTAGATCAAGATTCAAAAAAGCTAAATCCAGTTTACACAATGGCAAATGATTTTCAATCTTTAATGCCTTAGGCAATTTTTATCACTAATAGAGAGAATTAAGTCAGTTGTAGGTCTGGCCACACTACAGTCTCTACCAAGGGCAACAAAATTTCCAATTGCAGGAACACAGATTTAAACAAATTTAGGTAGATTAAAAGTTTGACAAAATTTTGCATGCCTAGTTTATCAACTGTAATTCCCTCTGTCCTTATCACAGATCAGAAAACTGTTGATACCTCAATATTCAGGAACACAAGACATTTAAATTCCTCAGATAGGAAGGTGTCAAACTCAGACAAATATACAAACTCATCAACTCATATACATTGCAAATCTTCTTGCTATGCTGGAGAAAGTCTAGTTAAAAAGCAAGCATAGCAGTCAGTCCAGAACTAGATACTGGCTAGTTTCTCAGATCTTCTGCACTCAGTGATGAAGGCAAAACCCGATGCACCTGGATGTTTGCTAAGCCACCAGTTAATAGAGCCGTATCAGGTTGTATTCAAGTCCATATACTGCCCCTCACAACAGAGCTCTGAAACACTAGAATTGACACCTATTTCCTACCTTCAAGTCAGTGTTTTTAAGCTATTTAAAAGCATATATAGAAGCATTTTAAGACAAATAAGCCAAAAGGTATTTGTAACAATAAAGTTCTTACTATTGCTTCACAGATATTATATAAATTTTGCTGGCTTTGACAACAGGATCCATGACAGCCATTCACACTACACATTGTAGATCCATCACCATGTAATACTGCTTTTGACACTCTTTCATCAGTTGCCATATATGCAATATATGCTATGACACATTCATACTGAAAAAATCCACACAAAGTAAGCTTGGACACTGTCTGGGTTAATTCAAGTCCAATCCAACAGTCTGTATGTCATTAATTTACAATGCAGCTATGCAGAACGTGTAGAAATATGATTAAAACTCTAAGGAATTTCACTACTTTGTCCAACTGGATGTCCTTAATTTTAAAAAATTGGGCAGGTTATTTGTATTACAATTACTTAAACAGCTGTTACTAACAGCATATCAGAAGTAGCATAATTTTTAGCTACTTGTTTCCCTTACAAGTTAAAATAACCACAGTTACTTTAAGCTACTTACAAATTAATGAAGGCAGGACATCAACACCAATTTTTCGTGGCTGCATCTCACTTAAGTTTGACTGGATAGTACTGGTACAGCAGTGGGAAGAATACATTGTAAAAAAGCAAGTTTCCAGTTGAGAGCTGCCAACTGAAAAAAAAATGTAATCCCAAACCTTAAAAAAATAACAAGATTACCAGCGGTCTACACCTGGGAAGTACCAAGCGTGAAATTTCTGGAAGAAAGTAAGAAGAAAACATGGCAGTGGCCTTAATATATAATTCAAGGTTGATGTTCCACACATTGGCCAGGAATTGAGTAATTCAAATAAGTATAACAAATCAATCATTATTCTACGAATTAACTCATCCATTTAAAAAATACTACATTGTCTATAGTGGCAGGAATAAACGGTGGCTGAACACAATTCAGCATCCAGTTCATTTTTTTGTAACATTATTTATTCAGTAAAAACTAAAATTCAACATTCTATCTACCACTGTATTTAAAAGGAAAAAGGCTGAAAATAAGTAAAAGTAATTTGAAAGTCATTCTCTTTGACAAGCAGTTTTCCAAGGGACATATATGAAGATGTTGGTCAAATTAAAGTATTTTTTTAAAGTTGTGAATGATTATTTCAAAACAGGTTTCATTAAATTTTTTCAATCCATCTTTAATTCCAAAATGATCTACAGGAATTTAATCACATATAAAAGATAGCTAATGTTACAACAACATGAAGGCTCATCATTCTTGCACAGAAAAAGTGGACTGGAAATGCTTTGGTAGACACTGTACTTCTCTGCTAGAAAGTGAGTGCCACTACTCTGTATTGCTAATACTGCTTACAAACCACTTCTGTCTGTATAAAAGTCTATGACTCACACTACTTAATAACTTACTCTAATTAAAAACAGCAACAAAGAAATGGAATAACCCCACTTCCAGTCCTTCCAAATCTTACAAAAACAAATTAAGGAAAATGGTATTGTCAGTTGACACCATAGCTTCATGTTTCATTCCTTTTGTTGCAATCCTCCTTTAAAAGTGGTATGAACATTACACAAACACTTCACATATCACAGAACCAATTCTCTACCTATCCAGTGTTACCAAAAGCTTATTGGAGTGGGGGTTGAGCATTCAAATTCATAATGAGGACAAGTTTTCTATGTCAGAAGCAAGTAATTCCCAAAATAGACTGGTAGCTTGTGACATGGGAGTGAAAGAAAATGAAGCAATGACACAGAAAGTGATTTGACTTGATTTGCAACCAATTAGGTACGTCCACTTACTAATACTAAAAAATGATTGATCAAACTTCTGGGTAGTAAAACTTACATTAAAATTTAGTATCAATCTAATTTTGTATCCAAGATCTTTAAACATAAGAGAAAAAAAGATTGAAGAGACCAACCAATATGTAAAAAATTAGCCACATGTATGTGTTTTTGCAGACTTACAGATGAAATTAATCATTTTTATAAAGGTGAAGTTGGTGATGTAACATTGATTTTTTTTCCTAACAGAGCAATTGAAGTAATTAAGTCTTCCAAGAGTTTTACTGAAGGAAAAAAGAAAAAGTATTGCTCCATACATACAAACATGGACAGCACACAAGAAAACTGTTATAATTCCCTGTGCTTAGTGTGCATGACAAAAAAATAAAGGTATGTCTTCCCTTTAAGAAGAAATTAAGAAAAATTGCAAAAAAATGCAAATCTCAACAAGTTATTTTAATCTAGTTTCCATATGCTGTAACATAATTGCTCTCTTGCTCACCACAGTACTTCCTGAGAATTTATATTAAGATTACTGATACAAAGAATGCTGTTAATAATTTCAATATAAACCCCTTTTTAGTTGAAATTCAAGAACTTATTCCTTTAAACTGTGTCTTATTTTGTTTACACACATTCCTACTGAAGTTCAGTTTCCACACAGCGTCACACACAAAGTATCTACAAAATGCAGTGCACTGCACCATGTAATAACAACCAAAAAAGGGAAACCAAACAAAAAAAGGGCACAGAACACTTAGATCAAGAGTTTAATCACAGGGGTAAAAAGTTAAAAAAAAAAATGAGTTTTGTTTTGTTTGGTGGTGTCCCCCCCATGAATCTTGGTGACCAGGCAAGATAGACAACATCAGAAGAGAACAACCCTTTCAGACTCCTTAATGTTTACTGCAAGAGAAAATTAATAAATTTAATGCACACTAAACCATACTGAACATTGAGCAAAAGTGTGAATCTTGCTAATCCCCCTATTTCTGACTCTGCCAAGTCTATAAAAGACTTTTTTCCCCTTACCAGTAGGTTTAAGTGTTACATTTTCCAGCACCCCACTGTAAGGGAAAGAAAGAATGTTGTTTTCAGGCAGAACAAGCCTGATAAGAGTAACAGGAGGAGTGATTCACACCTACCAGGTGGCTAGAAGGGAAGTGGTCTTTCTGCTAACTGTGATGACCCAGTACTTGGAACTAGTTTTAGGTGGATGGAGATACCAAAAGGTTTGGAGGAACCTGAACTTTCTAACTTTTCATCTTAGTAGGCCTGCATGATGAGCTCATGCATATGAACTTCCCAGCCCTGGAGAGAGCCAAGGTCCATTTCCATGAACATGAGACATATGAACACACACATGAAGAGGCATGTCGGTAGGCGGGTTGGGAGGTCTGTACACCCTGTGGTACTCAGCCAGTGAGGAATCAGGGGAGGGAACTTGCCCTCTGGAGAAAGGGATATAAACCATTGCATGATGGCTGCTAGGAGAATCCACCTGGTGCAAGAACATAATGAAAAGTGTTTCACAACACATCCTGTCTGAGCTGTTGATCACTGGCAATTGAGCATTTCTCACACCACATAAATGACAATACCGAAATAGCAACAGTTCTGATAATAGTACTATTACATGTATAATAACCTTGGTACAGTACTCAGTCTCTGAGTTGTGTATGCTTCTATACTTTCCAAAATGAGGAAGCAAAGTCAATGAGCCTTACCCTCCATATTTACAAAGCTATTCTAATCAAAGACTGTGCCAGTGGAATTTAAGAACAAGATTTTGAATCACAGTGTTATGTGCATTTTCAAAATACACGAGTCCCTCCAACTGCTGCAATATGGAGGATTATAAATGACAAAGAATAAGGGCTTGCAAGAAAACATTACTGTGCAGATCTTAAGAAGTCCCTAAAGGAACATCTAGTCCAGCAGCTTTCATGAAATTTTCTAATACTCACGAGGAGAAAAATTAGTCTTTTGGCTAGCAGATGAGTCTGTTAACTACAGGAGAGGGACAACTAGTGAAGACTACTAGTAAAAACCATATCACCTTGAAGAGAAAGAGACCACATAACAAGCAGCTGAGCAATGGAAAGACTTACAAGCCATGTTCAGAAAAAGCATCTGCTTTTCAGGTAGATGTTTTGGAAACAAGTCCTTATTCCCTGTGCCATTACATTCAGATCATCCTGGCTATGAGCACCTGTGTACTTTATCTACAGTTTAACTCATTAATTGCAAAAAAGAAAGGAATGAATCTCCATTATTGCAGCAAGTCTGGTGGAGGAAGATAAAGCACAACACAAATTATCAAAATGTGCATTATAAATTTTCAAAATGAAAGATCTAAGTGTCCTGTCTGGAGTTAAAATAGAAGTATAAGGTCCTTCTGAAATGGTCTGCCTGTAAAATAGTTTTATGGGGGCAATTATATGGAATACTTTATTTTAAATACAAGATCCAGTAAACACTGCCCCAGATATATCCCCAAGAAAGCCCAAATCTGCAATTTGAAGGCCCAAAGACTGCTACCAGTTGAATTACATGAGTAAGCATTTCCCTCCCTACACCTAGCAGCCGAAGACTGCACAGAAATACATCAGTGAAACCACTGTATTGAAGAATCCAGAGGTCTATTCTGAACATGGTAAGGGAGCATGACTCCAACAGATCACTAACAGGTTTCATAATGCAACAGAACAGGAAAATGCTTGCAGCTGACACAGAACATCCTCCTCCTTCAGCACTAACGTAGGTCTGTGCTTCACCTCAGGTTTAGTTCTAGGGCTATACCTCCTCCTGAAAAAACTCAGGTTTCTGCTACTCTAGCATTATCCACACTGTTCCCCCCTTTAAGAGCAGTATAAAAGCTTTAAGGTATTTAAGAGTGTGGTTTTGTTTTGTTTTTTGGTTTTTTTTTTTTTTTTTTTTTTTTTTTGGGGGGGGGGGAGGAGAACCAAACAGAAAGCAACTTGCCATTTGTGATATTATTATTATTATACCAGTGAAACTTAGTAAGTTTTGTTATTTTTGATCTGCAGCTTCTTAAACCAGGAGTCATATACTGGAGAAGTCTGAGTTAGGAAGACAGTGGTGAATTAAGTCACTTTAAGTGTTGCTTTGGCTGTTTTTTGCTTTTCAAAAAAAAAAAAAAAATCTTTGCCGTTTTCCACCATTCCAAGAAAGCCCACACTTCTTATCCCAGGTATGTGTCCCCTACCACCCTCCCACACCCCAGTAACACTATTCATGTAACCTAAAACATTTTTTAAAAAACTGTTTACATTTTTGTTGTTTATGTTCTTCATAAAGTTTTGGGGAAACTATGACAGTTCAGATCTGCAAAACAGTAGAAATAAAGACAAATAAAGGCTCATACTTTAAATTCACAATCATTGGCCATCTTTCACAGTATAGCACTCACCTACCCCAAATATCTTGCTACCTCCTTCAGCAGCATCTCCTTTGAGACAGTACCAGACCTACACTTTACCTCAGTGTAGCATCTTATCTGACTCGTACTCTGAAGTCATTATGAACTTCTTAATTTCCTAGCTGTACTTTTGCACTTCCACAATTGTCTTTCAAGAACCTCTGCACTGTGAATTTCCATAGTCCAGGATTCTGTCTGTATTCCAGCAGCAGTATTTCACCGCATGTTTTCACTTGCTCTTTTATAGTCTGCCCCAGACGTCATCCAGACTTCTAGGTGCCTGTGAATTTACCTATTTTCTTATCTCAAAGTATCTGGATTTTTCCCTCTAATTGTCAACTTTTCATATCTTTCCCAGCTCTGCACTTTCCTGGGTTTTAAAACATGAATAAAGTTCTACCTTGCAATATGAGAATACAGTAGAAAACCACAAGGAATAGTTCAAGTAATTTTGCCCCCTCCCCCTGTCCCAGTTTTAAGACTAGTATCTGCAAAAGAATCTACAGTAATCTCCCACAACAGCACTTCTACTGAAGTTACACAGTTTTGTTCTTATAAGGAAAGCTGTAATTTTAACTGCAGCAAAATTGACTGTATCTGAAGCTTTTATATCTTTCACATAGCAGTAGGCTTCTCCATACATGGCCCAGGAAGGGTCCTACCTAGAAAGAATTCGGATAACAAGGCTAGCAACAACTTTTACTACTCAAGAGCAGAGAGTACTCAGGTTCTCTATTTCCCTACCACAAGCACAGACACACTGTAAACTGTTGTAGTACACAGCAGGGAGGAGTAGCTGAAAATAATACACAGAGGCTCTGGGGTGGAACATTATAATGCAGAATGAATCCTGTTGGAAATACTGTTTTTGAAATTAGTAAGCACTGAGCATTCTTGCAAAACAATGTTGAGATAGTTGTTGAGTTGCAGATACTGTAATGCCCATACTGATGCAATACTTAGGGCTACCAGTTTTGCTCAGTTCTTCTAACTTTCCACAGCTGACTTTCATTTTCAGGGTTCATAGTATTTTCTTTCTCTTTACCTCACCACAGCTTGTTAAATAACTTCAGAGCTCAGAGTGTTTTAAGATGCCTAAAAGTATGCTCGTGCCATATCAGAGGGAATTTCCACATACCTGATATCTATTACATACCACATCCATTTGTATACCTAGAAGTTCAAAGTATAATACTTTTTTTTTTAATTTAATTTAAATAAGGATCAGTTATACCTTATGAACCTTTGCTCATGTGCCTAGTTAAGAGTCACACAGAAACTAAAGGAAGCAGAGAGAGGAAGGAATTAAGGTAACAAAGAAACTCAGAGCACAGAAAATCCTCAGGAGTGTGTGGCTGCCACTCAAGTCATTTAAACAAAGACAAGTAATACTAATGCACTAGTAAAGTGAGTAATAAGAAGCAGTAAAGTAAAGCCTACTCCACCAACACAAAATGAGGGGGAAAAAGAGCTGCAGAGATATATCTTTTCCCCTGTTACATCAGATATTTAACAGGGATGCTCTATTCATATCTATCACATAAAGGGATAGGTTTAAAACCAAAAAACAATATACACTTTATATTTAGCTTGTTGTTCCAAGAACCCTGTCTAGAAAAATGACATTTTTATCCTATCACAAGTCCACGATGATTCATAAGGAACCTTAAATCCTTACAAAGGAAGATTTATTTTGCTCTGCCCACCTCTATGACAAATCTGTAGTTTGGCTTTCTTTACATTAAACCCACATATCTGCATGATTTGCTGAAAAACGGCATATTTAGCTGAACAGCTTTCCAAGAGACTACCCTCATATTTGGAATTTACCAGTATCATACAATAATCTGGAGACAGGGAATACTTCAACAGAAATAACTGGTATAGTATACTGTTATAAAGGTTATTAGCCTGAAATGGGAAGAGGAAATATTACTCTACAAAAAAGTTTATTAGCTGATTAGTAACATATATCTATATAAATAAGCTGCTGAAACATAATCCTGGCTCAATGAACTAAAAATTAACTATAAACTGCAATAATTAGTATGCTTTTCAGGCAAACATCACACCCACGTAAAAGTCTGAAACGTAATAAAAAACCCAATGGTTAAACCAAAAGGTCCACATAATTCTGATCACACCAAGTCCCACAGAAATCTTCACTTTGAATGATAACACAGGGGTAATTGTAAACACGGGCAAAGAGGACACGTGTCCTTTGTGATCTGTGCACCACTGGAAGTCCTTCTGTTGGGATCACAGTCACCTGCAGCTTCCTTTATTTATTCCTAATATATCTTTCTGTTTACGAACACTGCAAAAGGGTCCAAAACTATTCAAGAATTTGGAGGGAGAGGAGGGTGAAGAGCAAAATGACTATTAATTTCCAGTGTAGAACGTATTTTTTCTCCTTTATGCATCGTTCCTTGTACTAGCCTTAGTGCACATGTGAGTTTTATGTGCAGCATATTTGATTTAAGAAACAGTAGGAAAAGCAAGAATATACTTACATATTTGAATACGTTGCTACACCAACCTACTACAGAGTGGAGTTCTCAGCAAGTTTACTAGCTTTTCGCACATGCATAAATGTGACATTTTGTATGTCTAAATCTTTTTAAGAATTAGGGGTTTAAAACGTATCAATTTAGAATGATACGAGCTATGTTAATAAAGGAATACATTGAAAAAAATTAAAAAAACAGGAAAAACATACCTAAATACACTTTATCTCTTACTCTTCCACTTTATGAGACTAGTATAATATTTTTGGATGTCAGCTTCCTAAAGAAGGGTCAATGAATAACTTTACCCCTATTTACCACAAGGAGAGTTAAAAAAATAACTTACCTTTAACACTTTTTCTGTTAACATCAGCTCCTTTCTCAAGTAAATACTGAGCAATTTCTTTGTGGCCTTTGTAACATGCGATCATCAAGCACGTATGCCCATGACGGTTTGAAACTTCCAGGTCTGCTTTGTGCTCCACGAGGTATTTTACTATTTCCAGGTGACCATCAAAACAGGCAGCTCTGAGCGGAGTTGAATTGGTCAGAGTTGTATTGTTGACAGACGCACCGTGATCTAACAGACACTGAACCACCTTCAAGTGGCCAGCCGCTGATGCTGCCCATAATGGAGGAGCCCCCTCAATGGTCTCGCCATCAAAATTCACCGAACCACCAACTTCTATCGACACAGAGCAATGGTCCAACAAGTATTCCACCATGTCAAGGTGACCGTAACGGGCGGCCATCAGGAGTGGTGTGGCACCGTTGGTTTTCTCTAACATCAGGAGGGTTACTTCTTCCCTTGTTTTGCTTGCCAGTAGCTTGGAAAGGAGCCGCAGCTTGCCATCGCGAGCTGCATTGAACACTGCTGTCTTTAGATCCATTTAGTCTGTACCTCTCTGCTTCTTTATAGATACACGTCTGCCTTCTTCAGAGCCAAAAGCTTACTGGAAACGCACAGCGCAAACAGAATGCCCCCAGCTTCGTCTCATAGCAGTTTCGCCTAGACGGGACAACATGGAGCCTGTGAACAGGGTCCTGACAAAGCACAGGATGTGCTTGTAATAAATATGCAAGAGAAAGAATTTTGGTTGTTTTCACCGCCTATTTTGCAAACAAGTAACCGCAACTGCGTTTTTTCTACAGCCGTACATACCCAAAGAACTCTCTGTTTTGGTGCACCTTCGCCCAATCGCCTTCCTCGGGACCCTCCCGGGCGGCGCGGTGCCCCGTGAGGGGAAGCTGCTGGGGGACAAGGGGCTGACCCTACAGGGTGCTACCCGCACCAGCCGCAGGAAAAAAAAAACCTCTTCTCCCTCTTACAGCGCTACGAGCCCTACCCCGACTCGTCTTAAGGAGTAGCCTAAGGAAACAGCCCCCCTCCCCGCGCCCCCGAGGAACGCCGCAGACAGGCACCCCGCGGGGGGGAAGCCAGGCGGGAAAGGCGACGCACGCCCCGGCCGAGCCTCGGGCGGTCGGGAGAGCTGAGACCGCCCTTTCCCTCACGACGACCCGCGGTCCGCCCAGCGGCTCACCGCCCCCCTCCACTCAAGGCCCCAAACGCGCTCTCGGCTCCCTCACGGCCTGCCCCGGCCTCCCCGCCCGCCCAGAGCCAGATAGAAAAGGCCACCGAGGCTGCGGGTTACCTTCTCGGGACTCTACCGGTACTCTCCCGCCGCAACCGCCCTCACAAGGAAGCGCCCGCCACCCCCTCACACCGCCCAGCTCCTCCATGAACCGGCTCTATAACCGGGGAGAGCCGCGGCGCAGCCTCCTGGGCGTGGCCGGCAACCAATCAGAAACGGGCGCGGGCGCCCGCCAGCCACTCGCAGCGGGGCTGGGGGCGGGACCACGCCGCCGCTCAAGGAAGGCGGCAAGCACCGCAGCTGGCCGCTAGGGGGCGGGCGAGTGCCCCCTCACCCCCCCGCCCGCCCCGGCGCCGCGCTCCGCTATAGCGCGGGGGGGGGGGGGGCTGTGGGGGGGTGCGGGGTGCGGGGGGGTGTGCGGAGCATATTCGGAGGGTGGGAGCTGGTCGTGCCGACCCCCCCGGGTCGGCGGGGTCCCGGCGGGGAGGGCAGCACAGCCTCGGGGGGCGGGGGAGGGGAGGCAAAAGATACCATATCGGCATCATTCTTTAGTAAATTGGGGTGGAACGTCTGATTTTTGCAGAGCAGAGGGTGCGCTGGCTCTGGACGACGTTGCTGTTTGGTGTGAAATGTGCTTGTTCCGACGTTGCATGTGGCTTGCTATGGGCTTGGCATGTAACGTTTTACTCCTAGTCTAATAAAAAGGGAGAAAGACCCTAAGAAAACTTCACCCAAACGGGAATGTAATTTCTGTCACAGCCAAGGACATTGCCTGCAAGCCTTAGAATGGAGGGACACCATACACAGAAACAAACTTGGAGAAGACCCACGGGCATTAATTTGGACATCAGTTTGCAATACAATCTAGTAGCCCCAACCCCCTTCCCCCCCCCCCCCCCCCCAAAAAAAAAAAAAATCAAAAAGAGAAAACATTTAATTTGCAATTTTATGTACAGAAGCAATATATAACAGCCTTGGTTGCTGTTTGACCCTTTGTACCCTGCACTGGCGAGAGGGTACATAGGCTGCTGATTGTTTTGTCTACAAATCTCAGAACCAGAGATGTAAACAAACTGACAGGGATTTAGAGAAGAGCAATCAAAATGATTAAGGAGCAGGCAGTATTAATTTCTGGAGGGAGATTAAGAGGTATAACTGTGTGTAGATGCTAAATTAAACGTAAGTGGGGGTAAGAAGAATAGAGAACTTTTTTGAGGGATATGAGTGGAATGGATGAATTATTTGAAGAGTTTTGCAAGCTTTAGTTGGGAAAAAAATGAAGGGAGGAAAGCACATGCTTAGCATCAAAAATGATACCCTGGTAGGGAGGCGCTGTCAAGCCAGAAAAATCATTTAGAAATTGTGGGAGCTCGTGGATAGAATCATTGCAACTGGTCGGTGCAGATCACATCACATACGAATCTGTGCTGGAGGAAACATGGAGACGGTAACCTGACGGGCCTTTCCCCGCCAGCCCCTGGAGCGTCCCGGGCAGGCGGCGTGCAGCGCGGTCGGCACTGACGGGCTGGCAGGCTGCAGGGCTTCACGCGCTCTTGTAAGGTAGCGGACGCAGCAGTGCTCCTACGGATGTCACACACAGGCATGTCCCTGCTCCCTCCCGGCTCTGAATTAGGCCAAGGTCCCAGGACAGGGTCCATGGGAGAAAAATCAGTCAGTCAGGCTTCTGCAGAGACCTCCTGGCTGGACCACGGCAGGAGATGAACCCTGGCACACAGCTGCGCGGCACGCCGATGGGGAGCGTAGACACAGCCTGTTGGACCAAAAGGGCTGCTTCTTTAAGTAAAAGTCTCTGTCTCCTGTGGCAAATAACAGATCTGCTTTGATATTTCAGAAATCTGCCTTGCAGTCACTAGGTATAAGCATTTGTGAATTAAGCACAG
Source organism: Tyto alba (assembly GCF_018691265.1). Taxonomy (NCBI): domain Eukaryota; kingdom Metazoa; phylum Chordata; class Aves; order Strigiformes; family Tytonidae; genus Tyto; species Tyto alba. The sequence goes on along the minus strand of NW_024881275.1, from coordinate 22,748,180 downwards.
AAATAAACTATTAAAGAAAATTTTACAAGAGTTACACTTCTCCAAGTGTCCTGATGCCATCCTTCTCTTTTCATACTTCAGTGTACATAGGTCTTTGACAATTATTTAATCATATTTATATTCTATAAAGGCCATTCTCAGGACATGAGTGGACTTAAGGGGGATCTGACAATGCAGCTGCATCCTGACTGCTGTTCTATGTGTTTTTTCACGTCGCCCCACAGAGGCAGCACTTGCTGGGCAGTACCTGGCTCCAGAGGAACATGGAAAGCCATGGGTCCAGGTACATCCCCAGACCGCACTTCCCTGCTGCAGTTATTTTCCAACTCCCAGCAGGGACCTAAGACCTGCTTCCCAGAGGTAAAAAGCAAATGTTTTGGCCCAGTGTATCTGAAGCACCACGAAAAAACAGAGATGCCACTTCTGTCTTTAAGGTTTCAACTTCAATTCATAGCCAGTCAGTCTGACATGGGGACATGGTGCCAGGGACAATTTCACCTGTCTTGCCTCCCCCTCTCTTGTGGCTCCATGCTGAATGTAGGAGTAATGGCCCCATGCCCACAGGGAAGAGGGGTATTGTCAGACTGTGATTTTTGGTGGTGCCGCAAACACAGGCCAATTAGCCTTGATGCTCAATCAGTTTTGTACTTTCCTTCCCCAAAATACACTCTGGTTTTGAAAGCTGTGAATGGAGAACAGTGCTAAGGGGAATAATAACATGTGTTGCAATGACTTAGTTCTCACCTCAGAGCAGTCTTGTCCTCACAGCTATTCACAGGAGACAGCAGAAGGGATTTGTCACATACAGGGGGGACTAATGTGCTACCCACCTTGCTGACACCTACAGTTTGGTGTGCAGCAGTCCTCCCCTCTGTGCCTAGATCACACCTCCGTGGCACCATGTCTCACAGACCAGTGATTCACATGTTCATTTTGCATGCAAATGGTAATACCTTAAGAAAAAACTCACAGGTCACCACCATTGATAACATTTTGGGAGACAAAGCAAGAGAAGTGGTTGTAAATGGCTGTATTATTTAGTTTCAATCCTTCAGTGATTTATTCCTCTGTCTCAAAGAACAAAAGAGGATGGTGCAGTGCTTGCTTTCTTCTCAAAGCAGGCTATGCAAAGCAATACAGCAAAGAGAAACCTCAATGTCAGGTCCCATCTGTGGGGAGGGAAGTAGTTGACTCAGATTCTCAAATTCCCTTTGGTGTTAAAGTGAGATAACACTTAAGGTCCATACACAAGCATCAACTTTAATTGAAACAAATATTCTGTAGGCACTTTCACAACTGTATGTATCGAAGCTATGCAGCTTTATGGGAAATCGAGGTCTTGTGTTACTTAACAATTTTAACCGTTATGAAGTAGCTTTAAGGTTACTTAGGAGAGAGAGAGAGATTGAGAGAGAGAGAGATTACCAGTCTTGGATTCACTGTTGGGCTTGCCAACACAGGTGTTTGGTCTGGAGAGTTACCTCTGGGCTCGTACATACCCATATTTACATCTCCAGTTCCTGGACTTATGGAACTTTCTCTCCCCCCATTTCCAGGAGTGGTTGAGACACTAGTCAATCAAGAGAAGTGACACCAGGCCCCTCTCTGTGTTTTACTGAGGTCCCACCTGTGAGGGTGTTGCCCAGACTCACATCATAGTCACTTGGGGCTTGTCTCTTACACTCAACCACATCTCAGTTGTTAGCTTTGGCACTGGAACCAATATACCTACATTAACATGTTGATTTCCTCAAATTTTTTGTCCTGCACCAGGCGATATCCCCACCATGACTATACTTCTGTTGGGCCCTGAGCTACATTGGAAAACTCCATGTTGCATTTTACAAGTAGCACATGCATTCCAGCTGCTCTGCATAGTATATGTAGCATGTGTCTTACGTAAACTGGCACTCAGTCCCCTATACAGAGCTGTCTGAGAGTTAGATCAGGAAGGCAATATAGGGTATTGTCATGGTTTGAGCTCAGAGGGCAAATGAGTACCACATAGCTGCTCACACCTCCCCTACCCCTCAGTGCTGGGAAGGAAAAGATAAAGCAAAAGGCTCAAGAATCAAGATAAGGACAGGGAGGGGTGACTCACCCATTATGGTCACAGGCAAAATACAGACTCATTAGGGGAAGGAAAAAGAACACAGACTTAATTCAGACACTAACAACAACAACACTTAACAGACAGAATAGGACAGTGAGAAGCATTACCACATCTTGAAAACACCTTCCCCCACCCCTCCCGTCCTCCCGGGCTCAGCTCTGCTCCCAATTTCTCTTCATCTTCCTGGCCAGAGGTGCAGGGGGCAGGGATTGGGAGGCACGGTCAGTCCTGCCACTTCTTCCTCCTCGGGCAGGGGGGAGGCACGACTCCTTGCATTCTTCAATTGTTCCAGGATGGTTCCCCTCTCATGGGAGACAGTTGCCCACCAACTTTCTCTGACATGAATCCCTCCCACAGGATGCAGTGTTACCCTGCATGCTCCAGCGTGGGTCACCCCCACATGTTGCAATCCTCCCAGAGCCAAACTACAACAGCGGGGGCCAAAGAGTCCTGGCCTTCTTCAGGTGCAATCATCTGCTCCAGTGTGGGCTCCTTCACAGGCTGCAGGCCAGCCTCTGCCCCACTGCAGACCTCCAGGGGTGGCAGGGAGGGGCCGCCCTGCCGTCTCACCACGGGATACAGGGGTCTCTGCTCCGGCACACCTCCCCCCTTCCTCCTCCTGTCTTCCGCTGACCTCAGTGTTTGCATAGGTGTCCTTCTCATAACTCCTCACAACTCCAACTCCCCCTCCCAGGTTCCCCTTCTTAAATACATTCTTGCAGAGGTGCAGCCACCATCACTGATTGGCTCAGCCTTGGCCAGAGGTGGGTCTGACTTGGAGCTGGTGGAGCTTTGAGAAGCTTCTCACAGGGGCCACCTCTGTACCCCCCTCCCCTGCTACCAAACCTTCCCACCACACAAACCCATCACAGGTATAAGATTAGGAAGGCTCCCAGGAAGAGAAGCTGGAGCAGACAGTAGGTGAGCAGATATTTAAGGCATCTGTGAGCAAATGCCAGCATGTGAGCTGACGCCCAATTATACAATAAACTGAAATACCTGTTGAAGCACAGCCTGAATCCTTGGTCTTCCCTGAGGTGCACTGACCACTGGGCAAGGAGGTGGTGATGGCAAACTCCTGTCCTCAACTGTCAGACTTACTTTAATAAAGCACCTTCCTGGCTGCTGGTGCTTGCCCACACCTCTGGCAGCCGCAGTGGTGGCACAGGTGCCAGCAGTGATGCTACACGCAGTTGCTGTCACTTGCTCTTACCCATTAATATTTATGCATTTTCATGTGAAGCAGAGGATCTTTGTGAGGCTGACAGAGACACCCACCCTGGAAATGTCTGTGCCCGAGGGCTGCAACAGCCTCTGCAGCCCTGGGAGACCCCTGCACCACATAAACTGGTCAGGGGATACAAACCTGCGCCTCGGGGCTGGGGCAAGGGCTCCAGGCACCGGCAGCACCTCCTCATCCTACCTGAGCCTGAGCAACATTTGCATATGCTGCATTGCAGAACATCCCTCCCTCCCTCAGGACAGCAAGCAGCACAGGTCTTGGATACACCCTCAGGCTGGGGACAATGCACCCGTGAGGTAGTTGCATATTTAGGCTAAATCTGCTGAAATGTGATTGCTCACTTTTGGTGACATTAGTAATCCACCCTTTGGTCTAAAACCCCAACCCTTTGTATGCAAGTCCACTGTGGGCAAGCCTGATGACAAAGTTTCTTCTTTAACTGGCAACTCTTTCTTGTCCTGTCAACAAAACTCTGGGAGATTAATGCATTAGTTGTTGTGTAAGTGGACAGACTTGGTGCAGATTGGTGTTAAAATTGCAAGAGAAGTTACAAGCTGGCTGGAGATGTGATTCTACAGGAACTGAAAAATTTTGGCAGGTTTGCTGAACCTCTGCAAGCTGTGAACTTTCCTTGTCCTTTGGCACTTAATTCACAGCCAACAGCAGAAAGAGTCTGCAGCCCACGTGCGGACACAGACCAAGACAGAGAAGTCTGGTCTTGGGAAGTACCTAATTTCTCAAGAGGGAATAAGCATCTCTGCCTATTCACCCTGGAGTTTAAGGATGACATTTTGTTTCCAGTGAAGTCAGCTGAGCCAGGATTTTACCCCCAATATCCATAACAATATTTGGCTCCCTAATTTTCTCTAGTTGTATTATGAAAACATGGAAATAAGAAGGATGTTATAATCAGTTTGTTTATTATTTGTAAAAAACTTGTACAAATCATACTAATTTTATAGGCTATTACATTATTCACTTGTACACATGTATGTCCGTATGTATGTATGTATGTGTATATAATGCTTAAATCAACAGTTATTGTCTTTTCAGTAACAATAGCCTGGCATTTTGGGAGTGGCTGCACTAGGTTGCATAACAGATCTTGAGCAGTAAAACTTTTAAATTTAACATGGCAGAATTTAAATGTAACAAAAGCAACTGCCAGAGTAAAATTCTCTGCCAAAACAACATTTGCAATTTACAAAGTAATCTCAGATTCATCAGTACAGTTGTTTTAAGTCAACAGTTGGCTAAGCTGTAGATAAAAAATGCATCAAAAATTAACTTACCATTAAAAATTATCTCATGTTACTTTAACTGTGCTACTATTAGGTAGAGCCAGTCGTGTTCACATTGCTAGCCATGCTGGGGTTGAACTGTGTTCTGCCACGCTGTGATCCTCTACCAGAGATGTTGGGCATGCGCTGTGACTTTGCTTACAATCAATTGGTTTGACTAATCTTTTGCTCCTTTGAACTTCAGATTGTTCCCTTGTGACACCAAAAGCCTCTGCTGTCCAACAGGCTATACCCATTCTGGTATATTATAGACATGAAGCTCTCAGAATAAGCTGCTCACAGTCTCTTTGCTGCCCTTTTTTAACCCCATACATGTTATCCCCATTATTTTCCTTTCTTTGCTCCCAGACCAGGGAAAAGACGGGTCCGACAGTGGTGATAAAGATATACAGAATTTTAGCTATTGAATTCACAAGATTTCCACAGTGGGTGGAATAAAAAATACATAACATCCTCTGCTTTCCAAATATAGAACAGACATTTCACCTACAATGAAACCTACCAGGCTAGTCATGATACTTGGGAATATGCATATTTAATTCCCAGGCATTTGCACAGACCCTTCTGCTAATTCACTGCAGAGAAAAACTACGGAGCTTATCGGCTGGGGAGCATTCTGGGCTGATGGAAAGCTCAAAAGGCTCCAGGGGGCCCAAAATGGTTGGAAGCAAACATCTATGGGGCAAAGTTACTTCTCCTCAAATACATGTCAGTGGAAGGTGGGGGGGGAGGACCGTGGGTAATCAGAGAAATACTCAATTTACCCTAATCACCAGTCAGCATGAGCACAGAGAGCAAACAAAACAGAGTACAAAGGCTAGGCAACAGTCTGGATTGCAACATGCTGTGTGCTGCACCTCCTGCAGAAGCTGCTGAGTGGCTGGGAGCACGCCGGTAGTATTTCAGTCCTTGGCTTCAAATGCAAGTGCTATAAGTGTCCCTACATTTTAGTCATCTGCAGCTGTAACTGTCACTGGAAGTCTGCAGGGGCACCAAGCAATTCAGACTAGCCCTGACCTTTTATATTGCCATTTATATCCAGAAACCATTCTGTCCGTAGCAAAGAATCCCAGTTCCCAGATGTTTCTGACCACGTGGGTGTGCGTGTGGGTACGCATGCATGCAGACAAATGCGTATGTGCTTTGGAGAGTTCTGCTCTCCTCTTCTGCCTTCTAACCATTTCCATAAGCAGTTGGTCAGAGGCAAGCGTGTGGCCTCCTAGCAAAAAGATCTCTGCAAGTAGCTTCCTATGAATTCATAAATAGGGACTCTTCCATTAATCTGCCTCTGACTGCTAAATCTAGCTTGACTCTGAAGAAAGAGAGGGCATGGACTAACAGGAAAACTGTTTCCAAGCCTGGTTTAATTCTAAGTTAGGAGGCAGAAGTTTAGGTTTTGTGTTTTGTTTTATGGTGTTTTTTTTTTTTTCTTTTTTTTTAAAATGACATAAGGCTCAGCTACTGAGTTTCTCAGTTCCCTTGTGCAGGGGTGTCTCTGTCTGTCTGCTGGTTTTCTGATAAGAAGGCTGGTGTAATTTCAGTAATGTCTCTTCTCCCTGTGGAGCTGTGTCAGTCACAGCTATCCCCTGGGCATTGCCCTGCATCCTCCCCTCCAGATGCCTGACCTGCCTGAGGAAACCCCACAAGCACTTGCCTTTAACAGTGGGGTTTCGCATTTATGAGTAAGTCTGCAAGACACCCATGTAACCAAGTCCCTCCTTATCTAGGCTGCCTGTTCCACTATTGCAGCCTATCAGCATCTACTCCATTTTCTTCTGCAGGCTGGATTACGAAAATACACTTTACTGGGGCTTCTCACAAGCATGCCTCAGGAGGTTCAGTTAGAGCAGACTGGAGCTGTTTGCTTGGCTTTTAATGCTAACTACACTGTGCTTATTAAAACTGTTCTCCACAGATTGCCTTATCTTATTTAAGATTTATAAATCTCTTGGATTTATGCCACTAATACCTCTGGTACTCAGGCACTGTCCTTTCATTGGGTAGCCCCCAACTCTGGCCATCAGCTAGAGAGCATAGGCAAACATCCCCAGTACAGAAATCTGAGAAGTTGCCTTATCTGTTTTGGCGGGTTTTGCCTTTTTTTTCCCCTTTTAGTGGTTATGTCAAATGAGATTGATGGTTTTCTGAGAAGGAAGGGCTGCTGCTTTTACCCTGCCCTTTCTCTAAGGGATGAATGAATGCAGTGCAGGACGAGGTGTCAGCCACAAAGCTTCATGTTTTTCACAGACCAACTTGATTGGGAAACATCTGAGACAAGTGCCAGAAATTTTGCAACAGAACTGTACTTTTAAGAGAAGAAAACCCCAAACAAGCAAACAAAAAAACCCAAAACATAAACAAATTAATAAACCCCAAACAAAACAAAACAAAAATCCAACAGAAAATAGCTAATTCTAGCTAATAAGTCTGAAAATTTTTTTGTCAGAAGTCTTTATAGGCCTTCAGGCAGAACAAAGGAAAATATAGAATCCCAAATAACCTATTGCAAAGAAAGCCAAACAGCATTAGGCATATGAAGTGTGTCAGTTCTGCTTCCCCTTGTGCAGTGCCTTCTACTACAAGACTTTGTCAATAAAATATATGTAGCCTTGTGCGACATAAGGATTGCTGTCCTTGTTTAACAGCTGCACGTAGCAAAGCGTGGAGAGATCTCTGAGCACCTAACATGCTGTGGGGAGAGCAAGCTGAGACTGATGGCAGAGAGCGTTATTTCAGTGAGCTGCCTTGCTGTCCCAGCCCCTGGCCTCATCATTCCCCTTCCTTGTCTGTTCAGGCACGTCCAATTTCCAGCTATTAATAAGGCACCTACTTCAAACACTGCTGTTGAAGCAGGGGACCACTGTGGCACCCACCCACCAGGGCCAGGAGTCTTTCACTCAAATCTAGCACGATGCTCAGCATCCCTGAGGTCTCTCTCTCCACACCTCTCTGACCCTTTGCTCACTTCTGCCAGGACAGAGCGTACCAAGGGGATGGGTGGTGCCAAGATGACATTTGGGAACTCCAGAAGGAGGAGACAGTGCAGAGGCTGCTGGCTGCGGTGTGCGCCGAGATGCAGGTGAAAGTCTCCCTTGCAAATGCGATAGTCATGGCAACACTGCTCTGGCTTCTCCCAGAGAGCAGCAATTCAGCTTTAGATGTAATTCTGCATACTTGGTTTGTAGTGCAGTATTGCTGACCCAGCAGTATGCTCAAAACTCCTGAACTGTTTTTCTCTTACCCTACCAAAGACAGGGGAGTGTCACCCAGCTTGCTTTTCCAGCCCTTACATCCATGAGTGTGAGAGCAGGTGCAGGTCACAGCTGGATGACATACGCATTTCCTAGGCTTTTCTTATTTCAGCATACAAAATTCTTCCCTTTGCCAGAGTATCCTCACATACCCTTTCAAGTACTGCATTTTGCTGCAGTGCTCAGGGAACTCCACACATAGCACAAAGGCAGCTGCCGGTGAGAGGTACAGCACGGCGGCGGTTGGCAGAGAAGGCAGCCTAAGACAAGCAACAGGAGTTTTGTTCCTCTGAAGTCTGCAGCTCCCAGGCAGACACTCGCCTGATGGCCAAGCAGTTGTCAGCTGGCAGGACGGCATACTAGGCATCCTGGTGAGAGCTACAAGAGGATGGGCAGCGGTCAGTAGTGACAAGGCACACATTTCTGCGTGAAAATGAGATGGTAGTTTTTATTTGCAGGCACCTAGCATACAAGATAGCTGTCTGTGTGGTTCTTACAGGCAGTATGGAGCAGTATGAGCAGACAGTAATACTTGCAGGGACACTTTTTTTCTGAACTAGCTACTTGAAAGAGAGCAACATTAAAGCATAAATAAACCGGGGACTTTAACCCTCAAACATTGCCCGAGATCTGCACAGCAGGATATTACCTGCAAGTATGGGCTTCTCACCAAAAAAGCAATTGGTATATCCCGGGAACAGCCAGAAAATACAGTTGCATAGAGGTAGAAGAAATAACTAGCAACAACAATGGACCAGCTTGGTAGCTCAAGAACAGGAGTCTCTGGGTTGCTGAGGTTTGGTCCAAGCCTGAGAACACGTTTCCCTTTTTGGAAACATGTAACTGCGTAACAGCCCAGGACAGACCGCATGTCTTCCTGGTTCTCTTAGACTTCTTCCCGTCCTCTTTTCCTTCTGTCTTCTTTGCATAATCCTCCCATTGGTATGGTTTATAGACTGTATGCCATAGACAAGTTGTCTTATGTTTACCATGTTAAACCTCACAGGAAAAAGTACATTTGCACTGGGGGAAAAAAATAAAAAAGGTAAAAAATACTGTAGACAGCACTTAAATGAATCACCACTGGCAGAGGAACTCTGAAAGCCTTCCACAAACCGAAACCCTCCACCCATGCTCATGGTGCTTGCAGCTCTCCTCGAGGAACTTGGGCAGCTCTGGCCACCCCACCGTGTCAAGGGGGGCAGAGAAGAGCAGACGTCTGCCCCCCTCACCCCCCTCACAGTGATCTGGTCACCAGTGCTGGTGTCAGCAGTGCCCCTCTTCCTGCAGGCAGCTCCCTGTTGTCAATAAGCATCGCTTGCAGCAGTGGGACACTGAGGATGATTAACTGAGAAACCCCCTACCCTGCTCAGGAGGCACCATGACGGGCTGCACCGACGGCGCTTTGCAAGGGCTGCAGGCACCCAGCAGCCCCCCAGCTGCACAAACTTGCTTTCCTGCAGCACAAGGGTACAGCCTGCATGCAGATGAAGCATGTGGTGTGTCTGTAACTGATCCTTGCCCTAAATTTTTGAGACAGAGATACATAGCTGTTAATCTCCTCATTTGCAAAACAGGGAACAGAGGCAGAACACAAAACATTCTGTCCAAAATCACACTACATGCAAGCAATGACACAGCTATCATGTCAGCTACCTCCCACAAGCATGGCATCGATGCTGATCCAGACACTAATGTCCCTCTTGCTGCCTTTTCTCTTCAACAGGAACAAATTTTGTTCAGAGCTGACTGTCCCTACACTTGGAATAGGCAGATTTCAGTCATCCAGAAAATAATAAACTATCATGTTTTAATTTAATTTCCACCAGAAAAAGAAAATATTTCCAATGCTATTTTTCTAATTACATTACACATCAGCAATACAAAATTATGGTGAAACCTAATGCAAGCTGGCTTACTGAATCACAGCTAGCAATCCTATCAAGTACAGGATTTAAAAAGAACACTGAAGATCCATCTTAAATCTGTTCAAATATGCTTAAGAACTGGGATATGTAAAGTTCACAAAATACATGTAATTCAAACTGATGTCTTTTCTCTGGCTCTCCTTTTCCAGCCTCAGTTTGTAACACTTGCCTTGAAGACAAGCACAATCTCCCAGACTATTCTCTCCAACATAATTGTCTAACGTTTTCCCTTAAAGAACACACCAAACAAAGTTAATTCAGAATGAGCCAAGAAAATATTTATTGAAATAATAACACGCATCAGAAAATGTTCTCTTCATAGAAAAAAATTTCAAATATAATAATAAAAAAAATCTTTGAAATGTCCATTTCTGCAAGTAGCAGCTTTTTTCATAGAGTACTTTTCATAGTGCATTTGTTTGATTGTGATGACAAGCATTCTTCTTTTATTAATATTTTTTGGTATCGGCTACAACATGTGAAAAGCTGTTCAGTGTTAATGGAAAACAACACATGTCTGGCAGAACTCACAAGATAAAGCCAAATGTAGCTAGGGTTTCAATTTGGCAGCATCTTTTACCTCTAAGTAGCCACAGTGACAGGAATGCCTTCATATACAGCATGCATTCAGCAGTACTTAATTAACATGCCTTGGCGGAAAACTTTACCATTAGTTTTGTCAAAAGAAGAGTTTCCCTTCCTTTATAAAACAAGATCAAGGAGTATAACTTCTGCTTTATTCTAAACATGGTCTGTCTTCATAGTTTTTCACCATGACAAACGGTCTAGTTTCTGTTTCATTCTTTCCTCCCTACATGTTTCTCACTGTTGCCTGTATGTAACCTTGTGGAAAATTTTCTCAACTTGTTTTACAAACCCAGGACTATTCTCTGTGGATTACCAGCCTGCAAAACTAAAGAAAAAGTCTTTACCTGGGTGAGTGGGTTATTCAGTGGCTTCACAGGTATCAGAGAGTTGTAATTTATGCTGTTAAAAGCACTGACAAGGGAATGAAAGACTGAAATATATACCAAGATCCATTCAGAAAATTTTGTCAATAGCATGATAGTCCATGCTGAGCCATTCACAGCACCACTTAAGTTTTCTAAGACATGTTCACTACAAGGCATCGCTGCAAAGATTATTCCAGATTTAAAACTCACAAAACTTATTCTGTAGCAGGTTCTGGATCTGGATGGCTTCATCTGCATCATTGTCAGCATGCAGAATCACAAAGTTATAGAAAACAGCCTCAGTAGTCTCATTACTGCTGCAAATCCTGAAACCCTGCTTGTGGGCTCTCTGATTTCAGTAGAGGCTGTACAGCTCATTAATTGTCTTGGAGTCTCCTAGACGGGTATTCAATCTGTTAGCCTTTTGCTGCTCTCTGATGAGAGTGGTTTGTCTGGAGTTAGTACTGCCCATTATGAAAAACACAGACATGCAAGAATGATTTGTTGCTGTGACTAATGTCTGCTTTCTCCATTCTTAAAAAAAAAAAAAAAAAAAGTATGAGAGAGAAGAAAAAGAACTACTGAATGTTAGGACAATGTAAAAAAAAAATTAATTTCTTTTTTTAAATAACGAACTTGTTTGACTGGAGGAAGCTATTACTCGTGCTAGTGAAAGAAGGCAGAAAAGCTGAGAGAAAAGCTGATATTTAAGTTGAATAGTACCCAGCCATTTTTGCTGATGAACTCGATGCTGGGCTCTCTCCAGCTTGCAAGCAGGCCAAGCACTTCCCATGGAGACCCACCAGCTGCCACCAATAGGAAAGTCCATGCAGGGAGGTCCAGCTCTTGTTGTGGTTCCTATGCTGCAAAGGGAGGTGCACTGCTGCAGATGTTGGCACAGGGGTGGCAAGATGGAAGCTCATCCACCCCTGTGTGATCTGCGCTCTCACCCCAGTCGAAATCAGTGACAGTCAGACACGGGGGCTGCCCAGCTGCCAGCAGCACCATGAAGCCAATGCGTCAGCTCTGGAGAGGCGATACAAGGCACAGCACCTGCAGAAAACTGAATGGCCAACCTTTTTCTGCCTCATTCCTGATTATTTCTTTAATCAGCATTTGCACAGCTTGAGTTGAACTTCTATGAGCATCCTCTCTTTGTGAAAAGAAGTTGGAGGAGCTGGAGTTTTTAATTCTGCTACTGCCACTTGCAGACCTGAGCAAACTCCCCAGGGAACAGCAGGGCAGGAGGGGTCCTGCTACTGTCAATGGCTGCCAAACCGATTTAGCTCCATCAGGAAGATGCAGCCAAGGCTCACACTCTCCAGGGAATTTAGGCAACTGAATTGGCCTTTAAATTAATCTGGGCTTCAGTGCCCTCGCCTGGGTTACAGAGGACATCCAGGGCAGAATCTGGCCTTGGGCAGTAAGGGCAATGGTACCCGCACAGAGAGCAGTGTCTGGCTGCCATAACCCCACCACTCTTGTTCCTTGTGCTTCCCTTCCTCTATTTTAACCTCCTTCCCCCTAAAACACTGGTTGCTGTGCAGCCTCCTGACTGAGGAGAAATGAGCAGCGTCACCGGCGGGACCACAGGTGTTTCCCCTTTGCCAGCCAGAGAGGTTTTCAATCCGGGTCAGACACAGGCTGAACACCTTCCCTGCAGCCTTCGTGCTCTTTCGGCTCCTCTTGACCTGAGAAGCCTGTCAAGGTCTCAGTCTGACCCACAGCTTTTCCTTTTTTCATACACAAGCTTAAGGCAGCATTAGTCCATTCAAGTCTAAGTAATGCACAGGCAGCAGGAGTCATCCTGGTTCCTTGTGTTTTTCCACCATTACAGCCCTGTCCAGTTCCACACAGTGTGCTTCTGTCCTTAAATATTAATTTCATTTTACCAGTAGAGCTTCAGGTGTTTTCCAGTAGCCAGGTAAAAAGCCAACATCTGTGTTTGACATGGGAAGAGCAGAGTCCCAGAGAGCAACAGCACTTTTGCCCTGCAGTAACACAAAGCCCATGCAGAGCCTCCCTCTCTTTATCTCCATTTTCCATCAGGCCATGGCATTTTCCTCATTAAGTGAAAATCCACTGTGAATATTGGGTTTTAATGCTGTAATCTCAAAAATATGGGCAGGAGAACCAACTGCCTCCAGAGGCAGGGACCAAAACACTGTATCTCCTTTTGGGGTAAAAATAACAAACTATTAATAACAGACAGGTTACTTTTTTTTTTTTTTTTTTTTTTTTTTTTTTTTTTTTTTTTTTCCCCTAAAGAAGATCCAGCCTGGGTCAAGTCAATAAATACTGGAATAAGCATGACTTTGAGGATATGTGGTGACCTCATCATGCAGCCTTACATATGAAGGAGGTAGCTCTGGATCTTAGAGGAATGGTGGATTTGAGAGACGATGCTTCGCATTCGACAACACAGCAGTGTGTTACCAGTAATTCAGCCTGCAGTAGGAAGTTGACAGCATGAACAATGAAAATGTCTTACACATGGAAATAAAGATACAGTATAGCTCTACACTTGTTTGTTATAGGCATTTAGTATTCTGTAAAGCTGTGGAAATAAAGCTGTGGGATCTATACCTTCTACACAGCACCCCCAGAGCAGCACCTGGTGTTAATCTGAACATGCTCTCATGGCACAGAATTTACATTCAAATGATTCAGCAGAAGTTTGGGCTTATTTATTTTGTTTGAAAGAAAACTCAAAGAAAAGAGAACAATTCAGAGGTTTGCTTTTGCAGTAAGAATGAATTGGCAGTGGGCTGAGTGCATTGAGCACTAATTTTAGTAAGACACAGAGCTTCTGTGCTAATGATCCCTTAAATTCCCATGTGACCTAATGTAGGACCAGGCATGCAGTTTCTGTGCTTGGTTGTTGCCCTCTCTTGGTAGCATAACCAAGCTCCAGGAGAGAAAACATAATGGTGGTTGTTGAGGAAAGCATCAAACCACACTCACTCAGAGACGATGGAAGAAAGTATTGTACCAAAGAAAAATGCAACATTTTGCATTTTTTTCTACACTGAAAAAATGATGAATTGCTTGTATGAAGTCGGATCTCCTGTCTCCTCTAAGACAAGGTTCACTGACTCAGTATGTCTGTGAGAGGGAGAACTGATTTGAGTGCTGAGACTGTTTGTGACAAAAAACCATCATCCTTTCTTATACATTCTTTATACTCCTACCAACTACCTTACCCGTCCTCCCCCATAAAAACAATTTTCTGAAAAACAGTGATTTTTGCTTTTCAGTACCTAAAAGAATATTTGAGCAGACTTCGAAGGCACTGCCTCAATTATCTTCTACAAATATTTCCATCTGTAGTATTCATGTATGTATCATTTATTATCAGTGTCAGAAAATATTAAAAGAAAGTGGATCCTGTGAATAACAGTAATCCTTCGTGGCAAATATGAGCTCTACTCTTCAGGACTAGTCTCCTTCCAGTTTTAACTTCGAGAAAGGGAGTCTGTGTCATTCAGGATCTTGTTTAAAGATAAAAAAATGCATCCCACATAGCAGTTTACTATCAACTCTGTGTACGCACATGTAGCTTGCTATCAGCCTGTGTGTTCACAGGCCGTTCACAGGGCATTCGACTCTAGGAGGCTGCAAGCAAGCAGCCATCTGATTACTCCATGAGGAGTGCTTTTTCACATGCAAGCTTTCAGTGTCTGTCGTGTTCAATAGCTGAGTATCTTAATGGTCCATAACTTTTAAGGATTCTCAGAAGGGTGTTTGAAAGTTGCAGTTACAGAAATATCTTTCTTTCATAAGAGAACACAAATTACCTTTTCAGGTAATGGAGCTCCTCCCATGAAAGAACAAATCCTCATCATCTTGCTGGATAGTAGAGGCTTCGCCCTTAAGATGTCTTCCAGAAGTCCTCCTTTCTGTCAGCAGGAACATGTTGACACACATATCTTTGGCCAAGAAGCACAAGCAGCACTTCCAGCGTGCTGGGTTTCCGTGGTGCAGGTTTTTTGGTAGTGGAGGAGGGGGATACAGCCCTGTGAGAAGGGGCCCCTGTGAGAAGCTTCTCAAAAGCTGCCCCGGCTCCAAGTCAGCCCCACCTCTGGCCAGGGCCGAGCCGATCAGCTGTGCCTCTGCAGTAACGTATTTAGGCAGGGGAACCTGAGCGTGGGTTGGGACCTGTGAGAAGAACGAACACCCGGGTCAGTGGAAGGAAGGAGAAGGGAGTGGGGGAGTTGCGCCGGAGCAGAGACCCCGCATCCCGCAGTGAGACGGCCGGGCCGCCCCTCTGACACCCATGGAGGGCTGCGGTGGAGCAGAGGCCGGCCTGAAGCCTGAGGGGGAGCCCATGCCAGGACAGGCGTCTGTGCTTAAATGAGGCCGGGACTCTGAGGGAAGAAGCGGCCCCCGCTGTTGTGGTTCAGCGCTGGGAGGACTGCAGCACGCGGGGGGGACCCACGCCGGAGCAGTGTGGGAGTGGCTTTATCCTATGAGGAGGACTCCCACTGGAGAAGGCTCGTGGAGGACAGTCTGCAGTGAGAGGGGAGCCCCGTGGGAGCAGGGGAGGGGTGTGCGGCGTTCACCCCACCTCCTGAGGAGGAAGGAGCGGCGAGCTGGCTGTGACCCCCATCCCCTGCCCCTGCACCGCTGGGGGAGGAGGGGGAGAGATGGGGAGCGGAGCTGAGCCCCGGGAGAAAGTAGGGGTGGGGGAGGTGGTCTGGGATGTGATGGGTGCTTCTCACTGTCCCACCTTGTCTGTTAAGTGTTGGTTTTGTTAGCATTTGAATTAAAGTGATGATGTGAGCGTTTGTTTGGTTTTTTTTACCCTAAGGAGTATGTCTTTTGCCTGTGACAATAATGGGTGAGCTACTCCTTCCTCTCCTTGAATAGTCATGTTGCCCCATCCATCTCTGATGAGGGAAGGAGTGAGTGAGCAGCTGTGGTGCCCAGTTGCCCTCTTGGCCTAAACCACGACATCCAGTCAGTTGCCTTTCCCCAGGGCATCCTTCCTAAAGCATCCAGAGAGACCACCATTGACAATAACACTGCCAGAGGCTTGTCAACAGATCTTGTTGGTTTGAGTCCTCAGGAAAAAATACATAGTATGTTTTACACTGAACACTTCTGAAAAGTGAAGAAGACAGAGTATTAATGGTACATAACTTTTAAGATTTCTCAGAAGGGTGTTTGAAAGTTGCAGTTACATAAAGATATGTAGAAAGGTGTAGCACTGCATCTCTTTCTAGCTGCTTCCAGACACACAAGTGTGGCCCCGGCAGCACTTCCCTCTGGCTTACGTGGGGAAGGAAGAGTTTATGTGTTGATTTGCTGTTGGCTTTAATAGGGTGCTCACCAGTGCTTCAGTGGTTTGGGGCTTACATACCATGCTCACATTTTTACAATTTAGGGTGAGAGTACACCTTGAGCACCAGGAGGACGTTCACACACAGGCAAAGTCTGCACAGGAATGAAGAGCAAACTGGCTGGCTCTTCCCCAGACCTCTGTGGGCTCAAACTCCATAGTGTCCTTCATCATGTCCCAGTGGTGGGACTGCTGTGCAAAGAGCTCTTTCTCTCCAGCTCCTCATCTGTGAGTGTGCTCTCATAAGTAGACATCAGTGCTGAAGAAAACTGGCTTGCTGCAGTGTTTTACCAGGCACAAAAGTAAATCCTGAGGCAGGAGTCAGCCCAAAAGGGCCATCAAAAGAGACCTTGGGGTTTTCAGTGGCTCCTGGCAGTATGGACTTGGATCCATGTTATCTTCCTGGTGATATCACCTCAGGGGTAACTCATCTGACACAAATCTCAAGTTGTGCTATGACTGGTGGGTGCATGCTCACCAATGCTTACCAGGAGTGACCTGGTCCAGCAGGAAGAGGCTACAAAGCTCCTTCACAGAGGGATTCTCACTTCTGAGCTGACAAGAAGCAAGTCTGGAAGCTAAGGGGATCTTTATGGGGATTGCATTTCCACACAGCTGGGAAGAGCAGGAGCCTTGTGGCCCCTCTCCCACAAT
The DNA here is from genome assembly GCF_018691265.1 of Tyto alba. Taxonomy (NCBI): domain Eukaryota; kingdom Metazoa; phylum Chordata; class Aves; order Strigiformes; family Tytonidae; genus Tyto; species Tyto alba. The sequence goes on along the minus strand of NW_024881275.1, from coordinate 22,731,396 downwards.
CCACACAGACCTGCTCCACCTCATGCCACCCACAAAGCTCTTAGCGCTGGGGAAAAGCCTTCCCCTCTGGAGGCTCTGCTCTGCTCCCCCCCTGAGCCGTCACATCCTTTGGAATTTCTCAATCAAAAGAGCTTTTGCCCACTTGCAGCTTTCTGGGGAGAGAGCACGCAGAAAGCAGTGCTGAGCAGCAGCCGCAGCACTGGCAGTGCCCAAGCTGTTGCCGGAGGGAGACGCAGTCCCTGGGGGGAACCAGCCCATCCCTCTCCCTGACTCACCCTGACACCAGGTGTGACATCCCACCTCCCCCCTGCTCCACGCCACAAGCGTGTGGTGCTCACACAGCAGAGATGTGGGCACTGAGCAGATGTCTCCACGTGGACACCAGGGCCATTGCCAGTGAGATCTTGCTCCTGAGGTCCCTCTCAGATACCCACCACAACATTTCTCAGATCCCTGTGGGGAGGTGGGTGCTGAGTCCTACGCCCTCCCTCCCCACAGCAGGGGCAGGGCCAGCACCGTGGGGTGCCTTGGAAGGGGCCAGCTGGGCACATGTTGAGAGCAGGAGGCCATGGTTTGGGGAAGGGGCCCTCTCATGCACAGCAGTGACAACTCCCTTGGGAATGGAGGTCAGCATGAGGCTCAGGCCTCCCAATCTTGGTTTGTTTTTTAGCATATCCCATATCAGCTATACCATCCCACATCATGGTCACCTTCTTTGTCTTCATTTGAGATGCAACCATAGGCATTCAGAGAACATGCTGGAGCTGCGGGTGGGCAGATAATGGTCTCTGCAGGGTTTGGGTTGCTCTGTGCTGCTGCATACCTTCCAAAGTGCCATTTTGCAGTTGCCACAACCAAACTCCATTCTGGTTTTGTTCCTTCTGGGCAGCTGAATGTTCTTGACCACCCAGAGCCGTTTTCCCTGTGAACTGCCATCAGATGGCAAAATACTCACCAGCATTGCTCCCAAGCCTGCTAGCCAGCTGGAGGGGTGGCTTCAGGAGAGGAGTATTTCCCTCCCCCTGGGATTAGCTGCTCCTTGGCATGTACATGGGTGCCTCTCCAACAGCCTCCAGAGACCGAGAGCTGCTCCTTGTCTCTGGACCCTGAAAGTCAAAAATGGAGCACCTAGAGTATTAGGTATATATCCAAACCAGAAGGATGATGCCAAATTCCATCAAAATCAGAAATAAAGCTATACCATATAAGGTACAGTGTGCTGTATGATGCATTAATCATCTTTTGATGGGTGTGGCAAAAATATACCAAATCTGGTAAAATGCTGAATATCTGGGTAATAAATACAAAGCCTTGGATAAAAAAAATTCAAAATCTGTTCCCCAGCTGAGTTGAAGAAACACATATGGGAAATGGGAATCAGACCGGAAGCAGTGAAAAGGTTATCTTTGTGTTAAGTGGTGACTGAATTATGCCTACTTGTCCCAAAGCAGTATTATCCATGTGGTCCATAATGAGAAAAGTGCTTTAAGGAACTCAAAGACTTTGTCTCTGATCAAGATTTGTACTTAATTCAGTGAGAGATTTATTAATTTATGTCAGTAAGAAAAAGCAAATAAAAGTGAAATTGTTTAGGGTAGCATACTTGTCTTAAAATTTTTTTCATTAAGTCACCAGAATTCATGCGATGTTTAAGAAATCACAGCCATTGACTACAGACTTATGTTTTAAAGGACTTATTTATTGAGAAGCAATAGAAAAATGAAAGTATTTATGACAGCCAATATATTTTTCTACAGCCGTCATTTACAATACATGAATGTATCTAAGAGCCATTGATGCTGTTTTGGCAATTTTTAACTGAATTGATTCAACTCAGAGAGGTCTATCAGTTGGCAGGTCCACTGGAAGTCAGCGCTTCTTCTTTGCCTTTTGTCCTTTGCCCTGATAAACTGATACCAAGTGTAATAAATCAGGAAGAATCTTGCTGGTATACATTATTAGACAAACTGATGTAGTTGGAAAAAACAGAGAAGCTTTTGGGTGTACAAACCTGGAAATCTAAAGAGGGGCTTCAGTGACTTGACATTTTTCCATTTCTTTCTGTCAAACCAGATATTTAATAAAGTGTATTGCTTCTTCCGGTGACTCTTGTGCTTTCTTTGTCCTTATACCATCATGGTTATGATGCAATATCATTCTGACAAAGGCATAAGGTAATAACATGATTTAATAATAATGGCACAGTTAATTTCACTAATGAGATTGGCTGTTGGCTGTTATATCTTTGATGTTTGCTTGGGAACATAGCACCAAGAAAAGGGTGAATTCACCAAGAACAAGGCTGTGACTAATCCTGTTAACTGACATTTATAACTGTAATTCAAAAAGCTATTTTCTACATTGTTTAAGTGCTTCCTGATCATGAACATGCTCATGAAGCTTAAAACTTTCTTTCTTTCCTTGGCAATTTGCTCCTCTTCCATACCATAACCAGAGCCTGCTCATTGGTTTGGTGCTAACTTGAGACATCTGCTGCAAAGAGGAACGCGTATGAGCTATGCAGATAGAGCAGAAGAAAAACGCAGTATCCGACTTAGCACCTGTGACAGAAATAAAAGACAGATGAGCCATTCCTCCGCTGCCTGAAAGCCTGTGTGTAAACATGCACACACGCACGTATATAAACCAATACATGTGCACAGTGGTAGGTGTCACCTTTTTCCTTGCGATTCCTGGAACAGATTTCACATTTGCTGGGCAGCAGCACCACCGTGTGACACGCGTATGTCATGCCCCGTAGGGTTACACACATGCATATTAACACTAGGCTCACTGAACAGGGGCACAGCTACTGGTCACACGAGCCACAGACCCCCTCTCCCACATAATTCTGTTGGCAGTTGTTTCAGCTTTACCCTGTTCCATCTGCACTCATGCTTGGAACACGAACAGCTGATCCAGTGATCAATCAGCTCCTACAGCATCAGCCCTGGAAGGTGCTGGGAACTGGGCTCCAGATCTGATCAGTCTGGTTTGTTTTGGAAGGACTGTTTCTGTCATTACAGGCACCCTGCAGGTGCGCTGACTTTTAGCATGATTAAAGATATATCACAAGGTAGACTAATCTGTCTTCCTTGCTGAGGCTGAGGAGAAAGACAGAAGAAATGAAACCCATATATGTCCTCAATGAGACAATCAGATGGGGTTTTTGAAGTTTAAGAAATGATGCCTGTATAGGCTTCAAGCAATAGATAGGGAGGCTGTACAGAGGCTTATAGCTGAAAAGAAAGAGCAGAAATAAAGATTGGTAAATCCATGTCAATATCACTTGGGGACACAATGATTTTTTCCAAGCTGAAAATACAGTTCTGTATGATTATAATCCAGTCCTTTGGAGCTGTGCTTTTGCAGGCACACCACAATAATGCAGTGTTCTTCCATGAAGGATTAAGATAATTTCTTCTTTTCTCAGGTGCCAGATTTTGTAATGTTGCAGCCTTCTAAATAAGCAAATAAGGGTCAAGCCAACATTATGTCATTCCCTCGATACTGGCCGGGACTATACCTGGTGTTTCTAAAGAGAACCATTTTGTAGAGGACAAAAAGGCAATATTACATTTTTTCATGACATAAGTGTGCCCAATATTTATTCTGTACATTTCAACAATTTGTGTGATTATACTTTTGGCATGGTGCTAATGCCTGACTGAAACAAGAAGTGGAAAAGAGCTGAGGTGGTTATGAGCTAGTAACAGGAAGAATCTGATTGCCCTCTGTCAGTGGTAAGCAACGTTGGGTGTTCAAGCATAAATGTAAAACATGTTTTCAAACAACCTTTTCTGATTATTTATGCTTTTGCAAGTAAACAACAATTTTACATAAAAGAATTAACTTTTCCAGCTAAAAGAAATGGCAGAAGAATAATACCTATTTTAGTACTTCTGTTCTTCCTCTTACACCCTGTCCATACGTATGATAGTGGTCAGCTTTCAAATGCAAATCTACATCAGAAACACTGTCACATATCATTCTTCCAGATGAAATATGAAAACAAGTCTTTTGAACACTGACTTCCCCAGAGAATGGATTTCCAAAGCAGCCTACTGTGAATTTTCCTGGGACAAGAGGCAGCACACACAGTAATGGAAGAGGCCGCCTGTGCTGCACTTGCCAGACATTATCAGCACACCCCAAAATTACATTTGGACACGGCAGAAAAGAGCACAGTCCTCATGAAGCATGTGTGAAAAAACTTTTATAGCTCTTTAATAATTGCCCAGTAGAACCTGGAAGACCAGAACAAGGGATGCAGTCTTTCTACTGCAATCCTACATCTTTCATAAAAAGGTGAGAGTTGAATCAACAAATCCACATGATCCACAGTATCAGAGGCTTTATAGCTCCTGTAAAATCTTCTTTCGTACAGTTGTTTACAGGCTGTAAACTGGAATGGGATGCTGGACCAAGCTTGGGCACTCACTCTGCTAATCTCTGTGTGAAATGTGCAGTAACAAGGCAGTTTCTGTCTCTGAAAAATCAACAATGTAAATTGTGACAAAACACACCAGCTGGATGACACAAGCAGGCTGACAGAATAATGCGTTCCTCTTGCACTGCTGTCAGCACAGCCAGTGCTCTGCTATCCAGGCTGTGGAGACACTTGTCTCCACAGAACTGATGTGAGTCAAGAAGCCAAACAGCCACATATACAAGTCATGCACCAGATCGTTTTGGTGACCTCTCAGGATTCCCTGAGCATCAAAGTGCAAGCGTTACTGGTCTTCCTCTTCACCTGTACTCTCTCACCACATGTATCAGAGAATCATTTAAATATAGTTTCCATTATCCATAGATTTGTTTAACCTATTTTACTCCAGCACTAGTCACTGCAGATAACTGAGAACTCACTGTACTTAGTGTTGAAGATGTGAAGAGATGTGAAGATGAGAAGACAGGCCCTTCCTCACTTAAACAGGGGTCACAGGCAGTTTAGAGTGATACATCTTAATGCTCATCAACAGCTTACCCTAACCCTTAAGTAGCTCTTCTGGTTTTAAAAGTTAGGATAGACAGACACATCAGTCTGATAAAATCAATTACTTAATCCTGTTAGAGCACTGATAAGGCCACAAACACTTGTGGTGGGAAACAAACCAGGTGGTTTATGTTGTTGGGGAAGTCTGTCCTCCACAGGACAGCCCATCTAGTAGATCAGCTCCTGAATCAATTGTGTTTAGGGCTACATATTAAATTAAACCATTTTCAATTTACTATGTTATTATACCAAGCTGAAGACTGAAGGGACTGAAGACCAGACAGACAGTGAATCAAACCCCTTTCCTGCAGGAGAGCCAGGTCCCATCAGAGGGGCAGGCAGGATGACAGAGGGGGCAGCAGCAGCACCCTGTGCCTGATTTCCACCTGCCGCCACATGCCTGTTAGAGCCCTAAGCAAACCCAGCCGAAGCTCAGCTGTACATGGCACTTGTTGCTTCATAACAGGTATCTACTCTCCTGATAAAGCCAGTAGTGCCTACACCCTGCTAGACCTGGTCCACAAGCCCAAAGCTCCACACAGAGCAATATTTGACTTTGCTTCAAGGATCATTTTGAGCATAGATAATCTATCAGCCCCCTCTGCTCAGGATTTTGTTGGAGTCTCCGTGCCTAATTTGATTTCAGCCTTCCTGCTTCTTTCATTCACTTGGATCAGCACATTCCCACATATGTCATCTAGTACCAGAGATTCCAGGTACTCTAGTAATTATTTTAATAAAATTTAGAATTCATGGATGGCTGTTGTGGACTGGTTACATTACATTTAAACACAAACATTTTACCTTTATGAGTTCTTCTGCTCCCATACTCCCATTTTGCCATCTCAACTGCACAGCCTTCTAGCACATGTGCACACAGACAGCTCTGCATCATCTTTCTGGTCTCATACGAAGGCATTACACACAGAGAGATCATTCTCTGTGTGCATTGTCCAGACAATATTTTTACATTTTCTGTTATTTTTAACCCCTAAAGCTCATGGGGATTTTTGATGGAGCAAGTTTACTCTCCTCTTATGGCTGTAGTTTTTTTCCTATTCAAAAGATACGCAAGGCATCTTCGTCATTAGCAATATGTATGTGTACACATATATATTTATAAACAGCCTCCAGGCTGATTCTGTTCTGGTTCTGTTTGCAAAGAAAAACAAGAGATCTGAAAAAAACTTTGTCCCTAAGATTACCATTCCCTTTTTGCTTCATTTTTAAGGTCTGACCTTATCAAGTGCATTATCACTGCAAGACAACCCCAGGCATCACTTTTTTACGTTACTAAAGTTGTCACACATTTAAAACCACATTCTACTGTGCTAGTCCTACAGCAGTAATTGCACTTGCACACCATTTATGTTGCTACTGGTCATATTTCACTGCCAGATTCCAAAACCTTGTAAGGGAAGGGAAACAGCGTGGGTTTTGCTGTGCAGGGAGGTGCTGCTATTTGCATTCCTCGGCAGAGGAACACAGCAGTAAAATCAATGACCCTGCATGGTTATCCATGATGACTTGCCCTGTTTGGAGTTACAAACTGGCATATGCTAATACTGTTAACTGCACCAGAGCACAAAAATAGAAGTAACAGCTCCATCATAGAAGGGATTCCTGTAAACAGCTCAGGAAGAAACATTAAGGACAGGGTAGGTGAAAGGCTCAGCAAGGGATCTTGGCTTCATAGTTATTTCTGTTGCTATGAAAACAAACTCCAAGAAAATAGGTAAGTCTGAACTTGCATAAACTTTGTTTTTTTGGAAGAATGTATTCTAAAGCAAAAATATATTGTATGATAAAAGAAGCCCTCCATGCCATCTCAAAACAAAAGCACTTCTCTCTTTCCCATTGTTCACTAGTTAACTCAATATACGACATAATTTTTTATTATTCATATTGCTTTCCAAATGCTAGGCAGTGTTAAATTTCACAAGTTCTTTATGTTGAGTTATATTTGTGTTTCCAGAATTGAGGAGTTTGTCTTCTATTTTCAATTCTAGGCACTAAAGTTTAGGAGGAATTTCAAAACCAGTGCTATGCTAAGGACTTCAGCATCTGGCACTAAATAGGGAATTTTTTCAATACTTTGTAGATAGACTATTATCAAAGAAATGGGAATCATAAAAAATAAAATTAGAAAAATAGCACAAGCACTGATAAAAAAGGTATTTTAAAACTCCTAAAATTTTCTTTGGTGTAGCCATTCTTCTATAGCTTAAATAACCAGAATAAGGATGAAAATGCAAGTTGTATAACATCATGAAATGCCATACCTTCATTGGGCTTCATGCATCGTAGCCAGCTGTTCTCATACCTCTCACTGTACTCAACCAGATTCTCAAGGAAGCGATGTCAGGCTGCAGTGTTCATGAAGACTCCATCGCAGCTGCCTATATACTTCTATATAATAGTATGTATACATAGAAGTAAAGAAGGTGCAAGTTACTGACACCCTCTGAATCATAAAGCATCAAACCAGGGTCTTAGTCATCCCTCTGCATTCACCTTCTGGATGAAAACATCTTTGAGTATGGCAGAGTAGTTCTGTGTGTTTCTATTTGTAGTGAAGTCCTGAAGTTCTACATTACGGTTTGCAAGAGACTTTAAGGAAACTGTCCAACATATCCACTACTACTAAAACTAAACCATATACTAGCATAATAAGGCCAAAACAATTGTTTCTGAAACCCTAAAATTGAGAACTATAGGGAAACATGGCAGATACTACAAATGTCATGCCTGAATCAAGTCATCACCCTGGAAATTTCCCCAGAATGACCTACCCCATTTAGCAAATGCCTGAAGGGAAAAAGCATAAAGCTGTCATTTAAAGATGAATCTATGCTACTGAAACCAATATTCATCTGAGTTACATTGCAAAAACTAGTAAAGAACTTGAGAAAGATTACATTTTTCTTCTTGCAAACTGATGAAACTCACTAATATCAGGGGAAAAAAGTCCATAACACCTTTGAGGAAGCACTATATTAGATGTCCCTTGGATGCTAAAAAGGCATCACAAGAGTCACCAGGTGTAGTGGCCAGAATAATGAGTCACAGAGTTCTTTTTTTCTTTCTTTATTTCTTTATGGGGGCAGACAGACAGACAGGCAGGCAGGCAGGCAGGCAAGCAGACAGGCAGACAGGCAGAGCCCCCCTTTGTCATCCCTTCAGCTAATTTATGTTTTCTTATCATGCACGCGCCAGTTACAGATTTTCTGTTGGCTCTAGTGTCTTGCTCACGCGTATAAGCTAATACACTGATTTGCTACTTTCTTTTGTCCACGCACACCGACTGAGTCACTGACATCCTATTTTTCTGCCTTCTTATTTTCCTCTTTTTCAATATAGTTCCTCTCAGTTGTTTACATTTTTCTCTTAAATCAGAGCTGTGTCTCAACAAGGTCAAAGCCGCCTGCGGCCCAGCCAAGATCCGAGGCCACAACCAGGGTGCTGCCAGGAGAGGGCATCACATTATTGGTCTGAGATCCATAATAAAGCTAAGCATTATTGGACCTTAGTATATATAAGCATTAAAAGTCACTAACAGTGAGAAAACTAATTACCTGAAACATCTTTTGAAAAACAACAGTTTAAAAATCCTATCAGGCCATGTGTGTTCACAGTCATTCAGATTAATTCATTCCAATTAATTCAGGAATCTTACAGGAACAAAACTTGCTAGAAAAAGCACTTGTAAAACATCATTATGCAGTTAATATGCAGCCCAAATAATCACTTCACAGGTTTTCTTTTGTCTGTCAACTCTAAAGTTCACATAAATAAACCCTGGATTACTTTTTCCACTTCAACAGTACAAAACCAATAGAGCTGTAGTGTAAGGGAAACATGTCAACCTTCCAGCCATGCCTGGTGACATCAAGGACCCACCAATGAACGAAGCAAACCTCTCTCCATTGCGTGGAACTGAACAAGGGCTGTAAATCTGAATTCCATTAAATATTTCCTTGATAATATACAATAAGTCTGCTTTCCTATAGAGGTGTAAAATATTACTACAAGCTACAAAAACCTCCACACTGGCTACTTAAGAAGTCGGATCCCTTTCATATGTTAAATGATGGACTTAGTCACATAGCAAGCACTGAACCTTTTCTAGAGAAACCTGTGTGGTATACCTGCTTTCTGCACACAAAGTGCTTCACTATGACTCCTCAATGAACTGCAGGGTCAGGCTGTAAAACCTCTCTTTCCATAATTTTTGCTGTTGCATGAGAGCATAAATCCATAAATCCAAAAGTTATATACAAATTCAGGATGTGGTGCCCCACCAATTTAGGGGGGAAGGCACTCCTTAGAGTCATCTAGTCCAACAAGCTCTGTGCATGGCCCATCAATAGCACCCAACACTGTTGGCCCAGACAAACACACTCAGAGGGTGCAGGTACAGCACAGGCCCAGCAGAGTCTAGAAACCAATAGTTTAGATTGAGTGTATTGACTAGTTTTGACTTTTTTTTCCCTTAACAGACAGAACTAACTGCTCTCATATTTTTTATATGTGAAAACTGGACTCTTCTGGCAGTGTCCCTCAGATGATACCTTCTTAGTCCTAAATTTACTGAATGATGTCAAGACAGTCATCGTCTCTTTCTTTTGTAGGATGTGATGACAGCAGATGAGGAGTCTGCAATGGATAGCAGCTTGTGGCCAAAATCCAGCCCAAGTGAGCTGCACTGGCTGCAGAGGATTCAGCCTAATGCTCATGATTCAAGTCAATATACCAGTCCAGAATACAGGATATAAGCCTTCACTGAAAGGATATGAGTGCTTATCAAGAGTGACCTGGTCCAGCAGGAAGAGGCTACAAAGCTCCTTCACAGAGGGATTCTCACTTCTGAGCTGACAAGAAGCAAGTCTGGAAGCTAAGGGGACCTTTATGGGGATTGCATTTCCACACAGCTGGGAAGAGCAGGAGCCTTGTGGCCCCTCTCCCACAATCCACACAGACCTGCTCCACCTCATGCCACCCACAAAGCTCTTAGCGCTGGGGAAAAGCCTTCCCCTCTGGAGGCTCTGCTCTGCTCCCCCCCTGAGCCGTCACATCCTTTGGACTTTCTCAATCAAAAGAGCTTTTGCCCACTTGCAGCTTTCTGGGGAGAGAGCATGCAGAAAGCAGTGCTGAGCAGCAGCCGCAGCACTGGCAGTGCCCAAGCTGTTGCCGGAGGGAGATGCAGTCCCTGGGGGGAACCAGCCCATCCCTCTCCCTGACTCACCTTGACACCAGGTGTGACATCCCACCTCCCCCCTGCTCCACGCCACAAGCGTGTGGTGCTCACACAGCAGAGATGTGGGCACTGAGCAGATGTCTCCACGTGGACACCAGGGCCATTGCCAGTGAGATCTTGCCCAACATCATGACATTTCATCTGAGGTGGGTTGACCCTCACTGGACACATGGTGCCCACCAAGCCACTCTATCACTCCCCCTCCTCAGCTGGACATGAGGATAAAAATGCAAGGAAAGCCTTATGGGACAAGATAAGGATGGCAGGAGATCACTTCACCAGTTACTGTCAGGTAAAACAGACTCAATTTGGGAAAATTAACCTAAATTATTATCTTTCAAATCAGAATAAGTTAATGAGAAATAAACCCAAATCTTAAAACACCTTCCTCCCACCCCTCCCTTCTTCCTGTGCTCAACCTCACTCCTGATTTTCTCTACCTCCTCCCCCTGATCAGAGCGGGGAGGTGAGGAATGGGGGTTGTGGTCACTTCAGCACCCGTTGTTTCTGTTGCTCCTTCCTCCTCACACTTCCCCTCTTCCAGCATGGGGTCCATCCTACAGAGACAGTCCTCCATGAGCTTCCCCAGTGTGAATCCTTCCCATGGGCTGCAGTTCTGCACAGTCTTCTCCAGTGTGGGTCCCTTACACATGTCTTTTCCACAGGGTGCAGTTGTTCAGGAACAGACTGTTCCAGCGTGGGTCCCCCACGGGGTCAGGAGTCCTGCCAGCAAACTTGTGTCTGTGTGGACTCCTCTCTCTCCACGGGTCCACGGGCCCCGTCAGGACCCTGCTCCAGTACAGGCTTCCCGTGGGGTCACAGCCTCCTAAGGGTGCAGCCACCTGCTCCAGCGTGGGGTCCTCCCTGGGCTGCAGGTGGAGATTTGCTCCACCGTGGACCTCCGTGGGTGCAGGGCACAGCCTGCCTCACCGTGGGCTGCACCACGGGCTGCCCGGGAATCTCTGCTCCGGCACCTGGAGCACCTCCTCCCCTCCTGCTCCCCTCACCTTGGTGTCTGCAGGGCTGTTTCTCTCATGTATTCTCACTCCTCAGTCCCAGCTCCTGTTGTGCAGCAGTTTTTTACCCCTGTTAAATATTTTATGAGAGAAGTGCTACCACTGTCACTGAGGCTTGTCCTTGGCCAGCAGTGTGTCTGTCTTGGAGCCAGATGGCATTGGCTCCATTGGACATAGGGGAAGCTTCTGGCATCTTCTCCCAGAAGCCCCTCCACTACCAAAACCTTACCACACAAACCCAATACAGGAGCATACAGGGACTGGTAATAGGAATCATGTTTATATTGTGGTTCAACTGTATTTGCTATATTGTGCTTGGGTTGTGATTTCAGTGCATTGCTGTATCAGCCTCCTAAATAAAATTTCCATGTGATGTTAAATATCTTCAAATAAGTAAATTTGCTTAAAACATTAAACTCTTCTCATGTGAAATATCTAAAAGAGTATTGGACCAGACCATCTGTCCACAGTAGATACTTCAGGAAATGAAAGGAAAGTCTTATGGCTGCTGCCCAGAGGTGCCAGGTGAGTGCCTGGCACAGGTGAGATCTCTGACAAATGTGCCCACCACCACCTGCAGAATTTGCCTTCACTCCCTCCCTGGCCAGACAATGCCTGCTCCTGACTGAAGCTTTTGTGTGTGTTGAAGCAAGTCATTAAATTACTTGGGGTGTCTTTCCACCATGTGGAACAGTGCCAGAACACCAGTGCCAAGCTGTGACTGGCAAGAAATGCTTCCATTGGATTGTCGTTGTGCCACCAAGTAAAATCTGCTGCAGGCCTTCAGTAGACTTGTTTTAGATGATATATACATGTGTACAGACTTTGTGTTTCTCTTCATTGTGGTCCCACAGATGCTGCTGCAGCTGGGTGGAACTGGTGCTCTTCTCAGTCACACAGCTGCTGAGAACTGAGATCCCTCAGAAGCCTGCCTTGCCTTCAAGCCTGGCTCCTCACAGAGGTGAAATTTATGGCAGTCTGCTTCCCAAGTCTCCCTAGGACGTTCAGGTTTCTCAGTTCTCATACAATTTCAGCACCAATCCATTAGGAGCACCTCCTGACTTCCTCAGAATTTCAAGCGTAAAGTGTGTTTCAATTTCAAGCTGCAGCAGTTTGAACTGAACAAACTGACACTGTGTATAAAGCTGAATTTTGCTGAAAGTTCCTATTGAGTTGACCTCATTATATAGTAACCAATAATGGGGAGAACAGTGATCAAGGTAATGCTGTATTTTCAATGTGTCTGAGCAGCCCCTGAGTGTTCCAGGATATACGTAAGTCTCAAAAGTAACCACTCTCGCTAATTACCACCTAAGGAGTTAAACAGGTGTGAGAGACTGAAAGAGTTAATGCCTCGAACACTGTGGCTGCACAGCGGGGTGCTCCGCAGCGGGAGGCCTGGTGCGGGGTCGTGATGCTGCGTGGGTCCATGCTGCTGCGCAAGGTGGCTCACAGAGTTCATTTGAGGAAGGGGCTTTGTGACTCTCCCCACAGTGGTACCTGTGCAGAAGATCGTGGGATATATAACCTGCAGAGGTGTTCGAGAGCCAGGTAAATCCTCACAGAGCGTGACTGTCGTGACGGAGAGGTGTGGATGGGCACCTGAGCACTGCCCTCTTTCTCACCTTGCGTGTAAATGAAGCCAGGAAAGCCGGCCCTTTTCCTCGCCTTACATGTAAGTGAACACAAGAGGACCTGCCACCCCTCATCCCGCATGCAAATGAGCCAACTTATTTAAGGAACAGCCAGCTGTATCCCTGTGTGCAGCCACCACCGTCTCAGACAAGATCAGGAATGGGACCAGACATCGCTGGAACTCAGGTGGTGATCAGGATCTCTCCTCTCCCTCTCTTGTAGGTTTATAGGTCATTCAGTCCTTCTTAACATAACAGGGTTTAATAGACACTGTTGAAAATTGTTTACAGAGGTTTAATGGGGTTTAATTAGGTTTAAAAGGCATAATTGGCTTCTGTTAAAATATTGCTTCTGCTGATAATAAATTATTCAATTGTTTGGTGTTATGTCACCTTAATTTAGCCCAAGAGTATCTCGAACATCCAATATCAGAGTGGGTTGTCCAGGATGGCCCTCTCTGACAATACCTGGCCTACCTATTCAGCTGGACTTATGTCCAGCTGCCCCTAGTCACACAAATCTTTGAGGACCAGGTAGAACGCAAGGACATTCATCTCTTACCAAATGAATTTCTGGCCTTGAATGCAACAACCAGTTGAATAAAATTCTAGTCCTTGCTTAATTAGAGTTCTTTTTCTATAGTGCAGATAATTAGGGGTAAATTTTAAAATGCAATGTGACATTCGCTGATTTCTTTTGAACCAGACTATCACTCTGTTTTGTAACTCTTGCCACTAACTGAATATTTTGGATGAACTATATAATTAGACAAAACTCTTCCGAAATAGTGACGAAAGTGTTAAAATAATTCCTGTCTTTTTTTTTTTTTTTTTAATGTTGTTCTTTGTTCATTACTACTATTATTCTGTACTGCTATTGCAATTACTAAAGCAGTTAATACCTATCTGGATGACTTAATTTTCTGAGTTGACTCATATTGCACAAGAGATGAAGCAAAAAATAAAAAGGCTAAAGGGACATGTCAAATGAAACTCTTTGGGCTCATCACGCTCCCAATACATCATATTTCTAATTATTTATTTTAATGTAAACAATAATAACTATGAGGGAGTCTTATTGTCCTAACACATAAGGAAGAATTCTCAGGAGCTTTCAATGATCATTCAGATACAAATGGAGCCAGTCCATTCCTATAAAAGAGTTTATTGTCTTTCACTGCTTTCAAATCAAGATGTCAGGAGCCTCCAAAACACTCAGTAGTCTTGTTCCTTTTTCTAGAAATATGACAACAATTAGGCTATTTTTGGATGAGTCAGAGAATGTAAAATTATGGAAAGACAAACCTCAGAAACATAACAGAGAAGACCCTGTTCACCTCTCACATTTTATTAGATATTTATTTACCAGTTAAAGAAGTTAAGCACATCTTTAATCAGAACACCAATGGTATAGTCTTATCAGTGTAATCTGACGTGTTTCAGTGATTTACCAACTTGAAAAACTAAATAAGGCTACCTTCATCTTGTAATAAAATCTTATCTCATCATATCCAATCTACTGCTATTTGGATTTAAGTGTATTGTCCACTGTAAAAAAACAAACACTGAAGGTTAATAATACACTATCAGTTTAGTTGTGTAGATTAAAAGAGGGTTGTATATTAAATATGAATGCTCTGCTGCAGGTGAACGCTGAGTAACAATACCATAATTTTGTTTTCAGTAGTTTGTTGAGTAGAATTATTTAGGTCATTTTTTTTTTTTTTTTTCCCCATCAGTTTTATGCTAGCAGCAATCTTAAAGGATTTCAAGGTTGCCATGAAATGTTAATTAATCCTGCATGTTTCACTGAGCACATAGCAAACAATGACTTTGACTGATATAACTGTACAGGAGTGGATGTTTTAATTAACCGTGGGTAAGTATATTAAGAGAAGAAAGTACTGCACAACGGAACAGCTTCAAAAGCAGAGTTAAATATTTTCCATTAATTTTGGAAGAAAGAGTTCAGTCCTTCTGGCAGTGCCTTTCTCAGCCTTGAAAAACCTGTAACCACTGGACTTACACACAGGACCAGGTTTTCCAGATTCATTTACTCCAAGGAAGCTGACTGGGTCAAATACAACCCCTCCCTCCCCTAACAAGATAGGCAGGGGAACGGCTTGGTTTTTGTCCAGATTTGGTTTAGGAATTAACACTGAACTATTCCATACCAGAAAGCCCAAAGCCCTTCTAAACATGCCCCGTTCTGCCCCAGATTTATAGTTTTCATGGAAATATTATACAGAGGGAGGGAGTGTTGATAGCTGGTGAGCCAGGTTTCTTAGGAAGGTGATCTTTGCCCCTCAAAACCTGTGTGGCATCACATGGAATTTTAAGCCCTTGAATTCCTTTTTCATTTGATCTGGTGTCAAGTCTGTGCCTCCATGGCTGTAGGCTTTGATTCAGCTAGGAATTGAAGCATAAATACTGCTTTGCTTTTTTCTCCTGGACATATTTCTGGGCTTGAATTTAAGTATATATCTCAAGGATATAATACCTCTGTAACAGCCAGTTATCGTAAAACATATGTCCTTTTCATTCTTGTATATTCCCTTTCCTTACCCTCTCACTCCCTGTTATTGTAATATTCAGTGTTGTCATAATGAAATCCAGATTCACCTGAGCTAACACTTGGATGACAATTTTTAAAATTTTATTTTTTAATGTCCTTGTAGTTATTTTCTAAACATATCACGGAGAATTTTGCCTAAGGGTTGTATCAGCCGAACAGCCAACATTTCTCATCAAGGAATGCTACTGAAAGGGCAAGAAATGCAAATCTGCAAAGCACTGAATAATTACAGTTGCAGAGGGGAGGTTCTTTCCACAGCTGTCTTACCACCCACATAGACATTGATATACTAAGTTACAGTTGAGAAAAATCTTTGCAAAAATTGTTATGATAGCTATATAAACTTCCCATTTCTTTAACTCCCTTTGTTGTCAGCATTGTATCATAAATACTACAAGACAAGAGACACAGATTGCCAGCATAGACAAAACGTTGAACAGTTGTTGGCTCTTTTGCTTCCTGTCCTCACCTGGTAACCAACAGTTAGACCTAAAAACTAACGTCCAGCTCAGGGCCTCAGCACTATTAACAGTGCAAACATGGTTTTGGTCGTACAAAAGCGGACTTTTCACTGGCTGTCTGAAGTTCCAGCTAAGTACCTTAAAACATAGCTGGGGGTTCTGTTGTTTTTTAACCCCACATTTCCAAAAAATTTATGATGTGATTTTTTTTTTTTTTTTTCTTTTAGGTGTTCAGGGGTGGTGGGATACACACTCTCCTTAAGGGTCATACACATCACAGTGATTGTACAGCTCCTAATGTGGAACATGCACAGGAGATTATGACGTGAATCAGAGCCTGTATAGCTGATATGAAAATACGTACAGCTGGTGATTCCTGGATTCCTACAGCAAACAAAGTATCCAAAATATCCTATGCACATCAAAATGCACCGCTGTTCCAGAGAGTGCTACTCACAAAGGGAAAGTAATTTTGGAAAGGCAAGGTGCATGGTGAGGTATCACAGGTGCATTAGTCAGGACTCCGGTTTCAGACTGGTGGGAGACCAGCCTTTTTGAGAGCAAGTAATGGATAGGGCTAGTTTTGTTCTTTTCTCAAGAGAGACACATTATCCAAGGAAAGAAAAGGAACTAGGATACAAAACTTTTCTTTTGGCTATTCAGTTCTGATGGTGAAACTTCTCAAAACGTATCTGTTTTTAAAGAGTTCTAGCTTTGAAGAACCATTTGGGAGTTGGACTAGATGATCCTCATGTGTTCCTTCCAACTTGAGATATTCTATGATTTGAAGGCACTATGATGTTAGATGCATTTTTGGCTATACAGTGTAATTCAGGCAAATAAAACCTGTGAAGAAATACATAGAACAAAGAAACTTAAACACATATCTTGTCGTGTTGTAAGCACCTCAGCACTTACAAATGGCTCCCTTTGAAGCTCATGGTCCAATTCCGACATCTAGGGTGTTCCCACATATCCAAGGCTTTTCTCCTCCTAAAGTCAACTTATTTTTTCCTTCGTTCAGTTAAAAAGAGTTACATTATTGCATTGAGCTGCCCTTTCTTGCTAAGTTCCTTCTCTGAGAATTAATTCAGATCCCTGTCTGGCTCTTTTCAATTTGTTCATGAGGCATCACAAAATTTTCCACTGAGCATCCAAAATCTATTTATATTTTCTTTCTGGCTCAGAACCTGTCCTTGCAATGCCTGTTTTGAGACCCAATTTCTTTCTATGAACCTGTAACAAAAGTATTTTAAAACACTAATTTAGGTTATATACGTGATAACTACTGGCTGTTTTAATCAATAGTGTCTGAGAATAATAATTTGTGCTATTTCAATTGGTTCATTAGCTTTTTCATTGTTGAATAGTTGGTGGGAAACACTGACATTTAAATAATAATAATAATATTTATTTCTCTCTTTAAAATTCTGGTTTTATAATTTTAATTAGTTCTTCAAAAGCTAATTCAGCCTGGGCAGTGCCTTTGAGATAACTGTTTGGAGAGAACTGATAATGAGCCTTGCTCCTGACTGTCAGAAAAATTGAATGAACCCAGAGGAGAATAGTGGACTCCAGCAACTCTATATGAGTCATAAATCGAAATCATTTATTGCCAATACAAGTGCGTTTATATATTTTCCTAGCAAATGATCACACATAAACAAAAAGGCTTGATTGGTTACATGCATTCTTCATACACTGTCCACATGCCTAAGACTAACATTTGATTGGTCATTACCCTCTGTCCATAATACACCAGAGAACTCATTGACTACAAGTTAGTTACTGCTGTCCTAAGCCTATTGGTTAATTAAATCTTACAAGCACAAACACAATGTTCTATACACTTTTAGCTCAAGGTAGGAAACTTTCCACTGTTTAAGAAATGACCAGATGTTTTCCATTAACTGTTACCTTGCATGTTTTCTTCAGACAAAGCTCAGCATCCTTATCTTGTTTTTCTACATTCCTGTCTGCTGCTCCCAAGACTTCTGTCCGACCAAGGTCAAGATGTCCTCATCATTCACCAGCTGCACAGCACCCTCAGTTCTTCTTCCTCTTTTTGCGTCCCTTTTGCGATGTAGACAAAGTCTTGCTCTTGTCCACTGTGGCCACTGTCCTCCAAAAACAATCCCACAGAACCCCACCTGCCTCACCTGAGGGTGGGCTTGGAAAAATGTCTCTTAATTGTGTTAGCATTATGGACCTTGTGGTCCGTAGCTCCTGGAAGATCCAAAATCCTCTTGTCAGATCAGAATTAAATTTTTACCTTCTGCACCCCTGACAGCTGTGTGGCTTATGATGGATCAGAGGGAGGTAAAGTTATGAATTCATCAAGTCCAGAACAATTTTCTGTGTGAGAGCTTATGAGAATGTGCGGTGTTCTGCAACCATAAAAAGGCTTTAAGTACACACCATCAGTCTGCAACAGAAGCACAAAAGGAATGGAAGCAGAATAATTATTTTCCCTACACACAGGCATGTGTTGCTTCATGATAGCTGCTTCTGTATTTTAGTGGGATAAGGCTGAAGCAGTAACATAAAAGGACTGTGGTAACTAGGGACTGGACATACAGGGGACACATGGAGTAACTGAGATGTGGTCAGACTGCAATGTGTGTTGCGATGGATGGGTACAAGCCCTCCAGCAGACCCCTGTAGGGGTGGTGAGGAGGGATGGCCCTCCACGCGAGGGAGCAGCTGGGGTGTGTGGGGCTCCTCTATGGGATGGGTGGCAGGTGGCAAGATTGACGAGGTCAGGGCTGGGGGACAGGCCAGGGACAAGGGTGACACAGCAGGGTGGGGGTAGGGTGTTACCAACCTCCTGGCTGGGGAGAAGGGGACAAAGAATATGAGAAAGTCTCTGGTCACTCATCCCAGTTCTCCTGGGAGACTTCAACCTCCCTGACATTGGCTGCAAGGGAGATACAGTGGGACATGAGCTGCCAGGGAGATTTCTAGAGGGTGTCAGGGGTAACTTTGTGATATAGATCCCGGAGGGGCCAAGCAAGTATGCTGGGTTTCTGTGGTGGGGGCTTTGGTAGTGGAGGAGGGGGCTATAGCTTGGCCCCTGTGAGAAGCTTCTCAGAAGCTCCCCTGGCTCCAAGTCGGACCCACCTCTGGCCAGGGCTGAGCCAATTAGCAATGGTGGCTGCACCTCTGCAAGAATGTCTTTAAGAAGGGGAACCTGAGAGGGGGTTGGGACTTGTGAGGAGGAATTACAAGAAGGACATATATGCGAACACCCAGATCAGTGGAAGGAAGGATAAGGAAGCGAGGAGGTGCACCAGAGCAGAGACCCCTGTATCCCACAGTGAGACGGCAGGGCTGCCCACCCTGCCACATGTGGTGTGCTGCAGTGGGGCAGAGGCTGACCTGAAGCCTGAGGAGGATCCCATACCAGGACAGGCGTCTGAACTTAAATGAGGCCGGGACCCTGAGGGGAGAAGTGGCCCCCACTGTTGTGGTTCGGTGCTGGGAGGACTGCAACACGCGGGGGGACCCACACCGGAGCAGCGTGGGAACGGCTGCGGCCTGTGTCACCAGAGAAGGTTTGTGGAAGACGGTCGGCAGTCAGAGCCCCATGGAGCAGGGGAGGGGTGTGCGGCGTTCACCCCACCTCCCAAGAAGAAAGGAGCGGCTAGCTGGCTGTGACCCCCATCCCCTGCCCCTGCACCGCTGGGGGAGGAGGGAGAGAGATGGGGAGCAGAGCTGACCCCAGGAAGAAGGGAGGGGTGGGAGAGGTGCTTTTGGATGTGGTGGTGCTTCTCACTGTCCCACCTTGTCTGTTAAGTGTTGGTTTTGTTAGTGTTTGAATTAAAAGTGGTGTTCCTTTTCTTCCCTTAATGAGTCTGTCTTTTCCCCGTGACCATAATGGGTGAGCCCTCTCTCTCTGTCCTTATCTCAATTCCTGAGCCTCTTACCTCATTTTTTCCTTCCCAGTGCTCTGAGGGAAGTGGTGAGTGAATGGCTCTGTGGTGCTCAGTTGCCCTCTGAGCTCAAATCATGACAGAAAGGATGCTGGTCAACAACAAGGAGGAGGTGGTGGGTGAGGTGGTAATGGAGGGCAGTCTTGGCTGTAGGGACCATCAGACAGTGATGGTCACGATCTGTGGAGAGTGAGGATTACAGAGTAGCAGAGGACAGACCTCAGACTGTAGAAAGGCAAAATTTAGCTTGTTCTAAAGAAAAAAGAACGAAAGATGGAAAGATGTACAATGCAAGGGACAATTTTCAAGGGCCTCAGCAAAAGAGCAGACATAACACTTTTCCATGGGACAGAAGTTTTGTCGTTCTGATAACTTCAGAGTAAAAATCAAATAACTACATTATATGAAGCAAAATGGAAAATCCTGTCACTGGTTTGAGATCTGGACCTTTTTATTTTGGAGTACATTCACCTTAAATTGTATCTCTCTAAAATGTTATGCAGAAATATGGCAATTAGTGTTCAAGTACTTTATTTCTTTGTTCCTTGCAGTAGGCTGAGCTCCCTGATTAACATACCCACCCATGACACACAATCAGCAGGTGCCTCCAATGGTGCATTACATATCTCTGTCAGGAAATACTGAAGTACTTCAGAAGTAAACTCGTCAAAGTCCTTACCACCTGAAAAAGAAGGAGACACATATTACAACACCCATAAGTGTCCATGATGCTTTAAAAGAGAGATGCAGTATGAAAAATGTTGAATTGTTTCAGGTGCAGGCAAAATAAAGCTCCAAACCAAACAAACCTTCCAACAAATATTTCAGTTCACGTCAGGCTGAGAAATGAAAATACTTTGCTGTTTAGTGAATTCAAAAATTGTACCTAGGAAATATATTTTTTAAAATGCAAATATATTTTCTATTGATGTTTTTTTCCTAGTAGTTCCCAGATGGTCTTTACTGACGTGCGGAAACAAAATTTACAACTCACAGAGTTATAAAGCAGGTATGTTTATTGCAGCGCTGGGTGCAAGGGGCATCGCTCCTCCAAGCTTGCACGCCGTATCATGAAGCAGGCATCATTTATGATACAAAAAAATGCATATTTATTAGTACAGGCTGGGTTATTACAATTAGTTCTAAGAATAGGTGTGATTATTATAATTATTTCCGGGAACTCAATATCCTAAGTCTCCTCTTGCCGCATGCGTACTGCCATCTGATGGTCGTGGGCTGGGGTCTTTTGGAGGAAGGCTTGTGGTCTTCTTCACCATGTACTCTTCACCTTTATCCCAGAATGCTGAGTTACTTCAGACAGTAACCACAAAACTGGCTCCAACCAGATGTCTCCTTGCAGATGTCGTAATTAAGGGATGGATATCCTGTTATCTTTCAAGGCGTCTTACGACAAAAGTTTCCTATCATCTTTCAAGGTCCCTTATAGTGAAGTTTCTCATTATCTTGCTGACTCATTCGTCAGGGTGACAATATTTTACTAAGTGTTCACTTTCCCATATCATTATTGGATACTAATTTCCTAGAAAACATTGGTGAGATACTGCTAACCCCCTTAGGTTATGATGAAAATCTCATTGGAAATAATGGAAAAATAATTTTGGTTTTACACATACTTCTGTACTTGGAAGAAATACGCATACCCCTAGGAACTGTATCCATTCTGATTATATTCAATTTACTCAAAATGATGATTGAAATTACTCTTATCTGATGTGATTTATGTACACATTTATGGGTTGCTATACCTAATACTGATGATACACTCCTGTTAATAAATACTTGTTTGGAAAACATGCCTTCAGATCCAAGCTTCTGAGGATGGTAATGAAAGCTGTGCTTTGGAAATGGGACATTTCTTCACGTCATTAGAGATTCATAAATCTCAAAGTTCTTAATGGTTTTAGTTAATTTCTAATTTTCATAAGCTAGCAATATGTCTAAACCCACAGCTGATATATACTGTGTAAATGTCATCTTGTCTTTCTTATTCCAGCAACAGCTCATAACCCACCAGATTTCTTTTGGCCTTTAAATCAAAGCTGTCTTTAAGGGTCACAGTCTTCAATTTACAGTTCTTGAGGGTTTCATCAGAACAATACTCCACAAAATGGATCAATTTCATTCCCTATTTCCCATCTTGAGTACTACCTCTAAAAGAGCTGCCCCTGCCATGGAGGAGGGAGTGTACTCCCATGGGATCCCCCTTCCTCAGATAAACAGGTCTCTCCTTGACAAGTAAAAAGCTCCTCTGCTCTCTGAAGACCTTCCGTATTTACTAAACAATGAAGCATTTTAGTGAAAAGAATTAGATAAAAGCAGTAATGAAACACCAGGTTACCGTTTACCATGGAAGGATAGGTGGGCAGTATCAATCAATGTCTTTGTTTTCTAATTAGATTATCTGCCATCAACCAAAACAAACTTTAATTCATAATTTAAGTTTGCCACTGTTTGGCCATAAGATGACACAGGCAAGGGTTTTTTTTGGTTGCAAATTTACTACAAACTCATGGCATTCCCTCTGAGTTTAATATGGGTATGTACACTATAAGTTGTTGTAAATGATCCTACAAACCATAAAAAGTGTGATCTTGTTTATATACTTCCGCAGCAATGCTTCTTTCCTCAAAAAAAAGAACAAAGTAAAATTTCAAACATAACCTTTTAGAACTCCCTACAGAACAAATGAAATCAGTATATTACTCAATATATAGTGAATTTACAGAAACTAAGGGGAAATAAGAATTATTTTATAAATGCTTATGATAACTTAGCCCTAGTATTTCTTAAAATCTCTTCCATTACGTTGTTTCCTCTCTAATATGAGAAAACCACAAAAGAGAAAGTGGAGGTTGGTTGCAATAACTGTGCATTGCACTAGCTTTAAATAACTGAAAGAATGGGATTTGCTATCAATATTGTTACACTGGCATCTGTGCTGGTCACTGCTGCCTGCCTAGCATAATTAGGGAGTACTGGTTGCTCCTTCCCATAGACAAACATTTTGATCAACCACTTAGCTTTTGCTGACAACTGCCTCTTGCAGACAGGAAGGGTGGTTAACTCGGGATGTCTCTTAGGTATGTCTTGATCTGGGAGAACACAGGTAATTGGTGTTCAAATCACTAAACCTTGATGTGAGTAAACTATTTTTGAAAGCCAATTAGCTTTGTTTTAAACAACTAAGAGTCAGTTAGAACATCTTATTTTGTCTCAGATTTTTTTTAAAAAAAGAAAACAAACCAACAGAGATGGTTCTATCTTACTCTCTACAGAAACACATCATCCTGAGGTAGAAAACTTCCCTGTATATTTTCAGGATTAACAAGACAAGCAGATCTACACTTGTAGTTAAGATTAAATGACAGAAGGACTACTTGCAACAAATGGGTCTCTCCAAGCCCCTCCTGAAGCAGTCAAAAAAAGTTGTAGCATTTTGTTGTTCTAAAGAGTCTGAAAGACATTTATTTTTATGAGACTCTCCCCTTGACACATATGTCATAAGGAGGACTAGCATCCCAGAGGATGTATATAACTCAGACCTTATCCTTAAGGTCTTTCACAGCCACTTTCCATTCCCCTGATGCCTTTCCTCTTCATGCACACACAGATGCCAGACAGTGACAATTAAGAGCTTTATGTTTTGATCATTCTCCAGAAGTAGCCCTAGGGTGGAGATCTGTAGGTTTTTACTTATCCTGTCTTAATTGCTGTTGGGAAGATAGGGATGTAATTTGTCTGCCTTGTAACAGAAGAGACAGCTGAGAGTCACAAAAGGTTACAGCCTGAGGAAAAAGGTGAATGGGGAAAAACAGTTTCTGCTGGATGTTTCTAAATAAAGTTTTCTCCCTCTCAACACATGCACACATGGAGAACTATGCAAATGAGAACAATTTTATGACAAGCATATTAATGTTACCTTAATTTGAAAATTAAATTTGCCTGAAATCGTAAACCAAATTATGTGTAATTTGAGCAGCCTAAACAGAATAAAACTTAAGAGACACACTGATTTGTCCTCATCAGCTCTCCCAGTGGATGAGTAAAATAATCAGATTGTAGCTGCAGCCTTGCTAAAGCTGTTATAGCATCCCATGTACCTCTGCACTGCCCTGCTGTTCCACAGACCTAATTTTTGCCAAGCCAGCCACCTCTCCCTGTGTGGGAAGCTACAATCTGTAACATCAGGTTAACTAGAGGAAAAAAACCTAAGATGGTGCCTTCAATGACAGAACATTGTTTTGGCCTCACTGGTGAAGAGAAATTAAAAAAAGGAGGTGGTGGTGATGGGGATATCTCAGGATTTTAATCCTTCCCTTTGATAATCTCCTTTTTAGCCTGACATTTTAAGTACAAAATAAACAGTTTACATTTGTAATCCTCCCACTGCCACCTAGTTTCTGAACTGTAGATTGAACTTTCAACAGCATTTGATAATGGGAAAAATTCAAAGATTTTACACATTCTCTTATAATAAAGCAGAAAAGGAATGAAGAGGGAGACTCTATTGCTTCAATAAAAGACAACAATCTAAGTTCTGTTCTTGGTACATGAAAAAGAATTCAAACAGATAAAATATTATGAATGCCCCCTCTCTGCCAAAGCAATGCTGAGACTTTGATAGATAAGAGAGAATCCAACTGTGAAATCTTCCAGCAACGCCATGCCTGATGGGTGCTGTTCCTCGTGCCCTGGCTGGGTGTTGTGTACTCTTAAACAACTCATGCACCCCAAGAACTACTGGCAAACTGACAATGCGCCTGTAATATAATACTTGAGCCAATATAGCAATGCACTTGGCATTATTAACTGTAATATACCTCCAGTTATTTTATAAATAGGGTATTGCATTTTATGGAGAGAATGATGAAACGTTTGATTTTCCTTGACACAATTTCTAGATTTGCAAACTTTAAAGTTTCCAGCAGAGTCTGGGAAATTCCCTGTGCTTCAACTCTCTTATAATCACTTGTACTTAGCTGTTCTGCTCTCTTGGGCAGATGAACCTCTGATTTATGCTTCCCCATCACAAGAACCAAAATAAGAACAAAGTTAAAAGAAGTTAGTCTTGTTGGTTTGTTTTTTTTTTTGCTTGTCTGTTTACATGCTGGTTCTTTCTTGCAACTTCACCAGTAGGCCATAATACCTTGCATTAGAAACTGCATGAATGGAGAATTAAAAAAAAATATATAAGTCAGAAAATATTTTCTAAACCAGAAAATGTCAAAATAAAACAACAAAAAAATATTTTTTCCTTTCTACTAATTACAAAGAAATGAGATACAAGAAAATAATTTTGGATTGACTCAGCATGCGACAAACCTCTTATAATAATCTTGTGTTTAACACATTCACCATCTTCCTTCTATCCTTAAAGGTATGTAAGCTGTGAGCTGACAATACTATTTCAAAGGGAATACAGAAGACATTTCTTTTTTCCCTTCTGCAGGATAATGTGGGAAAACACTATTTTGTAGTTTGCATCTCTGCCCAGAAATTGACTGAATGTCAGCAAATGTTATCTACATCCTTAATTCTCCATTTTTTTCTACAAATATTCTTTCCATTTGAAGTCTGAAAGGAAACACACCTTGAAAATTCTAGATTGGTCATTGTTCACTGCTGTCTACTTTCTAGACAGGCATCATTAATATAAAAAGCAGAAGAAAGTTATCGAGAAAATGCAGCCTGACCTGAAGAAGTTACAGCTTTAATGAGGATGGTGGCAACATGAAACTTCATGAGGAAACTTTCTGGAATGTCCACTTGATATGGACAGTCTTGCCCTGTGCTGGTAACAAAAGAGTTCAAGCATCCTCATGTATGTATAAAACACTGTCTTTGTTTGTTTGTTTCTCCCAGGTTGTCCAGTTCTCAACATCATTCAAAATGCACCTCAAGTCCATCGGAATTGTTCAAGCATGTTCTATATACTTTTGCAAACCTCTTTGTCCTTCTCTCCACTACCTGTGTATTGGGCTATAGGGCAACACGTCCCACATATGTCGTAGAATCGTACAGGGAACATTGAAAGATCTGGTCCAAAGTTTTGTGGGAAAAGGAGCCTATGTGAGGTTATCTAGCAACCCTGTCCAATTGCATCTTGAAAACTACCAGCAATGGGAACTTGTCCTGGGTTTGAGTGAGTGGTGAGGTTTTTTGATAGCAGGGAAGGGGGGCTATAGGGGTGGTCCCCTGTGAGAAGCTTCTCGAAGCTCCCCCAGCTCCAAGTCAGCTCCACTTTTGTTTGGAAAACTGATCCAATCAGCTGCACCTCTGCGATAACGTATTTAAGAAGGAACGTGGTGACATGCAGTCAGACTTGTGAGGAGGAGTTGCTGCAGCTGCATGAACACCAAGGTCAGTGGAGAAACGGAGGAAGAAAGGAGGGGGGAGGTGTGCCGGAGCAGAGACCCCCCTGTATCCTGTGGTGAGACGGCAGGGCAGCCCCCCCTGCCACCCATGGAGATCTATGGTGGAGCAGACACTGATTTATGGCCAGTGTTTTTCCCCTGGATGATCAAGGTGCTGTGCCCGAAGAAGGCCGGGGTCTTGTGAGAAAAAGTAGACCCTGCTGTTGTAATTCAGTGCTGGGAGGATTGTAGCATGCGGGGGTGTCCCACGCCGGAACAGCTTGGAATGGGCTGCAGCCGTGGGAGAGAATCCAGTCGGAGAAAGTTGGTGTGCCACCACTGGAGCAGTGTAAGGAAATTCTGCGGCCCATGGGAGGGACTCACGTCAGAGATGGTTTGTGGAGGACTGTCTCCTGTGAGAGAAAGCAAGAGAAGGGAGGATTGAGCGGCTGCCAACCAGGCTCAAACCACGACAGAACTCTACCATGTTCCTGGGAAGGTTGTTCCAGTGATGGATTGTTCTCATTGCAAAAAATGTCTCAAGATAGAACCTCATCTAGTGCAACTTGGACCCATTGGCCCTTGTCTTCTACATGTGTCTCCTTGTGAAGAGAGAGCCTCTGTCCTCTTCGTAGCTGCCCCTTAAGTACTAGAGTACTGTAATGAGGTCCCCTTTGACCCTTCTCTTCTCCAGGAAGAAGAGGCCTAACATCTTCAGTCTTTCCTCATCAGTCATGCTCTCCAGCCCTTTGATCATCTTCATGGCCCTCCTTTGGACTTTCTTCAGTCTGCCCATATCTTTCTTGAATGATGGGGACCAGAACTGGCCACAGCACTCCAGGTGCAGCCTGACAAACGCTGAGTAGGGTGGGATGATCACATCTCTATCTCTGCTAGTAATGCCCCTGAGGTTGTAGCTCAGGATTCAATTTGTCTTCATTGCTGAAGCAACATGCTGCTGACCCATGTTCAGCTTGTTGTCCACCAGGACCTCCATCTCCCTTTCAGCAAGGCTGCTCCCCCACTACTCAGATCCTAGCCTGTACTGGGCTCTTTGGTTATGTCATCCCAGGTGCAGGACCTTGCACTTGGCTTTGTTCAGCTTCATGCTGTTCTTTCCTATCCAGCCTGTTGGGGTCTCTCTGTAAGATGGCTCTCCCTCCTGATGTGTCCACCTCACCACCCGCTTTGGCATCATCAGCAAAGTTGGTGGGGGTGTTTTCAATCCCATCACCCAAAGAGTTTATGAAGATGTTGAACAGTGTGGGTCACAGTATTGACGCCTGGCAGAACCCCACTTGAGACAGGCTGCCAGCCTGAGGAAAACACCTTGATCACTATTTATTCTACTCATCAGTTTAAAGATGTACACAACTCTCATGACGAGCCAAGTGTGTGTGAGATGGGTTTGTGAGTTTTTTCATATCACTAACTGCTTATTCTTTGGGAAGAAGACAAGCTCCATAGGTGCTTTTAGTACAGTTACAGACTAGATAAAAACTGTACAGGTGTAACACAGTGGCACATCAACAGCGATAAAACAGCAAGGCCTCAGGGCTAAAGCAACAGACCAAAGCCTAAATTCTAAACAGATTTCCCCCATTAGCTCATGAAGCGTCTTCTCTGGATTTCCATTTCCTTGGTGATGAAATGGTTGTGATGATGCTCACTTGCTTTATAAACTGCTTTCTGCAGATGGAAGAGGCTATATAAGAGATAGGTGACCTTGCTATGGAATGGGTCCTCAAGCTGTGCCCGAGGATGATTCCATTTTTCCTGATTTTTATTTGCATAATCCAGAGAGTATCTGTATATTAGCTACTTTATGTCTGGAAATGTATATTCTTCCAGGGCGCTGATTACTTTCTAAGTTGGGTAGTTACTGGGAGCAAGTGCAACTCTCTGGTTATCAGTGTATGGAGAACATGGAAAGAAAGACAAGCCAGAGTGCAGAGATTGTTGCTGAAACAACTCCCTTTTCAGCCTCAGATCTCACTGATCAGCTGATCACTTCTTGTATGAAATCATTACTGGCTGAAGTCAGATAGTATAATGTTGCTCACTGCACTATCAGCTGGAGCTAAATATACAAAATCAGCTGTTTGTCCGTATTCTAAATTTCAGGTTCTATTGTCCATATGACAAGATACTTTCAAGTTTTGTTTTGTTTTCTTTTTTTTTAATATCTCAAACCATCTTCTGTATTTATGGGATAGCAAGCCATACATGTCTCTTTCTTGGGATTGAAGTGATTTGTAAGTGCTATCACTTTCAGTACAGAGTAAATAGAAAACTTTAAAATATGAGTAACTCACAAACTACAAAAGTGAAAGGCACTCATTTTAAATATTTTGGATCAGGAGAAAGCCTCTGTCATTTGTTTTCCTCCCTATAGCTTTAACTCTGTTTTGAGAGCAAGGATCACCACAGTTCTTTACTTTCCTAAGAAATTACCACTGAGAAAAATACACAGGTCCTTCTGAAAATGAATTGAGATATATGTTATGTAAGCATGGCAGAGGAGCCTGCTGCTCTTGGGAGAGGCTGTGCCATGCTGCAAACATGCATGAAGGAGTGAAAGTTTTAAGTGTGTTTTTGGAAGCTTTTCCCCTTTGCCTCCCCACTCCATCTATCTGAATACCTTGTACAGGACTGGAGCAGCTCAAACTTCACATAAACGTAAAAGCTGTGGGATCTCTTCTTCTTAACACGGACATTTAACCTCTACCCTCATTGTATCCAAGCAGCTAATGGTCCCTGGATTATCTTTTAAAGAGGGAAAGAGCTTGAACCTTTTCCTACATATGAGGAAGTGAATCACAGAGCAAGGAAGGGCTACTCTTGAAGAGTGCTGAAGTGAATCCAGAACCCAAGAGCACAGTTTCACAGGATCAGTGGTCTGGCTTATGACTGGGGTATTGTCGAAATGCATCCCCTTTCAGCCCCCTTCCAGTACCACGTTGTTTTACTTGAGGTGGAGCCAAGTGCTCCTGTCAGTAGGCTAAGCTGATTCAGCTCACAGCTTGATCTAGAAATAATGAAACTTTGATGGTTGAACTGACTTTCACAAACATCACTGAAATGGATTTTTTCCCATCTATTTGAAAGCTTTAGTACTGTGGTAGAAGTGAACATTTTAGCAACCCTAATTATATCCTTATGGCAGAAAAATGTTCCATGACCGCTTTCAAATGCCACAGATTTCAAGATGTGCTCTCATTAGTGGACACAAGACATCCAAACCGAGGGAAACACAAATTTTCATGTTAGTATGATCACATGGCAAAGTAAGCTTACCTTAGACAGGTAATTTCTTGCTAAAATTCCTTTTAATAAATAAAGATTTAAAATATTAAGCTCAATATGAACATGTAGAATGAATAGAAAAAAATACATACTGTAGTCTGATACAGAGCTTTCCCCTCACTCTCCCCCATATATCTCCTGTTGTACTGTCTTTCTGTATCCTGCAAACCCTCCTGCGATCAGCCTTGGTCTGCAGGTGTGGGACAGAAGAACAGGTTGTGTCTGTGCTGTGTTTCAGACACTCACACTCCTGTTGCATTTGTAGCTTCTGGAGGTATATCTAGATTTAGCTGTGGACTTGGGCATGGCATGAGGAAAACAACTCGGGCCCCACACTAAGGTTTGATGTGGGTCTAACCACGTCTTTATGATGGTGAATGGTTAAAAAGCAGAGCAACTCACACAGCTAGTGCTGCATATCTGATCATTAACCAATACAGTGCAAACAAGTCGGCCCCATGTCCCTCCAGAGAGGACTTTGGCACCACTTATGACAGTGACAATTTAATCTGGTTGGACACTCTGAAGCAAAAAAGATGAAGAGATCTGAGTCAGGCATGGTGCCAGGGTTTTGATTTTCTTTGCAGTTTCACCAATAGCTGCTGTACCAATTGCCATGTGTAGTCATGGTTGGTTGTGGTGACAGAGAAAGTCTGTGGAATTGAAACCACATTGTCTATGCCTCGGCTACTGCCCTAAACATTTGAGAGTCTGAAATAAAAAGGGGCCCAAACAATAGGCGTCCAACCAAGGTGGACTTCTGAGTGAATTCCCTGACCAGCAACCAGCATCTTATCAGCAGCATGAAGCAACCAGCAACTTATCAGCATGAAATGCAACTCTGGGAACAATCCCTGGGAACTATAAGTAAACAACAGGAAGTAACTGTAAACCTCAAATGTAAAGAAAAACGGAGACTCCTCAGACATGCCCAGATCCTGGCCAGATCCGGACACGCCTGAGTGAGGCATGTCAATCTACCAGATATCTCCTGTACATTTTGTATAGATTTGTTTGTTAAACTGTTCAAAAGCCAGACCCTCTCACAGCACAGACAGAGACCTCACCTGTGAGTGGACGCCCTGCGTGGGACTTCCCAGCTGCCGGGAAAGGCTCTGCGACCCTTCGCTGTGACGGGGCTCCCCAGCTGATGCACGGGTCGGGGTGATGGTAAAGTATGAGGGAAATTGGTGATGTATCTTTCTTAATCACTATAGCTAGCTTTATGTAGTAATGACTAGGTGCATTACCTTGCTTATTCTTTCTGCTGCTTTAAACTAAAGTAAAATAAGCCTATTTCTTTAGCTTGGTGTCTGTGTCCTTTGTGTTAACCCTGTCAATTGGCAAAACATAGTCACACTTTTTTGCTAGAACCCAGTGCATGGGTTGAAGACATCTTGCAGCTACATTATTGTGAAATACCCCTTTGATCATATATAGAGATATAAGGCCTAAAAATGTGAAAATCTGCATAAGATTGTGCAATACATCAGAAAATGCCACCTCTCAAAGACCACCATCCTGAGCCAGCTGTATCCTCTCCATGAGGGATCTCCCCGGGGAACGGGAAAGCGGAGGACAGGACAGGGTCCTCACCAGCCAAAGTCAGACCCCAGATTGTGAGGAGGTATGGCAGTGATGAGGCAGGCCCGATGTGAAGTCAGGAATCCAGCCTGCTGGTCAGGGTCAGGACAAAGCCAGTGGCTGATAAACTTATCCAATGGTGATAGACAGAGGCCAGAATTCAGGGTCTGGCTCGTCACAGCTTTGTCCAAGCAAAGGCATGTCTGTGGCTGAGCCATGGCAGGAGGAGGGACCAAAGGCCCAGGGCTGAGTTTCAGTTGGTGGCTGAGGTTGGGGTTGAGGGATGGAGGCCACAGGCAAGGCTGGTCAATGTCCATTAAGGTTCGTTGATACCTTCAGGTCCTTGATGCTCTTGAGGCAGCGGGTTCACAACCTTGGTATTTAATTCCAAGAGAAAGGCTATGTCCTTGCACTGGAGTATATATCTCCAGTCCCTCCAGGAGGTGTCTGGGCCAAGCCTTATGAGGAAGATCTCTGTGAAGTTTCACTAGGGTCAACAGGGGTCATGATGTCTGGTGGACATCTAGATGATTTCAAACACAAAGCTGTGGGCTTCTGTTCCCCTGCTGTTTTATTGTGCTAGTGAAGCTATGCAAGGACAGTTACAGTCACAAAGGCCTCTCAGTGAAGTGGATGGGGTACTACCTCAACAGGTTTCTTCTTACCCAAGGCACGTGTGGAGCTGCTGCAGCTCCAGCTTCAACAGGTGCTGTGTGCTGTGCAGCTAGCTGGAGCCTATTTTGTCTATACATTTGATCTATATACTAAATTAACCTTCTGAGAAAAGGGAGGGCTTGCACTACGAGTAACGGTCATCAGGGAACAGAATAGCTCAAAGGATGCTTCACATCTGGGTCACTAGGTCAAAACAAGCTTCCTCCAGGTCAGGTGTGATGGAGACATTTCCAACAGGTTTTTATTAGTCTCTGCTGGCTGGATGATGAACAAACAGCTCCAGGGACTGATCTACCATACCATCTGTAGGATAGCTTCTTGAGGTCAAGGTTGTAAAAGCACAGTGACAAAGCAGGAGAAGAAAGTATTGCTGTGCTCTTGATGGTGTTTGTTCTCCGGATAGACATAAGGTTTCATCCCTCTGCTTAAAAAAAAGAAGTATTACCTTTCAGATGTACTAATTTATCTTTTGAGTTGCTTTTACTTGAGATTCTTTATCTATTCCCCTCAAAGGTGAGTGGATTGCTGACTTTTTGATATGTTTTACAGTATCCAAACCCAGTTTCCTTGTGCAAGTGACAATTTGATCTTACACGTAGTGAAGCCAATGGCATCTTCAGCTCTTGAACCTTGCCAGACTACTTTATAACACTAATCTGTTTACATCGTTCAAAGATAACTTTAATTCAACAAAATTACTTGAGCAGCAATTTCTAACGAGCAAATCATTTGTAGTTAATGCAATTCACAGTAAGCAAAAGTGTGTAGTTGTGGAAACCAAGAAATAAATTATGGTATTCTTGAGATCAGTGACATTTCTATTCTCTCTTTTTAAGTATGTGCTAAGGCATTTAAAGCTTAGTATCAGGCTCTATTCCTAATTGGTTTGGTCATTCAGAAAATATTGCATTCCCGAAAACAAAAAATATCTCATGGTCATAATAAGTCATCTAAATTTCTAAAGTCTTTTAAGGGAAATTACAGTTTAAAAACACGGGATAAAAATCACTTGCAATTTTGCAAGATGAGGACAGGCAGGGGGCAGGCGGGGTCATGCAGGGAAGCAACCAGGAAAGGGAGCAGGCAGGCAGGGGGAAGGCAGGTGGGGAGGCAGGGTTGGGCAGGCAGGGGCAGGCAGGGAGGCAAGCAGGAAAGGGGGCAAGCAGGGAGCAGGCAGGGGGGCAGGTGGGAAGCGGGAAGGGAGTGGGAAGGGGACAGGAAGGCAGGCAGAGGCAGGCAGGAAGGCAGGCAGGGGCAGGAAGGCAGGCAGGAGCTGGAAGGGAGCAGGAAGGCAGGCAGAGGCAGGAAAGCAGGCAGGGAGCGGGAAGGGGGCAGGAAGGCAGGCAGGGGCAGGAAGGCAGGCAGGGAGCGGGAAGGGGGCAGGAAGGCAGGCAGGGGCAGGAAGGCAGGCAGGGAGCGGGAAGGGGGCAGGAAGGCAGGCAGGGGCAGGCAGGGAGCGGGAAGGGGGCAGGAAGGCAGGCAGGGGCAGGAAGGCAGGCAGGGGCAGGCAGGGAGCAGGAAGGCAGGCAGGGGCAGGCAGGGAGCGGGAAGGGGGCAGGAAGGCAGGCAGGGAGCGGGAAGGGGGCAGGAAGGCAGGCAGGGGCAGGCAGGGAGCGGGAAGGGGGCAGGAAGGCAGGCAGGGGCAGGCAGGAGCAGTCGGGCTCAGCAGCAGGCGGGGGGGCGGGAGCAGAGGGCGGGGCGCCGGCGGGCCCGGCCGGCGAGGGGCGTGGCCCGGCGGACGGGAGGCGTGGCCCAGCGGGAGGGGCGGTACCGCCGCGCCCCCACCAATCGGCGCCGGCGGCCGGGGGGCGGGGCGCGGCGGCCGCGGTGAAATGCCGCCGCGCCCCGCCCCGCCCGCGCAGCCGCACGCGGCTGCAGGCCATGCTGGGCTTCCGTCGGGTCGCCGTCTCTCTGCCGCCGTGGCGGCCCCGGTGCAGGGCCCCGCGTGTCGCGCCTCCGTGGGCACCCATGTCCACCCTGCTGATCAGCCAGCCGCGCTACGCCTGGCTGCAGGAGCTGGGCCTGCAGGAGGTCAACCCCGGCGTGTACAACGGGCGCTGGGGCGGCGGCGGGCAGGTGGGCGGCCTGCGCGGGCGGGGAGCGGGGCCTGGTAGGGAAGGGGGCAGCGCGGCTGGGCCTCGGCGGGGCCCGGGGCGCCGCTCCCCGCCTCCGCTCATCCTCCCCTCCCCCCCCCCCCCGCTCCCCGGTCCTGCTCTAGGTGGTGACGACGTACTGCCCCGCCAACAACCAGCCCATCGCCGCCGTCCGGCAGGTAGGCGCCTGGGCCCGGGCGCTGGTTGGGGAGCTGCGCCGCCTCGCGGACCCCCGGGCGGGGGGGGGGGGGCGGCCGAGGGTGGGGGTGGGGCGGGGGGTTGCGGTTGCAGTGCAGAGGCGTGTGGTGGGGCTCGGGCCGTCTGCTGGAAATGAGCCCCGCACTTTCCCGGGCAGAAAACCAGGGCGGTTCACCTTCCTTTCCCCCCGCCTCCCCTTCCTGTCCTGCAAGGGAAGGAAGAGCGAGGGCCTCTGCTGCCCCTTCTCGTGTGTTCCGAGAGGAAGTTGCGGCCTTAGGGGTGCACGGCGGCTGCTGGGCAGAGCTGAGTGGCCGGGGGGAGGGATGAAGAAGAGCAACGTGGCATTCACGTGGTAAATCTGTGAAAGCTTTTAGTGCTACGGCGCTAACCTACTCCTTTTGTGTAATGGGATTCGATTAGGCCCTGGTGTCCAGTGAGGGTGGTGGAGTAGGACAGTCCTCACAGCCTTTGTTTAATATTGCTAATGCTAGTAGTATCTAGGATGAAATAGGATTTATGAATATATGATTAATGCCTCCCTTGGAACTGTTCTTTATGGATCACCCGTTGTCATCCGAAGGAAAATTTCTGCTCATGTTTTCTTTTGTTTAGGCAGCAGGTATGCTTTTCCTTGACAGTAACATCAAGCAACTTAACGTGCCATATCGGGACCAGACTAGGGCAGGGTATAAACTGCCTGTGAAAGTGGTATTCTGTAGTGCATGCAGTACTATACATGGGAAATTTATTGGGTTGGATGCAGAAGCTTTTCTGTGGCGTTTGTTTTGGGGTTTTGGTTTTCATAACTTTTTTTTTGACATGCTTCCTCATGTAGGCTACTTTGGAGGATTATGAAGAAACAGTAAAGAAAGCTAAAGAGGCATGGAAGGTCTGGGCTGATGTAAGTTATTGGAGACTTCTCTTTTACAACATATCCCTGTCAAGTAAAGGCCATTAAATTGCCCTGTCAGGTGGAGGTGTAAAAACATGTTCATACTGTGTATGTTGCGTTAAAGCAAAAATCTGCAATGTGGACTTCAAGAAACAAACCCAGATGACTCGTGCACGTTACCATTGGGGTACAAAGATGAGGACATTGACTTGTGGACAATGTTTGTTTTGAAAAGCCTGGCAAACTTACCCAGGTTTGTGCTTGTGAACCATTGCCAACAGGTCTGCTGAAGTTCAGAAGTCATGTAGCAAGGAAATTATCCCTCTGGGTGCCTTTGACTTTGTAACTGCATGCTGTCACCTGTGAGAACTCTGCAGACTATTTGGGGATCTTACTTGTGGTGATTATCTTCCCATGGGGTGACGAAGACTACTGTTTCTGAGTGTGCTTTTTTTGTTCACCAGCTGTCTGGGTGTTTCACAAAACAGCTACGTTATCCCAAAACTTTAGTATTCTGCTGCTGTGTCAGACAATAGCCAAGCTGTTTTTCTTTAGCAAGCTGTAATTCTTGGTGTATCTGTACAAGCTATGTCCAGCCAGCACCCATTCTTTTGGTGACCATGCCAGGCTTGGTTTTTATAGCTATTTCCTTGACAAAAGCTGAAACCTGAATTTCGTAAGGTATTAGGCATTCTGTATTTTATCCAGCAAAGTAGTTTGCTGTGCCTGAAGAGAACAAAGTTTGGGACAAATGCAGCTGCTTCCTGAGGATAAATTAGTATGTGTTCTTTTGTTACAATTTGTGAATATAATGTTGGTGAATGCATGCCAGCTCCTAAAGTGTTTGGAATAATCTCAAAGCAACAGATATCTAACAGATAACAAAGAATCAAGAGATCAAATGCTTTAAACCATCAGCTTAAAGCTGTTTGGTTTTAGTTTGTGAATCTGGTTGTTTGTAATGAGGTTATCTGAAAGATTTTTGCCTATAGAGACATGCTTTCACGGTTTATGTATTCCTTGCTCCTCTCTTCCCAGAGAACTGCTGTTCATCAAGAGTTTCTAATCCTGTAAAACCTGTTGCTTGCCTATGGTTTATTATTGATCCTGACTATTGATTATTATTGAACATACTGATACCACATTTAAAAAAATAAAAAATTAATACTTGGTATATGGGTTTAATTTTTCCATGATTGAGGCTTGTGTGTCTTAGCATCTGCTAACAAAATACATTGTCATTCTGAAAAAGAATGTTTGAAAATGTGATGTTAAGTATGCTTCAGAAGCTCAGAACCCAGTAAGTGTGCTTTTACAAAAAAATGCTTGTTTCCTGAGGTGCAGCTGATTGCTTGGGGCCATTGTGGGTGGTGTAGCTGAGTAGAAGTAGCAGAACTGATAATCTGAATGCTTCTGACAATATTCAGTGGAACTGAAGTTCTGCACAGACATAACTGTATGCAGTGTTATCAGTCTCTGTGAGGCAGGAAACAGCTTATTGTAAAGCAGTGTGTGATAAAAACGGATGAGGAATGATGGCTTGGGAACATAGGCGAAAAAGCACAGCAGTGATTTCTGTTTCTTACTGCAGGGGTAGAAGACTAGGAGTATATATGCAGCAGAAGTCACAGATGTTTGATCTCAAATAGGTTCTTCTGTTTTCTTTTGTTTTGACTAGATCCCTGCACCTAAGCGTGGAGAAATAGTGCGACAGATCGGTGATGCCCTGAGACAAAAAATCAATGCTCTAGGAAACTTGGTAAGGTGTTTTAGGAAGTATCTTAACTTTGTGGGATTAGGGGTGTGTCAAAAATGTTGTTCTTGTTTTTTAACTTACTACTTTGCAATATTAACCTTAATTGCCAAAATGCTGTTAGTCCTATTAGATTTCCTAAAGAAATTTTAATTGAAAAAAAAAAAGGGGGGGGGAAGAGTAAGTTTGCATTCTGTCATCCTACACTGAAAATGATAATACATAGTAGGAAAAGAAAGTGTTAATTCATTCTGAGCCTGTACCCTGGCTGGCAAGAGTGTTACAAGTGTTGCCCTGCTGTTTTCTTCCTTGCCTGTTGGACCAGACACTGTCTGTTACTAAAAGTGTCCTGAAAAAGACCTTACTCTAATGCAGAGCTTTTAACCTTGAGCTCTTTCTGATGATCTGTAGGATTTTGTGAACTGACATGTGCAGGTATAACACTTCAGAAGATGAGATGGTCTTAATGAGATATTTTTGCAGTGCTGTGCAGGACAAAAAGATTGAAGAACCACACCTTTAAAACACCTGCTAGTTGCTAGGGATGAAGAGGAGACAAGTGGGGAACTTGCCACTTTCCTTTTGCAGGGCTTGCCTATGTGTGCCACTATTCAGAAACAGCTGTCAGTGAATACCTCCATGTGTTGTCAAGTCCGTATTGTTAACCTGCAAAACTTTGTTCTGTTGTTTCCTTTGATATTGTCTCCTCAGCAGAGTTTCTGTGGTGGAAATAGGGTGCTAACATACTTCTGTATTCAAAAATGGTACAGCTTCCCTGGTCAGTGTTGACAGACAGAAGTTTGCTGTATGTTCCCTGGACAAAACTTGTTACTTGTTGCCAGAGCATTTTTTAGCTTTCTCAAACAGATACTGTCTGTTCAGCCCTTCCAGAATAGGGAGTGAACTTCAGGGTGGAAGCTGTGCAGTAGGTGTCCAGGTTTTAGTACTTTTCCTGGCTTTGGGATATGTAAAAGGGAACGGTATGGCAACTCAGGTTTTCATATGCTATGGGCAATTTCCAGCCTTGCCTCGCAAAGTTCTTGTCAAGTATCCAGATGTATCTCTACTGTACTTACAGACTCACTGGTGTGTTTCTTGGTAAATATGTCTGATGGCCCTCCATTTCTAGTCACAGATAGGGACTATTCCTTCTGTCTTGAAATGACCACGGGCATCATAGAAATACCTAGAAATAAATTGTCACCTTTATTTTAACCTTTGCATGGGGAGTAAAATCTTGTGGCAATACTTTGAACCTGATTCCTCATTTAACAGCCTTTTCAAAGTACAATCATCAGTTTAAAGCATTAAGTGATATCTGCATGAAAGTCGCACCTAGATATCAGAGCATGACTGCAAAAATAAGTGGGGGTAAATGGTGACTTCTCAGTGCCTAATCTCACTTTTGGAGAAAAATGTTTTCAAATAACAGCTTATTGAATATCTACATATCTGTCTACCGTGCTTTTAACAGAAGGACATAGTTTAGGATTGACTTCAGATACAAAAAAAAAAAAAAAAAAAAATTTAAAAATCTGATCCTAAATATCCCAGCTTACTAAAAAAATACTAAAGATGTGTGGACATTTTTAGGAGTGTCTGAAAATGGAATCTCTCAAACTCGCTTTGAGATACTGTAAAATTAATAGTTTGCTTATGAAAAACATAAATGACCATTTTCTTTTACTGGAGCAGAGAGCCCCTTTTCCAATTTATTCCATGCCTCGTCCTCAATATGCAAACATCCTGATGGAAAGTCAGTGTTTTATTGATCTAAAATTATGAACCTCGTTACTGTTGGATACTCCTTTCAGTAGATTATTTTTAATTTCCTCAGTTCATTAATTTCCTCTTCTAATTTCTTCCTATTGAATGGGAATGTGACTCTTGTCTAGTTATCTATTGTGTTCTTTCTTTAAGCTGTAAATAACTTGGAAAGAGGTGAATATCTTCTAATAAAAAAGTGTATTAAATCTTACTTGGTGTAGAGATATACCTGACATTAGTGGGAGACCAAATGCATTGGGGATGCAAGGGAGTTTTTTAAAAAATAATTTTGTCTTGCTCATAATTTTTTCAGGTCTCTTTGGAAATGGGAAAGATTTTTGTCGAGGGTGTTGGGGAAGTGCAGGAGTATGTTGATGTCTGCGACTATGCTGTTGGTTTATCCCGAATGATTGGTGGACCTATTTTGCCTTCAGAAAGTAAGTATGTGTGTGTATGTTGGTTGGTTGGGTGTTTTTTTGTACAAAGAGATGGGGATGTTTCTTAAATATGCAGTGATGTAGTGCAGCAAAATTGCTACTGTGAGTTTAAGCAGCATATTGTCTGGGAATAGATGTGCTGGTAGGCAGTGGCACCATGTAATGAAGTATCTAGCCTGTGGTATGTAGCAAGAGAGGCAATAGTTTTTTCTCTTCACTCTTTGAAGCTTTAGATTCTCTTTGATTTCTTTGTTAATTAAGGTGTTAGAGGAGTGTATGTAAAAAGTTCAGCAGTGTACTTAGAAATGAGAGACCTTTTTGTCAGTTACTGGTTAGCAAATAATCACCATTCTGTTAAATGACTACGTAAAGTAGTAAAACTTCATGTTGTCATGTTAGTAGGTTTTTCCACAATCTTGCTAACCTTGTTCCAGTAAGCTGCAGTGTACATCTCTCCACAAGCTGATTTGATGGACAGAGGAACAATGCTGGGCCGCTTGCTCCCATAGTTTCCTTTTTAAAAAACATTAAATGCATGCAAATTGTGTAACATTGTGTCTTTGCTTTCAGGACCTGGCCATGCCCTTATAGAGCAGTGGAATCCTGTTGGATTAGTAGGAATCATCACTGCCTTTAACTTCCCAGTAGCTGTTTATGGGTGGAACAGTGCCATTGCAATGACTTGTGGAAACACTTGCATCTGGTAAGATACAGCTCTCCAATGTGTTAACAGTTTATTAAAATTAGAGAGCTATTATTTCAGGCATGAAATTGTTAGCAAATGTTGATGTTTCTGTATATTTTATCTCATGTAGGCTTAATTTCTACTTATTTGTAGGTTCATTTGTAGTCAAAGAGCTTTGTTTTATTTTGTGTTAACAAAGGTTAACAAAGGTATTGAGATTCAGACTTGTCCAGGACTTAGTCAGATGGCCTGTGTCCTGGTTTGGACTGAAATAGAGTTAATATTCCCTTTCAGGGACTAGATGAGTGCTGTGTTTTGGATTTAGCTTTGGGTTTGGTATGAGAAGAATGCTGATAGCACACTGGCGTTTTCAGCTGCTACCGAGACTCCAAGGACTCTCCGACTCCCCATGTCCTGCCCGTGCGCAAGGGCACAGGGAGCAGGGAGGGAGCACGGCCACAGCACCTGACCCAAACTGGCCAGTGAAATATTCCATATCATGGAACGTCATGCTCACTATATAGAGGAGGGGTGGTTGGGAAGGAGCTCTCTCTACCTCTCTCTCTCTCGCTTCCGGGATTGCGATTGTGGGATCTTGGTATTTCGGGATCTCTAGCCAGGAACGGGCTGGATATTGGTCAGCGGGTGGTCAGCAATTGCATTGTGCATTACCTGTTTATATTTTCTATTACTGTCATTGTTCTCATTTTATTACCATTATTAAACTGTTCCTATCTCAGCCTGTGAGTCTGCCTTCACCCCTCCAATTCCCTCCCCCATTCCCAGGTTGTGGCGGGGGGAAGGGAGGGTGAGCGGCTGCAGGGTGGTTGGCTGCCGAGCAGACTGTCGTGGTTTGAGCCTGGTAATAAAGAACCCAGGTTGAGGTCTTGCAGCAGTGGTAGCAGACAGTTAATATTTTCAGAATTGGTAGAGCTAAAATCAAGAATCTAAATAAGTAGCTTTAATTCTTCTCCCAGCTCCTGCTTCACTTTCATCTACCTGCTTTGCTCTAATGTCTGGCATAGCTCTTGTTCGTATGGATTTCAGCAGAAGCTTCTGGGAGGAAATGCTTGAGTTTCCGACTTGACAGACACTTGAAAGTCAGCCTAAACAAAGTGTGCTGTATTTCAGATACCATAAAAATTGCATATTTGAATTATTTCTTCTTCTCAAAGAATTTAAAAGAAAATTTAATTTTAATTTTAAAAATTTTTTTTTCTTTTTAGGAAGGGTGCTCCTACAACATCCCTTATTAGTGTTGCTGTTACAAAGTGAGTTCTGGTTTCTTTGCTTTCTGTTTTGCTTTGTAAACAATTTATTTTCTGTTTGAAGTAGTGCTTAATGGTCAGAACTACTACTTTCTCTTTGTTACCTAACCAAAGTCCTTGATGAGAAAAGTGTTATGTATTATACAAACTTCATGTCAATTAACTGTAAGATGGCTGCTTCTCAAAAATCTGTAGCTTCTTCATGTACATGGCCAGACAGTTTTAATGGCTTATTTCCTGTTATATGCACCTGTCAGAAATCTCTGAAATTCTTCCATCTTTGATTCTAGGATAATTGCCAAAGTCTTGGAGAATAACAAAGTGCCTGGAGCCATCTGTTCTCTGGTTTGTGGTGGAGCAGACATTGGGTTGGTAACATTTCTTGTGTTTTGTGAAGATGTATAGAGGGTAAAGAATATTCTTTGAGGTACTTCTTGTAAAGTTATTCTGATCTCCAGGAGTTCCCCATACATGCACGTACCTGTTGCCATAATTTTTATCAACTGGTCTGAAACTCTGGCTCTACTGTAAACATAGCATGTATTTCTACTTGCTGTTGTGAGATCAGCTGCTAGCAAATAACAAATATTTAACAAAGACTTGACTAATATATTATACTTGTGCATATACTTACACCCAAAGAATACAGCTAATAGTAAATTCCACTCATCATGTTCTTAAGAGTTTTTAATTTCTAGTCCATTGGCCTTTTGGACCACTTGTGGAAGAGAATACTTCCCCGTTTTCTGTGCTCACGTAGGACTCTGCACTTGCTCACTTCCTGTGCTTGAAAGCCGTACACATCAAATTGTTTTGTGGAACAATGTGGAAATTCCCAGTACAAATTATATTCAGATACATATTTTGACCATTTCAAGAGAAGACAAAACAGATGGTAAGCATTAAAAGAAGTCATAGATACGCATATTTTTCTTAGGCAACATAACAGTTGAACCTTATCTCACTATGTACTTCAGACTGAATTTCAAAATTAGTACAGGTGATGCTCTTATGGTCTGGAAAGAGGAAACAGTCTTGTTGCTTCTTTCTAAGAAGAAGCTTTCCTGCTGTCTGCTCAATCACTTACCTGATGCTTTCAAAGAAGTGGCTCTGACTTTAGAAGATCTCCCTGGTGGAAGGTGGTTTATATGGAAGGTGCAAGCAGCTTTTCCAGCTGCTTTTTTGTTGAACATGGTGGTATGTCTCCCGTTGTGCAGGACAGCAATGGCGAGAGATGAGAGAATGGGCCTGTTATCCTTCACTGGCAGCACAAAAGTGGGCAAGCAAGTAGCACTTACGGTTCAGGAGAGATTTGGTAAGTGTGTGGGGTCACTTCCATTTCTTTCTGTAGTTGGGAAAGGCAGGGGAGCCCCATAGGGTTTTAAAATATCAGCTTGTTTCAGTTACCTCTTGTGTTACCTGTTGGGTGTTTTTTTGTGTGTGTTTTTTTTTTTTTTTTTAAACTTGGTGGAAATAGGGTGTTGAAACTGCTCAGAGCTACATACTGCATTATTTAGTTAATTCCATCACAACTCAGTATTTTTTCCAGGGCATCCACAAATCAGTGGTCCTACAATTAATTTGGAGAGGGTGTCCATGAATATAACTGCATGGAGATTGTCAAGACAAACAGCCAGGGCCTGTGGTCTTTTGGCAATGCATTCATGGAGAAATGACCCCTTGCCTTATAGTTACAGGAGAAAAGTTACGATTTTTGAGGTGTTTTTGTTGCAAATATTAAGAAGTGTATAGGCATGAGTCCATGCACAGCTGCTGGATTCTAGCTTTTTAGTTTTAAACAGAAAACCTTGTGAACAGGACTTTCCCATTTTATACATTTGAAGTTCATGAGGGGGTGGGAAACAAAACAAATTGAAAACATTCACCCAGAAGTAGATGGTGATTTTTCTCTTGGATTTGAGTTAAAACAGTTGCCAGAGAAATAAATAAGCCTACTTAAATTTTATGTGTGTGTTTTGATCTCTGTAGCACCTCTTCCTCTTCTTTGTCAGCAACATTCTATTTATGCTGCAACTTTTTCTGTTTTCAACTTTTCCAAGCTATTCTTGCCTATTTTTTCTAAGCTGCTTCTGCTATAACTGCTCTCCAG
This sequence comes from Tyto alba, assembly GCF_018691265.1. Lineage (NCBI taxonomy): Eukaryota > Metazoa > Chordata > Aves > Strigiformes > Tytonidae > Tyto > Tyto alba. Next base: position 22,688,383 of record NW_024881275.1, on the reverse strand, counting down.
GTATCTTTCTTCACAGTATGCGGTTGATTTAGTATTCAGTGTAATTTTCTTCTTTGTCTACAGTGATTAGTTGATTGTGGTGCCTAAAACATTTTGTCTATCCAGAAAAATAGATTTAATGAAACCTAGCTCTAGATAGAGGTGACCTCACTGAATGAAGTGCGATGGATACATGTCCATGTGACATAACTTGTTTTGTATGTTTTTATTAGGTCGAAGTCTGCTGGAACTGGGAGGAAACAATGCCATTATTGGTAATATTCACTGTAGAAATTTAGTCCCATAGACAGTACTTGGAAGTTAGTATACAAATGTTTGTAGCAAATTGTTCCTTGTTTTCTCTTTTTTTTCTTTTTTCCACATTAGGTGTTTAAAAAGTATGTAGTAGAATGTTGGGTTTTTTCTATCTTCTGTATTGTGTAAGGGTAGTATTTTAAGATAAATAATGGAAGCTTAAGGTCTTACATGTATTCACTGTTGAAGTGAAGAAGGGAATGAGAGAAGCAGTAAGGTTCAGTAATGGGATATAGATAAGGATAGTTTTAATCTCACTAACACCACCTTTTTAGCATTTTGGAAGATAAGTACATACATAGAAAGTCCTACACACTTCAAAGCAAAGCATGCAGGTATTTATTTCAGTATCACATCTTACAGGTTTAGTTAGCTTAGGGTGTGATCTAGTTCCCAGATAAACATAACACAAATTCTGTGAAGCTGAGCAGTGTGGCAGAAAGCTAGATGAATTCATAAATTGCTGTCCTACTGTGTTGTATCCTTCGGTCTCACCTTTCTCATATTCTGAACAAATATAATTGTCTGTCTAGAGTATTAAGCTCTTTTGAAAATCACATTTAAGCAGGTCTGTCTTTTTTCCCGTGCTGTTTTGCAGCCAGTAGCATAAACCTGTTTTATACTTAGAAAATTGTTCCCTTTTCCTTATGGAAGTAGTGCTTTTTTTTTGGAATTGGCTTTGAATGATGGCATAAACATTATTTGGTTGGACTTTGTCCCAAACTTAATAATTTTGGAAACTTAAAAGAATTCTCTGGGACCAGTTAAGCTGAGTGATATTTTGGGGATCATTTGAGGCTTATATGTACTAGCTTTGCTTTAAACATCACAATGTCTTCTAGTCAGCTGAATTTGTTCAGCTCGTTTATACTGTACATTATTGTATACCTGTGTGTTTTAGCTACTTTTTTTGCATGCCATCTGGATACCCTTTACCATTGTTTCTTTATGCTGAGAGACTTCTCAGTGAGAGGACAAGGTGAAGAAACAATAAGAAATTGCTTGTAGTTTCTTTAATTAAAATGAAGCTAAAGTTCTTTGGAGGTTTTATTGCAGAATTTTCTCTTCACTAGTTCAGGCCTACATATATGTCCAGTTGCATGTGTCTAACTCCAGGTGTAAAAGTAATAGGAGTTCTGCAGTATTTCTGTATATCTTGGTGTGCTATGCTAGGGTGACTGTTCTTTAGCTTCTTGACCAATCTGTCAGTTTATTATACTGTTTAGTGCCTTAAGTCTTGTGAATTGCCTGTTTACTTCAGCAACATGCTGATGTTTTAATTTTTAAGTGTTTGAAGATGCAGATTTGAACCTAGTCATCCCATCTGCTCTATTTGCTGCTGTGGGAACAGCGGGTCAGAGGTGCACAACTGTTAGAAGGCTGGTGAGTAAATGTGTATTGTCTCATTTGGGTAGCTCTGAATTCAAAGTTAATTCCATATTAGCTCAGAAAATGCATAGTAATGTTATAGAGAGCAGCAAATAATCTTTGAAACGCGTTTTTGCTTTGTCAAAAAACAGTATGATGGGAAAATAAGGGAGTGGTTTGTCATTTCATTATAATTCTAGCTCTAAAGAGTTTCTCTGTATGTCTGTACCTGGTGCTAAAACTCAGGAAAATAAAACTTAAAGTATTTCCTGTATTTCTCTGTTTTCATTGCCAGAGCTACATTGCTTGTGACTGCTTTTATGATGTCAGTCTGTGTGTGTAGTCTTTTCAGAGTTGGGTTGATTGGGTAAATACTTGTCAAAATTGATGTGGGTTAACTAGGTGTATAGGAAAGGAATTGATTCCTCAAATGATAGCAGGAAAAATCACTTGAATATTTGTCCTGAAACACTTAACTGAAGAGTTTACAGAACACACTGATGCCATTGGTCTTAGATGAGGTAAAATTAAAACAGGTTTTTGTTTCTTTGGTTCTTTTAAATCTTCATGGTGAAGATTTTAAATCTTAATTTTGTGGTGTTGGTGCTGTTTTGAGGCCTTGCTCACGTGTTTGTATTTAACTTTGGGTTTTGATGAATGTGAGCAACGCTCTGTCTGCACACCATTCAACCCTCTTCAGAGTGCCCTAATATTTCAGGAATAGTTACAGAGGCTGAGCTGTTTTACAACTTTCTTACCACATTTTGTTTAGTTCCTCCATGAAAGCATCCATGATGAGGTGGTAGCAAAGCTTGCTGAGGCCTATGCCCAGGTCCGCATTGGTGATCCGTGGGACTGTAAGTATCTATTTCCAACTCAGGGGTTTAGGAGACAAGTTTCTGTTTGTGTCTTTCTGTTTAAATTCCAAGGAGATTATAGATCAAAGCTATATAATTTTAGCAGTTTACCAGGGAGTGGGGATAGCTGGTTTCGTTTAGAATGCAAACTCTGAAAGGGAGATGAAGAATCCAACTAATACTGCTCATCTTGGATAGATGAAGTAATTACTCCCAAAATGTTATAAGAACATTTGCAAATATACACAGTTTTGCTGAAAGTATGTCTTTGGATCTTTTGTTTTTAGCTGACACTCTGTATGGGCCTCTTCATACCGAAGCAGCAGTGAGAATGTTCCTTGATGCAGTAGAACAAGCAAAACAACAAGGTGGCTCTGTGGTCTATGGTGGAAAGGTGACTTTCTTTTATTCTCCTTGTTACATTTAGTGCTCTAGGAAAAAAAATTGGTAACATGGTGGCTTAGACCCAGATTGCACATCAGTTTGTCCTGTCAGTCATTGCAAGATGTGATGTTAGTCAATCTGAGAATGTTTGTATTGCAATCCTGTCTTTGGGGTAATGATTGGAAGCTACCTTCTCCAAGAAATGGCTAAGAGCTCTTGGCTGTACTCCCTAGTTGCAGGTGGTGGTGAAAATACAAAGAGCAATGTAAATGGTGAATATCAAACACATAACAATAAAAAAATTGCTGTTCTGTCCCTGGCTTCGCAATATCAAACTTAGGTAAATACTGAAGATCCAAGAGAGCCACCTGCACATCTTCATCATATGAGATGTTTAATTCTCGTGGACTCAACGTTCTGGGAATTATTGTCTTTCAAATTACTGTCTTTCACTGGGAATTAGGGTCTTACACTGGCACCTTCTTTATTCTGAATACCTTTAAAGTTCTATTCAGCTTAGTAGTCAGCTTACAAGTAGGAGAAAGGAAGTGTTTTTTTTGTCAGCTGCTAGACTTTGAGATTTGATTATCTCCTTTATAGACTAGGTTATACTTGTGTATTTTAAATATTTAAATGAGTAAATTTTAAGTTATCTGTTACTACAACTGTGGTAATCAGACCATGAAGGATTCCCTTCCTACACTAGTACTAAGCAGGCTGCTGGTTTGCACTTACTCAGTTGTTTCTTCTTTTATGTGTTTTGAAGGTTATAAATCGTCCTGGAAACTATGTTGAACCAACTATTGTGACTGGCCTTCCTCATAATGCACCCATTGTCCACACTGAGACATTTGCCCCCATACTGTATGTGCTGAAATTTAAGGTAAAATAAAAATGGGGAATTAGTCATGTGTTGAGGATGCTAAAAGAAGAGTCAGGAGAGACATTTCAGATGTATATCATGTTCATGTAATTGTCCTGGCACTTCCAGAAGTGGGAACTGTTGTTCTGCACTGTTGGGTATCCACTCTAATAGCTTACAGTGGAGCTACATTTATGCATTTTCTATGAAGAGCACTGTAGTTAAGATGAGAGTATGTACAGGAATAGATTTTTGTTTCTGTCAGTCTGCTCAAAAGCAGGTTCTGTGTTTTGTGCAGTGGTAGAGGTATCCTACCTCTGACTTGGTGCATGTGTATTTGCCAAGTGGTGTTCAGTATATTTGAATTATGGCTGTGGTATGTTGGTCTTTTTCTCACAGTGCTTCTTTAACTGCTTTGCTTTGAATGGTCATGGTTTAATCAATGACACATGATCCCTTTAGGAGGAAGAGGAGGTTTTTGTCTGGAATAATGAAGTAAAACAAGGTCTTTCCAGCAGTATCTTTACCAATGATTTGGGAAGGATTTTCCGCTGGCTTGGGTATAATTTAAATTATTTTTCTACCTTCCTGAAGCATAAGATCCCAGTCTTTCATGTCTTTTGTAAACCTATGCACAATGCTAGTTGAGCGTTTTATAGCACTCATTTTAGGGAAGGAGCCCTTCCTGATCTTGAGCAGTAATTGCATCTTATCTTTGTTTGTAGGCCAAAGGGATCTGACTGTGGCATTGTGAATGTCAACATCCCAACCAGTGGGGCTGAGATTGGAGGTGCTTTTGGTATGTTACTTACGCTTTTTTTCTTAATCTTTTAAATAGTTAACTCCTCTAGCATCAAGTGTAGAGACTTGGTATTATTTGTCAGGCTTCATTTTTTTTAAAGCTGGGGGAATGTTTTTTTTAATGACTCTGGAAGAGAGCAAATCAATACCACTGTAAAACTAGTATAATTCAGGTCTCCCCATCTTATTTTTCAAGGTTTTAATCGGTCTATTTAAATGACTAAATCTGAAGAAATCAGTGAAGTTAATTTTGAATTATACCGCTTTAGCAGAAGACAGAAATTGACCAGAGGTAGTTAGATTTCAGCTTTTTAAAATGTCTGTATTTGGTTTTTAAATATTCCATGTAACATTGCCCAGGGAATGTAACTCAGATGTTCTGAATGCATTTAGAGATGTGGCTGAGCAGAAAACTGTTTAAAATACTGTTAATTAAAAGTCTTGAGCAACCCCAAGCACAAACACAGGCTGGATGATGAGTGGATTGAGAGCAGCCCTGCAGAGAAGGACCTGGGGGTGGTAGTGGATAGAAGGCTGACTATGAGCCAGCAGCTCAGAAAGTCAACTGTATCTTGTGCTGCATCAAGAGAATTGTGACCAGCAGGTTGAGGGAGGGGATTCTCCCCCTCTACTCTGCTGTTGTGAGACCCCACCTGCAGTGCTGCACCCAGCTCTGGGGCTCCCGGTGTAAGAAGGATGTGGACCTGCTCAAGTGGGTCCAGAGGAGGCCACGAAGATTATTGAGGGGCTGGAGTACCTCCCGTATGAGGGACAGGCTGAGAGTTGGGGTGGTTCAGACTGGAGAAGGGAAGGCTCTGGGGAGACCTTCTAGTGGCCTTCCAGTACTTAAAGGGGGCTACAGGAAAGGTGGAGAGGGACTCTATCAGGGAGAGTAGGACTAGGATGAGGGATAACAGTTTTAAACTGAAAGAGGGTAGATTTAGATTAGATATAAGGAAGAAATTCTTCCCTGTGAGGACGGTGAGGCGCTGGCCCAGGGTGCCCAGAGCAGCTGTGGCTGCCCCCTCCCTGGAAGGGCTCAAGGCCGGGTTGGATGGGGATTGGAGCGACCTGGGCTGGGGGAAGGGGGCCCTGCTTGGAGCTGGGTGATCTTTAAGGTCCCCTCCAACCCAAACCCTTCTATGATTCTCTGATTTTTATTGTGTATGTTTGCATGTGTATATAAGAATTCCAGCATGAAGTATTTTTGTGAGAAGGTCTTTAAATACATTTTTGCCTTTATTTCTCTTTTTTATATATACTGAAGGAAGTGGGGGGAGGGAAGAAGAAATATTCATCTTATGATTTAACCAGTACAAGAGCCAGCACATTCTTGTACTCTTCTCTCATATTAAAATATCATTAAAACAAGGTCCTCTGGTGCCACCATAATGAGATGTTCAACCCCAGGCAGGTAGTTTTTGGATCAAGCATGAGGAGAGAGTTAGCTGTGTGAGCTGTATGTGGTGGTGTTCTGGTAATTTATTTCAGATACAGAACAAGGGCAAAGGAGCAGTTTTTCCCATTAATTTTTATAAAATGTCTCACCTCCTGGAGTTAGTCCAGACTCCCATGTTCCAAAAAAATTTCAATTTCTCATTGATAACCTTTTTCCTACAGGTGGTGAAAAGCACACTGGTGGGGGAAGAGAATCTGGAAGTGATTCATGGAAACTTTATATGAGACGATCTACTTGGTAAGACAGACTTTTCAAATTCCAAAGAAATGTGAATTACAGATAAACTTGCAAAAGTTCAAAATGTGTAAGTCTTTGACTACAGGAGGTTATCTTTGCTAAAGGTGAGATAGCCATGAATGAGTGTAATTGCCTTTTCATGCAAGAATTTATATCTGTGCTAGTAGAAAATTATTTGAAGGGTCTAGATAAAGACGCTTCTTTACTCACTGTTCCTCAAAAGGAAAAAAATCTGTTCTTTTTTTCTCCTTTTACTTGATTTTAAACTTGGCTAAAAATTAAATTACTGAAATTTGCCAAGAAATACATGAAGTGGCAACCACAGTGAGAGGGCCATTGTTGCCACTGGTGGGTGATTTACCTAGGTATTTGGTATCTATCCATAAATCTCCTGACAGCCTGTAGTGGTTGTCCATTCCCACACTTTGCTGGCCTCCCTAGCCTTTACCTGTGCTAATTTGATTTCCATGCAAAGGCTTATGAATGTGACAAATCCAGCCTTAATATGTCTGTATGGACATTATCCTAGTAAGAGATTAAATAGAGAATGATATACGTTCTTTTTGATCTATCAAGGAAGATATAATGAGGAATTTGGTCTTTCCCCATACATATCTACTATATTGAAAACCAGAGTGAAGTCAGTTTATAACTTTAAATAGGCAAACTGCTTACAGAAGTCTTTTGTATACATGTGACACAAATCAGAAGCTTTGTGCATAGGAAACAGACTGCATAATCTGTCTCAATGATCAAGTCTGGTCTCTAAATACTTGTTTTTCTTCCAGTACAATCAACTACAGCAAGGATTTACCTTTGGCTCAAGGAATCAAGTTTCAGTAACAGCCTTATGAATGGCCATGCCATGAACTCTCCTTCAGTAACAGCCTTATGAATGTCCTTGACATGAACCAAGCACCTTCTGAGCCTCATGGTGAAGAAAATTAATTCTCTAAAATTCACCTGCAGCAAAGATACTAATTCTGTCAAAAAATCAGCTTTTCTAAAATTGCTTCACTATCCATGTATGAAATCACTAGTTGAGTCTTCAAATGAGAAGTATGTGGTCTTTGGGAAGAAGGGAAGGTGGCTGAAACAAACTTGGGATTCTAGTGGTGTGGATAACTTGTTGCCTTATAATCATATTTCAACACTGTATCCCCTGCCTCCCCACAAATTGCTGATACTTCCAGATAGTAGGTCTATGCTTCAAACTATGTGCTGAGTTTCCTTACAGATAACTGGTGTTGTGGGGCATGGACAGTGCAGGGCTATTTTTCAGTGCATAAATAAAGGTACATTTTGTGAGTTACCTTGGGCTTCTGGGTTTTGTTCATTGTTTTGGAGGAGGAACATTGGGCTGTCTGTTTTCACACACTGAGTGGTTAGCTGGGAAGGGTATCTCTGGGCTAAAAGGATGTCTTTAGTTCTTGTGCCTCTCCAGAAAGGAGACTTTCACCCTGTGCATTGGGAGATAAGAGGTGAGAGCAAGGTCTACTGCAGTCTCTTGGAACTTATTAACACTAGGCGTCACAGCCAATTCATGTTGTCACAGCCCTTGTGACACCCTACAGCCAAACAAACTGAAGAACTGGAGATGCAGCCAGGAGGGAGTACTCTTCCAGACAGAATTTGCCAGAGAAAGGCAAATGGTTTATGTGTGTTTCACCTTAGGTGAGGGGTTTCTCGTGATCACTGAAGACTACAGCCAGCAGCAGCTCCTTTCAGAGCCTTGCTCAGAATCCAGGATGAGAAACGGCACGATGCTACTATGGTGATTTTAGCTTTCCACAGATTAACTTCTGAGGATTTTAATATACCATTTTTGGAGGAATTTTCCTCTCAAACTTACGTACCAAATTTCCACCATTTCTGAACAGGCTCAGATTCCAGGACTCTGGTTTGGCTTCTGGTTTGTTTTGATGCCATGACGTTATAATAGCAATGTCATCCAGATTGTGTTAAAAGTCCAACATACCACAATGCTATCTGGTCTTCCTTTACCTTACTATCTAGTTTTAAAACACATAGTGTTTTGAATGTTACATCTGTATTATAGATGCTATTTTGGTTGTCACTTCCTACAGAACAAACAGCGGGCTGCTAAAAGTTTTTCCTACTGAAGTTTGAAGGTTTTTTTCCTACTGAGTCTCTTAGTCAGGTGAACTCTCTCCCATAGTTCTTTGTGCTTGGCCATTTAGCTAGGAAATAGATTCCATGAAAGAATGTTGTGTATTTGCACACAAAGTACTGAAATGCCCCTAAGCAGATAAATAAATCATTAGCAGATAGAGTGCAAAGAAACAATCCAATTTCCAAATTTAATTATCTTGAAAATAGCACAAGTTAGAGAAGCTGTATTTAACACTGTTCTGTGGCACTGAATGTTACTATGAAAAACTCAACAATGAAAAATAAGTTGAACTTCTTGCTGCTTATTAATAGTTTTTGGATAGCCTCGTTATGTCACAACAGTTCTTGAAAGTAAAGGCCTTTATACTCTTTGGATAAAATAATTTCACAAGTCCAGTGGCTTAATTTACAGGAATAAGGTTAGTTCTGCCATCTGGCTTTAGATACGAGAACTCAGGTCACAGAACGGAACCAAAATGAGATGGTGAGACTGATGGATGACTAGTCTTCAAATCAGTATCTGAAATTAGTATGAATGGGAAAAATGTTGGAATGTAATCAAGAGTGACTATAGCAGACACAAACTTTTTTTTAAAGTTGGCTTGACATTTTGATATATATCGATCCCTTCAACACAAACTTTTGAGTAGTCAACTTGAGGACAGCTTGAAATACTTGTGTAACTACCTCTGTATGAGTAAGTGCATTAGATCCACTTTATATAGGCAAATAACAGGCTCTTTCTGTAAGCAGATTACAAATTCATCCTGACTTCTGCTGAGTATATGAACTGCTGTTCCAAAGATTGTTTTACTGGTGTTGTCATTGGACTACTAGTATGGCATTACAGAAGGCAATCGTAATGCTTCATCTGCTTCCCAGACAGCTTTGAATTCCTTAGATGATTTTTGCAATTTTGCTTGTTTCCACTTTTATATTTATTTAGTTACCTGTTGTGGAAGAATCCTACCTGAATTGACTGGCTGCATGACTTCCAGTGAGGTGGCTCTGGGGAGAGTGCTTTTTAAAGACAGCTGCCGATTGTAATAAGTTATGGCAAGGATTTAGGTGCTGATAAGCAGTTATGATTATGATGAAGTATTAAGCTAATGAGGTTTTAAAAATACTATAAGCACCGTGTCTCAATTTCTGCTTTAATTTGGAAAGTCCACTCAGGAGATTGTAAACTGCATTAGCTGCTGTTGGGTTATCTCACCCAAGGAAAGCAATTTGAGAATTCATGAAATGTGTCTTGGACCTACTAGTATGTGCAACATAATGGAATTTACAGTTTTAACACAAATGCTATCAGCGTCTTCCACTGTTGCATAGACTTAATTACCACTGAGTGTGTAACACCAGTGAATAACAAGTGTTAAATGACATGTGATCAATAATTCGTTAGCATGGTATTACTTACTGTGAAATGACCTTGATGGGAACAGTCTTGCAAGCAACTTCCTTTCTTGTTGATATGTTAACTGAAGAGAAGTGCAGATTCTACCAATGTAATTTCTACTGATAAAGAGAGCAATGGCTTTTTTAATGAATGGTGGAAAATCAAACCTGCAGGCTGTGATCTGCAGGCTGCTATTCTTCCATTCTGTCGCATCCCGTCACAGTTCCTAATAGTGGAGTTGGTACAGGAACTGTTTTCAGGAGGCAGGAGTACTACTGGCCAATAGTAGGTTTCAACTTGGGTTTTTGCACATAGCTGCCCTGCAGCTGAGTTTAAAACAACTGGAAAGTGCTCACTGTTATCTTTCAGTACTAACAGACCAACCCATACATATTATAACATGTTTTCTCATGATACTCTCATCATTCAGTTCTGTGTTGTCGCTGGATGAGTTCAAAACCATGTGGCTGCCAGAACTCTTAATTGGAGGCAGCTGTCTGTGTTTCTGTACGAGATATTATATGTACAGCTGCTGCATTAAAGACTCATTAGCCTATACTAATCTATTCAAGTCTCTGCATTAATATCAACAAGAGCTATGCAAAAAAATAAAGTGTAAATTACAGGAGAACATTTTGCCTGGATTTTCTTCTGAATTATTTGCCATATTGATGCTGCACCAAGGTATTGGGCATGTATTGCACAAGTGTATACCCTTATTTTTCTGTGTGTAAGAGGACAAAAATTTTTAAGGCTTATATATGGGTAAAATTACTTAATCACATAAAATTAAATTATTGAGTAAAATAAACAGCTTAGCAAGGACTTTTAAAATGTCTTCTGTTTAGTATTCTGAAATGTGTATTCCTTGATCTGCAAAACTTGCTATCATTTACTACATGCCTAGAGTTTGAAAACTAATGGATTAATTGCATTCTGTTGTTTGCACACTGAAGTCGCTTCTTGTAGTGAAAAGTGTCTCACCTAACCTTGCATTTTAAACATTGTTGTCTGCAGGTACCTGGTACAAAGGTACATACTTGTTCGCAGTATCTCCCGTCTAAATTATTAGCATTGATTCTCCATACAGCTCCCTGTTTTTCTCCAAATAATCAGGAAACACGTCTGCATTTTGGGACAGGGGCTTGCACTATACAGCATAGCAGAGCCTTTTTTTAAACCGTTCTGTTCCTCCCGGTGTCGCTGGTGATCAGGCTAAAGCCTGCCGAAGGGCGGCACAGCGGCAATCCCTCCTGCACCGAGCTGCCTTTGTGCTTGCCAGCCAACTGTGTAAAACAAATCTCTTTGTCCGAATGTCTTTTATATTCCGGCACATCTGGGAGCGCTAGTTCTGAGCTGGTAAGAAAATACACTTTATTCTGCAAAAGCCTCTGTTGATTAGGGTAATTGTTATATAAAACAACTCCAACAGCCAAAGGATAAAAATAATAAATCTTCAGGGAAGAACCAATCGTTTAATACATACTTTACCTAGTATGTCATTGTTCTCCAGCATAACGGCTGTTTTCCTGCAAGGTGGGGTTAAAGAGAAAAAGTAGTACAAGCTAGAAGCTAGATCTCTGAACTTTACAGGAAGGCACATATTTTAATTACATTAAAGTCTGGAAAGCTGGAAGTTGTTGGTAACTGTGTTTCACACTTCCCTGGCACTATCCTTACAGGTGTCCCAAACCTGAGATGTAGCAGTGAGGATAGCATCACCCACTCACTTATCCAGGAAAGTGTTACAGGGGTAATGAAATAACAGCATGAAAGTTGAAAAATGAGAGACTGAGGAAGAATAGTGGATAAATACAATTTTTCTTGCTCCTTTTATTTAATCTGCAAACAATTACTGAGCACTTATCATCTCCTGCCTTTTGTGGATTTTAAGAGGCTATTCACTCATTGGCCTGTGACCCGTAATGATATAAACCTCTCAGTCTGATGTGGCAGCTGCATTTGAAAAGTATCTAAAAAGTGCAACACTTACCTCTTCTTTGAGGTGTATTTCTTCTAACTACATTTTTACCACAGTTGCTGGTGTTTTTGTATCTTTGACAAACACATTTATCACCACAAGTATGGAGGATACTTGTATCACCCCAGAACATAAACCTCTGTCTCGCTCATATGTGACTATTCACTTACAACTGTTTGTGCTTACAAATTAAGTGTTTGAGGAATAAGGGATAACTGTTTGCCCCATAAAGACTAAAGACATTCCTCCTCCTCTCAGTTTGCCCCAGACAGCACTTGGTTTATGGGCTTGGTTTAAGGCAGAACAAATAGCAGAGTAAGGTTATGGTGATGTTTCATGATACAGTTCAAATCGAACTATCCTCCTAAGCTTTGCTTTGGTATTAAATCTTTGTAGGTTGAAAAAGCAACGTGAGGATCTTAGCTGAAGGAGAAGGCATGCAGGAGCATGGAATGACAGCAAAGGAGACAAAAACTTACAGCAATAAAAAAAAGTCATGGATGGAGCACAAGGTAGGAAATCTAAAAATGGTGAGTCAAGCACTGCTGTTCCAAAGCAGGCTTAATCAACATTGGCTGCTGTGATGCTGTTTTGCCTGCTAATTTCCTTTCCATATTTTTTGGTTATCTGTGTTACTGTTTTTTTGTTGGTTTTTTGTTTTTGTTTTTTTTTTTTTTTTTTTTTTGGTTTTTTTTTTTTTTTTTTTTTTTGTTTGTTTGGTTTGGTTTGGTTTGGTTTGGTTTGTTTTTTTCCCCTGATGATTTAATGCTGAATTGACTCCCTGCAAAGTCTGACAGTCACCATAGCTGTGCAAGGGAACCTGTAGGAAGGCAGCAACTGTTTGGTGGCTGCTGAAAAACAAAGGGCCTTGAAAGTGAGGATGAGGAATTCACAACCACCAGCAAAGGAGGTGGTGAAGCCAGAGTGAAAGACACAGGCAGCATTGCAGAGGAGAGAGGACCCAGTACTAGGCTTTTAGATGCTGGATATTACATTGGGAATGGGGGGGAAGAGAAGGTCAGACTATTGCAGATGGGAGGTGGAGCAAAGTGCACAAAATGGGATAGGTTGACAGAGCAAGTTTTTGAATATTGTAGAAAGGAACAAAAGGATAAGAGAATTACTGGATGAGGAGAACAGGGAAAGGAGCCACATGTGCTAACACATAAGGCTGCAATTAGGGCAGATAAAGCATAGGCAGACATATCCACTAAGGAACAATATCATCTTAAACCTCCAGATCTGTTAAGAGGTCATTGATTGGAGCATGAACCTGTCAGTGGGACAGGCTGTCAAAACTATTTATTGTGGTTAAAGAAAAAACCACCAACACCACAAAGGAAAGCATCTGAAAACAGAAGAAGCATTCTTGTTTTGGTGTTTGTATTTCTGTTAATGTTTTCTTTACTGTAAAAAATGTCCCTAAGTCATTCAGCATATTTTCTGTAAAAAAATCCCACACCAATCTCTCTGTTCTGTGTTTTTAAAAATCAGCTCCGATGTATTAATCCATGCATTTCAAATCTCTATATTTGTTAGATTTGTGTCAGCCAATATTTGTCTAAGTACTGTAACTTTCATGCTGATCATATCATTTACTCTTATGGCTGATCACCACCTTCTTTTTTCCGAACAATACTGAAAGTTCACAGAAAGACTAACCCTTACTGGTACTTAACCTGCGTTGTTCCATGCTGTGTTGTTCCTACATGAAATAGTAAATATGATGCATACTTTCTACAACTCATGAGTTCTTCAAATCACAGATTTCCTAATCACTGTGAGAAGTTTGTCATTCCTCAGAGTGTTAGGTAGTTTCTCTGGGACCTTTTTGAAATTGGGGGAAGACATCAGTACTCTAGAATCTGCTGCAAAGAATAAGTGGTTTGCTTGGTTTATAGTGGCCCTCAGCTGGTCAGAAAACATATTTTGAATTCTGTATTTAAGCAGTTAAGAAAACTCATTTTGCAATGTGGATTAAATTACCAGGAAATCATGGTCGTTCATTATTTCCCCACCAGAGATCAAAATGAGGTCTGGCATAGAATTATAGCAGATATGACCCAAGTCAAAACAATTAATTTTCTCCCTAAATACCTATAGACCAACATATATTTTCTATAGCATCTCCATGACTTTGAAATTGTTTTAATTGTTTATCTAGTTCATCATTCTGTAGCTTCTCATTCCTCAGCACCGAGGTGAGATTAGCCAACCTTTGTTATGGTTCAGTAAATCCACAGAGCAGAGCAGAAAATATTTGTGTTCTTCTTTTCTCATTATTCTGGTTTAGCACTGTTTCTGACTGAACTCTGTATAATGCTGTATAATGCTCCAGCATGATATTTGCTGGGAGTGGAGAATCTGGATCTGTATGTATCTCTACCAGGCCACTTAAGACTCGGGGTATTAATTTTGCTTTCTTCCATGGAGGCAGGATGAGTACAGTAAGCACAGACAATGCACGAATCAACTTTTTCCTGACCTCTGTTTTCGTCGTGGTTTGGGCCTGATGGGCAGCCAACCCCTGCAGCTGGTCACCCTCCCTTCCCCCTCCCCACCTGGGAATGGGGAAGGGGATTAGAGGGGTGAAGGGAGACTCGCAGGCTGAGATAGGAACAGGTTAATAATGGCAAGAAAACGAGAACAATAATGATGATAGGGGGAAAACAAAAAGAAATATATAAACAGTCAATGTACAGCGTAATTGCTCACCACCCGCTGACCAATCCCCAGCCCGTTCCCGGCCAGCGACCCCGAGATACCAAGATCCCACAATCGCAATCCCGGAAGCGAGAGAGAGAGAGCCCCTTCCCAGCCACCCCTCCTGTATATAGTGAGCATGACGTTCCATGATATGGAATATTTCACTGGCCAGTTTGGGTCAGGTGCTGTGGCCGTGCTCCCTCCCTGCTCCCTGTGCCCTTGCGCACGGGCAGGACATGGGGAGTCGGAGAGTCCTTGGAGTCTCGGTAGCAGCTGAAAACATCAGTGTGCTATCAGCATTCTTCTCATACCAAACCCAAAGCTAAATCCAAAACACAGCACTCATCTAGTCCCTGAAAGGGAATATTAACTCTATTTCAGCCCAAACCAGGACAGTTGTAAACCTCTGTTGTTCAGCTTCGTTTCCTCCACAGCTCTTCCCAGGGAGAGAGGGTACCAGACACTTTATTTTTCTGCGATATGCTGTTCTGCCGTTCTACTTGTCCAAGAGATGAGAAAAGCTGTCTGCCCTTCCTGGCATCCTGAGCTGCCCTGCTGGGAACGCCTGCACTCACCAGGGCAGTGGGCTGAGCTGGGGAGAGAGCACGCTGGCACGGCCTCCACCCGTGTCCTCCCAACCTCCCATCAGCAGAGCCGGTTGCTGGGTGTCAGAGGTGCCAAATTTATGGCCTCACACTATGTGAAGCACAAATGTGATGGCCTGGCAGCAGTGTTTCTGAGGGTAAGAGCAAGGCATGTTCACAGCAGTCCATCAGCATCTCAGACTGAGAGAGGTTTGCTCCTGTCTACAAGATTTCCAGAGAAATTATTATTGCTCTATGGTCACCCAGTGCAGTGACTACAAGGTAAAGGCACAGAGATTTCAATATGAAGACATCTTCCTTCACACAGCTGTGGCCAGAGCACTACAGAGCAGGATTTTGGCTTGTGCACTGAATTAGAGAGGATGAACAAAATCTTGGCTAAATTGCCGCCTCATCCTGTTGGTTCCCACATAAGATCTGTGCTGCCCTCTGGGAAACTGCTGTTTTCTCTGTGACCTGCCACTGTCTGGCAGTGAATCAGCCACTGTCCCACAGCCTTTGGCTACCAGATTCAGTAAGCTTTCTGCGAGCCAGGCAAGGGAATCTTACAAAATCTAGTAAATGTTTCTTTTATGACCAGGGGTATATGTATGTGTATGATAGTTCTATCCGAGCTCACTCTTAAATATAGGTAAGTGCTGCCAAAAGGGAATTAGATATCCAAAGCAGCATCTTTGATGTCTATCCGTAGTAGATAAATGTGTTTTTACCTTGGACTCTCATAATTTCCAGCTCTTCCTTCCTCTGCCAAACTGGTTACTCAGATGCCCTTATCTGTTTCACAGAGCTGATGCAGCAGAGGTGACGCAACGTACCTTCGCACTCTGGACTTTGCACAAAATAACACCAGATCATTCTCCTGGAAGCAAATTAGGGATGATGATGGCACGGCACCACAGGCTTACTGGTGGGGATGGGAAGCAGCAGCACGTGACCAAGAAGGAGGTGATGGACTAGTGGTGGCAGTATTGGTCTTTAATGAAGACCACTGCTGGCAAGTTAGGCAACTGCCACAGTGTGCCTCAGGTAAGTGCTTAATGGTAGAGGAGCTGGAAATGTGCATGTGTCTGAAGTGACTCAGGCAGCTGTATGAGTAAACCCTTAAGGATCAGGCAATGATGATTTCTTTACACACATTTTTAATCTCAGGAAAGATACCAGCTGCTCAACCTTACGAGTGGTGCAATAATTAATAATAACGTAGCTGACCACGAGTCTTTTGTGAGGGATTGCTCACTGCAAGTGCTAGAAAGGTGACAGAAAGACAAGTAGCGCAGCTCAGTCAGAAAGCCCTGCACTCCTGTGGCCTAGCTCATGACGCACGCTATGGCCAGTAAAATCCCAGGTGAGCAATCTACTCATCAACCAGCCCTAGGAGAGAAATGGGCCGACCGCACATGACCTAGGGGAACAAGAAGCACCACTGAGCCTACAACAGAGGTGTGAATGGATATTTTCTTCTGTTTGGCTCATTAGCACTTCCTGAACTGTGCCCTCACCAGGCTGACTAGATTTTGGTAGTAAAATTATTGACATTTTTTTTCCTCAAGAAACCTCTACTGAAAGTAGCAACTTGGCAGCAACTTGCACAGTGATACTCCTCGGGTGTTGTCATTTGCACTGCTGACAAAAGGTTGTCAGTGCCCTGAGCCAGAAGCCACTGTTTGCTCAGACTTCTAAGACAGTGTACGCTCACCCACTTGTGCTGGTTTTGGCTGGGGTAGAGTTAATTTTCTTCACAGCAGCTAGTATGGGACTATGTTCTGGATCTGTGCTGAAAACAGTGCTGATAACACAGGGATGTTTTAGTTACTGCTGAGCAGTACTTACACAGAGTCAAGCCCTTTTCTGTCTCTCACCCCACCTTGCCAGGGAGAAGGTTGGGGGTGCACAAGAAGTTGGGAGGGGACACAGCTGACCCCAACTGACCAAAGGGATATTCCAGACCATCTGACATCATGTTCAGCATATAAAGCTGGGGGAAGAAGAAGGAAAGTGGGGGATGTTTGGAGTTATGGTGTTTGTCAACCCAAGTAACTGTTAAGTGTGATGGAGCCTTGCTCTCTTGGGGATGGCTGAGCACCTGCCTGCCCGTGGTGAACGACTTCCTTGTTTTGCTTTGCTTGTGTGTGCAACTTTTGCTTTACCTATCAAACTGTCTTTATCTCAACCTATGATTTTTCTCACATCCACTCTTTTGATTCTCTTCTCCATCCCACCAGGGGACAGTGAGTGAGCTCCTGTGTGGGGCTTAGTTGCCAGTTGGGGTTAAACCGCGACACCACTGCAGCAATTCTCACTTAAATTGCACTATCATATGTTATACAATGGTATATGTTGCAAAGCAGTGGGAAAATGTCCTGGGAGTCGAAATAAAGGCCATCACAATACAGAGACTTTAATCGTTTGGACAATTTTTTGATGACAAATTGACTAGATAATCTAGGCTGCTAGTATTTACCTTTTGATGGGGCAGATTTTCTACTGACTTTCTTAATAAGGTTGCCAAAATTTGTTCTAGACTGATGACAGACACGAGGACAAATATGTTGGCGTAAACATTAAGAATTAATTTCAGCACATAAAAGATCTGTGTTTCATTTGCTCAAATTGTGTATCCTCATTATTCTGCAACCATGGCAAACTTGCAGCACTTAATGTTACACTTTAATCCCAGCACAATTGATGAGAGTCCTGCAATCTCCTGTCATGAGTCTGTGGTTGTTAGCCTGTGTGCAAGCTTATTCGCTTATGAAATTTTTGTGTCAAGTTCAATGTAGACAGGAATAGTTCTCTCCTTGTAGGGCTTCCACAGTCCCTGATGGGACCAGTGTGGGATGAACATCCACTAGAAGCACATCCCCACACCCAACAACAGTGGTACATAGCTTTAAGTGGTGAGATCACCAGCAGAAGTAACAGCTTGCAGAAGTGGTGAATTATCTGGAGATAGATTTATTTTTTTTTCACAGTGAAGGAACATAATGGAAAGACTTTGCCCGGGGGCGATGGGAACAGAACTGTTCTACTGCACAGGGCACTTCCACAGGCAGAGCCAGGGAAGGGCAGTAGGGGAAATCCCGTACTGCTCTCAGCTTTCCAAGTCCAGGCTCCCATGCACACAGCTGGGATGGCCCAGGACACCACACAGTAATAATTTAGAGGCTAAACCAGCATAGCTGTTACACACTCACTCATCCATGCTCGGGGTGTATGGTAACAAATTGTAACTTGTTGAATAAACTGTCAGAGGGAAAAAAAAAAAAAAAAAAAAAAGCAGCATGGTCTATGATTTAGACACATCTCTCTTCTTCTAAGGCAATTTGAATACACCTGTTTTTGCAGTACATTCTTGCACATTGTAAAAGAAAGAATGGATCAATTCAGACCAGAATAAATACTCACGCTCTGGAAATCAAACTAGCCTAAATATCTCTCTGTCTGAGAGCTGAAAAAAAAGGTGGGTTTCAGAAAGACAGAAAAAAAGCTTTTGAAAAGAATACTGTATTGTACACTGTACACTTGTTACTGTATATCTCCCCCACATTTTTTCACCAAATGCAGAAACATAAATGGAATTTATAGTATTAGCTCAAAGAGCTTCTTATAAACATTAAAACAGACGCAGGATTTGACAGCTCTGCTTCTTACAGCAGAGCAGAGCTGATTCATGAAAAAGAAGTGAGTGGGTAAAGAAAACTGGAAAGCAAAGAAAGTAAGAGATGAGGGAGATGATTTCTGGTTTTGGTGTTGGTGCCTGGAGACTAATTTCACTATTCAAAACAAGGAGGAAAAAAATCCAATTAATTGTGTCAGCATATAACATTGTTTTTGCAGGAGAAAAATGAACATTGCACTTAGCTTACAGTCCAGTTTATCCTGAGGCATACTATGATAAACATGATTCCAACTTTAACATTAAAGACTTTAAAAAAAATGCTGATTTCCAAAGATTGGAAGTAGTATTGCAGATCTGAGTGTATTAGGTAACTCTATCTGCTTCCTGAGGGAACACAGACAAAAAAAAAAACAAACCCCACAAGTTAAATAAATTATTCTTTGATAATCATATATTAAGAGAAGTTTTCTTTGGTGAAAAACAGTTGAGGACAGTTGATGAGTTCAGCCAGAGTTGTGTGGCAGCCTAAATTATAGCTATGGATGCATTTCGTCCATCTCACTTGTCGGTGCTATGGCTCCTTGGGGAAACACAAGGCAGGTTTACAGAGAAATTGCCTCAGAGTATTTGTGCAGTTTCCAACGTTGTTTTACTTTTCATGGTATAAAATTACAGAAACAATAGAAGGGGAAATTTTAGTAATGTCAGCAAAACTCCTGAAATATTATTTCAGGCATTGCTCAACAGGCCTGTCTTTGATACTGGGCTGTTTTACAGATTCTTCTTCATATCTCTGGTGGAAAATTAACTATTTTTAGATGGATTGCTATTTAGCAGATCCAGGTTTGTAGATGGGTTACATCTGGTAGCACAAGAAGGGAAATGGAAGCAGAGGATGAGCTATAAGCAGAAGGAGGGAGCAACTAAAGTATGGGAGCTTTCAATAGACAGGTCTGAGCATCCTCTTTCTTTAGTCCTAATCCTAATCCAACTCTTGTGCTTTCATTAGTTCAGTTAGACCCCAAACCATGACTTGTTTTCGTGGGAGGAATTACTGTGATGGTCAGAGTGTGATTTCAGAACCAGAAATGTAGAAGGGACTTAGAAGAGAAGTGTGGAAAATATGTTCCCACAATCAAGAAGTATAAACCTTTCAACTCAACAGCCAACTTCTTTATAGGAATTACCATTGATCAGAGTTTTTAGAAGGCTATTTCCAAATCAGCTAATGTAGATTTTAAAATTTTTTATTTATTTATTTATTTTAAATGTGTGATGTTAGTGGCATTGCTTAGAACTGTATTGTGGGAAAACATAGGAGGACATCTCTTCACGCTAGTATCATAAACCAGTGTCATAAAGCATTTACTTTTCACATGATTGATCTGTGAGGGAAGGTTCATGGTTCATTACATACGTTGTGGAAACAGCTGTTAGTACAGGCTGACTTTCTTCCCACCTTGCCCCTGCTCCAGAATGCAGCCACGTGTGCACATTGACACGATAGCAAGGATTCAGAGCTATATTTTGCCCTGCGTGCTGGGTCCAGCATATAAGGTTGTAATTAAGTTACTCATTACCTTTTCTTCTTGGAAGGAGCCCTTATCTATCTATCTGTAGATAGTAGGAAGAGCTGTTTTTTAAATTTGTATTTGACAGCGCATTGGAATGATTTTCCTTTAAGCTCCTGCTAAGCACTGCTAAAATGCCTACTCAGTGGAAAATTACCTTATCAATACCATTAAGTGAGAACAGCAGTTGAAGAGGCCTTTATTGTACAATCCAAACTACCTGCATTGCCAAAGACTAATGAATCCTTGTTATGAAGTTTAATATAGAAAGTCACACCTACAGAATAAGATGCATCATGACATGAGCTTGCTGTTAGTCATGTAAAGCCTGGGAAAAGATACCTTTTCAACTTTAAGAACAAAATGAACTTTTAAGCAGTATCCAAATGAACTCAGTACAGAAATTGGCAAGGCAAAAAGGTCACACACACAATAAAATACACTGGCACAGGCTCCACACACAATGAACAAAAGGAAAGAAAAATGGGGGTGGGGAAAGAGCTATTTAGACTGAATTCAGAGGCTGGCAGCTAGCAAGCCAAGAAAGTATGAAATATATACAGAGGGCAGCAATTTCTGAGATACTTTCTTCAAGGAGCTAACCCTCAAGTTTTTTGGCACGGGCGTCTACTCAGTAAACAGACATTCAACTCAGGGTGGTTACTGCTTCCAACAACAGTTACACTCTTAGCAAGGTGCCTGGACCTTTCAGGAGAGAGAAGATTTTTGGCACAAGTACTGCTCATTGTGGGGAAAAAAGGTAAAGTGATTAATGCAAAGCATTTATAACTTCAGTAGGGGATAGCTGGAATATTCTTATACTTTCTGTATTAGAAACACAAACTTGTGGAAGGCTTCACTAACACATTATTGCCTTGAATTCCTGCTCAAAGTCTGCTTGCTGAGACCTGACCACTTGTTTGTAAACTATAGTAAATACGATACCAGCTATGGAAGAAAGAGAAAAGCTTCTGATCATTCTGTCAATCCTGCGAGTATCCTCTCAGAGCACTTTTCTAATCAGCTCCTTCCTGGGATCATCCCCTTTGAGCATCTTACCAATAGCAGGTGTAGACAGGGGCTTCTAACCACAGTGCTGTAAGGATGTAGGCCTAGTCACCCAAATCATTTTAGATTTAATATAAACTGAGTAGGCATAGTATTGCTGGCCAGTTTGACTAAATGGAAACTTGTGGCTCGTTAGAAGCCACCAGAAGGAAAACCAGAAGGCCTAAAACCCAGCTACGTATGTGTCAGTGAAAAGCCTGTATTTCAGATGGGAATGGTTACAGGTATGATATAATTGTGTAAAGCTCAGGAAATAAACTCTCCTAAGTGCTTCTGAGTTAGTGCATATAGTGTACATTGTTTTATTATATGCATTTGACTGATGTTTTGTTAAAAAACAGGAAGGCTACTGATAAACAGGGGATGACTTAAGAGACAATGAAATTAAATTTACTGGCATATATTTTGTTGTGGCTGTTCATTGAACAACAGGCCATGATGAAGCTCTACAATTATAAAATTGTATTACACTGATTACCCAAGAAAGCAAGAAAACCCATCCCTTTTGTAAAGTCTCATTACATGCAACCATGTTTAGAAGAAAGCTCCACTGGGTTCAAACCATAAACCTAGCAGTGTCAAATAAGGTTAGTCAATTTTCCCTCTTGAGCAAATTTGCATGTCAGACTCAGATAGTCTCACCAGGCAAACTGAAAGCAGGTGCTGGCAAAATCCTTTCTAACATCATTATTCCTCTGGTGTTTACAGAAGCATACACATAGGCACTGAGCACAAAAGGAACTGTTCGCTCGTTTTTCTGTCTAAATAGCCAGCTTTTTTGTGATCTTTATTGCACGTCACACCTGCTCTGTAAATGCAAAACCTCCTATGTTCCTGCGAGTAACACCTCACTAGCAGCTGCAGCTGAACCAGCCGAGCAATGGCCCGCAAAGTCCTGGATAACGCCAACCTGGAGATTTATTTAGCGTTTGTCAGCTGACTATTAGCTGGAAATTTGGAAATTAAAGTGCAGGCATAGCAGGAAGCAGATAGCATTACTACACACCTACATGAAACTTCAGATGAAAGCATCGATAGTATTAAATTCAAACACATGTACACACACAGAAAACTGTTCATCTTTTCTGCAAATGCTAATGGCAGTTACTACCTTTCATGTCTGCTGAGAGGGGACTTTATAATCTTAAGAGTGCTAGCTGCATCCTTCACACCAACAGTATCGTAAACGTGATACTGTTTACTGTAAACGTAAACGTAATACTGGCTCAAACGTAATACTGTAAACGTGATACTGGCTCAAGCCAGTTCAGGCAACTCATTTGCCAGAAAACTAATTCAACAACCTGCCAATCCAACCAGCTTCACCCTTTCTGCTGTCGGTGAAAATGCACAACAAAATAACAACTGGGAAGATGGAAGAGGGGAGAAATGGAAGACTTCCTCCTGACACCAGCCTGAAGATAGATGAATTCCAAAACATCAGAAAATCATGCCTATAATATACTTCCATGTTCCTGGTGCATGTGTCGTCGTTGTCCCTGCCCCACCCCCGACTATTAGTTACTTGGTACACATTCATACCTGTGAGGTGGAAAAAACCACTTTAAATTACTCTCCCCAGGCCATGATGTAGGGACTCCATTTGCTGGACATTGGCAGAATGTACATGGAAAGGTCAGGTCTTCCCTATGGCTCTTGACCACAAGCACTAAATTATCATGGGATTTTCCTCAAAATTAATTTTCTGAGAAAGAAAATCAAGCAGTTGTTTGTTTTTTTTTTTTTTTTTTTTGTTTTTTTTTTTTTTTTTTTTGTTTTTTTTTTGTTTATTGTTTTTGTTTTTTCTCCCTTGGAATAAGTGCTCACGTGAACCAAAGAAGGCTGGGCTAAGATTGTTAAGAAAGAATAGTTGGGTCACCCACTACAGTTAGAGAAAATATTAGTGATGTGCCCCTGTTGCCTTCCATACATCTGCTGTTTCAAAGCATCTTGCCAGAACCCGGTTCTAGGTCCTTCATAGCTGGTGGAACCCAGCTGTTTTTCCAGCTTCTGTGCTGTGAGGGACAAGAGACAGACAAAAATGGAAAAACAAAACCAAAAGAAATCAGAAAATCTGCTTTTAAAATGGGATTTCCAGGCAGCCAATGCATCAAATTGTAAGTGATAAAATTAGCACCATGTGCTAAACGTTTGGTGTAGATTTCTGAATTACCCGAAGCTGCACATTTTCCCCACATAGTACTTTGCCTTTGCCAAACAGCAAAACCCCGCCTCGTGGCCTTTGTTTGCACTGTCTCCCACGGATGCTGGGAGGAGAAGTCCCCTCACTCTTTGCCTGACTCTCACCCTCACAGGAAGCAGCTCTTCCCTTCTCATCACTGCTGTTAGTACTTCCATCCTAAACAGGATTAGGGAAAACCCCTCCTCTTCAGTCACAAGATTGAATGACAGGGTCAAAACCACTCCACTCACACTTCTAAACTTTGCCCCCCCCAGGGTCTTGCATGAGCTCTGTCTCCCAGTTTGGAAGTACTGCAGCACTATGCACTGCCCAACTGCGCAGACTTCTCAACAGTATGACATACTCGAGACATCTTCCTCCTCCTCCTCCCTCTAGGAAAAGGAGTGACAGCACCAACCGAATAGCAAAGAGGTGGCCACACTGACTTGCATCAGTGAGTTGATGTGACCAGAGACTTCCAAGCACTTTCTTTGGAGTGCAATTTGCTTACACCTTCATCATGACTCGCCTCCCCTAGCATGTTGCCACAATAGGCTAAAGGGCATGCATTCACCTCTGATTACTCATTCACTCTGGCAATTATTTTGTTCACTTATGGCTAATGACAAGGGTAAGCCTGCCTGCTCTTCACCAGGCACGTGTCAGATACTCTCTTCCCTTTCTTTTCCTATAGCAAAGCATATCCTTGCTGATGTAATGGAGTGACAGGCTAACTCAGTTCAGCTGCTGGATATAATCAAGTTTCCTTAAAGTTCCTTTGATAAAGGCAACTCGTGGCATCAATTTTTCAACCATAAACAGAACTATAGACTTCTGTTACTGATACAGAATTAAAGGGAGGGAAGTGGAGAAGGGAGAGGATGAGGGCAAAGTCCAAAACACAGCATAAGCTATGTCACTGTGGAAGAACAAAGTAGGGACAAGGATAGAAAAACAAGAGAAAAATAACTTATTTTCAGTTTTCTTATGAAACTAAGTATTTCAATAATCTCATGATAGCTGAGGAAGGAAAGGCAGAGGCTGCAATAGGGAGAACAGTCAAATCTCACACATTCCTGACAGACTATGCTGATGGAATCTTGAGCCAGGCAGGCAAATTAGAGCACACAGGGCTCTCTAAACTGCCTCAACATCACAGTTCTCATCCAATATCCTTCAAGGATGAATCGCTTGAGAAAACTAATAAAATTTCCTGAAAACTGTGGGTGTCAAATTTGCTCCTACTGTTTTGTCACTGCAGTCTGGGAAGACCTTGAGTACAGCTGAGTAAGAAGAAGCACATCAGCAGGGTACAGTTCCAAACCCTTTGTGTTGGGCACTGGGGGTTAGCACAGAGATTGTACTGTGAGGTATGAGCCTTGTGATCATGAGTATCACATTCGACTAAAACTAACGGATGGAACTGAGTTCATCCAAATTATAGTACTGAGTTGCTTGTTTTAAAAAAGTTTATTTAAACAAAGTAGGTACATTTCACAGAAATGGTTATAAAATGCATAGCATATTATAAACAATACTGTTACTTTACAGATACTAGTTGTTATTATCCTAAATATTGCTTTTTAAAAACTAACCAGCCTGCTTAGTGAATCAGAAAGCTAAAAATCCCCAGTTATCCCATCTTAGGCACTGTGAAAAAAAAAATAGTATGATGTAACAAAGCAGGTGTGCACTTTTTCTTTCACCCTACTGATTGTTTTGCTGCATCATTAATTCACCAGTTCCTATTATGTGGAAATATCCGGTCCCTGCAGTCACCAAGACTAGATTTCCATCAAGTGGAGCACAAATTGCACTTGTTCATCCAACCAAAAGCCCATGCAACTCGAAGGAAAGCTGACTGCGAGTCTTCACAGCATTTAACTTAATGGACCAAGACTGTACGAGTGGACAAAAAAACCTAGCAGTTTTTCTAAGTTGCGCAGATGTGTCACACACATACTGCTATTTGTAAGCAACTTGATTGTAAGTTGGCAAGTCCATACATATTTCAAGCTTGACTTCAATGGAGTCTGAATGCCCAGTAGAAACAGACCTTACCCTCAGCAGTGATGCAATGCCACAGAAAGTGGAATTGAACCTTTTCACAGCACCTGAGGACTGAGAACACCTCACACATTCAGAACTTCACATAACAAAATCCAGAGGTGTCTGTTTTCTGATCTTTGGGTTGCCAGGGCACAAAGAAGTAAAAATGAAGAGCATAGCACCGATCCATAACCATAGCTGAGACAGATACCAGCTCATTCACACAACACTTCAGCATGAGTCATGACTGAAATTCTTCCCGTTTACACTTCTATGACAATAGGCAGAAAGCAAATGCTGATGCAACAAGAGTTGCGCCACGTTTGCACTGGTGTAAGCAAATCTAGAAACAAGCAAGCTATAAAATCCATTACTTCACACACAATAGAGAAGGAAAAATCCCCTTATTTTCAAAACATATAGATACATGTAGATCAAAACATACATGTCTTTAAAACATATAGATACATGCTCAAGAATAAACTCACTTTCTGCATTATGATATGAGCTTTACAGTAGTTTAAGTTTGGCTTGGACTGAAAATAAAGAAGCTTGAACTCTGGCCAGCAGAGCTCCTTTGGAACTGTTTGTCAAGAGTGAAGAATGAGGTTTGAAGCAGTCCAAGAACATCGATGTTTCATTCACTGTCTTCAAGTAGTTTTTGTAAGTTGTTCTGTATCTTAGAAAAAGAGAGGAAAATAACTGGGAGGCAGGAAGCATTACACTGCATTAAAAAAACACAGACAAACCATATTCTTCAATATACTCTCTGTGTGCACATTAATTCTGTCACAACTATTCGTACCAATGGTATTTATGTTAAACTCTTCCTGCACTAGAGGTCAAAGGAAACATCTGGATACAATCAGCCAGCAGCACACCTAGCTTTCATATTATGAGTATCTCCTGCAATTTCCTCCTACAGATTCTCTCCTTCATTATGTATGAGAAAATAAGATTGAAAAAAAACTAGAGCTAGAAAGAAAGGGACAAGAAACACAATTATTTTGAACTTGATCAAAATCCAATAAAAGCCTCAAAGTTGCAGCTCTTAGGTTTGAGTGGATAATTCAAATACTCTTTTTAACATCTTCAGCTACCAGCCAGCTGTGACGTGTGTGCAGAAAAATAAGGTCTTCTGACCGTTAGCAGACATGTCCCATTTGCCAGATTTAGTGTACTGATTGTGGGTTGTCTTCCTTTAGTTACACTGAAGGCAATACCAGCCAGTTGCACCCTCAAGGATGATTTGCGCAGACCTATTTTACACAGCCTATTTATTCACCTTTCATCTCCTTGTCCTTAAAAGCAGACAGAGGGGAACATAGTGGGTCACATCCCCTGGCACATGTGTCCTCTGTATCTTAGTAACTATCAGTCACTGGCTACAGAAGGTTTGGTCACAGGTATTTTCAGGCTTCAATTTGAGAAGCCATTGTACTTCCTGTTCAGAGATATCACTTCTTAATCCTACCTCATTATTTCTATCCCACATGCACACCTTTTTCAAGAGGGGAATTTTGGGGAAAGGAAAACAGTAAGAAAACCGTAAGAAAATTTTATGAGTCACTTAACGCATACACAGGAATTTCCTTTCAACAAGCTACATTATAGTAAGTGAATGAGTAACATTAGGCCACATTTTCCCTCCCTCAATTTAAAACTTTATCCTCTGTTAAAATGCACCATGTCTATCAACCTGGTAAATACACTTAAATGTCAAAGCAAAATTCTGCTAAGCCATGGTAATTCCTTGGCTCCAAATATGAAGTAGAGCTTGTAAATATCACACTGAAAAAGTCAGTGCAAAATACTCTTGTACTGGACTTTTTTTACTGGAGGATAATTTTTAGTTTTTAACCTAGATAATTTCTGTGCTCTGTTTTACAATGCTGCATCCACGCAGGAAGTGAGGGGAGAGATGACAAGTTACACTGGAACTTTATGCTATGTTTTCTGCTGAAGCCAGCTGCAGCCAATTACTAGCACTTTTCACGAAGGCATACTAAACAGTCAAGCAGCTGCAGTGACTTTGCTCAGAGAACAAAAAGCGATTACCAGTTTTGCAGTGCAAGAGTAGGGTCAAACATTCTGTTCTAACCACTGCCCATCAAGACTAGAGAGGACCAGGATGTGGCAATATGCGGCTACAGGCAATATTCATTTATCTTGTATGCAGAGCAGTTGATTGTGTCTTAAGTATTTGGCAAATACAAGGTAAGAGTTTAAGGGCCCAACCCTGTAGACAATAACTGAAAAGAGCACATGACTTAAGGCTTTAATTCAGGACAGAGGGTCACTTCTCTGGGAATAGCTGAATGATCCAACCATCCAGCTGTCTTTTACTGTGTCTCCAAGCACTGACTATGTAAGGGAGTGGGAAAGTGCCTAGCCCTGCTCTAAAGAGCTGGCTGGCTTCCCACTGAAATGAAGTGAGGTCTCCCATGAACCATCTTGCCAGCCTGTCCCAGACAGCTGGAAAACAGTAGCCTCTTAATCCTTAGCAGTAGCCTAATTTGGGTAAAGATTGTATTTGGTAATCATCTGGTAAGCATTTGCCCCTTGTATTCATATTGTTATTATCCAGAGCATACAGAGGGGTTATGCTTACATTACTCTAGACTTCCACAGCCAATGGGGTGGCTGTGATATCTCTTTCTGGCAGCCTTTGTAAAACGTATGCCACACATAATCCCAGCTTCATGCTGTTTGAGAAACTTGCTTTGGGAAAAATAGGTGTTTAAAGACCTTGGCATGCATGCAGTTTTAGAAGCAGAGGCAAAAATATCCCATGTGATTTAAGCACACAGGAATTCAAGTAACTTTTGGTTTTGCTCCACTAATATTTTCTTCATGCTTGGCCAGTGTATGTGTTCCCAACACGTAACATTTCATACACCTACACTAGATGTAGCTGCCCAGGTTTGTCGGCAGGGGCTGCCCCATGCTGCACACAGCCTCTCCAGCAGCCTCCCATGGACCCACCGCGGGGCACAGCTGAGCCCCTCGGCCAAGACGGTGGTGGAGCCTCTGGGAAAGTGCATTTAAGAAAGGGGAAAAACACCAGAGAGAGAAAGGAGGAGAGTAAGAGGGTGAGAAACAGCAGACATCAAGGTCTGAGAAGGAGGTGTGGGGGAGTATGTGCTGTATGGCAGAGAAGATGTCTGTGCTGCAGCCCACAGAAAACCCACTCCAGAGCAAGTGGTAATTTCCCAAAGAATTGAAGCCCTTGGAGGAGCCCATGATGTATGCAGCAGGAGGAAAGCCGGGGGAAGGAGCAACAGAGAGAAAATTATGTATTGACTGTAACCCCCACCAGCCCCACCTGGGGGGCAGGGAGTGGAGTGAGTAGTCAGAAGTGAAGTTGAGCCTGGGAGAGGGGGGAGGAAAGGTGCTGTTCTATTGCTTCTCACTGCCCAAATCTATTTTATCTGGCACTATATTAAACTGATTTCCCCCAGGTTGAGTCTGTTTTGCTTGCCATGGCAGCTGGTAAGCAATTTCCCCACCTTTATCTTGGCCCACGAGCTTTCTCATCCTATCTTTTCCCCCTGCCCTCCTAGGAAATGGAAGTGAAAGGATATCTGGGTGGGTGTCTAACTGCTGGCCAAGGCTAGCCCACTACAACACCTGAAGTGGAAATAAGGTCTGCACACCCACTCTTGTTTTGCATAGATTTCCAATTAAAGTTGGAAAGTATACTTAGTTTCGCAATTAGAGAATGGTAAGAAGGTCAGGTATATGGAATTACACAACTGGTGCAGCAGCATCTGTGTTAGTGAAGCAGGCAGATTCCAGCCACTTCATATGAAGAGGCTGACTACACAAGAAAGTCAGCATAGTTTTTCTTAATTAAAAAAACAGTCAAACAAAAGCCCCAGACAGAAAAGTTCAAACAGTAATAAAGTTTAAATTCAGAATCCTTAGTGTTGATGGACAAAAAAAAAAAATTGAGATCATTACACGAAATAATCATCCCTGAAGTGTCCAGTTTATTAGTACTCCTGGCTGTAGGACTCCGCTCAAGGCAAAACATTTACACATACCAATGCTTGTACTTGGGTTAATTTACAGTCCAAAAACCAGTCCTTTGGCTAGGAAAACATGTCAGCTTCTGGTATCAAATCTGGGGGTAACTTGGCACTTTTCAAAATAACAGACTATATAAATTCAGCAAGAACCTGGTTAGTGTATCAGCATTTGCATTATATTATAGGAAGTTACCTTTTCCAATTTTATAAGATTAGCAGTTAACTCATCACAAAGGGCATCAGCATTAATTTGCAGATGAGATCCCAAACCTTGGCGCACTGGATGTCTGTCAAACAGAATGAAGAAGTGAGCATGACAGAAGTGAAAAAGAGGAAAACAGAACTGCTAAATGTAGATGGGAATACAGTGGTGACATTGTGAGCTGTACTTGTTTACAGAAAGAAAGGTCTAAGTCACTTCTGCACTTTTGACTACATTCTTTATGTGGTCTCATTCTCCAAAAGTTTGGACGGAAAACTTTACAGCTATTTCCACTGGAAATAAGTTGAAAAGTTGTGTATGTTCCATGCCCTGTGACTTAGAGGAAATAAAAAGCTCAACCCCTTGACACTGTAGAAGTGTACATTAGATCCTGCATCTGGTACTATTTGGGATCAAAGCAACAGGAAAACAGGACTCTCTTGTCTAAGAGTGTGCTTCAGAAGAGGGACACAGCATCTTGCTAATAAAACCATGCCAGAATTGGGAAAATGGCTTTTGGTATTTACTATCAGAGGTAGGTTTACCCCTCTCAATGCATTATTGGTAAAATAAAAATGCAAGTCTGTTTAAGATAAAGAACCATTTCCTTCCTAATTTCTTTTTTTATCAAGCACCTGTCTTCTGACATATGCATACAAGTCCTACTGCTTTCCACAAAAGACAGCTGAAAGCAGACATTGTTCAATATGACCACAAGTGCATTGTCATAATGACCTGTTTGTCATAGGTAGGTTATCAAAGAAAGATTAATTAACAAACACATTTATTCAAGAGCTTGCTAGTTTGAAACACTTTGCAGACAGTTCCACCCAGCCTTAGTACAGCTCTGTCTTGAATTTTATTTCCCATCTCTGTTTTTCAGCTAGTGCTTCTCCAGCTGTCAGCATTCCCACTCATGCTGCATATGGCTGCAGGTTTTGCACTGATTACAAATGACTTTTGAAGCCATGTTTTTCAGAGCATCTCAGGAAAAAAAAAAAAAAAATCAGTTATATGAAGGGGAGAAGAGTTAATGCAAAATACATAATGCTGAATAAACTGATTAGTGTTCTTAGCAGTATCCAGTTCACTGCCTTCTGTTTTAAGAGAGGAACAGGAAGCTGATACAACTTACAGTGGCATACTGCTGTGGTGTATGTCCCTGCTCTGCAGCTTGATTTGATGTTTGCATATTTCCTATTCATGCAACGTGGAAATTAAAAAAAAAAAAATAGAAAATACGCATGGGCAGATGACATCCAGAATTCTATACAGAATATGGAACTATCTAGGGAACTATGGCCCCTTTCCCTGCTTCCTCATCAAATACACAAAGAACCTTCCCTTGGTGTGTTTGGATGGGTTTTTTTGGTTTGGTTTGGTGGTGTGCAAAACTTTTTTGTGTTTTTTTTTTTTTTTTTTTTTTTTTTTTTTTTATTTTAGCAAGAGAGAATATCAGTTTCTAAAGAGATTATAGGCAGCCCAAATCTTTTGAAAACATTATACAGGCTAATCAGATGCATTAGCCCAAAGATTATGAAGTACCTTCTGTCAACAGTCTCAACTTCATTTGATTAGCCTAAGAAGTTACACCTTTTCCAGAGAATCATTGCTCTGGAAAGCAAGTGCTCACTTCAGCAGTTTACACTGAAGCTACTCCCAGCTATCTGAAACATTCTCAAGGCAGCACTACACCATGATCTATCACTTTTGTACTAAAAGTCTTAAACAGAAAGCTGTGAGATGAGGCTAGTACAGATATGAGAACTACAGGACACTGAAGTATCACAAGGGCACTACAGTATCACAGCGGTTTCTGCAGAAAACAGATAAGCATGACAGATACTGGAAAAGATTTTAACTCCCCCCAATTTTAGAGCGTATCTTACTCCTTAATATGTGAATCAAAGGATGTGATAGAAATAAGACGTTCCTCCAGGATACTGATTTTGTATCTCATGTAGAAGGTAGAAAATATTAATACACAAACACTGTAAGAGAGAAAAATAAGGTACATCAGTTAATGGAAGCTTTAGAGGTACCTGATAAATTTAATGTTAAAGGCCATTTAAATTGTTACTTGTACATGTTGAATAATAAAAAGTATCATTTTTAGAAACACCTTAGGAATACCCATCAGTGGTATATTCAGAGAGTTACAAAAATCTCAGCTTTGAGTGTGGCTTTGCTAAATGACAGGTAAAATGTACTTGCAAGTAGTTAAACTCTTTTAACATTTCTTGAACCAAAAGACCCTTTGCTTTCAAAAGTAAAAAGCCTGTTATGTTAAGCACGTCCCAGCATTTCTACCTCTGAAAGTATAAAGGGCACAATTCCCAATAATTTCCTTTTTTCAAGTGCATCTTAGATTATATTAATCTATGTAAACATAAGAAAATTCTAATGTTTTGACAATCTTGGTATTAACTGCTAACTTACAGAACTGCGTAAAATATAAGCACATGGTTCAGAGATAAGAGCTTCTGAGACTTCACTTTGTGGAAAAACCTGAAGGCTTCAGAATGGCCTGCGAGGAAAAGAACCAAGGGTTACTTTGATCAGAGCAGACCACAGCACACGGTGTTTTGAAGCACACAACAGATAATATAAACAGAGGGATAAACAAGAAAGAGATCTTCCAAATTATGTGAACTGACATAACTATGCCAACTTATCTCAACTAACTCTAGCTGAAGATCTTCCTTTGACCCCTTACCATTTCGAGGACCGCTTCGGGCTTTTCCGTCGGGTCCACGTTTACCGTGTGCATCTGAACGGACAGATTTTGCCTCAGTCTTGGAAACTTTCAAGTGAGTCTGTGTCTCAACAACATGATAATCTGTGAAAAGCAAGATTTTTAATAAAGCTGAAATATGAAGTCAAAGGAAGCTGTTGGTAGCTCAAGTTAGTCATAGTAGGCAAAAAGGAGGATTTTAAAAGGTGTATTTCTGAACTTGGATAGAAAACAGTCGTTGGTTTAGTAGCCTTAAAACAGCTTACATAATTCCACACCCTCACAAAACATAAAGAAGCCCCTGAACTGGAAGAGGATGATGTATATTGCATTTACATTTACAGATCGTTTGAAAGATGGCAACCTGTGCAAACTTTGAAGGTTATCACTGAATTTCCACTCAGAAGATTACACAGACACGTAAGTAATCTCTCAAAAGGACTGAATATACTAAAGTAATGATTCCAAATGACTTTAATAGCAACATCAAATGGAAATATTGCATTGTTACTTTAAAAAGGAGATTTTAACTCCTGCCCCTGACTCTCTTTTAAAGGCAGATGATGTCTTGAAAGAGATGGGACAGAAAAATCCAGTCACTCTCAGTTTTGTTCATGCTTTACTTACACACCCTGGACTGCTCTAACAATGCACAAGGAACAGAATCCCAAGTGACAGATGTGCTCCCTGCCTTAATTCTCTTTCCAAGGGTGACTCTTTAACTGGATTTTGTTTTTTTTTTTTTTTTTTTTTTTTTACTTGTGGAACAGGAAAATGGAAAAGTTTGAAGTAGTTATTAGCCATAAGGAAGTAAGACAGAAAGTTAAATCATTATTCAGAAGCATTCATGTGGAAGTGGTGACACAACAATTTAGTTACTGCTTCACAGACACCACCAAACAATTAAAACCACACACACAGTGAATATCAAAGACCAATGAAAGCAAATAGCCCCAAATCATACCACTGAAAAAGGACACATAGCAAAAAAGCAGAATTAATTAAAAATAACATGGCAGACAGGGTTTCATTTAAAAGTAATGGTATTCAAATTCTTTTATAGTCAAGATGGAACACAGAGTAATATCAGCATAACAACACATTAATATGTTAAGTATATGTTAATTGTATAGCAGAATAATACCCTAGGTTTTGCTAATAACATTCAGCATGTGCTACATAAAACAAATTCTGCTGTACTTATGAACTTACATGCAGTGAGTTTTTACATAGCACTCCCACTAACTGGGTGAAGAACTTGAGGCATGTGAGATTGCAAACAGCAGTGTTAAGAAAGAACAACTTTTAACAGTATCTTCAAGTGTTTTAACTGCAAATAATAAAATGAGGGGTTTTGATGACCAAAAGCCACAATGGTACAGAATGTTACTTGTATAGATTAGAAGGTACACTGTGATTTGAACTACTTTAGAACAGCGGGGTTTGTTTGTCTGTTTTTCTTTTTTTTAAAGGAGCAACATCTCCTATATTGTATCTCCTCTAGCATAACTGATGGGGGATGTGGGGAGCAGACAGTACACGGCTAAGCAACTGGAGGCAGAAGTGACAAATCAGCTCTGCTGCTGACCAAGTCACTGCCTGAATTGGGATTGTAAAGGTATATAATAATGGAAACACAGTTATTCTTTGAGTAAGACCTTAAAATCCATGTAATTCTCCAGGACTGTGGATAAGGTAGATACTACCTCAGAAGGGGATTACAGAAGCAAAACAGAGATAACCCATTCTCATTTTCTTGGGGCCCCATGATCCCACTCACCTTGGAAGCATTCTAGTTCTGGGGTCTGTGAGCCTGTGCTGCTGGATTCTTCCATCATCTCTTGCCTCCGCTGCTGCACTATTCCATCCAGATCAGAA
This sequence comes from Tyto alba, assembly GCF_018691265.1. Taxonomy (NCBI): domain Eukaryota; kingdom Metazoa; phylum Chordata; class Aves; order Strigiformes; family Tytonidae; genus Tyto; species Tyto alba. The sequence continues at coordinate 22,653,963 of NW_024881275.1, read as the reverse complement.
TAGTCTTCATTGAAATCCTAATGAGGAAAAAGAGTCATAAAAAGGCTCAGCCCTATTCTAAATCTAAACAACCTTATTTCCTCTCACCTCCCTCTAGAAACCGAAAAAGCAGTTATAGATTTAAAACTGTTTAACCAGGAACAATCTCCAATATCAAGATGTTGAAGTCAAGTTAGCAAGATAAGCCCTGTACAATCACCAGAATTCAAGCCTCATCTCCTGCCTTCATTTAAGTGAAGAGATTAAGTCTGCATGCAAAAGAAAGACTGTTAATTAGACAAACTGAGAAGTCCAGGACAAGCATTACTAGAATTAGACTTTGGTCATCACATGTGGCTACACAGCTCTTTCAGATGTCTGGCTCACAGAGGAAGGATTGCAACTAGAAACACTTCAAAAACTGTTCACGGCAGAGAAGGAAGCAACTCTAAGTCATCACAGAGTGCTGTGAAACCTGACTGCTAAAGAGAGCATACAGATCTTGGAATAGATTCAAAGCACACCCATGTATATATACTACACGTGATCAGATCAAATTACACCTATGCTAATCATTCCCACTGCCTCCTCATGTTAAAAAAACACATGTATACTCTAGAAATAGATGTCAGGATTTCCTTCAGTTTCCTTTCTTCAGACATTATAAATGAAAGGTGCCATGCAACAGAAGAACAAGCATCTAAGCCATTTACCAAGGGCAGCGTAGTTGGACGATCAGCCCTGAAGCTGCTTTCTGCAGAAGAGGGATTTGGACTGTTGCCCATGCTTGCATCCTGAAAAAAGCAGCAGTGTTAAGAAGGACCACACTCAGAAACTCCCTACCATTTAAAAGAAGAAAAGCCATAATAACGAATACAAAGCTACATACCATTATCACTCCCATTAGTACTTACCTCAAGATGTCCACAGATAGATTTCAATAGCTTGTAGGTGGTGTCTCTGGAGAGTAAGGAGACAAACATGTACTGAAAAACAAAAGTTCCAAAACTGTTTAAGAAAAGCCATATTGTGCAAGCCTCCTTTTATCTAAATAAAACTGATAGGTGGTTTTGTTGATCCAATAACTATTTTCAAGAACTTTCGTATAGCAGGAAAAACCTCTACTCCTCCTAAGCCTATGATCTGAAGTTAATAACAAGGAAGACAGAACAGGCACATAAAAGTTAAAATGTTCTGTTGCAGGAACCAGAGCATAGTACAGGCCACTTCTTTTTTTTAAAATTCTTTGTGTGCTGTGTTTTACTTACCCCTTAAAAAAAAAACCCACAAAACTAAAACAAACCCCAAAAACCACAATTCATTTTTTGCACAGTCTCCTGCATCCACAAAATATTGGTACAATGAAAATGGGCTGGTTCAAAAGCTGCTCTTAGGATAGTCACATTTTCTACCGATTGATGCAATTACTATTCCTGAGTATCACTGTAAGCAACTGTATTTTGTGCATCTGAGGTATTGCTGGTCAGGTAAGAGACCCAAGTAAATGAAGGAATACTGTCAGAGCTGTCAACAAGGCAGGCAACCCTATGTGAATGCACTTTCTGACTCAGCTGTTTCAGTTCCTCCAGTGCACAGCAGTCTTGGAGAACGGGGAATGATAAACTACAGAGAGCAGGTGGCAATCAGAGATTCCATTTCTTATTTTCTCAACAAGTTCTACATAGCTTTATTTACTGCAGATCCAAAACAAAAAAGAAAAGTAGTTAGTAAGAGGGAAATAAAAAAAAAGCAAGATCCTTGCCTGTCACAAGAAAGGAGGCATAAGAAGCTAGAATCATCCCCTGAGAAACCGCATCCTCCAGGTTCCTCAGTCTAAACGCCCATATACGACCAATTCCTTTAGCTGTTTACGTGGCCACTCGGGACTTTCAAGAATCCCTCATACTACTGCCAATAAGTAGGGAGGGGAAAACAATTTTGGGAAAAAAAAAAAAAAAAAAAAAAAAAAAAAAAAAAAAGGAGGAGTGCGGGGAGGGGAAAAGTAAAAAAACAGGCTAAATGCAGTAGCTTTGCCCTCTACCAGTACTCACCCTATCTGTGACTGTTGCTATGATGAGAGCATTTGGCACAAGAAGGGCAGTTTTGGTTTTCTTCAAAAGTGTCACCGAGAGCACAGGTATACTAATCTGAAACAAGATCAATGTAGTTTTAGAGTCCCAATATGTGGACACAAATCTGCACAATCTTTCACAAGGAGCCAGCCTACCTACTGTGATAAACCAGACCTTCAACACTATTAATTTAAAGATTTCTCCACTATGTCTCTGATTACTAATATTTCATACAGAACAGGTATGCTTTCAGATTATTACTATTTCTTAATTATTTTTACTTCTATTTTTATCAGAAGCCAATCCAGGCTTTTGTTTGTGTCTTCCTTTCCTGGTCCCTTCCAGCTCTTACAAGACTACAGGCTTAGCTCACAGTAGATCTGCAGAACAAACCAGTTCTTAAAGCTACGCTTTTGTTTAGAAACAAAACATTTCAGAACACATCAGACAACAGAGGCTTGTTGAAGAATGAACATAGAAGTCTTCTCACCACTTCCAGATCCTTTAGTCTGCCACAAGCAGCTGAGTAAACGTCTCATCCTTCAGTAAAGATCCAATACCCACACACCCACCGACTGACTTAAATTGATTCCCGTGTATGCCATCCAGACTTGTCTACATTTACACTGAAAAGTTCTCAATTTTCCTTCCCGCCCTGTGTTTACATCCAATCCCATTAGCTTAATGTCTGCTAAATTTCAGAGTATTTGCCTTCAGATATTCTGCATGGGCTCTTCTTGTAAACCCTACATTACAAAGGACCAAATACCTATCTTGACTTTCAGCTGAATAGCCTAGAGCTTAGAGAGTTAGGTAAATGTAATTATCCTGGGTACTCATGATTAAGATGCAGCTCCTGCTAAAAATTCCTTTGGCACACACTGTCACAACTACCTGAGAAATTTGGTAGCAAGATTAAAAGTGTCCAAAGATCCTTCAACGAGTGATCACAGCACTGAATTAAAAACATGTCATTGCAGAAGAAGAATGAAGCTACTCTGTGCACCGTTTCATAAAACTTTGTTAACTTTTGTTCAGAACAGCAACACAAAGTCATGAAACGAAAAATTGTTTCACGTAACAAAAAAAAAAAATGTATTTGTGTACATTAGTCTGGGTATAAGATTGCCAACCACTGTTGAAGCATGGCTAGTCAAATATCTGCTCATCATTTAAGGGCTAGAAACTCGCTCTTTACTTGGTGCTTAGTTTTGTTAAAAAAGTGTGTTATCAAAAAAAGACCAAACCAACTCAAAGCCTATCATTTTAATTATTCTTAGTCCCAGGCCTGGGTCAAAGAATTGGTAAATCTGGTCATCATTTGCTCTACTGATTTTTTTTTAGCATCAACTCCATTTGCTTTGCTTCAGAAGCTGTATCTTTTGAAAATGGGTAAAGAGCTCCTCCACTATAACTTTTCTTCAGCTGGACATTGTGTCATTCCACAAACTTTTTGCAACAGTTTTCAAAACAACTTTTTCTGGGAGTGGGGAGAGGGGAGCAGCTACCGTGTGTTTCATATGAAAACCCTAGAATCCTCAGGTAGTCAGAACGGAATCTGCATAATTTTAAAAAAATCAACCAAACCAAACCAAAACCAAACCAGAAGATTTCTCAGCAGAAATCCTGCTAATAGTAATGATAAAAAAAGCAGATTAGAAGTTTCCTAATTGGTTCAGTTCACCTCAACTTTAAATCAGAGATGTTAATGGCATTCTACTGCATGCTATTTTGATGGATAACATTACTGTAATCAAGACTAAAGTGTACTTAAGTGGGATTAAGTACTTGCTTACTGCACTGTTACCCCAGCATTAGATTAAAATGGTAAAATCACTGCAAAGTACTTTATTTCTATCTGGAGTAATAATTATTTCAGGAAACAAGTTTTACCTGCAGGCAACTTGGAAAGCAACTAAAATGCGTAAGGTAATGCTTAGCTACATGAAAGACTCAAGGCAAATATATACGTAGCCAAAACAGAACTACCTGGAAGGACAGTGATGTCTTTCAAAGCCCATTCAATCCTGCAGAATCAATCTTTTATTTTTGAATATGTAGTGTTTAAGCTGCAGACTCAAATCTTCCCACCTGCATGGCTATTCCCTCCACTAAAGCTTTCAATAAAAAAAATTCTGCAGGTAGAATTCACGTTGAAAAAATTATTAGAATGTGAAGATCTGCTATTTCTCATAACAAAACACTTTATCACTAAGCTTAAATTGTTATACAAGTTCTCAGCAATAGAGGTTTTGTGTCTTGGAAACTTTGTCATTGTTATCTGACTGCTAAGAATGTTCCTCCTCCTGTCATGCTTGATTTCCTCCTCCCCCTTCCATTACATTATTTTTCACTACATCCCCAATTTTCCTACTTTTTTGTTGATGGTACTACTAAAAACTTGTGCCTGCTGTATGTGACTGAACAAAGCTTTAAGTGTGTGTTGGAGGGGTAGGGGAAGACAGCTGCAAGTAAATGATCAGGCGTATCCCCTTCACTCTTAATTTTCCTGCAATGTTTTCTGAGAACAACGAGCCAGAATTTAATACTGTACCCTGTCTTGTAATATGTTTTGTCTTTTCATTATATACATAAACATGAATATATTCCTGTATTTAAAACCCTGTTGACAAAGATAATTTCCTAGTACTACATCATTATAATTTTGCATTTTTTTTCCAGGTTTTTCTAGTCTAATTGGTAGAGTGCTACTAGATTTTTGTATACATTTAGCTTATTTTGAATTTAGAAAACTGTCCCACAGTTTGAACTAGTCACATTTGTTTGTGGTGAACAGGAGATTGCTAGCACAGCAGCTTCAATTTTAATGAAACAAATTGCCAAGATAGATGTTGCTAATTATGAATGACAGAATGAATCCAACCATTTGTTGATTTCCTTTCTGCCACATGGCTTTCATTGACATACACACCATTTACATTAATGTACTGCCTATGACTAACTGAATCTCTTACCTAGAAATCAACAATAACTCAGTTTCTTGTGCTAAGCAGTAAAACACAATAACCCATAAGGTCACTATGAGCAATTTGTTGCTAATAATTTTAAGCATTCTTTAAACTTATTCCAACTTCTTAGAAGCTCTTTCAAAGATAGAATTTCCATCAAAATGATTGACAGCAGAGAAATGAGATACGGTCAACTCCTAACCTGGTTATCTGGTTTTAGCACCTAACCACTTAAAAAGGGTCTGGATCTAATCAGGAACTTGTGTTCAAGGAAGTACTTGAGAAAGAAGCCAAAGAAATCTTTGCAGCAAATCGAGCCGTTTCCCAATAAAAACTCAAAACCAAAGAAGAGTTTATATAAACAAAACCATTCCAAAACCTCCAGATCAACAAAACTACAACACAAATCTTTTTGGAAAGGCTTTACTTTTATCTGTATGCATGTCATTCAACAGAAGAGGATCAAGCCTTAGGTGGGTCATATTTGAACCAAGGAAGAATAAATGATGATCTTGTAAATTAGGATCTTCCCAACTGTTTACACCCTTTTTCTGCTCTTCATACTAGGCTCACAAGTAAAAACCCAGCAAACTGTTGTTTTGTTTTGTTTTGTTTGTTTTTTTCCACATTCTCTGTTTACGCAGGAGTGCTAGAAGAACGCCTCAGAGACCTTTACCACTCAACTCAAGCCAGTTTTAGTGCTTCCTCTTTAATTAACTTAATGTGCTTGAATCTTCCCTCCAGTTCCCCAACTACAGTTCCGTAGTCCTTATACTTTCAGACTTCCTTCCTCCTCCTCTTTTCCACACTTACCCTAGGAGAGACATTTTTGTAGTTTCTGCTACATGGTCTTGGCCTTGCATAATAATGTGAAATTCTGGTGATGAACAAATTGTTAAGAAATAACATTACTGTTCTGTGCATAAAGATTTTACCAACCTTAGTGTCTTTACCAAAAACCTTGGAATGGAAGCAAATCCAGTTTTCAGAAAGGAATAACTTTCCTTGATACAGAATTTCTTTCTGCAGAGCACAGGTAAAGCCTGAAACAAACAAATACTCTATAATCTTTAAGGTAACCACAACCAAAGCCAACTGCTATCAGTTTGGCTTTTGTTTTGCTCTTTTTTTTTTTCAAAGCCGTAATATGTTTAGGTTTATATCTTTTGATAAACATTGTCAAATCTTGAAATATTCAGTAAGTTTCACTAATAATAATGAGTTCAGAAGATTTCTCAGGCCTAAGTTTAGACTTAAAATATCTAAAGAACAAACACTGAAATACATAATAGCACACAACTGGTTCCCAGAAGCCAAAAGTCCTTTTTGAGGGAGTACCACCGAGCTTCGTATGAACTTTTTGACTAGCTTTCAGGTAACTATACTATGTAAATGTAAAGAACTTAATGAAAGGTCTTAGCTTTAAACTTTTTGGTGTAGAGCAGTTGTCTGGACTAGATGACCAAGAGGCACAACACATGTAAAGTAATGCTTTTACATCACAGCCATTGAGCAAATAATTTCTAACGCATTAACTGCTTTCCCTGTATTCCTTTCAAGAAACATTTGTCATACATATCTACATAGAATTCACTTGTTAGAACTACCACAGAGAACAGGAGAATCTTTAAACATTTTAAGTCCTCTCCTACCAGTGTTTTTAAATCTTGAATCATCATCAACAAGAAAAGCCCAAGCTAGTCACTTGATCAGTGCTGTCTCAATTAAGTAGTATGTTTAGTAAGGAAGCTTCAGTACCAAAAAATGTTGTACTAGGTTACTCTGCTAAGAAGTGCAAAGCAGGCTACAATTCCCAGAGATGCCCAACATCTGAAGATTTAAGTTTTTCAGGGTTACAGCAAAACCACCCACTGAATGCAGATAAAGGCCTTGAAGCTCTAGTCAGATAAGAGTCTGAAGTTTTTAAAATTTAGATAGTCCTCCTTGTACATCATCACAGTTGGCAGGTAACAGCACTGTATTAGATCCACAGCCAGCAATGATAAGGGGGTTAATACTCACTTTGTTTCAGTGGCTCATCAATGGGAACATCTAGAAACAGCTTATGGAAGTGTGCATTTGCCTTCAGCTAAAAAACAAAAAGCCCCACACCCAGAGACACATACCTCATTAGACAGTCTTACAATCAAGTGATGCATTCAACTTCCTGTCCTCCCAATACCTTCTTGTTCTGCCCACTTGTTTTATAATAAATCCTCATTTTTGCTATGCAGCTATTAAGTCTATATCCTGCTTTATCCAGATTCTTAGTGCACCGATGAAAAAGAAACAGATGTCCTTATACAACCATGAACTATAATATTACTAAATAAGGGAGCTCTCATGGTAGTTATGTATTTACTCTTACTATATATAGACAAGTAAGTCCATCCTCTGCCCTACCTGATTTGAGGCATGTTTTTTCCTTTCAATCTTGGAGTCGCTTTTGATATCCATTGTCAGGAGTGGACTATCTGTGCTGCTCTTTGTCCTGAAGATTAAAAAAGGTGTACCATATAAGCTTGACCTCAGTTCATTAGTCTTGTTATCAACAGGTGGTGCTTTTTCATGAAACATACTAATCCTTTAATAACAATTTTCTGATTCATCAAGGATTATGTAGCAATAAAGAGGAGTATAGCTTAGTCTTAAACCACAACAGCCTTCACTGAAGGTCATCTTTTAATTTAGAAGGAATATTCTAAATTATTAGTTGTAAGGAAGTAAAAAAAGTTCAAAACATTTTTACAACTTAATGAATTATGACAGTGCTTAGCTCCATGTTTGTTTACTTTTCAGCAACATGTGAAATACTAACACTAAGCATGTTACTTACTAATGCAAGATAAAGTAAGATAAAACTTAGTAGCTGAGAGTGAAAGGTAGTGTACTGAAAGCTATGAACGTGTACTACAAAATGTGAGCTCATATGGAAAATGCAACAGAGAAGAAACAGAGGTGCACAAGTCAGAGGGTGGCTAGGATCTGTGCAGTGTAATGTAGTGAAGTCATTAAGATAGCCAGCAATCTTAGAGGAAATAAAAGCGAATTGTGAGTGCTATTTGTATAGGAAGATGTATATGCACAGCTCTAGCCACTCATTTAAGAAAAAGAAAACCAACCAAAATCCCAACAGTTCTAGAGTAAAACAAGTACAGAGGAAAGTCTCTGCAGACGACTGCGAAAAGAAGTTTTGTTTGTTTTATACAGGAGAAATTAATGTCATGGACTGTTTAGGAAAACATAAACAGAGGTGAGATAACAGTGTTGCATAATTCAGGAGAAGAACATTATCCTGGAGAGCTGTTTAGCACAGAACAAAAGCATATCAACAGGCTACAAAAATAAGGAGGATCTTTTTGAGGCCTTCAGATGAAGGCTGAAAAGCAGAAGGCTAAACACAGCACAGGACTGCTATACTGAATGACATGAAGAACATGTTGTGCTAAAGATTCAATGGGGAAAGGAAGGTGCTACAGAAGTTTCCATTACTGCACTTTATCCTGCACAGTAAGTCATCTTTACTTTCCTAAACTTGAGAGGTTCAGGATTTCCAATAAAAAACTGTAAGGCTGACCAGAAGAGAACCCTCAAGTGTAATGGAGGTACAGCTGGATTTAGGAAAAAGATTATACAGCAGAGTTAATTTAGACAGCAGGGGGACTGGCTGCATAACTCAGGTGGTCCCTCACAGAATAAAACTCTAAAATACATGTGTACGTGTATTTGTGTGCCTATGTAAAGTACAGGTTAAACTGAAATGAACAGTGGGCCTTACAAAAATCTTATGCCAACCCATGACCAGCACATAGTCTATACTGTGAGTGGTAAGACTGGAAGAAGAGTTTGCAAAAAAAAAAAAAAAAAAAAAAAAATCATCACATATTTCTTCAAAAACCTCCTCAAAGATGCTTCAGGAAATTAAGTGATGGTTTTTAAATATCTGCCTTGTGACCAAAACTACAGCATCAGGTTCACTGCTGACTTTTGCATTGACTGCTCAGTTGACAAAGTGAAAGGAATGCAAAATTTGTAGTTCAAGCCCTCCAAGTGGGATTTTAGTATTATTTTTCTTTTAGAAGAGTTTCAAATTCCAGTGCTCCAACAAAGGAAGAATTACTGTTTTTGCAGAGACGTTACAATAATCTGATGCAATATACAGCATGGAGTCCAAAATTAAAAATTTTGTCATAGTTTTACCATGGACAATCAATAGTCCAGCACTAAAGTGTTCTAGGAACAACCCCAGGACTCAATCTGCAGCTCAGTTTGACTGCCTGTCAAATTGACTGTGAAAGAAACGTAACTAGCATTGGCACCAAACAGTGCAATGTATTTTTTCCTAGTACAGGGAAGCTAAGGCAGCCCGAAGTCTAAATTCCCACTGTTTTGACTGCTTGTGGTTGGTAAAAGAACAACTCCTGGAAGGTGGCTCTGATTCCCATTTACCTTCATAGTGTGCAAACTAGCCCACAACTACGATGTCTGATAAATCTTGCTACTCAGCATACCTTCTTGAATGAGTTGTAACCATGATGATTATCTGACTAGAAGAAAACTGTGAACATTTCTGACATTACCTAGGAACATCAGCTTTTTTCCGGTCATCAAAATACTCCATTTCACTGGTAGAGGTCTGCAGCCACACATTAGGTGATTTTCCTGCCTTTCTTTTTTCATCTGTTCCATTTTCTCCATCTGAACTGCAGAGTGGGAAACAAAACAAAACAAAAGGAAAAAAAAAAAAAAAAAAAAAGAGAGAGGTAGAAATGTGTATTGCAGGATTCATACTGGTATCAAATGCCACTGCAACATGTTGGCAATACAGCACATATTAAAAGAACAAAATTATGACATATCTTTTATACTAAAGTCCTGTAAAGTTTTCATCTATGGACTTGACAGTATTATACATCTAAATGGTATTCTGAGCTTCAGTACTGGAATTTCAGCAATGAAGAGAGGAAAATTGAAATCCTGCCATGGATATTTCAGTGCTCATAAAATTTGTAGTTCTAGTTCCATTCCAAAGAGAATGTCTCATTTAGGAAAAATGCATTCCACGTTCAGTACTCAGACCCAATGAGTAATGGAAATTAATTTCATTGGCAAGTTGGGAGAAAAACATCCTGCATGACAGTACCTAGATCTTAGTAGATTATTTGTGGCCCAATGTTGCATGAGGAAACTGGATCCTATTTTGCCTCTTGCTCTCCTCCTCTGTGAGAGTCCACCTGCAGGATTTTCATAATGAAGGGTTCTCTCAAAGTATCAAAAGTGCTGGTTTTATGTTACAAAAACAGTACTGCCACCACAGTGCATTGCTTCTTCATAGCACATGACACTGCCTCAGAAATATATGTTAAGGAACTAAGAGTCTGAGGGCTAAGATGTGCCATCACATCCTTTTCCTGGCTTCCCTTTCCGTAATTTTATAATGAAATGTTAACTCACAAAATTCAGAGGAAAAAAGCTGTCATTAACAGCAGAGTCTGAAGAATGACAATACTTTAAAATAAGACATAACAAATACATCCACACACCCTCCTTCAGAAGACTAAAGCCTCAGAAAGGCTAGAGGATGCTCTCAGCATTAAAGAAGAAAGCCAAACTATGTTGGCTGTTAACTTAATGTCTGACTTGAATGACTCCATTTACAGAAGCTTCCCATTATAATGCTTAATTTCTGCAGTTTTACCACAACAACACAGCCACTGCCATCACGTAACAGTGTCTTTACAATTAACAGTTTCTTTCCATATTAGGACAAAAATTTTGCTGACAGAGGTTCCCAAACTAACGTAATCTCTCTTCCTTAAGGAAGGACATAAAAAGATCTATTGCTTTCATTACACTTTGGTGAATAAGATCAGAAGATACACCTCAAAACATCCTAATTGAGATCTAATGAGGTTCTATCCTACCTTGCAGCTAAACCAGAGCTTATGTCATGGACAAAAGCCACAGAGTTTTGCCTTACTAGTGTTGGGACTTATTCTCAGGGGGTCTTATGTTTACACACAGCAACTATTCCCCTATCCTTCCTCAACCCTTAGCATTCCCCACCACAGGGGCACTGAATTGGCACTTCCTAAGTCACACTTGGAGTGACACCGCAAGTATACTTAAAAGGGCTATAGCACTAATAAAGTCCACATGGAAAAAAAAAAAATTGTTTCCCCATTGCTTCACTTTTGGATCAGCCCTGACTGACCACAAAGCACCAGCTTTTATTTTCAGTCAACATAAACTAGAATAAAATGGGCAATTCAAGAGATTCAAGCAGAACCCAATCTTTTGCCTGAAAAACCCAATAAGCAGTTTTATGCCATTTGAGGTTTTAAGCAGAGACAACTGCCAACCCAAGGTGACCCCTGCAAGCACAGGGGAGCTTGTATTCCAAAAGTCTGCAAATTCTGCACATGTCTTAGTCAAAGTCTTGTTATCTGTTTTATTTCTGTTCCCCAAACTCCTGCGCTTCAAGGAGGGGCAGAGAATAGCTGACAAGAATGGGATGAGGAACTGGGTGAGGCAAAATTGTCAGGTTCAAACACACCTGCATTTCTAAAGAGCAGAGCAGTGCGGAAATTCCCAAGTGAACAAGACTACATGACAGTGGTATTTTTAAGGTGCAGTTGCTTGAGCATGGAGCCCGACTGGTCTCCATCATTGCCTTGGGCACACTGCTATTCTTAAACAGCAGTGCTGTCAAATAATTAAAGCAGCCTGTATCACACCCACACAAATTTGCTTCAAAAATACCTGTAACAGAGTTTTAGTGTTCACTTACATCTGCCAGCATGGTTAGACGCTTATCTTAAACACTTTATTTGCTTAACACTCACATTCCCTTTTCTCTCACCCATAAAATTATCCTTACTTCGCAGTTAAACCTTACGAGCCTGTTTTGTCCTGTCAGTCTTCCCTATTAACCACTACTATTCCTGAACCTTTACTCATTCCCTCTAGCTGTCTTCAGATGGTGGAGAGCTGGGGCATCTCAACACACTAATTCTGCTGACTGTTGCATGTAGAAATGCTGAGCTATTTCATGCTAGTCTGGTCACCTCTCCAAGATTGCCTTCTGCAGCTGAGAACAAGGATAATACACCCAAATACAGCAAGAGTTTCCCCCAAAACATCTCAGGCATGAGGAGGCTCACCCATATAACACATGCCACTGACTGCAGCAATTGGGTGTACTCCTACTAGCTGATATGGTTCTGTTATATCTATCTTTCAGCCTACCTCCCATATGCCCCCTTCACATAATGAAAAAACTACATAATGATTTGTCCTTATACGTCTGGTAACTATAGCTCCACACAGTAGCTAAGTTTCTAGCAGGTGTCTTTAAAGTATAAGAAGAATCATAGCTGACTTTCTGAAGAAGGAAAGATCACAGGTATGACTTAACACCAAAACAATACTGTTCATCAAGTCACAAGCAAATTAAAGCACCCATTACATTTTCATGTGTGAGTCGGGATTCATAAATGGTTTGTAAAAAGAGCACAAAAGTCAGCAATCCATGAAAAAAATTAGATAAAGTGCATTTCAGAAACAAAGTTATGCTCTCTACAACTGATAGCTATAGTTGTAAATTAACTGTATTTGCAGCAAATAAATACCAGTGCAAAGCATGAAAAGAAACATTTTTCAAATTCAACATATATTGTGTATTTGGTACTACTACCAAGTCTATTTAAAATAACAACTAAAAGAAAAACGTTTCCTCTAGTTTCCAAATAAAGAAAGGTTGTCATAGGGAGTATTTTCAAAGCCAAGGCTTGCACTTACTATGGGATCATCTTGTATCTATGTAAGTTAAAATAAACATTAGTTGCAAGCACTCTAGCTAAACTTTTTGCAATTAATGTTTTCCTTTTTTAACTATGCACCAATAACTGAACTGAGTTTAAGTAAGGTTAAATCACAGGAAGACAAAGTTCTATGAAATATATTAATCAAGGCAGTAGGTTAAGTTCCATTCTAATGACATACAGAATGTACTTTATTTGTTAATGTATTTTCAATATCAGAGGAACTCCATCTCTTCTGATTTGAATGGTTTCTGTAAGACAAAACCTTTATGACAGACAGGTGTGTCAAGTTCCTTGTACAGCAGAAAGTTTTCTAAACTTCTGAAGGTTTTCTTGTTTGGCAATAATCTTCTCCAGTACCTGAAAAATTCAGACTTCCCATGAAAATTATGCTGCATCACATTAACAAGGATTTTTCAAGAAGAAAAATATTAAAGACAGTAATCTAAAATATAAACTTTTTTCCCTGTTCCCTTCAAAACTAGTTTGCACAAGACACACTGAACACAAATATTGTGAGAGAGATGTACTAACAGGCCAGAGTTTGGAAAGTGAGCCTGAAAGAACAACCATTGTCTTTGACAACCCCAGTATAGTCCTATCAGACATGAACACTTCTCAGGCATAGGTAAAAGATACCAAAAAATCCAGCGGTTATTGTCTTTAATTAACCACAACCACACAAACCTTTCTACAGAGCTTCCTCAGATTCGCCCCAAAGGACACAGATGCTACTTGGTCCACATGCTAAAAGGTCTAAGAAGTTCAGAAGACACAGTAAGTTGTGACAAACCGGTCTTCCAGTCCACAAAGTGCACGTCAGTTAGGTAGGAGGAAAAAGGCACACTGAATAACCAGAGATGCTAGCTACCTCTTCAACTGTTACCAAAACTGCAGCCAAATCAGTATTTCACTAGGGTTCAATGTGAATCAGCATTGCTGCAACATTTCCTCTGTGGATGGAGCATATGTATGGGATCATCATGTTACCTGAGAAACCCTGTTACACTGCTTTGTCTCTTTTATACAAAGAGGATTAATTTTGCAACAGCAGTTAGATTGCAAATGATCAACCAAATGAGTGCAGAGTAATTTCTCCCCTACTGTCCACAACCATGCTTAGTACAACATACACAGAAATATCCATCACAAATACAATGACATTCTGTATCTTTTGGTTCTGTTGAGTAGCTATTGGATTTACTGGGTAGTTGTTAACAGACCAAAAGGATTTAACAAAGGAATCAAAGTAGTGCAAAAGGCTCAAATACTGAGAAATAGTGTTGCTTAAGCTCCCAGATGTAAGTCTATTCAGATAACGGAACTGGTTATTCTTTCAGAAACTATAAGCCAGAGGGAGAGGCTCAAAACATTTCAGGATCTCAAATAAAGCTGACTGACTCTGGCAGGCTTAAAAGCAGAGGACATGAAGTAGGATGAAGAGATCTCTCTAGGCAGCATCCAGGAGACATACCAGCAACATGCTTCAAGTAGGGATGACTGCAAGGGGGTAAGATTAAATGTACTAATTCTTGAAAGAACATCCCGATAAGCATGCTGCTGGCAAGACCTCCTCAGCACAGACCTTCCTTGACCTATCACACCCTGAAGGAGCAATCATCTCAACCTTCCTTTTTCTAGGCCTGAAGTCTTAAGTCTTCTTTCAGAAGGTATGTCCCGTGGTTCCACTGAACAGCTTTTCTGTCACAGCTGATTGAACTAACCTTTTTGGGTTGTGTAATCAGAATCCTGAGTGATTTATCTGATGAGCTTGCTTTTATACCTTAAGCAGTTGAATTTTTTCACCCTTGGACTGAAGAAGATACCTTTTCCACTGTAAACTCTCCTGCTGTCCCTCTTCATAGCAGATTAGAGTAGTCTCTGTACTGGATAAACTAACAACAGTGCTCAAGTCGAGGATTTCAGACGATGACTGCTTCTACACAGTCTGGTCACTCACAAGCAAAATGTCCCCAGTAGGTCTACAGCCATGCTCCAGTGTTATATGGCACAAGGCACAATTTATGGAAGAAAACACATCTCCTAAAAAAAAAATGCCTCAGAACAATGTTATAATTTAATCCACTTCTAAGACCAAGTATCACTTTTACCTTGCAAATGGAAAGCCAAATAGTGACTATCACTGAGACTCCAAAACTAACAAAACAGGCAGAAAATGAGCTACAGCTACCCTAATCAGAAGAGCAGTGAGCTGCTTAACAGTTGCTACAGTAGATCTTAAGGATAGCCATAATGTATGCATTTGGTATTTGTATAATTCCATATACTTAGTACACAGCCTGTACTTAAGGCTGAAAAGTGAAGGAAGTAAAGCAGCTGATTTGGAAGTATGGAATTTCTTATGTATTTTGTATGACAGACACACGCCCTGCAGATGTATTTACGCTGAACGTGGAGAGCGGCAAAGCATTAATGAAGGAGCAGAGATGTGAAACCCTGTATGAGGGAAAGGGTCAGTTTGTTAATATGAATAGGTATGAACCAGACTGTGATTTAACTACCTCCGGTTGTTCAAGGAGCAGTCTAATTCTCTTCTCATGAGATCATAGTTGAACATGGCATAATGGAGGCAGAGTTATGCAGCTGTACATTAACTGAATATCATATGCATATGGATGGACACACATGCATATACACCACATGTATATAACATGTTTATGCATTTTTAGGATGAAGCAGGTCTGCTGACACAGGTAGAATCTCGATGTCAGCTAGCACTGAAAGAGGAACCAACCCAATTGTTAAAGACTTTTTCAATTATGAATCTTATTTTATGTGTCAAGGTATTTAAATTTCAGAAATATTTACTGTATTCAATTTCATAGCTATCTCTTGCAACACAATTACTCGCGTGTAAGTAGTTTCACATGTCTGTGTTGCTGTATCCTTATTAAAAGGATGAATGGAATTTTCGAGTCAATATTGAACAGAAACCCCTCCAACACTGTTAAGGATAGAGGAAGTCAGTATTTTTCCTCAACTGAATAGACATTTCACATAATAACCAGATCAAGTTTCACATGGACATCAGGAAGATCATTGTAACACCACAGACGTCATTAGCAAGTATGTAAATTCTCTGCTCTAAATACCATCTATTATTAACTGTCTGTATTCCCTGTCTAATCAAAACCAGACTGCTATCAGGTTCCATAGAAAAAAAAAAAAAAAAACACAGAAGAATTCCCTGTGCTCTGAAACATGAGACACTATAACAAGATATTTTATTAAGTTAACACTAGAACAGGAACATAAGCCATTTAGCTCTCTTGTCTTTTCAAGAGTTTCCGTTTCAGATATCTACTTCAAAAAGCAAAAGCCCTCTCATACGTATCTCCACTCAACTTCACAAGATTCCCATGATGCAGTTTTCATGGGAGTCTCAGCAGGGTGACAAACAACTATTCATCTGAACATAGGCATGGTCAAATTCAGCACATGACACAATCTTTGACAGACATTTCTGACAAAAATGTGAAGCAAAAGACCTTAGGGGAGATACTCATTCACACCTACTTCAGACTAAAGCATGAGTTCTTTTTATTCTCCAACTCGCTGAAAGCCTTTAGGAGGAAAGGTCTTCCTGTCTCCTAGTTCCAGCCTATCTTATCTTCTAACCCAAAACATGACAAAAAATAGGATCATAATTCCTACTAAAGAGGAAGCGTGCAGCCTTATATCAGATCACATTTTCACCTTTAGCTTCCAGAGGTAACAGGAAAAGGGAAAAGAAAGAAAGAAAGAATTCTGGATCTACGACCTGCAGATCTTCCTTTACCCTCTCTTCTGCATCCTGAACGTCTACTAACTGTTCTATACTGAATTCAATTAAAAAAAAAGGATAAATACTGCATCTATACACAACCCATGTGTTCAGTATGACCTCATAGGCAGCTATCAATTAGATCTGCTCTGTAATTCAGGCAGAAACAACGCAAATCTCTCTCTCTGGAACACCAGAAGCATCTTTACAAATGAGTCCTGATAACCAGAGCGTAAGTATAAAGGTTTGGCCTGAAGCTACTTCTCTGTATTTTGGAGGAAGAACTCCAGAACAACATGCCTCCACATGATACAAGACCTGGCTGCCAGTTTTCCATGATTAATTGTGCTTTTGAAAAAAAATTAGTAGTTACGTCAGACAGAATTAGGATTTAAAAAAAGGAAAAAAAAAAAAAAAAAAAAGAAGCAGACATCAGCAATTATATTAACTGCTATTAAGAACACAGAACAGTTAGAGATGATAGCAGAGATTTGGGAGCAGTCTTACAACACAAACAAAGTTAAAAAATGAAGCCTCCATTAATCACTTGAACAGAAGCTTGTTTTATGGCACTTTTATAAATAATGACTCAATATGCTGCAAAGTATTTTAATCATTGTACACAGGAAAAAATAATTTTGGTTCTTCAGAGAGGTTATAAACAAAGAGAAGGATGGTTAGGTTTGATCATGCAGCAGTTTCTTTGAGAACTGGCCTTGACAACAAATAATCCATAACCATTAATGAGATTTCTCCGTTTAAAAAGCAACACTAATTGAGCATTTCAAGGGATGCCTGAGTACAATGTTTTTGTAAGCTCCCCAGCAAGAATAGTGCACAGCGCCTAATGCAAAACACTACCCAAGATGAAAATGAGTATCTACTTGTGTTTATCTACCCTTTTTCATGACACCTTCCATCAAGGATGGAAGCGGATCAAAGTGAAATCACTGTTGGAGGCCCACTATTCACCAAGGGTTTGGCAATGCTGAACCTCCCATCATGATCTTTGCAATCTACCATTTTTCTTACAGACCCATCTATGCGTTCACAGAAAAGACCAGAACAATGTAGATAATCTAACATAAAAGCTATCGCTTCACAGTAGGAAATACTAGCTTCCAACAATGGGTCTAACCCACACTAATCACAACAGTGACTCGAACTGTAACACTGTATATAAGGAACTATTTTCCTTCCAAAGTCGTGGAAAAAGATATTCTTATTAGAAACAGATGTGACACATGGTGGCCAGATCCCTGCTAGGGACAGACTGACCTTCCATTTTCTGGGTCACAAGGACACTGAGCCTGAATGGTCTGCAAGTCTCCTCCTTCAGTATGAGCCTTTCCACTGGCTACATGCCATCCTCCATGGCAACACCCACTCTCTTCTATGCTGGCCACAGCGTATTTCCATATGTTGTAAAATTTCACAAAACCAAATGGGCATATTTTTTTATTTACTGCATTTTTGTACTAGAACATTCCTTCAGGAAAGTCTAAATGGCTCTTCTTGAACTAGTATAGCATAAATGGTAGCTACAAAATCACCATCAAGAGCCTTTTGCCTAGGTGATCCATCTTTCATAAACTGCCTAAACTTAAGATTCCCAGAGGGCTAAACCACTGAGGCACCTATAGGAATGGATCTTTGTAGAGGACATGACTAGGTATGGTTGTTTTTTTGGGGGGGTTGTCAGGAACTGTTGTGTCATAGTAAGGTAACTAGACTAGGTAACTAGACTTTCCCCATCTATCTACAGAGGAGGAAGGCTTCAGCCTACCTCTACACCATCCTCCCTGCTGAGTTTTTCTGCAGCCTGTCTGCAATCTGCACATTACTCCCTGCCACTCTTTCTGGAAACTCAATAACCTCCCTCACCTTAGCGTGCTATTTTTCAAGGACGGAGGCAGAAGCCAGTCAGTGCCAGGTAGAAGTTTAAAGGAAGCGAATACTTCAGTATAGCACTGAAGCTCAGCTACCTGGGAATTAAGAACAGGCAACTGTGTCCTCCTTGTAAGTACCCATAGAGCCCCTGGTTCTCCCTTTTATTCAGGTGTTCCTCCCTCCCAGTACTTAATTCCATTACTGTAACAATCACCCCAGCATGAGACAGCACATTATGCCATTTTACAAAGAGGAGGCAAAGACCCTATACAGTGGGTTGGCAGGGAGCAGTTGCCTATAGTCCTCCTGGAATCTCCCACTGACCTTTGCATTATCTGGAAGGAAAAATGGATGTTAACGATACTCGTTTACAGCTTTCTGGCAAGAAAACATAATCTCTCTGTAATTTTGGGTAGCTCAGAGATCTTCTAAATAAAGCAATAAGTTTCTTTCTAAGGAAAAGTGGAGAAACAAGGAAAGACAACTTGTCCTACCATATTCCTCCTATTGTCTGCAGATAAATTATTTGCTCTGTTATGACAATATTTTAAGAGACTTCTGCTGATCAGCCTAGATGGATCCAGACAGCTACCTATGAATTTTGGTTAAAATAAGTACCATAAAAGAGGTCTGTAAAGATTGCTAGACCAAATCCAAATTCTCTCTAGTATAACAGTAACACAAACCTAAAAAGGTTAACTGAAGGGATATATATGGACTTGGCAAGAGCTATGTATAGAGAGCATGAATATCACTAGTCCCAGCAGTAGTATCAATAGATAAGCACATAATTTCTAAGCCATGTGACTGCAACATTCATAGAGATAGTGGTAAGAAGACAATACTCTGATACTATGTTTATGCATCACCTGTCAAATACCAGCAACAAATCCTGCTGCCCAAAGCTTATCTCTAGTATTATGTTGCCTTACAAGCATTTCTCACAGTCTGCATATAACTGGTAAAGACAGCACATTTGGGAGTATTTCAGGTTAGCCAATGAGGTGCTTTGGTACAAAGAAAAGGCTGTTTGGATTCATGGCATGCATTTACACATAGCACAATTATTTTAAAAAGCTGCTTTTATAACTTAAGCATATATACACAGTGAACAAAGTAAGAATGTCAGGAAAAAAATGGAAAAACAGGAGCAATTAAAAAATATCATCATGAACAAATGGAGGTCATCCTGATTGGAAACTTCTTCTGTCACACCTCAATTTCAATGCTCCACTCTGCAAGCCCACCCTTCTTTTCAGATCACGCATTTCAACTTTTGCTATTAAAATAGGGAAGAATTAAAAAAATATGACAGTTAATACATGTTAATATCTTCACCCAGCTGAAAGTACAGAACGTGAATAACATAGGCACATGCCTATGCTTTTTTCCCCTTCACAAAAAAAAAAAAAAATTGTAGAAGTTTGACTGCTCGGAAGGAGTTAACCTGGATCAAAGCTGTAATAAAACTCTGAATCAGTAATAAATAACCTCCCCTTTCTTCTCTGCATTTTGCATTTCTCTCAAGTAAGAGGGCTTAGCAAAAAAGTTAGTGAGTTATGATTATACACAGGTCAATCAGTTAATTGTCTTATCAACTGATAAATAGTTATTAGGAAATATCTGTTACGGCAGCATAACATGTCAGACAAACAAACCATAAAAAATACCATTCTTGCTTTTCCCAAAAGTACGTAATTCGCCTGTAAGCGTTTTTAACTGCTTTTAGTAGCATATTTTCCCCAGTATCTGCAATGTGGTTTTGCTCAGGAAAAAAAAAAAAAAAAATCTAAAACTTTCCATACCTTTTAGAGTCTTAAGTCCCAGCCCCTCATTTTTTTAAGTTACACTCAGTAACTCGACGTTAGCCTTACACCATAACTGTGAGGGGACAGAATGCACCACTTAACGTTAGTGGTATCTTACCATTTAGTAACTCAACACATTGCCCTAATACAGACAGATTTAATTGTACTAGGCCAAATACAATCTGTGGAAACCAGAAAATGCTATATTGACTTCAACAGAAGCAAGTGTGTGTGAAAGCAAAGGATGCTGACGTGGAATATGAACTTCTCGTTATTACACCTCTGCCATTTATCCCTAATGCACCACACTATTTTCAACAATACAACATCTGTTTCACCAGCTGTCCCCGCAGTGGGGCTGACAGCTTCTGCGGCAGGTCCAATGCCACCACAAACAAAATACACCCCACTTCCACATCTGAAAAATAAATATCCTCTAAATACAATGCAAGGGTTAATTCCTTTCTAGTCCAAGACCCCATCAGGATGTAACGGTCTGGGAACACCACTTGGAAGGTGTTTTCTGTCCAGGAACTTTTGATTTGCTTGAAAGGAACTCCATGTAATGAGAAACCGTTGGCACAACACTATTTTGGCTCCACATAACAGCGTCCATCTTCCACACAGAGTTACCTCTGGGGCTGTACAGCCCACAGAAATGCACTGCAAACTTAGCAAAGATAAAATGATTGCTAAACATGCCAGAGAAGTCCATTTTCTAAATCAGTATGAATGTACTTTGCTCTTTCTGTAGAAAGTTCCTGAATCACTGGCAGATAATCTTCTACGCTCTAATATTTAAATAATTAAGAAAATCCAATCCAATAGAAAAACACCCAAACACTTTTACAGCTTCAATCCTTCAAAAGAACTCCATGGACACCTTTATGGTAGCAGCAGAAGCACATCGAGCTATAAAGTCTATCTCTAAACTGAACAACATTTTAAGCATACCTCCAGGAAGTACAGATTACAGTACACCCATAAATCTCTCCTGAGCTTTGGAAAACACTAAAAAATTCTCTAAGCCTCTATAACTCTGCTAGGATTTTTTTCAAACAGAGGCCAGCATGAGCTCTGTTGGTTGCATATTATTCCCTGGAAGTACATGAAGGGAATGAAACTCCACCACAACCACACACACTTACTTACAAAATTTTCTAAAACCAAATTTCAGCTATCCAACTTTAAGAGTTCACTTCTAACTGAATCAAAACCAAGATTCTGTTCTTGTTCTTTAGCTGAACAATCCCTCCTGTAACTTCGTGTTAGTCAAACCAAAGTTAGTTGGTTTCTGAGATTAACTCACAGTCAAATGAACATAATGGTTTCTCAGAAGGATCCAGCTACCAGTTAAATGGGATTGGCAAATAAATTCCCACTTTGTTTCCAGCCAGCAAATGATTAAATAATTTTCTAGTTTAAGACAAAGCATTTCAACTTTTTTGCCTACCCCAGTCTTTTCACTCTCCTGCTGCCCAGGCTACTATGGCCGAACACTGTACCTTGCAGCGTAACAGACTGCTTAGCTTTCCCCTGCATGACACCTACCTTCTACTGAACAGCAAAAATTGACAGCTGAAAAAAGGAGAAACACGGCAAGTGAGACTCCTCCATTTATCACACTGGTTAAGACTGACCTCACTTCTACAACTGTAGCTGATTCAGCCCTGAAAGATTAAACACCTAGGGACAAAACAGAGGGTTGGTTAGTTAGTTGGTACATGTGCATTGTCTCTGACATTAAGCTTTCTATATATACACTGTCTCGGACTTCTTCTCCCATACTCAAAAGCAAAAAAAAAATCAGACACCAATCTTGCATATCCAAAGAACTTCATTCGGTTCACAGGCATAATTCTGTGTGGGTGATCAGGACCCTAGGCTAGAAGTCAGAAGACTTCAGAAAAGGTCAGGGAATTAAATCTCATTTGTAATGTGAAGTCACTGACGTGACTACATCTTACAGGATAAAGGATGCTTAGAAGACACTTTGATTCCCAGTGCTCTCTAACAAGCAAGTTATTTCTGGCAACAGATTTCACTGTGATATATACTTTGGGAATACACCTGCTTAGAGATCAGGAAAACAACAGTTGGGAAGAAAACCAAATCCACAGACCTCAGAGTTTCTTTCCAGAGACAGAGCTAGTTGCTGGTACCTTGTTCTCCTTTTTCCTGGAGGCTGTTTAAGACTAAATCTGTGTGAAGAAAAATTCTTTGGGGATAGGAATCATCCCAGATTAGGAGAAAGTAGCCTTTGTTTTTCTTTTTTTTTTTTAGCTCCATACTTTTCAGTTTCTTGTTTTGCAGATGATTAACTTCTCAAACAGCATCCCTGAACTTCTCAAACAGCATCGCTGGAACTGCTAAGTCCCATGTGAATTAGGAGCTTGGTATGGAACCAGACAGCTGCTTGATTCCAGGAAGATTTCCACCAGATGGTCATTCCCATGGCATACAAGCACCTAAATCACTTGAGACCTCCACAGAAAGCCAAAGACCACTGCAGGAGACGCAGCCTTTAACCCCTGACATCACCAGCGACCATCAGTGGCTGGGAAATTCGGTGGCCTTGCAGGAGTGCAGGAAGTCCTCCTGCCCAGGGAAGGGGAAGCCCTCTGACTTCTGTACCCTCCATCAGTTAACCTAAGCAGCCCTCACAAGTGAGCAAGGCTCCCTATTCCTACTGAGGAATGTTAGGTATTTTTTCACTTCTCCATCTGCTCGATTTTTACAGTACTGCTCAGTTAAAAACCAGGAGGCCAGGTATGGGTATGACCACGCTGGGCAAGGAGCATGGTGGGGAACCACGCCAAGGCAGGCAAGAGCCCACCACCTTGCTGGAGTGGCCTGCCCCGGGACAGCAATCAGACTGAACTCCCGTTTTACTGCATCTTGCCTGTATTAAAGTTTGTCAACTTTCAGCAAAGCTCTGGGTTTTCTCGGCAGCTTCTAGGCAGCGGAGAGGGTCACAGCTTCCCGCTGGAGCCCATGCGTATTACTGTAAGTGATAACGCACAGCTGCTGGATTTCTGTGCCACAGCAAAGCAGCATTTCCAGGCTGCCGCATGAAATCACCAGAGGCAATATTTATACGCCTTGCTCCTAAAAGTACGACTTTGGAGTTCAGCGCTGTGCCCCGGGCCGCCTCTTGAAGAGCGCATACCCCGGCTCAGCAGAGGTGTCTGCGCTCACGCCTGGACGCGGGGAACCCCTCGACGCCTCTCCGCTATGAACTTCAAAGCGGAGCCCCCGAAGCAGCGGAGCCCCCGAAGCAGCGGAGCCCCCGAAGCAGCGGAGCCCCCGAAGCAGCGGAGCCCCCGAAGCAGCGGAGCCCCCGAAGCAGCGGAGCCCCCGAAGCAGCGGAGCCCCCGAAGCAGCGGAGCCACGGCCCCGGGTGGGCCTCCCCCCCCCACGCCGCCGCGACTCCCCCGAGTAACTCTCCGCCGCGGCCGCCGCCTCCCCCCGGCGGCGGAGGCCGGGTCCCCGCGGGCGGGCGGCCGCCCCTCCCGCTCCGGGCAGTACTCACAGCCGCAGGGCGCCCCTGTTTTCCCGCCTACCGGCGGCCCGCACAACCTTCGGCTCCTCCGCATCGCACCGCTGCTCGGTCATGAACACCATCGGCGCCCACACAGCACGACACAGCCCGCCGCCGCACGGCACTCCACCGGCGGGCCGCCCCGCCCCGCCCCGCCCCGCCCCGCCCCGCCTCGGGGCGGGCACCGCCGCCACCGTCCCGTGCCGGGCCGGCTGCAGCCGGAGCCGGAGCCGGAGCCGGAGCGCCGTCTGAGCCCGCCTGCCCGGGGGCGGGCCGGCCGCGGGGTGCGGCAGGAGCCCCGCACGGCCGATCCGTTACGCGCCTTAAATTATTCAGGCAGGACGTGGTGGCGTGAGGCGCTGCCTGCCGCCGGCTCGGACAAAGGGCGCCCTTAATGTTTTATACGGGGAGGGGGGGTGGGGGGGGGGACGACGACGACACAGGAGAAGCGGTTTCAGGCGCGCACCACGGCCTGAGGGGGGAAGGCGGCGGCGGCGGCGGCTGGGGCCGGGCCCCACGGCGGCATCGCGGCCCGCGCGGCTGCCCGGCCCAGCCCGGGGGACGGCGCGCAGGCCGGCGGTCACTCCCAGCAAACGGCGCCCCACGGGTGTCCGCCAGCACGCTCTTCGGAGCAGGCGGTAGCCCAAATCCCCGATGCCGGCCTCACCACAGCTGTACAAACGCGAACTTGCGCTGATTCTTCCATCTGGCTGCCTTGTTTCCTTTCTCCTCAGCAGCACCCAAGGCTGCTGTGCCTGCCCGGGAAGGGCCCGAAGGCGCACACGCACCAGAACTAGCCCAGCCGTCCCCTGGCTTGCGCTGGCGGGGGAGTTGCGTGCCCTCAGAAAGGTTAAGTGGCAGCATTTGGCACAGCTCCTCTCATGGCAGACACAAACGTGTCAACGTCCATATGAAAAATGTTTTCGTCACCTGGTTAATACATGAGTCACGGTTCGGCTTGGTGAACAAAGCAAAGATGGAGTGCTGTAACGATACATTCTAGGGAAGGCCAACCTTGGGGTGAGACTTCAGTGTAATGTCTCTAGAAACAGGTCTGGTTTCAGGGTTTAATGATACCAATGTGTTAGAATATATGAATAGAATTAATAGTAGACTATATTAAGTTTTCTGCCTAACTGTTCAGAGGGGTAAGGGGAAAACAGGAGTGGTCTATGTAAGTGGACATAGGGGTAGGAGGTTGACACTAATGTGCATTTCAGATTAAAAGATGTACAAAGCAAACGAATCACCTTCCCATGGCATTGTTTGGATTGTTTCACACTTACACAGTAGTTTGAAGGTGCAAGAACTAAGTATTAGGTATTGCAGTATATTCAGGAAATCTGTGAAAAGAAAGAGGTGTTAATGGTGATAAGGCTCAGGACTGCCCTAGTTGCCTGGGCACACAGATCCTGCAGAAAATGTGAGATGGCTGTATGGTCTTAGATAGACAAGGTGGGTTTAATTAGCTCCAGCCCAAGAAAATTTAATGACTGGGTGCCAAGCTGCATAGGAAGGAAGACATTTAAAATTCCTGTGTTTCTGGGAGATGCCATTAACTAATATTTACTATTTAACATGAAAACCAAGGCACATGTGGAAAAGAAATGAGATGTAATTTACAAGAGAGACCTGTTAAGTCCTGCACCTGTGAAACTTTGCTGCCTTATGCTCCCCTGTGGAGCACCTGATCAGGTTTGGCACTGCATTGCAGAGCCTCTCCCACCCCCTCATGCCAGACTCAAGCTTTGGCTGTATAGTGTCATCCCATTTATCCAAGGAATAACAGAATAGGCCCCCGTTTCAGCTGTCTGGCCTGTGAGTAGAGCTGGAACTGAAAGAGTCAGTGATGGCAGGGTTGGCATGCCCTGTCTGTTTGGGCCCAGGACTCTGATGGTGTAGAGCAACCTGTTTTGAGTTTTTGGCTTCCCTTAGAATTATTCTCCTGTCAGTGTGCACTATCAAGGCATCCACAGTATGTCTGGAATCAGTAGGAAAAGTGACTGCCTATACATCTTGGTTTTGGAGGCTTTTCATTGCTACTAGAAAGGTATCAGCTGTTACTTTATTTCTCATTTTGAGGGTGAAAGCAGACTCGTGGTTGGATAACTCTAGTTTAGCTCTACCCACTCCAGCAGAACAATGCTGATTTACCTGACTTTTAGGTATTTGAACAAATAAAATCAGTTGCCTTTTGAGCGCTTAGACTTTCAGTCTCTGGCAGATTTAGCTACAGGAGATAAATGCTACTGCTGACTCTTCTGTTCACTTGTCTCTAGAGGTTCCTGCCTCTACCACAGTGGTGCAAGAACTGGAAAGGAGCTGCTTGGTCCTTGGAGCTCAATCTCTATTTTAGTTTTGTCTGGCTCCATTCCCAATGTATGCAAAGCTCTCTGTTTTAATTAGTCAAGGTATTTACTATAGAATAAACTTATATTAAAATAAATTGATGCCTGCAGCTAGACACTAAAATGAATCCTTACTAAATACGTTGTTCAGTATGGTGATATCTTAACCTCTTGTCAGAGACTTGGTTCTGGCAATTGTCAATACCTGCCTCCTTCGTGCATTTTGTTACTATCCATTAATGACAGATTAATAAGCAATGACTATAGCTTGTGTTTTTTTGGGGTATTTGGAAAGGAAATTCTGTGGCCAAGCTTTGTCAAACTGTGCATGGTGTAGCAGCTGCAGGTCAAGACAGATTCCTGAGTGATAAAAGTCCTGAATGCCAGGATTCTCCATAATATGTAGGGAGGAGTGCCTTATATTAAACAACCAAATGTGCAGCTGCTCATGTGGGTGGAATATACTTGAAAACCTTATACTTGTATTTTGATACGCTGTGGCAAGTCTTACATATGCAGAAAAAACACAGAGGACCTTTTACTCTACAGTCATAATTGCTCATGTATACAGATAAAGCAAGTATGTGAAGACCTAACTGTCACCAACAGTGACCCGTTGTTGTGTGAAAATGTGGTCTGTGTTATCCTCTAATTGTTGAAATGCAGGTTGGGGATAGAAAGAGAAATTAGTGTACTATAAAATTACTGATTACTGTTTAAGACGTGCAGTACTGTTGTTGCCATGTGGGCAAAACTTGACATGTTCCTGATCTGAAGAGACTGCATTAAGCTTCAGAGAGGGTTGAGGGTTTTCAATAATCACGACCTTCAACATTACATATAACACAGCAAAGGATGAAAAACTAGAGATAAATAATAGGAAAATCTTTCATTATAAAAAAAGATTTAAGGTACATATAAAATCACAAAAAAGCAGAATGGGGAGAGACTCACCAAGTCATCAAGTTCATTCCCTATCCCAAGGCAAGGCCTGCTATTTCTGTGCATTTTTGACAAGACACTTGCCTAAGTTGTTCTTACAAGTCAGCAGTGTATCCAGGCAATCAGTTCCACTGTTCTTTATCATCTAGGGGAAGCTGTCTTTGATCTCTTAACGTGATCCTGAATCCTTGCTGAAATTTAAAGCCATTGCTTCTTAATTATTCAGTATAAAGAACAGTAAAAAACTGTCTCCCATTCTTCCCCAATTTCTTCTTCTCTTTAGCCTCAGATAAAAAGTATATATTGTGTGTTCTGGTCCTCTTTTTTTCCTATGAACTGTCTCTACTTGGTTCAGATCTTTTCTGAAGTGCAGGTCCCCAGGCTGGACACCAGAAGCCTTACCAAGGCTGAATAGAGGTATGATTCAAAGATTACTTAATCTGTCCTATACACACTACCTTTGTTTATCTTTAGTAGTAAAGTGTTTATGTGTTTCACAGCAGGGTAAGGCTGGCTTAGGTTTAACCTCTATGTTGAACCTCTAACCTAACCATTGAACCTCTATGACCTAGTGAAGCTTTTATAAAGGACAACTTAGAATTTGTTCTCCTGTCGTATATTAGCAGGTAATTGTTAGATTTTATTTTATTAAGTATGACCTTCTCTGTCTTTTTAGAATTTCACTCTGTTTTTTTTTTCAGACTGTTTCTTCAATTTATCAGAATAATTATAAATCCTGTCTTGAATGACATGATGAAAGGAAGAGTAAAAGAGCCCAGTGAGACACACTGGCAAGGTCAGTATGAAAAGCAGTAGGACTGCTACGCATGCCTAGAGATTCTTGGATAGGATATTGCTGATGAATGCTGAAAAATACAATCTAGCTGGAAATAAACAGGGTTAGAGATTGTCTTAATCAACAGTATTTACACATCTTGGGGTTTTATTTCTGTACAGTCATTAAGGCTGTTCGTAAAGAATTTCTCGGTTTATATGGCGAGTACCATCATGCCTGAATGTGAGGAAACTTCCTTGGGAAGGAACAAAGCAGAAACTGAGTACAGTGATTTCTGGCACTGTGTATACTTTGAGTACATATCTCCTCAGCAGAGAGTTCTTCTGTACTTCTTTGCAGGTTCAAAAAGGTACAAGGAGATACAAGCTTAACAGTACCTGAATACAGGTACTTTTGGATTATAGGTCATTGTATGTCTTGTCTTCAGTTTTCTGTATGATATTCTGCATTGGTAGGAATCTGTGAAAGCTACTCAACTGCCTTGGAAGCCACTAAGTGATGAAAGACCCACTAAATAAGTCCTGATAGTACTCTGTTGAAATATGATAGGAAAACAGTCTTATATTAGATACCATAAAAATGTGAGCTGTGATAGTATGAGACACAAACAAATAGACATTTGGAAAGATGCTGAAACACTGACTTCTAGAATATATTCAAGTCAGCCACAAGCCAAAGTGAAATGTCTTACAGCTTGGGAGGTGCAGACTAGAAGAGACAAACTGCGCCAAGAGTGGTACAGCATTGGAAGAAGTTTCCCAGAGAGGCTGCAGACTACATCTTTGTAGGTTACAAGACCCAGCTGGACAAAGCCATACCTGATCTGATCTGGTTTTGGTGATATTCCTGCCTCAGGCAGGAATGTTCAGAAACATCTACAAGTCACTCAGCATACTTGAAGTGTGGTCAGGTCAAAATAAATGTAATAAACCAAAGTCCTAAATAGTCTGTAGATGATCAGTAGGGCCAGAACACAGCGAGTGGTGCAGTTTTGTAAGGACTGAAAAGCAGTTTTGGCCAATTGACCCCAGTTCCTTGCCTGGATTAGTAATTTATTGCTAATATATTTCTTAGAGTTTAGTAATTTATTGCCTTTAAAAAGTGTGAGATTGCTTTATACAGACCTGTATCAGGTGATTGGTTTCTTCTGAGCAGTTTGCTAGAAGTTATATCTGCCTATCTGTTCCTGTTTTTTGTAAAGAGGAACCCAGATTACTTTATTGGTTGAACTCCTCTTTGGACAGGGAAATTGCATAGGGCAGATGAAGTAAACTGGGCTGAAAGCTAATTAAAGCATTTCTCACCACAAACGGTGAGGCACTTGGAGGCTGTTCATTGTGGCTGAATACTGAAGCAATTGGATGAAATAGACTGTGATTATGTGCTGTAGCACCCAGAACGAAAAAGGAGAGAAATTCTCACACAAAACTTCTGGGGTATTAGTAATGTAGTGTCAGCCCCTTCATAGTGAATGTGTAAAACACTGTACATGTATTCCATCAGCATGTTTACTGCTGCTTTGATACCAATGACCTTCACACAACTTACTGCGTAGAATGACAGAAGACACACTGCATACTGTGCATCTTACTCATATGTATTACTTTGTGTCATACTGACCAAAAGAACAGTACGGGAAGGAGGCAACACACAGTGGAAGCAGAGAAGTAAAGGACCATTCATCTCTGTTCAAATTGTTCATGGCAACTTTCTTATATTTTGAAAAAAAAGCAACCTTGTGACATATAATAGCTCAGTTCTACTACCTATGAGATAGCACTCAGCCAGTTGGCACTTTGCTGAAAAACACAGGTCAGTGTCTTCTCTTTAGTTCATGAGATAAAAAGCAGTCATGGCATATTTCCCAAGCAATATATTGCACTAGATCCCTCATGGATGACATTGTTAGAATGCTATGATGCCTAGATCATGTAATTTATAATGAAAGTACCAAATCCCATGGCAGTGAAATCCATTTTTCTCTATTTATAACCGTCATTTAATATATTGGCCAGCTAGGCAGGAAAAGATAAATACAAATATTGCTTGTTTTACCCTGGTGGATCAGCTTAGCTTGATTTGTCATTTTCTGCTTATAAATGTCCAAAGGAAATCCTGGGTGACATCCAAGTGTGACATCTCTTTATACAGATAACATGGACAAATAATTCAATCCAGAGGCACCAGTATGTTTAACACATCAAACAGATCACGTGTGTCTAATGAATAATGTGCATGCATGTATGTAATTACTGAATCTGTGTATCATAAAGGAATACACAGATACCTCTTTGAACCAGATATGTATGCATGCATGCAAACTTTCATGCTATATCTAAATATGGTGATTATTTTGTTGAGAGAAACCTTTAGTCATCTGGCAGTCTCCGAAGAGCAGCAGTATAGTATGTTAAGTATGTAAGAAAGTGAAAGTTAGCACAGTTTCTTTGAGGATAAATTGAATCTTCCACAAGCAAATTTAGTGCCAAGATTTTCCAGGAGCTTAGGAAAGGATTGTTCTTACCCTGAGGAGAGGAAGGTTAAACTGAGGGACACAAGATAATATGAAAGAATGAATCATGCTATCAGTTTTCTCACAGTCTTTACATCAGATGGGATTGAGAATAATAAGCTATTCTACTGAGCTGGATAGACTTACTGTTTTGTCTCATTCAGAACTAGAAGCTCCTTTACTCTGGGGAAGGAAAAAAAAACCTGAAACGTAGGTATGTCTTGCATAGGAAGACCTCATAGGGTAAATGCCAAATCCCAGGTGCAAGCCATTGAGCAGTGAAGCGGTTGCCAGTGTTTCAGGTGCTCATAACTGAGCTATAAAGACAGCATACCTTTTAGGAGATGATAGGTATGTGCTTATCTCTTTAACATGACTGCTTGGTTTAGTCTAAACTAAGCCTCAGCCTTACAGCAGTGCATGGTATAAGTTCAATGTAGAAGTAAATTCCCTTAAAAAAACTCCACATTCCCATGCAAAAATCTTCAGAGAGAAAACCAGAATGTATGGATCCTTTCTTGTGTCCAAACAAAACACGAATTGCAACAAAACAATCTTTATGTTACGAGTTGCTACACAATTTTTCTGTTATTTTGCTGTATGCAAAAATTAGGTAAATATTAATGCCAGATCACAGATGGAAAACACAAGTATTGTGTTGCCCCATGGCAGAGGGGTTGGAATTAGGTGGTCTTTAAGGCTTCTTCTAACCCAAACCAAATTTTACAGATCTGTTTATTTGAATTATGCACTGCAATACACAAGGACCCTTTTGTCTTCCATACTGTACTTTTTGTTTTGTTTGTATTTTTTTTGTATTTTTTTTTGTGTGTGTGTGCATGGGGTTATTTTTTTGTTCTTTTTGTTTTCTTTTTGATTATAATTTTTAGTTTATGTTACTGGAAAATGCTGAATCTTCACTTTTTTTTTTTTTAACAAGCATTTGTTATACAACCAATTTAATTATTGCTAGGGTTGATGTTAACATACATATCAGTATGACATTCACAGGGCTGATGGTCAGCAGTCTTGATCTAAATTGCTTAAAAATCTCATTCTCCTGTGTTCAATATATTTTTTTCAGGGTCATTCTGAAGATTGGTCAAAACCACAGGGCTTGACGTTTTTCTAAAGTTGACGAGATCTGGATGCAGGGTATTGATTCACATTAAGGATGGGCTCCAAAGGGGAGGTTGACATCCCTGTTGTTTTTGCCAATATTTTGATCTGGACTACCAGAGAATATTTTGTTCTAATGTCAGTACAACTCTATATGTTCATGCTGATAAAATTCTCTATACACATGTGGCCAATCCTTCTATCAATACAAAACTCTGATCTGTTATGCATGGCTGACACCTCAGTTACAGCTCCAGAGTCTTAATTTGCTTCTGAAATAAGTTCCGGTCTGTGTCAGGAATAACATGCTACCATGGTGATAAACAGTGAGCTCCCCTGTCTGAAATGTTAATAACCCTCTGGATTCTGGCAAATTTGTGCTCATCCACATGCCAGTTACACTGAGGTGAAAACAGAGATATATAAAAACAGGCATATAGTCAGTTTTTGTCCTCAGGCATGAATAATTAGGATGAACAAGAGCAATCATTAATACAGTAAATGTTCTCTGTGGATGCGTCTTCATATATGGGAAATAGGCTCTAAGTAAATAAGACTCTATCAAAAATAGTACTTAAAAATTCAGAGCCTGCATTTCTGTTTCCCAAAAGCATTTTCCCTGATTTTTCATGTGGCTCATTTTGGGTAAGTGTATCATGTCTGTGGCAAACACACGAAAAACAAGTTTGGTAAGAGCTCAGTCTAGCTATTAGCTCATTGTGTGCAATCATGCATTCTTCTTAATAGATTGACTAGTATTTGTAGCCTGCTATTCCATCTTTGCTATTGATAGAGGTATAGCTTCACAGCAGGGCTTTATGTGATCATATTATCCTTACTGAAAAACCAATTGAGTAAACTGGATTTCTAGAAGGCCTGCCCCTGCCACTCACTACTTGGCAGGCAGGTTGATTATTGAGAAATCAGAGGCAAAGGGCTCTGTTCTTTGTAAGGGCTGATCATGTTGCTGTCAGAGCATATACGGTAGCTTTTTGTGTACTGGTTTTCTAGTGGTAAATAAAAAAGGAGGTAAATCTGTCTGCTCAGTGTTCTGGGCTGGACAGAGAAAAGAGGGCAAACTTTCTATTGCCCAAATTAGAGGTGGTTAAACATCACCTACTTGTGTTGAACCTTCCATACGCCACTGTATGTACGCATGCCCCATGCCTAATCAGAAAATGAGATCAAGAGAGGCATACAAAACCACATTAGATGTCTTTTTTTTTTTAAAAAAACAGGGTCTAAATGATTAATTATAGGTAAAAGCCTTTGAGAGCTCTAATTAAACCTTAACATTTCTGATTCCTTGTTCTCTGTTGAAACTGTTGGACATTATGTAACATCTGAGTTGAAAGAAAGGATGTTATGCAGATACAATATTAGAAAGCCCTAATAACATTTCATAAGAGGAAAAATGAGGCCAGCAGACTTATTTATACTTGTGACCCAATTAGCGATGTGAACCATCACCCCATATAAAGAATTTGTGCACAGGTTAGCTACAGAAAGACTATGTAGAGGTGCTCCCTCCAAATCATTCTTCAGGGTGGCTGGGCACTGATACTAAGGACAGTACCTGGTAAAGAATTTTCAAGTTGGTTAAGAATCAAGTCTAAAGCTACTTTGAACAGCTTTTTAAAGATACTGTGTTCATAATGGGTTGATATAAATTCTGTGGATGTTTACTTGCCTCTGTCCTGCAGCGAAGGGTAACTGGTAAGTGCCAGTAACCCTCTGACACTGCCTTGCCTCATTCATCTATGCTGTCTAAAATGTGCGTGATTTATCCAGAACTCTTCATTGCAATGATTTCCACCTCAGTGTGAGTCCACAATCCCACAAATCCACCCTTCCAAAGTAACAAAACATATTTGCCTTAAAAATTGTTTGCAATTGTTCTATCAGCAGACCCTTTAGCAGTATTCATTCATAGACACATTCAACTTCCACGAATACTCCTTGTTGTTATGGTAGCATTTCTCTTGAAACATAATTTAATAAGCATTGTAAAGTTTCATATGGGCCAAAACACACATGAAACTTTTGTTAAACATGAAATATTTTGTTAAATTCCCTGTTGTAACTAAACTTACATTTGTTTTGTACAGTGATCCACTCAAATATAGATTGTTTTGGATGACCTCGCAGTGGTCATTTTAAAACTTGAATTTATTAGCGTACAGTGCTGTACACATTCAAAGCCCTACTTCAGTGTAACAGACAAGGAAAGGGAGATCAACACCCTCATGTTCTCCGTTACAAATTTCTCCTTTACAGTAGCACTCCCCAGTGCAATTAGTAACCAGTGAAATTATCATCTCTGCATGCACTACCTTCTCATATTAAGATTTCTCATCAGGGTATTTTCACTGGTGTATTTTTCCCAGTGCCCTCCTGTGTTGCTACCCTGTCCCCCCACCCCCCTGCAATAAGTACATATTGAACACTCAAACACATCAGGATTTACCTTATAAATACTGATCCAGAACTCTCTGTAGGGCTGACTGGGTTGTCATTACTTGACTTTTGGAAGCTGTTCTGACTTTCAGAATGAAAAACGGAGTCCTCCAAGAAATTCTTTTTTCTCATCATTTCAATGGAGTTAACTGCAGAGTTAGGTAAGTTCAGTTCTAGAACGATCCTTCAAAAGCACAGCCTTTCGCTGCTATAGGAAGTGCAGTCTTGGTATGACTCCAGCTCAGGGTAGTTTTTAAAATCTGTTAATGAGTAACATATTGATGTGACATCATAAGAGGGTTTTCTTTTTTTATCTGCAGCACGTTGTAAGGTTACTTGGAAACAAAAATCATCAAATCTTGGTGTCCTGTGTCTTTGGCATGTCATTATTAATAACAATAACTTATTTTGATGAACTAAGAGAAAGAAGGAATGTAAAACACGAACTCCAATTCAAATGATGTTTCATTGACTGATTTGTACCAAAAACTGTAACATGGTCTGTCATAAATTCTACTTTATGAGTTATCTACCTGCCTCTAACTACCCCAGTTTGAATAATACACTTGTGTAACTTTCCAAAGTGACTACATCCACCCATCCTGACATGCGAAAATTATTATATTGCACTTCTCCAGTGATAAATTGGCATCCATGCATATAGTTCCTATAAAGTCAAGTCATTCCAGTTCAGCTTAAATACAGATATCTTTTAATTCTCAATGCACCAAAACCCAACTGAACAAAAGCAGTTTGCGTAACCATTTTTTCCATAGGAATTGGCAAACATTAACTACAAACTTACGTGTTTTTCTGTTTGTTGAAGATGACTATAATGATTAGGTTAGTCAAGGAAATGCTAAATGATGTTCCTTTAGATTGCAAGTCCTCTTATAATACTGAATTAGCACCTTAAGGCCTGCAGAAATTCTGTTATACTTCATCTAGGGCGTGCAAGGTAATAAGGGTTTTTCTATGAGACTGAACAAATGTGGAACGTAGCATTTTCTTTCTATTCTCAGCATCTATAAACAGGTTATGAAACCATGTAAATGCGTTTGGACTGTTCCCAGGTTTTACTCATAAGCTCAAAGACATCTAGTCAAACTATGATGTTTTTCTCCATGTTTGTGGTTTTTTGTTGTTGTTTTTTGACTCTGGTTTCTTTGCATAACTAAATGCTTGGTCTTTGCTTTTTTAAATACAAAATTTGTTTTGTGATCAGTATTGAGCAAACTGTAGTGAAATCTATAACTGGCAGAAACAACATGAGAAACTAACTATTAAAATACTGGATTAGCATAATAGTTGAGAAGCAAAGGTAGAGATGAAGCAGCAGTTTCCTTGGAAGTGAAAATTCTGAATAAATGTGAAAAGTCTTGAAAGAAAAAGCAGAAGAGGGATGAAATACATACTCTTCATCATTTTAGGTATTCCCCATTAAATGGAAAAAATTGAGCACTTGTAGTTAGGATCAATATTTAAGCTGCTTGGAAATTGAGTTGGACAACTTGTTTTTCCTGAGTTCATTGTTCTGAATTAATGCCTTCTGCAGTAGCATCTTTGGTTTTCTGCCATCTAGGCCTTTTTGTTACTCTGATTCTGCTTGATCCTGTGTGATCATAGACTACAAACACAGGGCTGGCTAGCTAGGCAAAGTCTTTGTACTTTATTCCTCCTCCATAAAACAAGTGATATAACCTTCAACGAATACAGTAAACAAAAGGTATATTTCCCCTCTAGTCACAAGGAGAACTGGCATTGGCTCTGTTGCATTGTTCACATCTATCCACTTAGGATAGGAAATCTTTATTCTTTTTAAAGAAACAAACATCCTTAAAACTGGTTAGAAAACTTAAGTGACATAGTGAGCTTGTAAATCATTAATATGAAGTATTTATCTTTGAAAACAATCTATTTGTAAAGTAAAATGTAATTAAACCCCTTCATTAAAAGTCAGAATGGCAACTGTGTTCCTTCTGTATGTTAGACAGTGAGAAAGGGCAACTGAGTTATTCCCTGAATGGGTAACTGCAGGAACATTTTTAGCAAGGAACAGCTATGACACAATTTCTGTCCTTCAATTTTATCCATCTTTGCTGATGTTCACAAAAGTTAAGTTCTTTTACAGAGCAGTGTGCCTCCTAAACTACCATATTTTATCATATGCTACCACTGGACAAGTCTATGCTTTCCAACCTACAGTTATATGACCACATCACATGTGCATGTATTGAAGGGCTTTTATTTTTGCCCACGCTAGTGCTCTACTAACCATGTCAGGTATTTAGCTGGTGAGTTAAATGCTCTTGTGGCTAAACAGCTGGTGTTATTGAGCTAGTTTAGGACTGGCTCAGGCCTGACTACATGGAATCATAGAATCATTTTGATTGGAAAAGACTTTTAAGATCATCAAGTCCAACCGTAAGCCTAACACTGCCAAGTCAACCATATGAACTTGGTTGCAGTGACACTGCTGTTATGTATGGCCATATGAAGCTAAACAGGCTTGTGTGACAGTGCCCTAAGGCTTACTGGTGCTGCTTATTTAGATGGCTCACCTTTCTTGGGTGTTGCACCATTAACTGCCTGGATTGATGGAAAGGAGTGGGCCTACAAGATGCACTGCTGGTGGGAGCAGAGAGATACCATGGTGGTAGTGATGTCATTATATGCCCAAGGTTTGGAGCTTTCACCTCCCTATTATCAGGCTCAGACAAATTCAGTTTACTATGGATTGCTAGTGCCACTGCACAACTGTGATCTTGAGATATTTTGGACATTGATTGGGACTGGAAAAGAAAGAGATGGTAGTTTGAAGTTAGGAAGCCAAAAGGGCTGATCTGATGGTACCTGTATAAAAGATAAGACATGAATTCATGCCGTTTTTATGAATGGGATCTAAGCTGTATGATCCACCTCAGGATTGTCCAGTTTTGATGCAAGCATATGCAAACCTTGTAGTTTATGATCACTATTCAAATTTTTAAAGTAGTCAGTCACTCCCTGTCTTTCTGATTCCTGGTATCCATAAAATTTTCCAGGGGAGGTTTAGATACCTACAGAAATTTCACCTGTAGAGTTGTGTGGCAGATACAGTTCTTAGTTTTCTCAGCTCCTTGCTTCATATCTCTTAGCAGTAGTTAACGGACACCAATATCTTTTTCTGATGCGGTGGATCAGGTGTGGAGAGAAGTTGATACTCCTGATGGTGTGGCTATCTGCTGTACACAGACTTCTCCCGAGAGAATTGTTCTTCATGTTCTGAAGAAACTGGTAGCTCAGTGGCTTGTAAGCTTGAATACATTTTACTCTTTCTCTAGCTGTCTCATATAATGAAAACAGCTTTTTCCCTTTATTTCTTGTTTCTCTTCCTGTAATCTACTTTTCTTCAACTCCATATGCATATTTGGTCAAGTATATCCTTATTTTTCTCAATTATCAGACTATGCCCTTTAATTCTGACCTTTGTCACTGACACTCCGTTATCGCTTACCTGTTAGACTATATCTCGTGAAGTCTAGCACTGTTGCAATTGTTTCTGATAGGCAGACAGAGGGGAAAAAAAAGGTGGTTGGTGTCCTTGAACCTCAAACAACTTTATTCTCAGTGTGCAGCTGCCATCACTGAAAGGTTAGAAATTGTCCTAAAAAATTTACAATTCTCTTTTATCCTGATGATTACTGCAATTTTTTTTTTCAAAGTGAATTACTCCAAGAAAAGAAATGGTAGCTTACTTTTGGTTTCTCAGTTCCTGAAGTATTTCTTCTGAGGAAAGAGGTGCCAGGAAATACATTAGCAACGCCAATTGTGTTGCACCTATTTTGAGTCCCTGTGTCTTTACTAAAACAATATTGTGTTATTGGATAGGAAGAAAAAAGTCATTAATTCTAGGTATTCAGAATGAGAGCTTTCGTTTATGCTAGGAAAGCCTTTATGTCTTATGATAGGTAACTGCTAAGAAACTGCATAAAGATTGCAAGTTGAAGTGATGAAAAAATGAGAAGTTATTAACCAAGAAAGGTAAAGAGGTGGCTGGAAATGCATTTTGAACAAAATACTCAATTTTATTACCATCCCAGAATGAATCAAATCAACAATAAACCAGCCGCTGTACTTGTTGCAGAATATCATACTAGTGATTTGAGATGGTAGTGAATGTTTTTATGTACAATCTTTTAAGAGTTTACATCTTGGCTGGAGTGCAGCCACAAAACCTTATAGATTTTATAATAAAGAGCAACAGAATGGATGAGTGGGTGTTTCATCAGTTTACTCTGAGTCTCAGAATTTACAGGCCTGTAAACTGGAATAAGACTGAGCAAAATTAGACTGTTACAATCCCTAGAAAAACTGGGGAGGTGGGGGAGCAACATTTAACTAGTAGCCTAAAGCACTGAGTTCTTGCTTTATGGGTTTGGCTTGCATAATTTTTTGTGTTCTGTAATATATAAAGAAGCAGCTGCTCTGATTCAGAGCTGACATGGTCTTTTATGGTTAGGACTGCTTCCAGTTTTTGTTTTCTTTTTTGATGCCTGGACCAAGCCTATGCAAAAACTGGTATTTTTTTCTTTGAATTGTACGTTTGAAAAGTGTACCTTTCCACAGATATTTCCAGAATGAAATATGAATCAAATCTAGTTCACTGTAAAATTGGTTTGCACATTTTTAGATATGTTTTACATCTAGGTTCCTATATTCTGTTCCTCTTTCTAATCTTAGATTTATTCATTTTCCTCCAGAACTTGTGTTTGATCTGTTCCACCATATACTTAGTCTGCAACAGTGAGATACACTCAGTTTGTATGCAGTGAGTTTTGAGTTGTGCCTGTTTCTGCTTATGTTGAGTATGTGGTATGCTATAGGCTGGTATGTAGGATTGCTGTGGCTCCTTCTGTCCTGCTCTGAATGCTGGATGAGAGCAGAACTGGGAGAACCACAGATACAAGGAGACAGAAAACTTTTTCCAGTTGGTCAGATGCAGTGAGAGGAGATGAAAATGTATCATAGAAGAATGAAACCTAGAGGTATATAGGAATGAACTGAGTGGTGTGATGTCCATATTTGTGGAAGCCAGTGACTGCTTTCCTCTTAAGTAATCTTGTTGTAGGAATATACACTTGAAACTACATCTTTTTTTGCTCTCTGACACGGTGGTCACCTCAGTAGACGCTGTTGTACTTATCCAGTGTATGAATGCTACCCCTGGAACTCCCTTATGCTCAGCTTCTGGAGCCACACAGATGAGACTTATCCACTTGGACTACACTGTCATATCTGTGTTTGGGAGCCTCTACTTCCACACAAGAAAGAATTTTTGAAAAAACAAACCCACACCTAATGAACTTGGAAGAAAGCCACTGGGGTGAAGAAGATAGTCTGATGTGGTGGAGTTATGAAAGGTAACTCTGACTTGGAAGGTAGGGCTTTATAAAATTTTCTTGCAGCAGTAGGAAACCCTGAGGTCTAAAACTTTGCTGTAGGTACAGCTTTAGTGCTTGTGAACCAGAGGCTGACAAAGAAATGCAAGACAAAAAGTATCTGCGTTTGCTGCCCTTTTTGAGTCTTGAGTTTGTTAATAACTATAAAAAATACATCTTCTGGTTAATTGGAGGACTCCTGCTACAAATAAAGCCTGGCCTGAGTGTCTTGGATGAGAGTGAGAGTAGAGATTCTATGGTAGTAAACAAGAGAATATAGGCATGCAAAGTAGTGTAAGAACATAATAAAAACCCCACCACAACAACTTTTTATTTATACATTTGAATCTGATGAATTTGTCAAGGTCATGTTTTCATATGTTTTGTGGTAACAGGATTACAGCCAGGCCTGGAGTTAAATGTTGCTAAGAATGGGAAGTTACAATATTTTACTAAGCTGGTGTTTGCTGACATGAAAGGAAGAAATAAATGGAGTAAGCAGCATTATGAAATGTTGAAAATTTCTGCTTACCCATAGTACTCTATCTCTGAAGTGATCTTATGTTAGCTGTCTTCTATCTAGACCTCTGCTTTATTAAACACTTGGTAAATGAGGTACTGGTCTGCACAGTGTAAAATACCGTTGCTGACTGCACGGTGACAGCCTTTCTCAAGGGATGCATAGCCAAAGTCATTAGTGCATAAAATAGGAAATTCCACCAATGTTTAGCTAGTGTAGCAGCACCAGGAAGATACATGAGACAGTAATAACGTCAGTGAGATAGCAGCTGGTAATACAGTTGTCAGTAAAACAATAACAAGGTGTTAATAAGAATAAAATTCCAAAAAGGCCAGCTGTAATATGTCAGTGTAGCAAATTGTTAAAATGGAAAGGGCATTTGAGACATTGTACAAAACTCCACCTAGTTGAACAGAGGCTTCTTCAGACTTCTAGTAAGATCATTGTCAGACAATCCTGTGGTGCAACAGTGAACTTAATTTGAAGGTAGGAAGCATGGAAGAAACCTCACTTGATAGAAATGTGCCTACAGTAATCAATAAAGACAGTCTGAACAAGTCATAGATTTGGTTGCTTTGATTTTCTTGGGAGGTAATTAGACTAGCTCATGAGGAAAGTAAACAGATCCAGGAAATTTAAGCACTTCAAACCTGGTTTTCTGTTCTTTATAAGAAAAGTGGAAATTTACTGCTCTGGTGTAGTCCCAATCAGAATATAGGCCCAGCTGTTACGTTCCCTTCCCACCTCTTACCATATATTTTTGTGTTTAACACAGTAAGAGGAAGAGTTGGAGAGATAAGTTTAATCTTATGTGATTGCACAGTAGAGTGCTTTCTGAAAGTGAAATAGAGTAAAATAAAAAACCCTCAGCAAGCTCTTTTGAATGTCATTTTCAGAGATGAACTTCTAGCCCTGCATATGCAAACATATGTTTTAATCGACTGTCTTTGTGCAACTGTGTTAAAAGCAAAACTTTTTGTCCAGGTATGAGAATTAGAAGGAGCCTTGTCAGGTCAAAAGGGGAACTAAGGTTTAGGTGCAGCTTTTTTTCCCATGAAGGTTATATTATATTTAGCTATGTACACAATTTAAATTACGTAAGCCTCATGTCTTTCCCTCTTGAAGGGCAAAGAACATAGAAATTACTCTGTTCAAAACCAAACTGTTTCAGAAGCAACCTTCCGTTTGCAATCTGGATATTGTTTTGTTTGTTTTTGTTTTTGCTTTTCTGTTGATTTGCTTAATTTCTTTCCTTCCAAAACACTCTTAGGTGTTGTGCATGAGTTGCTGTATGTACTCGTCCTGCCTGGCTCACTAGTTGCTGCCTTTGCCGAGTTGACTGACTCTGTCTGTTCCTCCTGCCACCGTGAGCACAGTTGCAATAACATGGTTTAGCTTGTGTGACTGTGCACCGGTGGGAGAGGAGACCTATCCAGACCTCTGGGGCTGCTTCTTTTCTAGTGTGAGAGGAGACAGTGAAGTACCTGAACTGAAGGTGCCAGTGAAGGCTGTTGCTGAAAAACACAGACGGTGTGAGCTGGGCTCTGTCATCTCAGCGGTAGCTGTAGAGCCTATCTGCTGCTGTTGAGTGTCTGGTCAGCAGATCAGGCTGTGTAGTGGGGCCGCAGGGAAGGAGGCTGCAGCACTCGTCTGCAAATGGGTGAGGTGTTGATCACGAATGTGTAGTTTTCAGTTTTCTTTTTTTTTTTTTTTTTTTTTTTTTTTGTCTGAAGCTAGTAGGCATGCAGTCTGCAGCTTAATGGGAAGATTTATTCTGAAGTACCCCTCAATGGAAATGGATTGTTGTGCCAGTATTTACCATTTAAGAGAGTTTGCACCACATCAGCTACTTATAAAGAAATTGC
The DNA here is from genome assembly GCF_018691265.1 of Tyto alba. Classification (NCBI taxonomy): domain Eukaryota; kingdom Metazoa; phylum Chordata; class Aves; order Strigiformes; family Tytonidae; genus Tyto; species Tyto alba. The sequence continues at coordinate 22,612,118 of NW_024881275.1, read as the reverse complement.
AGTTATGCAGTGATAGGTTATGACAGTAGAGCCTCATTAGTCTAAAATATCTCTGTGCATGTTCTAATGAGGAGCTTAAAACATTGTACAAACAGCAGCTAATGAAGTTAATGCCACCCTTGAGAGTTGAATAACAGTAGACCTGTTTTTACAATTGCATTAAGTGAAACTTGAACATGTGAAGGTATTTGGGGAAGGTTAAAGGAACTCTACTGATTTTGATCTAGTCTCTGTTACCAATTAATGCTGAGTGTTTGAAAAGCCTATTCAAGCCACCCACACCACTCAGGTAAGTGAGGTAGGGAGAGTCTTCAAAACTTCAGGTCTTCAGTTTGACCAGCAATACAGGACTGTCCTTGGTGTCCCTAATACTTCAAATGAATTACATAAAGCTTTTATTGTTTGGCTCAATTTGCAGTAGGTAGCATTGCTTAAAGGAGCTGAACCATGGTAATTTTGGTCCATTTATCTCTGCTTGCATTTCTCATACAATGGTAATCTGAGTTAGGTTTTTAGCAACCTCCTTTACATACCTCTTTTAATATTCTTACGGCAATTTTTCATATCCCTTGAATGAAAGCAAAATATAAAGCAGTTAATACAACAAAATTGGCCACTGTCAAGAAAAACGTTTGTATTAATCATTAGTATATGCAGAAACATGTTTGAAAATATAAGGAAGCAGTTTTAAAATCTAGCATTATGCTGCAAGCATTTTGTACTTTCCAGTGGTTACATAGGTTATGATTTAAAAATAGAGGAATTAGAATTTCCATCCAGACTATTACTCTGTATTATGCTGCATTGAAAAATACCTTCTATAGTGAACAAAAAAGTACAACAAGCTAGCTAGTAAGCTAATGGTATAATAAGCCCAAATAAGATATTGATGCATCCAGAACAACCTTTTATGTTTAAACCTAAGTATAAATTTGTAGGTCAGTTCACTAAGCCAAGCTATCAATTTGTTATTGATAATATAATAGTACTGTAAGTGAACAAAGTCTGTTTATGCTTAAACAGGAGACAGCCCAGTGTTTCAGTAAAACTGGAAACAATACTATTAGGCTTTTTAACATCTATCTTTAAATTCCTAACCTCATTTTGAATTACTAGCAGTTTTTAATTATAATAAATATTACCTATTAATTTGCTTCCTGAGTGATCTAATCTGGCAGCAAATTATTTGTGTTAAGGAAAGACAGAAAATATCACAAATATTTTTTTTTACTCATTTGCTAGTTTTGTTGCTAACCTTTAACATTTTTGTTAGCTTTATATCTAAAAGATGAAATTAAACCTCTGCAGTCATCCTTAGAATCAGCTTTGGTTTACAACAATGATTACTGCAAAATTTAAGAACTTTGGGTTTACATCAACCATTCTAATGTAATGCTAATACTCTGTCCTTAAAAATGCTGTTAAAACTCACAGTTTTATACTAGGTTGTTGAGGTGTGATGGTAACTTTGCATGTATAATAGCAGCTTTCATCAGCAGATTGCTTTCGGAGTATTGTTACTCAGGCAAGCACTGGATTTGTTCTTTGCCTAACATGTTCAACCTAACTTCTGCATTCAGCCTTGTTTCTGAGCTTTCCCTTAGAACCTAGGAAGGGTAGATTGTAATGTGATTCTTTACTGACCACCTGGAATTGCTGTCTTGAATTCTTCTCCTCTAACTTTATTTAGGGCTTCAGCAATAAGATGTCTGTTGGCTAAATTTTATTGAAACTACTGATGATTAAATCGCCACTGTTTTTTATTATGACTCTTCCATTTTCTGATGCAGTCTGCTGTGCTTTATTGGCTTAGTACTTTCCATACTCTTATCCCTCTGCCCTTCAGTAAAGTTTCCCTATGACTGTACCCATTATTCCTCCCCTCAATCCTATGTGCATATATATATATATATATATATTTTTTTTTTTAATATGGCTTTCTTTTTCCAGGAGAAAATTACCACCTTTTATAGTTCAACTGTCAATTTTACATCAACATTTTCTGAAAATACTTTTTTTTTTTTTTTTTTTTTTTCCCCCTGATATGCCCTCAAGGGATGTGGAAGTGCATACACCATTTCTCTGAAATTAAGACAAAATGCAATAGGCCATCCAGGAAAAATAGTCTTTGTGTTCAGTGAACTTGTGATATTTATCAGTGTATAAACTGTAAAAAGTTCAGGAAACAAAAGGTCAGGTTTTGTTCCCTACAATCTTTTTTTTTTTTTTTTTTTTTTTACCTACAATGTAAATTATCTGTGTAAATTATTTTCAAATATATTGACTATTTTTTTTTAATTAATAAAATAAGAAGACTTTTTCATGGTATATTTTAGTATTTGGTTGAATAATATACATTATCACTAGAGCAGCCTAAACCTTGAATTATATTAGAGAACGGTTAAAAAAAGAAAATGCCTCTCCAAACCTGTAGCACTAGAGCAAGGTTTAATATTCTGATCTAATGTTACCTCAAGAAAAAAGATGTGATGGAGCCAGTACCAATCACACAGGTGATAAGGAGAAAGCTGGTAAAATACTTTTCTGAAACTTTATCATATTTTTTTTATTTTTTATTTTTTATTAAAGACAAAAAACCAAACCAAAACGCTCCCCGCAGTATTTTCCTGGTCTTATTTTTCTAGTCCCAGTCCAGGGGCCCCGGACACACGGGCAAGCAGCACCATCTAGTGGGTTCTGGCAGGCCGGTGGCATGTGCTGGGGTGTTTGCTTTCCTCTTCCCACGGAGCCAGTCAGGGACCCCACACCTGCAGCTCTCTTGCTGGTGCTGCAGCTACCGGTTCCCATTTGCTTGGGATGGGGGCTAATACAAATGATAAACTGCAGATCCTTCAGTCAATTTTGAACACATTACTGCAGAAATTTCGTGCATGAATTTCCAACAGCTTGGGGGGAGTTCAGGAGGTTTAACAATCCATTTATGTATTTGTTCTGAAAACTATCCTGGTAACATTTCCGTTGAAGAGCATCCTTAACAAATATTCCCCTTTTGAGAATGCTCTTGATTATCTCTGCAGTGCACTTATTGATAGTTAACGCAGTGATGCTCTTTCTTCCGAAGAAGGCTTTTTCAACAGTGATCCATTAGCCCTTCTGACTCTAAAACGATACCTAAATGTAGTTTATTTTGCATGAATGGAAGTTAAAGCTACTTTTAACAGGTTGAGCCAAGAATGATGGAACAAATGATAAAGTTGAGATCTGAAAGCAGCTATGTGTCAAAACAGGTGCTTGGTAGTTCCCTTGTTGTGAGTTATTTGCTAGTTTTAATGCAAAATGACAGTATGAAATTTACAAATTGGAGGAAGTCTCATACATGTTTTCTGTATAGTAAAAGTATGTTTATTATGTTGCTTTTTACTCAATGTTGTCTACGTTCTGTGGCAATTTTGCATATTGTACATCTAAGATTATTGGATTACAGAGTAGAACATGGGTCTATCATGTATGAGTGAGTACTAGTGAGATCCTCCTACATAAACTGTAGCTCATTTGTGATGTGGATGTTTGTGGTTTGCTAATTATAAGGGAAGCTATAAAAGTTATGGTGACTAATTCATGCATTCCGTAGTGGTTGTAGTGAATAATAACTAACTTCTGTGAATTCATAGCTTGAGCCTTCAAAAAAAAAAGAGAAAAAGTTGGGGAAGGAAGCACTTAGGCAAGTGTTCAGGTTAGCTGCAGAACTGCTGAGTCAGTTCTCTGCTTTAGCTTCATCAGCTAGCAGGGTTTAGTTGTCGTGTGCTTTTTCTTTCTCCCTGGTCCTCCGGGAGGGTATTTCTCATCATCCAGTTCATATGCAAGAGCCTTAAAATATTAAGTGTTTGGTATATTAAATCACACATCTGCAATTAATTATGGAGAGTGACACATGGTAGATCCTAATCTGATCTGATTGCAAAATGTGAGAGTTGTTTATGTCCTGAATATGATGGGGGGAAAAAGTGTGATCAAACCAGGTTTAGCTCTGGAATCTGAATTTAAAAATAATTGGTTTTGTGTATGCTGGGGAATTTATGCTCAGTCACAAACACTTTGTGGTAACTGTGCATACCATAGCTTGTCTGCTTTCTGGAATACACTTGTTAAAATGATGAATGCCTATCCATGCTGCCTCTTGTATGATAGAAGCTTGCAGATGCAGATAATGCAGTAGTCTGACAGTGGATCAGAGTTGGTGTGAAGGCTGTTTCCAGGCTTGTGCTTGGAGAGGGCACATTGATAACAGTTCTTCATTTTCTTGGACAGTTCACAGAAGCATGAACAGGATGTAGAGCCTACTTTATGCAGCTGAGAGATATCTGGGAGTAATTCAGTGATCTGACTTCCGTTATTTTTTCCCCGGTAGCAATATACCCAATTGTGTGAAGCTCTTCACCTGTTTCACACAGAATGTCCATCTTAGATTTCTTTGTATGCACAGATGCATTTATTCTGGTTATTACTTATTTCCTTCTTAGTTCCTCTTAGTGCTAAAAGGTGGAGGAGTGTGATAGTGGTGGAACATGTTTCCAGACTGAATCTCTGACTGTAAACCCACATAACAATCTTGAAGCAATATTCTGCTGGAAACACTGAGCTTGCATAGTTGAATGCAGCCTCACTTGAAGCTGGAGAAATAGGAGAGGTGACACAGTCCTAATGCTGATGCAGAAGTACATACAATGCTGGTTGGTATTAACAAGGAGTGCTACCCATAGAGTACTTGAAATTACATGTGGAACTGAGTATGCATCTTGAATTCTGAAAATCCAGTGAAACCTTTGCTCTAGAATTATTTCTGGGGAAGAAAATAATGTTTCTGTGAATTACTTGTTTGGCTTTTGAGTGTTTAAAATGTCCCCTCACCTACTGGCAAAAAAAAAGACCCCAAACTTGCTTTTAGCATTTTTGGAACAAAAAGACTCTGAACATTGTTTTCTAAATTACACTTCCTCAAAGGGGATGAATAGAAGAGGGATCAGAAATACCAACTTTGCCATAAAATATGTTGAAGTGTTCTAGTTTACCTTTACTTCATCTACAGCTGTTTATGAGTCCATGGCTTTTGAAGACTTCTGCAGTGTCTAACTTAATCTCCTTATCTGGAGACTGAATTTTTCTGCCCAACTTCTCTGAGTAGCAAGTAGCTCTGCCTCTTGCATACGGACAGCCACAGTCTATACTCAGGGTGCGGGGTTGCTAGAATTGCTGACTGCCTGTATTTGCATCATATTTACCTTAAACGTTTTATACTTTGGCTTATAAGAACAAGCTTTTGGACTTGAGAAACACTACTACACAAACTAAAAGAAGGATTGAATGTGCTTGAGCTTTGTTTCATCATAAATGCTAAACTTCATGGTTTGGTTACACAGATACAGGACAATCATAATTTTAGTGAAGGTTAATTCTATTTTGGCATGGTTCTTTTGACCTCAATCACAGCAAGACTGTTGAGATTGCAAGAAACTTTGCTGCATGTATTCCAAATATGGCTATTAGTATATTTTTTATCTTCTGTTAAATTGCACCCTTATTCTTACAGGTTTCCTTCTCCAAGTTTTTCACTGGTTTTGTTAATTAGTGTGTTGGGAGTATTTAGAAATGTATTTAAAAATTAAGAAAAGCAAGTGCTGTATTGATCAGGAGAAATGTACATTTTTGTCAGTGATTTATAACATCAATTTGAAAAATAGAGCATTTTTCAGGCTATAACCTATCTGTATATAATACCTGTGGAGAGAGCAGAAGCTCTCAAATAAATCTGAACTGCTTTGGTGGACTTTTTTTTTAAACTAACTGATGAAACATTATATATGCTTGACACTCATCCTGCTTTGCTTTGTGATTTAACTTGATCTTAAGTGTTATGTTAGGGATATGAAAGAGTATGTTCCGTTTGTCATGCACTTAAAGGCCTATCTGAAATTCTGGGTTGCATACTGGCTAAGCTTTAATAGCAAATGAATTTTCTGGCTGGATTACATTGAAAAAGGGTATATTTAATAGCTTACTTCCTGAAAGCATGCGCTGCACTTACTTTGACAGCTGGTTATTAGAAGTGCCTGAGGGGAAAACAAAACATTTTTTCAGTAAATAAAAAACCTGTTTTTTTAAAAGCAAGTACACTTGTACAGTTTTAAATACTTTAATTCTTTGGGATTTTTTTTTTTTGTGTGTGTGTGTCTATATGTGCTACAAAAAACTACACAGTAACACCTTGAAAGCAGTTTTTCAGCTTGTAGGAGCTTGCAATCCTATCGAAACTGAAGAGAATATTTAGTATCCTTCTAATTCTTTTCCTGTGGAAGGTAGTTCTTCAGATATTTCAGTGTTGAAAATAACATCTCACCCCCTGTGTCTTTTGTTGTTGTTATGGTAACAACTGGATGTGCTGGTGTGCACTAGGAAATACCCAGAAGTGTTTTGATCTTATTGTATGAAGCCTCTGTGTGCAGGAAGGCAAGAAGGGTGTCAGCATACTCCCTGCAATAATCAACACTATTGGCAAGAGCTATTAATTTTGGTAATGCTTCCCATGTTACTTATTGAGTGGACTTAATTCTAATAAATACAAAACTCTTCCCTGATCTGGCAGTCAGTCAAAATGTAGGCATTTGTGTGCTGTTGAAAAATTGGCCTTTCAGCTCATCCCAAACCATGGAAATTAAATCTAAAGTGTGCAGATGGCAATATGTAATCTCCAGGGCCTCATATAAAGCTAGATAAAGCTGCTGACTGAACATGCCTGTGTTTACTCATCCTCAGAGGAACTTCAGCTGGTGTATGAAATTAATGATGCCTTGCTTTCACGCCAGGGTTCAGTTTGCCCAGTTTTTAAAAGGTTAAAGAGGCTGTTGGTGAAATGTGAAAGGAGTGCAGCCAAGAAAGCAAAGTTGTCCTGACCTGCATTGCTTATGCTGAGGATACATGGCAAAAGTCTCATTGGGTCTTGTGTTGCCTTTTATTTTGGAAGAGGCACAGCATCAAAATGTATGCCTGCCCTGTGGGGCTTCAGGTTTTATTCTTGATATCTCATTCAGTCTGTGTAGATGTTTTCTTTGTAGAAAAAATGTTGTGCTATTGCTGTACTTAACAGACCAGTTGTCTCTGCAATTTCACATGTAGAGTTTCAAATTCCATTCCAAACTAAGCTAATGACTACACCATTAAAATGTTGGTGTATCTGAACATCGAGCTAATACTGAAAAAGGAAAGTTAAAGAACTTGAAAGATTATTTATTTTTTTATAATACTATACACAAATTTTGTAGACACATTTTTATTTAATCAAATAGTTCTATAGCTTGAATGATCAGGCATGGGCCTTCATTTTGTCAGAAATTAAGGTGTAAACAACTGAGGCTTACTAGCAAAGTACTGTTCACATTCTTGAATCTTCATATTGTTAGGACACAATTCCAGCAAAATAATGGAAGACAGAAGGAGAAGACAAGTATAGCTGCACACCCTAATTTGCGCGGACCATTTATAAATTTACAAATTGACTTTATTCAGATGCCTAAATGCTGTAATTTTGAGTATGTCCTTGTCATTTTCGGTATGTTCTCAGGATGGAGGCCTGTCCTAGTAAACATGCAGATGGAACAACTGTTGCAAGAAAAATTTCTGAGAGAATTAATTCCTTGCTTTAATATTACCCTAAAGCTAGAGAGCAATAAAGGGACCCATTTTACTGGAAAAGTAATGCAAAAAATTTGGGCATAGAACCAAGGCATCACTGTGCCTGTCATGCCCAATCCAGTGGGTCCGCAGAGGGAAAAAACTCCCATTTAAAGACACAATTGGCAAAAAATTGTGCAGAGGTTGGCCTGAAATGTCTGGATGTGTTACCTTTCCCACTGATGTATATGTAAGAAGCACTGTGAATAGAAAATATGGGCTGTCACCTCACAAGATTTTAGTGGGCAGACCCATGTGACTCTTGTCACGCAGCACTTCCTACAGTCAAACATAAAACTAGCAGATAATGCTCTTCTGATATATTGTCAGCTATTAATGAAATGTTTAAGGACTTTCCACAGATGTCTGAAAGATGTTTTACCAGAACCCACTACTGAAGTCTGTCACTTGTTGAAATCAGGAGACTGAATCTACATTTAGATATGCCAGAGAGAATGTGCTTCAGCTGCACTGGAAGGAACCTTATTGATACTGGTAATTACTAGTGCTGTAGTCAGGTGCAAGGGCCTGCTTTATGGCTTCCCAGGGTAAAAGGGTAACACCATCTTCAGACACAACGCAGAACATACCACCTGTCACAGCAAAACTGGATGATCTGGATGAACTTCTGTTGATCAGATGTCAACAGAAGTACAGTCTACAGCCCTGCAGATACTCTTTGATGACCCTATTATCATCATCTGAACCTGTTGATTGCTTTTAGAAATTGTGGTTTGGGGTTTTGCATCTGGGTTTATATTATTACTGGCCATATACTAACTTGTAAGAATTGTTAATACGGTAAGACTTTAAGGAGTGCAAGGTTATGAGGGATATGTGCTCTAAGGCCAATAAGATACTGCCTGTTCATTGGGCTGGCACTTGTATGTTGAAATGTTTTCAATTTTTTCCTTGGTGTTTCAGCATAGTTAGACCTCTTCTGAAAAGACAAACACAACTTACCCAGCAAGCCAAACAAAAGATAAAATACTCTCTGCAAAGTACTTGTTATTTGAAAAACTAGCTTCCAACAGTCTGCATTGTAATCAGAATTATAAAGGGCTATCATAAATATATCTGCTGTAATGGAAGTGATGGGTATTGCTATTTCAGCCTTGCAGTTAGGCGTACAACAAACATCTTGGGTAGCCCTGCAAAACAGAATGGCATTTGATAATGTGCTTGTTGCTCAAGGAGGGTACTTGGATACTGGTTAACACTACTTGCTGCACAGATGCAGACCAAAATCAGAGAATAGAAATGGACAAACATAAAATTTGAGGTAATGTCCAGATAATACATGAAACACCTAGTGAAAAACTATTTTGACTGGTGAAAATGGCTTCCATACTGGAAAGGATGGTTAGAAAAAACTACTTGTAACAGCATTGAGGTATAATTTGTTGGGTTTATTGACTGTAGTACTTGTGCATGTCTTAGTTCAATTGATCTTACGTTCCTGCCAATTGCTATGTAAAAGTGTAGAGAATGGCAAAAGGCAAGCAGAGGCCACAACAAAAAAGCTGAATATGTTAGAGGATAAGGAAAAAGAAAAGGAAGATGTGCTTTCATTAATGACTATAATCATTATAAAATTTAGAGTCAGGAATGGATCATGGGACAGCATTGCCCACACATTGATCAATCCTGGGCTACCACAAATCATGGTCTGGGTGTCTGTGACCCTTCTATCATACTCTGGCTCTTTAAGAGAAAGAGATCCTTACCTGAAGGTGTCTGAAATTAAGCTGTAAATAAATTAAGAAGGGAGCAAAGGGAATAAAATTATGTGAGGCAAAGCAAATATTTTTGGAAATAGAAATCAAGAGCAAGAAGCATAAAGAGGAATGTGGAAGGTTTGCAGTAGTGAATGTGAATTATGAAGTAATAAGCTTCAGTAGAGCATTAGGACTTGCTCGTGAAATAGCAGTGAGACTGTCAGAAAAAGATTTCAGGATTGTGGCAAAGAGCATATGTATATTTCTGCAGGTGTGAAAGGTCCAAAATGAAAAAAAATCACAAATGGGGCTCTCCTCTAAGGAGAGTTTAATTTAAAAGGTTTATAAGAAATAACTGATTCTGTTGGCTTGCTTTATGAATTTTAAGTATCAAATGAAAGCACAGGAACCCATGCAGGGAAATGGAGACTGGGAGTTCCATATCTCCCATTTCGGTTCTTTGCAAAATGCACTTAATATTTTACTTCTAGTTGCTCCTACAGAGCAGCCATGGGGAGACTGCTGAAATCTGGGCGCATCACCTGAGTACAGGGCTTGCCCAAGACAGAAGTAGTGCTACTGGAACAACAGAGCCACCCTTAGACTAGAGAAGAAATGGGGAAGAACTGGACACCTTGCACATGAGGGCTGGGACTTCCCTCCTTTCCAGCCTTGCAGCCAGGCACAGCAGCTCTGCAGTCCCCTGGGGGCTGCCCTGCCTCCCTTCTGGCACACATGGTTTCTCATGGTTGTCCATGATGGCAGCAGCTTCTGCTTTGGCCATGACAGGGCCACTGCACGCCCAGTACCCAGCTGCCCCTCACTGCCCCACTCACTCACACCTGCAGCTCAAATCCCGATGTCCAGAGGAGGAGCCACCCCACAGACCCAGCAGGCTGGGCACTGGCCGCAGCCACAGCTCTGTCCATCACAAGTCTTGCTCAGACAGGGTCTCAAGTGGAAGCTCCAAAGCCACCACTACAGCAAAGAGGGCAAGAACATTTCTGCATGTGGGAATGGTGCCCGACTGGATAACCTCCACAATGGGGCACTTTGATGCCCAACACTGCACCCTTTCCTCTTCCTCCCTGGCCACCAGCTCCTACAGACAATGGGACACAGCACTGCCCTGGCATTGCCTGCAACATTTCAAGACAGTTGGATTTATGGATCTACTTGAGTCCAAACACCTGCAGCTCTGGAAATGACAAGTAACAGCTGCTGTTCAGCATCTTCCTCTCATGCTGCTGCAGCATGCCAGGGCACAGGCTGTGATAGCACTGGCAGCATGGTGACATTTGAGAACTCCCCCTTGGCACCCGCTGGCAGCCAGTGCCAGTTCGTTGGTGCTTGCTGTCTGGCAGGACCAAGTCCAGCTGCTCAGGGAAATGCTTACAGCTAGGTACCACTTTGGTCTAGAGAGGCTGGGTGGGTAACCTGATGGCCAGCCAAGGTCAACCCACCACGAGTCATGCCTAAGTCTTGGTGAATCTCTATCATGAATGCAGACACTTTTATGGGACACCAGAAGGGACACATTACAGACCAGTGCTGCGTGACCAACAGGTGCTCGGCCCTGGCCCAAGCCCAGCTGTCCAGGGAAGTACCTACAGCTAGGCACCACTTTGGCCTAACTATGACAAGAGATTTTGAAAGAGAGCTGTCTCCAGGCAAAATACCATCCGCTTCTGCTCCAGACAAGTTTGCTGAGTCAGCAGACTCAACTTCTCCTGTCCCTACAGGATGGGATAAAAGATCACCTTGTGATGCTGCTCTAGCATCCCTCAAGGACAATAAGCATTTCCAAGCAAGCAGTGAGGACTGCAGCACCCACGGAATCCATCCCATTTCCTCAGAGGAGACCTTTGTTGAAGCTGATGGCTTTGCATCCCTCACCTTTCCAAAGAAGCTCTGGAAAATGCTCCAAAGCCATGGGTTTCAGTTAATTCAGTAGGTGGATGATGGCATCTGTGTTGCCATTGATGAAGAAGCCTTCCAAAAGGAAGTGCTGGCACAGAGAGGACCTTGCAGAGTTTTTGAAACTGACAACATTCAAAGCTTCTCTCATCAGCTCCACCTCTACGGATTCACCTAAGTACAGTGTGACCCTGAAACATCTGTCTCGCTTGATGAATTTCTGTCAGAAGAAGCAGCAGGACCTTCTGCTTACAGCAAGGTACATCACTTCCCCTGCACATGAACCAACTCTTAGAATGATTCTGGCTTGAGAGCTTCACCTTCCAGTAGTATAAGCCTTGGCAATGGAGAAAAGGAGGCAAAGGGCAGAAAATGCTCATAGATGAATTTCTTTCTCAGACATTTCTCAGATGACAGCACAAGGGTGGCCATTACTTAACAGAACCATGGCCTAACCTTTTGGTCAGCCTCAGGTTTAGGTTTCAAATGCCCAGTAGACCTCTTCAAGTCCCAGATCAGTCTTTTGCCATTACAAGGCTTGGTTCTCCTCTGTTGGTGTTTTCTCATCTCCAGTGGCTGTCAACTAACTCTTCTCCTTTTACATGTTTTAGTTACTTTTCTACTACAACCCCAACTCCAAGAGATATGATTTCCACCTACTTAAGAGGTGCAAGCAGGGAGCTGGCCACAAGAGGAGAGCAAAAGCTGCATTTTCACCGGGCCTTGCTTTGAAGGAAAACCACCCCACAAGAAGCCCTGAAGGGTTCTTGCAGCCTGGAGGAGCAGCTACTGCTGTCAAGTCTTATGCCCCCTCCCTTTTACCACCACAGCACAGCCAGGCTCTGAATGAAGGGATTACCATAGCACCAGCAGAGTTCCAGCTCCTCAGGGGAGGAAAAGATTAACAAAAAATCAACCACTCATTTATCTCCTTGGAACAGTGACTTTTCCAAGCACCCTCGGAGACAAGGATCTCGTGTGTCACTGGCAACGGGACTGGCTGACCCTGCATTGCCCTGTCTAGCCACCTCTTGTTTATAAGCAGGTTGGTATGCTATTTATCCAAGGAGATGTCTATTTCCACCAGGGACATTATTTACAGAGCTGAATGATGATTGTTCCCCTATATTACACTGATTTCCCCTGTAATACTTGGTTCTACTACTTGGCTTCCTGGCAGGGTTAAATCTCTATGAAGTGAGGCTATTCCTTTTCAACTGCACGTCTCCCTTTTCTGCCTGATTCTTCAGAAATTTGGAAATTCTATTTCTAAAGAGGTCAGCCTTCACTTGATACTCTTAGGCTTCCTCCTCCTTTATAGCCAATATTGTCATTGACTTGACAGGTGGAAGTGATTTGTTACTTACAGGAGATCTTGTACATACTTTGGTAAAACTCTCTTTTCACCTCCCAAACTACAAATCCCAGTCAGGAGGCCTGCAGATTGAGCCATTTACACTTCCTACTGTCCTTGTAATGTTCTGCAAACACCTCTTCAATCCAAAGGTTCCAATTAACAGAAGTAATAACTATCACAGGTCCTGTTTGGGTGCCTACATAAAGCTCAGAAGGTTGGTTAAAAATTTAACACTGTAGGCACTTTAGCATAGGATTGGAGTACTCACAACTTGAACAAATCCTGCTGGCTATGAAACTGTGAAGGGATGTCACAAACACAGCTGCCTTCTCTAGCAGCCCCAGCCAGCCCTCATGTGCAAGGTGTCCAGTTCTTCCCCATTTCTTCTCTAGTCTAAGGGTGGCTCTGTTGTTCCAGTAGCACTACTTCTGTCTTGGGCAAGCACTGTACTCAGGTGATGCGCCCAGATTTCAGCAGTCTCCCCATGGCTGCTCTGTAGGAGCAACTAGAAGTAAAATATTAAGTGCATTTTGCAAAGAACCGAAATGGGAGATATGGAACTCCCAGTCTCCATTTCCCTGCATGGGTTCCTGTGCTTTCATTTGATACTTAAAATTCATAAAGCAAGCCAACAGAATCAGTTATTTCTTATAAACCTTTTAAATTAAACTCTCCTTAGAGGAGAGCCCCATTTGTGATTTTTTTTCATTTTGGACCTTTCACACCTGCAGAAATATACATATGCTCTTTGCCACAATCCTGAAATCTTTTTCTGACAGTCTCGCTGCTATTTCACGAGCAAGTCCTAATGCTCTACTGAAGCTTATTACTTCATAATCATAGTTTAATTGAAATAATAACCATATTAAGCCTCAGTAGCTTTGAATTAATCTGATAATGACTTGCATCTGTATTATATTATTTTATTATTTTCTCTGTGGTGCCTGTTTTGCTACATTATCTTTTCAAATATTAGTTCCAAATTTGTACTGTAACAACATACTGTTTGTTCAATAAAGTGACCAAAAAACTTATATTTTCTGCTCATTTATTTGAAGGGAATCCAAAGATATCACAGAAAACTGAAGATTAAAAATTGGGTTCCAAATCGGGAGAACTGCAGTTTGTTGCAAAAACACACAGGAGTTATATTCCTTCACATTTGTGAAGTACCAGTTCAATTAACCTTGCATGAAATTTAAGCTCTTTTAAAATTGCAGGTGCCAGAAAACCTGAGGCAGCTGTTAATTTTGTCCAGAAAAAGGCCTGTTTGTGTTCACAGCATGTGTGGTATCTCTTTACTGAGTAGCACAATATTCAATTAGCAAGTACTGAAACATGAAAGACACTGAATAGTAGTAACTCCTCTGTCTTGCTTTCCGGTCAGGCATTGCTCTATTCAGGAGTTGCCTGTGTCTGTTCTTGAGTGGTTGGAGGCAGATTCCTTGACTGCTTCCTTCAAGAGAGCTGCAGGTGACAGACACCTGAGAAATGGGTGGTGCAAAAGTATGCTTTTCGTAGCTTACAAGCATGTGGAATCAAAACTGCACAAACTATCTTATTTCATAATAATTACTGCATACTACATGTCATAGTGTGCTGACACGTTTCTGAGTGGAACGATTGAAAGGACAAGATAAGTTGAGAAAAATTAAACCATGGTTCACCCTACAAATAGGTAGTGAGTGATAATGCACGTTTTTGGGAAGCAGTTGCAGTTGTGACATGGCATATCTAAGGGGCTTCCTACTCGTAATGACGTTCAGTTACATCAGAGTATCTGTTCTGTAGAGTCTCTATATGTAAATGTAGGGACTTGAAGAATTCAGTGTTCTTTGCAAAAATTAAACTTGTAGCAGAGATTATTCTACTGAGTAGAGGGAGCTACAGCAAGATTGAAGTGATTTAGCAGCTGGTTTATACTGCTTTGCAAAATGTGTTAAACAAAAGATTGATTACTGAATAAAAACTGAAAAACAATGGATACTTGACAAAGCAGCTAGAACTTGGAAGATAGTGGATTTGGTCATTTCTGAAGGTAGATAGTGCCTAAAACAATGGAGTGACTTGAAATTTCGTAATACTACAGTGAAAGAAACTGTAGCATATGAGCACGTATTGATCCAAGTTGTTGTGCAGAAAAAGCATATGGGCCCTAACAGTTAGTAGAAGGAGACACACATGTTTACCAGTAGGGTGGATGAAGCTTACATAAGTATTTGCATTTGCAAACCTCAGCAGGATTTGCCCAGTATGGTCGTAGATCATGAACTACAATACAACTGTCATAAGGTTTCTTTTTAAGTGTAATAGGCATTCCTCTGGCAAAATGTCTGTAATGTATTGAGCTGTTAACCTAGAGTAAATGGTATAGTTTTTTTTTTTTTTTTTTTTTTTTTTTAAGTATCAGCTGCACATTGTCTAGGGTCTTGACAGAACAGTAGTCTTAATAATAGTGAGGGAAGCCATTGATACAAAAGGAAATTTATTTGGTTCCAGAAAAAAAATGTATGTCCTGTGAGGCAAGCTGGACTTGACTTTTATGGGCAAATAGGCAACTGGGACAGGTGTTACTTGAAAAGACACTGGGCAAGAGAACGCCTGTTACTAGATAAATATGTAAAAGCCCCTGACATTTTTCAGAGAGAGTACTTACAGACAGAGAGTGAGAACATTTTCCTACAGTAGAAGAATTCAACCAAGGCAATGACAGAAGTAAAAGCACAAAAGCTGAAAGGATCTGGATAGCTTCAGTTCCTCAAAAAACCTACAAAATCAAACCAAACCCAACTAACAACAAAAACCAAAATCCAGCAGTGGAATCAATTCTCCAGCAGAGAATATTGCAGGGGAGTGGGAGAAGGCCATAGACTCCTTGTTATGTGTGGACTCAAACTTGTCAAATTTCCATTACCTGCAAAGGAGAAAAAACTGGGAGAAGAGAGACTAATGATGAATGTTTGTTCTATTTTGGAAGCCTCACTGAGGTTCCAGTATGTACTGCAGCGTGAGAGGAAAAAGGAGAGGAAGAATTACACAGTGCATTTCTGTTGCAAAACATCTTCCCCAAAGCAGCTTGGTTTTTTTAGAAACTAAATTAAATCTCCTCAAGATGCCACTTGATTTGACTTGAGCATGAGAATAGAATCTTTAAGGTCTGAAGAGTCCCTTGCCATCATGTCATGTTGAAATACTCCGCTCTGTGAGCAGCAATACTGTTCTCTGTGATTATGCCCTCAAGTCAAAGGCATGTTGCAAGGCATCTCAAATTGTTTCAGTATTGCTGATGAATTTAGTAGGTTTGGTTATATGCATTTTAAATTGTTTGGGGCTGGGAGAGAAATGCAGGGGAACAGTTCCTTTTCATAGTTCCTAATGTACAACAGAGGCTTATGCTATAAAGTTTGGAGGTAGTTGAACTATTCCCAAGCACTCTAAAAAGATTATTTGGGAATATTACAGCTTCCAGCAAGACATACTACCTCTTCACATATAAGTAAACTAGGACAGTCTGTCACAGAGTGCTCTTCCTGCTGCGTTTGAACAGCCAGTACACTCATACTGTACACTGAACAGTAATGATGCTGATGAGAAAATAATAAACATTTTGGGTATAAGGTCCAAGCTTACAGAGGTTTGTGGATTGATATGTAGACAGGAACACTTAACGACTGATGTAGAGGAGAGAGGTCTTAAAACTAAGGTGGGTGAAACTTGTCCTTGAGAGTTTAGTAGCACTTGCACAAAGTATTACTGGAATCTTACTAGGTCACTCAAATCAATCTCCTACAAACAAATCAAGCAAACACTAAAAAAACTAAAAAGCAAAATCCAAACCCCCCACTTTGCATGCTACTTCTCCTGAGTATCCCAGTTCACAGATATGCTGAGATTTCACAGCTAAACTTTAGTGAATAGAAACTGTTCTGAAAACCTGAAGAATCACACTGTACTGATTTGAAAAAGTTGTTATCCTCATGTTAACTTTGACTTCTGTGCTTTGATTTATCACTGCTAAAAGCAAAGAAATCATAATGCACCTTTACATTATGGAGCATTTGGCAGGGTACACTAAGAAAATATGATGGGTGACAAACACTTCAGTTTCACATAGAAATTAGTAAGAGAGTATTCAGGATAAGGTGTGAAGAATTTGTGAGGCTGCACACTAAGTAGTAAGAGCAGCATGAAAATGCTGAGTACCCTCTGTTCAGTGAGCATCAGTATCCTGAACACTGGATCACTCAGATGATTGTCTTGTAGAAAGAAATTGGATTGTGTAATTAAGGCTACTGCAATGCACAAGGGAGACAAAGCTTGTATGCCTGAACTTCTATGCTTATATCACAGCTGATATAAACAGAAACCCTGAACAGGTATAGAGCTGGAAGGATAGTTTATCTTTTCAAGTCTTGAGTCCTCCCTTGCAAAGTTTTACATTAGAGATCCAGCTCTTTCCTCCTTTGTGGGTATTTTCATCCAAGGGTGCTATAAAAAGATCTTCTGGGTGGTGGAAGAACCTGTTGAAGACTGCAAAAGGCTCTTCTGGTATAGGACAAGCATGCAAGCATAATCTGTTTCTAATTTGCACTCAGAACTTGGTTTATTCTCCTGGTGACAGATTATGCTTGCCTGTAAGAGCTGGGAAAGAAGGGATGATTAAATGAGGAGGAGATGGTGATGTTTCTCAATGCCTGAACTGCCCATAGGAACATCATATTGGTCAACAGTCTTTGAAACTTATGCATAAATTATAGAAAAGTTTCTAGACAATATATCTTTCTGCATTATTTCGCTAAATGAGGAAAGGCAGCAGTAAAGATAGCTGAAAAAACATGAGACACGGTGATCCTGAGGAGGAGATCTGGGATTCTAAGAGGGAATGGTCTCCAAGTGCTATGTCACATGTTAAGGATATTAGCTACTCCCATGCTACAGCTCTTTGAGGATCTCTGTCTTGTTTCTGTTCCTTCTGAGAGCCAGTGGTACAGTTCAATGAGTGAGGATCGTATGAGCATGATAATGGTATCTACTGGAGAGTTTATTCTGTGCTCTAGAAAGATCAAAGTATTTTGCAAAACAGCATACATCTTGAAACATTCTTAAATGCAGAGGAAGTGAGCACCATGCAATTCAGGTTTCTTTAAGGTACTGTGTCCTGGGTTTGAGTGAGTGGTGGGGTTTTCAGGTAGCAGGGGAGGGGACTATAGGGGTGGTGCCCTGTGAGAAGCTTCTTGAAGCTCCCCCAGCTCCGGGTTGGAACCTTCTCTGCACCAAGGCTGAGACAATCAGCTGAACTTCTGAGATAATGTATTTAAGAAGGGACCTGGTGATGTGCAGTCGGACTTGTGAGGAGGAGTTGCTGCAGCTGTGTGGACACCAAGGTCAGTGGAGGAACGGAGGAAGAAAGGAGAGGGGAGGTGTGCCGGAGCAGAGACCCCCCTGTATCCTGTGGGGAGACAGCAGGGCGGCCCCCCCCCTGCCACCCATGGAGATCTGCGGTGGAGCAGACACTGATATATGGCCTGTGTTTAATTTTGCATGGATGATCAAAGTGCTGTGCCCGAAGAAGGCCGGGGTCTCATGGGAAAAGGTAGCCCCGCTGCTGTAATTCAGCTCTGGGAGGATTGCAGCATGCGGGGGAGTCCCACGCCGGAGCAGCTTGGGAAGGGCTGCAGCCGTGGGAGGGATTCCAGTTGGAGAGAGTTGGTGTCCCATGTCGCAGCAGTGTAAGGAAACTCTAGGGCCTATGAGAGGGACTCATGTCGGAGAGGGTTTGTGGAGGACTGTCTCCTGTGAGAGGGGGACCACGATGGAGCAGGGGAACAAGTTCCAGAAGCTTCCCCCACCAAAGATAAAGGAAGTGGCAGCACTGACTGCACCCCCCATTCCCTGCCCCTGCGCCACTGGGGGAGGAGGTAGAGATATCGGGAGCAGAGCTGAGCCCGGGAAGAAGGGAGGGGTGGGGGGAAGGTGTTCTCAAGATGTGGCAATGCTTCTCACTGTCCTATTCTGTTAAGTGTTGTTAGTGTCTGTAATAAATGTATGTTCTTTTTTTTCTTCCCCTGACGAGTCTGCCTTTTGCTCATGACCATAATGGGTGATCTGCCCCTCCCGGTCCTATCTCGAACCCCAGACCTGGCTCATCTGTCCCTTCTCATTGCCGGAAGAGAAAGGGGAGAGAGTGGCTGCGTTGCTGTTTGGCTGCCAACCAGGCTCAAACCACAACATACTGCTAACCCTTACTGGTAGTAGAAGCTTAGTTTTGCCTCTGCCTGTGGTTCTGAAGCTGTTATATTACATTGTTTATGGTGTAGCTTTTTTACAATGACAGGGCTTAATATCATCACTTGGGGATCATAGTCTGATATGCACTATGGGCTTTTACTATATTTTAAAATAATGTCAGACAAAATTTCTGAAAACTTCTGATAGCTGTTAAGATGCAGGGAATAACTCTGATAGTTCTAAATGTAATTATGATTCCTTAAAAACCCACCAAGACTATAATGTCCAATCAACCTTGCCTTAAAATCTGTATGGAAGAAAATAATCTTAAAGCAAGGTTTAATAATGTTAATTGTATTATCTACCTATCTACATAAGAACATGATGTTTTTTTTTTTTTCTGAAAATGTTATTTCTTGTAATTGCAAGAAGGGAATTTAAACACTGAATTCCAGCTTTATTCTAACCACTGTGTCGTGGTTTGAGCCTGGTCAAAGCCAGGACACACTGTTATAAAAATTTGGGCCTAGAGCACAACTTTCTCTAACAAGAAAACACAGCTCTATTTCCCACTGTATTGTTTCTGCTTGTATAGTTCATCAGCCAGCTTCATACTTCCTTCATTTGAGAGCAAAATGTGTTGGGTATAGAGCATTTTCTGTTTTTTAAAAAATACTTGGTCTGAATGATTTAGGCAAAAGAGGAGTGGAGCTGAAATTTCCACTGGATCACAGTGTAGTTATGCCATCTACTGCTGCATTTCTGGAATCACATTTGAATTGTCTGCCCAAGTGACAAATACCACCTTTGGATATAGAGGTAATCTTAGCAGAGATAATGGTTTGGCATGAGAAAGCATTGTATGCTTTAAGTGATGTGAAGCTTTAAATGAGACACTGAATCAGTTGTCTTCTGTTTCTTTAATCCCATCTTCCAGTGGCAAAGCTCACTAATACTAACACAGAACTACATCATTACTTTCTTCTTTTTCATGATTTGGTTCCTGAAAGCAGAGGTAATACCAGATTTGCAAAAATACATACCATGAATTGGCAGTCTAATGAGATATAAAGGGCAATACAGCACAGAGTTTGGATGCAGAAGTCACTGAGAATTAGAAAAGGGCAAAGAGGCCTGCCTGAAGTATGTGAGATCTTTATTGTTGTGGTGGGTTTGACCTTGGCTGGATGCTAGGTGCCCACAGAGCCTCTCTACTAGTCTCTCTCCTCAGCTGGACAGAGGAGAGAAATTATAATCAAAGGCTTCTGAGTTGATGTATGGGCAGGGAGATCACTCAGCAGTTACCATCATAGGCAAAACAGACTCAACTTGGGGAAATTAATTTAATTTATTACCAATCAAATCAGAGTAGGATAATGAGAAATAAAAAATAAAACTTAAAACACCTTCTCCCCACCCCTCCCTTCTTCCTGGTCTTAACTTCACTCCTGATTTTCTCTATTTCCTCCCCCTGAGTAGTGCAGGGGGAATAGGGAATGGGGGTTGCGGTCAGTTCATCACCCATAGTTACTGCTGCTCCTTCCTCCTCAGGGGAGGACTCACACTCTTCCCCTGCTCCAGCGTGGGGTCCCTCCCACGGGAGACAGTCCTTCACAAACTTCTTCAATGTAAGTCCTTCCCAGAGGTAACGGTTCTTCATGAACTGCTTCACTGTGGGTCCTTTCCACAGGGTCTGTTCTTCAGGAGCAGACTGCTCCAGCGTGGGTCCCCCACGGGGTCAGGAGTCCTGCCAGCAAACCTGCTCCCGCGTGGGCTCCTCTCTCCACGGGTCCACGGGCCCCGTCAGGACCCTGCTCCAGCACAGGCTTCCCGTGGGGTCACAGCCTCCTTCGGGTGCAGCCACCTGCTCCAGCGTGGGGTCCTCCGTGGGCTGCGGGTGGAGACCTGCTCCCCCCTGGACCTCCGTGGGTGCAGGGCACAGCCTGCCTCACCGTGGGCTGCACCACGGGCTGCAGGGGAATCTCTGCTCCGGCGCCTGGAGCACCTCCTCCCCTCCTGCTCCCCTCACCTTGGTGTCTGCAGGGCTGTTTCTCTCACGTATTCTCACTCCTCTTACAGCTGCTGTTGTGCAGCAGTTTTTCCCCTTGTTAAAAATGTTATCACAGAGGCACAGCAACCATTGATAATTGGCTCAGCCTCAGCCAGTGGTGGGTTCAACCTGGAGCTGGGGGAGCTTTGAGAAACTTCTCACAGGAGCCACCACTGTAGCCCCATCCCTCACTACCAAAAATGCTGCCACAGAAACAAACCCAACACAGTTGGACATAGAGGAAGCTTCTAGCAGCTTCTTCTCGAAGCCAGCCTTTTAGACCCTCCCACTGCCAAAACCTTGCCATGCAAACCCAACACAACTGTAATTCAAATAATTCATATGTATACTTTCTATAGGACAGCCACTCACCTGTTTCCTCAACTCCAACTCTTTTTACTTGAACTAATTTTGTATTCCATTAGAGAATCAGTGTGATGCTGCTTCTACCTATCTGTCATAGAGCTTTGTCCAGTCTACTCTCAAGCAGGAATGGTTATAGACACTGTCTTCCATTTCTAAAAGTCTTGGATGTTAAGACTTTTTTGTTGGCATGTAAGATAAAACTTTTGAACTTTAAGATCACTATTGTCTTGTTGACAATGGACCTTAAGAGTTTATTGTAATGTATGCATGTTTTTTTGCCACATCCCTCATCATCCATTTAGATTGAGTAACTAAATTTCTTCCAGCCTTTCCTGTTTTCCAAACCTCTAATTATTCTTATTGCCTTTTCCAGCTGGTTCACATCTTTCTTGAATTAGTGCCTAGAACTGGGCATAATTCACCAGCTGAGGGCAACTCTGTCACTTAAATGAGTGAAGTCATGCTCATGGGTGATAAAACCTATTCCATTATGCATTTCCCCTTGGATCAGAAAATGTACCAGTTGACTCCTAGATCTCCTTCTGCAGTGCAGCTCTGTGTGCAGTCATGGGTTATCCTATGACTGTGCAGCTAATTACCTCTAAATGTAGAGCTTTGCATTTGCTCTTATTGAGTACTGCCTAACCTCTGCTGCAGTCACTAAGAATTCAGTTAATTAGGATTTTGAATTCTAATCTGGTCCTTCAATTTAGTCCCTCCTAGACCAATATTACCTGTAAATTTACTAAATAAAATTTCTTTTATCCAAGTTAGTAAAGAAATATTGAATAGCTCTGGGCATGGGATCGACTCTTGTAAAACCCCACTCCATACCCTGTTCCAAATTGTCACAAGCCTGATGCTAATACTTTTGCTATTTAGCTTTTCCTTTCTCTTAACTTGCTTTTTTATTTCTTACAGAAACATAATCTGAAACAGCTTCATAACTGAGGCTTAAAGTCAAGGAATTAACACTTCCTATTTCTCCCCTGTTCAGGAGGATCTATGCCCTGTTAGAGGAAGGAAATGTGAATAGCTTGATACTACTCCATGGAGCACTTTCTTATTCACTTTTTACCTTTGTGGTGCTTAAACTTTTTTGTTCTCCTGTTTTCTAGGCAGCGGAGGTGACCTGACAGGGGTCTGAGTCCCGAGTTCTCCCCTTTCTTCTTCCTTGTTTTAAAAGTAGACACCAGGTGTTTTTTCTGTCCTCTTTTCAGAGCTTGTCCAGGTCCTTTAGGAAACCTGAAAGATAACTGGTAGCCGTTTTGGAGCTGCTTTCTTTGGCCTTTTGCGAGCACCGGTTTTAGGGCAGTAGAATGCCCAATAATCTGCCCATCGCTGACAAGGAGGCAGGTTCATTCCCTCCCCTCCTGCTCCAGCACAGGCTTCCCATGTGGTCAGTATGCCATTAGATGGGCTCCACCATTCATGGAGGCACCAGCCTCAGTGTATTCAAAGGTAAATTTCAACAGTACTGCCAGATTTAAAGCGTCCAACACGCTCTTTAACTTGTGGCTGGAGTTACTACCTTTCTGTCACTGGGGCTGGTCAAGTTAAACACTGATCACACCCTGAGTGAAGGATGAGGCAAACTGATATCAAATACATCAGTCATTGAGAACTGTGAAGCAGCACTTCCTTTCCATTGTGTGTCAAACCAATTCTTAGTGGCTGTCTTCTTACTAAATTACTTACCAAATAAATTTAATTTCTCCTTAACTCTGAAGATTGGTCTTTCTAGATTTTCTTCTTGTGTTTGTTTAAATTACTAATGATATTAAAGAATAATCTAACCTAATTTCTACTTTGAACTTTCTTTTTTTGAAATCACTGAAAAACTGAATTAGCCTAGCTGGTGTCTTCCAAGCTTTTCTTATCTTTTCATTGCACTGTGATAACTTGCACCTGTGCCCTTTAAAGGTTACCAGCTCTCCTTACTGCTTTCTCTTTTTTTAGTCATCCATCCCATGAGATGTCAGTGACCAGGTCTGTAAGGTTATAGAAGTCTGCTTTCCTGAAGGCTATTGATTTTTTTTTTCCCCACGCCTTCCAAGAACCAGAAATATTATTTTTATTATTATTCTCACCTAAGTTGCTTTCCACCTTTGTTCTCTGTCACTTTCAAATTGAGCTGCTGTCTCATCTTTAGATGCCCCTTGTTTGGGAAGAACTATCCTATATCCTGCTCTTTTCCACTGTTAAATGTTGAAATTGCCCGTTGTCACCAACTCCTGGTGCCTGGCTGACACTGCTAGTGCCCACAGAAAGCGACATGCAATCTGACCTTCCCAGCTGAATTTGTATGAGATTTGTGCTGTGTCACTTTTCTTGTTTTCCTCTTTTGTTATTTAGCAGTTTTCAGTTACTTGATCCTTTCTGTGATTTGGTTGTAAAACCAAGTATGCACATTTGTGATATTTTAAGGCAATACTTTGTATTGGTTGGAGTTCTGAAAAAAGATTTATTATTCTAGGTTTTACATAAAATTAATGCGAATTATTCTCCAGCAGGTATCAAGTAATAGTCTAAATAATAGCATTCTATGCCGTTGTGTTTATTCCTCACAGTTCTCTCAACACAATGTTATGAGTTGCCCTTTCATTCTTTTAGGGCCCAACAGCAGATTTGTTTGTAACAGTGATTGCATAAGTGCAAAAGAATGTTGCAATGGAAAAGGGAAAATACATGCCTGAATTGTTTCCCTGTGTTTGCAAATAGTGTTTAAAGTGTTGTCTATATTGTAATGACTATACAAGTAGAAATGGTGGTGGCAAGAAGGGCAGAAAAATACATATTCATGTTTCTTGCAAATTGCACTTGAAAAATTAAAAAGAAATAATGGGATGTTCAGCTCTCTCACTGCTTCACGATTTTGACTTAAGCTAATTGTGTTTGTGAAGAATGATTTGCAGAGTTTGTAAGTCCTAGTGTGTTGCCAGAACAAAAATGAAGTAAACCTGGCCCTATGACTGCAAAAGTCACAATGAATATACAGGAGATGAAAAGAAGTATTAAAACGTGGGAGTTACAGGAACCTTCAAAGGTCTGATCCTGCTGTCTAATATATGGCATAGCAGTTAATATAAATCAAAGTCAGTACTACCTTTAAAAGTAACTAGGATATATACAGATATATTTATGTGTAGATAAATATATACATATCTATCTTGACTACGTTAAAAGGTAGTATTGCCTTTGATTTATATCTTTATATCAGCCAGTTTGACCCATGTACAAAGGGTCTGGATTCAAAGCTATGTAAAAAAACCCCACAGGTGTTAGAATTCAGAAATAATGCTTATTTCACAGAAGCATGTCCTTCTAATAACTCTTTCCTATTTTGAAAATAATTTATTGCAAAACCTTAGGACTATCTTTACATGGAAATGCTGTAAGCTGTTAGGTATAGGAATCTGTAAAGTGAAGGAGTGGATATTCATATGCATAGCAATGGAAGCATGATGGGAAGGAAAGAATCAATGAAAGGACATTGGAGCTTTCCACGTGTATTATGCATGTATATGTTTGTGCATTATGTTTCCGTGTGTGTCAAGTGGTGCTTCCATGGCTTCTGGGACCTGTAATCTCAAAACCCTGCAAAAGACAGGAAGAAATTTGTGACTTGCAAGAGCAAAGAGGTATGTTCATATGTTAATATGTTAAACGTATTAATTTGAACAACAGCTCTTGTAAAGACATGACTGTAGAAAACCATCAGGACACACTGAAAGAGCAAAAACATGGGGAAAAAAGGTTGCTTTAAGTGTTATGTTTTTCTTTAGTTATGTATTGGCCTTTTCCCTACCTTCTGAAATACTCTCTTGTTGTTATTTCTGCTGACTGTCAGGATATATATCAATGAAAGTAGTGAAAACCTAGAAGAGGCTCAGTTGAATGTATCAATAAGCTGTTAGTGGCTTCAGCAGATGCAGGATTATTTCTTTTTTTTCCATTCTTCTAGTTCAAATAAAATTCTAATGTATTTTCTAGCAATCATAAAGCATACCTGGAAACTCACTGCATATGCAGGCATGAGCAAATTTTTTCTAACTGGTGCTAGAAACTCTTTTTTTTTTTCAAATGAGCCTATGAGTTAAATGAGATTTGAGCTGCTGTTACCAAGGGTTATTTACTAGCGTTTATTTTAGTTCTTGTTTGTTTCTCTAGTTGTTAATTTTGTTTCATGTTAACAAGCAGGTATTTGAAAGTATAATGGTGGTGCAGTTGGGATAACATGAGCTTGGACTTTTCTGAACACTTACCCTATGCTGTGGTTTCAGCCCCGAGGGCAACTGAACACTCACTCCTTCCTTCATGAGGAATGGGAAGGAGAATATGAAACAAAAATGACTGAGTCCATCTAGGGACAGGGAGAAGTAGCTCACCCACTATGGTCACAAGCAAAAGACTGACTCCTTAGGGGAAGAAAAGAAAACATCACTTTAATTCACATTGTGATAAATAATAGAAGAATTTTGCTTTCACTAAAAGTAATTAAACAATTACTTCTTAGGCTAAAGCTATTATTAGTACAATGATCCAAATTTTAAGAAAAGTAAAAGACTTTACTACTGGGAAAAGGGGGGAATTGATCTGAGGAAACACCAACCCAACAGCCCCCCCTCTTGGGATGCTCACCAGATGATCCATATCAAAGGGTGGTAACTCCTTTGCAATGGAAGGAGAAAGAACAGAATGGGCCATCTCTGGTATCCCTTGTCCTTGAGATAAGAGAGGAACTGAAACCACTGAGCCATAAAGACAAAGGAGCTGCAAATTGGCCCAGACTTGAAGGAGAAGGTGTACCTGACCACAGGACTGAAGAAAGAAGATAAGGTTGTAGAAGAAGCCAGGAGGCGTGCCGAAGGTGTTGAAACCAGCAGCTGGGTGGATAAAAGGGGGTTTGAAACTTAAACAATTTGGTGAGCCTGGACAGAGCTGCGACTCCTCGGCCACCCCAGCGCTGCATTTGCTCTCTTACCTTAATAAAGATTCATTAATCCATATTTGGATGTGATTGGCCTTAATCTACCTATAACAACATGTTGACAAAGACAAGACTTAACAGACAAGGTGGGACAGTGAGAAGCACCCATCACATCCCAGAACACCTCCCCCCACCCTTCCCTTCTCCCCGGGCTCAGCTCCACTCCCCATCTCTCTCCCTCCTCCCCCAGCGGTGCAGGGGCAGGGGATGGGGGTCACAGCCAGCTCGCCGCTCCTTCCTCCTCGGGAGGTGGGGTGAACGCCGCACACCCCTCCCCTGCTCCCACGGGGCTCCCCTCTCACTGCACGCTCTGTGAACTTTCTCCAGCGTGAGTCCTCCCCACAGGCCGCAGCCGTTCCCACGCTGCTCCGGCGTGGGTCCCCTCCCCGCATGCTGCAGCCCTCCCAGCGCCGAACCACAACAGCGGGGGCCGCTTCTCCCCTCAGGGTCCTGGCCTACTTTGAGCACAGCCGCCTGTCGTGGAGCCGCGCTCTCTTCGGGCTCCAGGCTGGCCTCTGCTCCACCGCAGCCCTCCGTGGGGGGCGGCCCGGCCGTCCCACCGCCGCACCTCCCCCACGCCCTTCTCCTTCCTTCCACTGACCCGGGTGTTCGTCCTCCTCACAAGTCCCTACCCCCCCGCAGCTTCCCCCCTCTCAAAATGTTATCACAGAGGCACAGCTGATCGGCTCGGCCCTGGCCAGAGGTGGGGCTGCCTTGGAGCCGGGGCAGCTTTTGAGAAGCTTCTCACAGGGGTCACTGCTGTAGCCCCCTCCCCCACTACCAGAAAAAATCCACGCCACAGAAACCCAGCTCTCCTACATGGCAGTCTCTCAATCTGTTTGTTCATAGTCACCTCCTTCATATTGAAGAGAGACAGCAGAAAGCACATACTGCTTTGTATAAGAACATGCATGGGTATGAAACCTACACTCTCACTTCTAAATGCAGCCACTTTTTGTACAAAAGCTACTTGTTGAACTTCTGCATCTCTTTCTTCTACTTCATTTATTTGCATGTTGTTCTCTGGAAGTAAATACGAATATATGATTACATGTATTAAGTTCTGGTTGGCCAGACTCTTCATTTTAAAAAAGCTAGGGATGTACGTAGTGCCCCTTCCTCCTCTTCAAATGTATACTGAGTGTGTTTACACACACACATGTATATATGTTTGGCTGCAGCTCTCGGTGAGCATTGAATTCCAGAGTATATAAACCACACCAGGCAGCTGAGCACAAGTGGCTACTAGTTCTGTTAATATTCACTTGCAGAAAGTGCGTTTTCGTTGAATGTTTTCAACAAATAATATTATTGGTGCTCTTATATAGAAGTTTAAATTAGTGTATTTAGTTAATCCAGTGATTGTCTTAAAATTCAGTCTCATGCTAAGGACACATGCTGTAAGAAAACTAACCGAAAGGCTGCTATAGAGCAGCCATTTTATAAAAAATGACTTACGTATCACAAAGAACAAGTCACTGACTTCAAGAGACAATAAATACAGTAAGGTGATATGTTTATGGTTGAAGACCATGGCACTTTTCTTTTGTCTAGTGTTGTGGTTTAACTCCAGCTGGCAACTAAGCCCCACACAGCCTCTCACTCACTCTCCCCTGGTGGGATGGAGAAGAGAATCAAAAGAGTAAAAGTAAGAAAACTCATGGGTTGAGATAAAGACTGCTCAATAGGTAAAGTGAGATCTGCACATGCAAGCAAAGCAAAACAAGGAATTAATTTACCACTTCCCATCAGCAGGCAGGTGTTCAGACATCTTCAGGACAGCTGGGCTCTATCGTGTATAACAGTAACTTGGGAAAATCACCATTACTCCAAAAGTCCCGCTTTTTTTCCTTCTTCTCCCAGCTTTATCTGCTGAACATGACACCATACAGTATGGGATATCCCTTTGGTCAGTTGGGGTCAGCTGTCCCATCTATGTCCCTTCCAAACTTCCTGTACCCCGCCAGCCTTCTCACTAATGGGGTGGTGTGAGGAGCAGAAAAGGTCTTCACTCTGTGTGAGTGCTGCTCAGCAGTAACTAAAACATACTTGTGTTGTCAACACTGTTTTGAGCACAAATCCAAAACATAGTCCCATACTAGCTACTGTGAAGAAAATTAACTCTACTCCAGCCAAAACCAGCACATCTAGGCAATGGTTTCTTACATCATTAGCCTAGTGCTAGAAGACTAGGAACAGAAATGTTTTGCTTGATCTTTTAAACAAACTGCCCTCCAATTTAGTGGGAATTAATACAGTTGCTCTGTGAGCTGAAAACAATTAACAAATCCACAAGCTGGTGGAACCATCTTTCAAATCTTAAATCACTTAAGGAGAAGGATGTTGTCCCTTTTTTAAGCTTCATATGTTGAAACTTTAAACTCTAGCTTGTCACTTACATAGAAAAAACCCCTTTTCATCTGCACTAAAGATTAAAGTTTTGGTGGTTCTGTATTTATACAACAGGGTTCACAGCAGTGTGAACAGCCTTGTCCTAACAGGACATTTCAGAACTTGTCACCAGTAAGTTGCTTTGAGCTCTGATTCCTGAGTTGGGTTTGTCTTGAAGGGAAAGGCACTTCCATTTTGTAAGAATTCAGATGAAGGTTTGCTCCAGTTTAGACTATGCTTGAAACTTGAAAAGTAAAATGGCCAACTTTCCTAAGTTTATGGGCCATGTCTCAAAACTATCCCATGGATGAGTGAAACAGGCATACCAGGGAGCTAAAAGCTGTTTTCCCTTCAGCCCTGGGGCCACCTCACAGTTGCTTGCTCTTTTCATGGTGTGCCCTCCTGTTATACTGTATACTGCCAAGGAGCGTTGGCAATGCCAGCCCTGGTTTGCTTCCTTCTGAGGCTGGGTTTGCCCAGCTGGGCTTGCTGTTTGGTTCTGTTAAGTAGCCCTTGTGAACTGGAGGAGGAAGAGGAAAGAAGGAGATTTGTGATGGTATAGATAGATGAGACATAAAAAACAAAAATTGAAGCTACCCATTGTTTAAGTAATTAAGTTTGTGAAAGCTAATGTGGAAAAAGTAAATAAAAACTAGGTCTGGTTGTTTTTTTCATTATTTTGTTCTTTATTACAGTGGTTTCTATTAAAACTCTTTTTTTGCCCTGATTTTGCGAGCAGTCTAAGCTATAACTCAATGTATTACTTTCTTATCAAGTGTGGGTAAAACCATACCCTGGTCTGTGTTAATAAAGGGTTAGCATGTAGTTCAAGGAGTAGGTTAAATGTAACAGCTGTAGTGTACAATTGCATGCTAGTGAGCTGTATTGATTCTCTACACTGTGCTTCCTATATAACAATATGGGGTTATGATCTTTGTACTTGGTTTCTCTTCCTGCTGCTGAAGGAGAGTATACTAGGTGTTCAGTACATCCAAATACTCTTACTCCATCTTCATTCTGAAAGTTACCACTAAAAATCAGGGGGCTGGGGACAGCAGTACTTGTAAGGTAGTAGTCCATAGCTGCTAGAAGTGACTCTGTGTGACTTCTAGCCCATGAGCAGGAGGCTTTGATCAGTCAAAAAGGCTGAAATACACAAATGGAAGTGGAATGATCTGAACTTCAGCACTCCTGGTTCCTTATGCAGTGGGTTATTTTCTAGTATAAGGGATGTTTTTTTGGTGCCCAGGGGAACGGTAGAGAAGAGCCAAGTGGGTAGAGTTATTACCCTGTCATGATATGGGGGCATAAATAACTTTAACAGTTAGTTATTTACCATCATAAATCTTTCTCACTTTGATGAAGTTGTTTGGTTGTTGTTTGTGGGTTTTATGGGAAAGAGTAGCAACAGAAAACAGCATGGCTTCCCCTGTTTTCTGGATGGATGCTTGATCTGGATGATTATTTTTTTCTTTGATGTTGATTATTTTTACATCTGAAGCTGTCTTCTGGTGCTGACAGTCAAATAGTGACAGGATCAAATCCTGAGAAATTAAACAAACATTCTCTAAAATCTAGTAGACCTTCAGGTTTTAACTAGAGGATGAGTGCTGTTCACTTACTGGCTTTTTACTTTCCTGATCAGTCTCCAATATTATTGAAAAGCAACCTGTCTGAACACCTGCATATCAGCTGATCATTCACAGAGTCCTTATCTGATCATGCCTAGAGATGAAATCACTCTGTTTCTTGCTGACATGGTAGAGGTGAGGAGGGTCATATGGTGTAAATGCACTGCAATAGATAATGCAGCTTGTCTGAGCTTGGAAGAAAGTATTCTTTTAATTAAAATAATCACACTGGATTTTTAGACAGCCAGTTTAAATAAAAGTTCCCTTTTGCCTCCTGAATGGGAAAAAAATGCATTGAACAAAGTCTTTGTGTGGTTTTTTTTTTTTTTTTTTTCCCTAAAGTATTCAGATGTGTTTTGTAATCTGAAAAAATAAAGTGAAATTCTAGCAGTAGGAAAGTGAGATGCTACAATAAATGCTCAAACTTCACTGTGCTGTTCTCCTTTGTGATAAAAAGTGGTCAGATCATAGGAAAATTTGGATGAGAAGTAGGGGAGAAGGCTTGGCCATGCAAATTAGCAGCTATATTATTCTAAACTTATTTGAGCACTATGGACTGTAGAAAATTTGTACTTCACCTAAAACAGCCTAATGACCTATAATGACTAGGACTTGAACCCTGTAATCTGAATTTACTTAACAAGATAATTAAATATTTAAAGTCAGTTAATTTAGAGCCTACAGTGGATTATCTCTCCACCTTTGCAGATTTATGCCCTTCTATCTGTATGCATGGCTGTACATTCTCACGTTTTTTGTTATAGCTTTTCTTTCAAGTGTCATACCTTAGCTTTTGTCCTCACAATTAGGACTGTGAAGAGTTTTTCATTGTCCTAGGAACTGAGGGAAAAGAAATTATGATGTGCTGAATAAGACAAAATGGGTTTAGTCTTCATTGTACTGTGTGCAGTTAAAAGCACTCAGAAAAGTTAATTAAGCTCAGGAAATAGACAGCAAGATAATTAAGATTAGGCCTAATTTTACACGGCAGGCATTCTGTGATGTTTTCCAAGAGACTAAAGGGACATCATGTAGAGAAACTTCAAGCTTTCAGTCAGACTCTAGAAAGATCATTACAGCTGATGTTAAACAGCAAGACAGACTAACATGATGGGGCATATGTTTTCTTTTACATTTCTTTAAAAGTAAATTTGTGCCATAAATGTAAACAAGGACTAAATACACAGTTGTTTATTACTGGCAGTGAGATATCTAAGCAAATTAGTTGTTGAAAAACAATAAACATTAACACAAAAAACCTGGATGCATTTGTTATTTCCTCTGGCAGACTAAAGTCTGCCATGAAGTACTGTAGTTTATTATGTTCTAGAAAACTACTGAGAATGGTCTTTTGTTTAAATCAGACATACAGTGTTAATTTTCCTACCACTAGGGACATCAGACATACTCTGTAGTATTCCATGGATCGGCAGTGTAGCTTCCTAGTACTGTCAGAAAAAGAAAATTCATACAGAGGTTGACACAAATCCTAATTACTCTCTTATCCACTTCAGATTTTTATTACTAGGTACACTAGAAATCTTAGAAATGAAAATGAGGAAGAAATTACACGGAACTGTGGATTCTGGTAATTTTTTCTTTGTAATGTTTCTCCTAATTCTGGGCATAGCAAATTACTTTCACTTCTTATTAAGCTCAAATCAGTTGTTGAGATACAACTGATTTGTTCTGTATGCCTGGGCTCATACACTAGAACTGCCAAAACTTAG
This sequence comes from Tyto alba, assembly GCF_018691265.1. Taxonomy (NCBI): domain Eukaryota; kingdom Metazoa; phylum Chordata; class Aves; order Strigiformes; family Tytonidae; genus Tyto; species Tyto alba. The sequence continues at coordinate 22,580,054 of NW_024881275.1, read as the reverse complement.
TATTCTGGGTAGTAGATCATAGGAAATATTTTATAGTTTCTTTAAGATTTTCCATCCACTAGCATTTGACTATATTGATTTTGTGTTTTCTTGTGTAAATGGAGGTCTTGGTTATTTTTGTATTTATGTGCCCTTCCTGGGAAAAGAAGTAAACTGATGGAAAGTGGGTGTTTTTTTGTTTATTTTTTAAAAATACTAGACTCTCTAAAGATCTATAAGCTAGAAGTTATTTTCCCTCATGCCTCCACACTGAGTAACAGCAAAAGTTCAAATAAACATATGTAAAAATGAATTTTTAAAATAAGTTTGAATACCTAACAATTTGAAGAAATTGTAAGATGATGATGAAAAATTAGGACGTTTAATATCTGGTGCATTTGTGTGAAACAAACACTAAAACCCAGACAACCCCCCTCAGGCTGATGAAATCCTCTCTGTGATGCTAGTATTGTGACATGGATGTAGATTAAATAATCAAATAATCTAACATATTTGAGCATGTATCACAGATCTCAAAACAGCCGTTTCATAATACTACTTCTACTTACATCTTATGTTTCTGGGTTGATGGTTACATATAAATTTTAGCTGTCATCCTAAAAATATGTTTGGTTCTCAATCTTTAGAAGGAGCCGTGAAAATGTGATTGAAACTATTTTTAAAGGAAGCAAGTGTTTCCTTGGACAAAGGCACTCATCTGGCGTTTCAGTACTTAAAGGGGACTTGTAAGAAAGATGGGAACAAGACATTTTAATAGGGCCTGTAGTGATAGGACAGGGCATAATGGTTTTAAAATAAAAGAGGGTAGATTTAGATCAGATGTAAGGAAGAAATTTTTTTACAATGACGGTGGTGAGATCCTGCAACAGGTTGCCCAGAGAGGTGGTGGATACTCCATGCCTCCAAACAATCAAGGCTGGGTTGGACAGGACTTTGAGCAGACTGATCTAGTGGCAGGTATCCTTGCTCATTGCAGGGCGGGTTGGACTACATGAACTTTAAAGGTCCCTTCCAACCCAAACCATTCTATGATTCTGTGATTCTATGATTTAAAATCTTCTTGCTCCAACCTAATTGGAAGGTTATTATTATTTTTTTTAATTCATAATTACTTACAATTGGTGATATAAAAAAACACCATTTACTTGAGACCAAAGGTATTTCACATGGAGGTAGTTAAGTGAAGTTTTGGTGGTTAGTTTACTAGTTGTGGATGATCAATCTAAATATACCCTGGTTTGACATAGAAGAAAGATTATCAGGATTACTGGAGAAGAGTCAAATCAAAGTGGTTCATTTTGAGAACTATTTATGTGAACTACTCCATATCATATTCGGTTGCTGAAACTTAGTGCATCAGCTCTCATTTCATATTAATTAAAAACTGCTTTATTCCAATATTGCAGAAATGAATTATTTTATTTAGTATCAACCTAATACAGAACATTTGAAATTACTTTGTCCTTCTCAGCTTGTCTGAGACGAAGGATCAACAGATGCCAGATTTCTTAAAGAACCCTAGCCTTAATTAATTTTAATATGTAAAATAAAGAGCTCTACCAGCAAACTCTAAAAATTAATTTGCTGTCCTAAAAGTTAGTGTTGTCACTTTAATAGGATTCACTATATCCTTCATATGAAATAAAATGAATGGACTTAAGCATTTAAAAAGGAACCGAACTGAATGCATCTACTGTACCTTGTTTACAATACATTGTATTTTCTCATTATGGTAAAACTTATGTTGCCCTCACTATCCTTATTCTTTTACGCTCAGCATTATACCTCCCCCCACTATTTGGCACCTAACTTTTTCTCCTCTGAATTTGAAAGCCTTCTGATTTTACATCTGAATATTGATAGAAGCATTGTATTTTATGGGTGATTTGAAGTTGGACTCTTCTTTTGGTAGATTATCTTGCTTTTTTTTGTGAGTATGTAGTGTTTTTGAGAATGTATTCAATGATGCTAGCTACTTACTAGTGCCGATGCTTTCCCTGGGTTGCTGGTCAAGTCTTGAAATCTCAGCATACTTCATGAATGCTTATTCTCATAGTGAGGGGATATATTTGTGGTTTAGGAAAAATATGTACCCATTCACTTAAACCAAAACCCAAACAAACCAGTACCCATGGAATTTTCAGTTTCACATACACAGCTCTTTTCCAGAACATAGCTTATCCTGAGAAAATGGTTTTCACCTCACAGGGACCCTGGGAGGTTTTGTGTCACCATTATGGTACACTCTGTATGTTTGATTCTGATTTTGTGTCCTGCTGCAGATTATCAAGGCCTGCATCTTGGCCCTGAATGTTTTATTGAGACACTGTTAATGAGAATTCTTGTGCAGTTTTTTCTTTCAAGGGTGGCTTGACATATTTATTTGCTCCATGCAGCTGTTAAGAGGCTAAAATTTTAGCTGTTGGCACAGCTTTGGCTTTTGGCTGGCTGTGGTACTGTGATGAAGTGATATGATTGAATTCCTGGCTAAGCAGTGTAAACATGCTGCTAGTGAACAGTAATCTGTTGTCAAAAACACCATGTTTGGGAAGTGTTGCAAACACTTGTCTGTGATTTGTGCAGACAACACCTGCAGAACACTCTTTTTCTCAAGATCTAAATGAAGCCTATGGCATGGTGTCCTGCATGCTTTTGCTGGTGGTGTCAAAGGTGGTTGTGATCAACCTTGCCTTATCCTCTCAGGCATAGGCTCTTATCCTCTGTTGTGGTTTGAGCCCAGAGGGCAACTGAGCACCACACAGTCGCTCGCTCACCCCTTCCCTCTCTACACTGAGAAGGGGAAAATAAGCCAGGCTTAGGATTCAAGATAGGACCGAGAGGGGCAAATCACCCTTTATGATCACGAGCAAAAGGCAGACCTGTTAGGGGAAGAAAAAAAGAACATACATTTATTACAAACAGTAACAACAACACTTAACAGAATAGGACAGTGAGAAGCATTGCCACATCTTGAGAACACCTTCCCCCCCCCCCCCCCCCCCCCCCCCCCCCCTTCTTCCTGGGCTCAGCTCTGATCCCAATATCTCTTCCTCCTCTCCCAGTGGCGCAGGGGCAGGGAATGGAGGGTGGGGGTGGGTGGGTGGTGCAGTCAGTGATACCTCTTCTTCCATCTTCGGTGGGGGGAGCTTCTGGAACTTGTTCCTCCTGCTCCATTGTGGTCCCCCTCTCACAGGAGACAGTCCTCCACAAACTTTCTCCAACATGATTTCCTCCCACGGGCCGCTGCATTCACCACACTGCTCTGGACTGGGACACCAACTTTCTCCAACTGGATTCCCTCCCATGGCTGCAGCCCTTCCCAAGCTGCTCCGGCGTGGGACACCCCCGCATGCTGCAATCCTCCCAGTGCTGAATTACAGCAGTGGGGCTACCTTTTCCCATGAGACCCCAGACTTCTTCAGGCACAGCACCTTGACCAATCAGGCGGAAGCCACAGGCCATAAATCAGTGTCTGCTCCACCACAGATCTCCATGGGTGGCAGGGGGGGCCGCCCTGCCATCTCCCCACAGGATACAGGGTGGTCTCTGCTCCGGCACACCTCCCCCCTCCTTTCTTCCTCCGTTCCTCCACTGACCTTGGTGTTCATGCAGCTGCAGCAACTCCTCCTCACAAGTCCCACTGCACATCACCACGTCCCTTCTTAAATACGTTATCTCAGAAGTTCAGCTGATTGTCTCAGCCTTGGTGCAGAGATGGTTCCAACCTGGAGCTGGGGGAGTCTCAAGAAGCTTCTCACAGGGGCCCACCACTGTAGCCCCCTCCCCTGCTACCCACAAAACCCCACCACTCACTCAAATCCAGGACATCCTCACAACGGAATCAATACAGTTATGTCTGTGCCTCTAAGGTAGTGGCATATGGATGATATAATTTCTTTGTGATGGTGAGGCCAGGACCATATGACCTGGTGTTCCTGCTTAGGGCTGGCTGAACATGAATCAGTTCCTGAATGTTGTGGGTGTCTACACTCTTTCAAATCAAATTGAAATCAAATCAGCAGTAGTTTATTTTAGCATGCTGGCTAGTTCCCTACTGACATTCATATTATGACTTAATAAGTTGCAAGGTAACACATGGGATTTTGTGTATAGTGACTGAGAAGCAGATTTGTATTTCTTTCCATTTTATTCATTTGCCATCCTGTTCTTGCTTACAGAGCCTTAGAAAGGTCCATCAATCAGTGAAGTGCTCCTCTTCCCTCTCCCCAAAACTCTGAATACTCTCAATTCCCAAGAAGCATTTGGCTCTTTCTGCTTGCACTGTGTTCCCTGGAATGCCACTGAATACCTCTGGTCATGTTTGGCAAATGTCTGAAGTAGGCTTGACTTGAAAGTCAAATCGAACCAGAGCTGGTCACCTATTCCCAAATACCTTAAAAATATTTCACAGACGGTTCCCTATTTCAAGGACTTCAATGCTTTAACATACAGTGACGGTTTTCTCAGTTACTGATCTTTATAGTTCAGGACATTTAATGTCTGATCCTTGTTAGAATATCAGATGCAAGTAATCTTATAATCTTAGTTTGTGTTCAGTCTTTTGTTTGTTTGTTTGTTTTTGCTTTGCTCTCTCTGAAGCCATGGAACTAGTTCAGTTCATCTGCTTTATCTCTGTTTTCTGTTTTCCTGAGTGGTCCAGATCCTCTTGGCCTGCTGTAGAACTGTTTTAGATACAAAGTCAGCAGTGTTCATCTCTGGTATTTTTTACTGTGCAAACCTTGGGAAGTGAGAGTGCTACATTTTCAGACAATTACTGAAAGGTTTCTTTGCGGCAGTCTTTTGTGACTTCTTAAAATTGGCTTAAATTCACATGTTTTCTTAACCTTGCAAATACTGACTAATCTGTTCGTGACTTGTATTCCCCTTTTTTAAGCATCTCTTTGGCACAACTGGCTTGTGGAAGTTACCCACAGTGCCTTCTTTTTTCTGTTTGCTCTATTACTTCCATTGCTCTAATAATCACAAAAGTAATCAGTGAACAGGATGCTGTATTGCTTAAGGTGTTTTTATATGGTTTAGTGAGTTTGTGGAGAGGATGCTCTGGCCCTGTAAATATATCATCATAATCTGTAATACCTGTGTAAAGATGCCCAAAGATATTATGGGCCCTGGCAGAATGTTGTTAGTGCTGGTGGCTTTGCTTGCATGTCTGTTTATGTATTGTATAGTTTATGTGCCTTTTCTTCTGACAAAAACTTAGCATGTCTTTTCCCTGCCCCCCCGCCCCCCCTGAAATTTGCTTATAATGTGTATTGTCCTAATGTTGCATTTGTAAGACTGAATAATTTTATCTTTGCCTGCAACCTTTTTCCCATTTTACACAGCTCTTTCTGTAGCTTCACAAGTTCTCTGGTGCCTCACTATTTGGGATTCGGTTTACTGTTTGTCTGATGCTGCCTTGTCTTTGCATTTGTTGTTAGTCTGAGTTCTACAAACCATTTATTTGTGCTATTCTGGATTGCATTAAAGTCATAAAGTGCAGAAACTTTTCTCCAAGATGCTGCTTTGCTCTCATAATGTGTGTATCTTTTTCTTTGCTGCAAGCTTTAGCACAGTGACACAGCTGCCATGTGGCCCACTAGGCAGGGCATTTTCCATTTTCTTTACCGCAGCTCAAGCTGTTAATTTTGTTCATCTCTGTAGTTTTGCATTTATGCATTTCCTTTTGCATAACTTCTTCCTTATTTTTTGCTTATGCTGTATGATTAATGCATCTCCTCTACTTATGTACTTTATGCTGTAAATAAATGTTTTTCTCTCACACTTGTGGGTAAAAAGTGTTCTTGGTACTCTAATAGTCTGTGTATTTCTTCCTGGTCTAACCCATATGTATTAGAGATGATTATATTTTCTTTTGTTTTCATTTTTTCCCAGTTCAGTGGAATTTTCATTTTGTTTTAATCTGCAGTGTTTCAAACTGTTTAATCCATAGCCCCTTTTTAGCTGTCTTCTTGGTGGGAAGAATCTGTGATCCAGCTATGTTCTCCTGCAGCTTCTTGTCTCAATACTCTCCTAGTTTTACACATATGGAGGAGCATTACCAATTTGTGAAATCTTGTTCAGCATTCAAACTTAAAAGAAAAAACTGCAAAGATTCTGTAACAATTGAGGCTTTATTCCTTTTTCTGTATAGTCATTACTTAGCGCCTCCTGTTGGGATACTGTTGATTATAACAGTATGAATCATGCTGCCAGCAAACTGAAATACTAGACTTTTTTTCTTTCCTATCACAGTCACTAAAATTGTTCTTATGATTGTTTTTGTGGGTCAAGCTGCAGACCTCATATGCCACGGGCTTCCTCCAAATTGGAGACATTTTTGGTTTGCTTGCATTTCTAGCAAAGAAACAATACAGCTTAATGATGCTCTTGGGGGCTATTTTTAGGTAGAAAAAACAATTGTTGCGGAGAAAGAAACTGATACAGGGTTCAGCTCCTGTATTAATTTCCTGAAATGAGAAGACTATTCCAGTAAGAGTACATGCTTTCCTGAAAATTTATTTGGATGTATTTATGTTTAAAAACCAGTTTTCTTGAAAGCTCTCTAAGGTGTAATAAAAATAAAGCTGAGGAAGTGTGTAAAGATCAGGAAGAAGAAGCGTAAACTCAATCAGTGTTAGCATACTTTTGCCAGGAGTTCAGTAAACATTTTATAATATGTTACACTTTATTATCAACTTCTTATTTGATTTATACCCTATTGTTAAAGATTGGAAGGAGCACCACTGTTATCAAAGGCTTGGGGTTTTTTTGTTTGTTTATTTTTTGTTTTTGTTTTTTCTCTTTTGTGACTGTATTTATTAATCTTGAAGCAAAAATACAGAAATGTGAATGACTGTTTTAAAAAAAGTGAAAACCTACAAAAGCGTGTGTCCTTTCTCTAAGTACTTGGCACAGTGTGACTCCTTCGTGCAACTGACTTACCATACTTCTGGTTAATTCAAGTTACCATTTTTCAGTTCTTTTCCCTATGGATGCATAGTATTATTGTTAGTGAAATGATGGCTTCTGTGTGGGTGGAGTTTTTTAAGAATAAATATTGGAATGTCAACATAGTATCACAGAAAACATTTAAGATCATGAATTTAAGTAAGGAGTTATTCTGCTTCTGATCTATATAAAACACACAGTAATCATGATATTTCTATACTTAAATATTAGCAGTGTGGCTTATCTTTTAAAAACATCTGCACCTGCTGTATCTCAAGTTTTTTTGCAGTTATTTCTACTATGTGAAAATACAACCAAGAGTGTATTTTTTCTGAGATGATGCCTTGTATGCAAATTACACCAGAAGTTTCAAGCTTAAACATGAATATCTACTGATTTATTTCCCACTGTGATGATTTATTAAATTGTACAATGAAATGCGTAATTGCAAATGAAAGTCACTGTATTAGAATAATAATTAAAACCTAAAATCAGTATTCTCATCAGAGTTGGACAATTTCTTCTCCTGAAGTCTAATAAAACAAATCCCCATTTTCTTCCTTGCTTGATAGCACTTGGCTTTGAGTCCCACTGAGAAAAGGTAATATTTATTCAGTGTAAGTGTGTGTGTATTTTACCATCCCGTATGTGTTTTAAGGACATTTGTATGCATCTGTAATTTAGATTAGATCTGGATCCTGGAAGCAGTTATGCTTTTGTTTTACATGGCATCTATAGGTGAAACTAAACAGGGTTACTTGCTTGCAGTGAATTGAGTGTGCATGTTAATGCTTGGAGTATTGGTGCCTTAATGTTTTGTGTAACAGTTCTAGTTCAGTAGAACACAGCTGTGTGTAAAAGAAATCAAACTTGAACTCTGTCTGAGTTGACTGAGTTCAGAGTAATGTTGCTGACATGCTCTGAAAGTATCAGGAGTTTCTGAATAAATGTTGTTTAGTGAAAATAAAAACATTTTTTTTTTTTACCCCTGGAAATACCTGTTTTCAGTGCACTTTTTTTTTAAAGACCTTTCTGATATTTGCCTCCTGGTTGGACTTGGTAGACTGCTCAGGAACTTGAGGACCCAGGGTCCTTGTTATTGTGCAGTGATGCTTGACTGCAGGATCCCAGGTGTCCAGAGTCTAAAGATGAGGGTAGCTTAATTATGCAGGTTGATGCTGCCAAGACTGCAGAAGCCCAAGAGTGCTTTGATTGCTACAGATTTTAACACAGCGAAGGTTCCTCTTGAGACTCAATCCAGGTGCTCTGAGATCAGAGCTCTTGGTGTTTCGAATCTCTGCTTTGCAGTAGAAAACCTCCCTGAGTATTGGTGTCTGAGCAGATACTAAATGTATTTCCTTTGGTAAATACGACACTAAAACATGTAGAAACTATTTTTGTTACTGGGAGGATAAGCGAGAATATGACCTAGCTTTTCATTCCATCCTGTTCAGGAACACACTTCAATTTTCCTTCACAAAAGAAACCAAGTTGTGATAAGCTTAGGTAACCGCAATCTAATTACCTCTCCAGCTCAGAAACCTCCTGTATTTGCTAGATTTCATCCCATGTTGCCCATTTTTATCTCTTCTCCCCTACTTAAGTCCACTTTTTGCAGAACTGGTCACTGCTAGGTTACAAGAGAGTAACGCAGAATACACAGGAATAAGCCCTTAGATGTTGTAACATAGTCCTTATTAACCTAATGCCATCTGTATTCATTGGAATAGATATTGACCAGCCACTCAGTCCATACAGACCTTGGTTACCAAGCCCCATGCTCTTCTTGCAGAAAATTAGGAATGTACTCTGCAAGTTACTCAGCAGAGCTGTGGAGGGCACTCCAGATATTGATCCCTTCTGGCTCTAAATTATTGCCACAGCTGGCTGGATAGCATGCCATACTATTTTGCTAGCTTAATGCAACCATGATCAAGGTGGTCTCAGGTCGAGGTGAAAGTAGAGAAAAATATTTCATTCATAAAGCCTACAAATCCTTGCAGCCTGTGTTCAAAGACTTAAATGACTCAGCTTAATTGTGATTCTCTTGCTTGCTTGTTTGTCAGAGCTTGAGTTCCAAAAGATTGATTCTTTTCTCTGTCCCTGTATCTCGAGAGCAAGCTATAGATGCTTTCCTGCTCCATGTAGGTATTAGCCTTTGGACATATATGTAGCCTACAACTTAAAAAGAGAAACTTATATGGGGAACGAAGGCAAAGATTTTTTCTCTTTGAGAATCTATCAACTCCATCTTCTCTCTGCCTTCTGTGATTTCTTAATAATTAATACAGTTAAAGTCATTCTGTCTTTCTTCTCAACCCTTCCATGATGAAAGGCTAATACATTTTGGGTAATTACTGTCCAGAAGAGTAAACAGAGCACACTAAGGACTGCCCTGTTGCTTGGCTAAATACTGAGCAGTTGGTTTTACTCAGTATGAAGTAGAGTGCTCTTTCTCACTGATGAGCAATGTTATTAAAATCCTGATGTAAAGCGTAATCAATTCTATATAAATACACTGTTTACTAATCAGAAAACACCACTTGGGTAATGCAACACATTAATTGGTCCCATTTGAGGCTAGCCTGAATGATGATAGGTTGGTTGTGACATGTTTTGGTCCAACCTTTGATGGTAGCACCAAATATATACAACAAACATATACTGGTTAAACTGTAGGTTTTGCTTATCTAACATGTATAGTTTTCTCTATTATTTTTTCAACCAGATGAATCAGGATCTGGACTGAAAGCAAAACTATACATACTTTAAAAACATGTTTGCATTTACATCTGAAAAGGAAGTTAGTATTATGATATGATAGGTAGGTAAGGTTGTACTGTCACTTCCACTTTACACCTCTATCTTCAGGTGCTTTGTACAAAAAGATATGGACTCTGAAACTTGCTGGGTGTCTGTGAAAACTTGAAGAAAAAGTTTTGACAAAGCTGTTTTTACTATTAGAGAATTCAAGAAAAGTATGTAGTAAAAAGTAAAATTTGTCAGCTGCATTTTCCTTCTAATACCAGAAATGTGGGACACAGACAGTTGTAGTTTGACAGAGCAATAGTTCTTATTTAATAAATGCTTTGACTGTTGCAGTGAAAATTGGTTTTCCTTTGGGTGAGTTATGAACTATACTTCCGCATGGGTGCCTCAGTAGTCAGATTTTTCAAAAGGACTTAGCACCCAGCAGGACACAGTGAAATGCTTGGAGCTGCTGGATACTGAACACTGAAATTCTGGCCCAAGTTCAAAGTGTGCAGCTAAAAAATGTTGTACTTCAAATACACATGATACTTCTAGCCATGCTCACAGAGCAGCTGCCTAACTGCTCTGAAAATCTAAGCCTGTGAGCTTGAGCACCTCTCTCTTAAAATAAGGAACATGGATCTATTAAAATAAGAGAACATGAGTAAGATTCCCATTTTAGTGTCATATGGCAAAGGTTCCACATGCTGTAGCTTATCAACAGTGGGAAGCACTGGTCTGCAGTATTTATGTAGAGATGTGTGTATTTTGGATTGAACCAACTGCTACCAACAGGACCAATTCCTTCCTAAGCAGGACCTCCTTCCTCACTGTTTTTACTCTCCTTTTAAGAATAAGTTGTTTTATAATAGGAATGAAAACTTTCCTTGAGTTAAAAGCATAAAAATTATTCTTACTCTTTCTGAGCCCCTGTCTTCTTTTCAGCTTTCTCCTTGCCCTATGGATCATAGCCTTTTCTCACCCTACTTTAGGACTGTCACAGCTGGGAGACCTCCAGAGGTGCTCACAGAACCTGGGCCTGATAGGACCTGCAACCAAAAACCAGCTTGCTTTCTGCTTGGGAGCCATTGCAGCTGTAAGGGTACTGAGCCTCAGCCACGGAAGCTTAATCTTGGTGTGGGTCTGTTGACTGTGGAAGAATTACTCTTGGCTTGTAACACATACATAGCAGAGAATAAGTCTTGATACTTTCTTCCTTGTAAATTCTAGTGAGAGGGTGTATTATTTTTATCTTCTGCATTCAGTGAGTTCAGTGTATTCTTGTTAATTAGGAAAATTTTATCCATACTTACACAACATGAAAAGGGCATTTTAGCCAAAATCTGCTTTTTAAAAAGGGTAATAAATGCAGTCATCCAGGACTGTGAAAGGTGAAGAATGTAAATTATGTGTAGCTGGGTAAAATACTTTTCCATATATTCTCCATTTCTCAACTCCCTGCAGATCTGTGCTATTTGTTTTAGTCACTTTAGTGCCACAACGAGAGCCTGATTTTAGTTATTTTCAAGGAGAGGAAAAATGATTGAAGAGGACCTCTCTTACCATACACATTTTAATTATAGCCTATGTATACCTATGCATGTAACTGCTTAAACTCTTCCTGTTTATTTGACTTTTATAATGCGGAGGCAGCCTCTCAGAGAGTGATTAAGGTGACTTTATAGGGCTACATAAGGGTGAAATAATGATTCCTGTCTGTGACTTTACTGGACAACATGGTCACACTTTTTTACTCTTCCTTACCTAGCCACTCAAGGTAAGCTTCTTAGGACTGATGAGGTTGTAGCTTGGGTTCAAAGTTCTCCAGCAAGAGATTTTTCCCCTCAATCACTTACCCTAATTATCAAGAAGTCAAGTAAACTAGGTTCTCCCTGTCATCTTGTTTTAAATTGAGGACATTCTCTTAATAGCATTCCTTTTTACCTGCTAGAAAACTCCTAGATAGCACAGGAGGGAATGATGTGATGCCCTCTTCTTGTATTTGTGATTTGGTCTTCATTTTGGCATTGATGTCAAAGTCTACCGTGAGTATTTGCATTTGTCACTAAAGGGGTTGTCATGACCACAGTACAATAACAGTTCTGCACAGGATATCATTGTTTTCACACTAACACACAACACACACTAGCACACAACTACAGCGATGTGATTTTTGTGATGACTTGGACAAAAATAAAGATACAACTAGATAATGTGACAATGTATTAAAAATCCATCTGTAAGATCAAGTATTGGATCCTTTTCAAAATAACAGATGAATTTGATCATCATATGTTTACCAAGATTTTGTGCACCTCATGAGTCATTATAGCTTCCAGAGAAGAGCCCTTGGAAGCTGAATATCAGTTACAGCCATTTATTGCACATTGAGGAATAAATTGAAGAGAAAGGCAGGAAATCAGGAGGCATCTGAGTACCCATGAGTATTATATATATGATTACATGTGTATTTTTAAACTGAAGTATGATACCTTCTAAAAATAAGAGGTTTTAGGAAGATCTTAGAAGAAATATGGGCAGAAAGATAATCTCTGTGTGCTGATGAAGCAATGCTGATTTAGCACGGATACATGAGTATATACTAAATATAATCAGGTTTTATGCAAATCAGAGCCCTCGTGCAGCACTTCAATGGCAACTGAAAACTCATTCTCCTGCAAATAACACTTACTTCCAAGTGCAGCATGCTTTTATCAGACTAGCCTAAGGTTTACATTGTACAAAAGAGAAGCTGTCAACAAGAGCACTGCATCATGCTTCCAGCTTTCATGTGATTTTTGACTACTATCATCTTTAGCTAAAGAGAAGTCACTGTAATTTATATAACTTCATTTGAATGGATAAAGCATTCTGTTGGGAAGAAATACACACAAAAATTATTAGTATACTGATCATGGTATGCTTTTGTGTGACTAGGTATCTCAAAACTGACAGGAACTAATAATTATAATTTACTACCGAGAAGCTTTAAGTAACGTTTTCTTAAGCTGCTTCTTTCCTGTGGCACCAATATTGCAGTCAAGATGCTGTACAGCTGATGTTAAATGAAAGTCAAAGTGTATCATGTAGGATGTTTTGGGGAGTGCATCAGGTTGGTTTGAAATTGTTTGGCAATTGTAAATAGGAACTTTCCTTGAGTAACAGAATGAAAACCAGTCAGTGTCATTCTGGCAAAGATTGGGCTATTTTCCTAATGTTATTTAAACATATTATTTGACCAGAAGAGGTTATTTTGGCAGTGAAATCCATTAATTGATGAAATAAAACGGAAGTAAATACTTTGTTTCTAAAATTCAGTTAACAGAAGTAACACCTGAACAAATTCACCCAAGTGATAAATACACTAAGTCTAAATCTTCTAGATGTTTTACAGTAAATAATAACTTAAGTGTAGTCACTAGGGATATACTTGTATTACTCCAGTTTTAGTAACAACAAAATGTCATCTGTTTTTAACAGAAAGGTGCATTAGAGGAAAAGAAAGCTGCTAGAATATATATCCTGGATGACATTCATTGCTTCAGTGAACTGTATTAAGGCACTGCAGTAATTAAAAATTCACTTTAGGGGAGCTTATTATTCCTTGATTCGCAGTTACTCTGTCCATCAAGGGACTTCTGGACCCAGACATTATGAAAACATGATGCCTCCATTACTTGCTGGATTTCTGACTTAAATCTTCAAAGGTGAAGTAAAACTTTTCCAAACCATGCAGATAAAAATCATGAATAAAAAAGACTTAGTGAGCATTTAGAATTAAAATAATTGGGCCACAGTGGATGCTTTCAAAAATTTAGGAGCTATGCCAGTATAAAGGAAAATTCCTCATTAACTTGTGTGCCAGGTTTTTTCAAATCTAGTATTTAGTTAACCAGTCATTTCTAAAATCATATTAGTAATACTGAGGAAATAAATTAACTGTGTTAAGAAAATGTGTTTTTCTCTAAGGGGAGCTTGAGAAATTCTTGCAACAAAATGAACATAGTTGGATAAAGTTTTGCTCTGTTCCATGGTAGCTGCCACTACTAAATTAAATGGAAATAGTGTCAGAAAAAAGGTAAAGTTCTTATATTAATATGCAGTTAATATTCCTAAGAAGTGAATGACAGATTGTAGCAGTGTAAATCTATTGTCTTCCTAGCAGTCATTCTTGGTTTTTTTTTTTTTTTTTTTTTTTTTTTTTTTAATTTTTATTTACTTTGGGGGGGGGCATTCAAGAAGGTATTAATAATGCAAATTTGATTCAGTAAATGCTAACTCTTGCTGCAGTTAAGGAGTTGTGGCTCTGATCATTAAAAAGCAACTGAACTGCTGTCCCAGTATCAACTGCAATGATATCATGCCTCCTAAAATGTGCCATTTTCAACTGCCCCAAGAAGTGGTGGGAAGTTATTATTGTTTTGTAACAGCTAAATACTGACTTTGATCAATTTTCCTTAGTGTTTTTCTGGATACACCAACTGGACAATGCTGCCTTGACATGCAAATGGTAAACTGAAGAGGAACTCATGGTTTTTAATGTCAGCAGACTTACTCCATTAGTTCAGCTGGTCATAATTTAAAAAAATCCCACTTATTTACTAGCTTAAAACTGCAAATCTCAGAAATATTGCAGTGTTAAGTAGAGGGATAAGGGTATTTTAAGTGTGGATATTTAAACAAGATTTTGCAATATAGAAAACTGTTAGAAATTGGTGGCAGAGGACCTAGGTTTTTGTCAAGGGATTAAAGAATTAGTTGGCAATGGAAGGAGGTTTCTAGAGAGCTAAGTTTTATTTAAATGAGATAATTTTACCATTCTGTGGTATTTCATTAGGGTTTGGTGAAGTATTTTTCACTTTCAGATATAGGATGAAGGTAATGTTTATTTGATCACTGGTGCCAGATAGAAAACCAAAACTATTCTTAGCTCTGTTACTACCTTGATATATGTTGGGGAAATAACTTGTCATCTATGCTTCAAGCATAAAATTGGAAATACCATGCTTTCCCTACTTCAGAGAAAGAAGTAAAGAATGGCTATGCTGATTGAAATTTTGCGTTCTAAGTCATATTTCTGTTAGTGGCTAGTAGTGACCATTTCTGTAGGAATTACAGGACAAGTATACAATAACGCTTGTAGTTCTGGAGTTATACGAACTAGGATAAATATCTTGTTTTAATACTTTCTGGCAGATGAATGCTGTAGCCTTTTTTTTTTTATTTTTATTTTTATTTTGAATTCTTGTAAACTTTCAGCATGAAAAGCATCTTGTGTTAGGGAACTGGGTGTTGGACTGATATTTACATAAAACCATCTAGTTTAATCATGAAATCTTTTGTGACCTTTTGCTTGCATTGCATTGAAGATGTTCAGTCTGGTATGGAAGAAGGCTGCTTGCAGAAGATTGCAGAAGGACCTTGTGGCACTGAATCACTAGGCAATAAAATGACAGGTGATTATGGCCTTTCATAACTGATTCAGAAGGCTTGATCTCCTCTTATTCCTGCTCAAAAAATGGAAATGGCAGGGATGATTGTCTTAAATAAGTGTAGTGGATACTACTACATGGAGTGTTTCATGATGTTTAGGCTTCAGTCTGTGGGAAAAAATGGTATGCTCAAAGCTTTAATTTTTTAGACATCCTAGAATAATCAAAGTTTTTAAGCCTGACAAGATAAAATCCCCAAATTTTTTAGTCTCCCTTTGATTAGGAGTACTTATAACCTAAATTGATTTGATATGAAGTATCTGGTCTTGAGAAGGAACCTCACTCGCTTGGTTTTATATTTTTATCAGTCTGCTAGATAGGCAGAATTGAGTGGAAAATACATTTTTTCCTAACAATGAAAGATGCCTGTGAAAAAGGAAGAAGCTGAACCTGGATTTCCATACTAGTAATTTAGTGATCTTGCTGATAGAAAGAGGTCTGGTTTAATAATGGTTATTATTTAAATTGAATGGAGTAAGGTGTTTCTGATGGATTTGATGTATTAATCCAATACTATTAACCTGTTAATGAGGCCACATTTCTTTGAATCATCTGTCGAGCACTGTGATCTGATAGCCTGGCTGCATTGGTGATGCCTCAGGAATCTCACATGCCAAGTTAGCAGCATTTTAGGTACATTCTGGAATACTGTTACTGGGAGATTCAAGCACAGCGATGTAAATCTGCTTTCTATTTGTTCTGCTGCTCTGCATTTTCACAACATTGACCAAAAAATTGTTTTTAAAACTTTTCTTTTCTCCCCCAAATTGTCCCATGGAGGCAATCACCGAGGCTCAGATCAGGATGCTGCTCATTTATCTGAGAGAGGAATGCCCTATATGCACAGTGGTTAAAACCAGTCAGACAAGCCTGTCAGTGGCAGAGTCCTGTCTTAATATTGTTACTGTTTGTTTTCATTTTTCTTCTAAAGTATGATTAAAACCAGTTTCACAGACGTATCAGAAAAGACACATGGCAGTGAAAGATTAGTTTTTTTTAATTTCTTCCAATTCTATATCAGTGATTATCTGAGTGACCATTTAAAACAAACTGCACAAGGTGAAGAGAAAATGGTTTATCCTTTCTTCATATGGAATACTATGGGATGGCAGGAACCTTTTTCTTGCTACAAGAAATGAAGTGGCTGCAAGGAATATCTACATTTATATTGCAATGTCTGCATTTATAAAGGCCCTTAAAATACATCTTTCATGCTAATTCAGATTGCTGGGTTGCCTATGACTCTGGCTGTTCTAGTTCACCTTTATTTTATTAAAGGTTCATTCAAGGTCAACTGCCACTAACTGTACTGTTAAATATTGATTTAACAATTTGAATTAATGTAATTTTCAGTTGTTCTTCCCTACTTAATGTACAGCAGCACTTCAGTGACCCAGTCAATACGATCAATACCACTCATGTGAAGTTCAGGCTATGACTGTCACTGATTTGCTCTGCCCTTCTCCTTGCTCTCTTCACCCACGGTCAGACAGGTTTTAGTAAATGCACAATCTATGTTCCTGCTAATCGGCTGTGGGACTTCTCTGGCTAGATGGTTCTGTACACACCAATTACTTCTGAAGCAGATTGGTGCGTCTTACTGATTTTTTAAATCATGTTCTTTCTCCTTTAAGGAGAGAAAAGATTAAACAATGAAGCATCTTTTGTGGTTTGTTTCAAGGTTTTCTGCAAACCTTTGTGTGGCAGTTAAAGGATCTTTATATAAGTAAAACCACATACTTAGTAATTTGTGAGTAGCAAGTCTTGATAACACTTGCTAGTCACTGTGTCAGAGCTAAAAGACCAATATTTAAAGACTTAAATATGGCTAAATTAAACATGTGTTTTAAACATTTGGTTAAATGTCCAGGGTTGGTGTACTAGCAACCTGGACAATTATACCCTAATGAGAGTGAAAATATTTGGACAGTCAAATGTTAAGCATTTTGTCAAAATAACACTTAAAATACAGTGTGCCTTGGTGCTGCATGTAACAACAAAGTAAGTGTGATTGCTTCCTATTCTATGAATGTGCCACCTGTGACAAAGAGAAGTCACAACTGGCTGGTCTTCAGGTGGTAAAATGATGGTAAGTACAGATTTGAGTGTGTATGCCCCGAGTCAGTTTCTCTCTAAACAGTTTTTATTAATGTAACAGGTCTTATTTTCTTGATCTCTGTCTCTTTTAAGCCAGGAATATACATGTGTACATAAGTAGATGTAAAGTCTGTGTGAAAAAGGAAGAAACATGAGAACAAAAGCCTTTTAACTAATTTTGAGAGTAAAGGCGGATATGTATTAAATATGAAACTGATGTTTGTGCTTTCATTTAATAGAAGAATGTCAGTTGCTCTTAACAACTTTGAAAAAAAAAAACCCAACTCCCCTCCCCCCCCTCAAAATCTGATTTCGTGTGTCTTGGCAAAAAACCTCCACCTCTTCTGTAATTCACAGGGAGATCTAGATCTACCTTGTGATCATCTTGTGCTGCCACACACCCTCCTCACACTCTTCCCACTGTGCAGTGTTGTTCTGCATGTATGCTCACCCACCTGTAAAGGAGGTGTTACAGGATGGTCTGCTTCTTGAACCACCAGCACCTGGGTATGACAACGACAAGGTTACAGAGAGCCAGCAGGAATGATGCAGCTGCTGAAGCCACATGCTTTACATGCACAAGGAAAGCAATACGCTCCCTGGCCCCTGTTCTGTAGAGCTTAGAGAATGTAATTAGAGAGCAATAGTTCAACCTGGGAAGGTATTAAACTAACTGGAACAATCATGATAAAGAGAATCAAACATTTTGTTCAAGCTCCAGATAACACAGAGAGGCATATGGATCACTAGTAAAAGCATATCTTTTTGCACTAGTTGGCCAGCATTGAAGATATACTTTGAGAATTTGACTTTATGGCTTTCTTTACACATTTCCATGTGGATCTGTTTTCTTAAAGCTGTGTCTCACAGATCTGTTCCAATGATACAAAATAGGATGTCTGAGAGGAAAAATAGGAGATCAGTGCAGGTATACAGTTCAGGTATGTCTATGAACTCAAGAAGGTTAAAGGATGATAACTTTAGATTCCAATTTAGGGTTTCAGCAATTTACAAGTGTCTTCTGTAAAGATCAAACTCAGAAGCTGCTTTTCTCTCAGAAGAAAGACTTGTGTCTCTGTTAAAAAAGAAAGGTGCCTCTGTGCTTTCTGAACATTCTCTTTCATTTCATAATCTTTCAAAAAGTCCTTTTAGCTGTATGGTATATAACAGATTAAAAACACTTCAGGGGATCTTTGTTCTGAATTGCTTCTTTCATTATTTGTTTTTCTAAGTTATTCTTAATGAAAATAGGAACCATCTTGTTCTTACAAAGAATTTTTCTGCTCTGCTATGTTTCCCCCCCTGATTTTTCCATGTTCTGTAAGCTGATTGAGAGACATAATGACTAAAAATTCTCATCATGCCCATCTGCCTTTGTGCCCTGTACTGTGTCATTTGGCAGTTCGGTATCAAAGCATCATCATTGATGTTCTTTGAAAACTAAGCAGGTTGGTTGCAATTTAGATGAAAAACAATTACACTGTGTTATCTTGCTTTTGGCAAGAGTATTAGGGCTCATCTTGGCGACAAGAAACAAAAGCTGCATTTCATCTTCATAAATTTTAAATGAGGGAAAGTGTATGCATGTGAGAGAGTTGTCTGGCAGGCATCTTTTACCTACAATCTTTTTCTAACTAGTTCTTCCCTCTCTATGTCATAGTCTGTGCTACTGGAATTGGCTGGTATAATATGTATTTTCTTGTAGCACAGGTAGTGCTAATGATTGTCTCACCAGTTTCTTTCAGATCATCTTTTAGATATTCATTAAAAACAAAAGGCTGTGCATTGGTGACAACCTTCACAGCCAAGAAGAAAGAGGATTACAAGAGGTAGTAGTTGTTGTATAGACTCCTTTTCAGCAAGACAATTTTTTTTTTTTTGTCATGTTGGCTGTACAGACCCTACCATGGTATGTTTTTAAACACTTCTAAGTGTTCATTCTTAGATCTTTATAAGCAGCATTCATGAAAGTCTGTCTGATGAGATTACTAAACTGAATGCCATCTCTTTTTCCAAACAGCTATGCAAACCCCATCATATATAACTGTTTTCTAAAGCCCTTCAGGCTAAGAACAGCTGTGTGATGGAATGTACCAACTCTGGAGAAATTGCCTTTTAGGGAGTATGTCAGAACAAGTTCAACGGTTAACATGCATTTGTGTGTGGTTTTTTTTGTTTGTTTGTTTTGGTTTTTTTTTGTTTGTTTGTTTGTTTGTTTGTTTGTTTGTTTGTTTGTTTTTTCCTGAATGAGAGCCATAATCTGTCCTGCAGCACTTGTAATGAAATTCTAAACAATGTCAAAAAGAAACTAACAATGTGTCTGTCCTCCTTAAGAAAGGTCTTCACTCTGAACTTTAAAGTTAACCATAAACATCAAGAAATTCTCAGTGCATGATATTAACCATATGACTGAAACATAGCCTGAGTTGCAGCTTGCCAGTATTGTGCTGCTTGTACTTGAAGTCTGTCAAATGTTTAATGAGGACAATATGTTTGTCTTAAAACTAAACAGAAAACATTCTTCTAGTTTCTTCCTTATTTTTTTTTCCTTCAATAAATAAGATACTTAATTTGATGTCAGAATTATAAGCTTTTTTTTTTTTTTTTTTTTAGTTTAGTGGATTTAGGGGAATCTGAGTGTAGAAAATTCTTTAAAATAATGTTTTTCTGAATTCTAGCTGTAGAGTGTGAGATCAGCCCAGAAGGGCTCTATCTGTGTTAAAAACACTTTTCAAATTTCGTCCAGATATCATATACATACAAAATTTTACATCTTGATCGAGACATTCCTGGAATTAGGTTATATTTTAATGGGTAAAACAGAGATTTGTGGCTGGTGAGGCAGCTCTGAATTCTTACTTCTGTTACTTGTTCACAGAAAAAAAAGAAGCTGTTGTGAGAAGGCAGAACATTTCAGTATCAGAATGGGAAAGAAATGTGAAGATTATATTTTTAGATTAACATCTGAGTTCTTTCACTAAGCGTTTAGGGTCAGTGTAGATTAGCAGTAGAGCTGTTCTGTATTTTAATATAAAGGTTTGCATTATTTTCACAATGGGCTACCACTTGAGGAAGGAAGCAACCTTGAGCTGAAGGTGTAGTTTTGTGGTGTTCAGATTCATTGAGTAATTGTGACTGGGGATAAATTCATTGTAATGATTTTATCTCTACTATGTTCTTAGCTGGAGATAGTCTTACAAATCAGCAGCATGCTGAACAAGGATGTGAAATTCAAACCTCATTGCCTAGAAGAAGGGGAAGGGTTACCTAACTCACCACCTATAATACGCTATTGATGCTGTCTGGGATGAGTCCTCACTTCAGCCTCTAGATCCTGTCCTTGTTTGCTTAACAGCGTCAGGATATCTCCAGTATATCTTATGTACATTTCACTTTCCAGAAAATTGACTACGGTGTATTCTGAAGAAAAGGTACACTGAAGCTTTTCTATTTTGTATAAAATTCTTCAACAGTCATTTAAAAGCTTAAATCTGTTTCATCTGGATGATCTATTTTTTGCTTTCTCTTTAGTGAGTGATTAATGTGAGGCAGACAAGAATCAAGTAGAGCCATTTACAGAGTGCCAGGTAGAGTGCTCTGGGACATAGCTGGTGTCCTTAGGGGGGATACAGCTTTTCTTTTTCTGTAGAAGAATTAGTCATTGTGTTATTTTAGCCCATGGTTTTCAGTAACTTGGGAGCTGAGGCTTCTCTCTTTTTTCCCCTTTGTTACATCTGTCCACAGTAGAGCAATAAGCAAGTCAAGTGAAAAATGTAATTAATGGGAAAAATAAAAAATAAGACTTGTGTTGCATTTTGAAAAGATGCCAAACTGCCATGAAAATGGTCTAGAAGTAGGAAAATCAATTATTTGTTGACCTATTCACGATCACCAAGAGAGAAACTGCATGTAAGAAATGTGGAGGACCCAGCACCCAAGAAACAGGTGGAGGACCATGCTCAAACTCACTTCCACTGCAGTCTGCATGGAATCCTGCACCTGAAATTTGTTGCCACAGTGAGTACCATGACAGCATGGTCCAAATTGGATATTGCTGTGTGTTGACGACCATGTAAGGGCTTATGTGATGTATTCAGAGATCAGATTCATTGAGCAATGGCAGCTGTATGGTTTTGCATGTTCCTGGGGGGTCTGTTAATTGTGGGGAATTTTTCAGTGCACCCTTACAGGTTAACAGCAAATGCACCTGACTAAACCCAAAGGGAATCCTGCTGATCCAAGCTGATGTTGTAGTGTGGTCTCTGTGGTCAGGAGCAATCCTGGCCCTGATCTGGCAGAGGCCTGTGCAGCTCTTGGACTGTGGCTGTGTCAGCCTGCCAGGGTCATATGTGTTTTATCACTTGATACTGAAGTGGGGACTGCTGTCTGGCAGACCTTCACCTACCAGTTTCCAGAGCTATGCTAGGAGAGGTTTGGCTCTTGAGCTGTCTAGATATTGCTACCAGCAAGATTCAGTCCTTGCTATTGGTGGCCACATGCGCTGGCCAAGTCAGTGGGCCAGTGCAATCCAACCCTGGTTTGCCTCAGAAATCCCTGTATGAGGAGGGATGCAGCCCTTCTGGCTCTTGTCCTTTTCCAACAAACAAGCTGGTATTCTTCTAGCAGTAGACTCCTCTATTAGACAACAGAGATGAGAGAAACAGTGTAAATACAGGTCAAGTGAAATGGTTAAATAATTAAAAGAAATCCCTGTTGAAATACTTATGGCCCCTATTGTCCCCTTTTTTATTTTGATGCTGATGTGGGGAGCATGCTCAGATCTCCACAGCAAATGTTTGCATTCTGTAATTCTGAAAGGTGATATTTTTTAAGCTGTTTTAATATGCATATGGACTTTTACCTAAGCTGAAGAACAAAAATACAGGAGGAAAACAATAAAATTACATGAACCAGATAATTAGTAGAGCTGTAGAGCTTTCAAATGGTGTTGAGTATTTTTACCTAAAGAGCAGTGGTCCAGTAGATAAAGTGGATTATTTTGGGTTCATATGTAAAGCTCAGTTCACTTTTAAATACTAAATTGCTGATCTTAAAATTGCCACCAGGACCTAGCTGTCACAGAGATGTTGAAAGAGAGCTCTTCTTTGCTTTAAAATGATGTAAAATATAGACCTAGTATTACAGCATATGTTGTTTAAAATATTCCTAAATTTTGAAGTAAGAATCAGGGAATTTTAATAAACAAAAGATCAAAAAAATTATATATGTTGGGCCTTAAACTTTAATTAAACATAATATTATAAGCCGTTCAAAAGAACAGGTGCCAAGGGGGGAGTGCGAAAGGGGGGAGGCGTATGGGGGACCTGTGAAACAGATTCACACTAGGTGGTAGAGACTAAAAAATAAAGACATAAGTCACTCAACTACACGTGCATAGAGTGAAGTATATTTTATTATATTTCATCGAGTGTTTCCCCAGAAAATGTGCTGATGCTTTTGATGATTCTTTTTGAGAGTGTACAGCTGACTTGCATTAAATTCAAGTATGTCTAGGAAATTGTTTATCTTTAGTATTGCACACTCATGAGAGTTTTTTGCTTCCGTACAGACTTGTGATTATTGAAGTTTTAAGCGAAACTGCAAAAAAGAAAAGGGGGATGGTATTTCAATCAGATTCTCCGGTAGCTTTGCCCTGAGGAGAACAAATCAATGACAGGCAGATTTTTTTCTTTGTAGTCCAAAGAAAACATTCATTATGGTATTTTAATAGTTCTGGAAAGTCTCTGTGTAACTAGGCAGGTAACTCAACTGTTTTTGTTCTGGTGTAGGGTTGATTCAAGACTGTGGATTGCAAAAATAAATGAGTCCTTCACAAAGCAGCATCTTGTATCTCAACTTCATTGAACTTTTTGTTGCTTTTAACACTTTGATGCTTGAAGAATGAGACTAAGCTGTCTAATGTGCTAACACACCAGTTTCTTTTCTCCCATTCCTGGCAACACCCCAGAGCAAGCTGCTCCTAAATGTTCTTCTGCCTTTCATCTCTATTAATATTGGCTTTTTTTCCTTCTTCTGGTTTAGTCTATCAGAGGGCAGGCATATAGATATTGTTAAGGAAAAGCTGTGAAAGTAGGATCCAAAGAAATGCAGGCAGCTGGTTGTAGAAAAAAAGGTTTAAAAATTTTAAGAATGAACTCTGGTTGCAATATGCTTTTCTTAACTGATGTTTCTCTGAAGGGTTTGAAGAAAACTCAGCAAACTGTCTCTTAGGAAACTCATTTTGTCAAGCCTTGCTCATGGCAGGTAGAGTGAGTAAACTTTATGAATAAACAAATATGTTGTGTCCCATGTAGATACCAGTGTATATATTTTTATTCCAAACATGTTCTGCAGGTTTATGTTGCCTCACTGTAAGTAGGTGTTGAAATAACTAGACAGCAATTCATACTTCATAGTTAAAGAATTCTTTTTCCTTTTCAACTTCTGGAAGGATAATTTCACTGCTTTTCTCCAGTTTTTATGCCTCAGAAGTTGAAACAACATATACAATAAAAGATGAAGTGTCTTTCTCTGTTGCATTCTCCCTTCATCTCACAACTTCACCCCTGTCCCAAGTAATACTCCAGGTCTGTCCATACTCTGGAGACAAGACCCTCCTGGTCTTCCATCTTATACTTAGTCTCAAAAGACCCTTCCAAGGCAAAAAGACCCAACAACATTTTAAGTGTATGGCATTATATAGTTTATATATTAAACATATATGTTTATATAATAATAATTTCAAAAACTATTATACAGTTTTTCAAACTTGGGAATCATTATGTCAGTTTGAAGCAGTTATAACTGTATTCCCTCCTCAGTTATTTAGTCTTAGATGGTTTTAATGAACATTAAGTGTTTTTTCTCTTTTGATATTTGAGCCTTTTGGATTCATATCCTTTTTTTCCTTTTTTTTTTTTTTTTATTTTCTTCTCCCTTTTCTTCACTTTTTCCCATATTATTTTTTCACCCTACTATCAGGGCTGGATAGGTATTCTTCAAAAATTTAAAAATAAAATTGAAATTTGAGGTTCTTGACTAGTACATTAATTCAGTGATTAGGATTTTAATGTAAGTGTTAGTTAACAATAGATTTGCAGAATTAGTATACTGTATTTCTGGGGCCACATATATACAGGTGTCTGAAGCTAGGGACAGAGTCAAACCTTCATGCGCTAAGAATTCCTCAGTGGCCTGAAAACTTCCCAAAAGTGGCGTATGATTAGTCCCGATTCCAGGAGAAACAAAGCCTCTGAAGAAAGCATGATTAAGCAGATGAATGAGGAAAATAGAATAATCCAATGGTAGTGCTGTTTCTGCTACCATACAGCTGTACCTGAGACAACTGACTTGTTTGCTGCTTGGGCCAGGGGTTAACACATGCCCGAGGAGCTGCAGCCTGATGCAGGATGAAGTATCTGCTGGAACCTGGGTGCCTACCTGCAAAGTTCAGACAGCAATATGCTCTGTTCTTGTGTGACAGTACTGCTCCTAGAAGTGGACTGAGAAAGCTGGTTCTAGTGAAAGTTTGAGACTGGTGGAGGTGGTAGCTTTGGCCTCCTGAGCTATCAGAATTTGGTGAACAGAAAGATGGTAGCATAGAGCTGTCCACTTCCTTGCCCTCCTTTGCCTCTTTTAGATCTCTCTGGCTCAGCTCAGTCAGACCTAAATGTGTAGCCTATGGTTTTCAGTACCCCAGAACCTGACATGCAAGTCTATTTTTTAATTTTGCAAATGAGCTTTTGCCATCTTAATGGGTGAAACCAAACTCTCAAATTTATATGCTTCTGTTCTTCAGGCTATCTAAAATTAAATTTAATACATTGAGTTCATTTCTAATAGAAGCTGTAGGGGATGTGATCTAAAGTCTTTTTAACTTCAGCTTCTGTCCACTGTCATTGATCTGCAAATTTTTCTTTCAGAACATGTTTAAAACTCTTTTCACATTGTCTGTTCTCTGCCTGCCCATTGTGAAAACCTATTTGATTAGAGAGCATCAGACAATTCATCAAGGCTTCTGATCTCTTGGAATATGTGCTGGTTAACATTTCAGCAATAATTCCCTGAATGGGAGATTGGATGGTAAGAACTCTGTTTGCAGGGGGAGATCTTTCTATTTGACAGAGGTCACTTTTACTGTAGCTAATAACAAAGCAGTAGTGTTCTTGGGATTTCAAGAGAACAGAAGGGCTTCTAAATGGCTCTTCCTCCCCTCCCTTACACCCCACAATATGGAAGGAAAGCCTAAACTAGGTCCTATGCTACCGAATTAAACATGCAAATTTGACCCTGTTTGCTGTTTGTGTCTGCGTGAGTTCTGAAATCAAAATAAAATCATGGTGAATAAAATTTTTTGGACCAAAGATTTGGGTTATTTAGCAGTATGATGAACAGCTTTTGTCACCTAGTTAAAGAAAGGGAGCTTCTTAAATGGTATGCCTGTTTCACAGAATGTAATGTAGCATGATCCCCTTCCCACATGTACACCTCTGTTGAAGTAGTGTTGATACACCTCTACTAGAAGTAGTGTTGAAAAACCTCTATGATCAGGTTAGCATAGTACATAGCTAGAGCTATATTGTTTTTGCACCTGAGCTAACATACACTTGCCAAATTTTACTGTGCCATTGACAAGCACAAGTGCTGTTAACTGGGATTCGTCTGACCTGCAGGACACTGTGGGAGAGATCTTGCACTACTAGAGGACTTGGATTGGCACCCCACTCCTTGAGAAGTAAAATCAACACCATTTGGATAGATAAAGAAGACAAAAGAAGAATGTGAAAAACTGGCTGGCAACAAAGTTATATCTAGAAATAAAGAACACATATTTAAATGAATTAGAGCTAAGCACTGAAATTATTTCCTTAAAACTATTTAAATTCTTCATCACACAATTCAGAGACTGTCGTGTTTAAACAAACATCACTCAAAACACTTGAGGATGGTAATGCAGGATGACATGCAATGACTTTTTTTTTTTTTTTCTTTTTGAGGTCACAAGAGCTAATAAAGTCAATTACTGACTATAAATAAGATGGTCTTTTTTTTTTTTCTTATATTCTGTTAATTGCTGATAGAAGCTTCTAGGAAAGGATCAGTTTGCTGCATTCTTATAGTGCTGGTACAATAAAGATCTCACTGGAACTCCTAGGTGTTTGTGTTATGCACATATACATGAGACTGTCAGTTAAACGATTTTTTAAAAATGTCACTCTTTAGGAATTACATTGATACAGCCATGGGCTGTGGTTAAAGATTCAGATGCAGTGTTCTGTCGCTGTTTTCATGTCTGACCTCTACCACAGAGGCCTAGCAACTGCAGCTTTAGTCTATTGGATGAGAATAGCTGCTGACTTCTCAGCAGTGCTTTGCAGCATCAACTTCTAGCGATGGAAAGACACATGATGATGAAATTTAATATCTTTCAGGGAAAAAATACTTTAATGAAATGGAGCTGAGCTTTTTCCCCCAGTTTTAATTGACTTGCTGCATGAGCTCAGCTTCTCTATCTATAGTGAACCTCATCGTGTGTGCTTTGATACAAACATTTTCACCGACGTAAGTATCAGAGGCCCTAGTTTTGGTTGAAGCAGTTTGGTACAGATATACTGTTAGATTAGAAATAATAAATTTCTGTGAATGTGAGTGACAACTATTCAAGGTTTTTTTAGAATCTGTGATGTCCTCTTGTACCAATGTGCCTTGTTTGCAGCCATGGGAAGACGATATTCCTGTCCAGAGATTGCAAAGCTTTCTAAATTTGTATTCTAAATACATGGTACATTGAAACTATATAAGGAGCATATAGTAGGTGTCTTTCTTTGATTTTTTGTTTGGAATGAGTTACAATTTTTAAGTAATTTAAAGTACATCTTGGCAAAAAAGCTGCTTTTGCATCACCCAGTGTATTTGTCTCTTTTGGGTGTCTGTCTTACCACACCATCTCCTCATGATGTGACTATCTTGCAGATTATTTGCCTTGAATCCAAGTAATCTTTAATTTTATGTTGCTTTTGCTTTATTCTGTGTGCGCATATGTGAATATGCCTTTTAACTTTCTGTTCTGGAAAGAATCTCTTGGACTTTCAAATGCATACAGATAAATAGGGAATGGAAAGGAATTAAAATATCCCCATTATACTGTACACATGAATATCTCTGCTGGTTGAAGATTAATCTGGACAAATAATATTCACTCTTCACTCATGCTTCTCCCATGTAAAATCCTGTTCATTAGAGAAGAATGTATTTAACTCATCAAATTATTGCACTGCATCAAAAGCAACAGCTCACTTCTCTTACTGTGGGCGAAACACAGGGTGAATTGCTGTGTGTAGGGTCTGCAAAAGTCAACTAGTCCATGGGCTCAAAGGTTCCCTATATTTGACTGTTTCTCTGATTTAATGCTGACGGAGCCCTCTCTGAATGAGTAATGCAGAATTTAGTCTGCACCTAGTCACCAGTTTGCAGAGTGCCCTTTATGTTATACAGCTGTCAAGTCTTCTGTGCTAGATTGATTTCTCCATACACCAAAAGACCAACAATGAGACCAAGTGCCAGTCAGTTTTCTTAATTAGGTTCCCTTTTCAATGCTTGCTTGCATTCCTGGCAGAGTTAGATGAAGCTGGCTCTTGCGCCCAGTGAGGTGGATCTGCCAGTTTTAAAGGGCTCATTTTTGCTTTATTGTGTATTTGAGCATTTGTTCCTTAATGGTCATCTTTTTTTTTGAAGCCATGTCAAAATGCTTAAACTGAGTATCATCAGCCTGTAAAACCATGAGAGGAATTAAGAAACAGAGAGCTTGTTGCAGGATCATTTAAATGGCTGTCTTACTGCTTTTCCAACATTGTCCTATCTGACAGAGGCAAGAGAGTACATAGCACCTTCCATTATGATTCATGGATCTGTGAATTGTGGAAAGTAAATTTGTGGTTAAGACTTAAATGGAAACTGACATAAATGACGTGTCTTCATTCCTTCCAGAAGGGCCTCTCGTAGCACAAGGTGCATTGGCAGATATGGAGACCTGCTAGTCCCTTTGTATAATGACTTCAGGTTACATCAAAAGAAAAAAAGGTATACATGATCAGGCAACTAATACTTTTATTTAATGTTGCTCTGCACTTTGCTACTTGATGTCATCAGTCTCTCTCACATTCAAAATTTATTTTCAGAGTATTATAGTGACCTTGAACATGAGATGAAATGTCTCTTCCCCTGAGATATGTACATGAGATGTATTGACTCTTAAAGGGAATCTCTGCTCAGAGAATTCCCTGAGAGTTTTACCTTCACCATCTTTCAAAAAAAATAAAAACTTCCTTTTTTCTTTTTTATACAGCACACTGTTTTAGATTTCTTCCATTGTCAGCCCCCTTCCCTTCTTGGTTTTAATCTGGGAGAGCAAAGCTGAGAAGACAAAGGCAGAAATGCTGTGCCTGGCATGCGCCCATGTCAGTTCCACTGTAACACTGCTTCCAAACATCACAAAGAAAAAGTTTACTCTTCCCCAAATCAGTTTTTTGATTAAGTCCACAAATTATTCATTCAAAACACATACCTGCTTGAATAAACCGAAAAATTGTATGTACAAATGAATTGAGAATTATACCCATGGTGATTTGTTTTCCTATTTAGCTTCTGCTCAGCAAAGAGCAGAAACGTCTTCATGTGAAGTTAATTTACTAACATTAAATGACCATAAGCTTTTGGTAGTGACTCTGCTAACAGCAGAAACAGCAGTACCTGAAAATACACAAAAGCTACCGTAGATAGAGGATCAAAATGTGGCCAGCACAGCAGAGATCTTGCAGTAAAAAGAGAAATCATGAATCTTCTCCCCTTTTCCTCTGCCCTGAGGTGAGGGAAAAAGCATCCTAATATTGCCATAGTTGTCAAAGGCAAAGCAGCAGCAGACAGATGCTTTCCCTCCAGGTTTGGCAATATCCAGAATCACTCTAGAGCTCACAAGCAAGCTGCTGTGTTACCTTTATGTGGCCCATATTTCATCCCACAGAATGGAGACAGGAAAGCTTTTGAGGAACTTCCCTTTCCAAATAATTTTTTCTCAAGTTGTGCTGCCTAGGCTGCCTGTAGTATTCTATGGTCCAAGCAGTTTTGGTCCGCTGCAGGCATGTGCTTGTTGTCAGTGTTAGCTCTGTGGCTTCCTGTATCTAATTTATTTGTCTGAGTTACTATTGTAATGTGCTGTTATAATTCTAAAAGCAATAAGATGCAGATGCAACAAGAGCACCTTATGTTTTTACAGTGTTATTACCTATGGCTTGACTTAAATCTCCCATGGTTCTGACATAACATACCAAGTTTCTAAGATCTGCTTGTGATATCTTTACATCACAAGGGTGCATGTCAGGGTCTCCACTTGTTTTTAAGTATATACATTTCCATGTACTTTTAAGTATATACAACGAATAAAGATACCCTTTGCGAGTACACCAGGGCAGCTATTTTTTTTTTGTTTGTTAATTTTATTTTTAATTACTTTGACATTTGAGAAGTTAAAAGTTACATCTTAAGCACCAACTTTTGAAAATTGGATTTGATTTCTTGACTGACAGATAAAAAACTGTAACTTTGTTTAATGAGAAGCTGAACAAGCAAGATTTGCAGACACAGACAGGGAATAGTAATATCTGCTGGTGTAAATAGTTTCTTTGTACCAGACCATGAAAGAAGCTCTCCATTTCTACCATTAGAAGGTTCTATAACTTCAACTGATCCATTTCTCCAGGTCTGACTCTTATTCCTTATCTAGAATTTAATAACATGTTCTTTTTTATCAACATCTGTTTTTCAAACATCTGTGATCTAAGGGTGGAAGTAATCTAAGGATCTCCCTTCTAAACCTTGCCTGACTACAGCTCTCTCCCTGCACTGCATTCACCTCAGCCCTTTTCATTGTGTAGCGTGAAGCTTACAGCATTTCCCTGATGGTATCCTAGCTGGTTGTTTGTCCAGAAACAAAACATATAATGATAGGAAAGGCATGTCTTTCCTTCAGAAGACTTCTGATTTTCATTTGCAGGAGCTTACTTCTAAATTCTGGCTTTCCACGAGGTTAGCTGAAATTGGTCCACTGTTTCTGAGACACCAGCAGACATGAACCTAAGATCAAAGAAAAACTCCAATGCACCTTTTTTTTTTTTTTAAAAAAAAGATGTATGACTGTTCACATTTTTGTCACTAATTTTTAAAATTAGTTTTGTACTGTATGTATACACTCTGTGTATTTGTTATCACTTTTGTGTACTTTCTTTTATGTATGTAACAAGTGTATTTGCAGACTTGACAAGTTGTTGATATAAGTTATTGACATACAATTCTAGTGACTTATTTAGAGGGGAAAAAAAGGAATGCCACTTTTTAATTTTTCTGTACAGTGGCCTAATAACCTCAAGTTATGAACTTTACTGACACAAACTCTTCTGAGGTAAAAAAAAAAGTAAGTGATTACTTGCTTCTTTGCCCTCTCGCAATTGTTCTGGTGCAATAGCAACAATTATTTATTTTTTAACTTCATCTCTGATACTTAAAATTATGCTTTATCTTTTGTTCTCCATTTCTAAAACACTAATGCAAGTTATGGTGGTTTGTTTTAAACCTGTGCAGCTTCTTCTACTGCTCTGATGAAGTTTACTTTTACACATGATGCAGCTGATGCGGCTGGAGCTTCTCACAGTGTGAACACGCATTTTTGGTCACAGAATGCAGTTTATTTGTAGTGATTTGTATGAACTATATATGCAAGAAAAATTATTTTTAAAGGGACACTGCCCATTTTCCTGTAATCCCTTATCTTGCCTACTGAGTTCTCAAGGGTGGTCAGTCATGGGTGAGCAAAGTAGCCAACTTGACTAGTTTTCTTTTGTAAAGCGTTGTCCAATATGCTCATAGTGTAATGAAAATACTTCATCACCAGATGGCAATGTTGCATGAGACTAACCACTGTGCTTCCTCTGAGGGGTGTAGCAAGATCTGTGAAAGGAAGTGGTACAATTTGGTCTGGAGAGTGAGTAGCCATATTGGCAAAGCTCCTTTATCTCCTTTTTAAGTACCTACAATGGAGGTCAGAAAGGATAATTTTCTTCTTTGTCAAGTGCAAAGAAAGTCTGGAAGGAAGTTCATATGAAATTCAGATCAAATAAAAAGATTAAGGACACCTTCCTTAAGAAATATGTGTTCACACTTCTTTGTCCTTTTTGCAATTGCTCTTTATAATAATTAACACCCAGAGACATTTCCAAGGTTACACTAACTGTATGCAAGAATTCTGCTGATCACAGTTCCCAGAAAGCAACTGTGAGAAAATTATTTCTATATGAGTGATTACCGAGGCTCTGAAATTACAGTTTTGCATAATTGTAAGGGGTCAGCTGTCTATATCTGTTGTGTCATTGCATAGTTTTAACAAGTTTTGTTTCTTTCCCTTGAAATAGCTTTCTAATGTAATTCTGTTTACACAGTATTTTCCCCAAAAGATTTATTTGAATAGATAGTGTCAGGTCACATTGTGCATTGAATGCTCCTTTGAGTTCACTGCTCTTCTAATATACTTGTTTTATGTATTACGCATAGCAAACACACATAACTCCAAAGAAGTATTCATATATTCCACTTAATGTATACATAATATGCAATCTACTGTTAAGATTATGGTCAAATACCTTATTTTAAAAATTTAAATAATTAAAGTATAATTTTAAAGCTCTGAGTGAAAAAACGGTTTAATAAAGATACACTTAGTTGAACAGTGCCTGAAAATGAACATGTGCCTTTCTTTTTCCAGAATCCTTAGTCCATGTCTATCCCATCGCTGTAGCTGAAATAGTCATAATATCAGTAAATTGTTTCCTGTCTTTTTAGCTGTTTCTGGTGATGGTTGAAGAAAGCCTGTAAGAATATGCTTAAATTAATTATTGTGTAGAACGCTGGTTAAAAAACAGAACAGAATGTGTTACTTTCTTGAAATAAGTAGTAAGTGGTTTTGGCCCAATCAGTTCCTCGTGCCTGAGGTGCTGACAGTAGGTAACTTGTTGCCTTTGGGTACCTCTTTAATCTAGAAGGTAATTCTGCCTGCTGTTTTCCTATATTGACTCCAGAGGAAAGCTAGTGTGATTTAGTGACTTTGTTAACCACTTAGTCGTAGAGGATGAATCTGGGCCTAAAGCCACACTTCAAAATTATTTTCTTTTTAAGCATTATTACTCGTCACTGTCTTCCTCCTTCTCCCTCTGTTGGAAGGCAGGAAGACAGCAAAGCCTGGTTACCAGCCATATTTCCAGTGATTCCTCACTGAGAGCTTGGAGCACCACCAGTGATGGATTTGTCTGTACCTTTGGATTTTGTCTTTATAATTGAGAGTGAAACTGTAGGACAAGGTTAAGAAGCAGATTGTCCAGAGACACTGAAGTAGTGTCACAGTCAATTCTCTGTGGTTATCTTGCTTTGTGCTTCTCAGGTATGGCTTTTCAGATGGATGCTCATGGAACTGTCCTGGTTTTGCATCCTTTGCCAGGTGTCAGTCAGTTTAGCCACATCACTGCTGGTTTCTGCTTTTGTGGAAGAACAGCATCCTTTCCGAGATGTCCTTCTATCACAGAGGGCATCTGTTCACTGCCGTGTCTAGCTGTACATCTTAAAGGTTGATAAATTGATTGACAGCACCTGCCATCATTCTGCCTAGAGGAGGAGGACTGAGATACGGGGAAGCCTGATGAGATGCTTGAAAGAATGCAGATTACAGCTGTGCCCAGAATGAGGGCCCAAGTATATATAGACTGCTGCAATTGCAGATCACCAGACAAATTGTGAGTTGGTTGTTCCTCTTCTGTTACACTCTTGGTGAGGAAGTTCTTTAGAAAGCAAAATGTCATTGTGGCAATAATTTGACATCACATTGTAAAATGGTTTGTTTATATGTTGGAGCCTGATAGGCAATGTATGTGTGCAAACTACATGGCAAGAGATTTCATTATGATCATTTTGCTGATTCAGGTTGAGTCACTTATCCAGACCACTGTACAATAAGATGTCAAACTATTGGTGCAGTGACATCACTTTCCCTTCTAATTTCACACTGCTAATTTTGACAGAACAAGAAGTGCAATGTGTGAAGACTGCATCTATTAAAGCAGATTTAGGCTGACATAGCATTATTATCTAAAACTTTGCACATTCAGGGTCCCACAAGATTGCTGCCATTTTAAGATATGGATATCAGACTAGAAGTGGGTTTTATGAAATCTCCTGTAAATACCGGAATTAAAATCTATTTAAAAGAAAATTCTTAACCAGTAATCCACAATAGGATAAATATTATGATACACATATTTCTTCTTTAAAAAGAAGTTGTGACCCTTGGTATTTCAGGTTTCTTTCCTGGAAGAAAAATACAAAGTGAGATAGTAAGAACAAAGAGAAAAACTTTCTCCTTCCTGAAAGATTTCATGATATATATTTGAAACCTCAAGTGGGGGAAAAATTCTACTCCCTAATCCCTTAGGCTCTGTCTTAATATGTACTTTTTTTCTACTGATAAAGTACTACTTACATTTTTACCAAAATCTGCCTCACTCAGTTTGAATTACATGAAGGTCAATTATCCTGTGTTTTTTTTTTTGATTTTTTTTTTTTTTTTTTTTTAAGTAAGCAAGTTTTGAAGTGTCTTTGGCTATAATTAGTAAGAGACTTCTCATAAAAATAGATCCCAGCTTGTCTGGGATAGCAAACATCTTGGACATAAACTGATTTTAAAATGCCATGAAATTTTTTGTGAAAATTGTTACTAATTTCACAAGGAAGCATTTTAAACTCTGAACAGTGACGTGAACTAATTTATTTTAATGGCAGAAGTCTGATGGAAGAGGTATGATTAACATTTGTTGTATGATGTTAATGAAATCCACTTTCAATTGGGAAGCCCCTTGTATTGCAAAAAAAAAAAAAAAAGAAAAAAGAGATAATGCCGTGACCCATAATATAAGGGGAATTTACCTTTCTTTTTCAGTGCAGATTTCTCTGTGTTGCTAGTCCAGCTGGAATTGGAAAACTCTCCTGTGTGGTGGTCCTGTATTACAAACGCCTGGCATTTGTAGTTATTCTTAACCTGGGTAAACAGAGTGGGCTGGCCTGCCGAAGTTCACTTGTGTTGTGGTTTGAGCCTGGTCGGCAACCAAACACCACGCAGCCACTCTCTCTCCCTTCTCTTCCAGCAATGAGAAGGGACAAATAAGCCAGGCTTGGGGTTCGAGATAGGACTGGGAGGGGCAGATCACCCATTATGGTCATGAGCAAAAGGCAGACTCATTAGGGGAAGAAAAAAAGAACATACATTTATTACAGACACTAGCAACATTTAACAGAGTAGGACAGTGAGAAGCATTGCCACATCTTGGGAACACCTTCCCCCCACCCCTTCCTTATTCCCAGGCTCAGTTCTGCACCTGATATCTCTACCTCCTCCCCCAGTGGCACAGGGGCAGGGAATGGGGGGGGTGGTGGTGGTGGTGCAGTCAGTGCTGCTGCTTCTTCCATCTTCAGTGGGGGGAGCTTCTGGAACTTGTTCGCCCTGCTCCATCGTGGTTCCCCTCTCACAGGAGGCAGTCCTCCACAAACTTTCTCCAACATGAGTCCCTCTCATGGGCCCCAGCATTTCCTTACACTGCTCCAGCGTGGGACACCAACTTTCTCCAACTGGATTCTTTCCCACGGCTGCAGCCCTTCCCGAGCTGCTCTGGCGTGGGACACCCCCACATGCTGCAATCCTCCCAGCACTGAATTACAGCAGCGGGGCTGCCTTTTCCCACAAGACCCCAGCCTTCTTTGGGCACAGCACCTTGATCATCCAGGAGAAATGAATCACTGGCCATAAATCAATGTCTGCTCCACCGTAGATCTTCATGGGTGGCAGGGGGGGCTGCCCTGCCATCTCCCCACAGGATACAGGGGGGGTCTCTGCTCCGGCACACCTCCCCCCTCCTTTCTTCCTCCGTTCCTCCACTGACCTTGGTGTTCACGCAGCTGCCACAACTCCTCCTCACAAGTCCCACTGCCCGTCACCACGTCCCTTCTTAAATATGTTATTGCTGAGGCGCAGCTGATTGGATCAGTTTTGGTGGGGAGGTGGAGCTGACTTGGAGCTGGGGGAGCTTTGAGAAGCTTCTCAGAGGGGGCCACCCCTATAATCCCCTCCCCTGCTGCCAAAAAATCCCACCACTCACTCAAAGCCAGGACAACTTGGTTCTCACCTGCCTGTAGGAGTTGTTGCTAACAAGGAATAAACACAATGATGACATGCTGCACAGAAAGCATGGAAGTCTTACAGACTTACTGCATAGTAGTAGTTCCTGAATGTCCTTGATAGGAGTCCAGTGAGCATTTGGCTTCAAGTTGTACTTCCTCTTATGACTCAGAGGTGTAACTCCGCTCAAGCTGCATTTACAGTGGAGAAGAGCATCTAAGGAAAATACTACCATATCTTGCTTGTTTGATTTTTACAGTTTTGATGTTGAATGAAAGCTAAGAATTGGTTCCACATCACAGGGAAATAGGCAGGCGTTCTTCAGTTTGGACTGTGACACAAAGCTTACAAGCTAAACTATCTGTTAGATATGTCTGTATTTTGTTCTGTGACATTGACTCTTACGTATTTAAGAAACCGGGAGACTGAAGGGCAATTTTGGTTTAAGAGTAGAACAACATTTGGGTCTTAGCAGGAACTGGCAATGAAAGAGAAACTGATAGGCCTGATTTGTTTCTCCATCTACATGAGAAGATGTTGTGTGAATTATAGGTTGTGGTGGAGTGTCTGCTAATTCTAAAAGCCATTTTTAGAATAAGAAAGAGTTTTATTTACTTGAGACACCTTATGAAATATTCTGCAGCTAATGAATTAATTCCTTTTATTTTGAGATGGAAAATTTAATAACCTTTTTTTTTTTTTTTTTGAGAAGGCATGTTTACAGCCTATTTGAAAATTTTGAGTTACATTTCTAGAATGTTGCAACTCTCCCATTCAAGGAACTTGGGAGTTCTTTAGAGGGTAGGCACTGTCTATTCCTCAGTGACTGAAAGACTCCAACCCCTACCTGTCTCTTCCCCCAAAATTCTCTAGGGTACATGCCACTGTCCATTGCATCCATTAATTCATCTGATAGTTACTGCATATGGAGTTCAACACCGATACAGTCAGTTTATGTTGTGAAGCCCGATGTTTTGTATTTGTTGAAAATAGCTAAGACCAATCTTGTTCCATAAGTTGATAACGTAAGGTCTGGGTGAACCTGACGTGTCAACACAGGATGTTAGACCTGATAGTAATCGCGACCGAGTCCATTACAGGAGATGCCTCCTACCCCTGTTTACACTCTGTCAGCTCCACCATGGATTTTTTTTATGCAGGCTTGCCATTGTTACTCCTGTAAGTTGGACACTATCCTGATTCAATAGAGAAACCAGTTAGCAGTGCTAATAACAATACATAAGAATAGAATAAGATACTCAGTGTTTTTAAAATGCAAAAGAGATTTTTTTTTTTTCTTTTCTTTCACAGGCCTTCTAGGGGAATATCTTGGGCTGGAGAGAAGGAATAAAGCAGAAAGAGCAATACATAAAACAGCTCATCAGACTTCTGAAAACATTCTCTTAAAACTCAGTCGTCTAGTTTTGATGGTAGACATATGAACTGAATTTTGTCACAGAGCTATGCCTGTGCTCTCTTGGACGAAGACTTTTTTTCCTATCATCTGTAACATCTGTTACTGCTTGCTCTTGAGAATGAACTGGCTTTAAAATTTTTATGAGAAAAACCAAATCTTTTGGTTTTAGAATTTGTCAGCTACTGAGCCTATATTGTCCAGGTGCTGTTTGGCCTAACACAACATGTAAATCAGGTTAGAAGGGGAATTCAGAAAAACAGGCTGCATTCAAGGGTCATCAGTACTGATCTAGAAGTTTAGTTTTCTTCAGACTA
This sequence comes from Tyto alba, assembly GCF_018691265.1. NCBI lineage: Eukaryota > Metazoa > Chordata > Aves > Strigiformes > Tytonidae > Tyto > Tyto alba. The sequence continues at coordinate 22,542,770 of NW_024881275.1, read as the reverse complement.
GATAAGCTAAGTGATGACTTATGTTCAGTTGTTACAGGAAGCATTGATATGTTTGGATTTTAGTTAAATGTGTAGGTATGGTGATGTTCATAGTAAACAATTCTTGTATACTTCCCTAGAACTGTCAGAGGACTTGAGATTTTATAATTTGAATTAATGTATGGAAACTTCACAGTAACTAGTGTTCTCTGAAGCAGTTTGCTTCTTGTTCTTATTCTTCATTGTCATCCCTGTCACCTTCATCAAATACTTTGATCACCTCAGTAATGCAGACGTTGACATCTTTCCTGTGCTTTAGGGACTCTGCAAGGCCTCGAGATATTTCATATGTGCCTTTCGTGTGATTTATGATAATCATATGCAGTACTTGATGTTTTCATCTGTATTTCCTGCAGTCTCAACTGCTTTTCATGTGAGTATCTTGGTTTCTTCATCTGCTAGTTGTTCATGGTGCACCTACAATTTCCCATTCCTGTCACTGGGATCTGGGTAGCCGTCAGGTATGAGAAGTGCTATGAACTGGCTGTGCTGGTGCATAGCTGCCAGTCTTTGATGCAGTGAGGTTTTCTTGTTTCTTACATATCAAAAGAATAGTACGTAGGTACTCATCTGCTCACTACTTGACTTCTTCATGGTCCTCTCTAATAAAAGATGAGGGTACAGTGAGTAATTTCCCTCAGTGAAGATCAAGAAGCTGGATGTGAGAAGAAACCATGGATGATCATAAACAGCCTTCTATACAAGAAGTCAAAAGTGAGTTAGTTCACTTATGATAGCTAATAAAATTAACATCTTGCACATCAGCACTTTGTCCTAGGTTTGACTGGGATAGAGTTAATGTTCGCAAGAAGCTGGGAGAGGCACAAGAGGGACAGCTGACCCTAACTAGCCTAGGGGATATTGGATACCATATGACATCATTCTTAGTATATAACTGGGGGAGCTAGCCATGGAGAGGAGAGATTGTGGCTTGGGAATAGGCTGAGCATCAGGTTCTGGGTGGTGAGCGATTTCATTGTGCATCACTTGCTTCATAGATTCTTTTATTAGTATTACTGTTATTATTGCTTCTTAGAATCATAGAACCATAGAATGGTTTGGGTTAGAAGGGACCTTGAAGCTCATCTAGTCCAACCCCCCTGCCACGGGCAGGGACACCTTCCACCAGACCAGTTTGTTCCAAGCCCCGTCCAACCTGGCCTTGAACCCTTCCAGGGAGATGGCAGCCACAGCTTCTCTGGGCAACATGTTCCACTGTCTCACCACTCTCAGAGTAAAGAATTTATTCCTTATATCTAATTGAAAACTACCCTCTTTCAGTTTAAAACTGTTACCCTTTGTCCTTCCACTACACTCCCTGATAGAGGTCCCTCCCCATCTTTCCTGTAGGCCTCCTTTAAGTACTGGAAGGCTGCTATAAGGTCTCCCCAGAGCCTTCTCTTCTCCAGGCTGAACAACCCCAAGTCTCTCAGCCTGTCCCCATAAGGGAGGTGCTCCAGTCCTCTGAATATCTTTGTGGCCCTCCTCTGGACTTACTCAAGCAGGTCCATGCCCTTCTTATGTTGTGGGCCCAAGGGCTGACTGAACACAGTACTCCAGGTGGGGTCTCATGAGAACAGAGTAGAGAGGGAGAATCACCTCTCTTGAGCTGTCTCAGATCCAGATGGTGACACAGGACTGTCCTCTGCCAGTGGCGACACCTTACGAGGCCCAAGCAGCGTCACATACCCCAAAACAATACATGCACAGATGATCAAAAAGCTTATGTTACCTTGGTGTCCCAGTGTGGGTTCCCCAGTAGCTTCCTGAGCGAGGTAAGCAGCAAGCGGGGAGGTCCCTGGCACCACGGAGTGATGGCCCATGGCAAGGAACAAGCTGTGTGAGTTTATGAAGCTTTTATGTAAGAATGTGCATGTGCAGTAAATCTATATGATGCGATGGCTAGTGGATAGCCTTGCAGGTGAACATGTACAGGGAGGGAGTGTGATGGGGAAACCCAGCCAAGGATTATATAAGCAGCAATATGCTACAATGTGAAATAGAAGACTCTGCTACCTTAACAAAGCGTGAAGGGATTTAGCATAAAGAATATGGGAAATAGCTGTACTGACCTCCATCGCCTGTCTCCTCACCATTCTTTTGCATAGAACTGTGCAGCCTGCTAACCACACTTCTCTTGATGCAGCCCAGGGTATGGTTGTCTTTCTGGGCTGCGAGCACACATTGCTGGCTCATAGTCAGCTTTCCATCCACTACTACTCCAAAGCTACTCTCCACAGGGCTGCTGTCAATCCAGCCAGCCTGTATTTGTGCTTGGGATTGCCTGACCCATGTGCAGGACTTTGTGCATGGTCCCACTTCTCTGGATGGCATCCATTCCCTACAATGTGTCAACTGCACCACATAGCTTGGTGTCGTTGGTAAACTTGCTGAAGATACATTCAATCCCATTGTCCATGTCACCAACCAAGATGTTAAACAGCACTGGTCCCAACACTGACCCCTGAGGAATGCCACTTGTCACTGCTATCCACCTGGACATTGAGTTGTTGACTGCAACTCTTTGAGTGCAACCACCCAGGCAATTCCTTATCCACTGAGTAGTCCATCCATCAAATCCGTGTCTCTCCAATTTAGAGACAAGGATGTTGTGTGGGACAGCATCAAATGCTTTGCACAAGTCCAAGTGGGAAATGTCAGTTGCTTTTCCTTTATCCACAAGATCTGTAGCCCCATTGTAGAAGACCACCAGATTTGTCAGGCACAATTTGCCCTTAGTGAAGCCATTTTGGCTGTCACCTGTCCCACCACCTCCTTTTCCATGTGCCCCTAGCATAGTTTCTAGGAGGATCTGTGCCATGATATTTTTGGGCACAAAGGTGAGACTGAGTGGCCTGTAGTTCCTTGGGCCTTCTTTTTTTCCTTTTTAAAAATGGGGGGTTATGTTTCCACTTTTCCAGTCAGTGGGAACTTCACTGGCCTGCCATGACTTCTCAAATATGATGGACAGTGGCTTAGCCACTTCATCTACCAGTTTCCTCAGGACCAATGGATGCATTTCATCAGGCCCCATGGACTTGTATAACGTCAGGTTCCTTCGATGGTCTCAAACCTGATCTTCTCCTACAGTGTATGGCTCTTCCTTCTCCCAGTCCCTACCTTTGACTTCTGCATCTTGGACGGTATGACTGGAGCTCTTGCCAGCGAAAACTGAGGTAAAAATGTCATTGAGCCTTCTTCATATTCTGGGTAGTGAGGTCTCCCATTTCCTTCTGCAGAGGGTCATTTTCCTTAACCTTCTTTTTATCACCAGCATACCTATACAAGCTTTTCTTGTTGCCCTTGATGTCCCTGGCCAGATTAATTCTATCAGGGATCTGGTCTTTCTAACTTGATCCCTGGCTGGTCTGACAGTTTATCTGTATTCCTCCCAGGCTATCTGTCCTTGCTTCCACCATTTGTACACTTCCTTTTTGTGTTTGAGCTTGTCCAGGAGCTCCTTGTTCATCCATGCAGCCTCCTGGCATTCTGATCCGACTTCCTCTTTGTCAGGATGCATCGCTCCTGAGCTTGAAGGAGGTGATCCTTGAATATTTGCCAGCTTTCTTGGGCCCCTTTTCCCTCCAGGGCTTTATCCCTTGATACTCTGCCAAGCAGATCCCTGAGGAGGCCAAAGTCTGCTGTCTTGAAGTCCAGGATAAGTGAACTTCCTGTGTGCCCTCCTCACTGCCCTAAGGATCTTGAACTCCACCATTTCATGGTCACTGCAGCCAAGGCTGCCCTTGAACTGCACACTCCCCACAAGCCCCTCCTTGTTGGTGAGAACAAGGTTCATCATAGCACCTCTCCTCCTTGGCTCCTCTACCACTTGGAGAAGGACCTTATCATCAATGCGTTCCATGAAGCTCCTAGAGTTCCTATGCCCTGCTGTGTTTTCCCTCCAACAGAGACTGGTTGAAGTTCCCCATGTGGGCCAGGGCTTGTCAGCATGAGGCTGCTCCCATCTGCCTATACAGGGTCTCATCCACTCGGTCATCCTTGTTGGGTGGCCTGTAGCAGACCCTCACTATAACTTTACCTGTCCTTGCCTTCCCTTTAATCCTGACCCATAAGATATTGTTTGGCTCTTCATCCATCCCCAGGCAGAGCTCCATGAACTTCAGCTGGTCATTGACATAGAGAGTGAGACCTCCTCCTCATCTCCCCTTCCTGTCCTTCCTAAAGAGTCTGTCTTCTCTCCTTGTATTGTCTGGTTAAACTGTCCTTATCTTAGCATGCAAAATTTTACCTTTTTCTTCTGATTTTCCTCCCCATCCCACCAGGGCTGGGAGGAGTAAACTAGTGGCTGTGTGGTGCTTAGTTGCCAGCTGGGCCTAAAACATGACGCAAATAAATGAAACAATGTGGACTATAAACAAGAGAAGTTGTAAATCTTAATACACAAGCAGGAACATTATTTAACTAGTATAACATGTTTTGTGGTATTAGTCATTACTGGAATGCTAATATACAAGTATATAGCTTGTTCAGGAAAAGAAAAGTGTGATCTTGAACATGAAGAACAGTATGCTTGCCCTGAGGTTTCAGTACATATGCAGTTAGACTTGTTCAAAGTCTATAGTAAAAGATGTGGACTTACATGGTAGAAGTCTAGGTGATTTTTTTTCATCTGTCTACATGAAAATATTTAATCAGATAACAAACCCAAAACAAAATGTAGAAAGCACCAAGTGAAAAACTTAGTGTTCAATAGAAGATCTTAACAAATCCAAGACCTATGCTGTCCAACAAAATACAGGGATTGACAAGTAAAAGCTTTCTTTTGCTAAAGAAGATGGAAGCAGCAAGTAGTTAGAGAGGGCAAACAAATCTAGAACTGCCTGAGGTTGTGAACTGAAAGTGAGTGAAACTGAAATAAGATTTGGTGATCATTGGGAAGGAAAAAAGGAAGAAAGCAAAATAAAAATCATGAACTTCCAGAAAGCACATTTCAATGAACTCTCAGAATTGTTTTTTTAAGGTCACGTGAGAGGCAAGTCTGATGAAAAAGAAGCTACAGAAAACTACCACAGAACAGAAAGGTACAGTAAATAGGGCCAAGTTATGGCATCTTTACTGACTACATGAAAGGACTGAATATAAAATGAAAACTTGGTTATCTAGTTGATAGTCTGATGGAAGAGGAGTATAATATGAATATGTAGTAACAAAGTCAAAAGTCAAGGCACAGAATGACGTTAAATAATAGGAAATATCAAGCATAAAAAGAAAGCATTTTAAAATAAATTAATTGTAAGTTCTGAAAGTCTGTTATTAGCAAAAGGAAGTTGAAGGGAAAAGGAAACCCTTTCCCATCTCAAAGTGAAAACCATCAAATGATATACAGGCCTTACTGCATTCAGTCTTCACAAAAAGGTCAGGCAGGAGCAGATGGTTAACACCGTTAATACCACCAACAAAAGGTTCAATCTGAACTGCAGAAAGAACAGATTAGAGAGCACTTAGGTAAATTAGATGTTTTCAAATTGTCTGGTCTGATAAACTTCATAAGAGTATGCTTAGTGACCTGACTAAAACAATTTCAGAACTGTTGGAAGTTGCCTTTGAGAAATGATGGGGGACAGCTGTGTAACAAGAGTGCTAGAAAATGTCAAGCATAGTGCCTAGTATTCATTTTTACATAGAAACAGGCAGAGGAGACCTCCAGGAAGTATGGACGAACAAGCTACTTCTGTGCCCAGAATTTTGAGCATTTGAAAAATAACCAGGGAAAGAGTAGTAACTAACGTGGATTTATCGAGAATAGAGTAAATTGAAACAAATTACAGCAAAGTGACAAGCAGTTTGAATAGGGGAGATACAGTAAATACCACCAGCTTTTGACACTGGTTAATACGGTAGCCTAAAAGGCAAGCTAGGAAAACATCATATTGATTGAAAATATCACAGTAATAAGTAAGAGCATTTAAAGAATCTGCTATCACAAATTTACTGTTGAAATGGGGATATGTATCTGTTGTGATTCCATAATGGGTCTAAGGCTGTTCAGATTTTAATGAAAATGAAAAACTCTTCTTATTTACATTTGGAGGTGACTAACTGTAGGAGAATATAAAGATTGTCCTGGGGAAAAAACAAGGGTGAAACTCGAGAGAGGAAAAAGTAACACATTGACATAGGAACTCCACAAGTACAGGGTGGGCACCCTTAAGGAAATGTTGGTTATTAACTCATAGCAAGAGAAACATGAATAGGTCACAGTATTGCCTCTTGAGTAGTACATCTGAGCTCTTACCAGAGATATGTCTGGTTTTGGTTGCTTAAGGAGAGTCATAGATAAATTAAGATGAAACCAGAAAAGAACATTGCTCTAGCAAATGTGACTTGGGATAAAAAATTGAAAGGCCTGTGAATGTTTATCTTAAAGAAAAGGTTGTGAAGGCACCCAGAACCAATTATTTGTATAATTAGAAGGGTCGTTGCTAAAAGGAAGAGCATGACTTATTTTCCCTTCTATGGAGAGTAGAGTGCTGATGAACTCAAGAAGGAAGAAAGGTCAAGATAGAAATCAGCAAAAAACCTTTCCAATGGTAAGGACAGTGAAACACTGGAGTACATTACTTAGAGAATATTATGGATTTTCCATTGCTGATAGTCTTTCAATCATTTTTAGAGATGTATTTGTCAGTTATATTTGATCCTTGTTTGACACAGAAGCATGAACTAAAACTTCTTCACCCTGTTTTCTTCATTTTCTGCAAAACATTTTCTCTGCATGCCTACCACTCAGTGCAAGCTGACTTCTAATTTGAACAGGTCTTTGGGTAGGATAGTAAACATTTTTTGAGCATATAATTGCTATTCTTGAAATTTTATCTCAAAGATCCAGAATTATGTGCAACTAGAACTATTTTATATAAGTTTGTCTTTAATTTGAAAGTGTTTCACAAATCCTAAAAAATATTTTTAAAATCACAAAAGCAAGAAATCAACCTAGGTAGAAGTAAAGCAAGAGAAACTAAAAATGGATGGAAAAATCAAGAAAGAGTTGATGATAGTTTCACAGAGCTCATTTTTTGGACTAGTGTTCTTTAATGTTTTTATAAATGATCTGGATGCAGGACTCAAATTTATATTAAGTAAGTTTACTGATGATACTAAGTTAGGAGGATCTGTGGACTTCCTTGAAGGCAGAGAGGCCTTACAGTGAGAAAGGTTCTTCTCTGAGAGTGTGGTTAGTCACTGGAACAGACTCCCCAGGGAAGTGGTCATGGCCCCAAGCCTGTCAGAGTTCAAGGAGCATCTGGACAATGTTCTTGGTCATATGGTTTACTTGTAAGTAATCCTGAAAGGAGCAGGGAGTTGGACTCAATGACCCTTATAGGTCTCTTCCAGCTTGAGATATTCTATGATTCTATGATTCTGTAGTCCAGTACAAAAACCAGCTGGATAGTGTATGGTGCAGTATGTTGTATGACCCCATCTGAGAGCGGGGAATGAGAAGCATGAACATTTATTATTAATAGCAATAGTGCTCTCTGTATGGGCATATATAATTAAGACTAAATTGTGCCAGGTGATGAACAATAAAATGTCATGAAAATGACAAAGGTGTGTATGTCTTCTGATGCTCACAAAGGACTCCCTATCTGAAACATATGACAGTCAGTAGTCTGCTCTTTATTTTCCTACAGATGAATTCACTAACTTAGTTAAACTTATTTGTTTAATATGAAATACTATGATATGTAAGGTTTACCCAGGAAAGGTCAAAATACAACTTAAAAAAATATATATATACATACTCACTTAACATGAAGGTTAGTAGCAATTTCTGTTAAATTATATTGATTTTTGTTATACTTGAAAAAAATAAAGTATACCTAGTGCTGCTAACCTTTTGTTCATGTTAATTACAAAGCCCATTTGTAAAGCCATGCTTTCTATGATCTGCAGACTATCATTGGTGTAGATACTGGAAATATAGGAGATCAGTCCTGGAGTTTACAAGAAGTCCCACTGAATATAATGAATTTTCATACTGGTAAAGAATCACCTACTCTTCTGTATTTAAGTTGTATTTAGTTTATTTTATTACATTTTATAACTTCAAGGTTTTAATCTATAGATACTAATTTTATTGCCATAATTATCTAAATGTACATTCCTGTCATGAATTTAGAAAGTCATTGGAAGTTGTATATATTTTGTGTAAAAAGAAAATCAGTAGCAACAGGGTAAAACTGTATAAATCCAGTCAATTTCTCAACTCAAAGATAAATAGGATCACTGCGTGCTGTTTTGATGATAGTGAGACCCTGGTATTTAAAGAAAAAAAAAAAGGTCTTTTATTTCTGAATTACTAGCATGGAAATAAACCACTTCTACTGTAGGTCCTCCCTTCTTGTGGTCAGCAGGGGCTGTAAAAGATCTGCAGATGATAGGTTGAGAATTGTCTGGGTATAGGCTCAAGACATATTTTCAGTCAGAAAACAGTTTGCAAAAGCTGGAAAGGCTTTCTTGGTGATGCTACTTTTACCATCGTATTCCATATCCATAATGATGATGCTCAGATGGTGTTTAATGTCTTTCTGCAACCCCAACATAAGCTGGTTGACTGACAAAGTAAGAAAAGACATGAAGAACTACATCTACAGAAATGCCAGGTTTTTGACAAGTGCTGTATTAAAATGCTTTCTGTGAAGTTTTAATAATTTTAGACAAGATTGGGTTACAGGAGAAACAAATATTACGAACGAATTTATCTTAAACTCCTATAATTATCAGAAATCACCTGCATCATCAAGAGTCCTAGCATACAGAAACAAGTTTTGGTTCCATGTGGCCACATTAAGTATCTAACATAAAATGGCTATGGAAGTGAAGTAGCTGTAAGAATGTCTTCAGCTTTTTCTGAGTTCAAAAGACTTCCTCGTAAAGTAGGAATCCTGTATCTTGAGAAACATTGTGGAAACAGTAAGAAACAAATCTGGATGTCCTTTGACAAAATGGAAGAGTGAAAGCATTGAAAATGCATGCTTTCTTATTACCTGTTATCAACTCAATTAAGAAGTGTGTTTCCATCAACTTTCATAGAGTTTAATTAAATATTTTCATGCCAGATTAGTAGCACACTTGTGACTTGAAATACCTGGAAAATCCTGTAATGTCCAGAGGATAACTTTTGAAATGTGTGTTAACACTTCCAGAAACTTCCAATCTATTACCTGGATATGATTTTTCTCTGGGTCTAGATGAGTAGGCTGTGGAAGGTCATCTGAGATGCCATGGCAGCCCTGGAGAAACCTCTCACTGCCTGGAAAGGAAATTCTACCAGTTGCATCAAGATTAGGCTCTGTGGGTACCCAGCCTTAGGAGCTTGCAGTGCTTGGCAGCTGTGGAAATTAAATTTCTGTTGAATAGGACCATTAATGAGTAACAAAAGAACTATGTGCTTCAGTTAATATTAACAGCAGAACTCCAGCAGGGTGCCTAGAGATGCAAAAGTCGTGGTAAATTAAAGCACATCTAATTCAAAGTAACATTTATTGCAACCTGATTGTAGCATTGGTAGTAAATCCTGCATGATTTCTTCTCTGAAGAGTGGGAAGTTTAAAATCTGGCAGGCAATGGCTTTCTGGGACTCTGTCCATTTCCTGTCAAAAATGCAAACTGTTTCTCTGATTATGACGTGAGAGACAGATTAATTGAAATTGCTTAGCAGGAGAAGATCTCTTGAATATTCATAGCGTGCAAGGTACTATGTAAGACAGATATTCAAATACAGTTAATGAAATTAAAACAATATAATATGCTTACACAGAGAGATGATCTTACCTTTTTAAATAAAAAGCAAATCCAGACTTGTGCTTGGTTATGGACAGAAAGGTTTTAAAAAAGTATGAAAACATAAAATTACATACTAACAAAGCAGTCATTATTGTAATACAGAGCTCAACTCATCAGTGCTAAATATAGAAAGCAGTTATCAGTGGATGAAAGATCTACAGAAACCTTCAAATCTATACATGCCAATTTTTAATGTTTGTAAATGTAGATCAGACTTATTCTTGCTGTATCTTGCTGTGAGATCACAATCAGTGCTTATAATTGGGAAAAGCCATAATGATGTTGGCTTTTTGTCTCATTAGAAAGAGGTATTGTAAAGATGCAAGACTCCTAGTTCTGGAAAAAACTCTCCAGAATGTAGAAAAGTTACTCAGATCATCTCTTTCACTCAAGAGTTTTCAACTGATTAGTTGGCAGTTTGATGTATAGCCTTCCACAATGTCTTCAGAAGTTACTCAGTATACTCTTGCATCTGAACATAACAGATCTTCCTCCATTTGAGAAAAATTACCATCCAGAAAGAGATATCATTTCAGGATCTTGCCTGAATGTGGGTTTTATGATGGGGTCTAGAATCAGCACAAACGAAAATCTACATCCAGGTATCACTTTCTGCTAATTGAATTCTGGCTATGGAAATTAATTGAAAGAGTTTCCTCTAGTGGAAACTATACTCTTAGCATGGAATTAAAAGTTCAATTTAGTTTTGAATGCTATACCTTGGGAAAAAAAATAGGGGAAAGAATAGGGGAACATGCTGATTGGGTTTCTTTTACTACAAAACTGCAAGGTTCCTCTTGAAAAAATAAAAAGAGAGGCTTTTAGGAGAACTCTGCTGACATCCTTAAGAATTTTAGAGTATTTCAGTCTTATATAATAAATTTAGAACAATTTATTTTTAAGAAAAGGATTGTCCTAAGTTATGTTGCAATAAAAATGGTAAATATTATTCATCAGACTCTGCTACTTCTAATGTTAGTTCTCTTCATTAATGTTAATGAAGAGAGAGAATCAACCCATTGTTTTAATTGGAAAAAGCAGTGAAATTTGGGTATATATAATAATTGTCTACTTGCCCAACAGGAAAAAATTAATGAGGTTTTCACTTTTATAATTTCAAAACAAAGTTCCATAAAGATTAGGCTTTTCTCTTTCAAATTGTTATTTTGCTTTCATTCAATATCCATGTCCTTATTCTTCCTTCAATTTTTTGACAAACCCCAAAGAAAGTTCAAAAATTGGAAGTGTCTTTTGAGCTTTGTTTAGATTTCTGCATTTTCAGTCAGTCCACCCCATCAGCTCAGGTGCCTTTAATATCTCTTTCAGATCTTTTGGGAGGCAATATTGTAATTTTCATTTCCCATTTCATTCATTAGTGTTTAACAGCTACCTCCATGGCAGTCTTATTAGTGTGATGCTGCAGGGAAGTGCCATTTCTCTCATGTGGCATGTGGATCCCATTCACCTAAAGGGTCGCCTGACATATAAGAATTTCTGAAACAACCTAATATATACAATATAGTAATGGTTGTATTTGAACAATTTTCTTTATGGGATGATGGATTTTAAACTTCAATAAAAGCATTTAATCCAGGATCTCTACTGGTGGGGATTCTGCGGAGGGGTCGTGAGGATCTTTTCAGCTTTGTACCTCATATAGGAAAGAAGATGGTTAGTATTAAAAAAGAAAAAAAAAAGTCTTTCCTAGCCATGTCCCTTTCATTTTACACCAAATCCTACAGAATTAGTACCAGAAGTTTCTCAGATAGACTAATGAAAAAACTAACTACTTTGTACTGAGATCTTTTCTACACTTTTGCTAGAGGATGGCTGTATGAAGCAGCCATGTCTTATGACCATAAGACTAGAAGCCACCCTGACCATCACGGTGGCTCTCAGGTGCAATTACCTTCTCAACACTGCACTGAAGTAGATTTGGCAATGCTATCCCAAATTTACAGCTGAAAACTGATGAGAATACAAAACTTTCAACATGTCCAAGGTATACATGCTTCTGGAGATGCAGATATATATGTGCTGAAGATTTCAAAATGCTAGCTTTCATGTTTCATATTAGTGAAAGTCAGTGATATGCAAGGACCATTTGAGAAATCTTTGCAAATGGGACTAGATGCTTTATCAGCAAGTGGTTTCAGTCTCATAGCTCTAAGAGTCACAGCTCCAGATCAAGCAAGATGTCTTTGAGACTACCAGGAACTGTAGCCTTCAGCATATAGCTCTGGCATTAGCTGAAAACCCATACTTCCTCCTCTTTGATAATCACAGTTGGAATCCAGTTTTAATGAAGGTGCAAGATTAAAGTTATTTTATCTTAGCTGATTTGCTAATTCCCAGTTGACAACACATTTTATAATACTGCACTAATAACTTCAGCACATATAGGAACCATAATCATGCTAAGACATCCTGTCAGACTTTACAGAAACCACACAGGAGTTAAATAGGATGTGTGTAAGGCCAAACTAACAAGTAGAAGCCAGATCAAACATTCGAGCATTCAGATTTGATTAAAGGGCAAGGGATTGACAACATCCTTGATCTTTCAAAAGAGAATTACGTTGTGAATAGGTGAAGCAACACCATAATATAATATAACTTAATGTGGAAGAGCTGATATTTCATTAGCAACCAATGGTTTGGAAGAATGTTTTCAACAGACTGCTTTGGAAGAGATTATATATTACTTATATATAAATAACTACCCATATAACTAACAGTGCTTAACTAGGGCTGAAGGATAGCTACAGTGTCTGTCATTGACAGATTCCAAAATGGCAGGATTGAGGAAAGAAAGGAGAATGAGGTGTCTTGATTTTTACTGGGAATCTGACCAAAATGGACTAAGAAAGTTGTTTCGACTGGTGACTTCAACATAGTGATCTGTAATACTTGGGTTGGTTTTGGAAAGCAGGAAAACAGATCTTTTCTGATTTTCCGGAGTTTAAAAACTTTATTGCTAATTAATAATTTATGAATAAAAGGAAATTCTCTTAATAGTAGGGCTTCTTTGAGTTATTTTTGTTCTTGTAGAATAAGTCTTTGCTCGTAAGGGAGTATGTCCTTCAGGATTTTGATAAATTGTAGTATTCAACCCATAAGATATCAAAACAAACAAGAGCAATGGGATTTATTCTGGTAGGATTCCAGAACTTGATGGTTTTGAACATACTTCTTAATATACAGCCTTTTAACAGGAGACCTCAGAGGTAGTTTGTGTATTTCTTAAAATGTTCTGGAGCTTTTCTTGGTTTTCAGTTAATCTAGAAGGTCATTTGTCCCTCTTCCCCCTTCTTTTACTCCCTCCCCTTTTCCCTTTCTCTCTCTCTATCCTTCCCAATGGTTTGTGTCACTGTGGCAGTCATCTCAACGTGTGCACAATTTATTTTATTCAATACATTTAAAACATTTTAAAGGAACTTTAAAAAATATATGTTTCTGTACTTGGAACCATGTTGGAAACTGGTAGGAAATCAAGGTTGAACTACTGTTATGCCTGCAGTAATAAACTCCACCCTTTACATTAGGATGCTGGAAGTAATTATATGGGCAGAGATTGCTAATCTGAGATGGAACAATATAAAGTGCAGAAACTAAATAACAGCCAATTTAAAAAAAAAAAAAAAAAGATTGAGTTGAAAATGGTGAAGTTGTGAACAGTATCTATTAACTTCAAAAAGCCCCAGAAGAAAGGCAGTCTCTCGTGTAAAGGATTTAATAACTGAAGAAGTCTGAACTATGACATGCTCAGCTCTTCAGCTGGGGACAGTCATATGATATAAGATTTTGGCTGTATTGCCTTAAATTTTTTATAATCTCTCCTGTCTAGGTTCAGTCATGCTCTGCATTAATGGTGCTGTAGCTGTTAGATAAAGAGAGTTGTATCATAGCCTAAAACCAACCTCAAAACCTTGAGGTATGCAGTATATGTCTGTCTGGTTTATTCCATAAAATCATGTGAATCATTATTCTAGACTGAGACCAAAGTCTGTCAAGCCAGGAGTTGGAAGCAGAAGCCTTGAGGTCCCTGCAGGACATGGAGGACACCACAGAGAAGCAGAACAGTGAGGACACCTTCTCCAAAACATGGTCTCAGTTTCCAGAAACATGTAGCTTGGGGATTTTCTGTCTTTTTATTCAGTAGCATGGTGTTCTTTTCCTCTCCTATCAAGTTGTCCAGTTGCTTCATGAATGCCTGTAAGCACCTAATAGCCACAGTGCCCTGTGTCAAGGTTTTTTAAATCTTGACTGGGCCTTGTGTGAAGAATGCCCATTTGGTGAGGGCAGGGGGTGAACAGGGGCACAGGGCACAGGCAGCACCTCGTTTTTTCATTTGCTATGCCAGTTACTGCAGTGTAAAAGGTTAAGGAAAGTCTGTTCACTTTCACTCCTCCAAGTGGTTTCTGACTTTGTAGGTCCTTCCTATCAAACCCTTCCCCACTTAGTCATCTTTTCTCCAGACTGAAGAGACCTCACCTATTTAATAACTCCTTAGGTAGCTGTCAAGTTGTACCTTTGATCACCTATGTTGCTCATTCTAGCTTAGTCCTTTTGGATACAAGTCCAGAATTACATTCAAAAAAAAAACATTCCTGCCCCTTGGATTTTCAAATTTTCACTGAGGTATAATGCTCTTTTTGTGTTTGTTTGCTATCCCTTTTTATTTATTTTATTTTTTTTTTAGTCATCTCTAATATCCTCTAATATTACTGAGCACTGATGTTTTCAGAGAACAGCCTATGACTGCCTCGGGATCTGGGTGGCAATAGCTAGCTCAGTGCTTACTACAGTTTTATGAAGTTACAGCTTCTACCCTCCCCACCCTATGAATTGGTGGCCTGAGCTAACTGCAATAGAAGGTCTCCTGTTCTTAACATCACAGCAATCACTATTCTCATCCCACAACCTGAGTATTCAATTGTCTTATGTTGCTGTCTGTCTTCATGCTGAATCATATAAATTGTCTAAAAAATAATGAAGCGTCAGCCCCTATACCCGTTTCTAACAGTTATTATAATTTATTTAAGTATTTTCTTATACTGTATCGATGCAAAATTTGGTATTATAGGTGGAATATGAGGTTGCTGCCTCACAATATGAAGAGAAATTTCTACCCTTTGGACAGCCTCATGGGTTTTTGTACAGGTTAAATTTTCAGGTCTGAAACATGCAGAACATAAAAATACACACTATCCTAACAACAGTAGCAAACCCCTTGTCAGATCTGTGCATAGTAATCTGTTGCCTGGGTGTGAATGTAATTAATTAATTAAAAAAATTTTTGTATGTATTCTCTACTTTTAAAAAAAATGTTATTTGAGGTAATCTAAGACATTATTTATGGTGTGAATGTCTGCACAAACAAAACCCTAGAATATGTAGTATGATATAGTAATTATCAATTGAAAGAAAAATTTAGAATATATGAGCTTATATATAATGGTTTTAAATAATTATTGTAAGTGCTGTGTCAGCTAAAAAGTGATTCTTTGCTTCAGAGATAAAATGAGATTCTTAATATTAATTGCCCTTCCATTTGTACATGCTACCACCATTCAGTGATGTAGTAAATCTTGTCTTCCATTTGAAAGGACTGTTTTGATGTATGTTATCTCTGGGGGACCATTCAGAAATCATCGATGTCACGTGAGGCACCTTAGCTTGCTTCCAGTATTGGAAATACAGCATACAATTTAATTTGGTATGCAAATAATTTAGTTTGTGAATTTTTACGTGTATTTTTTTAATCTCTTAAACAGTGTTGCTGTGAAGGTTGGTATAAACAACTAATTGTCCCATAGTTGTTTTACTCCAGTTTTAATGGACTATTCACAGATTATGGGGTTTTTGTAACATTAACAAGGGAAGTGGAAATGGATAGGAAGTGAAAGAAATGAGAACGTAAAATTATAGTATGAAGTTGAAAAAGGGAAAATACTGTAAAATGCAAATCCATTTAAATTACTGCAAGTCTTTTACTTTCTAGTTTCCTGTCTTAAACAAAACTGTCCTCTCCAGACACTTGCAAAAAACTATTGCTAAAAGTACCAGCAATTTTATCCACTGACTTTAGTATCCCATTATTCTATCTAGTGTCCATGATAAGATTTTTTGAAAGGAGAGAAGGTATCTGCATCATGATTTTAGTAATTCTAGTAATTCTATCTTTTTTTTTTTATTATTATTATTAAGAGATTACATTTTATACATTCATGACTGTTTTAAATTTGTGTGTTCTTGTAGGGTACATTTCTGGAGTAGTCAGAAGTGTTGCTGCATCTCTTCTAGACACCATGCTAATTTAAAATTAACCACATTCAGGAAGGTTAGCTGTAATGTCATGTGTCAAAGTACAGACTCACTCCCTTTGTAGGAAGGCATGTCTTCAGTTCACTTTTTGGCCATCTGTTAATACTGTCCTGATACAGCTGCTCAATTACCCAGTTAAAAGTGAGCAATGATATGCTAGCCTGAGTTATCACATCCTAACTGTGGTATGGACAGCCTAAAATATAAATGTACACTTAATTTTTCTGGGAGAGTGTTTTTGTTGAATGCTTCCTGGGTGAACCTATGCAGGCTACCTCCTAGCAAATAAGATATTACTGTGCTTAATGATGATAATATATAACTCTAGTTAAAGTCACTAGGGGCAGTGTGTTGTCTTTGGTTAGTAGTGACTCATGTAAAGCATCTTTACTGCATTATGAAAAGCTCTCAGTACAATTGTTTGGGCTTTTAGTTATTTGAAAAATATGACAAGCTTGTAATATTCATGGTTTGGCTCTATCATGCCTCAGAGGTAACTTGTCAAACAAAAGTCAACAGATGGTTTACAAAGAGCTGCAATAAGAAACAGATTTCATTCTTGTTCTGTGTTTAGTTCTTGGACACTCTCTTTACTATAATCTGATATCACTGATTCAACCCTTACATAAAACACAGACAGCTGGTAGGATTCTTCTAGTAACCCTGAAAGAATATCATTAACATTATCAAGTATTTGTGAGCTGTTAGAGGCCAAATGATCAATTACAATACTTATAGCAAAAGTGCTGTCCTCTTACTTAATTTCTGAAAGCAAGATTGGTATATCTGAGTTGGAATGGCTAGCTTTAGAAAGTTTTTGTGTGGTTTCAGGAAAATATGTTGTTTTAACAATGTAAAAACAGTTCAGACCTCTGGGTTTCCATCATCTGGGTCTCTTGCTACTGCTTAAAAAAAAAGAAATGGAAAGGTACTAAACTGGAAACTAGCATTTTTAGATACAAGTTCAGTTTTTGAAAGTGTGAACACTGTTTTTTTTCTGTGTTGTCTCATCCCAGTTCTTTCTGTATAAGGAAAATGCCAAAATTGTGATGAAAGAAAATCTTCCTTCTCTCAGGAGGTAGTAGTAGCCTTTCTCTTATAGTCGTCAGGGTGTTTTTTGTTACAGTCACTTTTAATCATATCAGTCAAAATGCTTATAACCCCAATGTCATTGCTTTGGTACAGCAGGCTTGCTTACTGCAGGACTTCCAACCCATTTGGCTGATGAAGAAACAGCAAACACTTTAGCCATTTTCTGAGTCAGAAACATCTTTCTCGGGTCTCTTTCCTTCTCTAGTTATGCACAGTGATTCCCACCTTCTTTCTCCCACCCAGCAAAACACGACATAGACCTTTACCTTGAAGTAATTTTAGAATGGAATACTTTTGTGCTTTTCCCAGAAAGTGTCTTGAATTGAGTGCAAGGCACTTGTAGGAAGGTGTTTCTAGAAAGTATTAAGTACATACACTGGAAGATTCTGTGGCTAGCAAATATATTTTAAGTAAAGTGTTTTTGCAATTGTTTTAAAAATGCTTCTTTAAATAAAAAAGTATTTAAAAACAGTTTTACTAAGTAATTGCTTAGTTCTCAAAATTCTGTCGAAACCAAGTTTCCTTAGAATGAGAAACCATAATAGACCACTACCTATTGTTTTGCAATAACTAAAGGTGTGCGTTTTAATTAGAGCTTTTTATTTGCTAATTTTGAAAGAAATACTTTATTCCTAAAGTTTTTTTTTTTTCAGCCACAAGTGTTCAATGGAGCTGAAAGTGACTTTACAGGATTACTGTGGCATATCTATCTAGCCCAAAGGCCAGAGTACCCAGCTGAGTAGGGGGGAAATTGAGGTCACCCCCTTAATCTTCATGGCAAGACTTAAACTGCCACCTTGCTGTACATTACCTTTGTTCTCTTTGTAAGCAAGTCTAAAAGAAAATATGCTGCCTCAGCTGCAACTGGTTAACATCTGCTAGTGTTTGATTATTTTTCAATTTGTAGGACTTTTAAGAAATCCAGAGCCTAATACTTACCTTGAGGTCAGGCAAATAGATATGGAGGACATTGCCTACGGAAGTGTTCCTGAAGAGTAAGGAATATCTAATCAGACCTTTTCATGCTCCCTTCTCTTGCATACTTCCTCCTGTAAAACTACTCCTGTGCCACCCATGCAGGAAAGCTGCTGTTCTTAGAGGGAGGCTATTCTACTTCTGTGGTAGGGAAGTGAGCTAAGTTTACTTTCAATCTTTGTTTTTCACTTCAGAGGGAGCAACAGAGTCAGATATGGAACTGCAAAGTGTTTCTCTAAGTTGACGTCGATTTTAAGTGCCTTATTGCATTTCCCACTGAGATTGCTTTCCCTATGTATATACTTTCCATTCACATTAGTAGAATTTTGTATTCATTCCACCCTCCTTTTACTCTCATTGCAGAAGTTTTATGTGTCTTTCTCCCAGCAAAAAAGTGGCTGTTCAGCAGCCTTTGAGCCTGTCATCTTAGATTTAAAAGGAAAAATTTATTGGCTTGTTTTCTCCTTACTCTTTGGCATTGTCCATATGCAGCTGGCTTCTGCAGATGTTTTCTGAACAGAGCTGGTGACTTTTAAAACCTTGCAAATGTCGGCAGTGTTACAAGTTTCTGCTTTACTCGGAGCTGCAGCACACAAAATACATCTGTCCTTAGTGAGATCTGGCTTCATTCCTTACCTCCTTAAATATAACCTTGAACTCATTGTATGGATATATTTGCTCATAGCAGTAGAGTGAGTAAATGTGTATCTGTTATTGATGTTGGAATGGTCTTTCTAATACAAAAAACACAGTTCAAAATAAGCTGCAAGTTCCATTCACAGACTAAACATATTTTTCTAATTATGTTTGTATACTTTTATACTACATGGATTTGAAGCTGAACTTCTCATTAACTCTTTTTTATTTTTCACCCCTCTCTATCCTTTCACATTATTCCCTGTTGTTTATTTCCTCCCTCAGCTTTCTCCATTTAATTTCTTTCAGTTGAAGAACATTTCTGCATGGAAATGTCTTTCATGTCTCCTTCTTTGTTTTGACTCTGAGAGTTCCCACCTTACATAAAGCACTCTTTCCACACCACATCTATAAAATGACTTACCTTTTGAGCTTTTGAAGGAAAGCATGCTAGAGAAAGAGAAATGCTACTGACAAATACCCTTTATTCTGTTACACCCACTCATTTGTTAGTGGCTGATCAGACTATAGGGAACAAATGTACAGGAGCTGGTATCTACGTAGGCAACCTTGTGTGTATTTCTGACCACTGTAAAGCAAATAGCAGCAAGGGCAGTTTGGTCCTTGACAGAAGTACTTTACTGCCTGCAGTATGCATCCTAAGTGGGCTTTTGAATCCCCAAATCCTAAATGGTGTAAAATCCAAAAAAGCTTTTCTTTTTTTTTTTTTTTTTTTTTTTTTCAAAATAACGAGACTGTTGCTAGTGATGAGAGGTCATACCTCCTAGCATTAGACCAGAAGTGTTATAGCATTGGTGGCCAATTAAAAAAGAAAGTGTAGGAGGGAGCCAGCCTAAAGCTCATTGCTTTCCTTACCTTTGGGATACTAGTATTTGAGCTAGGTTTTATAGAAAAAAAAATGGCATTTCAGATGCTGGCTTGGAAGTGTCCCAGGAAAGAGCCAAGAAACCCCTGATGAAAGTGAATAGAGCCGCAGTGGCTTCAATCTTTGACTCCAATTGTAGAGAAACCAATGCTTCCCTCAAACAGGCTGCCCTGATAAAATAAAAAGGAGAGCATGACATTTGAATTGTTACTAAATGTGTTTAGTTTTTGTCTTGTGGTTTTATCCAGTATGTAACTGCTGCAGGTACCTTTTAAAAAAATTCTTATGAATAAGTACAGTGATGTTTTTCTTGTTTAAGTATTTTCTTATCTAAAAATATACGGTTTTCACAGAGGGGGAGGTATGGAAGGGATAACATGAAATAATCAACAAAAAGGAAGACACAGGTCTGCTTTACATTACTTCAATTTGGGAAACTGGTCCTAAGTGAGTTGCTGCAAGGATACCGTACCTTAATAGTATCAATTGTACTAAGGAGATTGCAGTGTTCCCAGTGTGTGGATTACTCTGCTAGGAATAACTATGTTAGTTTTTCTTGAGCTGTTTCATAGAAGGTCTACCTGATTTGGATTTTATCATTTGTAAAAAGGGTATTTCAAATTACTTTCCTTTCTGCTAGACTCACAGATTTTAAGAGGGTGCTTACAACTACTCTAGGATTTGATATGACAGATATTTATATTTAATGCAGAGCAAAACACAAAATACACTTAACCTTTATTCAGTTGCATTGTAAATGTATTCCACTTCCGTTCAACTGAAGTAAATTATATTAATAACTTGTTATTGTTAAAATGTCAAGAGTATTTTCTTTCTCTTTGAATTATCATTTCTCTGCTCAGGGTATTGGGTTTTGCTTATCGCTCCTGACATGGAAAGGAAGAAATGTAATCTTAAGTGAAATGTTCAGACTTCTTCTGAATAGGTAGGTTATTTCTTTTAGATTAGCTCAAGTAATAGTTACAGAGCTGACATACGGAATGTGGAAGGAGACAGGAGTCAGACAATGCACTGAAACTGAAACTCTCTCGTTTAAAGATACAGTCTCCCTGGGACTAATAGAGTGATGTGCACAACATGTCAGGCATTGCTGTATGTGGCACTTCCTTTTATTTTCACCAAGCTGATTTCAAGCATGTAACTTTTATTTTACTGTGACATTATCACAATAATTTACATTCACCTTGCAGAGTTGAAATATGCTTGTTTGGAGATGAAATCAGAGATGTTCAGGAAGAAAGAAAAGTTACGATAAGGAGTTTTGAATTCCATCCATCTCTTTATCTGATGAAATATATTCCTTATAAAGCACCTGGTTAATGAGATAGACCTTAAATGGTTCTCCCCTCTCACCACTTCAGAAACAGGTCATTCTGACTCCTAAGGGACAGCTATGTTGTGGGAAATATGGTAATTCACTGTCAATCTGGAAAGTAAAGGCTGGGGACTGCATGAGTTTTATAGCTGAGAACTTTCCAACACGGCTTACAATGCAAACAAACAGAAATGTGACGTTAAACAAGGTTGTATCATGTTTATTATTCATAACCAGAAATATATGAGATATTCCTTCTAATGATTTTACTCCAGAAAGCCAAAACAAATTCAAATTGATGTCTGTATGCTTCAAAGATGGATGAAATGCTTCATTGTAAATTAGAGCCCTTTATTCCAGCTTCATAAATAATAGTACTGCTTTATATTCCATCTACAAGGAAAATCTGTCTACAAGGCTGGCAAAGCTTTCCTTCCTGTTCTGAAGTGAAAAAACCTTACTTGGCTCAAGCCAAGATATGTGTATTTTTACATCCTTGTTTTCAAATTCACTACTGCTTTCCACTAGCAAGTATCAATGCATTTATAAAAATGTTGGTGAAGTAGCAATGTTCTTGGTAACATAATGATCCTTATTTCTGTGCATTTTTCTTTAAAATTAAACACTGAGGCTCACTAGTGTTAGTAACAGTATTTTTTTCCAGATGGAGTATTTTATTTTACAAATAAAGGGAATGTAAAACTAGATCTTACAATGGTGTCAAATGTTTTCACAAGAAGATATCCTGTCTAAAAGAAGTCTCCATATAGTTTAACACTACTGATGTGATTTATTTAATTACTTTAAATCTGAGCAAATGTTGTTCTGTCCAATGTCAATCTTAGCTTTTCTAAGATCTCATAATATCAAGATTTAAAACTGTAGCTATGAATACCGTTGAGGGGAGGGGAAAGTAACACTCAAACCTCATCCTGTCCTACCCAAACAAACAAAGAAAGCAAACAAAAAAGTATTTTATTTTAAAATCATTGTCATGTATTATTCCACTGCAGACAAAGAGGTTAGAATAAAGCTTGGGTCTGAATATTGCTCAGTCTGTGTGAAGTTCTGAGGGTAATCTCATCTGTGATCTTCAAGGTGTGCTTCCTATTTCTTTAACAGAAATGCTAAAATATGAAATTAATTTATGCTGGGGAAATTTTCTGCTGGGCATCTGACATTTGGAAATTACACAGGATTACTGAGGAATGGAGAACATATTACAGAGAGATATAGTTTTAAATTATTATCTGTTTTCAAGATTTTTTAAAGTCTACTCAAGATTTCTCTCCCTACCCAGCCCAAATAAAGGAAAGAACTGAATATATTTTGAAAAGCTTCATTCTTAGTGTGACTGGAAGGGCTATTAAGAAGTATTTTGCCAGTACTTAACCTCTCTTGCAGAGAGTAATTATTCTTCATTACATATATCTGGATGAGAAAGCAAGTGGAAACAGCAAATGGTTCCATCACGTTGTCCTGTAATACTTAAGCTACCTACAGTTCCTCCCCTTAGTTGTGAGCCAGTTTGATCTGACAAATTATTGTTCTTTGTGTCAAGAGGGCCAAGAGATCATTAAGGGTATATTTATACTGTGTTTAAATCCTCTTTATAATGGCGTACTTTGAAGTTAAGGATTGTTAATCGGTTGGGGTTATTTTCTAAGAGCAAGTGCTTCCATGAATATAAAGACAAAAAAACTTGTACTCCTTTTTTTTTTTTTTTTTTATTTTTTTTTTATTTATTTAATAGGAGCAGCATTTTTTTACCTTAAAAAGAAAAAGAATGGAAAAAAAAAGTGATGTATTCATAAGATGGCTTTGTAAATAAAAAAGGTTCCATCTACTAGATATTTGTAAGATTTATCCTTTTTTAATCTTCTTTTTTAATGTCTTGGAAAAAACAATTTGCTTGTGAGATGGAGCTGCTGGAGGAAAATTTTTCTTCAAACTCACATAAAATGTCTTAGTGAGTAGTTAGACACCTCAAAAAAACTATAATTTTGCTTTGTAAAAATTTATGTGTTTTGTAGAAATCAGTTTTGGAATGAACTGCTGCCTAGGACATTTCACATACTAAGTAGTAAAGAATTGAGGTCCTGGATTTATTTAATGCAACTGCTTGAGTGGAAAGTCTTGTGGATTATATATGGGGCCAAGAGCCATAAAACCTTGGACTCTGGTCCCCTTTTTGATGCTGAGTGTCCTTAATAATTTTTTGCACTTACATAGCACTTGGCAAACATTATTAATTTAAGCTTCACAGAGCCTCTGTGAGATACAGAGGTGTAATTATCTCACTTTTTCAAGTGGGAGAATTGAGACTCACAGAGGTTATGCTCTGCAATAAAACAAGTTCAGAAAGAGGGTGGGAACTCAGGTCACTTGGCACTTAGTTCTGCTCCTGTTCTACTGTAGCACTGCATAAAGCCTCAGCTCCTTAGCCTGGCACACGGGGTTAATGCTGCTGTCCAGTCTGTACTTGTTCATGCTGAACTGTGTGCCAGGGATATAAGGGAGAAACTCATCTGTGGCATCTGTCTTCTGTGGAAGTTACCACTGGCCTTTAAATACTGTCCTGGGTTTGGTAGCAGGGGAGGGGGCTACAGTGGTGGCCCCCTGTGTGAAGCCTCTCGAAGCTCCCCCAGCTCCAAGTCAGCTCCACCTCTGCACCAAAACTGAACCAATCAGCTGCACCTCTGCGATAACGTATTCAAGAAGGGATGTGGTGAGGAGCAGTTGGAATTCTGAGGACTAATTGTGGCAGCTGCATGAACACTAAGGTCAGTGGAGGAACAGAAGAAGAAAAGAGGGGAAGGTGTGCCAGAGCAAAGACACCCCACCCTGTATCCTGTGGTGAGATGGCAGGGTGGCCCCCCCCTGCCACCCATGAAGATCTACGGTGGAGCAGACATTGATTTATGGCCTGTGAAGGGCCTGTCATGGACAGCCGAGGTGATTGTGCCCAAAGAAGGCCAGAATCTTGTGGCAAAAGTATCTTCACTGTTGTAGTTCAGTGCCGGGAGGATTGCAGCATGCAGGGGTGTCCCACACCAGAGCAGCTTGGGAAGGGCTGCAGCTGTGGGAGGGACTCCAGTTGGAGAAAGTTGGTGTCCCACGCTGCAGCAGTGTGGGGAATGCTGCGGCCTGTGGGAGGGACTCGTTGGAGAAAGTTTGTGGAGGACTGTCTCCTGTGAGAGGGGGACCACGATGGAGCAGGGCGAACAAGTTCCAGAAGCTCCCCCCACCGAAGATGGAGAAAGCAGAAGCATTGACTGCACCCCCCATTCCCTGCCCCTGCTCCACTGGGGGAGGAGGTAGAGATATCGGGAGCAGAGCTGAGCCTGGGAAGAAGGGAGGGGTGGGGGGAAGGTGTTCTCAAGATGTGGCAATGCTTCTCACTGACCTACTCTGTTAAATGTTTTAGTGTCTGTAATAAATGTATGTTTCTTTTTCTTCCCCTAACGAGTCTGCCTTTTGCCCATGACCATAATGGGTGATTTGCCCCTCCTAGTTCTATCTCAAATCCTAAGCCTGGCTTTTTTCTCCCTTCTCAGCATAGGGAGGGAAGGCATGAGCAAGCGGCTGTGTGGTGCTCAGTTGCCCTCTGGGCTCAAACCATGACAAATACTTAGGAAATCCCATGTATTAAAAAATGGGGAAGTCCAACCCAGTATAAAGTAATGGAATGATATCTTATTTTAATAGACATTGAAACCCTAAGAGAGGTTACCACAAATACAGTTGAGGAGGTTGCAGAGCAGGGCACTAGACTGACTCTACACAAGAAGGACTTGAGGCTCTGTTGTTTACTCTTTGTAGGAGTCTGAGGCAGATACTTGTCCTTTTTGAGCCTCAGATTTCTCCTTACATGTTCTTAGTTTACTTCTCAAATATTCAGTGCTACTAAAACATGGGAGCCAAGCCTAGGAAATCCTGGATTCTAGTGTGGCATTTCATGGTTTTTGGATTAATCTGAGTGAATTTCTTGTGCAGAAGCTTCTTCCTAACTAAGTCTTTCAGTTGCTTTCTTTCTGTTCCTGAT
This sequence comes from Tyto alba, assembly GCF_018691265.1. Lineage (NCBI taxonomy): Eukaryota > Metazoa > Chordata > Aves > Strigiformes > Tytonidae > Tyto > Tyto alba. Next base: position 22,517,624 of record NW_024881275.1, on the reverse strand, counting down.
AAGTGCCAAGCTTCTGGAATCAGAAGACAAGGTGATACGATGTGACTGTGCAACCAGTTTTTATTGCCAGCATCTCCCCTGGCCATTGGGTGGGTGGACAGTGTTCAGAAGGGGCAATATCTGTCCCTTCTCTGAGTTTACCGACTCAAGTTTTCCATTCTTGCACTTGGTTCAAAAGCACTGTGGAGCACAAAGAAAGAAGCAACTTTAACTTACCTTTCTGACAGGTCCTGAGTGCCAGCTATAGAGCAGGTGTAATGGTATCTCTAATTTATACTGAGCTGCACCAGTCTGGTGAAGTGCCCAGAGTACAGTATGTTAAAGTTATGTGTCTTTTCCTCCCAGCCTATGTGAATTGCCTCTGGACCATGGTCCCTTTCCAAGATCTTCAAACAGCCCTTTGCTTTCTACGAAGAAACGGAGTGATACCAAAGCACGCTATTGCTTTGCAGGATTCAATAATGCACTTGTATTTTTTTTTCTGTAGTTTTGTTTTGTTTTGTTTTGGTTTTCTGTAGCTTTTTTTTTTTTTTTTTTTTTTTTAATTAACAGTATTTCCTTCTCAAATAGTTTTCCTTGCTATGCATCTCAGCATTTTTTATATGTCACTTATTCATAAAATTTTTTGATGCAGTGAATTATCTTTTATGCAAGTTGTTTTCCTTTGTATTTTTCAAAACCTGGTGTTCTCTCAGTTTTCCAGTAAATTATTATTTTCTCTGTATTACATTACATGTTGTAATTGCTTTGTTATCTATAAAAGAAAGGTAGGCTCAGTTTACTCCTTTCATCACTGCCAGAACCTCAGTGAATGAACTGTAGTTCTTCTCATTACCATAGCTTTGTTCTGCTCTGTTTTAATGATAATTGCCCTTGTCATCTTGTAATGTTAGCTGTGAAACCTTGTGGTTAAAAACAGAGAGAAAGTAAAAGGTGGTGGTAGGGAGAGATTAATTAGGCAGAATATTTTGCAAAATGAGTTGATAAAGAAATGTTTGTATTTCACATCATTAAATAACTGAGTTGGAATTGATTATGTAAACACAGAAGCACACATGGAGGAAAGGCTAAGCTGCTTTGCTGCGACAGTTACAGTAAGAGAATCGCTGGGACAGTTTGCATTCTTTACTCCTGGTGTAATTTTTATCAAGTTAAGACAAATTAAAATGTCCATGTGCCTGCCTTTAAATATTTATTCTTTGCTCTCTGGAGTGCTTTGTCTTTCTTCCTTGCTCCAGCCTATTGTCATTGATGCTTTTACCATTACCAGCTTATCTTTTGTAAGGCAGTTATACCATTTTTTAAAACCATGTTTTTATGAGCCTCTTTTCCAAAGGAGTGAAAAAAAAGTGTTTTGCTCAGAGCAACCAAATAAGTACACATGACTGAAATTAAGCACTATGTTATGTTACTGGGGCCTTACTAATGCTGTCAAAAGCAGCTTCTGGGATCTTGTGGTCACCTAATTTTGGTCAGGACAGATAGCATTTGAAATATAATTCCTGATTCTGCAAGGAAAAAGTGTGGAGTGACCCAATGAAGATGCAATTAATAAAAAGTAATTAAAAAAGATAATTTTCTATTTGGATATGTACACATTGTTTCCTGAATTCTGTAATGCTTAGACAAGCTGCTATTTTGCATCATCTTCTCCAGAAAACAAACTGCCCCTCATTCAACATTACTTGTGTCTTGGGAGTCTTTCAAAGGAAACTGAAGCTTCATCAAGGCCTGGAAGTTTATACTGAAGACTGTTTATTTTAGGGGAATTTGGAAGATAGACTTAACATGTTGTCAAGACAACTGAGATTATGAGGTGAAAATGAAAGATATTGTTACTGTAGAACAGAACCAGTAATGGGGGAGTTCCAATGCAGTGCAGTCAGTCCTGGAAAATGCCTGAGACAGCAGCAGGAGAGCTAGTTCCAGGGCCAGTGGATGTGTGTTGCTCTGGTCCTGTGTCTCTCATTAGCTTTGTGGTGGGGCTACTCTGTGTTTGAGACAGAACACTGCATTTTAACATGTAGATGTACATTCTCCTTGGCAATTTTTAATAAAACACAGCCGCATGTGTTTTTTAGGACATCTGATGACTGAAGTCTAGTTCTCATTACAACACCTATATATGTACTGGAATTGGTATAGAAGCCTAGTGTGAACACAACTGCAGAGCAAATGTAAAGGTCATCTGTTCTTGGAGGGCCAGGACATAGCAACAGATTTTCAGAAGACTCATAAGACGCCTTTGGTAGAGCATGGGAATGTGCTTTTGAAGATTTAAAAATTCTAGTGACTGTAGACATAGTCCTATCTCCTAAGGATGTTTCCAAGCCTACATCCATTACAGCAGAGAGCAGCATCTGCTGTCACAACAGGGTGCTTGCTCAGTTCATATGGAGAGGCGTGGAAACGCACAGCATATTGTTTCAGCTTGCTCCTCCAACAGAAGGTATGCTCAAATGGAGAGAAATAGTTGGTGATTGTATTTGTCTGTTGAATCTTGGAAATTACATATTCATTATGTATCATTCAACACCACAAAAAAAATGAAGCTGTAATGTCAACCCATTGATTTGGGAGGCTGTTTATGTGCCTGGTATAAAATGTGGGAGAGGAAGGAAAGCACTCATTACTGGTACACAACTGCAAACTGTATTTGGGTGTTTTGGAGTTCTGGGGTCTGGCCTGTGACCTCTTTACCATGAATAAGATGAATACATCCCAGAGTCTTCATAATTTTAAAAGGCCCATTGGTTAGATAGACAAAGTCCAACAAAATCACAGATATGAGAATGGACACTAGCCATTATAATTTTTCTGAATGGGTATATCAATTGTAACTCCCTGTTTCACAAGGACACATTTGATGTCAAATATATATTAAAAATATTATGAATTAAATTGGAGCACTTGATCCTTTTTAAAAAAAATACACAAAACCCTTACAAAGATAGGTGAAAATATTGAAAAAGTCAAATAGTTTCTCTGTATATAAGTATACTTTAAAGTCCAATATGTCTACAACTAACTTACATACCCACTGATGAAGGAAGTGTTTTCTTCAGCTGCTTCTAAAAGCAATTGAGTTGTTTCTAATAGCCAATATACCCAGGTATTGGCCACAGCAAATATAAATGATGCAACTGAGAAGCATTTGATGCCTGTTAATTAGGCTTGTAGAGGCGGACTAGATGCAGCCCTATGTGTCTGCTCATAATCTGTCAGAAACAGGCTAACAGTATTCTCTCTGCAGATGGAGTTCACATCAAGTTAACGGTGTTTGTCTTTCTCTACATTTTTATTTACTCAGTCTGCTTCAGTTCTTTGGCAGTTGCTAAAGAGCGGTTGGAAATGTTGACCCAATACTCATATTATAGCTTGTTTTCTTTTTTTCTGTGTTTAAACATTACATCTCAATTCTGTGGTGTGTTGTTTTTTTTTGTTTTTTTTTTTTTTTTTTTTTTTTTTTTTTCAGAGGTAAGTGGTTTTCCTGTAGGAATCATTATATTCAGTAGGAATTTCTCATGCACATCAGCATTTGATGGACCATTACCAGAATGTGTTTGTGCATGGAGTCTATTGGATGTTTATGACAGGACAGATTTTATCTTCATATGATTTAACTTAAAGTGTGTTTCCTCCCTTGCTCTTTTATTTCCATCAGATAACTATTTTTCTCCATGAACATTACTTTTTCACTACTATGCGTTTATTTTAAAAAGACAAAAAAAAAGACATAGTTTATTCATATTTAAAGTGAAGAAATTATGAAGATCAATGACACAGGAATGAAATCTGGCCCAATCTCTCTGTTTTTACTAGTAGTCTATGTGATTTATGTAATTGTTCCCTATTAATAGCTATCTCCTAGAAGAAACACCTGCCTGTAGGGGTATTTTCTAATGTTATATGTAGTGTCTTCTTCAATATTGCTGTAAAAGTAAATGAGCATATCTGTCTTCTCTTTTTGGTCCCCTTTAAAAGCCCAATTGTTATTTGAGAGACAAAGTCTAATTATCACATAGTTTCTCTTGAAGCATCTAAGTATACCAGTGTAAAAGTATAAGAAGCAGTCACCTGACCCATAGGGGATCAGTCCTAGCTGTGCTATTGTAGCAACAGGTTTGAAACTCTTGAGAAAAGGTGAGGTATAAGTTGTAACAAATTGTTCAGCTTGATAATGTAACAATTAGTGGGAAAGAATTTCAATCACAGTTTGAACCAGAAATCTTTCTTACTTCCAATCAAGTAAGTAGCCTGTCACCATCAAGCAAAAGCATGATCAAATAACTTATTAATTCTCTGAGGTGGCAAATATACTCAAGAAAAGCTCTGCTCAGTCTGAGCATAAATGATATTGTTGATAGCTGAAATGTCAGAAGAAGATGAAATATTAGAAAAAGCCCTATATTAAAAATACAAGTCTGCGAAAAACACAACCATCTACAGTTGTTAGAGGTGTGAGAATGCAAGAGCAGATAATTCTGCTGAGAAAAGATGCTGTAGTTCTGTTATCATCAGCCAATAATTTATTTCTACCAAAGCTTTCTTTTTTTTGCTCTTTAAAGTTCCCATATTTATTTTCATGTGGTTACTGTAGATCTTTAATGTTTTTATGATTTTTGTGGTCTTGTTGATGGTGGAAAACACTTCTAAATTTACTTGGATGTGATTGCTTTTGTGTTTTAGGATGTTTTTCTTTATTCATTATTTGCAATATCCTTTTTAAATGCCCTTCTATTTTTCATCTGTGATTTGATCTTAACTATAGCCTGTTTGTTCCTTCAAGTCATCAAAGATATTTGAATATGTGATGCAGCATAAATATGTAGCAGTATGGTCTCTTGCCACATAGTTTTAATTTAATGCCATTAATTTTGCATAAGTCTACTTCTATGGCACTGCTTATATTGCATACTTGTGTTATCTTGTAGCTTTCATTTTGAATATAGCTGCACCCAGATCATTAACATTTAAGCTTATTTTTTAATATTGTTTGAAAATATTTTCACTAGATGGCTATTTTTTACAACCTAGGGAGAAAATGTACTTCCGTCTTCAGCTTTATAGGAGAGCATTTTGAGTTGCTATCATTTAGATGTTAATTTTCCCTCCTCTCTCAAGGACTTAGTATTTTAAAGAAACACTTCAGCTTTTGCACTGAAATAAATTCCTTCGTGCTTATCTCTGTGCTGTGCAGGAGTTCTTGATGCTTTTGCTTGATATTCTGAAGAGACATCTAATGTATTCTCATGAGTCTTTTTACTGATTATAAAAGTAATACTGTCAGGCAAGAGTGTTTTAGTTTTAAATTTATGCAAATAACTCTGTACATAAGTTAGAAGTTCCTTCCCTGATGCCTACTTACTACCCATAATGTCTTCCAAAGGACTAGGCACATTGCAGCTGTATTTTTAAGTCTAGAACTATTAAAGAAAAATAGCTTTATTGGTGAACAAAGCCATGGATGTCTAATGCTCAGAAAATGAAAACTATTTGTAAATCTGTTGAGAGAGAAAAGAAAAAAACTAAGATGAGCAGGTTTTAATTTTATATCTAAATGAATTCATTGATAAAATGTGGGTTTAAGAAAAGGTGGGAAAGAGGAATTACTCTAATACTTAGGATAGGGAGTATGCTCTGTCTTTTCTACAGTGGTATCCTGGAAATATTTCTGAAAACACTGGGGAAAGGGTATTCCAGATTGTAGATTATTTGCTAAATCCAGCATCAATATCCAAGAAATTATCTGCTAGGAAGCTATTGTGAGAGGTATTTTCTTAACCAGAGCAACAGAAAGAACCACTCATAGTAATTTCTGCACTCTTAGTTCAATGTTCATCACAAAAAAAAGGCATCTTTACTAATATGTAGTGCTTCATTCATCTGAGTGAGACAGCAAAATCAATAAAATTCTGGCTGCAAAATTGAATAAAACAACTGAAATCTGTACTAGCTATTACTAATCACTTTAAATATCTAGAGACCTCAGTGTCTGGAATTACTGAAAAATTTGGCAGGTCTCTTCTAAAATCTGCACATAAAATCTGTCTCTGATGGGAAGAATTGGAGAGATTTCTAAAGCTCTTGGAAAGGTTAAACAAAAGGGTATGTATGTGGTTTTATGCTGTTATGTCTACCTCAACAATTGATTCTTCTGTGAAATTATTTGTCCCTTGAAGTCCTTTGGCCTTGCTGACCTTCAAGTAGTAAAATATTGTCTTCACCGTCTTCTCATGGTTGTAATTTGAATATTAATAACACGTATAAGTCAGGTAATTTTGTTTGCTCTCTTAAGTAAATGCTACATTCTTCAGCTGTTCCTCAGTTGGGTAAGGATGTTATATTCCAAGGTTCTGCTGCTTCACAGTAGTAGTAAAAGTGACATAAAGTCACTGACAAAGGGCTTGGCTGAGAGGCTCGGATGATTTTGAGGAGACTAATGATTCTGTAACTTTCATAACTTAGGTGTGGGAAGATTTTAATAATTTTGCTCTGACTCTCAGTATTGTTTTCTTTTTACAGAATGAAATACAGTAACACAGTTTTTTAAGGAAAAGGCCTTCTCATATAGCACATAGTGATGATATTATTCATACATCATATATAGATGTCACTAGCTACACTGAGTGAAACAGAGCTTGGATATGTGGATGTGACCTGACAAATTTGTGTCAGAAGCGATGGGGATTGCTGAGAAAATTCAGAGTGGTTGGGAAGGTTTTTTTCTGCTTAGTTTCAATTGCAATTTCATATGTATCAATATGTTCCCACAGATTTCAGCAAACCACTTTTTAATGATGCAATAATATTAATTTGAACAATGTCTAACTTGATTGATTTTTAAGTTGGCAGCTTCATCTGCAACATTCTTGTATATCTTTTTATCCTCCTTTTCACTGCCTTTTGTGGTGTTATCAATGTCATGGTAGCATTTTTCCTTTTGCTGTGTGTATACAGCTCCCACCTGGTTAGGTAAATTGGTGGCAAGGTGTAAGCACTATAGCTAAATGTGTGTCAAGAAATGCTGTTCTGTTACTGTGATCTTCCTACCACTTGTACTCTTTTTCATGTATGTTTTATCTTATGTTAGCCTTGCCTTTCACATTTGTGTTTTTTTGTATTTATACCTGTGAATTTATTTACATGTGTTGGTACACACTGGGGCTTTAGCCTGACTTGAAGAATAGTAGTTCTGAGTGTTTCAGAAAAAGATTGCTATGTTAAAATAATGTATTAATATAATAATTCATTATATGTACATAAAGGTATATAAATTCTGGTTCTGTTTTCATTTTATCCCACATATACTGTAGTTTGAGAGTGAATATTTGGTAAAATAGAAGGTTTCTGATGAAGGAGAAAGGTTTTTCAGGAAAATATTCTGGAAAATATCAATTAAGTTTCTTGAAGAATACAGAAGTTTAGACTAAAAAGACAATGACAAAATCATCTCCTATTGGAAAAAACATTTGTGTTTTTTAATGTGATGGTTTGTGTTAGTAAATTGTGTAAAGGGGTGAAGGGGAGCAGACAGACAGACAGATAGATTAAAACAAGAATTACATGGAAAGAGAAAGGATATGAATGTCACAGTAAGGAAGAATTTTCACGAAGGTGATGTGAACAGCTCTTCTTTTTGTCCAGTAGCCTACTCTAGGTCTGGACATAAAAGACATAGGTTCAAATAACTTATTTGTGTGAGGCAGTTCAAATTTATATCCCTCTCCTTAAAACTCATTGCAGAGTATTGAGGAGCACAGTAGTTACCTTCCCAGTGACTTAAAAGTATAAATGGACCCATATCAGAGGGACTTCCTGAGGGGTGGGAGACTTCAAATGCACTCTCTACCTGACTGAGTAGGGGCAGCAACCCCTGTGTCCCGCTTTATTGGGAAATAGGAAGGAAATATATTCCTTCTTCCCCATAATTTCCAAGCTCTGGTTCTGAATATATTTTGCTAAGACAAAATGAGGAAGACAAAAATGATGAAAAGATTATGCTCTTTGAGGTGAAGATTCAAAGCAGATGCTCTGTAACAGGAACAGGAATCAATGGAAGGCTTGTAGAAAAGCTTTACTACAGGAACTTGCCATTTATATCCACTCAGCCCCAGGCCTAGCTCTTACTGTGTTTTTCCAGGAGTTGAGATAATGGTGACTCTGTGAAATGCTGCATATGAAGCAGCTTCAGTTTCAATAAATGTATTTAAAACTGTTAGGCATATATTATTTTTATATCTCCTGGTAGAAGCATGTAGGAAAATTAGGACAGATGGACTCTGGGTTTATTCTATCTGTAGACTGCAGTAGGTCATCCAGAGTGCAGGGGAAACGTGTCCAAGCAAACTTGCACTCAGAAAGATGAACATCTACTGACAAAATCATTGCACAGATTTGTAAATGTGATCATTGTGCTGCTGAATGACGTTTCTTTCTTTCCCCTTTTCTCATTTTCACTCAGACCTTAAAGCCTCTGCTCTATTACTTTTATTTTTATGTTGACTTTTGAACTTTGAAGGATTTTCTTGAAAAAATGCTGCCTGAGGAGGAAGAGATCAGATAACTAGCAGACCATTTGAGAAGCAGCAGTGGGAGGGAGTATAAGTCATTGCTTTGTAGCTCCCTTATAAATGGCAATGTGTTTTATTCTTCAAGAAGAAAAATACAGAAGATCTGGACTTGCATGCATGCATGAAATGACAAGGAGGAGGAGATCTGTGCTACATTTTTGCCACCAATCCACTGTAACTGATGGAAGAAAAGGAGCTCAGGGCCAGTGATTTAAAAATCAATGGCCAAACATCTGATAAGAGATGCAGTCTTCTCTTGGTTCCTCACTATTCCTGTTAACACTTCTTTTTTTTTCCTGACCAGTAGATCTTAAGTATCAATTACTTTTTATTTTAAGCAGACTGATAAAATGTTTTGCTAGTAACAAATCTGTTGGACAATAGCCTTTTCACTGGATTTGTTCAAACAAAGGTATTGCCTAGTATGTTTATCTCAATTTCTTTTTAATTTTTTTGCTGAGTCAAAGAAAAAATGCTGTTCCTCCCAACAGGTGTTCTCTTTCCAGTTTTCTTGCTAAAAGCTATGCTAGCTCTTGATTCCCATCTGCCATCAGTATCAGTATGGAAATAACAGTTACATGCCTGTATCATTTCAGTCTGAGTGCAGTTCTTCTGCCTCAGTTTGACATGAAGTCTGCAAGACACTGGATGAAAGATAAAGCATTAATGGTTCATGGAAGTATAGGGGGAAAAATTATGCCTTAACATCACTGTGATTGTGTGCTCTAGCTGGACATGCATTTGGAAGGTTTCTACAAAAATGCTAGAAGAGCTAGATCCAAGGTTTTTTAACTTGCAAGTAGTTATTTTTTTACAGTTACAAAGGGGTACAACTACTGATATGACCTTCTACATATTCTAGTTATAACTGCTAGTTGTTTGATCTAGACAGTTTTGAATGCAATATAGAAATGACTTCTCACCTTTGTTTTACCCATCAATCTTTTTAAATTTATTTGAGAATTTAATTTATACTTGTACTTTGGAGATGCTTGTCTTATAAAGTTTGTCACTGGATAAGAGTATTGCAGAATTTGTTTGAGCTATTGTCAGTGTTCCTTTTTCTGATGGTTGATGGCAATATATTGGAAAGAATTAATGTTGAAGGTAAAGACAAAAGATGTTCTAAAATGCTGCTTTTTATACATATAGAAGAATTTCTGTTAAGAATAACGATATCCTCTTATGTTCCAGACATGTGTGTGGCAGTTTTAGAGTTTTTTGTTTTTTTTTTTTTTTTTTTTTTTAATTAAAAAATAATTATCTACATGAATGACTGTTCTGGCTAGCAGAAGTGGTTGTCAGTGTTAGGGAAAGTGTTCCAAATTTTGAAGAGGCAGTGTATTTTATTTTGGAAGGTTAAAGTCATTAACTGTAAGTCTTTTTCAAATGATCCCATTTGAAGAACTGCCAAAATGTAAAGAAGCATATGTTCATATGAATGAGGAAACTGGAAGATAAAAGTGTATGATGTACATGCTCTGCAGGATTTAAAATAGGATATGAGGGAATATTAGAGCATGGAGTTTAACATGAAATATGCCTTAAGGCAGATACAGAGATTAACAGAAGTCACGTGATTTTTTTCACCTGCAAAATCCCTTCATATGAATTGATATTGCCCTTTATTGTTGTTTTTTATCATACTTAATAATAGGAAAATGATGTGAAAATGACATCCTGACCTGTCTAGCCTTTTTATGGAGAGAATTAAAACAACTCCATCTGTTCTGGTTTTTGGGGCTATTTTGCATTTAAAGAAGATGTTAACGTGGGGAATCTGGGATAGAGGTGTATTCATGGCTGTGGAGTGACTGTGAAAGTGATTATATATTAAGGTCCGTTCATAAAAATGTATCTCCAAACACTTTGATGGGTTATAATCTGAAAACAAACATTTAATGGAGATACTAAGGATACTCTGGTGTCAGAGTTAAACCTGGTCAGGACTTTTTTTATCCTACTGCTCCCGCTCTGGTTTAAATTTCCTGCCCATTGCTCCAATCTTGGGTTGTCAAGAACAGCCATCTCAACTTCCTTTTTTCTAACATTTTTCACTTCTGTTATGCTTGTGTCACAGACTGTGGTGCAGTACGCAGGTCCCAGCTGGGCAGCTTAGAACCAGCTCAAAATCTAACTGCAGCCATGTGGAGATCTGTCGGCTCATTTACTCAGTGAGTCCATTTTTATGCTATGTTGTATAGAATAGAAACATGTATTACTAATATTTTTCAGCTTCCTCCCCTGAGTCTTTCTGGAGAAGCAGTATAAACTGGCTATTCTTCAGGCCAGACAATGACTTTGGCATATCCATTATTAGCCCAAGCACAGATATTAATTAAGGTGTCTGTTGTTGTCTTACATCTGGTTGGAAGTATTGAACTCCATGTCAGTCTTTCAGTTCACTAGTGGATTTGCAGAGGAAAGAGGGAGTTCTGCTCCACTGAGATGTGAGAGGCTGTTAAGGAAACTAGAAAATTGAATGGCTGCATTGCAAACCAACCCCAGATGTTACCGTGTTCTCACGTAGCTTTTAAAATAGTAATAAGAGACAGTGCAAGAATCAGTGGATAGAATTGGTGTGCATTCTCATTCTTGAATGTTTTTCCTCTTGTTAATAGTATGTATTTAGACTCTCCAGTTGCTTCTATGCTCATCATGTGTAGACATAAGATAATGTTCCTTAAAATTGATTTAATTGATTTATTCAGAGGTCATGTAATACTCAGGAATGCATGTCAAAGTAACACACATGATAAAGTGGCTTAAAGACTCATTTATGGACTTAAAATAACACATTAATACATCTTCATGCAAATCAAACTGGACCTATTTTTTTTTTCCCCAAACAGATACATATCTGAGTAACCATAAAAGGTGGTATTTCCTGAGATCAGGTGGTATTTCATCCTGGTGTGCTCTCTCTGTGAATCATTGCATGTGCCCTGAATGGCTTTGTTAAGAGTTGGATGGCAGCTATAGCTCAGCTTTTTCCTATATTTTTTAGCGCCAGTCTACTCATGGGCAATCATTTTCTGGGATTGCAGTCTCCAGTACAGGAAAATAAATTATATAGACGATGCAGTGCTTCAGCCAACTCACATCTCTGTTTCAGCTGAGATGCAGAATTTATGCAAAGTGCCAAAAATTTGTATCCAGCAATATGTGGTAATTTTTATCACTGATCTGTTTGATGCAAAGATGAATCATTTGCTGCACAGTGGTCCAGGCAAACAAAAATCAGTGACGTTTGATTTCTAGCAGAAATGAAGGAGATTATAATTCAACTGTCATTTCTTAAGCATCTGTTAAGTATCCCACAAATAACGAATGTACCTGTGCTTCACAAATATCAGTTCATACAAGAGAAATATAAGATTTGATGACTGGTGTAAATACTTTGCCTTTATTTTTCTGACCAGTGAATGAGACCTTGCCCATACGCCCATTATTTCATCGTTGGGCATCAACATTACTTAGACATCTTTGTTGTCTTGCTGCCAAATATTGATTTTACCTAAACAAGGGAGTTGTTCAATAATAAATAAGTGCAGTTAAGTGTATTGCTGTGTGTATATATATGCCTTTCTCAACACTAAGATTGACAAGTGGCACAAATATAATTTTCAAAATCTATCCTTACATAGATGGCAATTTGGAAGTGTTAAAATTAAAAGTATGATCTTATTTCAGAGAAGGCTGTAATTTACTTTGTACGTGCAAATACTGAAATATCTAAAATATTTACTGTCATTTTTAATTATTTCTGTCTTAGAATCATGGAATCATAGAGCAGTTTGCGTTGGAAGGGACCTTTAAAGGTCATCTAGTCCAAACCACCCTACAATGAGCAGGGACACCTTCTACTAGATCAGGCTCAAAGCCCAATCCAACCTGTCCTTGAATGTTTCCAGGGATGGGGCATCTACCACCTCTCTGGGCAACCTGATTCAGTGTTTCACAACCCTCACTGTAAAAAAAGTCTTCCTTATATCCAGTCTGAATCTACCTTCTTTTAGTTTAAAACCATTACCACTTGTCCTATCACAACAAGCCCTGCTAAAATGTTTGTCCCCAACTTTCTTACAAGCCCCCTTTAAGTACCAGAAGGCTGCTATAGAGTCTCCCAAGAGCCTTCTCCAGGCTGAACAACCCCAAGTCTTTCAGCCTTTCTTCACAGGAGAAATGTTCCATCCCTCTGATAATTTTTGTGTCTCTCCTCTGGACCCATCTTCAGTCAAGTGTCTTCAGTCACTTGAATTTGTTCTGTCATTTCTCTATATATTTAGTTTATTTTTTTGTCCTTGGTTAATTTGATAATCAGAATTTTAAATAGGCTAAATATACCTTGTGCATTGGTCTCTTTTAGTATAGGACAACTGTGGGTTTTCACCTTCTTGGAAATGAGGTCATGAGAGTTTCAAATGCAAGTGTTCTGGAATTTGATGTTTTTACATCCTATGTGATAAGACAAATACATCCAGCTAGCAATATTTGACAAATAGCTGGGCTGATTTATGAAGTGAACATTCAGTGGAGAAAAACAATTTAATTCAGGTGTTAATTTTGTCTAAATACTCCAAGTCTGGGAAAAGTCTGGGAATGCTTCCCAAACTAGCTTGCCTATATACATACCTGCAGTTTAGATTTCTCTTTTCGTCTTCCAGCTCATTCAGATCTGGTAGTTTAGCACGTTTTTGTGGAAACTCTCTGAAGATGTGAGTTTTCCGATATACAGATCTATACCTATTCTGTGGTGCTAGAAGTGTAGTCAATAAAGGTATATATTTTAACCTAATCTTCCTGTAGCTGTATTTTAAAAACAAAAGAAATATTTATGTGAAAAAAATAGGTCGAACAAGATAAATCTTTTCATGCTTGCATTTCAGCCTCCAAACATTTGGATTTGGGTCATGATCTGTTGAGCAGACAATATCTTTCACTTAAAAGTGCACCACTGTTGTTAGTACACCAATTTTGCCTGCCCAGTCCTCCCAGATTTCTTGTCTATTTGACCTAGTTTAACATCTGAGACTTTTTCACTGTCCAAACATGAAAATTTGGACTATATTACCCAGTTCACTTCGCTCTATTCCTACCCTTGTTTTTGGCCACTAAATGATAGATTTGGCATTTGTATACAACCAGGAAGCTTTTATATTCTTTTTCTATGTAAAGTCTTTACCCTTGCTATTGGTAGTATTGCTGGTTTTCAAGATGCATACATCTGTCCTCTGGGACTGGGCTTAGACTTTGGGCTACTAAACAGCTGTCAAATGACAATTGTATCACTCAGCAAATCTTTTCTACAGACAGACCTTTAAAAAAAATAAGAAAGTCTCGGTCCTTGAAATTCAATTTCCAATACAGTAAGACTGTCCCATAAATACCAATCATGTGTAATCTTGTTTTAGTTACAGATATTTCCACAACTGTAGAGCATTTATAGCAAGAAAAATGCCTTTTAACCAACCTAATTGAATTGAGGCAGTGTGGTACTGTGAATTGCTGGAAAACAGAGAAAACCCATCAATTTATGGCTGGCAAAATGTTTCCGGAACTTTATTGTCTGGCCTTTTACTAATTTAAAAAATATTTACTCACAGCAATCCATCAGAAGGTTTTTCAAGCAAAAATATCCAAACAAAAGATAGGCTTGTAGAATCTCGGTCGAGTTTGATTTTTTAAAAGAGATTCAATTCCTGGCCTCAATTTATCTGAGTCCCTTAAATGAGACCGAGGGATAAATTTATGAATCTGCTTTTCTCTTGTCTGTTTTTTCAACGGCACTTTTTGCAGATGGAAAAAAAGAAAAAGCAGAACCGAAGCTTACAGAATAATTCAGGATTTTAAATCATCTTTTGTCATGACTTACAATAGGTGCTTTTTGGCCCACCACCTCCTGTAAATTACTGAGCTGTCAACCTTCTGTATTTCTGCCTGTGTAAAAATAATTGTAATTGGATGAAATGTGGGCTGTGTGAAATGGCAGCAGAATAATTCCATGCTACAGAACTAGCATGGTTTTATAGCGGGAAAACTGAATATTGTATTAGCTAAATAGCATAAATATGAGTTTTCTAGGTAGATTTTTGAATGCATTGGAAGCCCCTCTAAAATGTCTAGAAGACACTGAGTTTCCTCTTTTCCCACACCCCACTCCCAGGTTAGATCAGCCAAGCAGAACACTGTCTGCAGAGTATTCAGGGTAAATGCTTGTTGTGAGTGATCAGTAGTCTGCTCTTGAGGGCCAAAGAACCAGAGTCCTCAAGGGATGTGGGAGTCATGTGGAATGGTGTGATAAAATAAATTTCACAGAGAAACTTGAACTATCTGTGTCCAGCATAGTGAAGCTAAACAGACGTACTCATGTTCCACTTTCATCAGTACTGAACTGTCCTCCAACATAAACATTGAAACAAAATATTAGCAGTAGAAATTCTCAGTGAATATCAATGAAAGGGTAGGTGTTGTCTTCCATTATTTTCATCTTTCCTATTGGATGTCTGCTCTAACCAGACATTGCACAGTAAATCAAGAAGTCTGTGAAAAAATATTTGTCTAATTAAATAGCTATTGAGTCTGAAATATGTCTGTGGTGGAATGGGAGGACAGAAAGAGCTGGAAAAATAAAGAAATTAACTAGATGGCAAATAAAATAGATCCCTTAATATATATATAAACAGCAATTGCTTCCTTCACTTTAATGAATAAAAATATATTTTCAAGTGCTGGACATGAGTGAATTGATTGTAAGTAACTTACATTCTGAATTTTGTTTATTATCAGTGAATTATCAATGAGTAGTTTGCTCAACTGTTTTTCTAGACAGTTGTCAGGGGAAGCCATTTTGCCATGCACAATGAGCCGAAATTGCGCTATGTATCCTGAGCACCATCTGCGACGTTCTTATCTATTAGATACCATAAACAAACAGGTTCTGGAATATATTTGTTACAGTGCTAATAACTTCAAATTGTCTGTTGAATAATTTATGCAAATAAATACCAATTATTTGTTAGCATCTTATTTTTGAGTACCAAATTAAATGTGTAAGCCATTGATGAGTTCTGATTTCACATATATAGGTCATGATTTTACAAATCATGTTTCTAATAGGAATGAAAGTGTTGATAAACTGGATAATCCTCTGGGCATTGAAAAGTAGAGTTTCATCTAAAAATATGTATGTCTGTCTGTGGAACAAGGAGAACAATTCTGTTACCTTGAGGGTAAAGCAAATTCATACATACCAAAGACCATAAATGTAATTACTAGAATTATTTTAAAATTGCTTGCATTAACTAGAAGCAACTTTTTGGTTTTTAATTCCCAGTAAAGTAATGTTACAAAGTGTGGCTTATACCTCAGAATAAACTATTGAATTAAATTGTCAATTTTTTTGTGGTTAGAATGTAACTCTTTGATATTTCTGAACCTTACTATTCTGATTTCTTCAAATATAAAGGGAAATTTCTGAATGATCCTACATATAAAACATCGTAACTGAGTCGCAGAAGAAATGCACACTAAAAAAGCAGAAAATCATGTGCTTTATGTTAAGATTGCTTACATCAAATTATTACTTCCATTTATTTTTTTTGTCCCCAGATTTGTTTTAGAAATAAAATTGTAAATTTTATCCTGTTTTCTAACTGCTCTGATGTAAAAGTAACTGATAAACCCACTATCTTGGCTATACTGTGCTTGGATGTATTGTCCATTTTCTGTGTAACTTAATTTTTTTTCAAGTGTTTTGATATTGGCCACTTTGCCTGTTTTACTAGAGTCATTTATACATATATCCTATTTTATGTCTTAAAAAAAAAAAAAAAAAAAAAAAAAAAGTGGTGTTATTGTCTACATTTGACCGATAATAACTTTTTTTACAGGGCTTAGTGAGAGGAAGGGGAGGCTGCAGCTTTTGAACATAAACAGAAGTTGCCTGTTCTCATGCTGCCTTGGAGGCTTGTAGAATTCTGTATTCAGAAAGTAAATCTTTTAGGGTAAGTTGAAGTCTGCCAAGAACAGTACACATTCAGATGGGAGTTGACTCATAATCTGGAACATGGAACCGTAACACCACAGTTATTTGGGTAGGTTGAAAATTATTTTGGGTCTGGTGGTCACAGCTAACTATTAAAAGGCCTAAAATAGCATTAAGTGGTTGTCAGGCATTTTTGTACTATTTTCAGAACTCCTCAAATTTTACCTCTGAGGATTGTGTGGATTTGCTGTCATTTAAGATGCAGTGCAATAGAAAATAGAGGGCCATTCTCCATGAGTGAGTGAGGTTTCCAATGTCTACATTGATACATCCCAGTAGGCTTTGGAAATGTATGAGTGTTACGTTTACATATAATTTCTGCTGGTGAAGTCTGAGGAGGATGTTCTGAGTGGGTCTCAATTAAGATTTCATTCAAATTAAGTGAATAATAAATGAAGACTTGTCTTTAGCTGTTGCAATACAAGAGAATGAAGATTGTTAGAAAACATTTGTGTAATAATATTTTTTCATGTTTTCTTCTTTTTTCAGATGATGCTTGAAACTATATGGTATGACTGACATGCAGGGAAATTGTTCTTCAGTCACAGCTTGAAGAAAGTAGTTGGAAGGAAATGTGGCGGTCTGTCATGTTAATTTTCCTTCCACACCATCCCAAAGGTGTTTGCTGATCAGATCATCTTGGGCTGTGCTTTCATCTTCTTCTGAGTGCTACTAGTTCAAATCCTTTCTTAACTTTGTTCTGGATAACTATACAATCTTCGTCACTGTATAGTGTGAAGTTCCTGACCTGTAGTCTACACAATAAGGCTGGGAATTACAATCTTCCCATTTTATAGACAGAATCTGAAGGACCAAAATGTTTAATGATTTACCCAAAGTCACACTGTATCTCTGTAACTGGTGGAAATGTGTTTAAAGGCTGAGACTCCTAGAACATGTTAAGCAGAAACCCTTATTCTTCATTCCTATTTTCTCTAGTTTTTCTTGACTGGTTTCTGCACTAAACTGACAATTAGTGTGCAGACAGACATACTAAAAATCTGATATTTTAGGCTGAACTCAGTGATACTTTGTGTCTAGTTCTTGTCTTCACCTTCAAAAAAGATACCTGGAGCTTCAGTAAGTGGTTCTGGATCTTGGACCAATGTTAGACATTGTCAGAAATGTACCTGGGAAAATATGATAAAACTTATCTGGATATATTGAACCTTTGCTGATGGTAAATTTTTGCCCAGAACATTTGTTTAGACATGGTGGTAAAGTCAATAGGATGAGGGACTGTCAGGTATGGAGGGAAAAAGACTCACCTAACACCCTAAACATAGCCATGCAAAAGAAAGGTAGACTCATTGCATAGATTACTGCATTTTGAAATCTGGTCTAGTTTGGATTTAGAATTTAAAATTACATCTTAAAATTAGTATCTGAACAGGAAAGAATAGGTTAAGCAACTCCAAGGAAAGCTGTCTTTTGGTCTGTCTTAGTGCTGGAAGTCAGACAAGCTGAGCAAAACTGTCAAAAGTCTGCATGTTTTCCAGTGGTGGGTTGCTGAAAACTTTTCAGCACCAATAATTCTACAAATGCTTATCTTAAAAGCCCTTGTTGTTTGTATTGTCCCACCAAGTTGTCGAGATAAGAAAGAGTGCTGAAATCAAGGACTTACAGACCACAATAAGAAGATGACAGTCAAAGAAATGGTCAAATGGTTGCATTAATACCACATGAATGTCCGAGCAGTCATTTGAGGTTTCTCTGTCACAAATACTTGTACTGGAACTAGATGTACTTTCCAGAAAATATGGTAAGATAATTACTTTTGCTACTCTGCTGAACATTCTGCTTTCTGGAAATGGAATGTATTTGATTACTTTTTGCCTATCTCTGTACTTCTGTGAAGGTAAAGCCTGACTCTAGCAATAAATAAGAAATGACCACATAATGGTCTTTTAATCAATTAGAAAGAAAGATGCAGAGAAAATGGTTTCCAGGTTTCCATACATATCCACTAGCTCAAAACATGATAGTCTGAACATTGTAAAAAACCAATTATTTTGTGACTAGATGGAAATAGTATACATTCCTTGATATTAAAAATTTAGACAACCTGAGTCAGTAGGTAGCATAAGATGAGGGACTGATAGTTGTTGACTTTCCATGTCAGCAAGTACTGGGCCCTCACTAATAAATGAGGAGAAATGTCAACTATGTTGGCAGGAAATGGCCAGCTGTACAGCTGACAGCCAGTCTTGGCAAGGAATATATGTAATGGTTTGGTATTGCAAGCTGTTTGTAGTTAGCATTACCAAAGCTGCCAACCAATTGCCTCATAAGGTCTGCTGACAGGCAGTAATCTAATCTGGCCTCTCATTTGTTCTTTGCTTTTATCAGCTAAACACAACTTCATCTTTTCTGTGCTTGACTTGTGTGCTATTTGAAATTTGAACATTACGTTCAATCTTGTGGACACAAGAATAGCAGAGGTGTTATAATCAAAAGCCTGTAGAGCTGGGCCTCTGGCAACAATTTTTCATGAAGATGTGTTCAGATTTCAAAATAAACTTTCTATAAAAGGGGAAAGAACTGTGGTTGCATTATTTTTTTTCCCATAAAAGCCCTGAAAGTTTCAAGCTGAATTTTGTAAGTAGGGAAGTTTTCCATCATAATGAATTCTAAATAGTTATCGAGGATAGACTGGAGGAAGAAACTTTTAGTCTGTAATTGAAGATGCAGTGGAAAAGAGATTTGAGGTTATTTGCTTGATCAAAGAACAGAAATGGGTCGTATGAGTTGTGCTTGAACAAAGTAACATGTAGAAAATAATGCTAAGTAAGATTCTACAAGATATGTTCTGATTTATTGGTTTTATTTCAAGTTTTTTGTTGAAAAGCTGTTGGCTGAAGATTTGTCAGTGAAGACTCAACAGGTTCTTATGGCTTTTGTTTACTTGAAAGTAATTCTGATAAAGAAGTAGTATTACTCTACTTTGTCTTTATTCATATAAAGTGAAGGGGGTCTAATGGGGAGAGTGCTACAGTGGGTTAATTTCTTTGCTCATCCAGAAGCTTCCTGTGTGTTGATGGCATATTTGGTTAGGACTAGCTCAAGAAAAATATTGTGTATCAAAAAATATTTCTAACAATCTTTAGTTGCCTATGCCTAACAATTCAGTTCTTAAAGCAGCCTGTTCATTAGACCCAAGCCTTGTAACTGCCTGTTTTTTCAATGTCAATTTCCCCTGCCACAGCACATCTGGCCCTGGGCATGTCCCCAGATGTGACTTGCTCCTATTAGCATATAACAGCCTGACATTCATGCCAATGTCCCACTGGCATCCCAGACCAGACATTGTAAAACTATTCCATGCAAAATGAAATGGGTTTAATTGGCTTGTTGTGCTTATCTGTCTCCAAATTGTCTTTATCTTGGTGGGGAAGATATTTTCCCAGGAGGTGGGAGATGCAGGGTCTTTTTTGTCATGTGGTGAAGGCAAGTGACTGGGTTTTCTCTGATGGCTCCACTTCCCTTCAATTTGGTGTTATGAGACTCACAATAAAGTGCAGTTTGGATACTTTTCTTGGGGCTGCACCTGCCTTCCACCCTGAGGTCTGCTGAGGGTAAGACTCCCTGTTTTACCCTCAATGCCTTATCCTCCTGGTCTTTCTGTCTTTCTTTCATAACGACACTAAATCAAGGGATAGAAAAAGTTATGTTTTAACTTCGATGTTGTGAAAACAGAGATTGTGGAAAATTCATGTCTTTAATAGCAGACACCTGTCTGTCAAAGTGTAACTTTGTTCTCATTTGTCTACATTTCTCAAGGCTGCAAGGACGTGTTTTGCTTTCTTGCATGAGCACATCTGATAAAGGAGTTCAGGATTGGGAAACGTTTTTCCTCTAGTGTCAAGGGGCTGCTAAGAAATCTGAATCTGTTGTGCAGAACCAGCAATTTTTAAAACACTGCTGGTAAAACAACTTACAACAGGGTTCTTTTTCTTGACCTGAAAATATCAAGAATCAGGTGGGTGAAGCCTCTGCGCATCAAGGAAAAAAATCTTGGTACTTTTGCTGACAAGACATATCCTCAGGGAATATAAATATATTTGCCAAAAGCCCCTTAATATATAAAGATAAAATGATGTTCCAAAGTGTAACTTTGAAAAAAAAAAAAAACTTGTGAAGAATTTGTATATAAACATCAGAACATAAATGATTTAGTAAAATAATTTTATCAAGTAAAACAAAGAATAAGAATATCCATAACCAGTGTGACTCCTTATCTTTTGACAAGCTATTACTATTGACTAACTTAGTAGGAAAATATGCAACAAGTTTAATGCAAATTACAAACCAATATCCACATTTTTTGCCTTTAATTATTTAGCATCAGGTATCACATCATCACTTAAGGATCTAAACACCTATTCACAAATGAAGAGCTGAGGAAGGAAATGCAGTCAGCACTAGATAAAAGTTTTTTCACTCTCTGATGGGAAAAGGAGTGTAAGTGGTATTTGATGCTTGGGAGAAGGAAGAGAAAAAGAGGCCAAGCTGGAAATAGTTACTCTATTGTGAAATATGGATTAGGAGAGTCTCATCCATGAAAAGAACATATTTTTGATGCGAACTCCCAAGGAATTATCTTGTTTTTCAATCTTCTGGCAGTACTGGCAGGATTAGATAGGCAGTTAACACAGTAGTATTTGATCTATTTATATTATTTCCTTTTTATGCTACAGCTTTTCTGTTTTCATTCCTAATGTAGGTGGTGTTTGATCCTTCCTGAAAGGATGAAACACTTCTCCCCTCTTCAATGGAGCGTCTGTAACTTCTGCTGCTTCTATTGCACCTGCTGAAGCCTTCCTTGCATGTCTCCTTATTCTGCAAGTTCTAGAGGAAGCCAGGCATTGATGAGGAGGTTTGCTTGAAACAGCCAGAGCTCCACTTTTTATCAGCCTCTTAATATAAATAAACTGAACCTCCCTTTGTCTAATCCAAAACATATGTTCCCCTATAGGAATTATTTATTTTCAGAATTTATCCCTCTTTTCTTAGCTCATAGGGAAAAAACAAATGTCATCCAAGTCCAAAAGGCCTTGCCCACATCACAGAATCTATTGTTGAAAGTACATCAGAACTTCTCAATAATAAAATGCCAGAAATGGCAACTAAGATGAAATATGGCTATGTGAGTGTGGTTTTGTCCCTTTGTGCCTGTAGGTTTTTTCCAATCAATAAAAATGTCAGCAACAAAAAAGTATGTGTTTGGTTGGAGAAATGTATTTTTTTGAAACTCTTAAAGAAGCAATAGTGCACTGTAAGATTCTGTCAGTTTTGCTGGCTAAAGAGGAATTCCGCATCAGCACAGCTGTTCTGGCTTAATATTCGTAATCATAAACTTTTTTGAAAAAAGTCATTATTTTGTTTTGAACTTGATGTGTTCATGTATGACAACCAGAATGACAATTATACATGGAAAACGGGAGAGAGTGAAAAGGAACAGGAAGGGAAGGGAGAAAAGTCTACCAAAATGGAATTATATTTTCTTTACCAATTAGTGGTCTGCTTTTAATTTATTTAAATTATACTCATCTCATTTGAGGTTATAGAGTATGATCTACCACAGCTATGAAATTGAGATGATGTAAAACCCCAATAGGAAAAGCACTTTTGGTATGAAATTTTTCCAACGAACAGACTTGGAAAAGTAACTGAACCACATTGTTCTTCCCATATTTTATGCTTGGGGATAAAAATCAGAACCAGAATCAGTCAAAATGTAATAATTTGTGAAAATGAATTACAATTTTCAAGATAAGAACTTTCTATTTGCCATTACATGAAAACTTGAATGGCTTAGATCTAAAAAACATTGAGTAGTTCTTCCAAGTATTGGAGGCTATTTGACAATGCTTATGTTTAGACCTTAACCAAAGTAAAATATTATCTGTGGTTTTAGCAATTTTTTTATTTATTATGATGCAATCATTGTCCAAAATGCCAATACAAGCCTAGTTTCCTGCAGAAGACAGTAGTTCAAGGGCAGTTATGTAGCTACATAAATTAGGAATGTTCAATCTCTCTTTGCTGACTACACTAGGGACAGTGGAATTAACACCAAAGGCCACAGCCAGTAATGGATCAGCTTAGACTTCTGAATTATTTTTTGTATAGTATTAATATCACTCATTTTGTTTTCATTGCCATACAATGAAGATACTAACAACATTTACATACTTGTATTAAAATGCATCTGTTCAGACATAGATTTAGATTTTATTTTTAGTGATCAAAATACACTTATGTCTCATCTTAAAAGTGAAAAATCGAATGCTTACAGTTTTTAGGCTTCTCAGTTTCACTTGAAAATGGATACTCATTTAAAAGAATTAAAAAAAGGAGATAGAAGTTTTCAAAATAATTCAAACCATGAAGCACATTGTGACAGACTATAATGAGTTTTAGAAAATGAAACAAACCATTCCCTGTTCACTGTGTGATTTTGAACTTCTAATTATCCATCACGTTGTCCAACATTTGTTGCTAGCTTCTCCACTGAGAGAGAACTTGGACCTGCAAGTTCTGTTTTAACTCTTGATCTCTTTCTGACCTTGAGTATTGAACTACATTTTCTATAAATGAAGAATTAGTTGAGAGGGTTGGGGCAGGTTTCAGTTTTTTAAACTGAATACAGGGAATTGAGCTAGAAGATTTTGGCACAGTGTGATCTCAACATGAAGTCTGAAATACTCAGAATACTGTGTTTTGATGATGTCATGATCTTGAAGTAAAAGCCATTGCTATGCTCTTTTTAAAAACAACCAAAACCACTACCACCAACGATGAAACTTACAGTATTGCTGAATTTGGCCCATTTGCTCAAGCTGTTTAGCTGAAACACAAGGTCTCGCCTACCCAGGTGGATTACAAATTAATCTACTAAATTGAATCTGATGTGTCAGAGTACCTTTTCCTTAGAGAAGGGAACACTGTCTCTTCAGAAAGTATTTTCTGCTCTTACAGCTGAATGAAACCTTCTGCTTTAACCTGGTCAGCCCTGAATGGGTCAGGCAATCGGACTAGATGATCTCTGTAGGCTCCTTCCAGCTGAAATAGTTCTGGTTTTAGTACAGTCTAGTCTAGTCTATAGGTGTTTGAGTGGTGTAAGGAAGTAAGCTTTGGAGGACATGGATAGCTCCTAACAATGAGTGGGAAGTAATATAATTTTAACATGTTATAAACTGGTACAAATAGAAAAAATGAATCAGTATGCATCATTCTTTCCATGTTTTTTTTCTGCCCTAAGTGCTTTAATTCAGACAGCTTTGTAACATGCTCACTTCTGTCAGGATTTACATTTATTAGGTTTATGTTGTCTTAATGCCAACCTAGTGCTGATGAATATACTGGAGATATTAATAAAAACATAATACTCAGCACAAAGGACACATAAAATATTCATGGTGGTCTGTATGTAGTTGGAGCTGAAGGTATCTAAAGGAGAAGGCAGGAGTTTGATATCTTCCTTTGGGAGTGTGTTTCCTTTACACAGCAATGAATTTATTTATTATATTCAGTAGATTAGTGGCTCTTGTACAGCTGCCATGGGATAAATGAATATTCACTTACGACTTTTTTCTCTTACTGGGAGGAAAATTGAGAGAATGTTAATTGTTGATAAGGTAATTTAAACTGGAACAGCATTGTACAGCATTGGTATATGTTTACTGACATTTTAAATGTTTCTAATAAAAGATTAACTTTGTTGTTATTTTCCTCAGTATATCACATAAGGTAAGCATGCAGTAAATGTTACATCTGTGTCCATCATTAGCTATAAGATTTGTCCTTTTATGAGTTGATGTTTTGCATGGGAGAGAGTAAGCAATTACAAAATAAAAGGATTTTTCCATAGTTTGCAAATGTCTGAAGGCAATTCTGATTAGTTCTGGATTCTTTTGAACCTCCATCGTTTGAAACAGCTCAGACCTTTAATTCAACTGTTTGTCAGACTTGGTGGAACATCAAACAATCAAATGAAAATACATGAAAAACACATGTTTAAAAAAGCATCCACATGTGCAAAAAGCTCCTTTAATGGTGCTCATTATGTCTTCTGTAAATCCAAATTAAACTTCCAGGTTTTATATATTTCCAGTGCAATATCATATTCAAATCTGTGGTAATAAATTAATAAACAACTAAAAATTTATTAAAGCAGTACATTGGGCATATCATATTCTGTTAATTTAAAAATTCAGGTCTTATTTACTTCAGTTGTCTACTTCCTCTTTTTCCCCCCCATCTGAACTTTGAAAAGGGCACTTTTGACCTTTTATTTGGTACCACTCAACACTTTTGTGTAAATTAGTTGCGTATGTACATTTCTGCATGCGTTCTTCATGTAGGTGATGCGATGTAAATGTGGGAGAGTTCTTTTGTGTTTTCATGAGGATGAGTTTTTAGAAATGTTGCCTTGGTGGAGGAAATGCTTTTGACAGAAAGCTGCTTGATTTTTTTATTTGCAACTTGGAGGTAATGCTTTTTAAATCTGGCTTTGATTCTGTATGGAAAAAGGTGTGTAAAATATATTGATAACTCATTCCTCCCAAATTATTTTGGAGGGTCTTGCTTATTTGTATTATTCATTCTTTTCTAAAGTGGATCTTTTGTTGTGCAGATAGGTGACCAGGTAAGGGTGAATCTTTGTATTATTTGCAAAGGTAGAACCTGCATTCTGAAAATTCCTTGCCTTGTTCCTTTTCTTTCCCCTCCTACAGCTCATTAAAATTATCCTGGGTTTTATCATCTAACTGAAATTTACAACTATAATCCTCCTGGAATCTGTGATTTGGACTCCTTGCTTGGGGGTGCAGAATTGCTGAGGTAGTTGTGTTGTGGTGGTGTTCTCTCCCCCTGTTCTTCCCCTCCCAGTGTTTGGTGAGCAGAGAATATAGAGAGCTGTAAGGTTTACTATGATTTTGAAAATGTCATACTGTTTTGAAATTCCAATGGAAATACATTATATCATTATTAGATTGTTGTTTTAAGATTGTTTTCCACCTTAGTCCTCTCAAAATAAGTCACATAAAAATAATATTTTAACCATGAAGTCATGTGGTCAGGCATTAGGAAACATTATTTGGAGGGTCATGTAAATACACATTCTTATGCTTGCTCAACCTTTTTGGTAATTTATAACAAAATTCTTTCACATTCATCTGCACAAGTGTTTTTTCCTAACACTGTAACATTTCAAGAGTAGCTGCTGAAGTCTGACAAAATATGCAAGTGAAAACAAAGCATGTTAATGGAGAATGGAGGATAGAGGAGCCAAGTAAGGTTGTTTGAATGACGTAAGAGGTGTCATGAATGCACACTACAGGTCTTTGTGTGTTTAAATCAATGCAAGTTAGCATGCTGTATGTTCACTAATGGCAACAGAATGTTATTGTTTTCTGGATGTGTCTGATTTATGTGAATTTCATTGCCAGAGACTGGGAAAATCCTGCTGGATTCTCTGGGTGTCTGTTGTGTGTTAAAAAGAATGTAAAATATCAATGTATACACAAATCTTCAAAACACAGAAAGAAAATAACAGTTGAAGAAATAGCTACAACATTTTACAACAATTTATTACTTTGTTTGATCATGCATAATTTTAACCAGGATTATTTTGTTTGCCAAGTCCAAACTATATTTAGCATTAAAGGAGGAAATAATTTTATTTGCAGTATGTTTTCTGTCTTACATGAAACTGGAGATTTAGTCAGGGTTTAAAGTTGAATTTACTGCTTTTTTTTAAGAGGAACTGCTTACATTTTGACATTAGGAAAAAAAAAATTAAAAATATCAAAATTACTTTTTTTTTTTTTTAAAAAAAAAAAAAAAAAGATTAAACAAAGACCTTTTACTTCTTTTGCAGCTGCTAATTCATCACACCTTATCTTTGCACACAAGCTTTGGTCATAAAAATAGTCATTTCCTTTATCCATCATGTCATATTTTAGGGCTGGCTAAAAATAACACAATGCAAGGCAGGATATTGCTGCAGTGAAAACATCTTGCATTTCCAACATTTGGAATATATTAACCTTGCAATCTCCTTTTCTTGCAAAGGTGTCATGTTGGTTTCCCTAATTTCAGAGCTCTGTTAGAAGAACTGCATCCAAGCTTGGTTACCAGAATAATATAAATGCTACTTCATGCTCTTGGAATTTCTTACTGCAATTTCTGTAACTTCATGTGTCTTCTGCTTTTTTTCACAATACTGAGTACTGATTGGCTTTTTTCTAGGAAAATCATTGCATTCCACTCTGAACTATTTGTTGTTATGCTCTATACACAAAGCTGGCTTTAATTATTTAAAAAAGTATGTATGTATGACAATGGAAACTTTTCAACAGCCATATGTAAGTATCCTGAGACTAAGCGTATTATTATAAAACAACCAGGGAGCAGAAATATTTTGTAGAAATAAATAAAAATTGCAGAGGAAGACCTCCTAATTCTTAGCTGTGTTCTGAAGCTCATGCTGAGGCAGCACTGGCTGGGAGACTTTTTATCAGATAGAGGTGGTGACCACATTTTTGCTCTGGTCTTTATCTCAGCTTTGCATTTTGCTGATAGCTGTCTCACAGAAATCGCTTACTGACTGCTGTCTATTAGCTGTCTGCCGCACACATCTGAAAGGCAACCAGGGCTTTCTTGCAGCTTAATTAGACTAAATGAAGCTTTGCACTTTTTATGATTTCTTCCCCAAATCTGAAAGGATATTAAGGCTCCTCTGTGTGTCCACTTAGAAAAGAGTTTTCATGTATCTTAACTTTACACAAGGATATAGGTGAAGAATACGTAGGTGAATTAGAATATTTTGTTCCAGTGCATCGCTAATGTGGGGTAAATTTATGCCTTGTCTATGAAATCTCTTTGCAAATAGTTTGCCATGATAATCTACACCATGCATCCAGGAGGGGGTGCTGAGTACCCCAAAAGAAGATCTAATAATGTCTTTAACTCAAGACCTCCGAACAAAAAGATACAACTTGAGAAATAGAGAAATAAAGCAAAGCAGTAAAAAACTGCAGAGCTTGTCTAACACTTTTGTTAAGTGCTGCAGGAATTTGTTCAGCAGAAATGTTGACTAGAAATATGCAATGTTGATAGAAATATTTTGTAGGAAACTGTGTTAAAAATTAAGTCCTGTGTAAAGCATATCTTTTGTCTCCATCTTGCTTGCTAATGTGTAAATTGCTATGGAAGTAGCCCTCTCCATAGTAAGACATTTAGTAAGCAAGTTGTGATTTACTCTTCTTTCCTGCTTGAAGGTCTGGAGGTCAGACTAGAGCTTGATTATGATCTGGAAGATAAACTAAGCACTCATTGCTTAATTTTGGGACGTGTATCCTTTTATTGAAGGCTTGGTTTATTGGGTCTTCTGTGTTGTTGTTCTATTGGTAGTGGGTTCTTTTGTGGGGAACTAGAAAAAGAGAGAGAAGAAATCCCATCCTCAAAACCTCTATGCAGTGCATACACTCAAATTATACTGTATTATAGCTAAGCTTCACAGACCACACACATCAAAGGACTCTCTATTGTAGTAACTGCAGCTTAGCTTGTAGTTTCTTATTTCACAGAGTCAAACCTAACTTATTTACCATGTATTTAATGACATGCAATACCTCATTTCTGAATAGATGCAAACAGACAACAAATTGGAAATACAAGCTAAAGAGATACAGGTGTGTTTTATCACATAAACAGAATTTGGTTTTCTGAAATTACGATTATGACACCCCTAGATGATCTGTGATCCTGACGTATTATGATACGACAGATGTATATTGCCGTGATTTCTCTAGTGATGCTCACTGTTGCTTCCTTGTCAGCTTTAATAACAAAGCAGTGGACAGATTAAATTGAAATGATTTATCCTCTATAAATGTCATAGTCAAAGCATGCTGCCACAGTAACAGGTTAGGCTTTCTCCTGAAATGAAGTTAGCATGCACAACAGTTTTTTTCTGCTTGGAACCACATCATGTTTCATGGTGTCACTGATAGTATTGGGTTTTATAGAGTGACTTTCATGAGGCCATTCCCTCTGCCTCTTCCCTCTTCGCCTTTCTTCAGTTAATCAAGGAAAAATATTCCATAAGATCTCATCCCTTTCTTGCTGAAAGAATCTTTTCCAATAGTCAAGTAAATCCTCTAAGTGAACAGGTTTTATCCTTCTTTGTTCCTAAGATGTTTTATCTGGAGAAGAAAAGAGCATTCTCTGTGTTCCCTGAAAGTGGTCATAGGACAAAAAGTGTTACTAATGGATGGAGAGGAACATGCAGAATTTGATCACAAGCTGTTTCACCTCACTCTCTTAAGTTCTATCCACGTTTACAGTCTTTTTTTCCTGGAGTTTGGGGGATTTAGTTTCTTAAATAAATACATGCCCTTATCGCATGTATTACATGGAAGTAACTTTCTGTGATTATTTGTATCCACAGCAATGATATAAAAATGTCCCCTTCATGCTGCAAGAAAAACAGACTCATTAAGCAATGTTTGAATTATTTATATTGTAAGTTTAGGACACTATGTCAGAGAGTGAGAAAAAGCTTCCAATGACCCCTCTGAGGTCAGTATTTCACCTGTTTTTTCTTTAACAGAGAACTATTTTTAAAAGAGTGCATTTTAGAGGAAGATACTAAAAAAGAAAATAAATACATTACCAGGTTGAGACCAAACAGGGAGATGTGAGCTAGGCACAAAATATACTAGTGACTTAGTTAAATATGTTTGCTCAGTAACATAGCTGAAAGTAATGATTTCTTCCGTATCATCAGTGAAAATAGCAATCAAACAGAGTATTATAATGCAACTCCATAGTATTTCATGATAGTTCTAGCTGCCTGGCACCATCTCAGTAAATTACATATCCACTGATAGATAGTGTATGCATGTCTCCTCATCTCTTAATGAATTTGTCTGAATCATCGAGTTATTGCATAAACATACCCATCCTCTTTTGGTTGTATTGCAGATGGCTGCCTAATGGGAAGAATGTTACTGTGAATCTAAGGCAGAGAAAGGTTCTTCCTGAAAGCTTGAGAAAAGTACTGAAGAGCTGCATGGCGTGCATTTCAGATGCAGCTCCCCCATTCTGTAGTGCTTTGCTGTGGTTATCTCCATCCAGACCTTGCTGAGCATACTGCTTTTCAGGGTTCCTGGCTTTAGTGCCTGCCAAACCTTTTTATGATAAATAGGAGAGATGGGATTTGTCATATCTAAAATCAGGGCATTTAGGAGTTAAGCTTCTCAGTGCTCAGCATCTTGAAGTACTACTACTTTTGTGAGTTTCAGCTTGGAGCAGTACCAAAACAGAATATATGTACAATTTACTCTACATCCTTACCGTTCAAGATCAGGTGGTTAAGTTGTAAAAAGAAACAGTTTGATCATGATAAACATAATACTGCAGCACAAACCACCTCTATATCTGAACCTGTTTAAACCAGGCAAGATACTTTTGTGCTTTAATTTTCTTGAAAGGTGATGACCCTGTTTAGTTTAATTGGTTTTCCATTCAGTAGCATACTTCTGCTTGTAGACAGAAGATATTTTGCTCTCTATTTATGCTTTCATTTTTAATAGCATCCATTTACCAATTTCAAACAGTTTTACCTATAATTATGCCCAGAGGGAAAAAAAAAACACAGCTAATTGCTACTAATGTTTGCAATGCCTGATTACTTACACTGATGTATTAGTAAGGCTATCATTTAATATTAGGATTGACATGAAGAAAGAAGAGTGAGTGACATAATTTTAATAGAAGCCTGATTATTTGCAAATGGAATGGGATGTTACCATGAGTAGTATTTCATTATTATATTTCTTCTAAAAGTAAAGACTAAATTCTACATGCTTTTCTACTGTGTATTTTCATTCATCTCTGAACTAAACTGCATGGTTTGTGTACAAAAGGGTTGTAAATTTGGTTTGATATAGAAAATGGAATGACAATATGTCATGGTGCCTAGGTAATTTCTTTTGCATGTTTATATTCATAAAACATCATTATTCAGCTATAAACATTTAGTTGGAGTACTGTGTTTATGTACCAGTAACATAATAGAATCATTAAATATTTTAACTAAATTAAAACTTAACAAGTTGAAATTACTAAGAAGGATGAAGTAGAAAAGTCTTGTAACCATATGTAGTGCAGAGCAACATACTTAAAGCAGAGACTGTGCATTTGGTGAGATAATTGCAATTTAGTATTTTATTTGCAAGGTTCTGCTACAGCACTACACTTAAAACCCAGCTGTGTGGTGTGATTGACATGCTGGAGGGAAGGCATGCCTTTCAAAGGGACCTTGACAGGCTTGAGAGGTGGGCCCTTATGAAGATCATGAACCTCATGAAGTTCAACAAGGCCAAGTGCAAGGTCCTGCACATGGGTCAAGACAATCCCAAGCACAAATACAGACTGATTCAAGAGTGGGCGGAGAGCAGTGCTGCAAAGAAGGACTTGGGGGTATTAGTGGATGGAAAACTGAATATAAACCAGTAACATGAACTCTCAGCCCAGAAATTCAACTGTATCCTGGGCTGCATCTGGAGAAGTGTGCCCAGCAGGTTGAGATAGGTGATTCTTCCCCTCTACTCTACTCTACTCTACTCTACTCTACTCTACTCTACTCTACTCTACTCTACTCTACTCTACTCTACTCTACTCTACTCTACTCTACTCTACTCTACTCTTGTGAGAACCCATCTGCAGTACTGTCTTCAGCTCCGGAACCCCCAATATAGGAAGGACATAGACCTGTTCAAACAGATCCAGAGGAAGCCATGAAGATGATCAGGGGGCTGGAGCACCTCCCTTATGGGGACAGGCTGAGAGAGTTTGGACTGTTCTGCCTAGAGAAGAGAATACTCCAGAGAGACCTTATAGTGACCTTCCAGTACTTAAAAGGGGCTACAAGAAAGGTGAGGAGGGAATTTTTATTGGGGAGTATAGTGATAGGATGACGGGTAACAATTTTAAACTGAAAGAGAGTAGATTTAGATTACATATATGCAAGAAATTCTTTACTGTGAGGACAGTGAGACCCTGGCACAGGTTGCCCAGAGCAGCTGTGTCTGCCCCCTCCCTGAAACGGTTCAAGGCCAGGTTGGACGGGGCTGGGAGCACCCTGGTCTGGTGGAAGATGCCTCTGTCCATGGCAGGAGGGGTTGGAACTAGATGAGCTTTGACGTCCCTTCCAACCCAAACCATTCTGTGATACTATGTTTCTATGAACACTGTGGTGTGTTTGTAGTGTGCATGTGTCCTGCAACAGAGATAAAAGTCAACACATTTTCCTTACAAAGTGGAAAATTCTGTGAATCATGAAGTAATTCAAGGAAACTATAGCAATGACAAACATATCAGCTTTTAAAGAATCAATTAAAATTCTTGGTGTATTTGTGAATAAAAGCTCCTCTAAAACAACATCCATCACCCAATGAGTATTGTATGTACTGTATGGGTACTGTGATAAGTAATTAATTTTTTTTATTTCTTAGGTTTAGTGAGATAATTTATATTGGAAAAAGACAGGCTGGCAAATGCTCGTGAACTGTAGGCTAGTATAAATTATTAAGTAGTTTGATAAAGAATATTTTGTATGAATTTTCTTACCAAGTAAGATTCTGAAGACTTGCAGGTAATATTTTTCCTAAATTATGCAAAGCCTCACACTGTGCCTAGTCAAAGTAACTTTCCTAGAAATAATTACTTGTGCTGTATGAAAATAAATTAGGACTGCATTTTCAGTCAGCATTAGTCACAACGTATTTTGTACCTAGAAAAAGAAATTGCACACAAATAAACAGTTGCTCAAAAAAAATTTGTTTTTTTCTTTGGTTAACTAGGCCTCCTGACTGAAATCTCCATAAACGATCTCTATGTTCCAAAACAGGAATTTTTTTGCTGCGAAATTTTGTTAGGTACAGGTCTATAAGCCAGGGCTGGGAATACGTATTCCTTATTGACATAAATCAGAGTGGCTTATCTGAAGTCAGTAGAGCTATTTTCATTTATGTTCTAATGCCAGAGATGTGATTTTTTAATTATACTTTTGCTTTAACTTTACTTGTAAGAATTAAAAAATATTTTCTTGTATCTATTATGGCTGAAATTAGATAAATGCTCTTTGTAGTGGTTCCTTACTTTGAATGGTGTGTTACCACCATGGAAGAAAGTGTTCTGCTGAACATGAATAAATTAGCATATTTTAAAATGTAATTTCTTTTGTGTTTTCTAATACGTTAAGATTAACAGTTAAAATTCAAAGTGTTTGCTAGAATTAGTTTCTAGATTTTCATTTTTCAGGAGATAAGAAAGAAATCTATCAGTTTTGAAGTTCCAGATCTGAAACATCCATTCATGTTAGCAGGTGTGTTTCTTATGACTTTTCTTACTGAATTTCATGGCTTAATCACTCAGTATAAAGTGTACAATTAGAGTTGTAGTTACTGTAGCACTTTTTGCCTGTAATTTTTGAAATATTTTATAAATATGTTTAATCATAATTTCTCTGTTTTATTGATTGTGAAACAGACAGATTAACTATTTCTCCAAGCCAATGTGTCAGTAACAAAATCTGGAAGAAAGCTCAAGTTTCTCATAACTCCATTCCCTCTACTGTCCATAAGGCAAAAGGTCTCCCCTTCAATAGTTAATATAGTATGATCTCTGTGTATAAAATATTGAATGTATACCTGTAACATGACTTAGATATTTTAATTTAAGACTGGATCATAATTCTGCGTATACACATACATATAAATACTGAATACTGAGTTTCTTCTTTACTCTTTTCTTATGGGAAAGGGCTACCAAATAGAATGAATAAGAAAATACTAATATATGCAGAAAATAACAGAGGATTTGATTTATGTGAGAGTATACATGAATATGGACAACAGTACTACCCATACAAATTCTTATTGCTTTTCTTCCACAGAAATTTTATAGGCCTGTAACTATGTTTTCATAATTCTCTTATGGAAAAAAAAATGATTCCTTAGTAAATGAATAATATTATTAATGTTTATTTTGTTAAAAAAAAAATATCAGATAGATCCAGAACCATAGTAGTTGTGCTGATGTTTAAAAAAACCCAACATAAACACATCTTTTTCTTCATCATCATCATGTAGCTCACTTAACTGTAAAGTGTGTACCCTGAAGCTCAGTATAAGTCATAGTGGTTTTACTTGCTTTCATACAGAGGAAATATTTTCATTTCATTTGCCTTTGTTAAAATCCCTTCTTGAGGAAAGATCAACATTAAAAAGCATCCATTCCCATCCTTCCTTAATTAATGTATAGTACTTACTGTGTTTTCTCTTTAGGTGTTGGTGGTGAGCATTTCTCCTGGATAATGGAATTCCTCCTATGATGCTGTTCTTGAACAGAGTGGATGATAGATCACACATTTTCACTCCACTAATTTTCTACAGTTTGTATCTTGCACAACAGAAGGGCATCTTTTAAGCTATACTTAACATCTATTTGTTGCAAAAGCATTGACAGAGAAGAGAAAATGACATATCATCACGTAAAGTGATTCTAAAAGCTGCGGTTTGGGAACTGAGGGATGGGGTCTTTTGGTTTTGGGTTGTGTGAAATGAAAAGCCCAAAAAGTCAATGCTTAAAGGCAAGGGTGCCTTTGGACTTCCCACCATATACTATGTGCCATGTATTAGCCTTTGATGTGTGACTCTCCTGAGTCTGATTTACTCCACTCCTCCATCTTCAGCCTACTGAATCTTCTCATTCTGATATTTCTGTTTCACTGTAATTTTAGAATAATGCTTGCTCAGACTCCTGGTTTTTGATTTTGTGGTACTGAGTCAAACCTGAAAAGATGTTCCTTGACGAACAAATAAATAAGCTGCTATGTTTGACATTTCTGATTTGGTAATAGGAGATGAAATATAACTGGATAAAATGTAACCTGTCCATTATGGGAAACTTAACTAATTGTTTCTGGTGAATCCTTCTTTTTTTTTTTTTTTTTTTTCATTGAAGATTTAGTAGTTTTATGGCCAACGTGAAACAAGTTGGTAATTCACTTTCTAGATCCAAGGAATTGTTTTATATCCTGGTACAGCCACAGTTGACGAATTTGATGGCAATTTCAACCTGAAGGCCAAATACTGAATAAGCAGTCAAGGTGAACACTTGTTCCGACAGATGATTCCTTCACAAGTGGCCGGAGACACATTGAAGAGGAAGAGAACAGAGGTTGGTAGTACACCTTTTTTATGTTTAAGCAGCAGAGAACACTTAATGTTATTTCTGGCTGTTACCTTTCCTTGGTTAAAATTGTGGTGACAACCTAAGCAGATAGGGTTGTGTGAATAATGGGTGTGATGGTAATATGCACCTCACAGCAAATATGTCAGTGGACAATTGGTGCCACTGATATTTGACAGAAATAATCAATTATGACAATCAATTTTTCATGAACATTTTATTATATTGTAAAGAATCTGCAATTCCTTATTGTATTCTTATCTCTCAGTTCATGAAGAAACAACACTTCCATACGTAATAGGTAATCTTAGGATGCAACAATTCTTCAGATGTTTTCAACATCCTGTTGAAACATGCTTCCATTTGACAAAAGCAGGAAATGTTAATTTTCGGCCCTTTTATAAAAACATGAATTCTCTGCGAAGGGAATTCTGTTGCCCAAGCAGATGCACACTTGAATGAGTCAGACCCAATTAGTGGTTTATATGGTTCACTTTGAGTGTATTTGCCACAGTAACAACTAGAAAACAGCTTTTTGAGTTCAGGTGTTAAATGAGTGCACTCTTTTTTTCCCAGTGACGTGCGGAAAGACGACTTTACAACCAGTAAGGTTATAAAGTAGGTATGTTTATTCAGCGCTGGACGCAGGGGAGATTGCTCCTCCACAGCGTGCGTGCCTTGGAGCCAAAAGCGGCCCCCTTTTATGATGCTGAAGTTACATATTCATCAGTCCTAATACATATGCGTTATAATTCCAGGAATAGGGAGGGAATATTACAATTACTTCTGAGAAATCATTAACATATTCCCCGCCCCAAGTCCCTCCCCATCACGCCTGCGCAATATCTCTTGGTGGTTGTGGGCAGGGGTCTTCTGATGAAGGCTCGTAGTCTTCACTGTGTTTGCTAGTTGACCCTTGCTTTCGCGCAGACTCAGTTCTGTAGTTAGGCACATCTCGTCCTTCAGACCTTGCTGGATGCAGTTTGTTGCTAACTTGCAGTTCCTTTCTCTTGGTGACTCAATAGTTCTTTCCTTATCTTCAAGGACAATGGTGGGCTCATCCTGTTTTTCTCTCATTCATTCGCAAGGTAGTTATCTAGTTAATGTTTTCTTGAGAAATCATCTGGTTAATGCCTCTTTATTCATACATCACCAGGTTATTTCTGATTCCAACTTGATCATGTCCTCTCATATGAAATTTAGCAAGCTAATCTTATTTCCTACTTTCTTTTCAGACTCTTTTTTTTTTTTTTTTTTTTTCCCCTCCTTCTACCCAAAGATATAAAACTTAAATACATGCCTTTGGGTCATATAATTTTCTTTTCAGTGGCAGAAAGAATTCTTTTGGTGAATCACGCAAAACAACTCCACCTGTACATTTTACAATAGCTCTATTTGCTTAAAGTATTTAAAGAAATTCAACTACACCTTCTCAAAGATATACTTCCTTTCTGCTATCTTACATTTTTCAAGATGCTTTCTGTATTAGAGAACATGTGTTTGCAATGCTAGTAATCTGCATATTATTTCAAGAAAACTGAAAACAAATGTGACATAGATGATTTAGCATTCTGTAGCTTCTGTGGGGAATAAAATGGTGTACTTTTGTGTGTAAGCACAGTATAAAAGTTAGCTCATGTATTCCTTTTATACCAACGAAATAGTTACTGAATATTTTCCATACCAACACAATACAGTAATAAGTATGCTCTGTTTAATTGACTGAACATCATTAACAGTGTTTCCCAGTTGGTAGGAAGTAATATTCCTGATTTGACAGTTCCCCCATGCAGTCCATTGTTAAGGATGCAATAATATAATTCAGCTCTGTAGCCTGGAGTTACATGCCTAACTCCACTGCTCACAGAAGTAAAACAAACAAGTTTGGATTTCAGTGGGAGGGCAAATAAAATCTTACACTATTCTCAGAACTTCTGTCATGAACATGAAAAGATGGAAGCTTATTTTGATGATTGCAAGCTGGTAGAATGTCTTCACATACAGAACAAACTATGTATTTTTAGTAACAAATTAGGGCCAGATTTTCCAGGTAATATATGCAGACTGTGTTCACAAAACCTTTATGGTTTATACTTCCTTTTTAATGACTTCTTTCTCTAACTCGTACTCATATTTACAGTGCCTAACTATATTGAAAAAAAAAAAAAAAAAAGATGTGTAAGTGTGGGGAACAGGGAAAGAACAGATCATGATTCTTGTCAGAAGTTGTCAGAAATAAGAATACTTTCACTCAAACCAAGAAAGGCTTTCTACTAAAAAAGGTAATGTATGTATTTTCTTATATAAAAATAGAATATTTTTAAACTGTGATTTTTCTTATACTTGAAGGTTTGCATTATATCCCATCCAGACTTTCTGGTTTCCTAAATCACTTAGAATGTTTAAATGAAAATTCCCATTATAATTGCACAAATTAAAAATTTAGAGCTTCTGCTAATAGTCTTTAAACACAAGTTCCTCCCTCTATATATTTAGCATTACTTCTGTGCCCCAAAGATCTGTGTTTTATCGATAATGTTACAAAACTTGTCTTACCAGTATTTCTTATTTTACATGTGTTCTTGGCAATAGCAAATTCTATTAGTTGTAAGGAAAAAACCACATGCTAGTATCTTCAAGGTGTGTGCCTAGAATCCATTTAGAAAACTACAACCATTAAGCAGTGAACACTTCCTTTGTCCTCAGAATAACTCTATAACCCAAATTGCATCAAACCCTTGGCTATCTCCTGTTTTTCTGGTTGGTCTTGTGTATGCTCAATTAAAATCTACTACTGTTACAGCAGCAGTGTTTGCTCAGTAAGTTCAGTTCCTCATCTATTACACATTATTCTTTTGATTGACAGCATCATAATCCCCTTTTACTCAGACTACCTCATAGCAATATATCTCCTTGGCAGTAGAGGGTGAAGGATCTTCATTCCTTCAGCTGTGCTCCTGCATTGTAGGTTTGCCAGTATGGGTGAGAATGTGTATAATTACAATTGCAACCAACCCAGGAAACCAAGCCTGTCTGCTTCCATTAGAAAGTCATTGGTTGCAGTCTGGGAAATTAGAGTTCTGAATTACCATTTGAATTTGGATTTTTCTCCTGCTGACTGCTCTGTATAGATGGGGAAGTCCTATGACCTCAAGTCATTAAAAAGCCTACCAGCAGTGCACACTTAGTTTACTTTCATTACTTTCATTTTCTGAGGGTATCAGGTACCTTGAACAAATGGTTGACTTATCCTGACAACTGACTGGTGAATACTTAGGCAGGTTTCCTACAACAGCTGTGCTGCAGGCTTAAAAACAAACTGGAGCTCTGTACCTTGTGTTTCATGGTGCTGGCAATGAAAGGTGCAGCCTGGAATGGGTTCTGCTCTACACTACAAATAGTATTCCTCTGAACAATATTTTTCCACTGTGAACAGCTGGGATGATTTTGTTCAATAAACCTTATAAAAACCTATGTTAGGGTGACCCTGAGGAGTAAACATCAGAATCTTTTAAGGAAAAAAATGCTCACCAACAGTACGGTTCATATTTGGTTTCTAAGATAAAGTATGTAAAGAGAGATTATCTCTATTGAGAAAACGTGGCAATTGTATTGAATTTAAAAAAAAAAAAAAAGTTGAAATTTCAGCATTAAATGAAAACTAAAAAATATAGTTTGGGAAACTTCAGAGAAATTATTTTAACAACAGTGTTGCAATTTCAATGCCAAAAACCCCTCATGGTTGAATAGGTGTTCTGATAAATCTTCATTGATGTTGTAGAATAACTGATACACATTCCTGAAAAGTATTTTGTGAGGACAAGGTAGTTTGTTGACTGTTTTTTTACAGAACCTGGATTTGTGGGCTGCTTCACTGATAGATCTGTGACATTAATGAAAAGGTTGCTTCTTTTGTGCTCAATTCAGTTGTTGTACAAAATTTTTGTTGTGATCTCTGTCACTGAGATGCCTGGATGTAGGATTCACTGTATAATCAATGTTTGGTCCAGATTTATTTCTTACTTCTTGTTATTGTGTTAGTAAGGCTGAGATGGCAGCAGACTTTTTGTAGTGAGTCACCACATTGGGGATGTTTTAGGTGCCAGAGTCATCTGGCCCATGGTCACACTAGGTTTCTCTGTTAAAGTGGGAGCTCTGGGCCAGATACTTACTGAGGGGACCTCAGCATCTAGTGAGATTAAAAAGCAGTAATTGGCCCTTTGCACAGCTTTGAAGCATGTGTGATGTAGGGACTGTCAATTTATGGGACCAGAGTAAATCTAATCTGAACTAAAAATCTTAAAGAGGATATAGTGTAGTTGCTGGGGTCTTAGCACCAGCTGCTGCACTCACTCATGTGGATCAGAACATCTGTCGTAGATGTTGTAAAGGTGAAGCAAGAAGATAACTTTAAAGAACTTGGCTAATTTTTAGTAAAATAGTCAAAAATATGCAGTTTTATCTTGACCCTGATTTTCCTGGGATTCACAGAGCCTTATAACAGCAGAGGAGAAACAACCCGAGTCATATGGAGACAGAATGTGCCTATATTGAGACTACATATATGAAAGTAGGAGTATTAATTCAAGGAGGAATGGAATGAAGTCACACAGGATGGAAGGATAACTGGTTTGATTTGTTCATATCTGAAATTCAAAACAGACGGGAGAAAATGAATAAAGCAAAGCTCACTGAACTTAAAATGAACCAAAACAAATAAGATTCATATGGCTTTAAGAGCCAGCTGATGAAATGTTTAAATACATGAATGTAGTTTTAAATGTAAGTGTAGCTCTGCCTCTTTAGGAGCTTACAGTTTTGCTAACTAGCAAGTACTACATGCAGTGATTGATCTCTACAAATCAATTTGCTAAGAGAAACAAATAATGGAGTAAGTGTTCACATTTCTCAGGACACAGCCAGTAACTCCCTATCAGCTGCTGTCTGAGTCCCTTTTCAATGAATCAGCAGAAGACTAATGTTAGTGATATAATTAGGCGATTACAATCTTTGGCTGTTTAATTAAATACGATTTTGTGCAAATGTTTTGTCATCAGGCTGTTGAAACTTGCTATGTACACATTTTTGGAGGTAGCATGTAAACGGGAAATGATAGTCTTTGATCTTTGAGGTTTTCTGTTCTTTGAAGTTTTTTTCTAAAGTCGCTGCAATACAAGTGTTAATTTAATACAGCAGAGTGGAAAAATAATCTTAAATCAGTGAGCATTAACACACAAAACCTCCTAGCTTTTCACGTGTCTCCAAAATTTAGTAATCCTCCCTCTAGAAGCAGTTCTCCTAGCAGTTTTTTGTTTGCTGAACTATTAGGAACCCCACAGCAAGCACTTTTTTTCCTGTGTGCTCTTAATTTAGTCTTCTGGCTTTCATTCTCCTTGTAACATTGTAATCCTTTTTGAAAGGTATGTTTTCTTCTGTGCTCAATAAAATTATTACCAGAATAAATGCTATTTGTTAAAAATTCCTTATGTCTCTGTTTATCATTCTTCTCTTCCTGAAGTTTCTTCTTTGAGACCTCTATTGCCATGATGCTTGAGCTGCTCAGTGCTTTCAATGACCATTTTCAGAAATACTGTTATGAGATTGACAAATACTATTTCCACGTGTGAAATGTAAAAGCAAGACTTCTGAATGTAAGGTCTCCAAAATCCCAAGTTAGGAACTTCACTTCAGAGATGTTTTACTTTCTTTTACTTCTTTACTTTTATCTCAAAAGGGTTATGTACATATTTGATTTTTCTGGGATTATCTAGGATCCTCTCTAAACTAGGTATATGGTATTACTCAAGCATTTTTTTTAACATTAGCAGTTTCTTGGGTACCTCTACAGTATGGAAAGATTGCTTTCAAGGGATAGGTTTGTAATAAGGATTTTGAAAGGACTCAAGGACTTAGGAGGAGAATGCCACCTGATTTTTTTCTTCCTCTTTACTATTGAGTAAAGGAAGTTCTCCTGAGTGTCTTTCATAGCAAAGTGCTGTTAGGAACAGGGGTATTTTTATAATTATTTTCTCTAATTCAGAAGTTAGAGGTTAATAACTTGTGATGCAGGGAAGTGGGTAGAGCAGAGTTCAGCAAACTTCTTGTCTGGGGTGCACAGAGAATCAATAATGAAAGTGTTCACTTACAAGGAGATGTGAAAAATATTTTTTCTTCCTATACAATGTTAATTGGTTTCTTTGCTTTCAAACTATGTCTTGTTGGAGCAAAAAGTTACTTGCCCATAATTTAGAATAAATAAGTGACTGCTGTCTAATGTCATTCAGTGAAATAGATACCTTTCCAATTCTCTGTTGCTAGCTTTCCAGTAGACAAGTCTGTCTTCAGGGTACAAGGCATCACATTTCTGTTTCAGGGTAAAATCCACACTGCTGATGGGAACTGAAATGAAATGCTTTCATAGATGTGTTAAACTGTGCACAAGCAGTTGCTTTATAAAGAATGTGGCCCTCTTGAAATAGTGGCAACTATTATTGACTAAGAGTAAGTCTTCTAAAGGGGCTGTGATATGTTCTTTTCTGCTTCAGAATAGTAGTGTCTAAGTGTCAATGTAAATATAGTTGAGCTATTACAAACAAGAGAGAGGCCACTTCTTTTATAGGAAGTTCCCTGTGTTTGCCGGCCGAGTTTTCCTCTCAGAAGAGTTTTTTTTTCAGATGTAGACAGAATAACTTGACTTTGCCCAGCTTTTACTAGAAGCTCATTATTTTATCGAGAAAATCCTTCTGTCATCAGCAAGGAAGCTGAGTGGTGGTGAACAGTGTTATCACTCTGTCTTGTAAACTGTATTTTACATCCATACATCAAACTCATCCATGGATATGATACTGAACAAATGTATCTCTCATCCAAAAATTCTTTTGATAACAAGAATATTCTCTTAAAGAAAGCAGCATAATGAATCAACAGACCTTTTGGCAGAAACATTCTTCTAAATCTGATCAGATTGTTATGTGTTTTGCTATATAAGTCATACTAAAAGTATAATTTTTCTGAGTGGGTGTACCAGTGTTAAAATCTATCTTTATGCTCCTTCCACATATTTTCATATGAAACAATTATAAAATCTGGGCAGCTGAGGAAACTGAGATGTTGGAAATAAAAAGGGGTGAAAGTAGGAGAGGGAATGAAAGAAGGAAAGATAAATGTCAAAATTCACTAATTACGGATATACTCAGTAGCATGGATTAGAAATGGATGAAACAACTTTTGGAATAGTTGTCCTGATAGCAAGGCCATTCCTTTCTCAAGATACCTGACCTTTCTGTTCTGAAGTGTAATTTTGCATCTGAATTAAGCTTTCCCAATAACGATGCTCTCACAGCTGGACACTTTCACACAAATATTTTATTTTAGACAAAGTAACGTGTTTCTGAAGTAGAAAATTACATGACTCTTTCCTGAACACTTTTACCAACCTGGATTTAAAAACAGCTGACCTGGAGCATGGGCTTTTTTCTTGACATTGGTGTCTGAGTATTCAGAAGGGAAGATTGTATTGACACTTAAGGGTCCATTACAAATTCTTTCAGTCTTCTGATATTTAGTATATGTGGATAGATTAAATTGTTATTGACACTGCTTGGTCAATTAGAAGGCAGTGGGATCCTAATAACTTAGGATTTCTGGTTTGTGAAGGTCTCTAAGTTAGGCTGGCTGACATCTAGGAATGTGGCTAGTGGGAAATGACTGACTGTAATGCAATATGTGAGGTAGACATTTTTTTTGTATGATATCTAATGCTTACATTTTTTAACTTAGGGTGTAAATAGTTATGTAATATTAAGAGTGTGGTGATAACAATGAGTATACCTAATTTTCCTGTAATTTACAAACCCTCTACTTTTTCTGTTTCACCCATTCTTGCATTTTCAGTTTTGCTTGGTACTAGAGTGGAAAGTTCCCCATGATTCCCTTGTAGCTTATGTAGTGTACCTGCCCTGCACATCATCATTTAAGCACTTCAGACAGCTTTAATTTTAGCTCATCTATTTTTGAAAATTTTAATGGACTGAAGTACTGAATGTTTTAGAATTGCAGGGATTTGATATAAAAATCTTCCAACTGTACGAGACTGGTAACAGGGAGAGGGTGATTGGCTGGGTAAAGGCAGCCTTCTGAAATTTTTTTTGTTACTGTGACTTTTTCGCAATGATATTTTGGTGAAGTTCAAAGGGCAAAGAATGTACATTTATTTGTAAACTAAGGATTGTCCTTTTTCAGTAATCACCATTTCCCCCTCAGAATACCTGTTGTGTAAAACAGATCTATATTATTGAGAAGGAAAAGAATAGAGATTGACTCAAGAAGGTGTTTTCCAGACTCAAGGGTATGAAGATAAAGTTTTCATGATGAGCCTCCATGTAAATAATGTCTTTAAATGGAAGCATATGAGCATGATAAGTTCTGAAAATTGGTATTCTGACATGCTGAATTCTGTTTACTCCTTACTCGCTTGTACATGTCTAATACCGTTTGAGATGTCCATAATTATCTGAGACATCAGCACAGGGATGATGCATAGGACATATGGAGAAGAATGCTTTTCTGCTTGGCAGCTGAAGGCTGATAAAATTATATTGGTACATCTCAAATAGCACTGATCACCTATGTTTTTGATTTAAAATGGGTCTTCACATCTAAGCTGTTATTCACCTAGTGTCTTGCCTATTTATTTTAAT
The DNA here is from genome assembly GCF_018691265.1 of Tyto alba. Classification (NCBI taxonomy): domain Eukaryota; kingdom Metazoa; phylum Chordata; class Aves; order Strigiformes; family Tytonidae; genus Tyto; species Tyto alba. The sequence continues at coordinate 22,474,038 of NW_024881275.1, read as the reverse complement.
GTTTTAATCGACAGAAAATCTACAAGTTTAGATGACAGTAAAAAATTTGGCACACTTTTTTACCCATCCAGAACTAGCTATGCATCTTTGGAGATCACTGTGGGAAGAAAAGTGCCTGTGCCATGGAGGTGAGAAACAAAGCTCCTGAATCTTACCCATACCCAATCTTCTTTTCAAGAGTGACCTGTGGAAATTGTCTATATTAGGGGGAGTGTTAGAAACTATGGTTCCTTTCCTCCTTTGACCTTAATCTTTTTGCAGAGGTCTTGTTTTGAAAACTACCTACTGGAAACTGATGATTCTTCTTTTCTAATAAGAAGAATTATTAAAATATATTTTATTATTTCTTTAGAATAATGTATATATATTTTGGGAAAATGTGTAATGATAAGGGCCCAGAACATTACCTGACTTTAACTGAGCAGCAGTTTGACGTTCAACTCAGATTCATAGTCTCCTGGGATCTATAGTAGTCAAAAGTGTTAAGGGCAGGAATAGGTTAAGGAGTGCTAATGTAGTGTTAAATTAGATCCACTAAAATTTCCTACATATCAGCAGGATATTTTACTGATTACTTTAGGCTTAACGTCAGATGAGCATAGTCATTTGACTTTTTCTCTCCAGCCTTCATTTAGACAGATAAAGCTTGGTTCTGCCCAGCATTTGAGCTAGAACAATATTGTATTGGCTTGCAATATACACTGCAAATGTAACCTTTGCTGGCAATGACAAGGCCTTTTTCTAGAGATATTCTTGTTAGCTCTGCTTATCTGAATGTATTAGAAGTTGATTCATGGTGAAATACTTATTGTCAGCTGCAAAATAGTTTTAGAAACTGAACATGTAACTACTAAGGATTTTCTGCCTGAAGGCAAAGGTCCATGAGCCCTGAAATCTTTTTCATGTCTCAAAATAGGAAGTCACTGGAATATTAATCTAGGATTTTCAGGCAGATTTCACTCTCTACAGAACTGAATTTCATTCTAATTCAGACTCTCTCTATGGTGTTACAACACAGTCATGCAAATAAATTAAGAATAAAAGTCATGGATTGTGAATATTGTTGACTCTTAAAGTAAGATTAGGATTTCTAACAGTAAAACAGGTAAGAAAAAAGGTCATGAAGGTGCCTTGGAATAGAAACCTGCATAAACATCATAATTTATAGCAGACAAAGACACCTTCTCTGGCAATTTAATTTAAGATGCATCAATAGTCCTTAGACTGTGGACAGGAAGCATGTATCCATATACATGCTCTCAACATGAGCTATAATCTGCTTGCCCTTTCATTCCCTGCTGGACAAATTTTACATTCTCTTCTGCAAATACCACAAAGTACCACTTTCTTGAGTGACCTGGTCTTATTAGTGACTGATTTAAGTTTAAGAGTTTTTGTGATTCTCTATCGACGTGTCCCTGCATCTGAGTCCTCAGTCTGTTAGACATTGTGGTAGTATTGAATTCAAGACAAACTGTGACTTTTCAATATTGAACTATCATCTGAAAGAGTAGAACTTCCCTTAACTACTCACTTTGGCAATATTTTATTTAGTAAGTAAACCAATACCTTCCCCTGATACCATATGGAATCCAGTGCTAAGAACTTAAGGCAGTTTTTCTTCCCATCTGTTGTACGTGAATGAATCTTAAAGATATACCATGTGAGAAAATATGTTCTGTGATGAACTCAGTATGACTGTTGAAGTTGAATGCAATGAATGCAGGATTTCACTATTTTTTTTCCCAACAACCTTCTTTTTGGTGTCAGCTAAATTTCTTCTGAAATTCATAGGCTGACTATGAATGGAAACTCACAGAATATGGGGATTTTTGTAATGCTTCATGTCTATACTCCAAGTAATTTACAAGAACATTATAATTTTTCTTCTTTCTTGCCAACGGGTTTGACTAACCAGACCTGGTTTATAGAGTCATTTTAGGAAGTAAACACAGATATATGTCCACCCAGGTATTGTGCTGTTAATAAGACTTATTTTTTTGTTTTGTTTTATATAATAAATAAAGCATTCAGCCACCCCACAAAACTCCATACAAGAATGTGTGACTCAGCAGGTCTTCTGAAGGTACAAAACTCCTACCAGAACTGAACCTTTGAATCCTGTTTCATCTGATGGCTCTCCATTTATTTTGCTTCTGCACATTGAACTAGTCTTAACTTTGAAGGCATTGCCTAATGAAAACTTTCCACTTGCAAATTGTCTTGTTTGCCTTTGTATTTGACTGACAGGTGTTTGCTGAAATGTAATATGTTTTTTGAAAAAGACTTTGCTGGTGCTTTCATAATTAATTTTGTTACAAAAGGAAAAACTGTAGTAACAAACTCATTCTTGCCACAGGTTATTGATACTTACCATCGCCAACCTTAAAACTTTAGGACCACCGGGGAACTTACAGTCAAATGAGTCTCTTACTCATGCTACTATCAAGTATTCTTTTACTGTTTTCTTTGCTTTCTACATCATCTGTCAAATCTCTGAGTTCTTCCTATTTTAAGGTCTTAGTTATTGGATGTTACAGTTAAAATGGTATTTTCCTTACCAAAGTTAGACTGAAAATCCAGGCTATTCTTTGGTTTCAAATTATTCTTGAGTATTTTTTTCATAGTTTACTTCTTAGAGTATGTTTTTCTACTATTGGGAGACCAGTTTTGAAAGCTTTTTTGAAACATGTATTTTCTTTGATAAAGGTTTTTCAAATATTTCCATGCAGAAATGTACAGAGGGTCTCTGGGAAGTATAGCGTTCCTAGTCATTGTTTAAAAAGAACTGGAATTAGTTGCTTATAAAAATAGCTGTTATATTGCAGTAGGTTAAGGAGAAACACCAAGGAAAGCGTTATAAGTGAGATAAAGTTGTATATTTCTCTATTCATGTTGTTAACAAGTGTTTTTTAAAACCATGTTCCAAGCCTTATAAAAAGCATTATCTAAACAAGATCATTTGGGTGAGACTTGCTTTGTAGAGACCACAGTATAAGTTACAGTTGTGCTGGTTTTTGGCAGCAAGTGTCCAATTCTTAGTAATTGCTGGCAATTGTGAAAGAAAAAATGCAAATCACATTTCAAATAAAAAATCATTTGAACAGGGATTTATTCAGTTACTTCTGTGTTTCAGGACAACTTTAGCCATAATCTTACAAAATAAAGAAGTCAGTGCTTTGTAGTTACTGCAAATGAAATGTTGAGTTCATCTTACCTGACTTGAAATTTTTCACTAAGGCTCCCAAATTAAGATCAAGCCTACCTGAGCCTTTTTCTGTAGTCAGTAGAAAGGACTCTGTTTTCTAGGATGAAAAATGACATCTGGAGATGCTTTCTATTGTCTCCGTGGGCTGTGCATGGAAGTTAGGACAAACCAAATTGAGACACTGAGTCAAAAAAAAAGTTGCTGATTGAGCAGGATCTATACAAATGATAAAGCAGAAGTCTTCTTTCATATATCTGTCATTAACTTGTGCCCTTTTGTGTGCACACTACATGACTGTGGTTACTTCATATAGACTGAGAGCCAGTGATGTTTACTAAGAGAGGCTCCGTGACATGGGATGTATTTCAACTAGAAAACTGCCCTCTGGTTCTGAAATGTATTCCTTGAAGAACATGTAGATCATAAGTCCAGGATATGGAATGACTGCAGAATGGTAAGACTTTCTCAGGTTTTTTATTTTATCTGAGTTAGGTATTTTTTTTTCCTGTTATTCAGCTATAAAATTAGTTTCATATGTGAAATAGTTCATGTTTCAGTTTTTCAAGACTGCTATTTCTCACTTTTAAGAATCCTTTTTTATTCTATCATGGAAATCACTTGGAATTGGGTCACTGACTTTAGGTGGAGAATAATGAATTCCATGTCTCCAAATACAGTTCTGTAAAGTAACTGAAAGTCAATTCAGCTTCCCTGATTTGAGTTGTTATAAATCTAATAAATAACATAAATATTACTTTTGATTACTTCTGTGTATTGATCCTTACATATATATGTGAATGTTTCTTTTGTCAAAACATAAGATATTAAGAGTGTGTTTATCACCTGGCATATTTATAAATCAAATTAGTTGAAGATACATGGTCAAATGGCTTAGATGAATGTAAGCTGTTTTTTTAGTCATCACACTACCTCACTGTCTACTAGGAACTTTGCATAAATAACAATCCTGCATCAACACTGAAGCATGTATAAAAAATATCAATGTATTTCACTATGTTTTAAGTCTTGACACTTTTTTTTTTTTGATAACTCCTATAACGTGTACCTACTTCAGTGCTATAGTCCTTGGACTGCATTAGTGAGGGGCACATTTCTTGCTGCCCTACCTCATGAGCATGTGTTTATTATGTGTTTTCTGTCCCAGGACAGTACAAAATGACACTAGATGTTAGAATTCTAAAAGGTGTCGGGATAAAAAACATAGCTTATTTCTAGTCCTCCACATTAGCTGACATTTTGATTGCTTGTCATCTGATCTTCTGGATAAATAATAGGAATAAGGCTCCCTATGGTGTGGCCAAAGGATTTTTCAAGATCTGAACAAAAGGAAGGGGTCTTTCCCTATTATATTTATCTTCCGCATTTGTTTGCCTTGAATATATAAATTCTGACCATAAATGTCATTATGGAGATGTTTATTTCACCTTGGAAATTCTCAAGGTTTTGTCTGATTTTTGTTAAAGTACAGCTTAAATTGGTGTTTGAATGTCTGCTTTTGGGCCAAAAGTAAACATTTGAATATGAATCTTGCAAATTTATTGGGGAGGTTAACCCCACAAACATTTGGAAACTGCTCATACTATTTGAAAAAAAACCCACTTATGTTTTAATTTAATATTGAAGCAGGGGGAGGTGTGTAGACATGTTCTGATATAGTTGATTTATAGTGTCATAGTTGTAGCAGCAGAGTAAATTGATCATAAGAAGTGAAGTCTTTCAGAAAATTGAAAATTCTGTCCAAATACAATAAAAAGAAAATAAATTGTGGTAAGTTAAATTTGAAATAATATCTAATCAGGCATGCAATTAAGATTTTTGAAGAATAAATTGTTTCAAGCATAAAAATGAGTAATGAAAATGGTTTCAAAACTAGAAACTTGTACTTGATTCCATCGGGTTGATAGATGGCTGACATATAAAAATGAACACTCAGGTCAAGAACAGTAAAATCTAAATGATTTCTTTATATTTGTGTTCATTAGTCTTAAATAGACACATCACTGGAAAAGATTTTAGAGCCAAAATAAGAGTAATGACCTGTCAGATCAAAAGGTTTCACCCAAGAAGTCTAAAGTGAATTGCTACCAAATGTAAGGTGTAAAACCTGTTGCTTGAATCTAGAAGAGAGTAAGGAAGGAAATGAGAACAAGTTTTCAAAAAAAGGCTCCAAAGGATATCTTGGGATCTACAGGCCATTACACTATACTTCAATATCAGTCATATTGGCAGAAACCATAAGAAAGAATATAGTTAGTTAGTCAACTGGGAAATAAACACAGTTAGTCACATCTTATGTTACTGTTGAAGTGCTGAAAGTCATGCCAGCAAACACAGTTGAGGGCAACTGGCTGACAGACCATTGGATTTGCAGAAAAATGGTGATTAATTACTGACTAAAATAAGGAAAACAGTAGTAAGTTTTCACAATGACTGTACACTGTCAGTGGCATTCCTTGATTGCCTCTGCAGGCAACAATCCTATTTGATGCTAATCTTCAAAAAACATCTAGAAATGGAGTGAACAGTGAGATGACAAGTCTTTGACAATAGAAAATTACTCAAGGTGGGAAAGAGTTGCAGAAGGTTGTCAACGAGCAAGTGAGTAATGAAGTGCCAGCTAATATTTAACATCAATAAATAGGAAGCAATGCAGATGGCAAGACAGTCTTGACTGTAGACACAATAACTGGCTTGAAATTAGTGGTGACTCTTCCTGATTCAGTATCTGGAGTCACTCTGAACAACGTGCTGAAATGTTCATCTCAGTCCCTGGAAGTAGTGAAAAAGGTAAGTAAGATCTTAAACTGTGGAACAGGAATAGAGAACAAAACATTGTGGCACCACAGAAGTAGCCTGTAGTTTTCAGACATTTTAAAATGACCATGACTGCAAGAAATTCCATTTAAAAAAGGGATTAACAGAACTAGAGACAGTACAGAGAAGGAAATGAGAATGATTAAGGGCAATCAGATAGTTACTTTTCAAAGAAGGGAAAATAGTCTATGACTTCTCACTATAGAAAAGAGATGTCTGAAGGTGGTTTTGATAGATGTCCATGCAATCACAAATGGTACGGTCAGAATAAATGAGGAATTATTGTTCACTGTTTTTCACATTACAGCAGGTATACAATATTGTGGCAGACGCACCTGCCCAATGAAATTGTGGCTCCCTGGCTGTTGAACCTTTCCTGTGCCCTTGTTCTCAGGGCTTTACGGTATTTGGGGCCTTTGGCCAACAGGGGCTGGTATTGACCGCAGGTCAGATTCAGCTGGGGTATCAATGGAGTCCCGGGGGGAGCCATTTGGAGCTCGTCCCGCCCGGAGCCGTGTGCTGCAGGTAAGGACTCTCCCCTTGGGTTGGGACTCCCCCCAAGGAGACTCCTCGGGGTTCCTACGGGTTGGGACGCTGCCCGGAGATGTTCCCCGAGGTTGAGAGTCCTCACCTTTTATTAGGGGAGTGATTGAGCGTTTTGGGTTGTCGTTAAACCCCTGGTTGGTGTTTTGGGTGGTTGTTAAACCCCAGAAGTTTGTGTGGTGATAGTTTGTTCTCCTCTCACAGACATTTGAACTTGTTGTTTGTACATTTGCGGCATGTTGATTAATTGTGTATAAAAATACATTTTGCTTTTTTTTTTTGTGTTAATTGGTTTGGGAATTTCCGCAACAAGCATCCAGTGAAGTTACTTTCCAAGAGATACAAAACAAATGAAAGTGAATACTTTTTCATAAAAATTTGTTACTGAAGTGTGGACTTAATTGCTAAATAAAGGTATATAAACAGATTTAAAAGATCATTAGAAAAAAAACTGTGAAAGAAAGGTCCATTCAAAGGGTTTAAACTGGCTCTAACTCATGAATTTTCAAACAGGTGACTGCTGAAAAGGTTATTGTCAGCATAAGATAAACATCACTTACATTTCCACTCATTTGTCCTTATGTACTGCAATTGTTATGGAGGACAAATGAAATTACTATTCTTAGTATTTTAAAATTACTTTTAAATATTATTGTAAAAGTTTTATTATTAATATTATAACACCAATCTGGTGAGTGCCTTGAGAATAAGTAAAGTAAGTGTGTGTTCTGGCAGTGTTCAAGGCCAGGTTGGACGGGGCTTTGAGCAACCTGTTCTAGTGGAAGGTGTCCCTGCCCATGGCAGGGGGGTTGGAACTAGATGAGCTTTAATGTCCCTTCCAACCCAAACCATCTTATGGTTCTATTATTCTGTGGAGTTTCAGAAAATCATTGGTTCAAGCCCTGTAGTATTTTGTACAATATTTATCTCTGTATTGAGCAGTCAAAAAACACAGCTCAGAGTTGCTAGCATACCTGTATGTTGGAGAATTATTACTCTATAAACATTCACCAAAGTGTTGAAGTCTCTGAAAAAAAGGATTTCTGTGAAACTTGTTAAATGTTGTTCAATATTATTTCATGGTAAAGGCTCCTTTAAGTGTGAGGAAGTTATATTCCTCCTCTGCCAGCTCCTCCAAGGGTACAGCCTTATTCTACATTTGAAGAAATTTTTGTGTGTGATCTGAGATCTGCAGATCTTTTATTTGGAATAACACTAAATGCTGAACTTCAGTGTAAATAATTCCTACCACTCTCATTTGCTGTTTATGGTGGGGTTTTTTGACCAATGGATTATATACATTCCAAAATACCTTTGGGATACTATATTATGTCAATCAAAATAGGTCTAGTTACATCTATTAAAATTTTCAATATCATCATCCACACAAAATCTTCACCATTATTTTATTCTTCTGGAGTCCTAACGGCTTTAAAAAGCATTCTGATAACAAAGAAACTATCCAATGTTCTTAGCATCACTATCATATGATATGGTATATGATGTGATAATTTATCATTTAAATGCATTCTTAAATCAGGTCAAAATATGCAGCTGAAATGAATGTTTATTTGGTTGAATGAAAAAATTTGTGCCTACTGTTATGTCAGCCTCTTGTAGAAAATAATAGATAGCAAACATAGATAAATGATGCTCTTTTAACTTTTGTTGAAAGTATACGAACAGTATGATTCTTCCCAGGAAGGTCCACTCTATTATGTCTATGGGTTTCTATGGTTGCATTCATGACCTACTGTGTGTTCATGTTCTACATGTTACTGTAGTGGTTTTTTGTTTTGTTTTGTTTTGTTTTGTTTTGTTTTGTTTTGTTTTGTTTTGTTTTGTTTTTAGCTTGAGTGCAGATCTGATGAAACCAGGCTGTAGAAGGCATCATCAGGTTGTGAGAATTATCTCCCAATCCCCATACCACTGACAGAAGCAACTGGGAAGAACTGCATGCTCTTTTGCTTTTCATGGGTTTCTCTGCTGTTTGTGTGTATGCATGGAGGTAGCACAGGGAATACGCTGCTTCCTTCTCTCAGCATGACAGAGATGAAGAAAAGGAATAGCATTTCAGGTTGTGTTTTATCCATTGTTGCTGTCACTAGGCAGCAATGAATACAATGGCTGGCTGAATAGCTCTGGCCTGGGAGAGAACAAAGATTGCTTTAGTAGTTTTTTCTACATATTTTTTCTCTTTGAAAACTATCCTTGAATTTTAAAGCATGGGCTAAGTAATGAAACTGTACTCTGAAATCATAGACTTTTCAACAACTGGGAAATCTTGTAACAAATTGAAATGTCTTGGAAATAACTCTTAGAACTGAACAGAAGGTTACAATTTCACTTTACAGCTGCACACATGAATGAATGAACAGTTAGTTTAGATCAATAGCACACCAATGAATTTAAGGGCAGTACTGCAAAACAGCAGTCTGTAGGAGTCAAGTATCATGTTTTTTAACAAGTTACCTCATTAAGTTTATTTAATAGACATATTGGGAACATACCTTAAAAATTCCTACAAGTAAGATATTTTTTGTCTTCAGAATGAGATTACTTTCATGTTTCTAGTTATACATTAGCACCATCTGTCACTGTGCTGCATGTAGTATGTTAGAATATATATTACAAGCTCCATAGCGTTTTTGCATTGGAGGCCTGTGTGATTACTTGTTACATTCCCTATTACATGAATCCTTGTTTGTTCTTTTGCAGCCATATGAAGTACTCTCTCAGATTCATGTCTGCTATGATCTCCAAATAGCAAGGCCAGATTTTATTTTCATGAACAATAAATAGTTCAACAACCTGAAAAGAAAATTGTGTCACCTTTTTTCTTGTGCTTAATGATGATTACTGAAATGAGTTGGCAGTGTTGAGAGTGGGTGTTCTGGGCAGAAGGATGAGAAATATAGCTGGTGTAAGCCTCTCCAGAGTCCCTGTGAAAAGTTTCAATGAAAAAAATTCAATGCTTTTTATTTTCTTTTCCAAGTGGATGTATGCTGACACATTTTTCTGTTATTCCACATCTCATGAACAGCTGTATAGGTCTATGACAAATGAAGGTCTATTTATCTAGCTGCTGTTTTACTTGTCAAAGTAATTTAAACAAAAAAAGTAAATCAGAGACAAAGAGGATGAGATTAAGTTTCTTGAAGTGGTGTGATTATTGAAAAGTACTGCAAGAAGCTTGTAAGCTTTTATGAAAACCTTCAAACAGGCATGCTTTTATTTCTGTTTCTTGGATAAAACTGAAAGAACACTTTTCTACATTTTTTATAGCTTCTATGTTTCTTCTACATAAAGTATTTTGGAAGAAAAGTAACTATTTTCTGTAGGATTTTTCCCAAATGGACAGTAAAATTTTTTAAATCTACATTAGTGTGCTTCTTTTGATTTTCTGATGAAGTGGTCAGTGATTTTATGGAAGTTAGAATACTTTCACAGACAAGTATGAAGATGGGAAGGCTTTCTCTGGATTATACAGTTATTATCCATCATTATGCTTCATAACCAAAGTATGGACACAGTCTGACACGCAAGAGAGATTTTTTGCTGCCTCAAACACCTTATCTAGGATCAAAGACTCACAATATGGTCAGTGCAGAGAGGTAGTATCTTTAGGCGAGTGCTTAGAATACCTATGTTTAGAATTTACCACCTAATCTAGGTGTCAGAATAGTATTGTTTTCTTTCCATGGACAGTTGAAGGATCCACTCTCCCAATTAGGTCCATGAATGTAATGATGTATTTACAATGTGTAATTGTGTACAATTTACAATGATGTATTTACAATGTGTAATCTGTCGTGGTTTGGGCCTGGTCGGCAGCCAACCACAATGCAGCAGCTCTCTCTCCCTTCTCCTCCGGCAATGAGAAGAGACAGAGAGCCAGGCTTGGGGTTCGAGATAGGACTGGGATGGGGAAAAATACCCCTTTATGATCACGAGCAAAAGGCAGACTCGTTAGGGGAAGAAAAAAAAGAACATACATTTATTACAGACACTAACAACACTTAACAGAGTAGGACAGTGAGAAGCATTGCCACATCTTGAGAACACCTTCCCCCCACCCCTCCCTTTTTCCTGGGCTCAGCTCTGCTCCCGATATCTCTACCTCCTCCCCCAGTGGCGCAGGGGCAGGGAATGGGGGGTGCAGTCAGTGCTGCCACTTCCTTTATCTTTGGTGGGGGGAGCTTCTGGAACTTGTTCCCCCTGCTCCATCGTGGTCCCCCTCTCACAGGAGACGGTCCTCCACAAACTTTCTCCAACATGAATTCTTCCCACAGGCCACAGCGTTCCCCACACTGCTCCTTCGTGGGTCACTAACTTCCTCCAACTGGATTCTCTCCCACGGCTGCAGCCCTTCCCAAACTGCTCCGGCGTGGGACACCCCCGCATGCTGCAATTCTCCCAGTGCTGAATTACAGCAGTGGGGCTACCTTTTCCCACAAGACTCCGGCCTTCTTCGGGCACAGAACCTTGATCATCCAGGAGAAATGAAACACAGGCCATAAATCAGTGTCTGCTCCACCGTAGATCTCCATGGGTGTCAGGGGGGGGCCGCCCTGCCATCTCCCCACAGGATACAGGGGGGTCTCTGCTCTGGCACACCTCCCCCCTCCTTTCTTCCTCCGTTCCTCCACTGACCTTGGTGTTCACGCAGCTGCAGCATCTCCTCCTCACAAGTCCCACTGCCCGTCACCACGTCCCTTCTTAAATACGTTATCGCAGAGGCGCAGCTGATCGGCTCAGTTTTCCAAACAGAAGTGGAGCTGACTTGGAGCTGGGGGAGCTTTGAGAAGCTTCTCACAGGGGCCGCCCCTATAGCACCCTCCTCTGCCACCAAAAAACTCCACCACTCACTCAACCCAGGACAACACTGTAGTAAATATTTAATAATAAGCAGTAACAAAAGGGATCTGATCCATGTGAGGAACTATAGCTGCTATTGAAATGTCTGGGGTGGTACAGTTAAATAAGACATGAGTGGCAAGATGGAAATTCCTGAGGATTCTGAGAACAATAGAGCTACCCACAAGCAGGGAAACACGGGGGAAGTTTGTGACTGTATGCTTACTATGGCATCTTTTAAAAGGGCTAATAAAAATCAAGGGAGTCATTGCTGAGCTTAAAAACTCATCGCTTATTAAATCTAATTATTTTTGTGTTGTGAAGAAGATAGGAAAAAGTTGAACTTTCAGTTAATATTATCCAACTAACAGTTTGTGGAGTTGTCTACAAGCTTAATTTGTGTTTTACTTAAAATACTGATGTAGTATTTGATTCTTTCCTGCAAACTTGGGCTAAATTTAAATTCATTCTACTTTGTGCTTGGTGCTTTCACCAAAGGTGACAGCCCATGTCCTAAAGAATTTGTATGCAAGTCAACTAGATAGGAGGAATCCTATTTTTATGAGTGATACTAAAGCACAAAAGAATTAATCTATTTGTGTAAATATTCACAATTTCTGTCCCAGATACTTGGTATGAATTTATGGGTTTGAATTTTGTTCATATACCTGAAACTTTTCCTCCTTGGCCTACCAGACTTGAAATGAGCTGAAGAAATGAACAAAGTCCTCAAATCTAGATGGACTTCTGTCTATGAAAATCTACCATTTTCCAACCCCTTTGGGACCATGACTTTTAGTTCCCTGTCCTTCAGAGAAATCTAAAGGCAGGGGCCTGGACTTTAGACAGGTGAAGGGAAAGTATTTAGTGGTCCCATCAACGTCTTACAGAAATCAGAGTATATAAAAGGTCCTAACAACATTCAGAAAATGATTGCAGATCTTAAATTATTGAAATTGGGTGGAAAACAGAAAGAAGAGAATGAAAAGGATGATGATGAATAGTAGGAAGATACTTAGCAAGAAATGTTTTTGTGTGATGTTTCTGTCAGTTCAAGACTTGTTAGTTTTATGATTGCAGATTCAAATCCAAAACCAACATTCTTGACAGAGGGAAGTTGGTCCAAAGTTTTACTGGAAACAGGGAATGTTTAACTACTTTAGAACAGGATCGGTTCCTTGCAAGTGGCATTTGAAAACAAGTTTTAATTGGATTTTGTCTCCAGGGTTCTGGCATGCAAAACAGTATTGTGATAGCCACTGCCTTTCAGTGAAAGCTCCTTCAGAAAGCCAATGTAAATATTTTGAAGAAAGAATGTATTATCATGTCATTGTTGGAAAAGGTGCTAAATTTGAAAAGTCACTAAGGAGTTTTCTGATGTGCTTTGTGTGTTGTTTTTTTTTTTTTTTTTTTTTTTTCCTAAATTATTTTTTAGTGAAAATAAAGATATTTGAAACAATTTAAATGTTTGTTTTGATTTCTCTGTGAAGAATACTCACCGAGTAATTTTGTCTAGAAGGTAATTTATTATGAAACAGAACCTCAGTGTTTCTGCAAGAGCATGACTGTTTTCCTCTCCAACTCATGTGATGTAACAAGTTTGATGGTGCTATTTAATTTAGGATTATTGTGCTGCACAAGTTTAACAAGACCATTTGCTTGTGGCAGGCAGAACACTGTTTTCATCAGATCTCTAAAATATACATTGTGTCAAGGAACTGTAATTAATTTCCATTATTGGTCCTGGATCATCAAAAGACTACTTTAGGTCTGTGTGATTCAAACGAAATTTAGTTTCAGTGTATTGAGGTCAGTTAAAATTAATCCTTTTCCAATACTCTCTTAGCCCTAAGAAATTATCTTCTCTGTTTAATCACAGATGAAAATACAAGCTTATCTGTGATTTTAGGAGAATCTGGTCCATCTCCTTTTATATTTTACTTTTTTTTTTTTTTTTTGTGGATATTTTATTTACTGGTTATTACATCAGTCATATAAGAGAAAGCTCCAATCAGCTATGTATGTTGGGAGTTAGAAGTGATGGGTTCAAGCCTTGCTTTATATATTGGTTGCATGAATATAACAGAGGGTCTATCAGGAATCTTATCCTCATTTTGTTCTCAAACCTTACCAGAGAACATATGTTAATAAACAGTGGCAAACCTGAAGCCAGAAAAGTAGAAAATAGATGCTAACATGGTGAAGGTAGGAGTGGAAAGGCAATGTAAGTTTTTCTATGTTTAGACTCAGTCACAGGTCTGTTAGATAGACCTTAATATAAGTCAGGGAGCAGGGAGAAAAAAAGAACATTAACTGTACCTGCCCCTGCAAGATAGAGAAGGGGAAGAAAAAGGGAGGGAATAAGGAGGAGGGTCAGTGATAGAGAGAATCCAGGCTCACTTACAAAATTGCAGTAATGCTGAACGTAATTTATATGAGCATCCTATGAACCTTAGTTTGTACATTGTTTGTTGCAGCAATTATGTTTAAATATTCATTATATATCAGTTTCCTCTTTGAATCAGAACTACAAAATGCATTTATAAAGTCTTCCATTAGAAGATGTGTAATATATACTTGTCAAGAACTGCATGTATTATACAATTACTCATAATATATATATTGAGAAATGTAATCCTGTAAATCAGTAGAGGTTTTAATATGAGGTGAGAGTGACAATTTTCCACGTTTTGATATTTTGATTTACAGAGCAGTTTATATTTAATAACTGACTTGTGTAAATTACTTTGACAGGACATCTGTAAATATTTGTTTAGCTGTAATGTTCCTTGCATATATTTTATGTTAGTCACTATAAAACTGCTAATTGCTAGCTAATAAGATTTTTGTGACAACATTCTTTACTCTTGAGGGATAAATTTTGGTCCTGATGTTAAGGTAGAATGGGTATAAAACAGGCTTTTGCAAAACGTACTGCTTTCCAAGAAACACCTTTTATCTGTTCCCCCTGAAATCAGTCCTTGTACAAAAGTACCTGTATAACATTTGTGCAGTACGTACCTCTCCAAGTAAGAGGAATTCCCGTAGTTTTCAGAATTACTTTTAAGTGTCTAGAAATTTATTGTAATTTGGTATGATTACATACTTTATAGAATGAAATTTGCAAGGGAAAAGGAATTCTGAGTGGTGACCACATAGGCATTAACAATTATTGAATAGTATTGGCTATAAAGCAGATAAGTGAGGACTGTATGTAGTTAAGTCTCTGTCATGCAACTGATTATATAGCTCATTTACATCAATAAGGAATTCATCTTAAGCACCTTTGTTGGTGCAACAAAGCTGAAGATTTCTTTGTTTCTCAAAGTTTTTCATCTCTAGCTGCTTCCTGGAGCTGATCAATGTGTAAGCTTACAACAACATTTTAAAGGTGATAGGATCATCTATGACTATTTTTTAAATTTTTAACTTCCAGACTCTTTACTTTGTAAATGATATTTCACAATTATTGTCTGTGGGCAACATCACTGTGAATTTTATTCATGTTTCCTGCCCAGTGAATTCACCACATCAGAAAATGAGGCAAAGTACAAATGTATCAATAATAGAATGCCAAGAAGGAAAAGGGACTATAATTTCAGCCATTATTATCAGCATCAACTGTGTTGTGTAAAGAAGCGTAAATTCTTGTGTATCTCTCTTATATGCGTTTTTTGACAATCACAGTACTAAAACTGGTATTTGACGACTTTTATCAATACTAGCATTAATTAACTGAGCATAAAATTGAGTCACCAGTGAATGAAACTGTGAAACCTGTAATCTTTTATACCTTAGCTGTTTTTCCCTCTGGAATATACCTTACCTTGTTGTGTTATACTTTTTCAGAGGGATCGAATAATTTAAGTCTCCTTCTCTGGTTCTGTGAATTTTGATATTTTTGTAGTTAAAATTTCACTTTGTTTCACTGAGTACACTTTTCATTAAATGTGGTAGAAGCCATTGAACTTGGATTCCTAAAGTGTTCCTCAAAATTCAAATCGTACCAGTTTCAAATGTCTTCTTATCTGAAGATAGTATATTAAAATATATGTGGATTCTTTTGCCCTACCCTCTACTGAAATAATATCATCTTGCTCTTCATCCAGTGCATTCTCAATGTGATGGAAGATAACTGGACACCTTTCAACCATCACCAGTATCGGACACTGTAAAAGTTTTGTCTCTTATGCTACGACATGCAGTTTGCCTGAGTTTTCAGAAATTCTCCAGACAGATTGTTGCTTCACTCAGCCACTTAGAAAAGCTGGAATTATCTGCCTTTAGTAGAAACATATGTGTCTCTTTTTCAAAAAGTCACACCGTTTATGGAATACACTAAGAAGCAACATGAATAAGCTTGGCTTTACCTTCTTGGTGACTGTAGCGAATAAAATTAGCATGACCCTGAGTGCTTTTGGGTTTATCCATGTCCCCACAGCATTTCTGAAATTAAATAATGACATTCAGATGTATACAAGCAGAACATAATGAGAAACAGACAACTGCAAAATCACAGTGTTGTGTGTTTTAACAAGGCTGAGTGGTGCACCCAGATACTACACTCTTTTTATTGCTTACTTTGCATATTATCTTACTGCCCTCATCCCCTTCAGTTTAAACACCTGATTTCTTTGGAAAAGGAATAGCTTATTTGAGTTATTAACGGTCTGTGGTTTGAGCTTTTGTGTGCCTCATATCAAGGACTGTAGTACTTGGGCAAATGCATGCTTACCCATCACTTTTGTTTCATCATTGAGATCCTGATCTATCTTTCTCTTTGTTTATCGCATACGCCTGTCCTCAGTACCACAGATTGAAGTCACTGGTCCTGAAATCTGACTGTTTTATCTACACCACCTATCTTGTATGCCAAGCTTTCATCATAGCATTTGAGATCCCACTGTGTAAACTCATGGTGTAAAAGAAAAACCTACACTATCCTAGTTGGATATTTCTGTAAGTGTTTTTAGCTAGATTTGCCTGTACTAAGGTGTACAGCCATACTGAAGTAATAGACAATGTAAGCACAACCTCCCAATATAGTTATTCATCAGGAAATGACATATGAGGCTTACCTATATGGGGCCAGCATGGTCATCTGTGTAAAACCAATAGGAAACAGCCTATGTATTCATCTTCCAGGTGTTAATTTTTTAAAAAAATTCTTTATGAACCAGAAGCTTTATTGAGAGGCAGCCATTCTTGGTGATGTACTCTGTTAAGCTCTTGTCCATACTGCAGTTAATTCAGATGATCACCGTGTCAAATTATATTGCAATTCTCATTCTATTTGCAACTAAAAATTTTTTGGAAAGATTTACAGTGAAATGGCTATATAAGAAAATTCAGCAGTCTGATGAATGCACAGCCAAGTTCCACAGGGTGATATTAAAACATGCTTTGCAGGTGAGTGACTAGGGAAAACCCTGCTTTTGGGGCAAGAGGGCGTTGGCTGTTTTGAGTTATGATATTGACAAAATTTTTCCATATGATCAGGAATAGAGGTAGAAAAACTGGAACTGTATTTTTTAAAATGCTTTTAGTGAATGTTAAGGCACTTAACCAGAAAATGCTCTCTGAAAAACATTGTCCAGATCTGATTCCTTTTTATTCCATTTCAGGTCCAATTTGTGTGTGCTCCATTCAGCTCCATTCCAACAACTAAAGGTATCAGCAAAATTGTGGATGAAGACTTAAATGTCAGGTCCTCAGTGATGAAGCAATGTCTAAGATTAAGTATACTCACTACATACGAATTTACAGATAAAAGACTATTTCCAAATGCAAATAAGCATGTGGAGATATGTCTTCTAACCGCTGCTTGGAAGAGTTTGGAAAAGGCTGTAGTATTAACGCGCCTTGTCAAAGGATCCTTATAGTATCTTTTAAATCATCTTTCTCTCTTGACTGTGCTGTAGTTATAAATAGGTTCACAATGAATTCTCAATTCTGCACATGTAAATCATTCCACATACCATTATCTGATAGCCTTGAGTAAGGTATGCATGGTTGCTGGGGCGCTAAAGGATTGGGTAAGGCAGTCAGCTGTATCTCTTAGTAATAACTGCTGTGTGTTACGGACCAACAGCCAGGCAATAAATAAAAATTTCAAATTTGCTTCAAAACTTGGAGTAATACCAAAGATGAATGATGGTTTGCTTGAGGTTAAATGCAGACAAAAGTGTAAAAAGCGAAAAAAATGTCAATAAGGGGGGAAAAAATCCAGTCAATTGTAGTCAAAATATGTATATGACTGACTGGTATGTTTGCCCCTTCTTTTGGTGCCTACCTTTAATATTAGGCTTCTTCACTACTCTTCCAGATACTCCTTTTAAGAAGATGGAGTTTTAAAGGGAGAATTCAGTATGTTTTATCACTAGAGGAGTAATAGCTGTTGAGATTTATCCAATCAATGATATAAATTTCTTGTTGAGGGAAGCATGTTGGGGCAGGGGGAAACCTGCTTGTGCAACTGGAAACTAATGTAGTTAAGTGCAGGTTGTCCCTAATGGCCAAAGCACACACAGTTTCTATGTGCTTGTTAACAATGTGGACTGTTTTATATTAGTCTTCTATTTTAAATTGAAATAAATTTACTGCTCAGTAGACAGGTTGTGGAGAGAAGCAGAACTTTTTTGGTTCAGTCTTTTTCATTCATTATGGATTAAAAAACAACAAAACCAAAGCTCCATGATACCCTGCTGGGAGATTAATTTTATTCTTCTCTAGCATCCAAAAATATACGGGCGTAGCAGCTGCATTAATGTTCCTTTAATGAGAAGGAAAAGCTGACTGACTGGAGTTTATTGGAAAATAATTTTCATTTCATTTGACTGTTGCTTTTTATGCTGAAATTGTGTTTTAATTAACTGTGACACAGAGATTTAGCTGGTAAAATCTATTCAGATGAGCTGCAATGAAAATGGCAGAATTGAGTGTAACATCTTGCTTTTCTGTTTTTCCCCTCCCCCAACTTTTCCCTAACTATTGTGTTCTATGAAACCAATCTTAGGAAAAAAATCGAGACAGAAGAAATGATCTTTTCCATGACAAGAAAAATATTGTTGATTTTGCTGGCAAACTAATTCACCAGTGGCTCATTTCCATCAGCTT
This sequence comes from Tyto alba, assembly GCF_018691265.1. Classification (NCBI taxonomy): domain Eukaryota; kingdom Metazoa; phylum Chordata; class Aves; order Strigiformes; family Tytonidae; genus Tyto; species Tyto alba. The sequence goes on along the minus strand of NW_024881275.1, from coordinate 22,455,479 downwards.
TTATTTCACAGCAATTGTAAAATAAACCACTCGTAGCACATGCTGTTAATCTCTTGTCCCTGGGGTGTAACTGCTGTTACACAGTATGGGTCATGTGCTAGCTAAAGTGTGCATTTAAAAGGTAGAAATTAATAGTACTAGCACTGATTCCAAGCTAAATGGTATTCAATGGGCAAGGTAATTCCTTTAATGTCCGCCACCAATAGACTGTTGTGCATGCTTCTTTTTTATTTCTGATTTCCTCCATTAAAAGAGGAAAAAGAAAAATGAACCCTGATATCACAGCAAAGTCTAAATCAAAGCCATTCAGCACAGAGTTTTGTGTGCTTACTGTGCTGTTCATCTGTCCTCAGCTTCCTTCTTCCCCAGTTCATCTTGTGTAAATGCAAAAATTTAACACTAGTGTGAATGTGTCAGTGTTACATTTACTGTGGGTTAAATTACATCATCTTACTTGTTCTACCAATCTCAACAGTTTTGGACCTCAATGTACATGCTTTTAAAAGTTATAAATTAAAAAGAAGTTCAGTGGCTCTCTAATAATGCCTTTCCTAAGGAAGAAAAATTGTTTTTTGCTTTCTGTAAAAATTTTCCACCTAAAAAATCATTATTGAACTATTTTTAAAACATGAAAGTTCTCCAAACTTATTCTACTGAATTCTTATTCCATTTTTTTTACAGCAAAAATGATCCCCGAATTTTAAAGGTCAGTGAAGCCCTTGACAAGAGAGATAAACAGAAAAGCAGGAAATAGAGACAAAGAATATATCCGTGAAGCTGCTTTTCTCATTGCACATGCATAAATAAATTAAAAATCAAATCTGGTTTTGGAGCACATTGAGAATCTCAGCAGCACTTTGCATATCTTTGAGAATATTGTGATCTCAGGGGTTTGTGTTTTATTATGAGAATATACCCAAAATTTCTTTCCCAAAGCATGAAACATCCAATCTAGTTTTTAGTGAAGCCAGGAGCAAAACAGCCATTGATTTCCTTGTGGGAGAGAGAGGACTGGTCCCCAAATGAATTTACCACTTAATGATAGTTTTCTGTATTGTATTCAGAATAAAATGCTCTGAATAAAATATCTCTCTCCTCCTTGCCTACTTGCACACCTCACAGTACTGCTGAGTTGGCACATAAGGAAGGAGTGATAAAGAGAAATAATCAACTACTAGCCTACATTTACATTGACAAAAGCAGACTATTTCCCTCCTGAGGCAAAGGAGACAGCAAGGAAAAATTTGTAGTTCTTAACTAGGCTGCTTCAGCTGCTCTGTCTCTTTGAAAGGGAGATTAAGTCATCACCAACACTTACCTTCTATAAGGAGTGACTCTCTTCTATAAGAGAAAAATAGAGGACTTAAGAAGGAAAAATAAACAAATAACCAACTAAAACCTAGATTTATGATTAAGTGTCTTCCTTTCCTTTTCCTGGCCTCTTATAAAATTTCACTGCCATGTTTTTCTACAGATTATTAATTTATTCTTGATGCTTTCTGGATAAACAGAAACATGAGTTGTAATAATATGTATCTGGGCTTTGTTTTCTAGCTTTCTCATTCTGCATTAAAAATAAAGTATCTTGAAAGAAAGAATGGTTTCCAATGTACTAGATATTCTTTAATATTAGAAATGCAGAGCATTCTCTCTATTCTCTAGTGAATAATAATTGTAACATAACTATCTCTGAGTAATTTTTTAAAAATTTAAAATAATGGAAATATAGCATCTTAAATCTTATTACCATAGCAGTATTCTTCTTATTACTTCTTAATTCCTATAGGAAAAAATTTAGATTATTATTATTACATTCATCGACTGCTATTAAAACACTTGTCTAAACAATAAAAATATGAGTTGGGGGAAAAGGAGTAGTTTATAGCCAGCATTAGAATGTGTTAATTAAAAGTTTCTAGAGTGCTGAGTGTTTTCAGCAAGTTGAATAAGGTCTATAATTTTATTGTCTTTGTGTTTCACATCTCATTGCTGTTTGTTAGTTGGACTGCTTTATTTAAACAGGACTCCATAGCTACGTACTATAAATCTGAAGATGATTTATTTCTCAGAAGTAAACACTTTTGCCCTTTAATATGCAGGCTCTGTTTCTGTGTGACTAGGAGAAATATCAATGTTTCTTGACCTGAGAAATGACATCTGAAATGATTTGTCCTTTTAAGGAAATTGTGTAACTAAGAATACACACAGCTGATGCTTTTGCAGGACTATGTCAGACCAAGGTTATAGAAACTTGCTTGTGTTTGAATATTACAAAAATCTTGATTATCATGTGTTTTCAGGCCAAACTGTGGCTTTTCACACCATGGGGGTGGTCCCTTCATGTCAGGGATTAAATGAAGTACTGCACTATGTGAGAGGCTTGCTGGATGAGCTATGGAAAAGAAATACATCTGCTGTCCCACCACTAGTCTTTGTCTTGGTTTAAATTCTGACTTGTATAAGCAGCTGCAAACCCTTGCTAGTCAGATTGATTTTAACTGGAGTTCCAGGTGTTTGGCTTCTCACAGGATTTAGCTCTTAATAAATACTTTTTAAATGAAGATGTGTATGGGGAGGGTGGAGGAAAGCAAGGGTGTTAAAATGTCACTTGGAGAGGTTTACTATTGAAATCTAATATTTGAAATCTGTTTCTACAGCACTATCGATGCTTCACCCAAAGACTCCCTTGTTTCAAGGGCTCAGTCTCAAGTTATTCACACCACGAGAATGTGTCAACTGGCACCAATCCACAGGCAAAACATTCACCACAGGAAAGAGTTCAAAGGGCCATTTCTGCCTCCCTCCTGTGGTGTGATGCATTTGTATTTGCCTCTTTACTTTAAGACAGCAGTGGTTTCAAGATCAAATACCGGTAGTGGCAGAGATTAAAAAATACCTCCTGTCCTGAACACATTTTGTATTTCTAAGAACACTGTACTTGAAGTGTCTAGATATCTAATTTCAGTACTAATTGTTTAGAGGAACTTGGCTGTCAAAGCAGTGGGTATGGTCACAAGAAATGGACCATGGTGATGGAGAATTCAGAAGCTGAAGAAAAATATCAAAATGATATATTGGGCATCCAGAAATTTATAGTATACTTCTTGTACTGTACAAGTACTATTATTGATTGGCAAATGCATTTAACTCCATATAGATTTTTGCACAGGAACTGATTCCTCCATAAACACCTTTTTCCATGAAAACCAATGTGTGATGGTACTCATGAATCCTGTATTTGACAATTAACATCCTTGGTATTATACTTTCCAATTAAAATATTATTTAACTAAAAGCTTTATTTTGTGCAAGGCCTGATTTGTTTCTGCTAAACCCTATTATAGTCTATACTAATAACAATAATAATAAAGAAAAATCTCAGCTATATATAAATAATGCATGCTATACAGACTTCAGAGGCAGTATCACTCTGAGTTGTCATGTCAGCTGAACACATCTGACACAAATGTTTTTAAAGTGTTGTTGGAGAACATGACTTAGGTTATTAATCCTTTTTCTTTTTCTGCCAACTCCTTTAACAAAAAGCTGCTGTTTCCAAGTATCTTTGAAATTGGTAGTATCACATACTAACACAAGTGGTGCCTAAGAACATCAGATGGTAAATCCAAGCATATTAATTACATCATTAAAGTAACATTTGGTATACCACTGGGATACATTACAATAACAATAACCTTCATGTATAATAAGATGCACAGGCAGCATGTAATGCAGAAACAGTGTACAACTGAGAGATTCTATACTATCCTTGCATGGGGTAATTGAATTGGCTCAGAAAGAAAAAAGGAGCAGAAACTGCCTTAAAACTGGCACTGGCTTGCTTTTTATGTGTGTCCTTATGTATATAAGGGTGTGTGTGCCTGTGTATCTGAATATTGTCACACTCTGAAAGCCAGATAAACTATTTCAGAGAAGGGAGAGTTGCTTGGTTACATCTGCTGAAAACAATCTGTGCTGTGTATGAGAGCTCGTGTCAGTATAGTAATTACCACAACTGAGATAAAGCCTGTGCTAAATGTCATCTGCAGCTGACAAACACATGAAGCCAAGCACTACTAAATGATTCAGTTATTCTGAGAGTGCTTAGTTCTACGTCTGGGATAAAATCATTTGTCCTGACTGTAAAACAAACAAACAAATGCAAAACAAGAACAGAAAGAAGCAGCTTAGAGCAGAGGGTGGAAAAAACCCAGTTAATGGAACTAATCAAGTTGAGAGAGAAATCTGAGAAAGACCTAATAGCAATTCCTAACAATTGTACTAAATACTTCTACTACAGATTGCTTAATGTTCACCAGAATGCAGATTTCCACCATTTTAGCTAATACCCAGGAGAGGTTTTTTTCTCAAATTATTAGCAACCAGAATATGCTAAATGCAGTATTTTTTTAACAGATTGCCAGAAGTTGAGGCATGCAGAGATTACAAAGAATGGAGTGTTAACAAGATATACATCATTGCTCAAATATTTCTTACTGGAGAAAAGCAAGAAAGAAGTAATTTTCCAAAGCCCCTTGCATTAACAATAGTCAATTCTTAAAGATCCTTTAAGGAAAAAAAAAGAAAAACAAGGAAATATACCCCCTCCTTTTCCACACAAATCGGGTGGCTTTTAAATGTGTGGTGAACAGTTCCTCACACAAAGGAACTGTTTAACTTCAAGGGACATTTTTTCTCACTGGAAAAGTTTTGGACAATTCCCATTGAGCTGGGAAAAGGTTTATTGACTTCAAAAGGTCACTGATGTCAGGTGACATTTGCTAAATGTTTTATGTTGCAGGAATGGAGTGTGATGTAGCTGCCTCTGAAATACAGTCACAAGCTGAGGAGTTACAGTAGCTCATGACATGGTGGGATACAATACAGAGAACTGAGCTTGGCTTCCAAAACCAGTGTAAAGGGACTAACATGGTACCACCCTAGAGGTAAAAGTCCTTTCCTCTCTGCTGTTGCTTCTCTGCTCTTGATGAGGATGTGATCCACAGTGATTAAAGCTGGGAAATGTGTGTTTCACCTGTAGGATTTCCTGCATTGCACTTCCAGACCCAGCTGCAGAGGTCTTGTTGGCTGAAAGCCTGGTAGAAGCCTAAGCTCAGCATCCATTGTGTTTTATTTAGTGTCTTTGAAATCCAGACTTTAATCATTTTCTGTTTCAGCTTGCTTTATTGTAGAAGGGAGAAGAGAATGCTGTTTTTCTCCCATCTTTTTGCTTTATAGGCAGGAGAAGAGGCGTTGTCCCTCCCTGGAGAGTTTATCATCTATTTCTTTCAAACACCTGGCCATTTGCAGTTGTGAGTGCTGGCTGCCATGTAAACAATATATAATACCATACTCTTATGCCAAGAAGAAGGAAATGTGCTGAATAGTTATTAGTAAAGAAGGAATCGAGTGAAAAAGACATGCAAGAAGGGCAGTGTCAAAAAACATTATCATCTAAGGTAGAAGCTAGTCAAAACTTCTTTCTATATGGCTCTTTTTTGTCTTTCTAAATATTCTGTCTGTTGATGAATGCAGAAGCACCTTTGTCACTTGTGTCATTCAGGTTTCCTATCAGTGATGTAATTTATTTGTGGTACATATATTATATGATGTTTCAATAATTGAATTTAAAAATTTCTCTCAAATTTTCCCTGGTATGCAAATCAAACTGTGATATGGAGCATATCAAGAAAACAAAACACAAAATTCACAAAAGATTTCAGGATGGGATTTTACAGAAATTTGCAGTAACAAACTTGATAAGACTATGTTATTTGTAGGAACATGTTGCTTTTGTCAAGCATATCAGTTATGAAAAATAACAAAATCATAGGTCTGCAATGTTTTTATTTGCATTGTAGGAAATCTTTTGCTGTTAAAGTTGTATTACTCTTGTTATTGTTTAAATAAAAAAAATGACATTTTAATTAGAGAAAGGGAGAACTGTCAGGTAATAACGTGTTAGCATCAAGACAAAAATATATTTTTTCTCAAATACATAACTGAAATTTTGTTTGCATAGGGCTCTTATTTTTCAGTGGTCTCTGGCAAGCTATTGCAGAGGAGATGGCATTTGCAGAAGGGTTGGTATGTGTGAGGTCTGTCCACATGGCCGGATGTATCTAATTGCACTCTATACTGTTTACACCTGCCTCTGCACATGTACCAGCAAGTTTGTCTCACTTATGGCCATGTCCACTATGGGATTTTTGCCCTCATGCATCATGGGCTTTCTTGGGACAGTCATCCAAAAGCAAGCAGATGTTCTGTGATCTGGGTGAAGCGTACAAGTTCTTCCTCTGATATCCTATCGTCTGTTTTCTGTAGGTTAGATACCAGAATTTCAGAGTATGTTGCCAGACAGGATGATGATAGAGCTCTGTTCTGGCAATCAGAAATAGGGAGGCTTACAAAGGTGCCATTGTCTTATGCCAGCTTTGCAGGTCATCAGGTGCACTTCTGGCCAGCTTTTGCTGAAATTTGGAGAGTAGCACAAGCAGCTTCCCTGCCAGTAGCAGCAGGAGTGGGAGAAGAAAGAGGACAATGTGGATTGACATTTCCTTGGATCAGATTTTTACTGTGTAAAGCCATTTCCGGGCTTTTGCAGCACATGCTGACTAATGAGAAAGGATTGAGCTAGAGGCCTTTGCTGACCAATACTGGCTGCAAAATACTACGATGGCAAGTGACACTTTTCTGGGGATGTGTGCAGAGCTTGGCTTTTGTGGCAGAATTTTGGTAGCAGAGGGGTTTTCTTTACTCAGGCACTTCACACAGATGATTAATTGGAGTTTAGCTCTGCTATTAAAATCATGTTTCATGGCCTAAAAGTGATGAGGGTTAGCTGTAGATTTTCATGTGAAATGTTGTGGAACTTTTTTCAGTCCTGCAGTGGACCTTCCATTATATGGGTGGAAAGAAGAGTTTCAGTGCAGTGTTTCAGCATTGGCAGGTGCATCATCTGTAAGATATGAAGGTCTGAAAGGCCTGTGATACCTGTGGCACTTGAGAAATTTAGATCTATTTAAATATTAAGCAGATAGAGACACACTACCTTTTATAAAGACTGAATGTGAATTTCAGCAGGACTGGAATTTCTTCTTGTTCTGGGGTCCTTGTTTATCATAGATGAGTATACATGGGCTTAGAAAGATGTTTTTGATTTATGTTAAGACTGGGGACTGTTTTATATTACCAAGACATGCTATTTCACATAATACCTAAAATCACCTGACTGAGATGGGAAGTGTACAGTTATTTTCTGAATAATGAGACTCGCTGGTAAAACCCCATGATCAAAAAACGCATTCTGCTGACATATGCCCAGGTTAGTTTTGTCTTTCTATTTCAAGACTAAAAGCTTCTGTGCATATAACTAAAATCAAGTTAATTTAATGGAAGTTGTATATGGTGTTATGCACAGGCATTCAGCAGTCCAACAATATTTTGAGAAATTACATTAAACATAAATAGGATTTAATATTTCATTGCAACTCACATAATTCTCCTGCAATATTTCACACAACATTCAAAAAACTTATGAAATACTACAGCGTTTTTATGAAATGTTTATGAAATTGCAGTGTATTTTGGGCACCTGTCCTTCCACATTTAAAAAGTGTGCTTTTCATGAAGTGACACTTTTCTTTACACTTTTCCCACATTTTAAATTAGTCACATTTACTCACACTTTTTTTTTTTTTTTTTATATATATTGAGCTGTGACATGGTACTATAATCAACAACAAGAAAAGTGAAGAAACAGACCTCAATACAGTTGGGCAGTATTGTAAAGCACATCATCAGAGTCATGACTGCCCTATTCTTTCCCAATACTGCAGTGTGAGGCCTTTTTGGACTATCAGTTTACAACTGGATATAACTTCAGTCTCTCAGCCTTGCATGTTGCCTGACAAGCTGTAGAATAGTATTCTACACTCGGGTGTTTTAGAGAGAAGAACAACCGTGGCTCTTGCACATTTAAAAGTAAAACAATCTGCCTGCTCATGATCTCTGCATTTCCTTGCTTGTTCCTTATGCTTTTTAAGTTGTGGTGGAGACCTCCTGTCCTTCTCTTTTTCTGCCCAGGAAATATCTTTTTTTTTTGTTAAGACTTCTCAGAGTTTTTTGAAGGTATCTTCTTCTTTCTTTTTTTTTTTTTTTTTTTTTTTTTTTTTCTTTCCTCTTTACCCCCCTTCTGTTATATCTGCCAGGCACCAAGAGATAGCTAAAGGTCCAATCCTCAAAAGCAAGTCAGCCCAGGTGCAGTGAATCTGAGAGGTGAGAAGAACAGGCAATTACTGTTCTTTGTTCAGTTGCCATGGTACCAAATGGAAAATGTTTTCCATTTCAGTTTTGAGATCCTGTTCTCAGAGCCCCTTCTCAGCATGGACAAATGGTAGCCTGTGCCTTGAAGGCTCTTCTCTTTAATTTTCTGTGGTTCTGGGATGATTTGTTTGTAAGTAATATACAACAGTATGTGATTGCTTTGCAAGTCTGAGTGGCAGGATAGTGCATCTGTCTCTGAGAGGACACAGTGAGTCAGTGGAGAGTGGAGGAAGAGGGATAAAGATGGCTGGGGAAGACTGTTTATGGAGAATGGGAGGAGGTCAGTGGTAGTACCGGCACTTCTGGTTCTTTTCACACTGGAGGATGTTTCATTCCTTTGTTTGTATGGAAAGTAAACATGTTCATTTAAGAAAGCAGAGGCCAGCCAGGGGAGACTTGAAGCACATAAATAACATCATTTCACATGAGTCAGTAACCAGAATGGTCCCCTGTGAGACGCTGCAGAACTGAAGGGCAATAGCTCCCTGTGCTGGAATGAATGACACGGCAGCCTGGCCTTCAAATACTAGAGCTGAAATAGTACATTTTGTTGGCTGTAAATTTCATTTTATATCCGTTGTAAACATGTACAAAGCTCACTGTAAATATTTTGCAAAGATTATTTGGAATTTTCAGCAAGATTCTGAGTTTATTGTCTCACTGGTGCCATATTATCCCTATGCATTTTCACATGATATACATGTTTATCCTGTGAAATACTTCCTCAAAAGAATAGTATACTCTTCTGCTATACTTCAGTCAATAAGCTACAACAATAAAACAATAAATGTAATAAAATCTCTTCCAGTATTGTAAAACACAGCTTAACTCCTCCTCATCCCAAACCACAACTGAACAAATATAAAGCTGATGCTGTAAAACTTTGGCACTTATAGCAATATATTGCTCAAGCATTGAGATAAGCTAATATGGACACTGTAGAGTTTACACAGTACTCAGTAAACGTATAAAAATAGTAGTTAGTTTTTGTTACTTCAGTTTGCTCGGAAAAGAAGTATCATGGAATAAAGAACATATATATTTTGAACTTGTGTCATGACATTTTTTTAAAATTTCCCTTGGAGATTTGGACTAGCAAAGAACAAGAGACGGAAAGTATATGGTGGCCTGGCTGGGAAAGGAGTCCATACACTCTCAAAGAAACCATGCGCTTTATAGTTTCTTTCTCAATCTCTAGTAGTCATTTTTAATGTGGCTGTGAAATAAAGAATTAGGGAAGGATATCTCAGTCTGGCAAATTAATAACAAAATAAACACCCCATATGTATGTTGATTAATGACCATTAATTATTAAACTGATTTAGTCACAGCAAAGGTACTCTAGGCTGTGGTTCCTTGTTTAAGGTTTTCACCTGATATGTGCCTTATAAATATGTACACTGTTCTTAGCTTTTATACTTGAAAGAGAGCTGGTTTACAGGTCTTTTGCCATAAGTCCTTTTGCTCCTGGTTGTTTGAAATGTATGAAATATCAGAGATCTGAATCAAGATCTTTCTGTCATGCTTTGAACTTGCATAGCCAAGAAATGGCACAGCTAAGAAAGATTTTTATTTTATTTTATTTTATTTTATTTTATTTTATTTTATTTTATTTTAGTTTAGTTTAGTTTAGTTTAGTTTAGTTTAGTTTAGTTTAGTTTAGTTTAGCTTTTAAATTTTATTTTATCTTTCCTTCAAAACTCATTTCAGTGTTGTCCTGTTTATTCGGTCCATCAAGGTTTCTACGATTGGTTTGGAGTTTGGGGTTTTGTGGGACTTTTATTTCTGATAAACCTAGACTTTTTAAATGTACTGTATTACACTTTTTTAAAAAAATATACAGGTGTAAACTGTTCCCATCTTTACCAGTTCTTAAAAATTACTTATATGTGGAAACAAGTGTGCATCCTGTGGCTGTAGTGTAGCACAACGATTGCCCAAGTATAATGTACTCAGGAACATGGATCCCATCCTTGTCAGGGGATTGGCAGAAATTCAATACAGTGACACAATTTAGAAAGAGTCTTTATGTCCTTGGTTTAGCAAATAGTGATTATAAATTGAAGGTGATATGCTTGGCCAACGAGAAACAAAGATGATAACTTCTTGGACAAGAGCCCAGATAGAACCTACCCATCTGGTTTATACATAGTATAACAGCAGGGACAAAGCAGTAAGACTTAGTGGACAATGTCATTATTATGTGAAAATATTACTGATATCATAAGAATTTTTAGTAAGCCTTTACACAAAAAGAATGTTAGAGCATTTTTAACACAACAAAATTTCTGTAGGAATAGGTAAATAAACTATATTTTTATGGAGGATATATTTCTAGTAAAAACAATCATAGACTAGTTGTACTTAAATAATGCTGAGGATCTCTTTCAGCCTGAGGAGAAAGGAAAACATAAGAATGTAAAATAGCTATTTCTTGATGTACTTTTCAAGTTTCAAAACCAGACAGGTTCTCTGTCATTTCCAAAATTTTTCTTTTTTCTAGGTTATCAAGCAAGTTTGAATAGCGAAGGCAACAAATATTAGAATGGTCGTGATTTCTCCCTCTCCATCTTTCTGCCCCCAAGCCTTCAGCTTGAGTTTGGGTGCATCTGTGAGAAAATGCTATAGTTGGACTGGATACTGAGTTTATACAAGAGTTATGTTCTAAAATCTGGGGGTGGTGATGTCAGGGGCCAGATAACATATTATCACAGCCCCATTGGGCCGCTAGCAAATATTCATCCTCTTTGTGCACTTTTTTGTTGGCTTACGATGATCACAACTAGTAATGCTAAGACTCCTAATCAGAGACGCAAGAAAGAACAAAGATTTGCAACAGCCAACATCTGCCCCATGAAGACTTTGTAGTCACCATGGGGAAAGGACCACTTTGTGCACAACCACTGGGCAGCGTGTAGACCAGGGGTAATATGGCTATAGCTCTTCTGACCAGGAAGCTAGAGCCCAATGGAAGGATTTACAAAAATGTATGGTTTGTAATTACATTCGCTACAGTAAATATGTTGTGCTATAAGCACAGCGCTTAATCTGAAGGCTTCTACAGATGATATCTATATAGTCTTATTGTTCTTTCAGCATCTCAGTGTTAGTTGGGCAGATGATTTTATTGAAATGTCTCCTGGGAATGTTTGCTTTTGGGAGTGGCTGAGTGAGAGCAGGAGCACCACTGCTGCTTGTCAGCCTGTAGCTGCGCTCACCTGCACCACTACTGTTGCACAGAATCCACCAGATCACTCCAAATGTAGACTTACGTGACTAAGTTTTGTAGCTGAAGCATCAAAACATAATTTCTCTGTTTATTTTTGCACATTCACCTATTGTTGTCTCTGGTGTTCTAACACAGAAGTGAAGCACGAAAAGAGACTTCACATTTAAATATAACCTTTGTACAGGTGTGACCTTGGTATAGATTCCTCTTTCTGTGGTCACCAGCAGCAGTAATTTACTTTGGGGAACATCTTAACATCCATAATCTGTCAAAACATTTGCAAAAATGAAACATGGCTGTTAATGTTTTTTTTTTTTTTACTAAAGAACATGCTAATTGTTGACAGCGCTTGTAATTATCAGATCTTGATGTTTAAACACCAAATTCTAATTTAGTAGACTTACTGTTGAAAAACTATAATTTAAAAATAGAGAAAGTACTTAATTGGGGATCTTAAGGACACCCTTCCCAGCTGCCCAAGTTGCATAAAATCCCTCTTTCATGTATTTTTTAGAACAAAATAACAATTATTTTTCATGCCAGCAGTCTAATACAGACTAGAATTGACCTACAGGATGCTTAGGTTTGCCTCCAGAGCCTACATACTGGCAAGGCTGAGCAGCTTATCACTTGCCTGATCAGGCATCTCATCACAGCCTGATTACAACTGAGACTGTCATGGGTCTTGGTCTGATAAGATTTCTTGGAGGACGTCCAGTTCCACTGTGCAGATTGCACCATCAATGAGAAAATGAGTCATAAGCAAGTTAGAAGAGGCAATAGTTCTCCCTTTCCGTTGTGTCTAGTGGCAAGACCTGCTGCATTCTCCATAACGGGGAAGGCATAGCCCTGTCCCATGCTCTTTCAGGGAGCAGAACTCTGATTTCCCCTTTTCTAGGTGTGGTTTGTATGCATTAGGTCAGAGTCTTTGGCCCAATCTTTTTCACAAGGTACATTTTAAGAGCACAGGTGAAGAGGGCAATCTCTGTGCTCATAACATGTGGTCACTGTTTAGTTTTTACACTCCCCATGGATAAACTGCCACCTTAACACTACCTATATGTGAGTACAGAGAGGTAGAAGATAATAGCTCTGTAGATCTGTAGCTTTTCAAGCAGGAAGCAAGATGGTCCTAGTAAGCATTGCAAGAATGGTTCCAGACCCCACCTGGATCCCTTCTGGAAAGCTGAAACTGAATACAGAGCATCTGCTTCACTGTCACATCTCTAACCCAGTGTCTGAGGAACTGTTTTGTAAAAGGTGAGCATTTCCTTTCCTCCTGCCTCCTGAAAAAGTGCAACAGCAAGCCCTGCTTAATTCTTTGTGAGTGAGATGATGAACACCCACAGTCATGAAGGGCTTTAGGTAATTGATCTCACAAGGGATCTACCTTCACCGGTAAGTGGGGCACTTGCAGTGCAAGGGTTTAAGACTCTTCCCCTTCTTCACCTCTCTCTGCTGACTAAGCTGGATGCAACACCATTTTAGCAAGTAGCTATTCTGGAACCCTTTTTGAGGAAATTAACTCTTTGGCTGCATTGAATAATCCACCTTTTCCAGCTAGCTAGAAACTATCAATAACCGAGCACTAGTAAGTCCTTTTTGGCAATGTAAGACTGGGCCCATTTTGAGATTAACAGTGGTAAAAACTGTCTCAGAAGAGGTTTTACCTGCCCTTACATACCTAATGAACTGTTCATTTGAGGAACGCTTTTAATAAGGCACATTATCTGCAACTGGAAAATACTTGGTAATATTTTTCCTTCTTTTTTTCATGCTCTTCATTTTAGAGAAAAAAGATGAAGAAGAGATGGGAGGAATATGCATGGCTAGATGGAGAGGAAAACGGTGCTATTAAAAAACCTGAATACTTTGCTTCTCTGCCCAGGCAGCATGTAGAAGAGTAGTACTCCTGCAAAGTGGCCAGCTCTGAGCCCTGCTGGCATCTCTCTTAAGATCAGTTCCTTTTTCATGAGGAAGTTGGCATGGTCTGATGCATGTAAAGAGCAGTAACAAACTGAAATGTAACAGATTGTTCGACAAACTGCTTCTGAAAAAAAAGACAAAATGCACAATAAAAAACCTGAAGAAAAATTTAAAAATCATTATAGTTTTTAAACACAGATTAATATATATTAATGGCAATTTATTTTTTTGTTTCAGTATAATTTTTTTTTTTTTTTTTAAGAGGAAAAAAAGGAAAAGGAAAATCTGGTGCTTTTGGACTTTCATTAATATATAGAGCTCTTTCATGTTCATGGAGTTGGGTGAGTGCAGAATGTGTCCCCAAGTGCAAGTGCTGAACAGCAGTGTCTTACTGTAGAGTTATACACACTCAAACATGGTGTGAGAGTGAAATCACATTACAAGTATGTGCAGACATGGGGTATTTTCAACACAGCAGGAGACAAGCAACACAGAGGTTAGATATCTTTCCAAGAGTCACAAAACAATTTTCTGAAAGAGCTGAGTCCAGAGCTTGTTTCCTGACTAGCAGTTCCTGCATTGCTGCATGCACCACTCCTCATGTTTCATTCGATTTCTGTGAAACTTCTGAGGATCACTGTAGCTACAAATAAAGGACCCTCAAGTGAGTGAATTTGAAGTCAGCTGATGGAGTTTCTCTTAGACTGCTGTAGTATAGTGGTACTATACTTTTGTTTTCTTGCCTGTGGTAAACTTTAATGGCCTGCTGCAGTTTTGCAGCTTTCAAGAATAAAGTTGAAAAGGCGCAGTCTTCTGCACCGGTCATTGTGTAAGACATATATATTTGTATTGACTTGATTTCCTTAAATATTAGCTTTAATATATATTGCATATGGCAACTTTTTTGGGTACAGGCAGAAATCTCAGATCTGCTGCAAGTGATCTCTTTCAGATTTAAATCCAATTGCATTATGATTCTTTGCAATGCAAGTAATACATAAGTATTTTAACAGGCTGTGGTTTTGACTCTATCTAGCAGCTCTTGACTATTGTGCTTTATTCACCCTAAATATTAAGTGAAAATACTTTTTTTTTTTTTGTTATTTCTGAATATTTTTACTCAAGTTATAGAGTAGTTTCCAAGGATACTATTATTTTAATCATATAACTTGCAGATCACATCTTGAAATAAGTTCTTTCTGTTTTATGCTTGGTCTTTGCAGATAACATTTTCCAATTCTCTATCTTATAAGCATTTATGTATTTTATTTTTATAAAACTGGGTAATAGTAAAAGAATATTTTCCACTTAAAATATATAACTATAAGAAATGAAAATTGGACTGTCTTAAGTGTGCTACTTAACACTGTGTGTTGAATGATGTAAATGTCCAATACAGCAAGACTTTAGAAATGTAAGGCTTTAGCTAGCCAAACTAAAATACAGAGAAATAGATTAAGATGACTTAGTATTGCAATAAAGTCATTAGTACTACAAAGGACAGTGACTTTCTTTTATTAAAGAAGGAGAGATCAGCTCTTATTCCACATGCATTGATTTTTTTTTGAGATGACTTGACTTGTAAAATCAGGAGACCAACATCTACTTCCAGATTCAATTATCTGGATGGCACTAAGTATGTCAGTCATGTACTCATTCATTCAGAGAAACACTCTTAATATATTCCAAAGGGAACAGCTCAGATAAACAGTGAACGCCAAAGCTAAATTTCTATCTATTTAGTTCATCTCATCTATATGTACATCACATGGCTTGAGATTTTACTTCGGTCAAAAATGTGTCTGGGGTCAAGTAAGATTAGTTTCTTGGATAGTCCCTAGATATGAGAAGGAGTAATCTGTCATATCCTTACTGCTTCTGGAAGACAGACTGGTCTCACAGGAAAACAAAATGTCTTCCCAGTGCCCGAATTTCAGAGCTAATGATGGACTTGAGTGTTGCTGTAGGCTAGTGTGTTGTACAAGGTATTTCAACATGAGTTGCTGTTTGATGATGTGAAGATGAACATAAAAAGCAGGGGTAGGAATACTGGAAGTATTTGCTAATAAGCATCTATCGTACACAACTATGACAAAACATCTTAATCTGTTAAGTTCATGGCACTGTACACCAATGATTACTACACCCACTCTCTGGGTCATGTGACTCCAGAAGTCACAGCCAGATCCTGCTCTTTTGGGTGGGAGAGGCAGGAACATGATGGATGGTCCTTCCCTCTCCTTTTTTAATGATGTCAGTGGTGATGAGGTTACTGTTTTCTATAATGTTAATACTATGACATCTATGCATTAGGCTTCATTACACACACTACTACATTGAACACAGATAATCAAGGCATGATAGACCTTGTCAGAATATATATGTTTGGCAAGGCAATGAAGTCAGTCTAATTTCAGGTCATGACACCCTCATTTTGTGTCAAATATTTTTGTATCAACAGCAGTTTAGATTCAACAAACAAAATCCAGTATATAAGCAAAAAGATTCTCCACAGTTGCAATTCTCAGCAAAATATGAGTTTTAGCACTTGGGTGAGCAATGATGACATGTGAAGGTCAGCCCAAGCAATGGTGTAGGCCCATGTTAGTCTAAACAGGACTTGTGGCAAGGTTATGGCAGTGTTATAGTGGGTTCCAGCAATACTTACAACTGCGATATCTGAGGCTTTTATACTGTGACAGGGGACTATGCTAGTCTTCAGCTAGTCAAGGATTAGCAAAGAAGATGAAATAGTTCAATGGTTCATAAGACTCTTGTTGACAACAGAGTATGTCCTCTGTGGTCTCATCACCTCCCCACCAAAAGATAGGCTTAGCCTTTTTCATGGTTTAAAATGAGAAAACTTCATGTTTAAGGCTGTTTGGTACACAACTCTTTGCATTGGTCTGTGCTGACAGTGCTTGCTTCACTACCAAAGTGCCTTTCATAATTATATGAGGTGAATAATTGCTGATAATAATTTATTTCCTTTGTGCTGTTTTTTTCTGGAAACTCATAGTCTAGATTCTTATCCGAAGAAGAAGAATAATGCATGTGTTTTAACCATGCACGAAGTGTGCTGAGCTATTTTCTCAATGACTCATAGATGGGAAAATGATTCACCAGGTCTTTCACCCAAGGTAGCACTTATGTGACAAAAATGTCTGGGTAACTATGAGATATTCTGACAACTCTTTGGCAACTGACAACTAGTTTTATTTTATAAGGAAACTGTGATTTTTGCATGAAGGGCAGAAAACTTGAAAATTCTTATATGAATCTTTTTGTTTAATTTTTGTGCCAATTCTCAGTTCAATGCTAATGACTTAAAAACTGGATTTTAATTGCCATCTAATGGCTTACTACCATTTCTCCATTCCAGTCCTGTGCGAAACTCCTTTTATCAGCAAAATATGTTTGTATTTACCATGATTATATTCAAAACTTGAAATAAATAAAAATTATAAAGCTAAAATCTCAACATTGATATTTTGCTATGGTGCTTTTGTATTTTTTCCGGCCAGACCTTCAGTGTTGTAAAATAATTACTTCATTGGTCAGAATAGATACAAAATCTCAATATTTCATGCAATTAGGTCCTAAGTAATTAAATTACTCAGGATTACAGGCCTTTGTAAAGAGTGTAGTAAAATGTTTTTTATCCTGGAAAGGGCTCATCACCTTAAACAGTTTTGGAAAGTGTAGACAGAATCTTTTATCTACACAGTTTTCTTGCTGTTTGCTCTAAAATTGCCTACTATTTGCTCTGAAATTGGATTTGGGGAGGAGGGCATTGCATTCCCTGACCACTTATAAGATTCATATATGTCACTGAGCAGCTTTCAAGAAAAATGACAGAAGGCCATCACCTTAAGATGTTTAATCAAATTGGGAAAATTACAGGAAAAAATTTGCAGGAATTTATGCTAGGAAGTATATCACATGTGTACTGTATTTTTAACAGATTTTTCTGCACAAAGCTCCTGTGACGCATTTATCTCTTTTGAGTATACATAGGAAATTGAATATTCTGTCTACAAATGAATTCCTTATGTTCTGTTGAGGAAGAAGTTTCAATAACAAAGATTTTGTAAGTATTACGTAAAGAATTTATAAAATGAAATGTTTCAGTGATAGAATAAAGCATCATAAAGTCACGGTATACGCAATATCTACATTATAAAAATGTAAGCAATCCTACTTTAAGCAGGACAAGTCACTGACTTTGCCAGACAGAGTGGCATTAATAATATGTTCACAATATCGAGCTCTAAATAATGATGTAGCTGGAAGTAAATGCCACAAAATGGAATTTACTTACACCTAATGTGGCCACTGTACAGGTTAACTTGTTATGATACACATCAAACAGGTCAGTTTATCTACTTTTTTTTATTTGTTATTACACAATTGGCCCTAACCAAGCATGATTTATACCAGCTGCTTAATCATATGGGAGTATTAACTGACATTGAAATCACAGCATTACCAAGTGCTGGTTGCTGCCCTTTCTGTAAATTGTGCTACATTCCGCATTTTAACTGCTAGTCCTATTCCACAATCACACAAAATGCCTAGTGGGTTTTCTGCGAGTCTAGACCTCTTTCTTTAAGCAAAGTCTCTCTCTTGTGACTCTGGAATTTGTCCTAAATTTCCAAGTGTAACAACACTTAGCATATGGAGTTTGGGATTTTTTGTTATCCATTCATATTTCCTAAAAGTGATAACACCTTGGAATCCTATGGGGAACATCTGAACAGCTAAAATAGAGCAATGTATTTCTTGGTGTATATTTTCAGTCATCCTCCTGCATCGAACTGTAGACTTATATTACAATCATCTACTCAAGCAGATGATGCAGTGATAACGTTGCTGGAGTGCATCCAGTCCATTAATGAATGAACTTGCTTGGAGCACTAACACCAGTTACTTATTTTTATAACTTATCTATGGAAAGCTTACCTGTAAAAGACAAATAAATTATTTTTTTTAATAAAGTTTTAAAAGTAATCATGTCTTCTACAACAAAACATTTGTTTCTAAAATTTTCAACCAGATGCAGAACCAGCAGTCAACTCTTGGGGAACCATACCATTTCAGTGAACAAAAAGAAAAATATTTGCTTTGTTTTGGTTTGTTTTTTTTTTTTTTTTTCCCAGAGGGTCATTCATGTTGTGTGTAGCAGATTTTACCAGTGGGAATGAGTGTCTTCTTCAGAGCATGGAAGCAAGAAGCTGAGCAGAAGGTTGAAAATGAATATTAATTTTTTGAGTCAAAAAAGCTGTGGTTTTGAAATTTCTAAGTATATTTCCTGTGACTGTGGCTGATAATACTGTTCTGATTTTCTAGACAAATGATCTATGCTCACTGCCACACCTAAGCAGGTAATATCCATGGCAGTCTGGTAAGCAGGAGGAAGGCTTTCAGTAACAGCATCTGCAAAGAATCTGAGGAAAGGGTACAGATCATGGTGTTGCATGCCTGGGACACTGGGGGACATCTTTTCCAGATAGATACTCAGTGTGGCAATACCAACTGGAATAGACTGACTTTTCCTGGCTTATGGCAGAAAGAAGCTGTCTCCCTTCTTTAAAGGTAATATACTTTAAATCAGATGAACTAGCCAAATATGGCAGCTTATGTTCAAAAGATCTTTTTGGAGATGTGGCCCAAATCTTAGTGGAGATGTTCTAATGAACCTAATATTTTTCCAATTTCTTTTCCAAAAATAAGGAACACTGGATCAAGAAGCAGAAATGCAGGTGAGTGCTTTTGGCAAGACCCTCGTCTGACTGCAAGGGAGAGGGAGTGAGGTCTGGTAGTTATCTAAATGTATAATCTTTCTCCAGAAGTGCTAGCTGAAGCCATTGAGCAAATGATTACTACTGAGCAGTTGATGTCTGTCTATCACAGTGAGGGGCTGGGCACTATCAGTTGTTTCATCACATTAACTGCTATAGTAACAGCTGAGTTTTTCCTCAATCTGGCAGACAATAGGGAATTGCAGAGGCAAAGGGTGTGGATACAGTAATAAATACAATGAAGGTAATTCGACATCTTTAGTAAGAATTGATTATGACTATACTGTCCAAATCAGAAAATGGATAGCTCCACTTGCCTATATAATACCACCACAGGAGGGATATATCTCTCTTCAGCATCTGAATTTGAGTGGAAATCATTGCACTTAAATTATCCTGGGTTAGCATTGTTGACATAATCTTTCAGGAATAGATGAATCTTTGAAGGAAATCTAATATGGGTGAGATAAAATCAATAAAATTGTCTCAAATAAACAAAGACTTTTGAGGAACTAATGCACTTGGAAGGCAGATTGATGATCACAGTAGTTGCAACAATTACCTCCTCTAAATCCAGTTGCTGATTTTAAAGAAAAGATAGTACAATAAACTATTCTGAACACTCTTTCAGTTTCTTGTGAAAAGCTATTGGAAGATGTTAGAAGTATTCTCCAAGAAAATATCAGATTACGGTATAAAAATAATCAGCTGATGCTCCTTTCTTACAACAAAGATGGGCAAAATGAGTTTGAATGTGCTCTTTAGGAAGCTTTTAAAATTATTGGTTGATTTAGTTAATGGGTGAAGCTTAGGCAAGAGCAAAATTTCTTCTGGATCTGAGCCGTGCCATTGACAGTAAATGCCAGAATTAATAAACTTGAAGTTTTGTTTTGTCTTCTCTGAACTGTAACAAACTCAGCAGTGTGATCAAGACAGTATAGCAAATACCAAGACAATAACCACTTTTCGACATTTTCTTTGTTTACTAAGCATATCTGTTTATGAGTTATACGTCAATGAGTAAATCCTAAAGAAAACAGCTATGCATCATTAACACCTACTCCCAAAAGTGTGATCTCAGGGCACTAAAGAAGTCTGTACTACTATTTTGGTCTGTTTTCAAAAGACAGCCTGAATTACAGTGAGTGTGATGTGTTAGGACTAGATCCCTCGTACCCTGGGGAATAAAATGCAACCAAGAGTTGTTTCTCCCTTTTGATGGAAAAAAAATATTAATGAGTAGGACAGAGTCTCTGACAAATTGATACCATTTAGATGGCCTAACACAAATAGCGCTTTAGCAGGGTGTTACATTAATAATCTCTCCTTTTAGCCTCCCTGTTTCTTCATGGAGGCAGGTGCTACTGTTTTCCCATTACTTTAAACAAACGTAATTAAGCACTGGTTCAGTGATTTAACTTCATGAGCCAGATTCTGATCTTTCTTTCCAGACTGAATCTGCTAAATTGCTAAGCTTATTTTGCCTCTTTAAACAAGATCAGGATCTATCTTGGTGTGTCTCAACCTTGATAAAATTGCTCAGTGATGAAAGTGCAGAATTCCTATTTGTTGCCAGGTCACTCTTCAGTAAAAAGCTGCCTAGTAACTTGACACTTTTTACTATCTAGGCATCTATATGAATAAATGAACATCTCTTGCAAATCACAGCTCTGACTTGACAGGAAAGATATGAAGTCTTGTGACTGGACTGTAATAGAGAAGGCTATTCATGGATCCACAGTATTATTACAAATCATTCTATTGCCTCACCTCTATTACACTACCTTTGTCTGGTCCACGTATTTAACTAGATACCTAAGAAAAGCACAGCTATTGTGGCAGAAGAGAATCATTCTTCATTGTGTCCATTCCAGCTTCAGCTACAGTGATGTTAGGCAGCACACCTGATCTGCGTGGTAATTCCAGTGGTCATTCCTGTGCAGGCATGTCGACTCTGCCTCTCTCCTGAGAACAAAAATGTCGTGCTTTACCAGCCTCAGGGAGATGCTTTGTTCTGTATCCAGTTTACAGCATAAGCAAACCCCAAAAGATTCAGAACTGGATTGAGATCCATCTTGTAAATTTCTTCCTAACTAAAAAGTAACATTTTTATTGGCCTGTGGGGACCAGTAGAGTTGGTGGAAGGTCAGGGTGTCAGAAGAAAGTAAGAGGAAGTAATCCAAAATTTCGTTACGACCAGGATAGGCAAAAATAAAAGTGTGAGGTTGGGAGAGAAACAGAATAGTGCTTGGTACAGAGCTGCAAGACAAGGAAAATTATTGCTGCAGCAGAGAGAAGTGGCTGGTTGTTGCTATGCATTTACCTCTAGAACCAGAGGCTTTACCTAGTCTGGAGTTAGGAACAATTGCAAAACTCAATGACAGTTCCTTCTGTCCCTCCTTTACTGGTTGGTTTAATGGTGTAAGAACCTTCAATTGCAGCCAGTTGTGTCCTTAGTTCAGGTGTTGGCTGCTCATCTGGTGAAATTAACAGTTCCAGCATCCTGAAGATCACTGTTGGTTTCCATATTGAAAATTTATTTTTCAGTTTAAAAGAAA
Source organism: Tyto alba (assembly GCF_018691265.1). Classification (NCBI taxonomy): domain Eukaryota; kingdom Metazoa; phylum Chordata; class Aves; order Strigiformes; family Tytonidae; genus Tyto; species Tyto alba. Next base: position 22,433,637 of record NW_024881275.1, on the reverse strand, counting down.
GGAAAGAAATAAGAAATGTTATTAGGGGTGAAAAGCCAAGCACTTCAATGCTAGGAATTACCAGTATTTGAGGCAACAGCAAGTAACCATGTAGGTAGGTAATCACGAAGATTGTATCATAATGCATATGCACGAGGGAACTAATTAAGGTTGCTTAAGTAACTTTTCATCACTTTTTTTTTTTGTTTGGTTGGTTGCTTTTTTTTTTGTTTGGTTGTTTGTTTTGTTTTGGTTTGGTTTGGTTTTTTGTTGTTGTTGTTGTTTGGTTTTTTTTAGTTTTTTTTTTTGTTTTTTCTAAGAACAGAGCACTGGCTTTTGCAACCTTAAGGGTCTTTAAATGTAGGCAATCATAACTAATATTACTTTAATGCCTAATCTTGGCATCCTTCTAAGATCTCATTCTAGGCTACATGTTATACCAATGATTTCTACAGGTAGAGTTTTGTTAAAGAAGTGTTTCCTTTTATCAGTTTAAAAATTGTTGCCTTTCACTGTCTTTTCATACCCTTTTGTTCTTATGAAGAATGCCATGCAAGAGCTGCTTGATGTATGTTTTCTGTTCCAAATACACTTTTATATGCATCTATCATATTTTGAATCTAAACAGCTCCAACTTTCTCAGTTTTTCATGTGGTTTTATGAGCTGACATTCTTAAGCAGATAAGTAGTTCTTTTTTACAGTCTCTGACCCTTTCCAGGAAGCTTAAAATTAAGTTCAAGGTAGAAAATTGATGAACTGGTCAGGATGTCACAGAAAAAAATATCATGATAGATCTAAGAAAGGGGAAAAGACAGCTGGAAGAAAAAGCAGGACAATTTTATGTGTTTCTGTAATAGGGAAAAAAAGATATGGTCTACAATGGAAAAATGTAACAGAACAATGCCAGGAAATTGTCAATAATTAGCTACACAACTGCTGTGTTTTCTTCATCTCCAGCGTTCTTGCTGCATGTCCTTCCACCCGTCTTTCCCACTATTATCATACATGTAATTTTTAACTAGATGACCGTCACCTTTATTGTGGGAGTTCATGCTGGCACAATCTTGCAGGGCTTCCAGACTCATAGGTCCTGGATGGCTTCAACTATTGCAGCTTTTAATGTGTAGAAGACGTGTTAGCAAAACAGCAGCCAACAGGTTGAGCAAGATGACTATTCCCTTCTGTTCAGCCCTTGTGAGACTACATCTGGAGTGCTGTGTCATTTTTGTCTCCTTGATACAGGAAAGGTGTTGACATAGCGGGAGGAGTCTAGCAGAGGTCCCCCAGAATGGTCAGGGGGCTGGACCACATGGTGTATAGAGAAAGGCTGAGGGAACTGGGTTTGTTCAGCTTCAGGGGGAGGAGGTTGAGGTGAGACCTTACTGCAGCTTATACTTACCAAATGGGAGGAAATAGAGCAGATGGAGTCAGACTTGTATTGGAGGTGCAGAGTGGTAGGAAAAGAGTCAAAAGCTGGAAAATAGGAAATTTTGATTACATGGGAGGAAAATATTCAACACGGGGACAATTAAATACTGGAACAGATTGCCTGATGAGGTTGTGGGATCTGTATCCAGGGAGATATTAAAATCCTGACTTGATGCAGCCCTGAGCAACCTGGCTTAATTGGCAGTGCTTTGAGCAGCGCTTGGACTACAGATCTCTCCACATCCTTTTAAAATTCAACCATTCCATGATATTGTATGGGACCAAATAGTCTTCAGTGCTTAAGAAATAATTATTTTGGTTGCATAAGTTTTATACTAAAAAGTCTAAATTGCTCGCACACTAAGTTACTAATACCTACTTAAAATATAATTTAATGGAAAATGTGCAGTCAAATACAATATAAAGTAATCTATTTTGTCATAGAAACTATCAAAACCTTTTTCAGAAACAACCTATGTTTGTTTATAACATATTTTAAGTTTATATTTCAGCATACATTTTTCCTGTGAAATCTTTTAGTATTGTCCAAAGGCGTAGTTCATGCTATTTAGATGTTCTGGTCCATTTTGATGACAGACTATTTTCCTATTAATCTCAAAGGTAACAAATAAATGGTTTTGATAATATCCTGACTAAGGTATTTTGTCTGTTGACTACTTTTTGTATGTGCAATCTTGTATGTCTCTGGTGATTTGTTTCTCTGGAATCACACAGTATGTTCCCTAAGTACACCATAAAAATAACATAATCATGATGTTATCTGTTCTGTTACAGAGTATATGACAATATTGTGTTTACGGTTAAATACAGCCTCAAGGACCTCATGCCAGTGCCAAACAAGTAAGTTGTTTTCAATTAAGGACATCGTCTCAGTGCTCAGTAAACACATAAGATTATTTATGTATGAGCTTGGTGTGTTAGAAAATGTGTATTAGGAGGATCCAGTTCAGCTTTTGTTTGGACCTAACTAAAAGCAACAAAAATCAAACATAATAATAAAAAAAATGATGCCTATAATAAGCCTATGTCGTAGATGGTTTTGTTAGTTCATTTTGTATTGTTGGTAATGTATGGATACTCCTAATGATTCCATTAGAGTTTAAATAACAGAATTCAGCACAAATGTATTTCTACTGAGCAGTAGAAACATAATTTCTATGGAACTGCAGCTGCAGTAGTTGAAGATTAGGCTCTTACTATCCCTTAGGGAGATTACTGTCTCTGCCAGCTGACTTAGTTTTTATACAGCCAGCGATTTATTAGATTGCTTTGCTCTTAAGTGTGATAATAGGCCTTATGCTTAGCAAGGTTTAGAGACTTCCAGTGCATTAATATTTTATGGCAATGACAGTCAAGACACATTTTGTTTACCTAACAAGACAAGCCAAGCTACAGCTGATGTGTATTGGAGATTAGATTTAACTGGTAGGAACTCTGCCAATTATGTCTTTAATGCTTTGCAATGACTTTTATAATTGTAATCTAATCATTTACATATTTGATGTATCAACATTTTGTTCTAAACAGTACTGTTTTGTGTGATCCGAGTATTTATAGACCACTTTTTCTCTGTAGCCATGCTACTCAGTTCTTTGGTATTGACATATTTTCTTCGGGTAGTTTATTATATAAACTACAGCAATTTTTTGAGGCTGAAACAACTCCCACCTAGGTTCCCATATAAACCTGTTTGGGGGATTCAGTTTACAATGCAATTGACTGAATGTTTCAATCTTGTGAAAATAAACCTTAGTTGCCGTACTTGTCCCATATAATGTCCAGAATAGGGCCCTGGTTTGCCGTCACTCAGTTTCAGTGACAGTGATAGCTTCAGCTGCCCAAATAAATATTTCAAATGAAGGAGTCCCGTGCTGATTGCTTTTTACTTCTTCTCAAGAAAGCAAATTTATCAGCTATTAGTGGTATAAGACAAAGAGTGAAGATCAGTGGGTCAGGTGTCTGGCATTGATTCACTGTGTCTGAAAAAACTCCTGTGTTTTAGCTCCAGGGACAAGGTTGAACATATTTACCAAGAGAAATTGCACACTGAAGGGCTTGACGCTTCCATTACATATACTCAAGTATATCAGAGGAAGCTCTGTTAAATGAAGGTTCAGCAAATACTGATATTAGTAGCTGTATGGTTTTAGCTTCAAAGGTGGTGCTTATGGCAAGGAGTAGGAAGATGCCAGGGAGGCAAGGTTTCGCTTCCTGTTTGAACTGTGTTGGTCTGTGGTTCTGAACATTTAATCTCTCTACACACAAGGTTTGAAATGAGCTATTGTAAGATTTGAGCTCATACAGTATTTTGAAGTCATCTAAAAAAAAATCTCTATTGAAACTTAATGTAACCCACAGATTAATAACTCATACTTATTTTTCTCTAATATCTTCATAAATATTATGAAATAGAATTAGCAGTTGCTGCAGCTCTATCTTGTTTCCAAGATTAATTTTTAATTAACTGTCTTTTTTTTTTTTTTTTTTTTTTTTAATTCTACCTACATTGAATATAAGGCTTTTTAATTTAATGGTCCAGAAACTGAGAGCTGATGTTGGAGTACATATTCATAATAATGTAGAGGGCAAATGAGATTTGCAATCTGCAGCCCAGTGGTGACTGATCAGCTGAGTACTGCAGTTTCTCCACCATAATGATCTGCAAAGGGTTCAAAGTGTTATTGCCTCTTCTCAGATACCTTTGTAGGTGAAGCTGTAATAAGTTATGGTCTTAGCCCCAAAGAGTCCCAGTGGAGTTGCCTATGTGTTGATCAAGAGTGAGCTGATCACATATGTGATACATATAAAAACCACGTCTAACACAGTAATAAAAGGAGTGTGTGTGTGTGCAAGCATGTATAGCCATGCACAAGATAATTTTCAGGAAAAGTAGAATTAATAAGAACAACAACAATAATAATAATATTTTTTTTTTTTCTCTACTAAAGTCATCCTTCTGTCCCATCTAAATTTGGCTTCAACATTGTATGACCTTTTGGCATTCCTCTTGGGATCCACAGGCAGAGTAACAGGTATGATCAGTCATAGAAATAATAACAAGTTCTGCCAGTCATTCAGCAAGCAGACCGACATGATTAGGAACCATCTAATCTATGACTAGCATGGAGCTAGATAGGATTTTTTTGGTTTCATAGAAAGTTAAAAATAGGAATAAAACCAGGAAGTTGCAGTATGCTTCCAAGATTATGGTTACAGGACCAAATTTTTAACAATACCACAACAGCATTTGGTAAGGTTGAATGATCTGGATTTCCAACCCCACTTGGTACCCATGTGTATTCATGGCTTTCTGAGCACCTTTAGATGTCTGGCCCTGGGTGTTTCTCACACTGTGGAGGTTTGTTGCTCAGTATATGGCCCACAGGATGGTCAAACACTGTCCATGGGGGTGTACTGTGGCAGTGGGGTGGAGACGAACCTTACAACTAAACTAAACAACTGGTTTTCAGTGAATTCAAACAGGATTATCTCATCAGTGGTACTAGCTTAAGCAAATGTCACGGTTGTGTGTATGCTTATATTTCCCAGGGATTAAAATCTATGTAGATGAGCATGTCAATTAGGCATGGCCCTCAGGCTCTTGGCAGGAGGCCAGCGTGGCCAATGATGGTGAAAAATCTGAGTGTTCCTCCTGTGGGGACTATGAAAACAATTTTGGCTTTAGAGGCTTCAGAGAGCTCACTGCTTGCAGCACTTACGCAGATTCAGCAAAGGGATGATGAAAAGAGAAGGGATTAAATGATAGTTAAAAGACCTTTTAGGTCACACTCTCTGGCTTCTGCTTTTTGTCTTTATGGAGTGTCTGTAACCACGCCATTCGACCTTCTCTGTACTGGTGGTCTTACAACATGTCCTTCAGGAATTTCCTAATGAGGCTTATTTTACAATGGGTTTATTTTAGCAGGAAAGTAGAGTTTGTGCATACTTTAAGAAAGTATTTGCTAATGTTTATTTGACAAACAGTACAGATTTATTTCAGCCTACAGTTATGCACTACTGCAAACATTCAGATGAGCAAATTTTTGTTTACATAATAGGAGTGGAAAGAATGTGTCATAAATACTGGTGTGGATATAGCAGCCTAGCTCATATGAATCATTCATACTGAAAGCACTTTGTAAAAGTGTCCTGAAAAACTTTCTGTGTGGTCAGCCAGACTGGAATAGGGAAGAATACCAAGTTGTTTATGTAATCATCTGTTTAGACAAATGTTTGAGGACTCATAATCACAGCAAATCATATGTTAGCAGTAGACTTGAAAACATTTGTGCAACATCATCTATAGGCATCATTCTGAAAAGTGATTACACTTCAGAAATAAACATTTTTTTATATACAACCTGAACGGTTATATATTAAATGAAGAATTTGCTTTCAGTCATTTCTGAATTCTAATGTCACAATAATATTGTCTAAACTAGCAATTGCATTTATTTAAGTTATTTTCACTTAGAATGATATTTAATAAAAAACAATAGTTTCCTTCCATTCTAATTAGTTTCTTTTCCTGATTACCTGTAAAAATTAAATGAAAGCAGTTGAAGAATTAAATACTTGTTATATTTGATTTTATTATTTGGATTTATGCTGCTTCATACTTTACCACTATGCATGTACTTGTCAAAACATGAAGAATAATTACTCCAAATGTATGTGACCTTTACCAGCAAACATTTGCAAACTTCATGATCTAAATGCAAGTATAATGAGAAGTGAAAGAGGGGGAAAGGAAACCAATTACTGTGTTTTATAGAAAAGAAAATTCCCCTAGAGAGCTGAAAAATAAAACCATTTATTAGAGAAAGGAACTTTAAAAAAATGTATAACTTTATATGAAATGTACCTTTAAAATCTATTACATGACAAGAAAAACAAAAAGTCATGTCAGAAAAACTTTTAAAAGTTGTAGCACCTATTTATTTTTCAGGAAAATTTCCAAAGTATACAGGAAATAGAAACCTTGCTCAGAGTATTTTAGTTTATTGAGTTCTTTCTGCCTTGAAAATCATAGTAGAAATCTCTGGGGACTCCTATAAAGATGTATTACATCATAAAGCAAACTAAGGATAGTAACCCATGTTATTAAACTGTCAACATACATTATACTACAATTTATCCACAATCCAACTCAACTTAAAGCCTCACTGTTGGCAGAAAGTTTAAAACATAAGACTACTCTCTAATCATCTAAAGCCTAAGGTACTTTGGAAAAAATGTTGTAATAATCGCTCCACTACTCCATTGCAGTATGTGTGAATTTCATTGGTTTAGTACTGCAAATGCTCAACCATTACAAGGAAGGATTCTGAAGGATTACCACTTAAAAGGTTTTATTAGTGATGCTATAGATTTCTCATTTCACAGCACAGTTATAACAGACATAACGAAAAATAAATCTTAAAATGCAGTGCTTAAACATTGCTTAATTTCCACATTAATATTTAACAACAAACCTGATAAAATGACATTGCTTATAAAGTCTGCCTTCTCAACCAGAGAAAATAGGGTTATTTCTCTGAATGCTGAAATACTGGAGATCGGTGTTACTTGGCAGAAATTGTGATAAGTAAGAATTTCAGATCTGCTGATAACATATGCTGAGAGAAGACATTCTAGCTGTATATATTTATCTAAAGCATCAGTGTTAGTTTCAATTACAGCAGTAATCTTGAGGTTTATTATAGGTATTCTTCACCCAGTGTTTATAGTGAGAGGCGTGACATACAAGAGGCAACTGATACAGAATAGAAAGAGAATCTAATCAAGTAATCACCAAGGAGAGGTCAGCATAAAACTCTTAGTGTCAAATCTTTTCTTGTGTTCCTTTGCCAGACAGGAGTGATTGGTAATCTTAGTGTCAGAAGTAGGTTTCATAGAATTATTTAATAGTGTAAAACTGTGGGTTTAAAGGTTTGGTGTTTGTTTTTTGTTTTGTTTTGTTTTGTTTTTCCCCCCAAAATACATGGAAAAAGAAACAGGAAAGCAACAAAGACTAGCTTGACTGTCTGGGGGGAGACACATAAGGGCAACCACTTGACAAATTAAGAAAAACCTAAAGTTTCAGCTTCATTGAACAGTCAAAGAGTATATTTAACTGTCTCACTCATAATGACAAACTATTATTCAAATTATGTGGCATAACATTCTTTTTAAACCATCACTGCTCATGATAGCTGCAATTAGATATGATCATTCATTTTGTATGGAAAATTAAGGTAAGAGCACATTCTCTTTTCTTGGACACTTTTCTGTCTGACAGTCCTCACAGCAGGAAGCTTTATTAGAAACATATGAAAATAATTGAGGAAAAAAACATCTAATGTAAAATTTATTTACATTTTTTTCGAGCTAGACTGTAGTTGAGAACTTTGTCGCTAATGAGAAATTACAGCATGCAACACACTGTTGCCAAAGAAAGCATCTATACAGACCCTCTAGTGTGTATCTGAAGACTAATGTTTCCTGAATATATAAATACTTGGACTGTGTTGCAGTTCAGCACACTCTTTTCTGGGATCCTTCAGACTTCTGCCCAGGAAGTGATGACTACTTTTTCCTCCATAACTTGTGGCGTAATGAAAGAAACAACTAGTCAACCCACAGAGAAGCAGTAAAAATCAGTAACACCCTTCAACCTCCCTCCTTTCCAATGTCCAGAGGCCCTTAATACTTTGAAAGTCTGATGAGCATCCTTACATAACACCTCTTCAGTGCTTTAACACCTCATTACTGTTTCAGTGATTAATACTTAGAATTGAATCAAAATATGATAGCAATATATTGTGAAACTTGCTACTTCTCTGTGCTTGTCTACTGTATTTTTTAGCTGAGAGAATGTTTCATATCCTCATGTTGTCCCTCATGTGGGGGAGATGTCATTATGTGTGGAAATTCAGATGTATAATTTTTGTTTTGGAACACGAATCTAAAAGCTAACTAACCAACAGGAACTCCACAGTTTGTGCACCAAGCACTTGTATTGCTGACTGACTCATCTGTCGGTCAGCTGACAGTATATCCCTGAATACCTCATTGCAAAGTGTCACAGTCTTTCAGGGAAAGTTCCTCAGATATGGTATTTGGAGCAGTCCTGTTTATTCTACGCAATAATTCTTACAATTTGCTGAGGGATATATGGTAGCCAGGAGCCCTGGATTGAGGGGTTTCACAGAAACAAGCTCTCCTCCTTTCTTCAGGACTTGCAATTGAATGTGGAAGAATGAGTCTCCCAAGAAAATAATGTCACCCTAGCAAAATATAAAGCAAAACACTGTAAAGCAAAATACACTACTTTACATTTCTGCATCAATTTGCATGTCTCAAAACAGTGCTTAAATGTCAATGAATTATATCTTATGCACCTTGGAGAGGTTAGTGGCTCTTTGGTCTGCTGGCTGCAGTGACAACACCAACAAGCATGTGCGTGGTCTTGCCTGCTTTTCTACATTCTTGTTGGAAAGCGGATTCGTAGAGAAACTCTTCCTCCACTGAGAAGAACAGCTTATTGTGTGCAGATGTCTCTTGCAGCGTGTGTCATCTAGACTAGAGCTAAGGAAAAAATAATCTAATTGCTTTCATGCAGGTGTGCAGAAGTTCACCAAAGAAATGTTTTGATTCATGGTGATCCTCCTGTTCTACAGGCACTTGGCCAAAACTGAAAGCTTGCTGATCACCTAAGGAAAAAACTAATCCTTAAAAGAGCTGAAACTGCTGAGTTTGAAACAATGAAATGGAAGAAGTATTAAATTACTTGCTCAGTCAGGACTTGGACTTTTGTTTGCTACTTACTCTGGTGTTTAGAGCTGATGCTCTGTGACTAGAGGAGATAGGATGACTTTCTATGGGGTTCTTTCCCTTCCTCTAGGTTATTTTTTGCATCCCAGACAACAAAATATTAAACCATGCTTGGCATTCTTTGACCATGATTGGGTAAAAAATATTACAGTAAATAGCAAGGTGCCTTTGAAAATCTAAAGAAAATGAGCATTTAAGGTTTCAGGTTAGTTTACAGTAGCCAGACTACTTTCAGGTAGTTTTCTATATTCCTCTGTTACTGAAAATGAGGTGTATGTAATTTTTATTACAACTTTAATTTCCCTATTAAAATGCAAGAGCAAAGTTTTACTTCGCAAAAATGTGAAAGGCTATTCCTAATGCCTTGATTTCATTTCCTTTGTACTGGGGAGAGCATTTATATGAGAGATATTTCTGGAGATGATGCTGTAACTAGTTGTACACCAACAATGCTGAAAATAACAGCATTCATGTGCTGAAATAGTCTCCAACTGCTTGACTGCAAATACACATTTCTGCTGCAATAAACAGTGGTCAGAGGACCCTTAGATGTTCTTTCTTCACTTTATTCCAAGATGTTTGTGAGTTACTCCTTGAAAAATTATCAGCCATGTTGTATCTAGCTATAGAAAGGTGGTGAGGTGCTAAATGTTGTGTGGTTAATTAAAGAGAGACTATCTCCCAACTCCCCCTTTTCTGTGCTCCATTTGCAAAGAGAAGACGGGTCATTCCAGTACATTTATACAGCACTTAGCAATAGGAATTGAATCCTAGCAGTAGTACTTTAATGTGAACATTAAATAATGATGTCAGTAGCATTACTTTAAGTAATAATGCATACAGGAGCAGATATGTAAGCAGTGAGTGTTTACAGCCTCTGTAGGAGACAGGACTCTGTAGCAAGCACCTGGTTAAGGATTTTTTTTTTTTTTTTTTTTTTTAAGTAAATCTAATACTTTGCAAAATGAATTTTTGGTCTTTTGGCATTTAATCAGTTGTCAAAAATCAATTCAAGCAAAATGTTGTGCCCATCATGAACACATAATCCCACAGAATTTGTACAGTTCTTTGCCAACTAATTAAACCAAAAGCCATCTGGGGTACATAACTTGGTATTGTTCAGTTCTGTGGGAGACTAGCACTCAGACGTAAAATGAGTGTGGGAGGTGTTTCCCACACCCGTCTGCTCAGCTCAGCAAGGACAAAAAGAGTCTTGCAGCTGTGGACACACTATTTTATGTTTCTAAGCTAATGTTTCCAAGACCTGGATTAGCAGAGGCATGTTTCTTTACCCACAGGAAATCAGATGGGAATGGGTAGTTGTCTGGACATTTCTATTTGGAACTCTACTACTCAGTTCTCCTCCATACACAATTTCTCTGTTGCTCAGTCACATCCATTTGTTGGTTTAGCATTATGGCTGTTCACAAGTTGGTTGTAACTTTTAATTAGAGCATGGATGCCAAATGAGTGAGGATTTAAATGCCCAGCCTCAGGCATGACAAAAGCACTGACTTTCTTACAGGAAGATCTTGCTCCAATCATAATTCTGCCCTGATTTCTCATCCCTGCTGTATCCATTTAACTCTATCTCATATGTCCCCCTTCCCTCCTGTCCCATTAATTTCAGAGAAGCTATGCAGGCATCTGGATCTGCCATTAGAATTGGCTGTTTGGCAGTTGTGGGAGTACCCTATGTCTGCTTTTTATGATTCACTGAGCTCTCTAGGCATTTTGGAAGAGATGGAGCTCAGTGATGTCTCATTTACTGGAGAATAGTCCCCTGTGATACACAGCAAAGCCTGGGAGAGTTTCAGAAGTGTAAGGTGGCTTTCACAAATGCCAAGCAGTGGGGAAGAAGCAATGCTGGCAGCATCCATATCACATATATCCTTTGATGTCTCCATATGGCCTAAGCCTCTTATTTTGGCAGCCTCTCTTCTCTCTTCATTGTTGCTTCTCATTCACCGTGTGGACACATTACTATTATAAGCAAATATGAAGCTCAAAATAAAAGCTTACTTAATACAATTAGCCAAAGTTTGTGTTATAATATTTTTTGAAAATTAATAAAATCAACAGCTGTCCACATACAGTCTGTGACTGGAATAAAGAACAAGAACAAGCAGTTAAAACAATTCACTGATTCTAGCTATGGATATGCTCAGCTCAAATAGGCTTTGCTTAGTGTGAAAATTTTCAAATCTGTTTCCACTGTTGTGTAGTATCTGGATCAGTGATGCTGGTTGTCCTTACAGAGACCAAACAAGTCCTCTTTTGCTCTGTCCCCTCAGGTGCAAATTAATTCTTCTCAGTGGTTATGAATATGCCTGTTTCTGCCAGTGCTTGTTGTAGGTGTTGCTATGGAGCTATGTAACAGCCTGGGGCACTTCTGCACCTCTGGCACTTCTTTTAAGCCCAGAAAAGTCTATGTTCTGAAGTTGAAGTATTTGAGTCAAAGATAAGGGCAATGTAGGTTAATAATGATAATATCTGAATATGGAGTAATATCGTCCTCAACAGGGTTGTCAAGATCTAGCTCAGTGGAGCAGCATTGAATGAAAAAGTTCTGCTATTTAAGGCACACCAAATTTTTTCTCTATCTTTGAACTCTCTGGGTAGTAACTCAATAAAAAATCAGTCAAATGGAGACTTTGATTACTTGATAGTGATGAGGCTGACTGTGGTTTCAGGTGAATTTTCAGTTTATCAGTGAAAGAGGCTCCTTCAGTCTGAAAAATGGAAAAAATGAAATACAGGATAACATAATAGCAAACAGCCAGCAGCAAAAGTGAGAAGAGACTGCCTGTTTTATAAGGGAAGCTATGCTAGTGGAAGAGAGAGTATCCTGAATCCCTTAACAATCTTTGTCCTAAATCTAGACGATAAATGAGATTAGAGACAAAAATGAAGCAGAGAAACAGAAAACCCTCTGTGGTTTTTTTTTGGTTTTTTTTTTTTGTGCATCATTCCTGTGCTGTCAAAAGAACATTTGTTTTTGAAGTACTGCATGATCTGTGTTTTGCTTGCTTTTGCTGCTACACATCCTGTACAGCAGAGTACCCTGTAATGTAAAACTCTGGGAAACACAATTAGTTCCTGCCAATAGTCATCCTCAGTTTTCCCTGTCTTTACCCTGCTTTTTACATCTGTGTCCTATGTTCTTCTGTTTATTTTTCATTCTGAACATTCTAAACCTCACTTCTTCCACCTCAACTTTTTTCTTTGTGGCATTATGTTCAAAACTTGTTTCAGAATTTCTGTCTGGGCATAGGCTCAATAGTATTAGTGTGTTTCTGCCTCTGTAGGGATCAATATTAAAGTTCCTATACATTTCAGTGGTGTTGGATCAAGCCTGATGTTACTAACATCTAAGATAATGAATGCATTGTAATGTACATTTGTATGTGTAAAAGTGTAACACATAGTATGGACAAAGTGTAACATACAGTATGGGCATTTCTGTATCAATCAAACTACATTTAAGAGGGCAATTTTAAATCTATGGTTAGATGCCTATTACAAAAAAATATTATTTTATAAGTAATTAATTGAGCTGAAAACCTCTCAAGTATCTTAGAAACCTTTTCTTTATTCTTTTATACATTTATACATTTATTTTTTTTTTTAAAGCTTATGTCTTCAATGCATGTGTGTTGTGGTTTGATCCTGGTCAGCAGCCAAACTCCACACAGCCACTCACTCCCCCTTCTCTTTTGGCAATGAGAAGGGACAGAGAGCCAGGTTTGGGGTTCGAGATAGAACTGGGAGGGGCAGATCACCCATTATGGTCATGAGCAAAAGGCAGATTCGTTAGGGGAAGAAAAAAAAGAACATACATTTATTACAGACACTAACAACACTTAACAAAGTAGGACAGCGAGAAGCATTGCCACATCTTGAGAACACCTTCCCCCCACCCCTCCCTTCTTCCTGGGCTCAGCTCTGCTCCCGATATCTCTACCTCCTCCCCCAGTGGCGCAGGGGCAGGGAATGGGGGGTGCAGTCAGTGCTGCTGCTTCTTCCATCTTCAGTGGGGGAAGCTTCTGGAACTTGTTCCCCCTGCTCCATCGTGGTCCCCCTCTCACAGGAGACAGTCCTCCACAAACTTTCTCCAATGTGAGTCCCTCTCATGGGCCACAGCGTTTCCTTACACTGCTCTGTCATGGGTCACTAACTTTCTCCAACTGGAGTCCCTCCCACAGCTGCAGCCGTTCCCAAGCTGCTCCGGCGTGGGACACCCCCACATGCTGCAATCCTCCCAGCGCTGAATTACAGCAGCAGGGCTACCTCCTCCCACAAGACCCCAGCCTTCTTTGGGCACAGCACCTTGATCATCCAGGAGAAATGAATCACAGGCCATAAATCAGTGTCTGCTCCACCGTACATCTTCATGGGTGGCAGGGGGGGCCGCCCTGCCATCTCCCCACAGGATACAGGGGGGGTTTCTGCTCTGGCACACCTCCCCCCTCCTTTCTTCCTCCGTTCCTCCACTGACCTTGGTGTTCACGCAGCTGCAGCAACTCCTCCTCACAAGTCTGACTGCCTGTCATCATATCCCTTCTTAAATACATTATCGCAGAGGTGCAGCTGATTGGTTCAGTTTTGGTGCAGAGGTGGAGCTGACTTGAAGCTGAGGGATCTTTTAGAAGCTTCTCAGAGGGGGCCACCCCTATATCCCCCTCCCCTGCTACCAAACAACTCCACCACTCACTCAAACCCAGGACAATGTGCCAAAAGGTTTACAAGTAGAAAGCGACAGAATTTAGGACCTGAAATTAGCATTCATTATATTGGTTACAACTTGTCAGAGACTATTTTAGGGATTTTCTGTATCTCTTTCATTAATGAACTGTAATTTTTCTGTTTAGGGTGAAAAAAAAGAATAAAGTCAGGTTCTCTATAATGGTAGGATTTGTTCAAGAGCAAGTATTCTTTTTAATTTCCAGGTTCTTCAGCAGTAGGTAACTATCAAACACTATTCCCTAAGCTGTTCATACTGCAGCTGAAATAATCAGCGATGCTGGCCCATGAACAAGGACAGAGCACTAGTTTTTTCATTATTTAAAACAAAAGATAAAATTATTGCCACATGGGCAAGGACAAGAATGGTAGGGAGAGACTGAAACACTTTATGACAAGCAATAAAGTAACAGCTACACTGAAATGATTCAGTAACCTCCCTAAAAATTTGAAACAATTTCCAAAAAATGTGGGCATGGAATAAAATATAATAGCAAATGGTTATAAGGGCACTGTGTTGTTATTCAAAGAAGACTCCATTAATCAGTGTAGGGAAATGTTAATACATACAATATTAATATTTTTGCCCTTTATCTTCTTTGTTTACTGGATGAGATGAGTGTTAGGTGTTATAGGTATTAAGGTATTCAAAGGCAATTCAAGTTAAAATCTCATCTCAAAGTTGTATATTTCAAGACTGGCATCTGACAGTTCTTTAAATAAAGATTTATTTCTGGTATCTTGTGTTTTGGGGGGATGGACATTAGGTGTTGATCACTAGCACAGTTCAAAAGGTATGTGTAAGTATCTATGTATTTATGTTTTTTTTAAAAGCTATTTCTGACTAGCTGAGAAAAATGTTTAGAATGACGACTTTTTGACATTTTTAAACCTGAAATAACTTTAAAAATGTGTCTATTACTGTATGCATGCCAAACAGTGACAAATATAGCTACAGCCAGTATGTAAGTTTTACACTGTGAAACAGCACAGATGTGCCATAGGGAGAATATAGAGTATTTATATCATCTTAGATAAATATCACTTATGTTCATACAGCTCTAGAAGAGCTAGTACTTAACAGCTGTGCACTACTGAGAATAAGGACAGCTGTCAGGTCTTAGGGTCCTGTACTGTAACATGGTGTGCAGAAGTAGGTGGTATAGCAGAGGGCAAAGGTTGTGTAATGTTAATTTAATCTCTGGGTGTAGTTTTAAGAAGTCCAAAATGTTCCCAAAATGTTACACAAAGTTGTTAGCCAAATACATTGTGCAGTTGTCCAAAATACTGCTTTGAGAAAAATAAGAAAAAGCTCTGTACTGCTGACAATCATCACCTAAAAACCAAAGGGTGCTGCCAGTGTGAGGGGAAGCAGGAGGAAGGCTTCCACAGGGCAAGAAGGAATGGTATAGTTCTTCTCCATAAGTCACTGCCTAAACAATTTCATATGAAACAAAATTAGCAAGTAGTTTGCAATTCCATGACATTACAGTAATAATAAAATATATGCTAATGAAAAATCTTTGAGGAAAAGTAGGTGTCCTATGGCTGTGGGTGGTGCTGCTAGTTTCTAGTCTGATATGACTGGTTTTGTTTCCTCCCCTTCTCTCCACCCTGCATCATGTCAGATCACGGTTTGTCCAGAGATGCCACATTGATGATCTTATTTGAAGTGGGTTTGAGATAAGTGTAGTGTGAGACTGTTTAATCAAAGGCAGAATTTACACCTTTTCTTGGCAGCCAGTATTTTCTTGAACTACACTATGCATTTTCTCACATATACTTGGAATTAAACAGTACAGACAGCCCTCCTGTCAGGGGGGATTTTACGCCCAGTGGGGCTAGACATAAAGCTCAGGTGAGAAGTTGTATCTTGCAGCAGCCAGAAAGCCAATAAAAACAAGAGGGGAGCAGGGAGGACAGGCAACATTTGCTTGTCGCGAGGGAGGAAGGGTAAGCGAACTGTTGCTAGGCAATAGGTTTCTGGATGACGGATCCTCTGCTTTGCTGAGTGACCAGAGAAATTATTTTTGGCAAATCTACGCAGAGCTCTGTGGGCTGTCACTGGCCTGCAAAGAAATAAATGAATGTGTAAATATACAAAATTTATCTAATCCTTTTATAAAACTGGATGGGATGCAAGAATGAGTTACCTGATGCATTGTATGCTTTCCTTTACCTCTCTGAAATCCAGGTTTTTCTGGATTTCTGAATTGGTTACCCTGATGTGAATCAGGTTTGTCCAGATCCTTCTCTCACATTCTCTCCAGCTGCTGCTGAGGCATGTCAACCATGCCATGTTTTTGGCGCTTCCAGCCAGAGCGGTGGAAAGCCAATGAGCCAGCACTGCTCTTGGATAAGCTACAGTGGCAGCAGGTGCTAACAGTGTGGATTGGTAACAGCCACTTAAAAACCCAGCGCCCTTGCCAGCTTTCTCCTGAGCAGGATTGTGCTGTACCGTGCTGCTGGCTGCAAGAAGTTCTTCCAATTGACACTGAAACCAGAGATGGAGATAGATAGCTCCGACCTTTACTGATAGTGTCTGCGCTGCATGAGGAAGCATAAAACTACACTCCCAAATTTCTGTTGTGGTGTTTCCTACAGCCATTAAATCATGATTTGGACCCTGAAGATGAGCACTTTGCTCAGTAATCCTCCCTAAGTATCTGCAGAGAACGTCCCTTAGACCTTATGCTAAAGCCATCTATTTTTGTTTTTAGACTCCATAATGTAGGTGGTATTCTTTGGGTTGGGAAAAATCCTGAAATAGAATTTCCATAATCTTTCTCATAACAATGAATCTTATCATCAGAAGCAATACAGTAGCATAATATAAACCAGTGTGCTTACTCATTATCTTAGGGGTGAATCTAACCTTCTGACTAAAACTTATGAAACCTTAAACAACCTAAACATTGCCTAGCTTTTTGTTTCATTCCAGATTTAAAACTCAGCTTAGGTTTGGGGTAAGGGTGGTGTGTTTATTGGGGAGTTTTTTCTACTCTTTTTTTTTTTTTTTCATAAAGCTTTTTGAGAAACCTGCAGGTGATCTTGAGACTTAGGATTTAAAACCCAGTGAAATTCAGCAATTCTGTTTTCCTTTGTGGCAATATTTTTTTTTTAACACTTCATTTGAACTTGAAAACCAAAGCAAACCCCAAGCAATAATTTCCCAAATATTAAAAGTGAAAAGAGGGTTCGTGTAAACATCTGTCAAACAAAACAGCTCATTTTGTTCAGCCTGTTCTTTTGCATTGCTCTGCGAGGTGCTATTCTCGCATACAGTGCTGAGCTCCATCCTCTGTTCTGTTGGTGCCCATTAAAGCAGCACTTCAGGGCTGCTGACCCAAATGCTGCTAGAAGAGTCCCAGTACAACCCGGGGCATCTTGCAAGTGACTTGGCAAGGGGGTTGAGGCTGAAAAGTGAGTCTGGGAAGGACCAAGTTACCACTGGAGCAGCTGGGAGATGCAAAGCTGCAGGAGGACGTCAGCCTCACAGCATTTATCACAAGGTGTGATCCTTGCAGAGAGGATAACAGAGGGTAGGAGAGAGGCTTCTTTTTCTGGATTGCAGTTAATGCTCAGTGGTTCAGGCTGGTGCTGTTTGTAGTTCCCCTTGCCAAGAGAAGGGAATTGATCCTAAAATATGTACCTTAAATAAAGATAGGTAGATGCAGCCCAGTGTAATTACCTTTGAAGCATGTATTTTTTTTTCTGTTGCGTGTTGCTGCTGGTACAGATCTGGCTGAAAGGGCTTGCCTGAAGCAGCAGCACTTTTTTTTTTCATCTGCTGCTTTGTTCTCAGGGGACTTTCTGTAGTTGGCAGCCTTAGTGGAAGAAGATCAAATAGCTCTGGCAGCTTTCGTAGCAAGGTAGGATGTCATTTAAATAAAATGATGCACATGTATGGTGTAAGTCAGCCTCCCTGCTGAGAGGGCATAACAAACAATTAAAGAGCAGTTTCCTCTGGGGATGAATGGCTTTTGGGGAACTATTCCAGTTCACATGTGAATTATATATGTATTACTAGGGACAAGTGATCTTGTAAAGTGAAACAGCTGAGAAAAGGCTCTGACAACACTGTATGTAACCACAAGGGAGCTTGACTGTGTTTGCTGATGGGGAGAATTTTTAGTGGACTGCAGTCAATAAAATGCGTTAAAGAAACTAGAATAGCCATAGCTCTTAGTCAAACAGCAGAACATGAGCTGATAAAATGTAAACTCAATGAGAGTAAAATCATCTGTTTAATTTTAGCTTGAAGAGCAGAGCTAGATTACATTCAGTTTACTGATTGGCATACTGCTGTCCAACTGGAATATGTGTATGTGTATGTACTGAAGGCATCAAAGCCAAAATCCAAAATTAGATAGAATTACATAGAAACATCACAGAGTAAAGAAATGCATCTCTGATTTGCTGAGAAAGGGATTAAATTGATGGATAGGAGAACAAAATAGAATAGATAAGCAAACTCCTGTAATTTGGACTCATCTTCCGAGAACGAAGAAGTAAATCTTCCAGAGGTGACTCCAGGAGCTACAATGTAGTGTTGGGTCATGGGCTCATATGTATTGCACAGGATAGGCAATTGAGGTTTTAAGCTTATAACAGCTGATGGCTGCTAATATTGTGACTGAGAGAACTGCTTACTGATATACCTACTGAATTAACCGACAGCATGAGTCCTCTAAGGAAGTTTCTAACATCTTTTGGTGAAGAGCTCTGATATGTATTGCTATCAGAGATGTGCAGAAAAATCAAAAAGGAGGTCTCAAAAATATGTTTAGAAAAATACAAATCTTGCCAAAGCTTTTCTGAAGTGCTCTTTGAAGTTGCATCTGTGGAAACAACAGAAGAAAAGGGACATTTAGTCCAGACTCGAACTGTAGATGAAAGGAAGTTGAAGAGTGGTTTGACATTTTTAAGAGATGAGTAATATCAAGAAACTTGATCCCGTTTAAGAGGAAAGCTGCAGTTTCAACGATTGTGGACAAGACTGGAATTTTAAAGTGATAAATGGAAACACTTCTTATACAGAAGTTCTGTGCAACATTAACTTGTATAATTCTTTAGTACTTAGAATCATAGACTAAGGGCTCCACATGACCCTGAGAGGAATGTATTACATGAACAAATATATATCCAGTGGCGTGAAGATTTTCATAAGAAGGGATATAATTTCCTGTAATTTAGGGCACAAGACAATTATTGTCTGAAAATAGTAGAGGAGGAGACTTCCCTGACAGGCATCTTATTATCTAGTATTGTGTTCTATACAGTTCTCTGGGTATTTATTGCATTGTTTTGTTCACTGTCAGCTCCAAACCTCTGGGTTAGGTTACACTGTCAAGAAGCTTCTATTTCTAGAAGCTGAGAAACAAATTGACAGTTGTATTAAATTCACCTACCTAAGCTGAACAACCTTTTCTCAGAAACGCAGCTTGCCTGACCAATTAGCTTATCCCTTTGTGCCTTCTCATTATTTAATGTGTAAAATGGGTTCTTTAAAAATTTCATGATTTTCAAGTTTTGCAGCTCTGATATTCAAACATTGCATGTTAAATCGTTGCTTCAAATTTTATAAATATTGAATCACTAAGGATTGCCATAGATATAGAATTTATTGCTGATATATGATAATTCATTATGATGCTATTTTGGGATTAGTATTTAATCCCATCTGCCTGCCTGAAATCTTGCTATTCATGGGAGCAATCAACCTAGCATTTTATTCTTACAATTTTAATATAAAGAGGAACACAAGTCACAAAAAATGAACACAGATATGTGCACTCTTAGATCTGACTTTAAAGTCTAATGCTTTCATCTAACAGAAAGCACTGTAGTCTTGCTACTGTTGCCCTTTTGCTGAACTCTTAGAGATGCTTTATTTTATGGAAAGCTACTTGGCATTATTTACCTCAATGTGCCCTTATTTGCTTTCTTCTGATAGGCACATACTATGGCTTGCAGCACTTTGAAGTAACAGCAATTTAGCTTTTCCACAAATAATGTTAACTTTTCATTGTTTCCAGTTATGTTAGCAAGCCCAGTTTTTTCCGTTGTTTTCTCTGATGTACTAATATCTATTGTCTGAAGTTTTCCACTGGTAAAAAAACCAAAAAGAACTGCCTCCCCAAAATATCTGAAAGCATTTTTTTTTGTATAAAGTATATTTTATATATTTATGTTATACATATGTAACAATGCCTGCAGAGTGATCCTCTCTTATGTGTAGTCAGAATTTTTGTGGGGTTTTTGTTTTGAGACTGTTCTCCAGATGGGATGCTTCTGTTATTGATAGAGGAGACTGTGAAATGTTATCCCAAACAAGTACTACTTTTTTTGACTGAAATTCTAGAAGTTGTAAAAATCTCTAGTGGGGTTACATTTAATCACTGATATTAACAACATGGAAATATGCAACATTATTCATATATGATTCTCACTTAGTTTTGTATATGTTGTTTGATCTTACAAATTCTTATTCATGAAATTACGTGTACCTGGGGAAGGTTGATTTTGAACATTGGTGAAAATTCATAATATAGGTTCATAGAAAATATTCTTATATAACCTCTTCAAGTATTTTTATGTAGACTTTTTGGGTTGTTTTCATCCTGGAAAAACTTCAAACAACGTTCTCCAAAAGGGTAAATTGCTGTTTGAGTCACTTAAGAGCATTTTTACAGATTTGGAGTGAAAAATATTTTTAATTTAAGAAGTGAAGTTAGGTTTCCGAGCATGTTCTTTGTATAACAATTTACAGTTACTGAAGTAGCTTGATTTAACAGGCTGTATCCCTCAAAGAATGAGGAGCACTCACATTACAATGCACAAGCTCACAAGTCAGAACCCGAACACTTCCAAACTGAAGAGCTTATAAAAAATGTGAAGTACTCTAATAATTTTAAATTACTCTATATTGCACATTTTCAGGTCTCTGATCACCTCCAAATTCAAGTGCTTATAAAACTGCTCCAATAATTTTAAATTGCTATGTGCAGAGTGATTTAAAATTGTTAAAGTGCTTCAAAGTTTTTTAATAAGTACTTTAATTTAGAAGTGAGTTGAGCAATACTCCAGTATACCTTCAAGAGGTTATTAAACTGATGTAAAAATTTACCATCTGGAAAGAAAATTAAACTGTTTCTTTAAAAAAATGAAAAAGAAGGGTGTGCAGGAGAGAGAGGGAAGAGGAGAAAGTGTAAGAGGTAACAGTATGGTACTGATAGACAATACAAGGATGAGGTGAAGAAGAAATATACCCCCGAACCTCACAGAGTAATAGGGTCCCAGTTTCTTTGCTGTGTGAGAGGTGAGTTAACAGGACTTAAAAACTTACAGCAGCTGTCTAAATGTGTCCAGGAGACTCTCCTTAAAGTTATGCCAACACCACTCTAAAGATTATGTCAAGTTGACATTGGCAGAGGAAAGGGATCTGCATGGTTTAGGAGGACACAGGTGACAGACATGGGATCTTTTAGGCTATTCAACACCTAGGTTGATACTGAGCTGATACACAGATACACATATTTTCCTTGATGTTCTTCATGCTGTAAAGCTGTGTGACACTCTTAAGGTGCAATTATTTGTGTAAGATAAATAAATGGTTTATTAACTTATTTCTGAAGCAACAGTTCTAAGAATAGCATTTCTGCCTAGTAAAACATGCTTTCTATAACTGTGTTTCTTTTTTCCACCTCAACCCAGCATTTTATCACATTTTTCTACGAGAAATTAGGAACAAAGATACAAACTCATTAAACACTGCAAATTAAAAATGTAATTGCCATTACAGTAATGAAATTTGTACTTCAGATGTTTCCTCAGTTGATGTAACACCTTTTGTTTTTAATCACTTGCCTTGAATTTTGACATATTAATGATACATCTAGTGGGAGCAGACCTTCCTATGAGCTAAAAAAACAAGAGAGGCAAAATATCAGACCATCTACTTGTAAATAACCAAACCAATCATATAGCTATCAGTTCCATACGAAATACTTATCCAAGTAGGAGCACTTATGTGATAACCTTAGCTGAATTACCTTGTTTGAATATGTATTTTTCCTGGATATATCCTTGTTACCGATCCTCAGAGGTTGGTCCAGGCAGACTTTTGACAAGTGCAGCCTGCGCTGAGATTTTTTAAATACTCAAAAGAAAAAAAAACATCCAGAGCTTTCTTCTTGAGGGATATCCAAGTGGAGGGTGGGCTCAGATGGCTGCAATGAGCCAGGAGGATCTGGAAGGGGCATGGAGAGGACAAGGATGGTATTGGCAGCTGGGGCTCAGAAGGCAGAAAGGGATGAGACAAGCTGCTATTTCTCCCTCTGTTCTCTTTCTTTTTGCTACTGGAAGGATGGTGCTTTGTTTGGTGGGAGTGCACGCTGTGTTTTCAGTACTTGCTTTGACCTTTAATCAATATTGATTGATTCTGTGAAGACCTGAAGTCTCTGACCTCTGGCTGCCTTTGTAAAAGTATAATTAAAAGGTGCTGATGTCTTTCAGTTGCTGAAAACACCAGAAATACACGAGAGACAAAACCAAACAGTGCTTTTAAGCTCATGTGATTACTTTGACATTATTTAAAAGGCACACTGAGGTGGGTGCCATAGGGAAAGTTTATGTATTTCAAACCCATAATACAGAAGTGGGATGAGGATGTAGATTGAAGCAGGGGTAGACATCATGTTAGAAAATGCTAAGCACTTTCAGAAACAACAAACAAGCACACAGCGCATGAGTGTCAGACACCATCAACCTGCCCTCACAGGTTGATTTTAAATTGCACTAGAAGCAAAATTTGAAATCAAGATCTATCTCCTTTACTGTTGTGTGGATCTGTATTCAGTTCTCAGACACAAAGAAATGGGATGATTGTCCTTTTTTTCTATGGAAACAATTGTTTGGGAACAAAAAAAATATTTCCTCATGGCCATGAAATAAAGAGCACTGCAATAACTAACCCACTGATTATTCATACATGTGGCCTTTAAAGAATTGAACAAAAAGATCAATACCCTTATTTCCTTTTCATCTGCCTGGACCATGAAGCATAGACTTCTTGCTTTGTTTTGTGTGCAGTGAAGGAGGTAAGGCAATGCTAGCAGAAAGAAAAGATTACCTCCTTGTGGTAAATATATTGACATTACAGACAGAGACAGAGTACAAAGCGGAGACTAATAAGAAATTTGACCCCTTCCCCCTTCCCTTCCCTTCCCTTCCCTTCCCTTCCCTTCCCTTCCCTTCCCTTCCCTTCCCTTCCCTTCCCTTCCCTTCCCTTCCCTTCCCTTCCCTTCCCTTCCCTTCCCTTCCCTTCCCTTCCCTTCCCTTCCCTTCCCTTCCCTTCCCTTCCCTTCCCTTCCCTTCCCTTCCCTTCCCTTCCCTTCCCTTCCCTTCCCTTCCCTTCCCTTCCCTTCCCTTCCCTTCCCTTCCCTTCCCTTCCCTTCCCTTCCCTTCCCTTCCCTTCCCTTCCCTTCCCTTCCCTTCCCTTCCCTTCCCTTCCCTTCCCTTCCCTTCCCTTCCCTTCCCTTCCCTTCCCTTCCCTTCCCTTCCCTTCCCTTCCCTTCCCTTCCCTTCCCTTCCCTTCCCTTCCCTTCCCTTCCCTTCCCTTCCCTTCCCTTCCCTTCCCTTCCCTTCCCTTCCCTTCCCTTCCCTTCCCTTCCCTTCCCTTCCCTTCCCTTCCCTTCCCTTCCCTTCCCTTCCCTTCCCTTCCCTTCCCTTCCCTTCCCTTCCCTTCCCTTCCCTTCCCTTCCCTTCCCTTCCCTTCCCTTCCCTTCCCTTCCCTTCCCTTCCCTTCCCTTCCCTTCCCTTCCCTTCCCTTCCCTTCCCTTCCTTCCCTTCCCTTCCCTTCCCTTCCCTTCCCTTCCCTTCCCTTCCCTTCCCTTCCCTTCCCTTCCCTTCCCTTCCCTTCCCTTCCCTTCCCTTCCCTTCCCTTCCCTTCCCTTCCCTTCCCTTCCCTTCCCTTCCCTTCCCTTCCCTTCCCTTCCCTTCCCTTCCCTTCCCTTCCCTTCCCTTCCCTTCCCTTCCCTTCCCTTCCCTTCCCTTCCCTTCCCTTCCCTCTGAATCCCACAGTGAATTACCAGCTACAAAGAGAAGAAACTGTTTAGGGACTGGCAACTGAGAGCATTTACAATTATCTGAATTGATTAACCTTTACAAATGCTGTTACTCTACGAGTTTTTTTTTTTCTTCCACACTGGTTGAACAATATGCCTTATTGATTAAACATATTCCTTTACAGTATCACTGATTTGTCTATGGCTTCCCCAGTCATAAAGCCTGCCTCCATAATAGATGATGCATGTTCTTGTGAGGGCTTGACACTGGAGACTGATTGGCATTAGACTGGAGACTAGAGATTGATTCTAGCACTAGAACAGGCTGCCCAGGGAAGTGGATGACCCCATCCGTGAAGACATTTAAAAGACATGTAGATGTGGCACTTAGGGACACGGTTTCATGGTGGTCTTTTCCAACCTGAGCAATTCTATGCTTCTGTGGTTCTGTGATTATGTAAATAGGTCTCCATATCTGGAGTGTCAGGAGTAATTCTGAAAAAACAGAAGTAAATCTGTGTTGCGGCTGCTTCTCTAAAGCCTAGTCTGTGCTGAAAGAAAGGGAGTTATCCTCTGCATTCTTTCTCACCTACTGTTCACAAGACACATTTTCTTGTCTATCTGGGAAGACTGACAGTTAAACATAAAGAAATAAGTAAGGGACATTATTTGTAATAACATTTATGGCTTGGGTTATGGTATTTTATTTTGTGTGCACTACGTGGGGATTTGACAATGGCAAGATTCTGCTTTGCAGTGACATGTCCTTTTAAATCTCTCTGAAAGCTGATTTTGGTGGTGGTGTGATTGGCAGTGGATTGGCCTTCCTAAGAGAAAGGGCTCTTGAGAGATGAAAAAATCTCTTGGAAGACATGTGTGTGGTGCCAGGTGGGTAGCTTTCTAATCTTGCAACCCATGAAGTTGCAGGAGGACGTACAAAAAATACAACTTGGTATTTCAGTCTTATTTTTGGAGAAGGGGTGGGTGTGGGATTCTTGCGATTGTGAAGGTTAATGACAGCACAGGCTGCTTCACTAAAAATTCATTGCACTCTCCGTAGTGTTAGTGCTCATTGTACCCAGGAAATCTCTCTGCTTTAAGAAGGGAAGAGTAGAAATTTAATTTCCCTGCCAACTCAAGCTGAGGCTTCTTCTGTACAGAGACTTTGATGTATTCTGAATCATGCTGAATTACACATGTTGTTCTACAATTTGCTTTTCAGCTCAGCAGGGACTGAACAGAGAACGCCAAACTCATTTCACTGAGGAAACCACTGTAGGAGGGTTCATCAATACCCTTCAATATGTAAAAAAGACACCAGCCTTCATTCATGTCTAAGAATCATTAAGAATGAGGGGTTTGACAGGACTCCTTTTCCAGGTTTTTGACAAAAAAAATTGGATTGTCAGTAAAAATTGAGGCCACACAGAACATGAAGTGACTTAAATTAAGCATTCTTTTAGATGCACAGAAACTGGTTTGAAGAGATCTATGATCTAGCAAATGTTAACAAGGAAGATGTAAATAGAACACATATACATATAGTTTGTATATTGAGACATATGGTGGCATGTGCATGCAATATATTAAACATATATCATCAAATATTTAATGCTTAATATAAGAAAACTGATATAATTCCATGGATCAGAGGAACAATGGTGGCACTCAGCCATTTCTCTTCTGAGTAGCTGCTGTGTTTTTAAAAATAAAAAATCAGGGAACTGCTGTAGCAAAGTCTGTAGCATTCACAGCATGACAAACAAATTAGAAAACAGCAGATGCAGCACAAATTAAGATGTATTTAGCACAGCAGCCCATCAGATGTGTGAAAGTCTTTTGTATATCAGCTTTGCAAGGTTGATGTATTGCACTTTAGACAGCTGATAATGAACCCTTCTAGCAATTAGGGGTGGAAATACTGAGGATTTGAAATTGTGCTGTTCCCAGTGGGGGGAGGGGGGAAAAAAAAACCCAAAACCCTTAGTGAGAAATTTACTGCTTTGTGTGTGCACACTGGGTAAAACAAAGCAAATGTTTCAGTTTATGCACATGCACATTTTGAATATCTTGCTTATTTTTTTTACATTTAATGCTCGTGTAATTATTATTTCATTTTATATGTCATTTGTTGCTGTTATGTGAGTTTTATGGCCAGTACAATGTCTCTTGCTTTATGTGATGCATTATTCAGTCATCTGATGGGAGGACAGTAATTTCAGTAATCTAGTCTTCAAACAGCAATAACCCTTTTAATGGTTTTAGTAATTTACATCTTTACAGTTTTATTGTATTTTGCTTTTTTCCCTAATGTTTCTGCTACACTTCCTCTTTCTGCCACCCTTTCCACAGCCCAAAGCACAGATTAAAAACCCTGATGGAAGTTTTGCATATGTGAATGTTGTGGGTTTGAAGCCCAGACTCAATTCTGTGCTTGATCCTCCTAGATGCTGAGCGCTCTCAGCTCCAAGGAGATGTAATGGAAATGGAGAGTACTTAGCAGCTCACATGCCTGAGCCCCCTGAGGAGAACAGCATATTACAGTGGAGCTGGGATCTGTCTGCTATATAGATAATAATAGTTTCCATTTATATAGGGACTTTCATCTAAGAATCTCAAAATGCTCTACAGATTATGAATGTGTCACAGCACTGACATTGTTATGGTTGCACAGAGATTTGAAACTGAGGCCGGCATTAAACCTCTTTGTTACTTGTGAACAAAAGAATGTATCTGTGCATCCTCACCAGACTTACTATGATCAGTCTTTATAAAAAGTACTGAATGTCTTTTCTGTGAACTAGCATATCTGCTTAGTGTGAATTATGGCTCCTTAAAAATGGTCTTGTGTTGGTGTATGTGCCTATTATTGGTTGTTTATTATTATTATTATTATTATTATTATTATTATTATTATTATTATTATTATTATTATTATTATTATTATTATTATTATTATTATTTTACATAGTCCTTGTACTCCCCGCTTTTAGATGTCATGATGCTTGCAGATGAGTTCCTTTCAAAAAAACACACCACCAACACTGGATATGGGCAACAGGGAAGCCCAAGGTGAAAGTACGGCCTCCCTACAGCTGCCTGCATAGCAGTGTTAACAGCAATCACTGTTTCCCACAGAAAAAGCATCAGTTGGTTTCATCATTGATATGAGCAGAACAGTGGTATCGTGAAAATGCTTCAAGGGTCTCAATCCTTAGATTATTATTATCCATCCGAAGTCTGAGCTGTAATTAAAAGGAGTATCCGTATCTCTGCAGAGGGAGCATGGAGGGACTTCATGAAAAGTTTGTTCTTGCACAACGTAGGGAAAAGAGTTGCCACTATACTGCAATCAGAGGTTGTGGGGAAGATATGAGGGGTCTTGTGCATGAATGACATGGCCCCTTTCCTGTCATTCAGCATCGATCCTGTTTTCATAATTAACACATGCAGCTGATGACAAAGGAACAAAAATTATTCTGTAATTTCTACTTGGTTTTCCTGATTGCAGGAAAAAAATTCTATCCTTGCTTTGTGTTATGGACCACAAAAGGATGAGAACTGCTGGTATATGGGTGGTGCAGAAGTTGCCTGTCTCTGATGTGATATTAGACTGGTCCACTGGCAAAAAATCCTGGTTCTGACTGGTTGAAAAGGTGGGGGTACCCACCTCAGCACTGTTCTTTTCAGTTCTGGAGGCTAATTCTTTGCATTTTCAGTGCAAGTGCACTTCAGTGATTCTTTTCCCTTGTCCATAATGGACTTGATGACAGAAATGTCTTTCTTCCCAGTATGTGCACTATTTTGATATACTCTTTACCAAATCTTCATATGGAATAATGGTCTCTACATAGCTACAATATGAAATTTAGTTAACTTCCATAAGCAGTATAATCCTAGATTTGGCAAATGGAAAGGCAAATGAACAATATCACTCTCTAGAATTTTTGCTAGTTTAATTTGTGTGAATAAAATATCTACATTTGTCATAGGGACCACTTCAATTAAAGCAAAAGGCTCTTTCCATGAGCAGCAGCAGAACCATGATCCTGTCTTGGCTTTCAAGCTACAGCTTTTGACCTTCATTTCAAAGCTGTATAATATTGGTAGTTATTAACAGTGATCACTTGGCATGATAGCTTTTAAATTAGACCAGATTGCCAGCCAAATCACTCTGATTGCATTTAATCAGGAAATGAAGATGATTCTCTCTGGGCAAATGAGTTACCTTTGCATTACTCTAAAGAGAAAAAAATCAATCAGGCAAGATTCTGTCATTTCCAGCCTCTTGCTTATCTAGATCCAGAATAACAATA
The DNA here is from genome assembly GCF_018691265.1 of Tyto alba. NCBI lineage: Eukaryota > Metazoa > Chordata > Aves > Strigiformes > Tytonidae > Tyto > Tyto alba. The sequence goes on along the minus strand of NW_024881275.1, from coordinate 22,405,267 downwards.
ATGCCCAATACATAAAACATTGCTTAACAATTTTGATTTTATAAAGCCATGGTATGGAATTATTCTCTGCTGCAGGCTAAGTATCACTGTGACAGAGGCCAACAGGGTTATTTCCTGGGTCAAAGATAGTCCATTTTTTATACTTACTATCTTTTTGTTCTGCTGACTGTGCTCTGAACGTTCATCTTAGATTTCATTCTTTATTTCAGGGATGTAAATAATCCATGACAGTTGGTTATATAATAGCCAATTAAATGTTGGAAGTTTTAGCAATGGCATAATTCTTAATGTAGTACTTATTATTATTGATTTTTAATAAGTATGTACATATGTAAAAATGGATGATGTTTATGATGAACAAGTACACAAACAGGAAAATTTATGATTTTGAGGTGGTTTTTTTTTGATCATTCTACTTTACTATACCTTGAGAGAACTTGCAAGAATGCAAGGATCATTATTAATAAACAAAAATACAGGATTTTCAATAAATACCTGTAGGAAATATGGAGTTAGATGCATGGCAACTGCAACGATGTGGAGTTTCTACCAGGTAAGCACAGTAAACAATAAGTAATTTGATTTGTTATTTTGTCCTTCTTGTTATGAGATGGGGCTGGAGGATAGATTAGGGACATGTGAAATTGCTAAGACCCTCAAGGAAGTATCAATTACATGTAAATTTGTAAGTCAAGATTTTTTCAGCAGTTTACCTTCCACTCTCAACCTCAGAGAGAAGCATAATGAAAACTTGCTTGCAACTTTCCCTATTTCACATCTGCTCTGTCAATGTAGGAACATTTTTCTTTCTGTTATTACCAGTATCGGCTGTCAAAACGTACATATATTTTTAATTAAAATATGGCAATCTTTATTTTGAGGAGTTTCATATTTATATTGTGTCTGAAATAGATGTAGCAGAGAAGGTGTATGTGTGGTGTGATCAACATACTTACTGAGTCAAAAGGTGGCCCACCCTGTAACATTTCTAAAGCATAGCTTCTTTACTATTTCACAAAATGATAAGCCTTTCAGAAAGCCAGTTCTTCCTGTGAAGAATAGGCAACAGCCCATCCTCTTATTCTGATGAAAATGCAGACAGTTAACACACTTTTTCCTCCACAATTGCAAACAGCTAATCATAATTAGGATCCCTGCTGTTGGGAAAACGGCTTACTCTGGCATTGAAAAAAAAAAAAAAACAAACCAAACTACTGAAGTTGTAATTTTCTGTTCTCGTATTCTCTAAACCTTTCTGAAACACTGATTCAATTCCTACTAAGTGTCCACACAGTTTGTCTGAAAGTAAAACATGGACTCCTGCAGAAACAACTCTTCCATTGACATTTCACTGTTCCCACCCCAACACTTTTTTCTGCTTTTTTACTGTAAATGAAGAGCTAATTGCATATTATTCTTCATTCATTCTTTCCTTCTTCCAGGCTTTGGCATGAGACTAGTACATGCATTTATTTAATTTATATCTTTCTGGTTTCCTCATAGAATTCCCTGATTGATTATGTTTACCTGAAAATTATATCACTTCAAGCAGACCCTTCTAGTTAAAAATATGTCAGTATCGAAGAAATAATGATTAAGGTGTTTAAGAAGGATTAATGATCACGAGAAACATAATAATAGTTTGAAGTGTAGCCAAGGACCATTCACCCCAGCTGGGCAGTAAGCCTTATGAAATGGCTCATGCCAGTTCCAATATTGTTACACATGTAAGCATTCATGAAACATTTCCATTCAATATTTGTCTCATTTCATATATTTTCATTTATAAGCCATGGGAACCTATTTTGACCTCTTGTGATATATATCCTTCTAGAGACCTGTGCCCTCCATACTAGTGTGTTAAACTGTGTATCTCCAACCTGCCTGGAAGTGCATGAGCTCTGAGCCGGACATGCACCTTAAGTCTCTTATCAAAGCTAACATTTGCTTCTCTTCGAACTCGTGCAGTAAGATTTATGCCAAACTCCTCTGTGCTTAGACCAATGTGGGGATGTAAGTGGGATGCAAGTGCTAGCTTGCCTTGTTTTCATGTTCCCTGTGAAAAAAAAATGCTCCTTCTCTAGCAGGGGGAGAGGACAAAATAAACTGAATGCTACATTTTTTTTTTTCTTGCCATCTGCATTTCTATGACATTCTATTGAATTTGATTGGCATGCCATTAGCTTTACACTATTTAAAAGAAATTCCTGCAGTATTTCCAGCGCATCCAAATAATTGAAAGACATGTCATGCAACAGCTTCTTTTAATGACATGCACCACCATTCAGTACTATTGTAATGACATCTCTGCCATTTAAGATGTCTAAACCAATATCTGTGGCTTCCCAGTATTGCCCTGTACTGCTGTGTACAGAAACAAGGGTTTTTTAATTATCTGAACCTTAGTGCTACCTAACAGAGGACTTTTTTTTTTTTTTTTTAATGAAGTTTAATAGAATCCTACAAAAACAAGCCAGGTTGTAGAAAATGTCAGTGCTCACTTTATTTAAATTACATCATTAATGTATGGTTTTTATGCCAACTCTGGGGAGTTAAGGTGAAAACAGGAAATTCATTTGGTTCTGTTACTTTACTATATTAGATCCCAGTATTAAGATTTTGTATAGGTGGGAAACCATGACATTTGTCTCCTCAGACACTGAACAGTTTGAGGAAAGCCTTCTTAAAATGGGCAATAGACAAAAATTTCAGGCTGCTTGGCAGAGAGAGCTGTATTTCTGTATTATATTGTCTGGCTCCTAAAATGTATTTATGATTGCTGCTTTCCAGACTTTTACTAGTGACCTCAAGTGTCTATTTTTTGCTCCCAAATCTTTGGGCGGGAACACCATAGGTATATACACACTGTATAACATATATACATACACACAGTCTCACACGTACAAAAGATTAGATAGATAGATAGATAGATAGATAGATAGATAGATAGATAGATAGATAGATAGATAGATAGATAGATAGATAGATAGATAGATAGATAGATGTATATCCACTATACTTTCCACAAAAAAGAAAGATTAAAAGAGAGACTGGATGCAAATTGCCAGGAGAGGACATCACTTACAAATGTTCTTGATATTTTAGTGGATGAAACTTACCTTAAAACTTATAAGGAAAACAAACTTTTGCTTCAAGAACAGATTTTCATGTACTGACCTTTGTCTCATGGATTTATTAGTGCTCTAGGTTAGAACTTCTATTGTAAAAAAAGAAAAATAGAGGAAACTTTTTAAAATACATTATCATTTAAATTTAATTTCAAAGGAAATTTTTGGTTGGTTTTAGATCCTATCAGTGTCCAACATTTTATAAAAATAATTCTGCAGAACACTTCAGGTTCTTATGAAAAAAACCCTTGGAATTTAGGGAGTTGAAAAGTGTTTTCTTAAAAGTGTGGTACTCAAAAAATGAAAAGATTTAGATTTTCCTTTTTTTAGGTTTGGGTTTATATTATTTTGCTTTGTTTTGCTTTATGTGCAGTTTATCAAACAGAACATTCCTTTAGAAATTCTAGGTTTGTTAAGAGAATTTACCCTGGGAAAAATATGATCAGAAGTAAATTACAAGGACTACCACTAAAACAATTGTTGGTTGTAATGTGTATCTTGTTCAGTGTTCTTTTCAGGTCAGAGTGAAGGAATTAAGAAAATACTCTGCTAAAACACTCTGACATGTGACAAGAAGCTACATGCATATATTATGATATTTTCTAGCCCCTCCCCCGTTTCATATTTGCAGTTGACATCAGATTATATTTTCTACTAAAACATAAGAATCTGAACAAAATATTTCTGATAATCACTCTGCAACATTGTGACAAACAGTTTTGCCTCTTTCCACCTCATATGTACAGAGCAGTGATGCTTAGCTGTCTGTTAAGGGACTTTGAGGTCTCTGGAGAATGTCACAAGTACATATCCTATAGTTTTAGCTTTTACATTAATATCTCAGAATTAGCTAAAAAAGGTGTAAAAATTAATGTAGCCAGACAGCTCCTTATTTGTTTACACATATGAGAACACAAAAGAGTGTAATTTATTCCTTCTGTTGTTCATTGTAGTTTATGCACATCAGTCACCTTACATTTTGTTTATTTACCTAAGCATTTTATGACAAAATATCAATTTTTGGAGAGTCCTGTTATGTTTTAAGACACTTTCAGTATCATGGAGTGGGAGTTTTAGGAGACTGAATACTGGTATACTAAAAGCAAAGAAAAAAAGTCAGCTTGTACCCTGTGAATATGTGCTTTATTTATTTATTCATTTTAAGTGAGCTCCATGCTCTGGAGGCCAGAGTTGTGTGCTTAACTTGTAAATGCATAAACATATGTTTGCTACTTTTTCCTCATCTTCTAAGGAAATGGGATAAAGTTTAAGGTCTAAGGACTTATTTTAAGTATCTGACATTAACAGATGTAGCTGATATTGTCAACAAGGCCAACATCATTGAAGTTATTCTGAAAATATACTGACATTACCAAGGTCTAAGTATTTTTAAATTCTAAGGAAATTCTGTTGTGATTTTTTTGTTTCAACTTTCACTCTGCCCATAAACATCTTTAAAATGGTCCCTAAAAGAAATACAACAACTCAAGTTTGACTCAGTCTGGAGTGAGAACATTCAGGGGGAATTGGTTATAGAAATCACCTTCTGCCTTCAGACGAATTGTATTACAGTAGCATCCGCATGGATTTCTCTTTCAGCTAGAAGGTCAAGTATTTTTCAGGGTGAGGAAATAACATGCTGGCAGGACATTTAGTGCACTTTGTGTACTGTTTTTTTAATGAAAAACCATGCTCTCTTTCTGGAAGAAAGATAAAAATTTAGTGTTCTCATCCTAGCAAACTGCCTTTATCCCTGCGCTGTGGAGTGAAGCATCTTCCTATGTTTCCTCTGTCTCTGATTTCATGACTCTTGCATCGTCTTCTGCATAAACCAGTGTATTCTGGTTATTAGGACAGTCACCTGGGCATATGGGTGCTGTGGGTTTAAATTCCTCATGCTGAAGTGACAATTAAATTTTGGCCTCCTGTTTCTTGGGTGAGAGTTTGATAATTACAGCAATTACAGGAAGACTGAGTGTGGGAGGAGACATTAGTTTTATTTTTGCAAAAAACCTGGCAGTGACAGCTGTGTTTTGGGCTGAACTGGGCTGTCACTGAGGGGGAAGGTATGCTCTGCAGGATTTACAGGCACAGGGACACCTAATTTGTGAGTCCAAAATGACATTAAAGGAGAAAAAATGTGCTGAAAATGTCTGCTTAATTGTAGGTGGATTATATAGTCTTTTCTGAAGGGGAGGGAGGGAAGGGTCCCCCAAAAAGAAAACACTTACTTGCCGGGGACACTATCACATCAAGCACCATCAAGTGACTAAAAGAGGCCACGTAATGGCAAGCATGTACTTGATCAGAACATGCCATAAGGGTGGGCTTGAAGCCCATAACTATAATTCAGGAAAAGCTCATGCTCCTGGCTACCGCAGCTTCCCTGCCCTGGTGGTTGGTGGCAAGGAGTAGGAGCAGAGGGGATATTAGTGTTCCCCGATCTCATCTTGTTAGGTTTCTAAGTTTGACTTCAAGTAAGCTATATATTAAGAATTTACCTTTTTATGTCTGAACACTTGTGAATCTGGCTGCTAGATTTTTTATCTCCTTTTTTAACAGAATTTCATATCCTGATCAAGGATGTTATAAGGGAGAGAAGAGATGAGCATTAAAGGCTATTGGTATTTCCTATTCCTCTTTTTCTTTTAAATTGCTTTTACAATATACATCATATAAACATCATATAAAGAAAATATTTAAAAGACATGTTGGTAAACTAGGGGTAGTTTGAAGGCAGACAAGCATGATGTGAAAGGCCTTAGAGAACCGACATTTGAAAAAAGAGGGGCAGAACAAAAAACCTGCAGCTCAGGGAGGAAACATGGATTAAGGAGTGTCAAAACTGCTGATGAGGAGGAGGGGAGGAACTCTGAAACACAGTGCCAGATTGTGAAAATCTGCACTGGAAAATGTACTTTCCATCAGACAGAGAGTGAGAGAGCCAGCTAAAATCTGTTGTAATCTTCTGAGGTCAGTGTGGAAGCACCATAGTTGCTGATACTGAAGAAGTAGGCTAGACAGATAAACTATTTGAAGAAATTCAGTAAGGACAGTCCAAACCCAGATAAACTACAAGTCCATTTCACCTCTTCTATTATGATTAAATAAATCTTTAAGCATTGTGGATAGAAAGCTGTGAAAAGCATGTGTGAGGCTTTTTACTTTACTTTATTTAATACCTCAGAACTGTGCCTAACCAATGTATCTCCCAAATGCATAATGATAATAAATACTGAAATATGGATTCACACACACACAAAAATATCCTAAGTAGTCCCATTCAGTGTAGTGCGGATTCTAGTGTTTCACTTCAGAATTATAAAAGAAAGAGATACCTATAACTCAGCTGTTCTGTAATTCAGCTCTAGTAAAGGCTTTTATTGCTACAGAAAACAAGTTGTCACAAGTGTAGTACATCAGTGACATTTTCCCTTCAAGTTGCTTTCAATTCTGAGGAGACTTTTGCAGTTTGAAAAGGTGGAACATTGATCCATAAGCATATTTTTTTCCCCAAGAGTTGTGTTCAGGGAAAAGAAACATTTCCAACAACATTCAAATTTATTAAAATAAAATCATGTGGTTTTTTTTTTTTTGTTTGTTTTTTGTTTTTTTGTTTTTTAGTCTTTATGATGCTGATACATTTTAATACTTCATTTCTATTGTGTTTTACTATGTCATGACAACATTAGGACATGAAAATTTTGATCTTGGAATGTGACTTGGTTTATTCAGAACTTTATGCAGATGAAGAAAACCAGGTGAAGAAAAGGTCACTGTAAACTTTTCCTTGATATAGTAAAATATTCCAGGCAATATATTTGTAACATCAAGTGCAAATATGTGTTTGCTTTTCTTTGTTATTATTTTTTATTTACTGTATGGACACTAATTCCTGAATGTAGAGATAATCCAAACAAGAGAAATATGTGTTTTAAATTTGTTCAGACCATCTAGCTTTATGACTCATTTCCTAGGTCCCTGTCAAGCAATGTCTGAAGCAGGAACCAAGGTATGTTACATTGCCCTGTCAAAGAGCTTCATTCCCACCATTGACCAGATACAACGCTTCTGACCTTGTTCTTACTGGTCTGAAAGTCAAGTCCCCATAGCTGTGGGATGTGAATGTCCACTGTGTGCTATTGAGAGCTGATTGGTAAATTGAGGAAAGAGTTTGAAATGAAAAACCAAGGATCTTATGATACTAAAAATTAGCAGTTATAGGAGGAACAAGTATAAGAAAGTGCAGATCAGTTGTGATGACAATTTTTGCAGGATTCAGAGTGTAGAATGTTGCAAGAGTGTAAGAAGCATTGTTTTGCTCTTCAGCATGAGGAAGAAGAAAAATGATGTCAAAATGATACAAATTGAATTCTTTTGGTTATTACATTCAAACATTAATTAGAATTTTACATTTGCCCCAACCCAAAATGTCTGATTGGAACATGTTCCAATTCATGGTATGCACGTGTGAATGAGAAAGGTGCTGAAATCCCAATTGTCATGGTTTGAGCCTGGTCAGCAGCTGAACGCCCCGCAGCCGCTCACCCACCCTCCCCCCACCTGGGAGTGGGGAGGGAATCGGAGGGGCAAAGGGAGACTTGCGGGTTGAGATAAAAACAGTTTAATAACAGTGACAGAACAACATGCTGACAGCAGTATCAGCGGGTGATGTACAATACAGTTGTTCACCCCCCGCCTGCTCCCGGTCAGCGATCCCCAACACAAAGGCCCCACGGCCACACTCCCGGAAGTAAGAGCCCCTCCTGGCCCTCTCCTGCCTTTATATAGTGAGCACAATGTCACGTGACATGGACTATCGGCCAATCAGGGCCCAGCCCTCCAGCTGTGCTCCCCCCACCCCCGCACACAGGTGAGGGCACTGGGACCTGGGGAGCCCCTGGGGTCTCAGGGTGCTGCAGCTCCTCCTGCTGACAGACCAACGGGAACTCTAAGCCAGACCCAACCAGGACACCAATATTTAATTTCCTAGCTGGTTGTTATATCTCTAATGAGTAAAGTAAAAGTTTGACATTTATGTATTTGTGAACGTCGTTTTTCAGTAATTTTAGTCAGATTTTATTCTCTGAAGTGAAAGTACTATTTTCAGGCAATGATGATGATGATGACAGAGGTGTGACTGTCCAGTTTGCTTGCAGACCACTCCTCTTATAGCAGAGCGGTAATCTTGAACTAGGAATTCTGAGCATCTGTGGCATAACTGTTAATTGCTCTGTGGTTGTTACTGTCATGCTGTAATATTTTCAGTGGGCTAAGATGGTGAACAGGACTGCAGCTGTTTTTTTGTTTTGTTTTGTTTTGTTTTTGTTTTTGTTTTGGTTTTTTTTTTGTATTTTTTTTGTTTACTTTTTTTTTTTTTTCTGAAATAATTAGATTTTCTGGTTTTATATAGTTAAGGTAGAGGATTCAGGATAGGCCATTTGATAGGCCAGTATCAATGTTTTCCAATGAACTATATTCCTTTCTATAGATTGTCTGTTACCTAGTAAAAGATATACTTGGTTATGAAACCTTTTCTCTTGAGACATTAAACACTGTTTTATTGATAAGGGTTCTTTTCTGTATCAGAAAACCCCTCTGAAATAAACAGCTTCAAGTCATAGAATGTAGAGTTAGTAAGAGCCATCAAAACTATTACATGACTTTATTGTTTGCCATGTTCTATTTCAATGTTCACAACTGGGGGAATTTAAAATATCTTTACTGAGTGCAACTGACTAATAATTCATCTTTCAACCCTCAGATATTACTTAGTCATTTTTCACAGCATTTTATCAAGGTCATCATAACTCCATATTGCAGGTGGTAATACTTATAACTTGTAGCTTTTATGAATTTTAAAAGTATTTAAAAAAATGAGTACCTTAATTGCTCGTCACTCAGCAAAATTGCAAATGAAATTGCAGGCTGGCAGAAGATGATGGTGGTGATAAGTCCTGAGTGAATGGAAGTAGTTGCAGATGTGAGTCTCATAATTCTATTCCCTTGAACCACAGTAAAAGAGAAAGAATGAAAAACCAAATCTGCTACTGCAACTAAGTCTTTCCCCTTGGCCCAATGAAAAGATAAAGCTAGCAGTCTTGAGTACAATGATCTATGGCATCAGGAAGAGATAATTTTCTAGATAATCATAGGTAGCATGAAGCTCATACTGCTAAGCAAAAGCCTAGTGTTGAGAATGAATCTAAGACCATTTTTAGATTTTGAACTGCATGTAGTTCATCAGTGAAAGGAGACTTATGAAAGTCAGGAATTTTTTCATAGCTAAGTTTCTTTTTCTCTGTCTGCCAGCACCATCTCCATATGCTTTTCTTTGTTTTTGTCCAGATGTTCATTGATATGAAGGGCATGGATATCTGTATAGGACCTGCGCTCAAGTTTGTCTGATAGATGCTTGTAGGTCTTGATTAGGAACAGGTGAAACTGAAACTTTACAGACCTGTGCACGGACAGATTCTGTTGCAGGTTTGCCGTCATCCTGCATGAACTATTAAGGCAAATGATGTCTCAGAAAGTAGTAGCTAAATCCTTGCATGGCATCACTCTCAAACATACTTTCTAACAGAGGTTGTGTGTCTTGAAATGCTACACTCTTCAACAGTTTAGAGTCAGACCTCAAGGGATGGCACTTAGTGACTGAAGATCACTTAATTTATTGTTCTGGTGCCTCCTGTAAGCATTACTTTCTCCTACCCTTACTGACTTCTCATTCTATGAATACACTTAATGATATTTTTGTCTATCAATGATTAGATTAGGTAGAAATTGATTCAAACAAAGATCAAAGGCAAAGATTGCCTGACTGCAAGTGAAGAATTGTGTTGCTGAGAAGAGAGTAACAAGAGGGGAGAAACTAGCTAGTTAAATTAGTTGGAACACCACATATATTTGTCTTTTTGATGGTGAAATGGGGAGTGATCAGCTATTTCTGACATATTTCATTAACACGTGTTTTTGCACACATGTAGGTGTTTAGAAAGGTAAATAAAGTCCACCAGCAGACAAACAAGCCCCGAGTTAATCTTGCATTTGTTACCTTTAAAAGAGAAGAAAAACCCCTCTGTCCTTTTTGGTGCTGTAACTATTTGACAAACAGCAGGTTATATTGGGATTGCTGGAGAAGTTAAAATAACACAATCTAAATTTTAACTGTTTTAGTTATGCAAGGGGAAATGACATACATGAATCAAAGCTAGTGCTGTCTGCAGTAAATTAAATTACTGTACCCTACAATTCTAAATTATTCACACAGTGTGAGCTACACTAATCCTAATTCAAGAACTTTAATCGGAAAAAAAATATTTTAGCCTGAAAAAATGTAGAATAATCCTTAAAATAAAGGAATGCTTGCATTACATTAACTCTGGGACAAAACATTGTATCAAAGGGTTTTTATCTGATATAGTACTACCTAATACTTGAGACTAGAACCAGCATTCTTCAGGATCTCAGTTCAGACTTTTCTGAGGTTCTTACTAGTAGAACTGTAAAATGTGATCTAATTTAAAGCAAAAGAAAGAGTCTGTCTAATTTAAAGCAAAAAACAGCTAGAGTATGTAGTTAGGTCAGTACTCTACTTATGCAAACAGTGACTACACATTGATAGTTCATCTGAAAGCATCAGTTACAAACCAAAATATTTATGTAAATCTGGAATGATTCATAGAATCACAGAATGGTTTGGGTTGGAAGACACTTTTAAGAATCATCTAGTCCAACCCTCCTCCTATGGGCAGGGACACTTTCCTCAGGATCAGGTTCCTCGAAGCCCCATCCAACCTGACCTTGAACATTTCCAATGATGGGACATCCACAATTTCTCTGGGCAACCTGTTCCAGGGTCTCGCCATTCTCTTTGTAAAAAATTTCTTCCTTATATCCAATCTAAAACTACACTCTTCCAGTTTAAAACTGTTGCCCCTTGTCCCGTCACTCCAGGCCTTGGTAAGAAGTCTCTCTCCATCTTTCTTATAAGTCACCATTAAGTATTGAAAAGCTCCTAAAAGGTCTCCTGAGAGCCTTCTCTTCTCTAGGCTGAACAACCCCAACTCTCTCAGCCTTTCACTATAGGGCAGGTGTTCAAGGTTTCTCATCATTTTTGTGGCCCTCCTCTGGACTCACACTATGTCTTTCTTGTGCTGGGGGTTACAGAGCTGGTTGCACTACTCCAGGTGGGACCTCATCAGAGTGGAGCAGAGGGGAGAATTACCTCCCTTGACCTGCTGGCCACTCTTCTTTCTATGCAGTCCAGGATATGACTGGCTTTCTGCTCTGTAAGCACACATTGCCAGCTCATGTCCAATTTTTCATTCACCAGTACTCCCAAGTCCTTTCCCACAAGGCTTCTCTCAATGCATTTATTCTCCAATCTGTATTGATATTGGAGATTGCCCTGACTCAGGTGCAGGACCTTGAACTTGGCCTTGTTGAACCTCATGAAGTTCACTTGAGCCCACTCCTCAAGCCTGTGAAGGTCCCTCTGCATGGCATCCCTTCTCTCTTGTGAATGAACTGCACAACTCACCTTGCTTTCATTTGCAAACTTGCTGAGGGTACACTCAATCCCACTGTCTATGCTGCTGAATAGTGTTGGCACCAGTAAGGAACCCTGTGGAAGGGAACCAGTAAGAAACCACTTGTTACTGGTTTCTGATTGGATATTGAGCCATTGACAGCAACTCTGGCAGCCATCATCCAATTCCTTCTTCACTGAACAGTCCATTCATCAAACCCTCATGATTCTATTTAAGTAGCAAGAATGTTGTGGGTGAGTGTATCAAAGGCCTTACAGAAGTATAAGTAGAAGACATCTGTGGTGCTATGCTATTAAGACATTTGTCATAAATCTCTGTGCCAGAGAAACAGAAGAGTAATATGTTTTGTTACTGAGGAATAAATGCATAACAGTATTTCTCATACAACATTATAAAAGATACCTCTTCTGTTATCTGTAGGGTCATATTATGCAGGAACCTCACATATTCATTCCTGATGGGGTGGGGAGCATCATCTACATATTTTTGTACTCTCTGGTATGTCTGGGAGTGTCATGGAAACTGACACCTGTTCAGAAGCAGTTCTGATTCATTGTGTCTCTACATGTGGTTTGGGATTGTCTTAGAATGAAATACAAATACAAAACTGGTAAATCACAAGGATAGAAAAATGGTGAGGAAGTATCATTTAAAATTAAAAATTACCTCTTGTGTTTCAAGCTTTTGAAATTTTTTTAAAAATAGAGGGAACTTCACATTATTTTGTAGGCCAAAGAGGAGACATACAAACGTAACTCCTTTTTCTGCCCTCTTTTTTCGGTTCATGGACATCTAATAAATTTGTGAACCATTTTTGAATTTTCTTTCTGAAGAAATCTGGGGGTGGTAGTGGTTTCCAGAGTGTTTCCAAAGTGTTGTGTTTCATTTTGCACAAAAATTTTCCCCCTTTATGCTTGTATTCACTAGAGACTTTCAGTACCTATGTAAGTTTAGACTGTACTTCATGCTTCATATTTCTTAATTAGAGAGGAAAAGCATTAACCTAGTTGCAGATACTCATTGATATCTGAAGGTTTTGTGAATTTTTCCCCCATCTCTGGTCTCCTCACATGTTATATTTTCCATAAAGTTAAAATATTGTAAATAACTTTTTAATGTATTTTCCTGAATGAGAAAAGAATAATTTATATTATAGATATGTAAATTTTTCTAAAAATGCAAAACCTAGTTTGAGATTTGATGCCATGGTCATAAATCATATACAATAACATTGTAAATGAGATAACTGTAGCATTATATTCTCTGGGCAAGGTTAATAGATTCAGTGCAACTCTAGCAAGAAATTGTAGCTGACATTTCCCCATTTCTTTCAAAAAAGCCTTTATAAATCCTCAACTTGTAAATTGGACTGGATTAAGTCCCAGTGGAGAAAATCCTAGATTTAGTGGTTTTAATTTCCTAAGTTACTGAGTAGGAACCAACTTTATAACTGTAGTCAAATATGACTAGGGTACTCTATCAGGTTTCTTTGTTATTCCCAGCCAACACCTTTCCCAATAAAAGAAACCCACCAATATTTCTAACAAATGTTAACTTACAATGTGCCCAAAACTATGTGCAAAAGTGGCCTGACCTTTTTTTTTTTGTGTGATTCCTGGAAGCACCTTAATATGGGACCTTCTTTCTTTATTTCTCAGTGTTTTTTATATAATAAAATTTATTTATGTAACAGAATATATGTATTGGAAAATTTCGCCAGCCTGTTGCTTTTCAGTGCATGTCGTTCAAACTGTACCACTGTCCTTGAAGATCTCCTGGTTAACTTGATCTGTCATTGAAGCACTGAGACACTGTGTTCTCTATAGAACTTTTAATGTCTTCTGAAGGAAAGACAATATCTAGAGATAAAATATGCAGGCAGGTTTTACAAGTGACCTCACAGGATAATGAAGAAATGTCATAACTTCCAGAAGGCTGCCGTCATGATTTAAGAAATCTCTTCCTCCTCGGTAGACAACCAAAGTATTTTCATGGTGCAGCCTCATTTGCAGGGACTTTATTGCCCTGTAGTGCAGGCAAGTGTGGTCTCTTCCATTCATGTTGCATAGCTGCATGTCCTTGTATCCTGCACCCCATTGCTTTATATATGTTTATCTTACTTATGAGAGTGGAACGGAGACATTTCTATGCAAAAACATAAGGTCAAGATACTTAATCATTTAAAATATTACATAGAATTCCGTATGTTCTTACTAGTAATTTAATTTTTAGGCTGAGGCATCTACTAAACATTTCAGGAGACCTAATTTTCCTGACTACATTTTCTGTTTTATAAGCAGTCTACTTCATTACAGGCAAAGATTTAAAACTATCTCAATTTTTAACACAAAGGTAATATGTCCTTTGGTGATATTTCACATACAAAGATTAATAATTTACATATGTTGCTATAGCAACTCTATATCAAAGTATAATATGTCTAGACTGTGCTATTCATGCCCTTTGAAACGAAAATCAAATGTAAATATCAAGTTTTTGATTCCAGCTGCCTAGAATAATTTACTAAAAATTAAAACAATAGTAAATTATTTTTTCCCCTGGACTGTCTGCTTTTAGAATAAAGTTTAAAGCTTCACAGCATGCACATGTTTTTTTCTGTCTGAGTTAATATGTTATGCTCTCAGACTTTTTCCATAGATGTCCCTTGTGTGCCTATTCAAAGTAATTTTGATTCAACAGTGACAAGAAAAAGATTCAATAACATGATGATAAACTATTTCTTAATCAAAAATAGACATTAGTGTTTTTCATTTAGATATGGGACTGGTGGGTGCAAAATGTTCTTGAAAATAGTCTCCTTATATCGCGTTATTAATTTTAAAGAAATAATAGGCTGATATCTATGCCTTTAGAGAGCTCTGTAGCTTCAGATGGTGATGACTTTGTCTAAGAGAAAGACTCACTGGATAACAATCTGATGTGTCCATTAATAGTTCACTAGGTGCTTTTTTTGTTTCTACAAAATAAACAGGAAACTGTTTTAAAATCTGTTTCTAATTCATTTATAATGTTTGTGAAGGGTATGACAGGCAGTATTGGTCCTAGTTAAATAGTCCAAAACCAGAGAAGTGTCTGTCATGGATTTTGAGTGCTACCTGATAATTATGTGTTGTATCATCAAAGGTGTGCAATGATTTCTGCATGAGAACTATGATTCCTGAGCTTAGAAAAATCCCTTCCCAGCAAGTGAGGGAGAGTGAAAGAGATTATGACAATGGTAGGTCACGAGGATCATGGAAAACATGAATGAGGGATGACTATTTCTTCTCCCAGTATGAATATAAGGGAACATCAAATGAAGTAGCACACAGTACACTGAAATTAAAGAAAGGAGATAGTTTTTAGTAAATGTGTGAAGTTCTTTCCACATGGCACATGGATGCTTGAAGTTTACAAGGGTTTGAAAAACAGTTGAACAATAAATGGGAAAAATCTAGTGTGTATAGTTAAACACAGAAATGTGACCTTAGGCTTAGGAGGTCCTGCAGATAAAGCCAGTGGAGACTGGGAGAGACTTTGGAGAAGTTTTGTTTTGTAATAACCTTGTTGCTCATACTTTCACTTAGGTGTTCCCTATTGACCACTCTCAGGGAAGGGTTACTGGACATGATATGTATTTGGTGTGACTTTGTAAGACAGCGGGTTTTTTTTCTTCTGTCTATTATGTCAAGCAGTGATAAAAAAATGAGAGAAGATAAGAAACGAGAAGAGGGATTTAAGAATATTTTTACAAGAAGTTTGCACCTTCTGGCAGCATCTTATTCTATCAACTTAATAAGCATTTGTGTGTACATTTATCCAGGAGCTTGTGTCTGGTGTTTCTGATCTCCATAAAGTCCAGAACAGAGTTTGTACTGCTATAAAAATAGTGGGAGGTTTAGGACTTCTTCCCTCAGAAATATAGAAATATTGGACACAATTTCCTGTGCCCTGAAGACATGCTCCTAGTCAGTGGAACTTCTGGGAAAATAAAACTTCTGCAAGACCTATTCAGTATGTGTTCTTTACCTACTGCTTCTCCTGTAAAAGGAGAGAAGTTCGTGACATAGCCAACTTTCATCTAGAAATTTGGAATGAATAGTCAAAACTGGGCATTTTCTAGCACCTCATACATAGTAAACCTGGGATCAATAAAAAGCTAGACCCACATATCACTTATATGATGAGTTTCACAAGCTGGAAAGGGTGAGATCTCCAGGGAGCACAGACCTTATGTAGATAAGATGAGAAGACGTATAGCTTAGTACTTTGCCTTGGCATATTCTTACATTAGTCTTTTGTTCTGGTTTGAGATAAATATGATTGAAATTGTGAGGGTGAAAAATGAGAATCCAGTAAGAAAAGTGTGTACTTGTAGGGTTTGGTTTCTTTTAAGTCAAATTTACTTGAATGCATTGGTTAACGCTTTAAGATAAAAGACATTTCCATCTGAAAGCAGTTTGACTTATGATCTGGAGTCAAATTTCAGTTGAATTTACCACTCAAAAATTATTTCAGACAGTTCACTTTATTGCTTTTAGTTAAGGATACCAGGTCAGTTTAGGTCAGTGTAAAGACATAGGCGTACATGGGAGTACAGTGAAGTTCCTATTACCACAGATAATGCTGTTCCTGGTTTACAGGTAGGTTGAGAGCTTCACTCTTCCAACTAAGATCCAGCTTCCATCTTTCAGAAATGTTAAATAAATCTGTAGAGAAAACAAGCCTCAAATTTTTCAGTCTTTTATTTAAGAAAAATATATCCACAGTAGATTTTATTTAAATTATTTAAGAAATTTTTTTCTTCCACATATTTTACTATTTCCAGGCTTGAAAGGCCTTGAGTACTGCATAATAAAAATACCTTTCTTTACTGGAATTCTGTTCTTAATCACTAACTAACTAACTAAAAATAATCATCTGTTCGACGTTTGCCTGAGCAAGATCCATGGTGGATATCTAAAATTTTAAATATTTAAAACTGTTCTGTTTACTGCATATTCTATATTCTTCTTCCTTCACAGCAGTGAACACAAGACTGCACAGTACATCTCTGCTCTTGTTTTAGGCTGTTATTGCCTTCAAAGAAACTGGTATAAAACAACAATAATAAAATTAATAAATTTTGAGAAAATAAATCATCTAGTAAGTTTCTATTTATTCCATGGTGGAATTGTTAATAATGAGTTATTTATACAGCAATTTTAAGAGCTATTTCAATAGTTGTTTAGAGGACACCTGTTATACATAGATGTTGAACTGTCCATCATTTCTAGGTATGTAGATATTTCACTTCTTTAAAATACCGTAAGGTTTTCTCCTTGCCTCAGCTGATCTATTGGTGGTCTGAAATGATGATGTGAACTTCAGTACAAGAACTTATGCTAACACAGGAGATACATAAAATCTGTGAAGTTATGCAAAATCTTCCATGAGTCCAGTTACACTGAGCATGCAACAGTATGTGAGCAAAGGAAGCTTAAGCAATAGATATTTCTGGCTTTTGCAGGGAGAAAGGGGAATCAAGAATGACAGTCCCTTCATTTGTTTGTCTTTTATGGCACAGGGATTTTTAGAGTAAGGATGGAATGATCAGTGAATATCTTTTAGAAAACGTTGTCCACACTTTTGAACAATCTGTCAAATGGCTCAGGCTCAGGCTCTGGGTGCTCTCAGCTGTCAGGCACTATGTAAATTCCAGCTGTCAATGAAGTGGATGAATTTTATTTATTTCCTGGGAATATCTTACACACTTTTACTTGTTTGTGCTGGGGAATTTGGGTGTTTGCTGAATCCTTTTGTTTCATTGATAGAAAGAGGTCTGTGACAATAGTGACAAGTCTCTAGTCTTTATCTTCCTATCAGGAGTTGTCACAACACACTGCACTCCAGCATATATCAGCAGAACAAAGTGTCTTGGTTTATAGACATTTCAAAGTCATCTTAAGAATTGCTTGAAAGTGTTGGACAACAGACACACACAGAAAAATCTTGATATTAAATTCCTACATGTGACTCCAAATCCCCAATGCTATGTTCTTCACTGATCATGGGACTCAACTATATCTGGCTTCTGCAAGGTCTCTAATGCCAAAAAAGCTGGCCTTACTTTTACCAGATTCATACTGACTCTGTAAGGTACAGTTGGTCTTTGAGACACAAAATGAAAATTCCTTGAGGCAAGAAGAACTGAAGCCTGAGATTGTGGAAGTACTGCTGTCTAACCATTCCAAACCTCATTTAGTTCACTGAATCAGAATGATTTGGGTTGGAAGAGATCTTAGAGATCATCGAGTTCCAACTCCCCCACCACAGGCAGGGGCACCTTCCACTAGACCAGGTAGCTCAAAGCTTCATCCAACCTGGCCTTGAACATTTCCAGGGAGGAGGCAGCCACAGCTTCTATGGCCTTTCTAGCTAAACAAGACACTGATAATTACAGAAAGGGGTTATGTATTAGATTTCAGGAAAATTTTTTTACAATAGAAACATTGGAGGACTTTAGTTGGAATGGTTGTACAAATCTGTATGAATGGAGAGCAACAAAAAAATAGTGAAGGGTTTCTCCCCTTAGTCTTTAAGGATAAATCTAACAAACGTCTAGAATGAAAAATATACAGCAGGTCCTGCACTGTGGCAGGAGAATAGACAAGTTTGCTTTTGAGATCCATTCTTACATTGCTACACTTACATAACAATCACATTACAAAAGATTTACCAGGGTTATTGTTATTTGATCTTAACAAATTATAATTGTTAGATTAATTATAATTATAGGATAATTTAAGTTAAAAGGAATCTCTGGAGGTAGTCTGGTCCAAACTCCTGCTTCAAAGTCAAACCAGGTTGCTTAGGACCTTGTCCAGATGAGTTCAAATATCTCTACACCTTCTCTGAGCAGACTGTTCCAGTGTTTATCCTCTCTCATGGGAAAAATGTTTTTCTATATATTTGGTAAGTCAGTTAGTCCTGCTGCTGCAAGTTAACACTGCCGTCTCTCACTGTTTTTCTGCATATGCCTGAAAAGAATCTGGTTCTATCTTCTCTTGATTCCCCTTTTAGTAGTTGAAGACTGAGATTAGATACCTCTGTGGAATTCTCCAGGGTTAAGCAAACTCATCTCCCTCTACCTCTTGTATGAAACTTTCTGGAGTGATAATAAGTGTGTTTGCTCCTGAGAAAACTGTAGTTATAAATAAAATCCCTCCAGCTTTCAGTCTGGGCAAGAGATAACTGGGTGCCTTTCATAGCTATCCTCTGTGACCTTGTCTTCTAACACCTTTCTTTGAATGCTTAAACAAGGAAAAGGGACAGTTTTTGGGTGTATGGTACTACGAATGAAAAGTAATTAAAAAAAATACCGCAGGCAGAGGAGTAGAGCAATTAAAAACTCTGTCAGAGCTGTTACTCTCTGGGATTGCAAAAGACAATTGAAAGAAGACTCCTGAAGGGAATTTCATATAGTGCTTGTCCTATATCTGCACGCAACACAAACCAGTAAAATGGGAGATAATCTAAAGGTTGCCACCTCTGGCATTTGCCTTATTTTGTTCTGTGCAGCAGTTTTGAATTAAACAGAGAATATTGAATGCAGTACAACAATTCAGAGGTCTAGAAGGGTTACTGAGCACTATGTAATGATAACATGTAGTCTTAGGGAGTACAAAGCATTGCTGATGAGAGCCAGTGGAGCCAAATCCTGCAGACGGTGAGAGGCTGAGTCTCTGATTAAAAAATGTATTGGTGTCTGCAGTGTGGGATGGAAAAAGTAGAGGCTTGGAGAACAACCATGAGCAAAGCAAGCTGGATTTGCTGTGCAAAGAAAGTCTTAGTCCCAAGTGTTGAGGCTAACCTTTGGTGGTAACTAAGAATCCAAAAGAGCACAAATACAACAGAAAAGAGAGTTGCGAAGAGTAAAACGGTTCACTACTATGTGAGATAAAAAGTTAGTTTCTTATTAATGACTTTAAAATAAATGTTGTAACCTCTGGTGTTATCATAATGGATCTTCTCTTTCTAAGGAGGGGAGGAAGTACAGAAAAAGAAATTATTTGGGGAGAAGTTTGACGATGCTTTTCAGGACTAAAAAAGCTCTCAGAAGAGTACATACTGGAGCAATAGGGGCCCAATTGCCCCATGATTTAGTATCTGAAATATGTGACCTTAAGATGACACAAAGCTATCAAGCAAAGAGATGCTGGCCAGGCATTTTTCATTGTAGAACAGACTGAAGAATCCTGAAATTTGGTTCTTTGTGTGCTGTTGAAAATCACAAAATTTTATTGAAGAGACATAGTTAAGCACAGTGTCAGGATTAAAACATTTTTGTTTGTCAGGTGAAAGATTTTGAAGCTTATGGATGTTTCTCTTTCCATTGGCAGATTGTCACTTATGCATAAGATCAAGATGTCATGTAGTCAATGCTAGCCAAGTGATGCTCAGGGGTTTATTGTCATATCTGAGATGCTCTCACCACGTCAATGTTCATTACTTTCTGAGCTTGAGGGTGACACTCTTGCTTAGCCTGGCTGCTCTGGGAATGGACACATTCTGGGAGAATCAAGAGAGGGTTTCTTCTGATCTCTTGACACCAGAGTAGGTCAGCATTCCTCTGACACAGCACTAGGATCATCTCCTGAGTGACCCCTCCAAATAGGGTCAATAGTATTGTATACAATTTATTACTTCTGTAGCCTCAAACTTTTGTTCCTTCACTTAGGCATTACCTGTAAAGTGGATGTAGGCTTTGCATTTGTCTCTTCCAGTACTGTCTTCGCCTTTTGATAGTTATGTAAAGCCAATCTCAATATATTCTGTGTTTGTATGATAATTTGTATGATAAAGCTTACTTGTGATTGTTGGTAAGCTGAACCCTGAAACTGGGCTTTGTAAATTCTTCCTAAAATCAACTCTTTTTCTTTATTTGCTTATGAGTTCAGCACTGGAAACATCTTTCCACAAGGTCATTCACCCATATGAGGGTTGTTATTAAAATAACCTGATCCTATTTTTTGATGTGACTTTTAAAAAGACTGTATCCTTGCACTATATGCTATTATATTTTAATGTTTCAGTTTGCTTTGGTGTGCATAGGTAGAAGGAGTTTCTCACTACAGATATATCTCTTACACGTCCTCCTCTTTTTTCTTCTGTCCACAGCATTCCATACACTGTTCCCTATATTGTCTAGTGTATCTTGTCTTTTTTTTTTTTTTTTTTTTTTTTTTTTGTATTATGCTTGACTGCTCTGTAATAAATCCTTCTCTCAATTTCATATTCTGAGGATTCTCCCACTGGCAGTGATTCATTGGTGTATCCAAGATCATAATTTAGACCATCGTGTACTGAGACACCTAAGAGAACTACATCTGTCCTTCAGGAAATATTTCATTGGTGCAAAATGTTAGCAGTGAGGTACATTGTTGTCTTCTCAGTGAAGTTTACTGTAATTAGATGCAGTAGATGGAGACTGTCTTGGAAGCATGCATTAGCATTAGAACAGTCCTTGTGTGAATGTGCAGAGAGGTCAATAAGTACATGAATATAAATTAGCTTGGTGGACTAGTGTGGCCATTAGCTAGGTCGAGTGTTCCTATTCCATGTAATTGTTTGGTGCACCTGAATTAATTTGAGTGTTTAAATCCTGCATATTAATTCTGTGGTGCAGGATGTAAAGCTTTAGACTAATCCCTTTAATATTCTTCAGTATAAACACCTTAATCAAGCAACAGCTTTATAATTAGTTCTACTTTCAGACTGGATATAATTTACTCATTTTATTGCTCATAACTTATTCCAACTGTTAATTGTAATGATTAGACAGACTACAGAATGTAAGCTTAAATGGTCTCTTGTAGAAACCAGGATAGCTTCAAGAGTCAGGTTTGTAAAAAGACAGACTTTGGAGAAAAAAGGTTCTGCCCCATATTTGTTTTCAAAGACATTACTAGGAGTATGTCTTTATTTTGCCTTTTAGAAACAAGATTAAAATCACTGTGTTAAATGTAAAATTTATTTATTTATTTATTTTAAAGTGTGATTCAAATAAAATTATGTGTATTTGTAAAAATGTTGACATGATTATATTATCCCCTATATACAGTAAAATTCCTGGTAAGTAAACAGTGATTTAGCTTCTCAAGGGCTGATCTATTCTCCTTTTCATCTGCTTTTCCAATGAACATTTAGGAGAACAAATCACTTTCACAAGAAAAACATTTTGATGGTCAGGTTACATTGTTTGAAAGGCAGCATTTTAAAATGAGTCTTGAATTGACAATTAAATTAAATGCATTAAGACAGTTATTTGTGTTAATTGCATATGGACTGGTGGATTGTTAAAACCACACTTGTTCAGTTTGGGTAAAGTTGTAGGAGAGGAACCTTACAAAGCACTGTTAAATATTAATGAATATGCTTTTAATACTCAATTGAACCACATTAACTATATACTGCCTTAATAAATCTAAGTGTAATACATGTTGAAACATCAGATATAGAAGAGATATTTAGAATTAGTCCTGTGTAAATATAGTTAGAAAATAGTTGTTACAGTCTTTTTTTTTCATACTTTTTTTTCCAAGTTTATTCATAAATTGTGTTCTGTGTTTGCTTCCTGACATGACACAAACTTCTTTTTTACTCACCAATTGTGGCTGAAAACACACCATATAGTGCATGCATCTTTTTTCTCCAACCTGATATATTGATGACTCAACAGAAGAGCTAAAACACAATTTTTTTAACCCTTTTAAAAAAAAATCTCGATTCCACATATGTATTTCATTTAAATGATATTAAAAGGATTCTATTATTTAAGGAAAACAGTCACTGAAAAATTAACATTAAAATAAATGTTTATAACATGACTAATTTGTAATGTAATTGTATTCCATTTTAGTTGATGGTTTAGCAGTTGATTCAGTTTGTATATATGTCCATATTGCATACAGACGTGTCCATGTGGACACTAATTCTGTTTGTCCATACAGACATATTCCTTTGGAGCCAATAGCAATGCTTACACTAAAGAGCTTGTATACTGCAGAGGATCGTCTTCATCAACACATGGTCTTGTCATGTTAGAGGCACAGTGAAGAAGCGGTGACATATGCCAGGAAGTGCTCACTTACAGCTAGAGAGGGAGGAAGACTGTGGGACACGTGGTGATTCCCTATGGCACAGACAGTGGGCTCAGGACCAGAAGTTCTGCCTAGGGGCATGAATGGCAGGCTCACCTGGAATGGTGTTTGTTCTGCCTCGAACTTCTGAAAACACATCTAGTGAATTTCGCAGCCTCTCACATCTAATGTTAGAACAAAACCTGGTTTAACCTGTGTGTAACCACAATTATACTCCCAAAAATGCGATTTCTGTAATTGTTTTGCCATTAATCTGACTATTAAGTTGATATCTACTCTTAGGTAAAAGGGTGCAGCAGTTCCCTACGCAAAAGTAGCTATCCTTCTTCTCAGTAACAAAAGTTTCTGAAGAAGAGGAAGGCTGAGGAACTATGTCAGCGGCTAGGACGAAGCAGCAGAGGGTCCCAGTAGTGGTGGGGTAATAAGAACTGTTACCTCTTTTGTTTGGAGATTGGAAATATGCTCTGTTCCCCATTCCCAGGTGCTTTTCCTCACCAAGTCCATGAGTGCAGGCCTTGATGCATGAGTGTGAATAGTTTCTGCTGCTCCTGATGACCCAGACTCCATGTCTATACACAGTACATTGTTGTCCTCTCACATTTATGTTCTGAACTGAAATCTCCCTGCCTACTAGAAAAGTGCAGCATACATAAGAAGAAGTATATCCAGCTATGGAATACAGATATGTCAGTGTTAAACTAGGTGTTTAAACCAGAGCTTATTTCCTGTATTAGAAACCTGAATTTACATCATGTCTTTCAAACTCCTTCTCCTCTTTATGACCACTCACCAGCTGTAAGGCATTTGAGTAAGACTGAATTGGCCACTGATCCAGACTAAGGGAATCAAGATAAAATTTAAATTGTATTGTCCGTAAAAGGTATTGGAATTAAAATAACAGAGGCTGATATGAAGAATATTTGATTAGGAGGATTCAACATGTCTTTCCCATTTACCAACTAACTCTTTTCACAATAACCTTCATTTTTCTAAATGTTGGCAAAAGTACTTAACAATTTCTTACCCCAGTTTTATCCTTTCCATACACTACTGAATACAAAATGAGGTTAGAAGGGGAACATTTCCTAATACTTTACTTCTACCTTGTTTGATTTTCTCATTGATGCAGTATTATCTAGTCAAAGAGACTTCCTCCAGCAGCCTTTTGGGAAGTGTTCTTTGTTAAAGTCTCTCTTTTATTTCCTTCTACCAAGGAAATGAACCAATTTTATATGATCCTTTTATCCCAGAGAGAGGGCACAGCTCCTTTATTTTCAAGGTTGTGCATTTTTTCCAACTGTAAAACATACTCCACTATTGAAACCATAATTATATGCACTTGTCAATCAATCTTAATCTACTACAATATGGTTATGGCAATTTATCTAAAAAGTGGAGGATTAAAGGCTTTGAACAAAATGAAAGGTACACATAATAGACAAAGTACAATAGACATTATTGGATTGCTAGAGAGGTAGGTATAGGAGGGAGGGACGTACCAATATTCGATTTTTCACAGGTATTAAAGAATTATTTAGGGATATCTACAAAATATTTAGTATGTGACATTTTGCTTCTATTTTTGTATTATCACAAACACTTGCAAGATCCCATTTATAAAGTGGTTATACAGTGTATACACTATATTACATTAGGAAATCTTGTCTAAAATATTTTAACTAAAAAAAAATAGGGAAAATAATGCTTGCATATGACATATATCTTATTCTTACAAGGTAGAAATCTCTCATAATATAGAAGGACTATGTGTTCATGGGTTTTACTATCAGTTTCAATATCTTAGCATTTGGAATCTGGAAGCAAAACTCTGTCTTTAATGGGTGTATTGCCAGCAAGAAATTAAAATATAAGGATTCTGTTCCTTAGCTTAGTCAGCTCTCAGTTTCCCAGGATATTGGAGAGGTGTGCTAGAGCAAACATAGGAGTAAGACAAAACCCATGTAAACTAGACAATGGGAGCATATTTGTACAATCTCATTTGTAAAAGTGGTAAGGAGTTTCTGTAAGTACCTGTGCAGATTTCATAGGACTAGGAAGGACAGGATCTGGTGTGAATAGCATCACTTCTGCATCATGTCTTGCATTAAGAGTAGTAGTGGAAAACAGGGTCCTGATTAATCCATTAGTTTAAGTAACTCATCCAGGCCTAACTAAGAATAGAGTCATAGCTACCACTTTAACTCCCTTTTTCTTTTTTTTTCATGACTTCTCCTATATATATATATATATATATATTATATATTGTTTTAAATCATTCAAGACCTGAAGTAATTACAGAGATTTTATTCAATTATGAAAATCTGTATTCTTTGTCTTCTCTTTGCTTGGCTGCTGTGAAGACCATAAGAACTTAGTCACTTAAAGTTAAAGGGAACAAGTGAATGCTATTGACACCCCATTCTGAAAACTTACTCATTCCTGGGAGTTTAGAATAGAAAGGACCCTTACTCTGGAAGCCTCCTGATAAGTGCGAGCATGACTTTTCCTTCCAGATGTCTCTGATGGAGAAGGCACAGCAGAAACTTGAACTAGAGTTTCTCATATTTCATGTAGACAAACTTTTACAGTTCCTTTCATACATCCTTGGCTAGAAAGCCTCAGGACAGCTCAATGCACTCCTATTTTTCAGGGAAAATATTTCAAAGGTCTTGGGTTTGTTTCAAAGAACAAATGCAACATGATGAAAACTCTAAAAATGTTAGAGAATGAAGTCAGATTCCTCTCAGCATTACCTGAAATGATACTTCGGGTACTTTCAGAAATCTAAGCTATGAAGTAAGAAAATTTCAAACTAAGAAAATAATTAAATATGGTTAATCCCTTACCAAATGTCTCTGTGGCCTACATATGCATAACTTTGGCAGGTAGGATAGGGCTAATCTTTACTTTCATTCTAGTTCAGCTGCTCAACCTCAATACTACTAGCATTCAAACAGGCATTCAGGACCAAACTTTCTGACTTTTTAAGCTGTGATGATGCCATCTTAAAACAAAAGGGCAAGCTTGTGCTTGTCTTTAAACCTCTCTTTCTCACAGAAAATCATCCTAAAAAGGTGTACGTTCAATGAAGCAGTATTTCAAGTATATTTACAGCACTTTGCTGATGCTTGGTGGATTCACCAGAATGAGATCACTCTTCCATCTCCTTTACTTTATGGAAAGCCTTGGTCGATCCTT
The DNA here is from genome assembly GCF_018691265.1 of Tyto alba. Classification (NCBI taxonomy): domain Eukaryota; kingdom Metazoa; phylum Chordata; class Aves; order Strigiformes; family Tytonidae; genus Tyto; species Tyto alba. Next base: position 22,379,245 of record NW_024881275.1, on the reverse strand, counting down.
TACCACAGCATGGTTTGCCACTTCTCAGCTCCCAGGCAACAATAACCTCTCATCATGATTACAGGGCTTCCTGTAGACAGATGGGCCTAATCCCAGTGCTCCATCAATTTAGTAATCTATTCCAATCAGGACTTGATGGATTTCATAGGCCATCTGTAGCCAAGTGAGACAGATTCAAGACAGGTCAAAACCTGGGAGGCTTTCAGAAAAGCTTTCTGCTGTTGCACACAGAGAATCATGTTAACAAGAAAGAAAAAGTTAATTAAAAAAAAAAAAAAAAAAGGAACATCCCCTACTACCCCCCAAGGAAACTCCTTCCCTGCCCTCAGTAGTGTTGTAACTGTATGTTACAACTCTGTTGTAACTCTATTACCAATGATCTTGACTAGGAAGACAGAGTAAAACCCTTCATATGAGGCTATGTGTGTTGAAAGGGACAAAGCAAGCTATATGCAAATGGTGTCAAATTCAGGTGAGTACTCTTGGTTGAAAGAATGAGGAGAGAAAGAACAAAAATCTGAAATATTTTTAAGAAGATGTTTCATTTCAAAGTACCAATAATAAAAAGACTTGCTCTTCAGATCAAACAGGACATTTTTTTAAGCTCAGAACATTTTGTTTAGTGAGATAGAGACGGAAAAATTGTTCTGAGTTGCTTGGAGATGACCCTTGCTTTCTGCCTCTTTGCATTTCAGGAAAAATAATCCATAAGAAATTGTTACACACACATCACCATTCACAACAGCCAACTGCATGCATACACATTCAGGTACATTTAGTTTCTAGCATCTGCCTCTTACCTCTGGCCTTGGCTTTGAAAAAGGTTATGTTTCAATGCACTATTCTGCCCACACCATTTTGTTGAATTCATTGGGTGTTTGAGGTCAACAGGTCTGTTTGCAAGATCACACCTAGTTGTATTGCAATCACCATCAGCCAAGAATGAGTATAGTACCATTAATGTGTAATGAATGCTGAATTAAATAGGCTTGTAAAAAGCATAGACTATAATTATTCCTTTGGTGTATATTAGAAGTAACAGAAGCACCAGCAAAGACATTTTTATTATTATTAATGTTACTTTTTTTTTTTTATTTAACTGAAAAAGGTGTCTGGTGCAAAAAGGAAAACCACACATTTTTATGTTTTAAGATAAATTAATTTGTTCAGTATGTAAAAATCACAGATCCTGTTTCCAAATTTTTTTAGTGTTTTTAGCTCACATTGCTCCATCTGATTTAACTGTGTGTGAAAATGTTTAGAAATGCTTTAAAATGTTACAGTGGAATGAGTTAATAAAGCCCTTATATCTGGTTTTAGTGCAAGGGGAAAGTTATGTGAGAAAAAATGATGTGATATTAATTTAAAGCTGTTACAGGTTTTGCACACTCTTTGGATATTCCTTATCTTTTAACAGCTCTCCTTAACTACAAGAATTAAATTAAATTTCCTTAATCTTTCCAGCCTTCTTTGTCATAGGGCTAAACTGTTAATCTGAAAGTTTTATCTAAGGATTTCAAGGAGTAGTTTTATAAATTATTTTAAAACAACATTTAATACTGGACATAGGATCTTAATGTTTCCTATTGTTCTTCTGTTTTGTAAATCAAGGAAAATCTTTCTGCAACCTGATTGGTTTGTAAAATTTTTTTAAATGAGCAAAGGAGAAAACCTTTGTTTCTCCTAAACTTTCGGGAATGTAATGAATATGATCTGCGGAGCTTTTAGTAAATACAAGTACTTAGAGCTAACAGAGATAGCAATTTTGAAATGTGATTTGTATTAGCATAGTATTTCTGAGCATTTCCTCTCAAATCCCTTGCAACAAAACCACATCAAACTACAATCCTATGTCTTCCTTGGGTCTCTTCTTAGCCTGAAGCTTTCTGAAATATGCTCTCTGGTCTATCTCAGGTTTTGCAATCTAATCACTGCTCTGTATGACTGAATTCCCCATTAAGCATTAATAGCATGTTAAAACAGAGTATGAAAAAAGTCAAAGGAAATTACTATAATAAATATAAGACTCTTTCTCCTCTAAATTTAAAATCAAGGATGCCTTCACATTAGTACATTCAAAGACAGAGAAACACACAATAACAGGTCTGGTTATATGGTTAGTTAAACACAAAATAGAGCTGTACAGCACAACCTCTGTTTCTGTCATGATTGAAAAAGTAATAACATGTTTAGAAAAGAACATGCTTTTGAAGATACATCTAATGCAGAGAAGGAAAGGAAAGAAATTCTTCTACCATCTAGACTGTCACAACAGACTGCATGAACACATCTATGGTCATTTTATGCAGGCTGCAGGGGAAAAAATAATCAAGATCTACTTAATTTTACAAGCTTACTACACATGGAAATTTATCCTCCATTAGAACCTGACCATTACATTCACTGACCTTCACCCCACAAAGATCTTCCCCCCCAAAAATATTTTCTGTGTTAATTCTTGTTTGTGTTCCTTTATTCAGAGTGAAATTTGAGATAGCTTACACTCAGCTTGGATCCAGATTTCTGGGGAACAGAAAAAGCTTTCTGAGAATGTAAGAAAGGAAGGGAAAAGAGGAGAATCTAGTTAAAAATCTCAGATATATGCAACACACCAATAATTCCTAATTGTCATGACAGTGTAAGGTAACTAAAATATGCACCAGGGACTCAGTCAGCTACCATCCAATTTTCCATAGTATTCAGTAGAATCCAGAGCAGCAGAAATATTAACATACATTTTAGATGTGTATTTCTTATAATGTAAAATCACACATCATTATCTAAAAATTAGTCTATGCTTAGTATATTCTTTGTGACTTTTTAAACTATTTGGATTGTGGAGACACTATAGTCTGGGAAACATCGAGAGCAAGGAAGGTCTTTATAAGAAGAGTGTGATAAGGAAGGACAGCTGATAGCAATGGTGTATCAGAAACTTCAAAGGTTTTTGCCTTAGCAAAGACTTTTCCTACTACCTTTTCTCACTTGCCAACACTTTCTTCTGTATCCCCAGGCACAGTAACTGATCTGAGCTTAAATACATTGTTGTGTTGGGCAAATAGTTCGAAGAGGAGTTTGAAATCAAAGGAATAAAAGTGCTTTACATGAGAGGAGTTATTATGTCTTCTTGTCCATTGTAAAGGGCTAGTACAGGAGGGGAGCTGTTTGAGTTGTTAAATATAAGAAAATATGTGTTTATTGACTGCTCAGCTGTGTGAAAAGTTTTCTATTGATGCTAATGAAACATCTTTACTCCCTGGGTACAGCTATTGCCAGCTGTTTGTGCTCATATTGATATGAGCACATTTTGCATTTTTTACCTGTTGGACAGTTATTTTAAACTCTATTGTAAATATCCTAAGTTTGATTTAAAATAATATTCATGTTTCATAATCTTCATAGATCTGTGGAACTTTTTTAAACTCTGTAAAAAAACTAAAGGGAAAAGCCCCAGAAGTATATTTTTTTACATTTAAGTATGAAACATGTCATTTAAATCAAAACTACATATATTGTGTGTCATAAGTATTGAATTGTCTTCTGTCTTCTTATTTGTATTCCACTTGGACTGTCCAGACTAACAGAAAAGCAATTCTTTCCTTTATTTTCGGTGCTGCAATGAGTTGAAAACTTGAATGTAATGCCTAGTGAGAAGGAATGAAGTGAAGGTGAATGAAGGTCATCATATATGCTTGATGAATGAAGATGGAAGAAAAATAGGAGAAGGTAGGCCAAAAAAAGTAAGTTTTCCTTTTTTTTTTTGTGAGCTATTCTTGGCCTATAGATAGTGGCTCATGGGTTTGGGGCTTGAGAGAAAGTGCTAGGAAGCTCACTGTTTGAATGAAGGAAGGTTTAATGTCCTTCCAACCTGAAAAGCAGTGCCAGCCTTCATCAAGGGAGTGTATGTTGTGTAAAACTTCAAAGGTGTTCTTAAAACCAAAATATAGGGAGACATCAGGGTGTGGACAGGAGAAAGGAAAATGTGGCGTACTTTGGAAAAGCAAAGATATTCCCTCTCTTCTCTCTTTCTACTTCACTACCACTACACTGAAAATGTCTGACTTTCTTTGTTTGAGGTTTGCTACTAGATCCTATTGTCTTTTCCCATAAACAGAGACGCTCTTCACTCAGTAAGCATCCTTTTCAATGGTGTCATAAGATATTAGGTAAAAACCAAGCTTATTTACTAAGAGACATTTTTTATTTATTTGGAAAGTTTAGTTGCCAAAAGGGTTGCGGAGGAATAGAGAGGTTGCTTTTCAAATAAAATCTTTATTAAAGAAACAGTCACTGATTTGAGATGAAGTATGCAAGTAATGTTTCTGAAGATTGCATGAACATTTGTGACATATCATGCTGGAAGAATTGCTTAAGCAATTTGTATTTAAAATCATGGACAGTTACCTTTAATCTAATAGTAAGCTTATTCTGCTTAAAAATAAATGGTTGTTAAGAGAGCTGTGATCTCAAGGGCAGTGAGAAGCAGGCATTAGCATCTTCTTCCTCCTGTGGTGATAAAACCAAACATCTCACTTCAGTGAGGAAGAGAGAAGCTATTATATTCATGAAGCAAAAGAGTGGTCTCAGTGTGCAAAGTTATTAGAGCTACTATTTTACTTCCTTAAGGCACAAATTATGACACAATGAGACAATGAAAAATATGCTTATCTATAAAATTAAATAAGTGTAATTAAATTGGGTAATGGGGCATATATAATATGCCCTTTTCAAAAAAAATATTGATGATTTATGCTTAAAATTGTGCTTCTACAAGGTATTTTGTTCATGGGATCACAAATGAATGGATCTACATTCCATTTCCAACAGGCATCCATTGTTATTGCTATGGAAAAAAACTGGCATGAATAGTTGACTATCTCTGGGCATCTCAAGAAATTTGTAGGGATTTCTTACATCAGAATCATATATTTTGATTTGAAGATTGGTCCACATTTTTGTAAGTTGCCTCTTTAGATTACTTAATATATATATACACACAGGTTGAGCAGAGCAATTGTGAAAAATCTAATCCCATCTCTACATGATCAGGGAATCACTGTAGCCCTGTGACAGTGACAAAACATTTTGATGCTGGAGTCTAAAATGATGTGTAACTCCAAAATAATATGGAGAAGAACATAGCTTAACATATAACTTTATGTCATTTCACAGGTTTTTCTAAAATAAGATAGTTAAAGCAATTATATCTTTATCCTAAGTATGTTGCTTTCAAAAATAAAGCTCTAATTTTCTATGCAAAGGTTAATGGAGGATTTATGTATGCAATAATGTCAGAATGATTTCTTAGGTATGAGTGACCTATGAAATGATCTTGGCAAGCAGGAAGTACTCATTAGCTGTAGTCATTAAACTTACAGTAAATCTTTGAGATGTATATATAAATACATGGAAAACATACCTTTAAAAAATAATAATTATATTTTCTCCAAACCAGTAAAGCCTGGAAGGCCTTGCGGTATATTTATCTGTGATCAGATCAGCATGTGCCATTGAAGTTGCCAGTAGGCAAAAAGAACATCTTTGTGACGTTGGTTTTCTCAATAATTAATTTAGGTTGAAGACCCTCCCTTAAAGACCATTCTGTTCATTATGGATGAAATTCATTACAGACACTTTTTGGTAATGAAAAATAAATCACTGTAACAGTCAGATTCTGTCTGTATGTGTACAAAAAAACATATATACAAACTATGTCTTTGTCTGACCCTGTACTGTATAAGTTTGTTTAATTTTATTGTGTCCTTGTGATTTCTTGCCGTGAGCCTCAGTTGCTTAGTTTCTCTACATATAAATAATGGCTAAAAATATACAATGGCTAAGGATTATTCTTAACGATGTTGTACAGTTTTCAATTTTATTTCTTGATTTTCCTGTAGATTTTTAAAAATGGTGTTTATGCCTTTGTCTGCATAGAGAAAGAATTTTGCTTTTTTCATAGTGAAGTAGATAAATGTAAGTATGCCTGTGCATAATTCCCAACTAATTACCTTCTAAAAAAAAAAAAAAAAAACCAAACAAAAAACAAACCCCAAACCTGTACAGTTTGCTTTGTATGGTTGGGTAGGTGGCTGGAGAAACATGGGGTTTTTTGAAAGCTGTCAGACATAAACACAAATGTGCATGAATATATTTCAGGACAAAATCCAGAGTAGGCTTTGTAAACACAGATTCAGCTTTCCTTCAATCGTTATTTGTATAAAGCTTCCCATATTTTCTTTAACTTATGTGTGCCTGGTATTCTGAGAGCACTGAGCAACACTACTTATGCTTAACCATTTCATGTAAAAGTCACTGCTAGTATGCAGTATGCATTATAAAGGCACATCTACACTCTGGATATGTGTGGGACATTTCAAGCCAAAAAGTCATATGATACGCTGGCACACTTGAGGTTTAAGGCATGGTAGCTTCGACAGAGCTCTGACCAGTGATGGCTGCATGATAAGTCTTTCACTGAAATCTGGTCTTATGAGTATCAAAAATAAGTGATGATGGTATTTCTGTTTGAATAATTTTACTCAAATTCTAATTAGGATTTGGGGCTCTAAATGTATTTTTGTTTGTTTGACAGCATACTTAGAATGTTTTCTGAAAAATCTTAACCCAGTGAGCAGCCTGATTTTTTGATTTAAAGTAGCCTTTTTTGGTTATTTTAATAATAATTTTGAAAAATGTAAATGATAGATTCCCACTCAAGCCCCTCATACTTCCAGTGTGAAACAAGGCAGGAACTCTGTCAAATGTGATCCCTCTGGTATCAGGGGGAGGAGAGAGAGGTTTACGGATGAGTAATTCCCTGTATTTGTTTTGTATTTTAACTTTTCATAAGGTTCTCATTACTGACAAACATTAGCAGTGAGCAAGCGCTCTAATCACATTTAACATCTGCTGTACATTTAGTTGCATATAGAATTTAGCAGCTCTAGAGGAATAGAGGATGTTAGATTTTTTCCTCATATGCTCATTATTGACATTTGGCTTGAGCTACATTATAAAATCAGTGTTGAGTATGGTTCTGTTGGTCTTAGCTCAGTCTCTCATGAATTGTAAGCATGACTTGAATAATAAGAGCGTTGTAAAGTATAAGCTGTGTGTTCAGAAATGGATTGCATAACAGCCATCTGAAACAGCAACGTTTCCATGCAGGCAGCACAAAGTACATTTTAGGCTACTACACTTATTGTTATTGCTAAATGGCTGTAATTAATTTAGAAGAATGTTGACCCTACTGGATGATTCACTATAACATGGCAGCAGCTGTTACACATGAATGAACTTGTGTAGGCGATGTATTACTGTATAATTGTCCTTTTTCTTGTAATAAAATCAAGGAATGTGACATTATGAAGATGTTTTAACAGAGGCATTGCTGAAAAACCTCTTCGGTGTAAAAAATATTATTTGCCTTAAAAAAAGGTCATTTCTCTATATAAAATATACATTAGATCTGGGATTCCATAGCTGTGCAAAAAGAATAAAAACTGTGACACAGTGTTCTTCTATAAATTTCCATTATAACTACTTCTGCATGTTATAGATGACTTCCAGGTTATAGATATGTAAGCAATAACGACATCATTAAAGGTTCTTTGAGATTTGCAACTGAAAGAGAAATAAAACCTAGTGTTCACATGCAAACATTGAATTTCTTCTGATATGATACAATACATTTCAACAGTCTTTGTGCTTGGATATGTACATACACAATGATATTGGTATATGTGGCAAGCTACCTTTTGCTTTCTTGCTCAGTGTCTCAGTTACGTGTGCCTTGTTTAATTATGTATGGCAAGTGATTATCTGTGCTAGTCTAGGCCTTGAATTTAAATTGAGCATCAAGATCGGTCATTTCTTAATGATTCTATGATGATATTTTAAATTCAAGAGATTATTTTATTCAGGTGTGAAAATGCTTGAAGAAGTATTTTGATTCAAATCTATTACTATCCTATAAAAAAAGCTGAAAAAGTAAGTATATGTATTAAAGGTGACAGAGATAGATGAGATTAGCTTAGCTTTTTGCTTGACAGCATTTTCCCACAACATATGTTCAGTGCTATCAGGGTTATTACAGAGAGCACTGACTAATCAGGGAGACAGATTCACAAACAGTGACTGCAACACATGGTGGCCTCTCAGTGTTAAAAAGGACCATCACAGTCATTTGTAAACATGGTCAGATAATGTGAGTATTTATCATTTTGATTGCTTCAGCCATAGACATCAAACTCAGAGATCTTTTGCTCACGACTTCAATGCTTTGGAAAGGAAAATATCTTGTAAGTTAGCAGTGTCTGCTGCTGCATGGAAGAAGTGAGGGAAAATTCTGACATATTTTTAATGGGTCTAGGCCTTGATTAAGTGTATTAAAAGCATTACCTTTAAGAATAATCAGTAACTGTGGTTTTAATGATAAGCTGACATTAATTATATCTGGCTATTTTAAGCCATATTAACGCCAAAGCTTTTATTTATCAAATGATGCATCTCCATGAAGAACTCAAGTAAATCTGATTGCTGGGAGAAGCAGCTGAAGTTCTATGTGACTGATGTAGCCAGTTGTAAGTACTCTGCTGACCCAATTTTACAAATGCTCAGAGAAGACATTTGTAAATGGGCTTGCGATTGGATCTACAGCAGTCACATGAGTGAGTACAATATCATTTATTATGAGATATTTCTGTGCTATGTGCACAAGCTCTTAGAATCAGTCATAACACTAGTAGAGGAACCAAAAGCTTATAGTAGTCAGGGCAGAGACTGACAATTTAAGTTAAAGACATCAGTGTTTTTTATTAATCTTGCAGTCATCCCTTTTCAGGAAGTCAAGCTAGGGGTAGCAAGGTCTATCAGATTTGCAGGACAAAACTGTGAAGTTATTTTGTATTATTGATAGTGATGATTCTGTGAAAAATGTCCACTGATTTTTTCTTCATATTAGTTTTCCGTTAACTTTCTTTAAAAGGGTCTATTACAGGTCAGGTTGTTGCTTACATCCCAAACAAAAGTTTCCATGGGAGTTTTTTTTCTAGTATCAGATTCCTTGATATATGCAGTACAGATGGAAAACTAAAAATGTCATCAGCATTTTAAGCAAATCTCTTTACCAATGAACATTTTTTTCTAGTGCCAGTTTACTGGTGTACCATACGTATCAGGTTTAAAAGCCTTAATCAGTTGGATCCCAGCCATCTCCTGTCCAGAAACATGAGTCCAGTCTTGCCTGTACTGGAGTTAGGAACAACTTCCTAATGATCTCAGTAGAGGTATACTAAGTCCCAGTTCAGCCCAAAAGATCTTTCTGTCATAGGATTTTATTGATATACATCTTAAATTTCGTCCTTAATTTAGCCAGCTGGTAGGGGTTTTTTAATTCCTGTCAGGATTTAGGAGGATTTAGACAATGCACTTAATAACATGCTTTAACTTGGTCAGGCAGTTGAACTAGATGATCGTTGTAGGTCTCTCCTAATTAAAATCTATTCTATTCTATTCTATTCTATTCTATTCTATTCTATTCTATTCTATTCTATTCTATTCTATTCTATTCTATTCTATTCTATTCTATTCTATTCTATTCTATTCTATTCTATTCTATTCTATTCTTTCTATTCTATTCTATTCTATTCATAAAAAAGATTTCACAAAAATCATTCTAAAGAAAGACTAGTACAGACTAAAATTTCAGACAGCTTTTATTATTGAGTTAATCTAAGGAAAAGATTTCCTTATGACAAATCCCAGCCTCTTGTGTTCTTCAACTCCCACTGTGCCCTACTGAGAAGAGCTTGGCTCTGACTCCCTAACAGCCCCTCATAGGCTCTGGGGGCTGATGTTAGGTACCTGTTGTGGTTTGAGCTCAGAGGGCAACTGCTCAGTCCCTCCTTCCCCCCAGCGCTGGGAAGGAGAAAATAAGCAAAGATTTGTGATTCTAGAGAGGGACAGGGAAGGATGACTCACCCATTATGGTCACAGGCAAAAGACAGATTCATTAGGGGAAGAGAAAAAAGAACATAAATTTAATACAGACAGTGACAACAACACCACTTAAGAGACAGTGTAGGACAGCGAGTAGCATTACCACATCTTGAAAACACCTCCCCCCACCCCCTCCCTTCTTCCCAGGCTCAGCTCTGCTCCCGATATCTCTACCTCCTCCCCCAGTGGCGCAGGGGCAGGGAATGGGGGGTGCAGTCAGTGCTGCCACTTCTTCCATCTTGGTGGTGGTAGGATAAACTTCTGGAGCTTCTTCCCCCCTGCTCCAGCGTGGCCCCCCTCTCACAGCAGGCATTCCTCCATAAACTCTCTCTAACTGGAGTCCCTCCCACGGGCTGCAGACCTTCCCAAGCTGCTCCAGCGTGGGACACCTCCGCATGCTGCAATCCTCCCAGCACTAAATGAAAACAGCGGGGCCTGCTTCTTCCCACAGGATCCCAGCTTCCTTTGGGAACAGTCACCTTAGATGGTGTGGTGCCCCCCATCCACCTCAGGTCAACATCTGCTCCACCATACACCTCCATTGGTGGCAGGGACATTGCACCACAGGATACAGGGGGTTCTCTGATCCAGCACACCTCCCCGCTCTTTACTCCTCTGTTCTTCCACTGACCTTGATGTTCACATAGACGTTGCAACTGCTCCTCACAAGTCCAACTCCTCCTCTCAGGTTCTCTTAAATATGTTATCGCAGAGACACAGCTGATTGTCTCAGCCTTGGTACAGAGGTGGGGCTGACTTGGAACCAGGGAAGCTCTGAGAAGCTTCTTATAGGGGGTCACTGCTGTAGCCCTCTCCCCTGCTACCAGAAATCCCCACCGCTCACTCAAACCCAAGAAAGTTCTCCTGAAGCTGTCCCTTTTCCAGACTGAACCAAACCTGGTCCTTCAGCCACTCCTCACAGGGTGGATGCTCCAGCCCTGACCACCTTGCCTACTGAGCTCACTCTGTTTTATTGATATTTTTTCTGTACTGAGTCCAAAACTGGACAGTGTCTAGGTGTTTGTATAGAATGTTTTAGAACAAGTCCCAGAACTTTTTTAGCCTCAAGAGAATCCTAATTACAGAAGGATCTACCCTGTCACACTCACTAGAGGAGACATGCTTTGAATGTAACCTATGTTACTCAGTCATAACTTATTGTCTGTATTCTTGGGTCAAAACTGAGAACTATGTCTTGGTCTTAGTGGAGAATTTTGTCATAACAATGCAATTCAGTGCTAGAGTCCATATGAGATGGATCCCTGGAAACCAGAGATAACTTGGAAAATTGTTCTGAAGGAAAGACTACACACACTTCCCCAGACTTCCAAAACTGGGAAGAAATTCTAATCTGATCTTATTTTCCTTTGGATGTGCTATTTCTGCATAATTTTAACGGGATGTGGGATTGAGCAGTGAAAAGGAGGATGTCTCATACTCAGAGTCTAACTTGTACTGCTCAGCTGAATTGTTCTACTAGACTAGTGAAAAATGAAATGAACTGTAGTGTATGTTTTGACCTTAAACTTGCCTGTTTTACCTCCTTTGGCCTATGAAAGACAAGGATACCAGGTGTGCTTGGTAATTGACCTTACGTGATGGCATTGGGAACTACAAATGTTATATTTATAATGTATGAGATTTACATTTCTTAAATCATTAAAAGATTTCTGTATACTTTAACAAATCTTTGTTCATAGAGTGATTAAAAACATGGCAAAGGCTCCACAATATCCTGTGTTTTCCCAGCTGTAGATGATGTCTCTATGGTTTAATGTGAGTTTCTGTATGTAAGTATTTAACAAGACAGTACATTTAAAATCATTACTTATCCTCATGCTGATCTTTGCCAAACAGGTTTTATTTGTTCTTTTCAACTTGAGGCATTTGTGTGTGTGTATGCATTTAGTGTAGAGGATGTATTATAGCTGATTTTACAACTGAATGTACTTTCTATTTTTTTAAATATGCAGATCTTACCAGTCACATAAACCATGTTGTACCAGAAGTACTTTTACATGTGGTTTCAAAGGTGAAATTGACTCTGCTGGATGCACTGGGAAACTAATGTTTAAGGCACAGGAAACTAGGAGAAATATTTGGCTGATCAGCAGGGACCCTTTCTCCTGAATAGAAAGGGCATTTGCACTTTCTTTCACTTACAAATACAATTCTATTAAGGCCTGAGACATGAGTTTTTTCCTAGTTCTGATTTTTGAACCTGTTATATACGTCTCTGTGTTCTAATACAGTTAGTTTATTTCAGGATGACACTTTATTTCTTTGATTTGAATCAGATTCACACCGTTAAAATGTTTTCTCTTCCAGATATTTGTTTTCTTAGTCCCTGTTCCAAGTTATAGTACTCTGGTGTGCATCATTATGTTGTTGTCTTTCTGATGTTTATATATGAAAAAATAACATGATTGAAAATATTTTAGAAAACATTTTTTATTCGGTGAGAGTTTATTTATGCTTAAAATCAGGAAAGTGAAAAATTGTAATTAAAACATAGCCACCAGCTATACTGTGCTTTTAAATTAACAAAAGTGACAGGTTTTGTACATATATGAGAGTGTAAAATTTGTTTCCTTTTGTAAAAGCAAAAGGAGATAATTTCTATTTGAGCCACAGGAGAGCCTCCTTAAAGATTTCCCTTTAATATGATTTCAGTAGTATTTTAATGGATGTGATATACCTTCTATAGGGTAGGAGAAATCGCATATAACTTGCAAAATTGTTAATAATACTGCTTAGTGAAATTTTCTAAGTAAACATTTTCCTGCATGCAAACAGCTGGAAGACAGACTAATAGCATCAATCAATTTAGGTTTACTTGAAGTGTAACTGGAATGCCCTGTGGGACTCATTGATATCATTCAGCTTTGGGTCTTTTCCAACACCAGCATCTGCACAATTACACTTGGTGCTGTTTTGCTGTAAACACTGCAATGATTGCTTCTAGAAAAGATATGGTTTTATTATGAGATGACATTGAATTAGGTAGAATTTGAATTTCCCGTCATGTCAGTCTTGAAAAACAAGTAGAAAGTTTTTGAAGTTTCATATAACACTTCTACAGAGTGTAAAGTTTCCTCATTTTCTCCTCCAGTGTTACTGCAGTCAAATAACAGATACAATACATGGACTTAGTCCTGGGTTTGTTCTGGCACCTGGTTTCTACCTACAACTATTATAAAAAAACACCCCTTTTGTGGCTTCACTGTGAATTTTGCTTACATATGGAATATGGGATAACCCTGTCCTATTTATAAACCCCATGGTTACATTAATTTGAAACACCAATTGAAGTCATTTGGGTAGAAATCTGGCCAAATCCAGCTTATAGTTAATAATACCACACAAAAAAGTGAACAGAAACTACTTCATTGCTTATTAAGTGGAGGAAATGTGTCACTGTGAGAGAAGACTTTTATTCTTATTTACAGATGTCCAAGTTATAATAAATAACTTGAGATACAGTGCAAAAATTCTTAATAGCACAAATTACAATACATATACACTTTCAACAAGTAAAGAAACCTAGTTATGACATTTTCAGCTTCTCTCTTTTTTTTTTTTTTTTTTTTTTTTTTTTTAAGGATTATTATAAATCTCACTTTTTTCCAAATTCCTAGAGCTGTTGTTATCAAGGCATAGTCCCAGAGTGGGAGGATATCATTACTTTTGTGCCAGTTTTGAGGGATGTGGAGTAACCCATTTGATTTTTGCCAGTCTCTTTGATAGACTTTCCATTTCCTCTCAGTTCAAAAGCTTTTCCTTCATTTCAGACCACAAAATACAGTCTTCACTCTTGATAAGGCTAAGCTCTGACCAAGGATTTTACAAATGCCAGCCTGAAAATACCTCTGTTCAGTTCCTTCAAGAGGACATTGCTACCACCACTCAGTGATCCTGTGCTTGTGAGGGCCTCCACAGAAAACTGTAGAGCTGTCCCAAATAGGTAATTGCTTTTTTAGTTACTATTCTAGATTTTCAGAGGTTATTTCTGAATAAATTTCCATATCATCATAATATATTCAACACAGTGATTTTAGCCCAATTTATGTTTAACATATGGAATTTAGTAGAAATTTTACAAAATCACTCATTTCTCCTTTTCTTGGGCAAAACTTAGTCTCTATCTTCTTTCCAATCATTTTTTAGGATTTTAAGTGAGGCTAATTTTTCACAGAGGTTGCATGTACTACTTTTTGGATTGCAAATAAAAGAGTTAATTAAATTGAAAAAATTGAAAAGTATGTAGTTTCTGAGAGGTTTTATTTTTTTAATCTATTTTGTCATTACATAATAGCAAAATGGTGGTTGCAATGGGATATCCCATCAAATTAATTGTATCATTAAATTTCAAGATTTTGTTGTTTTTAATCTCATTTATATAAAAGTGAATTATTCAGCAAAAATGAAAATGAGTAACATTTATAAGTGATGTCAGTCTGATATTCTGGCTCACTGTATCTCAATTATACTGCAGTATTCATATCACTGACTCACTAACTGTAAATATGTCTGTTAATGTTGACCTTAATATGTGTCACTATCCAAAGAAAGCTTTATCTTGAAGGTATATCAAACTATTGATTTGAAACTCTAAATTTAACTGGCTATTTCACAATTACATTATCTATCAAGAAAGGAATGTCTTGAAACTTTGTCATTTCTGGACAATTATTCCTGTAAGAATAAAGAAGGTAAACCTGCAGATCAATTACTTTTTGGCTATGACCAGACCATTATTGAGTGATTACCTATTTTGTCAATGATTTATTTTACCCTTGGTAACAGTGTAAAGCAAATTCTTATGCCATACATATATGATCACAATTGATAAGGGATTTATGATACTAATCATAAATCCATTTTTGTACTTGCCCTGCTGGGACGATACTATGCAGTGTAAAGCATCATGTGTAATATATATCATGTATGTGAAGGGTAAAGGTCTGGTACTGTGTTTTATTGTTCTATTCAGTAGGTTAAGAATTATGAACTGATTTTCTAGATATTATTGACTGTGGGTCTTGTTTTTTATCTCTCTGGATGTGAGAATGGTGTATATGCTTTTCTGCTTACAACAGGGAAGTTGCAGAAGAAAAACCCATGACAGCCAAAAGGCTGCATGTTTATACATGTACATTGATGACTGTACCTCACTGTGTGTGTCTCATTCTGTAATGTATAGCACAAGTAATAAATAATTTTCTCAAAATCAAAGAATCAACAAGCAATACTGACTAGCAGTCATCACTTCGGGCAGACAAGGATTCATTCCTTGTTCCCACCCTGACTACTCATTTTCTCAATCTTTGCTGTTCTTTTGCTACGCATTTTCCTGTCTCACATGTATCTTCTCAGGGCACATACCATGTGCCGGTATGCTTTGGTGTAAGATAATGGTCATAATTTCACTTGACATTTATTACAATAAAATAAATAGCAATATATTTAGACCAAAAGCACGTGTTAAAGTTTCTCAGCAGTGCCCAATAAAACTGATTAAGTAAGATTCTTATCACACTGTTATCTCCTTTTTTTTTTCACATAGGTTTCAACAGTTGTAATACTGAACCAATGCTGCTGACTTTATTTAACTGATGAGGTATGTTGATTGTTTGACTGAGAAAAAAAAGAGGATTTTGCACTTGAGAAGAAATACCTGAGCCTCCATTATATTATAATGTAGATGCACTGTTACATAGATGCATGGACATTAAGATCAGTGGTTCACCTGTTCTGACTTCTTGTCAAAGGTCAGACAAGCCATTAGATTTTTTTCAGTTACCAGGGAACATGAGCATGCTTAATGCATATTTTATAAGTAAAATGCTACAAGTGACTTTAGACTTCCACTTTTTCTGGTTAAGTCATGCATCAATTCCCTTAGCAGAAGCTATAAGCCAAGACAGATCAAGGTTCAGGTTTCAGGAAAAAGGAAGTGTTCCAAAGATGTAATTTTAAAATGACTGTACTGAACTGTTAAACATGGTATACCACAAATAAATGAAAAATAGTTCAATATAAACACCACATGAGATAAATATATAATTAATATATTCTTAAATTTTATCAGGAATGAGAAAACAGCCTTAATATTGACATTCTTCCAAAATTTAATCTCTTAAGCAACACTAATGATGATCAGTCAACTAGGGTTAAGGGTTGCCCCAGATATCCGACATAAGGTTGTAGGGAAAATGCGTGTTTCATTACCCCTGCAAGAGGAAACTTCTACATAAACATGAGGTGGCACAAGGTTCCTTATTGTAATTGTGGTAAATGGAAATAGTGAATTTATTTTATCAGTTGTATGTAGTCTGCCTGTAAACTTTAGATTCTTTTTATATCTTTTGGTTATTTCAGTTAGCACAATTTTGTCCTGTGGTTAAGTCCTGATGTGCAAGTCAAAACTGCCCCTTTGACAAACTGTCTATGACCACAGGAAATCACTATTTCCTTTGATTCTTGTTCTCTTGTCATTTCTTCTTGGCCACTTGAGACTACTAGTCTTAAAATGCAGAGTCCTTATAAAACTATAAATATATCAGAAGTTTTATAATAAGTACAGCCTTCCACAAAAAGACCTGGAACAGCATATTGGTGTCCTTGCTAACATTTTGCATCCTATCTGCCTTCTAGCAGTTGTGTGTGTGTATGTATATACACACACTTCTATATATATGTATACCACATACATATATATGAAATACATATATATTCATATTGTATATATGCATATCTCTATATATCCTATTTTATTCCCAGTAAACTTTGTTTCTCTGATCCATTGGTATAGATTCATCAGCTGTGACATGAGACAACAGATACTTACCTCCAACTAAACATCCTCCTGTTTCATGCTCTGTTTTCGCTTTGCTATCTCATTGCTTACTTAGCAGTTCTTTCCAAAGCTTTTTGGGGCCTCCTCACCATTTTCTACTGTTTTGTGCTCCCACCCCCAAAATCAAAACGTCATGTCTCTAGGTCTTAGTACTACTTTAATATCAGCAAATTTCTATAAATACTGTATATACCTTTGAAACACTTTGAGAGATAGGCTCAATTTGACAATCTGGGAAGACTGAGGAAAGAACTGAATGGACTGAACATGACTTCACTGTTTGCTGCGGCACTGTGCTTGATGTTTCTGGGGTAGAGAAACAGTTGGTAGCAGCTGTATTCCTCCAGCAGCGGTTCCTTGAGAGAGCAAAATTGCTGCCACTTTACATATTGCAGAAAATTATTTTGGGTTAACATCTAAGCACGCAGCTTGCTCTAGGATATACAGAGCAATGGGTCAGCTCAGAACTATTCTTCTCCTTTACCTCTAGGCAAACAGAGCACTCTCCAGGGCAGGTGATGTCAGGTAATCAGGTCCTTCAGGCTTTTTTCAACCCACATTTTGAGAGTTTTCCCTGGAAGCTGTCCTCAAACTCTTCCGCACTTGTGGTCCCCTGCCTCTGACTAAATTGCAGCTGGATTCTAACATTGATTTCTACATTCCTGGTCACAGAGAGCTGACATGATTTAGTACTGTTATTTATCCAGAAGGCTTTTCCCGTGCCTCCACAGCCTCTCTGTACTCATTTATCTACTTTCTGAATCTGTCTTGTATTTCTGTACTTTAATTCTCTGATGGTGGCAAATAGTTTAAAATTGGTAAGTGTAAATGTGGCTTTGAGGCTACTGTGTTTAGCTAGTTACACTTTGCTTCTGGCACTCACAGTGTGTTGCCTTTCTTGCTCTTGACAGCTACATCAAATTATTGTTCTGTGTTGGAATGGAGAGGCCTACATATGTAAATCTCATATTAGTTTATGGCTCTGGCAAATAACTTATTAATTCAAAATCATTTTGTTGACTCTAACCTCCTCATTAAATTCCATTATTTTTGATGTGCTCATGCAGAAGTATTAATATGTAAATCGTGATGGAGAGTTTAATGTATTAATGGATCCATTGACTACAATGTTTTCTTTGTGCAAAATATGTCTTCCTCATTCATTTAAATGGTTAATCTGATTATTTTAACCATTTGTATATTTATTAAATAACTTAAGTACAATCTAGATAATGCTGTTATAAATTTAAATTAATTTTATTATATATATGAAATACATAATTATGATAGTAAAGAGTTATTTGTTGAATTAATTAAGTGAATGCTAGGAACTCAGAGCTATTAGAGGATAGGAAATAAGTCAGAAAATGGAGACAGCTAAGCTAAGGTTCATCCTGTTCCTTTGTACAGACCCGCATTTTCTTTATTGTGGAATATACCAGGATCAGTAGGGAATTTCATTGCTAATTTCTAATACATTGCTGCTGAAGAGCTGTAGACCTGTAGGTGGCTGAAAAACATTCTGTCAAATTATGTGATCTCTATAATAAATTCATATTTGAAAATCAGAGTCATCTTCCCCTTAGCCTTGTTCTTGGAGATAATTGGGAAAAAAAGCTTGAAAAGTTTCCTTCTGGGCAACCAAAAAATACACTGGGACTGGTAACTGATATGGAAAATTTGAGTGGGACTTTGCAAAGTGCTGAACAGCTGGAAGATGTTGAATGAACAGTCAGTGTCCCATACACACTATCCCCACGGCAGAATGACATAGCCAACCTTTTTCTTCAATACCTCTTAGAAATCTTTTTGACGATTCATGGCATACCAAAAGGCTCATACCCAAAGGCTTAGTTTGCTCAGTATTTTCTGCTGTAAGCCCAACACACAGAAGAAGAAAAGAAATGGAAATATAAAGAAGGGAAACGTGAAGTTGTGAAGAGCTGTAGTTAGTGAATTGTCTCTGGGTTTAGTGAAACTCTACCTCTATTAGTAAGTTAAATAATCTTCTTGACCACACTTTTAATGCTAAAGGGGAGACGAAACTAAGACATGCTGTGGGAAGGCTTTGTGTCAATCATGTCAGTTAGATAAGCATAAGTGAATAGCAATTCTGTCAGAAAACAAATATAATTTTTTTCCAAAGTTCTGTAAGAGGTGATCTTTTCTTTGTCTTTTCTACTGCTATGGTGAACTGTGAAAACATGGAAATACATGAGACATAATCCCAGAACATAGTCTGCTGATGTCGGACAAATTGGCACATTTGGAAATACATTTGTGAGATTTCAGATTTGAAGATATTTTCATTCCTGTATAATATACACCAGCATAGACTGAGTTCCTATTTAACAATGTCAGTCAGTAACTTGTTTATGGCTAAAACAAGTGACTAATTTAGAGAAGTTGTCTTATTTCTCACCATACTTTTCTAGTAGCTATATCAACAGAATTATTGAAAGAATATATTTGTTGGGGAGCTTTCTGTAAAACAACATTTTTTTTCTTGACATTTCCCAAGTAACCAAGATGTTTGGCAGCTGTTGTGTTTAAAATAAAAATGTGTTTATTATTCAGCACACTGGAATTTAGTATACAAACTGTGAGGAAAAAAGAACCCATAGTTCATCTTTCCAGATGAACTTATTTTTTTCGGAACCCACACTTCATTTTTATTTTCAGCTGTGATTTGTACTGTTTCTTCCTTAGTACCATGGCATGTCTGGTTCAATACTTGGATCTTAGTAGTATTTGCTCCTGTAGACTTCTCTGACAGATGTTTTGCACTTCCTTTCCTCAAATGGAAAGTCATGTTCACCAATCTTAATGTTTACCAGAACTCAGTAACAAAAAGATGAAAACCAATCTCTGTGCTTTATTTACTTTACAGGGTGATTAGAAAGGAGTTTGGTATACAAGGATATTCTGTACTGGTTTACTGGTGACCTTGGCCAATGCTGACTTAAAATAACTGTGCTTTGTAAAGGACAAGATGAGAGGTAGTTCAGTTATCACACTAGCTCTGTCTGAGATATTTCTTAGGCTAAAAATTGACAATTGAACTGAGTTATGATAGCAATTCTGTGAACTTGACCACTGCATAGCACCAAAGATGGATTCGGTTGGAACCATCAAATTGATTTTGTAAAGGAAAATAGGCTGTCTGGGATTAAGAACCAAGGTTCACAGTCTAGCTTATATGAGTATATAAAACTGGGGGGAATACTAACAGGCACATTCTACTCTTTGTTGTGCTTGGCTGATTTTTGTGACTATGCTGTAAAGATAGGGAGATGAATATTTGTGAAAAATGTGACTAATACGTCAAACAACTTTCCTGAGAAGTAGGAGTAGATTTTAATTTTAAAAGCAGGAGGCTAAAATTTGAAGACAAGTTAAAGTAAGAAATCATGACAAAGGTAACTGGTAATATAGTTTGATTAGAGACATAGATTGTTCTTGTGGGCTGACCCTGGATGGATTCCAGGTGACCACCAAATCTACTCCATCAGTCCCCCTCCTCAGCTGGACAGGGGAGAGAAAATATAATGAAAGGCTTGTGGGTTGAGCTAAGGACAGGGAGAGATCACTCAGCAATTACCGTCACGGGCAAAACAGACTCAAATTGGGTTTAGGAAGTATGTGTCATCAAATCATATTCACAGTATGAATGGGAATGTGTACTAACTGTTACTTCTTAAAAATATACTTTCTGTGTCAGGAAAATTTACATTTAGAGGTGAGGAATAGCTCATTACTATTTTTAAGATAGAACTGAGTTACAACACATTTTGTCAGTTTCAGTATAAAAGTGTGAATGCTTTCCTATTACCATCATACTTTAAAAAATATTTTTATTTTAAGATGATTCCAACACTTCTGCCTGTTTCTGATGGGTTGTTGGATTTTGTTGGAGTTACCTTTTAACAATAAAATACTGATGATATTGTTGATGTGGGTTTTAAAAATATGTGAAAGACTGATTGATTAGTTCATCAACACATTCATGATGCTCATTGAGAACTTTCCACAGTGAGTGAGAAATTCTTACGAATCGTATCCATCAATGGCATATAAATAAAACCCACCAGCTTTCAACTTAACTATTAATCTGGCTTATTATTTAAGTAGATAAATTTAATTCCTCTCAAGAGAATTTAAAAAGCAGTCAGAAACCAAAACCTGTTAGTTGAAGTTTTAAGGGCAAGACGTGTTTTTCAGAAACTGATGTAAATTCAATATCCCACAGAGGCTGTTTAACTTCTAAATATTTTCAGAGATTGCTTCTGCATGTGAGTATCTCAGGGATCTCAGTACATTTGTTTCCATTCAGTGCTACCAGTTGGAAATAATGGATGAGTTTGCTTTTCCCTTAGTTATACAACCACATCCTTGAAATCAGAAATCTGCCTAGTCCAGAAGATTGCAAGAAATTATATCTATTTTATCCTGTGTATTGTAATAAATACAATATTTTTCAAGACATAAGACAATGTGCATGGGTAAGATGGTCTTGCTTCTAGCTATTGGACTACAAATTGGGTGAAACTGCATATTTCATGGACACAATAACTTGCATTTCTTTCTAAAATTACATCTAGTGTGAGCCAGAATCCTGAAGAAAACCTGCTTCCAGCCAGGTTAATTTAGAGTTTTTCCTCACCTCATTTTGAATAAGAAGAGGTTGTTTTCCATGTCCAGCCAGAAGAATGATTTGATACTAGAAACAAGGACACAGAGGTTATCTAGTCATTCAAACTCTACCGATATTAGATTTGTTTTGCTTCTTTTGCTTTTCCTTTCTGAAATAGAACATCAGAACAATGGAATTTTGTTAAAATTTCCTAATAATCAGTCTTTTTATTTTCTTGATTTGACTAAGAGTTGCTCTTTAGAGAGTTTATCCATGCTGGAACGAACTTTGTTAGTACCACTAACTCTTGCTTTTCCTGCTTTGATAGTGGTCCTCTTTCCACTCAACCTACTGTCTGCAGAGAGCAACTTCTTTTGCCGTTGTTTCAGCATCTGGCTTTGTTGCCTAGAAAGCATTATGAGAGCTTGCTACAAACCAAAACAGATCCCGTCATAACTGAGTGATTTTTTTCGTGTCTCATTTAGTCTGTGACTGCATTTCATACAGTTTTATGACAGGCTAAAACATTACTTGTTTTGAATGATACGGCAAAGAGGCAGAATAACATTGGTGATTTTTTTTTTTTTTTTAATTTTTGCAAGAAGTTACAATGGAAGCATATTTGTTTCAACAGTGTTTGTTGTTTTATTGATTCTAGAAGTTTCAAGTTAGGGTTATTTCTACAATGGTCTTATCATGGCAAAATAGAACAGAGCTTCCTGACACTCCATCATATCTTCAAGTTCTTTTTCAAGAGTCAGGGATCCTACCCCATTCCACAAAGAACTTGAGAAGAAGAAGAGTAGCATATTAAAAAGTAACATACTTAATTAAACTAGTAGATAGTTGTGTGTGGTGACAGATGCACTATAAAAGTTTACACATACAATGAGATGGGTGCCACGACAGTAGCACAAATATTAGTGGATGTGTCAAAGAAAAGCTTTAAAAGAAACCACCTTTATTATCACCTTAACTATGATTTTTTTCAATGTACGAACACAGTGTGTCTTCACATCTGCTAACTGGTTTTGGCAGTGTTATTATGGATTTTTAAAGGAATCTTATGAGACAGAACTTAGTGGGTACAGAGAAGAAGAAGCTTCTCTGCAATATGACAAAGTACTGAGCTGTTCTTTTCTCTGTTTTCATCACACTAAGGTGAGAAAAGTCGCAATGCCCTTTCTTAGGGTAAATTAGCATTCATGTTACTTGACCTTTGAGCTCATTGTTCTCAGCAACT
Source organism: Tyto alba (assembly GCF_018691265.1). NCBI lineage: Eukaryota > Metazoa > Chordata > Aves > Strigiformes > Tytonidae > Tyto > Tyto alba. The sequence goes on along the minus strand of NW_024881275.1, from coordinate 22,356,511 downwards.
TCATTCTTAACAACATAATTCAGATCACATGCAGTGTCCAGATGTGTATTGAAAGTACCATTTTATTTGAATAATTACCCAAAATTTCAAGTAAAACTGGACATTTTTGTTGGGAGGAAAAAGTGATGAGAGAGTCAGCAATTTTGCAGATGCAGCTGAGTTTATTTGAAGAAAGAAAACTCAAAGCAAAAAAATCCTGTTTCTTGAAAAAATAAATCAATAAGGTAACGTGTTTTGCTCAGCATTTCAGCCCAGACTTGTTCTCTCCCAAACCACCCTCAAAATACAGTTTGTGCACTCTGTTTGGCCCTGTAGTACACCTGCATAATTCAGTATCTTCATCACAGTGGATCACTCTCTGGCTTGCAATAGATAACCCTTTCTCCAGCATAGTATGACAGCGGTGTTTGGGGTTGATGTTTTTCACATTTCAGCTAATTCTATGGTATTTTTATACAGAAACTGAAAAAAAATATTGCAGTCTCACCTTCATCTTTCATCTTCAACTACCTGTAATCCAACCCGTAACAGGAATGAAAAACACTCCGGCAAAAGTAACTTGTTTCTATGGCAATAATATTAATTCTTGGTTTGAGTGTTTTGTTTAACTAAAAAGAAATGCTTCCCCTGTTTCAAATGAGATGAGGAAATATTTTAAATTAATTTTACTTTCAGGCTGAAAACAGTATTTTTTTTTTTTTTTTTAAGTAAAATGCAATGTTCTAAATCTTCTTCCTCTCTGTCATCACCTTTTTTTGTCAGAGGAGATGGGCATGAAAATTGGTCATACTTTCATATGGCCTACACTGCATTTTCAGGAATTTATTCATCTGCAAGTATTCATCTGTTTCAAGTCATAATCATACACCAGAAGACAAAATTAAAAGCTCATGGGCAACTAAATTTCTGGCATTTCCTTGTCTTATCAGTTGTCAATTTTCTACATAAGTAAAATCCAACTAGAACCATTCTCACAAAAAAAGAATATACATTTTTGCATGTAGGCTTTTCAGGGAATCCCATGGAAGCTTCTCAATGACTATTGACATGTGGTTATTTTTTGACATGGTGTCTATCTGTGGGAGGATCCAACTTCTTATTGTCAGACTTTCATTATGTGCATTTTGAGAAGATAACAGCATCTTTTTGTGAATTGACAACACAGCCATGGAGAACAGTAGCATCACAGATGTTTTTCCAAACATCCATCAAGTTTGATACCCTTTTGTTGCGTGTGCAGAAAAATTACATTGTCCTACTTAATTAATATTCTATGGTTTATTCACCAATGAATGCAATCTCATACAAATGAAAATGAAAAGAAAAGAACCTCAAAATATAACAATAAAAAACCCACATGGTAAGTCTGATCCACCTCAAGCCTTGGATGTAGACCTAAAAGGAGGTGTATGAATAAAGGAGTTATGAAAGAGGACTTAATTTATACCAATTATAAACTGACTTGAAAACAGAGGTGAAAAAAAGTTTAAGTGTCATTGTCAGGCCAGCATAAATTCAAAATGTGTTAACTCAAGCCACATTATGAGAAGATATTTTGAGTGTTATTTTCTTTTAGAGAAACAAGTTGAAAAATCTGCTAAAATCCACTTTATTATGGTTTTACTGCATGATCTTGAATTGTAAATTTGATACTAGATGGTGTAGCATACTTAAAAATATTTATAAGAAAGCTCAAGCGAGACATACAATACGTTTGTCAAAGCAGATGAGAGTTTACAGTATGTTTCCAACCTAATAAAATACTGTAGACTTCCCAGGACTGAGTCAAGGGTTTCGGGTCAAAAGAACAAAGATTTACCAGAATGTTTTTGGCAGAAAAAATGATATACATGGTTCTACTTGAACTTCCTAAATTATAATTACTAGTCAGGGGAATACACTGCATGCATGAAAAATAGATTTTCAATACATGAAGTTAAAAGTTCCCGTTGCCTCTCAGTTTAATCATGACATACAATTTTAATGCATTTACCAGAATGGCAAGAAACAGAAATAGTGTTATCATTGCCTGGAAAGTTCCTACCTATTTTATGAATATTTTACTTAAGTAAAATGACCTACTGTTGTTACATTAAAAAAAAAAAAAAATTATATTAACTGATATGACTCCACTGCAGATCAATAAAACAACCCAATCTATGTCCTAAGGACACTGAATTCTAAGTGGAAACAAGACACAGATGTTAAAAAAAGTTAATAGGAAGAAAACTAAGAGTAATTACCACAGACCTTCCAGAATGATATAATAATGAAGGAAATATATTTGTGGTCTTTTTTTTTTTTTTTTTTTTTTAACTAATCTGGAGTATTTCATGTGGTCTTGATTTTTAGGATCATTTCAAAGAGAAATGGTTTAACAGTCTTGAACTGTAGAGACTATCAGAAAAATATGTGGTTTAAATTGGACGTGCAGCCTATAAAACCATGATAAACTTGACAGATTCTTTAAACTGGTTATTCCCAGTTAAGTTGTTACTTTTCTTGATATTTCTTACAGATGTGGGAGTAATTTTATTCTTTCTGATGTTTCTGTGTATGTCAAAGATACTTATGATATTATTTAACTTGAGATTTTGTATAGTTTGTGGACCTGAATGAAACCGAGAATTTCTGAGTCCTTACAAACGTCTCTTGTTCTTGCACATTTTTTGTAGACCACTGTAAGACATTAAATCAGATTTTTTCTCATGGAATAGCACATCTTCTAATTCAGACAGTTTCTCATTTAAGCTTCTGTGTCACAGACAGATTATGAAGAATATTGATTTTCCTGACCTCAGCTGAGCAACATGAAGACTTAGACTAGATTCCTCCCTATGTTAAATTTATCATAAATCTCATATGTGCCAATATTCTATATTTGGCTGTTTTATACACATTAGGAATATTGTAAAATCATATTGTATTAAGTGACAGACCACTAAGCTTATTGTACAACAGGTTCATCTTGGAATTTTATGCATTATGAATAAAAGAGTTATTGATTCTAATGACAGATTATTATAACATTAATTTTTTAAGTTGTGGAGGACATTTGTCCAATTGATATTGTACAGATATTTGCTAAAACAGCACAGCCACAGGAAGCTTTCTTTATTCTATAACGAGGTTGTTCATCATCATTATATTGTGTCAGCACACCCATATAGGTCAACTTAAGTTCATAAAGATAGGATTATATTTTGTTATCAGTGGATACATTTAGATGTTTTCCTTCCTTTAAAAATAACTGTAGTTACACATATACTGTAAATACTTCTGTGAGTTATTTCACCCTTATATTTCAGAATACAAGAGCTTTCACAGAAAGCAATGAGTATAATGTTAAGCAAACTACATGGCTTTAGTGACAGTATTTAATCTTAAAAATAAATGGGAAATATATTTAGCCATAATACTTTGATATTTATATGTATTTCCTCTATTGTAAGTCATTAATATTAGCAGAAGTGGTAGAAAATTATTTTTGAAGAGTTGAAATATTTTTAAAAAAAAAAAAAAAGTGTCTTTTTCTGCATAACATTTACTCCAGTCTTCTCATAATTAATTTGAGTATATCTAATTTCTTTCAAAATATGCCAGGAGTATCCTCCTTTTGGCTAAAAGCTAGGAATAACTATTTTCAATTCAGCAGACATCATATTTTTGCATATTATTGTCATTAACACTGAATATAAATTGCTTGTCTTTCATGTTGTGGAAGATACATTTCCAGGAAACATTTTGTCAAAAATTTATTTTTCTTGAAATATCCAGAGCTTGTGTGTGTTGAGGTTTATGTGGTTGTGTGATATGATCCTTTTAGAGTGTAGGAGTTCTTCTCATTCCTTCTCTCTCTCCAAAAGGAAGTAAATATCATGGCCAATAAAAAAAACAAGGGAAAGTGATCCTAAAAAATGATTGCCATTTAAAGCATACATTGCAGTACAATACACCTTTTATATTGTCATTCATAGTAAGAGGATGTGGAAACAGAGTAAGATTTTAAGTTTGCTGCAGTAATAATAATGAAAATTAAGCCCTTTTTTTAAACCATGAAAATCTCTGAGCACTACTTTGAAACAGCCAATTAACTTACATTTCATATTGGCTTAAACAGGCTGATCAAACACAGAAGCACTCCATCAGTCTTCATCTTGAACTTCAGTTCTCTAAAGGTTAATTTATTATCCTCCTTTATTGATTTCAATGGTTTCAGTTGTTGATATGTTAATATATGTATTGGCAGTAGATTTTAATTTATTTCTCATTTGTTTAAGATGCAAAATGCATAATGCTCTTTGGCAAAAAAAATCAGGAGGAATAATTATAGGATGATTGCTCTTCCTTCTCTGCCTCCTTTTCTTTCTCCCTCCAATAAATAAAATAAATAGGAAGGCTGTGTTCCAGGAGAAAAATCACAGACAAGCCCATATTGTTCCACTTGTCTTTTAGCTCATCAAAATTTAATATGTAAATTTATTAGCACTCACTTTATTGGAAAAGATCAGTGTTATTTCAAGCTACAGAAATACACTGAATGGAGATTTTATTTTAATTAGTTTATATTTCCCACTAGTGGAGCTTGCAATTCTCATCAGTCCCCACTCTGTTTTGGCTAAGGAAGCTTGCATATTTCAAACTTACTCTGATGAAAATATGCATTTATCTTAATGGTAGCGAGTATTGGGGATTTATATGCATATAGATCTCATATAGTTGTCTATACTGATGAATGTCATTTTGAACGACATGTTGCAGCTCTCAGGTTGATTGGATGTGAGCCCAAGGGCATAGGTACCAGGCAATGATGATTTTACTAGGACAGTTTGCATAACAAGCAACTGTCATCTCATTAGCAAGCATAGGCATTTTTGCCACATGCTGTTTAACACATCATCACACCTGTTCACACTTCATTGTCCCAAGAATTCAGTTAAGCAGCTTTCTGTTGGCTTTATTTTTTCATTCCTTACTGAGAGTTAGTTATTCTGTGCCAGACTCAGAAGTGTGAGATAAGTGCAGTTCAGGCTTTAAAATATGATGTGCTGTGAATACTGCTCTGAGGGGGAGTGAAGACTAGGATTATAGTTTGAATAATAACTAGCATCAGTGACCATTTTACAGCTCTTCCTGCTACTTGCTGTTCTTTTGGAAACTGCATTATCTATCCTCACAGCCTGTAAAATTGACCACTTTACCAGTGCTCAGAATGATATGTAATCTGCCTTCTTTTCCTCTACTTGCTATAAAAGGCACCTTGAAACCCCATACTAATGTTTTTTTACAAAAAGAAAGTGAGGGTACCATCACATTTTGCACAAGTCATTCCTTTGGCTAATCAGATCCTTGTATACCTATGCAATGGTAGCTCAAGCCCTGTGCCAGCTTCAGCCCTCAGCTACACGGCCTGGGAGGAGGCTATCACATGTAGGCTGGACTTTTGGGCCACCAGTAGTCGAAATGCAGCTTGTCACTGCTGCTGAGGTGTCAGGTGAGACTAAATGAGTGCCCAAGGCTTACCTGTCCACATGATTTAGCTGCAGGATTGAGAGATAGACTTATTTTTCAGCCCTAAAGAACCAAGAGAAAAATGAGGTAGTGCATATTAGATGAACAGGGTCACAGAAGTAGGTGGATGGTAAGCAGGGAAAATGTGAGGAAGAGATTGCAGCTGTGGATCTGGAGAAGGTGGGAAGAAGAATGAAGAGATGTGGGGGAAGGTTTATTTCACTTATAAAACAGATAAACAAGTGCTTTGAAGAAAATGGGGAGGAGAGGAAATTGGAATTACTTATGGCCCACCTACTCATCCAAGTTGTACTGCCTGTCCAGTTCATCCTTTTCATTTGCTGATGACTGCAATTGTGGAGGCAGCTGGACACAGCACCTTGCTTTTCTCAGAATTAGCACAAGTTAGCCAGATGTGGAAATTCATGGAGGAAAAGTCTCCAATGTACTAAATTAATGGAATTTTTTCTCACGATATTTTATCTCTTAGTGTATGAGAAAAAAACAAAGTATCCTCTACTCTATACTTGTCTTGTGGTGTTCTACCAATCTAAAAATACTGCTTTATTTAGTTCATTTTTCCCTTTTCTTGTATCCTATTGAACATACAGTACTCTGCAAGTGCTACAGTATTTCTGCATTTTGTCAGGTTATTTTTCTTAACCAATCAGAAATAACATTAACAACTGAGTTCAGTAAATAAAAGCTGAATCTTCCATTGCTCTTCTACAAAGAATGTGCTGTGTGTTGGTACCTACCAAATTTACTTTGGCCACCCCTCATTATATTGACATAATCAAATAGAAAACATAAGGATAGGATGGCAAGTGACTTACATTTGATCCACTTAAAAATGTGGAATTCTTAACCCTCCTTGGCAGCATTTACCTCCCTTTTTTGAAGTAGTTGTCAAAAACAATGAGTCACTTACTGTCACTATGACTATGCATTTATCATTACCCAAATTCTGCCAGAGACTGAGGCTTGCATGGTTATTTCATAAATAGCCATTTTTTTTTTCACCACTAGCTTGATGAATATTTGCAAATTTAGTCTTTGCGGATATCTCTGGATATATGGGGCTTGATTTTTAGTGAAATATCTGTGAAGTATCCTATGCTCTCAGTAAGGAATGATCTGAAGAATGCAACTCCTCTTCCTTTTCCCTTTTCTTTTCATATGTTTTTCATTACAGAAAGGTCGGAGATGATGTGTCATAACAGTTCAAGAGACCCAGTATTGCTCGCATGTTGTGCACCACAGACTCTTAGCACATTTTAAAATGAAAGGTTGGTGGCTTTTCTCTCACAGTTAAGACTAGCATTTCTGAAATGCTTGAAAAATATATTACATTTTTTGTTCGTCTTCATACTGAATCAGCAAGAGGTTGGTACGCCTAAGATGAGGGTATCAGACTTAAATTCAGTTATTGACTGCAGCCCCATTTAGAAGGAACTGAGCTGCTGCCAGAACTTCAAGATAAATAAAAGATAAATAATAGTGTAAATACAGTTTCTGCCCCTTCCCTTACTAGGGGAACCAAAATGGTTCCTGCTTGCTGCAGGGTTAATGTAGTGCTGCTGCCTGCTGCTTCACAATGCTCTGCAAACACTTCTGTTCTCCCTAGGGATGATGTAGTCCACTGTATTATAAAAAAAGGCCTCAAGTAGGAAATATGAATCTGCAATCTTTATTTATTCCACAGCAGCATAAAGTGAATGAGACACTATCCTACCCCTAGTCTGTTGGCTCTGTAACTTGAAGGGCTTGATCTCATAGATAAGAAAACTCATAACTCTTTTTGTTATTTGATAGGAAAACCTGAATGTTTCAGGTAGGGTTCACACCCCTCATTTTTCTTAGAAATGTCCTGCTATTGTGTACAAAAACAGCCGTCAAAACTATAACCTCTAGACTCATACATCCTCTAATGTGTCACACCACTATGCTGTTGGGGACTGAACATGGGACTTTTTCCTTTTTATGTTTCTTCTACCCTAGGTGGTTGTCCCCATTTGTTTAGCCCTCTGCTCTTACCTGCTAGTCAGTCCTTATGATCCTCAGCTCCTTCTTTTACCACAGGTAAATAGTATTAAATCTAATTCTGTGTTTTGTAATTCACACAGGTACATTGGAAATTCTGCTGGCTTTGAAAAAAATGCAGCATCGTCTATGAGGAGGCAAAGTCAATAGCACATTATCAGTGTTATGCATGTTCATTGTGTGATTGTCACAGTCACCCCAGAAAGGAACAGATCTCCAGTATGACCCAGAACAAATTTGTTGAAGCCTTGCTGATGTCACTGCTATCTAAATGCCCCTCAAACTTGCATTTAGTGTTTATTTGTGTATAGCTGGATTGACTCCACTCTGCCTTCTTCAAGGTATAAATCAGGATGTCAGGAGCCGATTATGTTGCACATTCTAAAAATACAAAAGGCAGATATGTCTAAATATGATGTCTATTTCTGTGGAAGCTTCAGAGGAGATTTGAAATAATTTATGTTCTCTTTCCTTCACTTTCCACGTCTTTGCAGAGTGTCACTCTTTCAAAATACTGTTTTTAACAAATAATCTGGCATTATTCACTTCTACTAATCTCAGAAATATTGTCAGATTATAACGGTCCTCTTCAGTGGCTACTATGTGCTTTGTTTTACACTTCTCCCAGGTAGTTTGTGTGTTTCAAAAACGTATTGCAAGCTATGGGGAAAGAAAAGTGCCTCTCATGGAAGCTATGTGTTATTTTATGGGATCAAATGTTAGCAAAACAACCAACTACAAAGTTACACATGAAGAGCAAAGACTGTGGAGCATTTTTATATAAAGCAGGACTACCTTTCTTGGTAAGGATCTCTGATGAGTGTCACAATGCAATACTACTGCCAAAAGGGCTGGTACTGTCTTTCAGTACATAAGCAAGTGAGAGAAGAAATGTCTTTTTATCTGAAAGTAACACTGGTGAAACTGCTCCTAGAATACTGTGCGTAATTCCAGTATGTTTTAGAAAGGTTCTTTAAAAATTGGAGAGGGTATGGAAAAAAGCAACAAAAATTATTTTGAAGGAATATGGGTTCATGTGATAGGCTTCAAGCTCAGTCTGTGTAATTCACCAAGAAGGAGATTGAGAGGCGACTTGGTGATATACCTTAAGGACTTGCATTAAGGGGAAAAACTGACTAATGAAGGATTCTTTTCCTAGCAGAGTACAGAACAAGCAAGATTACTTACATTTGGAAATAAGATTTCTTTTTTTAACAATGAAGCTGTTAAACTCTTGGAACCATTGGTGAATTGTCCATGTGTTACTATGTGCACAGTGAAAACTTATTAGAAAATACACTTTGGCCAAACACAAATTATACTCTATCAAATGTAAGTTAATGAGCTCACTGCAAAGCTAAGTAGATAAAATTTAAGATGATCTAATGGTCCCTTCTGGCCTCAATCTCTGAAAACTCTGAGTGCTAATTAAGTGACCATTTTTCCTGAGTAAGGACTTCAGTATCTAACCCCAACGTTAGAATTTATAATTACATATTGCCCTCTAGAAAAGATATTTGTCTGACATGGGTGACACTGTATGCTGGCATGCTACAGAATTTGCATAGCTGTTCAATGCACAAAGTCAGCATGTGAGAACATCTCTTTTCCAAGAAACAAAATGAAAAACACTTGACACATGAAAATTGCAAGAACATGATTTGAATGCCATTAGGGGATGTTCTCTTGCATTTTGTATTACAGGAGTCAAATGTGTAACCCAGGAACAGTGCTTGTGTTATGTTTGCTTTAGAAAACTGAATATAGATTGCTCAGGCACTGCTTTTGCAGGCGATCCCATGTGAGACAGGAGCAGCAGGAGAAGTGAAGCAAAAGCTCTCTCTGACAGAGCCTCTCCAGACAAGTTTTTTCAACAGATAGAAAAAAGGGGGAATCTACTTTTAGCTTCCAAACCAAAATCCAATTGCTCAGTAGTTTTCAGGCTGTTTGGCTAGGCCATTTTCTTTCCCACTGAGAAATGTTCATAAAACTCATGTGGTTTATTTGAAGATTACTGTGGAAAACCTTGAACATCTGTCTCCTATCTTCTGACAAGCTGTGTAAAGATGTATTTCAACAAAGTGGATTGCAAAACTCATGATCTCAACTTGAGCCATTTTATGCTGGTTATATCTGTGCAGGGAGGCATAAGTCTGAGAGATGAGTAATTTTCTTTTGAAATGATCTTGTTTTCAATTAGCCTTTGGGAGACCTCCCCTATGTATTGACATCAGTGCTTTTTCCTAACATGTCAAAATGAATCACTGCACTGCAAAGAAAACTTAGGGATACAAGTTGAGGGGACACGTGAGCTTGAAAAGCTCCACTATAAAGGGGGTTAGGGAGGACACCTCCAAGGAGGTCTCACTGCAAAATGAGGAGAGTTCCTTATTTTGACTAGAAATCCTCAGTCTCAAATACCGTGACAGGAGATTTTTGTAGTTAATTAACCTTTTCTTCTAAATTTTTCCAATTTTCTCTCACTGGGTTACTCTGTACTTTTAAAATAGTGAGTTCAGATTTGTCAGCTTCAAACCATGTAAGAAAGAAAAAGATTTAGCCATGGAAATGTCATTTCTATTTGGCTTGATTTGTGATTTTCCCCCCTGTTTGCTTTCTTTCCCCTTCTGTTTTTCTTTCCCTGTCTCCTAGGTCTGGGCTTTCAGAATGATCATACTTTTCTGGTTTTGAATACTTTTCATAGTTGTAGGTGTAGAAGTTAATGTTTATTTAAGAAAAAAAAAAAAAAAAAAGGACAAAAAAAAGCATCTTCTATGGACTCTTCTAAAGTTATTTGGTTCCAAGTGTTTGGAATACATGAAATACCGTGACTGACAATAAAAACAGGAGTACAGGTGTTGTTTAGGTGTTTCTTCTTTTGTGCATTGCAATTTGAATCTTTCTGGGGGATCTGTGTGTAGTCTCAGAATTGACACAGCACCATTTGTCTTTAGACAGTTTATTGCTTATTATAAATGTATCCAGAAGTCCTAAATCAACATCTTATCCTTGTGTACTTCCCACATTTGTCAAGGCTTTGAAGATAAGTCCGGATAGGATCAATACTTGACTTTTGGGGGTTATATCTTCTGTTTCCATTTACTGAACTTTAACTCTCTCTGAATACCTTCAGCTTATGCTTGAAATGCAAAAATATCAAGCTTGGGAAAGCACTGACTAATGCTGAAGAGGGCATACATACCAGGGATTTCCCTCTGCAGGGTATTAAAATTATTTTTAGAACAAAAGATCCAAGACAACTTTTCAAATCTATATGAAATCATTCTTTGTGGCTGAAGAATTGGATTGGATTCATCCCACTCTCACACCACATTTGTGCAAGATTCAGCAAACAAAAGATTTACTCAAATCTGACTTTCTTGGCACATTATCCACAGTTTTCATCTTTTTTGTTCATGCATTCTTTATTTCTTGGAGTGACTTCATAACAGTATTGTGAAGAGGTATTTCTGAACAGAGTGCTTCAGTACTATTTGTTGATGTTTCCAGCATTAACTAGGACTGGTTTGTACCTTGCAAATGTTCATTTGCCTTGTGATGGTATCCTTCCTGTGACATAACTCTGTGACTGAGGAACTAGTGGAGGGTTGGAATTTAAGTCAGTGTGATTATTAAGTCACTGAATATGTAGACTGTACACAGAGGCATGATTATGGCCATTTACAGGCAGCTGTTGGGTTACTAGAATAACTTGCATTACATTTCAGTGGTGCATTTTAAGACCTAAACCAGGAATCTTTTGGACAAACTTTCCAATTTATGGCCTTCTCCCTGTCAGTACAGAATGAGCTTCTAAGGCAATACGCAGTTCAAATTACTGTAGTGATGGATCACTTGAAAGTACATAAATCAAATTCCTGTTTATTTTTGGAGCTCTAAATGCCATTACCATTGTAAAACTATAGACTGGGTCCACCCTCACAGGAATAAACTCCACTTGCTTTTGTTAGTAATACTTCTGTTCCTATTAAATCTCCAAAAGGGGATGTGGTGACATCTCAGACCTGGTAAGTTCAGTTCAAGACTGGAAAGGGTAGAAGATGTATCTGATTTTCCTACACATGCTGCATCCACAAGAACACCTGATCATTTAGTGTATTTGTAGATCTGCCCACTGCTGAGAGAAAAATGTGATTTCTTGTGCTTTCCATTATTTCTTTCTTCTTCTTTTGTCCACTGGGTGCTCTCGGCTGGAGGCAAGTCTCAAACATTAACTGCCTTAGAGTTCCTGTAAACACATATGGTTTTCATAATGATATTTTAGAATGAGATCATCATAGTAGTAAAAGCATTGCCTTGTCACTAAATATACAGTAAATTGTAGATGATTTCAGAGCAGGCAATCAACTAAAGGAAAAAATGGTGAGCTATTTTTAAAGGTCTGGATTTTAGTTTTCTGTTTCTTGTCTGCTATTTTAGCAGCCAGGACTGGAAGGTAGCAATCGCAATGCTGGTTTCAATGCTGTGCTTTAAAACAGCTGCCAATTGACTTTAGCTGTAATTATTGGCTTCTTACCAGTATTTACAGCTGTATAGTTAAGATCAGTGCTTTGAACCTCATTTTTGGGGTTTATCTGTATTGTTTAATTTCTTTCCTAATTACCTTTTCATCATTTTTATTTAGATCTTGCACTGAGATATAATTACTTGAAACCAAAAATTCTCTATGGATTGATTTCCATAAATTAGAAATATGTCATGTGCTATGTTATCAGACAAAAGGTCAGCAAGCCAATTTGTTCCCCTAGTAGAGTATTTGCTAGAGATTGGACAATGATCCTCTGTGAGAAGCTGGCAGTTGTAATTTTTGTCTTTTATTCTAGGTAGAATAATAGCTAAGGATGATTATGGAACAGAATTAAAATACTTGTCAAACAAATTGTTCAGAAATTCCTAGCAGTTCCTAGTGAATATTCTGTGAATGACTAACCTTTGAAATCACTGGTGAAATAGAAGCACACAGACAATTGTTTTGAGAGATCAGTGGCACAGATTAATAATCCTCTTTTAAAAGGTTTTAAATCTGCTCTGGTTATTACTCTGTTGTTATCTGCTGAAAGCTTGGATTCATTGGAAGGAAACCAGTCATGTGAGCAAGAACTCACGATCAGACCCTGTAGAGACAGAAAATTATTTTGCTCTCTGCTGATTAAAATATCTTTGAGTGCAAGAACTGGGTTGAGAGGATATGAGTTTAGAAAGAATAAATTTGTTGTTCAGGCACTGGAATGGGATTCAATTTCCCATTCTGCCACTCAGCACCTCAGTTCCTGAGCATTCCTGCTGTTGAATAGATAATAACACATATTCAGTCCCACATTTAGTACGTGCATGTACCTTGCCATGCACAGTGTGCTGCTGATCTTACTTGTCAACTGAATTCGCTCATATAATACAAGTGACAACAGTGATAGCAATAACAGTGGGAAATAGGGCTGACAGATCTGTTGAGGAGCAAAGCCTCGTGAGGTGAAGGTCCCCTCCAACAGCTGACCCCTTTGCTCTGCATCGGTGAGAGATGGGTAGAAACATCAGAGGTGAGTGGGGAGACGGTGGGGATAGCTTGGGAAGGCTTCCAGGGTGAGTGAGCGGTATCTGTGGCTCACCAGGGCCTGGGTGCAATGCAGCCCCATGCAAACCCACTTCTCAGTTCATTAGCCTTTAAGAGGCTTCCCCCCCTGGTCCGTGCTACCTCTTGTGCTGAGCTGTGGCATCAAAGCCACAGTGTCAAGGCAAAATGTCCATACAGATCAGAGATTGTTAAACAAAGGGTTACAGTGTTTCTGTTGCTAAAATGCATTTTTTTATTTGAAATTAAAATACACAGCATTGTTCATGGAAAGATTTCTGCTGTTTCTCTCCCCTGTCAGCCCCTTGGTATTTAGAGGCTTCCTTTGTTTTAGGAAAATCCCAGATGCTGATACATAATTACAATATTAATTGGCATAATAGTTGGATGGTAGCAGTCTGTATCACTGACAATATTGTCTTCGTGGCTTGAGTTCTGAGCTCAGAGTCCTGTAGAGCAGATCAAAGGGCCAAAATGAGCCCAGCAGTGCAGTGGCTCCTAGTTGGAGTGCTTTAAAACCTTGTCTTGCTCTGAGTGACAACTGATAAAAATGTTTTCTAATGCCCCAGGAGCCTGACATTGTCAGAGGTCTAAAGGACAATGCTGTGTTAGTGCTATAGACTCGAGCATGGCCTGCAATTGCTTCTGTAACAAGCAAGCTGCAAGGCTGCCTCTGACGCCTCTTTGTCTTCCCTGCTCTGGTGAATCTTTCATGTGCTTTTCTCCATGATTTTCCTCCCTCCTCACTGCTTTACTAATTAAAATTCTAATCACTCTGACAGCCAGAGCTAGGGGAAAAAAAAAAAAAAAAAAATCATTCTTCCATGCTGGAGAAGGTAATTTCAAGGTGTTTTAGCTGCCAAAGAAACTAATGGAAATTAGACAAAGAAACTGGTTGTCAGAAGGGGATGAGTTAGCTGCTCTGCCCCCTTCTACTATAATAAAATATTAAAATTCTAAAGGAAAAAATAAAATAGGTTTCATCCTATACATTATTGTATAATGTATATATATTGTATAATATTGTACACATATTTACATATTTAGAGATAATATAACCTGATTTACCTTTCTGAGTAAGCAAATGTTTTGTGTTCATTTGTTAGCATCAAAATAATTTACTTACCTTGTAGTGAATGCAATGTCAAACATTTAACTTGGTTTGATGTGATTGCCCATGATACGCATTACTTGCTTTTGTGAGCCGTGGTTACAAATATTCATTTATAATGTACAGGAGCCTGCAGATACATATTTAAAATGATAAACAGTTCTCAATGCAGTGTTGTGGGTTTCATGCTGCAGATATTATAATTTAGAATATATAAACTGTAAAATATGGTGTTCAAATTTCACCAGCTACTTTTTCAGGCATTTTTCTGCCTTGGTAGAGGTAATTTTTAGACTTACACATTTCTTCAAAATGTATGCTTTTGTAATGCAGTTGTGTTAAGGTAGAAAAACATGGTGGTCTCTATCATGCAAATATATGAGCTGAACAGACACACCTATACTTGCTCAGGAAGAACATTCTGTGTGTCTCTGCCTTCAGATCCGTATCAGGTATATCTCACAACCAGGGTAAAGTGTTCGAGAGTTTGCAGCAATTAATTTCAAATAAACACTGCATCAACTTTTACCTATTACTCAAACTAAATACAAAACTTACTGAGATATCAACAAATACATGATTCACTTCTGTTACTACTGTTTTGTTCCAGCCTCTCATAGTGAGGAGTTAAAGGGCTTTACAGAGAGTCAAATCTTATAGTATTTAGAGCCAGAGTTTTCTAACACATTTGAATCTTTTTCTTCAACCTCAAGATACAAAGGGATAAAAAAGAAGATCATACTTTGAGTGCTGGGATTGTATTATATTCTGCTATTTGTGACAGGACTGTTTTTGGATGATGTGGAAATGCTTCTGCAGCTCCTTTTTTGCAATCAGAAGAGCTGCAGAGTTTTGCTTTGCTGCTTTGCAGCTGTAATTTCTTGCAGAGGTGAGTGTTTCAGAAAATGCACATCCTTTTCCTTGTCATGCTCCCAATCTTTTTATAAACATACCATGACAGAATTGTAACACTTGCTTCAGCTATTTTGACAAGTCTTCCAACAACTTCACTAGAGGCCATCATTTGTCTTTTACTGACTGATGAAGAAGATCCTCTTCTCAAAGCTGTTTCATTTAGCTTGTCGCTCTCACAATGTTTTCTTAACTTATGTGTGATTTCAGTGCAAAAATCATTCTTACCTTGAAAATTCCAGACTACTGGACCTTTCCTTCCAGGAACAGATAATAAGTGGCTGAGGTAATGCATAGCTGCTATAATCACTTTATTAAAAAGCTTATGATTCTCTTGACCAAATACAGTTAGTTCCACTTCAACAGATGAAATTTTATCACTACTACAAGGTTGAAAGTGTTCTTAATCAAGAAGTAGCAGTCATTGAATATGTACAATGTGTACAGTGTACAATGGTACTGAACAAACAATTGTTCTTCATTCTGCACAACCAACCTCCTTTATTTCTGAAGTTCTTTTATTTTCATGGAAAAAAAAAAGAATTAAAAAAGCATGTGGAATCTCTCATTCTCCCCTGTGGTGAAGAGAAGCCAAAACAGAGGAAAAGCAAACCTCAGACAGGCTTTTTCACATTAATTTACAAACCAGTTTTCTCTTTTTCTTCACCCTACTTGATTTTCCCTAGTACGACAATTCAAAAATGGGCATAACATATGTATATAGAAGAGGAACTGGGAAGCTAAAATACTTAGTTGTGCAAATCCCCTTGTTTTCAGATGAAACTACTTATATTGACACGGGACTTCGTAATTCGCTATGAGAAGCAGGTGATCCTGCCCTTATATGCATATTTTACAGAATAAATGTGTGCAATCATCTTTAAAAATATCACCTTAATACACTCTGTTAAATGTTAGGCAGGAAAGGATTTAGATTTAGGACTCAATATTCTAGGTTAACCAGAAATCTGTGCATGGGAGGCAGTGATGTGTCTTTAACTCAAAATTATTGAGAGTTAAAAAAAAGGAGTTGATCTAAAAATTAACAACAGTTCAAGAAAGTGCTTATTTTGACTGATCTGATTCATTCATAATGAGTAAAAAGTGTAATTTACATTATAGTAAAAAAGCAAGCATAATGACCATTGAGCTGTGGTCAACTGACTCACCTCTGATATTACAACTCCATCTTCTAACAATAAATTTCTTTATGTCTGCCTTTGAAATCAAATCATAAATTCTATTAAAGAGCTTTTTTTTTTTTTTTAATGCAAGAATAAGTTTTTAAGAGAATAACTATTTACCAACATTATCTTCTTGACACTCTCAGCAACATGATATGGGTAGTATGGATGACTGATGTCAAATACAAAATTTTATTACAATAGATAAGGTTCTCAGATGGTGTAAATCTGACACTGATGGAGTGTCCATGTGTATAACAAATGAGGATTATATTTGTCTTATGGATAACAAGAATATAACATGTTAAACCTCTAAAGGCTAGCTATATGTTAATATTAATTTAACAAAAGTGATGAAAGCTGCTTTGTCTTGGAAAAAGAGGGTTTAGATGCTCTGAATTTTTAACCCAGAAAGGTGACAAAATAACTCAGAAAAGTTGTAGAGAAAATGTTTAGGATGAAATTTGGAGATAACTAACAGCAGAGAAATCTTTCAAAACTCTTGGTCAGCCTGGCATTTCCAGTGAGATTTAGGAATACAGGAGACCTGTAGGGACCTAGGGAGCCTAGGCACCTCTGGAGGTCAACTTTCCCAGACTGATGCTCAGATCTGGGCTGTGGCCCAGTATAGGTCAAGTCAGATATGGCCTTGTCTAGTGGAGCCTTGGAAGCCTCAAGAATGGCCTCTTCACTCCCTCTCTGCGTTGAAGCTCAATCTGCGTTTACAACTACCTTTCCTTCTACGTGTGCCTGAACTGTGGTGTTATAGGGTATTCTGGGTAGGGCTCCCTCAGTCCCTTTGGTTGAAGACCTTCTACCTTTATATAAAATAAATAGTAGCTGAGCTGGAAAGAGGAAATGAATCTCAGCAGTGGTGACTAGGTCCTCAGTCTAATGAGTATTTAATTATTTATACACAAGGAGAGAACTACTACAACATGACCTGAAATCCTTCTCACCTTTGAATACTTTCGGGACAGAGGGATCTAGATGCCTTCAGACAGAGGTGGGATTGAACTCATCCAGGACAAATGCTCTAATCACTGAACTATTAAGTAAAACAGAGTTACTACTGCTCCCTCCTGTTCTTGGAAACTGTCGTTTCATAGTTCTTGCTTTTCTTATGAGCTGGCCAGAAATTAAATGTTTCCCTGTGGATAAAATGAAACATGAGCATGAAGCAGTCTGGGAGGAGTGAGAGCAGTGGAGCAGCTTTCACTTTTGCAAGATAGAAAACAAAGAAAATATAGTACATGGGCTTTATTTTAATGTATCAAGTGCATATTCCTTTTTTTTTTTTTTTTTTTTTCTTTCCCTCTTTTACTGCCCGACTGAAAAATCAATTTGCACAGCCATAATCAGGGCTACTTCTATATCCATATCCTCATCAGAAGAGACAGTTGCATAATGAATATTTAAAATCTGCCTCTTCCATGTCATGTGTAGGTTCATCTCAGTATCTGAAGGGATGTAGAGAGAAATCTGTACGTTTGTGTCAAGTGGCGGTTGTGAGGAAGGATTTTGGCAGCGTTTCACACGGCAGTTTCTGAATTCTCCTTCCCTTCATTTCCTCTCTCAGCAGCCAACAAAATGGGTTGACACAAGGCGAATGCCTGCCAAAGAACTTTAACGGGAGGCAGTTTTTAATTAACAGGGGCCAAAGAAGGTGATAACCCCAAGGGTAGGAAGGAGAAATTAACATGGAAAAGCAGTTCCACGCTTCTGTGGGTCCCAAAAGGCCATTCATATTAGTGGTGTCTGTTCTGATTGAACCTTTTCCATGTCTTTTTATTGATTCCCTTGTCAGAGTCTAACAAAAACACTGCTGGCCGTCAGTTGTTTGCTCGTGGTGGCAGCTTATGGCTCAAAACATCTTCCTTGTAAAACATTCAGCATAGCAAGGTCTGTCACTGTGGTTAGCATTTCCCAGAAATGATTAATTTTGTTAGACCTAGAATAAAACTCAACAAAATTAAAGCAAGAGCCTGCTGAAATGAAAGAAGTTGAGTCCACAGTTTCTCTCCAAGTAACCATTTCTTCCTATTAACTGTTTGCCTGGCTTAGAGTAAAATGTTTTAATTATTAACCTTTCTAAAAGTGAGATTTCAGAGAAGATAATCATGTTGGCTCTTTCAGAAAGGATTTAGCCATTTAGCATTTCTGGCACTTGTGGAAAGTATTTTTAAAAAATAATATCCTGTGGATAAATATTTCAAGTTTTTATTCCTGGGATGAAAATGAATAATAAATAAAGCTTGTAAGAGCTTGAGGGAAAACCTGCCTAGCAAGCAAATATAAATAAGTAAAAAAAGAAATGTAATAAATTAATAAAAAGCTGACACCTTTATGTGTTTCAGTGCCTGATCCAAATTCAACTAATGCCAAAAGATGGAGGACCATTCTTTATAACAGCTCAGGAAAATTCATACTTATTTTTAAGTATGTCTGCTGCACAGTTGAATCTAAATAATAAAAAACATAATTCAATAATATTTGAATGGCTTTATAGAGAAGTGCTTAACATTTGCCTTCTTGCTTCTTAGAACCATGCAAAAAGATTATCGTTATTTCAAAGGGAAGTACTGTTTCTATTTTCCTCTTCAGAGTTGGGGCCTAAATGATGAATGTTCATTTGGTTAACTGATTAATTCAAAAGGAGTGTGGTTATCCCATTCCACTTGAAAGACTGTCGACCTCAGTCCTTCAGATGCGTTAGCTACTTGAGTGTACAGACGCTGTCCTTGGAAAAGTATGCACAACTCTTATTGACGTCAGTGGCAATGACACATTTTTCAGAGTACAAAGTTGGCTTCTATACTGCATCCTACTTTTCTTTCAGCCATCAACACAAAATATAACTCAATACATACTCCTGAGGACTGGAGATTGATTGTTGTTTATTCGCACTAGTTGTTTCCAATGTTTGCACAGTGCACTTCACTAGGAGTGCACAATAATGCCCACCAAAAATCCAGTCTGAGCTCGAACACTCTCAGAGACAGTGAAAAGATTTGAGACAAGTGTGAGTGGGGAAAATATCAGTGAGCTTGCTGGGGAAAAACCCAGTGCTCACAGCATATAGGTACATAGATATATTGAGACATGCACATATATGTTACATGTTTGAATGTTTTATGTAATTATACAGAAAATATAATTTTTTTTTTTCACAATTTATGAGAAATGTAATTAAGACATTGAGGGGCTGATCCTTGAGTATTTTATTTTTCATGCCCCTTTTTAAAACATCATGCCACTCACAAATAATTTAATCCTTAAATTCCCTTGGCAGGGTGCAGACATGTACTGGATACTGAGGAAGATCTGTAATCTGCTTGCTTTGACTGCTTGCTACTCATGGTTTCTGTTTGGTTGCTCACATTATGTTAGCTGACAATGTTCTCTCTGGTTGCTTGAAAAAAAAGTGAAAAGAACACGGTTCATAGATAGTGATAAACCATGGTTAATTCAATTTTCAGATCGCTTTCAGGTGTATAATCATTAGTAGTGTGATGCATTCTATTTTCAGGAGTCAGAGAGAATGGAAACTTTATACATTCATGCATTTTCTATTTACAAGGTTTGTATATGCAAACGTTTTCACAGGAAAAGTTCTTATGTTGTGTTAAACCACCATTTTGTATTGAAATATATTCAAAAGCAGCTGTGGATTTTGAGAATTGTAATTTTTTGCATTAGTGAAAACAGAAGCTGAACAATCCTTAGACATCTTCAGCCCATTCCTGGGACCAGTATAAGATAGGCAGCTATTGTTAACTTTTCATAATTTTCAATTCAGCCTCAGTATTATTATAAAAGAACTCTCTGCAAATCATCCTACTTAAACAGTGTGATGACTTTCATCAAATTGATTATTAATGTCAACACTATTATTATTATTATTATTTGTATTATAGTTTAGAAAGCATATCTAGGAAATGGACTAAGATCTGTTGCTTTTCTCACACAGTTGATTAAGTGTGTTTTTAAACACAGTATAATCAGCTTGCTCTTTTGAAGGAATTTTCACCTTCTCAGAAGACGTCATCCAAGGTAAATGTTGTCACTGACACTTGGCTTGCCATGATTAAAACAGATAGGTTACATAGTCATGTAACAAGGGCCATTTGTTTGTTTTTTATCTTTAGAAGAAATGGCAATTGACACTAAACCATAGAAGATTTGGTAACAAATAATCCTAGTGCAACTAGAGAGACTGCAGATATCATCATCCATTGTACATTGGAACCCATAAGACTTCATAGCTACTGTTTGTTATCTGGCAATGCATATTCTTGGAGATAACCCCTCTCAGCCCAGAGAATAGAGAGCTGTTGATAGGTTGTAGGAAACATCATTAAGATTTTTTTTTTTTTAAAGTCTAAAAGTCTTTTCTAATTTTCAAGTAAATACCCTACATAGTTTCTAGCTGAAAAAACATAATGCATCTGGCCTGTCTCTGTTGTGTGTTATTATTTTTGTGTGTCACCATTTAAGCCAAGACAATGAACACTGAGAAAACACAATCCTCCTCTTCCCCCCTCCTGAAAACAAATCTCAGAGAAGATACTGACAAATTATATTTTAATTGTTTTGACCTCTAAAATGATTAAATAATTGTGAAACCTCTCCTCTTTAACAAGTGCTTGAAGTACTTTATATTATTTCCTCAAAATGTAGCAGTTTCCAGCTAGTAGCAATGTGATTGATTTTTCCATATCAGATATGTTGTTATGGTCTATTGTTTCCATAGCAAACCTATAGCATCTGTCTGCAAACTCAGGCTGCAGTCCTGCACTACCCAGTGATACTTTATGTGACCACATCCTTCCATTACAAGTATGAGTGGATTAATATTGATTTTTTCCTCTTGTCCAAGACTTAAGGTCCATCTTCACAGCAATAAATTACACAGCTATAACATGAGGATATGTTTGGTCCTCCTTGGTCTTCATAGCCAGGATTATTACTTTGTCTCAAAACCAATTTCTGATGTTTTTAACCCATTACAAGGCTGAAGGTTGTGCTCAGGTTTAAACACTTTCTTGGGTTACATTACCAATAAAAATTTGGAGTTTCCAGAAAACCTGATGTCCCTGGTTCCAGTAACAGCTCTTGACTTTAATCACAAGCTGGTGAGAGTGATCTACCATAGTTTGCACACAGCCAAGCTTGGAAATAAAACAGCAATGAACAGCATGAGATCAGGATTGCCAAGCAGTGAGAATTGACTACTTGCTCAGAAAGGAAGTGAAGTAAGAGCAGGAACAGAGAGGGTAACAAAACAATACTGAGTAGCAGAAACAACACTGCTGGAAGTGTAAGGATATACTAAATTAATAAGATACACCTTTTATGAGCAGTGATCAGATGAATGCCATACAATGATGCTGCTGTCAAAGCCCTGTACTCTGGTGCAAGTTCTCACAGTTTCTTCTTACAGCCTTATTTGACTGATAAAAGGACACTTAAAATCCATAAAAGAACTAAAATTTGTAACAGGGAACAAATCTGAAGGAAATTAGTTATTAAGTATAGACATCTTTATTGTTACTGCTTGATTTACCTGAAATGCCAGACTCCTCCCTGTGTTCCACATGCTCAGTATTGTGCTGCTGTGGTGCTGGCTGGTCACTCTGGTGCGTCTAGATAATGTTTCATAAGTATGGGGTTTATTTTGAAGTGGTTTTGCAGCAGACAAGAAATTTTTGGAGTGCTGGTTACAGATATAGGCCTTTTAGTCTGACAGATGCATGTATTGTAAAGCTTGAAATAGATTACTGAATTAGAATATGGGGCTAAATCTAGCTGTGGAAGGGGGTATGGCAGCACCTGCAGAAGTGAGCTGTGAGTGTATGAAAAGGTGACCAGGGAGATGAGTGAAAGGGGCAGTTGCAAAGAGTCTGGCCCCTCTACAATGTGAGCACCCCGGACCAGCGACTCTCTGGTCCACAGAAGGCTGCTCTCCACCAAGTCCTGCCATGGACAAGATATAATTGCAGGGCTGCAGTGAAAACAAGGTACAAACACGAGGTTCCTGAGGGAAAAGGAGTTGCAGAGCCAGTGACTCCCTATGGCCCCTGGGCTACCACGGGTCTGGCACCAGCGGGTGTGCAGTACTGGTAGAGCCAGCATATCTTCATTTCTGGGTAGATAACCATGTGCCTGGGGCGGCTATTTCTTCCCTTTCCTGTCTAGACAGCAGTTTCAGCAGTTTGGTGTAATCCAGGTAGCATTTAAACAAGTCTACATGTTCTATAACTTTTCTAAGCCAGCAGAAAAAAAATAAAGTTCAATCATTTCCAAACTAAAATATAATTTTCTCTTTTTTTATTGAGTTCTTCTTCTTTTTTTTTTTTTTTTTTTTTTTTTAAAGCACATGAAAACTTCTATATTAACCACCAATTGCATGTGGTCAGCAGTACAAAAATAAAGTTAGATCACAGCTTTTCTCAGGCTTCAAGTTGTGCTGACAGTTCGGCCCTTTTGCACCTCTTTATGCCAGAATTCTTCTGATAGCATTTGATATGTTCAGTATAACAATTATTAACTACAAAGGGACTTGGCCAAATATTTCTTCATGGACTGAATTTCTTCTGGTTACAACAGTGACAGAAATAGAAGAACAAAGATCATTTTGTCAGCTATATTCTTTACAGAGCTGTAACTGTAACCTGGAAGGTTGTCTCATCAAGGAGCATTGGCTAGAATTGATAAATCTCATCTAGAAATGTCTCTAGTAAAATACAAACAACAGAGTTAACAATCTTTATTCAAAATATAGACTGGAAAGCTGTATTCAAAATATTTTCAAATGTATGTTCAATATATTCAAAACCTAGCTGTTGTAAGAATATCTGTCTGCAAGCATGAGATGAGGACAGATGTAGGTACAGTTTTTTTCCAAAAGTACAAGGATTAATATTCCTAGGAAAAAAAAAGCAAAACTGTATGTTAACTACTGCTAAAGTACTTTAATAATATTTTTAAAAATAAAAATATCAAGCCCGTGGCAATTTAAAACAATGCAAAAATGTTGTCTAAGCATACTTGCAGCTTTTCCAAAGACTGTCCTGAAACTTTATCTTTTCTTGAAGATTTTCTAAGCAGTTACGTAGCTTAGACAGATTTCTTTGCACTAACTGGAGAGAAAAATGCTTTTGGACTCAGAGTTTAAGCTAGTAAGATGTATTCATGGGGTAGGAACTTCCCACCTCAGCCATCTCTGAATTCACTTGTAGATGGCAAAAAGAAGGAAATAAAGGGAAATTACCACCAATGTGAAAGGAACATGCATTTCTTATTCTGTTTTGCTGAGTGTGCAAATAGAAATGTTTTGTAAACAAAATCACTGTGTATAAAGCTGCCCTAGTTTGAATTCTGCTAATGTAGTAAAGGTTTAAATTACAATTTCAAGCAAGCAATTTTCACAACAGTTTATTTGATATGTTTAGATTCTCATTTTATTCACAAACAATTTACAAATGAGTTTTTTCCTTATTTGCTGCTTGGAATTTTTTGACAGTGTTTTATGTGAAGGAAATTAATTCACTGATTTTCATTCAGATTTCTGAGTGGGAGTAACTATTTACATATTCATATTTCTCCTGTGATGTGCATGATGCACAGGTAGCTACCCTTACATCCTAATGTGGTCTTCTAAGCTATGTTGTGAGGTAAGTGCTTTCACTTTTCTCAGAAAAAGTCTAGAGATATTCTTTCCTTTGTTTTTCTTCTTTTTTTTTTTTTAAAAAAAAAAAAAGAAATCACAGTGCATGAGTGTTTTACTCTAATGACAAAGTCTTAGCAGCTGTTATTCATGCCACTGTAATTCAAGTGGGACATATACAAATATTTTCATTTTCTTATTTCCAATGGAAAATAAGACTTTGGATATATTAGTGTACTCAAGATTTAAAACTACCTTGTTGAGTGACAGGAGAGAAACATTTGGCAAGAAACTAAGATTGGGTTACTGAGTTTGTAAAAAATGTAGCTTGTGTAAGGACAAATTCGGGGGAAGAGTCCTTTTTGGATAGGTCTATTGAAGTACTTAGGCTAATTGAAGAGATTTGTGCTACCAAAAATATTTTCTAAATCACAGAGGTTTATAGCACGATTTTAATACTTTGACTGCTTCCTTATGAGACAAAGGCTGGTACTAGTAGTTTCTTAGAAATGAGAAAAATGCCTTCAGTCTTTTTCCTGCAGTGTTTCACTGTATTCACTAGAAATACAGTGGATATTTCCTTGTCTGTAATACCATAGTGTGATTCTGAACTTGATCAGTATGAAAAATTATTCTAAAGGAGAAGTCCTTTTTGAAAAGTGATTAATTTGTGAAATTTTAAAATATTATTAAACAACTGTTAAAACAGTATATATTTCTCCTATTATATTACTTTTTCCCTTAGCATTACTAAATGTGTTGTTTACTACTTTGTTTTATCTTGTTATATAAACTGCTAATATCGATAACAAATTTAAAATGGAAGAATTATACTTTATAGAAACTAATTTCTCTCTGTAATCATAGCTTCAAAATATGTCCAACCACTTTTATTATTATACTTGTTTTTAGAATATTTAAAGCATTAAAATGTCAGATACAGTACGTTTTTATGAGTCTCATAGTATTTGACCAGTGGAAGCCACAAAGCTATGCTGCATGAGGTGCATGTTGGTACTCGAGGGTGATCTGGAGACTCACTGTACAGAAGTAGATGTAATCTGTTGGGTTTTGAGGAGTAATGTTTGTATTCTATTTCCAGACAGATGAAGAAGAGTGAAGACTCATTGCCCCCAACCTCCTTTGTCTCGTCAACCTTGTACATTGGGAAAAGCCAACCCAAAACCCCCTCAGAAGTGATCCAGTGCTTCTGTGGGTTAAGATGCAAAGTCCACGGAGGAGTCCAGGATCTTTGCAGTTTGTGCAGAATGATGTGCTCTGCAGCTTGGACTGGATACTGAGGGCTGATCTCCTCCAGAGCCTGCCATGGTCCTGTGTAAGCTCCAGCCTTATCGTGCTGCCACCTGAAACAAGGGTTGGCCTGGGAATTTTTATTGTCTCAAAGTATTTTCAACATTTGTAAGTACAGGTGTCAACAAGGGTTTTTCATATTCACAGAATCAAAGCCATTTTCCTTCTAGCCATGAAAAAATAGTAAAGGAAAGGAATAAAAGCAGGTATTCACTGTGTGTAGGAGTTCTGAATCATAATGTATCTGATATTCCTTGAATAAAGTAATTGTGTTAGGAAGGTATTTTTGGTGTATGTTTGTATGGAAAATGGAGGCAAATGGGAATATAGTTAGATATATCCTTCATAATATAGCTGCCACTGTGTAATATCACAAGAACATTGATTGCAAATATTAAAGAAAAACTGCTATAAATAAGGTATCCTTGTTCCTATGTGTTACAATACAATCTTTTATTATATGACCAAATACTAGTTATTCTACGATTTCGGTAGGTATGGCATGTTCCAGAGAAATCATTTAGCATAGAGTAGAAAGGATCTGAAAGAACTCAACCGTCTCCAAATTTGTTTCCCGTAACAGCTTGGTTTTGCTCTAAGGCAGAAACTTGAAGAAGACTGGGTAAATCCATTACTTAAGAAAACTTTGAGAGAGTAAAAGAATCTGGAGTGGTATTTCATGGAAGGAAAAAAAAAGCGGTAGCAGCTTTTATACCATGTATAAGTTCCCAAAAGGTAAATATCATTTCTTAAAAGGAAACATAATCTACAAAAGAAGACTTTATAAATAGATGACTAATGTCAATTCAGCAATGTTCCCTAAAGTGACCTTGCAAATCAGAGAAGACAGGTTCAGTATTCCTTTGGGGAAACATTGGATGTACCTACATCAGCTTTTAGTTTTGATCAGGAGTGTGCTTTTGAAGCAGATCTCCAAGCTGTCTCTACTTACTGTGCTTTGGTTCATAACACACAGCAGTCTCAGCATGTTCGGCATGGATTTGTTTTAGATGAAACTAAAATGGAATACACTTGGAAAAGGCACCTTATGCACTCTAACCACATCCCATGAGAAACATTCTCAAAAAGAAAGGAAAAAAAAAATTGTTGAAACAAGCATACAAACAAACCCTGAAATACATTTTGTGTAGGTCTTAGGTTTGTGCTGCCAACTGCAATGCTGCAGAGCTGTTTGGCTGCTCTGTTTGCTCATGTAGTCATAGCAGTAGTTTCTGCAGATTGCTGCTGGGGATGTATACAGCAGTAAAAGTGTATCACTCAAAAGAACAGATCCTGTGGAATATTACGATTTACAGTGATGATGTTCTGATATGAGGGGGAAAAACACAGCAGAAGCAGACACTTTTTTGCAGAATATTAAAGCTATAGGTAGAAGCTAACAGACTGTCGTGGGAGTACTGAGCAACCTTAACAGCACTGCTTGTTTACATTGGTAATAATGTTTCTACTATTCAAAAAACCTGTATAATTTTGAGTTGGCATATTAATGGCTTCCAAATCTGTGTACATGTGCACAATTTTTTTACATGCTTTGAGTTTCTCTCTGTGAAAGAATGAGTTACTATTTTCTTTAATGTAAGATGAATTAAAATAAATTGTTTGATTAAATTGTAAGATATTTTCTGTAGTTGTTAAAATTAAAATTAAGCTGTATACATCTATGTGATACAGAAAGGTGTATGTATCTGTGTAGGTAGATAGATGTGCATTTTCCCTACTCTTCCTTAAAGAAGGACTTTCTATAGAAAGCCAAGTATGTTAAAGGGCTTTATTGAAAAAACAGAAGTAAATGTGGATGTATCTATTAGCCTTGCCAGATTCTGGATTATGCCCCACTGGGCGTGAAACAAACCAGCAAGAAACAGAATAACCTCAATTATAAGAAAAAGTCAAGCTTTTGTAGTAAGACTACCAGTATGCTTCAGAATTCATGATGAAACCTTGGATTGTGTTCAATTCTCATGTTGCTCTTAAAGGAGACAGGCTGTTTATTCTGATCCTCTGAGGAAGCTAAGGGCACAGTGGGTAAAACATCACCCATAAATTAGAAAAATGGAGGCTGTAAACTTTAACAAAGGACATCTGTCTTCAATACTGACAATAGAATCCTTGGAATATTTGTGATAGCAAATATAATGCATACAACAGAAGCCTTTGTGCTCAGTCATTTCGTTACCTTGTCTTATTATGTGGCAACAAAGTTTGCACTTGTGAGAAAAAAAACATTCACATTTCTCCGAGTAAATCCTGCTGGCCTCATTGAAGCCAATTCTTATTGACTCCAGCAGGAACAGAGTTTTAAGTAAAGTACCTCCTAATAAATACTGGTTAGGTAATAGGGAAATTAAATTAGCTGATCTAGTAGAAGAAAGGACTGACCCAATTCAGAAATATATTGTACTATACTGATTTTTATTTCTCATAATTAATTTTAAAATGTACTTGAGACCATCACAGACTTTCAAGTTTTCTTTTATCCTGACTCACTGGAGTCAAAATTTACTTACAAACTCTGGGTACTATTTAAGCGAAGTGCATGGCCCATCATTCTATCGTATGAGGTGGCCTGCCCATGTATGTTGTTGAAAGACTTTCAGTTTATTATGCACTTGAAATAGTGCAACTAAGAGCAGTATTGTATGACTACTAATCATCTTTCTGTCCCATGGCAGAATTACCACAAGATTATCCCATAATATCTGCTGGAGTGAGATGTTTAAAAGATTCCCTGACAATAAAGTCAACAAGATTAATTATAATCAGTATATGAAACAGAAGTATTGAGAATTAAACTAGTGTTTTTATGTCCTCTAGGAATGGCTGGTAACTACTACAAAGAACAAATTAACTGCAAAGATCAGGATTTTGTGAATTGGATCATATGCTGTTATATATTGTCTCACGCAAAATGGGGGTGAAAAATTACTAAAGACAGATCCAGTGTGAATGTAAGTGAATGTATGATGGCTTAAATACTGTGAAATTGTATGAGAGCATCCAGACTTATCAGGAACACTAGTCACTATGAGACGGTGGTCATCGTTGTTAGGAATCATTTGGCCTAACAGGGTCCTTTGGATGATGGCTAATTTATGACAATTTCCTGACTAGTCTAGCTCTGCTGAAGTAGGTTGTTATATTCCGCGTATTCTGAACCTTGTAAAACTCACCATGGCTTCTACGGAAGCACTTTAAATGCTGTGGTACATGCAGAGTAAAACAAATCTTAAAATAATTACACAAACAACATCACTACAAACCAGGGCAATATTTTTAATAAGGTATTTACTGAAGTGATGCAGTTGTCGCTGACACTGGAGTGATATCTCTCACTCAAAGAGTACAAAAGATTTGCATTTCAGTTTTACTGCAGCTGATTATTCTTACTTCCAGAGATACATCCCTACTAAACAAACCCCAGAAAGTGAGGCAGCGTTGATTATTTTTTTGAACTTCAGTGGTGTTTTTAAAGAACTGAAACAATTGTGATATCTTTTTGTTTGTTTGTTTGCTTGCTTTTTTCCCCCACTGTAGTCATTAGGGCAAACTTCTTGGCTTACATTAAATAAAACATTTAGTTGTTATCTTTGGCAGATGGATTTTCTTGATGGTGGACCAAATTTGAGGCCCTAGGCTCAGAGTTCAGAGGTCATGTGTGAATTTGTTATGCTTCTTGGTTAATTCAACAAAATAAATGAATCTGATTAAATTCTCATGAAGTGTTTATTTTTTAGTGTTTCTATAGTATACAATAAATTATAATTTATGAGGTGTAATTGAAGAAAAATCTAGAGGAAGTTTTGTATAAGATTAAGAGATTATTAAATCAACTTTATTGTGTTTTCAAAAGTTAAAAAAAAAGTTATACAGCTACAATAAATTGAGAGTGCTATCAACCTATAAATTTTAATAATTTAATAAAGATTCTGCCATAAAGTGGAGCATGTGGCCAAATCCCAGAGCTGTTTGTTCACAGAGTATTAGAATAGTAATGTAACGTTTTCTGTTTACCTGGATAGTGGAAGATTTATCTGTTCTTACGCACAACACGTGGTGATTGGTCATTAATTTTAATGAACTGCAACTAAGAACTCACACAAGTCAAGATAGCTGACATCCCCCTCCTCTTTCCCCATCTGTTGCAGGCTGTTAGATACTGCTGTTGAATATAAGGAGAGAATACCACTTATTACTTCTCTCAGAGCATGTTGACCTTTTAGGCTCTTGGCAAAGTGACTGCAATGTCAATATACATCTCAATGGGAGACTGAAGGTAGTTTTTCATCTCTCAATGCTTGCCCAGAAAGAGACAAATAGGAAAAATGTGATTTTATTCCACATGAAGGTGGAGGAGACTGAATAGAATGGGAAAGCAGCTGCTGAAATTGTTTTGGATATGTTCCTTAATTTTTAAATCTTTTTTATTTGTTTTTGCACATGGCCTTGGGCCTTGATAAACTGTATCTTGCCAGTGGAATGGAATGTAGTGGAAGATTTAAGAGGTCTTCTCCAACAGTATCTGTTCTGCCTTGGATGGTGGAAGCAGTGGGTGAGAGAGAGCCAGTGCAGGACTTTTTCTGGATCTCTGTAAGAAAGGCCCAGCAGCAAATGGCTTAATAAGGTAACTGCTTTAATAAGAAGAGGAATATAGATACCCAACAAATCTTAGGTCCCTTCGGTTGCTGGGAATCCTGCATTTGTGCAGCGTATGTTGAAGCCTGGGTAGATTTTCACTCAGCATGTTGTGCGGAGCAGATCCTGTTCATGGAAAGAAGAGCTCCCTTTCAGTTATATGATTTCTTCACAAGAGTCTCTATTCTTAAAAGTTGTTCTCATGAGAACTTCTTTCTGCATGTTTAGGTAAAAGCAAGGCCACACAGCTGACACAATCAGCAGAACCAGTGGGAGATGACTACAGGTTTCTCTCTTGCAATGTGGTGTCTGAGTTCATGCTGCAGCCAAGGAATTTGTGCAGCACACCATAGACCTGAAGGCCCCACAGTATGTGTAGCACAGTACAGCACAGTGCAGTACCATCTTGCCCCTACTTATGTTGGCTGTTATGTGCATCACTAGTTCCTAAATGTGCAACACTCTCCCCATCAGGAACAATAAAGCAGCTGTCCAGCAACAAAGTAACAAGTGAAGAGTTGTATGTAGTGTGATATCTACATTTGTTGATAATACAGGACCTACAAGCCATAATTTATTTTTACTATTCATTTATGTTCTGTATTTAAATACTTTTTTAATTTTATTTTATTTTCTGGAAATCTAAGTAAATAAATTTAAAATAAAAAGAACTTCCTCATAATTTCCTCTAATTCTTCCATGCTAAAAATACCCAACAGATGAGTTGGATGAGATTTAATCCGATTTGCAATGACTTAATTGAGGGAAGGGTTGCACAATAGCTGACAATCTATATATGTTATTTGGATCTTATGCAGACATAATTTCAGAACCTCTTGAAAGGATATGCATGTCTTCATTTCTTGCAAAGGCAGAATCCATTTTCTTTCAGATTATGCTTATCTTTTGTAAAACAAGTCCTCACTTACTAGTGGAATTGACAAAGACCATGTAACAAGTGATTGTTTCTACCTTTGAAGTAATTTTATTTGGTGACTATATAAATATATATATATGTGAACACACTTCAGCTACATTTTGACTTAATGAAGAGCTTAATAAAAATCAGCATTCATAACTCCTGTGTAGTCAGATAAATTAGTTAATGCACAAACTGAGCTCTTATGTATTATGCAAAAGATTAGTTTTAACATTTGCATAATATGCTACAAATGACCTACTGTTTCAAGCAGTAGAAGCTTGGTTAAAAGTGGGTTGAAAGCTGAAGTGACGTCAATAAAGTAATTACTCCTAGCTTGGCACATCTCATTCACTGTCAAAAGTTCAAGACCCCCTACAGTGCTGAGAGAACAGCTGAAAGACATTGAAGGTGAGTTAAAGTAAAAATAATGCAACAAGAGTCAGCAGGAAGAGAAGAGAACAATCAGTGTGATTTGGATAGTGAGGACCCTTAGCTCTTCAGCATCTGATCCAAAATCCCATTAAACTGAAAAGCTTTCTTAAAGAGTAATAGTCTGGACCACAAACTGTAGATCGGAGATATGAGATTGTACTAATATAGAACTGACTACTCTGTCAGCTAAACCTTAGATCAGTGCAATTTCTAAGGAGGAGCATGGAAGTAGTCTTTCCTTACAAAACTGGAGATAATTATGTGGTAGCTTCTCTACTTGAGAAACTGCAAGTGCCTGGATTTACATCATGAATTCAATCATATCTGATGGTGGCACAGAGAGTGGGTTGGGAATGCATGGTCTCCAGTCAGCCCTTGGTCTAGTTCATTACATGGTCAGAAATCTTACTGTTTCCTCAGGTTTCATGTATGAAATACTCCCATGAAAGCAGTCTCACAAAATTTTAGCTTGCTACATCAACTTACAAGAACAATAGGTTCATGGTACTAACACTATTCAATATGGATTCTCTGAGTCAGCATTACTCATAAAATACTATTCTCTAGCTGTCTGGTGTTAGACACCCTGTACTGAGGCATTTCAGTCTCTCCACAGTCCTGGGGGCCAACCAACCTCTTTAATTGGTGCTATTAAAGAATCTTCTTAACTTCCTCTCAAACAAAGGATTAAATGAACATGTTAGAATTGTTAACTCCAAATTGACTGAATCATGTGAACAAAACAATTAAAAGACATATATACTACCACTGATTGTACAATGGTCTTCTCTCTGTCATATGTTAGAAGAAGCCCAAAGGCATCTTGTGCTGTATGCTGGGCAGACATAGAGGTACCCATATTAATTTAATGTAATTTTAATCTAATTTTGAAGGGGATGCTTAATTAAATTTAAGAAGACTCTAATACTAGTATTTCTTCCTACTCTGGCTTTTGCTATTATTCTGATTCCTTACACAGTTCTTCTCAAATATTTGACTTCTGAATAAAAACCTTGTGAATAAAAATCATGAAACAAATGGCAGTGTGAGAGCCCCTTCCTTTCCATAACACACACAGTCATAGCAGATAGAGTAAGTGGACCAGCTGGTTTCAGTGCTGAGCTATCTGTGTCACACTCCAGCTGCTCTATCCAGAGGAAGTCCACCTGCTTGAACGTTTGGTTAAAACCTCTTTGGGGATAAAGAAGCAAGAAAATAAAAATCATATATTTCATTTAACCAGTATATAATTTCAACGCTTTGGTGATCACGTGGGGAGTGTAGGAAAGTAAGCAGTGCATCTAATTATGGTAACTGTTTTCAGTGACTTGATAAGAGTCATAGGCATATTGGGTTGAAATTAGGTCATTTTTATCAATCAGATGAAGTCTCATTGTTTCACTAGGAAGCAGTGTTTGCAGCTATCTTTATGACAGCCAGTGTTCTGTTTTAATTGGTAATATCATTTCTACTTCACCTAAAATAGCTGAAGGGTTCTCCTGGGATCTATTCTTGGATACTATTTTGTTTAATCTTATTATTAATGGTAATATTTTTTTTTCTTGCTTGGATTATCATCTGTATGCCAATAATTCTATTATTTAAACAAATAATTATTACACATTACAACTCTATTTAGTGCATGACAATAACAAATCATAGTTACAGCTTATTAAAAGTAAATTAGTTCTAAAACACTAATAAAATTAATTGCAAGATGTTTGATTGGAAACTAGAGCTGGTTAAAACAGGAGCTCTTTATCATGGTCTTTGATAGTGCATTACTTACTGGAATAAAGCTACCAGCCTTAAATATCTCTGTGCTTGTTAGCAAACAAAGAGTAATTGAAACTTGGTTGCTAAGAGACATTATTTCTCATTGTTGACAATCATGATTTTCTTTGATTGCTGCTTCTATTGTTGTTCATTACATGAGCTAAATGTTTTCATATAGTACTGTGAAAACATGTTTTGGATTCCAATTGTTCTATGTGATACCACTTGCTCTGCTTAAAAAGCTTTCAGTCAGGATGGCGTGCTCTTGGAAGAGTGGTGGTGTGGGATTTTCCGTTGTAGATGTACATTTTTGGAATGCCACAGAGACATGAATAGAAGCTGCAATTGCAGTCCAAGGTTAGCAATGCTAGTGTTCTCTCATATACTGCAGGTGGAAAATTTATAGTAATTATTTTTTTGATGTGAAAACAACTTAGCAGCACCAGATATATTTCTCAGATATTAGCACTAGCTTTTGAGGAAACAATTTTAGTCATCTGAAAAGGGGCTTTATTTTAAAAGTGCAGTACTCTATACTCTTAGTAAGATAAACTCCCCCAAAGTGCTTGTATTTTACCCCAAAACATTAATCAAAGTCCATAAAAAATGTAGCCACCTTCTGGAATGTTATTTTTTATCAACTAGGAAAAGTCAAAGCTCTTTAATTGCTGATGCAAGTAGCCACCTATCATTTTTTCCCAAGAAATCCTGTTTGATCAGAACATGCAGCTGGCAGATTCTGTTCCCAATTATTTGGTGATTAATGAAAAATTAACAGCAAAAAACTCCACCCACACTACTTGACTGTTTTGACCCATTAAATAGGCAACTTTTGATTTTGGTCAAAACTGTGGTCTGTGTAAATTGCTTAAAAAATTTAAAAAGATGTGATATAAAAGACAATTTATATGTTTACATTTTTTTTCTGTTTATTTTATTAAGTTTAAAATCATAAATTTTCATTTAAATTAAATAAAATGTATTGTATGCACATTCTGATTCTGACAGAAAATATTAAGAAAAGGTGGAAGGGCATGGAATAAAGACTTGTACTATGAACTAGAAGGATTAGTAAGAATTTTTGACTTAGAATAGATGCATGATTTTCCCTGCAGAAAATGATGCTATATCCCTTTTCTCTGGCCTGCTGGGGAGCCCTTCAGCTGTTAATTTCTTCAGGGTGGCTGGATGTTTCTTACATCTCTAAGAGCAAAGAGTCCACAAATGCAGGAAGTACACGCTGCAGCAATTTACATGACAGGATTGGTTTACACAGCAATTTACAGCATAAATTTTCAGACTGGGAATGCATGCTTTGGAGAGATGCCAGTAGCTGTTCAAGGGGGAGGGAGGTATGACCAATTTTGTTTTGACTATAAGTTTTTTCAGATTGAGACTTACACCCCTGTGTGTCTGTGAAGTGCCTTGATAAACGAAGCTGGAGCCTGTCCGGTGTTACAGAGCACAACTGCTATATACATCAGTCCTTGTGATGTAAACAGAATGTACATCATAAGAGAGTGGCTTCCATCAGAAAGAGAAATGGAATTTGTGTATAGATGTGTGCATGCGTGTGTGTGTGCATGATGGTTTGACATTGAAACCCAGTGTGGCAAAAAATGTGGGGTTTAGTCCTGTAAAGACTGATTTCCCATGTTGAAAAGTTTGAGATTGAACTCTTTCATGCCATTTCCGTGTTTTGAGATACCTTTTCACTTTAATTGAGTGATCTGAATGTTCTTTTTATTCATTTAGAGACGGGTAGCTTCTGCTTCTTGAAACTGCTGGGAGAGGAGGTTTGTATTTAACATGTTAGTAGAAAAAGAATATTGTGGAAGGGCAGCTGATCTTTTAATTTTTCTCTGAAAGGGAAGTAACATTTGCAACATATTACAATCAGGATATCCTTTGTGTGTTTTCATGTGTAGTAAATACATGCTGATGTTGATACAATCTGTTTTCCTAATGAGTGTTTTGCTTTTGTATATCATTTGTCTTAGTATTCTTTTCTTTCTTTGTATTAAGTTCCTATTAATTGGCTTACTGTTTAGGTGCTGTGACTAATTCTTGGTTTCTAGTTTCTAATTTGATTACTTAATTCATGGTTTCCAGAGTTCCAGTTTGAGAGAATGATGGCAGTTTTGTAAATGCAATGCAGCTACCACTGTTTTTTAGTACTCTAGGAAGGGACTGAATGTCAGTCAAGTTCCTAGTGAAACATTTTAAGAGAGTGCAGATAAAATCATAGAAGACTATAGCTGGGAAGCATAGAAATCAGATTTTATCCAGCAGTCAAAGCAAAATTTTAATGGGTTCAGATACCTTTATGTGATCTGAATGAGTTTATTATATATTTAAAGAGAGTTTCTCTAATGGAGTCAACCAGACTAGATCTCTCTTGAGAATCTGTCAAGTTTTCAGCCCAATTCTGTATGTACCTTATGACTTTACACCATGCAGGAACCAACTATAAATTCTGAAATGTGTTATCTGGGTGGAATTACAGTGCATAGCTACCCAATATTTTGAGACTTTATTCAAGAAGAAAAAGTATATACATAAAATATAGTCACTTAGTAACAATGAGAAAGGACTGTTTGCGTACAGAAAGCAGATTAGGCTGGGGTTGGTGACTTTATGACAGCTATTCCAATGTGTTTTATTTAAAAGGAAACATGCCAGAGGTTTAGTCATTTGGAAAATACTCCTATGTAAAGCCTATGTTGTGTGATGAACACAATAGGGAACAGCAGTGGCAGCAAAGAAAGATTTAAATTTCTTGAAGTGTTCACTGTTTCCATAATAGTCCCATGCGTTAGATCATCTTCATAAACATTGTTGGAGTCTTGCAGTAGGACATTTGCTCTGGATGAGATGTTTGTCACTGTGGTGCATGTGGAATGACTTCCAACCAGGGATTGAGTTGTGTGTAGGGCAATGAAGGAAGCCAGTTAGGACAAAAAGGGAGAAGGTCTTGAGATGGTCTCAATAAAACCATCATCTGAACAGATAAGCTCTGCCTAGGTAGTATCACCAAACCAAATAAAAGAACACAAACATTGGTATGCTGCATCCATAACTGTAAGAATGATTATAAAACAAGATGCTGAATATATGGGATATAGTAGGAGAGGTCAATATAGAGAGAAGAGGGCAGACCATTTTTTATCAAGCTGTGTCACATATTTTGTGGAAGCTGGTATTTACACCAAGATCTGATCTACCTAACATTTCGTCTCTGTATGTCTGTGTGTTCTCAATGCACAGTAATTGTAGGTGGATGAATGGGTGCAACTGTCAATGTGCGTAACTTTTTTATTTGTGTTCATAGCCACAATTTTCCATCGATGAGACCGGTATTGATACTTGTATTCTTAGTTTACTTCAGAAATGATCTCACTAATATTAGTGAGCATATTGGTGTAATACAAAAGGAAGGGATCTGGTGTCATATCAGTTGAGAAGTGTGCATGACAATTCACATGCTCACGAAGAAGAGGCCAAGGACATTCAAAGCTTCTACTGATACCTGAAATAAATAAGAGAGGGTTTTCAGTCTTTAACTTGATGTAAAAAGAAGGTTTTTAACATCTAGACACTCCTCTATTTGTGATGTTATGCATGATAACATCCATAGGTGCCAGATTACATTTACTGCACATTCAGTCCTGTAATTTCATTATACTCTTCTGGGCAGTGATGGTAGGACATGTAGAACTCTCACACTCTTGTGGCTATGTGCAATGGCCTCTTAGTTCTGGTTTGAGAAGAGAGCTAATCCTCCAGCAAGCCTCATTAAAAAGGAAAAATCCCAGACCTCTTAAGAAAAATCCCAACAGTCAGGGTCTTAAGTTTGTGACTGGTGCTGGGCATGGCTTAGAGTAGCTTGAAAATCTCTCAATATTTATATGCATTTTATTCTGTGTATGCACAAAACACACATCATTCTGTGTCTAGAGAATGAGACGTCTGAGTGCTATGAAACATGAGACAATGTTCTGCTACAGATGTTTGCATCTCTGTGTTCTGAGTGCGAAGTAAATTTGCCATGTTACCAGCCCAGACTGGTAATGTTTTATTCCCGCATTATAAAAATGTAAGCACCTATGAAGAGCAAAAGGTAAAAAATCTATAGTGTTGCCAATTCTCATGACGTACTTGTGAGTTTCATGCTATGTTTTTGTTCTTATAATGACAAAAGTGAGAAAATTGACTTCAATTCAGGAAAACTTTTCAAACCTTATTATTGTAGAAAGATGCTTGAAAAAAGATGCAGCAATAGGTATGAAGTTTATGTTCAGATCTATTTCAAGCTATATACAATGTAACATCATCTAACTATGATTAATATAGGATTAACAATTAGTTCAAAGGATAAAATGCTTCTGTGGATTTATTTCTTCTGATGGATGTTTGTAGTGCATAAAATATGAACCTGAGGCAATTAAAAGCAAGTCATTGAATAATCCTACTGGTTCCTTTTACACATTTTTATTTTAATTTGTGTCCGTTTCTACCACCTTTCTGTACCTGGTGCAGTTCCATACTCAGTGTTTGTTTCAGATCACTTGGTTGGGCTCCAGTCAGTCCTGAAAATCCTTCTGCGTATGTTTAAAGTTAAGGCATATGCACATGTATTTAGTTACCAAGTGTGGTGATACTACTTGGCATAGGTAAAGAGTACAGGAGCTGTATATTACCTATCAGATATGTGACAAAATATCTTATATATCTGACATAAATTAGTCATTCAAATTGTGGAAGTCAGAACCTCCCAATCCCTCAAAGACAAATTTTGAGGGAGTCAGAAATTGTGGGATGTACAATATGCTATTTGTAATGTTTTCTGTTTCCATAGTTTCTACTTTCACATACATTTTGTTTGGGTATTGCTTATATTTTGGTTTTCAGGTTTTTTTTTGATGTGGCTGTAAGTTTTCATTTACACCACATGATTTTCCAGGGGAATATAATTGATCTATTCCCCTTTGCAATGTTCTTTATTTTATATTCATTTCAGCTGCCTGTCTTTCTTCCCCCACCCCAATGAGTTCTTTATTCCAGAACTATTTTCTCAGAAGTTTCATGATTTATTGTTTCCATTTTAAGGAAATGCATGAGACAATAATTGGTGTGGGCATTACTACTTTCAGTTTACAAAGTTACTATCTAACTAGAATAACATTCATTTTGCTGATAAAGGTGAGATAAATCCAAAATTCAAAGTAAAGAAATCATTACATTTTTGTTTGAGAAAAGTTTTTTAAATGCCCCACACTGTAGTTTGTCAATAGAGACTCTGAATTTTTAGTAGCCAGGGCTTTTACCCATAGCAAGTATGTGCCTCAGGGTAAGAGGTCAAGGACAAAGACCTCCCTCAGCTGTCAATATTCAGGCAACCGATCTTCTCATTTTATTTAATCTCACCAGCCACTTTCCTTCCCTTCCTCTCCCTTCCCTCCTGCCTTTTTCCCTTTCCCCCTAGTCTATGTAGGGAAACTAAATGTCCCTCCTGCCAGCAGAGCTTAGTGTAAGTGTAATATTACATGAATCAAAGGCCCTTTAGGCCATGATATAGACTGGTAATTTATTACCGAAGAACAGAGGCTTTTTTGAAATTTCCTTTAGTTCAGGCAGATCACTATGAATTAACTAGGCAAGAGGGCAGCAGGTGTTCTCATTAAATTTATAGTCACTGGCAGCAGACAGGGAAGTATTTAAAAAAAGAATATGCAGCTGTGCTGACACATGTAATCACAACCATCCACAGACACACAAGATGTGCGGGGGTAGCCACAGACTTTCGGTCACTGTGCTTGAGCAGTGCTGGCAGAAAAGGACCAATGAGCATTGTGGTTACGATTGGGTCCCTAAAACAACAAATTGCTTGCACTAGACCTCCAAATGTTGTGTGAGAAACAAAAGAGCTACTTGCAGGGGTGGGCTGAGTTGAACCTCCCAGCTGAGGTGACCTTGAACTTCAGAGAAGTTCATAGCCTGATTGCAGCTTTGTGGTTTTGGCATCTCTCCACTTACCATTTTGTGTCTGTGAAATAACAGCTTCAACAGATTTCTTCTTGATCTATGTTCTTGGCTTAGTTTCTTCAGCCATCAGAGAGTGTATTGTGTATAAGTGGTATTTGAAAGTAATGAAATGACATTTTCTGCAGAAACAAACCTGTATTTCCCTTAAAAGGAAGGAAATTGCATACAAACCTGCTTCCATCTCAATAATGATATCTTCTTAGTTTACCTTTGTAATTGTTTATTACAAAAAAATAGTATGGAAATGTTTATTTTTTACCCTGAACATTTCTTGGAGAAGCGTTTACAAAGTAAACTCTTGGCATTGATCCAAAGCTCATTTAAGTCAAGACTTCCACTGACTTCAGTGAGGTTTACATCTGGCCTCAAACCTGGTTTTAGCTTTAGAAGTTTGTGCTCTGTTTTCATTAATTTTCATGGAAGTTGCACACACACATGTCTAAAGGCATTATAATGACCAGAGTCTTATGCCTTATTATGTAAGGTCAAAACAATCCTTGAGTGAAAATATAGTGAAGAGCCAGTGCTCTGTATTCAAAATATGTTGTACTTTGTCTGCTGTTATGCAGCATATGGAGTTTATATACTGCACACTGTTACAAAATTATGCTTATATTTTTCCCATTTTTAAAAAAAATATTTTAACTAAAAAACCCTGAAAAAAGTTAGTTTGGTTAATTAGAGAAAATCTAAATTATGCAATTCACCATGTGGAACTACAAAGGAATATGATTTTCTTCATTTATAGATATTTTGAGATTTGAACTAGCATTCTAGCTTTCTTTTTTACTTTCTTTCCTTTTCTTTTTATTTTTAGTTTTGGAAAGCATAAATCAAACAATAAAGTACAGATTCAAGTTTTTAATTCCCTTTAATCTTGAAAAATAAAGATGTTTCATATTGTGTTTTTCAGTATGTCTGACCCTTAAAGCAAATAAAAGGAAATATATTGCCACAATTCCTCAATATTCTTTCTATGTATAAACCTCTTTTCAGGATTACAAATCACCAAAGACAAATGTAGTCATCTATACAAGGTCTGCAGAAGAGTTTGCTTTCTCTTGTTTTGTATTTACAGTTTCCCTGGTTCATAAAATGTTCAGATGCTACAGAGCTATGAACAAAGTACACTGCTTTAAATAGAGCTATTTATCTGCTTTTGAGAAGATTAACATGCAATCCCTCGAGATATTTCTCAGCTAATAAGAATAAAATGAATGCTACTTGAGCACCTGTAATCAAATTACATTTTATTCCCTAAACTCTTGACAGACTCTGAAGTCTTGTAGTTTCCTAGGTGGGCATTTTATAGACACTGGTGGTGGAGTGCTGGGATTTTCTTTATCTCTTCTCTTATATTTTCCCTATTAACCATCTGTTATTACTTGAGAGAAAAGCAGAACCAACCAAGCAAACAAAACCCCCATCAGGATGAAAATCCCATCATTTTGGAAGGATGAAGTGTGCCACCATCCATTTCTATGTAGCTGTCACAGCCCAGTCTGCAGTGCTGGTGGAAGAAGGCCAAAGCATTTTAATGTCTTGATGATGAACCCTGTTAGCGCAGACTTGACTGTTTCCAGACAACTGTCGCAGCAAGACTGAGACATCTATGGAAAAAAAAAAAAAAAAAAAAAAAAAAAAGAGGTGAATTTAAGGAAATTAAAAAAACATGTGTGTATAGTCTCTCACAGTTTAAATGAAAAGCAATGTGTAAAACTAATCCTGTGCAGTGTAACTTGGTTTTCAACAAATTATATTGGGCTCAAATTTAGACTGGCATGTTCAGGCAGAATTCAGTAGTTTTAAGTCAAAATAATTTAAATAGCTATTCTGAGCATGTTATATGTATATTTAGAAATTAAATGGGTCTTCTCTGTCTAGCTCTGATGAATTTTTCTGTTGTGTCCGCAAGATGAAGTTTGTTTTTTTCTCATCATACTAAAATGACCTAGTTGTGATATGTGGATCCATTTCCCAGACTGGGAAACAGAATTTACGTTTTGCACAAAGTTTATGGGTTCTTTAAGTTGGAAGCCTATTTAGGTGACTAATAGGTTTATTCTTGGTCCTCTGAAAATGAATTAATTTAAATTATTGACTATATCTTTAATTAATAGTATTGCCAATAAATTTGCTAGACTACTAGGAAAAAAGCCAACAGAACAGAGCCAGAATACTGTTAGATAAAAGAAAAGTACTAACTGTTGGTTGAAAAGTTAGTGTATATCCAGAGAAGATGTTCATGCCAGATTGTTTTTTCATGGATTTCTTATCAGACGTGATTCCAATTTGATACCAAATCTTTTATTCTCATCTCACTCTGTAATTTGCCAGCACTGGATTCTCTAGCATTTGCGTTGACTTTGTCTTCACAATGTCAATCAGACTCCCATCTCAGGTGAAATTAATCAGAAATATTCAGCCAAAAAGGACCTCTCCAGCTGCTTTTGCATGTTGTGAGGATAGCCTGTCATGGGCAGTTTAGAAAAGAGAGGAAAGGGTTGCATGGTAGGATTGGGTCTTATTATCACCTTTGAGTTTAGTAGAGGTGAAATCCAGAAATTAACTCCCTCTCCCTATAAAGGAAGAAAAGTTACATAGACATGCCTCACATGACCTGAAAATGATAGTGTAAAGCAGGAATTAAGAAAGCCTACACAGTGGCACAAGATACCTGAATCAATCATCTTAATAACAGAAATTTTTAGCAATCAGTACAATATCTACATCTTAGGCATGCTTTATAACTCCATTTTTATATGAGGTCACTAGATCAAAAATCTGATGGAACAGCTGCTAATTTGTCATCTATTATTTTCCTTCTTATAATTAAAATATTTTTAAAAATTTAAGTTGTATTCTGTAAAGTGGAGTCAGAATATATTATCAACAATGAACTTCTTTCCATTACAATGAACTCATTATCTTACTGGCTGTTGAAAATGCATGAGACCACACTCATGATAAAAGCCAAAGAGGTCCTACAGGGAGGTCCTTTTTTCTGGGAAGTTGCAGGAAACCTTCGTTTAGTGTTTTGTTTTATTTTTTTTAAGGGAAAGAAAATATTTCCCTTATTTTTCTTCTTATTATTTTTGGTTACCTTGAATACATTTGCTTGTACTCTGGGTACTACAAGGTATACAAAACAAAGGGAAAAAGCATTCAGAAAACCTTACATGGTCTTCAATAGGATTGAAATAATGATAGTTATTGAAAACACATGCTCAGTCCTAGAATGTCTTTTAGTGATTTCATTAATTAATAGTAGTTTATGAACATCAAAATATTTCATCCTGTTAATAACTCTTAAATGTTTATTTTATGGAAATTAATTGGAGCTTAAATGTATTGTATCCTTGATGAGTCACCTGCAGTATTGAAAACCTAGACCAAGAATCTTTCCAAATTTGTACATGAATAAGCATTATCAAAATCTGGCTTTTTTTTTTTTTTTTTTTCTGCTGTTATCTGAAGTTCCACAGCAGAAAAAAACCCAGTATGTTGCCAACTACCTCAAGTCTTTATAGCGTCCAGAAATTTCCCTTTGCTGATATTGAG
Source organism: Tyto alba (assembly GCF_018691265.1). Lineage (NCBI taxonomy): Eukaryota > Metazoa > Chordata > Aves > Strigiformes > Tytonidae > Tyto > Tyto alba. The sequence continues at coordinate 22,313,791 of NW_024881275.1, read as the reverse complement.
ACTCTTTATAATAGCAACAAAAGCCATTGGACATAAATCTTATCTGATTACTGATAAATGCAAGTATCTGCTCTCAACAACACATTATTAAATGCCTGCTTAAACAGAACATTTACCTTTGCAAAAATTATGTAAAATACATGGCATTTAATCCACCTTTACTGCACAAGATCTCATAATCTTGGCCGGTACATATCCAAAGGAGTATATGGTATACCATCAGTTCAGTTAGTTTGCTAACAGACATCACTGTGATATTGTTTTCAGTGATAATTTCTTCAGATGCTTAATGTACAAGTGACCAGTGTTTTATTTGTCATAAACACAGATTCTTTTCAGAGGACCTTATCCTTTCCATTATATTTATCATACATATGGTCTAATTAAAATCACTTTTAACAGGATCTTTCGGAGTGTTCTGTTTGTTTGTTTGTTTTTTTTTTTTGTTTTTTTTTGTTTTTTTTTTTTTTAACCCTTCAAATGAATATCATGCTTTCATGTCTCATTTTTAGGGTTTTCCTAAGGAAAATAACACAGAGTAGATACATCATTAACAAGGTGCAACGCAACTCAACCGAAAATATGAACCACCAGATGTTCTCACACAGTTCATATCTAGAATGAGCAAACTTGCATGCAACACCTTCATGCTCCTTTGACCAATGACTTCTTAATGCCATGCTGCATGATTGACCTCTAACGAGGTTCTACTTCACTAACCAGAAGTCATGGTGTAACTTTTTCATTTTAACTATTCTTATTTTATACACACCACCTCTGTCTACCCTTTTTTTTTGCTGTCTATAGTACCTAATTTTTCTCCTCACATTGTTCATTCAGAATATCAATTTATTTACCCTATTTGAGTCTTCACAGTAGTTTACTTGGACCTTCTTTTATTTATTTTTTTTTTTTAAAAGCTCCCACAACAAGCATGTTAAAATTAGGGGACAAAATGAAGGTAAAAATCATTGTGGTTTAATGAAAATATTTAAGTCAACTCATTAAAAAATACATTTTTACATCATTTTAAATCCAATTATAAACAAACAAATGAACAGAAAATTGTTACACTTAAAACAATAAACATAATTTAAAGGTGTAAGAGAATCAAGTACATTACATAGTTTCCTATGCTGTTTTTATGTATCAGTTTAAATACAGAAGCGTCCCAAAGCATTTTATTTTCCAGTTGTGCTGGGATCCTTCACTCACCCTTATAGTCTCTGAAAAGCAACATGGAAGTAATTTCATGGCATCAGAAGAATGCAGACAAGAAAACAGAGGCTTAATTTTTCTAGTTGAAACTCAAGGCAGGATTTTAGCCTCCCATGAAGGAACCTAATTTATGTATTCAAGTGAGTAAGCTACATTAGAAACTTAGAGGTAAGAACTGTAGGACTAAGTGGATTGGAATAGTCACATTTACCACATGTAGAAGAGGGATGTCCGTGGAGGAAGACAGCAGTGGTGCCTTACCTTGATGTATATACTAGCACTTTAAAAACATATTATATCATTGTTGGACCAACGTGAGACAACATGATGATACTTACCAACTAAAATTGTTTTGTTTTTTCCCCAAAATTGAAAAAATATGAACATATTTTTAAAAAAGCAAATAAAGCAGTGGCTGACACATTGCTCATGTTATTGAGATTGAATAGCTGAAGCTAAGATGTATCAAATTCTGGTGTTCATACTGGGTTTTTTTAACATATACTTTAAATAGATGCTGTATGTCACTGTCGTGTTGTAACACAAATACATGTGTTAAAATGCATAGTTCTCAGTTTTTTAAGTCAGTGTAGAGTTCCAGGAAGTATCTGTCTGAAATGAATAATCAGTAAATAATGTCTACTGTGACAGAAGTAATGTTGCACTCCTTTGATAGGATTCTTTCTGTGAAGGAAAAAGAAATTAAGATATACTTGTTGTTATGCCTTGTCTCAAGGGACTCTGACAAAGGGAAAAGCAGTTTCTTGGTTTTCACTGGAACTTCAGTTGAAACTACCTAGGAAAGCAAAACAACTATTTCCTTAAAATTAGATGTTTATACTTACCTAATATTGGTCCATGAAGACAAAAATTTGCCTGGCTGTTTATTGCTGTACAGCAACCCTCATATCTCTGAAAGATAAAATCCTTGAAAACATGCCAGATTTTACTTAGTGGGTGTTACAGCCTTGACAAACTTTGAAAATCACCACTAAACAGTACTTTCACAGGGCACAGGTTTTGTGTGAAGGCTGAGACTCCTCCCCTCTCAATGGTGACTGGTGAGCAAGTTATGCCTCCAAGCCCTGTTTAGGTGAATACCATCTGATGGTGTCTGTTAAACACATGTTGAATCTTATCCAACATATGCACATATGTGTGATGAAAGATACCCATTCATATTTTAACCTTGATTTTATAAAAATATGTTGCCAAGTAATCCTATCTGAGAAAGAAGATATTTTCCTTGGGATTTTGGAAGACTATTGAAATGCACATTGATATGTTGAGTAAAACACTCAATGGACATTGCAGGCGGGGCAAATATAACTTCTGCCATGGCAGGAGACTGCCTTGCCTCTAGTGCTGCTTAACTGATGATGTTTCAGGGAGATGTTCTTATACCTCTGTTTTTTATTGTCCTAATCCTTCCCCAAGGCTCTGAATAGTTCTCTGCAAATTGAAAAGTCAGTGTAGCACCACTACTACACTGTACTACCACAACTGTAGCACCAGTTCCTGTCGTGTATTTGTACTGGATAAACCCAAGTGTGGGTTTGCTGAAATACATATGTTTAACCAAGAGTGATGTGCTCAGCACAAGACATTGTTTTCTGAGCGATCAGAAGGAAAGAGTTTAAGTTTAAAAAGGTATCTGCATTGTAGTTCTAGTCATGTGTGTGTGTCTCTCTCCATACCCCTTTCACTCCCTCTCCCCCTGACTCTTTTTTTTTTTTTTTTTGGTCTTGTTAGTCCTTCCATCTCTGCCATTTGCAGTACTTCTGGAGGTAGATGTAAGTCTTACACATCTGCTATATGTGCAAGTGATGTACTAGCCTATTAAAACCCCTGTATGGCTTTAATAGAATCCCAGCAAGTTTAACTCTTACTTTTGAAGGGGATTTTTTCTCTTCAGTTAGTTGGTCTGGTATCATGGCAGGGTGATGTGACTGAATTTCTGCTTTTTTCACAGTCTCCCACATGAATCTTAATTGCTCCCTAGTTGTCTAATGCCTTTGATCATGTTTGGCCCCTGTACAGATTCTGTAGCATTTCAGTTACAGACTTCTACTCCAGAATGGATTTGGCATCTTTTGTGAGAGAGTTTCTGTTCTCAGTGAAATCTCTCTCTCTCTCTGATATGCACACACACATATGTATGATACTCTTCTGTACACTCATTTCATCTTAATAGCATCAGTGCATTGAAGAAGCAGATGCAACTCCTATAGTATCTGCCAGTTCTGACAGAATGATGGAATTGAGACCTTTGTCATAAATGTACTGTATTTTTTATAAAGATAGAAAGTAAACCTTGATGTTTTATTTCCCCTCAAATTATTTCTGGTCCCTGCCTTGAAACCAGCACACACTCGTTTTGATTAATGCTTTTTATCAGATTGAGGAACCTTTATTCTTGTTCAGTTGCCATATTTCTGGGCTGCAAAACTGTTCTTCAATCAGCTATGTACACAAAAGCACAGAAAATAGGACTTGAATACTAGTCTATTCTGTGCCCCATGTCAGGACAAACTATACCAATCTGTTTCTAAAACTCTCCGGTGATGAATATTTGACAATCTCCCCAGGCAATCTGTTCTAGTACTTCACCTTCCTTACCCTTAGGAAATTTTTCCTAATCTAATCTTATGATCCTTTATGCAATTTAAGTCCATTGCCTCTTGTTTTAACTGCCACTGATGTGGAGAACAAGGTATTCTCCTCTCCCTTTCTCTACCTCTTTTTTTATGTATTTGAACACTGTTACCATGTTCCTCTATCAATTTTATCTTTGAGCTATGCAGTGGCAGTTCTTTCAATCTTTCCCCACAGGTCATGTTTTCTACATATCTGATTATTCTCAACTGCTCTCCTCTGGACTTTTAAACATTTTTCCTTTAAGGATTTTTTGTGGATTTGCTTTCTTCAACCCTCTAACATACACACACCCATGTAAGGGGAGGCTTCAGGAGCAGTGTTTGCTTAGCTCAGAGAAGAGAAGGCTGGAGGGAACAAGTTGCTATCTTCAACAACCTAACATAGAAAAGACAGAGCCAAATTCCTCTAGGGTGCACCATGAAATGATATGAGGCAATGGTCACAGTTTACAACAACAGAAAATTTAACTGAATACCAGGAATGTGAGCAGTCAAGCACTGAAACAGGGATTCTGAGATGCTGTGAAACCTCCATCCTTGGAGATTTTCAAAACTCATCTGATCAGGATCTTAAGCAATCTGACCTAGCTTGGAACCTAGTGTTGCTTGGAGTAGTGTGTTCAACTAGATGACTTTGAGTGGTGCTTTCCAGATTAAATTATTCTGTGAATCTGTGTGGCCTAAAACTAATCGTATTACACTGTATATCAGTAATGCCGTAGAGATAGAAGGTGAGTGACTAATTCTGTACTTATAAATTATAGTCCTGCTGTGTATCCCCAAATTATGCTTGGATTTTTTTGCAATTTTATCGATTGAAGTTCACCTTATGATTTCACTGTAGCCTTCAGACCAGCCAGTAAGACTGCTGCCCAGGAGGCTTTTCATTCCCTATTCAGCTGATTCTTCCTACTTAACCATTCTAAAGCTTCCTTGTTTTTTTTTTTTTTGCATCTGTCTTTTTCTTTTATTCAATTTGTGAGGATCCCTTCAAATTTCAGTCCTGCCCTTAAGAATGTCTGCAGCCCCTAACAGCTTGCTTAGTACATGGTAAATTTGATATGCATGTTTTCTCATCTATATCATTAACAAAATGCTAATATTACAGGACCAGAGTATATAGCTTTATCTTTGGCAAATTAATTCTTTAAGACAGAGAAGAACTGCTGTCTGAATACAGCTTTCTAATAATTTTTGCATCTACCTTAAACAATTTTTTGTCTACATGTTTTGTTAGCTTGCTTATAAGCATGTTAGATGAGACAGAGTCAAAGGCCTTACTTAATTAAAAAGATGACATTTTCTGCTTCTGCTGTATCCATAAGGTATGTTATTCTGTCACAGAAAGAAATTAGATCAGTTTGGCATAATTTGTTCTTGACAAATCCTTGCTGACTCTTGTTCATCTCTTTTTATTTGAATTTTCCTCTCTCTCTTTTTAAATTTTTTTTTTTTATGGTATTTTCTGATGATGTTGGCAAAATATCTGGCTGTTTCAACATTTTCTTTCAGAACTGGAGCTACATGACTGCACTAAAATTTTCTGTAACTTTTTTCCTTCCTAAATTACTCAAATGTGCTTTTGCTAGTTTAGTGGTGTCTTTTCTATCTTCTGTGACTTCTTGAAGATCCCAGATGATACAGCTTCCCTGAGAACCCATAATAGTAAACCACATCATGATTACATGTTTAGAAGTCATTAATTTTTCAGAAAATCTGTGATCCTTTCTTTCATAATTGCCATAATTTCTATTCCTTGTTTGAAATCCTACAGTTCATTCATCTGAACATGTTGATTGTTTGGCTTCCATGTTCTACCTTAATCAGTATCAGAGAGTGTCAAAAGGTCTGTGCCCCCCAAAGCCAGGACTTGCTTGCTTCTTGAGATGTATATCAACATTTTCTAAATCTTTCCTTCTAATCACACCACTCTTCTAAAAATGTCTGTTAGGTCAGTTAAATCACAGCTTTCATGTTGAATTAATATTTATGTCTCTTCTTGATTGTTTCCCAGTCTTATTTCTTGTGCATCATCAGTGTACAAAAATCACAAACATGTAAGAGTGAGTCGGTTCACTGAACGTATTTATTTTCTATGACGCTGCTATGAATAACTTTATTCTTGGTTTAAGGGGCTTTACCCAGATTGTTGAATTTTCTTGTCCCCAGTTGGTGGTGGCTGAAAAGTCTCTTCTGTAAAGCTAGTGAATGCCATGCAAAGATGTGTAAACCCTTTTCATGACACTCTCCACCAATGACTTATGGAGCATCTTCCCAAAGTCAAGAAAACTAAAGCCCTCATGGTGAACCATCTGTGCAGCCCTACTTTCATCTGCAGGATGAATCTGTCCTGTTCTGATCCCTTGACCCTTGATGGGAGGATTAATGAAAATACCATCTGAGCCTCTGACTCCTTCACCCTTGCTCTGAACCTCATTGTTACTTTTAATCTGTTTAGAGGCATTCTTGGCAGCATTGTTAGCATTTAGGTCCTTTGTTACATCACATTCACTTCAATAACATATGCTATTGAATAACCATTTTGGAGGGTCTCTCTAAGAATTTGTCATTAGTCTTTGTGCAAATAGTTATGTGTCATTGGGCACACTGCAAAATCTTTTTTACATACAAACACTATTGTAAGATATTCTTTTTCAGTCTGGATAAGTTCATGCTTTGTTGATGTAAGAGTCCTTCATTAAAGAGTCAAAACCGACTGTTTTCTAGTAGTTGTTGCTTGGGAGTTCCTCACTGTCAATACATAATAGCTGGCTTGCTCACATCATGAAGAGTTAAGATGTGATTGCAATCAGTGTTATGTTAAGTAGGACAGTTGTATATTGGGGAGATCTGTAAAAACTGATAATCAATGTATTTGCTTTTGTAGAGATGAGCATCAGGAGTAAAGTCAAAACAGAGACTTCATAAAGTGTCCCAAGGATAATGCTGTGCTTCCTTTCTAACATTTTTTTTTTTATTATTTTTAAAAAAATTCTTATCTATGTCCTGATTGTAGCAAGCAAATGTGGGAATGGCCATACTATGCCATGGCTGGTATCACATTCTCTTCACAGACACGATCCAAATATATTTGGTTACAGCGTTGAATGCTGCAAATCCTGTTCTTACAGCCTGCTGGTAATCAAAACGTGGCTGTAAGTTTCAGCAAAAGACGTACCTAGCTGCAAATGTCTTTATGCTGTAAGGCATCTGTTGTTGTGTTTTTTTAGCTACTAAATTTTACCAATATATTTCTTTGGTATTAAGTATACAGAATTAGAATGTGTGTGAATTTTTCTCCAGTGGTAATAATTATATCAGGGAGTAGGGATGGAATACCTAAATTAGTTAATTATTAAGGTTGAATTCATTTACGAAGACTCCTGGATCAAGAGGAAGACTTTGTAATTTAACTTTTAGACAGTTTTTCAACATTTTTCAAATGAAACAACTTATTTCAGAAGTGAAAATATTTTTATTTTAAATACGACAACAAAGTTTTTCATTATAAGAATTATTATGGTATTTTTCATTTAAACATAGCTTATAATGTGAAACAAAATGGTTAATTTAATCTTCAGACAGAGGAAGTTTCATTGCTTCTTAATAAAATTACAAATTGCAGACAACGTATGATATTGAAGGATGAAGAAATGAAAGGAAGTCCAAGTTACTCTAACTGAGATATTTCACATTCAGGTGTTAAAGGAAATGAACTAGAGACTGTTTATAAGATGTGAAGTAGAAGAATTTGATATTTTAGTGTGTTCTGTGGGAAGAAGGGTTTTAGTTAGGTTATATGTTCCTACACATTTGTTGGAAGATAAACCTATTATGCTAGGCCAAGAAGACATGAAACTAGGAAGAAATTAAACTGAAAATCATAGAATCATAGAATGGTTTGGGTCAGAAGGGTCCTTAAAGACCATCTAGTTCCAAACCTCCTGCCATGGGCAGGGACACACTACACCAGGTTGCTCCCAGCCCCGTCCAACCTGGCCTTGAACCCTTCCAGGGAGGGGGCAGCCACAGCTTCTTTGGGCAGCCTAGGCCAGCTCACAGTAAAGAATTTCTTCCTTATATCTAAACTAAATCTACCCTCTTTCAGTTTAAAACCATCACTCCTCATCCTATCACTACACTTCCTGAAGACTCCCTCCCTATCTTTCCTGACATGTTTTAAAGCAACAGGCACACCAGCCGCTGTCCCCTCTGCAAATGGTTTCTAAGTATCCCGCAGGAATAAAGTCCAACCAACACTGTTTGAGTGCCTGAAGAAACACTTTATTTGTCCCAGAAACAATGGAAATAGTGCTCCCACCCAGCAATAACGATTAGGTTTTACCCACAACACTGGGGATAGAGGAGAGGAAGAGAAGAGAGGAAAGTTGGAAAAGAGGGTAAGAATTGAAGCCAGAGTAAGAGAATAGGCACCACCTGAATTCCAAGGCGTCCCAACAGTCTTCTCTGTGGCTGGTGGTGGTCCGATCCTAGGTGGCAAAATGACATAGCCTCGTGTCCTCCTTTATACTCTCAATTTCTTGCTGCACCACTTGACTGAGCCAATCAGTGCCCAAGCAGGAGAAAAAGCACTGATTTGTCAGGGCCCTCTGCACTCTGCATCCAAGGCAGAGGAGGCAGTATGAGCAGCGTCAGTGGGAAGTGGAGAAAAATGCATGTCAATCCTCTCCAAGCAACAAAAAGTTTTTGTTCAGGAGACTTGAACTGTTTTTGGGCTGTTTGGGGAAATGGTCCCCAAGGGTCTATTCATCACAGGCCCCTTTAAGTACTGGCAGGCCGCTATAAAGTCTCTCCAAATCCTTCTCTTCTCCAGGCTGAACAACCCCAACTCTCAGCCTGTCCTCATAAGGGAGGTGCTCCAGTCCCGTGATCATTGTCATGGTCTCCTCTGGACCTGCTTGAGCAAGTCCATGTCCTTATGTTGGGGTCCCCATAGCTGAACACATTACACAATAAGGGACTGTAGTAGCTGAATTTTGAATAACTCACATGTTCTCAGAAAAAGTTAATCCTGCTGTTTCTGAAGCATAGTGAAAAGATCTGCAGGACAGGGACCAGGAGTTATGGCCACTCTAACTGGATTGAAAAGACAGGAAAGCCAAGAGATATCTGTCAGAAATAGCATATCTCGTTTTGTCATAGGTGATACTGAATAATTATGAAGCAAAGTCATGACAGAGCGCTGGAGAACAGATGCCAGGAGGTATGATACAAGCCACTAAATTATACCCAAGAACAAGATGGCAGTGCTTGAATTAACCTGTATTACTGGCGTGAAAAATTCAGTCTGTTTGACATCTAGAGTCTCATGCTACTAGAAAAGCAGCATCCCCAAAAGGTCTAAAAGTTATTAAAGACAATTTCATAACCTAAAAATAGGTGTATTCAACACATGGGTATTTAGGTTTCAGCATATCAGATAGAGAGCATATATTTTTAAAAACAGTACTTGTTGCTACATTTCCATTGTGCAAACAAAATGATGACTGAATGGCAGTTGTTTTTTTTAAACAAAATATCTGTGTGTCTAAAGAGGAACAACATGAATGATAACTGGATCCTGTTACAGAAATATCATACTACATACTCACAAACTACATTTCTGGCATTTAAACAAGGAACAGAACTGTTTAATCTACAAAAAAAATGTGAGTAAGTAAAAGTATCAGAGTTGTTCATTAAATATTCAAACATATAAAAAGTAATCAAAATACATAGAAACTAGTAGAGGCAATTATAAAAAACTGATTGGTACAAAAGTTGAAATAAAATAAAACTCTGTTTTAAGACTACAAGGATCAAAATGAAGCCTAAAAATTGCATTTCTTCATTATCACATGGAAATGATGGGATTGTCAGTAGTACAGTAGAGGAAGTGTTCAATAATTGATCTTATATTGCAATCAGGCATTGTACACCTGATGGTAGTAGTGGTGATGATATTTTTTATCATTCTGTAAATAACTCTGGAGGATGTTAAACAATTAAATCATTAGGTCTAAATTATTCAAAGAGTTTTTAAGTATTCAAACCAAAATTGCTGTAAAGAAGCTATCTGGTGACCTCTCTGATCCATTAACATTGGCTATCCAGATTTCTTAAAACACGAGATATTCTACAGAACTGGAAGGAAGCTAATGTCAAACCAATGTTTTCAAAGGTCCTTCTGATACTATGTATAATTATGGGTATATTAAATAAAATAACAGAATATTTGTTAAATTTCTATCAATAATTAGTAAAGAATCCATAAATAATTAAAGGAAAGTAATACAAAAATGAAGACATTTTTCTTCTAGTTTTTTGGAACAGAGTTTTGATCATGGTGTGATATTATTTTTTTTTTTTCCTTTTTCACTGTTTTATTTATGACCAGGAAGATGTTTCCCAGTCAAAACTGTTAAAATATGCAGTTTACACAACTGCTTGACAGAAAAGGATGAATATTATAAATTGATTATTACCCATGTTCCCAGGAAGATGAACATCAGCATACATAAATAGTCAAACATTTAAAAATATAATTGATACAGAATATGAAAAGGACAAGTAGTCTTTCATGGGAAACAGAGCTTGCAAATACCTTTTACAAATAAAAGGATATGTATCGTGTATTTGTGTCCAGCTGCCTGCTGTTCAGGAAACACATAGAAAGATTGTACAAGCTGCAAGGAGGAGACACCAAAATAATCAAAGATGGGAAAATTCTCTTTCACAGAAATCTTGGAATTTTTTAACTGGTTTGCTGTAATGGACTTGATGCACAAAAGCAACAATTCAGAGGTCTTCAGTTTAGTGGGCAAATTTTAAAATCCAGAATAGAATTAAAAAGATAAAGAGGGTTTACTAGTTAGAACTTTGCTAGGTCACATGGCCAAGGTTACGAGCAAGCTAAGCCTAGAGAGTCATGTTTCCTCCTTAACCATTTTCTGTGATTTTTAATGACTACTTCAGTCACAAAATACGGGTGAAGAGTAGCTTGGTAACTGCATGAGTCAGTCATGCCACACACCTTATTCAGACATTGTTTCAAGGCTCCTGATCCTGGTGGTTTTTTTTAAGATAACCTTCCAGATTGGCTTTGACAATATTAAAACTATTTGTGGGGTTTGTGAATTTTAAAGGTGCCACTATTTTGTTATCAACAGACTTAAATAACAAAGGAGCACATTGCAGTCTTCGCTGCCTGTAACAGCTCTTCGCCACTGCTCTTGCTTTTCTTGGCTTTGTATTGAGGTCTGTTGCAATTTCAGATTTTTCCCATTGTCATCTAAAGAATGTTCAGTTGCAAAACACATCCTCCCCTGTGTCCATCTGCTCATGAGAGAGGAATTTGGTATGCTGCCATAATTATTGTTTTCTCCTTTTTTTTTTTCTTCTCTCTCTCCACATACTTAGTTTCTGATTTCATGCACCTGCAGGAGCTGGCTCATTGCTGACCCCATGTTCAGTGTTTCCAAGTACAAAGAGAGAGAGAGAGAGCCTAGACAGTGAAATATTTCAAGTTTCTTTTTTTTCTTCACATATTCACACTCCTTTCAGTAAGTACTTCCTGACAATACATTTCCCCACATTTCTAGACATAAGTCCGTAGTGAGCCTATCTTTATACTTTTATTCTCATGTTGGTAAATTATCTCTTGTAATTGATATGACTGGTATAGTACACTAATTAACCTTCAAATAAAGATGTTTATTCAGGTGCTTTGCAAAGAGGTGAATTTTGTTTGCTGAAGAAAAAAGTGTAAGGTTAAGATACTTCTAGTAAAGAACAAGATAACATCTCTTTATGAAGCATTATTGTCACTTAGAATTGTCTGACTGTAAATTACACTTTTTTCCTATTATTTTTGTGGAGTTCTATGTTGCTTTTCTCCTATGAATGTGAATTCCTTTACTTCAACATGATTTCAGAAGGGTATCTTCCTGAACATCATCTTGCTGTACACTTAGAATCTAGTTTTAAAAGAAGCTTAGCTTTGCAGACATGCTGTTTTATTTCTTTTGGAACACTTTGGAAAGATGTTGTCAGCAGATTTGTAGGAAACAAAGCAGCATGAAAGTGTAAGGGGATAGTTTTAAGCATTGCCAAGAACTAGTACAGGTTTTGGAATCCTAGGAAAAATAATTCAGCAGATTTTGGAATACAACATTTAGAATTAACATTACAAATCCTTTTCCTATTATTAGTGTTATTATTTCTGTTACTCTTACTTTCTTGCCAAAATCATTCAACTTGCAAGAGAAATTTATCCCAGGAGTAACCAAAGGAGTTCTTAAAAATTCAACATTTGGCTTAAACAATGAGAAATTATGTATTTAGAAGAGAGGGCCAGGCAATCTTGTTGCAGAACAACTTGGTTATAAAATTCCTCTTTCTTCAAATTGTTAAACATAATAAGAGCCATACCAATAGAAAATAGAGAAAGCAGATAAATTTATTAATTAACTAAAAGGTAAATATTTGTCAAATTTCTTCTGCTTTGCAACACCGTCAAACTCTGTCCAGACCCAGTCAGTGTGCAGAGCTCATGCATTTGAATGATGGTGCTCTATAACGTGCTATGGGAGAGCAAAATGTACATACATAAATGTGGAAGGAAGAGTCTTCTGTGACTAAATACAGTCAGGGGAAAAAAACTGTATATTTTCTCAGGCTGAAAATGTAGCAAATAAGAAGAAGGCTGGGCAGGAGGGGGGAGCAGAACTTTTCCAGTCAGAGCTGGTGTATTTCAGAAATTTGTAGGGGACTGAGCTAGAACTGGCAATTTGAAGGAGTTAGATCTTTTGTGAAATGAGTTCGGTTTAATATTATTTACCAAGAATTAAAAAATAATTAATGAGGATCACATACACCCACATATGTATTCCAGCAACTGGCTGATCCTTGCTCTGCAGTGTTTGCTAGTTTGCAGTTATGCATTTTATTTTCCATGTGTTGATACAGATTTAGAGATGAGGAGTCAAGAAAAGTCTTTCCTCTGACCCTTTCACTAAAAGTTAATCTCAGCTGGAGATTTCCTGAGCCCCAGGCCCTAGGAAATGAACCTCCTCAGATTGGGCAGAAGGGGGAAGGGAGAGGTTCATCACTGTGAGGCTGCTATGTGTGGTGTCTGTGGGGATATAAGGGGAATGACAGAGAAATGTGTAGTGAGTCTGGAGAGGATGGGTCTTTGAGTGGTGTCTCTGGAAAGCTTGCCTTTTGTGTTAATTGACACCCACGGCCAAGCTATTCCTTTACAGGCATGGTCTAGCCCTTAATCACTGCACATTACAAGCCCAAACGGGATCATTTCCAGTGTTACACACTAATAATATTTATTAGAAGGACCAATAAGGCTTTCCTCTGTAGCCAGGCTCTTATTGTATGGTGTCATTACATAAACAAGCCTTGGAAGACTGTTTCCAGTTACAGATGTGTAGCAGAAGGCTTAATCTGAGAGGCCCAGTAGGGTGTGATTTTAGGCTTTCTTTTTTTTCTGTCTACATAATAGCAGACTAAATATTGAGGATGATTTGGGGACTACAGTGTTTCAACCAAAAACATTCTTTGCAATAAATTATTTCCCTTTTTTCCCTCCTTCACTTCAGAGACTTGGAGGGATTTGGATTTTTTTTCTTTTCTTTCTCATTCTTTTTTTTTTTTTTTTTTTTATTCTGGGCAGTCTGTACCAGCATCAGTTTCCCATATGTTAGAGGCATCTCAGGGTTTATTAGTCAGCCTAGGTCAATTGAGATTTGCTGTATTTGCTTTCATAAAAGCTATGTGTACTATATACTTCTTGAACTGGAAATCACACAATGATCCTTATTTGCCTTCAATCACTAGCAGATGCAGAATGGTCAGATCATTTCCCTTTAAATTGACCTAAGGGATTAAAGGAATTCAAAGGAATTTCCAACTAACTAGTGCCTCTGCTTTCCTTGACTTTACTTCTTGAGCCTTCAGGGTCAGCGTCTCTGGTAACTTAATCTGTCTCTCCCTCCCCCTGATTTGTTCACTTCCTTCCTTTTGTTTGCCTCTGGAGCAGTAACTGAGTAGCCAGGCTCAACTCCCATGTTTGATGGCTTCCAAATTTTTAAACCAAACATTTGTGTAAATCTGGTGGGAGGTGAGTGTTCTGTTGAGAGCACAGGAGTCTGAAATGAACCTTTGTAGCAGTTTTCAACCTTTAATACACAGGTATCTATAGACATAGAATTACATCAAAGGTACATGTGAAAAGCAAGCCTGTTGGCAGTAGTTTAAATTTGCCACACAAGGATCCCAGCCTCCCCTGAAAAAAACAAACAAACAAACAAACAAACAACAACAAAAAAAAAACCAAACCAAACCAAAAAACCCCCAACCAACTGTAGGGATTGCAGAAAGATTGAAAACTGCTCAGTGTAGCAGACAGAGTACTGGGAACAAGTGCAGGTCTCCAAGTGTTCATGAAAGCTGTCCTGAAGAGAAGGAGTCAAGAGGGGCTGACTCACAGCAGAAGATGCAAAATCCAACAGGGGGAAGAGGACTGCAGGGTCACAATCTGCTTCCAATCAAGGATGGCTAATAGCAGTCCTGCATCTTTTGTTAGTTTTTGTTTCAGAAACCGTCAGGAGTCTTTGTGTGGATTGTCTCAACTATCAGGGGACAGGAGCTTACTTAGCAGGTGGCCATCTGAAAAGTGGCTGATGCTTTTAAAAATACCTCTACGTCTTTTGTTCTCTGCCTGCTGCCATGACTTTGATGTTTCTAGTTTTGACATCTGCTCTTCATCCAATTACTCATTTTGACTATGTACTTGTAGAGCATGAAAGGGGCTTTCTTTCAAAGGCTCTATGTGTCATTACTCTCTTTGCTGACTGCCATCTTCTCTATAAATCAGTTTCCATTAAAAAAAAAAAATGTCAAACCCAGCAATCTTGTAACCAGATTGGTGATCAAAAAAATCAAAAAGAGCTTTCTCGGATTTTTTCCTTGAATTTCTTAACATAAAAAGTATTGATAAAGGGTATTGATTGTAAAAAGTAGGTATTTAAAACTCTTGCAATGCATCATTACTATTTGAAAGTTAGAAATTCTTAACTGACTGAATAAAAATCTTCAAAATATGAACAAGATCTTTCAAAGGAAGACAGTAATTTATGCCTTGTATTTGCCAAGAACATGAAAAAAGAATCTCTTTTCATTACTGGAACTGCCACCTTCCTGTTCAATGAATTATGGTCATACCAACAAAGGTAATTTGAATTCTTATTTTACCTACTAATTTCTCATTAAAAAGAGGAAAACATGTAATGTAGAAAGAGTATAAAGTATGATTTTTCTGGAATAATGTTGGATTTTTGGATAACAAGCTGTTGGCACATAGAATTATTGTTTATGTTGTTTCTTCATTGTAAACCAGACAAGCAAAATCTGTAAGGATGAACCAAAGCTTGAGGTACCTCTGAACACATCCAAAGTAGCCATAAATGTTTCCAGCAATTTTGTCATTATTTCTTTGGAACTGAATCCAAAGATCCCAAGGAAACACATAAAGATGTCTAATTTAAGAATTTAATGGGATCTGAAGGCAGATACAGAGAGAAAAACTAAACAATGAAATTTAGGAAAAAAAAAATTGTAATTCTTTTTTTGAAGTTCAATCCTGTCTTTGCTTGTTCAATCTTAAGAAAGGAGGGAGCAAACAGTAATGAAGCTGCTGTATCCACACAACAGACTTTTAATCCTGTGGCTCCTCCTTTTGTTCACTGCTCTAGTAAGTGGTATGTCCTGTCATTTGTTGCTTTCCAGTGACAAAGAAGAAAATGATTATATAAGGTAAATAAAACCTTCACTGTGGGAAAGACGGAAGGAAAGTAATTTTATTTCATTTTCATACAGCCATTTTACCATAGACCAAGCAGCAAGGTAAAGTGGTTTCAGAGGAAATGCAGATATCTAAATTAGCCTCAGAGTATGTGATTGTTTCTAGCAGTTTGTGGAAATCTAGACTATCCAAGATGTACATACTCTTGAATTCTGAGTCCAAAATATGGTCTGTTGTTCTTTTATATAAAATTTCTCCCATGTTATACTGGTGAATGAGGCACACCAATTAGTTGAATCAGGAGAGGGATTAGTTAATTTCTCCCATTCATGCTAGTTTGGGAAGGAAGTACTGTCAGTTTACTGGAAGTAACTTCTATGGATAAGCCCAGAGACAGCAGCAGTGTGAAGGGGCCTTTGGCCCAATGATTTTACTAAGGAAAAATGTGGGGGAATTCACTTGGTCCTTGGATATCCAAGGCAGGATGGTAGACAGTTACAGCCAAAGCAGGGAGCTGCACAGACACAGATCGTGCCATGCGAATGCATCAGGTTGCAATCTAAACAAGTATAGCATGAGACATGCAGAGAGAACCATCATCTAAGTTGCTAAAATATGTATTTTGTAGTGTGTTATACTCTTTTATTTTAAATGATACAACATATGGTGGTACTTTCTTCCAATTCTTTGGGGAAGCTACACTTAGGTTTCAGAGCAAGGATGTTTTTTCTGATATTCAATCTACATTTATTTTGGCTTTCTTCCATCTTCTGACTCACAGTTATACTTTCTTGTCCCAAGAACCATGTGTGGCTTACTACTGCAGACTATCATGTAGTGTTCTGTAGAGTTGAGCTTGTTTCTTTCTGTGAATGATGAAGAGGAAGAGGGGCTTGTAAGATCACTCATAGTCAGTCCTTGACCTGGGCAATTCTGATGTCTCCTTGTTGCCTGCATCATGCAGATAATTGTAGTAGTAAATTAACTGGTATTTATTTAGCTGATCTTGTTGCATATAAGTCTGTGGAAATACTGAAATTGATTTCAGAGAAGAAAGCTCAGGACCTGTGTTTTTGATCATGCTGCTCAGTCCTTTATTTATGGAAGTTCCCTGAACTTTCTCCCATGCGATAGCAACTTCCAGTTTTACCAGAGTTGCCAAGAAATGAAAATTGATGTGTGAGCTCAGTCACACCACTGCTATACAAAGGACTGTCACCTCTTGTGCATGAGAAATGATGGCTTTTTCATACAGTTTCATAAAGTGCATTGGTCTTTTTTTGCCACCACTTTTCTGTTACAAGTTCTTTGCTAATTTTGAGTTTTCTATTAGTCTTATTGAACTTTTTTAACTTCACTGTTTTGTAAGTGCTTCCCTCCAGCTGAATATCTGTTTCAATTTATTTTCCATCAACCATGTTAACTTGCCCTTTTCACATTGAATCTCATTTTGTTACTTCCTGCCTATATTTCTGACCCCTCTAGGACACTTTGTTTTATGATTAAGCAAACCTATTCATGAGCTCCATGAAAGAAGAGATCGTGCATTTGTAGGTTTATTTTTATTGAATCATAGTGAAAATTGCACCTTGAGGGAGGGCTTTATTACATTTAACTACTGAGTCAGGATTTATTAAAATAAACAGCATAGGAGTCAAGACCTTCCAGATGGGATCTCACTCTAAATTGAGCTTCAAAATATATATGGACTTGTGGGTTATCTACATATATTTCCTGTGATTAATGAGGCTTAGATCAGCCTAGATTAGTAACTCATTATTGCGGGTTCAGATACTCCAAAATGATTTATATATCATGGATTTGGACAGGTTGAGTGTGGCAACCGAGGAGGAGTTTCCCTTTCCAAGACAGCTTGTGGGTGGGACTAATAATTAAAAACATCATATAAGAAAGAATTGACCTGTACTCTGTGCTCTGCATGATTAAGGTGAATCCATCATTTTCTGGGACTCTACCTTTTTAAAGAAGGCTTAGTTTTAGTCCTACTCTACTGCATAGGGAAATTCTAGCTGAAGGCCAATTAGAGGTTATGCAGTATTGGTGGGAGTTGAGGGAGAACTGGATTTCTGCACTGAAAGTGTCTTTTATCAGATCATAACTCTCAGCTTATTTAAGAATGTAATAAGAATCAAAGCCATATTTTTCTGTGGGTGTGTTGAAGAGTCCAAAACCTCCAGTTAAAAATTGGATGGTTTGATTTTGTTAAAATGTTTATAGGAAAAGAAAGCGTTTTGCCATAAAAGTGGAAGGGTTGAACTGAGACAGGTTTTCATCTATTGCATCAGTGTAATGCTAAATGAATTCTACTGATCCTAGTGGGATGACGTGGGATTTTTTTCTGGATTCGGACTGGCCTCACTGAGATCAGAGTCTAACCTACTATTTTTTAATGGACTTTAGGGAAAGTATTGAGGCTATTTGAAGGATTTCTGCAACACATGGGACTGTGAACTTGTAGTTTTAACTTTACATACTCATATGACAATGTTTTAGAGACAACAGCAGGGAAAAAAGTCCTTGACAGAAGTGACTAACAGGCAAAATACCTTCATTTTAATTCCTTTTTTTTTTTTTTTTTTTTTTTTTTTTTAACACTATATCAATGGTAAAGTTTAAATAAGCATACTGCACAGCTATGGAAGAAATAAAACTCACAACTATATTATATCAAAAACTGAAGCTCAGGCAAGCTAAAATCAAAGCCTATGTCAAGTACATCAAGATCACCATCAGGCTTTGTCTGCCTGCTCAAAGAGCTTACTCTTGATAAAGGGGAAAAAGGCGGGAGGGAGCAAGATTTTACACTCATAACTCACGTTCCGTATCGCTTAACAGCTGCTCTGGGCTTTGTCTCATCCTTTAAATCTATTCTTTACTGAGGACTGAAAGAAAGGAATGAGAAATCCACGGGAGGAGTGTGCAGTGCCTGTGCAGAGAATCTCGCCATGCTGACAGCTTGCTGTAATGCCATTTAAACGTAACCACCACCAGCTAAGGAAACAGGAACATGGCTGTGTGCTGTGCGTGCCTTCCCCTTACCCCCTGCACACTTGTGCTTATTACAGCTCTTTCTTTAAACTGCTGGCTAGACAGCTGGCAGTGCCTCAGAGGACCGCCGAGTAAGGGAGCATATAAATTACTGTTGCGTTTTATGGCCAAGATAAACTCAAACTGCAGGCTTATAGCCTGAACTGACACACACAAAAAAAAGAGAACCTAGCAGGCCTCTGAAAAAGCAAAGGGAAAAAGTAGGAAACAAAGCATATTTTAGTGAACCTATCAATCATGTGGTGGGAGTGGGGGAAGCAAACACATAAAATGTAGATCTTTTCTAGGTCTAAAGAGAAGAGTAAAGTTAATATTTCTTTGCTTGCAACCATAGGGCTATAATTTTAAATTAGTATCTTTTTAAGTAGCTTTAGGCTTCCTTGTACTGTGTTATCACTGTGGATTTTCAAAGATGGCAAAGGATGTGTGGAGACAATTTCCCTAGTATGCATTTTATTAAGTGAGGCTTAATACACATGTAATTTCAGGTGGATCAGTGACTGGATAAAGTTCCCAGGTGACCACTGAGCAGGTTGGTCTGCATGGAGTTGTCTGTGCTGGCTCCGTGCCTCCCACGTGGGATAGGCTACAGCCTGTTATTTGAAATGAGTTCAAGATGATACAACAAAGTGTGAAAGAGCTATTAAGGTTAAAATATTATTTCAGATCCATGTTCATTTGTGATTGACTTTACACAGGAAAGAACAGCGGCTCCTGATTTTAGGGTCTTTGTTAATCCTACATGCAGAGTTAAGTATGTTATGCTGGAGAACAGAGGGTTAGTTTGAATGCTGCAGCCTGCAATACCAGGTGCCAAATATTCAGATATTTCTATATAGACACTCCAACCCATTACCTCACCCTACTGCAAGTATTCCCTGAGAGTGCCACATAGTTTGTGCAACAAAGAGAAGCTGAAAATGTGTACAACTTGACTTGTTCCCTTAGAAAGCAGTAATCAAGTGTCAGAAGGCCCACAAAATAAGTACTGAACTGATTTTCAAAAACGTATAGACTGGAGCACAGTGTGTGGTGTGTATTACTGCTCTGCTGCAAGGAAATATAAAGCATGAATCTTTATCTTTCAGCCAGAAACCCTGAAACCTCTGGGAGACCACGGTCTAAATCAAGAATCAAAACACTTCCCCAGTGCAACTGCAAATTGAAAAGAAGCCCTTGTACTGTGCTGGCAAAGATATAGATGGAGGATGACTTTGAAATGCTTAAAATGTTCTCAGATCAACTTGGTGACTTTTCTAGGTGAGCAAAATATTAATGTCAGATGTGTATTTGTTGTGATTTGTGGAGTCCTGAGAGGTGAGAAAGGGAACTCTTAAGAAAAGCAGTTATTTTTTCACTGTATATTAACAGTATGATGGTAGTTTTTTAAAATTTATTACAGTGCGTGAATAAAATGTCATGACTAAGGAAAGTGAGGCAAAGTATTCTACACAATTTATTATAATAAAAATCCTACAAAGGCAAGCCATAACATGGTTTTGTTCTTTCAAAATCAAAAGCATGCTGCCTTCAATCAACACTGTACTGTCTATAGCAAGCAGAGAGATTGAGTTTAACAAAACTCTTCTGATTTCGGTTCAAATTAAAAATGTTACAGCATTAGGACATGGTACCAGGAGAAAAGGCTGAATAAAGGGTCTGACAGGAACCTCATGCAGTTCAGCAATAAGAAGTGTAAAGTCGTGCACCTGGGGAGGAACAATCCCAGGCACCAGTACATGCTGGGGTCTGCCCAGCTGGAAAGTGGCTTTGCAGAAAAGGACCTGGGGGTCCTGCTGGGCACCAAGTTGCACATGGGCCAGCAGCATGCCCTTGCTGCAAAGAAGGTGAATGGTTTCCTTGGCAGCATTAAACAATGTATTGCCAGCAGGGAGAGAGGGGTGATCCTTCCCCTGTACTCATCACTGGTGAGGTCACACCAGGAGTGCTGTGTCCAGTGCTGGGCTCCCCTGTTCAGGAGAGCTATGGACATACTGGAGAGAGTCCAGCGAAGGGACACAAAGATGATGAAGGGACAGGAGCATCTCTTCTATGAAGAAAGGCTGAGAGAGCTGGGTCAGTTCATCTCAGGGGATCTCATCAATGTATGTACATAGCTGCAGGGAGGGTGCAAAGAGGATGGAGCCAGGCTCTTCCCAGTAGTGCTCAGTGGCAGGACCAGAGGAGATGGACACACACTGAACACAGGAGGTTCCCTTTGAACATCAGGAAACACTTCTTTACTGTGAGGGTGACATTTACAACATTTCAGCAACCTTAACTATAAATCTTTAGCAGCTTCTTTTCAGGTTTCATATTTAATAGTGAAAGAAGTCATGAAAGATGCCTAGAAAATGTTGCTGAAAATTGGAAGGAACAAATAGTAGAACAAACCATGCAGTCTTGGGGGTCAGCAACACAGCTTGTTGAAAGTACAGATGTTTCAAACATGCTTATACTCTTTGCCAGATTCTGCTTTGATAAGTAAATATACAAAGAATGACTTTCTTGTGAGGTGAGACACCACAGAAAAGATGTAGCACAGAAGACATGTTCTTACAGACATGGAGAGAAGGTCAGACCAAAGTCTTGTGTCTCAGCATTTTTTGTACATGTCTTATCATGGTCACATTTGCACAATGAACTTTAGTAAAGCAAATACACCAGGCAAGTTGCTTGTACTAGTTTTTGGTAGTAGTTATTATTTTTATGCAGTTCTTATACTAGTTACTCTTTCAGTAACTGCTACAAACCTGTCCCTAGCTGTCTTGGCTTGGCTTGGCTGACCACGCTTTCTCAGCCCTTCTTTCCCAGGCTATCTAGTTAAACAGCACTACAGGGTAACAGCAAAGACCAGCTGATTTGCAACTTGCACCTGCCTGGGCCAGGCCTTCAGGGATACTCCAGCACTTGGAAAAGAACCTCCTTGCTCTGCCCAAACTCACATCATTTAGCTCTGCCCCCAGGGTCCCAAGGTTTACTGTCCTCTGTATTGTCCACAGATTTAGGCCAGGCTTTCATAGACCTCCCTGGGCCTGATACAAATGCTGAAGGGAATAGAAGTGCTGATTCCTACTGGTGAAAGAAGATGAGTTAGTTGCCCACCTTTGGAGATGGGAAAACACCAAGATAGGAGAACTGAGACTTGTAATGGCAAAAAAACCCAATGTGAGTCTTGAAGAGGTCTACTGGGCATTTGAAATGTAAAGTTTAGGCTGATCAAAAGGTTATGCTACCATTCTGTCAGGTAATGACCACCCTTGTGTTTTCACCTGAGAAATGACCCAAGAAATAAATGAATCTATGAGCATTTCCTGCCCTTTGCCTCCCCTTCTCCATTGCCAAGGCTTATGTTACTGGAAGGTGAAGCTGTCATGCCAGAATCATTCTGAGAGCTGGTTCATGTGCAGGGGAAGTGACGTACATAGCTGTGAACAGAAGGCGCTGCTGCTTCTTCTGCCAAAAATTCATCAAGACAGTCAGATGTTTCAGGGTCACATTGCTCCAAAGACACTAGTTTCAGTTCATTCAGTGGGTTGATTATGGCATCTGTGTTGCCATTGATGAAGAATCCTTCCAGAATGAAGTGCTGGCACAGAGAGGACCTTGTAGAGTTTTTGAAACTGACAACATTCAAAGCTTCTCTCAACAGCTCCACCTCTATGGATTCACCAAAATGCAATGTGACTTACCTTCGTACTGTGCTGTGTAACATATTTTATATCAGTCTGCTAAATCAGAATTTCCATGTAACATCAAGTATCTTCAAATAAGTAAATTTGATATTAAACATTACATGTTTCATGTATGAAATATCTAAAAGAACCTGGGTAAGCAGTAGTGGAATCTGACAAGGAGGTTTCTCCTGAACATCAGGAAACAATTTTACACTGTGAAGGTGACTGAGCACTGGTACAGGTCCAGAGAAGTCTCACACTTTGGTCGTATGCAAAAGCTGTCTGGACACAGTCCTGGGTAACTGGATTTAGGTGGCTCAGCTTGAGCATGGAGATTGGACCAGATGAAATCCAGAAGTCCCTGCTAGACTCAACCATTCTGTGATTCTGTGATTCTCAGAGATCACATTTTGCCTTACAGACAGGCATATTGCCTCTCTCCACTTCAGGTATTTCTAGCAATTCCTTCTTAAGACAGGAATTCATACACATTGGTTTGGGTTTTGCTGGCTACATTCAGATCCTTGATCTGTTTTGTGATGCTGAAAAATGCCGAAACTTAGTAATATGCAATGAAAATGTGAAAAAGATTGTGTTCAAAGGATGCTCAAAACAGATGTGACTTGGAGTTCATTGGAGCCTTCCTGAAAGGCTCTGGGTCATCGCTGTTTCGTGTGCTCCTGCCACCAGCTTCAGCAGCACAGGGCCGGCTGGTGTGTGCTGCCCTGTGACCTTGCAGACGGGAGGTTGTGTCCCTGCTCTGGTGTGTCCAGCCTTACACATGCTCAACGTGCTGAACCTCAGTGAACACAGTGGGGGAAAAAATTCAGAGCTCCCAGTCAGGGACCTTTTGTGTCATACTGCTAAGGAGAATAAATATGTATTTTACAGAGAACCTGTCCATTTCCTTCTGAATCAAAAGGTAAAACTTCTGGGACTAACCCTGTATTTTCTGTAAAGGGTGGTTGGAGCCCAAGTGCAGATTACCTGTCAGTTTCATAATTATCATACTTATAGGAACAACTTTTCATCTCTAGGGATTTCTCCCTGAGTTCAGCAGAGAACCTCTACAATGTCTTAAATCTGGCATTGATATACAGTGTTACCAGTATATGTCTGGACATAAAACCTATCTAAATACTGTAATCTGTTCTCAGCCCAGAATAACACAGCACACACACATCCTTTCTGCTGTCTGTCATGAATCATGATGCCTGACAAGTACAGGTAAAAGGCTTCATAACACTGCATGCCAAACAGATAGGGGTTTAGGGTTTTTTATCCATGAGGGAACTATCTAGTTATGCTTCTGTGGCTGTGAGCTCTTCCAGTCATATAGAGGTAACTATGGAAAATGTTTTCCATTTTTAAAAAACACATGGTGTCCATAATCCCCAGGTTATCCTATTAGACTTCATTCATTATGAGTAGTAATTCTTACCTGTAATTCAGTTTAAGTTCTATATGTGAAGAAATGATTAAATAGACTAACATTTAGTGGTTTGGTAGTTCAGAAGTGTTTCGAAACTCGCTCTGCTGAGTTTCTAATACTAGATTTGCTTTGGAGATAGGCTTCGAATGACTAAATTAAGCTTGTGGTCAATAAAAGAAAAAAAAAATACACATTTCTGTTAAATTATTCACTTTTAACAGCAGGAAGTCATATATCCTAATACTGTGCACCACTTCCGCAGCAAGAAAAAAATAGAAAAAATTTCTTCAAAGGAATTTTGAATTTATGTTATGATTTGTTCCTCTAAACACTACACACACTCAATGCAGCTTTTAACATTTACATTATCTCAAATTTTAAACCAGTGCTGTAACTTTTTGAAGACAACAGTGCAGTTTAAACCAGGTGTAGTAACAAGTTGCCTTGTGAGTGAAAGAACCAGATTCTTGCCTTTAAAAAATATGCCCTCCAAACTTCTATTTTATTTCTTTTGAAGACAGACATTTTCTGGAGTGTCTGTCACATGATCAGCTGTTTTCATGGGAGGTTGCCTTTATAAAGATCTGGAGAGTCACTGGGCTATTCTCTTTAGAATACTCATACTTCCTGTGATACTAAGTAAGACATCAAGTGATATCAGAGGTGAGATATGTTTCATCTTTTACCATAAATTTTAATCAGGGCTCCATATGTTATTCCTAGATTTGTTCTGTTTCTCTTCCACAAATCACCTCCATTCCTCAATAACCACATCAGAGTTCTCTGATTTGTTGTTTCCCACTTACACTTTTTAGGTTGGGTCATGACATATGTTACCATGTTTTCCACTTGAATGGCATTCTGCTCATTCACTTGACTTTCTTAATCACATAAGAAAGGCTACACGTAAGGCCTTTTTATTTTATTTATTTATTTATGTATTTATTTTCATGGTGTTTAATTTACTGAGATGAAATCAAGAGTATGACCAAAGAGGTCTTGTTATTGTGAAGCACAGACTAGCTAAAAATCAAAGCATTGCTCTTAGTTTTGAATTCCATTTTTCCTGGATATCTAAACTTCTTTTGCAATTATTTCTAATGAGTTACATATTTCATTTACTGGGTATGTATATGGAACTTGCAACTCATTTTTATTTTATGTACATGGAAATTATTTAGGTCTTTTTGATACTGATACAGTTTCCATAACAACTTTCAATAACATTTGCGTTTATCCTTGATATGAAGGAGAATAAGAGGATATTAATAAGCAGTAAGGCCGTCCTAAACCCAACATCATTAAAATAAATAGCCATTGCTTTCCATTTTCAGATGTATTTCATACAATGGTTATGGATATGTAACTCTGCTGGGCTCACCATGCTAACCTCCAATTTTCCTGGCTGTCAAACCATGTGAGATAGCATAAGCAGTTCTTGTTATATGTGTGAAGGTAAGCAAATTTTGCAGGTGCTGTAGAGTGCTTTTTACCAATAAATGGTAATGATACAGGAAAGAGTTGTCTTAATGAAAAAATGTACATGTACAGTAATGTATGTTATTTTTCAAATAGAAACACAGACGTTCAAAACAAAAAAAGTGTGTGGTCTCTGAAATCCATCCTAGATAAAACTGTGTAAAGCCATAGCCAAAGTATGTCAATCAATTCCTTGCTGGCTTTTCTTTGAAAAGGAAATAAAAAAGTAAGTACACAGAGTGTGGAACAACTTACTGGAAGCATGAAGATAAATCAATTATCCACCATTTATTACAAAATAAAATAGCTCAACAATTCATAGTGCTAAATGCCTAAAGTATGTCTATTACGCATGGATTTCTTCCTGTCTGTATTACATTTTGCTTTTAATAGAGACCTTTAAAAGAGTGGGAATATTTTTACATGGAAAATTTACTGGGGGAAAAATTTCCATTCCATTTTTGGTGATTTCATGCGCCTGAGATTTCACTCTTCCATAAAATTCCTCTGGGATAATGGAAAATTTTCACACTGAATCATACGAATGTTTGAAAAAACACTTCTGTGTGAAATGTCATGCTCTGCAGTTCTGATCAGACACTTAAGAAGAATTGTATCCACATTTTAAATTTGTCTTTTGGAGGAAGATAACAGTGAAAGTTCAAAAAAATATCATTATCTAGACCAGCTAGCTGTTGAAACACTCCTATGTATTTCTAATTTGTTATAGGACAGAAAAAATAAAAATCATTCTTTTTTAAAGAAAGGAAACAGCGTTTTTGATACTCCAAGGAAACCTTAATGTATGACATATTTGTGAAGGGAGTGAGATGATTTCACAGAGCCCTGTCTGCTGATAGATCATCTGCCACAGTGTGAGCTGCTGATAAATTCCTTGGGTTGGAGAAATATGGGGATGTACTGTGATTTCAGCTGAGAAAGAGGAAATGGAGACTAGCTTTCATTTCTAAGGGTTTTACTTTCCGGATATAAGTCTTGAAAGAGCTGATTCCTTACCCCTGTTTCTGAAATGAGAATTTTTGCTTTGGATTATGTGGGGGTAGGGATGCTGCAACTCCCAAGGCAAAATCCTCATTCCACATTGGTCCCTTTTCTTAAGGATGAAAGGGGGCCAGAATACCATGAAAGGATCCTAAACCCCTTCTTTCTGGATTGCAAAGGAGCTCCTTGTGGAGGGCAAGATGTAGTGAAAAGGGCTTGCTCAGAGTCAGGCAGAAAGCAGACAGGGCCATGTTGCCTCTGCTTGTCAGCATAACAGATCATGGTATGTATAGCCCGCTGGAAGACAGACATGCTTCTGGGGCTATTGTAGAGATGCTGAGGATCTCTCTGGTCCCTGTATCAGCAAAAACGTGGATGGAAGTTGTCCTGGCTGCTTCGTCCCTTGCCTGCAAGCTCTGTGCTGCATCTCTACAGGACATGGTCACAGAGCTCAGTTCTGCAATGTGAGGCAACAGCCAGCTTTAAGTGACTACAGGGATTCAACAATTTTGCATGTACATACCTTCCTCTCTGGTTGAAGAGCAGGAGGTGGGATCCAGTCCATGATGAGGTATCAGAGCAAACAACATGCACAAATTGCTAACATGGAAGACTCCAAATGCTGTATGAATCAGTCCTTTAGAGCAAATAGCTTCTCCTGCAATCTCAGTTCCTTATATTGTAGTTCATCCTCTAAATAACTTTTTATCAGTCTGATGAGGGGACACCAAATGTGCATGGAATGAAGTTTCTCTGGCTTTGCTGATTCACACTAATCCCTTTAGTTCCTCAATTTAGCCACTTAATCTGGGATTTAACCAATATATATAAAGTGTCATGGCTCAAAGGTAAAGCAGCATTTTGAAGCAATCACTCTGGATATTAAGGACTCCAATTGATGAAAGAATAAAAAAAGTCTAAGCAATACAGATCAGAGATTTTTCTGAAGATTTTTTCAATAGGTTGGACTATATATGAAAAAGATAGATAGCTTGAACAGAATTTCAGACATATTTTCTTCATAGATTTTAAGGCTTCCCTGAAATTGTAGCCTCAGTTTACCAGAACATCAAGAAATACTAGGTTGGCTGGTGTCAGAATTGATTTTTCGGTGCAGTTCTGAAATCTGTGATAGAACAGAAATGAACAATAGACAATAGCCAACGACATGCAAGGGGACAGTTTTTCAGCTCTTATGCTACACATTTTGCTGCTCCTGGGGGTGAAGAAAGGACAGCAAAACCAGTCAGATAAGTGTAGGGATGTTGTTGCACATGTGAAAAGAAAACGATAGTTGAGCACAAAAGCAAGAAATAGGTTTTGAAGAGAAGGAATTAACTTATTTCTCAAAGAACCCCCACAATTTACGATCAAGATAACAAATGGCAAATAATGGAGCTGTAAAAGGGGCAGGTGGTTGTCAAATCCAGGAAACATATTTGCATTTGCACTGAGATTTCCAGTGAGTGAGTCATTACAGTTTTTCAGAAGCTGCAATGTCAGGCAGAGCTTCATGTGGAAATAAGACTTTGTTAAAAATATACTCGTTAAGCATTTCCTCTTTACATCTGATGCATGCTTCAGTGGATGTCATAATATTTAAATGGTTACTTACTGTTCAGAGTGTGTAAAATGCACAGCTTGGGAATGTACTTAGTCACTTGAGCAGAACTGTGAAGTCAAGGGCGAAAGGCAAGAGTGAGTTTCCAGGCTAAAGACTAAACTGCTGGATGAGAAACAATAAGGATGGTGTTGGATACAGACTCACAGCACCACTCATACATCTTAAGCAGATCTTTGTCAGGCACAAGATCACACGGTCCCCACAGTAATAATAAAGCAGCATGCCTTCTGTTTTTTACACACTTCTCTCTTTGAAGAATTGTATTTAGGAGCCAAGTCTTCTGACAGATTTGACAAATTTTTATTACTGTGTGTCCAGCACAAACAGTTCTTCTCAATATACTTAGAGAGGAGCAAAAAATCTTTTAAAAAACACAGAGGTGCTTTCAGCTCCAGTCAAGTGAGATTAGTTGGTTTAGTGTGGCTGCATGACTGCAGTCATTAATTGAGAGCCAAGGGAGATCTATTCTACAGAGAGCAGAGTATTTTACAGCATATCTCGGATAAAACATCTTCTGGTCAGTATTAACTCCCAAGCCTTGTTAAACAGCATAATTGAAAGAAAAATGTCACATAATTTTACTCCTAAATAATTGATGGCATGTGAGTGCTAGACAAAAGGCCTGATTCTACCTCACCCTCTCTAAGGCTCTTCAGGCTGTGTCTGCAGAAACCTGCCTGCAGTCAGTGGAATTTATGGGGGTGTAAAAATATTGTAGCTGATAAGAGAAACAGGCTGAGCACATGCCTGCACAGGTTTTGTTTACTACAGTATTTCTATTCTTTTGAGTTCCTATAGCCCTGTTTTCTTTTGCTGAATACACAGATGTGTTCAAGAGAGTAGGGGAAAATACTTTCAAATATGTAAATAAAAGTCATAACTGACAACCTTGTAACAAACACTGCTGGCATATCTATTGTATTAAAGCAGCTTAAGACCTCAAGAGATATAGTTACAAGCTAAGAACACTTAAAAGAGAAAAAGAAAAAAAAAATATATATTTCTTGTATGAAAAGACAGATGGACTTTAAAAAGAGAGATTATAATTAGTTCTTTTTTCATATAGGAATTCTGGAAGCAATTCATTTACTGATTTAGGAATCATTTCCTCTAATTCTAGGGACACCTTTCTAAATTTTGGTGTTCACAAAGGACCTTATTCACAGCATGCAATTCATACATAGCTATGAAATTTTGCATAATGTAAGTGACACTTCTTGATCCATTTTCCTCTTCATTCTCTTTCTTGTGAATTGCAGCTGTTACATCTGTAGCAGTTTCCATAGTAACACTCAATTTTGGACTTTACTAAAAGGTGGGAATAAGTAGCTTGAGAGTGATTGACCAGGAAATAGGTTTAAAATGAACAATTATAAAACATTTAGAGGCTACTAGAAAAAGAAACTAAAACACCACTGAAACACCTTAAACCCTTTCCAGCCCCTTACAGTGGGCTTACACTCCCAAACCCACTCCAAACAGCAGTTCTGAACACATAAATCACTAACACTGTGACCTGAGATTTGGCAGCTTGATGAGACAGTGGTTTCTACTGTGAAGATTATGGTAGCGTAGCTTGGTACTAAATTTTATCACAAAAGAATCCTGTCATTTCTACAGTTGTTCCTCTTTCTCTCAGGAGGTAAGCTTGCCCCAGCAGTGTCTGTGATGGGGGTCATGTGCAACAGCATTGAGGTGATCTGGACAGGTGTTGTACTAATCTCAGTGAACTAAGATTTCATGGTGATCACATGGTAGTTGCATGGAAAAAATTTGCTAAATTTAATAGGTGCCTCCCTCCATCCCCCGTCAAAGTCAACTTTAGGGACCAACAACATCTCACCCTCAAACATCACTGTCTTAAAGGGGTGCTTATATGCATTTGGCTGAACCTGGAAAGAAGAATGACAGTGTTATGAACTAGTAGAAAATGAAAGAGCCTGAAAGAAGGTTTCAGAGGGCTCACCAAGACTGCTGCACAAGCCCTCCCCACGGTGTGAATACTCACTAGAAATAACTGTTGCAAATACCTTTAAAAGGAAAGACAACAGAGTAGAGGACAGGGATTTGGTGGCTTAGTAGCTAAAACTCTGAACCTTTCACCTCTGGATCCATGCTGAATGCCTAGATTGAAATTCTCAGAAAAAGTGTTTTCTACTTCAAAATGGAAAGACCTTACCATACATAATTGGAAGTGATTTAGGATAAGGAGCTAGAATAGTAGTTTTATGGGGTCATGACCTTTTAACCTGCACATTTTGTCATGGTGCTTTTTACAGCTGGTGACATTTAGTCCAGGGAATAATTTGTCTTGACATGTTTTTGTTTGCCTTTGGGTTTGGTTTTGTAGTAGTGGCACATAGGCATTTTTTGTGATAAGTGTTTAGATGCCCTAAATTTAATTATTAGAAGGTTGTGTATCTAGCTAATCATTACATAAATGGAATTGTGATTTATTGTAGCAGATAAATTACAATGCAAGTGCATATCTAAAATCAGCATTAGAAAGACATGGTTGAATTTCATGGAAAGAAGTTCTCAAACAGACTAAACAGAGAAGGCAGATTGTGTGCTCTAATGTCTGCCTGGTGGGGATGGACAATGTGGTGGTTCCAGGTCAACCATAAGCCTTAATTTCATGCATACCTGTTAATTTCTTGTAGATACTTGTTAGAAGATTGAAGAAAATAGTATGATTGAACCTAGAAAATAACATTTATTTCCCATTATCATTCTTTGCATTATGCAATTGTTGCTGTGTAAAATTACTTGGTCCTGTCTCAAGTTGTGCAATTCTGTTACAACTGAATTTCTGTGTCTGTAGTGTATGTGAGCAGCAACTATAGTTCAGCTGTTAATAAAGCCTTTTCTTAAGTCTTCACAAAAACAGACATTCTGTTATATGCAAAATGAATGAATATATTTATGCATACATACATATATATACATTTGTAAATAAAAACTAGGGCTTAAGGGTTTGGAAGAGATTTTAGTTTATTCTGATATGACATTGCTAACCTTTTTCAGAAATAATACGATGAGAAAAAGAAAGGCATCTTAAGAAACAATTGAGCAGAAGTTTAGCCCTATGAATCATGATAGCTTAGGGAGAAAGGGAGAAGAAAAAGAAAAAAAAGAAAAAAAAAACGAACTCAGAAAAAAAGTGAAGTACAACAAGGTGACTGGTGAAAAAGAGTTAAGTGCTTCACTTCATGCAGCTTGGCAAATGGAAGAACACAAATCATTGCAAAGGGAAAAACACGCTTGGAAGTCTCTGGAGACTGACTTCACATGGCTAATTTACAACCACATGCCACATCTGTCACTTTTACAAATCAATGAGAGTGCCTACCCTTTAATAGCACAGGGTCAGTGGTAAAGGTTGCTAGTGTCGGCCATACAGACAAGACCTTTCAGGATGTCAGAAAAGAACCTCGGTGACGCACATTAACACCCACACGCTCCTTTATGTCACTTCCAATTTACTTTATCTTAAATTGTCAGCTCGCAGAGCTCAGTCTCATATTAATAACTAGAGGTTTGCATCCAAGCCAGGAAAAATAAACCCTGCTGATAGCTCCATGAGGCATCTGGCTTGCTCTAAGGAAAGCCAAAAGGGAAAGATTGAGCTCTTAGTCCTTCTTAGTAGAGTTTGCAATATTAAGGAAAGAAAAAAGATGATATGACTTACAGATGGCCCATGTTTAGTGTATAGAGAAACATTTGTGTTTTGTTGTTTTCTGTAGATACTGTTCAACAAGAGACTGATTCGGTTCTTTCACAGTACTGGACTACAGAAGAAGATATCAAGGCCACATATTAATACAAAATGTTCCCACAAGCTGGAACAAGTTTCCCCAGCCCTGAGCTTATATTTCTCCATGGTATTACTAGGTATTTAATCCGCTTTCTTACTCTTTTTCCAGTCTTATTGGAGAGACTTAATAGGGTTGATTCACTTTCTAAATTCAGCTGGTGGAAGCTGAGCTGTGGGACTTGGTGCTGGAACATTATTCGGGTAAATCAACAATGCCAAATATGTCTCATCCCAGCTAGCAGGCAGTCCCCCAAAGCTCATAACTATCCCTGCTCTTTAATAGCACAGGGCAGGATGCAGACCTAAGTACTTGGGAGAAATGTTGATGCAGCCAGTCCCTTAAGTATACTTTGCCACAGTTACTCTTGCGGGACCACAGCTATCCTCGGGGGGGAAATTGCAGAGGCCCTGCAGCAATCTCCATGGTAATTGCAGCTTCTTTTCTTCTTGTATCTAGTCAGGTGAATAAACCCCTAGATTTTCTTTCAATTTTCCTCACCTAAGGAACTTTTATCTACAATTTTGATTGAATCTGCACACAAGAACCTTGCTTTTGCAGACAAAACTTGAGCATGTTCATTGAAAAGCTTATAAGTGAAAGTATTCCTGTTTGGATGATTGTTAAACTTGCTCACTGATAATTTTGTTGGAATTACTCCATATTTGTAATTTTATTAACTGAAGCTGTTTCCCTTCAATCATATTATTTTCAAAATACAGCATTCTAGTACATTTTTTCTTTTTGTAGGGAATCCATTACATGCCTCCAACGATGTTAGCAAGTTTTATCACCTACTTAATTGTCTTCTTTTCCTGGTTACTTATAAATATGTTAAATGAGTAGATCTCAGTATCAATCTTGTAGCATTTTCCGCTTTGATAAAAACAGCCATTTCTGTCTGTATTTGATTTCCTATTTTTAATAAATTGCTATTTCTTGGCCTTGTCTTCTCTCCCACCTTGTAACACCTTTAGAACTTGCCTTTGAAGAGGAGCAAGGCGGGAAGCTTCTCTGAAAGTTCAACTACATGGTATCAGTTAGCTCATTCTTACGCACATGTACTAGGTGATTTCTTCAGATGAATCTATTGGATATACTAGTTATGACTTCCAGCTACAAAAGCAATGTCGATTATTTCCTAGCATGCCATATTGATCTCAGTAATCATTAATTCTTTTTCATCTTTCTGGAAATGATTTTTAATGGCCTAAAGTTTGACTTTCAAGTATGTAATTCAGGATTACCCTTGAAACACCTCTAAAGATTGATGTCACATTTGTCACTTTCCTTTCCTCTAAAAGGTAAGTTAAACATGTCTGCCTCATCAGCTGTCACACTTTTGGATTGTAGAATAGACATACCTTAAATAGCAATCTATTTAACAACTGGGGGCATGTCGGGATGGCATAAAAGATTGAACTAGCTACTGACTGTGAAATGTTAGGAGAGGGCTAAGTACACCTCTACAGAGAAAGTTGTAACATTTACTCAGACTCTTAAGCTTCTGGTAAGAACTAACTCTATTCATGCACTTCTGCTGAGGTGACTGAGTTTTTCATAGGAAATAATAACTGATCTAGCTGTCAGTAATCAGGCTGCATGTGTTTCACAGTAGCTGATCTATGTCTGGTGGCAGACGGGTGGAGAAAGTGGGGAGAAAGTGAAGTGTAACTAGATCTGGCAGAGATGCCCTGAAATACTAGGAAGAGATTTATAAGTTGCAGTGAAAATTTTGTCCCTGGATTTACCTCTATTAGGCTGGTATTTACTAGGCTGGTGTAGTGACATGTTTTGATGTGATAGGAGAACAGAAAAAAAACTTGCAGAATTGTTGTTGTTGTTGACAACAGAACACGATATAGATCTTCTACAGTGAAACAAAACAATTTAGCTGTTGGAGATTTTCAAAGGATACAATGTGGTATTAATGAAAAAATTTTCAGCCATGAAAGACATATCTGGAATTCTAATTTTTTGAAACTGAACCCATGAACGCAGGTCTTCAAGCAGTCATTTCTGCTTTCAGTCTCCAATGATGTTTTCCACGTTCACATTGTGGCTTGGCCTACTTTGGCTACCAATGAAGGTAGATGTTGCTGCTGTTTAGAATAGATTTCTGGGGTTCTTTATTTTATACCATTATGTCATCTCAGGTTAAAAAAAAAAAAACAACTGGTCCTTCAGTAAGCTTCTCCTCAGGATTTGCAGCACATACTGACTGTGTTACACTATGGTAATCACTGTAATTAGGAATTCTTGTTTTACTACTGAGTACTTAATTGTGAAAGTGTACACTGCACAGAGACTGATGCACTGATGCTGGACATTTTGGACAAGTCTTTATTTAAACTCTCAGGAGTTTTCAACCTAATACAGCCACACAGTGGACCATCAGGGAGAGAAAGAATGACACATAAATGCAACAGGAAAGACACTGTTCATGTTGTCCTACATAGGTAGAGACTAGTGTTTGATTAGTCTGTGTTGATACTTGGTTTAATTTCTCACCAATGCTTTCCAGAATAACAGAGAGGTACACAAACTCTTCAAGAAGTACAGCTGGAAACATCTATTTGGCTAACGAACTCTCCTTGTCTTTCCTGTTACACTGGGACTTCAAGGAGTAACAATCCTCTGAATGCCTCATATGGGACAAAGTTGATTTCTTGTGCTGGATATTCCTGTTAGTGCCAAATACACCACAGACTAGACATAAGCTAAGATAAACAAGAGAGTAAAATGTCCTTTAGATTACACTTGTCCATAAAAAATAAATTTAAAAAAATTAAAAAGGTCTATTCAGACACAGACTGGTTTGACTTAATAATAGAAGCATTAGAATTACAAGAGTGGTGTTTTACATATTTTCTTCAAAGAATTATATATTTTTTAATTTAGGTGCATAGGAAAAATGGGCATTGTCTGTATTTCTCAAACCTCTTCCCTGGAGAGAGTTGTACTTTATTGTTTTAGACCTAGTTCTTGCTATCCTATCTTTTTTCTTAATTCAAAGCACTCCAAGGTTTTTTTTTTGTTTTTTTTTTTTTATTTCCTCTTACTTCCTTTTGTAGTTTTTGATCTTCTCTAGAGAATATAGGCAAGTGAATAATATCAAGTTTTATCTGTGCATCACCCCTGCTCAGCATGATCCCACAGAAGAAAATGGAAAGAATAATCGACACTGGTCAAGGAGCTAAAGGCTGAACTTGATCCATAATTAAACAATACTTTCACATGGCTAGAGTGAAGAGCAATCAGCTATCACTGCTCTCTCATGCTCTTTTATAAGACTCATCTCCATTTGAAAGCTTTCTTTCAAAGTGGGTTTTTCCCTGCTAGAAATTTCAGTAAAATTTTATATTATGCTCTAGATATTTAAGTTTGGGTGGGTTTTTTTTTTGTTTTTTTTTTTTTTTTTTTGTTTTTTTTTTTTTTTAATATGTACTCTGATACTGTTTCATTTGTTGATGTCAAATACTATGGCATAAAAGTGAGAATGCACTGAACTTCAAAGGAATGTTGGCACAAGCAGTGCAAGAATTGACCATCCATTTGCTCCATTCCTAGGAGACAAGAGGATGAACTGCCCCAAAGGGATTGGCCCTCCTCTCTTGTTTGGGGTCCTGTGGAAAAGAAGAGGTATAAGGTGGCACAGCTGGCAGAAAAGGTGTTACCCAGAAACAGTACGCTCTTCAAACATCCTTGGGACACTGGCAAGGCTCCTGGAATAGCATATCAGAACAAAGTAAATTCAAAGCCAACAATGAAACCTGAGAAATATGTGCATCATTTTCTGCTATTTGTCCTCAAGCAGATATGCTTGACTTCTTGAACAGATTCCTACCATCCTCTTGCATGTGAAATTAGTTCTGGTCACTACCGTTGCCATCCCAAACTTTCATTCTTTCATTCTGGATGTAAATCAGAAATCACGGGCCTAGTGCAAGTCCCAAAGGATTTCTTTTTACATGAACTCTCAACACCCACCTGGGAAATGAAGTTCCCATTGTAGAGATTGCTCATGAAGTTATGATCTTTCATGATTTTTTACTTAAGCACTGCTATAGTCTTGTGACTAGCCAAGGCCTGACAAACTAGATGCTAGATGATATTGGACATAACCTAGAAAAAACGTGTCAGTTCCACCTAGATTAAATAGATACTATATAAAGGTTTTTTCTGAGTTAACCAGATGACAAACTAAAATATGGGATCATTTAAATGATGGTGTTGTAGTAGCTCTAACCTCCTGGATAGAAAAATATTGCAAAAATTCAGCTTCACACCAGGCTTCTGCACTGAGTGTTGTCATTTGGACAGGGGCCTTCAGCCATTATGTGTGTCCTGAGTTTTCCAAAAGTGTCCCAGTCTGCAACGTATTTATCTGTCCGGTATTCACCCTGCTCCATGTCTGCTTTCCATTTGGATTGCACATCTTGCAAAGCATCCACCTCTGAGAGGGTGTGTGCAACAGTGAGAGAAAGATTAAATTGTATAACTAGTCCTGCTCACTCTGTGTATGTAAAGAACAATAAGGGTTTCTTCTGCCTGCTAATCCTGGTGGTACAAGACACTTGTCCATTTGTTGACAGATATTGTTCAGGAAGACTTATCCTGAGAGAATAGGAAATTTTGCCTATATAATTCCAAGCAATGCTTTTTATCTTGGCCATAAAAGCCTTTACCAATCACTTTCAGAACAGACCAAGGATGGGCTATTGTGTACCACATGGCCACAAAACCAGTATCTTTGCCATATTAACTTCAGTTAAGCTGTTATACACTATCTTGGAAAAAAAAAAAATATTTCAGGGAAATAGTGAAACAATTTATTTTTAAAAAATAGCACAGTAATTCTGTAAATTATTACTTTTTCTTTTTTTACAACTATTCCTAGAACATTTCTGGAGGCATGGACCCCACTCTGTATAAATGGAGAAAAAACTAATCAAGAAAGCTCTGGGAATGAACTAAACACTTATTCCATTTGTTTGGGTTTTTTTTTACTTCCACAATATTAAATTCTTCAGATGTATGAGAATATTTTGATCCCTGCTTTTCTTTTTACTTTTTTAAATAATCTATTTATGTAAGTGTGTTGGCTTCAGCTTCCCTTTCAGATGATTCTTAGATGTCATGTACAAAATACTGCATATTACTAAAGTAGATGAGCATCAGTGTATTCATAATTTCCTGGACCTGGAAATAATGGTATTAACTGGTGCTACTGACTGCGCTATTACTTCAATGCTTATGAAAAAGCACTCTTTGGGTAAAATCATACTGAATATTTTAGTAGCAATGCACAAAACCTGGAACTGTCTTATTTTCCCAACTCAAATTCTGTCATGTGTTCTTCAACCCAGATGTACAACAGAGGTGCTCATACATACCAAAGCAATGGTCTTTTTTGATTCTGTGATGTAGAAAACATGAAAAGAAATGTTGGCCTCTGGGATTATTTATTTTCCTTTTTAGAGAAGAAAAGGAGAGAAAAGACTATTATGAAAGCAACTACTCAGAACTGATCATAACTTAAGCATGAAAGCAAAAGAATAAGAGGAAAATAAATAATTACAATGACGCAGAAATGAAAAGACTTACAGGAATCCCATGTCTGTGTACTGATACAGTATTTCTTTGAAGGTCCAGTGAGTATTTTTTGATAATAACTAATACATAAGTCACTTTATCTGCAATAAAATATGACTGATACTATTGTAAATATTTTACCTGCATTGGCGTAATAATTAGCTATTGTGCTAGTCATGAGACATTAAAGAATAAAAAACTATGAAGATTACTGCCATTTTAACACAAAGTATTTACAGGACAAAAGGTGAGAAGTAGTAAGCACTGAATTTACTGTAATGGCTAAAACACAGCACCTACTCTGAAGAGGTCCTATATCTGCAGTGTGAAGATATAGTAAGATCTTAACAATGTGGAGCAAGGCTGTAAAATGCTGTGGTTAGAAAAAGAAATAGAAGGGCAGAAAACAAGATAGCTGATAGTAGAGAAGATATGAAAGAAGAGAAAGCAAGATTAAATGCTAACAAGGAACCAATTTCTGGAAGATATGGTCAGAAATGACTGCCCACTATTTTGTTTAGAAGAGGCTTAGAAATGGCTAATAAGTGTAAAGTAGGTGTTGTGAAAGCATATGATGCATATTTAAACCATGCTTTTGATCAAAATGATTCAAAGAATTGATGGTGGGAGGCAGAAAAAAGTAAGGCAGAAAGAAACAGACTCAGGTTCTTTTATTTGCTTAAAAGATGAAGTGATCCTAATTAAATAATCTCCTGTGATTTGCATTGAGTAGTAATGATGTTTTCTTCCCCTGGCACTAAAGTGTGTTTTACAGTTTCAGCAGCACTCTGTGTTTAAATCCTATTATTGCCTACCAGAATAAACAAGAATTTTAACATGATTATTTGGGATGTTCCACTTACTTAAAGCTGGATTTGTTACTACATCTATCAATAATTTCAGTATTTTCTTAGACCATAAGCTAGAGTGTAAGCATCTGTTTGCATTTCTCTAACATTTAGATTGCTGCTTGATGAAAATTATACTGAATTCAGGGAGAAATTTTCTCAGAATATTTTTAAAGGCTTATTTCTAAATATACTATTCTTGAGAGTTGTGACTTTTTGTCAAAAGGAGAATAGTGAGCATAACACAACAAATAATGTTGAACAGATGTTTAAAAGGGAGGAATAAGGCATTTGTGTATTTGCGGTAGTTGCTCTGAAGCAAAGAATAAAAAACTCTTGAGTGCTTCAGTCATATGCTGCCTCTGTTGTCCTTAGTTTATAAAGGTGACAGAGTGACTACATTTTTGTTTCTACCTGAATGTTTAAAAGTAGCTGTGTAACACAGGGTTGGCAAGTCCCACTGAACAAAATGATAGAGTCTTTTTCAAGAATAGAAGGGTGGTAATAAGTGAGGCTGCCTAACGCTGGGTTCTGGCCTTCAAGCATCCTGTCCACACTGTCTGTGCTGAGCTGCAACTAAATGAACCCCTGGGAAAGCTGAAGTATTCCCATTTCAAGGTGTTTAGAGAGGCTGAATGGATATTTCTTCTATTTAAAGTGGGTAATGATGTTATAACTGGTGATAAGATGACCTTTTTAATGTGACTACTGCTGCTAATTAGGTCCTGTAGCAATGCCCTTTTCATCCTATGGGCAGAGCAGTGAACACAGTGACCACTCCTGGACATGACCAGCTCAACCCTGTTGCAAGTTTCATGGTTTAGTTTGTTTAAAGCCATCAAGCAGCTGAGGGAGGGGAAAGCCTGTGCCCTGTTCATGAGGGCTGGGCCAGGGTCAGAGGAAGGGAGCAGCTGCCCACCGCACGGCTCAGTGGTGTGAGTGTGCTCACGATCCTGCCCACTTCCAGCTTACCCAGTGGTTCATCCACTGCTCATCGGTGGTACCACCCCTGCCCCCACCCCCCTCCCTGGGGAGCCCTGCAAGACCGGAACATTCATAAAGCAGATAGATGGCAAAAAGACCCCACCCTCTTAACTGTTTTGATAATGTGATTCCCTCCTAATAGCGCCACATTTCTGGAGAGCAGTACTCCGAAACTCATTTAGGTGCCACAGTCTCCATTGATTTTTTTAATAAGCATATATCTCCAGTGAACTTTTTCACTCATTAGGAACCATTAGCTAGTTTACAGCATGATATCATAATCATTAGAGAGTTACTCATTCCTAATTGAACATTTGAGACTTCTGTAATTCATATGGAGTAAATTTGTCTAACATGAGGTCTCTATTGATAATTTTCCTTATTTATTAATTTTATAGTACATGTAATTTAAGCTGGTTCTCTGTTAATACACAAATTCTGTATCATAGCTATTCATTTTTTGTACAAGAGGTTTTGTGCAATTTGGAGAGAGGAGGGAGTGTACTGAATTTTTTCTAGAAGGTTTAATCTGGCTACTGCTTGTAATTTTCCCAAACTCTGTCAAGCTTGAAGTCATCAGATGGCATGTGGTAAAGTCTGCTGCTAATTTTGGTTTTCTTTTCTGGTTTGAACTTAAGAGGGTATACAGTCTGGGACTGTGGCTCTTTTTCCCATTATATTCTTACAAACCACAGTGCATAGATAATGTAATAATGCACACAAAAGTGTTCAAGTGTTCTTCTTTGTTGGAAAAGCCACAAATTAACATGATCAGATTAAATTCAGCACTGAATGCAACCATGCTTAAAGATTTTTTTAGCTCTTGTTAGCAACTTTTTCTCATGTAACACGACAGTATAGATGGACTCTTACAAGTTTTGATACTTTACTAGGATTGCAGGGTATGGGTATTAAAATACCTTATGTATATAGTTATAAGGATATCTTATTAGGATTTTGATACCTTATTAAGAGTTGCAGTGCCTGTGTGTTTAAAATTGTATAGTATTATCAGCATAGAGAGAGAAGTCCATGAAACATGATGTGATGCCATGAAGTGATCCCATACTGATGATTGCATCAATTGGTTTATTCCATTAGAAAAAGTAATCTGTGCAGCAGTACTTGCAGAGAGTTGTACTAACATGTTTATACCGTTTATGGTAGTTTTTATTTATGTTTTTTTTACACTCCATTTTACCTGAAAACTGACCATCCGGGCCTAAGTTTTATTCACGCAGAACTAGGTTTGCATTTAGCTTTTCTATCATGTCTGGTCATGTGGCTTCATTTCATATAAAATGTAATAATGACATAATAAAATAATAGCACAGGAAACAAAAACTCTTCTGCCCTGTTACAGAGAAGATTTTCCTTCAGAAGGTCAGGTGGCTGGCACTTTAAATTGGCTACAGTAATTTACAAGTAAAATTGGCAAAAATGGGTGAGATATGGATTGTACCTCCTCAGTGAATAACACCTATGATCTTCAATATACCACAGAAATTCAGACATCTGTTCTGCTAAACTTCTGATTGCTTGAAAATTGTCCTTACATACAAAGCCCCTTGTGACTAGTGTATGTGGGTATCTTCAGTGCTACAGTTGTCAGCTCTAGTTAGACATAATAGAGACTGACTGTAGTGTTCTTCAGAGAACCTTAAATGAGGAAGTCAGTGCTGTTTTGAAAAATAGAAATTGCAAGTGTTTCTACTGTGATATTCCAGTGGATATAATTGAACCTCATCAGGTAATTCTATTGTCTGTGTTAGATTCCATTTTGTAAAACTGCATGGATAAAATAACTAAATCTCTTATTTTTATTTCAGTGTTTGGAATCTTTTCAGGTCACCACCTCAGAAAAACAGTAAAAGGTTTGTAGCAGGATTTTCAAAAAGCCAGTTTTCTGTCACCTCAAATTGGGCCTGATTTTCAGCCCATTAGCACTGAGGATTTCCTGAGCAACAGTGGTTTTGAGAACAGGCTTTAGACTGTCTTGAGACTATATTTGCTTTTAGCCTTAAGTCATGGCTGTCACCTCTGAATTCCATACTTTTTTTTCAGACCATCACGTTCTGATTTGTCCTAAACATCATTCATGCTTCTTGGTCTAAGTTTGACCATTATATTTATCTGACAGGACTTCTGGTGTTGCATTGCCTGTTGTTTCCACTCAGTTGAATGATACCACTTTCCCATTTGTGCAAAAAGAGTCTTTGCTGATATGGATTAACTTCATGCAATGGCTAGGTGATCTTGCAGACATTTGTCCTATTTTTCTTATATTATTTTTATAATTTAAAAACTAGATTTTTACTTAATCAGTGTCCTTGAATATTGTAATTACACCTTCTGCAATATTTCAGAGAAAATGTGGAGGACTTAATGGAGGGGTTAAATTTACTTGACACATGGATTGTTTCTTAAACCTTACCTCATTGGCACCCTGTACTCTATATTCTATCCTCCAGCCTGTGAGGAAGTGCTATATGATATGTGCACATTCTAAGTCACTGCTTCTGACACTCTGGAAGATAACAGGCAGATTTATTCAGACTTTCATCTACTTTTCAGCTTCACTTATTTCCTTCCCAATCACTGAAAGATTTCTTCCATAAAGCAAGCAGTAATACTTACACTTACATTTATGATATTTTGCCTGTTCTGGTTTCGTTTCACTTCCTTTGGTGCTCCCTGTGTACAAAACTTGCCTGGAATGCAAATTATAATAACCTTGTTTTTCCATTTCACCAAGCAGTTTTAGTCAGTTGAAGCCTCTGAGGTATTTTAAGTATCAGCAAGCAATACAGAACTGACCTCAGTAGGTAAAACTGTAGTGATGGGTAGGGACCAGGAACCAGCCCTGCCTACAGGTTGCAGACAAAGCTGCAGAGCTGCCTGCTGAGAACCTTCTCTGCATGGGCAGTGCCTTCCCCCAAACACCATGCAGAATAACCACTCAACCTGAAAATGTCATAAACTGGGTTTCAGGGGTAACTTACTGCATAAGAAAGATTCTGTTGGGGCATATTTGCAGTTATGGCCTATCTTCATTCTTATTTTTAGTTTCACTAGCCATTGCCCCCTTCTTAGCGAGTAAATTAGGAGATTTTATTAAATTAAAGCCGAAGATGCTGTAAATATAGACAACGATGCTGCTAATTAGACTCACTAATGCAAAACTTATCTGTAGAAGTCTCCCCAACCATCATATTTTGTGTCTACAGGCACATACATATGTGTGTATGGTCATGTACATAAATGTATGCAAAATGAAATCTGTTAAGTATTATAAATTCATCCAATTACTCTCTATTATAATCCTTAATAATTTTCAGTTTTATTGTAGAGGTAATCATATTACTCTCCATACTTTCAGAAGATCATTACACAGATAGATGTTATAGTTTAATAACAACATTCCAGTTCTTTCTACAAAATGCAGATACCAGAATCCATGTACATTACATTTGTTTTCCTCAAAACATATAAATTTCAGCCTTTATTGTGAGATTGGTAAAATCTCAGGTTAATCACAAGAATTTAATATTGGAGCACCTTTCTGTCAAGTTTTTTTGGCTACCTTTTCACAAATAGAAATTTTCTCATGACAATTATGATTCTTGGTTATAAACAATTGATTTGATCAAAATCTTGAATTCTGAAAAAAAATCCTGAATCTTGATCGAGCGCTCTAAATTTAGGCACATAGTTCTTAAACCTGGGGCAATGTTATTGACTCTTGTATTGAAAAATGAGTGTTAACACCAAATCTATTATCTAAACATAAACCAAACTCTGCTGTGACTGTTCAGTCCTTTTAAGTGTACAACTACATTAGGCCGGTTTAAGGAGAAATATCTAAATTAGTTAGATTTAAGCTACAGGAAGTAATATACCAAGGAATAAGGAAGATAGTGCTATTAGCAAAGTGCTTTCCCTGTATTAATTGTATTGTAAGCAACCAAGGTTGTACACTGCCGTAAGAAATTCAGTAATGAAAAACTAAGTTTAAATTGAAAGCAAACTTTGAAAAAGATGGAAGAGATTTGATCTTTTGCATATTCTGAGGGAAAATTAAAGGAAGAAATTATTTAATTCTTACTCTCTGGTGAGACAGTGATCATTATGAAGTAGGTTTACTCTAAAATCCTGTCAGCTAGCATTTGTTTACTTGAAATGTACACTAACACTTTCCAGTGGAGGTTTTAGCCAAAAGGAAAAAAAAATGTCAGGTCTTGCTCTGCTTCAATTTAATATATACAGCCTGCCTAGTGCAATTTCACTGGTCCAATATTATGATGATATTTAGAGTTCTGTTAAGATATATTGGTGTGTGACTTTGAAGTTATTTTTGTTTCAAAATACATTATATATTTGAGATTTAAATATTCTTACATGATCAAGTGAAAAAAAATCTATCAACATCTTGTAACTCCTAATGAAGTGACTCTCCTATACAAAAGTACTGTTCAGACATTATATTATTTGTATATATCCATATTATACAATTATGGATATTAATTGTATTTTCAAAATTAACTGCATTTATTTATCTTTGGCCTATTTCTGCTGTAGAATAACGTGCCTCTCATTCACTGTAAATCCCACATTCAAA
The DNA here is from genome assembly GCF_018691265.1 of Tyto alba. Classification (NCBI taxonomy): domain Eukaryota; kingdom Metazoa; phylum Chordata; class Aves; order Strigiformes; family Tytonidae; genus Tyto; species Tyto alba. The sequence goes on along the minus strand of NW_024881275.1, from coordinate 22,269,958 downwards.
CCAACAAAAATTTTTATACTGTGATATAGTCTAATCTGTCCAATGTAGTCCACATGCACCAGATTAATTTCTTTAATCCACTCCTCTCTCTGAATAAAGACAGATCTTAGGAACTACCACAGATGACATCAGGTTTTCATTCTTATGAAGGTTGGAAACAATTTCCAAAATCAAGACTGCTCCCTTCCAGGTCCCACAGCAGCCAGCCTCCCAGTGTTTTGGAGGATGGGCTTGATGAAGTCCACATGAGTCCCAGCACTAGACCTCAGAGAGTCTCAGTTTGGTGGTGCCACATGGTCAAGATCTCCCTGGCAGCTGAGTTCTGGGCCACATCCAGGTCCAAAGCTGCTTCTGGCAGAGAGGTTGGTCACGATGGGGAGGTCTGAATGGAGCCGGTCTGAATGGAGCATGTGTCCCCTGGTGAGAAGGTATCTCTAATGCATATATGTTCACTTGTGCTCTGGTGCAGGTGATGTTTTGGAGCTGCCTTCGGTTGTAGTGTGCTCTTTTGGTTGTTTGATCTTCAGGTTTACCTTGAGCCTGAAAGACTCGGTGCTTTGCACAATCATGTATTTCACTTCTGACATTGTGTGTTTCTAACCTAATAGGTCTGTGCTCCTACTCCTTACTTCATTTTGCTGGATCTTCTTTACATCTGGGTCCCTAAGATAGTCCTAAGCTTACTACAGTATCTTCTTCAATATCTGAAAGCAGATTTTGTCTTCAAAGCCATATCTTCATATAAGTATGCTTTCCTGTTCTTTCCTTTGCAAACCCTGTAAGATTTTGAATGGATAATAATAAGCCTTTATCTGGCTCCCAAAGATTAAAGTTATAAAACTTAATGTTCAAATTCTATTGCTCTTCAATTTGCTGACTCAAATCTTGACAGAATTCATAATTATCTTACTATTTTTTATTAATCTTTATTAACATTTTTATAGACTAATGGTGTTTGGTACTCCAAATTACATAAAGATTTTCTTTTTTTTTTTTTAAACTGGGTTAGAAGTTAAAAAACGCACATCTATAATAAAATAAATGATAAAATATAATTTTAGAATACAACAACTTCAAATGTTATAAACTAACATCTTCAAGAATGAAAATTATTATTTCTAATGTTGTCTTGTGAATTCATTATAAAGTTGAACTACACAAATTCTCATGTCTGTAATTTACAGACTAACAGTGTGGTCAAAGGAACTTGGATATGTCTTTCTGCTTGTCTGAAAAGATTAAGTTGCACAGAGTAAAGAGATCTGCTTTTCTAAGAGTTTGGCATGTTTACAATGTAGACTACATAAATATTAGAAATGGGCTTAAACAAAAACCTTCACTGTGAATAGTCCCAGAGGTATAAGAACAACATCTTTTGGTTTGAATCTAATGTCAGACCTGTAATTTTCTAATGGAGATAAACTAAAACTTTGACCTTTGAGGAAATTGGGTTCAGAGATGATTCTTTTTTATTCAGCACCATTGAATAACACATCACATTAATAAAGATTGCTCAGTGCAACGGGAGTCTTGATTTTTAGATCCTTTAAATTGTTTTTGTTACTCCTTCTGTACAATATTTCTTTACTTATAAAAAATACAAAAAAGCCATCCTAAAGATGTTGCCTATCTTATTTAATAGAATGTAGAATGAAGGAATTTTTAAAGGACTTATTTGTGATTGCCTTATCACATCTTTACAAAATATATGTTAACCATTCTAATGATATCTCTAGCCTAGATGAAGAAAAAAAAAAAAGGAGTCAATAGCTGACTCCTAGACTGACTGGATTAACTTTAGAAACAACCTTTTAAACCATTCGGATATCATCTAATATGTAAATAAAAGAAATACAACACTTTGACCTCCTTGAAGTTCATATGAAGATTTTCTTTGGTTTCGTTTCACATGAGATTACAGTAGCATCTCTTAAGTCTATGGCAGGGATGCTTAAGCAAACCAGTGACCATTAGAATTTTTCCAGGAATTAATTTGAAGTAATTACTTTTTTTAAAACTTTTAAAAAGATTATTTATTTATTTAAGAATAAACAATTACTGGAAGGTAATTTAAAAAAAAAATACTAAGACAAAAAATAAAAACTAATAAATACTACTGAAGAAAAACTTTGATTTTAAAACAGTGAATATGCAAAGTATAAATATAATTTTAAGAATCATATACATTCAGTCAGGAAGATGAAATCATCTGTGCAAATACTATATCGAAAATAAAACAATCAAAACACTTCTGATTATACATCAAACACAGCATATTTTATGAACCATTTACAAGATAATAATTACTTACAAAAATTATTCTATAAACACCTTATGGAAACATACTCATTTTTTTTATAAACAATTTTTGCAAAGGTTTTAACTGAAAAGCAACAACCCTTACTGGTCTTTGTCAAAAAATATTTGTCAGTTTTCAATGAATGCAAAGCACTAACATCATTTACCATGTTTTGCATTAAAATATTAAGATGAGTTCTGATACAGGATCATAAATCATCTCTAACTCATCTGAAAGGATGTGTAGGCTTATGAAGTTTAAAGATCTTTTTAATGAAACTGGCTGAATTCCAAATTTGCAACCACACACAAATCTATGTTTCTTTTTATTTTGATTCATACTCTAAGCACATTCATCTTTCAACAGATATAAAATGCTCTATGTTGCATTATGCCCTTGAAACTGCACCATTTAGAAGCAAGAGCAAAATTCAGTGTCTTATCTGTAGAAGACTACTCAACCTTTATGAAGTAAAGGGAAATTTTTTGTATGTCAAATACATTTCTGCAAACTACCTATGTCTGTGATAGTATGTGAATATGTTGACACAGTTTAGCTTTGTCATACTTTATATTTGATCTGAACGACACAACACTAATTTTAAACAATATATCACACTTGCATAAAAATCAAAAGCTCATTTCTTATAAGAAGTCACATTACATTAAGGAAAAATACAACAGATATATATGGTATCTTGTCTCCTTGGTTTTCAGTGACAAAATAAAAAAGCTATAAATGCTTCAAACACATAAAAATAAATAATTTCTTTAAGCATACCCTTTCTCCTCAACTGCAGCCTTTAGTCCCAATGACATTTTTGTCAGGACTACAAATGATATGTAAGAGTTCCTTTTGCTTGTTGTTTTTTTGGTTTTGGTTGATTGGTTGGTTTGATGTTTTTCTGGAGGGGAAGTGTTTCATTACTTTTTTTTTCAGGGTGATATTATTCCTGTGAGTAGTAAGCATTAGAAATAGAAATAAAATCCACATAAAATGGATTGGTTTCATTTAAACTGTCACACAATTCCTTTTATTATTCCAGTTGGTATGGGGAAAGTTCTCTTTGTTACTGAGACTAGCACAACTCATCCCATTATACCAGCTCTAACCTAAAATATCAAATATTTGAACATTCCTGCTCCATGATTTTCCAAGTAGATTTTTTCTCATGGCCATAAACTCTAGTGTGTAATAGTTGTTTTTTCAAGATACTTTAAGAAGCAAAAATTAATGGGAAGGCCTGTCTTTAATTCCACACAGCAGGAAAGACTAGTTGAAAATGTCCCAAAGGCAGGGAGGATGTCAGGTACATTCTCCCATTCACACTTGAGTATAGCTATCATTAATGTTATCACATTACCTTGTTATTAAAATGCTTCCTCCAATAATTTTAGCAGGCTTCATTCATGTACCTCTAAACACTGGAAAAATAGCATGGTTGGTAGTGTTTGTGGAGAGACAATATCACAAACATAGCTTAAAAATTTTAAGAACCTTAGCCCAATGTTTTAACAAAGGACAGGGAAATACAGAGTGGTGTTATGATTTCTTCCAGGCAGTAGGGTAAGGTATAAATTACCATTAACTCATGAATTCTTTAACTTCAGCAACATTCTCAGTGCTTGAGGTCAAACTGCTTTCTCGAACCAGAGCATGCTTATGAAGAAAAACATTTCCAGTGCAAGACCTCTGTTTTAACACACAAAAAAGTTTGGTTGCTGCATATTCTCAATTTGTGCCCACATCCACCACTTAGGTTTTGTTTCTTTATACAAATAAAGGAGTGCAGACACTTCAGGGATATATTCTGCCTTTCAAAAAGTCAGAAGACCCGCAAAAGCTCTGAGTCGTACAAGTTGCAATTATGCATCTAAAGGAAAACACAGCAGGAGCTGCAGAAGAGCACTGATGTTGGCTCAGGAGAACAAAAGTATCAAGCAAGGAGTCAGCACGTGCAGTTTGGGATGAGACTGAGCACCCTGAAAGGGCATCAGGAAGCTCGACATTGACAGCAGTGAGTAGCCTCTCTGAGTGAAGGAGGACCATGGTAGGTCAACATTTCTTCAGAGAACTTATATGAGGAAGATATTTACAATGGGGTCGTTTTGAAGGGTCATTTGACTTGAATCAGCTTGGCCAGCCACTAGGAAATCACACTACTTCTGTGGTTATCTCTCCATAAACTAGACTGCTTCTCTTGGAGCACCATATACCAAGGAAAACATCTCCCCTGCTTCCCTGTGACCTAGCCCACCATGTTCACTCTTCACTTGGTTGATAGGAATGCATGGCTGATATCCTTGGCTGCAAGAAGAGACCAGTATGATAGAGAGGGGCAAGCTTCCAATTTTTGTGGGTAGATTTGTTCTTTTGAACATTTTCACACAGTACGTGTAAGAAACAACCTATAGTTCTGTGTGCTTAGAAATGACAACTGTGAAGGCTTTTACTGTGACAATAATGTAATTTTTTAAATACAAAAGGCCATATTCTGCACTATCTGTTTGCATAAGCCCAGAACACCTTTTCTTTAGCTCATCACAGCTGAGTCCTGCTGCCATAAAGTGCCTGACAGGTTTACTGCTGACAACACTGAAGTAGGATTTCATCCTAAGAAGTGGTTATCTAATTAATTTCAAATAACTGCCTCTTGTTTGAAAAGGCTTCTAATACTAACTGGATTTAATACAAATAAACAGAACAAAATGAAAAAACATTTTGTACAATATGAGGGGAAATATTGTTAATAATTTGCACATGAAACTTCACAAGATGCTGTGATACAGGATAAGCTACATTAGATAAGTACAGAATTCACCATGATAATGAGGTAATGCTATGTTAACATGGATAGTAAAGACCTATACTAAACCTTCAGAAATATCCAGTATGACCTAAATGTTTCCAGAAGCCTGGACATCACCTATAAAGGCATCTTTTTTCTAAAGTAGGTGTATTGTTTGCATTTCATGAAGATTTATTGAGCAATATGGGTCATATTATTTCAGTTGCCCAAAGTCAAAGGTTCAAACTTTGGAATTGATCACAAAGGCAGATAAAAGTATAATTCAGGAGAACACAGAGGAATTGTATTTCCTCTTTAGAGACTCCCTTGTTGAATCATGCAGAAACTATTGATTATATTTCAAAGGTGTTCTTTTTTTTTTTTTTAAACACATACCAGTGACTTCATCTGTCTCAAGCTGTCTGAACTTCAAACAGATTTGGGAAATACAGTAGATAAAAGGAATTTATGAGAAATAAATAATGTCACAAAAATGGCAGAAGTGTTTCCCCCCAAAGAAGGGTCTTTTAATAGAGAGAGAAAACTTTTCCCTGTTTATTGGTAATCAGGAAGTTGAGACATAAACATATGTATCGTAATAAATAATCTGAATGAGGATTTTCAAATAATTTTAAAATTTTGAATAAGAATCTGTCAGTACTTTCATATTATTTTAAAAATATGTTTTGCTTTTGAATCTGAATGTGTGTTATTAATGTTTGTTAATTTAGATGTTTATATCCTGAATATGGTCACACCTGCAAAAGGCTGATGTGCACTTCCCTTACTGTCTCTGATGACATTCACAGAAAGACATGAAGAACCTTGAGGAAGCACGGGCACCTCATGTAGCATTGACTGCTTGTGATTAAAGAAAACTCCAGCAGTATATCACATTGATTGAAGAGCTTAAAGGCACTGAGAACATCCTGGGCAGCTATGTACCCAAGTCCCTGCATTAAGTCAGGCAAAACATTCATCAGAAAACACTGTCCCATGTGACAGCCTTCTCATCAAGTCCCTGGAAAAGCAAAAAGATATAAGCAGTCTTGGATGTCTTTTCTGTGATGTCTGATGTTTGTGCTTAAACCATATTCCAGAGGGAGGTGGGGATGCCAGAGCTCAGGTAGGGAGACTTTGGCTGATGAGCAGTGCCAGGAACCTGGATGGTTGCAGCCCTTCCCATGGACAGAAATGTAAGCATGTGGTGTGCTCTTCTAGCAGAATTGTGTATGCTTATAGCCCTCACCAAAGGGTTGGCAGAAAACGAATCTGAAGATCTCAATATATACAGTGGCAATAAAGTTGCTGAGAGTCTTTGTTTTCATCTCTCACTAATGAGGTTAAAATCAACAGTGTTTCTGTTAATTAAAGACTGAGGTGAGAACACTGAAAAGACCACAGGATTTAAATTAAACATAATTTAATTTATTTTGGAGTGGGAAGGAATTTCTTTTAAAATGTGGTAGTGTTGGGATGAAGACTTCATCTTTCAGCACCATGTGAGAATAATGACTTTCCTGAGGTTACTGCAAGGGATACTATCTATGAACTATGCCATCCTAACCCGATAGTTTTCTAAGTTGATAAAAGTCCATTTTCAGGGCTATTTGTACCAGGGAATTGCTTCTTCATGGCAGGCTGCCTGTCTGGGTGGTGGGGCTGGAAGAGGAGACAAAAGGCACGGTACATGGCATGAAGGAAAAAGAGATACTGCTCTGTGCAGGTGGGGCTCTAGAGGGATTTTCCACCTGCCAAACACTCTCTACTGCTCCATCCTCTGGATGTTCAGGCAAAGATAGAGGCTGGGTAAGAAGACTAACAGTGACATTCTGCTGGGTCCATGTCGACTTGATGTGTTCACGCTGGTAGTTCTCCTCTTTATTTGACACAGTTGACTTATGATGTCTTGGTCATGGCTTGTTTGTCCAGCCAGGCTCTTCATTCTGGCAGATTTGCTTTCAAGTGCCATCTATCTTTATGAAGGTACCTTTGGATCTGCTTTTAGTGGAGTGGGTGGGGAGGGCAGTTGACAAGTAAAATTGCTGTGTTATTTAAAAACACAGATGTGTTTGCTCTGTGAGAGGCAGTACTTCAGATGCCTTTCCACTGACAGATTTAAAATGCAACATTTGTCCTTTGCCTTTGTCAGCCTGCTTCAGCTGTTTATCAATACTGTTAAAAGGAAAGGGAAAAGGTGGCAGTCTCACCTTCCAGTACCATTAACAGGTAAACTGCTAAACTACTAAAGAGGATACAAATGAGTAGATCTCATGTATGTATGTCCCACAAACCTAGCAGCCATTATCAAACTACTTGAAGGGCAATGTAAGGGATGTAAAAGTTCCATAACTCACCTATGATAGGGAGGGAGGAATCTTTCTCTGTAGCATCACTCAGGTATAAGTGATGAGTCCAGGATGCCTTCTGGCACCACAAAGCTACTAAGATATGTGCTGCATCTCAGTGAAGCATGGGAAAGTAATGTCACATCTTTCAGGCTTGGCTACAAACCCAGAATCACTAAGAGAGCTTTGGCACCAGTAAATTATTTGCTAAAGTCTACCTAGCCTTCTGGCCAAATGGCAAGATGCCAGGCCAAACTCTGAAAGCGTATATGTGTAAGTCTTGTTTTGGTCCACAAGGTTGTGGAGTAGTTCTGGGTAGCGTACACGTTGGGGTTGTATTTTTGATTCCCTTTCTTGGGCATTCCAGGTTGATTAATTTAACATTCTGCTGGAAATCCTTTAAAAACCTGTGGATCTTCAGACTTCAGTCTGTTCCAGACAAAGTTTTCGATTTTTGTTCTTTTTTTTTTCAGCTGTTCTTGTCCCCAAGGTTGCAGACAACTTACCTTGTGAGTAAAAAGATCTGTTATTTCCTAAATGAGTACCTACCCCTCTGCATTTTATGGGAGTAATGTAGGATGTAAGAAGTGGTGACCTTTTATAATAGATTTTCTTCCATTCGCTTCACTGAAACTTCAAGGACTGCATTTTGATTCTTCCTTCATGTTTTTACCTAAGAGGTTGGCATGTTAGGGTTATGAAACTAGAAAAGCTCTATTCAGATCAAAAGAGGTGGCAACTAAGCACATTAAGTGCATAAAATCCTCCCCTTCAACATATATAAGTTTTATGTGAATGCAGCATCAGTGAATAACAGTACAAAATCAATGTAATTTAGACAGCTTACACAAGTTGTCTCTACTCTGTTTCTGCCTCTTCCCTCCTAGCCTAAAATAAAATAAAATTAAAAAAAAAAAATTCTTTATACATTTCTCAATAAATGAACTTCTCATATCTGCCTTATCACATCAGTCTGACACATTTCCCTTTCAAGCCTGACAAGCCATTAAATTGATGTGTAAAGATTTCTAAAAGCCTCACAAACCAGCTTAATTTACACATTTCTTAACGGTATAAGGTAAAAATGTCTTTTAAAAATTGAGACACTCTTATAATGTGTTTTAAAATCCATGTCTTTAAGGGGTGCAACTTGTCATATTTTAATCTGTCATAGTGACTGCTTCATTCATTAGTTGCTATGTCTGGTGTTAGAAATGTATAGCCACTGTAACCATGAAAATTCAGCATTCATCCTCCTAACTGAGGACATGTTTATTTTGAAACAGGAACTACATTGTGCTTCATTCATGTAATATTTACATGGAACGAATTATGGATATTGTGAAATTTGCAGCCTCTGTAATAATGCTGACTGTTACACCTACAATTCGATCATTTCTTGGTTTCCTTTTAAGAATGTCTGATTTTGCATTCAAAAAGTTACACTTAATATTCCCTAAAGAAAGACAGTGTTAATTAGTACAATAAATCAACTAAAAAAATCTATAGATATGTTTCTTTATGGGAAAGGAGTAGAAGTTATGAAATGTAACCATCAATTACCTTTGCCATTCCTTTCTATTCAAGAAATTGTATGGAGAACAGAGACAGCTTTGGACTGCATTTGAAAACCTTTGAGCCTGTGTGCTGTTTGGTAAGATGCTAGAAACGTCAGAAATCACAATTTTCAGCAGATGCAACTTGGCCACATCATGTCATTGTATCATTGGCTTAAAAATGAATAAGTGTAATACAATGGTGGATCTAGAGTGAAGAATTAGGGATACAAGAAATTCTTGCTTGGGCTGGATGGTACTACGCCTGCTCATCATAATCCATCCACAAAATACAGCTAACTCTATCTGCAGAGCTGCATCCAGAAACAAATAAGATATTGAGACTGGTTTTTAAATCCTGTCATAATACAATAACTGTAACTACTGAGGAATGTTATTTTGTTTAAATGATGGCTCCCAAATCTCTCCAGGGGCGTTTCCTTATGCAAGTTTATTGTAGCAAACATATCTAGAAGCCACAAAGCTTTGATTGCCTAACTGATCACAGTAGCCTCAGCAAACTCAAAACCATTATTTACCAGCATCACAACAGGAAATGCTCTAAAACACAAAATTGCATTTGTATGACATTAGGAAGGGCAAGGGGTGAAAATCTCCTACTTTGCCTTAGGATCTTTCACAGTATTCACGAGAGTGATTTTTCACTGTTCAGTCTTCTACATACAGACAGGTTACAATCACAGTCTTGCCCCAAGTGAGTTAAAACACACAATGTTCATAAAATGTCTATTGTCCCTTAAATGGGAATATAATACATATCATCTCTTCAATTGCAGTGACAAAATGTATAGTCCCCTGGTGATAATCAATATTACTACGATGACAACTGTTATGAATTATTATTTTCTTCGCTTCTATTTCTTTTTTGAGGATGTGACAGACATATTTTGATTAGTTTCTTGGTTAACTTCTTATTTGCTTATGTTAATAAATAAATGGGTGTGTTAGGGATTCACTGAGATAAAGCTAATTTGGAGAAATTAATTTCACTTTTGATTGTCTATTTTATTAGTTATTTTTAGATCTTTCAAGGGTAAGCCCTACAGTAAAGAACCAGTCTGTATGAAACTCCTGCCTATAGTACTGAGGTTCCCCTTACCTGACATTTTCATCTAGTGCAACATAAACTGGGGAGGAGCAAAGAGCAAGACCAAAAGTCGTAAGACAGGTGCTCTCCATTTGTAGAGAAGCTGATTACTCCCTGGACCTCTTAACAAAGCCATGGGATAAACACAAATAGGGTAGAATATTCTCCAAAACCTCTTAGAAAGTGTTAAGTAGATGGTACTTAGAGTTTCATGAGAAACAGACCCCTGCCACTATGTGCTGATGGACTTAGCACTAAGGTGTGTTGCAAGCAAAGAAGATTTTCTTCTTCAACACTGCTTTATTTGGGACTATGCCTTTCAACTGAGCAACATTTTCAACTCCTTTGATTTACTTTAATCAACATTAGAACAAGTTTGGTCTCATTTTAGTGGAACAGAGGGTTACGATCTTGACTACAGCATTGGAAGCATAGCTCAAAAATCACACCCCAAAATGTACATCCAGTTCTGTTACTCACCTGAGGAAGATTTAGGTAGCTTTAGGTGCACAAAAGTATATTCAGTTTTTCTGAACTAAATTAGTTTGTCTAATCAGAAAAACAATTATTGTCTGGACAACTTGCCTGCCCCAGTCTTGTTTTAGCTGCCACTCACGGATTTGTTTAGGCTCTTTCTTCACTGCTGTACCTAATCCAACACCTTAGCTTCCTGCCTTTGGAGAGGATATTGTGAGTCCTCCTTGCTCCGGTTATACCTGAGGTTTCTGAGATTACTACTGCAACAGAATGATGGCAGAGTATTTTGAGAACACCTTTTCTTTCCTTCTTGACATAACCTTCTTATTACCTTAAACAACAAATGCTATGGTTTTTCTTAGTCATGGGAGTGCATGACAAACATGGGGTTTGGTACCACTGAAATCTTTTCAAAGAGGCGACACTGGGATATGTAAATTTTTCACAATAGGGTGACTGAACTCCTCTTTCATTTGATTCCTCTATTCTCAGAAGATGATTTGTATTTTGATATTTTCATGTGTTTGTAAAATGAAGACATTTTAAGTTACAGGAACTGTTACCTTTCTGGTAGTCTAACAATGTATGCTATACAGTTGTTTGTTTTTTTTTTTTTTTTTTTTATAAAGATCACAAATAGCATATTATTAATAAAGCTGTCTGAGCTGTCATGTAGAGTCTCTTGCTGCCCATTCTTTTTGGACAGGTTGGGGTTTGGGCCATCATAGCAAGTCACGCTAAGAGTCATGAGAAGAATCTGGAACTGGGTTTGGTTTCTAAGGGGCAGCCTGTCTACAGACAGAGGAGCTCAGGTATTCACAGTGATAGGATGCTAAGCAGACAGGCTGCTATGGCTTGGTGTACCTGGAATCCTTCCAGAGCATATGGAGTATGCTGCAGTAATCAGCTGTGAAGATTATGAATGTGTGGATCTCTCTGAGTAGTTGCTGCAGGCACAACTGGATCTGAAGGGGTGGGAGAAGGTCATCTGACCAGTCATAGGTGAAAGAGAGTGGATTCGGTGTTAAAAGATGAGTAAGACTTCAAAACCTGATCAGAATTAACAGCCTAATACTGGATGATCTTGATAGCTGGGGAAGTTACATATCAGGGGACTGCTACCCACCTGATTTTTTCCCTCCAACATTTATATTTGGCCAGCTATATCTCATGTCTGCTTTCCAGTAGATAGGCATGTTACTGATCATACTTGTTGTAGAGAGACACAGAAAAAGCTGTTGTCCTCAGAGATTTGCTTCACCTTTTTTTTCGTTGTTTCTGGCACCACTGAAAGCACCCTTAAAGTCTCTCTGAATTTGGGGCACTACTTAAATATAGCCAAAGAAAAATGCTTGCAAAAAATCCACATTCAGTGAAGGATTTTCCTCTGGGGAAGTCTCAAGCCATCATGTGTTATATGTGTCTCTCCAGCCCATTACAGGCATTCGCTCAGCTGCTTCTCTCTGAATTTGTCAGGTTTCTAATGTAGTGTATAAATCTGTTCCTACTTGACTCCCACAGCTGGTTTTGATCAGGCTCCTATAAAAAGGAAGTTTCAATTAGCAGTGATCCAAATGTATTCTGGAGGTATATTTTTACGGCTGCTCAACGAATAGCACTCTTTGTTCGTAAGGGTGCGTGTGACTCTAAAACGCGAGGCAGCCAGAACTATGAGTCATCACCACAAGCACAGTACTTTGTTGCAGAGGTCAGACTCTGCCAAAACCAGAGGAAATAGCTAGCCAGATTGAATTAGCGGTTGAAACACATTAATTTATGCTACATAAATGTTATTGTGGCCCTGTGGGCAAGTACTTAGGTCATATGCTTTATGAACTATTTGCACCAAGAGGGCTTTCCAGCCGTAAATCAGCTCCGAAGTGCACCTTTGAAAAGCGTTCACGGCTCTGCGCTGTGCTCCCCGCTGTCCACACTGACTCTGTCTCTTGGCACAGTGACGGCTCGCCATTCTGCATGTGCTTTACAGGATTTCCTGCAAAAGGAGCGGATCTGTGGCCAGAACAGAGCCGAGCTTGGGTCTAGTCGAGAAGTTGAGACCTGGCTGCCCGTGGCACTGGTAGGCAGCTGTGGGGCTGTGGCTCCAGGCGTCTGGCAGCAGGCAGGGCTGCTCGAGTCGGTGCAGCTGCGTGGTAAATGATATCTCAAACACACACACAGCCCAGCCCTTGACAAGGCTGTTTCTCTTCTGGGGGAGGAGGGGAATTAGATACACTTTTGGCCAGATTATTTCACAGTGAAAAAAAGTAGAAGTTAGTGTTTTCTGGCTGCAAATTGCGGTAACTGAGGACACATGCCAAGAAAGAATTATGCATAAATGATAGTGTTTAAACTTGTTTTTATGTGTTTGGATGTGTCGCTGCCAAAAATCTGACAGGGCCTCATTGTTGGAGCTTTTTCATCATGAAGCCACTGACTGCACCCAGAAAACATTTCATAAATAATGAAATAATTGGGGGCATTTAGTGTTGTCTGCTGGTGTCAACAGCTGCATGTAACATGCTCTACTTTCCAGCAAGCCAGGTAAATACTACAGCAGTGTGAGAAGGGAGGCAATGTCCATCTCCAGAGAGGAATGCTCTTTTTAAACAATAGTAGTTCATCCAGAGCTCTAATTTCACTTGATTTGTTTGATTTGGGTTGCTCCTGCCTTTGCACAAAGCGTTATTTCTTTTACTATTGTTCATTTTTGTTCAGCTCAGATAGCACATTCATTCCCTTGCACCGCTGACACTGCAACACTGTATCACTCTGTACATACGTCTCCCACAGAGTGCCACAACACATGCCTCCTCTTGTTTTTAAATGTAATACAGCCAGCATCCTTACTGGGTATCTCTAGTGCTCCTGTTCTCAAGGACACAACCTGTTTCAGACTCTAGACTGCAACTCGCTTTTATCCACATTCCCTGGTATCTGGGCTTGTTGATTTAGGAATCTGGGACATTAATCATCTGGTGTAAATGACATTTTTCTTTATGCTGAATATTTCAACAGGATCACAAAAAGAATGTTTTTACAACATTAAATATTGATAAAATCATGCTAAAATAGTTAAGGAGATGTGAAATAGATGAAGCTTTGAAAGCATAAATATTTAATATTTTAATAGCTTTCCATAGGACATTTTTTTTGTTTTGTTTTTCATGAGCCTTCTGCTGTTACCATACATTTGTTTTTTGAATGGGGAAACTATTATTCTTTTAAGTGTTTCCTATTATAAATGGAAATGTTTAGTCTACTTAATAGCTATTTGGTTTTGGTTAGCTTATGAAAAAAAAAAAAAAATCAGGTCTGATAACTGCCAGTCCTGCTTCTGTGAGTAATCTCCATTCATCCTGTTCCTGAAACACTCCTGTGTTGACTGTTTTTACTCCAGGATCTAGCTCACCATTACAAGGATTGCAAGATGGCTATTAAAACTCCAAGAGTGTAATTTTTCTGCATAAATAGCTTTTTCTAGAAAGCAAATAAATTATTGTCTGAAGTGACGTTGACTTTCAGCAATAATGAATCCATATGTTTCCCATTAAACCTGACTTCAGAAAACGCATGACAAAAAGAAAAATCATTAACAGTGATAAAAATTCTTGTGTGATTTATATGAGTTTTTTCCTTTCTTTTTCTTTTACATGTATCTCCATTCTCTTTTTGTAACCAGAAGCACAGCACGTAGCTTTGGGTGACAATGGTTATTTGTTTCCTAAGCAACTGTTTAATCAATAGAAGTGTAGACTAGGTATTTACTACATTTCATTAATTGGGTTATGGAAGTAGGTATATTTATGACAATTATTTGGAAAGAGCTATAAAAAGATAGCCAGACAAACAAACCTCCATAATCCACTTATATCTCACAGATGCCAAAGGGTTGAACAAGCCTATTAAACAAGCTATACTCCTGTCTGTTTGGAGGAGCTGTTAAATCACGAATCTCTGCACAGCACCTGAGGCAGTCAGTTAATAAAGATCTTCTGTAGCAGATTTCTGTTCTATTAAGGATGGACATAAAGCAGAATAATTTAAAATGTGTCAATAACTCAAGGCAAAAATGCTTAATTCAAGAAGCATCATCTTCTTAACTTGTAGTCAAGCATACCCAGTGGTAACCAGTCAGTGGAATGCTACTCATGGGATCAGAAATAATTTTTTGGAAAGAATGTGGGGGTTTTTTAGCAAAAATATCCCACAGTGGTTTATTATTGTGGTATCTGTCTGGAAGCCAGATTTGAGCTTTAAAAATGGAAATTAACTTATTTTCCATCAACTTTTCCTAGGAGAGGGTCTGAAAACTTGGCTGCCCTTTCACGTGGATGAATCTATGAAGTGGAGACATTTTCAGATTTTGCTTTTGGAAAAGAAAGCACCATTCTTCACTTCTGGGATTACATGCTCCTGGAGGTGCTCTACACAGCATGACACTCTAGCTAGGGTAGATGCTGACAGTGGCTTAGCACATCAGCTCCATGGAGGCACACAACTTCTACATGCTGCACCTCACTGGCCATAATGCAGAGCCATGAACCACATGCACAGCCCCAAACTGTGCATGCCTGCCTGAAGAGTAGGCATGATGCATGCTACCACATTTTTCTGAGGGCATGTTACCATGGGTTTGTGAACAATGGGTGCTAATTTGTCAGAAGCTCTCCTCTTCCAGACTCCGTGGCATCCATGGCAGGGGTTTCACCAAAGCCATGCTGCTGAGCAGGGCTATACATCACTCCCACTTGGGACTGGGAGGTGTGTACCAGCAAGAGCACGAAACATGGATCAGGCCTGGAGAGTGCCTTCTGAACAGGAAATGGAGACAGAAGAGGGGAAATATGAGTATATATATTACCCAACAGATAAATTTTACTGGCTTTCTCCAGGGGATGAGATCAGCTAGTCTGACTTTACGTTCCCCTTTTCCGAATCAGTGTTTTCAGTCTCCTGTGTACTTCTGGGACACAGCACCCTCTTCCATAGTACTTGCTCTGTGTTCTTCCTGTCACTTTTCATATATCTTGCTTGAATGAGGAGAGAAAAGCAGGATAAAGTACAGCTTAAAAAAGAGGGGGAAAAAAAGCAAGAGGCCTATGCTAATTGTTATACTTGAATTGTCTAGAGACACAGCAGAGGTTTCAATTAAATTCACTATATTTAGTAAGTTTTTGGCAGTTTTGATTGATTTATTATGTGTTACATCTGGTCTTGATTTACTGCATTGCATTTATACTACTGTTTTGTTTTTGTTGCTTATGTGCTGCATATTAGTCATGAGTTCTTGTGGTTTGCTGTTTTTGAGTTACGCTGTGCAAAACATTCATGCTACAACTTGAAACCAGGTGTTTCAATATGAAAACAAATCACTCCAAGATTTGCACAAACCACTGGGTTAGAAATCCATAGAATTTGTCAAAATGTATTCGGTTAGGCTAGAATTTGAGTTTTAAAGATGTTGGTGTCTGCAGTGAATTTTCAGATGGGCATGTTTATAATCTGTGATATAGTTAGCCTTGTAATTATGTTTCTTATCAATTAATTGTGTTTATGGTTTCTTAATGTACTTGCCCTGAATTCTATGCTAATATTTTTAACACAAAGCCAAACCAAACCAAAAATCCTAACAATCCTAACTCTGTTATCTATTAATTTTGATGCCATATTTTATACTAGTGGAATGGATTTTAAAATGAATGATAATACCCAGGAAAAGTTCTTTGGACCACCATTACATTTAACAAGATGTTTCCTATGAAGCACAACGTGGTTGAGATGTAAAATATCTAAGATCTTAAGTGTCAGGAATTGTGCAACTGCTTGAGAAATCAATGTACTTGTTTAGCTCAAAATGCTAGTAAATTATTACAGAGACCACTTAATAGAAAAATCATCTCGGCCACGGAAGCATTCAAGTGAGTGTTCTGAACCTTAATAAATTTCAGTATATTCATTGTGTCAAGCACGCTCACAAGGTCACCAAGGGCAAAGGAGGCATTGCAAATATTTTTAATGTGCTCATCACATCACAGGATTGAAAATGTTCATGATTGCTCTGGAAGGGGATAGATGATAGCTAGAAATTAAAAAGAACATTTTAATACCTTAACTATCATGCCCCTTTCTGGCGGTAATAGTTAATGTGGAATTTCTCCTTTTGCAGATACATATATATGTCCTTTCTGGAGGACATTGATGTGTTTCAATCACTAGTAACCATGATTATCATTATAAACTGCCCTGGATTTTCTGAGCTTCTGTGAAGCTGGCTGGAATCTGATTTTTTTTGCATCAATATAATAATAATAATCACAAAGGCACTGCCAATGTCGCTGACAGGCTCAGCTTTGGCCAGCAGAAGGCCATCTCGGAGCTGGATGAGGAATACACTGAAGAGTTGAGGAAAACTGGGTTTTCACATTGCTATCTCCATTTTGTGCAGCCTGGAGGCTACCATTCACATTCTTTTTTTTTTTTTTTTCTAAAAGATTAAGGAGCTGTTGATATGTGGATTTGAACCCATGAATCCTAATTTATGGAAAGCCAGCTGGAAAAAATGGTACAGTGCATTATAGCTTATTCTTTTCTGGTCACAGAGTATGTTTTTATACTCTAACTTAAAATAGAGAAACACCCGACATTTCAGAGTATACATATTTCAGTTATCAAAGACATTTTTATATTGTCAGTGACAGTATTTTAAGATCTGCTTTTTTGGTGACTAAATGGGAATCTTGGAAAATGTAGGATTAGAGAAGTAAACATAGGGAAGTATGCTTAGCTAGGAGGAAATATGGAGAGTTGGTAAGAAAGGAAAACACTGGGAAAAAATCGGTTAGCACTGAGGTATTTGTCTTTGTTACTCCTTTCAAAATCAGCAGCAATTCAGGCACTGAATACTAGTTCAAACTCCAATTTGTAGCTGTGAGAATAAAGGACGGTATAGCATACTTTGTAACTTTTCTTACTTCCTTCCTCTCAGAGGCTCTCTGTTTTTGAAAATATGCCAATCCAGATGTGCAGCATGTTGACCTAGCGGATTGCATATTATGAACTGTTTGATAAAGGCTGGGAAAAGAGGACAAAAATAAGTTACAGCTAAATCCCAGTAATATAAAGTGGAAAGTTTGCATTTTTCAACCATGTGAAGCTTAACTAATGTTTACAACAGTTCTACAAAGAAGGATGCAACTTCTTGGAGCCCCTCCCTGCTTTCAGAGGGAAATAACGTCATCTAAACAAAATGTGCTTCTTACTGAGATGTAACTTTTCATTCATTGACACTATAGGTTTTGTTCTTCAGAATTAAAAGTTATATGTACTTCTGCTAGGTTTTTATATGAAGATGAAAGACTTTTAAAGGACAGCTGGGCTTTCGTCACTTTGTCCCAATCATTCACATCATTTGATGATTCGTACTCCAGAAATGCTAAACTGTGACTTTCTAGATCATGTTCTCATTGAATTCCACTATTGTCAGGAAAATAGCTGCTTGAGAGGTTTTGCAAACATTCAGAATTTAACTGTTTGTATTCTCAAATACAATGAATAAAATTAAAGGAAATCAAGGGAGGAGACTTGCTGCTTATAACACGTGATTCTCTATCTTTTTCCTAGTTTTACCTTAAACCTCTGAACTATCTTGGTTTACTGTAAGGTACCTCTAAATTTTTGAGAAGATTTAAGCATATTGCAGGAAACTTAATTTCACATTGCTTTTTGTTAAAATATTGTGCAGTTATTTTACTGAGATGGAGCTCCCCATGTATTGTTGTTGACTTCTTTTTCTCCCCCCATACACAAATGGCAAGAGCTATGGTTAAGTGTGACAAAACAAGTAACAAAAAAGCATGGCAAATAGGCTGCTTTTATTTTTCTTTATAGAAAAGATTCATGTTGTCATTCAAAAGAATTTACATAAGCTCCTATTAATTGCAGACTTATTCCAAAGGTATTGACTCAAGCTAAATTATTGGAAGCTCTTATTTGTAAATCACTTGATAAGTTATTTGTCGAATATCAAATTTATTTCCATTAGAGAAAATAGGTTTCCATCTTCGTCTTGCAACGATTTCAGCATTAGCATTAAAATTGACAAATTACTTCTATAGTGATATGAAGCCAAAGGTCATATGTGGTGGGGCACATGATTTATCCCAGGGTTTAGATCTGATGAACTGTGGTATTTAATTTTCAAAATGTTTGCCTGGATTTTTCAGTTCAAATATTTTCTAAGTGTAACCTGATTTTGCATATAAATGGAGTTATTCTTTAGTACCACAATCTAATTTCTGGAATTTCCTAACGACTGTTCAAAATGTTCTGAAATTTCTAATTGTCAAATGTTTTATTTCCCTTTTTTTATCAAACTTCTTCCTTGCTATGTAATCATAAATCTAAGTATCCAGAATAGATCAAACGTATACAGGGAAGATTTGCAAGCAGGAATTATAAACACAATTTCTACTGAATTTCTTGGGGATTTGTCTGCCCTGGATTTCCAAGTTAAGACCTATATCTTCTATTTTCAACATCATTTTTAGGGTAGGATATACTGTGGTTTTATTTTAAAGCACCACAAATGCCTGCGGAATTGTATCAGCACTGTAAACTCATTTTCACAACAGGGGGATGATTCAGTGTTAATCGCCTTGTTTAAGAGAGAAAGAAAAGCAAACATGGTGTTTCTTGGGAATAGGTTAAGATTAGAATTACTGGACATGAACTCAGGATTAGACTGGCATATAACAATCAGTTTATTTTTACCTGACACCTTCAAATTGTAATTTGATACAGTAGAGCTGATACACTTTTAAACAAAAAAGAAAATAGCTTGATCAGCAAACACTTGGAGCAGATGCAGGAGGAAACTAAGTGTATTCATCTTACTCTACTTCATAAAGTAGCTAGAATCATCAGATCTGTTCAGATTATATCTGTACTGTATGTCTTTTATGTTAAATCTATATGCATATTTAAGAACAGATAAATCAGCAAATTGATTAGCCTTGTTAATCTAATTTGAAGCTCTGTGAAGTCAATTTCTCTATTCCTATGCACAGTGTGAAGTGTACACTTACAGCTCTGAAGTATTATATTTTCTATGCAATCTTGTATTTAGTCAGGCTTTGTTTGTCTCATATGAGAAATAGCTTATGTGGATGGTACATATTTATGTACCAGTAGTTTTAACTGAATAATTATGAATACATCTGTACTTGTCATAGTGAACCTGAAAAAAGCAGGGCTGAACATAAGTCATGCCCCTGGTGTTGACACACTTTATCCTCATGTTCTCTTCCTTCCTCCTTTGCTTTGTAAAGGAATGGGATTAGCATCTGTGCAATTAGATGATGGTGTTTGTCCCATGCTGCCACTTTCAGGGGTATGAGGTCACTCTGCACCTCTACTTCCACTCTCAGGTAATCAGCATCTCTCTGCAAGTCCTTCCATGTCGAGGTTTTATGCTGCTGGCTCTGCATGACATGTTAACTCCTACTCATTTGTGTGGTTTTCAATACTGAAGGCTTGCCTCTCCACGGGTACTCTCCCAGTGAGTGATGAAACACATTATTACAATGATGTAATTCTTTGTAATTATTATGTTGTAAACAGTTGGTATTAGAATTGTTTCAGAGAGATATTTATCTTGGGGAAAAAAAAAAAAAAAGATAGCATTAAAAAATAATAATGTTTGAGTGTAAGCTTCTGCAATGTGCTAGAATTGCACCCCAAAGCCTTTTTGTGCTTTTGCAGCATGGATGTAACTATGGTGACAGTTTCTTTCTTAGTAATATTAGTCTAGTACTCCCTAAAGTCTGAGCAGCATATTAAATCAAATCTGATTAAATCAGGTTCCCTTGATAGAGCAGAAGATTGCTTAAACCTTTCTAATTTGTGACCTATGATTGTGCTCAGGTAAATGTGATATTAAGGTCAAGGTCTAACATAAAGTCATAGAGTACACCACAAATTCATTACTACGTTTTAATTCATGTAGTGACACATCTGAGAACATGCTCCTTTACCTTTGACCCTCAGTTGTAAAGGAAATCCATCTGTACTTACTAGGTTACGCAAACCTCTGGAGAGTAGATTGCCAGGATTGTTAAGGATATAGAAGGTCACGATAAGGAGACATTTGTAGAAATATTCTATCATTAATATTCTCCTTCACAATTAATATTGGCAAAAATCAGTAAACAAGGACCACAGTCAACAATGTCTCATGACAACTTTCAGAGCAGAGGACACATTGGGGGCTATTTATAATGTCCATTCCCCTTTGGGTGTCTTGCTTAGGAGGAATTAAGTGGAGCAAACAAGGCCCTTAAATTTCCTCTACAGTAGACAGAGACAGGTACTGACAAGGCAGCAATTCACCACCAGAGATAGATGCTGAGAAGGCAATACAAATACTGCCTTTGTTCAAACATACAACTTATGTGAGCAAGACAGAATGGGTATCAAAATGCAAGAAAAGAGCTGAAAGAGAGAAGAGAGTACTAAATTATAGTAACAATTAGAAATTGTTTTATCATAAGATGTCTCTTCCTAGCCAGGATAATTCTTTTTACATACAACTCGTTTATTTGTATCATTCTCTACATGAGTTTTTTCACAGGTGAAAAAAGGAGAGAGTTTATTGCTTTGTTTGCTGTAGCTATTCAGCTGGTACACATGTTATATATTTGGTCGTATCTTGTTCTTTAGCACTGTCAACTGCCTGTCAATCTTCATATCTGCAAAAAAGAAAAACACCAGCCACCCCACTGTGCTGAATGTGACAGCATTGTAATGTCAGAGGACCAAGAGACAGGTGATGGTTTATGATAGAAATAAATCTTTTATGAGAGCAAACTTGGGAGAATGGCATGCTTTTGTAGGGGATATATCTCTGCACAGATATCACTGACAGTCTTCTCAAATGCATCTCTTTGATAAGGCAAGGTTTTTATTGTGTTTAATCATTTATTGAGTCATTGGGGGAAAAAAAGAGAAGACATATGCTTTTTGTATATAGATACAATATGTAATAAATGTGTGTGTGTGTGGGGGGGGCTATCAATATGGCTGTGTGCATGCCTTCATATATATTTGAAAAGAATTAGATTCATTAAATGATCCTTAAACAGACTCCCACACTTTACGGTACAATTCTGACTGCTACACAGCATGCAAGAGTGCTTTGGCTTATTGCATTCTGAAATGAGACAAAATGTTTTCTGTAAAAAGACTTTAATTTGAATGAGAGGACATGCAGTTAAACTGTATATTTTGAAATACAGTGAGATGCTGCATTTTTTATATCTTTGCAATATTTCAAATATGTTGCTTGTAATTAGGTTGCAGAATCATTTTGAGTTTTTATCTGAATATGTATAGAGTCCTACCCTTGCAGAAAGAAGCAGAAACAGAGCCACACATCACATAGCCAGGCAAAATAATTTCAAGAATTTTGTTATGAGCTCTTCTTATAACAGTGACCATCACAACTTGCCTTCTGAAGATTCCACTTTTACAGTTAAGCTATTCCAGCCCTGTCATGTTGTCTTGACAGAAATAATTAATAAGAATCACACAAGCTTCACAAATCTCTGCTTTTTATTTGTGGAAAAAGACATGATTTGTGTGAAAATTTCTATTCCAAAAGCCACAATGTCACAATGAACGTAGAAAACAGGGTTGCAATTCCAGTTTCCCCTGAGATGTTTGTCTAACTATTGTATAGTACTTCTGTCATTCATTTGCTAACACACAAAGTTATAATTACAAACCCCACCCAGTTTTCATCTCTTTAAAATGACAATCAAATAAGTTAAAATGACTGCTCAAGACTGTCAGTACCACAAAAGTACAGCACTGAAATGAAAGAAAATATTTTTATTTCTTCTTTTAGCTCTTCCAAAATTTTATGCCATTCTATGCTAACCTTTCCCCTTCTTCTTACATTGATGCTATTTTTCCTGTTTCATATTGTAGTTGCTTATCTGACCAGCACAATTGTTGTGTGGTGTATTTAGTTATTATATTTACCACAGATCCTTGGCAAGAGTGAGGACACAATCATGCAACACAAAGAGTATAAAGGGTATATGGAGGGTGACAGTGTCTTTTTGTAGTAAGGTAATCTTATGACAGGCAAATTCTTTAGCTTGATATCTGCTACATGATACAGCAGTGGATATTGGGGTCCACAGGCTGTAGCCTAAACACAAGTCTGTGAAATAAAGGGAAAAATAGAGTAGATATGTGTTTTGTTTTACACTGGATAAAAAATCCTGTTCTAACTCGTGTGAATATCTGTGCCAAGCATCCTACAGAAATGTCTGACAATTCTGTCTAGCTGTATAAAAGCAGTTGTTAGGGTGCTGCAACAGACCAAAACACATTACTGTCTTGCACATGACACATATTTTATTTTTATATGAACTTATATGAACTTACAGTGTAGGAAAATAAAGAATACACTGACAGGCAGACACATGGGAAAGATCCTAGTTTGACCCTGTGACAGTCAAGCTTAGGGTCCAGTTCATTCCATCTACCAGTCCTGGGAAGGAAAACATATTATTCCATACACTATTTTGTGAAATATTCCCCACTAGTAAAATTGTTAAGCTCTGTAGTCTTCAGCTCTGTTTTGCTTGTGAAGAGGCCTAGTTGTGTTTCCTGTCTACTGTGTTTGGTCTAAACCCTAAAATTTTGGCTTTTTGTACAAGGACATATTTTCAGAGACCTCCTTGTGTCTCATTTTTTCATAGCAGGTATAATTAACAACAAAATGAGATCAAGAAGCAGAAAGGATAGGATTTCTCAACCCAAACAAATTCTCTCATTCAGGTTTGTTGCTTGTTTTTTTTTTTTTTTTTTTGTTTTTTTTTTTTTTTTTTTTACTGTTCTGTTTATTTGTGTGTGGTTTTTCACATTTTTTAAAATTCACTGAATCCCATCTGGCAAGTAGCACAAAGTGTCTCTTCCCAAAACTCCCACTCTAGGAATGCTGTGTGATGCCAAAGCATAGGATGTGTTAATCTGAAGGCCAAAGCTAGCCTGCTCTGTTGTCAGTTCATCTTCTGCCAAGCCTTGCTCTCCAGAGCACAGACATAGGCAGTGGACAAAAGTCAATAGACGTAGCTCAGATTAGTAGACAAAAGTCTGAGGGTTATCCAGATGGTTCAGACGCTTATCCAAGTGACCAGGCATTGGAGCAAATCCACCGCAGTACCCATGACCCTATTTCCACAGCTTGCTGTAAGTCTTGTAGTCTTCATGGTCTCGCCCTTCTATATTTTTCCTTCCTTCTTCCTTTTTGCTATAGCTACTGCCTACATCTTTTTATCACCTGTGCAGTCTGCGGTCTCCTCTGATCTCCCTTTGTCCCCATTCGTGGGTGGTTCTCCCCATGCAGTTCAGCTGTGCTGGGGTAGAGGCAGGGAGTTGGGCTCCCTGTTCCTGTGACACTGGAGCATCTTCCTACGTTCTTGCACCCTGTGTGAGCTTGAACAGTCAGTATATTCATCTGACTTCAAATGCTGTTGTCGCCTGTTGGTTTAAGCAAGCCTAAGAATTTGCTATGAGATCCCATAAAGGGGACATCTGAAGACCATGTCTCCTTTTTTCTAGGTTAACAACTTGGCTGCATTAGGAACAGCTTTCTTTTCCAAACACAAGCATGGTCTAACCTGTTGGACAGGCAGAAGGTTTACCACTAGAGACATTTTACATAGAATAATCTGAGACATAATAATGAATGTATAGAAAAATTCTAGTTACCACTAAATTGAAGTCTATGTAGCTATTTTTAGTCCAGACTGAAACTGAAGTCTGTCTAAATGGCCATTCTTCATTTGAGTTGCTTCAGACTGAGCTACAGAAGAGCTTAAATTAGGGAAACAGGGTTAAATCACTGTTTACTCCCAGATTTATTTGTGAAAATAATATGTATTACCCCCTGTATCTTCATAAGGGGAGAGAATTACTATGAATTTTATCACACTTAAGAATAGTTTGAACACAGCTGTGTGGTTGTAATTGATTTTATAAGTGTCTATGTATATATATATATGTATGTAGATATTAATTTTATCAGAAATTGATATATGCAGATCGCTCCTCTACTTTATTCTCTTTCCTTTGTAGAAATAAAACTAAAAAAGAGAATAAGAACCAGGATCCAAACCCCTAAATATAAATCTAGTTAATAGCAATTTCACAAGGATAATTTTAGCGAAAGATATTTTGCTGAAAAGTAATAGATTTTATTTTTATTTTTTATTTCGTAAGATGAAAACAAACTGTGGAGAAGTCTTACAGCTGCTCTTTGCATAAGGTCTACAAACTGTGAGAATGGGACAGAAACATTTCTCTTGGTGACAAATTTGTGGCAAGGGTGCTATTCAAAGATTGACAAATTGAAAGATGTCCATTCCTAGTGGGCAATATATAGTACATTCTCAAAAAGTGCAGACTAGAAAAGGACTTAGAAAACACAAAGTGTTACTAAGAAACACAGGTTTCCTGGATATAGATGTGTACCAAAATCTGTAAAAAACTCTTATAGAAAGTAATATTTACATATCTTTTTCTTTTCAATTTAGGTTGTACCTTTGAAAAGGGCCATTTTGCCCTGAGAGATGGTGGTGGAAATGGCTTTTGATCTTTCCTCTGGCCTTTAGTTCTTCCTCACTCCACGCTTCCTCACTTAGACTTCCCTAATAGTCTGCTGCCCATGCCCAAAGGCTTGGTCCTGTCCCCAGGGGCTCTTTTCATAAGTCAAGGAACACTGAAGAACAAGGGTAATTTGTCCAAATGACCTCTCCTTTAATTGTGATCCCTGCTCATACTAATTAACACAGCTGTACTGTCCCTGAAAACAAGTCAATTCTAATCCTATCAGAACACTGTCCTTTAAATCTACAGAATATATTATTGTGCAAATTAATGTAAGCTTGGGACAGCTGAGATCTACCTATGAGAAAATTTGTCAAGGATAATTCCCTTTTTTCTTACAAAATCAGCAGCATGGGTGGAAATCAATAAAATCTACAGACTAGATGGAGAACCATGCCAGTTAAATGATCTGTGCTTCATATGTGAAGTATAAAATGATTAGGAGGAAGGGACAATACGCAGGGTATGTAAGTAGATGCATTGGAAAAATGAATATATATTACATTAGTTAGCAACACATGTGGAAACAGAAGGGAGAAGGGAACTATGAAAAGGAAAACAGTTAAGATATTAAGGGATCTCTGTGGTTTGTTTTTCCATGGCCCGTACCTGTTTTTAAAATTAATCTGTCTTTACATTAATAGAAACCCCTATTGGAAATACAAGATTTAAGAGCAAAATATTTTGTTGAATGATTTGAAAAAAAGAGCTGGGCCATGCAAACTTGCCTGAGTGAGAGAGGAATCTGATGCTGAACAGATGGGATGAAGTACAAAGCAATGACAGGAGACAAAGGTAACGCAGTAAAGCTGTGCAAATCAAGGGTTCTCTATTTTGAAGTCAACGTTAAGATGTGTAAATTGAATATGGAGATTGAAAAAGTTGATAAGCAGATTTCTAGAGACTATAGGTATGGTCAGAAAGATAATGAGACCATTACCGCCTTTTTTGGGGTACACTAGGCCCACCCTTGGGATACAAAGAGAGTTAAAGTGAGAGAAAAAAGGTAGAGAGGATGACATAATCTTTAATAAATTTTAAGAGGTTAAGAACCATATTTAAGGGTATTCATATGGTCAATCAACTAACAAATGAAAAGCAAAGTGTGAACTGAGAGAACAGGAGGTAAAAAAAGGCTGAATGAGAAATGTTGTTACTTTTCAGATGTTTTGGAAGACATATAAGTTTAGTTGAGAAGTCTATGTTCAAATGGAGGGTTACAGGTGAAGAGAGAAAGACAGGAATCATTGGGACAAAAGAGAGAGCACAAGCCTTTTGACCTACTGCAACTATTAATGTCATTACTAATTTTACGTGAGCTTCATTAGGCTTTGAATCAGATCCTCTGTGAGAAGAACAGAGAGAATCAGTTAACAGTCCAAGGAATGGCCAGGAGAATGAGTGCTCTAATTTATCAGAAAAGATGAAGAGCATGAAGTCAGCAATGTTGGCTGACAACTTATTATCATGGGGATTGAAATTAGCATGAATGGGATGGATGGATGGAAAGTGAAAATTAGGAGCTGTCAGTGGGCTGGAGGACATAGGACAGTCTCCACACAAGCCACTGAAGGAGGTAGCACCATGATCATCTACTTATTAAAAACAAGACAAAATCCAGTATAAAAGGTTTCCCACCCCATAACAAAATAAACCATTCTAAAAACTCAAATCATGAAGAAGAAACACCTTGAGGGGGGATTTTGACCTTTTTTTTCTACTTTCTACAGATGTCTCTGAAATTTGAAAATGGACTGTACTGGTCAAGCAGGTTGGACTGCCCAACTTTTCAATTTTTTTCCTGAACTTTAAAGTTTGAACCTCCCTGAATACTTTCCCCTTTGTGTTCATATTGCATTTATCAGATTTCAAATGCTTTAACTTAAATATTTAAGTTAAAAAACACTTGCAGTAGTTCTCACTTGTCACAATGGGGTTTATATATTTTCACACAATCCAAACTTCATATGTAGATGAAAGCCAAGAGTGGATATAGAGCATTGGAATAGTACTTCACACCTCATCTACTTTTAAAATGTTTCCTTCACAGGAGTGGAAAAAAAAGTACTTTGCCATTTATGTCTCTAAAACCCACATGCTAAAGAACTTAGCTATCTACATCACCAAGCAGAAATTACTTAGTAAAATTCATAAGATGCATTAGCTACAAAGGGAGTTTTAATGGCCAGCTATCACCAGTCTCCTAAATGCTTGACAGCTATTGGTACCCACATCTTCAGAGATGTCATATGTCAAAAACTTGATTCAAACCTTCATGAAACAAACATCAAAATTGTTAATGTACTTCTACAGATGTAAAAGCAATGTATGCTTGATCAAGTATAAGAATTAAGTGAAAATCCTTGTTTATCATGTTTAAAATAGTCAGGAAAATGAGAGGGGCCATGATTTTTCCTGTTGAGGACCAAACAGACTTTCACCACAAGAGATGATCTTGAGCAAGGTTCTGGTTCTACAAGCAATCTATATGGCCAGTCACTGGGGAAACTTCTTCTATAGTTTCTTATTGAACTGTTGTCATGGTCATATTAAAATGGACAATTTTCATGCTAGCTATCCTAATATCATGTATTGAGGAAGGAGAGAAAATTTGTTAGCTAACTGAAAAAAGTTTAAGCAAAACCTCCATATGAATCTTTGAATTAATGTTTTCAAAATAATGGATATTAATTTCTCTTTGCAAATGGAGTATCAAAGATTTGGAGATAGCCACATATGTCTATAAGGTGGGATATGGTTGTAAAAACTTTAAAAAGTTTTATCACCTAAATTTTAGGATCTCTTGTAAAATGAATACACAAAGAATAGATTAAATACTGCAGTTAGGGAACAATTTCATTCTCACTAGTGAGGATAAAGTGAGGAGTCTTTTGAGGTTAATTTATCATTCACATATTATCTACTTTTGTAGCTATGAAATTTTTCTTCATACTCTTCAGTTTGATGTTTCCTTCTTAGAGTCTGTCACTAAAATTGGATTTATTTGGATATTGACAAACAGAAGTAAGTAATTGAAACTGAGCAGGAGAAGCAATACATTGTGGCATATGTATTTCCTGGAGCTGTAAAGTTATCATCAGAAATCAAGACAATCTAGCAACACTAATGTAAAACATGGAAACTTTTCCATATGTGAATATGTCCTGGCTACAGAACTTTTCTCTTATATTTCTTAAGGTTTCCTTCTAGTATTCCTTCTAATATTTTTGTCAGGAATATAAATGATCTTTCTTGTTGTGTAGGACATCCAACTCAAATACCTTTTCTTCTAGGCTGAGCCATGATTATTTCTTGCTGGCTCACTTCTAAAGCATGCATTTATTTTTAATCATTTTATTTAAAGGTCAGGAAAGTTATCCTTCCTGAAGGCTGTTCATTGCATTTTCCTTGCTCTGTCATGGGACTTCAGAAATTATTCCTTGTCTTTCAATTCCTGAGACACAGGAGCTTGCCAGGGTATGATAAACATGCATCTCATGAAAACGCTAGGAAGGGAGAGCTGAGTCAGCAGGGTAATTCCAGCTGCCAGCACATTTAATATACCAAGCAAAAGTAAGAGCTGACAGCAGTGGGATGGGAAGAGCAATATAGTTCCTCAGATGAGCTTTCTCATCTCTCATTTGCACCTTTAAAATTAAAGCAGGAAGTTTCTTGCACTTACAGATATTTCTTGCAACTGTCTACATCTGACTCTGTGTCACTGACGGTGTAATCTGAGTGTTACTGTATCTCCTCTGAGAACTATGGTGTACTTTTGAGTGAGTAAAGTGCTTTAGGACCTAATGCTACCTGAAGTTGGGTAGGGCTGGGTTCAAACAAGGCTGTGTATGTACCCCCTGGGAGGGGAGTATTAGTGAATTTCCACTAATGCACATCTGGATGTCTTCAGTGTTAAACAGAACCTGAGGAGTTCATATACAGAAAACACACTGAACATTGTCCATTTGAAAATTCATCTAAGAGACAAGCTTCTTCCAAGCAAAGAAGAATAAAAAATTACACCAAATTGTGAGCAGGGGCTGATACACCAAAGGGTTGTGCTGCCATCCAGGCAGACTCAACAGGCTTGATAAAGTGGTTGACAAGAGCCTCATGAAGTTCAGCAAGGGGAAGTATAGAGTCCTGCACCTGGGAAGAACAATCCCAGGCACCAGTACATGCTGGGGGCCACCCAGCTAGAAATATGCTTGGTAGAAAGGCCCTGGGGTTCATGCTGGACTCCAAGTTGAACATGGACCAGAAGTGTGACCTTGCTGTAAAGAAGATTAACAGTGTCTTGGGCTGCACTGGGAGGAGTATTGCCAGCAGGTCGAGTGAGGTAACCCTTTCCCTCTGCTCATCACTGCTGAGGCCACATCTGGAGTATTGTGTCCAGTACTGGGCTTCCCAGTACAAGACAGACATGGACATACTGGAGAGAGTCCAGTAAAGGGCCACAGACTCAATGAAAGGACAGGAGTATTTCTCCTTTGAGGAAAGGCTAAGAGACCTAGGATTGTTCAGTCTGAGAAAAGAAGGTTCAGGGTGATCTCATCAAAGTATTCATACTTGAAGGGGGGGTGCCAAAAGGACGGAGCCAGGCTCTTTTCAGTGGTTCCCCGTGACAGGATCAGAGGCAATGGGCACAGTCTGAAACACAGAAGAGTCCATCTGAACATCAGAAAACACTTTTTTCACTGTAAGGGTGTCCAAGCACTGGCACAGGTTGCCCAGAGAGGTGATAGAGCTTCCATCCTTGGAGATATTCAACAGCCTTCTGGGCATGGCCCTGGGTAACTGGCTATAGTTGACCCACTTGAGCTTGAAGGTTGAACCAGATGATCTCCAGAGGTCCCTTCCAAACTCAACCATTCTCTAATTCTGTGATTCTGTGAATGTGTATTTCCTGATTTGCATTTATTCCAAAATCAGTAGATCAGAGAGATCTTAGTATAGTGATTGAAACTTATGAACAGAATTAGCTTCCTGTGTTCTCCAGGAGAAACCATATTCTTGTAACTTTGGCACTAATACTTTGCACAGTTTGTTAAAGTGCCTGGTGCTGTAAGACCACTTATGAAGGTTTTAACTATACTTAGAACTGTGCTTTATCAGAGTTACATTGCAAGGGTTCCCCAAGATTCTTCTGCATAATATTATGTATTTTTCTTGATCCATGCATATATAAGAATAATAAAGGAATAGACTTTTACTGACAAGTTTGCATCCCTGTTGCCTTTGCTAAGAGTCAATATTGCTGCTGTTTCCAAACTCTTTTCACTCACCCACTCTTCTTTCTTTTTTTTCACTTCAGGTAAATTGATAGACAAGATCAGCTATATTTTTGCTGCATTTATATTAGCAGAACTATTATATGGTGGTGTTTTTCTTACTATCAGCATTTTGAATATCTGCTCATGTGCAATATCAGCTGAAGACAAATCACTGCTCCATCCTGGTTCAAATGTCAAAGGTGTTGGGAAATTATGAGATTTTGTGTGGACTATCCTTCAAATATTTAAAACTCTGAGGACTTAAAATGCATCTTTCTTGCCAGCTAGTAGACCCAAAGAGAGATCTCCTGGGTCATCCACTGTTAGGAGATGGGTCCTCTGAACTCTTCACCTTCACTGTACAGTGACTACAAATTAGAATGCCATCTGTAAAATTAAAAGAAAAATCTGTTCTTATTCCTCATTAAGATATAAAAAAGCACACAGGATTTTGTACAGGAAGGAAAAGAACCCATTGGGTACCCTTGCTAGGCTGCTCCTCAGAAAGGGGAATCTCTTTGTGATCCCCACAATCTCATCTAAATGGATTTCTAGTGAAGTTCAGACTACTTCTCCATTATAGAATAGAGTGGGGAAGGATCACAGATAATAAATTAATGTATGCCCTGAGGATTTCTTGTACAGGAAGGAGACAGATACAAGAAATTACAAACTCTACTTTGTTCACAACTACCATTACTACATCAGTAACTACAAATAGAAGCAAAGATATTAGGCCACAATCATCTGTGTTCTCTCAGAGGAATCCCTTGAGAGGTCAAGCTTCCTCCCTTTTTTGTTAGGACCCAAGTAGTTTTATTTTTCTTGTCTCTTTAATCAAATATTATTCATACCCTAGAGCAGGAAGAACATTCATTCAGATGACTTTCATAGTTTACCTGCCTGGCATATAATTTACATTGCTCTGTGTGGTTGTGTAATTGAAGATTATCATAATCCACACACAGAGGAGGATGTTCTTATAGTTGTGCATTCACCCTTAACTTTGTCATTTCTTGACATTTGAGTAGTTCACCATGTAAACTTAACATTACATGAACAGAGTTTCTTTTTGTACTCAATTTTTTAAAGCATTTTTACAGGAAAAAATTTGGTACAAGAGAGGGAGAAAATCAAAATAAGTCACATGGGATATATGGACCTTGGAGTTTTACAGTTTTCAGATAATTTAATTACAGATTTTTAATTTCATTTTCAAAGTAGGTATCAGGGCAGCCCATGAACTCAATTGCCCTCGATCAATATTGCCAGAACATAACAATCTAGAACCTTTTAACAACAACAAAAAAATTCTCTTTCATTTTCACTTTGTAATTTATTTATTAACAGATGACCCATGTTAAGAGTACCAACTTAATCATCATTAATCTATCTGTTGCTAGATAAATTCATGGTAATGTTGTTTCAATTAAGCAATGGTCATTACTATTCGCTACCATTAAATCAGTATCTTAGAAGACAACATCTCCCATATAGCATCTTCAAATGCAATATTTAAGGCCTTTCATTCCAAACATGGCTAATATACAAATTATCACAGAACTGCCACTGCTTCTGTAGTGGACAACAATCAACTTCCTCAAAAATTTAACATAAAGGACAAATGTTTAGCAAATGCAGTTAGATTGCCGCTCTTGAACCATGTGTTCCATAGACTGCATACAGTATCAGAGGGTAGGTATAACGTTCTGTTGTGGAATATGTTGGTGGAAAAAATCACAATAAATTATATTAAACTGTCCTCAAGGCACATGGAGAAAGAAGGGGTCAATTCACATCTCAGTGGCATGTGATCTCCTAACAGAGAGTGAGGATTTCAAGTGTCATTCCAGTGAGCTAGCCTCTTGACTAAACTGCTAGGTTTATGAAGAAAGGATATGGGGTAGACAATGTCTTCCAGACCACCCATCACTTTTGCTTTTCCTCTTGTCCTCAGCCTCAACCACTGCTGTGCACAGTGTGCTCAGAGGAAGGAAGCAAAATCTGGGCCAGAAGGAAAAACATTGTCCCCATACAGCTTGCTTTGTTCCTCCAAACACAAGGCAACAAATATCTATTTAATCCTTTACATGTTTGCAAGGCATTACATTCAGGAAGGCTTCCATAAATAACACCTCCCCAATGAGTAATTATAAATTCTATTACACAAATGTGAGGAGCTAAATCTTTTTTCCAAGGTTACATAGACAGCATGTTTCTCTACCGTGAGTGCTTTGCTCCAAATCTGATGGATATTTTATGTCCTATAGAGAAAACAGTAATGATATGTGATCTAATGCAACAGACACTAAACAAGCAAGAACTAGTTATCGTGTCCCCTGCACATGTAACTTCAGAACAACTACAGGAAAGAACTAGTGAAGGGAAGCCATGTACATCACATACATTTCTGACTGAAGAGTAATTCACCACAGCAGGTCTTCAAACATTCGTGACTCTGTAACAACAGCTTTGGGTTCCTTTCATATTTCCTTAGGCACATACTCCTTACAATAGATTTAATATTTATTTCCTTCAGAAAAGTTTTGGATGATTTTTTCTTTAATGAAAATAATATATTTCATTGTCATAAATCTCAAATAGCTGAAAGGATGTTTTTTAAGCTGTTCCAAGATACTCACTTTTGGGTTTGAGACCAAAGATGAAAAGTTGCTACCCTAGAAATAAGTGATCTGTTTTGAGTGTGCAAGTTTTATAGCCCTCACCATTGCAGCTACAAGTGCTTTGCTGTGTGTATGTGCCTATTTTTCAAAGCACCACATGTTTTATATAATGATTCACAATGCTATCATCATGCCAACAAATGGTCTATTTTGTGTATTTATGTTCATTAAGTGATAAGTCCAAGAGTGACTTAACTGCTGCTTCTAGCCTTGATTTTGTGCATTACATGTTGAGGAAGCAGACTGATTGTGCTTAGTGCCCTGGCTGCCCGTCTCTGCATGCAAACACCAGTCAGCTTTGCTGCCTTGTGCTTACAGCACTTTTCAACGAGTGCTAAAGAATTGCTTTAGGAGCTGGGGAAAGCTGTCAGATCCCCTGTGAGATTAAATGAACACGCTTGCCAGAACAGAAAGGAAAAATAAAATTTGCTTGTTCAGGGCATACATGCTTTGGCTTGCTGCTGTCAGAAGAGGGGCTTTGTAGGTGCTAGCCAGTAGAAATGGGTTGTGGTTTAAGGAACTGTTTTTATGTGCTTGGTAAATTATAAGTACAGAGTAACCAGGTTAAGTTCTGATCCATCTCTTTTTCAGGGCACTTAAACCCACCAATACAAAACTCCCCTAAGCTCCAAGAACTCCAAGGCCACAATGATATATGAAGATATTTTTGTAGTGAGTTGTAAAAGGTAGATAACAGTTTAAATCCTTATGCCTAATATGTGAGAATTTAGACCTATAATTTCCTTCCTCTAGAGTCTGGTTATCTTAAAGATGTATTCAGAGATATTCATCCCATTCTGGTGGTGTTTGTCAGTCCTAATGTTTGGTTACTTGTCAAAGACTGGGATGCACATAATAATAATATTAACAGAAAATATTGTGGATACAAGTACTGACATGTCAGACTTTCTCACAGGTGCAGTTCAATCACCTTTTTAAAATCTGCCTACAAATTCATTGAACAACTGTGAATGCAATGAAACAGACCAGCTAAAGAATGATTTCTCTTGTGCACATATCTTAGTTTTTTGCTCAGACAATGGAAACAGTTCTGTCTGAATGAATATCCATATGGAATCACTGTTTGAATTAGAAGCACTGAAATCAATGAATTTATAAACAAGTCTTAAACTAAAAATGATTCTTATCAGAAATGCTTCATTAAATAGTATTGCCTGGAAATAGTTACCTGGGATGTAATAGTAAGAATAGAAAACACTGAGACTAATTGGGGAGGCCTGTAAAAAATGCTCATGATATTTCTGCAATATTTATTGTAATTCTTATCTCCTGTTCCTTGCTTTTCAAAAACATACTTGCTAAAGAGTACTTGCAGGAGACTGTCTCTTCTTTGCACATTCAACTAAAAATTAGACATCTCTCCTAACTGGAATCTCTTTTAACAAATAACACTGTACTGAAATTTCCAACAACTTTTTCATGGTTCTAAGAATTAAAGGCAAAAAGAGTTCACCAAGATAATTATTTATCAAGCTTTAACATGGGTAAGATCTGTGTCTTCTTGTGAACTGGAATCAGCTGTCCAAAGATTTTTAAATCTGGGGCTTGTCCCTAGGCCCTACGCAAACTAAGATAAATCCATTAAATGTGAAGCAGACCTCTTTTTTGAAAGTAGTTTGATGTAAGCTAAACTATAGGAGCTCTTAAATGACAAAGAATGATTTGATGAGCTGTAGCTGTTTGTTGGCACAAGAGGCTGAGGTTAGGCATCTCACAGGCGGGTTGTTGGTGAGGCCGTCCATTATGTTTATGATGTCTGTTGGGGGGATCAAGGATGATTAGTAGGTATGATATAGATGGGCAAAGGTTATGTGCAAGCAGTGACAAATCTGATCTGTTCTGCATGGACAGGGAACACAAAACGAATGAATTTAAATTCCTCCTTATGCCTTTGTAGAGTAGAGACCAAATGTAGCTTTATACAGGGATGTAGATTGAGCAAATCACTGTAAAAGGAGGCAGATAATTGCTGATCTTGATTGCAACTGCTAATCAGAGTCACAGGGAAAAAAGGTGTTGGGAATTAATTAGGCAAGGACCTTCAGAACAGCAGCAGGAAGCCTCCAAGTGACCTTTATTTACAGTCAGTTAAACAGAAGTGTGACTAAAAATGCCAAGGAGCAAATCAGATTATTAATATTGATTGCTTAAAGAAAATGAATAATTTAGGAGCAGTCAGAATAAATATGCAGTGACAGAGATGAAAGAGCACAATGTACTGCCTTTCCAACATTCATTTATCATGCGGCAGTGCCCCTTCACACAGAAATGGAGAATTTCCACCATCACAAAACATAATTAGTTTCATGACCCAGCATGATTGCTGTATTGCTGCTACAAGGAACTTTTTTTTATTATTATTTTCCCAGGGCAGCAAAATGTGGAGGGAGACATGAGCCTGCTGAACAGAAGCTTAGCTCTTGGAACTTTCCACAAAGATCAAATTCAGGTACTATGAGATTAACTTTTAGTTCTTTGTCAACAAAATAACAGAGACATAGTAAATCATTTTTTCAGACATGTTGTCAGAGTAACCATTTTAAGCAAAGCTTAAAAGCATCTGTAAAATCTCTAACTCCTGAATTCCTTCTCCTGCTTGTCTATACGCTGTGATTGTTCTTTTTCCCAGTGATTTTTAGACAGATTATTTTTAATCTGTCCTCTTTTTTTGCCTAATTTTAGTCTTGTTTTCTAGTAAGCTGCCATAGTTGGTTGCAGGCACTGTTGGAGTAGACATGTTATTTATTTTTGGTGGAGACCTGGGGGGTGTTTGTTTTTTTTTTTTTTCAAATTTACAATTACTTAACCAGTCCCGTCTTTCATAACCTCATCTGAAAAGGAGCCTGTGTATCACTATTTCTATATTTCTTGTCCTGTTTTGTTTATGTCAGCTATTTCTCCTTTTTATTGTGTTGTTTATTTTATTTTTCTCCTCTTTTTTTTTTTTTTTTTTTTTTTTTTGAAAGACAATGAAACAAATATATAATTAACCAGGACAAGTAGACTACACAAATCTAAGACAAAATTATCTCTTTTCATTTTGCTGCTACTCCATCCAGGAATCTCAAAATTATCTTCAGTACTGAAATTGAGCAGAAATACACAATTCTGACAATTTTATTTTTTCTCTGAAGAAAACAACAGTGCCACAACCAAAGTTTTCAAAAGATGATGTTTAGGTTAATTGGTCTGTATGGTGGCCATATTTCCTTCTTTATTGTTAACAGTCCCAAAGGTGGTGGCATGCTGGCTATCATGGTGCCATTTGAATACACAGGGGTTGGCCTCATGCTAGGGGAATTCCTAGCTGGCTGTAATATGTTCATATAAATGAACATAAGGGTCTGATGACAGCATACATGCAAGGATTATGGCTTCAACTTTCATGACAGTATGTGCCCTCATGCACAGGCAATACATACTTGGCACAGACAAAACAGGTTAGCGTGTGTTGTATGTTCATACATACCCATTGAATGTAGATCCATAGGGCATAATTGTACTTCAGGCAGCACCTTGGATAAATCATAGGAAAAAGTAAGCATTCTGAGCACAATCCCACCCCTTCCCCATAACAATTGCCTGTCAAAGGCAGCCAAATATGAACCAACAATACAATATGTGCAGAAAGGAAACCTGTGTTGGTTATCCATAAACTCATATATCAGCAATCCTGAGTAAACACTGCTTTTCTTATGCAGGTTTGCCTTGCTAAAAGTGGAAAGGTGTAGCATGCAGTAAAGCAAGTGGGAGTACACTGAAATGTATGGTATTAGGAGCCATGAATATTTTAGTTTTCATTTTCTCTTCTGCCACAGAAATAATGACTTATAAATGAAACAATGAGTTTGCTTCTCAGATAATTGACTTTGGTTCAGCAGACTTTCACTATTTGCATTTAAGTGACTGTTTGGAGTCCCCAAAAATTACAGGAAGTGCTTCATTTTCCTGCTTTGGATATGCCCCAGTGAAACTGAGGGATGATGCCAGCAGATTAATAAGGCAAACTAAGTAACAGTGAACAAGGAAGTCATGGTTTCAGTATGAATATAAATATATTCTGGCCTTTCAAGACCTTACTCATGTGAGTTAGTCACATTGATTTCAATGAAACTATTCAGATGAACCACTACTCACATGTTGAGCATTAGTATGACGGCAGGCTGTATCATGCTATGTTCACAGCCCGGTAAAAGAATGAAGTGCTGAAATTCAGCTGGTCTGTGTAACTTTAATTAAGCCCCCTAGCACAGAGGATACTCTTCTTTAACAATCCAGTGTTCTTTTTCTTTATTGTGGACCATAGAAATATTCACAGCAGATGATGAATACACAAGGATAACATTAATGCATGAATAACATTAAATCTGGCATCCAGAACTTGTCTTTGCAAATTAAATAGGTCTCGTTTCAATGCAACTGTTTTTTATGAATGCCAGCTCATATGACAAAATCCCTTGTATATATGAATTTTAGCTCATAAAGTGAATTAAATCCTGCTCTTAAGAACAGAATACATTTGACAAATGGATACTATTGTAAAGTGAGTTGCTTTATGACATGTGTAGCCTGACCTATATCCACCCAGATTCGTGCCATCTTTGTGAGCCTCCTAATTTCTTGATCTCCATCAGACCAGAGGGAAACGTGTACAGAACAACGAGTGCGGATTAGATGAGTTTCGCTTTTATGTTAAGCATGGAAACATGCTTGGTGACCTCTCATCCTTGTCCTTTCAAAACCATCTCATTATAAAACCCACTGTAAAGTTTTGGAAAAAAAAAAAAAAAAAAATTGACAGCTTCAGCTCAGGAGCAGTGCAGGGCTGGGATAGCAGGCACCCCGCTGCTCAGGACCAAGTGGTGTTGGCAGCACGGTGTGGGAAAGCAGGCACAGCACTAGCCCACGCGATATGATACCTGGCTCCTTTTCAGTCAGCACTGTTCATCTCTCACTTTCATGAATGCTGTAATTATACTGGTTGCCACTTAAAAGTCAGCGTTTGCCAAGAGCTGTCACCGAGCTGTGTCTGAAGCACCAGAGCTTTGCAGGAAACAACTGCGGTAGCTGTGTGATACCTGTTGACAAATGCTGGCTTTTAAATGGTGCCCACTATAAGAAAGCCCTCAAAACCTGCTCTAACTATACCAGTGGGAAGCAAACCATTTGTTTTTTCTGTTCAGCCTTCCCCTGCCGTGTAAAATGTCTGTAACTTGAGAGAACTACAGGAGCTTCTTTGGAAGTGCACTTTGTAAAAGAACCTTGTTCCTAAGTAAAACATCATTATTCAGGGGATATTCACTATTTCTTCTGTGATAACTCATTCCAGTATATTTTAAATTAGTCTGTTCAAATTTACAGGGTTTTTTATAACTGCTATGCAAAGGAAATGACTAGAAGGAGCCACAGCAATTTAATAAAGTACAAGTTTAGAACCCTAATCTCATTAGATATCAAAGTAATACAATTTTTTATTGAGGTGTGTTAAAATGATTCTGGTAGTTGACAAATGGGTTACCGGTGGTTTATAGATTATATGAGCATTGAATGAGTTCTTATGTGGTGCCAAGACACTTTGTCCTCCTTCCCAAAAGATGTTGTTCTAATTTTCATTGTGCCACTCAATTGCGCAAATATATTTTGCATCACTTTTTACGATGAACCTGCATATTGAAAAAAAAAAAAAAAAAAAAAAGAAAGGAAAAGGCTCAACGATGCAAATATACTTTTCTCTGGTGCAGTGAAATAAGCCAAGCTCTTTTGACAGGAAAATCCCTGTATAACAGCCCAGGATGTTACACTCAGTAACGGAAGAGGCAGGAGCAGAAGCTGACTGAAACAGGTGGGAAGGGGAGGAGGCACGGAGAGACCGCTGCCTGCTCCTTCTGCCTCTGTGCCTGCCATCACCCAAATGCTGTTGCAGTACTTGGGCCACCACACCTGGAGGGGTGGAAAGCAGGAAGGAGGAAGGAGCGAGATGGGTGAGCTAAAGATGCAGAATTTATCCAGGGAAGATCTGTTACTCCCAGAAATAATCTTTCTCTCTTCTGCTGTCCCTCCCTCACCATTCAGTTAATCGATTTATGAAAGTACTTAAGCAAGTGCCAAAATCCCATATTTGAAGCATGTGTATTGAAATTAAGCATGTGTTTTAAGTGTTTTCCAAAACTGGAATAATAATAATAATAATGAAGCTTAGGGAATGCCAGCATGACTCATAAAGGAGTCCTATTCTAATGTGGTGGAAGGATCTCATCTCCACGAACCTGCCAGCTATCTGCAAAGTTACCTCTCCTTTAAATTGACCTTGGAAGGAGCACTCAACATTGAGTGTTGAAAAGGCACTGGCAAATGTGGAAACTGATTCCAGACATCCTGATACGTGAACATGCTAACACTTGAGAAAAATGTTGATTATTTCAATGGAATTACTCCCCTGAAAAATACCTCATATCTGGGTAGTATTTGAAAAATCCTATCATGTTTAGAATAATGGTCTAATCCTGCATAATGCTGGAAATCCTTCAGACTCACTGAAATTTGTGCAATCACGCAACGTGTAGTGGATAAGAGTCTTTGTGAGTCAGATAAATGACAGAGAAGCAGAGCAGTACGTGTGCCAGTCTGTACATAACAGGCAGGCATAACCTAGCAGACAATTTAATCTCATCCATTTTCCAAACCCAGCATGTATTATTGCAATACTTCCTGATGTCACACTGTAATAAAGTATCATCCTTAGGATGGATACATGTTTCTGTTTTATCTTTTTGTTTGTACACAGATTAAAGCGTGATCCCCATTGACTGTAACCTATAATTGAATCAAGGATTCGGATGCTGTCACAGAGAGCAGGAGTGGCGCTTGATTGGTTAATGAACACGAGCAGCACAATCTGAAGATTAAACTTCATTTTTGATCTTCAGGTTGTGACCATGTATTTTCTGTTAATAATATACAGAAAGCAAAATAATACAAATAATTATGAATGAAGGAGCTGGATAGGAAAAGAAGTTATCTGGGGATAAAAGACACTTCTGCTCTTTTGGTGTGAAACCTCAATGCAAACCAGGCAGCTAAAATTGTGGAAGATTTTTACTGGTCATACTTTTTAACAAGTATTTCAAAAAAATCTATTAAAATTTTGGAGGGCAGATCATTGGATCCAAGTGGGTGAAGTAAAATGCCTTGTTAGTCATTTAGGCTTCTGAAGTCTCAGCACAATTTTGAATGAAGAAAAATTCTTTTTTTCCTGCTCTTTACATGCAAGTCACAGTTTTCTTACTGGGTTCCAAAGTACCCATGGTCTCAAAGCACTACTGCACAGCTGCTGCTACATATGTTGCTGCTGAAAGCTCAAACTTGCTGAAATAATCATTCCCAATGTTTGAAGAGGATGCGTTTTAGGCACTGCTTGATGCATCTTGTTTCTTCAGGGAGCATGAAATCACAGCACAAAACAGCAGCGACATCAAAAATGCAGGGTTGATGTGGGTTTTTGTTGTCCCCCCTCCCATCCCAACCCCAGTCTCTGGCAATGTGAGGGACTACAAAAAACTGCTTGCATCATAAACCTTTATTTCAGGGTAAGTGATTGGATTGATGTTCATACATAATTGCCCATGCTGCATATGAAAGCTGTAAATTTTTAATTTGTAGATGAAAAAAGGACAATACAGGGAGCATGGTGTAAAATGTTAGAAAAGAAAACAAAGAAAGATGCACTTTTATACTATTCCACTGTCATAGGATAAAGAATGCATAAAATATAAGCTAGCAGGATCAATCATGCATACAGGTAAGATCAAATAAGCCATATAGTAACCCTGAGAGACAGATGTCCTTCCCAATTCTTTCACTCCATTAAGATAAATAGCTGCAATTTTGTTACCTGACTGATGCAAATCAATAGAACTCCACTGAAATCTGTGACAGTGTTGGGATATTTTTTTCTCTCTGAGTCTGGTTCTCAATAGAGTTTGGCCCACTATAAAGTATTCAATGCAAGAGTAATTTGTTATGTTTTAAATTTGTTTCTGTGCTCCTTCTTTTTCCTTGAACTTCAGTACTGGCAGCTATGATAGACAGTGAGAAATGTGCAGAGATAGAAATTGAGTAAGGAAAATATTCCTGTTCCAAACAGACAAAAGAGCCAAAATAGACTCCAAAATAGACATCAAAAATTGGAAGAGATGGGGCGGGAATTTTGGTTGTGATGGATTGGAGGCCTTAATTTGTCACCAAGCTAGGAGTGGGATGAAAACATCAAAGGTGGTATGTCTGGACTTCACTGAAGCAGGAAATATTTGGCTATTTTTGCAGAGCAAACTGTTCTGATTTGATGGTTAACTTTAGTCAATGATGTTGGAAAATTCCCAGCAGTGCCTAGTGGTTCTAAGACTAGTATTTTTGCAGCCACTTGTCTTTTTGAATTAAAGCTGAAAGGTTCAATCCACACCTGTGCAAGGCCTGTGCAGCACACAAGGGCTGAAAGCGGGGCTGCACGTGGGGTTTACATGGTGCCAAGGCTGTGTGTTGCTCCACTGCACAGGGATGAATTTAATCTGAGGAGAAAAGGGCTACATGCTGTATAGCCAGTCTAGTCACAACGTGCTATTGAGGAGGACAATAAGGACACAGCATCTGGTGGAAGGAGGGACACAATTATTCCTCTTTCTCTTTCAAAGACAGCAGCTCTAATTCTCTTCTGACACCATTTTTTCTTTCTGATGCTGTAACTTTACAGTTTTCAGTGAGGCAAACCCAAGGTGTGCCAACAAATGGAGCCAGCTGTAATTCAGCCCAGTGTGAACTCTTGATGTTTTTTGGATATGTAATTGCAGCTACAGGGATGGTGAAATCAAACTGGAGTAGAGAGTTGCCATCTGAAGACTGTGCCTCTTTACACCACCAGAATCTGTGCAGCAGACTGGCTTTACCATATAGGCTCACACTGAACACAGAAACCCTGCTCTCTGCATTCGAACCAGGGCTGGGAAAATGAGCTATCAAATGTTGCTCATGAATATTCATACAAATTTTCAAAGGAAGAAATTTATCCATGTCGACATCTCATTTATGTTTGCATTCTGTCATAGTGTAATCGTGAACAATCCAGTATGCACACAATTTAAAGTAAATTTTAAATTAAAACAATGGCAGCTATTAAAAGCTTGATTCTTTCATTGAAACTAAGTGCATATCACCCATCCTGACATTTGCTCTGTTTAAACATAAAAGAGTATGGAGTGAAGACTCTGCCCAGGGCATCTTATTGTGACTTCTTAGACCTGCAAAATGGTCTGCAGATCTCGTGGGAACATTGCTTCCTCTACTAGTCACCTGGAAAGAGCAAGAATTTTGGCTTATTTGAAGACATATTTGGTGCTATAGACACCAAATACCAGAGAGATTTAGATTTTCCTGAATCTGACTAATGGTCCAGTTTAATTCTAGGTTAAAGATCAGCATAAATTCTTTTATTTTATGTGGGTTAATAAATGTATCTCTGCTGAAGACTGTGAGATTATAGTTCTGCGTGCAGTTGGCTTGCTTTTCACACAAACTTCTGAAAAATTCCAGCATTTGGAAGAACTTTGGCCTGTGCAAGAAACTAAAATCTGACATTATAAAATGGTCTCTGAATGGAGAAGAAATATCTAAAAAGGCATAATCTTTCAGTCCTTTCCTCCTGAAACATATCCTACAGTTCTGAGAAGTTTTAGGAAAGCAGTAAACATGACTTCATTCAGGAGGGTAAGATCAGCCCCTACCACAGCAATCTGACAGAGTATTGTCTTGAACATGGTTGCTTAAAAGTTGAAGATAGCATGTGCAAAGATTTATCTACAACAAGTTTACTTTAG
This sequence comes from Tyto alba, assembly GCF_018691265.1. Lineage (NCBI taxonomy): Eukaryota > Metazoa > Chordata > Aves > Strigiformes > Tytonidae > Tyto > Tyto alba. The sequence continues at coordinate 22,226,862 of NW_024881275.1, read as the reverse complement.
ATCCATACTCTTGGGACTATATAACATGGCTCCTATTTAAAGACACTTCTCTTTTATGGCCTGCAGCTGGAATAGGCACTGTAGTTCAAGCATGTTGTTGGTCAAAGGAATGCTTTCAATTTTTCATAACAAGCTGTAAGCGTCTGCAAGTTTAAAAAAAGGAGACTGAGAGAGTAGTTATCTCAACAAGCAAACTCCAATATATTCCAAGGTTACTGCTGTATAATTAATGGCATTACCAAATGGAGCTGAAAGTGTAGCGTCTGCAAATGGCTAATAACAAGGATTAGATATGCACTCTCCTTTTCATTCATGTTCTTACAGTTTCTTGTGAGCATAATTGAAGTCAGGAGGGTTTTTCCACATTACATTTTCAAATTCAGCTCTGATCAGTGGCAAACAACACATGTGCCCTATGGAATACCCTCTTACCATGTATTATAAGAAAAAGAAAAAAAAAAAAGGAAAAAAAAAAATTTGTTCTTCTTTTTTGGGATCAAAGTTGCAGTAGGATATGTTACATTAGAAAACTGGGAAAAGCGTTTTCACATGGGAGAACTGGCATAATGACTGTATGATTTTTTTCTCTCTAGGATTACATTCAAACAGACACATATTGCAAAAACCTATTAAAGATATCAAACTTGCTTCAAAAGTCTGAAACAACTGAACATAGACAAATGCTGAAAAACAATTCTAAATGAATCCTTCTGGCATCAGAATATTCTGTGATAACAAAATCCACTTTAGCGAATAGGTCAGAGTACAGTTGTTAAAGGTAAGCAGCCCAATGCAGCGGAGGTTATGATTTTAAACACTTTCAAAATGATTTGGGATTAATCACCTTCCTGCCTTCAGTAAAGGTTATTTATAGAAAGTGCTTAAAAAATGCAGCAACTTGAATCTCTCTAATCTCCTACTAACCTTCTACGGTAAATAGCAAAGCATTAGATCTGTGTGCATTTCTAAATCCAGTCTTTAATTATACCTTTCCCATGTTTACATGAACTTTGGTTTGCTTTTCAAAAGCCTCGTGGAACAATTCCTGCAGCTGACCTGTGTGTAGTGGTGAATTTCTCCATAAAGTGAGTATTGATGAGCTGAAAAGTTCAGTGAACAGGAAAATTCTGCTGCTTTTATTGCCAGTGTGACAGGTTACTTTATTACCATGCCTTTCACACCAATTTAACAGTTACCCTGGTAACGGATTCAGTGAGGTAATGGGATCAGAGGCATTAGAGGAGAGGAAAGGCTAGCGATGAGAGAAAACCATCTGCTGGCTTATGTTCTCGGGGCTGTTTGCTCACTGCGAGCTCCTGACAATCATTGTACTTGGATGTAAATGAGGCAGGTTAAACCACAGGCCTGCCCTATTTAGCTGTACTCTGGTGATTTGTCTTTCTAATTCTATTGAAATAATAATCAGGATTTGTTTCTGATTAATTAACTAACCTTTTGGTAAAAAGATTAGATAACGAAATTGCTGCCTATTCAGAGATAATGAGATTTTTATTACTCTGTCAAAGGGAAAAAAAAAGTACATTTATGCGTCACCAGCCACCATGTCCAGGGAGAAAAATAAAGATTTAAATCTTCATGTCAGACATTTATTTCCTCCACAGATTAAGTGTATATTGAATTCCATGGATGCACATCATTTTGTTTAAAACATTTCAGTAGAGCTTTTAAAACACCAAATAAAGTAATAAACACATTTAAACCATGATGCATTTGGCATTAATTTGTTTCAAAAAATGTATCCTAATGGAAGATAAACACTTGACGATTCAGAAATCCGCCTGTACTATGTGGGTGTATTTATGTAAGTGCAAGAGTGTGAAGAAAGCAGTAAAATTTCAGTGTGAGCACTTTAGAGTGACATATGCAAATAGGCTGCTATTATATCCTGCAGTACAGATATGCCTGATACAGTAGTTACAGTAGAAAATTCATTTATATGTAGGAGCTTTGCCTGGGTGTGTGAAATACCATGCAAGACACTGGAAGAGGTGACAATTAAATAACAAACAATAACAAACCATGGCATTTAGGATGTCTTCACAAAAGGCTCCTGCAGAAGAGGCAGCTGCAGCCCTCGGGGAGTGACCCAGGCCCTCAGGAAGCTGCTCGCCAGAGCTGGGGCGGCTGGGCTGAGCCCCGCCAGTGACTGCCCACCAGCGCCTCGGGCCTCGCCACCGTCACCCCCAAAAGTACAACGGGAGACTAGAAACGCCTGGAAACTTGCTCCTGTAGTCACAACTCCAGTACAGCTATGAGGCATTTTAACCGTGCATCAGCCGCGTAGCTGTGGAGCCCTTGGCCGTGCCTTGCGTGGTGAGGCACAGGGATGTAAATGCAAACTCTTGGTGATAGAAATGTAATGAGTGGCCAGCATTTGCTGTGCCAGGTAGTGTCCTGCGGCTTATCCGTTGCAAGAAGAGCTGTGTGCTTTGCTGACTGTCAAGTCACTAATCGTGATCTGTTAATTAATAGATCTCTACAAAGAATTGCGGTGAGAACGTTTTCTGTCACACACACAAAGCAGAAGGAAATATAGGACACAGCAGAACATTTTGTTGCGGTGGAGTTAATGAATGCACTCTCAGATTTGAGGTGACACTTACACTGGTGGCGTTTGGTGTGCTTCATTACTTTTACTTTTACATGTTAACATGAAAGGCTCTCATATGCTGAAAGTCCCTGCTTCTCCCCAGCAGTGTATATAGCTGAAAGCCAGTCAGAAGTACGACCCAGTTAGAGGAAATGTCTTTAGTAAAGAGATCTGATGCTGAGCATGTTCCTCCCCTGTTCCCCCACCTCGTAGTTTCCCATTGGTAATTACCCAGCACTGCCACCATTCCTCCCTTCCTGCCCATGCTTTCCAATATTATAACCCCGACAAAGGATACAGACAAGAGAGCTTTCTTCTACCAATGGAAAATTATTTCCCTCCCCTGCCCTCCAAAAATTCTTACTGCAGGCTTCTGAGCCTTGATAACCAAAATCCCTTGAAAGGCAAGTAAGCCTTTTTGGTTTAGCACCGGTTGTAAATCTTTTGCTCTCCCTCTCTCTTTCCACTCCCTCCCCTGTGAAATTTAGTTTTAATATTAGTAATTATTATTAAAATTAGCAAAATGTTATCAGAGGATCTTAGCTAGGGAGAATAACTATAGTTTTCATTTTTCCAGACAATGGCATCTGCAGCTCCACATTTTCATGAAATGACTATACTTAACAAAAACATTACTTCATTTTCGTGGTATTTCTTTTGTGCCTAGGAGCAACCCTGTAATTGTTCACTTCAATTACAACATTACTATTTTAAACTGAAACCCATTTTATCTGCATGCCAGCTTTTTATTTGTTTTACCAACTATATCTATTTCCATTACTGCAAGGCTGATGGTTTGTCTCAAGAGGAAATCAAATCCATTAATTCAGAAATTTCAAGCACGGCTGCCTCTGCCATAAGCAGCATTTCTTATGCTAATAGCAAATGTGCTGAGACTGAAAAGAACTGACACAGCTCTGTTTTTTATCATAACTTAAGCATTTATGTAAAAAGGCAAATCTAATAGTACTAGGAAACTGTAAGTGTTATTATATATAATTCACTTTACTGAGATCTGCATAGAGCCTGGTTTGTGCAACTGTGGTTTAAATCATGCTGTTTGTGGCTTTAACTCATTTGACATTTGGGGTCTGAATTTGATCTTGGTTACTTCAGTGTAAATCTGCCATTGTTCATCTGACAGCAGTAGAATTATTTCAGATTTACCTCAAGTAAATGGAGATCAGGACATTTTGCTTAAGGTGAAATACCACCTCACAGTCATGGCATGCTAAACTACCTTTGGATAGTGTGTGTGTGTGTGTGTGTGTGTGTGTGTGTTTATACAGAAAATGTATTATAGAAGTTGAACATCTTTTTTCTCCAGCCATAAAAATAGCTATTTCAGAGGTAATTTAGGTATTTCCAGGAATCTTCACCCACACAGAAATAAATGCACCCACCCTTCCCTCTGCCTTCTCATTTAATGCACTTAGCCCTGTTGTATCACATGGGCTGTGTTCAATTAGAAAGCTTAACAAGATAAACTCTGACTTTGACCCAGAAAAAACAAACCAGATTGCTGTTGAGTTCTACATAAGCCTTTCCAGGCGTTGTGACCTGTTTATGTCAATGAAAAATGCAAGAGATCCTTATCGTGAGGGCCAAATTAGTTTCTGAGGGTTTGGGGTTTTTTAATTTATGTGTGCACAGACGGAATGTACAGAAAACAGTGTACCATTCTTGCCCTTCATTTTTGCAGCAAAACCCTTTAGTGCTGTAAATCAGATCTCATTGGGAGATCTTACACACTGGCCGCCGATAAGCTGTTGAGAAGTAGACAGGGCTTTTAGGAATTGCTGAACCATGAAGCTGACCTGCTTAGTGTTTTGTTGTAGGCTATTAAATCCAGGATTGGTGTTTTAAGATGATTCTGCTTTCTTCTTCCCTTGGCCTGGTTAAGCAACTCTACCCCCATCTCATTATTTTACTGATTAAAATAAAAACTAGAATGAGAAGCCTGCTGTTTGAAAATCCTACCTTCACCCATCAAATTAATGAGAGTGACTTATGCTGACGTAGTTTATGGCCTTAGCAATTTGACACTAATTTTGCAACTAAGAAAAGATATACTAACTGTACACACCACTCTGCTTTGTTGGCAGCTGAATAGTATTCTTTTCTCCAAAAACAAGCTCTACCTCTTTTGTAAACATGCATTATTTGGTTGCCTCATTGTAAATGGATCCTGGTTGTGTAATGCTACTTCTTCCCACTAGCATATTGACAATTATTCACCAAAAGACCCAGCAAACAGATTATATTTCAGCTGGAGCATTTTCTTTTTCAGATTTTTCAAGTATTGTAAATCTGTTTTGCACTGTGCCTGTAAGTGCCTAGTTACAAACATGCTGGTTCTTTGCACATCCCTTTCATACTGAGAGAGAAATTAAATGTTCTGGTTTATTTTTCCTGTGTTTGACGAGTGTTAACAAGTCCAGCATTTGAGAAAACCCAAACCAAATAAGGCTCTGTAGCTGTTGCTACTAAGTAAAGCAAAAGCCACCTGGTGACTAAGTTCACTGGGGCTTCATTTCTTTGTGTGACTGAAAGAAAGAGAACAAGAGAGAGAAAGGGACTCACATACACATGGAAGTAAATCTTGTTATATTGCACTCAGGAGATAAAATCATAACAACATTTATATGTTGTATATATATGCAAGAAGACGTAAGTCCCAGGTTCCCATCAGTGTGGTCATTAAGGCATTCAAATTCAGGGAAGGGAAGAAAAGTACTTATGATTAGAGGTCACTCTGCGCTGCAAAATGCATCTCCAGAGCCATTTTTTTTTTTTTTTTAAGTTAGACATATTTGTATCACAAGTATGTTTTTATCCCCATTTTATTTAGAGCTCTGATGTCAGTTCAACTCCCATTTGGGCTATTTTCATATGATCACTCTGTTTATTTTGGTATTCTGACCATGACTTAAAGTACTTGAGCTTTTATTGTAATGGTCTTATTTAATGAAGCTGTCTGCTTTTAGTTTTCTCATGTTCAAAAAGGAAAGGTGTGAGAAGCAAATGAATCACAACACCATAGGGACCATCATGTTAAAATGAAAAAGGAATTAATTTGTATATCATATATGCAAGTAGTTATTCTGTTCAGGAAGGAAAACAAATTACTGTGCAACCTTTTCCTCTCTCAGTTAACCTATTGTTCCTTTTTTAATTGCTTATTTATTACTTTTATCACTGACAAAGGAAGAAATTGAAAATTCAGCTTCAGTATCCTACCCACATCAGAAGTTTAGCGTTGATTCTCTATATAATTTCAACAGCTGTGAATGGGACAGATTGTATTTCTCACATTCTAGGTCAGAGAAGTTTGGTTTCCTCCATGTACTTTATGGGTTCACATTTCACTATAAGCCTTCTGTGTGCATTCAGGCTTGTGATGATGAGCAGGCTTATAGGACAGACAGATCACAAGCTTAGAGGCTTGTCGTCTGTTTTTTTTAAACAGCATTCACTCAACTGATGCTCAGTTTGCTGCTCTGTCCTACCTACAAAATAGCAAAATAATAACACTAATAGAGAAGAACATTATTTACTGCTGTGGGATTGCTTCCACTCTTCCTGGAAAAAAAAAGAACATAGTTCTTTATTACTGAGAAATCTGGTGAGGCTGTTGCAGAGAAATCTAGATTATTTCCTTAATAATTACTGATTTCTGGTACCATAGCTATAAATAATTATGCTAATACTATGTAAACCACCTGCCTTTAGAATAACAATAGTTTTCTAAAGTGAGTCTTTCCAGTTTAGATACTGTATTCCTTCATTAATCATCTGTCTTCTAACCAATGTTCTCTATTTCAGAAATTACCTATTTCATCACAAATGAAATTTTATGTGCATTTTTTATAATTCAAATCACAAAAAGGATAATGATACTTCCTGACACTTTTCCAGACATATTCTACCAAAGGGATAGCTAGTTTGTAACTCAAGGATTCCCCTAAAGTGTTTCACACTCTTGGTGTAATTCAGCTCATGATTTTAGTCATTAGAAGAAAGACATCCTGTATTGGTCATCTAGTTACTGGAAAAAGACAGAGATGTTTCCAAAAGGCCCTTTATTCCCTGTGTTTTTTCTTCAATGGTTATGAATAGAACCAAATCAACCAGTTCACAGGACAGCTAAATTCTGTTTGCATGTGAATCCCACTTTTTGTGTTACCTAGGGTGGATGAAATCTCATGCAACTCAAACAGCTTTGGGAGGGTTAAGTGTGATCGTTAGTTTAGGATGAACTGAACCAATCTTAATTTAAACTATTTATTTCCCCTTACCCTGACCTTCAGAACTCATAAAATACTTTTTCTAGTCTAGCAACAACTTCTGATAAGGATGAGGATATCAGTTTGCTCAGTTGGTCAGCAATGACCAGTCAACTGTAAAGCTATTTACATGATATCTGAGAGGTCTGTTCTCAGATCAGTGCACAAACAGAATTCCCATTAACAGTAATATAAGTTATGGGCAGGCATGAAAGTAAAGAAACTCCTTAATTAGAAATAATGAAATAACAGACTGCTGTAGTTCTGAAAGGCAGTGGTGCCCATATTTACTTTGTTATAAAATGAATACAGCAACTAAAAATGAAACATAAAATGGGTCAAAAGTAACTTACAGTTTGAAGTATTATGCAGCCCTACACGCAGCCTCTTCATGAAGGTATGTGCAGATTTTATTATCCTTCTGCAAATACCTACTTTACAAACACTCACTTTGCAAGGTGAATTGGAAAAAAAAATATATGTGGACTTGAATATGTCTTCTACGTTTAACACAAAAACACATGAAAGAAGAAAACCTGGGGAATTTATGTCAGTACACTGAGAGGTCCTAGTTGTTGACTGTCATCCCAATACTACTGGAAACAATTCTGGATAATGCCTTCCATAAACCCAATGCGCATCACTTTACGTAATCTATTTTATTTGCTTTTATCCCAACTACTTGTTTGGGAGTGTTCCTCTGGAGCCCCATTTCTTCAGGGTTGCCATCATATGATTTCCTAAGCTACTCATGGTCAATTTATGCCTTTTTTTTACTATTTTAGTTTAAACAGTTCTTTTCCCTTACTGGTGTTTGATGTGTATTGTATTTAGTGTATTTACAGAATAGACCTTGTTTCTTAATCTGAAGAAGACAATTGTTTTTTAGCATTCTTGTGTTAGATAGACTGTCCATTTTTATTGTCCGCTAAGAAAATATTATTTTAAAGGCCATCCTAGAAGACTGAATCCATTTTGTCTAAATTTATCTTCTGGGAATATGGGTTCAGAATTTTTTTCCAGATAAAGTCTCACCATTACTTTGCAGATTAATAATATATCCCTTACAGGAATATGTTTTGAAATATGTTAGGTATTAATTTGCTTTGTTTCATAGACAGTTTATATGAGTAACTTGTAGTCATTCTCTTTTTAAATAAATATTTACATCTCTTTGTTTTTCATATGCTTAAAATTGATGAACCCCATAGTTTGTTCACAAAAATTCTTGTTATCCCCAAATAAATGACCTTGACTTTTGTATCTTTTTATTCAGATAATCAGTCCTCAGAGTCAGCCAGTTTGTTAATGAATCTACTGTGCAATGATAAATACTTCCTACTTTGATCCTCTTTGAGGCATGTGCCCCAATTTTGAATATTTTGCTTGGGATACTATACCAGTATTATTAACAGAACTATTAAATGAAACCAGTACAAAGGCTAATGCTTTAGAACAGCCCAGGTTACCTTGTCTGGCCCAACAGCTGTTTTCAAATAGCCTGTGGACATTTCACTTTAGTCAGCGTCTCAGTGTTCTTACAGTTCTTGCCTTTCTCTTCAGAGATGTAGTTTTCCACACAGTACCATGTTGCATTTCTTTGGACTCTACTGAATTTGTTTACAAACTTTTAAGAAATTCCACTGTATTTGAAATTATTAGGTGTCCAGCAAAATCTTGGGTTTGAATATAGGTTGCTTACTAACTCTTAACTGAAAATATTAATGTTTGCATTGATTATATTATGTTCCTTGACTACATTAAATTCTTAGAAGCATATTTTGTGTAAAACTTATCACCACTCATTTAAAAAAATCTCTGTATAAATATTCAACAATAGTCGCTTAAGCTACTCTGTTTCAGCACATGCAACTGCAGGACATTTGTTCTGTTATACTAAAATGTCTGAAATGTCTGCAGAAAGCACAAAATGGATTACTTAGAAACAAGGGAAATTTTCATTACAAATTGTCTATGAGTGCTTGGAATAATTTTAACCATACTAATCTCACTATTTTAGAGCCATTGACAGGAATAAAGTAATAATAGCTTTACATCTATAGAAAAGACTTGGTTTTGTTTTCCCCTGGGAAACTTGAGAAAACCCAAGTTTTTCTGCTAAATTAAAATGGCTTAACTTGGCAAACATAAATCCTAGAGCCTGACAGGAAAAGAAAGTGTGGCAGGCTGATGGCTAGGCAATTTTGCAGAGGACATGGAAGAGGGGGGGATAAGTTTCTTTAATTCAGATCCCATCCCAGTGCTAACTTTGGGTTAACAAGATTTTCCAGGGTGGGCTTTTAAGTCAGCACAGTGTGTGTTTTCTACCTTTGTTCATCTATTTTATTTCTGGGGATCATCTCTGACATAATTAAAGTCAGTTTTAGCTGCAAATAAAAAATATTACATTGAGGGACTTGTGTTTGGGAAATGTTGGAAAGAAGACCCTAAATGCTGACCTCAAAAGAAGTTGAGTTATAAACAAAGGAGGTGGGCTTCAGGATTTATGTGGAGACAGAAGACATGATTTCTTTTTTAGACTTTCACCGCAGATGAGTTAGCACTGGGAGAACTGCATAATCTGAGTGTAACTAGGCTTTGTGGTAGCTTTCTAAAGAAAATACATTTATTTTAGCCGTCTGTTAGTAAGATTAGAATTGCTGATCAAAACATTTGTCTTTTTTATCTGTTATATATTCTAATAGTTAACACACATGACTAGGTCTGTCCATCACTAACAGCATTTCTGTATCTACAGTGGACGATGCTTCCTAAATATGTCAGTCTTCTTTCTCTACCTTTAAATATAAAGAACTTTAACAAATAGATTCAAAAAATAGCAGCAAAAAACCTCTGCTTTTCAGGAAAAACACTTTTCAAGAATTAAATAATCAAATTCCTTGAACCATCAGGTATTTTTTGTTTTGTTGATATGAAATGAGGAACCAAGTAAAAATTCCTAGCCAAATCTAGAAGCCATGTCCATCTATGGAACCTTAACGTGTTTTTGGCATATGCCCAAATTCCTTATCAATGCAGAAGGAGTGTTTAGAGAAGACTAGATCACCAGGAAGAGGAGGAGATATACAAGTATCCAAAGGAAAGAAATAAATAATTAACTAATGTTTTCTATTTTGTTTTTTTGGTCATATCATGTCTTCTGTATTTCATTAGAGGGTAAAACTCTGTTCATTCATCAAAATCATATGATTTTAGAAAATTTATCAATTATGTTCCCTTAGCCTCCATAGTCAATGAAAGCAGTGATGGGTAAATCCCCAATAAGCACAATTTCCAAGTACTGTGTACTTTTGGGAACTGTTTGAATAATCTGAAATTTTTAGGTACTCATCTTTCCCTGCCTTTTCCCTCTTATTCCACAGCAGCAAGACCTACAACATCAATGCTAGCCATTATTTCTAGTCCTTTAAATTTTACAAGATAATGTGTTTCTGAGATTTCACCAGCCCTGATTTTACTAATTGCTCTGAGCAAACACTGCTTGCTCCATGCTGTTCATGAAACATTTAATGTTTTGTGAGATTAACACTTCTTAGCCTTTGCAAGGTTTGTTTTTGTTCCTCCCTACTTTTCTGAAGTGTGACATTGTTGAAGGGAAAGTCATGATAAAGACTTTTTACAGCTGTTGCTGTGCTCTTCTGTCATCAGGCCTTGTGGAAAATTTTCTCCTTTTTTTTTGCTTTCAGTATATACTATAGTTATCTCCTGGGAAAGATTTTGGAAATTATGTCTAAGATAACAAAGTGCTATATTTGCATTTAGAGCCTTCGTTGCAACAGATAACTCCATTCTGTAAATGTAGAAAGAAATATGTAATAGATCAAAAACCTGACTTCCTTAAAATAAATTGAAGGAAATAGTTCTTAGTCCTAGATGTGTTCTAGTGAGTTATGCTTTATGCATCTTACAGTGCACCAATATGAGCCCCAGTTCATCAAAATTAGTAAAGCATTGTAGCAATGGTGTCTGTCCTTTCTTAAAGCCCCACACAATGCTATGTTGATCATAAACTATTTCAGTAGTACCGTGACATTCACACAGCAACACAACACAATTCACCCTTTGCCCGAGTATAAAAAAATAAGCAACAGGCAGAGAATAGGTCTGCAATAATTGATGTTAGCTGAAGACTTGTCCAGGCTGTGGCAATTGTTTGCTGTTTTCTTGGCTGCAGACAAGCTGATGCTCCTTTCAGCTCCCTGCACTGAGAGCAAGCACTGATGTACTTTTTCTACCATTGCTTGTTACACTGCTCAGGCCAGTAGAATGATGGCAGATGAAATTCCTCTTCATGTCTTTTCCTCCTTGGCTTCTAAATTATCTCATCTGAGTGATATTTGTTTTTCAAGCATTTATTTAATTCTGCAAGACAATTTAAAAGCAAAACCTGCCAGTACATAGAGGATGTGTTCCCAACACTTTTTTTTTGGAGCGTTCAAAAGCCCAAAGACTTGAGAGACTCCAGTGACTGCTGATCAAACCTGTCTGTGTCTAGGTTAGACAAGATTAGGCAGCACAGTGTCAAAAAGCCTTGCAGCTCTGTTATGCATGGCTGCACTTACCCACATGAGTTATGTGCCTGAAGTCTCAGTTCTTTAAACCCACATATTGATGGTTTCTCCTCTGAAGTTGGACATTTGCCTCTCTACTCCAAGACACCAAAGCTAGTAACACTGGCTTGAATGGGCTCGCCCTGGAGTCTTGGATATTAGAAACTCAAGTCTTCTCAGCAGCACTCGAAGAAATTATTTGAAACCTGCCTGAGCTTTGGCTGCAGCTATCAACATTTTGGATTCTTGATACTTCCAATAAGTTCTAAAGACAATTTCCAGGAAGCAGAAACCACAAGTGAATTTGATTTGTTGATTTTGTAATTAACAAATACCCACTGTTTTATTAGGACACAGATAAATATGCACTTCCAAGTGCTCATCATGAATGGGAGCACAGGGACAAGTATGCTTTGTGCCTGTTTTTAGTAGCAGTATCACTAGTCCTCACAGGAACCAGCTATCTCTGCAGGTCGCTTATCCCAGTCTCAACCATGGTCACTGTGTGTGAATGGATAATTCCATCTACATGGCCATACAATCCTGTCCTGTTCCTGGTTTTCTATGTGTATATCACTTCTATAATCCTTCTTCTTCCTTTTTTTTTTTTTTTTTTTTTTTTTTTTTTTTTTTTTTTGTCCTCAGTTTATGTAGCAGAGCTTTAACATGACTAAACTGCTCAGCTCACAGTCTTTCAGTGTTAAATGTGTTTTGTCTTTTTCTCTGATCTCTGATCAGGCAACTACTTTCTGGATATTCTCTATTTCTTTCCCTGTAGGTTTCCTAATGTAATTTATTCTTAAAAAAAAAAAAAAAAAAAAATCTGCCATTTGCTCATTGTAACATTCCTCTATCTGGGTCCTCCACTTTGGACTCCATAAGTGACAGGGAGCAGTAATAATTCTTTCTCCTATACAAGCAAGCCAGTTATGGGCATATAATGTGCAGTTCTTCAGTTTTTTTTGAAGATTTCCTGGTCCACAGCTGCAGAAAGCACAGCCGAGTGCATTTTGGCACACTCTGAGAAGCACAGGATCTAAGCATTTTTTACTCACTGTGTTAGAGACCAGCCACATTAGGGGTCTGCACTCTCACTCCAGCTGTGACAGGAGTGAACATGCGTAACCTTTCATTAGCACAGTTCAGCAATGAGTGAGCTGTTCTCAGTCCTCCTCACTCACAGAAGAAAGCTTAGTGCAAGTTAGGAAGAGAGGACTGAAACTTTTACCCTGAATGTATTTGTACTTGCAGATTTTGTAAGCAAGCAAAAATAATACAGTATACAGGGAAATGTTAGGAATTTGTCTCACTGTTTTAAGATTGAACTACAACATATATATGATCCTTTAGGAGTTTCTAAATACCATAATCTAATTTTCAGAAAGATGGAGGAAAATAGTTATATATAATTTGTTTGTATGTTTGCTACAAGTGTTGGGGGGGAAAAAAAATCCTCCATAAAAGTTAGTTTTAGATGAATTTCCAGATATTTATGTTTCTAAAACACTGACAACTCCTCCTATTTCTGGTGATTCACTCTGGGTAAGAGAATCTCCTATAGTTCTGGATGCTTCTCACTAAACAATGGACACTTCCAAGTGGTGAATGATGGATTTCATCGTGGAAATCAGGACAGAAAATATGAAGAAGCGTTTTGCAACACGTAACATGCATACTCAACTTACACTACTTCATGAAAAAGCATTGGGGAAGGGGGGGCAATAGTTGTAAAATATTGGAAACATTAGTAAAAATTGAAAAAGTACAATTTTTCCATACCAAGAAATTTAATGTATTGATGAAAACTAGAAGTGAGCAATGTCAGAACAGGACCTATATTTTAACCAAGAGAGTGAAGGTAGTATGTGGAGAGGAACAGAGTGTGAGCTTTCTAATGCAGAAGGTTTTATTTGGTACTGTGTAAAGTCTTAAATAGATTTTTGTAGAAAAGCATGATTAAGGGCATGAAGGCAAATGAAAATAATAAAATATAGTGTAGTTTTATCAAAGGTAGATTGTGTGACACTAATCTAATATTTATTTTTTTTAAGGCAAGATAACTGATTTCTTTGACAAGGTTAATGCAGTAGACCTAATCTATCTTAAGTGTTTCTTACAATGTCCTATAGTAAATCATCATGTAAGATGGAGATAATGGTCATTAATATGGGAATGATGAGGGGGGAAGAAACTAAAAGGAAAACTGCAACAGTATATGCTTTGGGGATAATTATCAGCCTGGTGGCTAGGGGTTTTCTTTAGAATATTCATAATATTCTGCTTTGTATGGTGATTTCAGAGTAAAAGTAGATATGTGTAGGTAAAATGTATGGATGATGCATGCTGACTGTTGCATTCCTGGCAGCAAAATAAAGGAATGTAGCATTTATAAAAGGAATATGACTGGGGGAGGGACAGGGAATAAAACCCCTTGTTTGCATGATGGCCTTCCTCTCCAGACACTGTGGTCCTGTGCAGAGGATGTTTAATGACCCTCTGCTCTGCCCAGTTGTCATTCATGTTCCCTTGATCACAGGTGTCCCTTCAAGTGCTGCAACACCTCCTAACCCATTTGTACCTCCCTCCTAAAGCCAGAAACAGGAGTTGAATTGAAAAGGTCTCTGCCTGTTCACACTAATATGAACCACACACCCAACAACAAAAAAATCCTTAAATTTAGACCCATTCAGTCTTTGCTCCTTCTTCAGATATGAAAGTAGTATTTTACATCTGCTTCTCACCTGCAGATTTACAGGAGAATTGGGGGTGCCTACACTCCTGGCCCCAGTGTGAGTGCAGACCTGTCACTGGGTCACATCTCCCTCGCTTAGGCAGCCAGGGAGCAGCACTTGTACCTGGCTCTCTGCTTTGCCTCTCAGGCAGAAATCCTTGGCAAATATTCAACTTAAAAACAAACAAACAAAAAAACTGAATGGAAGTCTCAGAGTGAAAAGTGTAGGTATGTGGTAACGAAGCGTTACTATTGCTGAGGAAAATATCACCATAAGGGAAGTACAGGATGACCCTGTAGACAAGGAATAGAAATGGGAATGAAATTTCAGAGCACAAAATGCAAAGATATGCACTCAAGTACTAATAATGAGACTTTTCAATATTACTGAGGTGATCATCAGTTGCAGTGATGGTGAAGTGTAAGCATACTGGTCATAGGATGACTAAGAGTTACTCTGCTGATGCAACTCTGAAAAGAATTAAAGCAGGAGGTGAAGTGTTTTAAACAGACACAGCTACATATGAGTACCAGTCTACAAAGTAAAACCTCCTTGTACTGTCTTATACAGTTCTGGTCACTTATATTCAGAGAATTTAAACCAGAAGAAGTACAAAGGTCTAAAATATTAGAAAATCTTTGAATATGTTGAGGATGAGGAATTAAAAATGGTTTGTCATGCCTAATGTACAAAACCAGAGACTGGAAGTGGGAAACAGCATACCTTCATTCTGTATTTTTTTGGGATGTCCAAAAGTTTAAATGAAAAGGTAGCACAAATGCAAGGTAGACAGTTATGAATTTTAAAGAACTATATTTAAACTGGAAATGTAAATATTTCTAACCTTCAGGTGGTTACTTTCCCTTCACATAGGAAAGTGGAACCATAATGGTTTCAAGACAGACTTTGAAAGTTGCATGGAAATGAATGTACGTCACAATAACAGTGATCTTTGAGCTATCTTGTGGTACATGGAAAAAATCAGATCCTTCAGCCAAAGTGTCTAAAACCGTTTTAGATGCTCTACATTATCAACAGAATCTGCATGAGTCTGACATATGTAACAGAAGAGATCTTCTGTGGATCTTCCTTTCCATGTGGCAACTGGAAGCCCTCAGGGTACTGGAGGGCAGCTAAATCATTCTGACGACATTTTGGCACTTGTTTTCCACTGGATTGACAGATTTGTTGGTATCCCTAAAGCATTTTGAAAAAGAATATTGATCACAGATGATTGTCTTTAAAATGTATTTATTCTATAGATTTTTCTGGTTCCCCATGGCAGCAAAAGAATAATTATCTCCTTCTCATTTTCTTTTTCTCTTTCTCTTCCTCTCCCCTCCCTAGCTACCCCACATTTTCTGATACAGAGTTTTGTTTCCAGGAGAACAAGTTTTTCCTCTTTTAAATCAAAAATTGATCTTGGACAGAGATAGTGTATTGGTGTTCCTAAGAGTGTTAAAAATCTCTCAGGGTTTGAGAAAGATTTTAAGACAAGTAGGAATCTTTTCTCAAATAGAATTGGTTGGGCCCTTTGGGATTTCTCCAGCTTTCTTTGAAACACAGTGCTTCACCTACTTTCTGCCTCACATGGGAAATTTATCTAATGGTTGCTTGGTTATTCTGGGGACCTAAAAAAATTATATTTTTTTTTTTCTCATTTCCTTCACCAGGCACATTCTGGTCATTCTTTGTATTGATCCCTTGTAGGCTTTTGTTTGTTGTTGTTGATGATATAAATATCATGCTTAGAAAAACCTTTGTGTGTGGGGAGCAAGTAAGATGCACATTCTTAGTGCATTTCAGGAAGGTGGTTGCAGACCACTGGTCTCAGTGCCTAGGTAGTCTGTACTAGTCTGTGATTCCAGCTGCCTGAAATATTTAAAGAAGCATGCTTCCAGCACTGTATTTCCATACCCAGTGGCTGGTTGCACCTTAACACTGTGAGGTCAATGCAAAACCTGACAAAACAGCTAAACAAAAGGCAGTTAGAGCAACGTACAAGGAAATACAGTTCTCCCCACATTAAATGTGGAATTCATTTAGTTAGGATTTGTGTACTTTGTAATCCAAATCCAAATTCCTCATGACTTTTATTACTTAGTAGTGTTCATGGTGACTTTGGTATATTTATTACCTCTGTTGTTTGTTTTTTTTTTTTTTTTTTAATGTGGAAAACAACTGCACAGCCTTTAAATCACTCCCTAGTCATGTATGCATCCTAATGAGTACAACTTCACATTTGCAGAGTCAAGATGTCCATCTTCTTGGATGATGCTCTCAGCATTGACATAAAGGTATTAATTTCTCCTCTTTCACATTGTTGGCAGATGTCTGAATTTGTGTCTTAGGATCATATAGACTCTGCTACCCACTGTCAGTGTCAGTCCCTTGGTTTCATACCATGTTTCGTTCATTGTATCCTGTCTGATGTCAATATGTTAGAGAAATTTGTCAAAAAGATGTAATTCATATAATGCATCCAAAGCCTGAGCCCAGAAAGTTTTAGGCCTGGGAAATTTGTGGAGGAAAAGATACCAAACTATACTGCCCAGAAACTGAAACTTCTGAGACCTTGATTTATTAAGGTGTTTTTCTGCCTCTTTACACTATTAATGACCAGTTTTCCACATCCAGGAGCTGTGAAGTACAAATGCAAAGGATATGGTCTTTGCATTTTGTTCTTTCCTGTCCCTCTTCCTGTGTTAGTCCCTATGGTTTGGGAACAGAAGGGGTTTTCTCCTATATTCAGGGGAGCCATTTCCCACATAAATGTTCCATGACACAAGCACATTTAATGGGGGGTTATGCAAATAGATTGATCACATACAAGATGCAGTAGTCTAAACCACAGCGACATATGTCTCATTGATATAATGCTTCATTTGGATGATGTGAATGAAGTTTCTGAAGCGAAACTAAAAATCACAGCATCTTTAATGCAAAGTGTAGTTACACATTTCATCATGAGCGCACAGAGGTTATGTGAGCTCTATGTTTATGTTCCAGTTTATTGTATTTTGGTTTCACTTCTATACTAATAAAAAATGGAATATATCGATATGACTGTCTCTGAGTTGAATCTAAAACTGATACAGTTTAGTTTTGCTGGTAGAGTTTATGCTCTCACTCTAGTGTTGAAAAACTAACGCAGGATGATTTGTAACTGTGAAAAATAGCATTACCAAATACAAAAGATATAAGCTGTTTTTACATATGGTCATCTGGCAAGAGGGAAAAATATAATGATGCTAACTCTTGAGTTATTGCTTTTCAGTTATAATAAACCTGTGAAAAAAGAAAGACCGGAAATATATAAGTTCAGATACCTTATTTACATAATATTTGTCTGGAAATTACTTTGGAATGTAAACTTTGAGGTTTGTTGATTCGTGAAAATAGACTTCATATATTCCAGTTTGCCCAGAGTACCAGAAATGATACTGGAATAACCTTATTCACCTTTCTGTACCCCTGTATGGAGAAGAATTGAAATGGCTCAGAAATTAATGGAATATATGACATTTTAAAGAAATGTGAAGTTCTAATTCAAGCAGAAATGAGTAGGCCTGCTTAGTCAAGACTATTCATTCTATCTTTTTTCATACCATCATGTACATGATGTATATTTTTGAGCCCTTTCTGATGTCAGGTGAAGCAGAATTAGCTACAACAAGATTTAATGCTGTTACAACTTTCTTTAATTTCACTTCCTTAACTTCCCTCTTGCAGAAATACCTCCTAGGAGGCTGCACCCTCCTAAAACCATTCAAGTTAATTTTGGCTGAGACTAAAGTGTTGTGTTAAAAATTTACATGAATTTTTACATGTTAAACATATTTTTACATTTTAAAAATTTACATGAATTTACATTATCTGAAGATAATGTCATAGACACCACATCATGACCCCTGAAATTTGGATAATAATGGGACATGACACATTCTAAACACCACTATAATAACCTATTTTACCACTTACAGTTTCAATGTGTTTTCAGATGCTATCAGCAAAATAACTTCACATGACTTTTTCCACAAGGATCGTGATATTTGTTTCACAACTTAATAGATAGTCCATATTTTTAAAGTCATTCTGTGCCACAAGTGAGTGTAATTTATGTATAATAAAAAGTCCATTCCTTATTTTTCTTAATAACCAACTTAATAATAGGTAAAGGGAATTTTTGTCATAGAGATCAGACATATGATGTCAGCTAATTTAAACCTTTTATTGGTATCCCATTTATTATACAGACCTCTCCTGAATGACAGAAAAAAATGTGCAAGAAATAGTGCATAATGATTCAGTTATACAGTACAAGAGAAATAGTTTGTTCTTGACTAGTAACAATGTCACTAGGAAACAAGAAAAACATTCATGAACAATGAGTTTTTCAAACATGCCAGACATGGGGAAAAAATGTGATTTTGACTCTGCTTGCAAATACAAAGAGGGGTGGAAAAAGCTGTAGCTTTCAGTGTGACCCACTCTAATGTTTCTGATTTATAACACTATTGTTTCAGTATTAAACTCATTCTGCTATATATTAATTTGTTTTCTACTGTTTGCAAAAGCCTGGTATAGTCACAAAAAATGATCATAGCAAGAAAATATAATCCAGATCCAATATGAATTTCCTAGACCTATTAATTTGCTGAGTCGGTTTGGAAGCTTTCCTAATTACTACTTAATGTTTTGCAAAAGTCATCAAACCTCCTATTATATCTGAAGAGTGCATGATTGGACAGATTTAATTGTAAAATAAAAAGTGAATGTGTAAATACATATTATTTAACCTACCTTTCTGTAAGACAGTTGAAAGATGTAATTTTTTTTTTTAGTTTTGCACCATTTTTTGGCTTCCTTTGATCTCTTTCTTTGTGCTAAACATGCATTTAAAATGGCATCTATCACTGATCTTTGAAGCTGGTTATATTGAGATTTCAGAATATTATTCATTAATAATATTCAGATAGATTTATCAGCTTGCACAGATCCAGGTGTTTTTGTAAAGCACTTGTGTTAGCATTCATATGTGTGAGTCAAAGACTCACCTGGCCAACTGGCAAATGTCAGAGAAATAAGAATAAAACAGACATGTAAAAGGATAACTAGATCAAACAATTGATACATTCACTGTAACAAAATTCACCTCAGTCTCAGACATACATAAACTAATTTTTGTCAAGATGTGCTATATTATTTCGATCCTGTTTAAGATCTAGGGTGTTTTTCTCTTTACTGTAACGTTATGGAAGAAATCATACCTGTTAGAAAAGGAATGTGAGATTTAGAGCTGATTATTAACTGTAAAGATAAAGAAGTGGAAAACTGTTATATTCTGTCACGGTCTTTAATACACTGCAACCTATGAGTTTGTCAACAGCTAGGGAATTTGTTCAGCTGGGGAAGAAGTGCAAGATAGGAGAATGGAGATGTTATAGAGGTGGTTTGGTGGGCTTGGGTTTTTTCAAACTCCAATCTAAAGAGTTATATGGGTATCCTTTCCACATTTGGTAAATAGTATTGAAAATAAGGCTAAGGATTAAGATAAATTAGCGTAGCAGTTACACAACCAGTGAATGTATATATATCAATCCTAGCAGAAGCTGGAACACTGCAAGTATGAAAATATGACCAGGGATCTAAGACACATCCTGGATCTCAAAACAAATATGACTTTGTGGGTCTTATATAGCTCCATTCAGTTGGCTCCCGGGGCATCCTCATGTAATCCCAATTAAACCCTCCTGCTTCCCAACTTTTGCTGTGTGCTCCCCTTTCCGTGGAGGTCAGGAAGGAGCCATATATGGTTATCTGTATGTAGCACATTAATGTGACAGAGTTTCCCTGTTTTATATTTTAGGATAATGAATTAATAGAGCTATTCTAACATACAGAAGTTGTGCTTCTGGAGATAGACTTTATATAAATATTCCTGGAAGCATATTTAGGAGGAAGTGATGACCATTTTTACTCAGACATATGCATACGTTTCCCTTTAAATTCAGCAAGAGTATCATGAGTGTTACAGAAGTCAGGATTTCACCTTTAAGCATATACACATGTAAGTACATGTACACACAGATAAAACCAAGGTTTTTTGTCCCCAGCTTTGAAATTTCTGCAGCTTTGTAATAACCACAGCTCAAAAGAGGGAAAAGCAGAGAAAAATCCTAGTTCATAAACTTCCTTCTAAACTCTAATCCTGAGGTTTTCAAGTGTCTTTCCTGGTAGAAGATAAGCCTAGAGCTTGTTCCATGATTTTTTTGTGAAGACAGTGGAAGATAGTTCTTGTAAAAGTTGTGGCAGTAGATCTGAGATGAATAAAATTTGACCAAATTTTACTTGTTTTTTAACACCTATTGTTCTTGTACAGTAAAATTCAAAGACCATTTAAGTATATTATATCATTATGAAATTATTTGGCATTTGACAAAAAACAAAACCAAAACCATTATTGCTTTTGGAAAAAAGACATATAATAGAACATTATAAGTGGATTATTTGTATCATTAAGGAGAATTGTTATGCATTCTTCAATGAACAAACATACTGGAAGAATGGAATTTCATGGTGAAAGAACATTTACTTAACAGTAATGCAAGTGTACATTTACAGAGAGATAGTTCCTTTATGTGATGATGTAGACAGAAGCATTTGAAGTCCATCTAAATGTCACACAAAGCATTTGAAAACTCACTTTTTTTATATTAGTTGAAAGAAATTTTATACCTCTTTCAGCTTTGCAATGCAGCTTTTTTTTTCTCCTTCATAATAAGTAAAATTACTCCCAGAAAAGGATTTCATACATTTGCCAGGTGCTTCTCTACATTTTTCAGTCAACATTCAGTATTTAAGCCATGACTTGAATGGACCACCTCTTCAGTATTATGAATGGTAATTTAATCTCCATCCTCAATCAACCATGAGCCCAGAAGCAAAGGTTGCCAATTATGTTGAATTGTGCCAAACTATGCATCATTTTCTTTCAGACATTCTGTTTGCCATTGATTTAATTCTTATTTCTTTTGTCTTTGACACAAAAAAGAGCTTTTACTGAATCAACTTCTTTAAAAATAAAAAAAGCCCCCCATATGTATGGAACAAAATACAGGTATTTGTCTGAAATAAATAATTCAGCTATACTACATAATATCTATCCTTTGTGGAAAGCAGCTAGATGATGTTCTTGCAAATCTCAGTGACAGACAGGCATGTGAAAGAGATAAAACATTCTGATTTAAAATAGTCTTAATCAGTTTTGTATTTCAGTGTTTTATACCTAGATTAAGGCAATCTCATTCCTTGAACACATTTTACTTACTATCTATCTAGTTCAGCAGTAAACCTGTATCCTCTACTTTTCTAAATATTTTGAGTATGATTGATATACTTATGTACATCTTATAAAATTTTTTTCAAAAAGTTCAGAAATAGCTTCAAGATGAGCTTTATGAATTTCCAGGTGTTGCCTGGGGTTGTATGAATTGTAAGTTTTTAAGGATGAAGATTTTGAAATATGTTTTCTGTGTAGACAGTGGTCCTTATTGAGGGAATTCACCCCTTTCTTGTTAAGCTGATTATACTTAATCCTCCAAAATTTATTTATACAGTTAATAAATGTATGGATTAATTTTGTACTCATTAGCTGTAGAGGCAAAGAATTGCAAGATGTTATCTTGAAAAGTTGAAAATGTATACTGTTAACTATCCTCAGGCAAATATCTGCCACCACTGTTAAATGAATTTATGCTAGCCAGTACAGTATGAACAGCATGGAGAAATGTGCCATGAAATCAATATTTCAAATACTGAAGTAATGTATCTTGCTCTTTCAACTGTTCAGCAATATTTTTTCCACGATACCAGATGGCAATGTTATAATTCAAACCACAGTTTACAGGAATTTCTTGTGATACTTGTGTTTTCAGAAAGCAAACAGATCATTTCTGTAATTATAGGTATTCAGGAATGAAACTTTAGTAAAATCCACACAAATAAGAGCAATGGATCTTGTACCATAACAGCACAAACAAGTAAGATCAAAGCAACGTCATGTTAATTGATATAGCAAGACTTAATTGTCTGTCAGCTGTGAGCTACCTTTTACATTGTAGTTCTCAATTTTTATCAGAGATTTACAAAACAAATACATGAACCAAGACACTCAGGGCCAAGTCTTTTCACTAAGTTTAGATATAATCATCTTTTTATGGTCTGGATGTGCAAGGCATTGTCCTCTGATAGCTAACTTACCCTAACTGTACCCTAACTTACATGCTATTCAATATATATTGAAACCATGTAAATAATATGATCATAGCTAAGACTTCTTTAACTATGTAACTGCACATGAGTAAATAACCGAAGAAAATTCCTGGCTTACTAGAAAGCATTTTTTCTTTTTAAGGGGTAGCAGTACTCAATGAATCTTTATTTTTTCTTTTAACAACTTCTCCTCCACTAATGACTGTTAAGCCCCAGAAACTGGATCAGTAACTCAGCAGACTCAGTAACAGTAAATGAAGTGCTGCAAGCTTACATCAGACTAATTAGTCTGAGGGATAAAACACAGGGAAAAACTTTTCAGGTTGCTTTGTGAAAGACAGTTTGCTTAATTAAGCCAACCACTAATTGTTAAATATTTTTCAGGCATTAACAGAGCTACGCTGACTGTAATTAAATTTTGATTTTAGTGGTATTTGCAGGGATTAAAGTCACAATCTGCCAAGGCACTGAGGTTAGTTAATATTCACTTCACTGCCACAGCTGTCCTCCATTACATTACAAAGGACAGGAAAAGAGACAGCAGAATAGGGTGAAGTAATGAGAAAGCTATTCATTTATTTGAACCAGCTCCACACTTGTCTTGTACAAATGGATCTGATCTACATGACACAACTACGCATTAAATCCGATTTAATTTGGTACAATAAAGGACAGCCTAAGCTCTAAATGTATTTTTATTTTTATACCTAAGCACTATGCAATGTATCAAAAAATATAATCATGTGATTATCATATGATTCCATTCAAGTGGTATTTCTTGACTTATTAGCTCTACAGGAGTCCACAGGGATTGTAAACCAATTCCTGCTAAGCCCTGATTTGTCCCATGTGTGTGTGAATGAACCCTTCACATTTCTGGATTGTGAAGTTTTGTTCCAGTAGAATATTTACTGGCAAGATCAATATCTTGAAGGTTTAAATTTGGCTTTCTTAAAATTGGCATGTGAGTTGCATAAGGCTGCTGTGCAGATGGGGCAGAAAACCAAGGCCTGAAGCATGCCATAGCTGCAACAACAGGTAGAAATTGGTCTTGGAGTTTTTTCACACCAACACTAGTTAATTCACAAGGATGTCCTTTTGTAAAGGTAATATTGGGCTGGGTTTGGGTTCAAGAGAATTCATCTTGACAAGAAATGCCAAAGTCAGCAATTGTGCACATCCATACAACATTGCTTTTCATCTCATGAAGTGCTTTGTATGCTCTTTTTTGTATTAAATCCTTCCTCCTGACATAACCTAAGAAGCTGCAGTCACTATTTCTGCCCTCAACCTGGCTTAAAAATTGACAGTATTATGTTATAGAAATAAGACATAACCTCTCTCTCTCTTAAGAATGTACCAGACAGTCCCTAATTCTCTCACTGGGTGCTGATTAATCTCCCTTCTTTTCTTGTGGATTTGGATGGTCCTCCTCGGGAGGGGTTGTATCACTGGAATAGAGAATAGTTATAATTATGTCCTGATTTGTTTCTGGGAGGTAGAGATCATACCAGTTACCATAAGGCCTTTATACTGGCCATAAAGCCAGTGTCTGGCCATGCTTCAGCCACATTATGAGAGCAAAGGAGCCCTGTGGATATCAGAATATTCATCATCATCTTTTTTCTTCCCATTTTCTCCTGGTTGTTGTTCCACTAATATTTGGTTTTACTTAATTTTAGTTTCCCACACTGTTTTCTTAAAAGTTGCACCTTGCTTACTTGCCTCTCGGCACCTACTCTCCAGTCCATTTCAGTCAGAGTAGCTGGCTAAACCCTTAAAATGCAAAAGTGCAGAAGTATGTTCTTCTTTACCATGGTGCCTACCATAAAATTCCAGTTCCAGAATTCTAATGAAACATTTTTTTATAAATACTAGAAAGAACATTAACACAGAAAAATATAAACTCGAAAGTTATACAATCATTCCCAAAATTCAAGGTTCCTACAGACTCTTTCAACAATCTTCTTACAAATGCAATTTCCGAGTCATATCATATTAAATCATGGGGTTTTTTTTCTATTTCCTATACTCCTAATGAGGCTTATTTTCTCCACCAGATAATTTGGTTTATGCCTGAATTTAGGAAAGAATATTGCATTTATATCATATGAACCTGTTGTATTAGAACTACGTGTTGTCAGCAATCCTGTTTGTGTGCATTATAACAGATCTCATGTTATGCTTCAGCTAAGTAGTTGAGAAATTACCAGTGTGAATATATTTCTGGATGCAAATAATTTTTGCAGAATTAAGGCCTGAGACTGGATACTGGAAGCCACAAATTCAGTAATATTGCCATGCTTTCAAATCAAATGAAAAGTTGAAAAGAAATAGTGGAGATTAAAGTCCTTGTTCAAACAAATATTTATGGTAATTATAGTGTGGAGTATGGGAATTTTTCCAAAACACATGAGATGGGAATGAATTTATGTTTAGATATATTATATTTCAAAGTTTTCTCAAGTACGAAGGTCTCTCTTTAGAGATCTTTTCACTAGCTATCTAACAAGTCGTATTGAAGAAAAACGAATATTAGAGAATATAATTCATATCAGAACTATATAACATAGGTAAATGAACAATAAAAATGATAAATTGGGCAATAGAAAAGATTACAGAAATAATGCTTTCACATATTGGGCATTCATTAAATTGACTTTCCAGGGTAATTACTTTAACAGTTCTACCTCTGATTCAGCACAGACTTTCGGATCATTAAACTAGATAGTAAATATTACAGGGTTTCAGGACCTGGAAATTCAAGATCCATGTCAAAGCATTTGCTCAAGACTGAATCTCTTCTGTACATCCAAATATTCTGGACTGGAAGATGAATTCACCAATAACATTTTTCTTTTTAAGAAACTTCTGTTTTTATGCAGAGTAATAATCTTCCCTTTACTATATAGACTGAAATAATGTCAAATAGTATAGTAAAAGTAATAATGTATTAACATAAAAATATGGTTCACATTTATACTGTTATTTGTGTGTTTTCTGATAATAACTTAAGGTTTAAGGTAAGGATTTGTTAAAACAGATAATTTCAAAGCCACCTAGAATTGTTAGTAATGCTCGTTGGCAGAGTTGTAATTTGCTATTAAGTACATCTGGTTAATAATTTTAATTAAAAATGTTATCTAGAAAATGTTGAACTTACTAGCAGTTCCCCTGTAGTTATGGGTACATCTTCCTTAATGCAAATGCCATCTTTCCTCACTTACTCAACTTACATTGGGAGTTGTCTACTATAAGGACTTCAGAGATTTAGAGATGCAGATTTAGTTTGTGGAAAGCGTTCTTCCAATCTTAATATCTGGCAGACTGAAGCAAGAGAATTTGTGCAATCTTAAAGTTACATTTTTTATTTATTTCTCTCTTAAATTATATATATAAGGATATAAATATAAATATATATACAAATATAAATATATATATGTATTTATATATATAAAGTTACATCCCTCTTGCATTAAGGTAGTTTTTCCTTTGCCCAAAACTAAGGAATAACACTTACACACAAAGACATGTCTTATGGGAAGTTTTCAGCTGAATTTATATCTCTATCAGGCAGGATATTCAGGAAATGGTAGGCTTAGGACCTGAAATTTAGAATTATTCTCTATAAATCAACAAAGTAATACACAGTACATTTTCCCTATCAATGAAGTGTTTTAAAACTTCCTAAACTAAGGATATTGATGCTGAACTGGCAGTTTGATGTTGCCTCCCAAAAAGATATATTTTAACATAGTTCTGCTTACTACGGTGTGCCATTGATTTGTAAGGTGATGAAAGCCAAGACACCAGAGCTCAAGGTGTCTTGTCAGATTGCAATAACTGTTCTGGAGAGGAGAATGGGTGCCTCATTGTTAAAACTACTAATTTAATCTTTAAAATTTAACAGGGCTACACTGGCAGAAAAACTGCTGCTTCTTAGTAGGGCTCTGATCCATGAATGTGTTAAACGCGTGCATGTTTTGAAATAAGAGACCTGATGATGTCTAAAGGACAGTTGGAAAGCCTAAAGCTGAGCAGGTAATTAGATTTTTGCCAGATTGAAACTTCAAGGCCCAGTTATACCATTGAAAAGCAGATTTATATGGAAATATAAGGGAAGTGGATAAAAGAACTAAAGTCTTTCTGAAGTACCATGAAATACATAATTCTTTTCCTGTGGCTGTGCTGTGCTATTCTCCTACATAATTCATCTCCCAGTACAAATCTAAGCATATTCCTACTCAGATTTCTGATCATAAATAAAAAGTTAAGCATATTAATATATGTTTGTAAAGTCAAGTAGCCCCTTTTCAATCACTTTAATTAACAAATTATTCTCTTACTAATTTACTTTTAGAATTGCTTTCTCTTTTCTCCTTCCAACTTCATTAAATCAAAAATATGTCCTATCAAGATTGAAAGCTTCCAGTTCAGCACAACATTTTTGATTTCTCCTGTAGCTTTGTCTTTTCCTCTTTTCTTTTAGAAACTATTTAAGTTTGAGTAACTAGATTGGTTCTGCCTTCTACGTCTTCCTGCATCTGAAAGGATGTTTTCAGACTAACTTGCAGTAGTAATATGAAGTAAAGTAGTGCTTCTGATTACATAACTTTATATCAGGTGATCAGGCTAACATGTTTTAAAAAGTTACCAGTCCTCAGATGAGAACTATTATAGATCATATATAATATAGTAAGCAAATAAGTGCAAGGATGTTTTCCACAACAAAGGCGGGGAAAGACAAAGTGTGCTGATATCACTTTGAATGTGAGGCGGCCATTCATTGCCATTTACTGTTTTCTGAAAGAACAAAAGCTGACTCATTGTAATTCTGTGTTCTTCAATTGTATTTCCAGGGACATTTTTCTGATTGGCAGTGTCATCTTCACCACTTGCCTAGTCACTGTTTCTTACCTAAAAACACTCTTATTCATCATATACCCCTACAAAAAAGCACAACTGAGAAAGTTCTGTGCTGGAAATTATCTGACAAGAGGATATGGGGGACAAGGAAAGGGGACTACTACTTTCAGTGGCAACAGCTCAGGGGAACTGTCAATAAGATTACAGCCTCAGTGTGGGTAAAAATGAAAAAAAATAACATATAAGTGAGCAATTAATTTTCATTATGTTTATTCTATTCTTAAAGTTTCAGCTAGCATGCTCTTCATGACATATGTCTATGTATGTATTAAAGAAGAACATTTATAATATAGTCTGCAAAGGAATATTCCATTTCACAGTGCAATAGTAGCAGAAGAAATGTAATTTAATTCCAAAGTCTTCATAGACAAAGTAATGGTAGATAAGGTAAAAATATATATTCAGACCATAGACATTTGCAAGATTTCTGTATAGGGTAAGCAGGCCTCTGTCAGGAGTCCTGTATTTTTTGGCATATAATGATCTCCTCACTTAAGTTCCAATATTACTACAGCAGTGGTCACTGAATCTTCCGCTCTGAACAAGAAATATGAGAAGCTAGGCTTTATGCAATGCTTTCACCACCTTAGTCACATCATTTCAGTTTCCTCTCAGTCAAAGGGAACTACTGAGAAAATAACATATTGCTGTATCCCTCTTTCATGATGTGGGGTCTATTTCATTTGCAACTATTTCACCTTTCCTCACTCCCTTTTGTTAGGTGTCTACTAGGAAAAATATATCAACCTGCCTTTAACTTCAGTGGCTGCAAAAAGGGGTTTGTAAAATGCTGAAAAAATAATTTGTTCTAAATCAAGACCTATTCCCCAGGTCACCACAACCACAGTGGCTGTAATTATGCTGTATTTTATAACAGATTTCCATGTAAATGAAAAAAACAAACAAACAAAAAAACCCAAACAGTTATCTAAATCATTTACTTGTGTATGCAAAATGCATGCAGGTACATAGTGGTTCAATTCTCATGACAAAGATAATTCTCCTGGGTGTTCCTCTATGCAATATAAATGGCTTACTTGGCCAAACCCACCATGAATAATGCAGAACAGAATGTATATCATAACATGATACTTCATCTCTTCTCATGTCTATATTGATGAACAATTAAATAATCAACAGTTGAAAGTATATTCTATATTTTGATCACTAGTGCAGAATTCACTTCTCCTATCTCATGCATCCAAGCACTGTGTAGGTCCCTAATGAGTCAGTCTTCCTAACAATAATTCTGTTAAAGTCAGTGGAGAGAGAGGTTTCTGGAGGGTGTCAGAAACAGAACTGTTGTGACCAGCTTGAGCTCCCAAACTCCTTAACTGAAGAGGGCAGA
Organism: Tyto alba; assembly: GCF_018691265.1. Classification (NCBI taxonomy): domain Eukaryota; kingdom Metazoa; phylum Chordata; class Aves; order Strigiformes; family Tytonidae; genus Tyto; species Tyto alba. The sequence goes on along the minus strand of NW_024881275.1, from coordinate 22,198,114 downwards.
TTCTCCATCAGGGAGCTTCCAAGGTGGCTACCATCTTTTCTCTGAGTAGAGAATTAGGGACTTCCTTTAAGGGAACTACTTCCCTGTAGAGGTGAATGTGTCCCATAAGTCTTATATGATATCAGGTTTTCTGCATGTTTTGCTAGGGTAATTGAAGTAGGCAGACAAGGTTTCATTTTTAAGCTCTTCCTTGGAAGCAGGAAAGCTTAAAAAAAGCTGAAAGCTGAGATTCTGCTTAACAGGAGAGAAACTTGCTTAGCTCCCACCCCTCCTTATTCCATCATATCCATGCATCCACCCCACCTTTGTTCACTCTCTGTGACTCATTTGTTCCCCTGAGAAGTAGGAACCAACCCCCAATTTAAGGTCACAAAAATAGTGTTCCTTGATAAAGATTCAGGTGAGCAAAGTTGTAAGTACGTAAATCACTGAGAAGCAGAGGGAAACATCCTTTGACTCTATAATGATTATAAGATCAACATGGGAATATACATAGAATTTTCTTTTTTAAAAGATGTTCATTGTGTTGCTCCAGCAACAACAATCTAATGAAAAAAGAGAAAACTGCCAAATGCAATCAGGGTGTGTACAAAGAGAGAAAACTGGAAGAATGATCAAATTTACACCAGAAGAAATGATTCTTATCTGGTGTAGCTCTGTATTGCTCTGAAGTCCATTGTCACTGAGATATGGCTATTTGCCTTATTTTAAAAATGAATTAGGAATCTGAGAAAATGATTTGCTGGAGCATAACACATATTTTCCCCTTTAAAATACTGTAAGGGAAAAAAAAATGAGACAGCAGGCTACTGAATGTGCTTGGTGCAGCGTGCTCTGTCTCTCCAAAGTGTAGCATGAGTAATGCAAGGTTACTGCAGTAAGTACACATTTCTTATTGGATATCAGAGAAAATAGGTGTGTAAAATCCATGTAATTTGATAGCACATACATCACCACTGCCCTTGGGAGTACTGAATCATAAAGCTACATATTTAGCACAGTAAAAGAATATTTCTCATCTTTTCTCTCAGAAAATTCTATGAAAATGAGTGGGGGATGGGAAAGAAAGCTTATAAATCATGTATTAAAACACCAGGCAAACAGTAGGGTTGCTGCAGAGATACAATATATATCCTTTTTTTTATTCCATGACATTTTATTTTAAGTGTCCCTCTCCCCCCAGTGTTTTTAGTACCACTGTTAAATTACAGTAGCACTCTTATGGAAATACATGTGAGATTCACATGAATACCAAGTACATTCATTACGATCAGTGCTGAATTCCAAATGAGAATAGCTTCTCTTTTTTTTTCTTCTCTGTGTTAACCTTCAAGGCAAGTCAACACATTTCAAACATCCTAGTCTGATTTTAATTTGGGAAACAGTCTTAAATATACCACTGCCAAGTCAGATCGACTCAAAGCCGTGCGGAATGAAGGCAAGGAGGAGGGGAGGCAGAACTGCCACAGCAAGGAGATGCTGTGAGAGAAAGAGAGGTGAAAATGAGAGCTAACATCAGCTCCCCCGGGGTCTGCTGTAATCAGCAGACAAATGGTCTATACTCATGGTGTGTATTCATTCTGCAGCAAGGGGCTGCCAACAAGAGCCTTCCTATGTCTGTTTGGAAATACAGTACTAGCCTTCCTCTATTCAGATGCTTTGAAATAAAAAAAGAACTGCTGACAAACACTGCTTTGGGCATTTGACACTGCTTTTTGATCTAGTTACTCAGAGAGTGTAAAATGAACAAATTAGGAATGTACTACAAAAGAGTCTCAGTCCTAGCTTGCTAAAACGTCAGAGTTTATAAAATTAGGGCTGTTTTTTTGTGGTTTTTTTCCTCTCTTTCTCTTGGTTGTTTAAAACTAAAAAAGTCCCTTTCTGTTCTTTTCATACTGTCAAATGAATGTTTTCTTCAGCTTTTGAATCACCATTTTTTAGATGCATGTTTGTGCATGAAAAGAACATTGATACCACACATACCAAATATATTTACATATTCACAATCTAGATACATTTATAATTTTTGTAGCTCCTATCTCTAGATATGTACTTTGGATTGTGAAATGTGAAAATTTTCTTTCAAAATTTTTTACAGGACTTTTTACTTTCCCATGAGGATTCCACTGTTAATTAAGTTAACATCCTCTTTAGTGGAACAAAAATACGTTTGTGTCAGTGAAATGCCCATAAACGTAGCTTAACAATGACTCTGGAGCAGCACAACTGTTCTTTTTCTCAAGTACATGATTTTTCAAATTAACATTTATAGTGACATACTGTGTATTGGGCACTACTGAGCTTCTCTGTGAGTGGTTACCTCACATGCTTTGAAGCATGTTATGTGGGCTTATGTAAATATCAGAAAGCTGATCCTTTGAAACCACATCTCATTTTAGAGAGAAAAATTAGGTAGGCTGTTAACACAGAGCCAAAAGCAGACAACATGCAATAGCCCCCAAGATTCATAATGAAATTAGGGGATTTTTTAAATTCAATGATCCAGATGGATTCATTGATGGAACAGCAAACCATTTCTGAGATCGCTAATGCTCTAATATATAATTGCAGGATAGCAACTACTTATCCATTACATTCAGCTACTCTGCTAGTGCTCCTGAGTTTAATTATCAGTCTGCCTTAGATAATCCATTTTTCCCTCTCTTTCTGCAACAGCAAAATCAAATTGCAGTCACAGTTTGCATTATAATACCTTATCATAAATCCACAGTTTAGGAGGAATGATTATAGTCATAGGTGCCTATTGATGGAAAACATTTACAATGTGCAACTGTTCTCTGATGATTCCAGCTCTGATGGAAGAGCACGTGCAAGTGTGGAAGTTCATCACCATTTCCTGATCTGGCTGTGATAAAAAGGCAGACAGAAAACAGTCTGCTTTTCACCTGTGAGTATCCCACTTCTAAGCAGCCTTAAAATCTCAGAACAATGCAACCATAAAGGCATAAGGACTTTGCAAAAATGTTCCAAGCAAAGGGTCAGTGGAGCCAGTGAATAAAAATTGTGTGATTTTAATGAATGAGATCCCGGCTGCGTCCCACCTGCTTGTTCTTTAGGATGATCAAGCCTGTGCTCACACATATGAACAGCAGAAAGGAACTTGTTCTAGATGTGGTTTTTTATGTGGTGTGTATGTATGAACAGTGCAGAGGAAGGGCAGAGCATGGATTGTAGATCAAAAGAAAACATTTTCTCTTTCCCATTTTCTAGCAAATGCTGTGCTTTCAGTAGGTGCTGGATTGTTCCTGCTCAGTGAGAGGAGAGGCACAAAGAATACTGGAAACAGAAGCTTCCTGTGCCAAAGGTTGCTGCCCCAGGTGGGAAGGACTTTGTTTATAGTTGCTGCAGCAGGCAGCCTCCACAACTCAGTATCTATTTGCCTCATCCAGCTGTGAAGTAGGGTGATAATTGCTAAGGTAGAGTACAGCTTCTAAGGTCTTTTTCCTCTATGCATGTCACAGGTAGATAGATAGATAGATAGATAGATAGATAGATAGATAGATAGATAGATAGATAGATAGATAGATAGATAGATAGATAGATAGATAGATAGATAGATAGATAGATAGATAGATAGATAGATAGACAGACAGACAGACAGACAGACAGACAAACAGACAGACAGACAGACATAGGTAGATAGTGTGTATATTTATATTACTACCTTCAGAGAGCCCCTAGAAGCCACTACAACAGTCATGGACAACACATATCTAATATCAAACGTGATTCATAGCTAAAACTTTTCACTTCTTATTATTAGTCACCTATGTATTTCAGTCCCTCTGAGAGCCCTGAAGCATGCTGCTATAGCGGAAAGGCTATAGAACAGAGACGACAGGTTCTGCATCCATAGGTTTACTTCAAATATCCATATGGTTTTAGAAACTCAGATGCAATAGATCTTTACATGGATATTCTGTGAATGTCACTGTTAATACGACTTTTGTGTTCTCATGATGTATTTAGTACTTCAACAAATGAGGCCTAACAATTTATTTTGGATAATAAAGTACAATATTTGCTCTGTTAGCCATGTCACCAAAGTAAACAAATGTTTTATGAACTGTTATCAAAGAATGATGATGACTACCAAATCATTAGTAAGTAGTTAATCCATCGAGGCTAAGGATTGTGATGATTATCTGCTGTGCCCTCTTGTGATCAGGTCACAAACACTGTGACAAAGGCAGGACACAAGCCAAGTCAACCTGTAATTTATTCAGTAGCGCATCCAAACTGCTAGGTTTTCAAATTCAGAAGCATGCAATACAGTCTGAGGGCAAAACATCAAAAAAGTACGCTGACTTTATTTGAAGGAAACTGTTCCAGCGGTGTTTGAGGCAGTAGGGAAGTTGATTGTCTCAGGCTCACCCAGATATTTTCTGCAGGCCGTGAAGCACCACAGCCTAAACATTCCTTCCTTGAAACTCTGCTGTCTAGTGATGGCAATCAAGTATCTTGATGGCCTTCACTGATGATTAGAATAATTTCTTAACTTGCACCACAGAATGTGAATAGTGCTGTCTGAATACAGTTGTTACTGCTGGATAAAGTATCAACAGCAATGGCCACACCACTGTTTTGGTCTCCTGCCTCTTTGCAGTCACCTAAATGGAGAAATTCTGCCGTTTTTAAATCTCATCAGAGAAGGTCTGTTATCAAAATTATGCCAGTCCCTTCCACACAGGATGTAAATGGTAAATCACAGTCAAGTGCTATCACTGCAGGAAGGATCCCTTTGAGAACTGGCCTGTGAAGTGAAACCTGCAGGTGACTTTGACTACAGCTTCCTCCTTGTATTTAAATTATCTTGCTTGCTTCATTTATTCTGAACACATCTCCAGGGCAGCTGAGAACAAACTGATGAACAGGTCTGTGAATGCTGAGAGTGCAGAAGGATTGACATTTTAAAGGTAAACATTGAGACTTTTCATCCAGAAGATGCAACTGCTGCTACAGATACTGATTTAACTTCTGACAGATAGAGATGAGTGATATGTAATGTCAGTTCAAGATGAGAGGCTACAACTTAGTTAAAAGCAATGCACTGAATGTGAACCACAAGGCTGGACCCAGCTGCCCTGAATCTCTTGTTCTGGAAAAATGGCCTACTTAAAAGCTAGGGATGGCATCAAATACCCTGTCAAATTTCAGGACAATGAATTTGTGATCAGGTCTTCCCATCTATTACAAAATCTTTTTTAAATTCAGAACTGCTGCTGAAACAGTCGCTCAAGAAATAGTTTGCCAAGCAGGTCTAGTTGGAGAACTTTATACTCTGTCCAAACCCCTGAATTCCAGCCGCTCTCATGTGAAAAGGATCCCACAAAGGCATCGTGAAGGTGGTGCAGCTCTTCTTCCAGGTGAAAACAGGTCACATTTGTAAGTGTGTGCCGAGTTCCACAGATATCACTAGTCAATGTTGAGCTTGGTAGTGGTTAAAGGGAAGCTCCAGGGGTCCATATTCCCGTGTGGTGTAATTTTACTGTAAGTTTGATAACTTTCCTTTGTGGATTGGTGTTCTGCTTGTGTAACCTTGACTAAGAGATGCCAGATGAGCTGCTGAATTACTTTTGTGTCATTACCAGAAGCAGTTAAGTTGCAAGGAGATTTGGTTTGAAATAAACCTCTAAATTTTCAAAAAGTTTAAAGCCTACTTATACTTCCATGACAAAACAGTCCTATTGAAAAAAGGTGAGAACCACTCAATTCCTTGGCAATTCCATTCCACCCAAATTTTGCAATACAGAGGTAAAGAAAGATGAAACAAAACTGAAAGAAAGTTAATTTAACTAATTTAAGCAATACAGAACTATTGCACTTTAGATAAGTTGTATGTTACAACAAAGATTCTAGTTAGGTTTCACGTTACACCACGCCTTTTCTCCCAGTCCCAATGAATGTATAATTGTATTGCTTTTCTCCAACTTTGTAAAGTGCAGATACCACACTATCCAAAAAGCAAGTGAAAATAAATAATGAGCAGTTGAAATTATAAATCTCAGGTTGTTTTGGTGCAACTGGGAGGGTTTTTTTTCTTTTTAATTTAATATTTTCATTATTTTCCTCCCATTTGATTGGTATTAACATTTTTTTATTCTACATTAAGCTTCATTTGACTCTGCCTAACTTTGTTAGGCTGTAGTATTTTTACCAAAGTGTGATTCAAAGATCTAGAAAGATCTGACTATTCTCAATGTGAACTTAAGTTAATAGTTTAAAGAGGTCTTCTTGAACACATAGTTTACTCCGTTCACTGTGTATTTTCTTAACATTTGAACACCAGTGTTTAATGTGAAGTATTTACTGAAAGCTTCCAAAAGGAGAACTATCCACCAGTAAATATACTTAGTTTTAAAACATATGGGTTCAAGGGACAGCAGCACTTAAATAGTAAGTAGCATTTTAGATCATTAGCCACAGCATGTTTTAGTGGGAAATTTCATTTTTATGTTAATATTAGTCATTGCATAATATTTTCCAGGCTTCTGTGTTTGTTTTCCAAATGTTTGTGTTAAGAACAATAAATCTCTCCAAATCATGAACAATATATGCTGATATTATTCTTTTATAGAACGCCTTCAATTTATTGTTCTTTCTGTTTCTGTAAAGTCTCCTATGAATGAACAACTCCACCACTCCAAAAACCTTGTAGGAAGAGACAGATTTTGCCATGCCTTTTTTTATGTTTTTCTTATAAATAAACTAATAGTAACACTAATACTACTAGTAATAGTAAAAATAACAATAATAATAATAATAATAATAATAATAATAACAGCAACAAAACAACAACAGCAACAGCAACAACAACAACAACAACAACAATAATAATAATAATAAATATTTTAGTAATTAGAAGGCAATATTTTTATTGCTTCAAGGAGTTAAAAATATTTTAACTTTCCCTTGAGGATCCCATAGCTGGTGTCTACAAGACTGCTCTGATACTTTGATTTATTAATACAGAATAAATAAGACCTCAGCAGCTGAAAGAAGAAAGCTGTTAACTGGAAGGAGAAATATTTTCAGGTCTGGCTTATTTCCTTACTTTCATTTTTTCTTGCTTATTTGCTTTCTTTTCTCTTGCTCTCTCTATTTTCTGCTTTCTTTGTTTGTTTTTTATTTGTTTGGGTTTTGTTTGTTTGTTTGTTTGTTTGTTTGTATTTAATACATACTGAGTGAAGGTTAGAGAGCAGCTGGCACCATCAAGGCTTTTCAGTCTCATTTTACGGCCCTCCCCTACCTCCACTCTTGACAATGATCAGTGCATCAAATGTTTGGTTGTGGAACAGCCATAATGGGTTTTGAACTGTGTGCAGTCATGGGAATTTCTCCAGAGGGCAAAATTAATTCTACACGAGCCCCCCTCTTCCTCCCACTCCCCCTGTCTTTTAGCTGCATGCTCAGATTGATTCAATGGAAGAATCATTTAAAATACATTTGATAAAATAGTATAATATTGCAGCATCTCCTGTCAGTCATCCAATTTGAGCATACCATATGTAAATCTTATAATAAAAAATTAACAGGTATTTTTTAAGTAAACACAAACTTCAGCATGAAATGTAAGTATTTTAAATGTGCTGTTCTTTATAAGATCCAGTTTTAGAAGCAGATATTTTTATGCAAATATTAACAGTAGCATGGGCTACTACATATGATGTTTTTTTCCCATCATATCTATGAGTTAGTTAAATTCACAATTAAGTGACCAGAGCTAAAAAATTCAGAGTTAAACAATCATTTAAATATCAAATTAAGACTTGGTGATGGGAGGTTATTCTGAACACAATAGAATTACCCACATGTGTAGAACTACTTACCTGCATGGGTGTTTTGCAGAATAAGAGGCTTCAGATTGATTTTGAACTGCAGCAGTCAATAGTTTTACTACTTCATGAGCTGGAGCACTGCAGCACTAATCAGTCAGCATAAGATATAGGTACTCTCATGTCAAGACCAGCAGTTGATGAACAACAGAAGTTAATTTTGCGGTATACAGAATCCTATATGCAAAAAATCTGTATATTTTGCACGCATAGAATACATTTCATGGGTAATGAACAAAAAAAAAACAATAGAATGGAAAACTGGAGAAAGAAATTAGGAAGCCACTAATGACATGTAGTTTTAGGGAAATAATGTAAGTTCCACCAAGGTCAGTGGAAGAGTACTAATTCATAAGAACGTGGCTTTCATGTTTGGTAAATGTGAGATTTCCTTGCTTAGTAAAACAGGGGGCTTTGCCAGCTAAAGCTTGCTGAAATGAGATTAGACTGAAGCAAACAGCATTTTTAGATACATTGCTATCATGAAAGAAAGGGATCAGGACTAGAAATCAGCCAGACCTTCTGACACCATGTAGACAGGGATTATATAAATATAGAGAAAAGCCTCATTTAAGGACCACCAATAGAAAGGCAAAGCCATCACTTAATAAATGTCTTTTTGTTTACAAGCAGAGTTCCATTATCAGCTAAAAAAAATTTAAACAAACCAGAGATTCTCCATCATTATACAGAGGACACTGTTAACATGAGCACTGGCATATTAAAGCTGCTTGTAAAGAATGCAGGAAGTGGAAAACTACACTTGTAGGTGAGGAAGGCTATTGGAAGGGATCATTCCATTAAAAAATAAAGATTACTTCATCAAAGCAGAGGCAGACCTACAGACAGTGGCAAAGCCCATGTCTCCTTCACAGTCCCATCAATTTCTTGTGATTTTATAATATTTTTGATTCTTTCCTAATCAGGATTTATCAATTCCCATAGAACAATCAGAGCAAGAAGGCAAGATAATATCCTTCCCTTCTCAGAAAGTTTTCTTAATGACGACTACACAGTCACATAAATTCTTTATTCTTTTATTTCACACATGCTTTTCATCAATACAGAAGAGATTAATAGGTCTGGAAAACAAATTCTTCACCTTTTCCACACAAGAAAAATCGTTGGCAGACATTTTTTAATGGGGCTTGAGCATCTCTCCTCTCTGACTTGGAGCTATAGGCTCATGAGTCAGAAATTCAGTCTTCTCAGCTAAGACTGCACCAAAAGATTGTCCGTTGTGAAGGTGCTTATCACTTCTACCTCAAAGGAAACTACCTCAGGCCACCAACTCATTTCAAATGAGCACAAACCCATCCTCAAATGGTAATGACTCTTAGTTCGCTGCTGACTTAGACTTTGAATCAAGCCAGTGACCCAGATTGAAAGGTTCCATAAACCCTTAGCAATTCACTGACCCATTCAGGACTTCAGGGAGAAGGGGAGGGGAGAAATGGGTCTCCAAAAAGGCCCTAAAATTTATAAAGGAGTATGCTAAGCTTTATCCTCTCATACACTGGCAGAATTTACTATTCCAGATTCCATAAGTGTGATCTATGGGTACAGAAGTGTAGAATGCAATGACAAATACGAACATTACAAATAGATATGGATTGAAGCAAAATATATTTTAAAAAAAATCTTAATTTAATGAGGTAAATAATTTTCAAAACAAAGTGTCACCATTTGAAGAATTTGGAACACTGAAATCCTATACCTTTCATATGAACAGAAAAGGAACTTTTCAAATATATTTAGTTCACCACAATGTGTGGACTACTAGGTGGGCTTCTTTCATTTTAGCACTGACATTTGCCATTCATCTGAAGAGGAAGATACGTACGTGTGTGTGTGTATATGCATGCACGCATGCCCACATATAGATGAATCTACTCTACCACTAGAAATATAATCAACTGTTTTACTAACCTTGCAAATAATAACAGCTATTATCACTCAGTAGTATAAAGTTTATGTTTTTACCATTAAGGTGAATTATGTTTTTCCTTTTTTTATTGTTTCACTTAATTATTAGAAATTCATTCTGAGATATCTCTCTTTTAGAGAAGTTAGTTCTTTTGTTCATTTCTTATTTTTCTAGATGATCTGCCATTGTAGGCAATTGTCTATAGTGACAGCATTGTTTTTTACCTCACTTTATCTAACCTCAGCATTTTCTATTCTCTTCACAGAATTTTCTGAATTTCATTTAGGGAGCAGAGTAGTTAGGAAATTTAGACTTTTAAATTTTATATTAATTTTAATTACTGCATTGATTATTTTTTTTTTTTTTCATTTATGGCACTGCACGGACTAACATAGAGTTGATGCTGTTATCAATTAATGTCTTTCTCAGATTTTTCCCTCTCTATTGAAAATTAATTCTCCAGATTTTTGGATTTCAAAACCTTGGACTAGACTACCAACATAATTGCTAAATTAATCAAACTTGCCAGGCTCTGTGAAAATACAGCTGTATTTCAGTTTATGGGGAAGAATATTAATAAAGTAATTCAAAAGATATGTACACAAAGGATGTCTTTCACTAGCCATTAGGGTCTAAAAGGTTTAAAGTTCCATGTTTTCACCAGCAATCTACAGCAGCAGCCTCTAAAAACTGCAATCCTTGTTTTATGTCTGAGGTAACAAAGAAAATAAAAAAATTCACTTGGTATTTATTCTAGTAAAAGTTAACTTCTGACCTCCCTACCTATTCTATAGACTACTATTAACCTTGTCTGCAGGAGGGTGGTGATTTTAAGAGTTATGATTGTTAATGGCCTTTGAATGCGGCAGTCTCAAACCAGTTACTCCCCGGTGTACCATGTGGCTCAGACTTTTCCACATGGGAAAATGGTAAGAAAACGAGGAAGATAGCAGGTCATTCCTGTGGCAGCCTTGAGAAAATTGCTGCAGAATGAATCTTTCAGGTCTGCAGTCCTTTGCCCAGCATTTTTCTGTTTTAATTTATCAAGCCAAAGCTTGTTGACATGAAAGTGAATGAACTGACTGTGCAGTGTACTCTAAGAAGCCAGCTCACATGCTTTGTGCATCAGCTTAGCTGTAAATAAAAAAGAGGATCCAGGAAATACTCTGCATACTGGTGCTCTCCACAACATTTTACATTCATCTGCCACATGCTCAAATCCCATCAGTAGTTTCAGCAATAAAATAAATAAAAAATCAGGTCCTCTAAATTTGCCAATGGTTTGTTTTATGCCTGTTATCATTTAAATCAAACTGGTTTTAGTGATACTTCCCCACCTGGCTATGTAGACTTATGTTTACTTGTCTATATAAAGAACTAATCAATTCTATCCAGATGAGATATCTTTGTAACAGGGGGTACCACACTCAAATGAGCACAGCATTACTGTTAGAAAATTTCATACCATAGTCCAAAACTCTGAACAAAGCAAGGGAAAAATAAAAAAAAAATAATAAAAAAAATAATTTAAAAAAAAAAAAAAAAAAAAAAAAAAAAGAGAGGGTTTTACCTATGGTTATCCAGCACTGGATATATCATTAAATACTGTCAGCCAAAGCTACCTCTTGTCTTCGTGCAGGTAAGATGTGTTTAGGAATCATGAAGTTTAATATGCATTACAAGCTGCTCTGTTTTGTTTTCTGTATCTGAGCCTTCCAGAGTTAAGTGTTTCAAATTTTGTGGCTCTGATAGCTAGAAACTTACTATTTATTGCAATGAATCTTGCTGTTTATTGTAATACTGCTTCATGGCTCCCACTGCTGTAATTATGAGAACCACACTAAATGCTTCATGACTCAGAATAGAACCACTGGAGAAGAGTAATAACATACAGCTCTAAGCAATTTCCTCAGGGCTGGAAGAGCAGACACATGTTTCACCTGCTTTCCCTCCCTTTCCACTCTACTGCTTGCTGTCTTTGTAGGAACCAATGAAAGCTCTAAACAGAGGGAGAGATGCAGAGTACAGGCCCTTGTATAGTTTTTGCTGGTATTAGTGGTCATGTCTGAGGCAGGAGAGTCATGACAGTAGCTTTAGGGAGGTCTGCACTGTATAATACAAAGATTGGTGGGTTAATTCATGCTTTACATTACCTAATACACAGCATGAACATTCCTAGACGTGAACAGGATGGACATAAACTAGACTGCACAACTTTACATGAGGATCCATGCTGCTCCCGATTGACCAAGGCAGGACAGAAGCAAACCTTTATAGCTGGTTGGGAGATAGCTATTATTAATGCTGACATTATTTCTGATAATCATGACTTGCTCAAAATGAGAACTATTAAGTAGTTTATGAGCTTTTATTCAAACCATTAAGTAAAATATTTGTCAAATTATATTCCATCTATTTCATACAAAAAAAAAAGGCCTAGAATTTCAGCGGTGTAGGCAAGACAATTATAGAAGAACTCCACTCCTGAAAACTTGTTCTAAATGTTTTATCACATCCTAGGTACTAATATATGACAAAATCCTTTTGCTCTTAGTGCTGTCACATTTGTGTGAGATGAAGGTTGTTGTCTCACCCACACAGACGATAGGATGACACTTTAATTGGAAAGTGACATTGTTGGGAACATTTATGAATAATTTAGTATGTCCTCCCCACTCATCTTTTTATGTGTTCTGCAAGTCATTATTTTATTTATTATTTATTAAGAGCTGACATTGTGCTGAGAGCTGTACAGAATAAAGGAGAACACAAAGTCCTTGCCCTTGCAGATCTTACACAGCAAGAAGCATAGAAAGCTCTTTTCCATCCTGCTCATAAGATAGTAAACACATTCTGGCTCTGTTCCAGACTTATTTCTCTCTTGGAGTTTGCCTTTGCTGACAAATATAACAATAACAATAATAAAAATATCTCAGCATGAATGTTCTGTTAAGCTTGGCTGTTTCTAAGATTCTTCTTACCCTCAGAGACCTTCATATCCTGTTCTAGTTTCCTTTTCCTCACAGAAATACACATATCATCTTATCTTGTTGGACTGAAGTTAATAGAACTTGCCTGGTTTGACATCAGAACATGCCAACGGAAACAATTCTTTCTTTACAGGGAGCTGAAATTCACTACCCTTTTACAAAACAACAGTATTCCTTAATTGTTTGCTTACTTTTCTCTCTCCTTGTTTTTTTGTCTTCATTTGCACATACATATCAAATTGCTTGTGACAGGTTGGATTAAAAGGCTCTGCTTTTATCTTTAGTTGCAGAACTCTGGCACTGCTGACCCCTGTCCTCTGTTCAGGTCTGTAACACAAACATACAAAGAAGGAATATAGATTCATTGGGTGATTTGTCCATACAGTCTCTTACTGGTGCAGGTTTGACATGCCAACTTTTATTAATCTAGAAGCAACTCTTATTCCATGTAACAACCTGTATTAGCTTGTTGGACATGAAACATAGGACCAACTTTTGCTGTCAAAAGATGGAAAGTATCCTGCTTAGAATAATGTGTTTATTATTATGTAATTGCCTACAGCCTGATAATTCCTCTACCATTTTCTACTGAAAAACTTAATATATTTTACCTTTCAGGACATCTGCTTTTTAAGTATGTGACTTTTGCCAGTTCACATTTGGAAAGTTTCTGATCACTCACAGAATATGTTGAGGACATACTCATAGTATATGTCTTAGTGTAATAGGTGCAATTCCCTGTAAGACATTTACTTTTAAAGCAGCTGATGCCTAATGAAAGATATTCCATTAGAGACAGTTATGCTCACGTGTTCTGTCTGTATGTTGCATTTTTGTCCTTCAGTCATTACATCTGGAGTTTTTTCCCTGCTAGAAATCAGCCTGTCCTAGGATATCACAGTATTTTCTACAGTAATTATGATGTTGTACACGTGGAGTTTGTGGAGGACTGGATAAGAATTTAAGCTGAATCACCAAACAATCCAAATTAAATTTAGTTTTGAGGGAAAAAAAAAAAAAAAACTGAAGTAGCCACAGCAATGAATAGAAGACTATTTGACAACTTATTTTTTTGAACCTTCTTTTATGAGAAGAGAAAAAACTATTGTCACCATTTTCACCCTAAATCTGGCATCGCACAAGTGTTAACACTTAAGGGGAAGCTAAATTGAAATTACAATTTTTACACAAAAACACTAAGTTCTCCAACAACAACAAAACAGTGATGAAGATAAGTGACAACATGTTGGAATAAGGGGAATCTGCAGGGCCCAGTGCAGTAGGCAGTCTCAGTGTAGTGAGAACAAGATGAATGTACAAGAAGGCTAATTATCTGAGTGAAAGGTCATCAAAATCAATTTGCAGCATGATGTACAAAGGTCATTATCAGACTCAAATTTTCTATGCCCATTTAAAACACAATAAAAAATAAAGTGGTTGCTTTAATAACTATGATTTGTAAAGAAAAACAGCATATCATTGAGCCATCTGTTTAAACATTTGTGCTACCTTAATTTTTATTCAAAACATTGCAAATAATGAGAGGTGGTTTGTTGGAAGGCAGTATTCCTGTAACAGACTCCATTCATTTTCAGATCTATAATGCTGACAGAACTGAAAGCACCTCTCTAAAATTACAGTCCTTCAAAATCAATAGTGTAATATCTGAAATTTGTTTCTTTTTTATTACAGACCACTTCATTATTATTTTTATTTTCAGTTTATGAAATGACATAGACTAGAATCCATCATTTTCTTATCTGTGGTTAAACTGCTTACTCAGGGGTGCAGACTGCCTGTTTTGTTTTACTTGTTTTGTTATAACATCTCAGTGGCAAAGGAGCCCTTGTGCAAGCAAAACCAGACCTATATAGCCAGCAGAGAAGAGATTACAACAGCAACCCCTAAACCTAAAAGCATACTCAGAAATCTATTTATGTTGTTTCTGAAGCTAAATATAATCCACAGTACAACAGAAAAATGAGCTGATCTGTCAGAAGAGGATGGCTACCAGAGGGTATTTCTTATGAAGCTTTTTGTCAGTTAGGACATCAGAGGTAAGGAGTCCATACAGGGAGCTGTCATCCAACAGGAACTAGTTGCTAGTCTGAGCACGATCACTCAAAAGGTGAATAAAGTTATGAAAATTAATTCCTTTTGGTGTTTGCTTCCCTCTTTTTCTGACACATGGACTCTCCTTTCTCAATCCCCTATAAAGAAAAAACACTTGAAGTAGATGAAGGACCCAGCTGGATACAGGGTAGAGGGTGTCTGGTGTCCACTAATTAGATACATTTATATATAGAGAAATTTCTTCAGCTTTCCCACTTTGCCTGCATTGTGTGTTCCAGGGCAATGGAAGTTCACATAAAAGGGAGGAAAATAAATTTCCTGCCCACACAGGCATCAAGCCTGCATGTGCTGCCCTGCTGACAGCCCTTTGACATGGGTTCTCCTCATGCAGGCTGCACATTGGCTGCATGCAGAGCCCACAGCAAGATCAAGAGCACGTCATGCTCTCAGCCACTCCTCTTTTCAGGAGCTTGGTAGATATCTCTGATTTCTTGATACCTTATGTGTATTCTGTATTACCTAGAAGTGGGAGCAAAATTGATACTGATAAACCTGTTTCTTTCCCAAATAATATGCAGCCTCTGAAACCATAGTGTTATTCAATATTAATATGTTAATAACTGTAGTCATCGCATTTCAAATCTTAATCAAAATAAGATCTCTCTTCCTGCGTTTTCTTTGGTTTTTGTGTTTTTTTTTTGTTTTGTTTTGTTTTGTTTGTTTGTTTTGTTTGTTTGGTTTTTTTGTTTGGTTTTTTGTTTTTTTTTTTTTTTCCTATGGCTCTTCACTAAATGGTTTGTCGTGTTTTTTTTTTTTTTTTTCAATATTCAGCTCAAATCCTGATGTCCTAATAAAGATGCTGTTGCTATTTCATTAACATCTTTCTTTTTCTACAAATTAGAAAGGACCAAATTGTGCTTTATGTTCTTTGAAAGACATTTTTTGTGAATGAGGTGACCACCACAGGATATTTTCCTTTGTGCCAGTCATGGAAATCTTTCTGCCAAGGAAATGAGATTCAGCATTGTTAATGGGAAGATAAAAATACCCAGTATTTATTTTACAATTTGCTAATAATGAAGCAGACTGAGAGGATGATTGGTTGAATGCACTTGGAATAATAATAAAGGGCAGGGCAGATGTTGAAAGATATTTTTCATGTTTCTTCTCCTAATTGATGTTTGTTTCTCATGTCCTTTGTGTGCATTTCCTGAATTAGTGTAGCATTCTCTGAGGGTAAATCAACCTAATTTTCCCCTCCTGACAGCTGCATCCTTGATAATACTCAAGGAATAGTTCCAGCCTTGAAACCTGGTGCCCATGAAGAAGCTGCAGTGGACTTGACTGTTTCTATACCTCAGGTGGAGGTCGACTGCTCTGCCTCTGTACACAGAGCCAGCTGAGGTGGTCTGCAGCTCCGGGACACACAAAGTCTGCAGGTGCTGTGCCAGACCTAACATCATGCTGTTGAGAGCCCAACACCTCCTCATAAAATGACTCTGCTTTGACATCAGAGCTCACATGCCCCTAGCTGTCTTGGAGTACCAGGTTGTTGGCAGAAAACTGCTGACATAAGAGTATGCCTTGAGCAGGTAGTGGTGAAACCACTGTGATGGACTTGACTTAGGGTCTCAGTGACAAATAGGCAGTCAGACTGGGAGAAAAAAGTTGGCTGAGTGAACTCCATGAGAGTAAATGGGACATGATCTCACACCCACTAATATCATGAAAAGTATGTCTTCATGTTGATTGAAGAGTATTAGAAAACAAAACTGCAACACTAATTTTTACATCACAGTACTTCAAAGGTCTGCAGGGTTTTTTTTACAGGTACTAGATGTAGCTGTACTAATGAGTACTAATGAGTTACAGTAGCTGTACCAAATTAGTATCATTACAGGTACTAGCAGAATATCTAATTTCCCTTCTCATAGAGATCAATGGGAGAGTTACCTCTGAATTTAGAGATTATTATTTCACTTCAGCTATTAACAAAATAATGTTATAACTTGTAAATTTTGAGTGCCCCAATACAGACGTAGTAGTAAACGATGGCCTAACTTAAATGATCCAGTGCTGAACCAAGTTTCCCTTCTACAACTAACTCCTGCAGTTGGTGCTGGTATATACATCTAGGTCCTGTTGACTGATCAGTACTCGTCTCCTGTAGAGCCACCTTTCGCAAGAGCCTTTGGAAAAAGTTGACCTGTAAATCAGATGACTAGAGCTTTCCCTGGCAAGGCAGGCTATACAGATATAGTTTGCGTGCAAACAGGCTGATTACTCACTTGTGTGAAGGATGCCGTATCCTTACGCTGTTAAGAAGACCTAACTCTCCATGTTGTGTGAATTTCTTTATTGGCAGTGTGCTTGGGCTCACTTAATCCCACAGTACAGTTCCAAAAAGCTTTTGGGGAGAAAGGTTTGTGTTCAGTCCTGTGTTCTCCCTTCCTCCTGTGTCTTGACATCTATTGAGGACTTTGGCACTAGGGAAATAATGCTTTACATTCAAGCATTATATTATGTGTTTTATGAATAAAACCTGAATTTTGTTAGCACAGTAGCAACATATATTGTTTAGCAGAATTGATTCTTTTTCCTGCACACCTCAAATCCATGGTATATTTTTCAAGATTTACAATCTTGATAGCAGTCAACTTGCAGGGAATTTGGTCTTACCTACATTTCATTGCCATATTTCTCTTCATGCTCTAATCATGCAAATGTGTTATAAGTAATTAAATATTGCTTCAGCAAAATTATGGTCTCAAGAGGATGTGCTTGTAAATAAGCATTTCATCCACTTTAATGCTTAAAGTGAAGTTGAAAAGTGATCCCAAATATTCCGCAGAGCAAAAACAAAATGAGGAAGATCTTCATGATTGCAGCTATGCAGACAAGCCACAAGATATTCCGTGGACAGATGTAGCCTTCCATAACAGGTAAAACTGAAGGCTTTAAATTACATTAGTGAGACTACCTGGGTGTAGAACTCACTATCCAGAGATGTTAATAACTAATCTTTGGATTTGTAAGGAGTTTTTATTGCTGTGATGGACAGGCATCACAGGCCAAAAATTAAAGACCAAAAGGCATCACTAATTATTTATTGAGCTTACACAAAATGTTAAAATTCCATAAAAATACATGCCCAGAGCATTGAGGTCTCACAGTGAAACATTTAGTGGCAGGAAATGCAGATGATCAGCTTTATGGAAATTACAGTGGTCAATGCTTGGTCAACTTTAATTTCCCACGACTAAGGCATGAACAAAACTATTCAGTCATTAATGATAAGATTAAGCAGCATTTCTCAGTAAATATTATATAGTATCCTAATATTTAACCCCTATGAGATAGTTTGGACTCTCTAACCTGCCTTCTTTTCCTCTGTCTCCAATTTTAAAGATTTCCCTGACTCCATAAAAATAAATTCAGAGTCTAATAAAACTACATTTTACCAGCGTTTGCTAATATTTTTTCTCTTTTCACTTCTTATGTGGTGACCATAAGCTCTATGTTTTTCTTGTCTCTAATAGAAAGTTTGATTCTGCATAGATCCCACAAGGTTTACAACCAGTTCTGACAAAAACAAATCATTCTGTAAATATTATCTTTAGATTTTATATTTGTCTTCCTGTTTGAAGAGAATTTAGGATTGCTAGTGTCCTTGCAGTAGAAGTACTTATGTGAAGGCTAATTTAACTGGCTCGCTGCCTTTCAACTAAGGTCACCGTGTTACTTCCTGTATCCTGTTTTCTGGTCCATTTCAAGCTTCACATCAATTGTTGACATGGAGCTTGTTGATGAACGTGCCCTAAGAGGACCATAAACCAATTTGTGTAGCAAATTAGAAGGTTATGAAAGCAATGATGTACCCAGTGATTTTCCACTCTCTGTCTCATATATGTATCTTAATTTCCAGATAGCTGTATCACAAAATTAAAAGACTTAATAGCCTTCTTGTTCTTTGTGTTGCCCTTCCCCTTTCTGTTAGGTTTCAGTGGACTAGTTCAATAAATAGAAAAAAGAACACTATTCACTAGAAAACAGTTATTTAGGTACAATAATTTGTACTTTATGTCATATTATAATGGTGAGTGTAAATTTTCCTTTGAACCATGTTTTATTAACATTTTTTTTCCACAAAGTTACATCAAAAGACTCTATAAATAAGTGATGTGCTCAGCCTGCCAGCTCTTACATGCATACCAATTACCTCTATTGGTTTCAGGACACGTAGTCAGTACTTTAAACAACCCAGATAATATTGCAAACTGAAATATTCAACATCTCCGTCTTGGTATGCTGTCACCATGCAGAGAATGATTATAATTGGTAATCAGTTTCACTGCTAGTAAGTTGAGTGGCATGATGCATTTTATATCCATGCTTATGTCAAACTCAATTAACATTCTAACGCAGTGTATTTCAAAGACACAGACTTGATCTGAGGGAACAACACAATTATTTTTTTGATGTTCAAAATTCTCAGTTCCATGAGGATAAGAATTTGAAGCACAAATACATTTATTAATACTGTAGCATTTTCCAGTTTTGCTTGCTAGAGGAAGAGGGGACGAACATACATCTTTCATCTCAAATTCTTGTTGTAAGTGGGGCATGCCAATTACATGAAAAACTGCAGTGAAATCAGAAATAGAAAACGATCATGACTTTTCTTTGTGATTACACACTGTTGTATCAAGGTATGATATGCATTATGGTACTGTGAACTGAAAAATGATTTAATTTATTTTTTAATAAAAATACTGATCTATTGAGGCCAGGTTTTATTGACTAATTTCTTTAATAGTCATGAGCATCACAGTGCTTTTTTGAATTTCTCATAAACATATGTGTAAACAAAAACATAAAGAGAAAGCTAATATATGTAACCTTTCTAGGATAAATTAGGAAGTTGAAGAGGGCAGATAAAAGATGTAACATTGTGGAACTCATCATCACCAAAAAATATTGCCCCCATCCCAACGTGTTATGTTGGGTTATGCATTTCTCCTAACACCCTTGACATCAGTCCGTAGTAATGTATCAGTCTTCATAGCACAGGATGGAATAGATAAAATACACAAAGCATCTTTAAAAAAACATGAACAAAATAAACAAGTTAGGCTGATAGACATGACATAACATGTCTAAAGTAGCCCTGTTCCACCCATGGTTAGTTTGTTATATTATCACACAGCTGGTCACAACTTGCTGATCCTCCTGTCCTGATAGAAGTGATAGCATTTTGCTGACATGTCTTCTCCACATGGACTTTTTTCTATACAGTAACTATGTGGTATTTATCATCTAGATATTCCATTAAGTGGCTCATGCTCTGAAGTTACAGAATCATACAGTAGTTGAAACTGTAAGGGACCTCTTGAGGCCATTTGGTCCAACGCCCTGCTCAAGCAGAGTCATCTAGAGCAGGTTGCCCAGGACCATGCCAAAAGAGCTTTTAAATATCTCCAAAGAATTTGTAGGAAGGAGGAACACCAAAACAAGCTGTTGTTTTGCTCTTTCTTCTTACAACATGTTTGTGGGTTTTTTTGTGGGGAGGGTGGGAAATATTGGAAAACATGAAAACAACTGATCTGCTAAAAGGAAGATTCATAGTTCTGCAGTTCAGAGAATAAACAAAAATATGATAACATCTACTTTGATTCTTTTGAGATAGGAACACACCTCACTTGGTGGCAGGTGAAATTTGTTGTAGTGAAACAAGGTGTAGCCATATTTTTCTTAAAGTATTTGAACTTCTGGAGTCTGCAAAACTGGCCTGGAAATCTTGAAGGAGCAAAGATATCTGACAGCTTTAACAAAGTGAAACATTTTTAAAGAATATATACTTTTTTTTTTTTTTTTTTTTTGGTACATCTGTATGTTACTGATAATTCATCACAAAATTATCAGGACAAAATCCTTCACCAGTTTGTGGAACATCAAAAAATTCCTAGTAGCTTTTACTAGCAGCCTAGACTGAGTTCTCCCAATTGACTTTTCTGATTTTCAAAACATGAAAAAATTGTTGATAAAGTAACTGTCCTCAGCTCTTAAGTCATATGAGCAGGACCATATGAATAGAGTGCAATGGAATCCTTGCATTGAGCAGAATCCTCAAAACTTAACTATCACTGGCTTTTGGTGCTACAAAATGGAGAGGTGTAATGGAGTATGTTCTAAGAAAACCTGACCAAACACTGACATGACTACTTTCTGTGTCACAATGTCTTGTCTACTGTGAATTTTTGTGAACTGTTGAGCTGAAATTTAGAAAGAAGTCTCTCTTTTCTTCCTGGAAGAAATGGAAGGGTGTTTTGTTGTTCCATATTATCAAGAAGGATAGAGCAGGATGTCAAAAATTTGTACCTTTACCTCTCAAGAGCAAGACCTTATTCTTACTTTCCAGCAAGACAGACATTCATTACTTTTTCCCTTCCTTCAGAGCCCCAGCTTCAAGGTTATGATCTTTTATTTGGTTCTACTAATACCTGTGGGCTGCTGCAAACCTTTTCTGAACAGAGTACAAACTATAATTTTTATGATGATATACTGTTGTTTCTCTTGTTCTTGACCATTGAAGCCTAGATAAAACCTTGATATTACCTGATGAATTAATCAGAATAATCCTGTATTTATTGGAAGCTATTGTGACCCAGTATTGATATAAAGATATTTCATCAGTCTCTGGGTACCAGCCTTGTCTCTGATTTGGACATATTGATGTTTCTTACGCCATTTGCTACAATGATTCCTTTGAGAGTATCAGCATTTGGTAACAGGACAGAAAACAGGTATCTCAGTCAATTGCTATCACTTATGTTTCTTTACCTTAATAGACAATTTCAACATTATATTAATTATTTTTGTCATTTAAATAAAATATTCCATTAATAATAACACTTTAGCAGCTTACAAAGAAGATTTATACCCTTTTCTATGTTCAAAATATATTTTACATGAACAATCCATGGGGATTTACATGTAAACCATGGGGAATAATGTTTGTACTATATCATTGCAAAGAATTTTTCTCTGTTAACTAAGCTGTTCCTGAGAGGGCCTAATAACCTTGAAGTCACATCTGACCACTCTATTTTTCTGAGAAGCAATATATATAACATGGCAAAATCACTTCTTTAAGCAGTGCCATTTACACAGACCACATTTCTATTTATCCCAAGACTAACTTGCAACAGCACTGCATGGTATTTTGGCTACAGGACTGATTAATGTTAACACATTCATAGCAGTACTCCAGGCAATGTAGCTCCATTATTTGACACTGGTTTACTATGTACAGTATATTTTCTCAGTGACAGAAGCTTCTGTGTTTTGAATGTTGTCACAGATTAAATTTAATTTAACAATTTTGAGGATTTCCTTTAATTTGTCAACTTCTGAGAATGTCTGCACAGTTATTGCTCTCTCTTGATATGGCCTTCATCACAGTAGGAGCAGAATGCATGATATAGACTTTTATAATTGCTGTGTACTAATAGAATTTGTGTGGTATATTTACTTTAGTACAGGAAGCTGAATCTGATGTACTATGTGAATACTATCTGATTCTTTGAGTAGCCTTATTAAAAAGCATGTTTGGAGAATAAATATTTGAAACCGGATCTTGGAATCCAACAAAATTATTATTGATATAATGTTATTTAGGAAAATAATGAAATCATAACAACCTATATGATATCTGCTGCACTGATGTCTGGACAGTTCTCATTTAAAAGCTCAGGCACTGTATTTTAAATTGCAGATGCATTTACATTCAATGATCACTGAGAATAATAATATGGAAGATTTTGTCACTACCAGCAATGCTTTCCTTGAGATCATTCTTCCTCTGCTTTATTTCTCTTCAAACACCACAATAAGACAGTTTGTATTGAATTCATATTTATTTAATTGTTTATTTCAAAGATTATATGTATTATACGCAGTGACCTGAAACAACAAAAAGGATTACAAGAAATTTTAGAAATGCATTAGTGATTGTAAAATAATTATGGTACCAAAACACTTCTGGAATCATACAATTTTGTCCATAAATTGAGCTTTCTTCTTTCTTAAAAAAAAAAACCTTTGAGGATCATGGTCTTATCTATCAGCCTCATCTTTCATTTCCTTTTTGCTTTTATCATGGTCTGGACTCGTAAAAAATATAAGAAATAATAGTTCACATTAAAACAATGGCAGAGAAGGCATCCTGGTAACATCTATGGGACTTTTATTATTTCTGTGGTTATTTCAGGTTTTCAAAATTACAAGAACTAATCTATTATTTCAATATTCTTGTATCTGCATTTCAAAATGGCATGACACAGACCTGACCTCTTTTGCAAACAGACTGTGCATATACTTGTGTAGTAGACATTTCTGGTAAAATATTTGTAGAAAGCTAATTTCAGTCTGAAAAGCTTTATGAACATTATTTCTTTATGCATTTATTTCAGAAGATATTTTCTCAGAAGTTACCAACCAAAAAATAGAAATAATATACTATTTCTGAGGTCAATCTGAGTGAAATCATTCTCATACTTTCAGAAACTGAGTTCAAATGCTCATAAGTGACTTGTGATTAATTCAGGAGGTAGATGACTTTTTAAAATTTTTGTGATATTTAGCTGACAATATATTTGGCATGTAACGCTTTCTTTGCAGAAATTTCCTGAGTGGTGCCAAATGTTCTTCCACACTGATTGTTATAACTTCTCCTACCTGCACTCTTTAGTTTCTACAATTTCCTCTCTGATACTTATTCTCCCTTATTTCCAAATACCTTTCTTTTATTGCAGTCTTCCATTACAATCCTTCATTCTCAGACCTGTGCCACAGCTAGCTTCATATTTTCTCCTGCATTATCTCTGTGTACTCTGAACTTCTGTTCTTTTTCAGGTGACTTCACAACACCCACTCCTTAAATGACATCTAAAAGCAATTATAAGGTCAAATGAGGGGTATTAGAATCTAGAGATGCATAATTTAACTATTTTTAAAATTATTATATAGTTCTGTACAGAAGTATATGTAAAGCATACAAAGCTTTCTCTTGCAGTTTTCTTGTGCTTTATTTAATAACTTATCTTCTTCACATTCATGATTTAGTTATTTCCCTTCACGTTTTTTTTTGTTGACGATAATGTGCCCTCATCTATTTCTATACCTTTGGGACCTGGTTGTATCTGAAGCTTATGTGCTTACAAACTTTATAAATATAAAAACAGTGGTCAAACCATTAGCTGATCCTAGTCATTTTATCCACATCATGTCAAAATAAAGATGTAAAGATGTATACCCTGACAAAAGACAGCTTGGGGCTATGGCAGCCTTTCCAATGCACTTTCCTGAAGACTTCTGAGAAACGACTAATGACATGATTAATGGCAGATAGAAATTTGACAGCATTTGTTTGGGATGATTTCGGTTTGCAAATGAAGAGTCCACCTTCTGGGTTTATGCCAGTTTTAGGATTCATGCAAGGGACTCTCATGCTGGGGATTCCTGCCAACTCACATGTGGATAGCCAGCAGTGCTCAGCCATCCTCCTCAGAGCAACCTGTGCTTATGTCAGGGATCCCATCTTCAAAACACCTGTGTGAGAGTTTTATTTACTTATTTGCATGGGAAGTTGTACTGCACACAGGAACCTTTACTGGGGAACCCCTCAGCTGCCATTACAGGGTCACCCAGGAAACACAAGATAAATGGAAAACAGAGAACGGGGACAATGAGGGATTAAATCAGCCATATTTTTTCTTTTTCCTCCTGGTATGAGGCAAGATGGGCTCCCTCGAGGTTTGTACTGATATGTGTGACAAGGTTTAAGTGGTGGGGGCTGCAGCAGTGCATGACGTGGGAGGAGGCCATGGACCCACACGGGTCCATGGCAGCTGGCTGCAGCCAACCCTGACGGAAACATCGCCAGAAAGAAAACCCATCCTGGACCATGACTGTGTCAGCTGGAGAAGCACAAGCAGACCCTGGTAAGATGTGTTTAAGAAAGGCCCCAGCTGCTGGGACAGAAGATGCATTCTACAGAGGGAATAATGTGCCAAAGAAGTACAGGTGCCCCTAAGGGACTGTGTCCATGGGACACACATGCCAGGACAGGGTTAATTCCGAGGGGCTGAGGCCATGGGGAACCTGTACCAGGACAGGGACACTCTTGGGGGACTGTGGTTATGGAGGACCTTGCAACCTGTGAAAACAAGGGGACCTGAGAGTGGGTATAGGGGAGGACTTGTGTCCACCTCAGTGAGTGTGTATGTGTGTAAATGCTTACATTTGGTTTTCCCTCAACACCTGAATCAGTGGCCAAAAGTTTGTTTGACTGTAGATTAAGTGAAATGCCCTGACTCAGTATGGCTGCTCGCACCAGGGCTGGGTGCAGCAGCAGTAGTGACAGGGGGATCTAAACGATGCAGGCAGCTCCCAACAGCAACCAAGCTGCTGCATGCACCGTGATTGCTGAACCAGGCTCATGCAGAGGCACTGTCTCCACCTCATCTACCAGAACTTCCATGCCCTCTGGAGCCACTGCACTGGTGCCTCAGCTCACATGTCACAGGAATAAGTTCCTGAGGCAGCAGCATGCAAGACTTAAGTTTACTTAAGAAAATAAGGATTTGATATTTTAATGTTTCTTTCTGTCATAATCTTCAGGCCATTCAGCTTCTTCAAAACATCAGATGTCCTTTTTTTCCTGTAGAAATTTCAAAACAGGACTAGGGCAGGGGCAGGGCCAATGGGAGAAAAAACAGCTTAAAGACAGACAGACATTATGCTGTAAAGTGAAAGCATACAGGAGATGGTTCAGAGCCACGGGGTGCTTTATATCCAGACTCATATAAAAGCTGAGTGCATTCATTCTGCCTGTTTAAGAAGACTAAGTTATGAAAGCACATTCATCAATAAACAACATAACCTTGACCAAACAGTCTGAAAGAGTTCAAGGCTTGTTCTCTGATATACTGCCATATATGTGAGCAGAAAAATAATGGCAGCAGAAGCGTTGGCTAGAAACACTGCTGAAGTACAGCTGCCAAGGCTGCAAAGGAAGTACAGCAGTCATTATAGGCATGCCGTGATATCTCTCAGACTACAAACTCTTGCTGAGCCCTGGGAAGACAATATCGACCTAATAAGTAGTTAATGTCCTGTCACGTACTTCTGTGCTTATCCCTGTCAGATACCCCCAGATATTGCCTATGTTAGAAGAGTAGAATTCCTAGCTGAAGATAGATGAAGAAACATCTTTAAGACTACAACAGAAGAGGGAATGCAGGGCTGTACTCTAACTATAAAGATAATTTAATTTGTTATTCTTAAACATTTCTCTCTATTCCTTCTTCCTCTCCCTTCATAAATACAATGCATTTTTCAAATACCAAGTTTAGTGCTGTTTTGAGGGAAAGACTGATTATACTATCTGTAGCTAAGCAGAAAGTCTGGAGCTGCTGAAAGCTGCATGATCTAGGCTCTCACTTAATAAATTGAGTCCAGCCTACACTCTACTTACCCTTCTCACAGACTGGCACTATCAACCATGCTAAATGGGAACATATCTTTATGAACAGGTGAAATTAACTAACATTACATCCTGTGTTTAGCCTGTTTATGTTTGAATAGGGATTTTTTTAACATAATGGAAATACTGCAGTGGTAAACACACCACATAACACAGATAAAACCTGTATTTGGTTAATTTTTAACTTGGAAATATTAGGGGTGGAATGTCTCCCCTTTGAATCAGATAGGAGAAGATTCCGCTAAGAGGATTTCAGGAGAAATTATTTTTTAAAATATCAGAATAAGGAGCTTCCTTGCATTATCACTGCACATAAACTTTAAAGCTCATTCCTTGGAGTCTATAATAAGAGCTAACTAGGTGTCTCTTCCCATGTTCTGGGATATTCCACTGTATGAATTCACTGGGATATTCACTGTATGTGAGTTTCTCAGCTCTGCCTCCCTTAAAAGAGTTAAAGCCCTCTCATAGCTCTGAAAAATACCCATTTACTCATATGTTATTCAAACTGACCATAGACTTGTCAAGTTGACAGGTTTTTGTCCCCAAAGGAAAACTGCAGTTGCAGTTTCTTTCACAGTACATAACTGGGGTGTAATAAATGCAGAGAAATTGGTTCATTCTGGATGCCAGACACACACAAGTACTAGCTTTCCTGTCCTTTTCTCCCTGCAGACAAAAGACCTCAGCACAGAGAACACAATGTCACCCAGAACCTGTCCAGATTAACCAATTATACAATGAGTTGATAGCATCCCTGAAATCTTTTCCATGGGACTTTAGACTTGTTTTGGAAATACTATAGTTCCCAGAAGACTTAAACCAAAGAGAAACAAGCATACTGCTTGGGTCAGAAAACAAGTGACATTGAGCACAAATGAGATGAATGAGGTCTGTGTTAATATGGAACATCGATTTATCACCCCAGCTGAACACACAGAGGTAATTTGTAAAACCACAGTATTTATTAAACCAATTACAAACAGGTGCACTTGAAAACAATATGGCTTCCACACTCTCTAGGTTTATGAAAGAAATGAGGCTTTTTCACATATTTTTTTTCTCCCTCCTCCCTTCATTTTTATTTTTTCTCCTCCCTGTGAGGTATCTTGCTGCAAAGCAGCTGTTAAGGAGAGATGATGCAGTGTCTCCTGGGTCATATCATTGTATTAGAAGTTCTGAAAAACAGCTTTGCAATCAAAGGAGCAAAGTAACTTTTTGATAGTCAGTGCTAAATTTCTATGTACAATGCACTAAGTACAATATAAACACTATCTTTTGGCAGTCTCTAGCCTGTTGTCTCCTCAGATGAGTGCCTAAAAAGCTCAATCATGCATCTTTTATAATGCATGCTTATTTTTAATCTGATAACTAGTACGTCAAGTATTACCATAGAAATTGTTGAAATTAAATGAATAGGTGGAATGTTGATTTTAAACTAGATTATTCATGTCCATGAAAACTACTTCAGTATACAAAGGTTTGAATGTTTGGGCTCTCCTTCTTTGTCTGTTGCTCCTCAGGATAAATTAGTGCAGTTAGTTCAGTCTTTGTAAGACATGTTTTTTAGGCTCCTCTTACAGACAACTTGGAGGCAGTTTAGAAAAATGTCTTTCCTGGAGTGAGGTAAACAGAGCTAAGA
Source organism: Tyto alba (assembly GCF_018691265.1). Classification (NCBI taxonomy): domain Eukaryota; kingdom Metazoa; phylum Chordata; class Aves; order Strigiformes; family Tytonidae; genus Tyto; species Tyto alba. The sequence continues at coordinate 22,170,081 of NW_024881275.1, read as the reverse complement.
CAGTAGCAGCACTGAGCAGAGGTGTTATTTGACTTGTTTGTAGTCATGCTATAGTTTGTTCATCCTGATAATTTAACTGTCTTCCTTGCAGTGACAGAACACTGTGGATTCATGTTCTACTTATGATTAAGCATATCCTGCAGATATTTTTGTGCAGTCTTGCCACTAAGCTGTTGTTTCCTGTCCCACATTTGAGTGACTGATTGTTCCTTCCAAAGGACAAGAATAATGTTCTGTAATCCTTCACTTTTTTCTTTCTTTTTTTTTTTTTTTTTTTTCTTTTTTTCCCCTGGATATTTATCCAGTTTGTCAAGATCATTTTGCATTCTAAAGTTGCCCTCCAGCAGTTGCAACTGCTTTTAGCCTAGTGTCATCTTCAGATGTACTAATTATGCCTTACTCCATTAACTAGGTCATTAGTGACTGAAATAGTATGAGATTGGGAGCAGAGCTTTGGGGAATCCCCATTTGATTTTTTTTTTTTTTTTTTCTACTCTTATACAGTATTAGTAACTGCTGGTGGGTTCATGCAAGTGTGAAATATTTTCATTAAGCTGTCTTTTCCCTACCTTATTTGTTGGAATGAACTGGTGAGGTAGTCTCCCTAAACTTTGCAGACCTGAGGTCTTGATGCATTAGTAACCTGAATGGCTTGAAAGTTGTCTTCATTGCTGCTCAGAAAAAGTCCTTGTACTTCTGGGTTCTTGCTGGCAAATAGTTTTAATCCTCTGGTTTCTGTAATTCAGTAATGCTGGTGTGATTGCCAGTTAGGCCCTTAGTATGCTGCTGCAGAATAATGAATGTTCGTGAAAAAATGTCCTTGTGTTTAAAGGACTCCCCTTAAATGCTGTTGGCAAGCTCTTGTTACTATCAAGAATACTTTCTAGAATTTGGTAGTTTTAGGAAACTACTTCATTTTGATAAATCTCTGTATACCTACTTCCAAAATTTTGGTTTAAAACCCTGTTTGTGAACACTGTTCTTTTCTTAAGAAATAAGCCTTTTCCCAAAGATGTAATGATAATGCCGTTTGTTCACTGACTTTGCTAACATCTAGCAAGTAGAATACCAGAATCTCATTTCAGAGAACAGCTCCATAATTTCATGCACCTACCATAAAAACAAGCAAATTGACACCCTGCCAGGAGTAGCCAGAGGAGATCTTAGAAGAGAGTTCATAATGATACTGTTGCCATATTGCACGCCTGTAAATAATTCATTAAGTCAACCACCCTTTTGTTTTAAGCAAACATGAGCAGATGCCTTCCTAAATTGGATGCAGACAACAGTTTTCAGCAAAACACTGTTGTAATATGACACTTTAAAAGAGTAACATTTTTCTCTTATTGATTTTTGAAGCATTATCAACACTGATAATTCACAGTGTTTACTTCTATTACACATCAAGTCCCTCATTGGTTTTTATCTACATTTTCCAGATTTTTGCTGTGTGATAGATTTCACAGTTAACTGTAGCATGGTAGAAAATAAAATAAAATCACAGTTAAGAGAACTGAAATGTTTTGCAGAGACCCAAAATATTAGTATTAATTATTTAATACAAGACCTGCAGTTTAGATCTTATATCTGCTTTGTATTTAGAAAATCAATGAACAGAAATAAGCAGGTAATTAAAAGACAAGAAATAACAGTTGTGGGAATCCAAGCAAAAGGTTAAGGTTAGTGTTTACACAGCTGATGACTCCTCAGTACTCAGCTTGTAAAGTCAGGTCACACCTTTCAAAATACCATAATTATAGTGTGTGGAAGTGTGTAAAATTCACTCTTATCTGTAACCTTTTTGTATTCGTTTTACCTCCCCAGCGGTGTGGAGAAGACTTACACGGGGTTAAGAAGCAGTATTTCACTATTTGCTGTTTCTACCTTGAATTTTACCAATCTCTTTTAGTGTCAACATTTTTTTGCATACAAATTCACGTAGCATGAAGTCTTCTTACATGCATTTCCCTATACTGATTTAATTCCAAATGGTCTTCTCCTTTGCAAAAACTTTAAAATAGAAAATAAGAATACTGGGTATATAAAAAGATAAGTATTTCTATAAATTAAGAAGAGTGCAGGAAAATATCAAACTTCAATATGATTGTAACCAGTATTTTTTGGTGTGTTTTAACTTATTACTTGAGGCAATTTGTGTACCATTTCAGTCAATCGTTAAATTATATTTCAAGTTTCTACTAACTCAGCTTCACAATTAAAGTTTCTTTTCCTTTAGAAACTGCTACAAGGGCATCCCCAGATAGATGTTCCATTTAATATTTGTTAGTAAACAAAATTGAATTTTTAAGCATATTAGTATTATTAGTCCAACTGATGTTTCAGTACTGCTACAATGATATTTTACATATTTTATAAGACTTTCAATTATAAAACTCAAATCCTTTTTTCATATGAATTACATAACATTTATGGTACAATAAAGTATTTGGAAATTAGGGTTTGTTTTTTTTTTTTTAAATAATTATAATTAGATATTATGTGTTTGAATTAGTCTATGTTAGTCTGAAGCAGTTAGGAGGGGGGAGGAGGAGTGAAACCTGCAGTGAATTAGCCCTTTATTTTACACATTTCTTATGCACATCTCAATATTTTTGGACATCGTCTTTTTTTTTTTTTTTCCACCCTAGGGTGGGAACTGCAAAAATGGTGTGGGTGAATATCCCAAGCACCATACAGAGGAAGTGTAAAATGTAATTGGGAGAGTCTTAGGATCTCATGTCTGAAGGAATTTTTGCACTCTTTTATTCTCCCAGGCTCTGGTACACCATCTAGTTATTTTTGCATTAAGGTAAGAGTACTTATTGTGAATTTAATGAAAGAGAAATAATTTATATGCAGAGCTTCTAGCCTTCCTTCACTTGTACATTATTGGTATATTCAATATGATGAAGTGTGTCATTCATTAAAAACATTTGGGTCTAATTCACGACTCTAACCATGACTCCTCTGAGAAACTTATTTCTCATACGTGAGTAACAATGTAAACAATGGACGCACAGGTGCAAAGTTAATTTCATTCTTAGTATGGTCGGGTTAAGGTCCTTAGCAAAAATAAGAAGTGCTTTTATAGTGAAAAGTCACAATGTTTTTCCAATCATTACAAATAGTGTAGATGAATTTTGATCCATCCATAAACCTCTCCACACAGAAATTATTCACTCTCATGCACTGATTAAAAATGTTTCACTAACTTAAGAGTATTCCAAGAGAAAAAAGCAGTTTGCCAGACTGGAGGACAAGATGGACTTCATCAACTGGTTAGAGATTTTCTTGGGAGGCAGGGGTGTGTGGGGACGGGTGGCTTGTAACTTTGTATATAATAAAGTGTTTAATTATTCTAACAGACTGAAAGTCTGTAATTTATGACAGATCCACTGTATGCTGATTTTTCTGAATGCAACTGAAATATCTTTCAGAAAGATTTACAGTGTTAATAACCTCCAGCTATTTTAAGTCACAGTCAATCTTCACGCAAAAGGCACAGAGATTATACAGGGTTTTTTCTCTCCCTGTTGTTCCTGCCTTATATTTTAAATATAAGATCTTTGATGAAAACAGTATTGTACATTCACACTTTGAGAATTCTCACAAGGTTGTGACTTTCTTCTTTACCTCTTGCCCCCACCCACTTTGCTCAAGCATTACATGAGGAAGTAAGACTGTTACCTTGTGTCAACCAGAACTGAACAAATGGCTTTGGGTTAAACTGATTCAATTGGGAATCATTTGGCTTCACCTAGATTTCACCCACTTTGAGCTCAGTAGACAGTCCTAAGCTGTCATCTGAGAACAAGCAAACAGACAACAAGCATATATAGATGTCCTTAAGCAGACAAACTCTTTCTTTGAAAATGAGTAGTCAGACATCCCAAGTGACAAACAGTAAAGAACAAGTCCTTAGTCTAGATGAAATCTGAACTTTGTGATATTGTCTAGGGAACATGGTTTGATTTCAGTGAGATCCACGTGTTGCCACTACTGTTTAAAATTGCTCTGAAAAACTAACACTGCTTGAATGTGTTATCTTTTCTGCGTAGTAATTAACTAAACAAACCATTGAGATCAATTTCTTTCTACATGACATTTTCAAATTACAGTAAAAGTTTTCTAAGTAATAAGTAGTCTCATGTTTAAAAATATGCTGCAGCCTTGTTTTCTGTGTTTTACTTAACAGTGTCAGGAAGATGGGTACTTAAAATTGAGGAAATCTTAACAGTGAGAGGATGACCAATCCAATTCCTTGAAACAAAATACTGATTTTGCTTTGCACTTTCTTGTCAAATATTTCATTTTTTTCATATGAAACTCTAATGGTTTTGATCTTCAGAAACCTGATTCACCCAGAACATTGACCACTATGAGAAAGCTTAAATTGAGAAAATCCATGGTGTTTTACTGAACATACCATGAAAAAGATGTGGTACCAGGAGTGAGTTGCAGTTATGACAGCAACTTCATTGTGTAAGAAGTTTTGAGAACTCTTGGTCAGTAACTTATCCAGCAAGAACCATCTTTTCCCAGTAAAGTGTTCTATCACAGAGAATCACTTTTGATTCAACATAATGGTGAATGTGTCACTGGGATCCATCAAATCTCCTCTTACACATAGGTTAGAAGGACAGCAAACCAGTTTCCTTGATGATCACTTTTCTTAACGTGACTGTAGAATGGGCATCTGTCAATAAGAAAGTGCTCTGTATGTATAGGTTTTTGTTGCTAGCATAACTGTTATGCTAACTTGCTGAGTGGATGTAGGAGGAAATGTAAGGAAAGTAGGGGAAAACGTTACCTCCTAGTCCAGTCTAAGAGTGAGGAGAAAAACTTTTCTAGTTCTTGAGAGAGAGAATTTGCTGACATAGTAAAAATGCAAAACCCTGTCTTGTTTGTCTTAGGTAAAATATTTTGAAGTTTTTTTGGACGTATACATGAGAAGAAGTAGATGTATGTTATGCTGAAACTCTTTAAACACTGAAAGCCAAGCTGCAGCATAAATACATTTGGCTTAATCTTTCTAATGTCCAAGACTGAGACTATTTCCTCACTTGTTTGTGAAGAATCTAATTTCTTGGGTTTTTTTCCTGACTTTTGCAGTGAAAATACATGCAGAATGCTGTGTTCAGATGTGAAGGTCATGTTCTGTATTTGGCTTATCAATGTGGTTACAGGTAGTTCAGTTCTTACTGGCTGCCTTCTCCAGGAGATCCTGGTTGCAAGATTGTGGTTGGAAGGAAAAAATGGACCATGCTTCACACTATACACTTCCATCCAGGCAATCAACCACAGTCATCCTACACTGTCCTTGTATCGCCATTATACCTCTTATAGGCTTAAAAGAAGTCAAGAACTTTCCCCAGTGTGATGCATTTGGGTTTGGGGTTTTTTTTTGGTAAAGACAAAAACACTTTTTGTTTTGAAAAGACCAGTTGCTCGCTTCTTGCAATAATCTCATCCTTTCTTCCCAAGCCAGGTAGCTCTCCGAGGCTCTGTAACTTCAGACAACTGGCTGCCAGGTTCCAGCAGTGATCAGGGGAACTGATGCTGACTTATCTAAAGCATGCTTTTTCTCAACATGACCTGCTCTAACACCTCATTATTGCAAAACTGTTATTTACTTTCCTGAAGGCTATTACCATCTCTGTGTTTCATAGCTTATAGAAATGGAAAGATTGTCTTCTTGTAGGCCTTGATAAAATAGTTAGGCCATATTTTTGCAGAATTAGTATCTGTACTTGGAACATTTTAAATGTAAGTTGTGAGTATGTACTGAATTCAGTCACTGTACTGTCTAATTCTATTTTTGACACAGGTAACTTTTGTAAAATTTTACTTGCTGAGAAACAAATTTGTAACACCTTCCCATAAAATACTACTGCCCTAAAAGCACATCTTCCCATCACAGTGGTGAATATCAGACACATTAGGAATAGTGTTGAAGTTGGTTTAAATACTTGCAATAGTTTCACTTTTTTGTTGACTAAGTATATAGTTTCCCTGAAAATTCCTAATTTTGGCAATGGGCCACAGTCTGTCCCGTTCTGAAGATTATTTTATGTCAGTAAAGAAATCATTATAAAGCACATGACAAAATGAGCTTTTTTAACATTAAGAAGATAGTTTTTCCTCTGGTTGCTCCTATAAACATTTCATCAGTGCAATCATTTTGCTGGTTGAATCATTCTTTGCTCTTCATCTCTCAGTTAACAGTATTGATTTTTTTCTGCTGCCTTCTCTTAACCGATGAAGGTAAAGGCTGATGTTTATATTTTCAGCTTTTGCACAACAATGGAGTATTATGGCTTGCTTTCTGGGAGAGAAGCAGCCCTGCCAAATGTAAGAAAGAGAGAGTGAATGTGGCATAAGGGAGTTGCCAATTCCTTATTAACTGGCAATGTGGTATTCATTAAGACATTGAAGCAGCTGTGGTGAGAATGGTGGATGTTCTTAACCTATACTTGATTTTTATTTCCCGTATCTGCAAATAAATGTGTGAAAAAGTTTGGGCTTTTCCTTCGGGCAGCTGCAGTATGTAAGCTGTCCTAAAGCAGTATCGGCTTTTTGTAGACACCTTGGAGCTCACATGTAAAAATGCATCCAATTTTCCTTTCTGTTCTCATCTCCCATAAAATTAAATGTTTGGATATTGGTCCTAAATAGTTTCTCTTTCTAGGCTGTAGAGAGGCAGGTTATTTTGTCCGTGCTGCTTTTATTTAGCGTGAAGAAGTCTGAACAATTGACCTGTTTCTACACTGACTTAATGGATCTGATGTTTTAGCATAGTAGATTTATTTTGTATAGCACTGACAGCACATAGCTTAGTCCTACTGAAGCTGGTGAAACTTTTTCTGTATGTGGGTGATGCAGTGGAGCCACAGTAACTTTGCTACACTTAATGCTGAGGCAAGGGAAAACAGTCAAGGTGGAAAAACGCTGTAATTTCTGGGTCACCTGTGGCTACATCAATTCTTTATCCTTGGGCAGATACCTACCGTGTACACACATTCAATTTTACCTTGAAGTAGCATCTGGTTTGAGGTGGTAATACAACTAGCCTTTTCAGTTCCTGTAAATAAGTGCTTCTGAACTGCCCTACATGCAAATTTGCTTTATGGCAGGATATGGCTCTTTAGCATTTTTTATAGCATACTACACAGCTTCAAAGCACGTTTCTTGGTTAACAATGTATACTGAACTTCGCATTCTTCATGTTGCAAGACATTCCATGTTTCCAGTGTCATTTTGCTGGGACATTTATGTTGTTGTCATGTTCTCTGTCTTTTTGAACTCCTGTCATCTGTATCATTTGATCTAAATTTTCATTTCTGTAGCACTTTCCATTTAAGCTTGGGAGATCAGGGGTTCTTTCCAGTTTCCTCAGATGAACTTTGCAGCATGGTCCCAGGATGTTGTGCTTTGTGTATTCACTATCTTCAAAGCAGAAAACAGAAAATAGCTAACCCAGGCACCGGCCTAGAGGCTCACTCATTTGTATGCAAAGAACAGGTCATGCTTTACCTAAGAGTAGCAGAGCATTGAATGCTGTAACCATTTAGGCTCAAGCTTTATCAGTAAAATTTAGGTTTTCATATAACCAGCATGAAGTACTGCATAATAACATGTAGGGTATTTAAACATTTTCTTTGTGGTTTGGTTGTTGAGGGGGAGAGGGAGAGAGTTGCTGCGTTTTTTCTTGCCTTTCTACTCTCATTTACACCTGCCTGCTCTAGCTGAGGAAATGAAGATTTCATGGTTGTTGCAGAAAACTTAGTATCTGGTTACTTTTTGCCAGTCTTGGAGTAGAAAGAAAAAAAAGTCTGAGTATTGGAGAGAAAGCTGCTACACTTGAGAAAATCACCAGTCTCTGCTCTGTGAGAAGAGCAGACTGGGCAGTGTGTTGGAGGGGATGCACAACAAGGAGGAAAACATAATTCAGCCTCAACATAATGGGAGAGTGAACAGAAGAGCTGCCTTCATCCGCTGCAGAGTCTTCTGGGGTATTTACAATATTCTCTGCTCTTTCTGATGATAAATCTTTCTAGCCACTAATGTTGTCGCCTTGTGGCCTCTGCTAACTTTTCTCTCTTTATGGCCTTTTGGGCATAGATTCTCACCTTCTTAAATAACTTGAAGATGAAGAAGAAACAATACCAAAATATAGAACAGATGCACAAGTGTACCTTGGGGATGGTTGTCTTATGGACACAGAACTGTCATCACACTTCCATAAGCACATTTTTACTGTCCCATTCATCATGCATGTGTGGCTTGCTGGCAGTACATTTGCTCCCAGTGGGGTAAACTTCTATTCTGAGTCCAAACTAACCGGATACATCTTTTCACTCTGCACGTTAGATTTTTTTGTTCCATTCTGAGACTTCAGATATCTATTTCTTGTAAATGATCTAAAAAGCATTTTTATACCCTACTTGATGTGCTGCTGAAACTTAAGTGTAGTAATAGAAGCTTTCACTACCCATAGCCTTTGAAAGAAACTCAAGGGCATTCTGACAGTGTTTAGAAACAACTGAAAATTGACATGTTTATAAGGCCTGTGTGAAATTTAAAGGAGCAATATATTTTTTTAAAATATTACCAATGTCTGTGCAAAATGGAGTTAGATACAATTACATGGCCCTAGTGTTATGTGAAGCTACTACAAATGGAAATCTGAAATAGGTAACCGAGTAGATAGCTATAAAAGCATCTAAGTAAGGTAAGAGGGGATGGCAGTATGCTGGTCCAGACTCTGACCCAATAGTGATTACATACCACTTCTCTTAATCTATTTTCATAGATGTTCACAAAACTAAACTCTGTATAGAATAAGGAACTCATACAACTGTTAAGTGTCATAACTGTACTCTTTTGTAAAAGTTTTGATATGTATAAAGTATTTTTATTTTTTTCTCTGGCATGATTTTCCCAATCTTCTCTTTTCTAACTACATTCAATGTTTAACCATCAAAATGGGGGGGAAGGAAGAGATAAGATTCTCTTCTCATTGATTAGCTCTATGGTTAACTTCCTATAAAAGCATGATTAAGGAATAAAAATCTCTATTGTCTTATGTACTGAAGGGCTTTCACCACCACAAAGGTATATGAGGTATATGGAGTTGTTCTAAATAACCAAGGAATTGCATGCAATATTCTTCCTTATGGCATTCTGAAAAGATATTTTCTCTGAGTTGTTCTCACTGCAAGAATTTTAAGGACTACTGTTTGTTTTCTGATCTTACTAATTCTATTAATTTCAGTAAAACCACTCTAAATTTCCACTAGAGAAAATGTGATCACATCTATATTTTTTTGCTTCTTCTGAATCTGCAGTGTATGTTTGCAACTAATAGGGGAGAGGAATAAGGTGGTTCTTTTGGATGTCCTAAACCAACCACTGAGTGCATCTATTTCCAGTGTCATGTGAAGCAGTTAATGGAACTAAGGGTTAGGTACACACAGCAGATAAGATGCTGACTGAGTCTCTGCTGTTATTCTCACTGCTGTGCAATCTGTAGTAGGACACTTTTTCTATGATCTCTAGCTGTATCAATAGGAAACTCTGAAAGTTTTTATCAGAGTGTTGATATGTGAGTTTATGATATGCTTCTGGTTAGGAATGACTTTGAGGTGTTTCTCATGACACAGGGAAATACATATGCCATGCTGTCTTAGTTGTTTCTGTACTTACAATTCTTTGCTACAGTTTATGCAGATGAATTAATGGGGAAAGCTTTCTGTTTAGACACATACAGATTTTTAAGTATAATCCTGTACAAAGCTTTTCTGTGCTTGCCAACATAGAGTAGTGATAGGAAAATTGGCTTTTCTTAGCTTAAAGAAAGTCTGTCAAGGCAACAAAACACTAAAGTAGTGATGGTGCAAATTCTGCAATGACTCACAAATGTCCATGTAGCATGAAATGGGGAACACAGTTTGAAACAGGATCAAAATGATATTTTAGCTAAAGGAGACTTATCCAAACAATGCAGAAAACAAAGGGGAAGTCTGAGATGCAAGCAGGATTACCACCATAGAAAGTACTCCCCAAACATGTGAATGCAAAGAAAAGCAGAAAGAACTTAAAATTTCACATTTTTATTGGGAAGTAAGAGAAATACCCTTGATTAGAAGGATGTTGTGTGTTGGAAACTTCAGTAATTTTTAATCAATATTTTAGCAAAAAAAAAATAGTTGTTGAAATGTTAAGAATGTTCCTATATAAATGAGTTATATTGCTATACCAAATAACTAACCAGCTAAATCATGTATTAAAAGCTTTTGGATCTCATCTTTCTTGTAACCACAGTTGCATGATTCTTGCCTAAACAAATTGAACAGAAGTCTACCATGGGCAGAGATGCAATTAAAATTTCTATTCTTTATCACTCCAGATCATGGTCAAAACAATCTATTACACATTCCTTTTGTATTGTGTTATACCTCTGCAACATGAATGATGGTGCTTAAGAAAACAGCCTATCAATCATAGCAGAAATACAAGACTTTTAAATGGAAAATTAATTTTAGTACAGACCAGGATATTATCTCCGACACTGTAGTCCCTACAAAGGGGAGATCAAGCTATAATAGAAGCCGTCAACCCCACATGAACCACTTAATCATGTTTATATATAACTTGCATATTAAAAAGCAATATCCAATGTCAATGGCTCAGATATAAAAATATCTTAATAGTCAGTAACTGACTAATGAATACTACAGTAATAACAGTTTAATTTGAAGAATTCTGACAGCTGGTTGCCTTGATGAGAGCTGTTACCAGGGAGCCCTAGTCCCATGCTGAGAACATCCACAGCATGCTGATTTATAGCAGCAGTGCAGAACTGTTTAATGTCAGCACCTCTCAGCTAAAGTAATAATAAACAGGAATGTTATGGTTTATTTTTCTGTATGAATTGTTCAGGCTCTGTATGGTAAGCACCAACTCAATAGGGGATAATAGCTGCCATTCCCCAGGGAGTTGTAACTGAGGTTTAAACATTTTTATTGGCAAGGTTAGTATATCAAAATGAATCCAGAAGAAGTTGCTTTTTCTATTCTCTTTTTTTCTTTCCTTTTGCTTGATTTCTCATCCCACTCTGGAAAACAAATATAATCTTGTAGTTATGAAAGTTTCTTTTAGGTTTCACCTGCACTTCTTTTTTGTAGTAGTTTAACAGCCTTCCTTTTTTATGTTTAGTGTTGGGTGTGAATTTACTACAGACATGACTCTATAGGTTTTTCACTCCTTCCTCTGCTCCCTTCCCCCCCACCTAAAATTTGTAAATGTGAAGTCATTTTGCAAACTTCAAAGATTTGAAAGCAAGCTGCTATTTAGTTAAAAATTTCATGTGAAGAAATGTTATGCATTGAAAGATTTAAAGCAAACCTTTTTTTTCTTCTGTTTTGTTAATTTACAAGTTTGTCACTTTCTGTATACCTGCAATTTTGAACAAAAGAATTCCTTCAGCGAATCACCTTAGAATATATTTCAGTTTATCCTGCTGTCTTAAATAAATAGATTTCCAAAGACTATCCAAGATTCACTGCAAACTAGATAGAGGGAGAAGTCTTTTCTCAAATCTTTTCTCAGAGAACTTCAATATTACCTGTTAAGCATGTGTTGTATTTTGTGAGTGTAACCAGACATTGGTAAGGTTCTTGCATTGTTATTCCTTTTTCCTTTTGGACTGTGACTTTTTTGTTTTGTTTGGAAATGTAGATGTCAGACTAGTAACTGGCTAACAAGCAGATGGATATGAAATGTTTTCATCCTTGGTGGAAATTGGTATATCTATTGAGTACTGTGCTGGAGTTCTGCCTGGGCCCATTAAGGGTCAATCCATAAGCTTGAGTTAGCCACTTGAGGAACTGATTCTTTTTTTAAAACAAATCAAAAAGAAAAATCTGTGATTGCATGGCTCTTTTGGTTTACTACTAGTTTATGTTTTCTGCCAAGACAATTACTTTACCTATATGATGATTGTTACAGTACTTGTTGACAGATATTTCAACATTCCTCTTTTATAATCCTGGAGCACAGAATACATATCAGGCATATCAAGGAGTGGCTAAAACCACATCTATCCTCACACTAATGCACCTTGACCAAGGTAAGCATGCAGTAGGCAAAAATACTCCATTCACACACACATACCCACCCACACACCCTCACACTCCCCTTCAGGAGGGTGTACCCCAGGTACCCCAGCAGAAAAAAATCCGCATTAGAAGTGGAAAAGAGGGAAAGGTGGTAAAAAGAGATGAAAAAGGGAATGTAAAACTCTGCATAGAAAAAAAATCATGTTTTTTTTTTTTTTTATAGTTTATGTAAGATATGGTATATCAGTGAAATATATCTCCAGAAAAACATTTTTCCTCCTTCATAAAGGTGGGTGTCACTTAGATACAACACCAGTGTAGATGTGAGCTGAGTAAGAAAAGCAGACTATTCTTGGAAATATTATTAAGGGTGTGCCTTAAACTAGGGACATCCTTAAATAATTTCTCAGAACATTTCTTGAGGGAGGGAATTCTCTTTGAAATATTTTTGGAAAGGCAGAACAATATTTAATATACATCCATCAGCAGTTCTTTGTGCTATTTTGGAGAAGAGATTGGCTGATTATCCTCCAAGGAGGCAGGACTGGAACTAATGAAGAGCATCTTCATTTGGAGGCTTGATGTTTCTCTTTAAATAGATTGAAATTTTCTCAAATCTATTTCTCTACTTTGAGTACTGAAAGGCTGGAAGATTTTTATTTTATATATATATATATATATACTTTTTTTTTTTTTTTTTTTTTTTTAAGCAGCTGAAGGGGCTCTGCTGTTCATTTATCTGTTTATTGTCATATCACAAGCTCTCACAGGCAGTTAACCTGGAGGGTCCACCGTGTGGCAACAAAACTGAGAAATATTATGTTCCTGGTCTGGGGCAATCTGCTGGCAAAACTGTCCATGAGAACCTCCTGCAGCTACTCAGAAAATTTGACCTTTTTGTCAATTTGTTGTGGGTACAAGCAGTGAAATTGATGAGGTCATCAATTTGACATGATTTCTGCGGAGTTCAGAGAGCTTCCGGTTCATGGGAAATTTTAAAAAATGTCTGGTCTGGGTCCAAATCAGACCAGAATCATACAATTGGGGAAAAAAAAAAAAAATCCATCAATGAAAAATCCTCTTTTTGTGTGGGATCATCTTTGCTGAATTTCCAGGTGAAAATTCCCATGCTCTACATATTATTTTCTATATATAAAAGCTGTTTGATAAAGATTCATGCTATAGTTCAATGTGTTGACTCCTTCATTTTTGGTAGCAACTGTGACACTTAATCTGTGATGTGTTATTTTACTTCAGAATTTTAAAGCTTTTCTTCTGTTTTCTTTAGAGTTTGTTTTCATTGTTTGGCTCCTTTAAGTTGAAACCAACAGAACTAAAGCCTTTAAATCTTTCTGAACATTATTAACCTTCAATATCACCATTTCATGTATGAATCATTGCTCATCCCATGCAAACTATTAGTCCACTTACGCAATGGATTGTTTTTAACTGCATTTTGTATGTGTTTCATGTTTATATCTACTACCTGATTATACACTTCATTCAGCATTTGTTAACTCTTTGTCTGACTCATATACATAACCTCATTAGAAAGTGTAACAATTTGAAGGTCACGGCTTGATTTGCAAACTGCTATAAACACATCATTTTAAGGTGACAAGATTACAATATCAGAGAAATAAACCAATAAGTGGATCATACAATTGCCTTTAGCTCACATTACACTGCAGTCCTGTTGGCTGGAACTGGTGTAAAATTTGTCTATGTCTCTCTGAAGGCAGCAAGTCCATGAATGCAATATGACCTTTTATCTCTAGCTGGTAACTAGCAGGAAAATGAATAGGAAAAAAATAACATAGCTATAATTAATCTGATGGCTGTGCTGAAAATACAAGGAGCAATCCAAGTCAATTTAAAGCATTTTTCTTCAATAGTGGCACAATATGAAGCTAATGAGTGATTTGAGCTATTTCTGAAATCACTGTCTCTGCAGCCAACAAAAGCAGTTTGAAATAGTCTTGAAATCAAGCTAATGGTATTAAAAAAAAAAAAAAACAAAACAAAAAAAAAAACCCCAAACATAAAAAAAGTTACTTCACCTTTGCTTGTTGATTACATTTTTGGCAGCCTCTTTATATTATTCTCTTGTTTTGGAGTTTCTAATTGTCAGCTGCAGAAGCAGAGTATGATTTCTAGTTCCCTACAGATATATACTGGCTTCTGCAGATTTTTACACTTTTCTCTGAAGTATCTAAGGTAGACCACTTCTAATGTTGGGCAGCACCTTCCATCTAACTGAAAAAAAAAAAAATCTATTTTCCTTCTATACTCAGAATTGGAATAATTGATTGATTCAAATCTGAAAAGGATTTTCCCATGCCTGAGATTTCTAGGGAGTACTGGGAATCTGTGAACTACCTCTGGCTGGCTCATGAGGCATGTGGTCCCTTTCCCAGGAGAGCAACTTGACTACTACAGGGCTTATGACTGTGGTAATACACTTTAAACTCTCCTCTCCTGTACTATAGTTAGTGGGTTTGAGCATTATGCCAGCTGTTGAAGAGAGTTACTGGACTGTTGGAAAGTGTTTTATGGTATGTGTACACTAAATGTTTATTCCACCTTGCTTGTATACAGGCAGCTTAGAGTTAGAATGGAAGGAAAAACTGAATTCAGAGATCCAGGTTATGGGTATCAATCTTCTGTTGATGAGCTTCTAAATATATACCAGACCATTTATTCCCTCCATTATATGCACTTATTGCTTTTGCACTAGGGGCTTCAAAGGCTTTGTTGTTATTTGTTTTTCAAAGTGTTTGTAATTAGTACCCCCTTTCCAAATATAACTGATTTAGCAGCAGATCACTGGGGGTTTTTGCTTAGAAAGTGAAGGAAAATATTTTGGAGCTATCTGGTTATGCTAAGAAATCATGCTAGTATCTTTTAAACTTATTTTATGATAATACAGACTGTTAAGTAGAAATTTTCATTCTTATGAAAGCATGTGGGAGTCTGTCTATGTAAGAATTGTCTTCAAAGCAATATCAAATACATTATAGCCGGGCAAAAATAATTATCTCTTCTAAAGAAATGACAGGATGCAGGCCACTCGTGTGTATGCTTGCATAAATTGGTATGTCAATTCAAAGAATAAATTTTAAAAAATCAATTGCATTCACTTGCTTCCCATTTTATTGCTGGCAAAAGACGCTTGTGATGGAGGGAGGGAAAAGAGGGAGGAAAACAAAATCAGTTTGCTGTGTTAAATTTTATGCAATGGCAGCACAAAAATGGAGGCAATTTTTTCTTCCTGTTCTTCAAACGATTGTTTTGGTCAAAATGTCAAAAATGCCCAAGGGCTTACCCTGTGCTGAATGGACTATGCCATCTGTTTGTGTAAGGAGTGACTTGGTATGCATAAACTGTTACCTAGGTGGTAGGATTCTCAGTCTGTCAGCTCTCCTGTCAACTGCTGTCCTTGTTGAAACTGTGACCCCTGAAGGAATTAGCTGTATGATTGACTGACTGATGATGATTGACATCCACACAATTAACTCTTTAGCTGCAACCACCATTGAAGGTGATCCCTATGCTGTACAGTACAGATATGCTGTATTCCATGGCAGTGAGCTTGCACAAAGTAAATATGATTAAGCTGATAAGTGGAAGTTGGACAGAGCTGTGAGATATGAGTTTTGTTTACTTTCAATCACTTATAACATGACTGTTTCTTGATGTACTTTCAAACAAAGAAAAAAATTGCCACCCTTAAAATAGCTAGGTATCTAGCTAGGGTCCAGTTTCTAGGTTTCAAAACCAACCTTATCCTGGAAGCTTGTTTAAAGGATAGCACCTTTTGATATCTACAATGAAAGTGCTTAGACACAGTGCCATTGAATTAAAATAAACCATATACAAAATTTATGCAGGTGATGTCTGTTTCACCTCTCTTTATTAGTTGCTCAGAGCAGTGGCTGGAGACATTTCCCTGCCCTCAACTGTCTTCTTAAGGTAATGCTTATCAGGGGAACAGTAGTAGTCTAATATCTGTGCTTATCAAAAATGACCATGTACAAAATACAAGACTGGAAAAAAGTATCTTGGGACAGATTTTGAAAGTCTATGGAGCTAAAAAGTGTCAAAAGATCCCTTTCATGTATAGGTAGGGGGAAAATCTAATATAACTAAATCTTTTTTCTAATAAAACTTCAGATGCACCACCAATAAGTACTAAATAACAACCAAACATATCGTTGTAACAAATATCTATCAATAGTTTCTCAGACATGACATGAGAATTCTCATTTAACATGCTAATTTCTTATTCTTCCTCAGAATTCATTTTAAGAGATTAGATATTAAGAGCCCTAATCTGGGGACCAATTTTTCACAGTGAATTTTCCTACCTAATTCATGCATGACCTGAGTTGGTTAACTTGTACTTCCATTTATGTCAGGTCTGAAAGGCAAAGCATCTCATGACTGAGAGACTTTTATACCTGGGGGCCTGTGTTTCAACTGGTGAAGTCAATGACTGAATTTCAGTTGTCCTGAAAGGAAGAAAGAATATGTAGATTTGTATTCCATTTTTGGCATGCTATCATAAGCATATAGTCAAAAGATTTCTTGTTAGGAGAGTCCTTATCGTAAGTTGAGGTTCTGATCTACAAAGGATTGCTGATGTCCGAAGAGTTCATTGGATGATGT
The DNA here is from genome assembly GCF_018691265.1 of Tyto alba. Taxonomy (NCBI): domain Eukaryota; kingdom Metazoa; phylum Chordata; class Aves; order Strigiformes; family Tytonidae; genus Tyto; species Tyto alba. The sequence goes on along the minus strand of NW_024881275.1, from coordinate 22,153,294 downwards.
AAACTAAGAGCAGTAGCCTAAATCCAAACAGAGAACTGAAAACTTTCATAAATACTCTTTTCTCAACACATTCGGCCAAAAATAGATCAGAAGATTTTTGAAAAATGTAGCAAAATAATTAGATATTGACATGCAGGTTATAGTGGGAGTTTATTATTAAATATAATTTTAGAGTACTTTCTATCAGGATCCTAGGTTGGTGAACTGCTTTTCAGAAATAGGGAATATTTAGCAGGTCCCAACTAATTCTGAAAGCTTTGGCATGAAAGCTTGCAAAGCTTTCATAAGCAAACAATATAATAAATACTGTCTCATTATTTAACCATAAAGCATCTACTAAAAGATTTGTGTTGCACTGCCATTAACATATTTTAAGTAAACAGTTTGGAAGGAATATGAAATTGACCATGTGTGTTTACAGTAATATTTGCAAATTAAATACTTTTTACTAGTACTGCTTAACCATGTGGAATGGGGAAAAAATTGTTGCAGTTATTTGTGTTCTGGCAGCTAAATGGCATGTGTAATTTTTATTTATTTTTTTTTTTTAACAATACTGTGTACTTAGAATTGTAGTATCTTAGTGCAATTTTCATGTTGGTTACAAATGACTAAACTAATGTGTGGTTTCATAACCAAAGTTTTGAGCAGCTAGATTTAGGCAGATATTGCAGAAGATGGTACTTGCCTGAAATATGAGATGCACATTTTCATTCTGGCTCATTGGAAGTTTTCTGCTTTGTGGTGGAGAATGTACTGACAGCTACATGTTCCAAAACTAGATTTCAATAGGACTTGCATGTCCCAGTAGAAAGTACTTTGTCTTTCTGCAGTTTTTTTCCCCACCATCTATAGGATGGTAGATTTTATTGTACATTAAATTATGGGCGCATCATAATTCCATAAATAAACATAATAATATATTTGACATATTTAACGCATATTAATTATATTTATTAATCTCTAACAAATTTAAAATAAGCCATATAGGAAATATCTCAAAAGAGTGTGGTTTCCCAGGAATACTGGTCAAATTCTGATCCCATTGCAGATAACAAGAATAGCTTCATAATATAAGGTTGTGGGAATTCCAACTTTACTAGCAATATTGAGTCCTTAAAAATGCTGATTAGCTTCGCCTTCTGACCTTGGTATCAGAATTGACCTCAGTCTAGAGTAAAATAAAGGACATGCTGTCATGTACCATGTCTCCCAATATTTTGCAAGGAAATGGGAAGAAAGTTGGGATTGAAGTTGGTAAGCTTATTCTTACAATCTGTTAGATCTTGCCATAAATTATTTTAACAATATATGTGAAAAATGAAAACAAACAGCCAAGTAAGATTTTTTGCATGGAACTATGATTGCAGTCTATTTTTGGAAATGCCAAATGGATGAGGATGCCATAAAGTGACATTTTTATGTTCCTAACCCTCTTTAATTCATACAACACTCATGCTCGTGTTTGGAAACTCTTCCCCACTTTCCCCTCTAAATGTGTTTATTGGAATAATTAGCACAAAACTGTGTGTTAAGTAACCTGTTTGGAGTAGGGTCTCTGAGTTTTTTTCCAGACTTTGAGGATGGTAATTGTTTCTTTTTTTTGTTTTGTTTTGTTTTTAACCATAACACTTGAACACTAACTCTGTAGGGAAGAAAAGTTTTTTCTAGTACAATGACATCTGTCTCTACTGATTGTTACTTGGTTTGACTTCTTGCTTTATGTTTGTAAGATCAAATGATGCAGTATCTCTATTTTTACAGCATCATACCTCTGTTTAAACAAGGTTAAACGTCAACTCTTTGAAGCAAGAATAGTCTTTTTGTCTGTTTGCATATCACTAGCCCAATTGGGTGTCACTGGAAATGGCTACATAAAGCCCTATTGTAACAAATGTCACTTTCAACCTTGTATAGTTGAAACAGATTGTGCAAACACGCAATTCCTACAATAGTGTACATAACTTTCTTAATTCAACTTCTGCTTTTTCTAAGATTTTTCAGGCAGTGTGAGAATTTTCTGTTTTCTGTAATATGCTGGGTTTGGATGCTTTCCAAGCACCAAATGTTATTATGTTGTTAATGGAGTGAGCATGTTTTTCAAAAAAAGCAATATTTCAGCCCTCCTGCAACTCTATCTATGGTTAAAACTAAGTAGCTTTTGTATAAATGGTAAAATCAGTGCCTCAATTCGCCTTTCTTACAGATTCTCCTTTCAGTAAGCACTTGTAGATCATGAGTTCATGTAGAGACTATGGAAGAAATAGTAGTAGAACCTTCTGATTAAAATATTTCAAACATAGGATGAAGAGAGGTGTTTGTCTCTGGAATTATTTTGTTCTTAACTATTTCTGGGCGGTATCCAACTTCATCCCCTGTGGTGTCATATGTTTGGGATAACCTATATCACCCAGAGCCACATACATTTGTGCTGGTAGGATACTTCAGTTTTGAAAATTACTTCTACCTAACTAGGTTTCATCTTGAGCTTCATTGTTCTGGTAACTCATTCTGTTCTTATGATCAGGAGACATGTTACAGTTTAATTTGTCTGAAGTGTTTAATTATTCTTAGCAAAACATGTGCTGGCATTATTATTTACAGAACAAAATTAGGACCAGAGTTAAAGGACTAAAAAGAACAGAATCTGAGTCAGAAACTGAGAGTTGAAAGGAAAGATGAATTAATATTTGAATAAAAGATAGTAGAGCTTGCATGAAGGATTGTAGAAAAAATAGAAAATTTGAGGAAGATAAGACATTTCCAAAAAGAAAACAGCACAGAGAAAGCAGCAGAGGGAATGAGAAGATGAAGTGTAATGCTTAAATGTTTTCTCTTTAGAGGGAGAAAAGAGCAAGAGAACTTAGCTTATGTAGAAACATATTTTGTGTTAATGTGTTGTTCGTTGTGGGTATGCCAATATTACAATGCCAAAAGAAAAAATACAGAATCAAGCAATAAATTTGTAAAACAAATATGGAAGAACTAGAAAAAAATCATAGTTCCTATATGTATGTCTAGACTGTATTGTTTCTTTATTCAGCAAAACAAAATACCCTTATAGAAACAACATGTGTGAAAACAGACAACTATTATGCACTGCAGAAAACTAATGCAGATAACTGGAAGAGGTTAGTTTTTCTCCTGGAAAAGTCTGAATGTTTTCCATAGAAAAATACTCTCTTTCACTTTCTTTAGACCAGCCCTGCAAAGATGACTTTGGAAAGAACTAATAAAATTGTTAATTTTACCTCTAAGGCCTATTTTAAAGCTATTAATGATGGTATCAATAGAAATACTTGTTTGATTGCACATTAGTTTGGATACAGCAACCTGAGTTTAACTTTTCACCTTTCTAAGGACAATGACAAAATGTGTCGGTCTTAGTCCCAAAGGGACTAATAACCTTCCCAATGTTACTACCTCCCTCTGCAACAGAGGCACTCTTTCAATCATACTAATTGTTCTGCGTGTAAGTTATAATATTAATTTTCACTGTTTCCAGTCTTTTCTTATACTGAAGGATAGATTGCTCCCGTTTCAGATCTAAAGACCTTGCTTGTCCTAAAACCTTTCCACTCCCCATCAGTTACTTAATTAAAACATTATTTTGCCTTCTAAACATTTAGCCTGCCTGCATTTACTTGATTCATTTTGGGTTCAGAAGCCCAAGAACTCTGTTAGTGCAATGGTTCCTTTGACTAATTTCATCTTCTGAAGAAGCAGAGTAGGCCAACAGACTTGCTTTGCCGATCCAAGTCACATTGTGTATTCTTTGGGAACACCTTTTTGTCAGTGACTTGTTTAAACAGTTTGAATGTGCTTAAATTTAACTGACCTATGCCTGCTTCAGAAATTGGATTAGAATCCCTACATAGCTTTCATGGTTTTCTTAACATTGGTCTAAAATACAATTAATGTTATTAAGTTAAAATGTTATATTGAGTTAAAGTATTATTAAGCTAAACCAGTATGCACTCTGTAGACAGCTACTCCTAGAAAGAGGTAATAAGGAGATGGTAAATCACAAAATTTAATAAGTGTGAAGGAAAGAAAAACAGGGGCTAAAAATTTTGGCACAAAATAAGATGAGTGTGTCAAAGAGAGAGCACAATACACATGAAAATAAATTAATTCAGAGTACCTGTCTTGGGGAACTTTTTTAGCACTGTCTATGCACAGATATATCTGAATAATGCTTAACAACTGTGTGAATCTTCTCATCCCTTAGAATATTCCTTTGAAAATATATTGATATTGTATTTATTTACAATGATACTTTATGAACCTAAACACAAACCAACAGTAATGAGCAATTGTTGTCACTAAATCCATTTTTATGTAAATTACCATATTCAGAAAGCTGTAAGGGTAGTTAATGAACCTTGTTGATGTTCTTGTTAGAAATGCCTGACTTAGACCCTGATCTCCTCTTTAAGCCTTGGTAATGATCATGCCTTTGTAGTTTAATGAGTTTATTGTTTCCCTTCATGATATTGTAATTATAATGTTCTCTCTCCTCTTTATTTTCTTTTTTTTTTTTTTTTTTTTAAGCATTTAGTAAAACTGGTTTGCAGAAACAAAGAAATCTTAGGTTTTTGTTTGATTTCCTGTCTACAAATCTAACTTTCTTTGTGGATCTAATAAGAGCAAAATTATTGTCTCCTGCTATAATGGAGAAAATTCTAACAGTTTCATCATGATTGATTTAAAAAAAAAAAAAAATTATTGCTCACCTTAAGAAGAAACTTTCTTGGCCTTTTTCTTTCAAAACGAACTCAGGTAAAATTAGAATTTAATTGATGTGACAAAAAATATTAAAAATTATTGATGAATAGGAAAAATTGATTACATAGAAAACACGTGAAAGTAATAAATGATATTCATTATCCTCGTGTCCCAGTTGTGAACTCACCTCTCAATTCCTAAGTCAGTGTTTTGTCTTAAGTAGATGATGGCCTGCTATTGTGGGGACTTGTTTTATCTTCTAATTTTTATCACTGTCCAGAAGCAAAAACATAGGGAAATAATTTTTCATCTCTGTTTTTCCAAATAGAAATGGATATAACGGTTAAGGGCTCTTTTATTGTGCTTTTTGAGATGTACAAATGAGCAGCACTATATAGAAGCTGATGTTATATGATGAAATATTCACACATTTATAAAAGTCTAAAAAGGCATACACTGACCAGGAAGCTGCAACTGCCTGCAAGTGTTTCCCCTTACCACCCCAGTCCCTGACTTGTTTTGTAAACAACTGCAAATTAATATGTATGTGAAAAGACCTTTAAGATGGTTTTGTGACTACAGCCTCATAATTTGTTTACAAATGCATTTATAATATATAAGGAAAGTGAGTTGATAAATACTAATAACAGCTACTCTAAAAATACACAAATTTAAGGTTCAGATTAGGGTTTGAAAGAAGGATGGTGGTGGTGCTGAAATAGCTTGTTAAGAAGTTTTTAATTGCTTTTCTTGATATAACGCTTAGCAGCTCTTGAACATGGATAACTCATACCTCTGGGTATTTGTGCTTTCTCAGATCTGTTCTCAGTTACTGGAGTTGTTCTTAGCCCAGGTACTGTTGGACAGCTAGAACCTGTATGGCAATCCACATTCTTTTTCTCCACTGGTGTTCTTATCTCCTTCCATTTTAAGCGATTTCAGGAAGAAAAGAAGGAATTGCAATGATGTGGGAAACCCCATATGAATCCTAGTGGAGGCAGTTTCCTCTTTTACCAGCCAGGTGGGGAGCAGCGAGATGTGCAAATGTTCACAGGTTTTGCATTTCTCCCTGATAACAGCCTAGCAGAAAACTCTGGTGTTGTAAAGCAACCAAATTAACATTTAATTTCTTTGGAAGGCTCAAACCAAGTTAGTGTGAATTAAGTAATTATTTAACATAGAAAGACATTCTTTCCTATCTTTAGTCCTTCCGTCTCTAAATTTTTCCCCTTGGTCAGGACTTTAATAAAGAGTAAATGGGAACAGTAGGTCTGTGGTTCAAAAATCTAAAGTTCCCTGCAAAAGGATATGTGAGAGTCTTCAACAACATCTGTGTCTTGAGACATCTGTGAGTACAATAAACTAAACTACTTGCTGCATGGGAGGGAAAGAGAATACAGAGGCATGGGAAACTGCAGTAATTCAAATTCATGTGTCCTGGTGCAGGTTTTTTTTTCCAGGAATCCTTTTATTCCTGTAGATAGCTGTCGCTAATATTGTTGTTTAGTTGTGTTCAAAGCAAACCTAAACCAGCTAAACTGCATCTGCAAAAAAATGCATTTTCTCTCCTTTCTCTCCCCAAATATTGGAGATTATCTTTGAATTCTGCAGCCTCTTTGATGTCTGTTCATTTAGCTGAGTATTTTATCACTCAGGTTAATTGAGGACATGCCCTGTGGTTGACTCAAGAGTTGCTTCAATAAGATTATGTTTATTAAATTGATTAAAGAACTGTTTGTCCCCATAATCAACTATAAGAATATTGTTTGTGGTATTAGAAATGGATTAAGATATACTCAGCCAAATTAAACATTTTGTGTAGCAAGTTTTATTTCTGGAGAGTAATGCTGCTGGCTTTTGCATGTGCCTTTTTTGGCTTGCACTAGCCCATGTCAGAGGACAGCATTTTCTGGATCTCATTTTCTCACAGTGTTTCATTGTCCTCTGGTACTTTTTCTACCTGGCAACTGCTTGGTATGAAGCAGCATGGCAATGCATCAGAGGTGGAAATGGGGCAGGGATTCCCAGCTGATCACAGTGCAGAGTTGGCGAGCACACTGTGGGCCGTCAGCATGACCATAGCGAGCTGTCGGCAGGACCTGCGTGAGGATGTTCTGCCCTGCTTCAGTTGTCTAGGATGGTGTGGAGCCTCAAATTCACTGGGGGCATGGGACTTTTTCATTATTGCTGAATTATTCTGTGCAGCTGGTATGGAGGACCTGAGATGCATCTTAAAAAAGGAGAATAAATGGCCTACCTTGGGACCATTTGAGACAGTTCTGCTCACTTCATCTCCTACTGAACTTCTGGTTCTTCTTGTGCAAAGTTGTCCTTTTTCAGGGGCTTTCCCTAGTTTTATGCTTTCATAGTTTTACAGGAAGACACAGGTCCTGTCCCAGTAAGAAGACAAAAATTATTCCAAACTGAAACAGCAGCCTCTCATGATTTCCCTCTCATTAATTTTTCCTCTCATGAAAACCCAGTAATATCCATGAAATTAAAGGCAACCCACATAAGAAATAATTTGATGGATTTTCTTTTTAGGTCTGAATTTATTATTGTTGTCAACAAAAACTACCCCACAGAAAGAGGAAGGCAGAATATTTTTGGAAGCTTTAGGAAGTATTGAAGATGAAATTTAATTTAGAAACATAGCTCTGCACAGTGGAAGAAAACTCAAAACACATATAACCCTCCCATCACAACTGTGAAGCGTTACGTTTCTTTTCTATCTAATAATTCACAATGAGGTTAACACCTGTTCTCACGGAAAAAATTACCTCTGTTTCTTATCCTGTGAAATTTCTCTGTCCTAAGCCAAAAATTGTTTTCCAAGCACCCAAATGATGGACACTTGCCTATGTTAGTTATCTGAGGACATATGAATGCAGACAATCTTTAGAGCAGAGATGAAAATTTTTCCACACTGGTTATTAGTTTGGTACTGGTCCAAAATTATGGGATCAAAATTATTAGGCTCAATTCTTAAAAACAACGTTTACCATTTTGTTTACAGCTCCCCACTTGATTTATCAATGCCAAGGTTTCACTTTTGACACCAGAAACTGTGTATTAAGGACCATTAAAAGTTTTTATTCAGTAAGCTAGAAACAATTTCATGGAACACTGTAGAATTATCATGTATCATAAATGTACTTCAAAAGTATGAAGAAGTACAAATAAACAAGTTTAAAAGATCTCTAACTAGAATATAAAAAAAAAAAAAAATAAAAGCTAACCAGAATTAAAGAAAAAAACAAGCAGCAGACTCTGAAATGGTAATCAGGGGCTTTTGTGTGACTAAGAGCTATTGTGAGTTTCTCAGTCAAGCAGAGAATTAGGAGAATTTTACTTTCTACATTTTGAATATTTGCTTGATTAAAAAGAGAGTTTTCAAGTTTATTGCCTATATATAAAACTAGGGGGAATGTCCATGAGATTTTGCCACTACGAAATGGTGAAAACTAGGTGACTGATGACTAAGAAGATCGCAAAAATCTTCCTAAAACAACAGTGGATTTAAAGATCCTAATGGTACATCCTCAACTCTTTTGCATGTAAAACTTGATAACGCAAGTAGGACATGCATGGAAACCTCTCATGCCAGAGTTTTGATGGCAGTCACCAACTAGAAAATGTCTCTGTTAACTTTTATAACATTTAGGAACATGGAAAATGCTAGAATTTCTAGTTAGATTTCTCAAAACTATATGAATAACATGATTCTACCAAATTGTAGTCTATTCCTCATCTTTAGACAAGGTGAGGCCACAAGGTAGCTGTGGACCCTGAGGGCTTCTTCCCAGTCTGTTCCAAACAGGATCTGCACAGAGAATTCCCCAGCCTGTCACGCGTATGCCCATAGTGCCTGAAAAATATATTTCTTGAGACAAACTCTAGTACCTGAAATATCAGCACATCACAAATTGGAAAATGCTGATTGCTTTTTAAATGTCAACTGTTTCAATAAACAAATGTATTATAGACAAAACTTTGGAGACAATGCAGGTATTTCCAAATTACTTCAATGTTATAAACAGAGAACTGTCTCTGAAGGGTCATATAGTATGTTTAAGTCTCTACCATCTTTTTCCGCACTTACAGTTCTTTTCTTCCCAGTATGACATCCTCTTTGTCACTTGGTGCAGTGTTTTAATATTCCTTTTTTCTACTTCAGCACTTTTCACATCCAATATTCCTAAGTTTCAAATTACTCAGGAAAACTAACAATACAGACTGGACTGGAATATCTTTTGAAAAACTAAAAACCTTTCCCTTAACTTTCAGAGGCAGTACAGGTAAAGTTTTGGAGAGTCCCTACCAACTGCCCCTCAAATGTAGTGTGACTGTATTTTTGTTATCCCTTTTCCTTGTCTTATTGCACATCTTTTTTAATTTGGTGTTTCAGTGCTTCAACATTTATAGTCCAGACATGAAAACATGGACTATGGGCTAGGAAGTAAGCTGCCACTCAGAATTTCTTCTGCCTCGCTACATATGAAGCAATTAGTTTTTCTTAGAGTCCTCATATCTATCAGGTTTAGCTCTGCTGGAAAAGTCATGAGCTTATTAGGTCTGAATAGGCTTTAAAATTCCTATAATGTAGTATGTTCATTCCTTTGAATTCTTGCTACATTATCTTATGGCAGAATAAATCTTTGTAGTCTGTTCTTTATTTTCCAAGATGCTTAAACCTGATCAAAAAATAGGATGTTAACCCAAAACATTTTTATTTCCTTGTTCCTGTGGAACACACATGAAACATATGCCCATTAGTTACAGGAACTAATTTAAATGATAATGTTTTCAAATGGCCAACATGAAATAAACTTAGGGAGTAAACACCAGTGCAACATGGTAAACAAGCTATGAAGTGCAGCTGAGTGTGAAGATGATTATCAAGGGATAGGGTTTGTGAGTACCGGGCAAGTAAACCAATCTACTTTTGGATAATAATGTAGTTTTCTCATGCAATATGCCAGATTACTTCTCCCTCATCTCTACTCTTACTACTCTTTTTCAGTAACATTATCCATTTGATGCACTCAATTCCTGAGCCATTGCTGGATAGCACAAACACCATCAAGCTGCATGTGTGTGCATGCACACATGCACACACTGCTGCCGGTATTAATTTTCTTACTCATTTTCAGACATTCACAAAATCCAGAATAGTCGTTAATATGTTTTGTCAAGCAGAGGCCACCCAACTGCTTGTAAACTGGGACACGTGAAGGGATATTAATCTTTTCTGTCTTGGTAGAAAAGTTATAAATATTGCTACACTGCTTAATCAGAGGAATTTTTATTGTATTTATCATCTTGTTTTAGTTTAAATTTTTGTAGAGTGTCCTTAATGATTAGACACTTCAAGGGAACTATTTATTTACAGTGCTGTGCATGAGCTCTGCAATGTCACCATTTGTAGCCAAGTGTAAAGGCACTGGAAGATATTGCCAAGGGCTTTTATTGGGTTTTTCTTGGTATGTGTTTCTGAAGGGTCTTAAATTGGAATGTTAACCTTATCCACATTTTAAGTGGTTTTACTTACAGTAGACTTTCTTTCTATCAGTGAGACAAGTGTTTGCAAATATGTGCATTTATTCATCTCTTTTCATCTGATGAGCTCAGTAAGCTTTGAATGCCCAATTATTTACCATTAGAAGTCATTCTTACTAAATTAATTTTACAGATTTGCGAGATAAGGCTCATGTACTCCAAATAGATTGTGACACATTTTGGGAATAGTTGGGATTTTCAGAGCAATGATGTTTTTTTGCAGTAACTTGGCCTGAGTAATGCAGAAATAGAGGCAGTGGGTCTGTGATGAGAGTACAGTCCGGGGCTTTTTTCATATGCATTCTGGGACAAAAACCACTAGCCAGAGTGTGATTAAAATGAGTAATGTACCCAAAGCCAGTTCCAAACACCTTTCTTTCTAGTGCGTATGGAGTTCTCACCTGAGAGAAAAAAGTATTCAACCTGATTTAAATTGGGGATGCAGTGCCAGATACAGAAAAAGCAGATTAGGTACCCCAGACAGGCCACATTTCATCAAGCCACTGTAACTGTGCAGTAGCAGTAAATGTTGAGTCAAGTCAGCCCAGGGAAAGAAAGCAGGTCTTGCTTTTACTCAGCTGTGGAGGATTCATCAGTAGTCTCCATGGGTCATCTGGGAAGGAGCTCCCTCACATATGTAGACCAGCTCAGCCCTGAACCCCTGGTTGCACTAACACACATGATACATGACCTTTCATAGATAAGCACGTCTATCCTTGGCTGGATGCAAGTATAGAATCTCCCAAAGGAACTGCACAGATCTGGTACACACAGATGGTATAAGATTCAGCCCGGGACCAGTGAAGAATCAGTCTAACATCACATGATCTGCTCAAGATAAAAGCAGGTGTTCCTTGCCATTAAGAAGTCAAGTTGTCGTGTTTCTAGTTATTGCATCATTAGGGACCATTTTTTAATACACTGTTTAAAAATGTGAAAAATGCTTTCAACTTTATGTTGGTGAGTTTGGAAAGGCATTGCTTACAGTTATTTCCATTTTGTATTTGTTTCACAGGAAGACACCCTGATGCTACAGGACTCTGGCTCTAAATCTGAGAACTGAAAAATTATACTAGTGATAATTTTATTAATGTCATTATATATTTCCCAAACTCTGGTTCCATAATTGCATTGAATGCATGCCATGGCATGGTGTGATAGAAGATTTAATAGGTTTTTTATTTGTGATGATTTGTACAAAATATATCTGGCTTGTCTTACAGTGTAACTCTCCCAAGTCTATAAAAACTTACACCATGCTATCATCTCTATCCTCTCTAAACAGAATAAACTAAACATGTATTTACATTTGAATGCACCTAACTTCTTATTTTGGAATAATTTTCCATATACATCAATAAAAAACCTGTTTTATTTATTTTCTTCCTTCTGTTTCTGCCTAGATTAAATGACTAAATTCTGCTCTTTTTTAAGAGCAAATCTAAAGAGACATTGTTAATCTGAAGAACAGATGAGTCAAAATATAGTCTGATTAATGGGTTGTAGAATTCTAAGAACACAGATAAATAGCTCTTAGTAGCCTGGATTTGATCTTAAAAATATTAATATTTTTAATAAATTAAGTGAATCACCAGGACACTAATCATAGAACAGCATATCTGACCAGCACAGCATGGATCAGACTAGAAAACCCTGGCACTGGAAATCCTGTAGATCTAAGCAATACTATTACTAATGCAAGCCATCACACAATGTAAAAATTTACAAAGAGCAAAACCAAACATCAGGGAAAGGACTGCTTCTTTAATATCCATGGGTCCTTTTTGTAGACAGCCTTGCTGCCTCCACAAATCATCTGAAAATATTTTTTCAAACACTGAATTTTACCTGATCTACAATACCAAGATTGTTCCATTTGATAAACAGTCACCAATAGCTAAACTGTAGTTCACAGTGTTAAAACTTTGCTTGCTGTTCTCTAGCACTTATCATTTGGGGATAGTCAGTTATTTTTTATAGATCTCAGGTGTGGGAGGAGGTTGGGAGGGGTTGGGCTGGTTTGGTGTTTTTACTTTATAGAAAGACCTCATACTTCTTGTTTTGTATCTGTTGAGTTCAGACATTACTGAGCTATGCTTAGAAGGCAAATTGCAGTATTTTTAATTTGGAACCTTTCTTTTGCACAGGTGTCAAAAGAGTATATGGATTAGGACCCAACATAAAGTAGAATGCTTTGTATTCTAAAATTAATTTTTTTTTCCATGTGAAGAATTATTTTTTTTTGTTATTGTTTTGTTGTTTAGGTGAAGTCCAAAATCTCCTGTTAGACAGTGCAGCTCATGTTTTCTTCTGTGTTAATTCTTCTGGGGGTGACAGGGCAGTAATGCTTGCCCTGCATTGTTCAGTGATAAATGGTTTCACTTCATTACACAAGATTCCTTTATTCCAAGTGCTGCAAACCAAAGAAAGTCAGTCCTCAATCACTATGGAGTTGTTTGTTCACCTTGTTCCTCATTCACTCTGTCTATGAAAAATAAGTCTGCTTGAGAGTATACAGCAATGTAATTGACTCTATGGAGCAGCTGTCATAGGGGTTTTGCTATAAGAAATCATATTAGCCTTCTTTTTGAACTTGTTCAAGGTAATAAGTCATTGTTGACATTCACAATTCATACAATAAAATATCTTTAAAAAAAAAAAAAAACACACAATATGGAGCTTGGCAAATAATTAATATAAAACGTTTATCATGCAAATTATGTCCATTTTTAATAGTGACATGCAAAGAGGAGGAAGGAATGTTAGTTTTTTACATTTATATTTCTCTTTATTTTTTATAGGCTATCTAAAAATCAGGGTGAAGGGTTTTTTCTTTTCTAAGCAGGATAAACCACAAGTTACTGGAAAACTTATTTATTTTTATTAATATTTTAATACTATTATTTTAATGTGTAAATAGATGTGGTGTTTTTTCTGGCAACCATTATCAGTGCTGCCCAAAAAAGGTCACTTCCTGGAAACACCAGCTCTTTCAGTGACTGAGTAGGAGGGATTTTTAGTCATGTTATTCTCAGTTAGTTTGAGTGCATTTAAACACATCTGTAGGTGTGTTTATTCTGAGGTGCTGAGGTAGAGCCTATAGCGAAATATGCTTTTCAGAAACTTATAGGATACCCCATGACAGTACTGGATCTTGGTTTAAGCCATCTTTTCTTTAATTCTTTCATCTGAAAAAGTCCTTTCTGTTTCCACAAACAGTGTTAATCTAGAAGTCAGCTGGTATTAGCCTCCATTTAAAAGTCAGGTCCCTTTGGTATAGACTGAAGAATTTTTTTCAGTGAGAGGTACTGACCTCTTAAATGTTCTTCACAACAGTCCAAGATGGTCAAAGCCTCTTGTCTACACACACCACAGACTGGCTTGTGTAAGTGGCAATAAGCAAACAGTGGAGTCAATGGAAAGATATAACTTCTCTCTCTTCTGGAAATACATGGGGGACAGTGAAGAAACCGGGCTACGCTGATCTTCAGGATACATAGTAGGGGTTGAGGAGGGCATTGTGGAATATCTTCTACACTTAACTGCAAATAAATATTGCTTTAAAGTAAATTAGAGAACAGAGCACAGCCCAAATGAAAAGCAACTAGTTTTTATTTCTTCAAGTATGTACTTCTCATGACAACTCACCTTTTGGTTTTATTTCCAGTTTGCCAGATGTATCTGATAACTAAGCCACAGGAGCTGGGTGCAACATGGTTGTACTGATCCAGCTACAGCATAGGAAAAAGTCACAGGGTATATGCAATCTAATTATATACTTCTACTTGCTGTGGTCAGATATAAAGCTAAATAGGACTACATTGCAATGTGGATATCCAAAACAGAACAAAATTTGTTCTCTTTAGAACTGGTCATTGTCAAGTAAATCCATTTAACTTGCTGTTTCTGTGTAGTACAACATAGTAACATTTTACAGTGAGTGCCTTCCTGGACGAAATGGAAACTAATGGCCCATTAGTACTGTGATGTCTAAACCCCACGAGGAGTGTAATTTTTTTTGTTCATTTGGTTAGGCTCAATTGACATCAAAATTTAACTGTGAATAATTTACTTTTTCCATAAACAGTTTTGATTGTCTTCATATTTTGTTTAAATTACATAAATAACCAAATGCCTTAATTCTGTGCACATCCAAACACATAAATGCCTCTGCTTCCTAAAGTTTCCATTGATTCAAATCTTTGTTCTAATGCACCTCTGACTATGCAGTGCTGTAAACTGTCTTGTAGCTGATTTAAACATTATACCTTTCTTTTTGCTGCACTTTCTAAAAATACTTTTGACACCAGGTTGCTATGTTTAGGATTGCAACAAGGGTGGAGTGACTCACTGAAAGTCTAATTCTACCCATTATAATCTTGCCTCCCAGTTTATACTATTTTAGAAGTGTTATTTGATCTGGAAGATCATTCTGTAACCTTCAGATTACTGCTGGGTGACTTCTGCAGAAAAGGAATTACCAATGCATTAATTTTGAATTAGCTTTGAGAAATCATGCAGATGTATGCACAGAACATTACTGCAATGCTGTCTCCAAGGCACAGCAGAATTGCCTTTATGCAGTTCTAAAGCATCACTTGAGCAACCCTTAAATTGCACACATGATGAAGCTGAGCCAGCATCTTTACTTAAAAAAAAAAAAAAAAAAAAAACCAACAACAACAAAGCAAAACAACAAAAAAACCCCATGCATATACATGTACACAGAGCAAATGTAGCTTTGAGTTGTCTTTCAGGGAAATCTGATCACAAATGGACTGCTACTGAGTGGGCCATTTGGGCTCAGACCTGTCGTATATGAGAGCACTACTGCACATACTGCAGAAGTGTCACTTAGACTAATGATTATGAATTATGCAGAGGGTCACATCCTCTTAGTTACAAGTCATTTCCACAGTTTCCCTCTAGACTGCCTAGCCTAGTTCCATTTTTTCCCCTTTTAGTGCTGCTAGCAAATAACACACAGAATGAATGCCAAGACCTTCATTTATTGACATTTTATTTTCCTCCCATAACTTCAAGTCAGTAAAATGACTGAACAGTTGGAGGTAGGGAAATGGAGCCAGCTGCTATTGGTGGATTAGGAAAAAGCTCCCTTCTGTTCAGTACGTCATTTAGGAAAGTAGGACAGTAGAACACTGTAGAAACTCTGTGTTTTGCTACAGGCTTTGGATCCCAAGCATTTATGTCAAAAACATCAGTTCTAAACATTCTTGATTTGGAAAAAAGGCTATAGTTTGACATATTTTAGAAAAACATTGACATTTTGGAACCACTAACCTGACAGCACTGGGGTGCGTGACCTTCCCCTGTCTTAGTGCTAACCAGAAAAATCTACCGTGTACATGAATAGGAGTGCCAGCATGGTTCATGGAGCTGCCATAGAGCAGGATGTGTGATATACATGGTAAATACGTTCTCTGGTGTGGCCAGGTATACCTTGTGCCTCCTTGACACTGAATGGGAAGGTGTCATGTTTGGAGGGCAGCAGCTAAGCAGCAAGCTGTGGCAGTCAGGAAAATGAAGGAGCTCTTGGAGGAGAGTGTGCAGGAGGATGTTTTCCTGCCCAGGGACTTTGCCTTTCTCCCACTAATGCTGGGTGCTAGGGGGAGGCTAATGAGCAGTGTCCAACTCCAGGAGATTCCTCCCTCACAAGGCACTAAAGGATGAAAAGGAGTCAACTAGAAGGATACCTGCTTTTATTAAAATGCATATGCCTCTTCCTAGAGTTCCTTTAGAAGTTAGTTAATGTAGTAGAAAATGTAGTTCATCCCTTAGCATTACAGAAAGTGCCTCAAACTGTAATACTTTCCTGTAAATATCTGCTGGTCTTGTTTTCCAATAGAACTTGAGAATCAAATGATCAGGAGGTGTATTTCTATCTGTACCATGCATTCAGGAAAGAAAAAAATGAGAGAACATTTCCCTAAGATTTTCCTCCTTGTTAGCATGTGGCCATGTTTAATATTAATAACTGGGAACAAAATGTTTCATAACACTCTAGGAAAAGTTCTGTCTTGCAGGAGTGTCTAAAAAGTAAGTTATATTTTATTTATAAGATATTCATTCTGATGTCAAAACACTGGGGGTGTGAGGGTGGAAATTAAATTAACTAATGCTCTCAAAGCCAAGTCAATTAAATGATTTCCTACTCTTCCTGCACCAAGGAAAACTGTATCTTCCATCAGCAAATGCTTGCAGTAACATTTAAATTTTGCATTGTGTCCTTAGGGTGAATAAATGTGGGCTTTCAAACGGGAGGATAAGGAACACCTGTAACCCTCCCATATGTAAACATGCAGGCTACTAGTTTGAATAGTCCACATAATGCTAAATGTCAGGACAAAACAGGAGGCATGCAACAGCTTTTTTAGCATCTGTCCACCCTAAGAAACCTAAAAAATAAATAAACACTGAATACCTCATTGGGAACATCATCTGGACCTTTTTTAAGAAGACTTATTGGACACAGTATTAAAAATGCTGTTGACAGTTAACAGTCTATCTGTGACTGAGCTTCTAGTTTCCCTACAGTGAACAGAATGGATATTCATCCTCCTTTTACCCTAAACTATCCTCTACTTCTGTTCTGCTTTTTATTTTTTTTTTTTTTTTTGTATTTCAGGTGTTATTTTCAAACAAGAGTCCCAAGTGCTTTTCCCACATACTGTTTCCAGCTAGAACAGATGGATGGCAAAGACAAAAAATGCAACAGGCAAGTGTGGTTAAAAAGAACCAACCTGGATGGCAAACTAACAAGTTCATTTGTCCCTGTTTTCTGTGTCTAAATCAGATGTAATCAGTTTCTTGTAGGTGTCATCTAGAAGTAAATCAGAAATTAGCACAGATGATGAAGTAGAGATGGATACAGAGAGCTAAGTAATGTGGCATTCCATGGTATATTCCATTTTTGAGTAACTTTAGGCCTAGGATAGTCACAGTGTGCTGGAGATTACAAGGGTCTCTGTATCTGGAAGATCACCATCTGACAATTTTTTTACTGTTTACTCTTAGGTGCTGTGATTCTAATGGTTTAAAATTCCTAGGGATGGAACAAAACACTTTTCTAAATCCTGTTCATACTGACTGACTGTTGTGGAAGCTCTCAAATAAACATACAAACAATAAAAAAAAAAAAATATTTTTATGTACAATCAATCAACACTCCACAAACATAAAAACAGCAGGTTCAAATGTCTGTGAGAGGAGAACAAACTATCACCACACAAACTTCTGGGGTTTAATGACAACCCAAAACACTCTCCAGGGGTTTAGCAACAACCCAAAATGCTATCCGGGGTCTAACAACAACCCGAATCGCTCCCTATGGGTTTTAACGTCAACCCAAAACACTCTCCAGGGGTTTAACGACAACCCAAAACGCTCAATCACTCCCCTAATAAAAGGTGAGGACTCTCAACCTCGGGGAACATCTCTGGGCAGCGTCCCAACCCGTAGGAACCCCAAGGAGTCTCCCTGGGGGGCGTCCCAACCCAAGGGGAGAGTCCTTACCTGCAGCACACGGCTCCGGGCGGGACGAGCTCCAAATGGCTCCCCCCGGGACTCCATTGATACCCCAGCCGAATCTGACCTGCGGTCAATACCAGCCCCTGTTGGCCAAAGGCCCCAAATACCGTAAAGCCCTGAGAACAAGGGCACAGGAAAGGTTCA
This sequence comes from Tyto alba, assembly GCF_018691265.1. Classification (NCBI taxonomy): domain Eukaryota; kingdom Metazoa; phylum Chordata; class Aves; order Strigiformes; family Tytonidae; genus Tyto; species Tyto alba. The sequence goes on along the minus strand of NW_024881275.1, from coordinate 22,135,315 downwards.
ACAGCCAGGGAGCCACATTTTCGTCAGGCGGGTGCGCCTGTCACACTGACAGAAAGTACTTTATCCAGAAAATGCTTTTCATTTCCCTCCTGGATTTTTTTTAAACTGAGGAGTTTATTCCCAGCTGAGCTTCAGGTCAAATGAATGGCAATAGTATTCGTATGCTGAAAATATTGCCTATTCAGGTCATGGGGTGACAAAAAACATATGTGAAAGCATACAGCCTACAGAAAGGCATGGTGTGGTTATATTTACTTCCAAGAAGAATGACAACAATCAGGAGACCTTGTCCCCAAGGACAGATGTTCTCTGAAAGCAAAAGATCTATATTTTTTTTTTTTTTATGCACACTGATTCTTTGATATTGTGTCTATATTAGAGTAAGAGTCATGGTTATCCATGGTTATTCCAAAGGACTCCAGTATGCTGACATTCTCTTCAAGGAAGTTAAATCAAACAATTATCAGCGTTTGGCTGTAAATTTGAAAGAAAATATATTTTAAAATAAAAATAGTAAGTCCCATCATGGTAAAATACAGCGGGTGTATACATGTATATAAATATAGAGAGAACTTACTAGAAATCCCTTAACCTTTATTATCAAAGTGACTTCTTTTTGTGTGGTCATGTCATTCTGTGACTTGATACTGTGCTCTCCTTCACTGATACAATACCAAACTCAAAAAATGTGAAAGAAAAAGAGATATCATCCTTCCCTTCTCCTGATGGCAGAGAAATGAACCATGTAGTGTAGCAGATCGCTTTGATCCATAGTGGAAGCAGAACATTATAAAGTAATCTACTGAAGTGCTAGCATTGGTTTTTAACCGTGCTTTGGGTTGTCTGAGTTTTTTACTGGCAACCAGGTGCAACGTTGATGCCTAGACATCTGAAATCCTCATTGGCACACCCGGCTATGAGAGGGGCCCCTCCTCTCCCAGTGAAGTGCAAGGATTGGGAACAAGAACTTTGATTGAAGAGTACAGCCGCACCAGCCTTTAGCACTGGGGACGGAGTAGCAGCTCATCAACTGCCTCGGGCCTCCCATCGCTGGAGTGACCTTGCCTGTCCTGCTGGGTGGATGTAGTCTCCCTCCACTGCCTGCAACCCCTCTGCCTCCCTTCGGCCCCGGGGCGCTCTCCCACGCTCTTTGGCACAGCCATGCTGCAGTGCCGGCTCCATCCGAGAGGTTTTGGGGCGCGGAAGGGGCCCGGGACGCCCCTGGGGAGGTGGGGAGCAGGTGGGAGCAGCAGCTGGAGAGCCATCCCAGACAGCCGGCAGGTGGACGGAGCAGCAGGGGGGCAACACCAGACGGGCGGCAGGTGGAGAGGGCAGCGGGAGGGCAACACCACTTTGTACTCAACTTGACATTAATTACACTTGTTGGAATCCTGTGCGGCTCCCAAGACCTTTTTTTTAGGTGTTGAATTACAAATGATATTTGTTTAGATTCTGGAAATAGCTTCCCCTAATGAGTGAAGACTTGGGAAGTGGTTAGAGAGGAGAGGGGGAGAAAGACATACTTCTCCCATCCTTAAGCTATGAAACTTGACCAGACTTTGTGGGCAGGTATGAGCTGGCAGTTAATTTGCCGCTATCCATCCATGCCTTCCAGGAAAAGCCCTCAGAGGTGTTAAAATGCTGCTGGCTTTCTCAAAGGCTCTATTGTGTGGAGTTCTGCATTGTGGTGTTTGCTGAGGTGCCCAGATGTTTATAATTAATTTAGTCTGATTACTTCTAATTACTCCTTCCTATCTGCATTATCTTGCATTTGTCAACTTCATATCTAAGTAGCCCTGCTGCCTATTCGTTTAGTTTTGTAAGGTCCCCTTGGACCTTCTTAACCTTCTCTAGTGATGACTAATCTAAATAATTTTGCTGTCTGCAATTTTTTTCCCACCATTTTCTCCACAACATTAATAAAGAGAACAGTCTTATCCCAGTACAGAAACATGAAGAATCCCATTGCAAACCTGTCATGGTGAAAACTGACTATTTTTCACCTTCTTTTTTTTCCTTTTTTTGTCTGGTAATTGATTTTTGATTCCTAGCAGTATTTTAACCCTTTGGTCTTTACAGTTTGAATTTCTCAAGTCTCTTGTAAGGTATTGTGTTAAAGGCTTTTTCAAAGCCCAAGTAAATCATATCTACAACAACTACATTACTGCTATTCTCAAATATATGTTAGATGAAAGTGATGGATTTTCCTTTCTAGAAGGTGATTTCCTGCAACATATCTTGCTCAACTATTTGTCTTATAACTTCAATTACTTTTAATTACTTCCTATAGTTTTTTTCTTGATCTGAATTAAAATGTAGCATGTAACTCAGGGTTTTTTTGAAGTGCCTATTTGTGAGTCCTTCTAAAACTTGGATCTACGGTTTCAGACAAACTTCTTACTCCTCAGTCCCCCTCCTTGAAGCTTTCTAGTATTGAAAAAACCACATTTCAAATAGCTGTTTTAGTCTTTTCTGCTTGTTCTCTCCAGAGGAAAGTAGAAAGCTTAAGAAAAATTAATACATTTACAACATGCACTGTTCATAGCTATATCTATCTGCTAGAAGAACAATCATCTGACAGTATGAAGAAATTATGAGATAAAGCCCATATCCAGAAGAATTTCACCCTTCTAGGCATCCTTTATTGCTTATACATGACGTTACAGCACTGGCTTTATCTTTCTATATTGCAAAGGTACTAAATGAAGAAGGAGCTCCTTCACTGCCCTGTGCAATTGGATACTTTCAAAGTCACATTTCTTCATTTTGTGCCTTTTGGTGCACACACTCAATCACACTGAAAAGTAAAGAGTTTCCTGGATAAGATTTTCTAAATGGGCAGGTTGCTGCAAGGTCTATTTAGAGAGCAGAATAAACAGTGAAAACTGATGGAATGTAAACAGAGGGGAGAAAATGTACAGATATTATTTCTCTCTGCCCCGAAAGGGAAGTGAATTCTGCCTGTCCATTTCCCTCTACCATTCCAGGGTCAAAACACAGGGCCTTGAATAGTAGGTAGTAAGTGGGAACCAATAGGGAGCTCTCAGAAAGGGTAATGAAAAGTTTGCAGCTTCCCTTTTCTAAGGAAAGGAAAGGGAAAGGAAAGGGAAAGGGAAAGGGAAAGGGAAAGGGAAAGGGAAAGGGAAAGGGAAAGGGAAAGGGAAAGGGAAAGGGAAAGGGAAAGGGAAAGGGAAAGGGAAAGGGAAAGGAAAGGGAAGGGAAAGGGAAGGGAAAGGGAAGGGAAACGGAAGGGAAAGGAAAGGGAAAGGGAAGGGAAAGGAAAGGGAAAGGAAAGGAAAGCTCTCAAGGGGTTCCATGTGAACCTTTCCTCTTTCCCACTGAATATGATCCATTTGCCTTTACCTCAGAGGGACAGCTTTTGACCTGAAGCACTGTATTTTTTCCATTTGTCTTTTGTAAAAGCTATGCTGCATTTCTTAATGCTTTTCCCCTGCCCCAAATCAATACTTTATGATCTGAGCTGAAGAGTTGTGATTCCTTTCTTTCTGAAACAATTTGGAAAAGGCAGGTCTCACAGTTTTGCTCAGATTTCATTTGTGTGCAACAGATGGATGAATCCAATTTTCTAAAAGAGCACATCCCTTTTATTAAGACCATTAAAAATGAAACCTGTTTGTAGCTGGTGTTGCTTGACAGAATATATAGTGGGACTCTCTAAGTCTGCTTTCTTGGCTAGTACAATCTGAACATGACTCACTTAGTATTTCCAAAGTATTTTCATCCAAAGGTTTCAAAAGCTTTACAAACTAATTAATCCTCACAGCTCTGTAAATTAGATCATGTCAGTGCAACCGATCAGCAGTTTAACTGCAAACACAGCATCACTTGTTAGGATATCAAATAAGTCTATATTCCTTTAAAACCACAACACCAATATTTAAGTGCTCTGAAAAGGTACATATTCAAGAGGGAAAGTGGTCAGAATGAGGGACAAGTCCTCACAGGAATACTAAAGCTACAACTACCAAAATTTCAGCCTTTCAATGGACTTTGCACATCTCTGGATCTGCTGTGCATCCCCAAATCCATAATCAGGCTGTTTTATTCTTCTTGTTCCTGTTTGCATAAGAACTGACCATAAGAAGCACCTTGACGTGTTTCATTAGGCAGTCGGACCTTGGAGATAGCAGAAAATCACCCAGATGCTTTGGTATTGGCTACCAAGCCTGGACTTGCTATCTCTGATGTCTCACTGATAAGAAAGGCAAGTCTAAAACACTCAGTAGTACTTCTGATATTACACTGCAATTTTTGCTTCCTGCAAGCAGGAGACAATGGGTCACTAATATGTCTAAGAGGCAAAATGACACTTTTATGTGTAAATAATTTGGACACCAGTTGAACCTTGTACAAAATGGAGCACATTTCTAGTGCCAAAATCAGTAACTGTGCTTGGGCCCTGTGCTGCCCGTGCTGCCTGTGCTGGCAGGAGCTCTTTTTTGTGTTTGGATCTGCTTTGGGGTTTGCAGCCAGCATGTTCAGCAGTTTCCACAGCTCTTTCCCGCTGCACTTGGGCTAATTGTGGATATGTGAAGCACATGTGCAGAGGTGGGAGTGCAAAGCAGGAAGGTCAAGGACTGTTCACCTGCAACCTGCGGGGGTTCCTCAGTAAAGTTAATTTACAAAGGCTCTGTACTCAGGGCCCCCGTCCCTCTAAGCCTTGATGAGGTATTTGATTAATGGTTCTGGAAGTTAAACACGAGGAGTGCCCCCTTGGCTTTGAAGGTCGCAGGTAAATCCTGGCCTTATTCTGACTCCAATAACGCATTTATCTAAATGCCACATCTAAGTCATAACCACTCATCAAAGTGGTGACTAGGTAGTGCAGCAATTTCTATTGAAACATAGAGCACCATGTGATAAATTACATCTGCAAGATTTGTTTCATATGTCAAGCACACATTACTTCTAAATCAAATGCTAAAACATGCCTTATTTAGTCAAAAGTAAGCAGAATGCTGTAATTTATAATCGTCTTGAAGCACACTGCAGTGAAAATGAAAGCAGACTATTAAAATTTAATGCCTGTTTGGCGGAGTAGCACATTTCTGGCCATGTTTGATGCAGCGTCATTTTCTCACACCATTGTGTATGCACAAAAAGTCAGCTTGTGTTTGCCAACGTTTGTGGAAACTAATTGAAAAAAATGATTTAGCTCTTAAAAGCGGACACTGGGCTGGAAAATTATTGTCAGCACAGACACTGATGGCAGTGGCTCCTTTCTCCTCCTCTCACCCCCATCCACTTGCTTTTAACAATTGTCTGTTGTTCTTCAACCCAGCTCCCTGCAGTACAGTTGCTAGCAAATATTCATTGGGGTGTCATCTCTGTTTAAAGTCTCGTCCTACACACCTATTCATCTGTGCTAAGTGAACAGCAGCATCAGCTCAAATTAAGCTGGCATGAAAACAGCCACTGTTAATAATTTCTGCTGTGATTCAGCTTAGCTTTGGATAACAGGTGAAGATGTTTCATAACGGAGGCAATTACAGCTCTGTAAGCTTTTTCTGGCTGCCTGTTTAATCAGAGGAACGGGGCGCAGTAGCTGCTGGAGCATGTGGCACGGCTGGGCCCAGCCGCCATCAGGACACATTTGTTATCTGACGGATTGAGCAGGCTGCCTGTCAGGGGCAGATGCTGGGCACAGTGATTAGCATGCAAAGTGCTTGGAAAGGCTGAGGCAAGGGGGTGGAAATCAGCGCACTTCATCTGAACTTGCTGCAGACCTCTCCCGTCAGATAAAAATCTTCAAGACCACCATTCCTTTGGCTGGAATGCAAATTTGTGTAAGGGTGCACGGGTGTGCCCAGGCATGGGGTCTGCACATGCATGGGTGTCGCGTGTGCTACATGTAACTAAAAATAAGATTACAGGAAGTGCAGAGCTCTATTTCACAAATGAGGACAAAATCCTGTTTGCAAAACGGTAACAATTGGTGAACTTCTGAGATGATAATCAGGTCTGCTAAAGAAGTAACCGTTTAACATCTGCTCATTAAGATGCAGATGAAGGAGTAAGATGGGTGGAAATTAATAACTAGCAAAATACAATTGAAGCCTGTACTTTCATATGAGAAATGTTACGCTACTGTGATGGATTTTTAGCAATTATTTTTTTTTAATTAAAGAACAATGTATTTCCATCTACTGAATCTCTATTGTTCTATTATTTAAGTTATCTTTCATGTCAGTGCCACATGGTTTGAAGTATATTAAAACACAGTCATATACTTAATTGTGTGGATTTGCAGATGGTTCATTTCCAGCCAAATATTTTTTTCCTTAGAGCTTGAAAGAAAATCTCTAGCAGCCTAAATTGAATTTTTATACATTATGATTTCCAGAAATGTACTTCTTAATGGTTTCTGATGTGCCTAAAGGCATGAATCTTGAACTACTTTCTTAGAAATGTGTTAGGGAGAAACTGAAAAATGTGCTGTGGGTTGGTTTTTCTGGTTTGCTTTTTGTTTTTTTTTTTTTTTTTTCCTGGTTGCAAATAGTGAATTTCAGTTGTGTGCGTCAACCTACTTTCATTGTATTGCTGTAGTGTTTTCCTGAGCACTTGTAATAATGAAAATATAACAATGTATATTTCAGAAGTGCTTGATCACAATTCCACCATATCTGCAAAATGTGTAGTGTATATTGATTTCCAGAAAAAAAAAAGGCACGTCTGCTTCCTTTTCAAAGAACAACCTTAGTTATTTTGAAATACTTGAGGTTTATCTCTTACAGAAGGTAGTGCTGAGACTGACCTATTTCCATATTCCATTTTTTTTCCAAATGTGATACTGAAGGATTGTCTTTTCAATTAAGGGAAAATATTTTTGCAATTATTTTTAAGTGCCCAGACAATGAAACTGGTTCTGAGCTTGTATCCACATTAAAATACTAATCTTCCCAGCAAGCAATTGTTTTATTCAGTTCTGACAGTGCTCTATCTATTGTCATCTTGGACTATATTCTGCATACTGTCTCTTCTCCTGACAATTACCGCTGTTCCTTATCCTCGCAGCCTTTAAAAGCTCTGTGTAACATTAGCCTATCTAGCCTAGTGAAAATGTCTTTACAGATTAGTGTAATGTTAATACTACTGGCTCCCTGCTTTTGACCTGAAGTGGAATATATTGCACTGCTGGAGCAGATGGAATCGGGGCTTCACTGTGAAGCGGAGATTGCCTGGCTGCCGGCCAGGAGCAGAGCGCTGGCGGCTGCCGGAGCCCCCGCCACCCCGAGCGGGAGCCGCGCTCTGCCCTTGCAAAGCAGGGGGGGCGGAGGGGAGCCCAGCATCGCTCCTACTTGCTCTGGAGCAAAGCACGTTTTGGGTCGCCCGTCCACGGGTGTTTACGCAGCATCCTAGGAGGAGAGGAATCCTCCTGTGAAAATGGAAGCCTCTTTACTCTAGGTATTTGGATTTTGGGTGGGGTATTTTTGATGGAAAGCACGAGGCAAAAGAGGTATAAAACACAGAAAACAAAGTTGTGATCTCCTAATAACCTTCTGAACAGATGTTGATTGGGTCATAATGTTCCTGTATCAATAGGAATTTAGTGAATAAAATATACTGCTATTCGCTTGGGTTTTTTTGGGTTTTGGTTTTTGGTTTTTTTTTTTGTTTGTTTGTTTGTTTGGTTGGTTGGTTGGTTTTTTTGTTTGTTTTTGTGTTTTTGCTTTTGTTTTTTTACAAAAATGTTATCCAAATGAAAAGTATTTCCCTAAAACAATTACTTTTAGACCTCCTGTGAAGCTCATGTGGTGCTAAAAAATAGAAATGGATGGAGGATTAGAACGGACACATCTTCTGCTGGATGTTGTGTGCAGTTCAGAGATTAAATACATTGGTCACAACGCGTGCAGTCTATTATTATTACACAAAACAAACCTGTCACTGAATATCAATATTAGATCTGTCACCCCAGATTTCTACCTTTTTCCCCCTCTACAATCATATCTTTTCTCTCAAGTACTGCATTTCCCTATCAGTGAAACATATGATGTTTTCTGCCTAAGTAGATGGATAATGTAAGCTGTGATGTGGAGAGTATTTTTTCTTATCATTTTCTTTTTGAGGTTGTAGTTATAGTAACATATATGTGCTTTTATCTGTGATAAGAACTACCATCTGGTAGCTAAATGTGCACAGCTTATTGCTTGAAGTGCTTATACACACTGTGAAAACACACAGCTTTTGTGTATGTTAGGATACTGCCTATATGTATTATTAATAAACCCACATATTAACTATTTGAATATGTCAAATGATTGTAAAATAGAACAGTGATTCTAGACAAGAAGGATTAGAACTGGCGTGTTGCCAGATGCATATTTATTCCAGCAGTACTATTGTGACCTTTTAATATAAAATTTTTTGCAACCTCTTCCAGACGATAATTGTTTGAGGGGGAAAACAGAGCCTCTTTGACAAAGGAAAAGGCTTTTGTTATATTCAAGGAGCTGAAGCTTTCATCCTTGGTATACCAATTCACAGAGATGTGTGCTGAATGTGTGAGAGCAGCAAGAGAGACAGAACATATAAATTTGAGTTACTTTGACCTTTAATCCAGGAGACCAAGAAGAGAAATGCGCTAGGAAGGCTGGTTTGTTGCTGTCTGGAGACTGATAAGCTGTAATAAAGGTGCACTCTGTTGCAATTCATCTAAAGCTTCCATTGCTATCATCCTCTTTTTTCGATTTTTGTTACCTCAAGTACTTATCTAAATCCCTTTCAATGCCAGCTTGAATGCACTTTGTATTCTCTCCAACTGTGACTGGTGCTGTCTGTGTGTGTCAGTGTGCTTCAGCATACACTCTTTCCCCTTGTTTGACAAGAGCCAGTGCCAACACCTAATTAAGGATAAGCCGTGGAGCTTTCTGCTCTATCTTTGTCAACCGTTATGTTCCCAGCTTTCTGCCTAGTTGAGCTTTTATGACAAGAGCAACGTTCCGGGTTCAGCCTACTTCTGGCCTCTTGGTTCCCCACATAAGAACTAAATGCAACTTAACTCAGCGGTTGATTTTAGAAACATTTATGGTAACTAAATCCACATATCTCTTCTGTCTCTCTCTGAAGTACATGTGTTTGTACGTAAATCTGTCTCTTCGCATCTATGTAACTAGATATGAATACACATGTATATCTGAACATAAATCGGACATTTTTCAGACTTCCTTTCGTCTGGTTCCCCTCACCCCCCAAACTGTTTCCTAGGAGATGATCAGAGGGGTTGGGATGGTATTTTTCTTTTGCAAATACTGTATCTAAAAATCTACCAGGAGCCTAATTTAGCAGGACAGAAAACCACCAGTTCGGACTCCTGTTGAGAGGTTTCAAGCATTTTGTCTCAATAATACAGATGTAATTAAGTCACAAAATATTTCAAAGGGTTAAGCATTCATTAATCTTGAAAATCAGATTAATATTACTGATAGGTGACTACCAGACAGCCAATTAAATGAGTACATGCAACAGTTTTGGGGGGACATTTAAGTATATGTCTGTCTGCATAACCAAGTAAAACTACTTTGGAGAGTACATTTAATTTTATTTTTCTTTTTTTTCCTACATCCAAATCCTGTTCTGAATTTTATGTAAGCCTGTGTAGATTACCAGGCACATGGAGAACTTGCAATGGAGATACACTGGTGTAGCTCAGAACAGAATTTGATTTACTTGTCAAGTAGTGAAAATTACTGAAACTTCTCGAAGAAAATCCTGGTTACATAATAGAGACCTCCTTCGCTACCAAGTACATACATAACTGAAGGCAAAAAAATATGATTACTGGCTTCAGCATTTGAGATCCTGCTTCTTGTGGTATTAGTCTGATAGGAAATGGAGGGAATTTGAGTGTGAATTTCTATCAGAAAGTCCTGAATCTTAAGTCTCTGATAATTCTAGCTAAAAATCCCACCTGTTGAGACAAAGGTCATCTGAAAAACTACTTATAAGACTCAGGTCACATATAAAGAGTTACTAGAATCTGGCCAGCCCTTCCCAGCTATCTATTTCACAATCTGGCCGACTCCTTCTTTTGAAAGCTGTTTAGGACCAATTTCCTTTGTAACCACAATTTCATTCCTTCCTTGAGTTTTGCCAGTGACAGCAACCTCTGAGCTGTTCTGGCTTTAAGATCTGCCAGTTAGTCCTGCTTTTGTTCACCACCCTTACTTTGTCATTGCATTGGGAAGGAAGAGAAAGAGACTGTCAGGAAGCCAACTCTCTGCACAGCTCCTAACTGTCTTTGTGAAATCACTTTGCATTCGTATTGAGCTGTTCCATAGCTGATTTCCTGGGACACTAGAGCAAAAAAGTCAGAAGTATTTTATTTACATCATGCCAACAACATCTCTGCTGTACTTTATAAATTGCATTAAGACATTGTCTTGTCATCGATGTAGATTATGATAAAACTAGCCTAAACACTTTTAATTGCTCATGTATGACAATGAATGCTATGTATTTCAGCAGGTTACTCTCTGCATTAAAAGCAATATTTTTTGAGGAGTAAGTCTGTGGAAAAGCTTTTTAGAAACTGGAAGAGAACAGAGAGAGTACACTTTACTCATTATCTTAATCTTGTATTTATTTGTTTATTTATTTTATGTCAAGCAACAATGCAGCCAAAACAGCTGGAGGCTGAAAGTTAAAACCTGCCAGTGAAAGAGATCATAATGGGCAGACATGCACTTTGTGTGTTCCAGAGGAAAAATGGATTTGATTTGGCTAGGTTATGAGCCTTGGAAAATAGCCCTTCGTGTGAGCTCAGTACATTTAACAATGATAGTAAAATTAGTTTCAATCATGTTTAATTCTGGAAGTAGCATAAATTAATTTCTAGAATGTTACTCAGGCAGAAGATGGAAAAGGTATGTTATTGCAATGTGTGATACTTATATATTTTTGGGTTCAAACAAAATCCCAAACAAATGAGATTACATTGTGCTACTTTAGAAACAATAGTGTAGAAACATTATAAGATGTTAATTTTATTCATTACATTGCAGTTACAAGAAAAACTAAGCTGGTGATCATCTTTGGTCCCACAACTCTAAATGATATAATCTTTTACTGCTTTACTGCTTTCCTGAAAGAGCAAGTACAAACATCCTGCTGCTGCTCACTAAAAATATTGAGAATTTTTATGCCCCATCCTGCTTAATGTCTGCCAGGATTTCTGCAGCAGCCAGTTGTGTATTACAAGCAGCCACTGCATCTATTTTTTCCACAATGCAAACAGGCGCTTATAAATTGACTTTGGATTCTAATGTAACTGAAATGTGTAGATTATAAAGATCTGGAAGAATATGTCTATATCAGCAGCTCTAAGCAGAACTGGCTTGAATATTTCACACAGGTATTTAAATCTGTATTATCTTTCCCCCTACCCGCCTCCACTGCATGCCATCATAAAGGACATGCAAGGAGCTCAAATACAATTGCTTTGCCCCAGTATTTTGGTTCAGTTACTGCAAGAAAATTGCTAGTATGAGCAGTCACTGACTTGTGATGAGAGCTAGATTCCTTCTTGTTCAAGCTATTTCTAAAAGCTATTTTAAAGGCTTTGGAAAATGTTACCCGAAGGAGATGACAGACTTATCAGCTTTTCTGTTCATTCTCATAAAGATGACCGTAGCAGAAGAAAGAAAAAACATGGTTTGAAGGTTATGCACACAGCCTTAACTTTTTTGGTATTTCTAGGGAGTAGCTGCAAAACATCAGTGTGCTTTCTGTATAGATGATGGGTGTCTGTGGGAGTGTACACTCAAAATGGGGCAATGTGAGAAGCTCCAAGTCTGATCATTCCCATCCCAGTGCAGAGAAAGCAGGAGAAATACACAAACCTTATTACCGCAAGAAGCATTAAGCACTGTAAACCAAATTAGTGACAAAATCAGTCTGTCCTCTACAAAACACAGTGCATGACATCAACAGTGCTTATGTCACAGGCAGCACCAAATATGGGACCAAGACATAGGCTATTTTCTGGCTCTAGGAGACTGCAGTGAGTAGTTATGTGTGTGTGTGTGCTCTTCTGTAAGCATACCTATACATTAATGGTTTCAAAAATGGCTTTCTTACCCGGCTCCTAGCACAGCACAGGCGCACGCTGGATCTGTTCCAGATTTCCTCCTTCCCTGGGGTTTCCTTTGTAGTTAACTTAAATAACAACAATCACGCCTGCCAAATTTTGCTTTGGAGCTTGGCTGCTTCTTGGGCTGCTCTCTGCAGGACCTCCTTTGTCCCTGTGACTAGTTTCCTGTGCTCCAGAGAGGCATTCACAACCCGTTCCACATCCAGGGCTGGTGCCAGAAGGATCCACCTGCTCTGCTTGTTGACAGACCAAATATTTCTACATCATTCAAGAAATCCCTAAAGCTTGACCACAAGAGTCAGCAAACAAAACAGCTTGGCACTTGCATGCAAGGTATAGGTGCTGCTGCCTTGTTTATGAGGTGCTAGGAGGTGTTTGTACACTAATGCGCCCCGGCTGACAGAACGGGGCTGGGATGGATTGAAGCAGCCAGAGTTTTCTTTAGTTGATACATGCATTTGTGTGTTTGTGGTTGCCAGGCCTTTTCATCTCCATGATGGTGTTTGCTGGCTTGGATTTGCAAAGGTATCAGCTCTGCTGTTTTCAGTCACGTGGCATCTTTCCTTTAAGTCCTTGCCTACTTCCAAACTCTCCTCCTGTACCTGCTTGTGCTCTAGTCTAGTCAGAAGCTGGTCATCTAGGACAGCAGATAAGTCAGTCAGATGTTCTACATGACAGGGTGCAAAGAGGGCAGTGGCTTAGAAATAAAGATCACTTCTCAATATACTAACTATTGTTCCTCAGAAGTACTGTGTCAGTAAATGCAAACAGTAATAAGCAAACTGGAAAAGCCATGAATAGCATCAGCTTCTACTGTTCGTAGCTTCTCTGGAGGAATATGGTGAGTGATGTAAAAAAATTGTTCCTGAAGGTTTAATTTGCTTTAGTTTACGTTTGGTAAAATATGTATGTGTATTACACATGCTAGCATGAACTTAATAGTCCTGGTATGGCCATAAGAGAAGTTGTTCCAGGGTACAATGTGTTTTTCCTGCAGTTTGTGTGAGAAAGAGGCCCATGTACATGTCTAAAGTTCCAATACTGACACTCTTTCTCATTTTTATCACTGGGCTCAGGAGGCAAGGATGCCAGTATGATTCTTAAAGCATTTTAACTGATAACAATGGCTCCAAGCATGCACAATAAGCCTCCAGAGAAGTCCAGTTAATGCTATTAAATGTATTCAAATAACGACTGATCTTACTTCCCCTTACCTTGCATATGCTTTGGCAGTGCTTTTCTACAAATATACTAGCAGTTAGAGAATATCCCGTATCCCCAAACCTTTTCTAATTAAGGTTAAATGTATTCTCTGCTGTAAGTACATATAACTCTTTAAATGAATATGGTGTTACATTTTTCTCCGTATGTTGCTTAGAAGACAAAATGACAAGCTTGCTTTTGTTTAGGGAAAAAAAAAAAATAACAGCATCTTATTATAGTAACTTGGTCAGAGAGATGTAAGTTAGTTTCAGCTATAGCAGAATCTGATGTCAGCCTGGTAATTACCAGGCAGAGTCAATAATACCTCTCCTCAGTATAATTGCAAATCCAGTACAACCATGACCAGAACTAAATTGCTTGAGAGCAATCAATAGAAATCTTCTGATTACATTCCCTGGTGTACACATCAGATATAAAAAGGAAAACTGTCCATCCAAGTAAAGATCAACTTTACAAGTGAAAACTGCAGTGTAAGACGAGGAAGTCTGTCCATGCAGAAGCCTCTTGGTTAACTCTGGTTAGAGGTGACAGGGCTGAATGGGAAGATGCATATTTTGAAGGATAGAGGCTATGCCTACGTGAACAGTAATTTGATACAACTGGAGTGGAGCAATAGATTCATGTAGCTGATGCGTGTTCCTGATATTTGTTCCCTATGTGGTTTGTGGCTTTTAGACTAAATTTAGTCTATCTCCTCAAACCAAATATTCTCATCACCCATGGCTCAAAGCTGTACAAAGCACCAATCTTTGACTCAGATGTCTGTGTTCCTGTGACAGGCTGGATGTCATTAAGTTTGTACCTGAAGTGGAAGTTCTGGCTTAGTTTTCTCAGAAAAGAATGTAGTTCAAGTACACCAAAACCACTGTGAGGACCAAAGCAAAACATGGTAAGTGGGGAAGCACAAGGGATTCATTTTGAAAACTCACTGTTGCTTGAACAAAAATAGTATTGCAGATTCAGCCAAAGATTTGCTCCAGAAACCTTAATTGTTGTTTTGCTGGGTGCTTAGGGCCTTATCCTTCTGCTTTTTCCTTCCTCATTCAGTTTTGCTTGCACATAAATCCCTGAATAAACACATTACCTTTAGTGACATGTAATGCTTACCACTTGAGTTTTTCCCATGAATATTAAACAAAGAGATATCTAATTATTTAGTAGAATACAAGATTAATTCTACTTATTAGTCTGATAGTTTCAGAGGCAATGGATGAGCTTAGTGCTGATGTTACGGGTGGGTTCTTTTTAAAAAGAAGAAAAGCTTTTTCTGTCTACTCTTCAGGAGCTGAACATAAGCTTTGAAAAGTGCTGAAACTAGGTCTCTTGAAACTTCAGCAACTATTTCTAGGCACCAGACCTGTGACAGTCCAGCTACTTACTTAGGACTCTCAGAAACACTGCAGAAAACAGGCACCTAACAGTCCCTGAATTCCCTTTGAATATCTCCCCCTATTGCTGAAGGTGCTGGAGTGAAGGGTTGTTAAATTTTTTTTTTTTATATATATATATATCTTCATTATTTTCTCCATTTTTATTTTGGATTGGGTGAAGTGGCATTCTGTCTGCTACTACATTTCCTTTTGAAGGTTTCTGTTGTAATGGATTGGCTTCTAAACTGACTGAAGCTTTCTGAGATATCTGCTTTAGCATAAAATTGTTAGTTTTCTCACTACGTCAAATTGTGCTGCCTACACAGTACCCAACACAAAATAAATAAACCCGAACAAAGACGTGATGTAGAAACATCAAGAGTATTTCTATTTAGGCTGTGCTGACAGAAAATGTTTTCTCTACAGTGTAACTCTTTCATTTGACATGTCTTTTGTTACAATTTTATAAGCCAAATATTTTCAACAGGTGCTAGATTTTTTTTTTTTTTAAGATTCCTTCATAATCCTGTAATGGGAGAAAAAGGTATTTGCCCCATGAAAAGTGTTTTTTTGAAGTCACTATAAAATTCTATTCATGGCTCAACAGAGAAAAAAGTGTGACAGGCATTGCATTTGCATTATGGTATGGTTTAAAGTACTGCAGTCAGAATAGCATAGAAAGGCTGTTAAATAGCTGATAATTTCATCATGTTGGAACCAAGTGTAGAGCTACAATGCAGTTGCATTAGTACTATAATGCTATGAACATTTTCAATTATCATGCTTAACCTTGCTAAGGAGTTAAATGAATGCCATCAATAGAGTGTGGAAGGGAGTAGCACAATAGCAACCTACTATTCTCTTACTTTCTCTCCCTCCCTTTTTTCCTCCTTGCTACAGTAAGGGAAATGTGTGGACTCTTACCCACACCATTTCTAAATTGCTCAAGTAATTGTTTCCTGTAGATTAATTTGTAATTCTGAATCTCAAGAAGAAGGAAATGTGAGCACGTTCCTCCCCCAGGCCATTTACAGATCTGGAGTTTTAATGTAATGTAAAGCAGAGGCTGAGAAACCCCACACGAGGAAACAGAGGGAGGCAGCGGTGAAAGAAACGCCAGTCTTTCCTCAGCAAAGGTTTTTCTTTGTGTGCCAGAAAAACTTGCTTTACCCATGCTTACAGCTTCCTTGCTGTTTTCTCTCATGCAAACAGGTTTATGTATAAAGATGGGAGGGGGGTGGTGGGGTGTGTGTGAATGTGTGTACATGGTGTACGTACACACACAGAGCTATATTTCAAGGAGGCCTTTGTATGACTACCTTCTTTGTTTGTACATGGTTGCTCTGGTGATGATAGATAGTTTCCTTACATGGATAAATTAAAACAAACAACTTCCATCAACACTGATGCTGTTCTTCGTCCTGCCTACACAGGGCAGTTGGAGCTCTGTTTTTAAGGTTGTTAGGCATGAGAAGCAGCATATAGGTAGATTTCAGGGAGAGTTACAAAATATATGATTAGTAAACTGAACGCTGAAATCTTGTTAGTATTTAAAGCCCCTTCAGTGCTTATATACGATTCTGTTGTCTAAATACCTTTTAAAATATGGCATTCCATAAGGACAGATTTCCCCATCTTCACTTTCTTCTACCTTTTGGGGCTATTCAGAATAATTATATCATCCCTGTCAATTTCTATATAGCTTTGTCTCATTCTTCCTTAGTAGTAAAGTTTTCTGCTCACTTCAGGCTGATCAGTCCACAATAAAAGAAGGATCAAAATGGAACAGAAGAGACTAAAGGGACCCAAAAGGAAAAAAAGTGTTACAAAAAGTGGGTAGCTAATTCAGCTTTTTGCAGGCTTCCCAGAAGACTTTCCAGAAGGTGGCTCCCAAAAGGTGGTATTATTCTCTTCCACTTCACAGGGTGAACGGAGAGCAGTGTCCAGTGACAATGACAAAGAATTCTGTGTATGTGATTACGATGAGCCTTTAACACAGCAGACAAGTCATAAATGTTAGAGCAAAAAGCTTCTTAGAAGGGAAGACTTTTTGTCTTTACCAGTTTTCTCAGCCAGCTGTTACCAATCAGTTTTAACTAGTAATTTTTCCAGGGTATTTTTGTGTTATAGGTCTTTTCATCTCTGCTTTCAAATGGGAAGTTACACTCCCTGACAGTAAGTGCAACTTCAGGTCTTCTGCCTCAAGGTTACTCTTTTCCATTCTACCAAAAAAACAGCCTTTTAGGGCATATTGCCCTCAGCACACTGGAAAAATCATGCCTTGGGAGAAGGTAAAAGGCAGGAAATTATGCTGCCTTCCATCATTTCACCCATGGGTTCTTATGATTTGGTCTAGAGTCTCCATAACTGAATGGAGAGTGCATAGCCTCCAGAAAATTGCCAAAAAAAACAGTTAAGGAGAAGAGAGGGACATTTAGGAAAGAAATGTCTGTAACATTATTCCAGGGACTCTAGCCAAATTTCTCTTTCCTTATATTTTGGCAAAGATTGCTGTTGATTTTTGATTACTTAGTAAATTTATTTTTATTAGAAACTTTAGGGAGTATTGTTAAATAAATGTGTAATATTACTGTGGACCTTGGAGTGTACTTGTTTCACATAGGTGTTAAATTCCCAGTCATTCTATTGCAATGCAGGAATGGGTCAAGGAGCTTATCTGTTCTCCGCCCAAGACATATTAACTCCTGCCAAAACCTCTTTGCTCAGACAACAGTGCCAAAACTCACCCTTTAACCATTCATAAGACAAGGGAGGACAGGATGAAAAAAATGGGCATCTGAATATAGGAAGGGTTTCCAGGTGCTGCAGAGCAAAGGGAAAGGCTTCTTGGGCACAACAACAAAGAATTTTGTTGTGCTCCTCTTGATCTATTTGCCATGGCTTCACAATGGTATAGAAAGCATTTGAAAACCTGTCTTTTCCACCTATAATGGGGATCTTGCTCTTCATAAAGAAAATTTATCCATGTCAAGAGGACACTGAGATTGCCCCTGAGCACATCCTGATGGCTGAGAACAGCTGGATGTTTGAAAAGCCCGGTCAGGAACCTGAAAAAAGGGACATGTGCTAGAATCAGGAGAGTTCATTTGGCTGAAGTTTGGCCATCTGCTTGATTCAGGTGGAGAAAGAAATCTCATTTGGACATGAGAGAATCTGAAACATTTTTATCTCATTTTTACTGTTTATTATGGATCTGTTTTTCAACTAGAAATATTTAAGACTTCTAAGACATAGCTGGTATTCACTCTAGCAGCTAGACTAGAAGCTTTCTGCATGTCTCTAATTGCAACAGTTTAACTTAATTTGTCAAGGATATGGAACTACACTATATTTACATGTCCCTCCTATCTGTTCTCCTAACCTCTAAATGTCTCAACTATTGCAGTTCAATTTGATGAGTTAGAAGTCTCTTTCATGCTCAGGTAAAATGTATGTGCTGTCCAAGTGTTGTCTAAAGCATGCTAGTAATCTAGTAAAGTCAAAGCAGGTGTAGTTCAAACATGAGATTTATGTGTTGAGGTTAAACTTAATATGGCAACCTTGTGAAAACATTCCCATTTTCTATTGTTTTGTACTGTGCATGTCATGTGTGCAGATGATGCTCTAGTGCTGTCCTTCACAGAGGTTCTGCTGGTATGCACTCCTGGCTTGAGTGGCACTGTTCACTGGTGTAACTGACCCAGACCTTTCAGGCTGGATCCGAGACCTTCCTTCTGTTGGATACAATTGGGGTCTGCCCCAGGGTTGGAGTCTTAACAGCTTTGAATTGCAATGCAATTGAAAAGGGAGGAAAAAAAGCAGTAGCTACAGCTGTTCAGTGCCAAGCCAAGTTTCCAGCCGTATGTACAATCTCCTCTTAATACCCTTGGAGCTTTCCAGGGCATATTTTCAGGTTATCTGATGAGCTTTTAGATACAGAAATCTTGTTCTTTGAGCAAAATGGAAACTGTGTGAGGATCTTGAAAAATTTGGACCTTTCCTTTATGACACCTGTACTCCATAGGTCAGAAGAATTTAGTAGCAGGAACCCAACATTTATGCATAAGGGGCCTTAAAAATGTAATATGTAGCCAAGTATTGTACTATCAAACACCTTTTATTCATGTTTTACTGTCTGTAGATATATATTAGAGAGCTTATTTTAAAAAAATTAAGAGTTGTAAAGTTATCCACTTCCTTGAAATTCAAAATGACCCTATTTTCAACTGAGCTTTTTGAAATGATTGCTGAGATTGCTCAATATCTCAGCACAAA
Organism: Tyto alba; assembly: GCF_018691265.1. Taxonomy (NCBI): domain Eukaryota; kingdom Metazoa; phylum Chordata; class Aves; order Strigiformes; family Tytonidae; genus Tyto; species Tyto alba. The sequence continues at coordinate 22,116,334 of NW_024881275.1, read as the reverse complement.
ACTGGGTTTGCTTCAAACACTTTACTACATGATTTGCCTTTTCACTTTATCCTTTCCCTTATTTTTTTTCTGCTTGGCGACTCCTTGCAATCTGACTTCAAGAGCCCTTCATGGACTTGTTGTAGAAAGCATTCAACTCCCTCTGCTCATCATGTTCACTTCATTTTACCTGCCCTATAGTCTTGTTTATTGTTGCTTAACATTGTTGTTATATGCTTCTTAGATTTTTCAGCTGTACTGGATCTTTGAAAGCTGGCAGGATGAATTGCTTGGTTTCCAGTCTTTAATGTTTATCTCCCCTTGGATCTCACCATCTGTTCCTATTTGACAGTGCAGGTAAATGGATTTTTTTCAACTTCCTTTCATTTGTCCTGTTTCCTGCAGATGCTTAGCTTGTCTGTTTCCTCTTTCTCTCTCCAGACATCATCATGAAGGATTTGGTGGCATTTACTGGAGCTGATGAATCTGACTGAAATTTCTGCGCTGGATTGTGTGTTGCAGGATTTGCTTAATGAGGAAGAGGTAGAGATTTTTCTTTTGTTGGGGTTTACATTGATTAATACATCCGCATGGAGTATAATGCAATGACATTCACGAAGTTAAGACTTTTTTTTTTTTTCTTTCATTTAAGTGTATTCCTCCTAACATCTTCCATTTGCCTTTATTTCTCAACATCACATCTTTGAGAACATCAGCAAGCCACATACCTGTTATTTTGGGAATTAACCTCTGTTCTATAAGAGTTCAAACCCAGTATAGTACAATCCTGCCACGGTCACAGCTACCACAGGCAACCCTGCACACAAGACCAGTAGTCATGCAATGGAATCTTGAACTTCAAAGATGGTGTACTTTTTTTTTCCCAACTTTTCTCATTTATGGTCAATCTCACAGTGACTAGAATCTTTCACTCTCCTTACCTCCTGGATTGCAAAGTTTTAAAGGGAGAGTCTCAAATCCTGATGATCTGTTACACCCTTCTGCATGCTGTTGAAGGGAAAGGAAATGAGAATGAAACATGGAACATGGAAAGGAGAAACACATTCCTTTTTCTCATTTTTATTATCTGTAGCAGGAAGCCCAACTTTCAAATGCTGCCTTCGATTTTGAAAGTGCTCTACTGCTACCCTATATAATTGTATTTATAAATATTTGGAGGTACAAATGCTGCCTTTCAGAGTTGGAGATACTATACTTCTTGTGCACAGCATTCACTTAAGGACCTTTACAGTATTCTTTCAGACTAACTCTACTGTCATTTTTTTTAAGTTGACATTGAAGTCAAATGGGATCAGCTTGCCATGTATGCCTTAATGAGTTACTGAAGGGCAGTTAAGGATCTGCCTCATGAAAGGATTAATCGGAATGAAAACCCACCTGCTGTTCCCTTTGTCATTCATCAACTGTCCTCAGATTCTCCTCTCAGTCAGACCTATGAAATAATTTGCCAGTTGTTGCAGTCTGTCAACTACGTCTGTTAACTAAAAGTCGTTTCCATACAACAGCTGTCTCTCTGTATCTTGTGTGTAACGAGATGGTTGTCAGTCCCCTTCCAAAACCAGAACCCACAGCCTTTTGGCATTCTTCTTGGGAATGCTCATAGAGAGCCCAAGACCCAAGGTGACACCAAGGCTGAGTGCCAGCCTGGCAGCCAGAGACCTTCCTACAGCAGTCTCCAAGATTTTCAATCATTTCATCTAGTTCATTAGGTCACAGTGATGTTGAATGGGCAAAGTAGAACTTGTGTAATAATGGTTGGTAATGTTTTATCTACTGTATGGCTAAATGAAGGATTTTGATTTTCAGCTCTGTCAGTCAAGCATTTTTCCCCAACTACTGAAAATTATTTTTTAAACTATGCTATAAGGGCTTTTATAATGATCTTTTTCTTCATTCACATTAATTTTTGACAGCTTCTGTAACTTCATGCAGGACCATGAGATCCTTTTGACAGTTTAGCCAGAGTTATTGATTCTGACTAAAGCCAAAGAAACTGTACCAGAAGTTACAGCAGTGTCTGGACTATTGACACATGTGGTATTTAAATGATAAGTAGCTCCTTAAACATTGTGATCCATGAGGATTTTGGTTTCCCAGGTACTGATAATTTCCTGATAATTTCTGTCTTCAAAAATTTTGCAAGCAGCTACAGGCTATCTTAATGCAAGGAGACTAGCAGATCATATCTGGTCTTTAGACTGAAAAATGCTTTTAATTTTTTTTCCATTTAGATGATCTTTAGATTCTGAACTGTGCTCAAAAAATATTTATCAAAGCACTTAGGGCCCTATAATTTGAAAAAATGTTTCCCAACTTCAGTTTTTCCTGTTTGTTTCAAAAAAGCTTGTTTGCTTTTATTTCCTCCAGCTTAGACTAATGGCGCTGCTTGTTGATTTACCCAGTAAACTGTTTCACTACACTTCAAGCTCTGTGTGAATTTCTGTTGTCAGAGTGCAAAAAAGCAGAGTGACACCAATTCGATCTTTGTTTAGGGCTTGTTACTCATGCAACAAAAGATAGATTTCAAGGCCCTGCTAATGTTCTGTAATGTCTTCTATCATCAAGTCCTGGAATACTTTTCAGACTTGGATCTTGGTGCTGCAGGAGACGTGTTTCACATATTAATATACTGGGTGAATATACTGGGTGACTGAAATAAAAACAACCACCTGAATCACTGCATTCTTTCATGCTTAAATTATCTACAGCTGCCCCTTGATCTCTTGTGTGCATTATGCACTCATGCATCAGCTTTGGCAAAGAGGACGAAGAGCAGCATACACTAGGCACTCTGTTTCACCACTGAAAATGACAAAAGCTGCTGTTCAGGCTTATTTGAGTCCACTTTAAATCTCAGTTCTCAAATGACTTACACTTAAACAAAGTCAGAACCACAACACAATATCTCTGAATTTACTGTATCACTTAAAAACACTACTGCTAGTTAAATCAGATTAAACCCATAGTGAAAAAACTTGGTCAGACATACTGGTTGTGCTGCAACTGGTTGGGTTAGGAGATCAGTGACTCCATTTCACATTCTCAGCTGGTTCAGATTTTCTGGTTTTACTGCATTTGCAAGTTCTGAGAATAACCTGTGCTAATTTACATACATTTTATGCTTTTTGTTTTATTGTAACACTTTTTTTCACAGAAACTGGTGAAGGTGTCACTGCTTATACAGTTGTGCTGGCATCACAGAGGGAGCAGGAGCAGGACAGAGGAGGGGGTGAGCAGATGAGGACAGCGACCTCTTAATCAAATTACGCTGTAACCACAACACATATGACTGTGCCCTGAACAATTTTAATTAAAAAAAATACAAATGTTGACATGGATATGGCCAGGAGCCAGGGATGAAATTCTGGCCACGCTGAGCATGCAACTGGGAGGAATTTCACGGGTCGACGATTCCCATCCATGTTTTTCCAGGAAAACATTCTTGAACTGATCATGGTCCACATTAAAGTTAATTTGGTCTGTTGACCTGTTACCCTTGAAAGCCAAACATCCCATAGACTCCCATAGAAAGCCAAGACCCATAGACTGGGTTGGGATTTCGTTTCAAGTGGTAGTTCAACAGAGCCATAAATATTCACAAAAAATTTCTGACTAACCCTTCAAACTGATGCCTTCCCCACCACACACCCCAGTGGTATCCCTGCTGGTGTCCTGGTCTTAAAAACACATCTGTTCAGGTTGTTGACCTCCATTTTATAGGGAAGAAGCAGAGTGGCTCTATAGGCTGCTGTAAGAATATTTTCTGAACATTAAATATATTCTGGCCGACAATTGGGAAAGTTTTGTGGTTGAAGACTCCATTTCCCAGCAGATAGTTGGTGACAGGGAAAGATTTCTTGTTCCTTTTCTTACATGGACCTTGCCTTCATCCAGGCTGTGTGCTGGTGATCAGGTTTTTCCCCAAACTGGAAGACAAAACTGAGAGTGTTAGAAGATGAATCACTAATCTAGCTTACATTATTGCAACTTTTTCCGTTGGCCTTGTGCTGGTGAGGGTAGTTTCTTGTCCTTGCTCTGTAGTCTTCTGATTTCTTTCTTGGCCAGCTCATACCTCCCAGTTGTGCTCATTTCCCTGTCAGTCCTGGAGAAAACTTGTTAAATGGGCCCTGCCCTTGGCTTTCCTAAAATCACACATCTGTGGGTTCCATCTTTCCTTTCAACAGAGGATTTTTTGTTTGTTTCCTGATTTTGTCCTTTCTGTGTATTTCTGAAAAGCAGTGGAAAGAAAGACAAGCAAAAAAGACCATTTGCCTGTCTGGCAAGGGAAATGGCATGATTTAAAAGTGGTTGAGCTAAAGAAATACTAAAAACTCCAGGAAAATTCTAATATTTGTTTGGATGTTTTTGTTTATTTTTGGAGCTGTGGAATATCCATGATTTTCAGTGTTTTGACCTTTACTTTGAAGAATGTCATAATTGTGCCAGCAAACTCAGCTGTCAATATTTTCATTTCACACCTCTTTATAGAAGTTCATAAGTGACCTATAAAATTACACATACTGAGCATATGTGGTTTCAGGCAGGAAAAGATTTAATAAATAAATACATAAATACAAATGTGTCTGTTTAAAAGTCATAAAGCCACAAAAAAAAATGAAATTGGTGATTTCAAATGCATTTTACAGTCCTGTAACTCAAAAGCAAGCTGGTCAGGTTTTTCTTCTTTCAAACTCAAAATGATTAACCTCTTAGTCTTTAATGTGGACTGATGCAGTGCCTGTGGCCATTATGGCAAATAACCACATTATTGCATTTAGGAAATTAGCTACTGTGTGTTTGTGGTAATTTTGCCTCCATGAAAATAGCTCACAAATTTTAAGCAGGCAGACTTATTCCAGGAGTCAGTTCTGCCTTTAGATAGACAACATCTTTGTTCATTCATGTAGCTTCATCAGAGTGTACTTGAAAGGATCTTTGTCAGCCAGCTTTAATATTAGGAGTTTTCCTGATGTTGGAGTGGGAAAGGGAGAAAAGAAGGGATCTAACTTTCAGAATGCTGTAAGTTTTAGAGGGAAAACAAGTCATATTTTAAAAATTTCTCAATTATTCTCTTTTCATCTTTTCATGATTCATAACCATGTTTAACTATTAGATGATAATACGTCTGAAGATGTTATGACACTATAATTTCCAAACTGGTACTTGTAGTGTAAAAATGTTGCTGAGTAAAAGTGATGATAAAATTTGTATTTCAACTCCCCAAAGTGGTGATAAAATTTGTACTTCAACTCCCCACCTAGCCTCCTTTCATAAAATATTGGGACCACCCAACTATCTCGTGCTTCTGAAAATTTGTCATGATTTTTTTTTTTTTTAATGAAACACACATTCTTATCATGTTTCCTCCCAAAACTGAGTTTAGTTTAGCACAGTGCTGTAGGGCTGATACTCAGCTCTACAATAGGGAAGATGAGCAGTGGGCTATATGGCAGATTGGTGAGCAGTTTTTATGCCATGTTGATAGTCTGGATGGTAAACTCTTCCCCTCCTTTTCTGCTCACTGAATAACAAGCTGATGTGAAAAGGGAGAAAAACAGCATGTGTCCTTTGGGTAATTGCAGTGAGAAATGGGAATTTTCCTCCAGAGAAGATGAGAGAAGAAGCCTCTCCCATGTTTTGATGAGAAATTACTCTCACCATACAATCCAAGCTATCACTGTGCTGATTTGGGCAATGTTTCTCCAGGATATCTCTCACAGTGGCACACTGTTCAGCCACCAGTCTTAGCAGTAATAGTGACAGCACAGGTCAGTCTTGTGCTGGTCTTTTGTTGTCCTGCTCAGACAGACAGCCCTGATCAGGGTTAAACAGCAGTGGTGTAATCTCTACCATGTCTATATTACTTCTACTTAAGGAACTATGACTAGAGCAGGTAAAAGTTTATTTTAAAAATTTATTTTAAGGGGAGAAAAGGGTAGTATTGGCCCAGCCTTGAAGGTTTCTGAATGCCCTAATGTTTCAGTTTACACTGAAATCCTAAACCCTACTGTGCTTTGCATGGTTTTGCATTTCAGTGAAGAGTTCACATAGTTCAAGTCCTAAGGTTACATTAATAAGGCAATATGTTGAAAATATAAAGGCACAGTGTCTCTAAATAAATAATTCTATGCTTAGAATACGTGACATTTCGATGCCATAAGAATCCTATGACAGTCTCCCATACCTAAGTCTTTTCAGTTCAGTGTTCTAACAATTAATTAATTGATCCTTTTATCATCATGTTAATTCTCTTACAGATGTAAATTAACATACTTTTTCTCTAGAGCTTTACAGGATACACTAATAAATCTCAAGAAAATAATTAGTAGAGGTGTCATGGAAACCAGTCTGGAAAAATATTCTTTATCCCACAAATTATGTTGCAGGACTAGGCAAATATTTGGTAACTCAAAGAAAATGTTAGGTTTTTCCAGCATTCCCTTACCTCTGTTAGAGTGAAAAAAAGCCTCTTTCTTTAAAATGCATAGGTTTCTTTTTTCCATTTTGCACAGTACCCATAATATGAAATGAAGACTAATGTCAACCTTTGTATTAGAGCTATCCACACCTGCAATAACAAAATTCCAAAGGCAGTGAGACCTACTTGATTTCGGATTTACTCACAGTTTTTGTTGAATTTGCTGATTTTAGTGAGCAATGTACAAAACTGGGCAAATTTGAGTCATCTTATTCCTGGGCACCGTGTACTAAAGTGCCTGGGGTATCCAGGAACTGGTGACTGTGCCTGGAAACCTGGTAGTTGGTTCTGTAGTTTCACTGGTGGTGAACAGAGAAAGGAGTTTGGTAAAAGATGTAAACATTTCCATCAGTCCCCTAAGAACTAGGATTGGTTTTGCGGGTTTGCAGCAATCAAATGGTAAGAATTTTCTTGCAGCCTTCATATTCAAGACTATAAAAACATTTAACTAGGCAGTACTAGCCTTTCATTTTTATGGAGATTTCATGTATTTCACAGATTTATTTCAGTCTTTGTTTAGCATTTTTTTGAGTCCCTTGTCAAAAAATGTTCCACAGAGAATGTATGCAGAGTATAAACCCAAGCTGCTCCTAGTAGCAGACCATTCTCATTTTATTAATGACCAACTCACAGACCAAACCTGATTAGAAATAAAGGTTTTATGGAAATTACAGTTATCTTAATACATTTTCTTAAACTACTCATATTGCAACAGAACTATTTTAACTTTATATAAAACAGAGTCTGAAAGTTCAGCTTTGCCATTGGTCACCTTGGTATAAAAATACTGGTTCATACCATTGTCTTACTGAAGCAGAAAACAATATTTGGGCCAGGTAGTACTACCTGAAGATTTTGACAAAAAGTACCTCTAGTGACCTGGCCTAAAAAGCTGAAATTCAAGAACCTCTGCACAGCTATTTGGCAGTGCATTCATGGACTCATTTGTTGTATGGTGTGGGAAGAAGCTGTTGCCAGACTCTCAAAGTACAGAAAAAAAAAAATGAACAACTCTATTACTTAGCTATGCACACCACTTAATAATCCTATTACAAATGGAGTTGGGCCCAAACTTGAGTTGCATTGCTTAGAAAGTAAGAAGAGGAAGAATCTTTATTGCTGCTAGAGAGGAGACTGCCAGAAATCTTGCAGCTGAATGTCTTGGAGGATGCAAGAGTTTTTCAGTGTGCTCAGAGGATTACAATTCAAAGTCAGAGGCAAATGCTGTACTCTCCCAAATAGCTATTGATTGACTGGTACACTTAAAGGATAAGGACTGAATCCTACAGAAGGCCAGGGAGCTGAAGACAATCATATATAAAAAAAAGAAAATCCTGCTCTTTCCAGAGATTGAGTCTAGTACTCAAGGTAGGGGACATATATCTGGGTGCTGCTGAAATAAGGCTTTACTACAGTAGTGGAAGCCATTTGAAAATAACTTGAAAGCTAGGAGGCTCAGTTATCAAAGACAGGTGTATATGTCACTCAGATCAACCTCTTAAATAATGTAATTGAAATTTGGTAGGTGATGCTTCAGTGAATTTAATTGAGAGGTTTCTTAATAATAAATATTTGATTAATTACTTAATAAACTAAATACAAAATATGGGAACTATTGTTTGTTTAACATTAACCCAGTTCTCAGGTTTTCTGTTTGGGAAGGAGGGAAAGGGGCAGGGTCTTTGAATTTTTACTTCTTATTTCTAGCATTTTTCAAACATGGAATTTTTTCATGAACAGTATGGTGTCTCCCTATGTAGCCTGCTATCATCAACAGAACATATATATTTGAACAAAACAAAAACCTGAAACTTCCATGTGACATGAGCATACCTCACTGCTTTCCTTTATTGTTGTTTTCATAGGCAGTTTCCTTCTCTTCTTCTACTGTTCAGAATTATCATCATATATCCTTGGATATGCAGGTCTTGTCTCCAAATAAATCAGAGGAGCATAAAGCAAATATTTTTGTAATACTAATGCAGCCTTAGAACTGACCTGTCTCTTGAAAAATGAGCAATACCGGAACTTATGAAGTGCAAAGAAAAATATACATGAGGAGGAGCAAAAGGACAACTTTGGAACAGTAAACTAAAGAAAAGGAGTGGTATTTCTGCCCTTGCTAGTAGGAATGGTACAAAGGTGGACTTCAACAAACACCAGTGTGCATAAAGGAAAAATAAAATCTTCCATAACTCTTCCTCTTAAAGTCTCATCCACTACCTCCTATCTCATGGGAAGAAAACAGGAACTTCCTTGTGTCATATTCTTTTCTGTTGTGAAGTGCATTACCTAAGCATACACCACCTCTATCCAGGTCAGGAGAGAAGAAAATGTTATTTTCCCTACAGATTGTCCTCATAACGCTTTGGTTTTGCTACTCTATGCAGAATACTTTACCTAACTTTAATCATAAGGACTTGATTCAAAACAGATTCCCTAAAGATAATATGCAATTATAATGCTAAGCTAAATATCAGAAAATGGAAATCAGTTTTGAGAACTCCATTGTATCTGCAGGATTTAAATACAACTGAAAATGTCGTCAGGTTTTATATGCAAGTAGCAAGAGACAAAAGAAACAAAGATAAAGTGACGCACAAAGTGGAAGAAGTCTTCAGGGACATTAAGCCAATTCAGAAAAATATGGAAGTAATCAAAAGTCAACCAACAGTCCAAATAAGACTTCATAAAGGGAAAGTACAAACTAAAACTAAGGCAGCTTATGGAAGGCTGGATGATGGTAGAGGCAGTGTGTTTACATAGGAGACTGAGAGATTACAAAACAAGATTTAAAATAATTAGTGTTGGTTAAATCTCAAGAGGTTTGGAGCTTTGTTTTAGTTAGAATAAGCATCAAGAGGTTTGGCTGCTTACCCAGATCCTCTCCATGGTTTCAAGAAGTTGACAAACGAAACTAGAAAACTACATAAAGGAAGAATATACACAGAAATCTTTGCACTATCTTCTTTCAAGTGTCCTCTTCCCCATGCTTTGTCATATTTGTTAATGCTTCCCAGAGGTACACAGAAATTGATAATGACCCTAGCATTTCTTTAAATATCTTGATTCTCAGGTAGGATTTGAGTTATGAATGATAGTTTATATCCATTAGTTTTTCTTGCAGAATAACTGGGTCCATTTTTTAAAACCTCTAGTTAGAGAAGCAAAAATGCACATTATTACTAAGTATATTTTATATATACAAATGTGTGTAAATATATATAAATATATATATATATGAAGACAAAGCAGAAACATAAAGTTGAGGAAAAATGAAACACCCAAATTTAGTGTGATGCTTTTTTTCAAAGACTACAGACAATGAGAGGTGAGGATAGATCCAAATAATAACAAAGTTTAAAATGCTTGATTAGTTGTCAGAAGATGAAAATGCAACTGTTGTAAACAGAGCTTCACAGGGGAAAAGAAAACAAGATGGTTTAAAAGTTCTGCATCTGACTGAACTAGGGGTGACACATGGGTGTTAACAGTTAAAGCCTCAGAGTAGAATATGCCCTGTTAAATATTCAATTAGACTCTTACAGGCTGAACCCAGACATCATTGTGATCAGGAGTCTTGGGTTCCCAGTCATCCTCACATGACCTTTTAGGTATATGCCCAGAAATCTCCCAGTTTTCCTTTGCCAGGGTTTTCAGGTCTTACCCCATTATAGAACTAGGATATAGCTTCACACACAGGAATTAGTTCTTTGTTGCTTGTAGTGACACAGCTGAATTTGGAACAGCAGCAGCATAGCTTCCAGGGCTAAAAGGAGCCAGTAGGAATATTAGAGTGTAAAGATTGTGACTCTATCTTTTTAGTAGTGAATGGGCTTGGAGATGACAAAGGAGTTTTATCCACTCCTCTTTTCCCCTTAGTGTTTTCTAAACATTTGTCTTCCCTCTGTTTCTGGGATAGAGGCATAGGTCACTAAATCTTCTCCAGATGTAGCTATATTTCTGCACTTCAAGCTATCTCTGCATTTTATTATGTGGAAAGTAGACGATCTCTCTACCTCCAGTACAGCTATAGCTACTCCAGATAACACTGGTCCTTCCTGCTATCTGTATTTAATCTCTCCACTGACATACTTGCCAAAGCTTCTAGCTGACTCTACTTACAACTACTCAAGAAAATCTGAAAATCTTTTAAAGTCCTTTCTAATAAAAGTGTTATGTATATGAAAAAAAATGTGTAGTTTGATGGCTTATCAACTACCTAATTTCTTTTTGCAGATAAATGTTGCATTTAATTAAAGTTGTGTTAAAATTCCTAGAAATGTGCCTCCCAATTCAGCACTGACTATATTTCACTGCTCTGTTCTGTGTATAGACTAATGTATAACTAAGGGTAACTTTCACATCCCTGACTGGGGTTTGAACTCCAGGTCCTGTGTCAGAATGGGTTGATTTACATTGGCTTTCCATATCACTAGGAGAGAGAAGTAAGTTATTTTGAGGGTGGCTCAAACCATGAGTTCACATCAGGTGTTCTGGATTACTCTTTGGAGGAATCCCTCTCTCCTGCCGTTGGCTATGTAAGGAGTCTATGGAGATTAGCATCCTAAACTCAGTGCCTAAAATCAGACAGCGTAAATGTCCCTCTTAACACTATTTATGTTACCAAAATTATACTGTATTTTTCACAGGCTCCCACAATACTTTGTATCAGCAGTGAGAATGACATCTTCCCATTAGAGGAGGAGGCACACTGGACACATCTGCCATAAAGCCTGATCCCCCTCTTAAGGAAACATCTTAAACTGGAAAGAGATGAGCACTCGTAGGAAGGAAAATACAGACAACAGACACAAAACCACTGACTGTTTCCATGAGCAGGAAAGTGATGTAAGCTCCAAAGTGAGGCCGTGTTTCAAGCTTGCACATATTTCCATAGCTGTTGCCAGATATCAGTTCTAGGAATCTGTAAACGGCAAAGACCACATCCTAGTTTTTACTTTGCTAAACAACTGTTTCCATGAGGTCTTTAAAGGACTAGAAAAGAACATGAGAAGTTTAAAGGGATTATGGTACGTGAGCGTATTCTCAGATTGTTTACCAAGCAGCAAAAGCTACGAATTTAAGCATGCAAGTTAAAGCAGAATTGATGATTTCAAAGTGAAAGAGGGTATGCAGTAAGTTGTAGCCAACTTTATTTTTGGTGTGAGCTCTACTTTATACTCCTGGATTTACTGTTGTTAGAAAAAATGTGTTCCAAATTTTTCATGTCTGTGTTCCCAGATGTTTAAAACCTGTTCAACCAGATAAATTACAGAGAAAAAATCATCTTCTCTAGGTAGAAAATGTATGTCTATTCTTTAATATGTGACCCTATCCATAGGCTCTATGCGTTTATATTTTCCACCACTGAGCATGTTCTTTTTTGCCACCAGATGCAAATTTTCGTTGTGAATTATTGTAATTTATTCTACTTCTAATAACAGAGTTTGAGTCAAAATCAGTAACATCTATTGAGAGGGGATCACAGGTTCACTTACTATCTCCACCATGAGTACTGTACAGTTGGCAGGTTTGTTGGTAGTCTCTTGAAATAGTACAAGGAATGAAAGAGGTCAGGAGTTGCAAGTAGGTAAGATACAAAGTAGACAACTCGACTCTCAGAATAATTTGACAGTTGTGAAACAGCTCTGTTCCTAAAAAGTCCTGAGGACTCTGAAGAGACAAAGGATCCCTCCAATTGGTCTTTATGTAATGCTTTACCTATTAGACCATAAGGGGACTTATTCGACTCAGGAACATTTTATGTGAAGTAGCCCTGGGAATTGTATTGTCCATGTCCGCAACACAGCTGCATAATGGTAGGATCTCTCCAGATTTCAGACAATTTTTGCCAAGTTGTATGATACTCAAGCACCAATTCTGTGAATCACTGGGGACTGACTGAAGGCTAAGGGTGTTTCATTTCTCACTGTCACACACTTGAAAGTCTAGACCTGACCCTAAGAGTATTCCAGTCATACAAAAAGAAATCACCGCAGCAAAAGACTAAGCAATCATTTGTGGCTGATTTTGACTATTTTCTGAAATAAACAGACATTGAGAACAAAACCAATAGTGTGTTGTATAATTCAAACAGAACTACAACAGAATATATGTAACTAATTTATAAACTACAGAACAAAGTGCTGCATACTAGTCTTTGTATTCTCATTTCTTTTTATCATTTTCTTGAATGTAAATATAAACTATTCAGCAACAATCTCATTATTTTTAACTAAAATGTACACTGGAAACAGCTGAGAAGCAGAATATTCTGTCAGACTCTATAGTCTGTCTTCAAAAGCAGGGTATACTGCCTTTATGATTGTGAATGGATTTTCCTTTTCAGGATCAGAGTGAATAATACCTAATAATAATTACCCACAATATCTAGACCCAAGTTGTTATGGATTGCCTGCACAGCATATTTTTTTTACATCTTCTCCCTGTCTGTATTGTTCTAATTTGTCTGATATTTTAAATATTGTATGATTGATTTAACACTCCTTTACAAGGAATGCAGAAAAGACCCCCAGTGTTCAATGACTGTTTCCCAGGCTTGCTCAGTTTAGACTGTTAAGGACAGGTGCTAACTTTTATTAGACCCTGGAGAAGAAATGAATTTCCATTTGTTACATTTCTTTCAGTCCTGAAAACTGGGAAGGCCACCTACACAAATGTAATTTCAGTGGCTCTTTTGTATACAGAAAATCTAATCATGCAAACACTTAAACACATGCTTGGCTTTATACATATGAATAGTCCTATTAAAGTAATCTATTACTATTTTAGAAGAGAAATGAACATGAAAAATATTTGCAGTTAGAACTCTCCAAAATTAATGCTACTTATTACATTTTATAAGTGTAATTTAATGAATGTAGAATTTAAAAACACGTAAGATTTAATTGCAGTCTTGCCATTGAAAGAGTCTAAGAGAAGAGTATATAAAGATATTCCAATAATCTGGAACTCATGGTCAACTCAGCATGTTCATTGATACAGAGCAAATTTACACCACATTATTTGTAATTTTACATGAAACCCACAGTGCATTACAGCACTAAAGTAAAATGAAAGAAGGTAAGGACTGTGCAAAGAAAAACACAGACTTTCAACTACTTTTAGAAAAGCAGTAACTTTGTACTAGTTAGCTAAGGTAAATAAAAAGAAAATATAATATATCTGAAAGATTCCTGAGATAAACAGCCAACTCTTCTTTCAGTGATCATAAAATCAGTATGAAATTAAATCTGAAATACAACTCCAGCCCAAGAAGAAATTTAAAACATAATAAAGAGTGTGAAAATGCTACTGTAAAAGCAAGGTGACTGTATGACAAGAAAATCTGTGTGACTAGACTATCCTCCGTCAGAGACTCTCAATGCAACAGCATCTATAAATCCAAATCCAAGTGCATAAATAACTGCCAAGCAGACTAACAAAGAAAGGGTCACGATAACAAGGATGGATGTTGGTAGCATGTGCTGGAAACTCCAAATCAGGTCAGAAAGCACATGCCAACACTGAATCTCTGAAACAACCACTAAAGGGAACTATGCAGTACAGTAATCAGCAATATATCTTCAAAGTCTATAAACAGTACTTGAGATTTGGTTATATATTTGCATTGCGGACATTGATATTTAAATAGCATAGCTGTGCCAGGCTGGAATGGATGATGCAGGGTGTTTTAATAATTACATTTCTGGTGTTACAGCAAGAAAGCTCATAACTGAAAAGCAGTGAAGAAAAGAAGGCTACAATTATTAGTTTTGGAAGGGAGACACCTATAAAGGTCTGTCTTCAGATGAAATTTTATATTGCTTAAGGACTTATTTTTTAACTGTTGATAACACTGCTTCTCAAATGTTAGTATAATATGAAATTAGATAAATGGATGTATTAGTTGGTGATTAGATAGCCAGGCTATTTCAGAAAGTGCTTTTGTAATGATCACATACATTGCTTGAAGAGTCTCAAAATGATACTGCCTTTCATTACAAAAAGCTTATTCTTTCCAGAATGGCATCTTGATAGAACATGGGTGGAATGAGTGGTTCCCATGGCATTAACAAAGCAGTGACATAAAATATTTTTGTTTTCTGTGGCTGTTCATTACATCTTGAGGTAAAACAGGTATTGAATTATATACACTGAAAAACAGTGTATCACTAGAAAAGATATATGTCAAGAAATAGTAATTTGCATTTTTGTCATTGTTCATTAATACCACACCCAGTCACTTGAGGGACTGCAAGAAATCTGGGCATTTCTTTTGGACTTTTCATAGCACAGAATCTGGCATTCACGGGAGTAAATGGGATTTCTGTTTTCCTCACATGTTTATATTCACATAAACATCCCAGAAAATGGATTCAGAATGTCTCTTCTCAGATAATCACAGAGCATATGAAGTTGGAAGGAATGTATGGACACCATCTAGTCAACCCCCCTGCCCAAAGCAGGGTCAGCTACAGTGAGTTGCTCAGGGCTGTATCTCTTGATATGACAGATACTCCAAGCCCTTAACCATCTTTCTGGCCCTTTTCTGGACATGCTGCAATATATCTGTGTATCTCTGCACTGGGGAGCCCAGAACTGGACTAAGCATCTAGATGTGTCTTTAGTCCAGTGCTGCATGGAGAGGAAGGGTTGCCTTCCTCAACCTTTTGATAACACTCTTTTGAATGCAGCCCAGGATGTTGTTTGCCCTTCTTTGTGCCAAATTAACATTGCTGGGTCAAGATCAATTTGGTGTCCACCAGGACACGCAGATCTTGTTACAAGCTGCTTTTCAGTTAGTTGGCTGCCAGTGTGTATTGGTGCCTGGAGTTATTCCCCCAAAGGTGCATGACTTTGCAATTTTATTTGCTGAAATTAATGACATTTCTGTGTGCCCGTTTTTCCAGCTTTTTGACATCTCTAAGCCCAACCATCTGAATCAGTCAGTCCCACCAGTTCTATATCTTCCACAAACTTTCTAAGGGTATACTCCACCCCATCAGCCAAGTCATTAACGATGAGGTTAAACAGTGCTGGCGTAGTACCAGGTCTGAGGGTACACCACTAGAGACTGGTCTACAGCTGGACTTCATGTCACTGATTGCAAAAATCTGAGCCCAGAAGTTCAGACAATTTTCTGTCCATCCCACTGCCTCCTTACCTAGCCCATACTTCATCATTTTGTCAATGAGAATGTGTTGGAAGACAGTGTCAAAAGACTTTCTAAAGTTGAGATAAACTAAATCTACCGCTACCCTCATCCACTAAACTAGCCATTTCACTGTGGAAGGCTGTTTGGTTGGTCAGGCATGATTTTCCCATTGTAAATCCATGGTGATTACTCTCAATCACTTTCCTTAAGTTTCTGAGCCTTTTACTCTGAAGAGCACATAAAGGTTTATGAACTTCACCTACATAACCATGATTAGTTTACAGCTGTTAGGACACAGATGTAAAATTCTCATACCTGCCAATCTCAGCATTAAAAGCATGATCGTGATGTAAGCATGGAGTCTTAACCAAAATGAGAGGAAGATGAAGCCCAGAGCTGATTTATACTAAGATGAAGTATATAATGAATATATATATATATATATATATATATATATATATATATATATAAAGAATGTAAGATACTTTGTAATGCTGTTTGACATTGTTGTTTGGAAACTAGTTTTCTATCTTTTCAGGCTGACCAATTGTTATAATGTTTTTTTTCTCCCCTTTGCTGTAGACGGTAAATGATTCATATGATGTGCTTGGCCACAGCTCAACAACTGAATCAGTGAAAGATTATGATCTCTTCATAACATTGCTTCCCTAATCTGTCTAATCAATGTGGCAGTATTCCTGAAAGCTGTTCTTTGGGCTAGCAGCTGAATGTGGTCTTGAGTGATGTGCGATTGCATGATTGCAACAGTGCAGGAAGTTACATTGAAAAGAAGAAAATAAATATTTAAAAAAGTAAGATAAGTCTTGTTTATATATCTAGGGAAAGGATAATCATTTTAATAATTCAGTTACTGCAGTTATCTGGAGCAGGCTGTAAATATGAAAACATTGTCATATTTTTCCTCTCCTCTTATCGTTTAAAAAAGAACAATAAAACTATCTTGATGATTCTGTTCTTTAACCATCTCTATCTGTGTACAGTATATTTACAGACAGACTGCCAACCACAAATCAACAGTTTGGTGTAAAGTAATGTTCTGCTCCCTCTTGTATTTGCTGACTTCTGAGGAATCTTCTTTCCAAAACATACTTCTCTGTATTTGCTGCATTATGGGAACTCTGTTTGCCAATAGTCAAGCATCTGTCAACATTTCCATTATGAACTCTTTATTTGGGGTTCATAATTCAAATGTTCCCATTAGTCTTAATCTGAATTATCAGCAATTTCTTAGTCAAAGAAGGACTTCTATAATCATCCTTGAATGTGGTTTGCTTTCTTTTGAGCACCCACAATATTTGGGCTACAGTAAGTTTTCTGTAATGACAAAAACATTGAGTTTTACTGGATTTAGATTCTACTTCTCTATTCTTGAAACTCAAGCTGAATTTCCAATCTCAAAACTTTGAGAACTATTTCACAAAGTTAGTCTTTAATATGCTCTAGATAGCATGGTTTGAAAATACTTGGAAAAAAATCCTGTTCAAATAAAACTATAAATGTTTAAGCCCATATTTTTACTCTGAGAGTCCCATTGTTTTGGAATTTTATCTTATAGATGAGGTAAAAATTCTTCTGTGAGAAGGAACGTGCAACTTTGTTTGCCTAGGGAGTTTTGTTCATGTGAGTTAGAAACTCCCTCTGAGATTCTGTATCACAGATTTGTTGTTAAAGAGCATTGTTATACTACAAACGTTTGGAAGGATCTTTGCAAAAGAGTGTCACTGTTTTGGTGATCTTAGTGCACTACTGTTTTGTTCCTAATATAGCTTCCACCACAAGTAGGGACTGATGGTTCACTATCCAAAAATTACCTTTTCCTTAGTGGCATCCATCATTTTATGTATTGCTCCTGATAACATTAGCAACAACATGTAAGATGCCACATAATGTTGTATTACAACTTTTCTTGGAAATTTTATGTTGTAAAGGATTTGTGAGTCATGAGGAGACGGCAGGGAAGAAACATGCTGCTGGAAATGACTATTTGTCACTTCACTGCGTGCTTGAGAAGTATAAAAAGAAAAGTGAGCTCACACTCAACCTTTGACACATGGACTTCTTTAGAGGTGTTTGAGCTGTTGGACACACAAAGCAGTTAGCAAAGGATCTCTTATGTAAAGGCTGTGACAAACAGACAAACAAACAAACAAAAAAAAACCCACAACCTGAAACGCACTGATGTAGTCCAATTCTTTCATAAGAAACATTTGAGACACTGTAGTCATCCTTATTACTGAGCAGAATATATATAGTCATAGTCTACCATATGATATTCTTTGTCACAATGTCTGTCTATACATTATCGTTCTCTATGACATCAGAAGATGCTGTCAACAGAGGCTGAGGACTATTTTAATTCTGTCCTCCATTGTCCCCCTGGTTGGTTACAGGCTTTGCAGGAAGAGGGAATGTTTTATTTTCTTGAATCCAAAGTAAACATAAGTGAGAAAAATTCATAAAGATGCACTGGCACCTGAGCTGAGAGGGAAGGCAGATCCGGCGGAGCGGTTAAGTCAGGGATCACCAGGGATCAGGACCAGGCAGATCAAGTGCAGGAGCCGAGGCAGGCAGCGAGGCAGGTAGCACCGTGCCTGCACCGAGGGTGCCGGCAGCTGGATCCCTGGTCAGGGCCGGGTGTGCTCGGGGAAATTCTCTGCCCACAGGCACATCTCGGTGTGGGTTAGCACAGCATGCATCCCCCCAGGGAGAGAGAGCGAGGAATCACTACCCAGGGGAGCCTTTGAAAATTTCCTTTTTTTTTTTTTTTTGTTTTTGGATCATCCTGTGCTGATTTTAAAAAGTTAAAACACATCAGCAGAAATAGACCAGTCAGTGCCTCTTTCTACTAAAGCTTAGGTCTCCTGTTGGAGAAAGGTCATCATCTGTCTATTACTCTGTTAGATAAGCACATTGGCTCCAGAGGTCATTAACACGTCTCCCAGATTCCATGCTCTCATCACAACCATTAGCACATACAAGGCACGTGAAGATCTTTAATTTATTTTCTGAAGAAAAATGCTTACATTAATGTATCTCTATAACATTTTCAGCACTGAGTAAAACGCATATTTATTTTTTGCCAGACAAGATTTAGCTTGGTATAATAAACGTATGTGTGCGCACATGCAGTTAGCTTTTGTATATGCATGTATATGAACAGGAACAATAAGTAAATAAACACAATGAGGCCAGATTTTCTAAATTAAATGCCATTTCCTGAATTTCCTTAATGGAGAAACCTTTTCCACATGAAGATGAATTCAGACATTATATTAAGCAGAGAGCAGAATCTCACAGTCATTTTTACTGAACAGCAAATAGACATATTGTCTTGGCGTAAGAACATCAATTGGCTTATTTAAATGTTTTTGCCTAATCATAAAGATTTATGGTGTGTTGCATCGTTATTTTCACTTGTAACGAGGGTTGCATTTGTGTTCTTTAAGAACAATGTCAATATTTCATGTTGTCTCTCTAAGCAGTGAAGGAGGCTTTGGAGATATTCATGTGTGAAAGGGAAGGTGAGACAGCTGTTATTACAGAAAGTTGCTAAAATGTGGTTTATAAGTAACATATTAAAATCACTTTTTATAACCTGTGTGATAGGATGAGGATAGATATCAGACACTTGTTAATCATCAGCAATTCAGAATCACAGTGCAGACTGGAGTAGGATAGCAATAACAATTTGCCAAAATATTCCCACTTTCAAACAGGAAAAAAAAAAAAAAAGAGTTGCAGGGAAGAGGGGCAGGAGGAAGTCTCTAAAGCATCAGTCTGTAATTCTTCTGGAGAAAAAACATGACAGGTGATTTTTGAGTGTGTGATATTTTTTCAAATTCTGCAAGCATCCAGTAACAAAATTTCAATTTATTTTCTCAAAGAAATATAAATTAACTTGTTTATCCAGAAAGTCTTGAAACTAACAGAAGGTAATTCAATTTGGCTCTCATTCTCCTTGTGAATTTGTGAACTTAAAACTAGCAACTACTTAGATATCTTGATCTTGACCCTATAACATTTACTTATGACAAGAAAACACATCCCCAACCACTACTGTGTATTTTTGGATCTTCAGCAGGACCAGTTTTCCAAAGATTAAAACAACTGACAAGGGAAGTAAATTTTAAATGGAATTTTATTCTGTTGCTGCCAGGTCTGAAAATATAGTTGTTAACAGAGAGATATCCATCAACTGAACTGTTTCTGCTAGGAGACTAATGCTTGATCCAACAATATTTTTATGAACAAATCTGAATGTTGATACCATGTCTTTCCTGCAATAATTTTCAGATGGGACAAGAATTGCTCTAGCAATAAATAATAAAAAGGGAATTTCTTTTTTCCTGAAAACTGCCCTGAATCACCTATTTAAACAGTTGCAGTCCAACTCAGATGTTGTAGTACAGCTAATGCATGTGAGGTTAATGACTCCAGTGTATGACTGCGGGGTACAAAACCTGCTGGAAAACAGTGGCTCTGGAAGAGCCTTAAGGTAGCATGCAGTGCTGTGATTGAGAAGGCTAAGACCAACTTTCAGAATATAAAGGAAGTAAAAGAGTGTGAAGGTGACCTAATATCTGAATAACTAGCCTTGAACAAGGACATTCCATTATTTGAAAAGGGACTTATTTATCCTATCCAGGAAACTACCTGAGGGCAGAGACTTCATGCAGAACTGGCAAATTTCTCAGTCTGAGTGACAAAAGCCTAACAAGTTACAGTGGTTGGGAGTAGGAAATTATAAAATGCTAGGATTTAGCACTGAGAATTCATAGGGTGAAAAGTTACTATCAGGAGGCTGGGAATCTGAGTTTCATCTGAAACTATCTAGGTGTGAATTTTAACCTGTTTCCTGGAGAAATTCTATAAATTTTCCATAAATATCTAAGCTAGGAAGTGTTCCTTTGCATTTTGATATCTTTGAACATCTGAACCTTTGTCTTGAAAAATCTTCCTTCACGGGCCTTAATCGCACTCCTCTCAACAACATGATGGAACTTCCTGCCACGCATTACATAAAAAGTAAATTTTTTAAGACAACTAACCAAATGGTCGGGAACATTTTTTTTTGTCTTTTCTCTTTTTTTCTCCCTATTGTGTAGTTGGCCAGAAGGTTTCTCTCAGCATTTTCTGTCTTTTCCTGTCCTTCTGGAGGAAAGATGCTGGAGGAAGTAGAACCAGTGAAGAAAACAGAACACAGTTGTTCTGACTTCTTCATGTATTCATCATTAAACTGTGCACATTTTTTGACTGGGAAGGAATGCTTCCAGCACATTAATAAGATTTGCTACGTCTGTGTTGAAATAGCCTGCATAGGTGGTACCTATGCAGCCTCTTCATTTAGGGGCTTCAATAGCATAGTTTTTCTTTTTTTTTCCCCTGTCTGCCTTCAACAGTTATGTAGACCCCAGAAAATGTAAATAATTCAGTCTGTCATTACTTGACTCATTATGAAGTCACCTATCAGTTAAAGCAAAGGAAAATCTATGGTATTCAGAAAATTATACCAGATAACCTCACCTAGAACTGCATGTACTTATTATCAATGTTATTTCACATTGTCCTTCAAGAATCTTAACCTATTATGGAAGGATAAGTAGTTCATAAAATGCTAGGAACTTTCAAAGATGAAATATTAGAAAACTATTTGTAATGGACTAATTCTTTCTGTTGACAGATGTCTTAATCAAGGAGCAATCTTGTTCATTTTAACAGTTACTTTCAAATCCAAGAACTATTTTTAATGAGGAGTAGGGTATGTTAATAAGATCTGATACATTATTTAGGATCTTTAAATTATATAAGATGCTTATCTTATGCATATAAGAAAGGCTGCCATCTTCAAAATATGCTCAGCAATGACAACCTGAATAGCTCTTTGAATCTCCTACCTGCTGCACTTCTCGTGTTCATGTTAAATTTAGAGAGAGAATTTCAGAGATATGTGGCAAGGCTTAGCAATATGAGTAATAGCTGCTTCTTAAGATAACACTAAATCATTGTGAAAACCGAGTATCACTAGTTTGCTGTATACAAGAGAAAAATACATGACACAATAAGGTTTCACTTTACATGGTGTTTGCAGCAAGGCTGAAAAATACAGATCTTGAAATGTAAGGAACATCAGCAATAATAAGAGGTTATGCAATTCATAAAGGATTATTTGTTGGGGTTTTCCCCACTGTGATATTCTTTCTGCCTTAATTCTGCCATCTACCTTATGTTCAGATCAATACCATCTGGTCTTTAGAAACACAGACTTGTAGAAAGCTTGACTAATTTTTCTTCACAATTGGGTGAAACTCAAAATAAAAATGTCTTTCAATCCATAAGAGAAGGACAGGCCAAATTAGGCTTATAAAGGAAAAAATCCATTTCATGCCTCTTTAAAGGAGACTTCATCCTTACAGCCCCTGCTCAGATGCAGCTAAGGGAGCTACTTCTCATATAACTTTCAGCTGCCGTAATCCTCCTTTCCCCACATCAGGATAACCAATTGACTTACATGCCTGTGGCTGTCTTTGTTTTAAAACTACAAATATGATACTGCATCACCATTTGAATGGGTTTACAAAGAAGGCATATTTTTAGAACAATTAGCTTCCTGTGATGTAATGGGCATGTGTGTAGTGTCACATTTTAGCTATTTTACTAGCTTAAAAGCAAAATTATTAGTAGATGATTTAAGAGTGTAGGACTTCCTTTACCCTCCAGAACAAGATACTCTCCCTTTTTGTTCATTAGAGGTTGGAATTTATAATTTATAGTTGTATTATTTCAATTCTAATATTTGTCTCAAAAATGAAAATTGCCAAGACGGCCACTTCAACTGTTTTTCCCCCAGCTCTGTCAGTGTCAGTGAAGGAGCACTGGAATTACTCTGGCATGCTGCAGTGTTCCAATAAATGTGTAGCATATATCCATGAACTAATGACCCCATATCCCTAATAGTGACATAATAAATCCTGGCTCTTCAACAGTGAAGTACACATCTGTCATACCTGGGATCACTTCTCTTTGGGAATATTTATAATTTTGATTCTCCAAGCTAGAATCAAGGTCATGTTCTTCCCTTGATTAAAAAAAATAAGAAATAAAAAAATAAAGGTGAGACATTAACATCTCAATGTCCCTTATGCAGCTTGCTCCATTGTTCTAGTTTTGTATGCTTGAGAATTACATCAGGTTTAGAATAATGTGATCCCTTCCTTCATTTTTTTTCAAGTACTGGAAGTAAACCTGTATATTTTCCCTTAGCCTTCAGAAACAGAGTTGTGCATTTGCTGTATGATGTACATACTTATGCATACTTACGGCTGTGGCTGAAGGTTTGTGCCTTCAGTTTACAAAACATCAAACAGTAAATGACAACAGCTTGTGAAATCACGCTATTTCATGTGGATCTGTCAGAGCACAAGGATGATGTCACAGATACCATCTCAGCCATTGAGTTCAGTATCTTGTAGTCACAGACACCCATAAAATAAGTCTGGCAATAAATGCCGAAGGATCCACAGAAACCTTTGATGTCGTGTCACACACCTGTGGTCACAAATCATATAACTACCAGCCACAATGAAATTAATATTGGAAAGAAAACTTCTGAATCCAAACCTGGCAATTATTTCAGCCTTGAACACAGGGAAAAACATGTCAAACTGGCAACTGAGAAATTCCAGTGTTAGTAAGAAACCCATCACACACTATCTCTTGTTATATCCAGTCTCAAAATCATGAGAGGGAACAAACTCACCCATCATAATTCTCTCCCTGTGAAAGCATCAAAAGCATAAATGTTTTACCAGCCCCATGGCCAGCCAGCAGAAGCACCAAAATGATATTAAAATATCAAACAATATCAGTGTAACAATATATCAGACAGCAAGTTCCTCCCATGTGTTGCATTCCCTGGCAGATTCCAACACATCACAAGCATAATAATTCACCCTTCAATTTAATGTTCTATCTTCAAGAATTTTTCTTCTATGATGTAGTTCTTCCTATAAATTTACTTATCCCTTCATTTGTAGCACAGAATACATAGTTCAGTTATGCTATTTCTTGCTGATTTTGGAAAATGGAATTTGACTTGATTTGAAGCAAATTCCATTTTAAAATTATGAAAATCTTTTCTTATATGTGGGACCTATGAGTACTTCTTTTATATTGTTATTATGTTTTGGCCTTAATGTTCTATTAGCAGAACTTTTTTTATTAAGCTCATACTCTTTTAAGAAATGATAGGTCCTATCAAACTGGCACTGATTTGAGATAATTTTTTTCTTAGGAAAACTTTTTTGGATATGTGGCAATTTTCAAGATGATCTAGGAGGAAATTTAAAGCACAGCAATATACCTTATCAGTTTATGTGTTTACAAAGCTCCTCCTGGAGAACATACGATGCCTATAATGATACCATCTCATTCCAGCTTTTGTGGAACAGCTGGTAGCTTGAAGTGTTCAGGGCTGCATGGCATTAGCGGTGCTTGATTTTGAGATGCTTGGTAAAAGATGAGAATTGATAGCTTTATATTTATGTTTTTTCAAGACTATAAACTTCATAGATAAGAAAAGTATTCACAATAATACTGGATAGTGGGATATTTAGTACCCACCTAAATCTAACATTTTTTGTACTCATTGGCCTATAATTTTAATGCAATTGCAAACATAGCTTTGCTGTGATTTCATATAACTCTATCATTTGTGTTTATCTGACTTAAATCATAATCACGTTTCCCGAGTTAAACCACACACTAACCAAAAGCTTCATGTTCTTCTATAAGTTTCTAATCAACTTACAGAAAACAAATTGAAAATTAGGTGGGGTTTCAAGGCATGATTACTACAGAGAACAAGCAAAACTTGGTCTCGTGTGATTACAAAACTTCATAATAATTCCCCCCCAAATTTCAAGGTACTAATTTTTAAGAATCAGAAGTGTTCAAGTCCTCCTTCATGCTTCTGAAAGACACTTTCTATGAAAATGCTTGAAAGTACTTAAATATCATATATCTGTCAATCTCAGTGCTACAGAAGGTGCCACACCTTGCTGAAACTCTCTTTTGAAAATTGCATTTTGGTTCCTAAGCTGCTTTGACACTTGCAAAAGCTTTATTCAAAGATTAATTCAAGTAGGGCCAAGATCATGAAAAATGATCAGGGATTGCGATGATCTCTTCAACAAGTCTTTGTTCTGAGTTAAGGAGATGTATGAAAGTTTGGAGGAAATATTTGAGGAATATTTATCTATACACTGAGCTTGCTATCTCTTTTTTAGAGTTTTGGTGGGTTTTTACACAGATTGCTTAAATTCTCTAGTTTGTAGTCTGGCTCCACAAATGACTGTATCAACAAAAAATTACAGCATAAGCACAGGTGCAAAAAGCAGGAGAATTTGAAACAGCTCTTTCCTAAACCTTTACTGTCAAGACACTGTTTTTTATAATGCCTATGTATTGCTTACTGCTATTGTATACTGTTTCTACTCTCAGGTATAGTGACTGATACTTGAGGAGTTAAAAGCCTTCGAGGGGCCATTATCATGATGCAAGTAGGTGTGTCCTATATTACAAAAGCTAGAGAGATGGAACTCTTTGAATCAAACCTGTGATTTCCATCTATCTGATCTTGGTTTCAAGATTTTGCAGAGCAGCATATTTCTGCTTATTGTCTTGATTAATTACAGTCTGTGCTGCTCTACCTTTTCTAACTAGCATACATCTGACTAGCATACATCTGCCAGCCATGGGATTTTGTTATGCCTTCTTCTGTTACAGAGCCATTTATAACCAGATATTACTTTTCCTTTTCAATACCTTATCACAAGCAAAACAGTCTTGAGTTGGGGAAATGTATTTGACTCATATCCAGTAAACATGAACATCTGATCATTGTTTTGAATGTTGACAAGGAAAAAAAAAAAAACAACACCCTTATACAAGCACTTAGATAAACATCTATCTATCCATCTCTGCAGCCTCAATTTTTGATATGTTTTCTGGGAGTTGTGCTCAGTCCATCAGAGTTCACTCAACGAGGTGGGGGTGGTATAAGAGGCTGAGGTGCTCTGCCCGATGGTTTTCCCTTGTTCTGTGCCCTGTCATTTCTTTCTGCTGGCTGATGCTTCATGGTTTTCTGCCACTCCACGGTAACCCTGTCTGAAGCTCTGTTCCCTGTTGCCCCTGCTCCAGTGCAGGTCACCCACGGGCTGCAGGCCCTTCAGGGATGTACCTACCCCCTTTCTGGCATGAGAGCCACACCAAGAGCACATCTCCAGTTGCCACTGGCTGCCAGTGCTTCTCTGCAATGTGTCTGAGCAGGGGACCATGTGCTGCTCTGACTGGTTATACTTTGGCATGCAGTTTTAAAGTTGTTTTGTTTTGTTTTTTCCATTGTTACTTAAATAGGTTTCAAAGCCAGCTGCAATGGTTTTCATTTGTCTTCCCATGCAGGTCACAACTGCAGCACCCTTCTCCTTAAACCTTGCAACTTCTGCCCTTTACAGGTGCATACACAATAATAAACTCACTGTTACTTCTTCTGCTGGACAAACAAATAAGCTAAGCTAGTTAAGTGTCTCAAGATAAGGCCTCTTTTCCAGATATCAGATGATAACCATGCATATTTTCAAGTTTTTTCTAACTTTTAAACATCATTTTTAGAGTATGAACAGTGAATGCAACATGCCAATACACACTTATTTACAGTGTGTAGAAATGCTGACTTCACCATTCAGATTTCAAAGTTTACCTACTAGGATATCTGCCATTTTTGTCATTGCTGCTGTGGTATGTAATATAAACTGAGATTGGTGTCCAGTGGTTTACCTATAATTTGCACTACATTTTACCCTTTCTGAAGTAAAACAATTTGGTATTCTTGTGGCATTTGAGGTGTCCTGTAGAAGTTCTTTCTTCCTACTGTTTTATGTTTTTTTCTGCCTGATTTAAAAGTCATACATAATAAGACTACTGATCTATTGCTCCAGGCCTTGCAAGTGGGGTAAAAACTGTCTTACCCTGCAAGTTCTGATGTGCAAGTCTCAAGCAATATTACCTCTAGTTTACTTTTTTCCAACCAAACCAGGGAGATTGAGTGCTTCCTACTAGTTTTATGGGTTAAAACCAGAGCAGCTTTGCATAATATGAAGGTAATAATCCTCTCAAAGAGCACATGAAATGTTTGTTATCTTCAAACTTCATTAGATGGCTTGCAGTGAATTCAGTTAGCATTAAGCACCAATTATGGGTAATTATTTTTCAGATATTTAGAAAGAAAAGCCATATAAATTACTCTTCAGCTCTGCTTCTGCAGGACCACCTGTAAGTTAAATACCTCTAGTTTAAAGAGAACAATGTAACTGCTAGCTTGGGACACCCATGAGCCACAGATTGCTAGAGGCTGGTGGAGCATTTCTGTCACCATGTGCTTGCCTCCTGCTCTGGCATTTCCCCAGGCCCCTGCTGCAGGGGGACAGCCTCCTAGGCTGGCAGTAGGTCACTCCACTCCCACACCCTTCCTTCTCACCGGGAGAGCAGAGGTGTTGGGAAGGCTGACACTGCTGTCCAGATCTCTAGGTTGCAGGGGGAATAATTAAAATGTAGGATGTCAGTGGTCATTTGGTTTATTCTCCCTATTAGCTGAATTTTCCCTTTTTCAGTCAGTTCAGTGCTTTCAGGATAGGAGAAAACTGTTCCTACTGCTGTTCCAGTTAAAACAAAAGAAATTAAATCATTTCTTCCAGTGGTGTGCTGCATAGCCTCCTGCAACTGGCTAATTAGCCTCCTATAATTATTGCCCTAGTTGAAATATATCTACTATTAGATGCAAGTTTTATATAGGTCATCTGGTTTCCTGGAAAAGTTGGGCTGCACTCAGACATGAAACCAATCTACCTTATCTCTGACCTTTCTCATTTGCTAACATTGAAGCTCTGCCACGAGAAAGCTGGTTTAATGGAAACTATATCTTTTGAACACTGGGATTATTAAAGTAGAAGCTCTAATGTACAGTGCTGTGTGAAATAACAGTCTTCCTTTGCATGTTCATTCCAGACAGTAATTGATATATGTACAGTCAAGTATGTGTCTATGTTACTTTGACACCCTCTGGTAAAGTATGGCCTCAAGTTTCATGTTTAGATTGCATGTGCCTGTAAATAGCTATCCAGCTTGGTTGTACATACAGTTGCATTAAATGTATGTAAACGTGCAAAACAGATGTTGTTTTACTTCTAGACCTCAGTTTCCAGCTTTTTGCTTTATTGTTTAAAATTATTTGCCACACTGCTTTCCCATTTCCTCTCTGGATATAAATATGTATCTCAGATGGAAATTAAGCCATAGTTAATTGTTTAAAAAATAAAATTATGTCTATCATTAACCTGTTTTGAGATTAACTGGATGTGTAAAGAAACTTCAAGTGCTTCAAGATCTCAGGCATCTCATTAACAGAGGAATTCCTTTGAAGTAGTAGAACTAAATTTTCTATTGCCTCTTAAGACCATTGACATCTAATCTTTTAGTTTGCTTTTTTTGGGGAAAAAAAAATGTCCTTATCAATACTGAAAACCTGTTTAGCTAGTTGTTTTCCATTTTTATTTTCTCCAGTTAACTTTTGCTTTAAATCCAATACAGTCTTTTCCTCAGTATTTTATCTTTGACTGTAACAGCATTTCACCAGGGTGGAATTCTCCTTGGCTTGCCTGGAAATGGACTCTGATGTTATTTATTACGTGACAGAGAAGCACTAGAGTTCCCTTTCCTTCATTGGCAATTTGAGAGCTAAAGGGCTGAGAGCCTGCACAATTATGGGCACAAAAGCAATGCATCAAAGCAGGGCTCATTAGAAATCTACATATATGGCTAGTTGGGCTACCCATTATTCTACCTATCGCACACAGCAATTTACAAATTTCCTTCTGTGCCAGCGTACCAGCCAGAAGCCTTGTATGCACACATCAGGATCCTAGTAAATTACACTGAGAGCAATCAGATAACGTTGTTAATATGACTCACTTCAGTGCAATTTCTTTGCTCCTCCCTGTATGATTAATTACAACCAAATTGATGTTGCCAGCAATGATTAATTTACAAGTTGAGATGCAGAGTAAATGAGCTAAGCAAAGCTGAGTTGGCATTGCCCCTCATTTAAGAAACTGCACAAGGGATCGCAATTCACAGCTAACCTTGTGATCCATTACTGCACTTGCATAAAAACTGGCTAGGTTGAATAACTGCAAAATTATAATTTATTATTTTATGATAGCTGTTTAAAAAAAAAAATGGTTTAATTTAACTAAATGAGAAAATGGAGAGGGTGAATCAGGTTTCTGCTGTGAAATTTCTGTGTAACTCAAATTCTTGATCAGATGAAATAAAAATGCTAAGACTTTGATAAGGAATTGAAGACAAGGACCATATTCTTAATGAAATCCCTGAAGGTCTCTTTGGAAAAAAACACTAAAAATTATATATACATTACATTTAATAACTGTTTTTCCTTTACAGATAATAATAAATCCATCCTCTAGGAACTACATTTACTTCCCACATTGTACAGAAGTCAGAACTGCTGTCTGCGTTAGGGTCTGTGTTAAAGTTTTACATTACAGTGCATTACTGAGGATTTGAGCATCTTCCATGTATAACCAATGGAAATAGTATATTTGAGGGGCTTACAGACACTGTTACTCTAAAAACTCATAGACTTTTTTTTTTTTTTTTTTAAGCAAGTTTCCTTGTGGAGTTTACAGTGTTCATTGGGTATAGGTGAAATTCAGAATTCAGTCTTTTTCATGAAAGTAATGAATAATTTTCAACTGATGGAAAATATTTCTGATGAATGAGAGAAGTGACTGGCAGCCTACCTTAATTTCCTTTTTCAACACTTTAATTTATTTTTTTTACATAAAATTTGATTTAAAAACTAAGTACACTTTTACCCACAGCTATTTGCAGTTTCACAGCAAGGGAGTTTTTAAGGCTCTGAAACTGAGTGTTGAAGAGTTGCAGGATCTGGAGTGAGAACTTTTGGTCTCTATCTCCTTTTCTGAGAGAAAAATTTTTGA
Source organism: Tyto alba (assembly GCF_018691265.1). Lineage (NCBI taxonomy): Eukaryota > Metazoa > Chordata > Aves > Strigiformes > Tytonidae > Tyto > Tyto alba. The sequence goes on along the minus strand of NW_024881275.1, from coordinate 22,086,600 downwards.
TCCCACCTGACACAAATGAAAATTCCCTTCTGAATATGAAGGTCTCACATGACTCCACAAACCACTGCACTGGAGACAATGCCACTTACCAGTTCCGTTGCAAATTCTGCCCTTAAAGTTGCTGGTTTAGTACCTGACATACTGCCTGATTACTGGAGTCTAAATGACTACCACGTGCTCCTGAGTTTTCTGAGTCAAGAAGGTAAAGGGAGCAATGCTAGGATGGACATCAAGGTCCAGGATGGGTTAAATTGTAGTGGTGTAAAGATTCAAGAGCCTAATTAAAAGAAAAATATCAAAAGCTTTGGAAGCAACTAAAGCAACAGCCAAGTGTTCTAGTCAACTTTTGTTCCACTTACACTCCTTTTACAAAACTATCTGCCCAGATAAGCAGATAGTCTTTGGACCAAGAGCTGCTATGTCCCATGAGAGATTCTTAACCGCTGTGCTGAGCAGCTGCTGTCTCCCTGGTCCAGTGGATACATATTTCCTTATCCAAAGGGGAGCAGCTCCAGTAGGCAACACAAAGATATGCTCACCTGAAAACAGCTGTTGCTTGGTGCTAGAGTCAGACAAGGGATCTGACCCTGTATAGTTTATGCCTCAGTAAGTATATAAACTCTCAGACTGTTTGCTTTTTGGGGATAGGCAGGTCACACACAGGTTTCCTCCCCCCCTCACTCTCTCTGACAGACACACAAGCACGCTGTTTTGAAATGCCTGGGATTCATCCCAGCACAGAAGGAAAAAACTTAAATTTCAACCATTGTGTGGGAGGGGAAGGGTATTTCCTGTCTACCTCTAAACTGAACACAAAAAGGATGCAAACTTTGTTAACTGTCAGCAAATCAACCTATAACCAACCTTCGGCTTGTAGTTATCAGAAAGTATGCCTCCATAGTTGTAGATACTCTTTTTAATATAACATCTTACATAGTTGAATATAGAGGGACACAGTATGGAGAGACATATAGAATAAAATTTTGAATGTCTTAGAATAACCTAATGTGGATTCAGACTGTAAATTTGAGTAGCAAGGTGCTAGAAAACTATTTAAACAGAAAATGGAACTCCACTGCTCGGATACTGTTAATGACTTATGTGACCTGCAATAATCTTACTGACTCCCTCCAGATAATTTTTGATTTCCAAGCAATGCTATAATTGTTGTATATCCAGTGCCTTAAAATTTACAGCCTGTAGGACATATACTACATCATTTTTTGCTTTGTGAAACTCCTCTGAAGTCAACAAAATTGTACAAAACATGACCTCTAACCAAAGATGTTGTCAGCACACATAGCTTACACTAAATTTTCAAGTTCTTATTCGTATTGTTGCAGAAAAATATTTTTTTTCTTTTGCCTGTTTTTTGCTGCAAAATAGAGTACATAGATTTAATCCAAGATGGGTTGCATTTTGTGTTGACAGAGTATGTGAGTTTATTGAAATGAAATTAAATGAAACCATGACACACTCTGTAGAAATCTAGGATATATGCTGGCAATACATGAGTCTAGTAGACTTTTCATCCTTGTGTGTATTGCAGGGATAATCAACTGTTGCATGAACTCTGATCTGTTAATGCTAGCCTCTGGATCTTTGGAGCTAGGCATAATGTCACTAAAAATAGTCAGGTTTTTGTGTTACATCAGATTAAATTACTGGCACATCCTACATGAGTGATGAGCTAGCGAAAAGACATCTGTGTTCAAGAACATCTGGATGATTTTAATAACAGAGTTCAAGAAAATGTATATATCAGGTATTATAACCTGCATGTGGGAGAGCAATTTATGTGCTTATCTTGAAATTCTTTCAGCTCAAATAGAACGTTGAACAATTGGATTGGGATTGCTGAAATTCAAGTCCTTTTTCAAAGCCTAAATATGTTTTCTGTGTAATTTTATGATATCCATGTAACAATTTGGACCTTGCTGACCTCCTAGTGCTATTGCAGAGGCCATCTGTATAGCTTCCCTAAGGAACAGGCTCTGCTGCAAACTGTTCATTGCACAGAGATCCCTGAATGTCTCTCTATTTTCAAAATCTAGTGCTCCTTTCAAACAGGATGGGAATGATGCCCTTTCCTGTGGGCTGTAGACTATTTTACTGTTTTCCAACACAAGCTATTTGCCACTTTTAAATTAGTTATACATTTCTACTTCCCAAGTCTCTCTACCTTCTGAATCTGAAGTGGGTGAATATAAGATGCTCTCTGCACACACCATGTAGTCTCAGTAGGAATGCAATAGCAGGGGAAGATTCAAGTGGAAGTGTACTAGCATCAGATGAACAGTCATTCTGAAATCATATGATATTCATAATTCATTTCTTTCACTATAGTAATGCCCATCTTACACAAAAGAAACATCACCACAAATGGCTTCCAATTCCTGCTTCTTGGGTACACCTTGCAAAAAGGTTAAAGATGAAGTTCATAATAAATATACATTCTCATATAGGCAGACAAGACTGAGATAAAGAACTTCCATTTCCTTATCACCTCTACCAGAATCACAGCTCTGGATGTCAAGTGAAAGGCTGCCACAGTGTCTGCCGAGATTACTGTAACCTGTTCTGTAAACATGTAGCTTCACTCTGAAGTGCTATCAGTTTAGCTCTCTTCAAAGGATTTAAATACTATTTGAACTAAAACAGATTCATAGTATCTCTTCTGAGATGTATGTAGGATGCAGACAGATAAGAATGAACAGATCTTCTGGATTTGAAAACCACCACACACCATTGTTCTCTTCTTGGGAGCTCAAGAAAGTTGAGAACATGTTGGACTTATGCCAACTATTTTTCTCTTCTCTTATTTACAGTACAGTAACACAACACACATTTTAGTAATCACAAGAATACAGAAACAATTACATAGAATAATTGTGTAAGTGAGCTGCTGAGCATAAAGAGGTGAGCATTCTTACCTTCATGTATGGATGGTCCATAATGCATGATTTCTTCTGGAGGAGGGAAGTTTCCCAGCTTAAATATTAATTCTGAGAGAAAGTTCAAAGTATGTCTCTCTGTCTCATCTCTCAGAGGAAAAGTTCTTATGTTTACATCAGCAACAATAGGGAAGCTGCCTGGATGTGATTTTCTGATAATAATCCAGTGATATGGCTATTTTAAAGAGCACAAAACTGTAATTGATAACAGGGACTACTCAGAGAGGTTGCAGATTCCCTTTGAAGAACAACAGTGTTATAATTCTGTTATTAGTATTTGTAAAATTATTTTTCACTTTTATACCAAACCAATCAAACTGGCTCAATAAATATAAAACAGTTCGTTTCAAGCTCTATATCCAATAAGGAATAGTACCATGATCCATCATCCACTGGTGGTATTTCTCACAGTGGCCTGTTGCTTTGTAGCCAGAGTTAATCTCAGCTGTCATTATCTGTGTCCTGGGTACTCTGATAAGTCTTCCCATTCTTCATGCATTGTACGTCTGGCACAACTCACATGGAAATAATGTGTGAAGATCCAAGGACCTTCTATTTTAACATTGATATTGATTGGGTTTTTTCTGACAGAGGAAGAATTTGTACTATTGAAATAATATAATGAGTACTCTATAAAACTATTACTGGAAACTGACTCAAAAAACTAGGGTTCTTCTACATACATGGCAAATTCTACTTTTTTTTGTTCCTATTTATCACCAAAATCAAGTGAGTTTTCAGTCTCACTGAATGTTATAAGGAAGTTATTTTTATACGAAAAATAGTTTAATATAATCAAAATAAATTTAAAATAAGCATACATTAAATTAATAATCTGTTTATATTTCAGTATGGAAATTTATGCAACTTCCATGTTTTTCTTTAAAACACGTTAAATGAACCCATTTTTCTCATGTAAGGTATATACGTTTTGCCTCCTACTACAAGTACCGAGTAAAATTGATTTGAAAACAAGTAATCAAGTTTTTTTGTAAAACTTTGGTGTTTAATGGGAAAGTTGAAGTCTTTCATTTAGTTTTAAATTTAGGTTGAAGTTTAAACAAAGAGAGTAAAGAAACCATCTCCTTCCTGTTACCTTAGTAAAGCCTTTCCTTTCAGGCTCCATGCTAGTTAAAGTGAAATTTCAGGTTAGATTCTTGTAGTGTTTTACTTTTTTTTCCTTTGGTTCAACAGCAGACAGAAATGTCTTCACACAGCCCTAACTGTGAGATTGTGTAAACATATGGAAAACATAATAGTAAACATGTGGATATTGAGTAGTGTAACAAGATACATGGTATGGTGTGCTGTGAAGCAATACAAGCCTTTAGGCTTGGGAAAACTGAAGACCATGCAATAGCATATTGCAAGATCCTTAGCAGACCATTTAGATCTCTAGTATAGCAGACCACTTAATACAATATACAAATATATTCTGTTGGCTGACATAAATAATAATTTTAAATAATGTGTAACTGTCATAATCTTTGGGTCCTAAGACTTAGATTCAGTCTTTTCTGGAAAAGTATAAAGTTGTAGCTTTAAAATTAATCTACACTCACCAAACTTACTGGGGGTTTTTACCCCATTTTTAACTGTGTCCTCCACCAACAGTCTTGTTTTCATATTTAAAATACTAATATTGAAGGCATGGGGAAATTTTTCTAGATTATTCATGCAGAATGTTTTCCTCTGGTATGAAATTTCATCAGCCCTGCTGGGCAGGTTATGTCTGACATTTAAGTCCTCACTGGATCTGATGAACCTTATATTATATTGATTAAGTTAATTATCTGTATTATGAGTTTTTGAATGTATTATTTCTACTGAGTCATTTTCTTTTTTTCTCAGATAAATAGGTGCAGACTCTGTTAAGGCCCTGGGAGACACTGAACTTGACATTTGTCAGCCTATATTGCTCAACTAGCTTTTGCAGTAAGAGTGGCAAGTATACATTCCCCTATTGCATACCTAGAAAAACTGAAAGGGGAGGGGCTTCAGGGTTTGAATGATCCCATTTTAAATTAATAGAAGTGAGGAGATTTTAATAGAACTTCCTTAGACCTGTCCCTGCAGGAATAAAAAGAAGCATTTCAAATAATTTGATTTTGTTATGCATGCCCTTTTATTAAAGTTATAACTTACCATATTAAATTTTTTTTTTCTTCCATCCTTAACAACAGACTGAAAACTGTCCTTTTAGAAACTTGTGGTTTCTCGTAGCCTATTTATACTCAGGCTTTATTTGTTCCTCTCAGGCCTGACTTCACTGTTTACAAACCTACCATCTTCCCACTTCCACTTAAAAGACTTCAAAAGCAATCAGATGAATTCACAAAAGAAAAATCCTTCTAGGGCTACTAAATCCTAGTCTGCACAAATCATCCCTGAAGAAGCCCTTGAGCCCCAAGCTGCTGATGAGTAAAAATGCCAGAGGGAGTGTGACTGTTGCTCTCACTTTTCCAGTCTTGCTGATTTCAAAGACCATCAGACACAGAGCAGTGGTCTGGACCCACGCAGGCCTTAGATCTGACACTGTGCACCTGCTTTTATATTGTTAGATATTTACCCGCTTTCTTTACAAAATGCTCAGTTTTCAGTTTCAGAGCTCCCATATTCAGAACAGTACCTCTTTACCCCACAGAATGGGCAAACCTAGCTCTTGATACCTACAGCATAAATATTCCTTATTAGCACAGATTCCCACCTTTAGGAGGCCATGTAGTGATGTAGTATGCTGCAGTCTTTCTTGTGCACATGTGAGGAATTTATTGCACTGTTTTTTCAGCAGGGTAGTCAAGAATTTGAAACAGAGAGGCCAATCTGTGCTTTGATTAGAAACCAAAGCAGGAATCATCGTTGTCTTCTTTGGCAGCAGAACAAGGGCAGCATGAATAATGTGTACTTCTAATGCCTTCATGGTGCCTAATCAGTCAATAGTTCTACATGTCTGCATGTTCTTTCTGGAGTGGTGGATAATAGGTGTACTTCAAATTCAGGTGTGTGATTTTGCACTTGTTTGTTTTCCTTCCTCTTTCTGCCCTTTCTCTGTAGAAGACCTGAAAAAAACAAAAAAACAAAAAACAAACAAACAAAAAAACACAAACAAACAAACAAACAAAACCAAAACCAAAACCCAGCTCTTGGGTAAGTATGATATTTCAAGATCTTTCTAAATGCTGCTACCAAGACAATCTAGAGGAAAGAATGAAAACCATGCGTTTAAGCTTGTGAAAGTAATAAAAAAAATAAAATGTTATGTCTTTTCTAGTGTTCAGTTTAGACTTGTGAATTTTGACCACAGCAATGAATGGTTTTAACATAATTCACTTTATGGAGAGGTTTTTTTGTTTTTTACTCTATATTTTATATGCCTAAACTGAAGGCACACTTCCTGTAATCAAACTAAATATCATCATTATGTACATTTCACTTAGGGCAACAACACAGCACCTATACCTGTAGTGATGGGATGAAACTCTTCCTGGTGTATGAAAGGGTTGCTTTTTTAGGGTATGAGCGGGGATTTGTCTGTGGCCTGTGGGTGAGAATAAAGGAAACAAGACCTTTTTTCTCATTATTTGTATTGCCTTAAATGAGGATATCTCAGGAACTGGCAGCCCTTAATGTAATGTGGTTCAGACTCTAGCCAGCATCATTTAAAATGCCAGAAGATGGGGGTTCAAGAATAAGACTATAGTACACAAGCAAAGCAAAAGCTATAGAAGAAATCAAAGGCTGGAGGTTAAGTAATTTGCTGTAGGGGTCCTTATCTACTGAATGCTGCTTTTGGGGGAAAAAAAAAATCCTCCAAAAATGACACTTTGAAACAATGCCAACAGAAATGTATAGGCAAAGAAAAAAGTATTTTTCCCCTGGTCAGATCACTGTCTCCAATGCTAACATAATTTTAGCAGCTGATGGAGCTGTGAGATGCTCCAGAGCCAGTGATGTGGCATCTTGACAGCCCTTGGCACTTTCTAAGACTCTTCAGTGAATGTGACCCATCTACGCCTGGCAAATAGCTCTGACATTTGATTTCACACGCAACATATAGTGGAGGCTGTATGCATATTCTCTTTTCTAGGAAAATGATTTTATGACTTGGCATGCTTTAGTACATATGATGAGCAACAGGAACACATTGTTAATAAACAGGCATCTGTCATCATCCAAAGATTGTTACTGCATCTTCTGCAGTATTCTTTTTCGTTTTCTTCAAGATAATATTTAAATCTAATAGTAGCAAATCATGGTTGTAAAAAAAGAATGTACAGATTTTTACTATCACTGTGGAGAAGCAAAAAGGAATGAAAGAGAGACCATATGTGTAGTATATTTGTTGTTACAGCTTGCACTGATTAAAACTGTGTTTGTCGTATTATACATCATTGTACTGTAGTTGTAGTAAATGTTCCTTGTAATGCATTTTCAAGTACAAAAATTGCCTCAGAAAAGAGCGTTTAGGAAACTAATTCTATTGAAACCAATGAAGTGTTGACACATTGCCTGATGTGGATTTGTTTAAGGAGGCATATTTTAGGTTATAAAAGTACAGTCCTTAAGGCAAAAATCAGTGACTGCTTGGTTAGTGACTGAGAGAACACTGCAACAGTATGTTCAGCAAGAAACCCCTCATTAATCCTTTCCTGTAATTCTACCCTATTCACCTTCCCCCTTGCCTGACTCAATAGAATTTAAAACCTGCTGTCAGCACAGTAACTAACCCAGAACCCATTCATTACTCAGTCAAGGCATTTGAAATGTTTGCTGATTTGTCCATGAATGGGAACACAGTGTAAATCTGGACTAAGGAGAGCTTTTTTCCCCTTGTCAGTTTAATTGCTCCTGTGTGATGTGTTCAAGTGTTAGGAATCATCAGGGGTTTTGACACCCTAGTCTGTTTGAATGGCCATAGAATTTCACTGCATCCAGCCCCCGAGAAAACCTGAATGTTTGCAGCTGAGAGGAAATATGCATCAGTTACTAAAAGCTGCTTATTCACATCAAACTGGGCCACTGGCACTCCCAGCAAACTTCTGGTGCCTGAAGGCTCTGCTAGAATTAAACATAAAAAATCAGGCAACCTCCTGCATCCTAAAAAGTGCTCTGATGTGACAGAACTAAGCAGCTTAATGGTTATAGGTGGAGACAATTAATTCAGTGACTCAGCTGTTGCCAGATGGATGCATGCTACAATTTTATAGGACTGGTGTTGAATGGATAAAAAAGGCAAACAGCAATTTGTAGAGTATTTACATCATCCCTAGTAACTACTTTCTCAGCAAATGGCCTCTCTACACTCAACAACCAGTAACACAGTTCAAGCAAGGTGACCAACTAAACTCTCAAGAAAACTTACGTGTTGGTCATTTGCTTGACATACTAGGATTGTTTGTTGCTGCCATATAAGAAAGGCAGCAGAGGACACTTGTACATCTGTGGTGAAGCTTAGAGGGCTGCTCCTTTTAACAACACTGTGCCAGGTTTTTGTATGTATCCTGCCTCATGGTTAGCAGTCTTTGTTAACCAGTGGAGGCTCTTTCAGTTTGTTGCTTTAGCATCAGCATTATGGAGGGGTTAGTGTAGGCAAGTTAGTACTTTTATTTCCGGTCAAATAATTAGCTGATTCAAGAGAACTTTCCCTTCTTTGGCTCCTCCACTCCTTTACTCTCCCTTACAAACGTTTCTAATATTTTTACTACAGCTCTTGCTCTGAAAGCCTGTCTTTATTCTCTATATAACATTGTAAGCTTTTCTACCTATGATACAATGATGTTCACACACACGTACTCACACACAGCCCCCAGCCTGCAATATCAGCATTGTCTGACATCAATTGCTCATACAAACCTCACTGCACCAATGGATCACTGAGACAAGTCAACAAATGTGGTGCTGCCAATAGACCAAATAAATCACAGGGGTAATTCCTTGCATCTCAGGGGAACTCCTCTCAGGCTGAACGTGACTCAAAATCTAAAAGTCCTCTCTAGCATGACACAAAATCAGCAGCTAGCCTCTTAGCTGCCTAAGCGTATGTAACTCTGAGATTGGTAGTGCTATATTACCTTTCACCTGCCCTGACAGTGGGTGCTTTGGGCTGCAGAGATGCTTGTCCCTGCTGAACCTGGGGTCCTGACGCTGCTTTCATAAATCATTCCCTCTCAGGCAACTGCAAAAGAATTTTCTGATTAATCTGTCCAGCTAACGCCTTCCTAACTTCCAGTGCAAAAGAGGCACTACTTCCGTTAATTATTGTCAAGCCCCATGCTAAGGAGTTTTTGCACTGCAGTTTAAAGTTTCATGCTGATCCAGTTGACATATCTTGGATCAATTTGACCCGCTACTGCAGTTGTTCTCCTTTGATCCAGAGCAGTTTGTAATTTGACCCATTCAGATGACTTTCTTATAATAGCCCTAGCAAGACAAAACCAAATCAACTCCATTTATCTTAATGGGCTTTTTTTCAGACATGAGGCCTTGCCAATCTTTTGTACAGAAGAAAAAGGAATCTGTGTATCTGATGGGCTTTGAAATACCATCTGGTGTTTAATGTCATTGTGCTCTGTTCTCATAGTGCTGTGCTGAATCATATCTTAAAAGTTCAACAAGCATTCACTCACAGCCACCATTCAATACGATTGTGTCATTATCAAAGATTTGGATTTACCAAACGCAGCCTGCAAACAAAGCAGATTTTACAGACGCTTCTCCCTGAGGCTCTGCTAGCTGAGAAGAGTCTTCAAGTGTGAAGCCTGCATGCCTTATATCTTTAGCTGACATTTGGATGCACAGCAATACTGTTTAACCTCTAAAATTATTGTTTGAGACATGATCATAGGTGTTACAAGAAAAGGAAGGGCTTTCATAAGGGATGTGTGAATCTCCTAGGGTCTGAACTTTTGAGATCCTACCTATTTAGAGGTGACTAAACTAGATTTCCAAACACCCCACCCCCTCATCTTGAAATGATGTTTCGTTTTTTTTCAGTACTTCTTTATTTATTCAGTATTTACAGTATTTCAGTGAAAATAAAAAACACAAGTGTATTTTGTTTTCTAACTGAAGAAGCTTGTGTTATATGCAGAAAACAGGAAAACAGCTCTCTCTCCCAAATGAGATTATCCACTAACAGGTGACCTACATATGATAGACAGCATATGTATCTTTAAATGCTGTTCTCTGCTCCAGTCTTTCTTTTTTTATTTTTGTTTTAGAAGTCTCTGGATGGAATCTTGGCTTACTTTAAGCTGGTGGCACAGTGCCCAGTGACTTCAATAGGGTCAAGATTTCACCTTCTGTGTATTTAGTTTTCCACTCGGTTTACTCTGAACTCCATTTCTCATTGCTTTTTTTTTTTTTTTTCTCTGCCTTGTCTCTGCTTCTTTCATTCTTTCTTCCCCTGCCCCCATATTTACTGAAGCACGATGTGAACCAAAGGATTTCTCAGATGCACTTACAACCTGTCTTCTCAAAGAAGTTATTCCACAAGCTAGAAACCCAAAATTCTAATCCCTATTTTTGATAAAAATATATGGCTATCATGTTTCTGTCATTGTACACATGGTGCCTCATACTTATATTTTTCCATGTTAATAGACATAGATGTGTATTAATAACTTTTATTTTAAATTAGAATATATACAAATTGGGCAAATAATTTTCTTTCACAGTTAGTTAAATTAATAAGCTTACAAATGCTTACACTCCTTTGCTCAAATACTTATCAATTAATCTTTTAAATATACTTCAATTCCTGATCTTATGTTTAGATCTTTCAGAAAAACAATATGGTATTCTGTTTTTATTTAATAATGATTGGAATGCTTTTGTATAAGACACAACTGTGGAGCATTTTTTGCATAATATTCATGAACTATTTCCCCCGAAATGCATTTTTGCTTTTATACCTCAATGAACAGCTCTGTTTGAGTAAATGATCCATCCTTGACTCATTGTGTATACAGAGAGATCTGCCTTTGATTGTTGTTTTAATAAACTGGAAGTCTGCCAATGTTCTCTGGGAAGAGGAAGAGAGCACTAATGATAGCACTGTGAAACTCGTCCTGGTTTGGACTTACACTAAATTTAACCCCCAACAGTCATTTTTTCATACTGAAATGGCTAGCCAAGCTAGCCAAAAAGCACAGAGTAATGACTGCTGTGATTTGGAAGCGAGCAAGTTTTACAAGTGCCGAACATGTCATGTTTTAAATTCTTCTTATGGCACTTAGAGGATAGTGATTAATGAGTTTGTTATCTATCAAAAAGCTTCTCTCATGGTGCCTGGTATGGGACAGGATTTATGGTAAAGAAAAACATGCCATCCATCCATAGTATCTAAATCTATCAACTCCACACACTCATGCAAATAATGTTAAATGATAGATCTGTACCTATATGGAGATTTAAAAAAAAAAAAAAAAAAAAAAAAAAAGAGGGAGAAATTTTCAACTGCCAAAGCAGTGTTCTTAAAAAAACTGAAGTTATGTTCCCTAGCTTTTAAGCTTTCATAGAGAAACCCGTCTGCACCTTGCATAAAGCACGCTTCTCTCCATCTGTCAGGCAGGGAATTCTCCGTATGAGAGCAACAAATGCAGGAAGAGGAGAGGAACATATGGCCTGCCTTAGTCCTCCCACCCCTCCCCCTGTTACCTTGTGATTGCTCTCCCTCATGCATTTACATTTTTAAATCAGTTCTTATAACGTTTTGTCAATCTTAGAACACCAGCTAAGGATTTTAGACATACCAGTTTCTGCCATGTAGTATCCATTTATATCATGGTGATTGTCCAAAAGGAGGGGTCCTGCTTTATGGCTCCCTACCTGGTAGGGAAAGAATCAGGCCGATTCCTTCTATTTCACAATTAATTTAGACTTCATGTCTTTGATATTTATGAGAGCTTGAAACTGGCATAATAGCAGAATTTTTGAGATCTTAATGTCTTACATATTGCAGCCAACAGAGACTTCTGAAATAAGAATGTGTGTTTTTCACAGAAATAGTGTTTGTCACTTGCTATGATTTCTGTTTAGTTTCCCAATCCTGTAGAAAGCTGGCTTACATATCATGCTGTAACCTCAGGTTCACCAATGAGATAAACAGCAGTAACTTGATAAATCTGTGTCCTTTTTCCCCTTTACCATGTTTGTTCACATCATTGCCAAGTTATCAACCAACACCCACAGGAAGTTCATTACTGAATAGACAGCTTGATTTTTTTGTTATACTAAGCGCAAACACAAGCAACAGCTCCCTTGGGAAGAAAAAATGTGTTTATTTTTTTCAAGATTATTGGATGTAATCAAATTAAGTGAAATTATGTCCCTGGGCCAATTCCAATCACCCAATGGTACAGATGTTTCAACCATTATTAAAACCAGTGAGAGTTCTATGTTTGGAGATTTATGCTATTAAGGCTCAGAGTGACCACCAGAAATTTCACATCTTTTTTTTTAAGCTGTTCATTATATTTGTTATTCAGTGGAGTTAACTTATTATGTTGCTAAAATTTTCTCACTTTCAAGCAGTCCGGAAGATCTGTGGAGGGTAATGGAAGAAACTTTTTGACTTGAATCCTAGCTATGCCATCCAAAGGTGGTAATCTCCTGGATTTGCTGCTCATAGACAAGAATGAACTGGTTGGGGTTCTTGTCTTAAGGATTTCTTGAAGGAAAGGTGGTTACTTCTTTGTTTTAAAAAACTACATATTAAAAATAACTTGGCATATTTGGTTGCAGAAAGATGTAATTGCTTAACTATGGCAACAAAATCATCAAATGCAAGGAACAAGTCAAGCATAAAAAAAGAGGGGGAATCCCAACATTATTTCATGTACCTTTCAATCCTGACCATTCTATGACCTTGAGCGAGTTTGAAAAACAAAAGCTGAAGCTGAGTAACAAGAAATTTGTTTTCAACCCACTTGTAAATTAGTTAGTCAAGCCTGACATCCAAAGTGCCTTAATGGGTGTAATTAAGTCTATCTAGTCTTGGCTACTTTCTCAAATGTGTAGTAAGAAGTAGTAATAACATCCCTAGATATGCTTGTTTTCTAAAGTGAAAACCAGAAAAGTTCAGAGATTAATTATATTATGACAGCAATATTTTTATTGAAGTAGATTTACGTGCTGTTACTGTTCTCTTCCCTGCCATGGTGATAACAGTTGCATTCCCTTCGAGCATTCCTTCCCTTTTCTCCTCCACTTTCCATACTCAGTCATTATCAAATGCCCCCATCTTGTTTAAATAACATGGTACTTAACCCTTATTTGATGTTGAGAATGTAAGGTTGCTGAAATTACAACTAGGAAGATATGAGAGTGTGTATGGATATGTATTCAAAACCTTTAACTTTAGAATTATTCACCCAAGTAACTGAGTTTCAGTCAGTTAAACTTACGGCAAATGTTTTGCTTGAAAGCTCTGATTAAATTAATAATAATTGACCTAATATATTAGAAATTATGCATAGAAGGTTACTAATGTTGCTTTATTAGCGTTATATGATATCTAAAATATGGACTTTTTCCTAGTTAGTTGTGCATCTAGTTCTTATAAATTACTTTTAAATTGTTTACATTGTATACCTATCAGATAGGTAAAGAGCATTAAGATAGGAAGTATGGATATCTTTGACTGAACACCATAGTGTGTTTGGCAACTAATTTGGAGAGTAAAGAGTCGGTTGACTTCCATCATCCCTCATGTAGGACTGTTCAGGTTGTCTTGTGAGAGGGAAAGCAAGTTTGGTGCTAATCAAAGCTGTCATTCCAGGACTTTGAGGATGCAAAGCACCAGGTGTTGTTCATAGAAGGCAGAGGGATACAGTTGCCTTTCAACTCCTTTTTCTCTGTTAAACCTCCCTTGTCTTCAAGAGAACAATCTTTTGAGCCAATTGCAGAAGTGACGTGATATGACCAAATGTCATGAGCAGCCTGAGTTGAGACCTTGAACATTATAGTGGGCTGGACGGAAATGAAAAGGATTACATAACCTGGTCAGGAGAGCCAAAGGAAAATAAATTTATTCCCTTCTAAGAGGAGAGCGATAAAACACCTGAATTATACAGCAGAGATGAAGGTTGCTTTGCATCATATATTAGTTAAAACCCGAGTTCTGTTTTATGTAAACTCTTATACTTGAATGTTCTATATTTATCCAGTTTCTATTTTCCATTAAAAATTGAAAAATAAGAAAAAGTAGAATGCAATTCAATTTGCAAAACAGGCTTTGTGGAGTTTTTGTTTTGCAAAGAACATGAAATACAAAGAAAACTCAAGAGCATATTGCAACTGCTATTCAAAAGTCGGTAAGGCCACAGCTTGCCATACACACAACAAAAACATCTCACACCAAAGAGGAACAGAGAGAAGGTGCATTAATATAGCTTTTACACTCTTTGCTAAATACTCCATTATGCAGGAAAGATCACGATTCCTGACATTGGCCCATTCCCACAGCTCTATACCTTGCTGGTATCATTTAGCCTTATGAAATATGTGGTGCATAAATGTTTATCGATCTTCACATAAATTCTCTGATGTTTCCTAGGCAGGCATGTCATATACAAGGGAAAGTAGAAGTGTTTTCCTCTATCAGGTTTTGCTTTTACTTCCCCCTGGCTAAGTTTAAAGATACCAAATAGAGTACCTTCTCCCTATTGTTTAGCTGTTCATTTTAAATTACCTGCTTTTCTGCTAGCTACTATTCAAACCTCCTGAAATGATTAATTTTCTGCTGCTTACAGCTGTGGCTAAGGCACTTAGAAGACTTCACTTCTGACAGTTACAAGGGTGTATATCAGAGCTGAAGCAAACAGATCACTAAAGTAAACAGGCACAGAACCTTGTATTTGGGTTCACAGCAGACCTGGTCCTCTGATGGACTGGTGAGATAGGAAGGCAGTTGTGTTCTGAGTCAGTCTCATAGGATGAAAATGTTAAGGAACAGGGAGAAATCAGATGACTCAATAAATAAATATTTGCTTAGTCTCAGAAGCTGGCTAGACTTGAGTGGTTTCTTTTGTTTTCTGCTTTTCCTCACTCTTTGGAACACTATTTTACTCCTGATTAACTCTCCCGTGGATGAAACTCTCAATCTGCATTCCACATAATTTTTTGCTAGAATATTTCAGCCATTGTTTTAGTTAGGTTGGGGGTTATTGGAATGTGGAGACTGCAAAGAACATGGAGCAAGATAGTTCTAAAATACTGCAATATATTTGCTGATGGGAAAGTTCTTTTTTGTAAATACTATTTTCCTGACATGTTTTTAGATATCACTGATAATTTATTTAGCTTCGGACAGTGCACATGAAGAAACAAATTATCCTTAACACCTCTAAGAAATCCTTCTTAAATGAGTATGAGTGCATATGTGACAACCAGTTGTAGCAATCTCACTAACATGGGACCTCAGAGTCCTATTTTGAGTCCTTTCCTTCACTCCAGATAGTGTGTGATATTCAGCAAGACACTAAATCCACATTACCATCTGAAAAATCACCAAGCTCTGATTTGAGAAAGTAGAAAGGTCTCTTGGAAAGAGTTCCGTGTCAACTCCTCCTAAAAAGGGACTGCATGCTCAGGTTGTTCCCCACACTGCCACGCTGTGTTACTGTCTTGGTCTCTGTTGGCAATGCTTCCTAATGCAGTGTAGACTTGTCCTCATTGCTGTCTGGCACGTGTCCATGTGTGTAAGGTTGAAATCCTGAAAGATGAACTAAGCAGCAAAGACATTTGTCTCTACTTCATCTTCCACTGCACAATTCTTTCCAGAAAAATATGGTTTCTGCTTCTTCTTATTCAGTTGCCTATCAGTTTGGCCTTAGCACAGCAGAGAAGATTCCTTACTCATCAGTTTGTCAGCACATAAAGACGTTGACTGTTCTTTACTGAACTGAAAATTTCCTTCTCTTCCCACATGATGAGCAAGAACTTATCCTGAGGGAGAAAGTCAGACCATTTTAGAGTGATTGGGCCTAAGCCAGATCTGTGTGCAATAACAGCTGGAGCTACTAGAGGAACTGCTGAAGCTTGTGATTGGGAGAGGGATAGGAGCAGCCTCATGTTTGCAGGCCCTAACACACATGGCGCACTTCAAAACCACCAGTATCTGGTGCAGGAACAGCACAGCAGGGCGTAAGCAATCCAAGAGGTTCTGGAGTACATCGACAACACCCTGACCCAAGTGATAAAGAAGTCAACCAGGAAAGGTGCTCTGCTGAACTTCATACACACCAACAGGGAGAAGGTCATTGAGGTTCAGAAGGTTGAAGGCAGTGACCAAGAGATGGTGGAGTTCAGAATTCTGAGAAGAGGGAATAAGGCAAAAAAACAAAATCTCAACTCTGGACTTCAGGGGAGCAAACTCTGGCCTCTTCAAAGATCTGCATGGTAAAGTCCCATGGGATAAGGACCTGAAGGGAAGAGAGACCCAAGAAAGCTGGTAAATATTCAAGGATCACCTCCTCCAAACTCAAGACCAGTCTATCTCAATGAGCAGGAAGTCAGGCAAAAATGCCAGAAGGTCTGTGTGGATAAAAAAGGAACTCCTGACAAAAGACAAACACAAAAAAGAAACATACAGAAGATGGAAGCAGGGATAGGTAACCTGGGAGGACTACAGAGACATGATCTGATCATGAAGGGAAGAGATTAGGAAAGTTAGGAAAGTCAAAGTCTAACTGGAATTTACTCTTGACAGAGGTGTCAAAAAAACAAAGAAGGACTTTTGTAAGTACATAGATGACAAAAGGAGAGCCAGAGAAAAAATGAGCCCACTGCTGAAGTGAGAAGGTGAACCTGATGACACACGACACTGAAAAGGTTGAGGTACTGAATGCCACTTTCACCACAGTGTTTACTAGCAAGACCAGCCTTCAGGAATCCCAGGCCTCAGGGACCTGGGAAAGTCTGGAGCAAGGAAGACATATCTTTGGTGGAGGAGGATCAAGTCATGTAATGCTTAAGCAGATTGGACAAATATAAATCCATGGGCCCTGACTGACTGCACTCACAAGTGATGAAGGAGATGACAGATGTCACTGCAAAGCCACTCTTGAAAATTTTTGATCAGTCATGGTGACTGGGAGAAGTGTCTGAAAACTGCAGGAAAGCAGATATTACTCTTATATTCAAGAAAGGCAAGAAAGAGGACCCAGGGAACTACAGACCAGTCAGCCTTACCTCAATCCCTGGGGAAGTGGTGGAACTGCTAATCCTGGAAACCATTTCCAGGCACATTAAGGACAAGAAAACAATCAGGTGTGATCAGCATGGCTTCATCAAAGGCAAGTCATGCTTGACCTACTCAATAAAATTTTATGATGAAATGTCTGGCCTGGTAAATGAGGGAAGAACAATATATATTGTTAACCTGGGCTTCAGTAAGGCTTTCAACACTGTCTCAAAAGGTCCTAATAGAGAGGCTGTTGATGTATGGGCTGAATTATCAGTGAGGTGGGTTGAAAACTGTCCAAATGGCTTGGCCCAGAGAGTGTTCAGTTGTACAAAGTCTGGTTGGAGGCCAGTGACTAGTGGTGTATCCCAGTGGTCAACAATAGGTCTAGTTCTTTTTACTTTTCATTAATGATCTGATCCACTGCTGGGGCCCCCACTACAAGAGAGACATAGACATACTGGAAAGAGTCCTATAAAGAAACACAAGGATGATGAAGGGACTGGAGCACCTCTTACATGAGGAGAGGTGGAGAGAGCTAGGACTGTTGAGCCTAGAAAAGAGAAGGCTCATGGGATTCTCATCAATGGATATAAATACCTGAAGGGAGGACATACTGGTAACAAAGGAGAACGCTGAGGTACTCAACAAATTTTTTGCCTCAGTCTTCACTGGTAATCTCTCTTCTCAAACCTCTTGAGTGGATGGACCTCAAGGCAGGGACTAGGGGAGCAAGATATCTCCCACTGTAAGAGAATATCAGGTTCAAGACCATCTGAGGAACCTGAACATACATAAGTCTGTGGATCCTGACAAGATGCATCCTGGAGTCCTGAGGGAATTCTCTGACGTACTTGCCAAGCTACTGTCCATGATATTTGAAAAGTCATGGCAATCAGGTGAAGTCCCCAGTGACTGAAAAGAGGGAAAAATTGCACCCATTTTTTAAAAGAGTAGAAAGGAGGACCCTGGGAACTACTGACCTGTCAGCCTCATCTCTGTTCCTGGGAAGATCATGGAACAGGTCATCCTAGAAGCTATGCTAAGGCTTATGGAGGACATGGAGGTATTTTGAGGCAGGCAGCTTGACTTTACCAAGGACAAGTCTTGCCTGACCAACCTAGTGTCCTATGATGGAGTGACTACACGAGTGGACAAAGGAAGACCTACAGATGTCATCTATCTGGATGTCTGTAAGGCCTTTGACAAGGTCTCCCCACAACATCCTTCTCTACATTAGAGAGATATGGATTTTATGGATGGGCCATTTAGTGTAGAAGGAACTGGCTGAGTGGTTTCATCCAGAGAGAAGTGGTTAATGTCTCAATGTCCAGATGGAGATCAGTGATGTGTGGTATCCCTCAGGGGTCTGTACTGGGACCAGTATTTTTTAATATCTTCATCAGTGACATAGACAGTGAGATCAAGTACACACTCAACAAGTTTTCAGATGACACCAAGCTGAGTAGTGTGGTTGACACACCTGGGAGGTGGGATATCGTTCAGAGGGACCTGGACAAGCTCAAAACGTGGTCCCATGTGAACTCATGAGGTTCAACAAGGCAAAGTGCAAGGTCCTGCACATGGGCTGGGGCAATCCCCAGTATCCATACAGGCTGGGGGATGAAGGGATTGAGAGCAGACCTGTGGAGAAGGACTTGGGAGTACTGTTGGATGAAAAGCTGCACATGAGCCGGCAATGTGTTTTCAGCCCAGAAAGCCAAATGTATCCTGGGCTGCATCAAGAGAAACGTGGCCAGTAAGTCGAGGGAGGTGATTCTCCCCCTTTACTCTGCTCTGGTAAAACCCCACTTGGAGTACTGTGTCTAGCTCTGGGGACTTCAGTACAAGAAACATGGACCTGTTGGAGCGGGTCCACTGGAGGGCTACAAAAATAACCAGAGGGTTGGAACACCTTTTTTATGAAGAAAGGATGAGATAGTTGGGGTTGTTTAGCCTGGAGAAGATAAGGCTTCAGAGAGACCTTATTGTGGCTTTTCAGTACTTAAAGGGGATTTGTAAGAAAGATGGGAACTGACTTTTTAAAAGAGCCTGTAACAACAGGACAAGGAGTAATGGTTTTAAACTAAAAGACAGTAGATTCAGACTAGATATAAGGAAGACATTTTTTACCATGAGGGTGGTGAAACACTGGAACAGGTTGCCCAGAAAGGTTGTAGATGCCCTATCCCTGGAAACATTCAAGGTCAGGTTGGACCAGGCTCTGAGCAACCTCATCTAGATCATTTCATGGGAGGGTTGGACTAGGTGATCTTTGGAGGTCCCTTCTAATCCAAATCATTCTATGATTCTATGGAAGGAAAACAGAGCCAGGTTCTTTTCAGTGATGTCCAATGACAGGATGAGAAGCAATGGGCACAAATTGCAACACAAGAGGTTTCTTCTGAACTTCAGGAAACACGTTTTGACTCTGAGGGTAACCGAGTACTGAAGAAGGATACCCAGACTGGTTGTTATCCTTAGAGATATTCAAAAGCTGTCTGGACATGGTCCTGGTCAACTGGCTCTAGGAAGCTCTGCTTGAGCAGGGAGGTTGGACCAAATGACCTTCAGAGGTCCCTCCCAACATCAACTGTTCCGTAACTATAAGTGCACCAGCTGTATTTATTACCTTTTCTTCAGAAGATGCCTTATTTGCAAATCAGTAAAACTAATTTAATAGGAATAAAGTTCTGTAACGTCATATTTGCAAGTGACATACAGCTGTAATTTTGCAAGCAGGTATGGTACTTGTGCTCCATATGTATATTTCTAGCAAACAGCAATCATGCAATCAAACACAGTTTGAGAAAGATTTTATCCATTTATGGCTTGCTATTTATACTGAGCTATTTTGAAATTCTAAATTCAAGCTTAATATGTAAGATATTTTAAATAATTGATAATGTACTTAAATAATTAATCACTGGAAAGATACTTTTTCAGAGAGAGAGTGCATCTATTTACATTCCACAATGCTTGAGGAAAGATGGTAGTTGCCTTTGAATTACTAGAGTAATTGTCTGTGGCGATGTGCAGAATCTTCACAGAAGCAAAGAGCATTAAAAGGTGCCCCCCACTGATTCAGTGTGAGTGAATAGCATGAAGCACCACTGTCAGAGAGAGTTGAAATGTGTATATTAGGGCATAGGCACTACAGATGCACCTCTCTTCCTCTTCTATTGATGGAGCAAAGAAATAGCCATCAGGAGATTATCTGAAGAAGGGAGGCCTCACCTCACCTTCTTCCCTCCATCTTCAGCTTGAAAATACTTTCGCTCATAGACACATTTCTTATTCTTCAGGTGATGAAGGTCTGGTGATGCTAAGAAGTTCTCCAGTGGGGGCTTACAGCTGTGATGGTGTCTGTGTTGCTTTGGGTTCCCTGGGGAGATGTAGCTGGGTACCCAGTATTGCCCAGGTGTTAATGAAAATTGGAATTTCACTTCACATGTAAGATGACTCTTGAATTTTGAAATCTGATTTCTCAGCAGGTAACCTCTTCAATATCAAAAGGACAAACGGGCTGAGGGTGTGTTAAGGCTTGAGGTAGGATGTGTGATGAGAGGCTTATTTTCACGCACAGGTCTTGCTACAGCATAGAGAAAATATTACCTCTTAGAATCCATTTTATACTAGTTTTTTATATATTTTTCTGTTCCACTCAAAAGAATACATATGAAAAACTACCAAATTCACTGTAATTGAAGCAAGGAACCTCTACAAATTCCTATTTAATTCAAGAGAATTAGGAAATAGAAAATCTGCACAATCCAGATTTTTTTAATTCAGAAGACTTTTGTGACTTCTATTGATACTACACCATCAGATGAATGAATATAATGTGCATGTAAAGTAGCATTAAATTTGGAATTAAGTTTCCACAGTTCTGGAATGCATGTATTAAGTATCCAAATGCCATGGTTTGTTATTGTCTCTCTAAGCATCTTTTGAGGCAAACAGTACACTGAAATAGTATCCAGAATTTCACCCATGAGATGTGAAAACAGAGCAATATTCTCCTTTAGGCTCATTTTTATTCTGCTGTGTCAATTTATTTTTGTAGCTGTTCAACTTAATTGTCTATTTCTCTTATTGTTTCCTATTTACAGGTATAGATCTGAGTTAGTTCATATACATAGAAGTGTTTACAGAATGATTGTTACATAAGTTTCAGAAGCTGCATACACAAAAATGTTTGTGCAAAAGAAAAATTATTGGAGATTTTTACTGTGCCATGCATGTTCTAATATTTTCCTATTTTACTTATGTTTCTCTTCTTTCAAAAACTTTATCAGGTATATTTTCACTAAGAAATTGTTAAAAATCCAAAAAAATCATCTCTTTTTTTTTTTTTTTTTTTTTTTTTTGCTGTGGTAAAGTCTAGCAGGATTTAGATGCCTCTCATTGTTGTGGTTTAAGCCTGGTCAGCAGCCAAACACCACGCAGCCACTTTCTTCCCCTTCTCTTCCAGAAACGAGAAGGGGCAAATGAGCCAGGCTCGGGGTTCGAGATAGGACCAGGAGGGGCAGATCACCCATTATGGTCATGAGCAAAAGGCAGACTCATTAGGGAAAGAAAAAAAAAGTACATTTATTACAGACACTAAAACATTTAACAGAGTAGGACAGCAAGAAACATTGCCACATCTTGAGAACACCTTCCCCCCACCCCTCCCTTCTTCCCAGGCTCAGCTCTGCTTCCGATATCTCTACCTCCTCCCCCCAGTGGCACAGGGGCAGGGAATGGGGCGTGTAGTCAGTGCTGCCACTTTCTCCATCTTCAGTGGGGGGAGCTTCTGGAACTTGTTCCCCCTGTTCCATCGTGGTCCCCCTCTCACAGGAGACAGTCCTCCACAAACTTTCTCTGAAATGAGTCCCTCCCACGGGCCGCAGCGTTCCCCACACTGCTCCATCGTGGGTCACCAACATTCTTCAACTGGATTCTCTCCCACGGCTACAGCCCTTCCCGAGCTGCTCCATTGTGGGACACCCCCGCATGCTGCAATCCTCCCAGCGCTGAATTACAGCAGCGGGGCTACCTTTTCCCACAAGACCCCAGCCGTCTTTGGGCACAGCACCTTGATAATCCATGTGAAAAACACAGGCCATAAATCAGTGTCTGCTCCTCCGTGGATCTTCATGGGTGGCAGGGGGGGCCGCCCTGCCGTCTCACCACAGGATACAGGGGGGGTCTCTGCTCTGGCACACCTGCCCTCTCCTTCCTTCTTTCCTCCATTGACCTTGGTGTTCACGCAGCTGCAGCAGCTCCTCCTCAAAAGTCTGACTCCTCCTCACCATGTGCCTTCTTAAATACGTTATCACAGAGGTGCAGCTGATTGGCTCAGTTTTGGTGCAGAGGTGGAACTGACGGAGCTGGGGGAGCTTCGAGAAGCTTCTCAGAGGGGGCCACCCCTATAGCCCCCTCCCCTGCTACCAAAAAATCCCACCACTCACTCAAACCCAGGATACTCATCTTGCATTTTCTATCAGTGTTCTAAAATAACTTCAGTTCATATCAGCTATTCTCTCAGGCATTACAGGGAACTCATGTATGTGCTTGCATTAGTTATATTAGACTGGTTTGGGGTTTTGTTTAAATAGTGGTTTGACATATGTTAACAATAACATTCAACAAGATGAGCCAAAAGTACACTTTCACGCAAAATAAAAAGTAAAGATACCATTCTTTATCTGAAAATAAAAAACAAACACTCACACACACACAAATAAAAGCACAAATATAATAAGGCAATACAGAATTAAATCATTTTAGGTATTTGTGTTGTCCTTCCATTGCTGAATCATTGCTTTATCCTACAAAAGCATCGCTCCAGTACTCCCAATGTGTTTCAAAATTAATCCTATTTTACTGTAAGTTTTTCTTTTACATTTTCCATAATCTGAAACATCTATTCCTGCATAATGTATATATGCTTGTGATTTACTGTAGCCTTAAAGATACAGTAGCATAATGTAGGAAGTACACTACCAGTTGACTTAGCATTAAACATGTTTCAAATATATATATGATATTCTGCCTTTTATCATCTGCTTTACATGCAGAGCTGAAGATGACCACTTAAAAGAATGATCAGCTGCATTTTTCACCTTAAACCAGCTGGATTCCTTACAATGACAGTAATGTCTGTGTTGAAGGCATTGGACCTTGACTGTTGACCTGATACAAGGATAATAGGTATGTCTTTAATCATCACTTGTCTTCTCCAGCTGAATGCACTCTAAACCGATGTGTCAATATTATGCTCGATAAGGAGAGAATTGGCTCTACCTCCCTTTGTGGTCTTCTAGTCCTAACAAGTAAACCACCTGATTTTGTCACCCTTTTAGGCAGTAACTATATAGTATTTGTAGATACAAAGTATAAATTCCAATGTTCTCTTGTCTGTTAGAACAATTACAGATGAAACTTGGAAGACTGCCAAATTCCTGGTTACTGGGAAGGGAAGGGAATCTTCTCTAACTCAGACGGACAATGGAAGGTAACTTCCATGCCCTTTAGCTATAAATATTTATGAAATTGTCTCACAAGAAGAGAGGTGAGAGTAGTAGGAGAAGAAGGCCTCATAGTTTATAAGAATTCTTTTGAAGTTTGAAAAAGATAGCCCCTGTTATGTGATACCCCAGCACTCATGCCCCTGGTGAAAATGATCTTATGATGCAGCATACAATTTCTGCAGGGGTCTGTTGGATGCAATTCACAACAGTCTAAAAACACCCTATAAATCCTGTCATTAAAACCAGCTGGGACTTATTAGGAGAGCAATTGTGAAGGAAAATTCACCTTCAATAAGGATAAAGGAGGAATTGTCAGGATTGCCTACAGGGTCTGTCTATGTAAACTTGTATGAAACCTCTCCACCCCCTCTCTTTTCCATTTCTCATTTCAATAATACTGAAAACTGGACCTGGAAGGAAAAGGTAAAAAAAAAAAGAAATATAAAAGGTCATGCAGAAAAACTGCTCTAAACATCCTATCCCTCTCTTTTTCTGCCTAAAGTTGTCCTATGCCAAAGTAGCTTACTACAAGTAAATTCATATGAACAAAGATGTTAACTATAAAGGCGTGTCCTTATACTTCTAGATCAAAAATATAGACTTTTTTGTGATTTCCAACTCTGGAGAGCATAGTTCAAAGATCAAACTTGGTCCACATGCATTTAAAAATTTAAGGCTGGTTTTCAGAGCCTCTAAGATCTACAAATTCCAACAGTCTCTTGTGAAACATTTTTCTCAGGAGAGTCCAGGTGCACTCTGATATAATGCATAGTATCAAATTAAGAACTGCTTTCATGGCTGAGTTTTTCTCACAGATTTGATCTGTGTTTATGAAATACAATACCGCTATCAATTTTAAAATAGAGAAAACTCACAGAAGCACACAAGATCAAACATGATAACTGGCAGATCTTAACCCTATTCCTAATCAGTTAAACACTTCTGATTTATAGTTGAACTGAGATTTTCAGGTGAGCCAGAAAAGCCCATTACCTTGGTTATAGTCTCTTCTCCTAGAGACAGTCTGTTTGGAATGGTTCTTCCACCACCGTCTCAGTTGCTCTTGAGGAACACAGCTTAAAAGTCTATAAAGTTGGACCAGAAATTTCAGCGACAAGTTCTGCCTTCTTCAATGGAGAAGGGATGTGTTCAGAGGGGTTACAGGTGAAGCAATTAATGTCAATCAGCAGTTTTAGCATAACTAGGAGAAAGGTGTGATGGGACCTTTTCACTCTGCAGGTGATGACCTAGGGTGTCTCCAGAACTTGTTCATAAGAGATCAAATATATAGATAAAAGTCTTAACACACTTCCAGTCAGACTATCCAAGTATGGGAGGCTCTGCTGGTCCAACAAGTAGTTGTTGTTGCTGCTGCTGCTGTGTAACAGCTGAGTAGGAGGTGATGGATGTGTTTTGAGCTAATTGTGCTAGCAATTAAAAAACAAAGAGCAATTTTCAGCACTGTGAAAGTGTTTTTTAAAAATTCATTATTGCTCTTTGTCTATAAACCTAGTTAAACTTTTTGGGGAAAAAATGGAAAATTCTCAGCTAATGGTGTTCTTAAACTTCTATGGATGCTGGGTAGCTATCTCTAAAAAAACTATAGGTTTGTGATGGTGGGAATACTGTTTGGGCTGTGGATACTCTGTTGTGAGGGAAATAGCCAGGCAGATTGTGGGCACTTACACAGGGAACAGATCTGTTGATCAGGGAGGTGAGGGAGAGCCCAGAGCAAAATGAAAAGAGGGAAAGGAAAAAATTGCCATCTGGAGACTGAACATCACATCGGATAAGTGAAGAACTGTTGAGATACATGGAAAGCCCTTGCAAATTTAACCTACTTGGAAATCTGACTGAATAGCTAAATTTTCTCTTGTTCCTGTTCAGGCATGCTGAGCAGTTAGTGGTTGTAGAGGTCTACATAAGGCTTGTAGATTGTATTAATGTACCTTTTGTTCTTGGTTTGCTCATTATGTTGAAACTAAATAATATTTTGCTTTGAAAAATCTGATTAATCACAACTGTTAATGTAAAATACTATGTGTGGAAGAAAGAAATACACCAAAGAGATTGTGAATAGTAGATTTCAAGGGAAAGACTGAAAAAACGGCACTAAAAAAGATTACCAAGGGTCAAAGATGTAGCTGCAGCAACATGGTGAGCAGGTAAAGCTTTCCAACAGGACTCAGAGATTACAAAAAAAGTTAGAATTAACTTTCACTTATAGTTACAAATATTTTTTTTCTTTTTTCAGTAACAGAGAATGTGTAAATGTGCATGTTTGTGCTGGATATCTAGCTGACTATGTGCAAGATACCTAACTATGTCCTCTCTCAAAACCAGGTAGAGGCTAAATGGAGCAGACAGAGAATATACCCCAAAACAGTTAGCTCCACCTTGGAGAAAGCCTTTCGTAACCCTGAAATCTTTCCTAGAGCTGAAGATGCCACACAGAGATATTTTTCCTGAATCAGTGAGTTTCTGGAACCAGTTTTTGGTATTTACCATTTTCTGAGAAGTTTCACCAACAGATTTCATCTGGGCCAACTTGTGACCTCAACAAGGCAGGAGTCCTTGGAAGAAGATGTGCCATGTTATAATCAAATTCTGTTGGCAGAAGGAAAGACCTTCACTGCTTTCAGAACAACTAATGTAAGTGTCCTTTTGTGTGTGTGTTTGTAAACATGCAGAATCCAAAGATTTGACCTATGAGACTGAAAATAAGTCCTTTTTTGAAATCTATTTACAGTTTCTACATAAAAAAACATGAAGCCTGTTCACTTAAAGATGAGTTATACTTATGTGCTGTAAATTGCATTTTTCTGATGATAAAAGAAGTTTGTAGTTCTAGCTGTAGAGTAGAAAAATGTTTTTTGGGGGTTAGGGGGAAATAATTTGATCTAAAATTATAAATGCTCTGCACTGACTTAATTCTTTTTACCTTTGATTTATTTGGGGAGTGAAGTAGTGAACTATGAACCTTTTAGCTAGCTCTAATTTTGCCTCAGGAGTACCTCTGCCCATCATAAATTAGTGTTGTTGTGCATTAGGCACACATACAGATCTATCTATTTCAGCCCATTTTACTGCCATCTTTCACTACAGAAGAAAATAAAGCTGGGAATTTCTAGTTTTCACCCATTGCTCTTTCAGTCAATTCTGCCTTTCTCATTGTCCACAATGCTTGCTCTCAAATCAGCAACTGTGTTGATTTATTGACAAAACACAGTTTACAGTAAATGTCATCCTAGGGTAACATTATCTGAAGCACATGTACTGAGTGACTGAGTAGGAGTTGTCACAATGGATTATTCAAGACCATACTTTTTAACACTAGCATACATCACAAGAAGACCAAATGTCTAGGAAATTTTTTTTTTTCTTATTTCAGTATCCTTATCAGCTATCATCTAGGCTCAAAAATAATAAAATGGGAAAGGTTAGTGACATGCTGAAATCACTCTCATCCAGTGTAAATTAATTTTTACTTCACAGAATGGCTTCAGGATTAGACAAGCACAAAGGTGATCATCACAATTATTCTTTCTAACCTGTATTCTATCCAAGTATGCC
This sequence comes from Tyto alba, assembly GCF_018691265.1. Taxonomy (NCBI): domain Eukaryota; kingdom Metazoa; phylum Chordata; class Aves; order Strigiformes; family Tytonidae; genus Tyto; species Tyto alba. The sequence continues at coordinate 22,059,370 of NW_024881275.1, read as the reverse complement.
TTTGCATATGCTTGCACAATTTTATTAGGCTGTCTTTGCTTGATAATTGAAGCATCTAATGTGGATTAGGTCCTGTTCCTATTGAGTCCAAATAGTCACACCAACTCCAAAATTTGCCTAAGCTTCAGATTTTCATGTATCCTTTTCAAATATTGACACATTTATATTCCCTTTCAAATAAGGAAGTAAAATAACTCCTTAACCCTTAGCAAAGGTAATTGGTTTTATTTATTTAAAAAAATTTAAAAAAAGCCTTATGCCTAATAACAGAATCTTGGTTGTCAGCTGTTTTCTGACTGTTTTTAGCAACAGATGCATCAGAGAGGTAGTGCAACATGAGCTTGTTTTGTAAACCAAGCAACCTTTCTTCTAACCGTGGCAGAGTTATATGAGAGGAATTTTAAACAAAAGCATTTCCAGCAGCTAGATAAGCAAGTGTCTTGCTGAGAAAGATGGAAGACTCATGGTAATTCCTCTGCCAGAAAGCAACGGAAAATAAGAGCTGTCATCTAGAAAATGACAAAGCCATTTCTAGTCCCTGTAGATTAGCACTCTATCTTTCACTGAACAAATATGCTGTTAAAGGTGTTGGCCTGTAAACCAAACACAGAAAAATGTCACACTGGTATCAGAGTGGAACTATTAATCTGTGTTTGAAATGTATTATAATCATTAATTTGTTTGTATTAAGAGTGGGCCTTCCTAGAAATTCGATTCTTAAAAAGATAGACAAAACACTAAATCTCTATAAACAAAATGCTTCTTTTCCAAAGAGCTTGCAAACTAAACAGATATAAGGCGGTCCAGGGTGGGTGAAGAATCTTGTCCCACTGTTGATTAGGTCACTGGCAGAACCACAGATAAAGCATAAATTTCCCCAGCTCCCAGTGTAGTGACCTATTCACTTGACCACATGGGCTGATAAGGGATGACACTGAGTCACACACAAAATCATTTGAAAAATCCTCTCTAACTCGTCTGCACCTTTCTTTTGCACATCTTTTTTTCCCCTGAAAATCTATCTGCTTTTGTCTGGGTAAGACTTTACCACAGTCTTTCTAATAGCACTTTTTTCTCTCTCATTTTCCAGCTAAACTGCTTATTAAACAGAGCACTGTATGCAGCCAGTCTGAGAAATTAGCTGTCTATATAGCTTTTTTAAGTGATTCCCCTCCCCCTCTCCTATCTTTTTGTCAAAAATATATAGTTTCTATCTGATTATGGCTGGCCTCTGCTCAACCTTTTGTGCAGGGCTGATTTAGATTTTCCAGCTCAGTCACAGCAGGAAAGATAAACCCTGAACCACATGATGATGTTGGCAGTGTCAGACAGTGGAAATGAAGTCTCCGGGGGATACCAATTGACATTTCAACACTTTGGCTGCCAAAGAATGGGTTTGTACAGAAAAAAACAGTTACAGCAGAAAAAAATGTAAAAAGTCTTGAAAGTTGAAAGCACAGTGAAAAAACTAGCATGCATTTGTAAATGGAAAGTGAGCATCTATTTTACTTTATGTGTGTCTTTACATAACAGATGGAGGCTGACCTTAGATACTTCCTGCTCTCTAAAAATACCACTTCGAGTTCCCAGGAATTATAAGTAACTGAGACATACTTTATGAAGTAAAGAGATATTTAAAGTAAGACTATGTTTGTTTTGTTCTAGTAGGAATTACAAGGATGCAGTGTTCCCTTACAAATATATTTATTCTCTGAGTTTTATAATGCAAAAGGTCTATTTTTTTTCTTTTTCTTTACACCTGACTTACACGAACACAGCTCCATGGCCTCAGTTAATTCTAGTTCACACAAGAGGCAAACAAGAATCTTCCTGAATGTTTTTGACAGAGAGAAGCTTTTTCTCTTACAACTCCTGCATTTTAATTTTTCTTCAAGCTTTTAGTTACATTTCTTTTTTTCTTAATAATAAAAAAAAAAAACCTGTGAGAAAACAGAAGAGCATATTCAAGTCATACTAAAAACCTCTGTTTGATTTCTCCCACCCCCTTTTCTCTTTCTCTTTCTCTTTCTTCTTTCTTTTCAATGACATTTCCTATGATGAGCACTCAGAAAGAATAGCTATTGCCTCTCTTGTCAGTTCTGTTTTGTCAGCTCTGAATGCTGGGTCTTGCTTTGCCATTTTCAAGGTCTCTTTCAATCCCTTGAACACAGCTGGCGCTTCAATCAAGAGCTCACACCGTGAAGAAGCTGGCAGTTGATCCCCAACCAACTATGTGGAAGATATATAATATATTTCACAGTACACAGTGGAATACCCTTTTCATTTCATCATTGAGAGAGTCTGCTTCACTCAGGAGTTCTTCTATACAAAAATATTAATAATGTCCCATTCTCCTCAGGGATGTGAACATTTGGGGTTTGAACTTCAGTGACCCCTGCTTGTCAGGTTGATGTGACTTTAACAAATTCAGTAAAGGAAGCTTTTTTGCGCCTCAGTTTACGGTCTTGTTAGCTTCACTTTTGAGAATGTTTTTTAATCACTGCTTGGAAGAAGTTGTGGGAATTGAAAGCTGTGGAGAGAGTCTGTGGATACCCAAACATTGCAGAACCGCACAATTGAACTGTACTATAGAAAGAATGCTAAATGATCAGAATATTCTCACCCTTGTTTTTATTAATTATATTTCAGTTATCAAAGACAGAACAGAAAATTCTTGTTTTTTCTTTTGTTAGGTGTTTAATTTTTGGTATATTAGTTGATGCAGCTATAAAATGTCACACAAAATTCCCAGTAGCTTAAGTAAGGGCTGCAGTGTGAATGCAAATCTGGGAACATTGCAAGAATTTTTGCAACAAGTCCTCCCTTTACAGGGGAAAAATTAGCTGTTAGTGAAGCACAAAGAACAGGACTCACAGCAAGCAGGGCTTATGACTAAGCATGGCTTGTGAACTAGTGCCTTCTGCAAACCATTGTTTGGATTATAGAAAAAAGGATTACAAAGGTGAGTGCATGCATAGAAAACCTGACAAGTCTATCTCTTCTAAGCTAGAGACGATCTCTGTGGTACTACCTGTGGTGTCAGTTTGGTCCTGTAAAGCATGTGATTGTCTGATTGCGAGCCTTAAGTTCCTATTAGCCTTGCTGAACTAGGATCTTACCACTCAAGCAAGAGAGTTCATTCTGTTCTGCTTTCCTCCCATGCAGTGAGTTAAAAGAGTTTCGTGAAGCACTTTCTTTATTGATCTACATGTACTATCTAAAGTAATGTGCTTATTAGCATATTTGCTTTTAAAATTTGCACATTTTAAAGTCATTCGGAATAAGTTAGAAATACTTACAATAAGTTAGAAATACTTACATTTGCCCTCTTTTTATATAGGGTATAAGTATTAATTCTTACAATTCCTTATTTTAGGATCAGGGAAAACAAAGACATTGGGGTCTCTTAGAATTGTAAAGAATATATTGAAAAGAACACATCCATCTGAGTGTGAAAAATCTGAAGACCATTTAGTAATGAGTTTGGGGAGACCTGCATTTTGGCTTCAAACAGAGAAAACCTGCCAGATGGAGCCCATTTCCAGCAACGCCCAAAGAGAGTGGAATGTAAAATATTTACAGAAAACTGGCTGCTTAAGTAGTTTGGTGTGCTCACAGGGCAATGTTTTTCTTCTCTTTAATTTTTTATGTTCTTCATTTCTTCAATCCTCTTTCCCTTGCATGAAATGACAACTATGTCTAGTTTAACAAGTTAAGATGTTGGTGTGAGTTTCCTTTACTACAAAGGAGACATACCACTGTCAGCAACTGATTAGCAGCAGGCACACTGGCCGGATAGCTGAAAGCTGTTCAGAGCTGTCCTTGGGGTCTTCTGTTTCTTCTTCACCTCTTTGGAGTAATCCTACCTCGTCTGGGGAATGACTCCTCTCCTTATCTTAACACCCAGATGCTCATTGTAAACAAGTTGCTTTTCTCTTAGACAATTCAGTTTGCAGATTTTCCAAATAATAGTTCCAAATATTAGTTCATCATTAGGTGAAGCACACTGCACACATTTTACAAAGGCTTAAATGCATCACTCTAGCCAACATTTGTAACGGTAAGGCACACTGTCACCATAGTGAGATTTGGTCAGTCTGGGAATGCTTTCAATATAGTTAATGAATTGACATGCATAATTGTGCAATTATTTGACCTGAGGGGAGACAGTTCCCATCTTTAGTTTCTCTAATTTTGTTTTAAGCATAACAATTCATACTGCATATTCAGTTATGTATTTAATTCATACAGAAAAGATACACTACCTATCCTTAAACAACCTGATATGTTTTCATGGAACAAATATTTTGGTCATTATACAGATTTGAGTAAATCATACTAAATTAAGATAAAAATTCTACTTTTTCTAATTCCATATCCGCAGCTGACATGAATGGAAAATTCTGAGTAGGAATTGCAGATGCCTCATTTCCAGGCATTTAAAACTTCTGTTTTAAATAGCTAATAGCTGAACAACTTATCTTAAAAATAATAGCTTTCCTGAGAATCTAATTAGATCATCTACAGGGGTTATCTTTGGCAGTCTGAAATTAGCTTTGTTGCAGACACTTGGGAGGACAATTAGGACCCATCTTATTAGCACTGAAGGTTAAAACTCCAGTACTGTCTTGTATCAAGACATAATCTTTCATGCTTCACAGCTTTAGTTTTCACAGTGAGCTGCAAAGGAAGTAGTAGATGGGGGAAGGGAAAAGGGCAGACCTGAAAGAGCTAAATAAATATCCAGTTTAAGGGAGTTCCTTCAGGCTTTTTATTAAATGAACCTGATAAATATGACTCAGAAGAAGAAACAAGGCTGGTGGGGATTGGTGAACTGCAATCAGATCCAACAAATTCTCTTAATTAAATTCCTAAAATGATGTTTAAAGAACAAGGTATTTATATGATGTTGAAGTACATTGGGTTTTTTGTGGAGGAACGTTAAATATAAACTGCATTAAGAATTCTTGTGGTAATCGGATACATTTTCTCAGAATGAAATTATTTCATTTTCATTTTGGCTGGGAAATACCATGCTGTGACAGCTGTACTGATATTAAGCAAGGAAGACATAAGAATGATTTTGTGTTCACATGATAACTATGGAAAAGATTTCACATCTCATAATCCCTATTTAAGAATACACACTGTATTATGCAGTTGTTGAACATGGCCTGTTTCTAGATTCAACATAATCAATTACTTGTAAAGATTTTTGTTTCAGGGAGATAAGTGTTTTATAAACCTGCATTCTCCTGTGATAAAAGGGAGTCATATCTTGCTTGCTGGCAATACACAGCCTTTTCATAAGAAGCCTCCTTCCCAAGTGCATTGTGCAATAACAAGTAAAATGACCCTCCAGGGTCATGGGATAACACTCATGGGTTGCTGATTGCTTTTTTTTTTACTTTTTTTTTTTTCTTCTTCTTTTTCTTCTTTTTTTTTTTTTTTTTTTTTTTTTTAAGTGGCACCTGCTGTGTGGTTCTCAATATAAATAGTGACTGTTTGCAGCAAATCACAGATGTTTTACACACTGGAAAAATGGACAGGAAGCAATCACTAAAGGAAAAGCAGAAGCAGTGGAAGAGGGCAAAGAAGGAAGAAAATAAACTTTGCTTTACATTTTCCTAGCATTTTCTTGTTTAGCAGTGGTCTGATGCTCTGCTTTACTGCTGTTGGTTTTTAGTTAAAACCTTGCTTAGCACATTCAGGATTTTTTTTCTGTTGTTACACTCTCCCTTCATGAACATAGAACCAATTAATAATTGGTTTTCCTGTGGAGATGTGGGAAGTGGGCAATGCTTGTTTGGTTTTCTTTTTAATAGATTAAAAAAAAAATAGAGTAGCACAGTGCTTGTATTTCTTAATTTTCTTGTTATCCTTAAACCCTTCTTCATACAGTTATATCTGATTGAATTACATTTGTATAGAATAAGGAAAAACAGCAGGCTGTGGAGATCTATTTGAAAGGCAACCAACAGCTCTGCTGAGCAAGAGCAGAAAATACTTTGTGAGCTGCCTGTTCAGACACTACATTGCTTTTCTGTATAAAACCTTCTGTTGTCCCCTCCCAGCCTCTCATAGTTCTTCCATGCAAATTCAGTATATTTCAGTTCTGGTTATGGGATGGATATGAATCACCACTCCAAAACCCCTAGGAAGAAGAAAGAAAGCTTGAACTGAAACAGGACGAGCTGTCATTTTTAAAATGTTCATTTTTACAATGTACTGAAAGCTGCAGACACATGGACATGCCCTATGATACTGTAAGGCAGACTTTCTCATCAAACAGATTTTCCAGTCATGATAGGATATTGTTAGCTATACTAACTTTGTTAAGGAGTGCCAGAGATTGATTAATTATGAATAGAAAACAAAATACTACGGAAATAACAGCTAAACTTAATAACTGCTTTTTTGAGGGGCGGAGGAGGGGAGGTGTATGTATTTGTTTGGGGATTTTTCACTTTATATGCTAAACATTGTGTTGTCTTTTCAAAATAATTAAAGTATAATTTCTCTGAAGCTTTTGGGGAGCTTCCCCTGTTTACATAAGTATCCCATGTCTTGGTCAAGCTATCAGGATATGTTCTGTACATAGATAGCATCTCTGCTTCCTGGCAATATTATCAGGAGGTAACCCAGAAGGCTATGAGTACAACGCTGTGACTATAGCCACCTCACAGCAATGACCTGATGAGTAGGTCTGGAGGATCATTGCCCACAATTTCCTGGCTAAGACTCCTTGTAAGATGACTGTTTCAGTAGGTTTTTACCAGGAATGCCTTCTGATAGGACATATTGATGTGTGTTTAGAAGGAGGCTGAAGAGTTAATACAAACTTCAGAATGGTTTACGGACATGGACATATGATCAAGTTTTTTCAGGGTTAATAAAGAAAATGAGTCAAAAGCATCTAACCTCTAGGTCCCAAAAGCAGAAAACCTCCTGGAGATGAGTATTTTCCCTACCTTGTTGACCTTTCATTATTTAGTTATTTCTTTTCTGACTGTCCCATATTCCTGTGGCTGAGATTCAGAAAATGTTTTGCCTTAAGAAGGCCCGGGGGTAATATATGCCTCACTGTTCCGCTGTTATGTCAGACGTCAAACCACACTGGGTCTGATTGGCAGGCAGGACTGACGCCTCTTGCAAAGTAAGAACATCATGGCAGGATAAAATCAAACAAATAATGGGAATATATGGAACAAAGTTGCCACTGCTTTTGACTTTTAGTGTGGTTTCCTGGATGCTGTAAAACATAATTGACCACTGATTTCAGTGAACAGCACACCAGAAAACCTAGTATCCAGGGTGTGGCAGCTATGTCAGCTACTGTCTCCCTCAGATTTTTCTTTGTCCAGATTAGATTATCTGTGGTGCTGATTTCATTCAAGGCAGAACTGGGATCTCCTAGAGAATGGAGCTGTGTACCCTAGAGAAGGCGTGCTATGTACAACAGTATATAATTATCTTCTCAAGGCTGATCTAATTGGTCTGCTGGCCACAGGGGTTACTGACAGCTGAGGTAAAATGTGTTTCTCTTCTCTGGAGTGAGCAGTCTGCAAGACTGCATCTGTGTAATGACCATTCAAGGGTCTTTGCTAAACTACCAGGTGAGATGTAGCCTCCCTTCTCCAGGGCCATTTAACAGTACCGTTCCAATCATACCATCCATCAGCCCATTCACCACCAATGCAGTTGTGCATACAGTAGCTGTGGGTATAATTTGCTAAGTATGAAGATTACTGTAACGAAGATAAATATCTCTTGTGAAGCAAATCTCTGCTGTTTTAATACACAGTGCATTTCTCTTTCACACTGCCTGGTTTCAGTATGCTCCTTGCTTTTCTTCAGCAAAAATAAATGCAATTTTCTTTAAGACTCTGAGATCTGAAGAATTAGTATATAGATCTCTGTACTTAGAGCAAGTACTGAGAACACAAGGGCAAAATCGGAAGGCAAATTTGCTCCAAGTAGCTATGATCATGAAGTCAGCAGTTTCATCTGGGAAGGAAGTTTCAAGGAAAAAATTAAAAAATGACATCTTCAGCTCGGCTTTGATAGAATACCTTCATAAAGGAAAATTACTGACTGTCCCTATACAATGTGCTATCTTTTCAAAAATATACACTCAACCCAGACAGAAGCCTTCCTGTAAGGATAAGGAGGAAGATGGCTGCTGTAGCCTTATTAACTTGTAAAAACCTGGCATTTAATATATATTTATGTATATATATATATATCTAAATAAATGAATAAAATAATAAAAATAATTCTAAATAAATAATACATAATATTATTTTTATTAATAAAAACTAATAAAATACTAATGTAATAAGATAATAAAATAAAATAATCTTATATATATATAAATGAAATAAAACTTCCTCAACAGCATATCTGTCAATACTTATCTGTTTAAACAGTCAGACTGGTTTAAGGTAAATAAATATAAATGACAGGGAGTAATACCATTTTGAAAGAAGAGTCCAAAAAGGAAAAGGCCTTAAATTTGTACAGCTCTACTCTAGAACTTCTGCTTCATATAATATCATGTACATCTTAGTCTTCTCTTTTAACACTGTAAATCTTGGATAAGGAGTGCATGAACTAATTGTTTATCAGAAACATTGAATCATGTCTTGCCTGAGGCTTTAAAAGTCTTAATTTTACTGTGGTAAAACTATATGTCCTCCTTTGATTAATGATACTAGGTGTCATTATATGTATTAGTGTGAAATTTGAGACTGAGATCGGATTTTTTCGTGTAACACCTTTTAACATAGTCTGACTTGCTGATTCGTTTCACTAACTTTACATAAGTCTTTTAACATACTTTTAAAAATATTTTAATTCTTATCAATTTTTAAGTGAGAACGAGCTGATTCTGTGTGCTAAAAAGTGACAAAGGGTGGTTTTGTTGGGCTCTGTCTACACAGCTGAACTAGACCTGAACTTGGTCCAGACTAGAAGCTGTGTAACCACATTAGCATGGCACTGAGCCCAAGCTAATAAGCCCTACTAAGAGGCACTAAAGCAGTTACACAATTTTTGGATCAGAGCTGGCTTGCTTCCAGCTAGCTTGGAGTGTAACCAGGATGATCTCAGGTTTGTCAGGAAAAGGCTGTATAGACAGAGTCTCAGATCCCTGAAACATGCAGGCTTAACCTGTACTCTAGTCTTGTTTTGTAGCTTAGTGTAAGAAAGACGTATGGAGCAGGCAAATGTGAGAGTTGCAGATTTTACATAGGGATATTTAGGAAATAAAGTAGTACTCATATATTCTAGTTACTGTTCTTTCAACTTGTTCCATTACCTGTTCTGTTTGGGAGATGTTTTTTTAAATACGCCTTGAAGGGAGGACACAAAGGATAGGTTCATAAGACTTAGGCAACATTAGTAAAAACAACAAAAAAAAAAAACCCTGTTGTTCAAGTCTTTAATTTTCTTTTCTCATCTGTTTAAAATACTGTTTTTTTTTTTTTCCCCACAGTTCAAAGCCACTATTTTCTTCATTGTCTCCTGTCACTTTTCCTGGTTGCCAGAATCCATTCTTATATTAAATGCATCTATTCTTGAGGCTAGACCTTGGGATGAACTTCTGATAGCTTCATAAAGTAATTCTTTGTGAGTTTGCATGCCTTTCTGGATTATTTTTTTTTTCTTCTAGGCAAACTCGATTTCTTGAGGCCTCCTTCTCCTCTGAAATTGTTGGTGTGGGAGTGGTGCTGGAGACAGAGTCATCAGAACTAGAAAGGCTTACTACATCCTAAGCCTTGTGAGTGTAATTATGAGTAGTCCCTCTCTAGACACCTGAAGGATGATGTAATTTTATTCAGTTGGCCACAAAAAGGCTTTGAAGAGACTGATTCTCTAGAAGTGTACTAGCAGAGCAGAGCACCAGGTTCTTCTGTTTGTCTATCATCCAGTGTGAATTTTAGTGTATTTTAATTTAAGTCCTATGTGGTCTTCTATAAAACAAATTCTTTAATAACTGGTTCTTCACTTAAATCACATTAACAATATACCCCTGAAAGTATTCCCCTGACTATTCCCATTTTTAAAAAAAAATGACAGTTTCTCTATAGAGAGGAAAGAGCATTTGAAATAATGTTGGGTATTTTGCCAAATCTGTCAAAAGAGTAACACTTCCACTTTCTCAGCTCTGTCTCATTAAAATTGTATTCTAATTCTGTCTCAACTTGGTCTCTTTGCTTCATAAGTCATTGCCTGCTCATTACTTGTAGTGTGAGAGATGAAATTTATTCAAGCCTGATAGCAGGGATAAAGAATTGAAAGGCAGGCAGCTGGGAGAAATGAAATTAGCTTATTCTAATGCTTTTTTGACAGGATTTTTTTCATTGCCATAGGTTACTATAAGTGTCAGTTTGGATTTGTGGTACTGTCTTTGTTAGATTTGTGAGGAATTTTTTAAAACAGTCTTAAATGCTAAACTATGGTTTCCTTTGTCTCATCAATTGAAATAATGTTCAATGTCTGTGTTGATAATATGGTAAAATATTACTTGCTACAGAAGTCTGTAATTTATTATTGTTTTCTAACAAAGATTAAATTTTTACAATTGTTTTAAAGTAGATTCTTCAGCCCAGTATTTAGATAAATAGGATACACTCTGGGCAAATGATAGAAAATACAATATAACTTACATGCAATTTAATGTGGAATACAGGGGGGAGCTGAGCTTTCTAACCCAAATATTCTCTCTCAAGCTTTGAATGTCAAAAGAATACGCTAAGGAATTTCTAATTTTGAATATAGGAGAGTATTAGAAGCAAATTGACTTAAAGCACAGCACTTTTCCATTATAAAATTGAGTTGTTAAGGAATTATATGGTCTAATTACTGAACTTGGTATTTTTGACTACTTGGATTATGAACAGATATTGTCATTAACTAGCTAATTAAATTGACTGTAATAACAAGCAGTAATTTAGAAATATGTTCTAAATTAGTTTTTATATGAAAGCAAAGTCTTTGTTGATCTGTGCATGTGATTAATGTCAAGTGTCATGAATTAGCTCAGGGATCTCTGGTGGAGGAAGGGCATTATAAAGAGAAGTATCTGTGTATTTGACAGAAACAGATGCAGTCAGAGGAGCAGTTTCTATTCAATTAAAAATTTGAATTAGAAGATGTTAATAACTATGCATACATGTATTTTCTGGAAGCATACAACATAATGACTCAGTATGAAAAGAGTGACTTATATTTTTCTCTCTAACAGCAAAACATTATTTTTCAGCTGCAATGCAAGTGATTGTCTTACCCCAGGATCTTCCTTCTTGAATTACTTCATATTTTGCTATTCAGAAAATGAAGCATAGGGCTCTTAATCTTTATATGTTTATAAACACCTTCAAGTAAGTTGGTTGTTAATATATGAAATGACCTATTAGTTATACATGGTGTCTTAAACTTTTTAAGAACATAAACATGAAAATGCCCTATGTATTGTATTTGGATTTGTGGTACTGTCTTTGCTAGGTGTGTTTGTTGTTGGTTTTAAATGCACACTAACTTAAATGCTGGAATATACTTTCCTCTGTCACATCATTTGAAGTAATGTTCAATACCTGTGTTCAAAACATTCACTTAGAGTACATCAAATATACTTCCAAACAGAGAAGTTTGACCAGGATATTCTGTAAAAAATATATGTTACTGGGACCTACAAACTTAATCAGTAAGGGAAGTCTTTATTCTAGATTTTGCTTTCTCTTCCTGTGTAATAGCCATAGCATGCTATTCCTGTACTCCTTGCTCACTCTTTGAATGTTAAATGCTGTGGATTAAATGTTTTACACAGGGATGTAATTGTAAAAGCACAAAAGATACAGACATAGCAGTGGGAAAGAGAACTGTTATAGATCTTCAGGGGGGAAACATTAAAGATGTTCCTGTATAATAAGTCACCTGAACTGATTTCTAAACAATATTTGACACCAATGAGGTAATAGGAGATGAATCCCAGAGGATTGATGAGCTCAGTTTGCAGCAGCCCAAGTGTCACCATTCTCAGTAATCTCAGCTGGGGATAGACAAAATGTCATCTCAGGTATCAGTCGTCCTTTTCGTAACAAAATCCTGTAGGGAAACAAAGGAATGGTAAGAACTAGATTTTCTTTTTCAGTCATTTATCTTTATAGAAACAGAAAGGTCCTTGGCAGTTTAAGATTTCTAGGGTCAATTAAGGTAAGGAGTGATAGACAAATGTAAGCTTTCTCTTTCAAAGACAACCTTAAAACAGTTTTAACAGAAAAATCATACTTCTAAAAATAATTTTATATTATGCAGCTATGTATGCTCGCAGCCATATACCATAAATTGGTCAGTTAATTATAAAGATAATTTTATTTATCTCACACTGATAAATGAGAACCAGATTTTGCATTTATCTGATTCAAATGAAATCTAAGTGAATAATCGATTCTTCAGTTTGGTCATGAAAAATCAAAACATGCATACCCGGTGTTAATTAAAATGGAAATGAGTATCTGAAGGAAACAATTTCCTGAAAAACATTTAAGATGAACAAGATGTTTTGCTTCATCATATGGAAGAAAATCTCACAACTGTGAGACTGGAATACATCTTAACTCTCATAATTCTCAAGATAAATGGACCAAACACTCTTCTCCCTGTCCTGAGAGATCCTGCCTAGGCAGCTAGAAGCCCATTACTAAGTGTTTTTTAAAATTAATTAACCAACCTGAGGGATGGTTGACACACAGTATGCAAATGAAATACTTGCATTTAAGAAGGAGAGTGATCAAAACAAGAATTAACCTCAAGAACTTGCAAAGCTTTGGGACAAATTCTGAAGGAAGGAATAGTTAATGGCAAAGAGGTAAGTAAGGAAGAAGTAAATTCAAATTGGGATTTTAAAGTTACTTCCTGCTGGATTAACAAATTTATTTCTCTGTTTAGAAAATTATATCTATTACCAAAAGATGGATAATCTTACCTATCATGACTATCAGTTTGACAAACTAATACAGCCTTCTGATACAAGTAGTAAGAGAGGAACTTTAAAGAGGTTGATAAATTTGTGGCAGGAACCAAGGAAGACGAGGAATTATAAGGGTAGTAGGCTGGAACTTGTTGGCCTACAAAGACATAACCCCATCACATGTGTTCCTAAGTAGAAGCAAAAGTTTTGCAAGAAATTCTAAACAGAAGGTCTCAAACTAGCTCTTGGAGAGTTTATGGGTACACATGCACCCTGAATTTTTCATATTACTTATTCATAGTAGTATCTGTGAGCAGGGGAGGAGAGCACTAGATAAGTGCTTCAGAGAAACTGTGGGGAATTAAACAAGAGCGTTAGAGCATTAAAAAGCACCTGCATTAAGACATCTGGAGAGTAACAAAGGATATCATGTCTGAGCCACGTTAACATTGCGTGTGCAGGGATCTGTTCTTTCAACAAATTAACTCCAAATGCTTCTCATATTCTGTCTACAATGTAATAAGACTATGCTCTAGTTAAGGGAGGGAGGGATGGCAATTGTTTATGATTGTGAGCAATTTCATAAGTGTGTTTACAGGCAAAAATCAGTTGAAATGGAAACAGACCATAAATCTTAGGAGGATGTATTTCAGAAAATGATCATGAAATATCACAAGTATTCATAAAAAGTGAAATACCTGTCTGAAAAGAAGCTTCTTACAGTTGATGTTTTCAGAACTGCCAATAAGTAGTGAAAGCAAGGAATAGCAAGAAGAGAAGTGTAATACGACTTGTATGTTGCCTACTTGTTAAATGAAGTTAGACTAATTCAAATGAGAAATAAAATGGCCTGTCTTCTGTAAAACTTAGAGAGGTAAGGCTAGATAAATATCCAATAAAGAAGCCATTAAACATTAAATTATATTTTAATTTTAATGCAGAAAATAGAACTATTACATGAGTAGGAACCAACAACTTTTTGGTCACATTTTTGAAACTATTTAACCAGCTAAAGTGTCAGAGAGTACCAACCGAGATTTTTACTGATTTTTTTAAAATCACATAGACACTGATCCACGTTTCCAGAACTGTAAAAAAACCCACCAGAGTGGTTCATTTTGAGCAAGCCTAGATGGTACAAGTGAAGCTACTGAAACCATTTGAATTAAACATAGGACAGAGTGTAACTAAGATTTCAGGTCATCCATAAATCAGGTTCAAGGTATTTGAACTGAAAAATAAAAGTTATTTCTTATTGGTAGACTCCTTAAAGAGATTTTTATATAGCTCATTGAGTAGCCATGAAATAACATTTTCAATCACAATTAAATCCCTAAGAGATGTGAAGTGTGTTGTTTAACACAAAATTAATAGATGCCTCCATTCATTCTCCTTGCTATTTCAGTCCAAGTGCACAATGCTAAGATTTTACTCTGTATAGAGAGTATAAGTCAAGAAAACCAGCATTTAGAAAAGTCCTGTCAGATTCAAAGATCTCCTCCCAACATCACTCACTGTGACAATATTGTTCCTCATGTTCTTTAGTGGGATTACTCAGCCATTTCATTCCCAACAGAAAAACCCACACACTGCTAGTGAAACAGCTTTCCTTGAAAGCTGTGGTGGCTGTTATCTTCATAGCAATCAGGACTTATCTCAACATAAAAAGCTTCTCGAACATTAGCCTTTTTTAGGATTACCTCCTAGTGAATTAAAACACAAGAAATGCTGTTAAAAGGCTGACATCTATCCCCATGGCCAGAGATCTAGTTCTACAGAAAGAAGATGGGGGACCTTTTCATTTTGCACTAAACCAAAGTAATAAGTGGGAGATGTATTGATTACAGATTTTACCTGTTTATTCTTGTTATTTGATTAAGATCAGTCCTGAGTTCCCTTTGTCAGCTAGTGACATGATCCTGATGGCAATCTGCAACTCACTATCATTCAAACCATGAAATCAGCAGTCAGCTCTGGGCACTGAAATCCCGGGCCTAATATACAGCCTGATCATAGTTTAAAGGGTGCAAACGCAAGGGCACTGGCCTTGCAGCCTTTTTGAGGACAGTCAGCTTATTCCTGTTTGTGCCCACCATGTTGTGCATGCCTACCTGCTCGCTGACTGTACAATAGGAAGAGCAATATAAACAGGTTTCAGGTGACTGAGCAGCTGAATGGCTGCACAGGTCACTGCAGCAAGAGTCAGTCTAAAACAGAGAAGTTCCTCTGCTAGAAGAAAGGTGTTATAAGACACAGACAGTAATTACTGATAGCTCTGTGTTATGAAGCAAAATATCCTGTCATCTATCAGGAGGAGTGAGGTGTCACCACTGACCCTCTCTCCTATCTTACCTGTATCTTTTTAATCAACTGTATTACTTTGTGATTGATGTGTTGACTTACATTTGATTTCAAAAAAGGAAAGAAAAAGAACAGAAATGCCAGTAGATGCTGACTTTGTCATATAACTTAGAGGTAACATTCAATGTCCCCATTCTGCTCTATGACTCAGGGAAGAAATGAAGGCAGAGAGAACTTAAGATACATCTACACTTCACGTCTGTACCATGGGCAACACCTGTTTGTCGAAAGGGTTGGTCCTGTGGTGCTTTTTCCCATTGCTTAAAGAGCTGGTAACCACTCGCCTTTGCGAAAGCATGTTTGTGTGTCAATCTTCTGTACATCTTAAGAATGGCAGCTAGCTTCTCCTCTGAAACAATATGAGTAATGCTTTCTTGGTTTTGCTAACCCCCTCTGAGTTTATCTCGGCTCAGTAGACTTATATAGTATTGCCTCCTTGCATATTTTCCAAAGGTTCTCTTAGGTGTAAATCTTGCCACAATGCCCCAGACAAATATCATTCATCTGGAATGACAACCACACATTTTCTATAGCTGTCATTCTGTCATTCATGTCCATTGCTGTTGCACTTAAAGAAGGCCACCAGCAATGAGCTACTACTCCAGCTGCTGAGAAGGTGGCCAAGCCTCACTCACTCTTCCTCTCTCTCTGTCCTTCTGCTAGCTACTTTGCTCCTGTTTTGCATTTCAGTGTAGCAGTATAGTGAGACATATGGTGGAGCTGCTGCTGCCAGCCCCATGTTTTGTTCCTCATTCTGTCTCAGACTTGGAACATGATCTCTGTGCCTCAGCCTCTGTGCTTGAGCTTTTACAGAGCATTTTACAAAGTCCTTTGAGATCTACAGATGCAACAGATTACTCAGATACAACCTAGAATCCCATGTTTTCAATTAAGATATAAATGACAGACATGCATTCTAATTTTATTTTTGGAAAGCCTTATAAAATATCTTTGGAATGTAATTTGTGACCCTGTGAAAACTGACACTTGGTTTTAAAAGCAGCTTTTGCTTTTGTCTGTTTAAGCAAAACCCTTTCTGTTGATGCATAGTTATTTAGGGAAATAAATGCAACATTGAATGAGCTAAGTTAATGGAGATTTAACTTGAAGGGAAAGAATTATAGCATGCTGGGAATTTTGGTAGGAGCAGAGCTACAAAGAAGTTGCCACATTTGTTTAAAGTGTGGTTAAAACTCTGGTTTGGGAAAAGACAGAAGAGCGTAGAATTGGATAGTTACTTTATGAATGTGGATGTAACGGAGAGAGCTCATTGGTTTTGTAGGTCTGTGTTAGATTCCCACAGCCCTGAACAAACAGTTCTCAGCCTTATATTTTCTAAGCTTTTGTCTTCCCACTTTGGAATTCTGACTACGGGCACATTACCAAGCCAACTGGATTCACTACAAAGCTCCAGTGTAGCTCTTTTTATCACAAAGATCAAGACAACAATTGTGTGCCTACAAGAAAAGAACAACTAAAACCATCGAGCAAACATTAAAAGAACAATTCTAGAGATAGTTGCCTTTGAACTGCAATAATGGGCAACATTCAGTCCTGAGATTTGAATTCTGAATAAAAGGAATTCATTACTAACTGCCTTTCCTTGTAATTATCCAAGCTGCCGGCAACATATATTTTCAGCAGCATTAATCTTGCACAACGTAATATTTTGTAGTTGTACTGAACCCCACACAATGGCAGTATTGTAAATCTGCTTTATGGAGTTAGTTTTGTTTATTATAGAGTTCGTATATGAAAAAGGAAGAAATCTAAATTTTGTGTTGGCTTCTCCCCAAACCACAGAAAATGGAGTATTGTTTTACAAGAACTTGTTCTGAAATATCACTTCCTGAATGTAAAAGTAGTAAGGTATTTGTGCAGATGCATTCCACAAGCATGCACAATGTCCAGCTGAAAAAATACAGTAAAAGCTGACCATTTTTTTTCTTTCCAGAATAACCCAGTTTCACACTTTCAGGAGAGCAGAGGGTGTGCAGAGATAACTACAATTTTAAAATAAATGCTTAATTTTGCAATGTTCCAAAAGTAGTTCAAGTTGTAATTTACCAGACACCAGTAATTTAGAATAAACATTCTGTCTGAGGATCTTTGACCATTGTTATTTTAGTTCTGGCACTACAAACCTAAACCATAGAAATAGTTTCAGTGACTCATCCCTCACTGTTTTATTTCTCCTCCCCACCTCCACTCCTGCCTACTGCAAAGTAGATTAGCTTTGGAATCACTGTTAATCAGCTGCCTGGAGCTTTATTTTTTCTTGGAAGGAGGTTTTATGATTGGAAAAGTCCTTCCCAGTTATTTCAGTTTTAATAGAAAAATTACAGGATATAAAGTGAACCAGAAACACCCAATTTCAAATTGGCCTTTCTGAATGTTGCATGGATAGATAATGAAGTATATTTGTGATGTGCAGTCTAAACAAACTGAATGTTATTTACAACCCATAAGTGATAAAGAGGACAAAATTTTCCACTTCCATCCACTGTATGGACAGATATTCAGTCCCTTTTTGGCATCTTTGTCTCCTCTGGTTGCGAGGGATGCATGGATGCAATGGCAACAGCCTCTGTGATTTCTGGGGAGAAACAATTAGCTGGGCAACCATTGCTACCGAAATATGTGTCAGGCCACTTGGTTTCTCATCCACACAGTTGAAAGGTTACAGGAATACAGAATAGCAATACATTCAAAAACTTTTCTTTACCCACCACCTCCAGGATGCCCTGGAGCTGGTACAAATTCATGATAAAAGTTCCATCTGATTAAGCTATCAAGTTTATAAAGAAATCACTGCCCCTTGCCCACTTCTGAGACTGCATCAGTTTAACATAAGGGAGTTCTTATTTAAGACTTGAATGAAAGGAGCACTACTGTCCTGGAAAGATGGGGTACAGGAGGAGAGACTGTGTATTTCACAATACCAGGTGTCCTGCATGATTTCAGGGAAGTTGTTCAACATGACTCAGGTCAAATTCAGGTTGTACATTCCAGGTCACACTACATGGTCCTCCAATGCATGGAGGACCTTCAACTTGGAAAGCATTTACCTTTTTTTTTTAAATGTATTTTTAAAATTGGTACTAACCCTTCCTTGTACAATTTTACAAAAAAGCATGTCTCTAGTATCTAGAAAATATGAACTACAAATAAATTTTTCATAAGTGTCAAGATTTGAGGGGGAGTGGTTAGCTGTCTGAATTTTACAAGGTTAAAACTTACCCAGGTTATGATAAATCAGTGTGATAGCCATTCAAATTCTTAAAAAAAAAAAAAAAAAAAAAAAAAAAAAAAAAAAAAGAGGAGGGAAGGAGGTCAAGAAACAGCCAGACAGTACCCGAAGTTTACAGCCTTATCAGAAATGCAAACATATTTTTTTTAAAATGTTTCTTTTCTTTTTCAGATTAAGCTAAGTGTCTTTGTACAAGGCAAACAACCCTCCTCATTTTCTTCATTCTACTCTAGCCAGGCCTTATAAATCATGCTGACATGTTGAGGCATCAACAGAAAATAGACCCTTACTTTGATCTGAAACTGTAATTGGTCTGGATTTGTGGTCTCTTCTCACTCTGGGGCAACTTACATTTAGCATTGCCAAAAGCTCTGGTATGTTAATAGCAGACAAAAGAATATCCTGACACTGCAAAGGCTCTCTCGGACAGACATGGTTAGCATGGACAACTCTTCTGCTGTACTGCTAGTAATTTGTTCTCTTTCATAACTGGATTCTTTTCCAGTACAGTCAGTCCAAGAACTAGTTTTCTTGGTATTGCATGCCTCAGGGGTGTGTTCTGAAACCTGGTTCATTAGTGTTTATAAAGTTCTGTGAAAAGCTAAAATGAAAAGGGCTGCAAAAACCTCAACGTTTATTTTTCCAGTCTACTGTTTCAGCTTCTATAAATCCCATAATATCAATAAACAATTTTTTAAAAACATTTTTCAGATAGTCAGCAACATTGCCTATGAGATTATATTAAGAATTCGGTTATGGCCTGTCATATTTTTATAATGCTGAAACATCTGCATCACAAGTTTACATTTTCTTTCCATTTCTCTCTAAAGGTAAGAATTTCTAAGAACTACATCACACACCACCTAAGAACTAAACCTTGGGATTCCTGCCTCCGTTCCTACCTCTTCCTACCTCCCCACGTTAAAGTGGTATTTATCTTCCTGGAAAATAACACTGAAACTCTTTTCTTTTTTTTTTTTTTTTTTTTTTTTTAATTATTTTCATTGGTAAAGTACCACAAGTCCAGCCATTTCAGCAAAGAAGTTTGAGTACTTTTTGCAAGCACTAGATGATAAGTCTGTCTGTGAGATGATAATGCAAGTGCATTAAATGTCCATCAAGTGCAGTTCAATAAAATCAAAAGAATGTAAAATGAAAAGAAGTGATGAAATCGCATTATATCACCACCATTGGATTTTAGTAGGTATGTCTAGTTACTTGTTTTAAATTATCTGAACTTAATAGGAAGATGCTAATGTGGAAATGCCTGCAGATGCAAAAGAATCTTAATAAGGGTCCATCAGGAAAATCAGATGTTATTCATAAGTATGTGTGTGAGAGAGAAAAATTGTACTGTGTCTTTAATATGCAGATATAAGATGGGGAATTGACAATAAAAAGTGATCATATAATCATACATTATTTATATAGTTATAAGAGATGCGTTGGGTATCCTGACTTTTATAGTATTATTGTATTATTTACTTTAAATTGCAAGTCTTCAGCTTATTAAACATAAAAGTATAGGGTGTTGTTTTTAAAGAATATTATCTTAAGAAAACAAATTTTTAGATTAGCTTTCAAAACCTTTAAAAACCCAAAAGGCAGATATAATCCCCTCAACATTAATTGCTGTTTTAAGAAACGAACTGTTCTCATTTGTTTTAAAACCCCCAACCAGAAATCTCATTAAAATAGTACCCAGCATCTAGTTTAAAAGTGAGGAGGGAGTGCTTCTGGGAAAAAAAGGAATAATTGTCTAAATTTTCCAATATCTTTTGGAGTTGTATTGTACTTATTACAGGTTGTTGTTAATAAAACTACAAGAGCTAATATGTTACAAATGAGATTAATTTCCCCTTCATTTTTGCTTTATGTTCATCAAAGTGCTGCTACTACTGGACATTATTATTAACTATAGACTATGGATTAGACTTATATCTAAGTGGATAGCATATATAGCAGGTACTATCTGTTAAAGGAAAAAAAATTCCTGTGCAGCCCTAAATCTAAAATTTAGTTTAGGAAGGAAAAAAAAAATAAACAAGACATAAAAATCTCAGAACAGCTTCAGATCATTGCTTTGTACCATTATGTCTTAAAAACACTTTTTGGTGTTGTGCATATATGTTGCTGACCTGGAAATCTGTGACCTGGAAATCTACAACCTAACTACACCAGGACTTCAGTGGGATCTGTCTAAAGAAGATCATATCTCTCAACACTGTTTCTGATGGGTGATGATCGGTTTGGACGGGAGGTGATAGAAAATAGTTTCTGCCATGTGTGGGAAAAAATGGCTCCTTGAGGATAGGAGGGCAAAATCAACTGTCTGCCATTTAATTCATTTGTGTCTTTTGGGTGTTTCTTTATTAATATTTGTAAGAATCTTTTTTAAAAGCTGATGTGTAAGCCAGGGTACGTATTTTTTCCCTTTAGAGTGGAGGATGAGAAGCCTGAGAAGTCTCCAGTCTCACTGATAGAGAGGTTTGAAGGCATCTGCATATCATACAGATAGAGTGAGAAGGAGACCTGCTTAATAGCATTTTGTACATCAGTGGTCAAAGTAGCTGTAAAAGAAGAAAATGAGACCTATTGTGAAAACTTCAGCTCCCAGTGTGAGCTCCAGGTAGAAGTGAGACTAGGTGCAAGTAGCAGTCGGTGACATGTAGTCCCCTCATCCCCTTTCAATCCTGGATGACCTGCACTCTCTCTCTTTAGGTTAGAAATAGCGGTCATTCACTATGAGATACAAAGGTGTTACTGACCTGATGGTCAGTGTAGATTCCTTTGAGACTGTTGAAACTTTATTTCTCCTTTCCATTTAAACTGACTTTCTGTTCATGAATTTGTGCAAAGCAAGGGGTTAGCATATTGCGTTTAATAGCTGACTGCCAAAGATCATTGTGGAACATTCAGTGCTTGTGTATGTCTCCTGTTAACTCAACTGGAAATCTGCAGCAAGTGGTACATTCTGGGCTGCATTAGGAGTGTTGCCAGCAGGTCAAGGGAGGTGATCCTTCTCCCCTGCTTGGTGCTACTGAGAAACACCTGGAGTGCTAATACTGGGAGGTGGGGGGAGGTAATGAAGATGGAGCCAGACTATCTTTTTAGTGGTGCTCAGTGACTGGACAAAAGGCATTGGGCACAAACTGACATATTGAAAATTTCACTGAAGCTTTTTTTTTTTTAAAAAAAAAAAAAAAAAAAAATGAGAGTGATCAAACAGTGTAACAGGCTGCCCTGAGTGGTTGTGAAACCTACATCTGTGGAGATATCCAAAGCCCTGAGCAACCTGATCTAGCTGATCCTGCTTTGAGCAGACAGTTTCAACTGGTTTATATCCAGAGGTCCCTTCCAACCTCAATCCTTCTGTGATTCCATGACTTGCCAGGAATTATTACACTGTGACTCAATATGCTGTGCAAAGCTTAATTTTTTTTATTTAACTAACAATGTGAAAGGTACTGATCTTTCCATTAAATCCAGGAGTTTTCAAATCTTGGTCTTGCACTTTTTTTGGACAAAGTTAATACCCATTTACCCCAGAAATCCCATAAGATTTCAGTTTTTCCATTTAATTTCAGGGGTTTCTTTTTTTTGTTTCTCTCCTCTATAACAGATGAAAGACTTGGCTGAAACAGCTGACCTCTCTCCTTCCCAGGAGAAGGGCAGTCACAACTGAAAGAAAAAAAGAGCAAACTTTTCCTTCCATTTTTCTAACCCATGTGTGGGTCTAACATTGTTAAGAAATAGCATATAACATGGGTTTGAGGTATGAGATGCAAAGGAGAAATAGTAGACTCCTCTGGCTGCACTAAGTGAGCAGTCCTCAAACATTACCTGAATGTGTGCAAACCAGCCATGAGGGCAGGAACCTGAACTTGGGGGAGAGCAAAAGTGTCTGCTACTTCCCTCCCCACTTGTAAATTGATGCATGACAAGGAACCCCCATTTCTCACGACCAACACTGATCACAGTGGAGTGAACTAATTTTTCCTAAAAGTTTGTTGCATCACTTGGAACCCAGCTTCCTTATTCTGCATCCTCAGTGCTAACTGCCAACGTCTCCTTTCTCAAAACCTGTAGAAGTACTTGAAGACAGTTATTTCTGGAATACTAATGTGTATGTAGACTGTCTGTATAAACATATCCAAACTACAAGTGGTGAGTTGACATTATTTATTAACATAATGTTATATGCACATGGATCCAGAGAAAATATCTCATTAGTTATTTACTTTTTTTTTTCTCTCTGAAAAATATCACTCCCAAAAAGAATTAGCAACACAATAATGATCAGAGTGATGTGGTAGTTTAGAAATATTTCAAACAAAGGGCCACCAAAATGGTCAGGGCTGGAGCACTTGCCCTGTGCGTAGAGGCTGGAGGACCACGGCTGGTTCAGCCTGGAGAGGAGCCAGCTCTGGAGGTACATCCCAAGCTCCCAGTGTTAAATCCTGACTCTGTGGCTCTAAATCCTGAGACTGATGAATAAGAAGCTTTTTGAAGGTGGAAGGAAAAAAGCAATCATTTGTTTAGCACTTTAAAATCATAAACCATTTTATTCTACAATAATTATATCCCATATTAAAGCATGTCAGATGAAAAAGGTGGAGTGTAAGGAGAGTAAGCAGAGTCAGAGGCACAGCAAATTTATAATGTTTTTTTTTTTTTTTTTTTTTTTAACAAAGCCATTTTTTTAGTGTTTTGTTTTGTTTTGTTTTGTTTTTTGTTTTTGTTTTTTTTTTTGTAATCTAGAGGTTTCCTGTTCACTTCAGAAAAAAACCTCTTTGCTTCAGTGATTTGTATGGCTATTGTCCAGCTCTTTGCTTTCAATTAACATTCTTGAAAATGAAACAAAAAAGTCACTTGTGTAAATGTTTATGGAAAACAAATAAAAACATCTCTGAATGCCATCAAAGTAGATACATTATTTCTATTCCAGAATATGTTTATGAATACTTTCCTGAAGTATTCTGCCAGCTCTAGCCTTGAATTCAGAGTTTAAAAAGCATTTAAAAAATTCTTTTCCACTTCCCTCTGAACATCACATTTGCTCACTCACACTGGTTTTCTGTTTTCCATATGTTATCTCTAAAAAACAGGATTCCACAAAACTACAAATGCAGAAAAGCTTGAGACAAAGAGGTATTTGACATGTTGTCCTTATTAAAATCTTGTGATATCCTTCAAATATATAAGACCTAAACCCAAAAAGGAGTAACCAAATCTGTGTATTTATTGGTGAGCCACTTATATAAAGCACTCCACCACTGTCTTATTGGTTACCATCATAATTTCTGAGTATATAGTATAAAAGTTAACACTGATATGTCTGGATTTTGTGCTGTGTTTTAACAAGCAAATCCTGGCTCCTGACCATATTAGTGCAGTGTGGTATCTTTCCCCTTCACAAGAAAAACAAATGATGTACAACATTCATAATTTATTCTCAGGAAGTAGAAAGGATGATAAAACTCTGACTGTCAAACTTCCACAACTGCACAAGTATGTGGCTTGCTTCTGAAAGGAAACCCTTGGCAGGAGCATACAGACTGGGCTGTTAGTACACAAGCATCGGCAGTTAGCCACATATACAGTCATTTACATTACAAATCCTGTTCTAAAAGGATGGTTGTCTATCTAGATTATGTTCACATACTGTTGCTTATTCCATCCTATAGGGCCAGATTTGGGCATTTTTCTTAGCTGTACAGGCTCTGTGAGTTGTAATGGTACTTGGCTTGTTTGCTCCAAGAATGGAAAAAAAAAAAAGGTATTTGCTTAATAGCTGCATTGTTCTTATTAACATAATATGTGCTAAGTGTTTTTGTTTTCCCTAAAATTTGCTGCTGTTGTTACAGTTGGTGCTATGGCTGCTAACAGTACCACTGCAAGCAAGGTGCTAGCATTTTTACGTATGATATACACTACCATCACTTTCAGGGTAAGGCTTTCCATAAGAAGAAGACACAAAGAACAAAAAAATTTAACTTAACGTCTTACATTTCTGCATTTACGAAGGCACACAAAAAAATCTGTATAAAATTACAAATTTCTAAAGGTCACACTCTGTCCTAATTATTTTAACATCTCATAAAATACTCTTCTGTGGTTTTTTAACCATACTGTATTTAACAATACGACATTGGTGGTCTTTATTGTGTTTTGGAGGTGGGGGGAGGCTATTTGCTTGAAAGTGATTCTTAAAAAAAAAAAATAAAATAATAGGATTATTCTCATCTTTCATTTAGCTTAATAATACACTACATACATTTGTCAATCAAATTAGAATTACTGTCAGACCATAATAATGCATTTTAGTTTAGCCAATATCAGTCAGACCTGATTTATTTGCTTAATACAAATCTAATTGACTTTCAGGCTGCTCTTCTCTTTTCAGCTGCTAACCGACCAAGTACATCTTTAATTTCCAAGACCGATGGTTTGGTAGCAGTTGAGAGGAAGAATGATTTGCATAAGGCCCCAGAAGGGTGCCAAAACTCTTCACGCTTTAAACAACAGCCTTTATTATTCTGTAAGTGGATGTGTTGAATTTTCATGCTTTTGTTTCCAGTTCAGCCCTGACAGAAAGAATAAAGTAGATTTTGCCAGCACCCCTGCTGTGCCCTGAGGGAGAAATTCAATGTGCCTCATTTGTCTTAATTGGAGAACCGCCCTTAGCACCAGCTTTTTCTATGAATATATTAGCATAACAGACAGAAAAGTCTAAGCCCACTTTTTTGTAGAAGTATTTTTTCTTTCTAAGAAAAATAAAAACGGGGAAGAAGAAAAATACATGCATCATCTCCCAGTCTCCTTACTATTATTGTTGTTGTAAAACACACTATACAGGAAAAATGCATCCAGCCTACTTTATCTTCTCAGCGTTGTTAGGAGCTGGGTAGAGAGAAATGTGATAAATACCATCCATGACAGAGCTGAAAGCTGCTCTTTATTCTTCATAATGTACTAATCCTATATGTTTGTTCTTTGGCTGGTTGTGTTGGTTTTTTCTGGTGGAGGAGATAGTTTAACACAGAGACTGATGGGCAGTAACTAGGAATTAATCTAAGAAAAAACACCCCCCCAATCTTACAAAAGTGAATTTATTAACGTTGAAACAAAATGCAGTTACCCCTGTCAAAGGAAGATTTCAAGCCCCGTGCCTATTCATTTGAGAAATATTAAATTCATCTTCACGTTTTTAATTTCATAAAAGAACTCTAAATCTGGGCAAACAATCTATGCAGTGTAAATAATTTCTAAATCAGGGCTCTTTCAGTGTCAGATTGAACTAATGAGATTTAAAGGGTTGTTTTCAAAGAAATATTTAGTTTACTTGTTCCTATGACTAATATTAATCTTTACATCTGTTAAACCAGCCATCTATTGCTTGTACATGAAAAACAGGAAATAAGTAATTTTTAGCAGAGTGTGATGTATATGTTTTCCTGGAAATGTGGCTGCATTTTAGAAACTGATGAATCCATATTTAGTCTTGATATTTTTCCCCTGAGGCTCCAATACACTGCATCAGTCACACAGACACTTAAATAGAAGCTTTCCATGGATGTTAGAATAAAAGCTTGGCTGTTTGAGGTTTTTTAGGCATCTTGTAGACATTATGAAAAATTAAAATATTCTTTGGGGCAGGATTTTTTCAGTCAACTGGACGAGTTAATAGCTTTGAGGTTTGATTCCAGCAGGAGCTGGGGTGGGGTCATTAGCATAGCCCCTGGAGAAACAGCAGACTCTTAATTCTGGTATTTACTCTTGCCTGTTCTCTGTGGCAATTTATCAAAGCCAGCCAGCACTGTAACATTAGAAGTCTTTCACACCTCTTCCTCCTCCTATTACTCATTACTGAACCATTTTGCTCTTACATGCACGCCCTCCCTAAAACATGTTCAGCTACTCTTGGCTAGACTCTTCTTATGTCTTGAAGACTGGTAATAGAAGAACTTTCTGCTTTCTTGTGCAAATGGATCTGCAGCATAATTATTTAACATGATGTGTTTTTTGAAAGTATGTAGGCATCCCAGTCTGAGTGGTTTCATTTACATTAGAAAAATAGCTATGATTTACAATAGTTTATCTGATAATCCAAACTGTTTGGCTGAGCAAACAACCCAGCAAATCCGAAAGGCAAGTTTGTATTCATCACCTGTCTTCACTTGCTCCCTCTTCGTGTCTAATATTCTTTGCTTCAGTTTGCAGCTGGAAACTGTTCAGACATGCTGTGTTAGGAGGGATACCTTTCTAGGATACACCTCAGAGTAGTTGAAGGGAATATCCTCTTTATCTACGCATTGACAGGAAACTTCCCAAGGTATTGAATTCTGATATGGTTTGTTTTCTAGGAAAGAGGTTAAATACTGTTAATGCAACACAAATAAGTCGGCAGTAATACGTGGCACTTCTTAAAGTAGTGAGATGGTGGGACAAAATGCCTTATCTCCACACTGTGCTTCATAAATTTCCTGATTTAAGTAAATTGCAACAAATGGTTTGTGTGGAAACAAAATTATAATCTAGGTACCAGGACACACTGTGGGCTTATATCATTGTTATTCGTTATTGTGTTAGGAAGCTATTATGAATAGCACCCTTTTGATGGATCAAGGCATCCTCTCTTTTTCACAGCACTAAACCCTTTTCTAATGCTGAACTAAACAGATGGCCACAAACCAAGGAACATACTCTTTAAATAACTCTCTGCTGATTATTTGCATGTGTACCACACTGCATATTCACAACAAACCCTTGTCCTCTCATGTCTGTTTGCATTTTGAAAAGTGTTTCATTTCTAGAGTTTTGTAGGATGATGTGGCCTCCACTGAGTCAGATCTTTTGTCAGACTGGTCTTGGAGAGTAGTGATGGGTGTTTCACAAGGAATTTCTTTCAAGTATTTGTATGACTGGTTCCTAAGTTAAAGACTCTGCTGTCATATTTATCTGTCCTGTCTCCATGATGGGAAGCAGGTAGCTGCATTTTCCTTCCTTCTTCTTGAACAAAATAGTGTGGAATAACACCTGCCTCCTGTAAGACTCCCTAGGAGGGAGTCCCTATATGACAGCATTTGAAAAGATTTCTAGGGAGGAATAGTCACTCAGATCCATACAAAGTGAGACCATCTGAAGCATAGTTATCTGCTTTCCATAGATGGAAGCAGAAATACATGATAAAGGATTATGCGGATTTATGTAGGAAAAGTAAGTGGTGTTTGAGGGAGACAAGAAAATATCAACAGCTCTCTGATAAGAGGGAGTATATACAGAGCTAACAAGTATCTTCTCTTATAAGTAATCCTCTCCTTGGCAACCACAAACTCAGTTCAATACTAATGGGTTCAGTGTTGAAGTTAAGTTCTGGATATGCTTATTCGCATCACTCAAGTGGATGCACAGTTGGAAAAAGGACATGAGCATGTGTTCAGTCGAGGTTCTTTCTCCTAAATCAGAAAGGTACCCACTTTAAAAAATAGCTATCTGATAAATTTTAGTGTGCATAAGCACCTTATCTGTTTCCAGTTATACCACTCCATTCTGAACTTGTGTGGATTCCTAAGGCTCTCTGCATGTGCAGTGGCTTTATACATTCTCTATTCATTATGGAAAATGAATAAAAGTGCCATTTGTGATGTTCACAAGGCTACACCACATTGCTAGCCATTGAGTCCAACAGTACTCTCCCAGAGCATTAAAAGAGGTAAGGATATGTTATGTGTTCCAGTGGGTGCACAACCAAAAAGAGGCATTCACATCTTAAACACACAAACTGTAACTATTCATATGTAACATAAATAATGTTATTTTCCAGAAGTATGGTTTTCAAGACATAGCTCACTAAGGGTAAGATGGTGTCATTCTCACTGGTCATGAATAGGGCAGTGTACAACTCCACAAGCCACATACCTTATGTGTAGCATCTGTGTCTTAAAAAAAGTTCTCAGTCTCCATGTCACACAAGGGTTACCACAGTAAGTACTTATTCCTGTTCAAACTGTTGAGTAAATAGGCAAATAAAATGCATGTAGTTTTCTGCCATATTCTGAGCTGTCTATTCCACAGACCTCTAGTTAATGGAACATGAGCTTTTATGAAAACAACTGAAATATTTGCAGAACTCCTATTTTAATCCCACTTTATATCTCTGTTTTCACTGATGATGTTGGTTTGTTTGTTTTTGTTTTGTTTTGTTTTGTTTTTCTGAAAGTAATATATGTTTCAACAAGAGCAAACAAAGAGTTGTAATGTATGGCTGTGCTGGGTCTGTGGTGATGAATTACATAAATAAACTCTACATGGAGAGAAAAAAACCCTTTACAAATATTTTTGAAAGATTAAAGGCTAGACCATTTGCATTGGCATGTGCATAGCCTAATTAACTCCTGTGAACAGATTCCTAATGTTCAAAGATGATTTAGTGGAGAAAAGGTTATGTTTTCTTTAATATTGTTTTCATTATTCAAGAGATGGAGAGATTTCAGTGCCAACCTGATGACTGGTTTCTCAGTGCAACACAAATAGAGCACTGAATTGAAAACTTAGTATAAAACTATTTTTTAAACACTAATTGAATTACATGAAAGAAACTACAGTGATTGCATATTCTTCGTTTATTAATAGAATTACAGGCATATGAATAAATATTGGTGCTACACATTACACTCCAAAGACAGTTCTCTGCAGATGTGTCTTTTTAAAAAATGACTGTCCTTATCAGAAAGGATCTGAAACTCAGAGCCCTCTGTAGTGACTGGTGCTCAGCTTCCTCAGATACTTAATCCAGCATGTTACTGGCCTGCCAGAAAGCCTTCAAAAGACATTTGTCACTGGATCAAAATCAAATATGTGTCCTGGCTGTTAAGAAGGGCTTTGTTGGACTAAATGACTGTACCATTTTAGGCAGTGCTGTAAGATTAATGATGACACTGGTTGTCCAATTTTCACCCTTGGGGCAGTATTACAAAGATGTGCCTTTTCTGTGCACCTGATGTTATGCATATCAAATGTATCATTCCTTCTGCTTCGAGTCTTAGTAATGGTCCATGTTTCCTGCTCCCCACCTCCACAGAGGAAGATTAACATGGTGTGGGTGTAATTCATCTTGGGGAGGGTGTTGCTGAATAGAAGTATACTTGCTGGTGTTATATTATATGGGTTAATCACCTAATCACAGAGAACACTTAACAAGTGCATGTCTCTGACAGAATGAGGCCTCTGGCAAATATTTTTGAGCCAAAGCAAATGTACTGTTCCTCCTCATCATCATTCTTTAGATGTAAAATCTATCAGTGAGCAACCTGCCTTCAATTAGCCTTATAATCTTTGACTTAATCGAAAGCCCCTGACTCCTGCCTTTGTTTTGTGGCACCCTATTACTATGTGTAAGCATAATTTCACAAGTGAATTCAGAAAATCAGGTTTTATGAAGGCATTTTTCCCCATGCATACATTAGAAGGCTGATGAAGAAACAGCAAGGTCTGCACCATTAGGTCTCTGTTCAGTATTTTTCTCCTAGGTTGTATGCTAAGCCACTCTCCAGTGTTTCCATTTGCCCTGATAATGACTTCACATTCAACTTCCAGCTTCGTGATTTTCTTTTCACACGGTACTGAGCTGCTTGCTCTCTCCTGCTGCTCATGTCAGAGGCAGTTGAACTTGGAGGTCAGCATGAAGAGAAAAGAGCAGTATAATTGCATACCACAGAGGCCAGATGTTTAGTAAAATCATGGGGAATCTTGTCAGGAAGCGCCATTGAAGTTCCTGGGAGACTCACCACTTTCCCAAAGGAAACCAGAAAATTATATTCCAAAAGATGGCTGTTCCTTAACAGTAACATGCCAAGAGAAATAAAGTGTGCCTATTTTTGCTATTTATTCTGTTACACATCTCTCCCCTTCTTAATTTCTTTCTATTTATTTCTGTAACACCTGCAGTACATATTACAGATTGAAAACTAGTAAGTGGTCTTAATTTGTGGAATGTTTTTGTTTCTCTTCAGAGGTATGAAACATTAGTGAAATTATCACAAAGCTCTTAAACACTTACTGTACAAAAGTGCAGGAAGTACAACAGCCTCTCTTCTAGGCATAGTCTTTCAGTAGTTTAACACAACTAGTTAGCAAGGTTTGGCATGTTTTCTTCAATATTATGCTGTTGCATGCCACAATAGCAGAACTTGTGAAATCTGAGTATGATAAACCTTTATGAGATACAGGACTAGACATCAGCTTTTTGAAAACCTGAACTTAAAATTCAGTTTTATCATGTCAAGAGAAGCGACATATCTAGGAATGAAAATGTGGGTGAGTAAATCCCAGATAACAGATGAGGAATGACCAAATTTATGTTACTATAGCAAATAATTTATATCACATGTAATTTTTAAGGTATCTATAGATATGCTTGCCCCTTCAAAGTCCATAATTCAGAAAGAATGTACTCACACTTACAATTTTACAGATTCAGATTTAAAACA
Organism: Tyto alba; assembly: GCF_018691265.1. Lineage (NCBI taxonomy): Eukaryota > Metazoa > Chordata > Aves > Strigiformes > Tytonidae > Tyto > Tyto alba. The sequence continues at coordinate 22,028,295 of NW_024881275.1, read as the reverse complement.
GATGCTGAAGTAGAATGACTGAGGTCAACACACACATTTGGTACTTTGTTAGTTGAACTGGCCAAGTTCAACTTGTGAGATGAGAATTACAGTCTAGTAAGCACCAGCAGTTATCTTCATTGTTACAAAGGTAGAAATCAGTGCACAAAAGGAACAGGTTTCTAGTGCTAACCAACTAACTGGTTTTTATGGTAGATACCAAAAGTAATGAAATGAAGTTAGGCTGGATGAAAGCTGATACTTTTCCTGCTTTTCCCTTTTTGGTATAATTTCGTATTTTCCTGTCTGAATCAAGGTTTAATCTAAGTTGGAGAGTTTTTTTAAAAAAAAATGTGCAAGAAGGTATCTTTAATTGCTAGAAAAATAAAATTACATTAAGACCAACAACTCGCTACAAATCTTTGAGTGTATTTACAGTAGGATGGATTTTAAGTCAGGAGCCGGGTATGTAAGGGAGAGAGAAATGACCTCTCTCTATACATGTTGTTACTGTAGCTGTAGTAGTCTGAAGGGGAACTGGCTTTTCCAGATAACTTCAGTATCTTATTTTTTTGCCACTTTCATGCTTGTGAAATCTTCCTGTGGGAGAAACTTGGAGGGCAAGCTTGCTATGGACACCCTCTTCTAACTCAAGTAATGTTTAGTTACTACTGGATGAAACTGTCTTATGTAGATGGATGCGATAATACCTGTATCTGAAAAACTCTGTATTTCTTTCACACTACCGTCTCCAGACATAGCGAAACATTTTTAGAGGCTTCTCTTCTGAAATATTCCTTAGAAATCCTCAATCAAGTTTCTTTAGAAATTAATTAAAACTAAATTTCTTATTTGGTTTGGCCAGTCTTCAGTAGAACATCTGAATAGCTCATTGTATGAAAGCTAAATAAAAGCATACAAAACTGAGGAGTTTCTTTGTCTTGAAACAATATAATGTATCAATGGAAGTGTTGGCTTTCCTACAAACGTATGCCAAGAATTTCTTGTATGGGTATAAAAGCTGTTATAGAATAAAAGAACACTGCAGAGAGGTATCTATGAGAACTCGAGTGCGTTTCTTGACACTATTGAATATAGAATCACTTTATCTTCCTGATTCCAACACTCAGACCAAGTAAATTCAGCTTTACATTGTTGATTCCAGTAACAAATTAATCAATGACAATCTCATCTCTATAACAGTTTATTCTGTCAAACTCAAATTTAATTCTTTTCACTGACTGAAAAAAATTGTCCCCCATTTCAAGGGGACAAATAACTGAACTGTATTATCCACCCAACAAGCCATTCCTTGCCAAGGTGTGGGTGTGCTATGTATACTACTAGACATACAATGGTGTCTGCTGCATGTGTTTGAATAGCTCTTTGCACTAAAATGTCCTTGTAATGGCATTTCTCTCTGATGTTCAGCTACCATAAAAAACTACCAGCAACATTATGTTCTTCTTCTGTTGTCAGCTGTTGATAAGTTTGGCAGTTCTGTCCTCATTGATTCTGGGTATGGGAAAGATGTGTCATTAGATTTTATATGGAATGTAGAGATGACAAGACTTTTCAAATCGGTGTAGCCCCCACATAATTTAATATAAGTCTCTCATTTCCCACCTTGTAATTAGAATATATTAAACTGTTTCAGTGATCCTGAACATGAAAGTGCACAGGCAGTAAAGTATTTCTTAACCTAGTGTTATCAAGTCTGTAATATTTTAACAGAAAAGAAGACCTAAATGCAAATTTCTATTCTCTTTGTATAACATTTATGCAGTAAAGAATGAGTTGAGTACATGATTTTTCATTTCTGGATAGCTAGGAATAGTAATGCATGAGCAGCAGAAGAGCGCATTAATCTCTCAAGCTGCTAAGAAATGAAATGTCATAGCGAGTGACTTGTTCTTTGCTGGTGCTTTCTCAGCATTGTGTTTTCTTTTTTTTTTTTTCCCCATTACAAGATTCTTTGTCAAAAGAAAAAAAGATTACACTTCTGATTGTATTAGATTAGAGAAAAACATAATCTCTTATACATTAATTTAGATACTGTATTTGAAGTATGAAATTCTCATGTATCATTCCTTTCTTCTCCTGGATAAGTAAATATAAATTTTTTTTGGAGTTCCCAACAGCTAGTGTTGGTCAAGAAGAAAAGGAGGTCTCTGACAGTTTTTACATTTATTTTATCATGTCTCATTAGGGCTAATTTATAAACAGAGCAATTTTCCCCCCCCCTTTTTCTTTTTTTTTTTTTTTTTCTCTTTGTGTTTTTAATTCAGACTTGCAACAGCTGTGTGATGTTTTGGCTTATTCACAAGCATGAATACACACACACATGCATGTCCATATCAGTTCACTTGCGTGAGCATGAGGATACAGCTTTTCTATGACAAAAACATTTTGGTTAGATCAGCTTCCTCACTTTCCAATTGTAATGTTCACAGGGAATAAAATCCTCCTCTGTTTAGCAGTTCTGTGCCATCTTTTCGACACCATTTAGCACCACTTCTGCCTTCCTCTAAGGATCTAATTGGGACTTGAGAGATGTGAAGGCCTTTAGTGAGTTTCTTTCACAGAAGGATGAAATTCACTTCTAGACAATAATTATTTTCCTTTAACATGAGGACTTTTTTAATAGAAGCCACGAGTTTGATGGGCATTTATGAGGTCCCTGTAATGCTGACATCCTCAGAAACATAATTTTGTCAAGTGCTGACACAAAGCTCTGAATGAGTTGTGGAATTTCACATCAGTTTTGAATCAGAATTACTGGTCTGATCCCACATACATTTAATGATGACGAAGTAAGAAGTCCATCATCTGATGTCATTGTGGCATATTTTATCTTATGAATCACTTTTTCTAAATTGCAGAAATTTCAGATACCACAGATACTCTCAAAACTCTACTTCAGTTACTTCTGCACATGTTCTGTACCACTTGCATAGTTCAGTTGTAAAAACTCAGTGTGGCCTCTTCTATTTAATTTTCTGCTCTATTACTCAGAGACAACTGCAGAAATTTCTGTGAAGCTTGGAACATTCAATAAAAGTTTCAGAAATATTGCCAGTCAGTCTATCTCAAATGTCATTGCAAACATAGAAACTGATGAGTTCACAGAAGGAATTGTAGAAGTGTTTGCGTACACATGTGCTATTTATGTGTGGCTCAGTGACCCCCAGTAGAAAAATCAAGGCCTTAGAGAAACTGGGCCCTCTATCATATAGTTCTGCCTTTAAAATAGAATTAGTCCTTCAAGAAGATCACTGTGAAATATATAACATTTGAAAAATATTATAGTATATCATGTAAAGAGTAGAAGGCAAAATAGTGTGTGTAAAAGACAGCGATTCCCCAAAACAAAAAACATATAACAATTGTGAATTCTTTATGTGAAAAAGGAAAACCAACATGTTTGTCATGCTGAGACTTCATATATGCAGTGCTATTGCCTTGCTTTTGCTTTTTTATTTATTTCATTAGGCTTCAAGTGTTTACAGTGTGCTACTAAGACACTGTAGATTACTTCTTTGACACCCACAATGGTGTCATCAGCTGTAAGATAGATAATAGTTTAAGGATGTGTATTTTTGTGAGAGAAGAGCAGGATCCTGAGCAGGATCTTGCCTGACAATAGTAGACTTCATCATGGAAACTTGTATCCACTGTTACTGAAATAGACGGAATTTCAGTGTTATGGCTGCCAATGTGACTTATGCTTTCAGCAATCTGTGTGTAGGCATAGGTCCTATGGAGATCTGTTCTGCTTTTAAATAAAGAGATATCAATATATTTGCCCCTTAGACATGGCTGAAGCTATATTCCTCTGCAATAGCTCTTGCTCAAACAATTCAATTAATAAATAGATCTATTGTCAGCTTGGACTCCAAGTTGCATTCCATCATAACAGTAAATGCCATCTTAGATTTGCTTTGTTTATTTTGCTATTGAAAAACAATGGAGAAATTTATATTTTTCAACTGTTGCTGTAATTGTTCTTCTTCTATCACACTGTAAAGAACTGCAAGAGATGAAGTGTTTATGTTGGCATTGTATTGTATGCGTGGGTGATCACAGCAACATAATTTCATATTGCTGATTCACAGCTCTGAGAGTTGAATGAACACTACTCTCTGTATTTCTCTAACTGAATGTACCTTAAGCATGCTACAAAACTTTCCTTAGGATATGTTCTAAATCCCACTGAAATGAGAGAGTCTTTCCATTGATTTCTCAGGATTTTATGTTAGTCTTCAAAGGCTAAAGAACAGAGCGCTGTGGAAGAAGAGAGGCAGGTGTAAATTATCACATTCTTCTCTAATGCCTTTCAAGAAATTTCTCCACATATTTATCAGCAGATGAAAACACCCATTGAGATCCTCATACACCCATGAATTGTTTGATGTTTTGTTAGAAATTACCCTAGACGATCAACAACAGCATATTCACTTATCAGCTGCATGATGCTGGTAAATTCCTGTAGAGTTAGATGATTCATTGCTTTTATGGATGATATTTTATGTTTTGTCATTTGTCTTTGAACAGCTACTCATTCTGTGGGAGACAAATTTGTGTATTTCTCTTTTATGCTTCTTAATGTTTTCACTTTCTAGAAAAACAGCAAGTATGAGGGGGTGGTATCACTCATCTATTTGCATCTTTTCTTCTTTCCGTTATTGTTTGTTTGCTGGGTGGTATAAAATGTAGCACTTACGTGGGGATTTCTTTATAGCTTGTGACTGTGATGTGACAGTATTGTCATAATGAATCAGATGAATACAAATAGAAAGGCCTATACATTTCTATGGGTGTTAGAAGATTTTGAAGAAAAGTGAATCAGTTTTATAAAAAAATGCTTAGTTCTGACATTTATTTCTCAGTATCCAAAAGCGGATCATTACAACACTTATCCACAATGTGCTGCTTTGCTCTCTCTTTTTGGCAGCATTTGACAATGATCTGGCTCCTACACAGGTATACTGAAATTTTTACTCTATCTTCGTTCCCAAACAGAATTCTATCTTGTACTTCAGAAAAATTTTCTGTTTGTCAAGAGGAAAAGGAACTAGTAAGATCTTTTGTGTTACTACCGGGTGTTAAAGGCTGTAATTTATTCCCTGTACTTATCACACAAAAAGTAATTTCTATAACACTTGTAACTGGTGACTCAGTGCTTCATATCACTAAAAAGGCAACAGTGCCTCTAGAAGATGGATCTTTCCTACTTCTTTTCTTTTCCAGTTCAACTTTATTTTGATACAGTGTTTACTAGAGAACCAAAAATATTTACTAGCAGCAAATTGTCTAAACACAATAATAGTTGAACCTTTGGAATTTTAATTTTTAAACTCTTCTATTTTGTGTTCACAGTGTATTTGATTTCTTAAGAAATTGTGAGTTGAAAGTTTGCATGAGATGCTAATCTATTAACAGCAGAGTTGTGAAAGGTAGAGGGCTGTGCCATATGGAAGACATCAGTGGCTATAAAACTGTTCTACTTCTGGTTCAGAAAGGCCATCTTAGCAAGGCCATGAAGGAAAGACATAGATTCAGTAAGGTCTGGAATGGAGTAGCTTGGGGGAGCAGAGGGAAGCTATTTCCTAATTCACAAGCTAAAACACACCACAAGGCAAAACATTCTACTGTGGGTTCCTGGAAGCATGCAGCAGTTAAAAGGGGATAAAAAGGAGTTAAGGGTGATTTTCATTAAGGAAAAATCCTTGTTCATGCTGTGCAGGGAAAATACGTTAAAAACCATCTTTAAGACAAAGGGAGATATCAGGAATCAGATAGCAATTTGTGATATTTATGTACACATATGTACATCCATTCATACAGATATACAGATAGATATACATATGCATACACACACATATATATAAAATATGTATACAACATATGTATTTATATAAGATTTATATGTAGTTCTGACAATCCAGAAATCTCAAAGTATTGTGCAAATGCTAGCCAAAGAACTCCCACCATAATCCTGTAGAAACATTTTACCAACACAGAAATTAAGCTACAGAGAGGTTAACATTCTTCTCCATGTCCACACAAATCAAGTCAGCTGTGCCTATTCCCTGTTATTACTAAACATAACAAAGCTATTGTAATTAATCACTGGTGAAGAATTGTATTGCAGGAAGAAAAGGAAAGGTGGAAGTTACTTCAGGATGGGAATATCCACAGAACAAAAACATTATTCTAAATTGGTTTTAGGAGTGGAAAATAAAGTTAGCAGAGATGTTTTGAGTAGAAATTATTTAAGCCCCCAGGAGGAAAAAAAAAAAAAAAAAAGAAAGAAAGAAAATGGTGAAAAAAATTCTTCACATTCAGTATGCTCACTGTATTTTTACTTGACTTAGTCACAGTTTTTAATGTCATGGTGAATTAACGGTCTGACATATGCATCTAAAGTGATCAGGAGGAAGAATATGACAACAAAAGGTGTCACTGGAGTTTTTATTCACCTCCTTTTCTGTATCAACTCTTTGTACAAAAGTAAGGCATTTACAGTGCTAAGGGTGAGCTGGATCCAAGGTTGGGAATTTTTTTGGCCTTGAAATGCTAATTACAGTGGTAAGGGAACATCACAGTCTTTTATTTTCTAAAGCTTATCTGTGTTTGGATGACAGTTCTTGAACACTCTCCATTTTTAAACACAGTGAGAGAAAATTGTGCTTAAGGCAGATATTGATGTGAACTTGCTTGCACCTTTGCACAGAGGGCATAATGAGTATATGGCTGTTGTGCGATTCCATCATACAATAAAGAGTCTTGATCATGTTATACCTGCTGTTGCTCAAGTTTGGGGTAGATGGATGAGATGGAAATAGAAATAAGAAGTGTATTGGCCTTGCTTCCTTGCAAGGTATAAGTAGAACATAGCAAGTTTATGGCTTTATGCTTGTCAGAAGACCCAAATTAGTTCATCCAGTCTAGCTGTAGGCAACCCCACACCCAGGTTAATGTGTTCTTTATTTGTGCTGTGACAACACTGGGAAATTCATTTTGCTGTTCCTTTTTCCTGAGGTAAATGGAACTGTTCTGTAATTTCCTGAATTGTAAAAGTGTGGGAGGAACCAGAGGATTACATGCATCCTCAGTAAGATAAACCTGGACTGAATTTGTCACCAAGACTGTGTGAGAGATTTTTGCATGCATGTGAAAGGGACAGAGAAAGGTTTGGGGTTCACTCTGCAATGGATTTTGAGCTGTTTTGAAAATGAATTTGAAATCCAAGTTTTTCTATTAATCTAAGGTCTTCTTGAGACAGTGACTGATTGACATATGTTTTCCAAATCTTTTGTTTTTAATTTCATCTATTTCTTTCTAAATTGACCAATTAGACTTTAAATTGAAAACTTCATCTTCTTCGTCTATTTACATCTATATCTTTCTGTGGGCATAGATCCAGTCACACAGAATAAACTCTGCTAATTTTTCTTTCATCTGGTTTGCATTTGAAGTAGCAAAGTAGACTGATTCTTTTTTTCTTCCACAGTCTGTCAAGAATTTCACAATGTTCCTTTCTCCTTTTGTATGAAGAAAGAGAGCCAGTTTATCACATGTAATCAGGAGCTCCTACCAAATATAATTATTTTCTGACCTAGTATGGATTTAGCCTTTTCAGATTGTATTTATTTTGACCATTTCTGCCTTTCTTTCAATTTCTAGCAATAACGTTTCCAGTATTATTATTGTCTTTTAATACATCTACATGGTGCTTGATTATGTGGTCACATGTCATTCTCTTTTTAGGATATCATGCACTGTCTCTGAACTTTCACGTCCCAATTCTAAAAAAGACTTGCGTACTTGTTTAGGTTTAAATCATATGAGATAATTTAGGATTATAGGATAATTCAGGTGGGGATGGACCTCAGAAAGTCTCTAGGCCAAAGTGATGCTCATGACAAGATCAGATTTGAGGTCAGATGCTCAGGGCTTTGTCCAGTCAGGGTTTGAAACTCTCCAAGACTGGAGATTGTACGGTCTCAAAACCCAACAGCACATAGAGCAAATCAGATGTGTAAGTTTTTGCAAGACTATTGTTTTAGGCAGAGGTGTATGGTGTTTTGGATACCATGTAATAAATACTACTAAACAAAATCACACTTGGAAGATGTGTATAGGAAATGCTTAAAGAAACATAGACTCTGTGTATGCATATTAATAAGTAAAAACTAATTAAGCTCTCTCATTATTATTTTTAACAGAAGGACCTCACATAAAAACAGTACTTTGACAACACATGTATTTAAGACATCCATTTTTTTTTCAATACTGCTGTGTCTCTGAGGCAGCTGGGTTGATCTAACACCTCACTACCATTGCAATGGGCAGGTCTCATCCTTCCACTCCTTCACTTCCTTTCACTTCCCTGCATCCGGCTTTGTAATTCCAATCACTCTCATATACCCACTTCAGGACCTCCCAATAGGCTAATATAACTAATTATATATTCTCCCCCTCCTACCATCTCTTCCCTGCCTACCCTGGGTCAGTTTTCTGCAGATTTAGTGAGTTAAACTTGCTCATGCACATGGTCAACAAAAGGAAGAACAAGGTGAGGGGTGGATGAGACTGTTCATTTCCAGAACACCATGACATTAGATTTCTCAGCTGCTGTCAGTCTGCATCCCCATAACCCTTTTTTGTTTTCTTTTAAATAAGTTTTTAATAATAATTTTTATATAATTAAAAATATAATTTAAACTAAATTAAATGGAAAAAATCTACAAATATTTCTTTTTAATCAAGTGACACTAACAGTTTGATTTCCAATAAAACCTGGTTTTTGTTTTTGCTGTATTTTAAAAATGTCATGGGTACCTATGTGTACACATGCACACACATGTGTATATATACATACACATATACAGAAACATACATGCACTCATAGTCTGCAGAATTTTCCAACTACATTGACATTGTGGTTATGCCCTGTCTGACCTCTATGAAGTGTTTGTAGCAAGAACTATGGCGTATATCATGGAAACCTATAAACTTCATAAAATACCATTGGCAGATAGTACTTGCAATCTGAAAGTTAACTCAGTGAAATACACAGCATTGTTATCATATTAAAATAAATGGACCATAACATATGGGGGGGGAGGGGAATCTTACCATATGTTGTACACAGACTGTAGAAAATTTGTTCAGCAATTCTGAAGACCAGTTCTGTAATTAAGGTCTAATATAATTAAAAATGTTCATGGCACAGTGCTGAGATTGTGCATGTCGACTATTGAATGCTTAACCATGGTACCATAATACTCTCTTAAATATAGATTTTGTGTGGAATAAAAGGAAAATCCTCAATGTTGCAAAATAATTAGCTCAAGCAGTTATCAGCTGTGAGGTGCATGTTCTTAGTTAAAAGCTCCAATCAGACTGAAAAGCTAAATTGAGATCTCCAGGACAACATCAGAAACAGAACAGATAAAATGTCACCTGGAAAAGTTTCTAGTTTTTACTCTTTCCTATTCCCTTGACTGAACCACTAGATTTGCTTCCTTTCCGTCAAGAAACAAAAGCATATAAGCTCTAAAGCAAAGGAGGATTTAAAGGCAAGAGAGCATGTTTTAACGCTAAAATGTTCCAGGCCTGCTTCAGATGATCTGTTCAAACCACTTCCAAAGCTGTTAATTAATCAATTAACAATTAATTATCAATTATCAATTAATTAATAATATTATGTTATGATATTGCATATTATACGTTATAACATATACTACTATATATTATAATTGCATACATATATAATATATGTATACATAATAAACATATAATACTATAGGTTATAATATTATAATGCTACATGTTATAATATAATAATAATACAATTCATTAATTATTATGTACTAATGTCCCATTTGGTGATTCCAGATGCAGGAATTCCATTACATTTTTTTTAAGTCCAATGAAAAACTTACTTAATCATGTTTTTAACTAGATCATTTATTATAATTTGCTTAATTGTTGTTGAAAACTGTTCTCATACAATATCATTAAGGGTTAGAGACAAAATAGAATTTTTGCTTTCCTAATTGACAATAGGAAAGTATGTTTAAAGATTCCCATATTTGTCAAGATTTCAGTCCATTTCCAATCAAGAGTTGAATTATCAACATGAACATTTACTTCTTCTCTTGTCATTCAGTATTCTTTTCCCACATTTAAGGATACCAAGTGAGAGATACCAGACAACTGAAGATGAATATCTGATTATCTTCTTCTGTCATTGTTCCCCATACCTCATGGAAAATAAAATCTCTTCATGACAGTGCATAATGAAATTATATCAAGAATGAAAATTAATTTCAGAAACAGTCAATATGCCAGATTTGCCCATTTTCCTCTCATTAGTTTATTTCCTTGAGCAAATGGGAAAGCAGAGGTTTGAAACAGGGTGATAATGCTGGGAAGCCAGCACCAGTGCTAGTAAACAGAACATCTAATCCACACCATCACATATCTGTGTGCGCTTGCCAGACGCAAACTAAGCAGAGGCAGGACCAGGTGAGCAGTAGCACCCACCAGGACAGTCCAGGGCAGCTCCCTCCATCTAGGCTGTGTCACGCAGCTGGAGCTTGCTGCTGTGATACCTTCCCACAGAGCACTGCTACGTCTTGCTTTGGCCGGGATGCACCATCAACATGTGCTCATGGTGCCCTGAAGCGGCCCAAGGGATTCTGTGTCAGCTGCAGATCTGGCCTTGCATCATTAAAAGAGATGTATGGGCCAAGTAAAGTTTTTTTTTTTCTCATTTGAGTTGGAGACTTCTTCATAAGTCTGTTTGCAAACATGGCTGGCACAGGTGAGACTTTCGGGAGTGGCCCCAAATGATGCTAGAGTGTCCACATGCAAGAGGTCAAAGTGGTGGTGGCCACTGTTAGCAAGCTCAGAGCCACATGGCAGAGCAGCGCTGGGCACAAAGCAGAGTACTGAGTGATTTAGGAAGAGGGAGGCACACTCACGCACATCATCCAGCATAATCTGCTCCAGTATAAAACGATTCCTGATCCAAACAGCACTAAAATGTCCACATTTGCACAAGGCACTGTAACCAGTTTGCTCCAAGGTAAATTGTATGTAGAGGTGAATCCCAGCTCAGGGATTTCATGAGAATCTGCTGCTTGCTGTGCCTAAACTCATAGTGTCAGCAGCTTTTAATCATATTAGCTGAGGAATTAGTGCGTGTCTCAATGCAATCTGCATCATCCACCATAAAGAGATCATTATGAATATGTAGTTTCTTCTTTAAGGAAAATATGGAGCAACAGAAGGGATCAGTCCACATCAACTTAGAGTGCCGTGTCATTTTATCACAAAGTCAATAGCTCTCTTCATCCGAGGGTGAGAATGATGCAAAAACAAACTGCTTTCTGTTCTGTAGCAACGCCTGAAAGAGCTTGCACTGCGGTAATCCCAAATCCAGGGGCAATCTATTAAGAACTCAGCACCACCAATCCTGAGAATCAACTGATAAGCACATTCTCCCCCCTATCTTTTTTTTTTTTTTAACTAATCCTCTTAAAGATTGTGCTAAATAATGAAAGGATGGGATGAAAGAGGCCTTTTTCATTACCACCACATAAACTGCTTGTATAAATGTTTCATTAACACACTGCTTGACCAGTATTTCATTCTCCCCACCCCCACTGCCGCTATGGTTCTGACACAGTCTGTGAGGCGAAATGTGTGATTTACTCATGTTTAAGAGAAACATTCCCACACTTGAATGCTGCACTATTCTTTAGAGAAGGAGAGACCTACAAAAAAACCATTGTGGAGGACATTTTAATTTACAATTCTTTTTTCATATGTGCTTAAAAAGATATATTGCTTCCAACTACACAGTGATTTTGGTTTTTAGTTGTGTGAGGTTCCTCTAATATACATTTGTCTCTCGTAAGCACCCTCAGGCAAGATGACATTTATTAAGTGTGCTGGGTTTGAACAGATATTTATAAGTTTTTATTTTCTTGGAGGAAAAGGCAAAAGGACTCAGAGGAGGTTTACCCTTTTGTACACTCAGTACAGGCACCATGTTACCTTTTAAGCCCATGGGTACTAGCCAAATTCTTCAGAGCAGTGAAGAGAAAGAAGAAGGTTTAAAATTGTAAGGTGAAGACCTGCAGCGTGTACTTTGTATTTGAAACAAAAGGTGTAGTTTTCTTTATCGATAGAGGCATTCTGTAGTATTTCCCACTCATCATATGTTTACAATCATGAGGTTGCTTGTCCTGAAGCTAATCCTGTAAAGACCGGCTATTTTCATCTTATTATTCAAAGAGAAATAAAGCATTATTTTTCACACAGCCATTATTTCTATAGAAATAAATACCACCTTCAGCACTCACTGCTTCCATGCTAACAGTGTTCAACACATAAGGCCATCTAGACCTGGCACATCAGCATCAATGTTAAGTAATTCTATTGAAACCAGCTGTGTTACTCAGGGAAGGCTTTGCTGGAGTTTCTCTAGGTTTACACAGATGCAGTCAGGAGTAAATTTTGCACATCCTGCGTAACATTTGCATAAAAACAAAGTACAATTTCTCTTTTAAAGCAGACATTACTTTAATCTACTAAGGAAAATAAGAAAATAACAGATTACAGAATCATAGAATCACAAAATGGTTTGGGTTGGAAGGGACCTTAAAGATCATCTAGTTCAACTCCCCTGCCATGGGCAGGGACACCTTTCACTAGACCAGGTTGATCAAAGCCCCGTCCAGCCTGGCCTTGAACCCTTCCAGGGAGGGGGCAGCCACAGCTTCTCTGGGCACCCTGTGCCAGTGTCTCACCACCCTCACAGTAAAGAATTTCTCCCTTATGTCTAATCTAAATCTACCCTCTTTCAGTTTAAAACCATTACTTCTCGTCCTATCACTCCACTCCCCGATAAAGAGTCCCTCCCTACCTTTTCTGTAGCCCCCTTTAAGCACTGGAAGGCAGCTATAAGGTTTCCCCAGAACCTTCTCTTCTCCAGGATGAACAACCCCAACTCTCTCAGCCTGTCCTCATATAAGAAGTGTGCCAGCCCCCTGATAATCTTTGTGGCCCTCCTCTGGACCCACTCAAGCAGGTCCACATCCTTCTTATGTTAGGGGCCCCAGAGCTGGGCATTATACTTCAAGTGGGGTCTCATGAGAGTGGAGCAAATGGGGAGAATCCCCTCCCTCTACCTGCTGGCCACACATCTCTTGATCCAGCCCAAGATACAGTTGTCTTTCTGGGCTGTGAGCTCACATTGCTGGCTCATAGTCAGTTTTCCTTCCACTACTACACCCAAGTCCTTCTCCTCAGGACTTCTCCCAATCCACTCTTCACTCCACCTGTTTTTTTTGCATGGTATTGCCCTGAGCCATATGCAGAACCTTGCACTTAGCCTTGTTGAACTTCATGAGGGTCACATGGGCCCACTTCTCAAGCCTGTCAAGGTCCCTCTGGATGGCATCCCTTCCCTCCGGTGTATCGACCACACCACACAGTTTGGTGTCATCAGCAAACTTGCTGAGGGTGCACTCGATCTCACTGTCCATGTCACCAACCAAGATGTTAAACAGCACTGGCCCCAAACACTCACCCCTGAGGAAAGCCACTCATCATTGCTCTCCACTTGGACATCGAGCTGTTGACCGCAACTCTTTGAGTGCAACCATCCATCCAATTCCTTATACACTGAGTGGTCCATCTGTCAAATCCATGTCTTACCAATTTAGAGACAAGGATGTCATGCGGGAAGGTGTCAAATGCTTTGCACATGTCCACGTAAATGACATCAGTTGCTCTTCCCTTATCCACCAGCACTCTAACCCCATTGTAGAAGGCCACTACATTTGTCAGGCATGATTTGCCCTTAGTGAAGCAAATGTTGGCTGTCACTAACCACCTCCTTACTTTCCATGTGACCTAGCATGGATTCCAGGAGGATCCACTCCATGATCTTGCCAGGCACAGAGGTAAGACTGACTGGCCTGTAGTTCCCCGGACTTCCTGTTTCCCTTTTTAAAAATGGGGGTTATGTTTCCCTTTTTCCAGTCAGAGGGAACTTCAATGGACTGTCACAACTTCTCAAATATAATGGATAGTGGCTTAGCCACTTTATCCGCCAGTTCCCTCAGGACCCATGGATGCACTTCATCAGGTCCCACAGACTTGTTCACCTTCAGGTTCCTTAGATAATCTCGAACCTGATCTTCTCCTACAATGAGTGGTTCTTCCTTACAGCAGTCCCTACCTTTGTCTTCTGCACCTTGGGCAGTGTGGTCGGAGTACCTGTTAGTGAAGGCTGAGGCAAAAAATCTATCACAGTCATCTCTCTTCTTTTTTGTGGAATATGTGAAAATATAGTTATAATTGCATTCTACCACCACTCCCTTTACCTGGAATTACAAAAATAAGTGGAAAATTGAATTAAAATACAGCCTGTATACTACAGTCAATTACATGTTTCCAACGCTATTTTGTTGCATTACAAATAGCATTTGTATTGCTATGAATTTAACAGTTGCTACGGTTAATATAAGTGCCATGTTTAGTTTGGTATATGTAAGCTTGTTTTCTGCCATGACCATGATCTGGTTTTAAAGTGAATAGATTAATTTGGATCAACAGTCCCTCCAGGGGTAAATGCTTAAATGTATTCAACCTTTGCAAGAGCCAAAAACATCAATAACTTCATAAAGCCACTTTGATTTGTATTGACTAAAGTTGTGTTGCTAATTCACATACATCATTGTTTACTTCACTGAGCTTTTAACATGTTATTTGATTTATAGAAATAGTGATTCAATTCCTTAAAGTAGTAGGATAAGACCTCCCTCAGATTTTTTCTTTAGTTCAGAAATGTTAAAAGTCAAAGGAAGTCTACCATTGCAATAAAAAAACTGCTCAATAAATGTTCATGTGCACTACAGATTTTACTTGCTTAGTAACAGCTAATAGCAATGTAGATCTGTCAGATAAGGGACAATCAATTATCTAGGCATGTCGCTAATGTGACTGCAGCAAAACCATTGAATTATATCTCAGCAGAAATTGTCTCCGAAGTGTGTTTCTTCTGCTCTACTCTGTACATGTAATTAAGAAACTTGTGGGGGGAAAAAAAAAAAAAAATTCTGAAGGCTTTTTTTTACTATTTTTTTCCTTATGAAACTATAATCATTGATCCCCTACAGGAAACCATTAAAGCACATTAGTAAACCCACATAAATAGCATACAGATCCCCATACAAACAATTGCAGTGCCTACATTTGGTATGAGTTTGCAATGTTTGTTTGATGCTACACTAAACACAGGCTCTAAAATATCTTCTGTAGTTCATTAACTTTAAGCAGCTACAAACTGACAGTTTTAAACAAAAGTTTAGTACAAAATACTGAGAGGAAAAACTCAATTACTTCATATGTCTTAGGAAAATTTTCCTGAACTATATGCTTTCAGATTTTTTCTTGGCTTGGAGCTAGTTCCAACAAATTGCCATATGTATACATAACTGGCCTCACAGAAACAGTTCTGTTGAATGAAGCACAATCAAAACTACACTTTTTTATGTCCAGGAGTTTGAAAAGTCTTGCTTTGACTGATCACTTGAGTCTCATAGAGGGTAGGAATTTCTCCTCAATGTTGCCATTGGTAGCCCACTACCATGGTGCAACCCTTAGGATAAAAAAAAAAAAGAAACACTGCAAAGTTATCTTATGCTCCTGTGGGATCTGGAGACACGTCTTGGGTACAGCAGGCTTCTCACTAGTGCATTCTCTACCCATCAATTTTAGGGGAGAAAGAGCATTGAATATCAAAGTTGTAAGGCAACATTTTTCAGAATTTGTAAGCTGTATAACTTTTGCAAAGGAGAGCTGAGCTAATTTGGTGGCTGAAATTGAAGACTTCAGTTATAGAAATGGTGCTGACATGAAAACAATAAAAATATCACAACAGTAGAGCAGTTACTTTGTCAGTATTGTATTTTCTGGATTAAGCTGTTGATAAACAGAATATTTTTGCAGCTACAAAAGAATTCACATTTACAGGGGAGTTAAACTTAGAAAGCTTAGACACACTATAGGGCTCATCAGCATCTCACAGTTAATTAAAGGACTGAGTGGAAAGCATCAAGGCTTGCTACCCTTCACATGAATAATTCACCGCCTGTATCCATTATTAAAGCCAGTTACTTCAGCACAATGATTTCCAGCCTGCGATGCATTGGTCTCAGAAATGAGAGATAAATTGTAACAAGGCCTGCAGCTATATTAATAAATTGAAATGAACATTTATTTGCTCATCTAATTAGAACTGTAGTTTTTTCCAAATGGTGTAGTAATGCATTACCTTGACAGCAAATACCTGCTGCAAGAAATAATTAGCAGAAACACCTTCTTACGAAATTCTGTTGCACTGAAGGCAGAATTTTTCCTCCTGATTTTGTTCACTTTAATCTATTTGATTTTAACTATTTTGCAGTAGATTAGTGGATTTTGCACTGTGGAGGAAATTTGTTTGAAGTGCTTGTAAGTAGTCATAAACTTGCAAATAACATAAGAATTCATAAAATACTATTTTCACCCACTCTCTGTTAAAGGTGTAATTGCATGATACATACTTTGAACAGTACCTGATGAATGTGGATAATATTTTCAAAGCTTAATGTCACAACCAAATAGAGTACTTCAGAATTAATAATTTGCTGATTTTCCTACTGTATTGACCTATTACCTCTATCTGCAAACCTCATCTTGAAATCACTAACTTTATTTCTGTTTATTTTCAGTTGTATTTACTTAGCTTAACAGATAAAGAAATGCAGTGTCAAACAAAGCTTTCATATCAACGTGGTTTTGTCTGTGAAAGTAACAGTGTTGTTACAATATCTCCTTCTCTGTAGATGCATGTTGAACTAAAATAGAGGCTCTAGCTACCAAAATTTTAGATTTCTCACTTTTCAGTCACCCACAGAATACAATGGACTCCAGGGCTCTGCATGAGGTTTGCAGACTTACACTTGTCAGTCCCATCTGTTTTTATAACTTGTGCCAACATAGAAATGGAAGCGGAAACGAGAGCATGCAGTGGCTAGTCACTGTTTAAGTCCTCTCATCTTCTTCTCAGAGCCAACAAAAAAACCGAGTTTGGCCTGGAAAAAGATACTTGAGCTAAAGGATTGGAGACTTATAATATGTATCAGTGTGTACATGTAGCTATTTATATAGATATCCCTACAGATTTCCATATATACCTGGATAGTTATAAAATTCAGAAGTGTATTTGGCAATATATTAAATTCTATGAAGCCAAACTATTACTCAGATTTATATCATGGTGAGGAAAGATGCACAAATGCAACATTACATTTGCCACAGTTCCAGCAATGATTGGCAGTGGTATATAACCATCATACGTTAACATTGGGAATGGCTTACATTATAACATAGGGAGAAAATGGAGATTGGTAGTCAAACAAAGCATCTTTCCAAACAAAATAATTTAATTTTCTTTCTTATTTTTTTAGTAAATTAATGTTCTCAGTTTGCCAGGTACATATGAAATACTTTCTAGTGAATCGTTTTCCAGGATGGTGTTTTCTATATTCCACTAGAAATGCTATTCCAAAAAAACCTTAAAATTATCTGTATTTAATTTAATAGATATTTTAATAATCATTAGATGGTTTTAGGGTAATAATTAATCCATGGATATGGAATTAGACAGCATGACTGAGTCTGAGCTTGCAAGTGTTTTTATTTGGGGATTCAGGCACATAAAGACATTTGAATATGCAGTCTGCTTCCTCCTGGTATGCATTCATCCAGCATGGGAACGCAAAGCTTGTGTGTTTAAAGAAGCATGTCAAAACTGCTTTGTAAAGAAGGGGGAAAAAAGCCCCAGACCAAGTGACATGACTAAGTTTAGTGTTGTAATCATATTCGTTCTTCTTGTAACCGAAGGAGTTCTACTGTAGAATTTAAATGAAATGAATGGTGTTTCAGACACGCGGTTAGTGATTTTATATGGTCAGTGTCATTTTTCTTCTTCTAGGAATTCAATTTGTTCCTATTATGCCAAGGTCACAGATTGGGGAATCTCAAAGAACATTACTTCTCTGCCTTTGATGCAGAGGGTCACTGGATTAGTACAAAGGAGAATTAATCCAGTGCACTCGCTCACCAAATGATATTTAAGTCATTTTTAATGAATGACTAGAGTTCCTATTAGTTTTCTTGAAGAAAATAGAAGCAAGCCTACAAAGACAACTTCATAAATGAATATTCAAGGAAAAGTATGACTTCATTGTCAACTCTAATTGCTAGTTTTACCTTATTAGTAGAAGCTTTCTACAGCTGAGTTTGACATACATTTGTTTGCACACTGTTATTAGTCAAGACTCAGTGAAGTCTTGTAATTAACACCTCCATATTATTTTATGCAGTGAAAGCAAAGACTAAAACAGATGACTCACTTTGTTTCAGCTTTGCTCTTGTTTTCTGATACAGAAGTACTTAAGAAGAAGTGTGAGCTCATCAGAGTGCCATATGGAGTCAACAGAAAGCATAAAAGGGTTTTCAGGAAGGAGAGCATCAAAGCTCATTAAGAGCTAAACGGTGAGGCCTCAGCGAGGCACAGTGCTAGTGCACAGTTGTGTTGTAGTATTTTAACAGTATGGCTGCACTGGTATTAGCTTTTGTGTATGATTCTCCTTATGTCAGTCAAAAGACAGTGTGCCTGCTTGTGTAGTTTATTCCCTAAATAATGCAGGGAAATTATATATTCATACAGGCTTTTCCTCCTGTCCATGGCAGTTCCCACACTAAGGAAATTGTACTTTTTAAGCTATCAGTAGTACAGCATGTGCATGTTGTGTAGTTGTGCTATAAGTATCACCACAGACTATGACGTGAAAAACCTGTAAGTGTATTTTCCATGCTTATCATCCATATGTAAAATGTTTTCATAATTTTCAGGTGTGAGCTCCTTACTGAAAGTCAAATATTCTTAAGTACTATTTAACTAATGAGCCCTAAGACAAATTCACAAAATAGGGGGAATATGCACTTTAAACCAAGACTTGATTTTCTTCTAAGTATCTGGTTTCAGAAAAATCGCCTTTTTAGATTATGTTTAACTCAGAAGTAATTTGTCTACTGAAATTTGTCATTATGTATAAAGAACCACTCTTTTTTTTTTTTTTTTTTTTTTTTTTTTTTTTTCCCCCAGTATTTTAATGTATTGGGGAAAACAAAGAATACAACCCTCAAAAAGATAAAAAGCCCCCAAAACCAAGATGATTACAAAAATATTCTATTGCAACTTCTCAGTGCAACCGTTCAGTTAACAAGTATTCCCAAAGCAATATGAAATCCAGTCATTAAATTATTATTGAGAGCTTGGTGGCTCAGTTAAATACTCAGATAATAACAAAGCTTGTTTACTTGATGGAAACTGTCCAAGAATATTTAAAACATTAACATGTATATGAAATTTCCCACAATTATGAAATAGCCATCAAAAAAGGAAATGACTGAGAGCAATCGAATTCCTCAGAGCTGCTGTCTTTGGTTGTAAGTACTTGCTGTGCTAATAGAGCCCCACAGTTTGCTACCGTTTGCGTCATTACCACCTCTATTGATCTAGCAACCCCACGTGTTCCTGCTTTATTATTTTGCTACTCAAGAGTAACTATCTTAAGTGATTGGGTCACAAATGTTATTGTATTACTGTGATTTGAAGAATTATTAAAGATGGGTCACTTCATTACTGAGATCCCAGAGGTGCTGTATATAGTAAAGCTGCATTAGTTAAGTTCAGTGGAAGCTGGCAGGTGCTTATGCACAGCTAAGGCTATCTGTTTTTTACCTCAAGCCTAACAATGCTGCCACTGATTCATTTGTAGGTACATACCACTGTGTATGTTCAGCCAAGTTAAAATGGGTTCGTAAAAAACACCAGTGGTCCACCACAGGTTGTTCGGCCTTGTTTGCAATAGGTGCAGTAGCTGCACGGTGGAGCTCGTTCTGAAATAGCATCCAGCAGTGGTTTGTAACCTTCTCGCTTTGGACATTGGCCCAATGACTACAGACATCCAGAATGAAGCACATTCTATACACTAATCTAATCAAAACATTTCTAGAGGGTATAGGCAGTGATCTGGGACACACTCATCTTCCAGAAGTACTCCTGAGAGAAATGTTGCTGGACTGGTTTCAGAGTAAGTACATCCCCCGCTCGATTTTTCCATGACTGAAAGCAACTAAGTACAAATCCCAGCAAAAGCAGTTATTCACGCAAGCATTTTGCTCTGGACCTTAGACTTGTCATACTAGTGGACACCAGGAAGTCTGCAGCAAGGGAAAATTAAGGAGTGCAGTTGCCTCAGTAGAAGCCTAAAGGATGGCTGTATTGGTTTGGACTTGGCAGAGATGATCCTAGCTTGATGAAGAAATTACCATCAGAGTAAACTATATTTTTGATATCTTATGTGTTTTCACTGTCTGATATATCATTTGCCTGCTACTCCCTACAGAAATGGAGACTAGACTTTCAGGCAGAGCAGGTCTGTCTTTGTACCATAGGTAAGGTAGAGGGTGAGTTCACCTCATCACCATGAAGATGTGCAATTCAATGCTTACGACAGTGCCCTGGTAGTTACAGTCACAGTGGATGCTGCCCCTGACACTGATCCATCACAGGGACCTCTCATGTGCTCCTGTGCATTCCCCCATCTCTCAGCACTTGTGTGGAAGGGGACTATGGCACTCTACTGCTGTAGAGCATATGTGCTCTATCTAAGGAAACGTGCTAGTTAAAAACCAAATTATACCTTTTTATTTACAATATCATGCTGTGTCTGTTTGGAATGGAGGCCCTTTTCTTTCATATTTGGTGCTATTAATACACAAGTCACTATAGACTATATATTAAGAAGCTTTTTGATGTTTAAAACATCTGAATATTAATACCGGTGGTACTGGTTGTTACAAACAGCTTATACCCATTTGCTTGGTTAACCTGCAAAGGAAGATTAATGGTTTAAAATCTGGTCATTAAGTATGGTAACAAATGTTTTTCAGTGAGGTTATTGCTACCATAAACTTTAATCAATGGTTCATAAGCAGCAGCCTCTGGTTCATTGTTCTGACTAATGACAAATTAACTATTTCTTAGCAGTTAATAAAGACTTTTCACCAATCTGTGTACAGAACATGATTTCCTCTGTTGGTAATTAACATTGTCCCCTGGGTGCTAACTCCATATATCCATACCAAAATCCTTATTGGCAGAGATGAAAAGCAACATATTTAATACCATTTCACTAGAGGTTTTTTTCCTTTAAATTGACTGTTTAAAGAAACTAAAACAAGTCTTAAAGAATAGGAAGGCTGGCTATTTAATGACCTACTGTTTGCTGAATAGTATCAATTATACTGTTGATCCTTTTTCCTCTTTTTTTGAATGAATTTTTTTTACACTCAGATCTCAAAATCAGGAGTCTGGAAGTAGTTAATGATCTACAAAAGTGAAAAAGGTAGAGATGAAGGTGGGTGTCATTTGATTTTTTCTAAATGCTAACTGGAGTTGGTGTGAAAAAAACACTAGAGAACACTAATAAATATGTGTCTCATAATAGTAAAAGGAAAAAGGTACACCTAACCTTTCTAAATAGCTTAAGGGCAGGGGTTTGTTTTTCAATGAAAAGGTCATCTAGAATGAATTAAAGTCATTTTCCTGCTGAGGTCCAAGCATGTGGCTTCACTTTGAAGATTAGAATGAAGTTGTTCTTACCCATGTATCTTACAGATGTAGTTTTACAGAATGCATTTCAAAAAGCTGTGACATGTTTTCAGTCTGTCCAGGGAAACAGAAATCATGACAACTAATATACGGCTTCCCAAGATGGAGCTTCTAATTAGCTATTAAAGGTAAAATACTTTTGTGAGTTAGTTATTTACCCAGTTTGTGCTCTTTTAGTGACACTTTTCTGTCATTTAATTCTTCTTCTGTTTTAATACTATCCATCCTTTTTCTATATTAAATGCTTTAGTTGATATCTTAACCTGACTGAAATCACCCAAGAAAACACAACAGAAGGAATTTCATACTGCCAGCATGACAACAATAGACACTGGGACAGCACATGTGAGAGAGAAGACTTCCATACATCAAACTGAAAAGTACACAGAAAAGAAATCTATAAATGTGCAGTTTACATTGTAAGGATTTGGTTTTGAAAAAGTCATTTTTCCAAAGATGTTACCCTGCAGGTCATTTCCACAAAGACATGTACTCAGGAAACCAAATCAACCAAACATAAAAGAACATTACTTTGCTTTTCACATTGTTTAAAGACATATTTAAAGCTTTCCTAACATCTACCAGCGCCATCAAGTATAATAAGAAAAAGACCTAGAATTGGAATAAAGTATCATCAAGATTCCTTTAGAAGAGATCTTTACAAACCATTCCACCATCTTGTTTTGACCTGCAGTGGCACCAGCTGAAATGTTCACCAACAATTTGTTTTGCATTGGTTGAAATTTTGGTAAGGAAAATTATGGGCTTTTGCTTTCCCAGGCAATCCTGAAGGAATTCTAGAAGCACACACCCATGGCTAACGCAACATGAGTTCCTGAGTGCTCAAGAAAATAATGTCCATAGCTGAGCTCAAGTTTTGAAGTGCAAAGATGGAAGAATAGTAATTCAGACTCTCTTAAAATGTGACAGGTTTTTTCACATGAAGATCTGGATGTCTGGTGTCTCTCACAGATATAAGGTGCACAGGAGACGAACACTGATGGCGAAGAGGGAACCCGCTGACTGCCTGGATGTGGCACCTATTTCCACGATGATTTTGGTGCAATGTCCAATGTTAAGATTGTACCGAATTTCTGTTTTGTCAGCTTCTTGCCTGAGTGACTTCTAAAGCACAGGAAATATTTCTGAGAAAAACAACTTTGATGCTAGTCTTCCAGATCAACCTGTAGAATATGAGAAGCACAAAAAATACTCATCAAAAGAGAGATGTAGGTAATTGACTACTTGAAAAACTGTTAAATGCCTTTATCCATAATATTTCCTCTTTCTCCCTTTACCCTTTGCCCTTCCCCCTCCCCCCCCCCCCCCCCCCCTTCTTTTTTGGAGTTTTGCTCTTTCATAAAATATTTGTGTGTGTGTTTTTATTCCAAAGCATTCCTCTGTTGTGGTTAGGTTCCACAGGAGGGTTCCAGCTTGTAAAGGTTAACTGTGCAGAAATCAAGGCTTTGTGCATTTTTGCAAAGGTCACACTCATCAGTAGTTCCGGAAGGACTGCTGGGAAGGGCTATAGTAACTACCCAATGATTGAACCGTGGCTCCAGGTTTCATTTCCTTTAAGAATACTGTTACAATCACTGGTTGTGTCACTGAGAGATAAAGAGGCTGCTCAGTCACTTGAAATTCAATTTGTATATTACTCAAATCTACTCCACCTCTTTCCTTCACGGTGCCTGGCAGCTGCTTGCTGGCACTCTGAATTTCAAATGCCTGAGCTGCAGGAAGCAGTTTAATAAATGGGATAGGTTTTGATTAATGTAACAAGCTGAAAATAGACAATGATGCAATGCATATCTCAGCAAGAACCACAGACTCGGATCAAATCTCTGTGTGTTGAAGAAAGCTACTGTGGCAGAGAGTTCACTCAAAGATGCATATTTATGTTTTGATAACACCTTGAAGATTCAAAAACTACCAATATATAAGATTTAGACCTGTAATCTTGTTATGTCTCTACGCATCTACTATAGGTGACTGCACAGTCATGAAGTTCAAGTCTAGATTAAGTATTTGACATTGATTGAGTTCCATCAAGGGCACTGTGCACCTCACCATGAAACTGTGGATTTGTCCTGAAGAAGGAAATGCTGCTTTTTTTTTTTTTTTTTTTTTTTTTTTTTTCAGGATTGGGAATATAAACAATCACTTCCTGTGCTGTATACAAAACAATGACATAAATACATGAAGTTTATTTAGTAATTCACCATCATACAAAAAGTTTACATCCTTTCACATTGTTTCAGACAAACACTCAGTATGGAGCTTGCACTCATACAGTGTTGGTCTATAGTTTTAGTGCTTGGAAACCTATTATTTGCCAGTTCATGCTCCCATGAGCCTCAGGCACTCAGAATTGGTATCATGTTAAAATTCCTCCTCAGAAACTTTCAGAATCACAGTTTTACACAACAATATTTCATTGAGGTAATAGTCAACTGTGCCTCATGACAGGAAATTGTTGAAGATGACACTGAAGGTTATCACCATTTTCTTAAGTATAAAGGAACTATAACTAACATATATTCACTAGAAAGGTCTAAATTATGAATCCTTGACTCCACCCATTTTTTGTTGAGTTGTCTCAATGAGTCATGGCAATAAGTTGAGCCTGGAGAGTCAGTCTCCTTACAAAGGTGGCAGTAAGTGAATGTCAGGTCTTTGTGTTTGAGCACCATTCCCTTATGGGTAAATGTTTCCGTGTTGCTTCTATTTCATACACTTTACAGACTGGGAGCTAGTCAAGGAATGGCTTTGTACTTCTGCATTTTTTGTGAAAAAGTGTTCTATGCTATGAAACAATTAGAAAACATTAGATTTATTTCTGTTTGTATTTTCATAATTTTAAAAGCCAGTTATGCACTCAATGTTGCCTAACATAATATTGTACAACTTAAAATTTACATTTCTTTCATTAACATGTCCGGATAATAAACTTTTGTCTAAGTGAATAGGTCTGTGGCATTACATGAGCTCCCACTGAAAGTGAGTTGGTTTCTTAATACTGGCATTGAAAATTATTAGATAATAGTATGGGATAGTTGAGTTCTTGTATTTATATAGTGTATGTTCATCTCAATAGTATAAATTACTTGTGTTAATCATTGATTGTAATTAACTGAATAATTACAAGTTCTGTAATGAATGCTTCTGATACCAAAACCACAGAAATTTAATATTTCAGTGGATATAAGAAATTTACTTGAAAATCTGTATTGGAAATATCATTAACTATATATTCTGACACACTGGGTTGTGGATTAACAATGTCTTTTTTTTTTTTTTTTTTTTTTTTAATATTACATTTAAAGCTTATTTCTGTGTTTATTTACCTTTATTCTCAAAGTCAAATGTACCAGTCCAATTTCATAAATTTAATTTTATCCTCGCTTCATTTTTATCTGGGTTATTCATGCTTCCTTTCCTCCTACCCACTGAAACCATGTCCCACACAGTCCATAGTCTATTGTGGTTCCATTAAAATTTAAAAACTATCAGGACACTAAATCAACAAAGTGTTAACTCTCTGATAAGTCATCTGCCATGAATAACAAACATTTTAAGTCAGCAGTTTGCAAACAAGCCATAGGGTAATATTTGTTTGCATAAACTATTCAGCACAGATGTATGAAAGATATTTTGTGGAAATCAGGATTAGTTTACTAGCGATTCACATACAGGAAAGAAGCTGGAGTCATCAGATATTTCATTCACAATTAATAATTAAACCAGCTCTTGATGCTGAGAGTATCAAGATGGCATGTTTTCCAGTGGTTTTATTTTATATTTTTAGAAAATAATTACAAAAAAAAAAAATCATATTGTCCAGTTTAATTTTGAGGTGAGTCAATAATGATATGAATAAAAAACAGAAAAGCAAAGTAATTCTGATGAACACACTTGTTTTGACTTGAAGTTCAGTTTCACAACTGATGAGGGTGAAATAAAAAGGGGTATTCCAGTATTGCCAGAATTGCCATAGAAATTATTGACTTGAGATAATTTTTTAGAGGTTTATTGAGAGAAAGTGAGGGAAAGGGTTGATCTATGTAAATCTCATTTTGATGTATCTTTATTTTCAGTGTTTCACACATTTTGCAAAGAAGCAAACTGTTTCCCATATCTCTGAAAGAAACATGCTTTACCTAGGAGCCTATGTAGGAAAAGACAAGGAAAATAAGAGCAAGGTTGTGGCCTGCTTCTCAGAGTTCTGGAAGTTATTTCTTTCTGTTGGAGTACAAACAAGAATAGTAGACATACAAGAAAGTGAATTTGTGGGAAGGTGGAAAAATACAGTAATAGAAATCAGTAATAGAAATGTAAATAAAAGGTAAGTTGTCTATGAAGAAAAAGATCAAGTTTCGATGTGGGGATGTGCTTTGATCCTGGTATTTGGAACACTGAGCTAAAGATACTTTGTTTAATTATTATTTTGAACAAAATTCAAAAAATGAGGAAGCATTCATTCTCCTCTCTGGAAATGCAGTATTCACAGGGAAAGGTAGTAGGAATCTGCATACAAGATTTGGTTGTAGAAACAAAATTAATGTATTTTAGAGACTTTGTAAGAAGAAATCTAGCAGGTTCTTGCAATGGTATCCATGAATATAGGGTAAAAATCAGAAATTAAATTCACAATTTAGAAGTCCAAAGGAAAAGAAGAGTAATGAATAACTGAATCACCAGCAGTAACAGGTAAAGGAGGATGAAAAGATGATCAGGTGCTTCACTTTACCATGTGAAGATTATCCTAGTTTGTAGCTTTCCTGTTACTTGAAGTCATAGCTGGAGATTCAAGAGTGTGAAGAGATAGTGGCACAGGCATGGACATGACATGGCTGAAAGAGATTGGGCTGTGTTTAGGTTTAGGCTGTTACTCTTCTATTTAAGAAGGTTCCATCATTGTGTATTTTGTGAGGTCAAGTTTGGAATTACTGGTTGCACACAATTAAATCAGTGAGCATAAAAGAAAACATTTATTTAATCTGGTTGCCTGTAAGGATTTTTAAGAGTTTCTTTTTTTCACCCTGAGACAGGGTGTTTTATTCATTTCTATTTTAACTCTTTATAATTTGTGGTAAGTGATTTGAAGGCAGTGCCATATGCATGAGAGACATTATATTTATTATATTCACACACCATTGTGTTAAAATACCTAATTATGCAATATCAAAATTTCTCAAAGTATTCACATTTTAAAGTGAGTGGATTTAATGCACTGATATAAGAGACAGATGAAAAGCTTAGCTATTAATTTTATACTGCTGTTCAATTGGTATTGAATGTTTCACCACCAGTTGAGTTCTACATGATGCTTTTGGTGATTTACTGTAATTGTTTCTGATATATATCAGCTCTTTGCTTAACTACAGAAGGCCTTGTTGTCTTGTGAACTTCAGCTGCTCCTGGTGTAACACTGAATGGCCAGAAGAAATATTTAATTTGAAACATTCCTCTTTTGTTTAATTTTTCACTGTAGTTATGACAAATGTGTGGTCATAATAAATAAAGAATAATATATATGTGTCTTAGATAACACTTGTTTGCAGTTCATCAATTTAATCTACTATACTTCATATAATATTCCAGTTAATATGTAATCTTTCTTAAAATTTAGTACTCAAACAACAATAAAACCAGAGAACATTTTTTTCCATTTCTACTTCCAGAGCTGCTGTCTGCTCTTAGTATGCTTTGAAGCAGAATTCATTATCTTAATCTGGTTAATATTCTGAGGAACTGCTTTATATAGTTGCAGCTTAATGCTGATCTGCAAGTGCTATGTCTTAATACAAATGCCACCTGGTTCAGCTACATATATTTGTATAACGGCAATACCATGGAAAATCCTAACTCAGAGTAGTTGCATTAAATAATGGTAGAGTACTTCAGCAGGTCAAGGTCTTGTCTATTGTCAAGCACCAGCCAGTGTTTACCACAGAATGTATCAGTTCTCTTGCACCTTTCAGTACAAATTTATTTAACTGAGTTTTATACCAGGGGAAATGATATAAATTTTCATTAAAGAAAACACTATATTATGACAGCACTAAATGAATCATCTGCAGTCATTTTTAAAATACTTGATTTACTGTCTCCAGTTGGAAGGCTGTAAGTTAGGAAAATATTTTTGCTGACAAGAATGAAATATAGTTCATATATAAATAAAAAAATAAGTATATCTCTCTATCTAAGGAGTGTGTGTATGTGTGTGTGCGTGAATTTGTCATACCTGTAATTATGTAGGTATCTATGTGGAAGAATATATATTTATATATTTTGGCAACAAGAAATACTTGCTCAAATTTCCTTCTCTAACAAAAAAGGAAAACAGATTCACTAACCAGTACAGACTAAAATAAAATCCATCATAGCAGAAGAGAATATTTTCCTGGAGTGATTCATATTCACACATCCTTCTGTGAGACTTTCATATATTTAGTGACATTGTGAAATGTCATTGAAGAAAAGGCATTTCAGTTTAGCCTTGAGCAAACATACACGTAGTAGAACTGTGCATATGTAAAGCCTTTTTCTTCTTCCAAAAGGGACCTTTTTTCACTATATACATAACTGAAGCTAAGCTTAGGCTAGTGAGGTGCTGCATGATAAGAACTTGGTTAGCAAACACACTGAGCGATCGAATGACTTGAATAACAAAATCCCCAGCAGTGTGTTTCAGAGCTAACTGCATTTGCACTCTGCAAGGAGATCAATGCTTCACCCTCATTGATTTTCTTCAGTGGCAGAACCAGGATTATGCACAATGTGAAACTGTATTCCCAGACATATTCAATCTGATTTCCAAGTCAGTGTTAAAAAGGCATAGTGTTGTACTGAAAACATAAGGTTAGAGAAGTGTAACATATCAAATTTGTACTTCTGGTAAAGCTGCATGTTAAATAGATGCATCATAATATATTCTGGGTGTCATGTAGTCCTTTTTATAAAAACATTAGATTGGTGCTAGAGTTCCTCTTTATATATATATATATAGTTTAAAAAAAAAAAAAAAAAGTGTGTAGAGATGCCAAGGAGAGAAATCGCATACACATTACTTTTAAAACGTAGTATGGTTTTTCTCTGGCAGACTTGAGCTCTAGTGTAAACACATAAAAAGAAACAATTTCTTCAAAAACTTCACAGCAGAAATATAGCACATCTTAAGAACTTAAATAACCTTGTAGTTTACAATGTATGCCAGTTTTCAAAAAGTAGCAATTGCAGTAAAATATATTAGTGGGAAATGACAGCTGACATGAGGTTTATTCTGATCTGTGATTTCTTCTTGTTTGTAGCATCACACACAAACCATGGGAACACCATCAAATGCTGTTCAGTTGTAGTTCAGTTTGAACACAAGAATGAATTAAATTAGCTCAGCTTAGACTTTTCCTAAGCCATTTCTTGGTGGACATAGGCAAAAACAGAGAAGGAGGAGCAAGAAAGAGCAATGACTTCTTGAACAAGAAAATTTCCTGTTTTCAGCTTCCGTCATTCCAGGCTTTGGAGAAGTAGACACCAGTCCTGGGAGCTGTAAACTGCTTATGAAAAAGGGGCAAAGTAACGCATATCCTAGTGAGACATGTGTGTACTTTATAGACATTTATCCAGAAAATGATCACTGTCTACATTTCACAATTTGAGACCACAGTCATTTCTTTCTGTCTGTGTTTATCTAATGCTACCACCCAGCTAGGCATGTACACACACATACAGTATGTCTCACTTCATATAAATATAAGAAGTGAATAGTAGGAAACTTTAAGTTACTTCTACATAAAAATTTGGGCTGATGCATCCATAAGATTAACAATTCTTGGTTGGGTCAGTGGTTAGGGGTTTTTAAACTTTTTTAGGCATGACCATGTTGTGGATAAATACTCTTTATCAAACTCTTGAAAGAATTACATAAAAAGTCCTAAGTTTCATAGCATGAGCGAGGAGTGTCATGTGTTACTTGTGAGCGGAAGAGTGGCAAGCAGCACACTGGAATACTTCTATCGGGTGTTAAAGATCCAAATAAGTGTGATAAGAGTGAAGAGTAGCTTGGAAGCAAAACGTTCTCTTACACTCAGGGGGAAATATTTCTTTGTTTTACTCTAGTATAGACAAAAGCCTAGGCATGGGCCTCATCGTTTGTATTTTTATGTGCTTAGTGCTGGATATTTTTGTCAATATTGAATATTTGATCAGGAAAGCACTTATAAGTCTACTTGACCTCTAATCATGAAACAAAATCCACTGGTCTATGTCCTTAAATGCTTTTGTTGAATAGGGAGAGATGTACTAAATACTTTCCAAAAATGAGACCTTGATCCTGATTCAAAACCCATTGAAACCATTGAAACACTTTCCACTGTTACCAGTTCATCAAACACAGTATTTCTTCCTTGATAAAATGCTTTCAAAACCTGTGTTTAAGGTGATTCCAGTTCCATGTTAAAGTTAGGTGATAAACCACTGGAAATTTCACTGGAAATTGTCTTATTACTGGGGAAGTTACATTTTTACGTATGCTTGATACAGATGATAGCAGTCTAAATAAACATTGTAAAGTAATTTGATATTGAATAAGTAGGAGGATGCACACAGAAAACTAACACCATTGTTTAACCTCAAAACTATGTTAATAAGTAGGGTGATAGACATGAAACTCCGAATAATGGAGCTGTTATTCTAGCTCACCAGGCTGTCTCAGGGGAGTCATAAGTGGATTTGCCATGCCATGACTAAATGCAGCTCCAGTCCAGCGTTTTGCATAGCCTAAAGTATCTTGTTGCAGTATATTCTCACATTTATCAAACTAAATCAGGTTTAGAAGAAAATATCTTCTTCCAGTTAGAAAGGAGGCATATGTGTGTGTTATTTGCATACTATTTATTTGCTTGCACATAAAATAGAGAAATCCTCCAGAAATGACCTGTTTGTGAAAAAGACTATTGGCGCAAGAATATCAGTGGTCTGTTAAAAATTAAAATGATCCTTTTAAGAGAAAAAGAAAAAAAAAAAAAAGAGGAAAAATGCAAAATATCATGAATTCATGAACGCATGTATAACACATGTGTTTGTCTGACCTGAAGTCAATTGTCATGCAGAGCGTACTCCAAGAATTATCTAAGCCCAGTGTAGGCTGGATTCATCTACAGTTACTTGGCATTGACTGGTCACTGTATTTCATTTCTTTTTACAACAGTCACACTCTGCCAATAAAAGATCAAATAATTTTGGTTACTGGGTTGAATTTTTTAAAAGTACTTGATGTTCCTCTTGAATCTGCTCTCAGTTACAGCTTGCTAAAGGGTCTGGCCCAGTGGTGGTTTTATAAATAAAAACATAAGCTGAAAAAGCTGTTCCTAAAGCCAAATGCACAAATCTGATGTTAAGTGATTTTCACTCCACTCTGTCTTGTTTATGTGATTTCCAGTCCTGAAAGCGGGTGGTTATGCAGATGGAAAAAAAAAAAAAAAAAAGTTAAAAATCTGTTTTGTGCACTGTGTCCAATTTTCTGTTGGCCTTTTACAGCAGAGAAACGTACAATTACATTGCACTTGAAAAGCACTCAAATGAACTCATCCCAGTTTCCCATATGTATAAAGTGATGCATTTTTAGATAAATTACATTAGAATGAAGACAGACAAGCAGGAGATTGCATTGTGGTTTTGTTTCCAATTACTGGCAGTTAACTTTCCATCCACTTCTTTACATCTGTTTAAAAAAGAAATTCAGAGGACAAAAAGACTTCAAGAAACCACACAGCTTCTTAACAACAACAACAAAAAAAATAAAAGTCTGATGTTCAGCTTTTATCATCCTCTCATACCTGTTATTACAATATCATTTGTGTTGGATGGAAACCTGATCTTCCAGTCATTCAGAATCTTTAAAATCTCTTTGGTTATTCCACGAATATGGGGTTGCCTGGTCAGTGTCTGGCATAATTCCAAGTTAAGCACAGTGAAAACCCTTGTAACAACCATAAGAGAGCCTAGCCCTATCTCAGCTGCTATAGCAGGTGTCTGCTCAGTGAAAGTTTCACTGTTCTTTTTTTTTTTTTTCATTTTCAGACTACTTTTTTTCCCCATTTAATTAACAGACTGTTTATGAAAGCCACAGAAGAGTGTAGTCCCATGCAGTGGCTGTTTGGAACAGCATTATTCTCCTCCTGTCCCATGTCCTGGAGGAAAATTTCTTCCTTCTTTACTTTTTTTCTTCTGTGACTGTTTTCTCACACCCTCCATTTACTCCCATGTTTCTCTGTACTAATTTTCTCAAAGCCTCTTGATCAGCCACATGGTTTCTAGCCTCTATATTTCCTCATCTCTTTACCCTTCACCATTCCTTGACAATTTTCTTGGTGGCACCACTGCTTCTCCTGCATTTCCTTGACTCCTTCCTGCTCTCTGCTATCCTGCCCACTCTCCATGTCTCCTACGCCTCTGCTGTTCCTCCTCTTCACATTTCATGTTGGGGTTCACCTTCACATCTTCCCAACACCGGCCTCACAAATGGACATTTGGTTTTGCATCCCTTTCACACCAGTTTCTCTTCAGACTCTTCTGGAGGGGTTGGTTACTTCACGGTGTTGCAGGTGGCCATCTCTTCTAAAAGCAGTCCAGGTCTGGTGACATGATAAAATACAGGGCAGTCTGCACATAAAATTTACTCAGGTTGTGGCTCATGGTGGGCCCTAAAGGCTGGTTGTGGGGCAATTACATTTGCTCTGACTGCATTTATCCTGCAATTTTTTCAAATGCAGTGTTCTTCATTTTGTGTGCTGGGGCTAGAGCCTGATATTAGAGAGAGAGAGCATTCATTAATGTTCCCAAGATTAGCTCCAAATTGTTACATATTGTTGTGTCACAGCTTCAATTTTTATCTGATCAAAGTAGATGATGGAAGGAGCAGTCCTTACAGACAGTGGGTGGTCTAGAGATTGGAAGAGACAAAGCCAAAGTCTGTGCTCAAAATATAAGCACAATTGCTCAAGTGTTTATTTTATTCATATGTACAACTACCTCAATTACACCTGCACAGCAGGTGCAATTCACATGTGCAGGATAAGAAAACAGGACTCTAACAACCAAAATATCACTAGTTACATGTGTCTGGCTCATTACATATCACACTAACGAAGAGAAGCTTCCCTCTACACAAATTACCTTTGGCTGAAGCAACATTCCTCATTCTACCTTCATTCAACTGCTTAGCCTCTTCCTCTTTATATCACTGCAAGAAAAACCTGACTATCAAATGTTGCTAAAAATTTATGTTTCTGAATTTACAGTCAATTTGCAACCTACATTTCCAGCCAGTAATGTACTGGTGTTACAGATACAGCTTGAAAAGACATAGGGAGTTCTACTGGCTGGTTTTAGTGACTTGCAGTCTTAAGAATTATACAAGGAAATTCTTAAGCATATGGCAACTGTAAGGATCTCCGACTGTAGTGCCATTCAAGTCAAACAACATCCTCATTAGCATCCAGGAAACAGAACTGTCCTTTAATGTTCAACAATGCATCATATAGTGAATGAAAAGTTATTATGTCCCAGATGAAAATGGTTTCTTTCACTTATTTATTTAGCTCAGTATGCAACTAAGCATACCAGGGTAATGAGAGAAAATTTAAAAATGCACGTAATAACCACATATGTCAAATGACACTAAGATCCTCAAGTCCTTTTATCCCATAACGCTCAGTAGCATTAATCATTCCCTAATTCAGTGTTGCAGTGTATTTAAATCTCAAGTCTAATGTATTTGGCTTTTTATTTCTACCATTCCAGAATGCACTGCAGAGTCTTTACCAGCCCAATATAAATAA
This sequence comes from Tyto alba, assembly GCF_018691265.1. NCBI lineage: Eukaryota > Metazoa > Chordata > Aves > Strigiformes > Tytonidae > Tyto > Tyto alba. The sequence goes on along the minus strand of NW_024881275.1, from coordinate 21,994,656 downwards.
AGAAAATCCAGGCATGGAAGTGGTGATGCTGGACACATAAATTAGATGGATTAGTTCATTGTTTTCTTGGATTATTTTTTCTTCTTCTTTAAATCAATATTAGTTCTAGGTGGTAGGAAAAATTTACACAGTATTTGAGTCAACACAATAAATTTAACTCACAGGAATTTGACTACATTTCTTAGACCTTTAGTGATATCTGCTTGCAATTTCAGTGGCCACAAAGCAAAAATTGGAATAAAACATGAAAACACTGCATAGCCTATAATTCAAATTCCTGTAAGTGGAAGACTTTCCAATAAAATCCAGACACTTGAGAGGTATGGAAACTGCGGTAGCTCAATAAAGTTGATTAAGTGCCCTCACCCCCCTTCATATAGTACTGGTTGGAGTGGGTATGGGGGAAGAGAGAGAGAGAGGAAACATGAAAAAACATTACAAAACAAAACAAAACAAACAAACAAGAAAAACCCCAACAAAAACCCCAAAACCACAACTAAAGATAATAACGACTTAACTATTAGGTCTCCAGATTTCATCTTTTGGAAATTCTCAAGAAATCTGCAAATCTCATCATACTGCAAACAATTAAAGGCACTACTAGATGTAGCAAATGAATAATGTACTAAACCGAAATAGAGTGGTTGATTGATTTGATATGTGACTGAAAGCTTCTCTTTTCTGCAATCAGTGACATAAACCTTTTCACTTTTTTACCTCTCCTGCAGCTCCCTAATATTGCCTCTCTGCTGGGTGCTGCACTGTTCTGGGAAAAGTTGCCCACTGTATTGTTCTGAGATGACTGTTCTCTGGGACCTTGATCTTGCAAATAATTGCTACCAATTTTAGTACCAGGCTGAATGAAATTACTTTTCATGGAATTTACAAAACCCATTTCATTCAAATTATTTTTGTGAGCTGACTTTTAATTTTCCTTTACATAACATCAGGAATGCTGCACCTCAAATTATTACGAACTTGCATAGATGGGCTCTATGTTTTATGTTGAGGCACTGAGACAGATAAGAATGATGAAGGAAAGCTGCCTGAACAAAAAATTACACAAAAATCTTCAGTTATACAGAAAAATTTCTAAACTTCTGTAGTGTTTCGAGACTTGTCTTGCCAGCGTGGCTATTTATTCATCTGATAGTAGAACAATGCAGTTGCTGTGGATTTCAGAGGAGAGAAAAGGAAAGGCACCCTTCTGGAGGCTGCAGCCTGCTGAAAGGCAGAATGAATGTCAGCAGACAAATTAAAGCAGAGACATGTGTGGGCCAAGGAAAGATTTATGGGAGAAGGCAACACAACCCTTTCATGTGATGTTTGAGTTCTGCCTAGAAATGCCTTCTGTTGAATAACCAGAAAAGTGGAGAAAGAAGGTGAAAAAAGAGACAAAGAATATAAGAAGATGGTAAATGATAGAAACAGAGGATTTGGTATGTGATTTACAGGGCTGCAAAATCACTCTATCTGAGCAGAATCTCCTCATATAGATCAAATTACAGCTGAGAATTTGACTTTTGTGTTGATGTTGAGGAAGGAAAGAAGCTATCAGACATGTATGACCTCACCAAGGCCTGTTATCAGGGGAAAAAAAAAAAAAAAAAAAAAAAGAAAAAAAAAGAAATTTCAAGTTTGCCATCCATATTGGAAGAAAAATACTTTGTCTTATAACAACTCTACTTTGTTTTGCATAGTTATGCCAATACTTACCTGCAGTGAAAACTAAAAAAACCCTAAACATTGTTTTGAAATCCCTGTTTTCAAAATGAGCTAGAAGAAACAATGTTGTGGCTTTGGTGAAGCTGAAATGTTAAGCTGCTGTCAGGTTGAGTTAGAAAATGTAGTGTTCCCATTTACTATAGCTCACCTCTCAACTTCAGAGAAAGAAGCATGCTGTGACATACTGAACATTTTGATCTCTGAGGACTTTCTTCAAATTTCAGAAAATAACCATGACCTCTTTGGATCTTTAAACTACAGTCTGGATAAAATGAAATGAACATGGAGTTGAATTTAATTTCTGATCTTTGTCCAGCCAATCTCAACATTTTAACCTTATCTCTGTAGTTGAGACATCTGAAGAAACGTGTCTAGGGAAAGCTCCCAGGTGGTGACTCTGCACTGGCACTTTGTGTGCCCTTTCAGTCGTCTGGGTCTCACAGCTCAGCTCATAGCAGAATATCATCTAGAGTAGAGCTTCAATTAAGTTTTCCACATTTACTTCCTCCGTGTCCTTCATGACTTCTGAAAGCCTGGCATGTTTTCTCTATAAAATCTCCTTCACACCATCCATGTTGCTGTGCAAAGAAGAAAGCATCATTAAGCTGAGTTTCTAATTTCCATGTACAGTCTCGGGTCATTCTTCAGTGCTAACTGGTGTACACTGCTATACCTTTCAGTATATCAGTGATAGGTGACTTCAAAGATTATTTGTAGATTTTTCAGCATTTATTTCCTTCTTTAATAGTTTTCCTGACTTTTCTGGTCATTGCTAATTAATAATACCACTGATATGAGGGATGAAAAAAATAGTTTAGATACTTAGCTTCTGACATAGGAGATTCTTTGTCTGGGGAGAGGGAGTTTCCTTAATGTGAAGCCAGCAAAAATTGGTTAATTCATCCCCTACCTTTGCAGGGCAGGATTTTGTTTATTATGAGCTGAAATGTGTTTCAAAACAGCTTTCAGTTAGACCTATCTTCTGCAAGCTCTGTTTTTTTCCTTTGACACTGAGTTCCTCTTCTCCTGTTATTTATTGCCACCTCTCTTTTGACTTTGTCTGTCTTCCTCTCAGTGTCTGTTGGTAGGATACGAGAGCTGACCTGCATTTGTAATTTTAGTTTTGCATTTCATTGAAAGTTTTGGATATTTTTAATGAGAAACTGAAAATTAAACAGCTCTTTCTTGTCAGCCCCAGAAATGTTGCTATTGAACTCCCCAAGCAATTCAGAAAACATCTCTGAAGAACAAAACATGGTTTATGTGACTGTATTACAACAGTTAGAGGAAAGTACTAATACTATGAATGGTTTATATTGCTTTGCATAACTGGCATCACAACCTTTGTTTAACATTCAAGTAAGATTAGGCAGATAAAGAAGGAATACAAGAGAGAAGAAAACTTAAGCAAGCTATGGTTAAGACAGTCTAAAGGTCAAAATTGTAATATTAAATAAATCTAACATGGTTTTATAAACCTTAATTTATTGTCTATGTGCAACTGACATTTTAGCTCTTGGTTTAATACCAAGCACTTCAAAGTATTCTTGTAGAAGAATAGTCGATAACCCTCTTACACAGTATAATTGGAATTCTGCATGTTAGAACATTTGGTTTCTGAAAGACTTTTGTAAATGTTAATAGCTGTCTTTTAAAATGGTGTAAGTGTGAAATGCTATGAAAAGAAAAGGTTTAAATGTCACCATGTCTATAATTTTCATATTGTAAAAACTAAATAAGTTTTTCAGAATAAAAACCTAAAGGCCTGCTGCAAGTTTGAAGATATAAGCTAGCTCATTATTAGTTTTTTGAAACTGATATGACAGACATATTTTGTAAAACTGTGAGAGTTTTAGGCTAAAATGTATAGTTGAACATTTAACTGTCTGGCAGTTTTATTACTGCAAAGCCTTCCTATTTACTGGTAACCAATGATCTGATTATGAATAATTCATGGCAATAAAAGGATTTAACTGGAAAGCCTTCTAGAGACTCATCAGAAGTATTCTCCTCTTGTGGACCCATTGGCACTCAGATTGAAAAACTACTCACATTTGTCTTGGTTGAGCATTATGATTTTCACATAGTAACAGGGGGCTCTGGTAAATCAGTCGGATGACTTGCGTTATTTTGGGGGAGAGAGGTTGTTCCAGCTGGAATGGAAAGCACAGATGTTTTAAAGTAGTGTGCAGACCTCTTTCATTCACTTGGGTAGAGAATGGAGCCATGAATTTTGGATTACTGCAACTTGAAAAAGAAGAAATTTTCACAGCCTAACCTTCTACATTCTTTGTTAATAAAGTCAATAGCACAGTAATAACAGTACCACAAAAAAGAAGGAATTATTATTTATGACTTCTTTATCCTACCATATTTAAATATGTTTTAAGAATAAAGAGGCAGCTCAAGACAGCCATAGTCTCAGCACTTTTTTGAGAGTTAACAAAGGTATCAGTTTACCATCCAGCCTGCCTAAATTAAAAGGACAATAGCATTTAGGGAAAAAAAAAATAAATAAAAATTATAAATAGCAGGTAACATAAACAGGAATCATGCCAAGAACGCCTTGTCCTCACATGTGGGTTTTAGGAAGCCAAAACAACCTTTTCCTCATGTACTGTAATAATAGGGATTTACTTTAAGCAAAACAAGATAAGATAATCTTTGTGAGCTAAAGGAAAGTACTCTTTAAAGTCTCATTGCAAAGTCTGTGATCCCTCATTCCCTAAGCTGATTTCTTTAAGCAGTAAACTTATTTATAAGGTATCTATTTAAAGAATGTATCAAAAGTTTCCACAATTTTGGCACTCACATCTCCATACAGGAAAAAAATAACAGGGTCAGAGAGCACATACTACAGCAATCAGCTACAGCGTAGAGGCCAGGAGCCCATCGATCAGGAGAGACTCACATCACCAGTAGTTTATACATTTATTGCAGCAAACTCCTGTAGTACACTCCTGTGTACCTCCAGATCAGAAAAGGAGGTATGACATGTTTCAATGATTTTTGTCACACTGTGTGGATCTTAGATCTGAAAAGTTGGGGGGTAGCAAGGGGAAGAGAGAGAGTGCGAGTGAGAAGAGGGAGTGGGAAGAAGAGCGAGAGTCTCAACCTACATGTAGAGTGTCGTCATACTGGGATGGACAAAAAAGGGTGTTCTACAAGACTGGAATTAGGAGAGTGTCATAAAACCTACAGTTTAGATTGGAAAAATGTGTTTATTGATATTGTTGTTCATGGTTTCTTATTGCTGACTGCAATGCTGCTTTTACACAACACAAGACACTGGATCTATTCTTGTGTAGGAGATACGCTGTTCTTCTCACCCTAGAAATTAGTAATAAATAATACAAGCAGAAAAGAGGTTATAATTTTGCAAGGTATCTTATGCCTTGTGTTGGCTTCTCTAGAAAAGTGAAACACAGACAGACAGAAACTGAAGCATGATTATTAGTCTATACTTTATAAAAGCTAGTGCCTAGTCAACAAGCAAAAATCTGAGTTTTGTTTTTCCATCAGAGACTTTAGAGCATCATGACTCTCAGTTGTTCAGGGGTTTTTTATATTATTGTTTAAAGGGACTTAAGATATATTTATTTTTAATTTACAGATGTTTAATTCTCCCATTCTGTACTCACATAATCATTCCAGGAATTTACAACATTTGAAAGTATTATATTACACATCTTGAAAACCAAGCTCCTGACCTTGTATAATGGTCCATTTTCTCCTTTAAGACTAGATTTTTAAAAAAATTATAGCAGCAACATTAAAGGCAGCTGCTGGCACCAAGTTTCTTATTTGCAATAACAATGGAAAACTTCATCACTTGTAGAGCCCAGCAGGCTAATATGAACTTGTAGTAAATGTTAGCTAAAGTATATTATGTTAGAAAAGGACATTTGTTCATTTCACATCCTGTATGATGCATGATTTTATGATGGCATTTCTCAATTTCCTCTTTTTTTTTTTTCTACTTCTATCTTTTCAGTCAAAGGAAATCATCAAGTGACCTTGAAATCTGCACTGGCATTTTCCTGTCAGAGAAAGAAGCTCTCTTTTCTCATTTGCAAAAATGAATAACAATTTGATCATTCTTAAAACTTCTAAAAGGTTAATTATGCTCTCTCCATGAGCACTGAATAAAAACCTGCTTTATCTCTGCCCAAATGAAACCCACAGGGCTCCCATTCCCTCTAACTCTTCCTGGAGACAAAATCCTGCAAGCTGTCAATTAACTCCTATCAGCTCATAGATCTGTGTGAGCTGCAGATGATTTTCTCATCCGAAAACTATGACAGCCCTCATTTGCTAGAGCTGTTGGGTGACTTAAAAAGTTCACAGCAGGAAAGTGTTATCTGGCTTTGGGCTTGGTGGAGAGAAACAGAAAGAGTGAGAAACCGAGAGGCAGAAAGGTCCTGGGTTAGAGAGAGTTCATTTCTAGCTCTAAGATTTCTGTCTGGTTGAAAAACCCCACTTGAACTCATATTGCATGTTTCAAACAATAAAAGAAACTGAACATGGCCATGTACCACAGAGATGTTTCCCTGAGTGGTTTTTTTTTTTTTTTTTTTAATATTGCTGCATAATAACAGCCAGCCACAGAGGAGATGATACTGGCAAACTATAGAATTAGTAGAACAGAAACCACAACGTGAAACATTTAGCCTCCTGGTATTAGTTTCCTGACTGAAAAATGGCTTTTTAATTTGTGAGTCAGAATAGTAATCTGAAAGGGAAAGACTGAGAACCTGTAAGAGTATTATTTCACTTACCTTGTAAGACGAATAGTGTTGTTTCCAAATGAAACAAGAGGAAGTAAAAAATTGCACTGAGCATTTGGTGATCACTATACTTCTGCCTGCTTATTTTATTATTATAGTTTAGGGTCAACTCTTGAAAAGTCAGCTACAATAACTTTCAACAAAGCCACAGGAACTGATGCTGATGGCTTTGCATGTGTTAGAGGCTGGAGTTAAAGTAATTAACTTTAGGTCTATTATAAATTGATAATGTTACACTTAGCACGTGAAGGGGACTTGGGAATTTGAGTTTTCATCATGGCCCTGCTTTGACCTTTAGAAAACTGTTCATTCTTCCCATGTCATATTACTGGATTAGCTACTTTTCTAGCCAGACAAAATAAGGGCTCAGGTGTACATCAGCATTCACTGTTAGACAGTTACATCATTCCATTTTCAACAGAAAAGAACAATGAAAATTACAAACCTTTACTGAAAAGAAAAGGATTGATCAGTCTATTACATTATTAACTTGTGTAAATTTAAAATGCAAGCTCTTTGGGACAGACACAATGAGATCTTATCTTGCTAGAATTTTTTCCTCAAAAGGTGACAGTAGTAAACATATTAGTCTTTAATTGAGAAAAGAGAATTTCAGAGCTAATTTTTAAAAATAATTAGGCCTAATTTAACTCCACATTTATATGATTTGATTTGCCATAATATTCTTCATTTTCTCTCTCTTTCTTTTTTCTCATGATTCCTGATTTGCCAGAGCTTCCACAAAGTAAACCGTTCTCAACATTACAGCCAGTTGACCGAGCTCAGCACGGGGCAGTATGGGTTTTCCACAGTAAGACTCTCAGTTGTATTAAACTATAGCTCTGAGAGTACTAGGAAATTCCTGCTGTTGTCAAATATGCTAGGATTTCACATCAGTGTTATTAACCTTAATAAATGACAGATTCCTGGACAACCCACAACTTTGGAAAATCAGACTCAACTGGTTAATAGAAAGAAGAAAACAGTATTTAAATAAAGGTGAGCTAAAAGTTAACTATATTGAGAATAACTTCTGAAAGCACAAATGTACCCACAGAGCCATCTGATAACATGGTACTTGATTTTTGGGAAGTTACATTATTCCATTTTAGCTTTACAGTTCATCTTAAAAATTATGACTATAACCACTCTGATTTTTCAGCTGTAATATAATTATCAATGTGGAATAAAATGATAGAATTTTTTTTTTTACAAATTTATGAAACAGGCTGCAATATAGTGTATTAAAACATCTCCACGAAGCTTTATCTTCTTTTCACTAAGCAGCAGAACAAAACAGTAATCACTGAATATATGTTGTTTATATGGCAATATTCTTCCACTTCTTTAAAAAGATCTAACAAAGGCTGAAAATTCACAATGATTTCATTACATTTTAAATGCACCAAGGAGCTTTAATGAAAAGTTTTAAGCATCTTAATTATGCTATCAATATAACCTAACACAGAGAGAAAAGGAAAACCTACTAGGCAGTAAGTAATTTAAATGGCTGTAATACATGTGAAATATTCAGATGTGATCTGATTTCGCTTCCAAGTTCTAACAAGTAACCTTAGAAATTATCATCTTAAGATTCTCTATAGCAACACATATTTTTAAATTTTCAGAAGAAAATCCTGGATAACACACCTAAGAGTGCAAAGTCACTGAACAATATACCAGTGTCAGAATAAGTACCCAGAAACAGCATACCAATGTGTAAAGCCTCAGAGCACTTAGTAAACTATTAGGTATTTTTATATGTCCACCTCTTAGTCTGTGTATAAGATAATTTCTCATCTTTTTTTTCCTCTGCTACTTTCCTGAAAACCTTGTGTATTCCCTCTTAGTCTTTGGTTATCCCTCTTCTCTGTTCCTTTTTATCACAGTTTCTCCAGCCACAAGGTATTTGTTTATGGTTACTTTCTTTGGGGTAAGAATTGTTTACTTTCTGTCCAAAGTAATCAAACTTCAGAAGGATCAGTAGAACAATGACTAGCTTCATAATTAATGTTCTTGAAAAGTGGCAGGACAAAATAGAGGAGTACGGGAATAATCATCAAATACTTCAGTAGCAGAAGTGTTGCAAAACTTCATCTGCCAGAAGCACATGGCTCACCACTGTGGCAGATGCATCTCATTCATTAATGGTGTGATATTGTGATCCACCAAGAACACAAAACCAGAGGTAGCATAATCAGCACAGTACAGTCAACTGAAATAGGTGACTTTCATCAGTCTGGGGACAAATGGAGACAATGGACTGGCTGAATGTCCAAACAGTTCATGGGATACTCAACAGGACAGTTCATGCCATGAGTGAAGCTGTGTCCCTCAAGAGAAGGCCTGACCTCTACTAGATTGTTTTAAATGTCAAAAAGAAAGAAAGTGTACAGGAAACATGAAGGTGCTATTTTTGTGTGGAGACTAATAGTCCTTGCTGACTTACACATCTAACAATTCTCCTCACTACAGATGAGCCAGTGACACTCAGAAGCTTTCAGTGTGCTGGGTGTGGGCAGAAAGATATCAGCAGCCCACATCTGGGAATGGCAGCTGCACTCCTGCACTCCCCTTGTCATCAGTGTCCCCTCTTTCTTCCATCTAAACACTGGACTCACAGTTAGGTTGAACTGTCATTTCTAGTCATCTTAGGACATTTCTCCAGTATTTAATGTAGTTGGAATTTTTTGGCAAAGAAATTTTCAAAAGGTCCTGACAGCCAAAAATGATGCCAACCAACTACATTGCTACTTGTACTGTGAAATCAACATTTTAATCTGCTTTTACCTTGAAAGGTGGGGCAGAATTTGGAAATAAAAGCTTATATTCAAAGTTTGCTGTAACAGGATATGCAGTGCATCTGCAAAGCCCAGCATTTGTACACACCCGCCAGGTGCAAACAAGGACTTGTATGAGCAAGTTTCAAATGTTTACCAATATTTGCCAGTTCAGTGCTCTTAGCTATGTGCTAGTACAAAACCACCCTTTATGCTGAGTTCAGAAATGCTGGTGTATATTTAAGGTTTTATTTTTAATTTGCATATCATTTTTTAAATGCAAAGTAGGAACAGATGAACCCTTAGAACATTTCTGCAAGTGTTCATAAACAAAGCACTAGTAAGTTCATTCAACTCTTCTGCCAATGACAAACAGTTTCTCCTCAATTTCCATTTCTTTTTGTTTGTTTGTTTTGGTTTTGTCCAAAGTCATTCTGATTTCCAGATGATGATTTATGTAGTATTCCATGTTTCTAATAAATAGCTAGACTTGTGGAATGTGTTAAGAATGTAATCAGCTTGGTATTTGGATTACATTTTTATCCAGTTCCCATTATAATCAGGATGAAGATTCCCTCTGATTTCAATGAGTTAGATCAGCCCAGGAGAACTTTATTTTTTGAAGTAATGTTAAATGCTGCTGTTCACTGACATTGTTTCCCAGACAGCAGCAATTGTTCACTGACCCAGATGTGAACTTGTATTCCTCTCTGCCTCTGTTTGTAGACACCTTTTCTCTGTCATGCTTATCTACCCTAGACACAGAGACCTGTTTGACTTGCTGAGAAGTTGTGATGGACCAAACCAGAAAACCTGCAGAAAACTTTATAGCTGAGTATGTCAAAAACAGTATTAAAAAAGGCACAAAAATAATATTTACACAGATCAGCGACCTCTATTTTATTGTTTCTCCTGTGCCATTACTCAGCTGCAGGAAAGAAGATTAGTACTTGGAAAGGAAAAATAAAGCAGCTCACTTAGTAATCCCTAGACACAGGAATGGAAAGCCATTCTCTACAGCTCAGTACTTTGTCCTGACAAGGCAATACAGTAAGTTTCACAAAATTCAGGGTCTTTTCCAAATGCCTGCTTATAAGCAAGGTTCATTCTTGCAGGACTCAGAGCCCCTTTCCCCTGGAAAAAGAATCAAATTTTTTTTTTTTTTTTTTTTTTTTTTTGTCAATCTGACAAACAAAGCCTGTGAAAGCCAGAAAGAAAACACACAAAAAAAGGAAGAGTGGTATTTCTATCTGCAGGCTGCTTCAGATATAATGATCATGATTATAATTAATGATGACTTTTTATAGCACTGTATTTTTGGCCTCAACTGGATTCTACACAAATTTGTTCTTATTCACATAAACATTGTTAACATGTCATGGCAAATCTACATGATATTTCAGACTTCCAGTGCTGGCTGTGTTTGCAACAGGGTCCTAACACTAAAAAAAGTTACATGTACGATGATCTTAAAGACACACTGACTGAGTAGAGTTACTTTGCATGTGTAAATGAGTGCATGATTTTTCTTCTTTAGTATCCGTCGTACGTGAGTTCAGAATAATTTTGTTGATGTTCCAACTATTTTTAAATTATATATGAGCTTTCTAGATAAATGAGAATCACAGAAGACTCAGAGCTTACTACCAAATAAGTAGCTTTCAGTCCAAACTCAGCACAAGTTGTACATTTTATCAGGAATAAGATAAAAGACAAGTTAAATTATTTACTTTCCAGTGACAGAGGAAATGATATCAGCTTTGAGATCTGTTTTGTTTTCAAAAGACTATAAAACTGATTATCATTGTGATCAAAAGTAGAGAGTTGTCCTGAATTCTTGGAGGGTTTTCTTCAATTAAGTATATTTTTCCATGATGCAAGGGACCCAGAAAGACCCTCAGCATGGGTGATCTTCTACATCCTCCACCTACAGCCTCTGGGGTATCAGTGTAAATCAAATCAGCAAAGAGTTTCATGGAAAAAATGTGGATGAACATTTAGGATTTCATGTTTTTTGACTATTAATCTTTAGACCACATCAGTGCACGATTACCGATTATGCCCCTTGAAATGTACTGAAGAACTATTTTTGTGACTGTGCCCTATGCTCTTTCTATGAAATAACCACACTTAACAAAAACATATTTACTGTACAGAAATATTTTAAAACATGGTTGAGCAGACTGTTGAACAGAGTCATTTGAGTAGTAATCTTCAGTAGGAGGAAGGAGCTGAGTAGGGGTGAAGACTGGGATATGACTTCATCTTAAATCTGATTAGCCTTTACCTCACTGCTTTTTTTGCAAATATCAGATCACACCTGTACTGGTAACTGATTTATGTAACTGACTTGGAAGAATAAAAACTGCAAAGTGTAAAAATAAATCTGGTCATAGTCCTGGTGCTCTCACTGACATAGAAAGCTGTGCATTAGGAAACTGCAGATTTGCAGGTACATGATAGCTTGTGAATTTCATTGATTTGTGTTCCATATATACTCCATTTTCTGTATGTTTGTTTTTAGAAATGTAAATATCAAGATTTAACATTTCAGGAAAACATTTGAGGGGCAAATGTCTAAAACAATTATAATAATTTTTGTCCTGAAGTATAGCAGACTGAACAATTTTCAACTAGAATGTCACTGGATTCTTTGCTGAAGTACTCAGTGACTGATCGGTAGTTACCTCTGTAGTTGGCTTACTGATAACAGCAGATTAATATCTGACTGATTTGGTCTGCTTTTGTGCTGAATTGATTATACTTATTGCCTGTTTATTCCACCCTTTTGTGATGCTTGAACAGGTCTACTTACTGGCAAATATAGGATTATTCATCTTACATCACTATCCAGATTGTGGGGAGAAGGACAACTTAGAAAGCTATAGTACTCTATTTTCATGCTCGTTGAAGTTGATTGCAGAGAGAGCCTTCACAGTTTCACATCACAATTATTAAAGCTGCAATGGATGGTCTTTCTGTTTTTTTAATAGAATAAAACATTGGAATACGTTAGAGTTGCATTTTTCTTGTCTGTCTTGTATACTGGTTTAGGATTCTGTTTGTTGAAAGGTTGGTCACTGACTGCAGAAAGTGCCTTTCACCTCTGCTGAAAAGTAGATAGATGATTTTACTGCAAAACATCCCCCTTGCCCATCAGATATGTATTAACATGCTTGTAGGCAGTTACTGCAAATGAAATGCAAAGTTTGAAATGACACAGAGCTATCTGGAAGGTTTTCTAACCATAAAAATGTAATCATGGATTTCCATAGCAACTTTCTTGCACAAAGGCTATTCCATATGTGAAAGTATTGTCTTTAAAGAACAGGCAAGTCTACAATATACTTAGACTAGGACAAAGATAAATGCACCAGAGATGTAGCATGGCCTACTGAAAATTGTTTCTGTGTAGGCAAGAGGAGAATGTCATGCAGTGTTGTGCAACTGGACATGGGCTGTGTTCTGTGCTGCATAGAAAATTGATTGCAGTCTTCTGAGGACATTTACTGTAACATTTGCTGGCAAAACCGTTAATCTGATTGTGCTTACTTACTATTGTGCAAACAATCTCTGCAACGTCTGTGAACAACACGTATCTTATTAAATTACTCTGCTGTAAGAAATACTGTTAAAAGCAAATTTTAATGGTTATTTCTTAGCAGCTCTGAGGGAGAACTGGCAATCATATTGCTTCTTCACAGGAGCTAGATGGTTTGAATGAAACATTCAGAGAGGCTTTGCAGCTGTGGAAGATAGGTTACTGAATTTAAATGATCCAGCACAACTATTAGAATTCTTGAAAATGTCCACAAGTCATTGCACACAGATATTTTCAGATTACCCCTTGAATACAGGAGGACTGGTAATAAAGAAAAGAGATGGATATGAAAGGACTGCCAAGCAGCCTTTCCCCATTACAATAATGGACCCAATTCTGGAGTTGCTAACTACTTTCTACAGCTATTTAGCAGTTACGGCTTCAAGAGAAATAAACAGCAAGTACTAAGAAAAGCAAACCAGTGTTGCATTCATGACCTTACACCAAACATCCTTCATACTCAAGCTGGACTGACTGGCATGCAGATTTGTTTCACAAACAAAAAGTAGTGTTTTCTCTCTAAACAATTCATTGTGAGCAATTTGTCATTGCAAACAGCTTCTGGCAGTTGACCAATTCCTTTCAGAGAATCCTTCTTTAAACGAACTGGCCATTAAAATCTTGCCTCCTCACAATGGCACTGATTCATTCCTAATGAATAATTTGCTCGGATTACTGTATTTGCTGGATGAGATGGAATGAAGCTTGTATGTCATAAGTAAAATTGGTAACACTAAGTTATCATTTAATTGTCTTTCTCCTCATCTAAATAAACTTGGCTCATTTTTAATTTTCTGTTTTTCATAGGCAGCATCTGAACCCACAGAATTTTATAAGGCCAGAGGAATTTGTTTGACTAGAGCTATTGATTAGGTCTTACATACACATACTTCAGTATTTAGGTCATTGTTTTTCTTTCATCATGTGAAAAAAGCATACTCCGCGGTAAAAAAGTTCACAGTAGCAAAGAATAATTAAGATTTAAATTTACCACAAAAGTAGAGAAAGAACATGTAAGCATCATGACACATGTAACAGATGTTTGAAAACAGGTAAATAGAGATTAAGAGTCTACTCAAATCATATTTGAGCAATGTGGAACTATTAACTTCTAGCCTAGAACACTAAACAAAAGAATATAAATATTCATATTTAGACTACATGTTTACAAATGTTAAAATACAGATTATATTTCTTCTGCTTTTTTGCTTCCTTTTCAATCAGTAGATTTTTTTCTTCATTGACCTCAGATGCTGTTAATAGCTGTTAGGTACTTAAAATTGAATCGATATATATTGGCTGTGTCAACCAGCTCTAAAAAAGAGAATGTTAAAATAAAGGTGTTGAACTGAGAAGTAGAACACCTGAAATTCAACTCATATTTTCACGGTGATCAATTTCTATTCAGCTTCTTGTGTCCTCTGTGATCTGGAAGAAGCCACTTCTGGAGGGTATGAGTCCATTTTCTGGTCTGAAAAATAAAGACACTAATCTTTGTAGTCTCCCAGGTGCTATCTCATCCTAACCTCATTGGTGTCTATGAAGGCCATAGGTAATTTGGAGATGAGAGCAACAGAAAGGCCTGCAAATAAGATAAACTAAAATACATGAAGGACGAATTGATTTTAGCCAGAGCTGATAATATTTCTTGTCAATACTGACATACTAGTTTCATTTTCCATTATTTCAAGATGGTTTAGTTAAGCTAAAAAAGTAAAACCTCTCAAACAGTGTTTAAGAGGTCTTATTTATTGGACTATAACCAGGTTCCAGTGGCTGTGTAGAGGTTGAGTTACAAAGTGTTATTCCTTGAACCATACACGGCCTACTTGTATAAGGGACTTGCATGGATTTAGTTTCAGGTAATGTTGACCAAATTTCTCCACCCATTCTTGTTTAATGGGAGCTAGAGCTAGACTGATAAGGGATGTTGTAAGCTTCCCTAAATATACACAAAATGTGTCTCTTTCTGTTTCAGCCTTCTGTACTTCAAGAACATAAACATCAGAATTAGTAGATGAAAATAGAGAGGATAGATTTATTGGATAAAGAAGAAAAGAAGAAACCAAACAGAATATTATTTTACTAATATATGACCACATTGCACCCAGATGACCTCTTCTAGCTTTTGATGACTCAAAATGCCACTTTTATGTGTGAATGTGAACAACGAACACTTCAGAAATTTTATTTTCCTTCAGCGTTCATTGTTGAGAGTCCATGCTTTTGGAAGATCCATTTATTAATGAGTAAGTGTCTTACATGGCATAAGAAGTCAAAACAACAGATAAACCCCATATGAGTACCCTCATAAACAAATATTTCAGAGATTGCATGAAATTTGGTTCAGTTTGCTTCTGTGTGGTCCAGTAGGACCTTTGTGGATCCAGTAGGATCTTTGTGGACCTTATATACTGACGTATAATGTATCTCCAAGAATGTCCTGAAGTACCCAGAAAAAAAAGCTGCAGCACAAATGTATGTCTAATCCATTGAATTTGTAGACTTTAGAATACCATCCTTCCACAAAATGCATTAGATCTATACTCTGCAGGACTTTAAAAGGTGTTAATTGTGTGGAATACTAACTTCCCTCATCAGTGCAAGCAAAACACTGATGTCCTGGAACACTGCCTGGTGTTCAAGAGGTAGCTGGAAACAACTTGGAGGCATCATCTTCTTTACTATCACCCACTTGCCAGTGCTATTCAGAAAAATAAGTTATTTACGGAGATATATTTTCTCAATAGTAACATGCAAGTTGATGTTTATACTGGGTCTGGTTGGGATAGAGTTAAATTTCTTCACTGAAGTCCGTGTGGTGCTGTGTTTTAGATTTGTGACCAGAATGTGTTGACAGCCCCAAAGTTTTGGCTATTGCTGAGCTGTGCTCGCATAGTGTTAAGGCCACCTCTGCCTCACTCTGTCCTGCCCAGAGAGTAGGCTGAGAACAGGTGAGAAGCTTGGGGGGGACACAGCTGAGACAGCTGACCCCAACCGGCCAAAGGGGTATTTGATAACATATAATGCCATGCTCAGCAATAATACTGGGTGGGGCATCAGGGGGGATGGTTCCCAAAGTAGCCTTTGTTTGGAGATTGGCTGGGCATCGTTCTCTTGGCAGGAGGTGGTGAGTGATTGCTTTTGCATCACTTAGGTTTTTTTCTTTTCTTGTCTTCATTAAACTGTCTTTACCTTGACCAATGAGTTTTTCTCACTTTTGCCCTTCTGATACTCTCCCCCATCCAGCTGGGGAGGGGGTGAGCAATTGGGTGGGTATTTACTTGCCAGCCACAGTCAACTCATCACAGTGCAGAAGCCAAGTGTACAAGGCGCACAATGAAGTGTGAGAGACTACAACTTGTCATGTATAAGTCATAGTCGTGCAAAGGATCAAGAACTTATAAGTGTGCAAAAACATGCCAGTTTCAGATTCACCCATGAAGAGTCTTATTTGCACATCTGTTTGCATTTCGCAGATGTTATTTATCATATGTTTCTATCTCATGAAATACACTGTGAATTACTCAATTGCTTGGGACAGTTTCTAGGTTGTCATTCACTGGATTTTAATATTCAGGGAACATTAAATAGTCTGGGACAAGACCAGAGGGAATGTGATGACGTCTGTGTCACCAGTTCTACCTTCATGTTATCATTTTCATAAATTAATGGAGGACTTGCTTGAAAACAGTAAGATTTTTTCCTCTTGCCTTTTCCACGGATTTTCCAGAATTTCACTGTGCTGACAAATAGCAATCTCTTTAATTCCAGAATAAGTGTATTTGTGAATAGTATACACCCCATTTTTCATGCACCTACATATCCTTCAGTTTATCTTTCTTATCTGCGATCAGTAATCCAGAATACATATTCTCCCCACCATAGGTCCAAATCCAGCTTGGATCTAATAGTGGTATCTATTCCTATAACTGGAATCATTGGGAAAAGGAGGGGGCCACCAGGAGCAGACTCATGGTTAAATGTGTCCTCACTGAGTGAGCTCAGACCACTAGCTTAAGAACATCATCCTGCTGGGTCTGAGCCAACCTGAAACTCCTGCTTTTGCATGACTGTCACAGGATATCTGGGTTTATGAATTGTCCTTATAACAGAGTTTGTTCAAATCTTCTGCTGTTCCTTCACCAGACAGGATTCCACTGATCTGGTTCAGAACAGGATAGTGGAGACGGGAAGGGCACTGCCAGATGGGACCATAAAGTGTGTGTTTGGTGCTGTTGAAGATCTGCTCATGCACAGGTCTGGTGAGTTACCCTGACACTCTAATCCATCACAGCTCATGGTAGCAACTCTTGGTCATTAGCAGTGCTATGTGGCTTTGAACCAGAGTTCTCCCCATGTGGAGAAACTCCCATCTCTCATTGGTTATCCAGTCCCTTGTCTGTGTTTTACAGCACTAGAAGTCAGCTTTACAGCTTTGTTTATGTACTTTTAAAGAAAAAAAAAATGCTACTATGCATGAGGCCTAAAGTACCTGAGGTAATTAAGGCTACTGTAATTTTCAGATTTTTCTTGTATTGAAAGCTAACATGTTAACAAGATTTTGGAGGGCTAATGGGGTGGAGATAAGGTCAAGCCCAGTGTTAATGTAGTATTTATTTGTTCTGGTCTCATTTTTAACCATTACTATGGCATGGACCAAAGTACTTTAAAAGAATTGCATTCTCACTGCTGAATACTATAGAAGTAACAGACAAAAAGAGTTAGATAGTATGGAAATGGAAAATGATGGTCTAACAATTTCTCTTTACCTTTCTAGACACTGAATAGTATACTACTCCATGTCCAGGGTGCATGGGGGTACGAGCACTTAAAACAATGAACTGTGTACCCATTTAATGTCCTGACGTTCAGAGTAAATGCTTGAGTTATCATGAGGTTCGGATCTGCAAATCTGTGGTAGTGTTTCAACTGACCAAAACTCTCCTTTGTCATCCTCTATATGTCTAAGACACTCACCTAATAGGTTAGAGCTACTCTGCATGCATGGTGAGTGCCTCACTATGCTTGCCTTGGTAGGATGGGTTTTTTTGTAGTCCTTAATCACCTACTTTGTAGGTTTGATGCATCCTATTACGGTAGGCTGACTATGAATATCCTCTAAACCACAAATGTATGCATTCCTGCAATCCACAAGTTCTGGGCAGTGTCCCACATCACCTGCTACAGTCCTGGCTGTCTCAGTCCCATTTTCCTCTCCTGATTTGGACTGTAGCTATATTTGCCTAGGAACCATACTTAACTGGTTTGCCATACTGAATAGTTTGTAAACTATAGGTTGCACAACTCTGGCATAATTTTTGACATGATACACACATTATTACTCTCATTTTTTTCTGTGCGGGTATGGAACCTTGACTTGTCTGGGAATGTAAATTAAATACAACCAGTATTATTGCATGTACCTTTCATTTTACAGGCTTGATCTCTGATACATGGGTGTACCTATGTCACAGGTACTATATTTTTGCTTGTGTCCATAATCCTCTCTAGCAATTACACAAGATATCTGTAATAGAACTGTCAATCAAAAAGGTGTCAAAGTAAAACACTGTCTCAGAGCAAAAGGTGGCCTTGGAACACTTTCAACAGTGTTAATTCTCTGTCCTAATGGCAACTGCAAAGCTGCTGAAACAGCTGGCGACAGGGCTTACCAGGAATTCAGTTGCCATCACTAAAAATATGTTTTCTACAGTCTCATAGGTAGGTCCTGAGAAAAACAGAAGAGTTACAGCTTCTCATATCAAGTGGCACCAAAGTATCAAGGATCTTGTTTAAATTTTGGGTACAAATCTTCATTTTAGAATGTCTGTTTAAAATTATATCTTTATGCTTAAGTAGTCTCAAAATCTTTTTCACTGAGGTCAAAAAAAATCTGCTGCATAACCTATCCAGTTGAGACCATTTGATCACAGAAGAATTGCATAGGAATTTCAGCAGTATGAATATCTGCAAAGGAACATACAGTCTTGATACATTTGTTCTACTTTTCCATTTTGATATATTCCTAAAATTAAAGGCCTTATGATTAAATAAATATCATGTCTGTAGATATGGATATCGATGTATAAATATATATATCATGTTTCTGTATATATATACATATGCGTACCCATACCCATAATTTATATGCATAAATAGATACGTAGCTTCTTTTTGTTATCTAGCTATCCTGTATGTAACAAAAGACCCTCAGAAAGAGACTACAAGAATCAGTTTCCTAAAAAAATGACACATAGATTATTTCATCATGAAACCCAGGAAACATTTCTTCCCTTTTTTCTTGAGAGTAAGAGCTCTGTGAATCTGTAAATGATGTGGAGCTCTTACTCTTATCTATCCATGCTACTAGTATTATTTCAAGGATAAAAAATATGCACTTTTATTCAGTTTTATGCAATATCATTGAAGGTAACAGTTGGCTTGAAAGTTAAGGAGAATAGAAAACATTTTATAAGCTCAATTCCTTCCAATATGGAATACACTTTTATACCCAAACACGGTCAATGGACAATTCAAGAACAGTTAGTAATAAAAGCTGATTACCATAGAGTTTGCATCACATCTCTATATGTTTTGAATCTATTAACTGGGTAGCAGCTCTGGGGAAAGAGGCCTGGGGGGTCTGGTGGACAACAGGCTCAATATGAGTGAACAGTGTGCTGCAGCGGCAAAGAACGCCAAGAGCAGTGCTGGCTTGCATCAAGAAGGGCATCACCACCAGAGATAAAGGAGTCATTATCCCACTCTACTCAGTGCTTGCCAGGCCACACCTGGAATGCTGTGCTCAGTTTTGGTCCCCGCTATACAAAAAAGGTGTGGACAGGCTGGAGAGGGTCCAGAGGAGGGCCACAAAGATGCCCAAAGGACTGGGAAACCTGCCAGGTGTGGAAAGGCTGAGAGAATTGGGTTTGTTCAGCCTTGAGAAGAGAAGGTTTAGGGGAGACCTCATCACCATGTTCTAGTATTTAAAGGGTGGCTACAAAGAAGAGATGGAGACTCTCTTTGTACAAGAAGTCACATGGAAAAGATGAGGGGTAATGTGTACAAGTTACTTCTGGGGACATTCCAATTGGATACAAGAGGAAAATTTGTCACAATGAGAACAATCAGCCACTGGAATAATCTTCCCAGGGGAGTGGTGGATTCCCCAACCTTGGACACTTTTAAGATTCTGCTGGACATGGTGCTGGGTCATCTTGTCTAGACTGTGATTTTGCCAAGGAAGGTTGGACCAGATGATCCTTGAGGTCCCTCCCAAACTATTATTCTATGATTCTATGATAACTTCTTTCAGTAAGATCAATCTTCGGGGTTAATCTCTCCCACATGAGTAATGTTAGAAGATTGCCTTCACTACAGAGCAAAAGAGAAATTGTTTAAGTAAAGGTAGAGACTGTGTAAATCATAAACCACTTTCTCAGATAAAGGCCATTAGGTAAGTCTGTGTACAAATTTGACACTTTGTTTCCTTGCCTTTGACAGCCATTTAGACAGGCTGAAATGTACAGGATCTGACTAAAGCTTTCAAAAATTAATCATGGAATATTTGTTAACCTTGTTCTCTGTGATAGCTGTAGAACAAAGATAATACTCTCCAAATGGAGATAAATTACTATCTTTCAAAAGATTATCACCCATCTTAATCGAGTTTGCTCCTACAGCTGAACAGTCAGTGACCTTGTTACTTGCACAACAAACATATCTGCTACTTTACGTTTAGAGGGAGCATGTTTAAGTCTAACCAGCCTGCTGAGAAGAGCTCCACAGGTTTGTTATGGTTCTAACTTCTGTAGATAAACTAGTGTCGTGGTTTAGGCCTGATTGGCAGCCAACCACAATGCAGCACCTCTCTCTCCCTTCCCCTCCGGCAATGAGAAGGGACAGAGAGCCAGGCTTGGGGTTCAAGATAGGACTGGGATGGGGGAAAATCCCCCTTTTATGATCACAAGCAAAAGGCAGACTCGTTAGGGGAAGGAAAAAAAAGAACATACATTTATTACAGACACTAACAACACATAATAGAGTAGGACGGTGAGAAGCATTGCCACATCTTGAGAACACCTTCCCCCCACCCCTCCCTTCTTCCCGGGCTCAGTTCTGCTCCCGATATCTCTACCTCCTCCGCCAGTGGCGCAGGGGCAGGGAATGGGGGGTGCAGTCAGTGCTGCCACTTCCTTCATGTTCGGTGAGGGGAGTGTCCAAAACTTGTTCCCCCCTGCTCCATCGTGGTCCCCCTCTCACAGGAGACAGTCCTCCACAAACTTTCTCCGACTTGAATTCCTCCCACAGGCCACAGCGTTCCCCACACTGCTCCATCATGGGTCACTAACTTCCTCCGACTGGATTCCCTCCCACGGCTGCAGCCCCTCCCGAGCTGCTCCGGCGTGGGACTCCCCCGCATGCTGCAATCCTCCCAGTGCTGAATTACAGCAGCGGGGCTACCTTTTCCCATGAGACCCCGGCCTTCTTCGGGCACAGAACCTTGATCAGCCGAGCAGGAACAACAGGCTGTAAATCAATGTCTGCTCCACCGTAGATCTTCATGGGTGGCAGGGGGGGCCGCCCTGCCGTCTCACCACAAGATACAGGGGGGGTCTCTGCTCCGGCACACCTCCCCCCTCCTTTCTTCCTCCATTCCTCCACTGACCTTGGTGTTCATGCAGCTGCAGCGACTCCTCCTCACAAGTCCCACTGCCCGTCACCACGTCCCTTCTTAAATACGTTATCGCAGAGGCGCAGCCGATTGGCTCAATTTCCCAAACAGAAGTGGAGCTGACGTGGAGCTGGGGGAGCTTCAAGAAGCTTCTCACAGGGGGCCGCCCCGATAGCCCCCTCCCCTGCCACCAAAAAACTCCACTACTCACTCAACCCAGGACAACTAGGGAATTCAGCTGGCTAGAGGGTAGTTTTTGAATTATTTAAATAGCATAATTTGTGAGACTTCGGTAAATTTCAAATGGAGCTAGTGTATACTGATCAACTGTTCAAAAGACATGCTGAATCATCAGCAGTTGTAAATCAGTGTGGCACTGGAGATTTTCAGGGTGACGTACTGCACCTACTCCTACTCCAACGGAGAGGCTGCCCAGGCACCTGGCTGCCCTTTCCTGCAGCAAAAAAGAAGATCTGAACAGATAGTGAGGGATCTTCCCATGTAACTATTTCTCTTTTCAAATGCCTTTTTTGGTTTGTTTTATTTCAGCTAAGAGTACTCCTACACCTCCTTATTTGATATAAACATTTCAGTATCCATTTTTCATATAATAACATGTTGGCTTGGCATGAACTGCACTGCAGGGACTTGGCATTCAATCCAGTTATGTCCTGGCTCTTGTTCTTTGCAGAGGTGTTGGGGTGAAGATTAGACTGTTATTAATTATCTCCTGATGGCATTAAATCCCCCACTGTATGGAGTTTTGGACTGCCCATGCCAGACCAAGTTCAGCAGAATCAGATTAAACATCATAGGCTTAATACGCAGTTTTTGCAGAGAGCGCACTTTTCTTTTTTTTTTTTTTTTTCTCCCCCATTAACAACATGACCTTTATTGGAATTGGCACCTCTTGATGTTGCACAATGGCACAGCATGGTAAAAGATGAAGCTGGGGTGAAGGAACGGCTCCTTCTTCTCTGAAGCAGCCTGTGCACTGGTGGGCAGAGCTGTCTGAGCACAGTTCAGTCAGTCCTGACATGAAAGTTAAGCCAAGGTGACTCTCAAGATAAAGAGTTTGGCATTACAGCAGGTCTATACATTGTAGCTATGAGACTTTCTCTGCTTTCTTCTCCTGTCTTTTTAGTTTAATAGCTATTGGGTTTACTAAGTATTTCTTTCATACCTTTTGGGGAAAAAAAAGCCCATTGTGAATGTTGGTGAGTACTCATCTGCCTCAATGGGAGTGGAGATCACCCAGCACCACACAGAATCAGGCCATTAGCAATGACATCCTCAGAAGCGGTGGAGGGAATGACCTTTCTTTCACATTTCCCGACATTGCAGCCAGGGAAATAGTAACATTTTGCCCTCATCATGGAATTTAGAAAAAGTTTCAAGGCCAGTAATAATAATAATAGAAAATTACTGTCATATAGCCTAAAGACAAACCTTCATAGAAAACTGCCAAATCATGTTTTGTGTATTTGATGTTCCTCTGCTCTCTTTCATGTCTGATCAGTCTCTCCTTTCTCCTGGTTTCTTATGTTTTTGTGATCGTTGAACTGTCCCTGGAACTGTTCCTTATACACTTCTACAGCAGGCTTTGGATAAAAGAAATAAGAAATCCTTCGAGGCCTTTCACTCATTTATTCACCCTGCTGCTGCATGAGTTGATTATCCCAGGAAATAGTTAATGGTGCTAAGTGTTTCTATATGCTACAGCAAACCCCAGGATTTGACTGTTGTTTCTGTAAGTGAGCTCATGTGATTTTATTTTTTTTAGGAGAGAGGAAAGGGGCTGTTTTAATCATATGGCTATGAACTGAGCTTCATTTTCTAACAAAATAGCACATGAGACTTCCTTCACAAAAGCAACAGTAGATTCAGAGGGGGATTTTTGGGGGTTTGACACAATTATTTTGCATAACCTCAAAATAATGCTTACAAGGCACAAATGTGACAAGCTAAGCAGATACTAGTATTTGTCTTTTTTTTTTTTAGCTATGCCTTTGGGTCAGCTGAGCTCTGCTTTATGGAGAGATAGTTGTGAATTAATCTCTGCATCCTCCTTCCTTTGCTTGATCTGTAAAACAGCCCAAGGCCCTTGGCAGGACTGCTGTGCTTACGGCAGTCACTGTTGCTTGACTTATTCTCGTTTGTAATTACAAGGAAACCCCACTAAATTCTCTGGGTCCGAGGATTAGACTGGATTGCGTGGCACGCACGCAGGCCCAACAGCTTCATGCCATCAAGATAGATGAAGTCATCGCATCAACCATAGGGCCCCTTGTTCAACTGCCTTCCAGAGCTCACAGCCCTATTCCCCAGGGTAGAAATCACTCACCTGCAAAACTCTGCCTCATGAACCTCAGTGGAGTTGTATGCTCAAGCAGTCCACAGCTAGCCTGCCTTTTACTTACCATTTCAGGCCAGTTTTGAGTCTCTGATGTACTACTTGAGGACTACAAAGCTGTCTTAACAGGTTTTCTTAACTTACCTTTGTTGTAGATTTCAGCTAGAAGAGTTAGTCTAGTGAGGCATGTTAACACATATGCCTGTGCAAACAGGAACTTGCAGACTGGCTAGTTAGGCTTACAAATGCAGATTTTGCATGTATCTGCAGGTGTGTACATACTTCTGTTAGGCATCCAAATCAGCTTCTCTGCTTGCTCTTTTAAATTTACACACAAATGTTTTGAGGAACTAGTACAATCTCTTCACAAGGTAAAACAGCTGAACATTTTCAGTTTTCAACTGAAACCCTCAATAGTAGCCAGGGAGAGAGACACCACATTAACAAGGAGTTGCTAAAGAAGAAGTCTTTGTTTTCTTTGCAGAGATCACTGAGAACTTCATCAGAATACCTCTGGGCACCATGACTGCACAGTGTGAATACTAGTGAATAAACTAGCAGTGAGAGCCAAAATAAACTGTGAAATCTTGCCTAGCACTGGGGCTTTTATTATGTTGCATGTCTATTGCTTGTAACACCTGATCTTCTACAATTTCCAACCAATTCATTCTCTTAATCAGTAACAATAACTCTCCCGTTGCTATACATGCCCATTTAAAAAATTCCTTGAAATGGTGGAGACTAGGCATGTCTTTGATCTCCCCCACTCTTTTCCTGTAACTCATTCTCCCTTTGTTGTTCTATATGAAAGACTTGTTAAAGCAAAGTGTTTTGGAGCTGATCATATGCATGGAGGGTGGGACTCAGTGCTCTGCTGTTCCCTGTAATCACAAAGGAGCAGGTGACAGCCCAGGTTTCATGTTCCTGCCACTTGCTGGACAAGCACTTCAGTCACCAAATACAGGCTGAGCACTTTGTTTTAGAGTCAGAAATACACTGCATATGTAAGCACATATGTTCAATAAAAGAGGCTGAGCATGTGAATTTTATATTTGCAGGTGGGGAGTTGTGCAATTGCCAGGAGACAACTGCATGTACCAAGACTGATCCACTCTCAGCTATGGTAACTCAGGAACAGGTCAGGCAAGCTACTGCATGCAAGGTTTTTTTCTGCATGACTCCACATCTGACCTCTCAAATTCAAGCCTGAAATGTCAGTGGTCACCATTTTTGTTTGTTATACGACTCTAGCTGCATAACTGTTTTTACTACTACTCTTTGTTTTTTGTTATTACTCTGTGGTTAACCCCAGGACTCTAGAGGAACTGTTGCTTGCTGTATCACACATGTTAATGTTGCTTATCATGCACATTTTTCCTTTTGCATGACTCAAAAATGGGACACAGTGAATCTGTTGCAAGTAGCCACAGTTAAGAAAGAGCCTGTGACTCTACAGAGTTGTTTGTTCACAGGACAGCCAAGACAAAAATGGTTTGCAAGCTTTTTCTTTTACATGTTTTCAGAAGCATTCTTGAAGCCTGGACTGTAATCTGTCTCATGGAGATTGCTTAGTTTCTTTTCGCTTGTTTGTTTGTTTGTTCTTTTGGCTTCCTTCTTTGCTGCTCCCTCCATCTGTTCGTCTCTTTTCCTTACTGTGTTTCTTCAGCTACTGGTGCAGGAAACACCACCCCTTCTCATTTTTTCCACTGATCCTTTCACACCAGGACATCTGGACAATGCTAGTTTTTGTCTAGCATTAAATGGTTGAATTAATAATGAGCTGGCACTCGAGGGAAGTTATGTAGAATTCTTTTAAATAGTCCCCTAAATTTGGATAATATTTATTGCAGATGTCTGTTGTCACAAGCTATTTTAGGCCTTTCATGGTGCTCCCAAAATTCCAAAATTCTTCTCTCACTAACTTTGTGGCAAAATTTGAATCTTTTTTCAGTTTTCTTCTTGAAGATTTCACCCAAAGAGCACCAAAAATAGAAAATGGTTGCATCATTATCCTCAAGGACAGGTCCTCATCTTCTATAAACATATCTAGCTAGACGCAATTTTATGTGAAAACACACCTTCAACATTGCCTAAATCCTTGCAAATGCAAATGCTAAATCATTCACCTAACCAGACAACAACATGACCGAAACCTCAAATTATATATATAACATAAGATTTCCTGTTTGATTTTCAGCATGAACAATTTATAGCAAATGCATAAATTGCATTTGGGGTAGCCTGATTGGTTATATTATATAAAGCTTCCATATGCTCAGTACAGTGGTTTACACAGTAACAGTTGTTCTTGGGAAATTATTAACATTAGGGCTTCCTTTCTTTCACCAATGTCAGCAGTGTTCATCTCTATTTGGATATGCATATATGCAACTCTTTTAAAAGTTGTAGAAGATAACAGAGTTCTTCTAATACCCAAGAGAACTTGTCTCCTACTTCTGTGCTACTGCATTATCATATTACAGTTGTTTAAGGAAAGTAATATATTACCTAAGAAATACTTTTTCAGATCTATGACTACTACACTAAGATCAACAGGTCACATATCAACAAAGTGACACCGGAAAATCAGTGGAATCTAATCCATCAAACTGGCAGGGTCCAAAGGCAGTATTCCCTATACGCGATGTTACATTTCTACATAAAGTGCCTAAACCAGGATGTGAGACTGGTTAAGTACCTGCCTCCTCAGGCAGAAGCCATTTTTGTTTGCTAATTTGATAAACAATATAGAGAAAATAACCTGCTAAAGGTATGTACTTTAATTGAAGTGGTTTTCCAAATTTTATCGTGACACCTCTGTTCCCACATTACCTAGGGCCAGGTTTTCCAAACGATTCTAGCCACAGCAGACAACTTCAAGTTACCTGGAGTCCCTGAGAGGGGTCCCTGAATGGGATGCATGGTGTCCCTATGGAGGGCTTGGTGGGAGTTAGGCAGGTCCCAACAGAGTGCAGCACAGCCAGCACAGGGAGCACTGAAGTTACCATCCTAGCAGGCCAACAGGCTCTGCAGCCTTTTTCCGAATCTCCAGTCTGAAATCTCCTCCTGCAGAAGGCTATCTGAAATCTTTCCTTTAAGGATTTTTTTCTCTCTTTTAAATACATCCAGAAGGTATAAAACTTGCACAGAAAGTCATCTCATCAGGTGCCTCTCCAGCTAGAGGGAAATAAAACCATCTCCTCCCTCTTCCTTTTCCCCACCAAAATCACCAAATGATAGGGCATTCAGGGTCTGAGGCACTCATGAGCCTTTTTGTTGAAGCTATTTTATTTCAAATAAAATAATACAAGATTATCAGGATCACAGAGAGGGAGCAGATTGTCTAAACTTTGTGCTGATTCCTGCCTCAGGTGCTGTTCATATGGGTGTGGAAAGGGCCAAAGACAGATGTGATGCATCTTATTAATCTGACAGTTCTTGTTGTATTAGTCAACAAAGGCAGAGTTAGAAGACTGTGAGAGTAGGTGAGTGCATGAAATACTGATTTTTAAAAAGATAAACATAAGCAAAGTTAATTGTAAACTGATGAGAGTACCAGGGAGCATCAGAAGGCATTTACTGAGGAAGAAAGGATGACAAGATAAAAGTAGAAAAGTGAAGGGATTACAAAAAAGCTGAAAAAGAGGATGAAATGAGCTAAAGGGAACAGGAAAAGCAATAAAAGGTTTATGAAAAATGATGAGGCCATTAGTGATTCCACTGTTAAAGCAGGATTAACTTTGTCTGGTAAAAAGAGTCTTGCATCCATTTATTAAACAAAAGAGCAAATGTGGATCATAACCAAAATCACACCACCTACTCTGTGGATAATGATTCAATTTTATCAAAAGTTACCAGAAAATTGTTGAAAGAAATTGAACAAATACCTTTGCACTCAATGATTGTTAAAACTCATCTGAAAGAATTATTCTGAAGTTTCTTTACGTCTTTGTGTCCCTTCTATATTGAAAAGGGAGGAAAATTACAACTGCAGGTCCTTAGATTGAATAGTATACATCATAGATTTAATGTACAAGACTGACATTGAAGACAGTAGAAGAAGAAATCATGCCATGAGCTTGCGTTTCTAAATAAACAGGTGAAGCGTCATCGCAAATTGTTGGATGTATTTTCAATTCTACTTTTCCTCATGAGCAAAGCATAAGAAGTTTGAAGATGGCAGATACACACAGTCAGTAATTGCTATTTTAATTGCTTGTTGTTCAAGAAGTTTCAATAACAGTCTTGCGAACAGTAACATGGAACACAGATTCAATTCTGGATGTTTTATTGCAAAAAAAAATGAAACAAATCAGCACAAAAAATCCTACTGAATTATTTGTTATCTCAAGAAATGAATCAAAGAACCACTGAGAATTTAAATGATGTTTCCAGCAGGAAAAAAAAAACACAATTATTTTATTAAATAATTTAATTATTTATAGTTAATGTACTTATATTTAAATATGTAAAATAATGATTAACATAATTAACTAATGAACCTTAAATATAGTCATGGCAATATATTAGCTGCAAATAAACAGTAAAGCAAAATATATTAGTACTTATATCAATTTTGTCTTTGTGTTATTTATTCATTGGCTTAGGGATAAGGTGAATGCCCATTGTACCTGAAAAAATCTGCCCTTCACATTCTGGGAAGCTCAGGATCCAATGGCCAGCAGGATTTTCTTGACTGATATCCAAATCCCACTTTTAAGGAGCTGCACCGAGACCACCGCTGGCCCTTACACATAAAAAATTAGTTTATTTTTCAGCAACCGTATAAGGAGTCACTGGAAAGACTTTAGCATCCTTGCTCACCACCTCTGAAGAATTTTCATACCTAGAATTATAAAAAACTAAAATAATGTCTGTTCTCATGCACATGTGCTGTTCATCTGGATACCCTACTCTTTCACAGCTTTTTCATTTTCCCCAAGACATTGCCAATTCACTGCTCCTATTTCTAATAAGTTAACATCCTCTGTTCTGAAGTATATTTGTGTTAACCACACTTCATGGTGTAAGAACTGGGCCATCATTTATTCCTGTGAACTTCTTAATATCTACAAGAGCTCCCACGGAATTCATAACAATGTTTCATGCTATTCTTTGGGAAAAACATCAATATGTGGAAATCCATTCTTGAAAGGTCATAACTGTTTATTAATTTGGACAATAACACCAGAGAAAATTAATCGCAACTTTCCTTGATGAACCACTTGTGTATTAATTTATTTAAATTGTATATTACTTTTCATGAAACAGCCTTGAATTAATACAAATCTTATGATGTATGCTGGGACACAATGTGCAGTTTTTCCCTATACACAGTTTCTTCTAAATTTACATGGCACTTTTCCTCAGCAGTTCTTCAGGTTCTCCATCCCAGAGGTAAGCATCATTCCTTTTACAACAATGAAGCTGAAGAAAAACTTTCCACATAAATATGAGAGATGTCCTTTAAACGGTAAAGACCAGCTTTTTTTTTTTTTTTTTTACTTTTTTTTTTTTTTTAAATATGTCATTTCATGCTCTAGGGAACAGCATGGCCACCCCAGATTGCTGAATCACCCTGCTGAAGAGCCAATAGCCTTTGGTGTACAAGTAAAAACAAGCAGCCAAGGACAGGTGGAGGGAAGAACTTAAGCTTGACTCACCGTCAAAGAAAACATGTAATTACAAACTGTAGTACAGACACATTACCCTATCTTTCAGTTTCAGTGAAGAAAACGTGAGACGACATGAAGCCATGACATGAAGCCCTGAAAGAAATGTTGTGACAGCAAAAGCTGGACCATTTTCTATTTTAGTCAGTATGGTGTTGATGGCAGTTTGGCCACCAACAATATGCAGGAGAGATGGCAGAGATAGATCAGTGTGAGCATATGCTGTTTATTATAATGCTTCCGGAGGTGTACTCTTAGAAGCTGCAGTTTTTTCTGTGTGATCAGAGGTAGGGAATCGCTTTGAACCACAACAGTGAGAACTAGTGCTGGTGACCAGCTGTGTTAAAGCAGATCTTGTTGGCAGTTTATGGAGATTGAGAGGTTGTTGGAAAGACATCACTGGAGATTTAGGGATTGCTATCATGGAGATTTTTGAGCATGTTTGTGGAGTCATTCTCAAGGGGGATTTTGCATCATAGTTGTTCTACAGGTTGTCATAGTCAGATAACAATCAACCTCAAAGTAATTCAGTTTGGTTTCAAGAGCAGTCTGATGATAAAAGACTTGACTTTGTCCCATGCTGTACATTCATTGCTCTTCAGGGCATGCTGCAAAGTCCTTCTTATCTTTGTAGGTATTTAGGGAGTCTGCAAGTTTGTAAGAGAAGGAGCTAAAGATTATGGGTGATTTATCTGATTTTTTATGGTGTCCTATTGTCAGGCTTCCTTTAGGGTTCTCTGAGAATCTGCTAACTGGAAAATGCATAATGGTCAATTTAATTAATAAAGATTTTTTTACTGGGAAAGGCTACATTTTCTGATTGGGTATCCAGTTTTAGAAGTTTCCAAGAAGTCTGGATAGGTACCAGAAAATAAAGTAAAATTAAATCAAATAAATAATTCCCATCAATAAGAGCTGAAGTTACAAAATGAGGGCAAGTCTGGGTTGAAATATTTAACATTGTTTAAAGAGAATTTAAAGAACTCTATCACTAATTTTTCCCTTGACAGGTTTATTCTTTTAGCAAATATTTTTTTTAAAATATTTCTTTCCATGTGGCATTACCATATGTTTCATATTGCATAGATTTACATAAACAGAGCACATACATACATTTTATAGACTATTGGTCTTTTTCCTGTTCTGAACAATGTTGATGAGAGTTTTTTCCCTGACTTCTATGTGAAAGATTTTATTATTTTTTAGCAGATTGAACTATATCATGTGCTGTTGGGGAGCTTTGTACTTTTCTAAGCTATCCCTTATCGTGACTATATAAAGACTAGGGAGTAAACTAGTATGGTTTCTTGTCTGGAGAAGTACATCCATCAGTCACCCCAAACACTCATTCCAGTAAATGACTCTACCCTGAGCTCTGCTAGAGTCTCTGAGTGGTGTCAGCCAGGACATCTCACCTCTCTGTGGCTCAGCCACATCCAGGCCTTGCTCGTCTTCTCTTCACACACTGAGGCCACCATTCCTGATGCTTTCATTTTTATCATGAGACATTTAGTAGGATGCAATTTTCTAAAAATTACATCTTTTAAGGTATGCAGTTAAGCAACCTGAATCACGGTCACTACTTTAAGAAAAAAATCCAGGTTGAAATATATCTCTGAGCAGTTATGATGCCACTGTCAGACATACTTAGCTAATTAATAGTTGCATTTTGTTTGAAATAATGTTAGTTTTCATTATAAAAAAAAAAAAAAAAGAGCCGAGGGAAGAGATCACAGAAGCATACCAGAATATTAAAGCTGTACTTGGAGGTGCACCTATGCTGTCCCTGCTGCTGGAGAAGTCTCTGTCCCCTTAGCTGCTGGCTGCTCCTTTCCAGGCTGGTGTCACCTTGCAGCCAGAGCCAGCAGAATTGTTTGTGTGCTTGTGTCGTGAGCTGGGATCAGGAAACTGATACAGCTGAAAGACAGCCCAGCACAAACGGTCTCCCTGCATTTCAGATTGATCAGTTCCCTCCGCTGATTTAGTCTCTGCTTTGCAAATGCTGCTGCTGGCATGTCAGAGGTCGGCACAACGGAGGGAAAGGGCATCATTAGCTGTGCATGGGGATGGCTGTGATTTTGGCAGTACTGTCAGATTACAGGTGCCTAAACCTGCAGCCTAAGATTTTCAATAAACGATGAGGCTTCATGGCACAAAGGCTCCATAAATACTTTCATCTTACAAATTAGACATGGCTGAAAAATTCTGTATACTCCTGGTACAGAACTTGTAAATAAACTAGAAATGGAAACAAACTGGTAATACAGACTTAGCAATAATTTACCAGTGTTGTATTTTTCTCCCTTCTGTATAATATCTGTCTCTGCACATAACATTAAGTCATTCAGTTAAATCCCTCTTTAATAAAGTAATCTCTTCTTAGTTCTACAGGATGGCCTTGTCTTATTATCTGTTTTAATGAGGGCAACAGTATGGCAGCAAGATCATTTATTGATGCAGCATCTCCTTTGTTAAGGTTATTCCAGGTAATGCAGAGGCGAGCAAGCAATATATCTGTTTGAAAGAGCAAATTATCAAGGTGTATCATGTATATTTCTAATCATTTGAAAATGTCATTGTGGTAGGGAAACATCTTCAAAAAGGGAAAACTGATGCATCCTGTCATATTCTGAAAGGGTTGTGTGTGATTTTTAGGATAATAATGAGAAAGTTAACATTTGTATTTCTTTAATTCCTCTTTCTCCACACAGACTATCTAGCTGATTATTATTGCAGGATTATTCCCTGTGGAACATTTTAACAAATGCTTTCTTTCCTGTGACCTATCTATATAACAGCAAAGTTCACTTGTATTTAAGGAAAAGGGAAATGAGCAGAATTTTCCAAAATAATACCATTCCAAACCATCCTTTTAAGGCTGTATCTTTCCCGATGATACACACCACAAAACTCCCACTTCAGACTCATTCCTCCAGCAAGTGATAGCCATTGGAAAACAAAAACAAAACAAAAAAAACCAAACCAAACCAAAACCAATTGTCAACCACTTGACTAGCATTTGCCTCCAGCAGATATGACTAAAATGGAAGAGAAAATGGTGCCAACTCTCACAACTTCAATCTTAGCCACCGTTCCCAACAGGTCAAATGTTGACATGTCTCTGGTCATGTCAAACCTGGTAGGCGTACAGCAACACAGTCCACTGAGCTGTGAACAGCTTCCACCAACTAACCAATTCCCTATTTGGTGTTCATTCAGCTTCCCCTGAATCCTCAATTTGGTTTACCTTGTTGAGGTCTAAGTTTTAGGACCTAGCCTAGAACAATGCTCTGTTTACATGTGATTTTTAAGTGTTGGCTACTGGTTGTATTGCACTTGTAGAGATCTGAACTCTATCAAAAGATCTTGAGCAAAATTTTGCATCTCTTTTCCTCTCACCATGCGCCTGTAATGTTGCAAAGAAAAAAAGAAATCTTGTTGCTTGTCACGGTTGATAAAATAAATATGTTTTTCAAGCCGTTAGTGATATAGTGCTTTCAACAGAGGAGTGAATAATACCAGGTGTTCTGTGGGATAGAGACATTGTACTCACATTTCGTTTCATAGGAAACGGTGGAATAAAGCCATGTTTGCATTCTATAGCTGGAAACAAAGAAGTGAATATTCTTTAAGTGGCTGCCTTCAGTGTGAAATGTGGAATGAGGGAGGTTTTGTTTACTGTGAGGAATGTCACTACCAAGTTCCTTAATCCTTTGTCAACACAGAGCTAATTCAGCTTTCATAAAGACAGGGTAGGGCAACGGGTAAATGGATCAGTTACATTCTTCTGCTATCACACTATATTAACGTTAGAGTTTGCAGGTTGCTCTGCTTGAAGTGCTGTCTCAGATTTATGCTTCATGGGGATTTTTTTGGTTAAATCTTTGGCAGACTATGCTTCATGAATATAAGGAAGCAGCAGAAGACGTCTGTGAAACAAACATGACGCATTTCGCAATGATCTCAGCTATGCAGTAATAGCAATTAAAAGCTACAATACCACAATGGTCACTACAATTAATGCCATTAAAGTAATTAGGACCAGCAGCTGTAGGGTCAAATAAAGACACCTCTGTAATGACAATATGGCAGAAGAAAATTACTGACATTTCCATCTAAATTATATTCCCTAAATTGTCATCTTAATACTAAATAAATAAAGTTACGATAATTCAAAGACTGATTACAGATGAAATTACTGCAACTACTTGCTCTTCAGTTGGCTAAGGTTAACATTTTAAATGTAATTAATAGCCTTTATTCACTGTATCTGGTTATACATAGTGTTTCTCATTTGCATTCCTTTGCAATATGCTGACAGCGCTAAATGTCTGAGAAGAAAGATCTCATCCACCAGAGGAAAATGGTTCTTCGTATTATAGTGCTTATAATGGACATGGTTGCTGCACTGTTCTAATAATAATGACCAGGAAAGGAATGTGGGAGAGAGAGGCTCTACGCTGTTTTCTTTTCAGTTTTGTGTTCCAAGCCTTTCCTGGAGTCAACGTGAAATGTAATTGCTCTTTTGACCTCTATCTTCTCTCTCCCCAGGTCTGAGGAAGAGCTACACTGGTTGATTATTGCAGGAATGAAAGGCACTCTGACCTTGTCGACCGAACGCCTTGCTGCTTTCAATGTTGCCCATTATGCTGAAGGCAGGCAACTCCTGGAGAGAGGCTGAAATCTACAGGAGAGCTGCTTGCCGGGCAGGCTGCCAGTAAGGGCTCCGGCAGCCGCTCACTCGGCTGACACCGCCAGGCAGCGAAGGAAGCCAGCTGGGGGAGGGAGAGGAGGGGACTATATCAAAACATTGTTAGCACAGGGTAGAAGGAGCTCTCAGATCCTGATCACAGATTGCTTCTTCATTAATAAGACTTTACATCGTCCCCCTCAAAGGAAAAGTAGCAGAGAAGCAAAGGAGAAAGAAGAGTACAGTGATAATTTTTTTTTCAGTGGAATGTGGCTGTCGTTAAATTTAATTTTTTTTTTTTTTAAAATACCACCCCAAACCCACAGTTTTCACAAGAATAGAGAGACTGTTGCTGTATAAGGATCCATTGAAAATACTCCTCCAAGGAAAACGGGTCAAATATTCAGCTGCTATAATTGTGCTAAATCGGAAAACATTCACCATAAAATCTTCCTTAGAATATTTCTGGAGCTGTAAGAGACTGGAAAACATACCACCTGGCAAACATTCTCTCTCTTTTCATGTGTGTGTGTTTTTTTATATATATATTTCAGAAAACCAAAACCTCAGAATTCACAGTCATAAGAAGACATTATTTGAAATTATTTCCTATTGCTCTGACTGTAACTTTCTTTGCTCTGAGCCAGCCACGATGACTGGCTGAACGAGGTTTCTAATTTGACCTGTGGATAATGTGGAGACTCAGGCAAAGCTGTTGAAGGACATTGATAATGTGAAGCCAGTCCATTTTAAATGAAGCCATCCAAAAAGAGATTCAAATAACATGGGCATTTCATTTAGAAACAGAGCCTATCCCAGCAGGGTCACTAGTGTTTCAATGTCATCATGACTTGAAGGCTGCCTAGTGACTCATACAAATGAATCAGTGCTCTTTATTTTTTTTTCTTTTCTTGGTCGTGTATTCCTATCACAAAAAAAAAAACAAAAAACCAAAAAAAAACAACAAACACCAAAAAAACAAAACAAAACAAAAAAACGAACAAACCACTGCTAGAACAGGGACAAGAAAACAGTTGTTTCCTGAAGCTGAAGCAAGGACTGGATGATTGCTAGTTACTCACACACTCATGGAAGCTAACGCTGCTTGCCACAGTGGGAGAGATGCAGGTTTAGGATGACAAACGTACCATGTATCACGGGTCCAGTGGTCATGTCACACATTCCCCAGCCCTACTCGATGCCCACATGTCCTGCCAGGCTATGGATGGCAATGGTGGTTGCTCTTTATGGCAGCAGGGCCAGAATACGCTGGCAAGTTGCTGCCCTGCATTGCCTCTTGCAGTTCCTCTTCTCCAGGTCTAGCAGAGAAGGCATGTACTGCATTCACAGGTACTTTCTACCCTGAGAGGATGGTTGTATCAGGCCACTGCTGCTCAGAAAGAGAAGCCCTGCCCCACACTGGTGCTGTATTGCTGCCCAAGAGGCCTGGAGCAAGAGAGACAAAGAAATTGGTTGTAGGTCATGGCCAGAATTGGACAGGGATTCCCCTCATTGCTTGGGGCAGCATGTTTGGACCAGCAATGGAGAATCCATCAAAAATCTTTACACGTGGTAAAAATAGTTAATGACCTTTATTGTTAAAAGGAATGCCTCCCATCAAGGTTGTACTGAGATGGTCCGAGTTTGTTTAAGTTTACCACCAATTAATTCTATTCAGTTAAGTCTCTGATGGAGCTCCATATCATAAAATTTCTCCTTCCTTGTAGGAATTTACAACTATGACCAATGCTCCCATTTAATGTCTCTGTGGTAAACAAAACTGACTGCACAGCCCAAAACTTTCATGGGGAGGCTTGTTGTCCTGTCTTTAAATTTCTCTTCTGATTCTTTATTTTGTGTTTTCTCCAGAACATCAATAACATGCTTGAACGCAGTGCTCCTGTACAAACCGTCCCACTGAAAAAAAAAAAAAAAAAAAAAGGCAAACAAAACAAGCAAACAAACAAACAAAAAAACAAACCAAACAAAGCAAAACCATAAAGCTGAGATTTCATCTCCTGAATCTTATTTGAGAGTCACCCAGATTTGTTATTCAGCTCACTGTTCTCAATAAGCCTCAGCTCATTTTCAGAGCTGCTGAAGTCCTCTACCCTGTAAGTAATGGCTTCTATTATTTGTTCCAGGCTGAATTGCTATATGGTATGGCTGGTTCCTTTCTCTTTCCTTTTGTTGGAAAAAGAAAAGCCACAGTGTTATGTCAAAGTGAAAGAAAGCATGTTATAAAATAACATGTGTAAAGAACCTGAGTGTGCTAATGCAGGGGATTCTTCCATGCAGTTACCACACCTCCAAGTTTTTCCATGGAACAAATACAGATTAGAGACAGGAATTGTTATATTTACACTTTACCTTATAGTGAAAGGGCATTCATATTGAATACTATTTTTAATATTATTTTTACTCATGACCTGTATGTTTCAAGAAGAAGTTAACAAGATTGGTGTTGGAAAAGGGAGAATATTGTACAGGCAGAATTGGCATAGTAATAAGAATGAAGCCAGGTGAGCAACACTCTAACACACAAACAAGAGTAAATATATTCTCCAACACACTGCAGGAGCTAAGTGGCTTTTTTCCCCATTCTTTCCAGAGTTCAGATCCCTGGCAAACAGCTTGCTGTAGCTCAAGTTATTTTGTTTGGAGAAATCTAAAAAGGTTAAGCCAACTAACACCATGAAAGAAATGGATCGGAGGTATTTGAGCTCTGGAAAGTCAAAGTATTAAATAAATTGCGAATTCATACTGTGCCAGTTCTTAGTTTTCATTGCCTTAATCTGAAGGATGAAGTAAAATAAAACTGTCGAATAAAAACAAAACAAAATAAAAAGGTATGAATAATGTGACATAACATATATAAAATAGAAAAGAATTGTTTTCACTCAATCTGCTCACATAGAACCTCAGCAAATCAGCGTATTTTTCCTGAAAGCAGTTCAAAGAACACGAGCTGACGTATGTACCATGTTTTTTGCATCTCTCCATGCTTGTTACCTGAACACTTTGTATTGTTGATACAATATAGGAGTTTGATTGTGAACCTGACAATGTATCCAGGTTTTTTGGCAGCCGCGATGGGTGCAGTTCTCTGCAGTACAAGTACTCACTTAACACAAATGGCTTATGAACACATACAACCGCATGCACTTTCAAAAACAAATATTCCTGAATGTTGAATGCACTTTGCATGCATTTGCTTGAGGTACAGATCCTTGTTTTGCCTGCAAATCAGGCCTGGTAGGTATTCAAAGAGCATAGAAATTCATATTACATAATACATTCTCCTGTCCACCTAGAACTTCACTCTATTAAATAGTAATAATAAATGTAATTTTTCTAAAACATGGTGGTATGTTCACCATGAAATCACTGGTAGATAAAGCAAAATGTTTAGAAATTACCCAGTATAGCTCCAAAAACAAGTGTAGGAGGACTTTGTCTTGACCCAAAAATGAAAACTGAATACTAGCAAAGTTGAAAAGATACAAGTAGTTTTCTAGTGGGTGTGTGTGTGCATTTTGGTGTATGGTCTATTTTGAGTTATCTTTAATCCTTATTTGGATTTTTTCTTTGGTTGGTTTGATTGGTGTTATTCTCACACAGATGACACTCCCTACTCTTAAAGCTTGGGGGGAAGGAGTTGCTAGTGAAAGATGACCAGCTAGGAAACCCTGAAAAATACTTTAAAATGTTGGTTCTTTTGCTATCTGTCCAACCCTTCAAGGTGCTGGAGTTTTACTGTTGTCATTTAAGTGACCTAGGAGAGATGATAAGCCTCTGGGAAGATCATGCACCCCTGAGGTTTGGGCTCAAGAGTGTCTATGGGTTCAGCAACTGGGATTGATGCATACATACAATCTACATTTGCTCTTTATTTTAAAGGTTGAAATGTGGCATTTCAAAAAACAGAATGTCAGATAAGTAATAAGTCTGAATGTTAAGGGTTTACTGAATATCTGATTTCACCCAAGAAAATGAGAAAGGCATAATTTCTGCAATGTTTGCTAGATTAGGGCTTTTATTTTTGTAGGAAGAGTAGATTTTGTCAGGGTGGCTGGCAGCTCCTTGTCAGCAGACGGGTAGGAGTACAAGAAGCTTCCTTGTGTTCAGTATCAGCAACTCCTGTTTAATTTGCATTTGAGGGAGTTTTTTCCATAGCGTATTCATTTGCCAGTGAGTTAATGTGTCCTTGCATAATCAGATAAGAATGGAATAGAATTACTAATGATAAGAGGAGGTGGAACAAGGGCATGCCAGTAGAGCAGCCTTTCCTTAGCCCACCTAATCTGAATAGACCATAATTTCAACAGTCTCAAGTTTGTTCATATTTCTTTTCCCAAGGTAGGAGTAGAGGTATTTTTTTCT
Organism: Tyto alba; assembly: GCF_018691265.1. Lineage (NCBI taxonomy): Eukaryota > Metazoa > Chordata > Aves > Strigiformes > Tytonidae > Tyto > Tyto alba. Next base: position 21,955,988 of record NW_024881275.1, on the reverse strand, counting down.
CTCAAAACTGAGTTTAGAAAATTAAATGCTGTGGATTGCCTATGACAGCTACTACTACATTCTGTGAATCTGGAGTTAAAGAATAAAGCACTCTTGCTTGCAGCTAGGCAAACAAGTCACTTACCTTCTAAATCCAATCCAAGAGCCAATTAATTAAAGCAGAGAAAAAAATATTCTCTGTGAAGCATGAAGGGGAAAAAAAAAAAAAAAAAAAGAAAAGTTTTGCTCCCAGTACAACATACACTAAATGTGTGCAAGTCAACAGTCATAATTGCATCAGAGTAAATGCAAATGTCATAAACCTTTAGGGTTGTAATGTGCCATTCATGAGGCAGGCCTGCACGGTGAAGGAAGGACTTCCAAACAGCTTTGTCAGCTGCTATTGGGTCTCCAGGGCTCAGAAAGGGGGTTGTGAGCAGCAGTGCATGGGCTGCCCTGCCAGACTTGTTGATGCTCCAGAGGTTGGGCCCCAACCTCAGCCTAGAGGTTATGGCTGCGCTGCTGGGGTTTGTGTTGCAGCCAAGGCCCATACTTCAGGCTGTTTAGCGATGGACTTGTGGGCCCTTTTTTAACATTTGGTAAAGGGCACAGTGATGAGCAAAAGGCTGCAACATGAAGCTGCAGCATTTTAATACACTGCACAAAACCCCCATGATTTTACCACTAGTAAATTCATCCCTTCTAGTGTCTCTTGGACAAATCAACAGTACAAACTCCCTGGAGTTTTATGTTGTATTATTACTTCTAAGCTTTTGTAACTGAACATAGATTATTCCTTTTAGCTGAAAGACTTTGTAATGTAGATGAAACAACTTTGAATCAGAGGGACAGATGTTAATGGCCAAGATGCAGGAGGCCCAATTTTAAATTCCTGTATTATGTCATTTCATTTGGCTTCATTCAGCTTCTAATTTGGTTTTGTCTGAGCAAATTCTCACTTAACTCAGTGAGCTACACCCTTTAAGCATGATAGTTAATATAGAAAGTGGACACTTCATATGTTTATTAATTCTGTTTAACAAATTTCAAAGTGATTTTTACCATAAAACTGAGCATATATGCCATGACATACTGAAAGCAAATAAAGAACTATGAATATCCATAGCAGTATATATACAGTTTGAAAGGGAGAGGAGAGGAGAGGAGAGGAGAGGAGAGGAGAGGAGAGGAGAGGAGAGGAGAGGAGAGGAGAGGAGAGGAGAGGAGAGGAGAGGAGAGGAGAGGAGAGGAGAGGAGAGGAGAGGAGAGGAGAGGAGAGGAGAGGAGAGGAGAGGAGAGGAGAGGAGAGGAGAGGAGAGGAGAGGAGAGGAGAGGAGAGGAGAGGAGAGGAGAGGAGAGGAGAGGAGAGGAGAGGAGAGGAGAGGAGAGGAGAGGAGAGGAGAGGAGAGGAGAGGAGAGGAGAGGAGAGGAGAGGAGAGGGGAGGAGAGGAGAGGAGAGGAGAGGAGAGGAGAGGAGAGGAGAGGAGAGGAGAGGAGAGGAGAGGAGAGGAGAGGAGAGGAGAGGAGAGGAGAGGAGAGGAGAGGAGAGGAGAGGAGAGGAGAGGAGAGGAGAGGAGAGGAGAGGAGAGGAGAGGAGAGGAGAAGGAAAAGGGAAAAGGGAAAAGGGAAAAGGGAAAAGAGAGAAAAAAGAGAAAAAAGAGAAAAAAGAGAAAAAAGGAAAGCTCAATATACCTTCAACAGTCTTTCAACTTTTAAGTGTCTAAATATGTATTATGTGGCACATCCTAAACGGTTCCTGCAGCCTAAAGGTTTCCTGTGGATTTTGCTTTGACCCCTTAAGAATGAACATATACATTCCTGTTTGCATATCATCTGCTCAGCAGGACAGATACGACAACTATAAACTATTCTGCTTAAGTAATATAAACTGTATGACCTTGCACTGGCCTTTGCAAATTATTTGGACCAATGATGTGTTTAATTGGGAATTTAATGGGTGAAAGAGATGTTCATGTGCTTTTCCAATCTACAACAATGTTCTTCTGCTTTTACTTCCAGATAACTCTACTGACTTTGAGGAAGGCAAAGTTCTGACAAAAAAAAAAAAAAAAAAAAGTCGCCATGCAACAGTCCCACACCAACTTCACTGCTGAAAACCAACAGAATTTGCACCACCATGGATTAAGCAGATCAAGCTGTTAAAACAAAGCAGGTAACTACAGTGTCCACTGAAATTGCGTCCCCAAAAGAAGCACCAAATCCTTGAGAGATATTTCAGCCACTGTCATTGAAACTAAACTTTGTGACTGTTGAAGAGCATTGAAGAATACTTGATCCTATTGTTGAAATCACAAGCATCTTCTTCAAGCAACATAGTCCAAGAATCACCCTAAAGATTATAACATCCTACTCCTTTCTGAAGAAAGCCTATGCTTGATGCTACCAAGTTCAGCCTTTATAGTTCTCTTTCTTCTAAACTGTCTTAGAAACATGACTGAGAAAAATATATAGCTATCTAATCTGGATAGATGTTTATACTTTCTTCATCACTGTAGTGCTTGAACACTTAGTACTGTCTTGAGAACTGTAGTGGTATCTATCTACATACAAGGTTATGAGATTCCTTGTTTAGATAGGAATATGCTTCAAACGTCACCCTCAGAATTCATATTCTATCCAAAAACTCTAGCTTTGATTATCTCCAAAGTCACCCTATAATTAACAAACTATGGAGAAGATGCAATATGCAAGAAAGATGAAGGTATTGAGATCCAACCTAGCAGCAGAACACAGAGCAAGAGGGCTTCTCCTGTGGAAACTGGAGCACATCTCAGGCATTGTTTGATGCAGAGGTGCCAAGCTAAGGTCATCTAGCACCTGAGGTAGGTACTCATACAGAAGGAACAATCCAAGTAGGATGCTTATTCTTTCTAAAACAGAGAGATTCAAGGTATAGACAGTATATTCAGATCACAGAGACATCAGAAGAAAAAGATTTTTCTTCACTGGTAACCTTCTGTACAGACATTCTAGTTTTCCACTGGTTTCTGTTGGTACCATTGCACCTCACAGAACAACAAAAAAAAAAGTCATGGTCTGACTGTGCCCACACTAGAATGACAATGATTAATTTCTAACTCTTCATCCCTTCGTAGAGTTTATGTATGGTAGGCAACTGATAAAGTGAAAAGAACTACATGGTTCCGATTTTTAAATATCATTTTGTTCCCTCTGTACTGAAGATTCTTTTCAAGCACAATACATCATTCAGTGAGTCACTGAACTTACAAGATTCTCATGCCCACACAAAATTTTCGAAAAAAATAGGTGCAACTAGCTTTCTTACTTCAACTTTCCTCAGTCCTTTAAGGGATTGGTGTTGCCCTTCAGGTATGCAGGGAATGTCTGGGAATGTTTGTGATCTTCAAGATACAAAATTCCAGCTCCACTGTATTTGTATAAAAGCTAATTCTGCATTTTTCCCTAAGCCATAGAAAATGTCAAAATGTGCATGGCATAATGATGGTCAGAATTAGATTCCTTATTGTATTATTTATAGACATTAAGAAATGTCACAGCAGTTGTCCTACATAAAGAGGCCTGAGAAGCATGTATTTTTAAAATGGGTATTTACATAATAATGATTGTGAAGGAGTAGGTGTGTTCTGCTAGGCAAACCTCTGTAAGTCACTTGTTTCTGCAATTGGCAAGAGCTTTTCACAAAATGTTATAGGAATGTCTGCAAAGTTGTTGCCATCTAGCCAGGAAAAGAAAAAAAAAAAATCTGCCTTTTAAGAAGGATTTATTCATTCACATAACTAGACTCTAAAGCCATAAATGTCTGTGCCGTGCTGTATGCTTCCATTGTTCGTAAAGCTGCTGCATACATTTATTGAATTAGCCCTTTCCAGTGGTTAGTGTTGGTCAAATCTGACTTCTTTTAACTAAAAGGGGAACGATTAATTTTCTTTAAGTAGCCCCCTAAGCTACGGTCCTGAGTTCACAGGTATACAAATTTATGTTTAGGATCTATCTTATCAAGTCTCTCCTCTAAAGTCCAGCAACAATGTAAAGGCACTATTCAAGAAAGACACACAGCCTTAAAGAAAGTTATGCTGAAGCCTTTGAACAGCAGGGATTTTGATTCAGCAACCACAAAAATGAATATCCATGCCTGCCTTTTGATAAGCCACCAGAAGATTTCTTAAAAGGGTCACAGACACTAACTTTCATGGAGAAAAGCCACAGACAGACAAACTGGAGCCTCTCTAGAAACAGGATGATCTCAAATAATGGAAAGGCATGGGGTAGGGTTTCTGTGCATGTCGGGTCAGGTGGTAGGATCAGGATTCCAGCACATGGGCTACTCTGCATTGCCTGGTGAAGGTCACTGACCACGGCTGCCCAGGCAGCTTCAGGGACACCTGTGGAGCCGCAGAGCAGATTTGTCGGGAGTGTGCCATGAGCCCAACGTGCCTGGTGTTGAGCTTCCTGCAAGGGCTGTGGGAGCCTCTGTGAATGGAGACCTGCAGCTCCAGGGGCTCCTGCTCTGAGATGGCCGCAGATACTAGCAGTAAGAGTGAGAAGCACTCAGAAACAGATTCATTACCCTTGTTGATTGTTTTGGTCAATTCTCACTGAGTTGTGAAAAACAGACAAGCGATCGCCTTTATGCTTTTGAAATGTGTGTGGCAATGACACAGACATACATCCATTCCGCCAACAAAGTTTGTTTCCCTTTTTCTGCTTTAGTGCTTCACAGAAACCTACAAAAAAGTCCAGTGGGCTATAGGGAAAATAGTGGGCAGAAGAGGGAGATGGTGTTAGCAAACAGGTGTTCAAATATTTGTTCTTTTTTTCTCCAGGTTTTTGTCAAACAACTGCAAACCAAAATCACATTATTTGATTACAATGTCTTGTACATCATTCTGTATAATTGGTCCTATTGCATTCATTTAGCATCATGGAATACGTGTCAATTGCTATTTGCAGGTTTGGAGATGTACGTATTTGTTATATCTTTCCTGAAAGGCTTAAAAATAAAAGCATTTTCATTTAGCTTATTAACATTATGTAAATGGAAACATAACTAGCCTTGATTTGCTGCCACTACCTTGGAAATATTTAAACATTATTATTACTTAGCTCAACATTCCAGTTTTATCTCTGAAATTAATGCTTTTAGGCTCAATTTATGCTTGTCAACAAATAATGATCATAGATGTGAGCTGGTTCATAATCCAGAGGTACTAGGTTACAATGTGTTGCCATGGAAACTGTGTTTTATTGCATTTTCTCTACTTGATTTAAGACATTTGACAATCATAGCAACTGTTTGCCTGTCTTCCCATATCATAAAAAATTCAAAAACACAAACAACCAATAGGGGACATTCACACAGTTCTTGGACCTCACCATAAAAATAAAAAAGAAATGACAACCTTATATTTAATAGGGACCTTTTGTGAATAGTTTATCTCACAGAATGTCTAGGAGTGTTGGAAAATTCAATCAGTGGTTAGTCATCGAATGGACCTGTCTTGCCTGTGGTTCATTTTGTTTATTGCATCATATATCTTTTATGATCACTGGGACTTTAGCCTGAAACAGCATTTTCTTTAACAAGAGCTATGTTTCCTCTAACGTTGTTTATTGCATCTGAAACATTACTCTTTGAAACCACAGTACATTTTCAATTGAGCAAAGGTCTGTAACGGAATACAGCATGTCTGTGTTTATTCAGGATCCTGAGTAAAAAATATCCCAGTTCATGTAACATTAATCACTTTGCCAGTGTTCAGCTGAGGTCATTGCCACATTCCTAGCAGTATTAAGCCGAGTCAAGATTAATCACGTACATTAAACCCTGCAAGGAAAGCACGTGAAGTGGATCTGAAATTAGACATTTGGTGAAGGACTAAGAGAGCACTGTAACAAAATATGTTAGCAGTGCTGGAGCAAGCTTTCAGAATGATATGAGATTTTCCTACTATGTTGTTGTCAGCTCATCTATATTTAAGGCTTTGTTGCTGTCTCCTTCATTCAACCCATTTTTTAGAACTTTTAAATAAAATCACTAAAATCCTTTCCAGATTGTAGGAGTGATTTTGTCCCCTTTCTACTTATTTATAGATTTTAAAAATCCATTAATGTATTCTTATGTAAGTCAAACTAGGCTTCTGGGATTTTTAAAAACCATGTAATAAAATCCTGCACTATTTTAAGACAGAAAAGTTAATAATGAAAGAGTATTTAAGATCAGTTACCCTTTCATACTTTCTCTTCTTTCTGTATGTGCACATACATTAGTACCATAAAGCTTCATGTTTCATGCTGATGTCACCGCAAGTGTAAAAGATGCATTTTACACTATGCCTTTATGTTCTACGTGGTAGACTGCAACAATTCCTTTGTCCATTCTTATAAACTTCCATTAAACCTTTGTTTGTTTTTATTATGTTACTCAGTCATAAAAGGATAATTGGAGCACAAATAATTCCCACTGAAAACCCCAAGGAGAAAAACCTATGGTGACACGAGGTTTACAATCAGTTACCTCTGTCCTGAGAATAAATTGAAGTGTCAAAACCACTAGATTCATGTTTTTAAAAAATTAGGAAACTAGGCAATTCAGCAACAGGAGTGGAAACTAAACTGCTGAACTATAAAATTAAAGCAGGCAGATTAGCATTATTTTGCCATTCTACAATGGCCTAGCGATGGCCTGCAATATCAAATGCTCTCTTCTTCAGTGGTAACAGAAAGTTTTTTCATACAGCCAACATCCAAACTCTTGGCTTGCCCTAACTGTAGCTGTATAAGGTTGCGGCCCTATACTGCAGAGTCACAGAAGTAAATAAAACACTCTGTCACACAGTTGTCTCGTTGGAGCACAAAAAAGGCTCCTGGCTGGGGATGGATGGACTGAGCACTGAAGGCAATCCTTCTCTCCTGGGAAAGTCCCATACTCCCTACCTGAACTGTGTGATGTGCAGGAGGGATTATCACCACCTCAGGCTCCTCAATAGGAAAGGCTGTTTGCTATAGAAAAGGTAAGTGGCATCTCATCTGGGTAAAGACCCTGATCCTGAAAAGGACACATAGCACCAAAAACTCTACAAGCTTTAGGAAAATCATTAAATTTCTGCAAGGGTTCAGACACTATTAAGTTTTTAATTTCATTCCCTATGAACTTTCACTGAGCAAGAGTGGGCTTTCTGTAGCAGACTAGCACAGAAAGCAGTGAGAAAGCCCAATCCTTCTCTGCACTTCAAAAAGTATGTTCTTACGGATCATCAGAGGCACTGGTCACAGCTGAAGGCAGGAGATGCTTCTAGTAGCAATGAAATTTATGAGACATCTGTTTCACGCGTGTTTGCCACAGCTTTATGCCAAACTGGTGTCTGGAAACAATCTTTATTCGTATCCGATTGGCATGTACTCTTGATATTCCCTGATAGAATTAGTCTTTTTCCAGTGGTTGTCTGGGAGGTTTCTCTAACAAGTTCCCCTCTAGTGAAGAGGCTTGCAACATTGGGGCAAAAAAAGAAAGCCTGCTGCCTTCCTGGGACATACTATAGGTGTGGTTTTCGTTGCTTGGATATACATCTCATATTTGCTGTGGGACTTGGGAATGAATTCTGTGGCTTATGATGTTTCAGTAGTGTGTAGAATACATATTAATGTACTTCATAAAATACTTATTGCATGGTTTTCTGCAATGGCAGGGATTTAGACTTCTTCTACAGTGTCCTTTCCAAACCAGTACTCTGATGTTCTCTTACAAAATCGCTAGGAGTCCAGTGATTCCAACTGTACTCCTAGTTCTGCCACAGACACCATGCATGACACTTGAAATTGCACTCATCCGTACTACCTGTCTATCTAGCAGTTTGTCTGCTAGGTACCTCTGTCATATTTGGGCTTCTGCCACACATTTTGAAGGAGGTTTTATGAACACCAGTTTGAGAAATAAACCACATTTTCTTGGGTTTTTTCAACTCTTTGTGGAAAATAAGAGATAACAAAACTTAAAAAAAAAAAAAAAAAAAAAAAAGGTCTGGTCTCTCTTTTCTGTCTTTGAGAATATTTGCTTCCAAAAACTTAATTAATGCACATTTAAAGTCAACTAACAGGGCCTTGCATGCCTGCAGTATATCAAACTGCATGTGGCAACACTGCCCTCAGAAATATGAGTTTACCACTGGCTGAAGCTAAACTGTACCAGTACCTGTCCCACTGGCTTTAGGTGATGCCATAGTATTATGTTGATAGTATTACTACAGTTAAAGTTCCGCCACTGTAACAACCCAACAATGTTTTTCTGAGACCTTTTTTTTTGATTGGTTGACTGATTGGATGACTGATATCCCATGACAGATTTGGAATTAACAGTGAGTCTATGCCAGTCCTAGGAATAGGAATGCCTCTTAGATATATTTATCCATGCTTAACTTCAGAGATGAAGAGACAAAGCAAATGTGTCAAGAATGTCACTGAAAAGTTCTGGTTTTGTTAAATTCACGGTGAAGAATAAGACTGTTGAAATCCTCTGTGAAAAAAATATGAATCTGTGGCTCCATGTGTGCTAGTGAATGCATCCCAGACTGATGTACTGAAGGCCAAGAAAGATACAGCACAAAGTAGCCCCCATGGGTGAGTCTGGAATGTGATGCTTCAACAAATAAGTAGCCTGCCCAGAAGACAGGGAAGAAGCCAGCGGGCAACATGACAAGAAATCAGGTGACTTTGTATTGGGTTCCTTGTATCTGAAGGAAGTCATAAAGAGACTTACTCTGTGCTTCTACAATAGCTCAATGAATTTCAACAGAAAAATACACAGATCAAGACAAGAAACAGTACTTCTTGCAATTATTTCTTTGCTCCCTATTTCTTACCATTTTGGAACATTCTTCTGTAGTCAGTGGCCAAGACCAGAATATTCTGTGTGATTCTTCCAAACCATTTACTGCCTTCAGCCTTCAGCTCAGCTCATCATCTACTACATATGTTGATCTAACAGCCAAACTCCCATGCTCTGCTCTGCAAGCAGGTTTATTATTTCCCTTCATTTGCCTAGGATTTCCCATGCATCTGTGAGTCCCTGTTCCGGCACCTTGATTTTTTTTTTTTTTTTTTTTTCCCTAGTGAGGAAGTTACTGCATAGTATACTGTTGTGAATTTATAGCACAGTCATTCTTCTGCACTGAATCGCTCACAGTGCAGATGTTCTACGGACAGAGGCAGATCATTTCTTTTTACTGCTGCCATGCCAGAGGAAGTGGTTTCTATCCTTAGGTACCAAAAGTTTTTACCTGTTCTTCTGAATGAGGTGCTTTCATGAGTATGTCTTAGTCTGCTCCTGGCAAAATGAATGGAACTGGCTTGTGTTTAATATGTATTTTTTGGCAATTCAGCCAGCAGATCTGGTGATGGCAGCTGGGACAGCAGTCTGAAAAGAGGCAGGTCTCTGTCCTTATGGTATAGTTAGATGAAATGGCACAACCCTATTTCATGGTTTACTGCGACTAAGAGGAGCGGTCCTGCTCTGTTCAGCCCTCAATTTCCTGTCCCTCACTCATGCCTAAACTACATGCTGCCAGTGACCCCCTTAGAGGTGACACAACTGCCCCTCTGACTACAGAGAGGGCTGATTCAGCTCACTGAGCCAGCAGCAGACTAACCCCAGAAAACAGTCAACATTTTCTGTTGGCTTAACAAACTCCACTGACTCACTTAGGGGTCAAATGAGTGCCAGAGCTGTGCAATGGAGAGGATGAGACCACACAGCTTGAAGGGCTGGAGAAAAAGTGGGAAAAACAGGGCCTGAAGAATGGGACTGCCCCTTTTGGCAGCAGCAAGCTGTTAGAGCAGCTCAAGTGTCTGGCTGAGCTGCACCCTTACCACGCACAAAGGATGCCCCTATGAGAAAGAGTGCAGTAGTTAGTGTGCTGTAAAGTCACACCCCTGCATACTTTGCAGTAACTTCACTTGATCCATAAGTCTTTTGTTCTGTGTTTGTTCTCCAAATTCCCTCCCTGCAGGCAGGTAAGGGAAGTAGCTTCAGCTAATCTCCTTAGCATACCTATTGTCTGGCTAAAGTACAGTCATTATGTTCAACAAGCCTCCATTGTAACCAGTCTGGGGGAGAGAAGACACAATCCATGTGAGTTGGATACCCATTTACCAGCGCATTCAGAGGTACAGCAAACCTGCAAGCTCGCCACACCAACCAGAACTCCTAAATTTTATGCATTCACCTCCTTCGCTGCATTATGTCAGAGTTCAAATTACTAGTCGTTGATTAGGTGGGAGAAAGGTTTGCCAGAAAACTTCTGGCTGAATGCATATACATTGCACAGCAGAATATGTCGGGCCCCTTATCTAATTAATTCTGTAATTAACAGACATTGCCCAGTTTTGGAGAGATAAGCCTTTTAGTGAGCACAAGTAATGCCAGTGACTGGGACAGAAAATGTGGGTTTGAATTAAATTTTCAGTGACCAGTTGTGACCTTATTCCCTCTAGTCATTAGCAAGAATATTCTACGAGAATCAATGGCTTAACAACAATAGAGGCAGCTTCAGGATATGACTATTAGGCTGTAAACAACCACTGCAGATGAAATAGAGTTATTTTCTAAGTCTACTGTGACTTGTTTATCACTGTACTCCCATGCCTCTTCCCAGAAGTTACAACTTCACCTCTTCCAGTAACAGCCCCCTCTAACTCACTTCTGTCTAAGTGGGTTCAACTGCTTAATCAGTGGGGAAAATAGTTTTGCTAATTTGTCTCATTTTGGCTGGAATGGTCTATGGAGTCCTCAGGTCAGGGACAAGATTACGTAGTATCCCCAGGAAGATGATGGGCAGTACCTCTGATTTGCAGAGTAAAAGTCTATTTCTACTTCTCCAGTCTCCCAGGGAGATAACCAGTGATGTCTTCAAAGTAAGAAAGTTTTAAGCAGCAATTAGATATATATTGAATAAGCCATTAAAACATCATTTAATTCTAATGATTTGTATCTGCAAGAAGATGTAAATTAGTAATGGCTTATCAAACTTTACAGTTGAAGTTATTAAAAAAGACCTCTGAGTAGTAGATGATTAAAAAAATGATATATATTCATATACATGCATATACACATACTCATGCACATGCACATACTCACACTGCTGCAAGAAGAGCTAAAATCAGGGGGGTTTTGTCTCTCATAAAAGAAATGGCTCACACATGTTGTCCAGCTTGAAAGTTTCCAAGAGAACCGATTGCCAGCAATTATTTTATATTTTATGGTGCATTCTTTCACTCTATATTTGGTCTTGTTCATATGGAGTGCTCAGTGCAATACAAAGATTTGTAGAGGGCTGGAATTCCTAGATTCCTCCTGAAAGCTTGTTATTAACAGAGGCTGCTTAAAAGGACTTTCCATAGCTGCTGGCTGCTCCTGAAATGCATAACAACAAGCTTTCTTGAGGGGAAAAAAAAAAATAAATAAAAAGGAAAATCTTAAAAAGAAAAAAAAATTAGAGGACACTAATTTTCCTCATTCTGAGTAGGAGGTATAATGTCTTTATAAAGTAATAATTAAAAGAAAAACAATTACTGCTGTCTTATCTGGACCTCGCAGCTGTACTTCCTCTTTTTGCATTAGCAGTGTGTGTTCTAAGGTTATGAAAAACCATGAAAATTGCATCTTAAGAGGAGTTTTATTTTTTTTTCCTAGGATTTGATTGAAGCAGACAGCTACATTTTGTGTATATATAATTAGGCAGTAAAATGGGCTTTGAAGGCAGATTTCTGTTTAGTATGTGAGTCACACGCACAACAGTCTTTCATTCAGCAACCAAAGACTGATCTTTTTAATGCCTCAACTCGCTCAACATGTTTTCTGAATGCTACATCTTGCAGGAAAGGAAAGGAAAAAAAAAAAAAAAAAGAAGGAATAAAAAGCCCCAAACAGCTTTTAAGCCATATTTCTCTTTCTTTCTGTTTTTCCTCATTTCCCCAAATGAAAAACAATCTGAAAAGCCAATCTAGCTAGTCTGTGGTGACTTAACCTTATGACAAACTGATTTTTATCGTCTTTCTTTCCAGATTGTTGTCCAGGGCAGAACTGAATGCTGCACCAGCTCTAGGCATATCTAATCCCTCTCATAAAAGGCCATTGTGGTAGTAAAACTGAGACCAATGGCTTTTTCATTCTCCACCTCTCAGCTCTCCAAAGTACTGGCAATGGGGTCTCCTCTTCATGTTTTTCTTTTCAGATGCATAGTTTCTCCTTTTAATAAGGCTAAAATAGAGAGAAATAAAAGGAACACAATCCCATTTTCTTCAAAGCTCTTTCTATAAATACCTTCTGGAGAACTGAATTTAGGAACAATTATCTGAAATCTGAGTTGTTGTGACACTGTGTGTGAATACAGCAATGTATCTGTAGAAGTTTCTGATCACTCTGAAGGATATGAACATGTTAAAATGTTGAGCAGGTAATATCAGGGCTTCATATTTTCTACTCAGGGTCATGCTCTAGCATTCTTCCTCACCCTGAAGCCTGTGGAACTAAGTATGTGATAACACGGTCACAGTTCTCACACCTACTTCTTGCAAAGTAATCATGTAGAAGCCATTGTCCACTTATTTTGTGAACTTGCAATGCATTCTTGTCAACATTTTTTCTCCCAAAATACAAATTACAACCCAATTTTTTTTACAAAGAAGGAGAGTACACATCAAATATTCTCCTGAAAAAGAGCACTTCTTTTTTTTTTTTTTTTTTGAAAAGCCTTGACCTTGTTGCTAAAAGTTTTCATCAATAATATGCTAACATATTATATTTTGGAACTAGTTTACCATTTTGAACAGGAGTACAAGATAAAGTTGTTCTGCATTTGATTACAAATTTTTATTTGACATCAGAGGAACGCTTTTAACACATCAAAATACAGAGTGCTAGATAAAAAGATTTACAGTTAGAAATGGTTTATACAAATTCATTTTTCCAAATAAAAACAATGTGTTTGAGTACTTCTTATTAGAAGTACTTATCAATGTACTTACAGATACCTTCTAATATCACTACTAAAATTAAAACCCAGCAACACTGTTTAAAAGATAGAAAACTTTGCTTTGGACAAAATTTTAACACAAGTGTTTTAATTCAGAAGGCATGACATTTGTGCACTTATAATTACAGAAGTGTAAAATGAAAAAGTGAAATTTTGTAATAAAAAAGCCACAATTTATAAATTGTGAGAGAAAGGGAAGGAGAAGTATGTACTCTGCAAAATACTATTCTGTGGTCCAGAGTATGGAATAATTCATAAGTATCCTTGTCTTTTAAGTACAATTTGGAAATCTTCTGTTGGGCATTCTTGATGATTATGAACTGTAACACTCTCTGTGGAAGCAGTGAACCTCACAACATTTATTCCAGGTTCTCTTATAGTATTTCTGTGGGAAGAAGGTTGAAAAAAATAGCACTTCTGGCTTCAGGATGTCACAGAAAACCTTACGCTCCAGAGAGATCCCTGAGCATCCCCTAAGGATTCAAGTCTTCTCTAAGAAGAATTACAAAATGTGCACCAGGTCTTTTTTCACATCCCTATGGCTGTCCTGGGAATAAGACAAAATGTCTGCTGCCATCCCCACTTAAAGGGTTTGAAAGCATGGCGTTTACATAAGCCAGATAAAGCTGAGACCTGTGTGTGACTCTTTGGACTGTCTTTCTTTTCTCTAGTCCTAAAGAAGATAGCAGTTTCAGTCACTGGAAGGTCTGCTTTAATAGTAGCTATTTGCAATACACATGTCTAAATCTAATGCAGATGTTCTTAATCACATTACACTTGATCTCAGTATGCATAACAAACACAGTCCTCAGGGCACCCTATAAGGTAAGTAATCACTGTTACACGAAATTACAAGTGAGGAAGAAGAAGCATTGTGATGAGAAGACCCACAGGTTTCAAAGTCCAGATTGTGTAGAGGCTCACCAGCTAAAGAGATCACCTCTGCCTTGTGTCAGACACGAACAATGCCAGCTTGAGCATGTGCCACTGCTTTAAAGCAGAGACGTAAGTGATGCACTCAATTTACCTACAACCATAACTTTCTTTCCTAATAAAAAGAATGATCAGCTAGTGATCATCATGTTTGTTATTTTCTTGTATCACAGCTGTGGTGTGTAACACTAGCTAAGCTTCATGGCCCCTGCTGTGGTACAATTCCTAGATGTTGAACCAAGCAGCATAGCAAGACTATTGGAGAGTTGTACACATACCACATATTAACAGAGTAAGACATCACCAAAATTGTTTTGAATGTCATATAAAGTTTTCTGGATTCTCAGGTGATTTATTGCCTCTTATGGGAAATTCTCCCAACATTAAATTTTTCTGTGACTTGATATTCCTTACCACCAGACTTCTAAATCTATGCATTCCTCGGAGTTTTTTCTCTTGCCACTTTCTTCTTTATTTACCAGGCTTTTTCTCTTTTTCAATGAAACTTTTGCAATCATATTTACATAGAAAATGTCTAAAGGCTGGATGGGTCTTCTTCCTAAGAATGCAGTTCTGCAATATCTCAGGTAGCTCCACTGAGAATGTAAGCCCTGAAAGTAAGTAATGTCTCATCTGATCCAAGCTCCCTTTCCACTACAGAAAGATAGCTGCATTATTTTTAATTGAGTAATTAAGGACTCTTTTACATCCACACATTATTTTAGTTACCATTTCAAGGCAAGATGGCCAAGTCACAGAGAGAAGTACCATGAGCTTCCGAAGGTCACCTAATAATTGTGAGACAGCTGAGAACAGACCGTGGCAATTCCCCATCCCATGCGCCGCTGAGATCATTCTTCCCCTTCTGTATTTAAATAGTGTCCTCTTCTTTGTCTCACTCTCTTGGTCTCAGCCCCCCCTCTTCTTTTCTACTATCTCAGTCTCTGACTCCTCACACCTCTTTTCCAGCAAAATCCTTCTTGTCCAGTTGAAGGTACAAAGCCCTCTTTGCGTTTCTCTCCTCCTGCCCCAGTACAGCAGAGGAAGCAACAGGAGTGCAATAAGGACAGTCAGGAAAGCAAGAAGCCACAATTGCCTGCTCTGCTACACGCAGAGAAGTTCTTAGGGATACTCTTCACTTGTAGCTCCAGTGGCCCACATACCTCATTTGTTAAAATGCCTCTCAGCCTGATTATCAAGTTCTCAGGCATTCATCTTGTCCCAGAGCATTTATTTTCTTCTTCCACACCTCTGCAGTTTTAAAATCTACCAGACACCAACTCCCAAACACATTCTGATAATGTCTTTGGTGAGTTTTCAGGGTCATTCCTCTTCAAGCTCCTTTCTGTCAAAAATGCAGTAGCATGTTTCCTCATTCCTCCCCTGAGAATGATATACCTAACCTTGGCTTTGAAAACTTCCACAGATTCATTCCTCACTTCACCAGCCAGTACACACTGCCTCTTAGTCATCTTTATCTTACTCCTAGTATGTACTACCTGATCTTATCTCTGGCCTATTCCTTCCGCTCATCCAGCATTATGCTTCTTGCTCTCCTTTCACATTGAACAACAAATCCCTCTCACTCTCGCTTTTGCTGCAGACTCCTTTTACACCTAACTGTCTACTTCTCTGCAAGTTCCATTTAAAGACTCATCTTCCCTCTCCCTGGCCTGTGACTCCTAGTCTTCTCTCTAATAAAACAATCCCATTCCCCAAACCTCAGTTTTGCTTCCCCATGCTCATTTGTTCTCTCTGAAAATCTGAAGTATGGCAGCCAGCCACTGGCCTTTTGTACATTTTTCACCTTAGAGCTACTCTAATGTGGATGCTGCCCGACTAAAATACTGAATATGCATCCATAATTTCTATTACAAATTACAATCGACTGTGAAACATTAAGGTATTTTGTGTGAAAGTAGATGCAAAAAATACACTGTGTGATGGAGGACTAAGGCTATGACTAAAAGGCTGTAACAGATTTTAACATGTATTGACTGTTTCTCATCACATGCAGTCTATTAAGCAAGAAATACATGTTTTTAATATTATCTGAATGTTTACATAATGCACTACATAATTAATTAAACTGTTGTATAAATTACTTGAGGAGAAATTGAATATCCATACAGTGAACCAAAGGCTATATTCATGTCTGGGTAAAAGGTTTGTAGTTCAGATTCTACTGCAGGACTTCACAGAACTATTAAGTTACAAAATGGAAAAGACTTACCAGATCATTCAGTCCATTCTAATGCCAAAATGGAGTAACTCCCCATAGTATTTATATTTAGTGCTTTTCCCAGCCTAATTTTCAAGTCCTGTACAATGGGACTTAAGAACTTCCTTTGGGACATTATTTATTTCACTGATTAGCACATTTCACTGATACAGTTTTATTTTTTTAAATCTTCAACTGTTTTTTGGTTGGGTTTTTTTTGTGGGTTTTTTTGTTGTTTTCTTGTGTTTTTTTTTTTTTTTTTTTAACCCCCACTGCTCTCAGAAATATAGTTTCTATCCTGTCTACCTTTTACACTCTCTCCCTGCCCCCGAATAAATACACACACAGAGCCTTTCATAAGTCATTCTCTCTCGTTGCCAGTTGCCAGGCCATCTTTGTTACTCTTCAATAGACACCACAGCGGTACTCTGTTTCCATATATAACCTCTATTTGTGTGCTGAAACATCACAGACACTGACCTTTGGATTAGATATCAAACTGAGACTCCTTGTGATTATGCAGATAAATGTAAAAGAGTCTATGAACTCTTCTAAAGAAGAAAAAAAAAACGTTGTTAGCACTGCCTCTTTCAGAAAAAAAAAAAAGAAAAAAAGAAAAAAAAAAAAAGTAGCATCTAACATAAGTATCTGCCAAGTGTATAATGACTCCTCTGTATGTTTGTATCACCAGTTCCCACACTCCGGTCCATGGATCACTGGCAGTCTGAAATGCTGTAATAAATTATCCACAACTAATCCGCAGAGCCAGTAGTTTGTGCACATCAATTAAAAGTTTGTCCTTAAGACTGCGAGGTACGGTGTGATAAATTCGGAGGGTCGTAGGGATGTGCTAATCAATTTTCGGATCAATATGGTAATTGCCAATGTACTGCTTTCAGACCTGCTGTGAGAAACCCTTTACGTGCAGAATGTAGTATACGAGAGAAACGCCGCTCATTGTTTACCTAATTAATCTAGCAAATAAGTCCTCAAGAGCGATAGATTTTTGTCCTCTCTCTAATGCAAAGTTAAAGAAAAAAGGATGGTTTGATCTTTGCAGACCTGCTGTGGGTAACACCGAGATCGCCTGCACACAAACGCACCTCTGCTCCTGCAGCACGGAGCTCGGGAACAAAGGGTGCAGTTGGAAGAGGTCGTCTGAGGGAAGGTAATTAAGGCTCAGCTGCAAATGACGGTAGGAGTACGTGGCATTTTCAGACATTAATAAGTTTAACACCAGTGATCTTAAAGTTCGCGCTATGAGCGGGACAGGGGCACGGGCACGGACTGGAAACAGCCACCCTCCCCTCCCCCCCAACTCGTCCGTGGATCAGTTATTTGTTGTCGTCTCGGTTTTCCCACGGAAGCTCGCCTCCGGACGCAGGTGCCCCGGGCTTTCGGGGAGCGGGGCGGGGGGTGCCCCGGCCGCCCCCCCTCCGGCCCCCCCTCCCCCTCCCCCCCCCCCCCGCGGCGGGCGGGGCCGGGCGCGGGGCCGCCGGCAGCCGCACACCCCCGCCCAGCCCCAGCCAATGGGAGGCCGGGAAAGCGATTTCTGGAGCGGTGATTGGCCGCTGCCCGCTGCGCGCCGGGGGCGCCGCGGGAGGGGGAGGGGAGGGGGTGGGGGAGGGGAGGGGGTGGGGGAGGGAGGGAGGAGGGGAGGGGGAGGGGGGCGGCGGTCTGAGCGCTCGGCCGCCGGCTCCCGCCGGGCTGCTGTGGGGGGGAGGGGGGAAAAAAGAAGCGTTTCCTCATCACAAATGTGGGTTTAAGCTGTTGAGGTAAGAGCCTCGCGCTCCTTTCGCTAAAAACAGACGTTTGCCGGTAATTTTTCTTAGCGTATATGATGCATATGTCTGGCAAGGTTTAAATAAAAAAAAAAAAAAAAAAACCAAAACAACAAAAAACAAACAAAAGGGGAGGTTGGCAGGGAGGTGGGGGTCTCTTTGGGATTATTAGCGGTCTGCAGCTGCATTAATTAAAACCGGATTTCCTATTTTAGCCAAACATCACTAATTTATTGGCCTTCTGTCTGCCTTGTAAAACGTACATGAATACAAAGTTGTAATTTAATTTGGTGAGTAGGCAGGAATTAAGGCGAAAAGGCCACTAAATCACGCAGCAGACACTGGCCTCGTTTTGAAATAGGGACATTTCCAACCTGACAAGACAATGCGAGTTAAGTGGTCTTTTTGCAGCCACTCATGGGAATCGACTGCTGCAGATGCACCCACGGGCCTGAGAGTGGTCTTGCTGTAATTTCTGCACAGAAACAGATAAATAAAACCCTGCTTTGGTAATCGTGCGGTATGTTGGGCAGGCTCCTTCCCTGTATAGTCATGCACAAAAGCCAGGAGGGAGAGGGGCAAGAGGGGGAGGCCCTCCGCTGAATTTTGTGATCTAAGGAGGTTTGTGAGGATGTTTCACCCACCAATTAATTGGCAGCTGCGGTTGGAGAAACGGCTCTTCCAGTGACCGTTGCTTTCAGAAATTAAAAGGATGGTGTAATGCAGATAAAGCAGAGGCATTTTTTGCAATCTCTCCCAGTGACTGTTCCTTGGCTAGTTAACAGACCATCTATTCAGAAGCAATTTTCTTTGGGCTGAAATTATGTGCTGACCGTAGCAGATCACTTCCCATAATAGCCCTTCCCCCACCCAATGCTAAATACAAACTGTCTCCTACTCACTGTATAATAATGTGAAAATGACTGTAATTTTGCAGACGAGAAGCAGCCCAAAGTGAAACGTGTCTCAACAGAGGTCGATATTGAAAAATCAGGGCCATTACCTAAATCTGAAAAATACACACTGTAAAGAAACAGGAACAGTGATCTGCGACTAAGTAGACTGAAAAAAAAGTAGGGGTGGTGTTGCTGATCTTAAAATTTTCACTAACCACTGAGTGAAATCACCCAAAAGTTACCCTGGGGAAGCTGTGATTTTTCAGTACCTTGTGACATTGTGCATCCTCGTTCCCCCTCCCCCAATTGCAAATGCCTGGGTGAAAGTGGGCCACCCCTGGGTGGACCATCTCGGCTGCCACCCCCGTGGGACCGCGGGTGCTCCTCGCCCTCACCCCAGCGCTGCCCCAACGCCAGCGCGGGAGGGCAGGGACACGTCCACGCCGCAGCATTTCTTCTTTGCGCTATACACATGCCATGTTTTTTGTTTTTTTTTTTTTTTTTTTTTTCTCCTTTGTAATCACTTAAAAATTTAATGTGATCAAGGGCCTCATTGGCAATGAACTTATCCCTGCTAATAAACCTTTCATTATCAGCCCCTGAAGGGGAAGTGTTTCTACGCCAGGAGAAACGGAGCGGGATTTCTCAGGGAGGCTTGAAGGCCTCCCAGGGCAGCGTGTGCTGGTGACCCCAGTGCCCTCGGCGTGAGGCCGGAGGGGTGACCGGGACCGGGAGGGCGGCCGTTCCTCCTGGGGGCCCTGCTCACCGTGGCCGAGGCACGGCCGGGCACCCCCATCACAGCCGGCTCGTACCCCCCGCCCCGTCCTGCCGTCACCCTCCGCGATGCCCCCGCAGCAGCAAGCGGGTTTAGGAGGTTTCACTCCTCTGCTACCTTGCCCCTCGTCACCCCTCCGATGGGCAGCGCAGAACACGGGGATGCTGGCACCCGTAATTTGCTCAGCTGGGTGAAGTCCAAGGAGGTGTTTTGTCACCGGGCGACGGGCGCGCAGGACATCGTAAATGCCACGCTTTGACTTCTCGCCGGAAACCTTGACTTGGGCAACGCGTGCGTTTGGCAAGAAAAACATCCCCTATCGATTTTCACAGGGAGATAATTCTCAGTGAGATCAAGGGAAAAAGGAAGAAGAAAAAAAAAAAAAAAGTAAAACCGTGCATGAAGGGTATGAAAAAGGAGACGGTCCGATCCCCCGCCCGGCGGTGCCCACGGGTGACAGTGAGGGGCAGCCCCCCCAACCCCCAATCCCCCCTCCAGTGCCGGCGGGCGGCCCCCGCCCCCACCCCGCCGTCTGCGAAGGGTTAAACGCAATTTAACGCAGTGGTGTAGCATAATGGCTCCCAACCTAAACAAAGGGAATGATTAAGGGGGATATTTTCGAGCTACACAAAGCCCGATAGGGAAGATTTGTGTTACTAATTCCTGTGAAAGGATGTTCACGTGGTAGTTATACGGTTGCTGGCATTCACACTTCAGTGCGTGCAGCAGTAAATCAGCAGCCTGGAAACAAAAGGGTTATTTTCTGCTCCCTCTCCTTCCGAAAAAGAGGGGGGGAATTAAAAAAAAAAAAAAAAAAAAAAAAAAAAAAGAATAAAACCCAACGTGCCTAACTTAAGCCATATTGTAAAAATGAACACGGAATAAAATATGTGAGGAGGGGAAGAGAGTGAAGGCAAGAAAGAGGTCTGGTCCGGCAGCGCAGCAGCGCCTCGGCGTCCCCCCCGAGCAAAAGTGGGGGTGCTGCCCTGCCCCGAACCTCCTTTCAGCCTCTTCCTCCAGACACTGTTTGCTTTTCTCCTCCACTAAGCACGAAAATAATCGCACATGTGTATCAGCAGCCCTCTCTCGCTGGCTTCAAGCTGTTATAATTTTGAATGAGGGGGCATTTAAAAATTATGAGTGAGATTCTAAATTGCCTCTTTGAAACCGGCACAGAAAAATCATTCATCATCGCTTCGAAAACTGCCCTGAAATTAAATTAAAACGAAATGAGGGATTCTTCCTCCCAACGTGTGAGTCTTGGCAGAGCTCCTCTCCACCTTGGTTTTCTATTTTTTCCCCTCCTCCCTCCCTCTTTTTTTTTTTTTTTTTTTTTTTTTTTTTTTTTTTTTTTCCCTAAACCATAAATGTTCTGTAGGATAATTGAAATGGGAAGCACGACGTGGACCGGGCCGCGGCGGGCGGCTGCCGCGAGCGCGGCGCCCGGGGCCGGGCTGCAGGAGCGCGGGGCCGCGCGCCCACGCGTGCGCTCGCCCGCCCGCCCGCACAACGCGCGCGTGGGTGCGCGCGCGCGCGCGCGCGCGCGCGCGTGTGTGTGTGTGCGTGTTTCTGTCTCTCACCCTCGCCGGCAGGCAGGAGGAGCGGCGGGCCAATCAGAGGGCCCGGTTTCATAAAAGCTGGCTTCTGATTGGCCTGGAGGGAAAGGGCCTTGTGAACAAAGAAAAGTGTCTCTCAGGTAGCGCGGCGGAGCGGGCGCCCACTCCCCCGCCGCGGGGCAGCGCGCGCCGTGGGGCAGCGCCCGCCGCCCCCCCACCCCCTCCCCCACGGCGCCGAGGCAGATGCTGCCGCCTCCTCTCTCCCCCCCGTTTTTATTTTCGTTTTGGTTTTGTTTCTGGAGGGGAAGGAAGGTTCATGGTATCTGGTGCTCTCGTCTTCCAAACACAATAAATCTGTTGAAGACATTAGGTTTTTTTTTTTTTTTTTTTCCTAAAATAAAAAGCGGCTGCAACAAAAACACACTCAATGCAGTTAGAAGGAAAAGGTCAACTCGATCCAATACAGACCGTAAGTACGGTTGCGTGGTGTGTCTATAGCACTTGGAGGGGATGATTTTTTTTTTTTTTCTTCTCTACAAAGGGGAGTGTTAAAAGAGTTTTGGGTGTTGAGATAACTTAGGTTTTTTGGGGGTTTTAAAAAGGAAAGAAAAAAAAAAAACAAAATCCCACAAGCAGGGTGAGTTATTTGAGGGAAATAAGGGTGAAAGCACTTGTAGTCACACAAATCATACTTGACGGTGCACTCGGGGGGCGTTGGAGCGTGGTGCCTTTTTGGGGTTGTAACTAACTGAAGGGGAAATATAAAAGTGACAGGATTACAGACCAGCCCGCGCACGCCCCCCCTCCATCCCCGCCTCGGCCGGAGGAGCCACGGGGCGCCGGCAGGTCCCGGCGCCGCGGGAGGCGCGTCCCCGGCCACGCGGGGGGTGCGTGGGGTCGCCCGTTGGTCGCCGGGGCCTCGGTCGCTTTCCCCCCGCCTCGGTCTCCCAGACGGCCGCCGCTCGCCGTCCCCCGGCGACAGGCGGGGAGAAAGCCCCGAGGTAACGGCGCCCCACGCCGTGGGTGGGTGGGGGGTGTGGGGTGCGCGTGTAAGGTGTTTCCTCAGGAGCACCCGCGCGGCCCCGCGCCTCCCTCGGCCGCGGGAGGCCGAGCTGACGGGCTCTCCCCGCCTGCCTGTCGCTGGTGTGGTGGTTTTTTGAGTTTGGGGTTTTGTTTTTGTTTTGTTTTTTTTTTTTTCGGTTGGTTTGTGGTGTTTTTTTTTTTTTGGGTTTTTTTTTTTTTTTTTTTTTTCGTGTTAAAGACCCGACCCGCACTCGCTGGATACGCTTGTCACCCATTTTTGTTCTCACGACGACCAATGGAGCCCGCCGGCCTCACGTGACGCGGGCGGCCTGAACTGTAACGGAACCGCCGCGCTTCGGGGGTTGGCGGTTGCTGGCGCGAGCGCCCCTCCCCCCCGGCCTCCCCCTCCCCAACCCGCCACCGGCAATTCATTACGGCTTTTAGCTTCCCATCGCCGGCTAATTAAAAATACTAAGCTAAAGCTCCGAGACCGTCTGACTCGGGGAGGGGGGGAGGCGGGCGAGGGGAGGAAGGGGGATAGAAGCAGGCTGCGAGGTTTGCCGAGACAATAAGGTGGGAGCGATCTGTCCCGAAAAAAGGGCCGTCTGCTTTATCTCCTCGGACTCTAATTACTGAATTACTTACCGCGTGACTGATTAGCCCAAGCTCCCGGGTTTTTCATCATCATCATCATCATTATTATTATTATTATTATTATTATTATTATTATTATTATTATTATTATTTAATTTTTAATTTTTATTTTTTATTTCCGAGACAGCAATCTGAAATTCTGATCTGTGCCTATGATTTTTTTATTACTGTTTTTCAAAAGCGCTGATTTGAGGCGGGGGGGAGGGGGACAGACACCCCCCTCCCCGAAATCTTATCCCTGGGAAAATTTACTTCGTTTGAGAGCACGCTGCCCTTCATCCACTCCCACAAAATGTTTTGATAACCGGTTTATCAGATCAGTGATTCCCCCCTCCCGCTCCTCCTCCTCTTCCTCGCCGCCCCCCCCCCCCCCCCCCCCCCGCCTCTCCCCATCCCCCCCCCCTCCACCCCCGTTTCCCCTCAAGTTACTTCAAGAAATCAGATCTGTCAGGACGGGCGAAAAAAATGCCACTTCCCAACTAACAGGCGGAATCCAGCCCAGATTTTCAGTCCTTTCTTCTTCTTTTTTTCCTTCCTCCCTTTCACTAATTTATCCCGATGTTAGCACATTCTGTCTTGTAACACCCGGGCGCCTGTAGGTTTGTTTCATGGGATCATTACTTACTGATCAGGACGGCTCCCAGGTCCGGGGCTGAAGACGGAGTGTGAAGTTGGGGAAACATTTTTTTTTTTTTTTTTCTAATTACTGTGATGATTATTACCTCTCGGTGCTTATTCAGGAAAAGCAAACAAACAAAAATCTGGTCCTTGATGCTTCAGTTCTGAATGTGAAATATTACCTACCAGCTGGTAAAGTTGTGAGGCTCAGCATTTTTTTTTTTTTTTGTCTTTAAGCAAGGAGGAAAAAAAAAAACTAAACAAACAAAAAAAGGACTTCTGATCCGTGTGCCAAAGTAGGGGGAGATATGTTATTGACCGATTTATACTGGCTGAGATGATACTTGCTTTCTACTTTTTGATCACTTGCTCTTTAAGTAAAATGAGGCAGAGAGTTGTTGCTGAGACGAGTGGGAACAGCATTTTGATTTGCTGGTTTAATTAAAAAATGATAAAGGATTAAAGGTAAGCATTATGCATATATATGTATAAATATTTCGACAGTCGACTGTAAAAGGGAGAGATCCCTTTAAAAATCGTTTTAACTGAGCTTTGTCAAACACACACTCATTTGCGGTCACTGAGGCCACCTTGGTGCAGATCACTTAAAGTGTATGTCTTAATCAGTTTCCTGTACAGTCAGTAATACTATATTTAACAGACCTAACAATTGTGTGACCTAGGAGTACATTAGAACTGCTTTTAGAACTGTTATCTTGAGAATATTTTTTTAAAGAAAAAAGACCTTTTTATTTTTTTAATAATCTGTGGAGTTTAATATTTTCTAGTAAACATTTGTCTTTCTAGGTTGTTGATTTTTAACAGAAGCTGTATTGTGGCAAGGAAAATGAGGTTTTCCGCTTCCCCTCGTGCTTCTTTCCCCCCCACCCCCCCAAGAGATTAAGTGGAAGGGGGGTAAAAGATAATATAGGAGAGTCACAAAACTTCAAGGGTCTGGTTTAAAGCCACAAAATCCATGGAATGCAGTGGAGAGTGAAACTGTGTCCTTCCTTTTCTCCCTTTCGTGCCTAGGTGGTGGTCCAAGGGGTTAGATTACAACATGTGCTCCAACAGCTAGGCACCACTTCTAAGATTGTATTTCCTGAGCTTTGTGGATTTTAAATCATGTAGTTAATTTTTGTTTTTTTCTTTTTTTGTGGACATGACTTTTTAAGAGAGACTGTGGATGTTGGTATACAACTAGATTAAAGATGCTCACTGATAAAAGCATTACGGCCATTGCCTCCGGTTTAACAAACTTAAGAAAAAAACGTGGCAACGGTGAATGATTTCGGTGCCCCTACCTCACCCCCTTTTTGTTAATCGTATTCTATTCTGGTAACACCCAGAAAAGAAATATTCGACTTTTCCCCTCCTCACAGGACAAGTTGGACGTGGACTGCAGGTTGTGAACCTAGACACACCTGAGGGAGGAAGACAAGAAGAGTTGAATTTAAGAGAGCCCAACGGAGATAAACGAATGTCCCCACATCTTCAAAGGAAAGTTCATCGGATTTTTACTCTAGAGATCTCATCTTCAGGATGTCATTGAACACTTCCACTGCAGGAAAAGGTGTGGATCCAAACGCAGTTGACACTTACGACAGTGGCGATGATTGGGAAATCGGTGTTGGGAATTTAATAATTGATTTGGACGCCGATTTGGAGAAGGACAGACAGAAATTTGAGATGAATAATTCTACTAATACCACCAGCAGCAGCAACACCAGCTCCAAGGATTGTGGGGGTCTGGCTTCCAGTGGGGCTAATGCTACCTCAGCCTTAACTGACGGCCTAAAATTTGCTTCTGTTCAGCCCTCTGCTCCCCAGGGGAATTCCTCTCACAAAGAGACTAGCAAATCAAAAGTGAAAAGGAGTAAAACTTCTAAGGATGCTAATAAATCTCTGCCTTCTGCTGCCTTGTATGGGATTCCTGAGATCAGCAGTGCTGGCAAGAGGCAGGAAGTCCAAGGGCGCCCTGGAGAGGCAACTGGCATGAATTCAGCACTGGGTCAAAGCGTGAGCAGTAACCCAAACGGCAATAATAACAACACCAGCAACACCACCACCATTGCCTCTTGTGGGAAAAACAAAGAGGAGAAACCAGGTAAAGCCTCAGGCAGCAGAGGCTCCAAGCGGGATAAGGATGCGGGAAAATCCAGGAAGGACAAGCAGCATGACCTGCAGCAGGGCCACCCCAACGGCAGTGGGGCTGGCAGCAGCCAAGCTCCCCCTGGGCACCTCTATGGCTTCGGGGCCAAGGGAGGCGGTGGTGGAAGCAGCAGCCCCTTCCACTGCCCATCCTCTGCCATGGGGGAGGTGAGCAAAAGTACCCCGGATTCAGGGTTAATGGGGAACTCTATTTTGGTAAAGAAGGAAGAGGAGGAGGAGGAGAGCCACAGGCGAATCAAGAAATTGAAAACAGAAAAGGTAGGACAAAGCTCCTCTCCACCTCTTCTCTTCTGTGTCTCCCTGTGTCTATAATAAATGTCCCACAACTGTGTCTTTGGCTCCTGTGTCCTTCTCTCTGCTGTGTATTTGTGACATGCATCTCTTATTCCTCTTTCTCTCTCAAAAAAAAAAAAAAAAGCAACCCGAAACAACCCTGAGACCTCTTCCATAGTCAGAAGACACCACGTTTTGAGTGTGCTACTCTTCCTTATGATTTCCCCTCCCTGTCCTCAGACCTGGAGAACGTTTCTATTTTCACTGTCCCTTTTGATTGCACTCACCCAGAAGGAGAAACGCCGAGATGACCCTGTTTGAGCTGTCCCCTGGTTTTAGCAGAGAGCAGCAGCATTGGTACCAGTGGGACGGCACGTGTTTGCAGGCTGGAGGTCTGTGTGTTTGCCTAGGGGGGTGCATAGCTCAGGCTCCAGCAGCAGCAGCAGGTCTTGTATGTGCTGACTACTTTTCCACAACACCGTCAGGCATTCACAGCCATTCCTCTCCCAAAGTCTAAAGGGACCCCTCTCCATTCTCCTCTGACCCTCTGTCTGGAGTTGAGATTGTGCTTGGGAGGGAAACCTGGAGACATTTCTCAGACACCCGGGCTCTGCCGTTGCGCTCTGCGGGATGCAGGATGCTTGTACTGGGGGCTCCGGTAGTACAGCAGCCCAGAGGCCCCAGAAGCTGGTGTGGAGGATGGGAAGGAAGGAGCCAGCAGGCAGGCGGTGCCTCTTGTCTTCCTGGAAGGAGGAGGCTGTGTGGAGGGGAAGGCACCTAGTGCTGAGATGCGTGTGTGCAAAACAGCTTTCAGAACAGAGGGGAGCAGTTTGTCTCCTGTCTGAGGGAGCTTTCCTATCAGAGCCCCGCTGGCTCTTGGATGTGAACTACTCATTCCTTGAATGGTTGAAATGTATGAAAGAAATCAGATGGGGGATGTGTGTTTTTCTTCCTTTCTGTTGCATTATGAAGGATGCTTTCTGTAAGAATAGATGGCCATGACTCTATTCTTCAGGAAGGGTGGAGGGAGAGCTTGGCTTTTGTTAACTGCTGGTTCATGGGAGGTTCTGGTATTGGTGGGAATTGTTCTGTCCCTAGGGCAGAAGGCATCTTCTGAGGGACCTGGGGGTGAGCATTGGCCCGGGATTACTAGTCTGATGAATTCTACAGGTTGTGAAACAAAGATAACCTGGTCTGTCTGAAAAAATAAAGCAAACCAACACATTCCTCCCCCCCCTCCCCCCCCCCCCCCCCAAATGAACAATCTCAGGGTGTTAGATTGTGACTTTATTGTCAGATGTTGGTCTTAAATTACCTGCATTTACAACTTCCCGAGATGGATGTTCAGCAATGGGAAAACTTGCGGGTCTGTGTTAACTCTGTGGTCTGTAAGTGTCTGGGAGGGCCAAAGGTCTTGAGGAAAAGTTACGTCTTTTTACAACCCGTTACCAGGTTTTTTGTATTTCGGTCATGTTGAAGTTTTTGTAATATTTAAATTGACTGGAGGATTAGATTTGGGTGTTTGTGGCATCAGATATTTGTTAAAACTGGAAGATAATTTCAAGGGCTTCTGTTCAAGGCAAGGAACAAATTAAATTTCATGTAGTATGCATATTACTACTTTTAAGATAACATATCTACACCTGAATTTGAGTGAGGCTTGTGACCTTTTCTAAATGCAGATGAGAAAACCAGATTGCTGTAATTCATGTGTGTATGTTTGCACTTTGATTTATGAAAGTTCTGTTCGTGGCAGAAAGGTGTCCTAAAATATCATGGTCCCTTTATTAACTTAGTACAGTAGGCATTTACTTCTGTTGCCAATAGTCTTCAAATTGCAGTTCTCTAATCTGTTTTAACTATCTAGATAAATTGCCCTAATCCGGTCTTCACAATGGCTGTGGTTAAAGAGTCAGAGCCATTTGATTGGATTCAGTGGCTGCCTGGAATGTGGGAGGTACTGCCCTTTTGCAACCCCCTTAGCCTTTTAATCTCTCAGCCAAATGTTCACATTCAACAATTTTGTTTAGCTGGCAATCTGAACATTTCAGTATCTCAAAGGCTGCTGTCATGGCAACAGAGATTAGAGGGTGGTGTGGTTTCTCCCGTTTTTGTGTTCTTTTCACTCTATAGTCACACAGGAAATTGTATGAAGAATCCATATACATGGGAGTAGTCCTGTGTGCAACATAAACTGGATGGCATGCAAATTCAGAGCAAACATGGATGGAGCAATTCAGAACCAGTGGTACAGTTTGTGTTGTAGCTGTTGCTCCAGGAGGAGGTTTGGAGCTTGCATTTCCCGCAACAGCCACTGCTATTGGTACACACTGACTTTAATGTGCAAAGCCTATATTAGAGTCGTGCAGTGTTGGCCATTGTCTGGCACAATGGTGTGCTTGCTTGCTGTCTTAAATAACATCCCTTAGTGTTTCTCTTCCCAAAGAATGTTCTCTTCTAGACATAAAATAAAAATAAAACTCGTTGCTGACAGTGGTTGCAACCTTAAGACCAGCCTGTGGCACTGTTAGTGAAACTTAAGAATTGTATGTTTGTTGTTCTGGCTTTCTTTCCCAAATGTTTAATAATCATTAGAAATATTTTTTTTTTTAAAAAGCGTTTTAGATTCCCTAAGTGTTCTTGCTTTGACTACACTGGAACATAATGCTGTACTTGCACAAAGCACCTTGTGTCTGTAGATAAATATATAATTTTCAGACCTGCACGTTAAAATCAATTTCCAGTTATCTTAATGTTGTAAAATACGTCGCATGAATTTGGATGTTTTCTCTTGGATACAAATGAATTCATGCCTGCTGATTCAAAATCTACATTTTTTTTGTATGTGGTGTGGAAGATAACATTGCATTTGTTTACTATTTGTGAAAAACTTGGAGCAGGTTCCCAGGAGTTGTAGTCACTGTTTAGTTTTCACAGCATGCTTCAATGTCTATTTTTGGTCTATTTATTTTGTTTCCTTGCAGCAGAAAGTCATGTAAAACATGATAAATTGGATCTTATGAAGCCTAATTAAATCAATGACTGTGTTCTGCTGGCTCTTTTATGCAGAAACCGCAAGTATGTTGTAAAAGTCGCCACTCCCCTAATATGTGGATAAAGTCAAAGTATGCTGTAATTCTAAGATGTTTGAGCTATATTCGTGCAGCCCATTTTGTGGTTAAGCCACCAGTGACATGTCTGAATAAGTAGCTTTGACAGGTAGGCTAACCACTCCTAAGATTTTTGGTGTTAAAACCTGTCTCCATTTTCCATTTCTCATCCATACCGTTTTTAGCACAGTTACTGACTGTTAGCGTGAACTCTTCATCTGTTTTAGCTAAGTTTTTTTTGTATTTTTAACAGCTGTTACCTTGAAAAGTGTTTAGAGTATCTATGAGAATTTGCTCTCTGTGTGTTTCAGGGGGATTTGGAGATTCAAACAAATTTACTCAGATATGAGAAAATTGGTTTTGGTATGTGAAAGTCAGTATGTTTACGTGCAAATAATACAGAAGATACAAAGCTATAATCAGAGGTGTCTAGTTGCAGGTTTGAAATGAATGAGTCCAGTGATACTCCAGGATTGAATTTTTCTCTTGTATTAGCTTATTGTTTCTCATTAAGACTGCATTTCACATCTGAAAGTTGTCTTCAGCAAATTAACATGTTGGCTGGTATTGTTTATTTTATCTCCTTTTTTTTTTTTTTTTAATAGTGGGATTGAGGGTGTTTTACACTTCATCAGGAAACTGCGTGTGCATGTTACCTATTGATGTAAATCATTTAAGTACATGCTTTGATTAATGATGTTATGGAGATATGCTTTTCATGTACTTTTCTTGCCAGCCTTGGGTGTAGTTTATTCACTGTGAAATAAAAGGGCAGAGAGGTCACTTGCTGTAATTAAAGAACAAAGTCTATTGTTGTTTGACACCAAACTGTTTTGAAAGCTACATAAGGGATTTAGCTGTTAAAAACATTGATAACTATGGGTGTCTAACAATAAGCACAGCTCAAGGTTCTTAAAGCTCTGTAGTGCTGTCTAGTAGTGTGACGGTGCTTTTTGAGCGGGGTGAAGAGGTGTTGCCCTTTGGCCGAGGAAAGCTTTCCATATGAACCTGCTGACCTCTGCCAATATGTATGACCAGATCTGCTATTGAATTCCTGTGCAAAGCAAGAGTTAGTGTAGCACAATGGAGGCTGGTCTAGAACACTTACAAAATAAAGTGGGGAAGTTGATAACCTTACTTGGAACTACTGGAAAAATATTTCACTTTGGGCATTGGTAATTTTACAATTTTAATAACTTCATAAATACCCAGTAAAAAGGAAAGGATTGATTGTCCAGATGTCATGAGGTTAACCATGTTCTCCATGTTAAAGGGCTTTCCTGCAAGACTGTTTTAATTATAGCTATATAAAGACTTGTTTTTCCAAAGTAGCATTTTATAGTGCAATAAATGAAATGTATGTTAAAAGTGCTAAGCAAAATCTCCCGTAACCATAGAGGTGTTCAATAACCAGATTCACATAACATGGAAAGTACCATCTGTTCCTAGTTTTCTGCATAAAACCAGGAATTGAATAGCTGAGATTTGCTCATATTTTTTTGACTCTTTCTTTTTTTATTATTGTTATCATTATTTTAAAAAGTCACCTGGCACTTTATAGAAGCTTTCTGAAATGTAATAATACAGGAGAGACTGTGAAAACACATGTTCGTACATACAGTTAACCAGTTCCACTTTCATTTAAAGAGACTTCCAGAAGCTCAGTCATTGAAGAATTTATAATAGTGAATCACCTCCTGCAGGCAAACACAATAAGGGTCAGTTCTTCAAAGGTCTTACTATTTAGGTAGAACCTGAATTATTCTGTCAATTTTTCCCTATGAGGTAAAAGGAAGCCGTGTGTGTGTGTGTGTGTGTGTGTGTGTGTGGTGGTGAGGTGAGGGGGAGGGGGGAAGCCTCTCAAAGGATAACTTTAGCAAGCTCTTATCAGTCACCTAATTGTGTATGATAAAACCATGGACTAAAATTTTCCATGCAGAGACTTTTCTGCTGTTCAGAGAAGTGTTCTAATATTGTTGATAGGGGGAAAATTACTCTTTTAAAGATAACTTAAGTTCTGAGCTGTTAGGCAATGAGATTCTTGGCTGCAGCCTATGAGACCTGGATAAAACACCATCCGGCCTTTGTTTGAGGTCTTTTACTGAAGCTAATGACTGGTCTTGTGCCGCCCTGAGATAAATGACATTATCTCTGAGTGGTCTGACAGGAAACAGACATGTTAATGGTGAAGCTGCGGGGAGGATCTGCTGTAGCTCTGACAAAAGAGTAAAGCTTGGACCCCTGGTTGTGATCATTAACACATAATGCATTCCAGCTTCTCCTACCAGGGCCTTGATAATTGGGAAACTATTTTATTGACAACAACATAAATCATAAATCTGAAACGTGCAGTTTTTCTTGCATGCTTAAAACTCGTGTATTGTTGCCCCTTTTTTTTTTTTTTTTTTTTTTTCATAAGAAATTAACAACCTCGTTTTCCAGAGGTGTCTTCTGTAGGCTCTGCGGTACTGACATTTGTGGGAGATTCTGTGGCCTGCTTTCTGTTAATTGGACACATCTTTCGCATGTTGAATGCAAGTTCCCTTTTATTTGCCCAGTGTTATCCATGCGATTTGCATTTGGAAAAATAGGGTAAAAGAGTAAAAAAATGTGTTTCTCCACATCTTACATAGTGTTATTGGTACATATGGTACTGAGCACCTTTTACAAGCATCATCAGGAATATGGTGTCAGAAATGCTAACATTTCCGCTATCAGAAGCACCACCTTTACTTCTGTTTTCGATAAAGACATATATTTTGGATTTACATTCCCTACTCTTGAAAAAAAGGTGAAATTACTTCCGCAGCTACTTAGGCAGCTTTGTGTTGTTGCCACATGTTTTGTATTTCTCAGATACAGTAGTTGTTTTTTGAGTGGCGTGTCTGCTACATGTTCCAGATTTGTTCCATGGTATACAGTTGAGATTGTGGAGTATAACCAAGTTTTAGAGTCTGCCTTGCTCTGAGTTAAGGTACTTTGTACAGATGAGCCAACAACCAAGTTATTCTTCACATAATGTTCTTAGCAGTGTATCAGCTTTGTAGTTTATTTAGATAATGCTCTAACATACATGGTGATATGTTACTGCGTTTCCTGAAAGGCTGGATAGATTATCTGACTTCTTATTCGTGCTTTATTTCTTACAAAAGAAATACATCCTCCAATGAGTCCTCAGATAGGGTCACACCTGTGGGTCTGTGAATGCAGTGACTTCAGTTGAAGGGCTGGCCATAGTTTTGCTAAAAACTAGTGTTCAGTGTGCTTATATGTCAAGGAGTTATTTTTTATTTCTTAATAATCACAGAAAATATATTGATATTTTTAAAATTTTTGGTCTGTACATAACGTGATGTGTTGGGTGAAAAACAACAAAACAGTATTCCATGAAAATTTCTGATGATGACATAATTACAAAAGATAAATAGCTTTTTAAATTGTAGAAAGGTTTGTTTATATTTCTTCTTTTTGTTTTCCTTTCAGTTTAATGAACTTTTTTTCCTTTTCCCTTTTTGCATCAGAGGGTTGCTGCCCAGTGGAGGTCTTCCGTAGTGCAGCATTTTGCCAAAGTGAATAATAAAACAAGCTATCATTTTTTAATTTGCTTAAAAATATGTTTGAAATTAGATAATTTTAATAAAGATAATTACCAGTTTTCATAGCAGGACTTGCGGGGTTTTCTTAAAATGAGATATTATTATTATTATTATTATTATTATTATTATTATTATTATTATTATTATTATTATTATTATTATTATTATTATTATTATTATTATTATTATTATTATCGTCGTCATCATCATCATCATCATCATTAAAACCCACAATTTGCTGCAGGCTGTGAGTAGCCATTTGGGCAAATATGAAGATCAGACTATGACTTTTGGTTGAGCTGTAGCCAGGGATCCAGTAAGCACTCTCTGTTGCATTTTCTCTTTTAATTCTGACTAAGTGGTCTCAGCAATAGGAACAAAGCCTTTATGTTTGAATGAAAGGTTGTAAAACTATTCAGAATGACTTGACTGACAAGCAAGTTCTTTGTAATTTTTTTTTTTTTGCATTTTCTTGAAGATGATTAGAGAAAATTGAAAGTGGTGGGAGTAGGTAGTTTCTGCCCCTGTTTGAATGTACATGTACACATACGTAATATATATGCTTATATATAAGACTACATGATTAAGCAACTTAAGTGAGTGTGTAGGTTATGTTGCATGAAATGAAATGGGATTGATGACTGTATATATAGGTTTTCCAGCTCTAAGGTAGGTATTGTGTTGATTAAATCTTTTGAAATCTTAGGCCAACACTGCAAGCAAAAAAGTTGCATTTTAGTGACAGAAGTTTATAACATAGCCACTTTTCCTGTAAGTTGGCAAATACTGCTAAATCTCAAAATGAAGAGATCAACTTTTCTAGCATCTACCTGCAACGTCCACTGATGCTATTTAGATCAAAACCAATGGAAATTATATGTGAAGCTCTTTGTTTCAGTAATTTTGAAGTGAAGATGTGCTGTCTTGAATTGTATGTCTTTTATGATAAATCTTCCTCAACCATTTTGACTTACTGATCTTCAGAAAATATAATGAATACTGAATATTTGTTTCATTTATATTCTCCCATCTTCTTCTGCCAGTTTTTGAGTCTTCCTAGCCTAGATCTTACTCCTGGGCACAAACCCAGCTTGGCTGAGGTGTTTCTGTCTTCTGAGAATCTCCACCAGATAATAACGTCAGAAAAATGCCCTTGTGGGGAAGTCTAAAGCGTATGCCAATAGTGGCATGTGAATGCAGTTTTTGCAGTCAAAAGAGCAAACTAAAATCTATTGGTTGTGGTTACTTGGTGTTTTGAAAACACTGGTATTCTAGTTGCTGAATTGTCTTGTCACATTAACCAAGAAGCAGATGGCATTATGCCACAGAAGTGTATTTTTACTTAAAGGAACTTTAGAGGTTTTGATGTGTTTTCTTTTGCTCTTATTTCCCTGATGGCTTCTTTTTATTGAAGAGTAACATGAGGAGACCTGGTAGCAATTTTATTGCTTTCCCATAACAGTTTGAAATAATAGCTTGGTCTTTGGTTGCCAGTCAGCTTGATTCTGTTTTTTATCATGTGGCAGTGGAATATAAAAAGTATATGTTTGTAGTTTGCCCTCAGAAACTGGCTCCTTTTTTTCATGCTTCAATTAGCAACACAAGACTAAACTCCAATTGGTCACACTTTTGTAAACTCCTAGAGCTCACTTTCTTCATTGTGCTAAAAGAAAGCGCCAAGTTTAGGCTCAGTTTCCCAGGAAATTTTGAGGCATATCTGGCCTCTTTAACTGTGTGCTCTAGACAGTTTGATTTTGCACACGTTTAGTCATTTGCATTAGCCATTGAATTACTTAAGGGGTTTTGTTAAGTCCACCCCGTAAATATAAATTCACACTACTCAAATGCCACCTTTATTGATGAATTTCAGTGATGTTGAGCTGAACTGTGTTAGAATTACATCTGTCGCAGGAGTGGTACCATAGGTGTCTGTTACATAAGCACAGCTTTTATGGTTTTCACTGCTTCCCTCAACCAGTGAGAAAAGTGAGAAGCAACTTGTAATCTCCTTTCTCATAGTGTGTAGGGCCAGACCAAATTATTTTTGGATTTCCTGTCACCTCCTTGGCTGATTTCTGTGGATGGCTTATGTTAAAAGCAACAATAATGTTTGAATTGGAAGGGTTTGGTCTTTGGGTTTTCATTCTTCATGGAGAACTGTTTATTTGTGTGTGGTTTGCCACACTACATGGATAGTACTATCAAATCTGTGCTTTATTATAGGTTTATAGCAGTGGAGTAATGGCAGTAGTTGCATGTTTCGGGGTTTAATGTTCTTGCCAATTCTTCCTTTTTGAAGAAGGGAAATTGAACTAGATCTGTATGTCTGTGACAAAAGGTAATAGAAGTGAATACAATTAGAAATGGACCTCATTACTCAGTTGAACTTTGCTTTGCAGCTAGGTGTTTTAAATCTGATTTAGTAAATGTCCAGGGAGTTGTTTAGTTAGATCACACTGACAATAAGAATGTAATATTCCAGGAGTATTTCTGGATATATTGAACATATTTGACATAAAGGTTTACTGGTTAATTTTTGTTCTGTGTTTAACATTAGGCAGTGTATGCTGAATTGCACTGGAGTTCTGGAATTTGAAGGAAAAATACTGCTGCAATTTGAGAACAATGGAAGTGGTTGTTCCACACCCAGTGTTACTGAAAAACTAAATTCCTGTTCTTACCCACTTTGGTCAGCAGTAAGGTGCAGTGTCATGCAGTAGTGTTACTAGTTGCTGTTTAAGCACAGGATTGCATGTGTGTATGTATATCAATGTATTTACTTACATATATGGGGGATACATACACACACACACAAAAGAAAAAAGAGCTGCTACTGTTTTATAAATACAGCAACTGAGTTTTGGCTAATACTCGGTATTTACATTTCATGTCCAGATCCTTTAACAATCTTTCCTGTGATGCTGCACCAGATGCCAAACACTGAAGGAGAAAGCTAGCAGCTGTTTCCATTACAGCACTGGTACATTAGTCTCTACACAATTTTCATTTTTATATTCCCCTCCAACCTTTCCTAATCACTCTCTAAAAAGGATTTTTCCCTTCTGCCTCCAATTTATCTGTCTGCAGGGTTCTGTATTATTCTTAGCTTTAAAAATATAAAATCTGTGCGATTCCCCCCCCCCCTTAAGATCTTAATGCTCTGACTGTTGCTTACAGTGAGCAAGGGTTTATAGCCCTTTCTCAACTCAGGTAGTTCATTGCATTATGTCTGTGTAAGCCCTACTAGAGATGAGTCCAGGTTGCAAAACAGGGCCCAGTATGACCAATATGATTATTCTTGTAACAACTTTAGCCAGTATGATTTATATTTTTTTTTTGCACAATGCCAGAATAGTGTTCTGTTCATTCTTACTCTTGCCTTCACCATCTCTCTGAAAATAATAGTTTCATGGCTATATGCTGTTATTGCTGAGATACGACTGAAAACTGCATGCAGTACAGTGAAGCACATTCATTTTCATCTAGTACCCGTTTATTGCCTTGAGCACTGTAAATCTGTCAGCTCTTCACGATGCTTTCACCTCTTTCTTCATTTACTCCAGCTTCTAGTTTGACAATGTTCCCCTGAGGCAGAATTCTAATCTGCTTCCAATTAGTTGCAAAATGTGACTCAAATTTCCACATTATGGCTGCTGTTTTACTTGCACGCACACATCTAGAAACAAATTAATGCTCTTGAATATTTATTTTTGAGCCTTCAGATTTACTCTGAGAGGAAAAGTTGCCAACTATTTTCAAACTACCTCCAAGATTTAAATTTTTCCTCAAACTGAAATACTTATTATAGGTTTAAAATGCCTCTTACTGCTTACATTTTTATAGAACTTTTTCAGCTAAGTGATAATTATTGAAGATACATTGCATATGGATAATTCGAAAAATGAAAAATACTTATAATAATTAAGGGTAAAATTTGGTTTGTGATTGCTGTGCCAATTCAGGATATGAGGCATTTATTTTCTGCAGGGCTAGCACAACAGTTTTTTTGTTTTTTTGTTTTTTTTTCTTAACCTTTAACTAGTTTTTCAGGACGAACATACTTATCTGCCACCTGTCTGCCTGCCACCTATTATCTGCAACTTCAGAAGCTGTCATTTGGCTGGGGGGAGGGAGACAGACTTATTTGGTCTTTGGTGAGTCTTAAAAGGTACTGCTAATTCATTTGTGTATGTCCCTTTGTATGTGTGTACTTGTGTGTGCATGCATATACATGAGTACATGGGTATACCTTTAAAATATTTTATATTAATTGAGCTTTCAGAATTCTCCTATAGTGTTCATATTCCTGTGAACAGTTGCAGTAGGAATATGGCCTTTACTGTTGTATTCCTTGGCAAATAAGTGAAATTTTGAGTGGAAAGTGCAGAAATCTAGACTAAAACACAGTGTAGATGACTGGAATCTAAACATAAGTGGGAGCCTGAGCTTCAGACATTGTTAAGGCAAAACTGGCATCAGAGGCACTGTGACAATTCAGCTTTATTGCCTGTCCACCTCAATGTCTTATGTCTGTAGTTGCCGATATGGAGAAACACAGTGTATTTAATTCAAATATACCAGTAGCTAAATTTATAGGTGCAAATCTTTAGTGGAGCTTAGCACTCTGCAGCTTGGCAGATTGATGTCAGCAGCCATAATAGACTCTAAATAGGCTTGCAGAATTTCATTGAAAGTATATTGCTTAAGTTGATATTGCTAAGTACCTGTCATTTTAAAATGAGATTTACACCTGTAAATTTAGCTTTTCATTTACAATAATTCACTTATTTATAGACACATTTTAAAAAATATTTAATTGTGTTTACTGTCCCACGTTGACATTGTAGTCTGCTGGCCCCATGTTGTACATATAAACATGTGAATGAAGGTGAACACACTCACAGGCTGTGTGTTGTTTCATAGTCCCTGAGAACTTACTTTCCACCAAGAATGAAAATGTAAAAATAGAGATAAAGGAAAATGACCTTGCTGTTACTTTGTTTTCTCTTGGGTCATGAGTGGCTCTTTAACTGCAGAGATGAGAAACCTAACATGTCATTTATTTCTGTACATGTTTTGCTGACTCTAGTAGACTCCTGTGATTCACAACATTGTTTTTATAACAAAACAATATTTGCAAACATTGTAAAATGCTGCAGCAGCATGACATTTTTTTTTCTCATACAACATTAAAGTCTTTGAGGTTCAGCTCTGTACCCACAGTGAATTGCTGTTCTTGTGATTGTCAGTTGTTGAGAAAAAAGTACAGACAATTAAAATTGGAGTGAAGTTCAGTGTTTGTAGCTTACAATAACTGACTTAAATACACCCAGAATTTTTAATCAGGCCAGCACATAAAAAAACCACCCCCACACATCCACACATATGTGTACACACATGCAACCACACATTATTAATTTTTCCAGCAAAAGCCATAGTGCTTCAAAGAAGCATTAAATGCTTTTGTTGACAGCTTATAGTTTTATAAACTCTAAATGAGCTTATTGCCTTTTAACCAGCACTAAATAATAGAGAAACCTATGAGCCCCCACATTGGATGGCAGCCAAGCAGCCAAAGAAAGAAGAAAAAAAAAAAAAAAAAAAAAAAAGACCTGAATGGTTTAATTGTAGAGCAAATCATTTGTTTACAGATTAAGACCTATTTGGTAGCCAAATCCTATGGACAAGGAGGTGAAAGAATGAGGCACTAAGGTACAGGAAATGAGCTTTATATTTTGTGACTAAGTCCTGCTATTTTTGCCTCCTCCTAAAGCAGAGGAGGCAAGGAAAAAATGAATTGTTTAACAGCAAAGACTGCTGAGCAAAGTGCACATATTAAGTAGGAACAAAAGGGTGGGAGAAGGGAAGCGTTGGTGCGCTTTACACGCTGACAGGAGCCTGACAACTGGAGCTGCTTCCAGCTAGGGGGGCACCAGTCGGTGGCAAGAAGAGCTGCCCTATTTTGTTTTCCGTCTGAATGGGGTGGGGGAGAAATGCCTCTGTTAATGTGAGCAAACATAATACATTTTCTTGAAGCTCTCTTCCTTAAATGCGGTTTGGCTTGCTCACAAGACCTTTTTCCCTCTCTTTTTTTTGGTCTCTGTTTTTCTCTTCTCCTTTTTAAGAACAAGTTTTTTAAATGGGCCTTTGTTTCAGGATCATAATTAATTAGTTGACAGTTCAAATGGTTAAGAAGTGCTTGTGGTTCCTGCTTTATTGTTGTACAACATTTTTTTAAAGACCCACTTACTGGTGGCCTGAAAATTTGAAGATATCATTTTCATGCATCATTGATTTAAAGATCAAAGTCAAGAAAGCATTATAGCAGAAGTAGAGTAACCTCTACAGTAAAGGTTGTTTAAGCTTCTTCATTTGAACCTACTCTTTTTCAGTAATTTCTAGTCTTTCAAAACGTTTACCTTTGAGTTGAATTTTCTGTGACTTCTTTACTGTAATTTCCCCACCATCACCACTGTGAGAATGAATTTACGAAGTCTGAATAGGGAAAATGCATATTAGGGGAAAAAATACTTAATGGAAAATAAAGTATTTTTTTTTATTTAGAACATCTCTGCTGCCAATAACTTGGTAGCCAAAACTGCCTTGGAAAAAGTGTCATGATTGTGTGAAAATTGGCTTTGATTTGATCAGATTGTGAACCTTCTGAAGAATATGTCTGGCCTAAGTAAAACTGTCAGTGTTCTAAGTGACTGTTAAAGAACTTTATGTTCTGGTATGTTTCCACTGTATTTCCTTACCCAGTGAATGGGAGATTGTACATGGTGAGGTGCATGCAGTTTATTTCCAAGTAACAGGTTTTTCACCCATTGGTTGCTTTGAAATGAGTAGCAACATTAGCACTAACATCTCTTCAAGAAGAATGCTGCCTTGAAAGTTATGTAAGAATTAGGTCTCTTACAGGCAGTCTAATTATATGCATATTTGTGTACATTTATGTCCCTTTGTTTTCTCCCTAGGCAGTGAAAAGACTATTTCCTTTGGAACATTAAACCAGTCTGTTATCTGATACCTACTTGGTAAAATGAGTATTGACATCATATTTTAAGAGATTGAAAGCAAGTGTTTTATGTGACCCTTAAAGAACTTTACCTTATGTTCTGGTATTGTGATTTTGTTCACATTTTACTTTAGAACTTGTGTAATGTGGCTGGCAGAGCTACAAAACCAGTCTGTAATAGGAAATCTGTAACTGTAAATTTTAAGACATAGCCTCTGTGTGGTAATATTTTTTTGCATCTGTTTACAAGTATATAAACTCATTGTTGCTGCTTCTAACAGATACAAAGATGGTCTCCACACTGCAGGTTACAAATGATAGCACTGAAATAACAGGTAAAGTTTCATAAATTCTCAAGACATTTTTTTTTTTTTTTTTGCGTCTATGTGAGACTTAATTATCAATAGATTAATTCACTCCAGGGCACGTCTTCCATTTTTTGATCAATGTAGTGAAGTATATAATAGAGAGTTAAGGGTTTTCTTTATCAGTAGTATGGTATCTGAATGCTTGATAGACTTAATGAACTTCCCTGTCTCCTTGGTAGAGTTAAAAAACAGAAATTAAGCAATGTTGCCCTGAATGTGGATCTCAGTAAATTCAAAAGGAAATTTCTATTCCAAATCAACAGTGTAAGACCAAGAAATTATTTAATCTCAGGATTTTGGGAAATTTGATATACGCTTAGTTTGATTTTTGTTATTGTTATACTGGAAGAAAAAAGGGCTGGTAAAATTCTGAGAAAAAGGAAGTTGCTGGCATGTTTTTAACTCATTAAGATAAAAATAGCTCTGGATAATACTTATGGTGGCATAAGATCTCCTCTTTCTCATAATTATGTTTATAAGCTTCTAATTCTTTCAAGAGAAGCCATGCAAATATAATATTACTTTGAGAATTGACGGGAGGGTGAGTGGTTTAACCTACAGACTAACAAATTTTCAGTATCTTGCAGGAGGCAAACCTTTGGTAAATTCAATTACAGAGGTCAGAGTACATTTTTCTCTGTCGTTAGGTCTGCTTTGTATGGCCCATGGGTGTTTTTGATCTGGTCTTACCTCTGTTGCACAAAGGGGTCACTGTGTTTACTTACTTTTTGCAAATAAAAATCAGCTCCGTGGATCAGGAGTGTGACACCTTTGTTGTTAATTTTCATCCTATAAGTATTTTCAGTGGTTTGACTTAGAAAATGTCATCTGATCTGGAAACTGAAAGTCAGTATACCAGGTTTTCCAGGTAATTAGGCTAATTTGTTTTAGTCATTACTAAATTTGTAAAGCATTCACTGAGAGACCAGGCTATGAGCAGGGAGGAAATATTAGTTACTTTGAGATTGACTCCCCTTTTAAACTACAACTTAATTTAAAAATAAACTCATAGCCCACTTTAGAGTTGAATTGCTGCATTCATTGGTTTGGGGTATGACAGCAAAGCATCATTACAAGCCTTTGAGTAGGGAAACGTAATTTCTTTGGTTTTATTTAAGTCAGACTGCACTTAAAGGAACCAGTACCTTCAAGACAAACTCCTTTTAGAGCACTAGATGAATACTTTGATATCTTAATGGGTCTGCTAGTGTGGAAGTGGGCTATTTTGCTTCCTTGATTTCCAGACACAAAAGGTCACAGTTTTGCTCAGTTCTCTCACAAAAGGTTTTGCACAGCTTTCTTACAAAACAGTGTCTGCAGATGTCTTGGCTGTGCTCTAGTCGTTGCAT
Source organism: Tyto alba (assembly GCF_018691265.1). NCBI lineage: Eukaryota > Metazoa > Chordata > Aves > Strigiformes > Tytonidae > Tyto > Tyto alba. Next base: position 21,914,638 of record NW_024881275.1, on the reverse strand, counting down.
CTGGATGTGTGGTGAAGTTGTATCTGTGAAACGGGTGTGAATGGAGCACTGCCAGGACAAAACTGGTAGCTGACTGCCAGAGCATGCCTCTGCCTGCAGGTATCTGTCGAACAGTTTTGTTATGTTTCTGAAAATGAACCTCGAGCTGTAATCCCATGTGGGGTTTTAACAGCATCTACCCAGAATAATATTAGTACTCATTGCTGATGAGTACTTTCTTATTTTCCCTCTTTGTTTTCTACAAGGTGGGCCATGCCTGAGCCTGCATCTGTCAGCAAAAAAAAAAATAAATTCAGGTGATCACGATAGATAGTGTGCTTTTCCTAACCCGGTGTCAGATTTGGCTGGGATGAAAGGTGGGATTACATGGGCAGTATGGAGGGAAAGGGAGTGATCTCCAGAATAGGCAGGGTGGGCCTGGTGATTAATAGCTGGGTTTGATATCCTCGTTTCAATTTAGTTCATTTGCAGCTGTAACAAGGTGTGCGATTCCATCTTAAATGTATGGAGTGTATCTAGGCATTTAGACTGGCATTTGCAGTCTTCTGGTTAACCAGGGCAATTTATTTAAAAAAAACCCTCAAAACAAACAAACAAACAAACAAAAACCCCAAACCCCAAAAAGGGCAAAAAACCCCCAAAACAAACAAACAAAACCCACCAAAAAAACAACGCAAATAAACCAACCCAAAAAACAACAAGATAAATGAGCACTGAAAAATCTTTTCATTTTCTTACTTTTGCTCACATTTGTGTGATACTAATCCTTTGGATTTTAATCTCACATTGTGGTTCCTTTTTAATTTTCTCCCATCTTGTGCCATATTCAGTGTTAGTAGAAGAGGTGGAATATATGGAGAAAACTTTCCTCAAGACCCTCCATTTCGTTTGGCAGATTGTATATGTAGTCAGATTTCTGGTGCATTGGTGTGCTTTGTCAGTTTCCCCTGTTGTTTCTGTGGATTTATTGACTGGTTACAGAGGAGAGAAAAGTACCTCCAAACTAATAGGAAAATCTGTTGTGAACCCACAAAAAATATATAGAAGTCTGAAGGGTAAACTGTGTCTCTGGAACAACTCTCTTGAGGCTTTCCTTTTTAAAAAAGTTTTCATTAACCTGAAGGGACAGTGCCTGTAGAAACCTGATTGCTGAAATCTTTGTCTTCTTTGCTGTCCTGTCTTGGAAGTCACCATTTAAATGACCTCTTAATCAACATTTGAAACCTCTCATCTGGCTATCTTGTGGCCAGATGCTTTGAATTTAGCAAGGAAGAATATCACAGACACCAAGTACAGGGTTTTCAGGCATAATGGTAGGAGCCAGAACTGAGTCACTTCATATGAATGAAGCTCACTTAGATAAGACCATCAGTTCTTCAGGGAAAGCTGTTGGGGGTAGAGGGAAAGATTCTGAGCAACATCTGTCTTCTGGTCATGAGGAGGGGTGTTTTTTTTTTTTTTTTCCCCCTCTGTTTCCACGATTGACACCAGGTTCTGGGAAACACATTTTTTTGAAGCTGGTGCAGGACGGGGACAGCCTTCTCTTTAGGGCACTCCTGAGTGCTAAGAAGTCTTTTGGGGATCTTTCATTGGTCCATTGTGTACCCAGTGAAATAGTTGATGGAAATTGTATGGGAATAGGTAACCATATGATTTCTTGTGCAACTGTAATTTGGTAGATCCTCTGCTTATGTGCAAATCTCTTCTGTTTAGGAAGCCAGGTAGTGACGTCACTGTAGAAATGCCATGCTGTTTCCTGCATCTAATGCACACTAGCTAGCTTCCTATAAGCTATCCCATGATGAGGAAATAGAAAAGCACCTCTTTGGAAGGGAAGAGGCATCAAGAGAGTGTAAGCCCTCAGTGAAGGAAGGATGGTTTGTTCACTGAGTCTGTGTTACCTGGTTGAGGTTGTGACACAGAGTGACTCATGAATCTTGGCTTCATTATCCTTCTGTGGCCCTAGCGAGATATTGCAAGTGCTGTGTTTAATGCTGAAATGTAGTTTCTCAGTAACCAATATAACTCAGTGAACATTTTGTATGAACTTGTGCCTCTTAGATGTGTTTTCACAGTGCAGAGGAGCCGATGTCAGTAAGTAATTACCAAAGGTTTAGTTTTGCTTCAGTATGCCAGCATTTTCATATAGATGCTTATGCTTGTAGTAGCTTGGATTTCAAGCTACTTTCATCTCGGCAAGAGAAGCCTAAGAAGCACAAGAGATGTTTATTGGCTGTTACAGTACTGGGAGCTGAAAGCAAAACATCATCTTTCCTGGTTACAGTTAACCTCTGGTTGAACTCTTGATGGCTTGAACTGGCACCAGCTCCATTTCTCTCTTCTGGAGCTGCTTCTTCCAAATTTGTACATACAGATATTGTGGGAATTATCATAATGATGACTGATGCCATTTACAGAGCTGTGGAGAGCTAGTTTGAATGGCCTGGCCTGATAAATGTGCTTTAGGCAGTTGTAGAAAGAGACAATGGTATTGAATGTATGCGACAATGAGCACAGTAATGATGAAAGAGTTTCCAGACTGTTCTACTTTGTTTAACCTAATTAAAGATCCAAAGAGTTGTATTTATAAGCCACAGATACATATTGTGCAGAGACCTACAGCTACTTCTATGTAACTGAGCTTGAAGAAGTGTGCATATTTGGAGAAAATATTTTGATGTGATAGGTACAGCTGTAAATCTTGTGCATCTAGAAAGTGGAGGCTATATTTGTGTTGTCCACAAAATATGTGACTAATTTAGTGAAAATTAACGTTGTCTTTGATTATCAAACAGTTTAAAAGTATGGTGGGATAATGTTTGTTCCCAAGCTGTTAGCTGTCTGAAAAGTCACTGTGTATCAGTTAGTTAATGGTGTTCATAGGATCAGCATGTTGTTCAATAAGCAAATTCCTCACATTAATAAAAATATGAGTTATAATTTTAAAATACAGTTATCTGACCTTTTAAAAGAATGACTTGTGTGCTGCTCCGTGCCACTGTTCTAATGAATTAGAAATAAAAATGTGATAATGAGTATATAAATGTGGAGAACTCTTCCCCGTGTGTCACTGCTATTACAATCAGTGTTGTCAGTATTAAAATTTGAAAACCACCTCCTCCTCAGTCATCATCGCTGAATAAACTTGGTTTTGATTGTAACTTTACAGATTAGCAATTCCTCACTGCTCATATTGCTCTCCAAAGCACAAGGGTAGTTTAAAATGGCTGCAGATTATGATGTATGGCTGCTCTTGTGAAGCTGCAGCTGTGAATCTCAAAGAGGATGTAACCATGCAGAATCACTCTTTTAGATGGTCATTAGCGCTGCATAAGTACAAGCCTCTTTTTCAGATAGCATTTATTCTCCACGGTTCTTCTACTAGTATGTGATGGCAATGTCATTTGCCAAGCACTGAATAACAATGAATGTTTTATTGAAGTACAGTATTCTGAACCCGTGCTTTTTTAAGCTGTTTAAGTGCTTAATTTTCGTTTGACTGCTCCTTTTCATGCAAATGTGAGTGTAGCAGAAAAAGCCAATACATCCTCCTTCCTTGTGCTCCTATGATGCATTGGACTAAGCTGAAGGCTTGTGTGTGGGAGAAGGAAACATAGCTTAATTTGTCAGTTATCCACTGGCATCCTATCCTACTCCAGTTTTAGCCGTCTTTCTACATTTTGCCTAGAACAAAAACGTGCAAAAAAAGCAGAAAGCTTTCTGTGTGATACTAAGGAAAAAGTGGGCCAAGAAACAGTCTCTTCCTTGCCCCTGAACAGATGGAAGACCAAATTCCAGATTCCTTTTATGTGAATGAAAAGAGGAATTTCAATGCATGGTTATTTCATCCTTCTTTCAAGGATCTCAAAGTACTTGTAGGTATTACAAGCTCATTTCTGAAGGGCAGATTTTTAATGTGGTTAACACTTATAACTATGCTAAGATTTTTGAACAGTCTAGCACCTACTTTTGCCATTATGAGAATCTGAGGGAAAACCATACACCGAGTGTACTTTGTTCTTTTGAACATCTGGCCTCTTGTTTTGATTTGTGAGCTATTTTGAAAATCTGGCATCAGTTCTGGGTTTTAAGTTCTAATTAAATATAGTACACAGTCTGGCCATAAGCTTCATAATACCCAGAGGGAAGGAAGGGTGGCATAAAAAAAAACCCCAAAACTATCCCCATTTTATAGTCAGTGAAATTGAGATGGCAAGATCATAGAGTTATTGAAAATTGTCACTTTATTTCCATAGTGAATAGCTCCATCAAAAGTGGCTTTTAGAGCCTAAACTCAGACCAAAAGAATTGCGTTTGTGATCTCAACATTCCTAGGTTTTAGAACCACAGAGCAGATTGCTTGCATTATGGCATGGAAATTAGTCATGCTATGCCATAAGCACTGGCTGTATCCATTCCTACATTATCATCAGACTCTAACATGATTTAGGAATGTGAAATAATATTCACTTGTTTGGGGGCAGAACAACAGATACTGTGTTCTTTCTATGGACCAGTGGAGAAGTACTCCTCAGAATTCAAGTGCCATGACACTAATTTTAATAAAACACATGATGATTCTCTTTTAATTATAAACAGAATTGAAAGCAAGTGGTCAATCTTCAGTAGATAGTCAAGCTAATCCAGTCTGGGGTATATGAAATACCTATTTCTTTGTTGTGTAAGAGTGAAGGATTTTCTATATCATTCCTATCAAGATCAAAGCAGTTTGTGTTTATCTGATTCTTTTTGCTATTTTTTCTCTATAGAAAAGCTAGGTTACAATGTAAGAATGTATATTAAGTTCTTTGCTTCTATTTCAAGATCAGTCAACTGTTGTTGTATCTCGAATGTCTCTTTGTGCTTTTTTCAGTGTTTTGTGTGTGTGTGCCTTTTCTTCTTTCTCTATCCACAACACACAAGCAGTGCATCTTCAGGTATCTTTGATCCAGTCTTTTCTGCTTGGCCATTAGTCATATTGATTCTACAGTGATAAAGGAAGCTTTGTTCTCAATGCAGTTTTAACAATACAGTATCAGGGCCTGTCACATAAACATTGTTGACATCAAGGAGACTTTGCAAAAACATGTAATTTTGCAGAAATACAAACTGAGTTGTATTTCACCTTCAGATACAAAAAGGAAAAATGACTGGGTTGGTTTTAATGGCCAAAGGGAGCAAAATTGCAGAAGCACATAAAAACAATGACAAGAAAATACAACTTATTCCTTTTTCCGTTACCTAAAATGCTAGTAATAATACAAGCAAGGTAGCTTAATTTTTAATTTGTCATTATTCCTTTAATATAATTTAGCACTGATACCATTTTATACATTTTCAGATGGAACAGCTCCCTCAAAATTGAACAACATGTATGCCATTGATTTCAGTACGTGAGAGTGGTGTTTTGAACTACTTTGTTTGCGAGTAGGCTTAGAGCTAAAATACTGTGTTACGTATTGAGAACTGTTGTCAACCAGTGCCCTTTTTATGTTTTATTGTAGTACAGTATTTGCTTTAACCCATGTAAGAGTCAGTCCAATAAGAAGGAAAGGTAGCAGAGGTGTAATAAACACTGGTTTAATTTTTACAGCACAGTACATTATAGAACTATAAAATTGTGTGATTAGCTAAGTCATTAACACTGTCTTAAAGCAAATAAGTGTTTAGAGCCTGACACTTAGTGCTGAAAACCTTTCTAATAGAGAATTTAAAAAGTAACTAATGTTGCTTGGAATAATGATTCTGCTGCTGTGCATCATCAGGAGCTCTGTATTAGGGCTATCAGCCAGTTACTATATTCTAATGCATTCCCTGTTTTGCAGCACTCGTATCTATATAGTTTTGACACTTGAGAACTGTGCCATGTAGACCCTGCAGATCATTTATACTGGATTGCCACCAAAAATAAGTAATTAACTCAAGTCCTGTCCTCTATGAAGGATTTTCTTTTCACTTGCTGGTTTATCCAAGATTTACTGGCAGTGAGTTAGGAGGCATAGTAAGAGCCAATCTAAGAGACATTAGAATCAGTTAAAATCTCCACTTTTCTAAGAGGATCCCACTGATTTGGGTGCTATGTTAGTTGTTTATGCTCTTAAATCAAAATTTTCAATTATGATTGAAGAGATCTCTAATTGCCTGGTATGAGACATCTCAAAAGTCCCAGATTTTTGTACATGGACTTCTCCATGCTTTCTGAAAATTATGCCGTTAAGTTGGAAATTTAGGAAATCTTGACCATGTTTTGACTACAGTCTAAAAATAGATAAACAGCCTCTCTTTTTAATTTGCTAGATACTGGGAGGTCACTGCTGTCAAACTTAACTCATGTCACTTGGCGCATTAAGTCCAACATTTGGTATTAGTTTGTAATGGTTCAGTCAAATTGGAAAACAATATTAGAGAACTTTTGGAAGACAAATTTCCTGTCCCAGCCAGCTGAACAAAAACCATGGCCTCTTCATTAACTTATTTTCAATCCAATTTTTTTTTTTTTTTTCATTTATCAGCTGAACTGTGGTTGAATCACTTTCTTGTTTTATGATGCACTTATTAAATTACTGCTTTGGAAGGCATCTGCCAGATAAATGTTTTCTCAGGTTATCTTTTAAGCAACTGAATCAGAAAATCACTGGTCCTCACTGAATGACAGAAAGAGAGAACACACCAAAATTAAAAACCTGAGAGATGTTTTAGGGTGGTTCTCAGCATGATGTTCTTTTTGGACATACAAGAGAAACATATCCTTTTTGGATATATATCAGAGAGAATCTTCTCTTTTAAAACAGTGGATATATTCCCCAAACATGTATAGGGTAAGATAAAAGGTATTTCTAAAATTGTGTCAGCTGTTAAGCTGCAAGTGAGATCTTTAAGGACCTGGTGTGTACCAGGCATTGCTTCCACTATCGGAAAATAAAACGCAAACCCAAGCGAGCAAAAGACTTTCACAGTATTAAGCTATCAAGCAACACTGTGCATTTAAGATGTTGTATGTCTCTGCCAGCAGTTACTGTCTCCACGGCTGTGCTAGCAGAATGATTGTGTGAGAGTTGGTTATCCCATTTGGTTCAAAGTGTACTGTGGTTCCACATCTGCAGAAACTCGTTCAAATTGAGCTGTCACTGTCACGCTTTCCCATGGACCCTGGATAACTGGCATGTCAAGATGAATCCCACCAGAATCTCACCAGTGTGAGTCAAATTGTGGGATTTTTTTTTTTTTTTGACCAGGTCCAAGTTGTCCACATGTTCAGCCGTAGGAACACAAGAAATTATACAAGACTGTACCCTTAGTTAAAATTGTCATTACAGGTGTCCCTGAAGCAGTAAAGCTGTGGAAGCTAACATTGCCATGGTTACCTGTGCAATCAGTCTGGGACTGACACCTCTTTGCTCCAGCTGTTTACTTAGTAATGGGGCAGTTATACAATATGAATCTGCTTCTTGAAACACTTCCTGCCCATGTGTTATTCCATGTGTGACTGTGACTCTCCTAGCTGTGTCAATTTGACAATATGCCATCCTCTGGTAGGATGTGTAATACTCCAGGTAAGAATGAGTTAAGGGAGTGAGTGCTTGGAAGACCACAGCAAAGTGGAAACTTAAAACTGGTTCATCTGACAAAGAATATGTATTCTGGAGCTGTGCCTAAAAGTGTAATTTTCACATTACTGTCTCTGGAGCAGCAAAGACAGTCTAAAAGGTTCCTGCTTCTTGCTCGCTCTTTGCTCAGAGGTTAATTTCTGGCAGTAACTGAGGTAGTTTACACAAAAGTAGCCCTGGAAAGTCTCCACAAATGAAATTGTCTCTTCTAGACTGCATACCCTTAAATACTGTATTGGTAGAGTTGAACGCAGGTTGTTTGCAGCGATTCTATGAGACATCTCTCTATTCATAGACCCTTGGGTAGGGACCAGACAGGGTGATTGATAACTAGACAGTGATTGGACCAAGCTTAAAGACTACCTAGTTAATATTTCTGAATTTAAAATGCCAGCAGCAGGTTGGTTGAGGTCCATCTCAATACGCTTGTTTATATTTGTACAGAGGGATAACTGGTCCTTTTGGAGGTATATTCTTGTTTTGTTACCATTCATTTATATGTAAGAGCAAACCTCTAGTCAGCCACCCTGCATAAAAGTCAGTAAGAAAGGCACAATTGTGGGATTTTTTTCCACACACTTCAAGACAGAAATGAACCTGAATATGAGTTGGTAGCATTTCTACTTCAGTTTTTCTAAGTCATTAGTGAGACAGAGTAAATGGGTGCCTTGAAGGCTGGCTAATTTGTTTATAATAGTAAATAGCTGTGGTTTTGAGGGAGAGAAAAGCCATCAAACACTTCTGTTCATGGATGTTCATTTCCAAATATCTGAATCATGATTGAGGTTGTGTGATTGATACATTCGGGAAAGGAACACATAGAAGTTGTTGCCTTTATCCACCAAATAGAGCTTTCGCAGCCTTTCACAACTTCCCATATGTTAATGAAAAACATTTTCTGAGAAATTGGCAGCTTCATGCTTTGTAGTTGATGCCAGCTTTTTTCATGGACCAGTTCAAGGCAGAGCAAAGGGAAAAATGCCTTGTTTTAGTGCATGAATTACTCTGACAGGCTTTCACACTGCCCCTCCTCTTATTAATATTCTTTTTGATGTGAGCTTGTAAAACAGAGGATTGGCTGTTAATCTCTGGGATCTCAAGGGCTTTTGGCAGTGGCCTGTAATTGATGTGCTCACATGGCTGTTGTCTGACTACTAATGATTAGACAGCGGTGTTATCTCCCAACTAAATCAGTGTTGCTTATAAATCACACTTGATGAACTGCAGTTTCATTTCTTCAGAGGATCTGTACATGTCTATATAGTTTGACAGAACTGCCGGAGCCCTTTCATGATTTCATGACAGTTTAGATTAGGTTTATTTTTTATTTAAGTTGAGCAAAATATTTGAATTTGTACCAGGTGTACAAAAATGTTTCTTTTTGTTTGATTGTCTTTCTTACAAGCTCATCATGCAGTGGATAGAAGAGAAATGATATGTGCAATTAGGACAGAGCAAAGAATAAAAGGTGCAAGTAACTGCAAAATAAAACAAACGAATAGTGGAATACTTGGACTGCTGATTTGCTTTATTTGAACAAAAAGGGAGCTTCATTTGCAGCAGGTGTTGATCATGTTGTTACACTATAAAAATAGTCTATGAGACAGTGTCAGAAAGTAAGAAGTTAAAGGTTAGATTGGCATACTGAAACACAGGGTATTTCAACAATGGTGTCTGGGATTTTCTGGTTGAAATCGGGTCCTTTGCATGCCTCCATTCTTTCTCAGCAAGACAGGAATGATAAGCCCTTGCTGAAACTCTGCAAATGTAAACTTTTGTCTGTGTTTCGGTGCTTAGAGAGCATGCTAATGAGGATCCCAAGATACTAAGGCAAAATCAATAGGGAAGAATGTCTTTGAGGTGGGGACATGAGAATCGAGATCTCAAGGTGACTTGGTTCTAAGCCACAGAAAGGACAAGATTTGGCTGTCTGTTCAGTAGCCTGTGATCAGATGACTTGGTGCTGATAGTGTAAATTCTTTCATGAATGACAATTAAGAGAACACTAAATCTGGCTTTCTCCTTTCTGCCAAAACTGAATGGCCTCAGCGCAGAAACAAGTAGGTAAGTAAATTTAGAAAAGTCTTCCCTGCTGTCTCCAGTTCTTGTATTTTGCCTTCATACTGTAAGCTTAATCCTTCAGTCTCACTGATAAGTAGTATTGGACAGTTTGTGTCAGTACCATGTTCAGTTGAGAAAGAGAAAAAATAAAAAAAAAACAACAAAACTCAAACAGTTTTGAGGGAATAGATATCATTGGTTTCCTCATCACAATGATTATTTTCCTCTTAAAAATCTTTATTGTACATGTATTATTTTCAGAATTGTTTTTAGAGCTCTTGAAAAATTATTTGAAATGCTAATTACTTTTCTCCCTGGTAAAACAAACATTACAGCCCAAATTCTGCCCATAGTTTTATGCTTCAGTGGAGCTACTCTGGATTTACACCAGAGTAAAGGTGTATACTAGTTGACAGAAAAAACTGACATAATAAATTGGCTTTCCCTAAGATGCTGTAAATACCTCAAACTGTATTTGAGAATAAGGATTTAATTTTTATTATAAACTATAGATAGTCAACAGCAGGTATGCAGGGTTAGTTAAATAGTAGTGCTTTGGCTTTTTTTTCAGTTGAACTATCATTGTGAAAAGGAAAGCTGAAAGGTCATTTTAGGAGTGTTTCCTTTAGTGATTTGCTAAATAATAATGAATGTGTATGTCATATTCTTAAAAGTAAGAACCCTGTCTTGTTCTTTAAAAACAGGACATGGTATCATACACTTGGGAGTGTTTGTAGCTGATACCATGAAGTCAGTGTAAGAAATACAGAGAAAAAAATAACTGATACAGGATCTTAAACCCTATTGAAAAGCCGAAGTGGAAGACCTAGGGCATATACATGTACATGTGCATATACGTATATAGGTAAATACTAACTGAAGATCCACCTGTTTTGCCTAAGAAGCCTAAGGGCTAGCTAAATTAAAAATTTTGGGGTCTGTAGACACTGATAAATATTAGGCCATGAAGTCAAATGATGAATTTTCAGAACATGCTAAAAGATGTCATCCATAAGAATCTAGTTAGGTAACTAAAAGTTTTTAGTATATGTAGACCATCAAGGAAGCTCAGTTCTGTTTCTGAGGATTATAGAGGTTCATTGTTGAGATTTTGGAGGAGAAATTAATAGATTAGTTGATTTTTCTCAAAAAAAAATTGAGTTGAGCAAGCAACAGTCTGAATCCTAACATACAGGACTTTGCACTTACAAAGCAGAGTAGTCTGCAAATGGGTAAAAGGCAACAAAAAACCAGTGATAGGCCATTGACATGCAGAAGGTTGAAGAGGTGCAAAGAAGCCATTTCTCTTCTGAGTCTTGTTTGTCACTGGATTATACATTGCAGATTCCTGGAAAAACTCGAAGTTATGTTTATTCTCTATATACCCTACACTCCAGAATGGCTGAAAAGGCTGTTATTCTACCAGACTGCAGTTACATCATTGAATAACTGAAGCAGTCTTTTGGAAATGGAGAACTTCTGCTGCAGTGTCATAGGGTGTGTCATGACTTGCTTGGACATGGAGAATGAAAACTTGAAATGTAACAGTTAAACGCATTCAGTCATGGTACACTTAGATTATCCATTATCTTTCTGTATTCAATTAAGAGTGGGAGAATTTTCCTTGGTCAGTTGGTGTCTTGATATGTCATAGAGCAAGCATAGCATCATTCCTGGGTCAAAGTCTCATACTAGTTAGAAATAAACATAGGCAACTTCAGGATACCATTTATTAATAATGTTGTGAGATTTCCATAACAAATGCCTTATTTTTTTTTTCAGGCTCAGAACCCTGAAAGGTTGAGTGTAGCAAAAACTTGGGAAGCCAAAGAGGCAATTGTCATCTTTAAAATGAAAAACTTTTTTTTTCTTGAAAATAAAAAGCTTCTAAAGGGTCACAGAACTTGATAAAGTAGTACCTAACCCTTACCAGCAAATATCTATGCCTTGATTTTTACCATATTCAGTCACATGATATCATCTTATGCACATTCTGTCTAAAACCAAATAGTTCAGATAAATTCCTTTCTTGACTGTTCAGAAAAATTCCGTACTTGACTGTGGAATACAGTGTACCTCTCTAGACAGCGTAGGTATCTTGAGTGAATTTCAGTGCTTGTTTATTCTGTATTAAAGTTTAGCAAAGCACCCAGGCTAGCTGATGAAAAGTTTAGAAGTACAGACTGAAGAGCTGATCAGGAGAAATCAAATTTGAGTGGATAAAGGTGTTCTAGATACCTGTGGTTAAAATTATCTAAATGAATACAGTTTTCTTGGGCTGAAGGAGGAGAAATGTCTTTACTAGAAATTTGCAGGTGGTGAACTGGGCACCCTCCCAGAACTCTGCCAAACATTAGAGTTGACATCAGTTTTTCACAGATGCAGCCTTTGGCAGAAGGATATTGCTGGCAGCTGTCAAATGCTAATCTTTCCCACAGTAAAACAGATGAATGGCTTTGGGAAATCCCAAGCATCTGAGCTAGAATGGAGGATACAAGAGAGGACCAGGATTTTTCCTTGCCTGTTGTTTAGCACCATTTCTTCTGCATTAGGCCCTACTCAGAGCTTTGAATTTTCATCATGGCCTTCACTGTTTTATTAATGCTGTCCTAAAAAAAATATTAACATTATCGTGTCTGTGGAGGTGCTGTAGATACAGTCACATAATGTCTGAGGAGGTCTGGAATAGAAAGAACATGTAACTGTCAAAAAATTATGAGTTTGCAGAACTGTGTGTGCTGGTTCAGCAGCTGATGAGAGTGGCATAGATGATCTTGAATACAGAGGGGGGGATTTTTACTTTGTTCCTTGTAGTACAAGATTAGTAGCATAGTAAGAGTCTTAAGTAGATTTTTTTGCTTAATAACAAATATTTATAATATTGAAACTATTCCAGATGTGAATGTTTTGCTGGTTTCCTGGGGAAAAAAAAAGGTGTCAGTTTCTGTTAGTGTGTCTATTTGCTTGATTCCCCCCCTCTTCCTCTCCAACTATTCAGTTGATTTGAGACATTAATTTTAAGAGTAGGAAATACTTGGAATCTCCAAGTGGATGCTACTTGAGTTACTCAGTTCAACACAATTACATGCCAGGTTGCTTGTCCATACCACAATAGTTGCAAAGTATAACCGTATTTTTTTATTATTATTCTCCAGCATAGGTTTTTCAGTCTAAAACTTGGATGAAATTTAAGCAGTTGGAATCTCCTTCATCCTTCTTTTAGATTCAGCCTCTTGTGATTTGCAACTAAGTTGACGAAAATAAGTAACTTCCTTAGTACCTCTGTCTTTCCTGTATTTTGAATGCAAGGCTTGTGATAGATGTGTCAGTCATGTGACCAAAATTATTTTCTACATCCATGACTTGTATTTCTTTCCTATTTCCCAAGTGTGTCCTTCATGACACTGACATTTTCTTCCAACAGTTTGATGTAGAACGTTTATTTACCAAAAATGCCTTTTATTAGATAGCGAACATGTTTTTTAATAAATAAAATATCTTTATGTCATGACCAGTATTTCAAAGGTACAATTAAATCCTTTTAATCTCAAAATTAATACTAGTTTGTTTATGAAAACAAAACACCAGTTCTGTTCAGTGTGGTGTTAAAATGCTTCTGAGCGGTCTCTTATATGAATTCAGATGTAAGAAATACTGAATTGAGATCAAATAAAGATTTTTTGCAGATGAAATGGAGATTCTTTGTGATGTATTTTCTGTTACCTGGTACAATATGAAGGAATAGCTTTAGGTTTTGGATATGTAAATTCTTTGTGGGGCGAGATTATTAGCAAGAAGAGATTTAAAGATCAGTGAAATGTCTAGAAATGCAGATACATACCTGAGCACACAGACGTTTTTGCCATGTCACATTCTCCCACATTTGTTTTCTTCCAAAGTAATTTCATTGACCTCCTTAGAATTGCTTCTGCTTTATGATGCTGTGAATGAGATTAGAATGAGTTTTAGAAAATTAAGGTAGCGGCAAGCATACTTTATATAAAAACAAGGTAATCTCCCTTTCATTTAAAATCTAGAGAAAGGTATTTGGAGAAAGTAAAACTTCCACATAGGAAGGGCTGAGTTACTTTATTTGCTGTTTTTTTGTTTCAGATGTAGTGATTCTGTGAAGTATTAGTTCATAACTCTGAAGAACTTTTCAATGTCATTTTTAGGGTTGGAGGTTTCTTGTTCCTTTCAGTGTTTAAGTTGGTGTCTTTAAGGATTTCGTTTTGAGAAAGGTCAGGCTTTGTTTTTTAGGTATATCCCATAATAGGATTTGGATCTTCTTTCCACATTCTTTTTACTAGGGCAGACATTACCACTGGAAATGCTTACAGTAGATTTTTTTTCTCAATTTAAAAAGCAGTGCTTTCTTGGAAGGGCTTATCCTGAGTCTTAAACCTGCTCCTCTGCCCCTCTCCAGGCTGTATGTTGGTAGATGGATTAAATGTCTTTTGGCGGGTACATTTCAAAATCATTTGGTGGGTGACACTGCAGTAGTATATGACCCCTTTTGGTTTTAGATTGGTAGGCTATGTCATCATTGCGATCTATCTTCAAAGATATACCTTCGTTAATGAGGTAAAACTACACATACATTTGTAGTTCTACATGTGATAGCACATGTTGATCAGTCACATCATGTGGCCTGGCTACATGGCAGCTGTTTTCTAGTTTGCAGTTTATGATTTACGACCGAAACATTTCACACTTAAGGTACCTTCTGAAGGCTTTCAAAGTTGAAATGAATGAAATACATAGGTACAGAATACTTCCACTTGGTAATATGATCAAAAATTATCCATTTAAATGTCCTGTGAAAAGTGATTTTATTTTGAATACTACTGTAAATCTGCTTCTGTCAGACTAGTACCATGTGAAATAGGGCTACAGGAGTTCCTGATATCACACTCTCATTCAGGTGGGTTTTCCATAGGAGTACATGAGAGTCTCTGTCCCATAAAGACTTAAAATTCTCCCATTCCTGCAGGAATGGAAGTATGATATAGCTAATTCCAATAGTATAATTTTGGGCACTCTCTGGTCTGGGAAGTCCCCTCAAATCTGTGCACCTGTGAGCTCAGCATTACGCACTGGAATCTTTCCTGGTTGTTAGGAAATTGTGTACCAAGAACATAAAATGTTCATTTTCAGACATAATTTTAGAAGCTTACACTGCATTAGGAAAATGAGTTTTGATGAGCAGAACTTAATTCCATCATGTAAACTGCCTGAGTAACTGAAGAAGAACCCTGCCTCTTAGAAACTCTTGCCTATTTCTGGTTAGGATGATACTTCTCTCTTCCATACGCTATTTCTCATACTGACTAATGTTATGCAGTTGCCAACTTTTTTTTTTTTTTTTCTCATGTTCAGATAGAGGAGTGTTCTTTGGAGCACTGACTACATTGCTTGGCAGGCATCCTTCTTTTTTTGTGAGCTTTCTACTACTAAGAGCCATAGCTCTCTGAAAGTCAAACACTTGGCAGTGGAAAGCTGCCATGAATAACGCTCCAGCTTTGTAGCCTTTGTCACTAATCAGCTCTCAAAAGCTTTTGGAATTAGGTGAATGAAGAAAATATTGCTTGAGTATTTCAGTCTTTTTTTTTAAGCCCTTTGATTATGTGTATAAAGAGAGCATCTATGTAAATAACCTTCCTCAGATTTAGATTTTCATTCTCATATTGGAATCTCTCATGTGATAAACAGCAAGGCTACTGCTCAGTATGCGCCAACACCTGGGAATAATAATGCAAAAATAACAGTGAGAAACTGCAGAGCATCTGTTCTTGACATTAACTTTCCTCAGTTTGACAGACTGCGACCACCAGATGTTAGTCTTATGTGCCTTTTTTCCACTGGAGATGGCGGCCTTCCTGCCTCTCTCTTTGCCTCTAATAGCTTACATCAGTGCCCTTTGGAGAATTCGTGAAAACAATTGTGTCACCACAGTGATTGCTGAGAACCACAGCTTTGCTGTACTGATGTTACGATTATCAAACAAGATGGGGTAATTTTAAAACAAGGAAAACTGAAGCAATATTTAAGCTTAGCTTATTATTTTCTTAGGAATAAGGTCATGTTTGTGCAACAAATGTGAACCTCAGGGACAGTAAATGTCCCCTTGATCCTTGACCAAAGGCTCAGTGTTTTTATTTACAGAGCAACAGTCCCTTTTACTGCAGTAGACACTTTTTGGCCTTATCTTGTGTAGAGTGTTTCTAGTGGAAAACATGAACATTTATTAGCAGTTCTAAATAAACCAGAACTGAGTGCAAATATTTGTAACAAAGAACTTAGTAAAGTACACTGTCAGATCTGTGCTTTCTTTAGCTTCCCCTCACTGTTTATGATATTTGGAAAATGGAAGACACATCTGCCAATTTAAACTATATTCATTTAAAACATTGGCTAATTTAGTATGATAATATCAAGCATTTTGTTTTTTCTCTGGCTTTGTGATGAGTATTCTTTATGGAAGAATGATGTTGCATGTATAGTAGGAGGTTTTGCGCAGCTTTACAAAATGCCATGTAAACGATCAAACAGGCCATTCATAAGCATTTCTTGGTTTTATAAAGGGATGTGCCTTAGCTTTTCCTAAGCACTAGGCTACATTTACCTGCCAGTTACAGATCCTGGTTCTCTTCTGGCTTGAAGTAAGATACGTTAAGAACTCTAAATTATGCCTGGGGTACATACTGACCCTGTTTCGTTGACAGAGCCCCATTGCACAGCCAGTGCCAGGGAGCAGGGCTCTGTGCCATCCAACTGTTTGCCTACACTTGGCATCAGGTAGCCAGAATCTGTATAATGTAGAATCGGTGTCCCCCTATACTAGGCATATATGCTTATGGTTTTATGTTATGCTTATGATTAGATACTGCAAGTAAGAGCTGCTGTTGGGGGTCAGTTGGTATTTGACTTGCCTGTGTGCATTCAAGTCTGCTCTGCAAAGCATTCTTGACAGTGCTTTAACTCTGCAGTTGCAATGGAAAAAAGAGAAGAATAAAGATACCATTGCTTTTATGCCACAGGAGCTCTGCTTGTGTTCTTTAGTAGTCACATTTTGCTTTAATTTTATTTAAAACAAAACAAAACAAAACAACAACTTTGTTTTATCTCTAGCCTGAATATTATTTTAGTCCCAAATAAAAAGATCCCCCCAACATTACTAAGCGCTTGGAACAGGATGTGGTTATAGGTCCCTCCTCTTTCCTCCATTCTAGGGTAACTGAGATCAGAATCCAGGCTGGTCATACAAAGATCATACAAAACATTTTTGTTAAGTGTTGAGCACAGTTAAGGCTTGTGTGCACAATTAAAAGTGTTGGTTCTCAGTTTGTATGTATGAATGATGCTCAAAGCAAAAGAATTGTTCTAAAGGCCAATTGTAACAATTGTTAAAATTTTTAAAAAAGTTCTCTTTAATTTTAGATTTCCATTTTATTTTCTCATTATGAAAAGTAGCCATGTGATGAAGTGAGCTGATCTGTGATACAAAGGATATATAATACAAAGATAATACTCTTTAGTCCTTTCTTCTCTTTGTATCCTCATCTGCCAACTTGGCTTTAAAAGAAAGCAAAGTTAACTTTGATCTACATTAAGATACATTTGAACGAAACCTAGATGACAAAGCACAGTGAGTCATTATGTCTTTTCTGTTGGGTCTTCTTACAGGGTCCACAATTAAAAACAGCATAGACGTTTGATCATCTATTTGAAAGCAGCTAGAAAGCAGCCATATTTAAAAAATCATTGGATTGAAGAATATTTTCTCAGTGTAATATCTGTGGTCCAGTGGGCCAAATAAACATGAGTCTGCCCACTCATATCCTCATTTAGCTGTCTTTTATGTGACAGAGGACCTTATGGCTACAGTAAAATACTAAGAACCCTCAGGCTAAATCTGTATACAGAAAATCTACTGGTAAATTGGAAGTTACACAGGAAAAATAACTTCTTCAGTTCGTATATAGATATTGTCTATTTGAATTGTCTGTGTATAAACTATCTGTCCAGTTGTATTCTTCCCAATGTGCATTTTGGAAAGCCTGAGAAATTAGATGGTTTGAAAAGACTCCTGTAAAAGTCTTCAACTGCTATTTCAAGTAGAAAGATGTAAACGTTATATGTAAATTGTTAGGTGGGTGATCCTAATGCATTTTAAATGATTGGATTACAAGAGATTATATTTGATGCCATATGGATATTAGAATTGTTCCAAGTGCTAATTTCTCTATGATGCACATTAAAAAATGGCATTTATGTGTCTTTGTACTGTCTTTATAAATGTTTTCTTTTAAATAGAAAATGAAGTTCCCAGTTTGCAAAATTAATTTCAATCCACAAATCGGTCTCTGTCAGCGCCAAGGAAAAAGTAGCTTTAATCCTTGTTTTTAAAATTTATTAATATTTCATACTAGCACCCTATGGCACCAGCGAATTGTCTTGTAGAAACTTAGCAATTTGCCTTGTTTAGTATGATAGTTATTTTTGTACTTAAATTTTCATGTGCAGCATTTGGGCTGATGTCAAAAAAAGTAAACTCATAAGATTGAAAATACCTGTGAAACACCAAATCCCTACATACACAAATGCAGTCTCAGCATAACTGGGCTTTCGTTTTTGAATTTGTATTTTCTTTTTTTTTTTTTTTTTTTAAATCTCACAGCACCATTATAGTAAGTTTGTCTGTTGTTTTCAGGTTGACCCCCTGTTTACAGTGCCTGCACCTCCACCTCCGATTTCCAGCAGTATCACACCTCAGATTCTGCCTTCCTACTTTTCCCCATCTTCATCCAATATTGCAGCACCAGTCGAGCAGCTTTTGGTACGGACTCGTTCAGTGGGTGTAAATACTTGCGAGGTTGGAGTAGTAACAGAACCCGAATGCCTTGGACCCTGTGAGCCTGGGACCAGCGTGAACTTGGAAGGAATTGTGTGGCATGAAACTGAAGAAGGTAAATTGTTTTTTCCACTAGGTTTGTCTGTGAGATATGTTAACAAGGAGGAAGCTTTGCTGTATCTGCCTGAGTGCTAAATGTAAGGGCTTGCTAGGGGTTGGGACACCATTATGTACAATGGCAGTCACAGCTTTATAGCTCAGCTAATAAGTTCTTATTTTAAAAACAAATGGCATTTTTTTTTATTATTTAAACAACTGTATTTTTGATATGACCTACCATGTATCCCCATTTAACAATAGATTTTTTTCCTTATTGCTATATTGAGAAAAGCTTACAAATGTGCTATTTAAATGTACATCATGAGGGGTGTATATGTGATAGGAGTGGACGTGTGAATAGTTTAAATGAAAACTTGTAAAGCTGAATATTTTGGAATTCAGACACTATGGTCAAAAATGCCACTGTTATGTAACAATAGAAGCCTCAGAGACCCAACAGAAATTCAGTTTGATGTGATTGCTGTTTGCATTTTGGTTATTTGAAACATACTTTAAGAGGAAAGCATTCTTGCTCAAAGAGAAGTGTTCCATCTGGTGAAGAAGTGCTATCTAAACCAGACTAATTTCTTTAATATCCTTTGAAGGCACTTGGCCAAGTAGGAGTGCTGGAGAACTTTTGGGAATACTAAACGTTGATTTGCTATGATTTAGAACAGAGGAAGTAGGAAGAGGATTATGCTGCGATATGCATATTTTTCCATTTTGGTTTTCAAAAGCCCATTATGAAAATACCAGCTTTCTCCTGTTAATGCTAAAAATACTGCACGTGTACATTAAACTTCTGCAATTTTTGGTTTAATAATAGTGGATTTCTCCAGTTACAGCTGTTCGAGAGTCTCCCTGTGATTGTTCTTAGGTTTGTTTTGAGGATTATTTAATTTTTAGTGATCTACCTCCCTCAACAGTGAAAACAAGATTATTTACAAAAGGATATAATGAAAGAATACAGGAGGGTATTGCTTCATGATAAATCCTGACATCCTTCAGATGTACACAGAACAGCATTTGGTCCTTTGCAGTGATATATAAGACCTCACCAAAGTGCTCTACACTGTCCTCTCAAAAATCAATAGAGAGAGTCAGATTTACTTGCTTTTATATTCTTTCATCCATCCATCTTTCTCACTGTGTATGTCTACAGCAGATTCATAAGGTAGATTGATCCTTTTAGATTGTTTTTAAAGCACAGTATAAATTCTGTTTTAAAATATCCCTGCAGAGATGACTGCCCTTAGCTCCAGTCTTCCTTGACTGGCCTGTATTAACCGTTGTTGGAATGTGTGGGCGTTAACTGTGTTGACATGAAAGAGCAGTAGCTGTTAATAGTGTTATTCTTGCTGAATAAACTAAACTTCTGACCCCCACTGAATTTAAGAAGCTTGCCTTGTTAAAGGTTTGGCACCAAAAATGAGGTATTAAAAAAAAGTGCATTTTGGTCAGGATTACATTCCGTTTACCAGTTTCTCAGCACTCTACAGGTTTAAAAACTCCTGTTAGTTAATAGAAATTAACTCCCTTAACCTTTTCCCAATTTGTCTAAAACATTTTTCTGAAACAACTCCAGAGTTCAATGACAGCATGTTTGAGTGAAATTGTTTTGAATGTGTATGTTTTCACAGCTTTACAAATACTGTTTGACGACACTACAGCTATGAGTGACTACAATAATAGATAAAATGGGATTCTAAAATACTCTAGAGATATAGCTAGAATATAGATTAAGAGACTGTGGAGAATTGATATGATTTTATATTGTATGGTCTGTACTGTGCTCTATGTGTTTTACTGTTTCAGACCCTGATGACTGAAGAAAGTAAGAAATTTTACTCTGGTTTTCCCAGTGTTCACAATCAACACTGTATTATGAAAAATGAGTTCCTAATGATTATTTTTGCATTTTAATTACATTTTGATGTTTGGGGCACACATATATGTATATATTTAGCTGTTTTCAAATTTTCTGACATGTTCATGAAAGCAGCTATATAGCAGCTTGTGTGAAGACATTTCTGCCAAATTTTAGAAAGCAGGGTGCAGATGGGTCTTCTATTTATCTTTACCAGATGAAAGATTATCAGATACTCATTTTTTCCAGTTATGATTTTGACTTTAATTAGGCCAGAACATGACCTTTCCTAAATTGGTGTAAATCCAGAATACTCCAACTGAAATCTTTATAATTGGTGACATCTAAAACCATCTTGATGTTCATAAAGACCAACTGAAAGGCAAATATGTTTTGTGATGCCCATACGTTTCTTTCATATTCACTCCTTTCACTGCTTTTCAAGACCTAGTGAAAACACACATGCAAACGGACATCTATCTAGCTGTCTATATATCCGATAGCTTTTTAATGTAAAATGATTCTAAGAAGCTAAGGTATGAAAATTTCTGACCTTGGCTTGTGTTTTGAGATATTTGAATTATAATGTATCTGATTTATCCACTCAGTAAGGTGAGCTGTGATCTGATTAGAATAGGCTTGTAGGATGTCTTTACAGCATATTGGAGCTATGAACCAAATGTGCTGCTGAGAAGCGTTCATATGCTGCAGCAACTAGTTGTGAGAATGTAAATACAGAAAGGGTGCGGTGATCACAGTTATTAGAATGGTAGAGTGAGTAGAGAAAGATGAAATCAGCTAGTTTATGTAGAACTCATAATTAAATGTAATTTATGCGTTATAGAGGAGGAGGAGTATGAGTATAATTTAGAAGTAATGTTTTGAAGGTTTTCGGTATCTGAAATAACCAGCTTTCTTTTAGGTATGTTAAACAAATTGTCACATTCTGTTGCATTTGTTCTTCAAGGTCAGAAAAAGGTTGATGTTTGGTTTTATTAGTCATACTTTTAAGATAATAACTCCAAAGGGTGGTAAAAAGCAGCACTGGATTTCAGACAAAACTGTGGCTGATCAAAGAGAATGTTGTTACTACAGCTCTTTTCATGTATTTCATGCCAATCTATTCAGCTGACTCGATCAGCAGATTTAATAAATCAGACCATTTTTCCCAGAGTGTTTCAGTCTTAAAACATGTACAAGGAAGCTGGCATCTGAAGTTTGTCACATTTTATTACAGGGCTTTGAAATTAAACATGGCTGGTTACTCATATAATTGACTGAGACTGCTGGTTATCATGTGGGCATTTCTCAGTTGCACTACTATGTTGTGTATTGTTTAATTTCTACATGTGTATGTTGTAGGTATTTTCAACTTCATAGTGACCTTGTTTGGATATGACTTGATAATGTGTCCAAAATGGTGTTAATGGCTGTAGAAAAGAATATTGAAGGTACGAGTTGAGGCTACACTGTCGTAGTGGAATGAGAAATGCTTATGGGCAAGTCAATCTGAAAGTTGGCAGCTGATGCAGATATTTGACACCAGAAACTACCACCCAATAACAGTAAAAGCCCTTCACAAAGCAGCTTGGTAGTGTTATTGGAGTATATTTTTTTTGTTTGGTTGGTTCTTCTGATAATCTGGGAAACAGCTGCCAGAAGTCTGTATTTCTACACTGAGGAGGAAGGTTTATCTAGAATCAGGTACTTTCTAAATTGTGTAATTATCTTCTGGGAAAACAGTTTTGAAGAGAGCAGTAATTGTTTCTTACTGCCTAGAGGAAATAAAAATGACCCAGAAAAAAGGGAAACCACCAACCAACTTTCTAAATTGCTTAGAGCTTGCTTTTTTTGTTTAGTTTCTCGCATGCAGTTGCCCAGGGTCATGTCCTGTTTTTGGTTCTGCATCTAGTAGTAGTTTCTGCCTTTAGATGTGGGAAGCAGTAGTTTTGTTGATGTCTTGTTTTCTTGAAAACTGTGTAGGAGACAGCCATCTGTCACCTTGATGCCTTTGTGTGCAGAACAAGCTGTCTATACGTGGCATTCTCTCATTGCTGCACTGACATTCTCCCCCTTTCTGCAGTTTGGGTACAACTTGCTGTTGTTGTTAGTAACAAACAATGGGAAAATGAGTTGTATTTTTTAAAGTGTCCTCTTATCATGGTTAGCTTGTTGATTTTTTTAACTTGAGACTAGTTGGCAGATTTGAAAAACAGGAATCTGCTGTATCTCAGAAATCTGATGGGACCATCTACACCGTATTCCAAATTTATCCTAGCATCAGTTCTGACATTATTTTGCAGAAATTGTCAGTAGAAAGGAGAACACTGAGAAGACAAAGAGGCATGCTGGTACTTGCGTATGGGTTTCTCAGCCTGCCACATTTACAACTAGTGTGCAAAGATGTTGTTTCGAAAACATACCTGTTGCACAGAGCTGATGTGGATTCCTCCCTGCCTTACTGTGTGGTGTTAGTTTTGCAAGAACTGTTTTAAAAGAACAGTCTGTTATAAATGTCTTTGGCTATATACGTATTTGTACATGTGTGTATAAATAAGGGTGTCTATAGAAATGTGTCTATAGAAATAGAATTAGAAAAATGGGAAGTAGTCTGTGTCTGTCTCTGATTCCCCTTAGCAATTCCTGTTTAAACAACACATTTTAACAACTACAAATGTGGCTTTACCAAGTTTACCAGGATACACTTGGCTCTCTGGGCTGCAAACGCACATTTCTGGGTCATGTTGAGCTTCTTGTCAACCAACACCCCTAAGTCCTTCTCCACTGGGCTGCTCTCAACCCACTTATTCACCCAGCCTGTATTTGTGCTTGGGATTGCCTTGACCCATGTGCAGGACCTTGCACTAGGCCGTGTTGAACTTCACAAGGTTTGCACAGGCCCAGCTCTCAAGCCTGTCAACGTCCCTTTGGATGTCAACCCCACCACACAGCTTGGTGTCATCAGCAAACTTGCTGAGGGTGCACTCAACCCCACTGTCTATGTCACCAGCGAAGATGTTGAACAGCACTGGTCCCAACACCAACTCCTGAGGAATGCCACTCATCACTGCTCTCCACTTGGACATTGAGCCATTGTCCGCAACTTTTGGAGTGCAACTATCCAGCCAATTCCTTATCCACCAAGTGGTCCATCCATCAAATCCATTTGTCTCCAATTTAGAGACAACGATGTCATACAGGAAGGTGTCAAATGCTTTGCACAAGCCCAGGTAGATGACATCAGTTGCTCTTCACTTATCTAACAGGTCTGTAATCCCATCGTTGAAGGCCACCAGATTTATCACACCTGATTTGCCCTTAGGGATGCCATGTTGACTGTCACTCATCACCTCCTTCTTTTCCATGTTCCTTTAGCATAGTTTCCAGGAGGATCTACTCCATGATCTTTCTGGGCAGAGAGGTGGGACTGACTGGCCTGTAGTTCCCCAGGTCTTCCTTTTTTCCCCTTTTTAAGAATGGGGGTTATGTTTCCCCTTCTTGATAAATTCTAATTTTGTCCTGTGACTGGATCTGCGGTGTTTCTTGCACACTTGTTTGAAACATATGGTGCTTGCCAGTGTTAGAGGTAAGCAGTGGGCTAGATGGACTGCTTGGTCAAAGCCAGTATGAGAGTAATTTAATTTTTCATAAATTTTACTCCTATAACTCAAAATGTTTGTGCTGAGAGAAGCAAAAAAGGGAACTGTGAATCATAGAATCATTCACGTTGGAAAAGACCTTTAAGATCATCAAATCCAACTGTAAACCTAACACTGCCAAGTCCACCATGAAACCATGTCCCTAAGTGCCACATCTGCACGTCTTTTAAATACCTCTGAGGATGGTGACTCAACCACTTCACTGGGCAGCCTGTTTTGATGCTTGATAACCTTTTAAGTGAAGAAATTTTTCCTGATAGCCAATCTAAGCTTCCCTGGCACAACTTGAGGCTGTTTCCTCTCATCCTATCACTTGTGAAAAGGGGCAGACACCCACCTCACTACAGCCTCCTCTCGGGTAGTTTTAGAGAGCGATAAGGTCTCCCCTCAGCCTCCTTTTCTCCAGACTAAACAACCCCAGTTCCCTCAGCTGCTCCTCATAAGACACTGTCACACACTACCTTCAGTTTCCTAATGAGACAGCTACTTGTAGTTTATTTGATACTGTTTTCATCTAAATTAAATTATGCAAACAGTGATTTTAGAACCAAACCCACATGTATGCAGAGAAGCCCCTTAAAGTCATTTTAAACCTTTGGGACTGGCTTTTATGAACGAGGTGTACATGGTTGAGTTGATGTGGCTTTAATGAGTTGCCATGAATCAGCAGGGCTACGATAACCAAAGCTTTGCAGGCTCTTCATTCACAGCAAACAGTGGATAAATCATGTCAGTATAAACCTTCTTAGTGAAGGAGAAATGCAAAATAGGTTATGGATGTTCACTGCTGACAGGGCTATATGTCAGATGGGAGATATTTTGGCCTCCTTGAGTTTAATTCTGAATCTTTTAGGAAGCAATACTTTTCCTAGAAATGTTCAATTACTCATTCACTTAAACCGTAATTTAAGTTTAAAGCTGTTTGTCTAGGTGATGGAAAGCATCACAGATTAGTGAAGATCTGTAACATGAAAAAAATGAGGTGAAAACAGAACCACTGCTAATTTCCAGACTTTTTTAATGCAGCAAAGTCAAGCTAATTCATCATCCTTTCCATTCCTTCCCAACACCACTGCTTCAGATTTTTGAACACTGCCCACCACCAGTGGAAGAAAAGCACTTAGGAAATTTGTGTAAAGATGCTATTAAATGGTAAATTCGGTATTTAAATGTCAGCATTCTTCCTTGAACATATTCACGGTGCAGGGTTTAACTAGAGCTAGTCCTACAAATTTGTTTAGGGAGGCTGTACATCTCTGTTGCATGGAGGGATGCATGATTTGTTTACTGCCTAGTGTTTGTTTTGTTGCTTCACCCTTACAGGTACAGATGTAATGCTAAGCAGAGCACAGCCACAGTACAGTTCTCATAACTGACCAAAAATATCTGAGGTGTCTTATTTATCCAGGGTAGTAACGACCAGCTTATCTAAAGGGACCTGGCAAATGCCACGTTTTACGGCTCAGTGTGAAGACTGGGTGCAACTCTCTTGCTACAACAAAAAGCAGAGAATGAAAAAACTTAATAAAGTCCAGACAGTGCTTACATAAAAAACTGTATATTGCCAGACTGCTACGGAGGAAGACTCCCTATGCTGCTTGTACGTACATAGAAAATTATCCCTTCTGCAAACAAGCATATGGGGCAGGGAGGGTGCATAGAAAAAGGAAAGAGGATAATTGAGATTGGAAACATTTGCTTGGAGCTATTTGAATGTGAAACTGAGCCTGCTCACGCGGTGAGGTTACGAACACTGAAGAGTTGCTCTAAGAAAAGCAACAGTTTTGAGCATTTACTGCTCAAAACCAAAATCTCAATAGCAGCAGATTGCTTAGAAGTGAGACTGATCTAGTACAAAATACTTGCAGCATGTGGTGTTTGGATTTGTAGATAGCAGGGGGGGAAGAGATGACTGCTAATGAAGAAAGTGTGTATGCGTGCAAGTGTTTTCTTACTAAATAAATACCACAGGAGTAAGGAATGAAAGCACAACTGAAATGGTGTCTTTAACTGTTGTGGTTCAGGAATTAAACCACTTATTTAAAGATGTTAAGATGTTCTCACAGTCACTCTAATTTTATACATAGTTTAATTAGTTCGGACAAGCTGTGGTCTTCCAGTTTTGTTACACTCCTAAGTATTGCTGGTCTTCTGCAGTGTTGAACAAGAGGTTCTCTCCATTGCTGGACTGTATGTTTTCACTAATAAATATTAATATCAATTTAATATTATTTCCCTCCCCCCCATGTTTCAGGCTATGTAGTGAAAAGCTGCTTTTGGCATTGGGACTAACTTGCCCATATAAGATCAGTGGCTGGTCTAACATCCAGCTTCTCATTTTTTAGAATAAGTAGAAACTTACATTTGGTCACTCCGAGGCCTATTCATAATTCTTTCCAGTTATTACTGATGTGGTAGTAACTAGCTACTAGTCTGGAACTCTTGATGACAAGAGACAATCAAAAAAACAGAAGGAAAACCTCAAATTAGAAATCTTGCAAGTGAAGAGTTCTTTGGCCTTCAGGGTTACTAAAAGATTACAGCTTATATTTTTGTTCTAAAAGAGGGAGACAGGAAAGGTAGAGGTTGAGGGTGAAGACAATATAAGAAAAAGAAAAGGTCAAGGGAAATAGCTTTCTTGATTTAGACTGAAAAACTAGGTCTAGATTTACTAAAGCTAGTATTGCAATGGAAACCACAGTTGAGGTTCATCAAGTTTATATCCCCAAGTGCCATGAGATTTAGGGGAAAAAAACCTGAAAACATCTGGTATAAAACACAAAAGGCCAGTATTAGAGCACTTTGCTTTAATTCTGGTTGGGTTTTTTTTGTTTATTTGGTTGGTTGATTTATTTTTGTTTTGGTTTGGTTTTGTTTGTTTTGGTTTTTTAAAGGAGTATCAACTAAAGCAGAAACACTTTTATGTCCATCAAAATTAACACTGGTTTGTATTTACTAACTGCAAATATAAATCTCAGAAGTATGTTAAGGGGATATAGCTATGGAAATAAAAGGCCATAGAATTAATTTTTAAGATCAGAATTTACTACCCTTGTTAAAGATTTAATCATAATAAAAAAGAATGTAAAGAATATTTAAGAACAGCCTTCTTTTTTCCCCTACCTCTTTTTTTTTTTTTTTTTTAAATACGTTTCAGTTACATGTTTAGCTTAGTTGGGAAGTTTACTAGGGCTTTGCTTGGGGCGGTATTTTAGTGTATTTAAGTCATGTTTTGTTTCGAGTTTTTTTGTTGCTATTTCTATGTGAGTGTTAACAGCAGATCAGGCCATTTGTTTTTTCTCTAGTGACTTAGCCAATAGTATAAAGAACTCCATCAATAAAATGGAACTGAAGTTAGTTGTCAGTAGATGGCAATTCTGTAGCCGGTTCCAAACACCGAGGACAAGTGTTGTGGCAAATCGGTTTCAAGCAGAGGACAGTTCCAGATCAATTTTAAGTTAATCTAGAGGTGGGTTTTTTGTTGTTGTTTGGTTTTTTTGTTGTTGTTGTTTTTTTTTTTTTTCCCCTGGTCACTTAGAACTTCTTCATTGAAGTAGGTTGAAACAAGTAATTATGTTTTACTGCCTGTTTACTTTCCCCTACAGTGACTGAACCTGTACTTCTTAACCTTCCATTCATACAGAGATGGCTTTTGTGGATCTTTTAAAGCCTGAGGCTATGTGACCCCCTCTGGTTGGGAGATTTTAGAAACAGAATAGTCTCAGGTTTCACTAAAGGAGCTGTTTTCCTTAGGGAAGAGATAAGCTGATGTCAACTTTTAGCAGAGTGTGACTTCTAATGTGTGTTACGTATTTTTTAAAAAAAGCTTACTTTTCAGGTTATTCTCTACAATTTCATTAAAGTCCTGGAAGTTACGACTGTAGATTATGTCATTTCTGATAAAGTTTTACAATGAATTAATATTTACTTCTTGACAAATTTTGTTTAAACCACTACTAGTGGCAGTGAGGCCAGTACAAGTTTGTTTACATCCAAGCTAGTTTCATCCAGAAGAACTGCTGGCTATTGGTAGAGTTCGTTTAGCTTCATAGTAAGAAGTATTACTGGTTACAAGCCTGAACAACTAAGAAAAAAACAAACCCCAAATTGCTCCTGGATTGCAACAATTCCCAGCTACAGAACTGTATTTAGAGGTGTTACAACCTGAACTAAGGTCAGTGGAAGATAGTAATGTTTGTTACTTAATGAAAATCAGATCAATTTCGTTGAATTCTGAGAGGATGACATTCCAGCCCAGACTGCATTCATCTGAAAAAGCCTTTAGTTTTCCCGTTGTTGTATAAAAGAAGGAAAAAGTTTTCCATAGTAGTCTTATAAAAATTAAGAATTCAGTATTTCTAAGCATGTCAGACCTATGTGACTCTTAAGTGGCAATATAGTTTAGTTCTTTGACAGTAGCCAATGTCTGAGCTTTTTCAACTTCACCAGTATTTTGCAATCCCCAGTTAGGCCCCATTTCTTCCAGAGTGGAGGGCTACTTAAGATGGAAGTGAAAGATACTGGTTTTGAACCATAGTGACACAGGAGTTTGTTTTTGATTAAACTGGCTAGTCAGGGTTTGTTAGAAACAGATGTAGCCAGGGAAGTGTTGGAACATTGTTCTGTGGGGGAGAGGAAAGGTGGCAGTGAAGCTGTCCTCACAAGTGCTGGTGGAAGTCTGAGAGATCTTCACAGTGCTTCTGACTTCTGCTGATCCAGCCTGTGAGAGCAGAGGAATTCACTGAGCTAGACTGGAGGAAAATTCATGTAGTTCTTTTGGAAACTTCCCACAACCAATCTTCACATTTTATTTGAGAGTCGTCTCCTAGGTTTTGTGTGTGCATGTCCCAAAAGCCGCACAGATTGGTTTCTTTGAATTTTCCTTTCCCCAGCACTTGAAGTTCTGATGGCCTCAACCACTGTGCTGTTATACTGAGGTACGACTACTTGCTGACCAGGGAAACTTCACATGCCAGCAGACTTGAAACAGATTTTGAATGACTACACCTCCCCTGCAAACACCTTACTATTGACAGTGGGAATGAAGTTGTGTAGCATTTTAGTAATTTATTTCATGATAGCCAGTCTGGAGGTACAAGAGCTGACAGGCAGTTTCTCCCCCAGATGAAGACTAAAGGTGGCACAAAAGTTCAGATTTACCAACTGATGGTGCATTTTTATGAAATGTGAACCAGAATGCTAACACCATTTCTTCTTATCTTGATTCTGCCCATGCTAGTGGCGCATGAAAGTAGTGAAAATAAGGGGGGAACAGGACACTTAAGAGGAGGGCGTAAATCTGTGCTTGGTTTTGCTTCAGGGAAGTGGTTGGTGATTGGGTTACAAATGGTTCTGTTGGTCTAGACAAGCAAGTGACAGGAAGTAATTTAGAGAAAATGTTTTTGTATCCCCAAAGCGTTATCTTCAAGGAGCACAGTTACTAATACTGTTTTGAAAAGAAACCTCCATTTGGACAAGCAGCTTGATGCAGGCAAAGCTGCTAATTTGTTTTCAGCTTCAAGGAGATTTAGAGTCTTTGCATCCTTGGCAGTAACACACAATGTAATTGTTTCCGTTCTCCTTAATCTTCAGTCTAGCTGCATTGGTTTAGTGTAGCTAGAAGAGGCTGGAATGTTGACTGAATTAGCTGCATGGGATAGCTTCTAATAGGCAAGGAGAAGTTACTCCGGGACTCCTCTGACTTTCCAGTATGTGAGGAGAACACTTGCTGTTCTTTTCATGATTATATCTAGTCGCAGAAACCCTTTTGTACAGAAGGGAAAATAAATTGCTGGGTATGAAAAGAAGGTGACAGAATTAATGTTCTTACACTGGCAATGTTACTCAGTTATTAGGGGCTCTCCGTAAATAACAGCTTTGCTCCCATCTATTTTCTGCCTCTTTCTTCCACAAAAGTAATTTTGTAACCCTACAATTTTTAAATACTTTAAAAAAACCTAACTGTGCACTGGGAGATTTGTTTGCATTCCTATTATTCAGTTTGGCAATGTTTGTGGTCAGCAGCTGCTTACATTTGGAATATGTGCCATTAACATACCACTGGTATAAACCTAGCTCAATTCACCAAAAATAAAATCTTCAGAGAAAGGATATAGCATATCATTGAGCAATTAAATTATTTAGTCAATCCAGTGGTTAAGCTTGGGTCAGCTTTGAAGGATAAATTTCATTGCGGGGATACATTCTTGGCTATGAATGAATGCATGAATAATCTTTCTTTGAACCTTAAGATGCACAATAGACACAATAACTCTTGAGTTGAACTCTTGAGAGTGGGCTGATTTATGGGCAGCTGTTGAAAGTGCTCCTAGTCAAATTATTTTTTCATCTGTGAAGTAGAAACCTGTAGTATATTAATTACTGTATACCATTGCAACAGTAAACAGACAAAGCTGTGCAAGTCTTTACTATGGGTTTTTAATTTATAGATTAAAAGCAAAAGTAATGATTCTGACATGGTACACTGCCATAGACCAGGAATCACTTGTCAGGGCTCCAGCAGACAAATAGTTGAAGGTGTTACTGACCTCAACTGCTCAGGCAGTTGATCTGTGTAAGTTACCTCCCATTTAGCAGAGGCAACAGCAGGGACTGTGTGTGCTCCCCAGTGCCAGCAAGCTCACAAACCTGTATAAGCCAGCACTAGCTTAATTTACATTAATGCTGTGATTGCAGGTGACCCAGAATCTGACACACATTTGTTTCTACTGTCCTTGCTCC
Organism: Tyto alba; assembly: GCF_018691265.1. Lineage (NCBI taxonomy): Eukaryota > Metazoa > Chordata > Aves > Strigiformes > Tytonidae > Tyto > Tyto alba. The sequence goes on along the minus strand of NW_024881275.1, from coordinate 21,883,750 downwards.
AAGGGATATTGCCTCAATCAGAGGGCTGGGCTGGTTCTTTGGGAGGGAGTAGCATCACCCACTACATCAAGATTTGGCCAAGTTTATCTGCCAGAGGGCTTAGTTTTTTAAAACCATCAAGAGAGGTCTGTTTTGTGATCAGCAGTAGTGGCTTGGCACAGCTCCTTTTCATTGCTGGGTGAGGAGGGAACTGTTCCTGCCTCGATACCGTTTCTGAGCTATTGTGTCTATATTGCGCAGTGCTAGGAGGGTTACTGATTGTCGTAATGCATTCTGCGTTATTAAAATTGTGTCATGGAAGTTGTTTTTTAGGGAGTTCTTCTGAGAATTAGTTGCAGAAGGAGCAATTTGATTTTATTTTCTTTCACTTAACAGGCCAAGCAGATGGGAAAGCAGACCTGGAGTAGTTTTGCTGGCTGGCTGCCACGATTCTGTAAATTTTGATTTGTGTGGATATGTAACAGTTTTATTTTTCCCTTTTTGGAAATGTATCCCTGTAAGTCTTTGGGAAATTAATCGTTGGTTTCCTGTGAAATGTGCACTTGTAAAACAAATGTAGCAATGTGCCATGCAGACCCTATGTTGTGTCAATTAGGAAGTGTGACATCAGCAAACTCCATAGGCTGTCAAAGGCTAAAGCACTTTTCAAAGCATCATTCCTTCACAGCTCTCCAGAGAAGGGCTTAAACAATGACAGAAATTTGAACTGCAGTTCAGTACAGTTTTGTTTGCCTTTGCCACCCAAAAGGCATAGGGTTCATAATTCTACCCAAATGAGATTTTTAATGCCATTTGACCTAAAACTATTTTGTATTTGAAATTAACAAGGCATTCAAATTTGAAGAATCTGTATTAACAACTAAGCTTGAGTTGATCAGAACTTATAAATCCTAAATTCAATGATCCACAGGGAAAGATGAAAAATACAACTCAATTTTCACCCTTGGACTGTCTCCCCTTCTTGCTACTCTCTGCACCTCCACACCAGAATGACCTGCAAGAAAAGAGTTACTTAAGCATTTATTAACTGTGGTATTGATGATGACATCGCCACTAATTACATGCCAAGAGACAGTAAAAAACAGATTTAACAGTAAAAAATGCTAGAGACTTAAGCACATGACTGACAGCCTGGGTCACAGTTCTTTTTTTGTAGCTTTTTCCCTGGAAATTTAAAGAATTCAGATTCTCACTGTTCAGCATTTGAATCTTCAAGATCAAAAGGCCTTTCCTTCAAAGAGCTTCATGTTGTTATTTAAATGGTAATTGGCTCTATCCTCAGTTTGACTGTGAGCATTTTAATTTTGGTAGGTTTGGGATTTTCATTATTTTCAGTTCTGTGCTTCTAATGGAGGAGGTGATTTGGGGAATGACAAAGATTAATTGCAAATTTGGAAGCTAGTTACTAGTGACAAGAGTTGATAACTTTTGGGAAGGCACATATGCTATTTGAGCAACATGTGTTCCATAATGAATCATTTTGCTGCTGTGATAATCTGTCTCTTCTTTACTGGTAACTTTTACATCTGGAGTAGTTCCTCCCTGACAGGTGAATATTTCTGTATAGTGTGGACTGTAAAGTAGACATAAATTACAGGATTTGTTAAACTATTTGCTTGCAAACTTTTGGTTCAATACAGTACTCTCTGGAGAGTTGGTCATGGCCACGGAACTCTGATCTCTAGAGAGGCAGTGCTGGAGGAGTAGTAATCTTTGATGAATACTTTGTATTGTATTCTTCAATACTTCCGGGTGTAGAAAAAATTATGGCCTCATGATGTATTTAGGAGACAGAACCAACGTTTTGCTTTAATTCCTATTCACTCCTTGCTGAATTGCACTTCAGTTCCTACCTTGTAAAGTGTTACCTTCAGCTATCAGTATGATGAAGAAACATGAAAACTGCTATCCTTGTTATTCAAGAAAGGCTAAAATACTTTCACAAACAAATCATTGAAGTAGGTAAACCACTGTTAAAGAGTGTCAGAGATCATGATAAGACATGATTGTATTTCCTGTGCTTTGTGACTTGGTTTCCATTCTACTGCAGGGGGGACAGAGAAGGGGAAGAGAGGGATGGGGGCGGGGAAAGGAAAAAAATCCCCAAAAGACCCTGAGGTATAATTACTGATAAAGTGACTAAGCTGTATTCAGAATTAAAATGTCTTCCTGCTAAACATTAAATAAGAACCTGCAGGCCTGGGTCAGAGAAACATGAATGTGACAGTTTTCAAAATGCAGCAATTCAGTTTATATGTGTAAGGGAAAGAGGCACCTGAGGATTCTACAGAGCAGTCTTTGTATGGGTGATGTAGCACCAAGGACTGCATTAAGAACCTCTAGTTTTCTAATAATGTTAGAAGTATCTTGTTATTCACATGTTCATTTTCTGCTGGCTTTAGACCACCCAACATGACATCTAACTTGCAGCCATTTTTTCCTGCAGTGTCTTTTCTCCCCTCCCCCCAAACGTATGATGCATGTGTATTCATGTTTTTGCTTTCTGTTCACGGAGGTATCCAGCTGGGAAAATATAGTGTGTACAATACTCTCTGCCTTCAACTGACATTTCTCATAAATTGCAACAGAAACACTGCTATCAGCATCTTAATAGCAGGTAGAATACAGCTCTACATATCAGGTCTCAGCAGGACACAGAAACTATGGTTACCAAATTTCCAAAGAGAAAGGGTTAGGAGGGAAAGTTTTCATATAAGAATAACTGGGGAGGGGGGTGAGAAACATTTAAAATGGATTAATTGAAAGCTGCCTTTTTGAAAAAAGTCTTATAGGGGTTGACTCACTGGCTTCAGCAGTTGCCTTTTGCTGAATTGTTGTTTCAGAAGACCTCACAAGAGGCTTCTATTACAAGCAGTGCAAAAATAGCAACAGTCTTTCTTCTTTGGTCCTTAAAAAACCCTACTCTCCACACCCATTCCTTAAAACAGGTTTTGAAAAATACGTAATACTTAACTGCTGCTGTAGTATAAGGTGTTTACGACAGAAAGTCTGGGTCAGCCACAGTGCATTTATGCAGGAAATACAGATTTGGTGGAAATAGAGTAGTAAATAGCATTATGTTCCTAATCACGGGATTTAATAAGTTTCCATTTTGCCCCCAGCTCTATTTAAACCCAAATCTTGACTGAAGAAGGTCAGCATAGGTTAGAAAATAACCTCACAGCATACATTAGAAAATATATCACAATATTAAAATAAAATAATTTATTTAGCATTTTTTTGTTTGCTTGTTTTTTGGGGTTTTTGTTAATTTGGTTTGGGAAGGCCATTAAGTCAGACAAGATCCTCTTTACCACAGGTTGGTCTGTTCTTTGTGACCATGGCAGAAAGTACAGGAAATAATGAACTTAAATCTGGCAAGAGGTATTCAAGTGAGACACTAGAAAAGCATTTCTAACAGCAAGGATAATGAGGCTGTGAAGTAGGTTGTCTAGCAGCTTGTGGAGTCTTCCATTAGAGATAAATCTATGCATACATTTTCCAGGATAGATGCTGATACTGCTTCAGAAGTAGGGGAGGGGTGGACTGGACAACTTACTGAAGTCCTCTCAGCTCTATAGTTCAGTGTTTCTATGAGCAGGATAGTTCATAATTGATTTGGTTCATATTTTACTTCTCACACAGGGATTTCCTAAGAAATTAGGACATGATGTGTCACCTTTATTTTTTTTAGATTTAAAATTAGCTGAACAGCATTAGTGAAATATTTTAAAATGGCAGTAAAAATGAAATTTGCTGCCTAAACCAGGGCTATATATAAATTACAGCAGACAGCTATTAATCAAGGGCTCATGGGAACCGAATGTGGCACAGAGAACAACTCTCCTATGGACAGCCTAGTAATGAAGAGACCGACTGTTGAATCTGTACAGCTGAAGGAGAGTGTGCAGGTAGTCTTTGCTGGAAAGTTACCCCTGTGCTTGGTTTAAGCCTTAATTTTTCATATCAGTATCTAGCTAGTAAATATCTCATAATTTTGAAGGACACTTCTGAAGGACACTTCTCAAGTAACCTTTGCTTTTCTGTAACGTAATCTTTTAAAGCTGTCTTACAAGGAATGAGGGAAGGCAATGTTATAAACATAGTACAGCGTATTGAGATCCAAGAATACCGTTGAGTCTGAGTGTGGTACATAAATAACATTAATCTTCCTTCTGTAAGGACAGCTGTTGGTTTCAGTTTGGAGAGTAATAAAGATATACTGCTCTTCTCCTTCAGTTTTTCAGACTATATTCAGTGGAATATTTTTTCCAGCAGTAAATATGTATTAGCAGTTTTGTTTGTTTCTTTGCAGGGTGTTGGTTGTATGCTGTTTTGCTTGGAGAAAAAATAAAAAACATAAAATATCTCTTCAAGGTCTCAAAGATATGGCCAGGTATATTTTATTTATGGCATCTATAGGACAGTTGGTGGCCAGCCATAAAGAGACAGAATTTAATTATTAATCTTCCCACTTTTATCATTCTTTCCTCATTATTTCCTACCACCTATTAGTAATAGTATCTAAGATTTTCATAGTTTTGTGTTGGTTTTGCTTATGGCTGACTTTACTGTGACAGAGTAATAGCATATTGTATTAGTAATAGTAGTATTATAACCATGTTCTCTTTGATTCATCATTCATTTGGGTTCTTTCTGCAGTCCTCTCTTGCACTCCCTTGAAGTTTTATGAAGATCTCATTTTCTTAGTTGGTCAGCCATATAGTTTTGTCAAAGAGCAGTCTTAATCCATTTGACAATCTAACCATAAACCTTTTTGCTAGTGAGTTTACAAATCTCCCATTGAGAAGGCCTTGAAGAAAATAGAACTTCAGCCAGTAACAGCCTAAATTTTGTGCCTGCTACACTCTCTAGACAGGACAAGTGAAATGATAGAATCAGAAAAAATAAGTTTAAAGCAGTTTTATTTAAACACAGATTCATCCTTTATGTCTTCAGCAGCCATCGTTGTGAATATCTGAAATCCAGAGCAATTTAGAAGGTTCTGTATGCAGTGCTTTTGCTTTCAAATCCAAAGACCAAAATTTACTCAAATCTTTTGGAAGCATTCTGCCTTGACTGCCAAGGGACTGTTAATTATGTAGGTGGGAAATCCTTTGGAGAGAATAAATTATCTTTCTACTCTCTGAATGTTTCTGTCAGGTAGAGCCTCCTATCCATGGAGGTCTCTAGGCTCCTTTTCAGCAATTCCCAAGTGTACTAGAAGTGGATATATCTCGCCCCTTTTACCATTTGTCATCTGTAATACTGAGTCATGTCTTTGCACTAGTCTATAGGTGATTAAAGATAATACAAAATCTTATTGTCAGAAAAAAAGAAACTTCCTGAAAGGAATGGTTACTAAATTAATCACTATTTAGGAAATACAGACTTTCATAAATGTGCTTTTATACCTTCAACATCCTATCAGTGTAACCAAAATGTCTATATTAATAGTCTTTATGAACTCATTGGTCGAGTTAGCATTTCTGATGGACCAAATGCAGCTTTTGGTGTTCTCAGAAATAGTTCTCAGTCCCTAAGCAGTTTTTTCAAGAGAGGATAAAAGTAAAAGGTAAAATGAGTTTGCAAACCTTAAGGAAAGTTAGAATAAGTCTGTTGGGCAACAGGGAGTCTTTGTCCAAGAGGTTTTTTCACAGTGTCCCTTCAGTTTTCAAAACCTTTAAATTAAAGGGTAAAGAAGGTAGCAACTTTCTACTAGCCTACCAATCCCGTCAACTGGAAAGAGACCGCAAAAGCCTGATGTGCGTTTCCTTTGGTGTAGCTCTTCTGTATCCTCAAGCCTTCTTCCTTGGAATCTGACTCAGTTCACTAAGCAGCCTTTTTATCTGCCTATCACCAAAAGGTTTCCTACTAAAAAAAGGTTGTTTCTGATTGTGCATAGTGCATTGAACTCTGCAAAGAAAAAGAAGGCTTCTCATAAGATGCCAGCTGGATCTGGGCTGTTAGTATTATGATGAAGGGAAAAAGACCTAGCCTCTACAAATATTTTCTCTGGACATTCATTAAAAACCTAGTTTAGTCTCTTTTTTGAGTAATCTATGAGCTATTTTAGGTGGTTTCAGATCTTGTTAAGAACAATATATCAGTTCCTGTTACTGAATCTGCAGTCCTCAAATCTCTACCGCTATTCTTTTTTTCAAATGCAAGGTGTCTCCCTTCTGTGTTTTCATAGGTCACTTTAACATTTTCTCAAAACAACATTTGCAGAAGCTATTCAACCAGAATAGGAAAGGTCTTCCAGGAGAAAACATCCCCTTACCAATGGACAAAAGTGCTACTTTTGTTCAGTTCCCAAAAGAGACAGAAAGAACTCCCTGTTCTTGTGCGCCTTAACAGTTAAAATAAATGTATGGTCTTACCTTGAGCGCTGCTACTCTTTACTGTCTCTGTCACAGAGGAGGGCCCATGAGAAAGAAACCCAGCCTCTGTATTCTGAGTAACTAGTTGACTTAAGTACCCAAAGATCATTGGTAGGACTTCTAACACAGTGCAGCTGTGAGGAAAAGGTGCCACAGCCTCCACTGCCTTCTGGGTGAGGAGAGACACTCCTGCCAAAGATTTGAGAAAGGCAGCCAACTGTCATTCCTTTCACACCTTCCTGAAGTGTTACAAACTTCTTTTTGTGGCATCTGTTGTTACTGCATTTGGTTGTCTACTGCTCAGAGATGTGGTCCATCAACAGGAACCCATGGGTGCAGACATATGGAAGTCTGACCTTTTCCCCACTGGCACGCTTTCTCTGTCAGTGCTGTCACCTTTTCCTCATGAAACGCTGGGCTTCTGTGTGATTCTACTCCATCCTTCCCTCTAAGCAGCCTTAATCTGCTGGTGCATATTACACAGCAAATATAAGGGAGAGAAGAAAAATACAGTATTGTTTTGCTAATTCCTTTTATGGTTTCAGTCAGATGGTCATCTTCAGGTGATCTTGTGTCCTGAAACACAAAGACTGTTCTTTATAAGGCAGGTAGATAAGTTAAAAGATGGTAACAACTATACAAATGGTTTGGAGGACCAATAGCAAGGGAGCAGTCTTTCCATGCGGTTGTCTTACAGGCTACATGAAGGTGACTGTCCACCCCAGTGAATCCTTACAATCTCCACGGTTATAACAAAAAATGCATTGTCTAAATGGAACCACATTCACAGATTAGGTGAATTTATAGATTTTATGTGGGTTTGATACATCACACTGGTATTTCATGAAAGTGGAGGTCCATGTGAAGTATGTAGATTTTTTCATATGGTGTAATGATGGCATTGTTTCACTTGCATCCTTCCTGACAGAAACCATTAGCTGTAGTGGGTTAGCTGCTGTCTGAGTGGAAGTTGTTCTGACAAAGATGGTCATGTAAGGAGTCAGCTGTAGTTTTATATTAGGAGAGAGGTCAGGAAATTAATGCATCAGATATCTTGAAGAGAAAGAACAAAACACTCCCAGAAGCCTTGCTTTTGTGGCCTGTCAGAAGCAGCTTTCTTCATGTGGTCAGAGAGAACGTAAATGACAATAAAACATGCACTGAGGAGCTGTACTTAATCTGACTAAATATTACACATAAAATCTCTATCAGTGTTTTCTGCTCCTGCTATTGCAGGCCTGTATTTTCAGACATTTAATATATTTCCCTCTCCCTCCCTTTCACTCCTGTTCAGGTGTTGCAGAAATTTAAATTAACTGAAATTATTAGTATCATAAATAGAGGATGAAGGGTTATACTAGTATGATCTGGTGACAGTTACCCCAGTTCATACATGCCATTTCTTTCTTTCCCCCCCACCATCAGTTACACTGTATTACCAAGCACCATTCATAGTGTAGTGACAGCTGAGATCACAAACACTGTCATCACAAGGATGGGAGATTAAAATGTTCTTTGCAAAACTTTGTAAAGAAATTGTGGATGAGGAGTGGAAATCAGAATCAGGCTTTCAGGGCTTTTGGTCAGTATAAGGTGCCCTCTCTAGCACCAGTCTGTGTAACAGAATGAAGGGAGGAACTTTCCTCATTAATTCATGTGACAAGGAAGTGAAACAAACCACACAGCTTGTACTACAGAGGTTTTTATTGCTTCATAAATTTTATTGAGATAGAAATTAACCAGTTTCCTCTGTGTTTTAAACAGAGTCAGTTTGTGTTTATTGACACAGGGGAAACTCATCTGTGTTCAAGAATAGGTCTGTTTTCTGTTAGAAAAGGCTGCACTTCAGATATATTTTTAATACTGTCATGTATTAACTTGACACACCATGCTTAAGAATCTGTGGTTTGGGATTTCTTTATTTAACAACAGTTTTTCTACCTGATTGGTTTTGTGATAAGCAGTATCACATCAAGGAGTATCAGATTATAAGAAAACCACTGTGAGATGCAGCAGATGTGCCAAAGTCAAGAAATGATTTTATCCATTTCCAAAAACTTTTCAGCACTGCATCCACATTAGGGCTGCTGCCATGTTTACTGGAGCATTTGAAGTATGTTTTCCTGCTCATTTAGGGAGGAACATAAGTATGAGTGTATTATATTGCGGCAAACATATTCAAAAATGTTTTTCATTTAAGCTGTATTATTCATTAAGAGTTTGAAGCTGCCCTAAAACATATGGAACATACACAGCTTTATTTGGGTGCTTCAGTATAGACAGGTCTGTATTTGAAATGGAAGCTTAATGAGCTGTGACTATCTGAAAAATGAAAATGTATAGGCAGAGCCCTTGAAACGTCACCCATTTTTTTTTTTCCTCTATTTTTACAATAATGATTGTACAAGATGGGATTTGCATCTCTGAGCAATGAGTTAAATACGTCCAAATCTCCTTGAAATCAATTTCGTGTGATCAGGCATGCAGATTGAAAACCATGACTTTGAGATTTACGTTCTGTGAATAAAATTTACGTTCCCTGAAAAGCAAAAGAAGGCTGTCGTTTCATGCTTCCTAACCTTCATTGTCTATTTCCCTTCGGTACACACAAGCCCAGCGCGCCTGCGCACAGTTTAGAGGAACAGCTTTCTGCTCTGTCGATTTTGTTATATAAAAGCCTTTATATGTTTCCTTTATCACCTTTATCTGTTACATCTGTAAAATTTATTTTAGCAATGACAAATTTCTCTTTTGGGCCTGGAGTCTAAAAGAATGACTACTGGTAGGGTATCGGTAAAAGATTTGTTGGATATTACTGTTCATTAAATTGCAAGGAGCTGTGGGTGAGGCTAGCTGTCTGAAGCTGCTGTGAGCAGGTTGGTTATGGGCTGTACTTAGTGAATATACATCATCAGAGACACAAATGTGCTTCAGCAGCCTCTTGTTTTGTTCAACTAAAATGGGTGTTGATTTTGGAAAGCTCAGCAAAATCACTGTCGTTTTTCTAAATCAGATATCATTCATCCTACAGAGCATGCATGAAAAACAGCATCTAGGTTAAATATAGCAGCATTACTTCTCAGCTTTGTAAATTGACAAGAATAGCATTACATTTATTTCCCTTCAGAAAAATGCTCAGGCTGAATGCAGTGCCTCTGAGTGAGAGCTAATTGACAGCACTGTAAACAGGAATCCTTGTACACTGCAGGTGTACAGTACAGGGTGCTGCAGTGCTTACATTTTCACACTACTTTGACAGTTTTTCTCAGCCACATTTTATGTCGCTGTAGGGACAAGAAATTTAATGTTGCACACGTTGTTACTATTTTTAAGAAAGGAAATAAGAGAATATTCATAAGGGTAAAAACTTGAGTTACTAATACTATGACTGTTTGATTCACAGAAACTACATAAATAATTTGAAAGGCTTGCTGTATTTGTAATTTTTGTTATGCCACTCCAGCACTACCAGTGCTTAGTGCTTTTTATTCAGGTGTCCACCTAAATAACCGTGAAGTTTCATCTTCAGCAGAATCTGAAAGCAAGCTATTTGATGGACTACAAATTATGAGTTCTTCTCATTCTTCAGGGTGTAAATACGCTTTCAGCTGAAAGGAGGGAGGGAGGGGAATCCTTCATTTGAAACAAGCTTTTAGCCTGCACTTGATCTCCTCTGGTTTTGTATGAAAAGCCACATTGGACTGAATGACAGCTGAAAAGGCAAGCTGCTGTATCAGGGGATTTAGCAGAAGGAAGCTGCTGTTCTTTCAGACAGCACCTTCCCAGAAAGCTCTCTGAATTTCTTACTGGTTCAGTCCAATTGTAAAGTCAATGCACTAAAAATATGCAGATGAAACAGTTTAATTGAAGTACCTCTCACTGTCTTAGTACTGAAATTCAGGTTTAAGAAAGTAAATAAATATTCACTTATAGCTAGCAATTTCTATTTTGTAATTTAAAATGAGATTATCCTTTTCTAAAAGCTGAATTAATAATCATAGAATCATCTAAAGCTACAGCTAAGTTAATTAAAAAGAAAGGAAAAAGCCACTCTGATCTCTGGAGTTACTGCATTTGATTTCAGCTAGTTGATCACAAGTTCCATTCCTATAAAAATGAATCCTTAAAAAACTGCTTTCCTTTTTTTGTTCCAGTTTTAACTTTGATAAACAGGAAAAAAGCCATAAAAGATTTTGACAACTGTAAAATCTAGTCATGTTATGCAATATTGAAATTCTTACACAAAAAAAATGGTTTCTGCGCAGTTGGTGACAGCACATTATGACTCTTTAAATGGCCCGTTGGTGGTAGTAAGATTTATGCATACATCTGAATTGATACACAGCTGTTTAAAAATAATGGTAATAATTAAGGGTGAATGTTTTCAGAGACAAGTCAGTATTCTTCCATGTCAGACATGTAGGAGTCCTGCTTAAATGCTTTTCAGACCTCAGGAGAACGCTAGGGAGAAATAATAACATCATGATTAGTTCTGAAAGTATTATTGCATTTTGAGCACAATAGTGATATTGATCTCAAAATACTATAGAGTGACTAAAGAAGAACATATCCGTTTGTCCACAGTTAGCATAGCATGACTCCAGATGGGATATTTTTAATCAAATCTGCTTTGGTCACTGATTTTCTAACACACAAGTTATGTTATGGAACATACCAACATTTGTATGACACTTCTGTGTGACTGAAAGGTTATCGTTCTTGGTGTGCATAAAATTATTTTAGGAGTGCTTTCTGAATGTTACACCTTTCAAGAAAATCTGTGTCTAAGGGCTGATCTGTGTTACTGATGATTATTAGCAATTAGAAATGTGTTACTTTAAGGGAAGAGGGTTTGGGGCCATTGTTGTACAGCTCAGAGTCAATAAACTCTGAGCTGCTCATAATAGCCTTTCTTTCTCATTGAAGCCTTGGACTTGCCCTAACTTCATCAGAGCAGAGAAAGAAAGAATAATGTGAACAATAGGAGCCATGGAGTTTGACTTCGGCTTAATGTGAGGAGGCTGTAAAAGCTGTCAAGGAGCTTGATTGATTGGCTCTCAGGCTGCAGTCCTCAGTGCAAAGCAATAATGTTCCTGCCTCTTGTGAGAAGGCTGGATGTACCACCTGGGGTCAGAGCTTATCAGCCTCAGGGGCCAACATTTCAGATGAGGCCAAAGTGCAGTCAATAATTCATACAGAAATTTGTGTGTAGATTCTGGCATAAAGCAAGCTTTATCTTGGTATTTTTTTTTTTGTCTGACCAAGGAAAGAATTAAGTCATGTCTGAAAGTCTCTTTTTTTCCCTTTTTAGTGACATGGGAAAATAGTCTCCTAATATTGAAATATCTGTTTCTGTCATCATGTTGGTTGTACTTTAAAGAGGGAGGGCATGCCTATGATGATCCTTCAAGGGACGTTTTGTTGCCAGAAGAAATGTAGAGATTTTGAACTGATTGTATTAGGATTCCTAGAACCCTAAGATTTTACTTGCACTTTATGCAACACTGGTCTATCTTCAGTGTCTAAACAGTTTTGTTTCTAAACCAGCGAGGGTCAAAGACTGATCTGTTCTAGTGCATGAAAAAGCCAAGAGAAGCTGTAATAGCCGCAAAGATCACAGCAGGTCAGGGAAAAGTATCCAGACTCTTATTAATAAGTGGAGAAATTGGGACAGCTTGCTCAAAGGACACTTACAGGAAAATTGTGCAACCAGCTGCTGGCAAGGGAAGAGAAGCCTAGCAGAAAGAACACTGGTTACTAGTGGGAAATCAAGTTGCTGGTAGCTTGTCTTTGCATTGCATCAGTACTGATAAACAGCTGGAATAAGCCAACTGGTTAACCAGAAGTTTTACTAGTTTACCCACTTGGGACATAATTTAGAAGGGAGGAAAGAAAGTCACAGTGATCTCTGCAGAACTCTGACACCTATTGAAGTTGGTTAGTTGATAAGTAGCTCACTTTTGTTCTGTCCAACCAAAATTACTACTTTGCTTCAGTAGATGTTAACAAAAGCCCTTTTACCTTTCTTCTGCTCAAGAAGAACACTATTAGTCACAGTTCATTAGGCTTGTTTACAAAACAGAACTAGTATCTTAAGTGTGTTACTGAAATACTTGGAACGGTTTGGGGCATCTTTTTTCCCACTAAAATACAAGAATGTTATAATGGAAAGGACAGCACTGTCTACTATTCTTTAAGGAAAAGAACTAATTTGTGAGGTAAGAGCTGTAATAATTATGTAGCATCTGGTCTTGGCAATGCATAATACTGTTTTGTGGTTTTCAAATCTAGAAGGTAGAATTTCAAGCATAGTTTTGTTTTTAATCTGTTAACTATAACAACAGAAGACCTTACAATAATGTTACTCCAAATACTAAACTGAAGCAGTTGTATATGAAGAGGAGCCTCAAATGTGTAAGGTTCTTGATCTGCTTTTCCTAGATAGAGGAAAAAGTGGAATGGTGGGCCTCACCATACTAAAGTGATACCTTTTTGGTGCATGGGTGGGAAAGAGGTAGAAGGCACAGAACTCCTCATTTACAGTTGCAGTATTCATAGGCTTTTCACATACATCTCGTGCTGGACTATACACCACTTTTAGCTTTATGTATTTTGCTGTTAAGTTTCATGGTAAGGTATTACTGTATTAAGTTCTTAACAGAGTTTACCTCCACAAACATAAAAGATGTGTCCCTTCAAGTCCCACAAACTGAATGAAAGAAGAAGAGGTGCTTGTCTCCTATTAGCTGTAGTAAGAAATCCCAATTTATTTATTTTCCCCCCCCCTCACTTTTATCTTGGATGTGTCTGTCTTAGATATTTACTTACCCTTTTCCCAGGCTGAGGACAATGAAGTCTTCATAAAATAAGTGAAGTTTAATGCAGAGAGAGATGTAAAATGCTGTTCGGTAGATTTCAGTGTTTTCAGCCACTGCTTTAAATTGCTATTTTAAATTCCAGTGAGTGGAATAATAGAGAAGTTATCATGTCTAGTAACTGCAGTTGGCCTTTGTAAAGAATGGCTTGTTATGAGGCTTTATGATTTACTGAGGCCACAGCTGGCTTCCAGCGGAGCTGCAGGAATGTGTTCTCTCTTGGGCCTGGTAGCTAGAGATGAAAAGGATCCAAAGCTGGCACAAAAGCAAATAAATGCTTTGACTTTAAATAAAGCATCATAATTTATAAGAGGTTCTGCTTCTCAGTCCCAATGAGGTACATGGATCAGCAGCAGCTCTTTGAGGCTGAGCAGAATTGTCTGCCTGGCTCGACTGCAATTTTGGTATCTGCAGTCTACAGATTTGGAAACATTTTCATGGTTTGAGCTTGGAATTGTTTCTTTATCCATGCTGTTTCTTTTCCACAAATTCCCTCTCTTCTGTCTTCTATTCTGTTATGTTTCATTAGCTGCTGTAGTGTTTGATAAACAATTGTACCACTGTTTGCACCTGCCAGTTCTTTATCATGATGTAGAGCACTGGGGAACTAATCACCAAAGACACCTGAAGGTTTATAGGTGCATTTTGTCATCTGTTATTTGGTTTTTACTAAGTGAATTGTTCCTACAATAGCGGAGTTCAGAGCTGGGATGTAAACTTCTAATGAGATGTCCTAATACTCACCTTTTGGAAGAAAAACAAATACATATTAGCTCCTTAGGAGTTTTTTTTTTTTTTATAAGACAGATACACACACACATTCATACACACATATATTCATACCAGCTTCCCTATTTCTGCAGCTGTTTATCAACAGTCTGCTGATGAAAACAGTATTCCTGTGGTCTCGTGTTCTGAAATGAAGAATAGAAATGAGGCAGATAATTATTAAAGAAACTCCTGAATGCTTGTTGCGGTGAGAAAAGAATGGTTTTAGTTTTCCCTTTTTGGTCTGTCTTCTTGTATGTAAACAATAGTGCTTTCCCCTACCTTCCAGTCTTCTTTTGCTTTGCTATTTACTTGCTTTTAAGGGTGAAAGAGTTTGAGGGAGAAATAACTAGCTGAAGAGATCCTATAATTAATACAAACTGCAGGAAGCGAGTGTGACAGATGAGTTGAAAAGCCCTATGTTCTGTTGCTTATCTCAAGTGACATATGGTCCTGGAGTACAAGCAAAGGCAGTGGATTGTAGGGTTTCTTTTTTTTTGCTCTAGTGGAAGGCAGAAGAGTGTCCATGTGTTCCATGGGGCAGCAATATAGAAGCTGAAATAACACTCCTTGAGAAACGAGTAGGAAATGCAGGGGATTACAGAACAGCATTTCCTTTTTCTAAAATTGAGACTATCTGACATTTTTCAGTGTCAGGTTATGGGAATCACAGTTATGATTACTGAAGTAAGAGAGAAGAAAATCTGCTAGAAACAAAATACTTTTTTTCTGAAACAGATTTGGTTTTCTTCAGAACACACAGATGTTAAATGATTTTCAACTTGCATTTTTAGTGTCAGCTGAAATAAAGTAAGACTGCAGTTTTATTCTCAAGCTTCAGTAGAACAACAAAGTGGTTCAGTTACTCTGGCCAAAGAAAAGGTAAGGTTTGTACAAAAATAAATCTTTAGTTGTACTCCAGAGGTCAGAAACCTATGGTTAGTTTATAATAACATTAATTGCACATTTTCCTGTAAATACTGCAAACATGTGGTCTGACATTCAAGAGGTGTAACAGTAATTTATCCAAACGTTTTCCAAGTCCTGCCAAAATCTAATCACTTTGATATAAATCTGACAGGAGAAAATTATGTTGGTTGCTGTGACTTCATAGTTTTAAAAATCACCATTTTAAGTAGCTCATATTTTAGTACAACTGTTCAGCTGTGGATAAACCTACAAGCCATTTGGGATCTCATCTGATGTACTTTCTGGGGTATTACCAGTTTTCATTGAGTCTTTTATTGCTCTTTTAATGAGTGTGAAATTTAGCCTTGTATTTGATTAGGACCATTTGTTTTTCTTTCCAGTCTCCATTTGCATTTAGATTTTGCTTACTGGTTATTTGTTAGGCAGACTGTCTTTAGAAGAAACGTACACTGAAAAAAATTATAGTGGCATTGTTATTGCAGCTGATAAGGGACATAAGCTCTTTGATTAGATGCTGCCCAGTTTTGCAGAACCAACCTGCCTTTAGCATTTCTGTCATAGCTTTGTCCAGAGGCACTACCATTTCAACTCACCCTCAGCAACAAGTCTTCCTAATGTGCTGGGGTTTTTTATATTAAAGCTGGAAAAGGATAATGTTACCAGGGAGGCAAGAAAAAGAAAAGAAACCAGAGCTGCTTTTAGCTGGCCATTCAACTGAACATTGACCAACTGTCTTCATGAGAAAGAAATAGATGGTGGTGAATAAGCTAGAGTCTAGTTTTCCAAGAAGCTCAATGATTTTCCCAAATCAATACAGCTCATCAGACTTCAGAACAAAGGCTGTGGGAGACATGACAGTGATGGAAGTGACTGTGTGTTCTTTTGTGTATTAAGCACATGGGCTCATGGGGAAACAGGCCACCTTCAGTTATTTCAGTTTTTATTCTTCTATATGCTCTGGGCTAAACTTCTAAATTGAGAAAATCTATTACAGTTGTTATTAGGTGGCATAAAAAAGTTGTCTCTTTGATGGCCCAACTCCATGGCTTCAAGAGGTACTCCTCCCTCTTTTCCTCACTGAATTGCTGCTTCTTTTCTGAATGCAAATGAGAGTATGTATTGCAAGTCCAGGGAATATATTTTTTGCTAGTATATCATTAAAGGCACAACACAGTTTTTTTTTCAAGCTAGGGTGGTCATTGCTACTCTAAATATATTGTACTGATGACTTCATAATGAAGGGAGAAAGAAAGGGCATGCCAGTTGAATAAAGTATCCATGAAATTCAGGTTGACATTACTCAGAACTTGGTGGAAATCACAGAGATATGAACTAAGTTTGTTATGCTGTTGAAGACACTGCTGTTAGTTTATGTGGCTGGAGTAATGCCAGCCTGCTTTCGCCATCAGCAGGGCAACGTTAACAAAAATAGCAGGTTTTAGCCTCTCAGCCCTTTAACCTTTAAGCTTACTATGCTTTCATAAAGTACTAAATCAACACGACTAAGCGTCTTAGAGGTTTATGACTGTACCAGCAGTATTTCATTATGCTGCTTTCCCTTAATGCTATCCAATCTTCCCAGCTTCATTGCTACACAGTATTTGTTCAGATAAAGTCCAGTGTCCAGGATGACTAATTGCAGATCTGTGCTCCAGATGGTTTGATTACAGGATGTGGTTAAAGTGACTTTTTAAACATTCAGCGCAGCAGTAGGGCTCTTTAAAAACAAAACAAAACAAAAACAAAAAACCCACCAACAAAACAAAAAAAACCTCACCAGTCTTGCATTTTCAGGCCACCTGACAGTCATTACATTCTCAGGCTTGCTGATGTTGATGTCTGTTACATGTGCACCTGCTGTAAATGTAGTTAAGTTCTTGTGCCATGCTAGACAGAGAGTGTGATTAAAGTAGTAAATACATTCTATGTCTACCAGATCAGTATTCAGTGTAGAAGACTTGACTTTATATGTGAAATGTTTACTGTTAATTTTAGATTACTTTCTTGATGGAAGCAATCAGGGAGAAACAAGCCATTTGCATTGCAAGTCTAATATAAACATTGTTCTGTGTTTTTTATGCCTGGATGAATTGCAGGTGTATATGTGAATCTGGGATTGATGATGACGTGGTGGATGTTGTAAGGCAGATGAGTTACACTGCTCTTACTAAACCAATGACAATGAAAAATCTTGAGATAATACTAAGATTATGGATTTTCATTTTGTGACTTTTTGCACTTTATATACTTTAGTTACTGTTAGAACAGTGATGTCAAATAGATAGACATGGGATTAAAAAATTCACAGTGCCAGATGCAAAAGCAAATGTGTTTGATATACATTCACTGATGAGAGATACACTGTGGTTTGGATATCCCAGGCATGTCTGTATTATTTGTACTTGGCAAGGCTGAGACAAAAGGCAAATGGAATTTGGTTTGCAAACAAATTTGTGGATTCACTGATCATAAAGATACAAGAAATTGATTTTGCTGTAATGTTGCATCAAGTGATGATGTGATGCCTGCCCAATACTGAGAATTGAATCTCAACCTTGAAGAGCTGCTATGCCACAGGAATATTGCTATGAGAATTTATCATACTAAACTTTTTAAGAAATAATCTTATAAAAATTACTAAAAAGCATAGTACACTTTGGTAGATCTTCCTCTAGCATCAGCAAAAGTTGTCTTAAAATGACACTTACAGTAAAAGCAGTAGGTGGAACTGTTAACCAAATGGGAATTTTGAGCAAGTAGGATTCCACATACGTTTAAACATGACTTATGTGACTTTTTAAACATAAGTGACTTTTGGTGGCTGAAAAGCAAATGTTTCCTAGTTTTAGAAGATGATCTAAATATTCTTCAACAAATCAGTTACAGAAGTGCTCAGAAAGACTTTGTGCAGATCTGCTTTCTTGAGAATTTCCAGACACTTTTGTCCAGATTCTCTGCTAAGAACAGAGAGAACAACTCCTTTTACAAAAGTGAAGGCATACCCATTCAGATAACTGGTCTTTTGAGTTTTCTGGGAAAATAATCAACTTGAACTAAACCAGAATTTTGTAGCAGTTGCTGTGATCTGAACACAAAAGCAGCCTATGCTGTAAACATTAAGTCAGGCTTTCCAGTCTGATTAATTGAGTAATGTCTACTTATATTGGAATTTGAATGTGTTTGTTTTCTAAAGCCAGTATTTTCAAAAACTGGGGCCTGTATTTAAGATATCAATGTGATAATTTGATTCCTAACCACATGATCTCATTTTCAAAGTTTTGAATACAAAGCATAAAAGTTCTTGGCTTACGTTCCTTTCAGAAAACAGAGTCAATAAAGCAAAAGGATTAGTATCTGTTTTAGACTAGATCCTTCAGTGTTTTATTCTTTAGATGACTGAACATCTGCAAGAGTGTATCCTGTTAGATTTGAGTAGGTCCTTATAAGCTTGATGTGGCTGCTGGAAGCGCAGTGTCAAAGTAGTCAACATGAACGGTACCCTGGCTTGGTACTGAAGATGCCTTATGACTGTGATGTTTTTTATGTGAAAATAGCACATCTGCATTTCTTAGGCTGCCTTTAAAAGAGCATGGATCTTTTTTCAAATAGTGAACAACAAATGTAGGTAGTTAATTTCTAATTTGTAATGACATACTTCATTCTGTAAATGTAGTTAATACCAAATAGCCAGTTTTAGTTCTGGCCTTTGTTACAAAATCACTGAAAAGAAGGGAGGGAGGGGAAAGGAAAGAGAACAGATACATTGCATCCACAGAGCTCATAAAAAGTACTTCTTTATGTAGATTTCTGCAAATTACTTTATTGCAAATCACTTTTGTGACATGTGATGTGACCTTTCATTTCATAATAATATCCAAGAACAAATTGTCACTGTTACTTTGTACAGTTTATTACAGTATATTTATCAGAACTGTTTATGTAAAATGGTTTTGTGCATCTGTTGCTGGGTAATTTTTTTGCCATAAACACTGTGGTTATGGATGTGATGAATGAAGAAAAAAAGTTCACAATGGTACATACACTGTGAAGGAAAACACTAAAATACAGACTCTTTTCTTGCTCCTACGAGGCTAATGGCATTCCCCTTGATGTTAAAGGAGGGACTTCTTTTGACAGTGGTGGGTACTAGGCTGTACATTAAGGGTTTTGTGTATGATCCTGCTTGGTCTAATAATGGATTTCAGCAGCAAAGGTACTTACTAGTGTAGGTAAACTGTAGAACTTCTAGGTAACATCCCCATTTTCTTATGTTAAGATACCATTTCATAATTCTTACACATAACACATACACCACTTACTGTGTCTACTCCTGAAAGATTAAGTAACAGGGGTAGTACCTTTTGAAATTCTTATTTTCTTATTCTTGGCTGCTTTAATTTAGTCTATTTGACACTAAAGACTGCAGAGTATATTGCTAATTTCAGATATAATGTAACTGTGAATAGTTACATAGTTTGCAAATGGCATGATAAACTGAATTAAATCAAGAAATTTACACCCTCATTTTGGGATAGGTTTTTCTCTACTACATCCAACACTTATGAACCGTGCTCCTGAAACTGGTGAAACTCTTTAGTTGATACTCTTACTGGGTGGAGGAAACATTTGCATGTACTCAGAGTATATTCACTATTGTTTCATCCAACCTCACAAGAACAGGATTAGCTATTTGGCCAGGTTTCCTGAATTGCAATCTTAGAGTCCCAATACCTTCAGGTACACTGCATTACAAACATCTAAATTTTTCTTCCATTCTTCAGTAGTGGTTAATTTAAATAGTTTAGCCTCTCGGGCTTTTTTAAAAGTGAAAATACATCTTTGTGTTCAGACAGTGTGAAACCTGTGGGTTCCTCAGAGTGTCTCTGCATTTGCACTCTTGTCCAGGCAATGCTAAATACGACTGTTACATGATGGGTGGTCTGGTGTATAGTCTAATGTAGTAAGTTTCATTACAGGAGCTTCTTATAACTTGACACAGCCCCAGTGAGGTTTGATCCTGTATGTGATATGTTACTTCATAAGATGGGGGAGTATGTGGAGGGATATGCCCCAGCACACACACAACGCAAAAGAGGAGTTGGAACAACTTAGATGAGGGTTAGTGCATCTATCACTGCATGCCCAGTGTGCTCAGATGCAATACTTGGAGGTGAACTGGAGACTGATGTAGAACGATTTGTGTATTGCCTCTGGGACAGCGCAGAGAAGTCCCAGCAGAGGTACTTGTTTTGAGCTTGAACTCTGTACCAGAACAAGTATTTTGGATCAAAGAAACATAATAATACACCCTGACTGGGTGCAGCAAGAATAATTTCTCTTCAGTAGTGTACCTAGTATGTAGTGTGGACTACTTACCTTTCTTGTCTCCATTTTCATTTTCCAGTGCTTTGGTCTAATAAGCTTTCAGTTCCATGTTTCCATAGGGGTCAATCCTACCTCCCATGTTACTTATATTCTCTCGATCCATTTCTATGATATTCTTAGAAGATTAAATGAGCTACCTTCACAGCCGGTTCTGTGGAATCTTACCTGTGGCTGTTCATTAGGGAAAGGAAATTTATTCCTTGACACAGTTATTCTAATGCAGTATGGAGATTGTTCTTCCCTACTACTTACATACTGGGGCCTTTTGCTAAAACTAACAAACTTAATGACATGCTAAATGTAACTGACACTAAGGGAGGAACTTGTGTTTGCTTTTGAAGTATTGACTCTCTTACACTGGAAGGTCATTTGAATGTCTTCTAATAATTACTGAAATGTGTATTGATTTCAGGGGGTTTTATTATTATACCTACACCAAGCCTTCTACTTTGCCCTCCTTTCTGTTAATGGGTAACGGGCTATCTGTAGGTCTGTTACATAAATTTATGAAGAAATAAAGCACACATAAACAAGACTACAAATATTGAGGAATGTGGAGAATAAGAATGCACCTTGGTTTTAAAGAAACACAAAACCTAACAATTACATTTTAAGAATAGGATAAAGGTGAACTAGTTGGGGAAAAAATGAATGGCAGAATTAATTCTCCCGTAATACTCCATGGGGAGTCAGGAAGCCCTCCTTGTTGGTACATTTAGGAGATTGGACAAACACTGGTAAACGGAGAGGAGGGAGCAACTGTGCTGCTGCAGGGCGATGGGCAGCATGACACAATACAATTTAGCGATGTAAAAAATACCCATGATTTTCACTCGGAGCATTGTGGAGTCGCAGCTGAGAAGCTACCGAGGTGGAAGGAAAGCATCAAGGTTACCCGGGGAACACCTTTTTAGTGTCTCTCGTGTGCCAGTGCCAGGTGGGAACACTGCTTGAAGAGACCCAACTTCCACCGACAAACGCTTCCTCCGTGGATCCACTGGCCTTTCCTCCTCTTCACGTTTTTTTGCCCATACCTCTGAAGAGGCGTAGAGGCCTCAAGCCACGGAGGGATTTCAGCACGCTAGAAAAACGGCGCGGCACCTGCAGTTCCGGAGCCCACACGCTCCCTTCCACCCTGGCGCCGGCCCCGCTCCCGGGCAGGGGGCCGTTCCCCGGCGACCGGACTGCTCGGTGCCTCTCGCCTTTGCCCGCCGAGCCCCGGGCGCGGCGCGGGGCGGGACGGCGGCCGCACGAACGAGCCCCGGGGCCGGCGGACCGCCGCCGCGCCCCGCCCCTCTGGCCTCCACCACCAATGGGCTGGCGGCGGCGGGCGCCCGCCGAGCCGGGCGCGGCCAATCGGCAGCCGGCGGCGGCGAGCGCGGGCCAACGGCGGAGCGGGCCGGGGCGCCCCGCGGGGCCGCGGCGGCTGAGGCGGGCGGCCCCGGGTCCGGGTCCGAGGGGGCCGGGGTGAAATGCGGCGTGTTCCCAGGCTGCCGCGTTCGCGTAGGTCATCAAAACATCGCGTAGCGACTGAACTCGGGTCCTTCCAGGCATTCGGAGCTTGGCGCTGACCCTGCCTGCCAGAGCCGGTTATCTCTCATCCTTCAGGCCAGTTCGGCCCAGCGTACAAAATCCGAGTCGCCTTATCGTAGTGGCAGCTTAAAACCACATGGGGAATAATTTTCAAATCTGCTGCAGAGAATTTTCAAGGAAATCCCTTTTTCCCTGGTACCTCCGCTAACAACACTTCAAATGCTTCCCCGCTGTTAAAAGGCCCCTGAGGAAATAAGCGGCTGGTTGCATGTTTACTTTAGCTTGCTGCAGCAGGGAGGGATCGTTTTAGTGCAAAATTAGAAATGGCCCTGGTCAGAGAAAGCAGAAAAGACTGGCTGGAAACATTCTGGCACAATGCCATTATTATATCCGTTACAGAAACGCTACAGCTAGAACAAGGGAAGTGTAGAGGAAAAACAAGTCACAAGGCTGGCAGCTGTGAGTTAGTGTCTTAATGCCTCTCATAAATTGGAAACATTTTGCATCATGCCTTTCTTCCTAGCTAAAAGATATTTTTTATTTCAGCGTACATTATAATGAGAAGAGATAGCTGGTTCAATAATGCTACCTCGTGTTTATCTGCAGAAGTTAATGAATTAAAGGGGTCATTATGCAGGCTAGTCCATAAACATGATGATAAATTATGTGAAGGAGTGTTTGAGGTCAACCTGAAAACATTTGAATGACGCCCCCCACATTTATTTTATTGCTACTTAGGTTATCCTTTCCGTGCACACATTTTACAGGGATGATTTGAATAAACCAAAATTAGAAGTCTGCTTTAGGTGAGCAGATGCATTTACATTTAATAAAAGTCGTAAGTAGAAAACCAATTAGAGTACATTTTTTAAAGGATCCTTCTTTCTGTGGGTCTGTATTGCAGTTCCTCTCAGCTTCAAATAATACACATTTCCATCTATATCTGCTGAACAGAACTTGAAACACATACGCCTGTGTGTGTGTTTGGATATATGCAATTTCAAATAAATAGAAGCATCATTATCATATTGTTCAAAGCAAAGCAGATTCTTCTCAGTCACCTACTGATTTAAACACTGTAACTGGTGCTTAGTTTATACTGGCTGGCTGCCAAGCGATAGCAATTATGTGCAATAATAGCAAATTAAGAGGTGAGTGTTGCTGTTTTACAGCAGGACATGGCAAAACCCATTTCCTTCTGTCAGCTGTATCTTGATTACACAGTCACACAGACACACACTCTCTCTTACACACATACATGCGCACACACTCTTGTTCTTTGTCGTTTGCTGTCTTTCCTGTGGGTTTTAACTTGAGGTCACTGAAACCAGAAAAGAGGAAGAGTATAGACCACAGTGTTTGAAAGCAAATGAGAATAAAGCTCTCGCTTTGTGGGGAAGGAGAGAAGAAGGGAAAAAGAGCAAAACAAAAAGCCTATGTCAATTATTGTTCTGACAGTGATAATACTTTGTTTTTCTCCCACTGGCAGGTGTCCTAGTGGTAAATGTTACGTGGAGGAACAAGACTTATGTGGGAACACTGCTGGACTGCACAAAGCATGACTGGGCCCCTCCTAGGTAGGCAATCATTCTGACTGTTTTTTTTCTGTGCTGTATTTTCACCCCCAATCTCTGTCAAAAGACTGTACAGAGATTAATAAAAAACAACTGGTTATAATTAAAAACATGCACCAATGAAACTGGTAATTCTCTCTTCCACACTGAAATGTGGGGTGGGAGCTTTTATTTCTTTTTGTTTCGTGTTTTTGAGAGCAAAGGGGAAATACATGGGATTCAATCAGAGAGCAATTAATTTAAAAACGCATTTCAGTAAGTATGGAAAATTTTTCTCTCAATTGTGACTAGGTGGTCTTGTTCTTAACATCTTTGTCCTTTTTTAATGGCTTTCCCTTTGAGACTGTAACATTCTCATTTGGCAGAAGGACATCTTTCCTTTAACATGTATGAAAGTTCTGTTAATGGGAAGTGCTGTAATTCTGGTATTTATTCAGTTCACAACTCCTGCTGATGAAATCTACTCTTGTTTATATAGGTTTTGTGAATCGCCAACAAGTGACCTGGAAATGCGTGGAGGACGGGGCAGGGGAAAGCGGGCAAGGTCTGCTGCAGCTGCAGCTGTACCTGGAAATGATGCAAGTTTTGCAGAGTCCAGAGGACTTCAGAATAAGAATCGAGGAGGTGCCAATGGGAAGGGGAGGAGGGGCAGTCTTAACTCCAGTGGGCGCAGGACACCCCCAAACTGCGCCATGGATGAAGTCAAAGCCAGCCCCTCATCCACAAACAAGAGGAAAACTAAGCCTCCAATGGAGCTAGATTTGAACTCCAGTTCGGAGGACAATAAATCTGGAAAACGTGTTCGTACTAACTCTAGAAGCACTCCCACCACCCCACAAGGGAAACCCGAGACTACTTTTTTGGACCAAGGCTGCTCTTCTCCAGTACTGATTGACTGTCCTCACCCCAACTGCAACAAAAAGTACAAGCACATTAATGGACTACGATACCATCAGGCTCATGCACATTTAGACCCAGAAAACAAGCTGGAGTTTGAGCCTGACAGTGAAGACAAAATTTCAGACTGTGAGGAAGCATTGAGTAACGTGGCACTTGAATGCAGTGAGCCAAGCACAAATTTGCCAGGCTTTGACCCGCTAAAAGCACCAACATCTCCTTCCTCCATCACTACCCCAGGGACCCCCAAGGGAAAAAGGGAACTGACCAGCAACGGCCCCGGTTCAGTTATCAGTTCCAAAACAGGCAAGAATTCTGGCAAAAAGAAGGGTCTGAACAGTGAATTGAATAGCCTTCCAGTAATTTCTAACATGGCAGCCACACTAGATAATTGCTCGGTAGCAGATGGCAATTTGCAAACTGAAATGCCGAAGTTGGAGGCTGAAGGGTTAATTGACAAGAAGAGTTTGGGTGACAAAGGCAAGAAATCCAACAATTGTAAAGTGGATAAAAACCTTTCCAAACTGAAAACAGCCAGGCCCATTGCCCCAGCGCCAGCACCAACTCCTCCCCAGTTAATAGCTATACCTACTACAGCCTTTACAACCACCACTACAGGGACAATACCCGGGCTGCCCTCTCTAACAACTACTATTGTTCAGGCTACACCAAAGAGCCCTCCGCTAAAACCTATTCAACCAAAGCCCACAATCATGGGAGAGCCAAGCACTGTAAACCCAGCTCTCACATCACTCAAAGACAAAAAGAAAAAGGAGAAGCGAAAGCTCAAGGACAAAGAAAGCAAAGAGACAGGAAGCCCCAAGATGGATTCTAAGCTGGGAAAGCTGGAGGATTCAAAAGGGTCTGGGAAAGACCTATCTGGACATTTTTTAAAGGACCATCTCAACAAGAATGAAGTGCTAGCTAACGGACTGTCAGAGTCTCAAGAGAGCAGGATGGCAAGTATTAAGGCTGAAGCTGATAAGGTTTACACATTCACAGACAATGCGCCCAGCCCTTCCATAGGGAGTGCCTCCAGGATGGAATGCAGCACTTTGGTGAATGGACAATCTGCCATGGCGCCACTGCACGTGTTGACACAAAACGGTGCAGATAGCGCGGCCGCTAAAACCAACAGCCCTGCTTACTCAGATATTTCTGATGCGGCTGATGATGGTGGCTCTGACAGCAGGTCAGAGGGCATGAGGTCAAAGGCCAGCTCTCCGTCGGATATTATTTCTAATAAGGATGGTGTTGTAAAAGGACATTCTTCAACCACAGCACAATCGGCTCAAGCAAAAGAGTCCCATTCTCCCTATTACCATGGCTACGATCCTTATTATTCCCCAAGTTACATGCACTCTGGACAGGTCAGTGCCCCGGCAGCTGGAACAGCGGTACCCCACAGGGACTGAAGATCAAAAAAGAGGCTGAGGAAGAGGCTGAAAAGAAAGAGAAAGCAGAACCATCAGATGCTAAGAAAAGCGAAAGCACTTCCTCTAATTTGCAGCCACAACATCAGTCAGTAATAACGCAAAGACACCCTGCACTTGCTCAGTCACTTTATTATGGACAGTATGCGTATGGGCTTTATATGGACCAAAAGTCCTTAATGGCCTCTAACCCTGCTTACAGGCAGCAGTATGAAAAATACTATGAGGACCAGAGACTAGCAGAACAGAAAATGGCACAAACTGGGAGGGACTGTGAAAGGAAGAATGACCCCCCTTTGAAGGAGATTGTGAAAGATGAGAACAAGCAGAAGACTATTCCATCTGCCACTATTTCAAAGGCCCCTTCAACTCCAGAGTCCAGCAAAAATAACACTAAAATGGGGTCATCAGTCCCTAGCAAAGGTGAGGAGACAAGCAAATCACAGATCCTTTCCAATCACCAGCAACAGCTTCAGTCTGACAGTTTCAAAGCCAAACAAATGGAAAACCACCAGCTTATAAAGGAGGCTGTGGAGATGAAATCTGTTATGGACTCTATGAAGCAAACAGGAGTAGATCCAACCACAAGATTTAAACAGGTGAGATCACAGGAAATGGAACAAGAGTATCTTGATTTATCCTTAAGTCATGTGAAGTTTTGTCCCTGATTCTGCTATGTTCTTCTACCTTTGCAGCCAAACAAGTTCCGCCATCCTTTTTTCATGCTGGATAGTACTGTAATCTGCGAATAGACCAACAGACCTTTCAGTTGAGCTTTTTGAAAAGAGAAAAAAAAAATCTAGTAAGGTGGTGACAGAACCCGGGCTTAAGACCTGAATAGACTATTTAAAATTACATGCATGAATAAAATACAATTAGATTTCTCTTTTAGATGTAAATTCTTAGCAGTTCGCTTAGTTTAGAAATAAATTCAAGCAAAATAAGCAGCTTTCGTTGTGAGAGGACTTAAAGTAGATTTGAAACATGGTTTGAAGTGTTTCCTTTTTTTTGTTAAATGACAGTTGGCATTTACTAAAGATGGGTGAGCTAGTTCTTTGAAGAGTTGGCTTGAAGCTCAGCTCTTTATCTTAACCCAGGGTGACCTTTTCGAAGCAGTTAAGTTTCCCTTCTCTCCTCAGCCAACCTCAGGCCCCTACAGACCTACACAATGGTGTAGGTCTCTCCATTGAAGTCAGTGATAGTTTTGCCATTGACTTCAGTAGAACCAGAATTTCATCCAGTGGCTTTGTTCTGAGCTTCCTAGATGTCACATTGCCTTCATTCGAGGCAGCGTGACTGTCTGTGCTCTGAACTGGAGCCTCAATGCGCGATGCTTTCATGTTCTGGTGTACGGCACATCCCAAACTTCACCCTTATGGGCTGTCTTTCAAGATGCGGTGGGGTCAGGTGAGTGAGAGTTAGGGAGCTCTGGAGGAAGTGGAATGGTCAGCTCCTAGTAGGAGATTTTCGCTGGTTCAAATGTGTATTTGAACCAGATTGTCCAAGCAAGCACCTAGTTGTGTGCTTCTGTTTTTGTTGCGTGTGCCATGTATATCAATTGGAGACAATTAGCTCTTGTGTATTCTGTATTAGAAAAAGTCTTTCTCTTACTGCTCAGTACTGATTTGGTGTTGTCTTGTAAAGAACTCACTTACCTAATTCTATAACTTGTTTATAAACTGGTCTATGTCATGTATTATGCAAAAATGTATTAATGATGTCCTGTACATGCTCGTTAAACCATGTGGTCCTGATCCTGTAAATACTTATCTATGTGTAATTTTACAAACTTGAAATAAGACTGTCAGATGAAGAAATCTGTCTTAATGTCTGACTTCTACTGATTCCTGAAGGTTTGTAATATCAGAGGAACATTAGCGTCTTTCCAGATAGGTCAGTCTTTCAGGTTCATTGTTCCAGGTAATCTTAGTGCTCTGCCGTATCATTAGCCAACTTTAATTTTGTGGTTCACAGGTATTTTTTGCTCTCTAGTGGGAAAATATCTCTGTGGGCTTTAATTAAAATGTTTTATGAATATCGTGGTCTCAGAACTTTGATACAATGCATATGTATTTCATGATTAAACTAGTTAAAGGCATGAAGAAGGATATAAGATGAAGCAATTGAATTAAATTTTTATAATAGTCTCTTGCTCCTTCATGAGAATATTGGTTTGTCTTTGAGCTCAAGGCACTCTGTAGCAAGAAAACCTCTCCTTTATGTAATAGGGATATGTTATTAAAACAGCTATTAAAAATACATTAACTGAAATATGGGAAATATCAATAACAATCTTACTTCAACATCTAAGTTCAGAACAAATTTTTTTTCCTCCTTCATATTAGGATCCAGATTCACGAACATGGCATCATTATGTCTATCAGCCCAAATATCTTGATCAGCAAAAATCAGAAGAACTTGACCGTGAGAAAAAGTTAAAAGAAGACAGCCCTAGAAAAACACCTAACAAGGAAAGTTCTCTGCCTAACCTTCCTGTCTCATTAGCAAGCATTAAAGAGGAGCCTAAAGAGGTCAAGCGTTCTGATTCTCAATCAGTGGATGAGAGCAAGATAAAAAACGATGATCGAAAGACTCCCGTAAATTGGAAGGACTCTCGGGGTGCTAGAGTAGCAGTTTCCTCACCAATGAGTCAGCATCAGTCATATATCCAGTACTTGCATGCTTATCCTTATCCACAGATGTATGATCCCAACCATCCAGCCTATCGCGCAGTCTCTCCTGTCCTAATGCACAGCTATCCTGGTACGTATTCTGAAATTTGCCTTGCACACTAGTTAAGATTTACACTCTCAAACTGTAGTAAAGCCTGCATTTTAATATATCTGTTAGTAGCTAGCTTCATGGGTGACATTTGTTTTGCTTGTGCTTCCACAAGGGAAAGTTCTGTAGATGAATCTGATTTAATACAAGATGTTCCTTTTATGAACTGTCACCCAGCTACAGTTTTCTCAACCCTTGACAGTCTGCTATTGCTGTTAGACTGACAGATAGTTTATTGCCTATAAAATATTCTAAGCACTTACTGTCAGAACCATTATAGTTACTATTCCTTTCACTTAAAGAGGACCCATAAATGTCTGAAATGGCTATCAGCTCAACCCTCTTTATAACCTCCATTCATCAGGGTAAATTAGGTGAAGAAATTGAAGAGCAAAGATGCCATTTCTTAGTCACGTGGTCCGTTTTTGATGTTATCCTCTGTCCTGGCATCCCCTCCTCCCACCTTGATATAACCAAAATGTAAAACCAGTAACTTGATGTGGTATTTATTGTTTACCTGCAGGGGCCTATCTCTCTCCAGGATTTCATTATCCAGTTTATGGGAAGATGTCAGGGAGAGAAGAGGCAGAGAAAGTCAATACCAGCCCAAGCATCAATGCGAAATCAACCACTGAGTCCAAAGCACTGGATTTGCTCCAGCAGCATGCCAACCAGTATCGCAGCAAGTCCCCCGTTGTAAGGCTTCATCTGTTGTTACTGAAGAGTGGTACATATGGGGAGGGGTAAAGCACATCATTTTAAGAAGCACACAGTCTGGCATTAAGCTCTGAATGCATGATTCTTCCTTATAGTACTGCTTAAAATAAAAGCAATTTAGAGCCAGGATGTTTCCATGGCATAAACTGAAAGTGACACATACAACACAGTTCTGTGCTCAGAGTCTTCCTTTCTTAAATGAACGGATTTGTAAAGAAACATGAATTCAGAAATACCTCACGGTGCACAGTTTATTGCAGTTAAACAGGAAACTCCTGTTTGGAAACAAATAATTAAATGAGAAGTTGGGCTGTGGGATTTAATAATATCCCCTCCCTGTATTGGCCAAGAAGCCACATCTTCCAAACAGAAGATTACCAGCCCCCATTTCTGAACATTTCTACACTGGAGCAAATACTGTTATTTTACTTTTAGATAAATTCATGCTAGTTTTAATTGTGAGGAATCACTGACTCTGATTCTATTTTTAGAAGGGCTTTCTCGCTACTCAGGCAGGCTTGATCCCAGCAGTGCGTTACAGAGGGCTGAGGATTCATTTACATCAGCTTTCAGCATCTGAACTAGGTTGTTCAGGCATTAACAAGTCAGCCAAGCTTAAGGGAGCCCAAAACTATAAGTCACACTTCAAGCTGCAGTGTGTTGCCTCAAAATCTCTGTGCCTTGGAAAAGCCCAATACACCAGTTTCAGATTAGAATTGAGTGCAAATAATCCAGTAGAGCTACTTCTCCTTCAGAAAAAAATAGGCTTCATCATTTGAATTCAAAAGGTTGTTGTCAGGTAATGGCAAGCATGCTTTTCTTGTGATTCTGTCCCTTTTAATAGTTTCACATCAGTTTTCTTTCTGTTACTAGCCGGTGGAAAAATCAGCAGCTGAGCGTGAACGGGAAGCAGAAAGGGAACGAGACCGTCACTCTCCTTTTAGCCAGCGGCATCTCCATACACACCATCACACACATGTTGGAATGGGTTACCCACTTATACCCGGGCAGTATGACCCATTTCAAGGTGAGCAGAAAATTTTCAGTGGTGGATTTAGCTTGCCTCATGGAGTTGTTACTTTGACGTTCAAAATCATGACTACGTGAAGCATTTTGAATAGAGAACCCCTTGTTCAGTCATCCCTCCAGAAGTGCTTTACATTTAGGAAGAAGGCTTGAAAATTCACAGCATGAACTAACAGCAAATGAATAGCTTCAAGCCTGAGAAATACCAAATTTTGTTTTCAAAATTGGATGTTACAACATTTACAAAGATGTACCAGTTAGACTGTCATTCACGTGAATGTTTTGATTCCTACTGCAAACTGACGTTAACAGGCTGAAAGGCAGTAAAAAAACCCAAACCAAACAACCTCCTCTTTGTTTTGTATAATTAGGGTTGTGTAAGCAATAGAAGAAGTATAGCAAAGACAAAAGGTTTTTATACTGAACATATTTTATGTACAAGGCATTGCAGTCACAAGGGTTTGAGCTTGTTATAATTTGACCATCTGAAAGAGGGCTCTTTGTATTTTGGCAAATACAGTGCACAAAGTTGCAGTCAGGGAAAGAGCAGCACAGTAAGATAGAATTCATTCTCCCTAGGTTTTATACCAGTCTTTGACTGTTTTTCTCTAACCCTGGACTCCAGCTGAATTAAAAGGAGAATTCCTCCCATGCAGCAAAGTACATGCTATCGCAATTGGTGGCTAAATGACATTAATGCATTACATTCACTTGGTGTTTCAGCAGTTATTTTTCCCGTGTAAAAGTCTTGATGTTTCTCAGTTTGATTCAGTGATTCCATACGCCTTTTGGGATGCATTATGCTTGTTCAGTAGGAAAACTGTAAAAATGATAAGTTATTATGGAAGTATTGTATTCTGAGCAGCTGGCATGTCGTTTCTGTAATTTACTGTGACTTTTGATTCTTGTTGTTTCCTGGTACCTATTATTTCTACTGAGCTTCCTATTCAGGAACTCATACAAACCACTTAGCGTCATGCAGTGCAGTACTTGGAAAGGAATACAGTAAGTAGGAATGCTGTATTTTCTTGTAAAATACCTATCAAGAACAATTCAGTTTACTATACAAAGGCATATTGATCATACTGGGCAGACTGTCTTAACACTATTACCTGAAATATTTTCTATTTATATAGTGTTAAACCCCCACCATTTTCTGGTGGTGGGGTTTTTTGTCTCTTTGTCTTAGAGATTCTTCCTAACTGTTCTCTGAGCACAAAAATTCATTAAAACCAGAACTACATCAACGTTCCTTCGTTTCTTCTTTCCCTCAGGATTGACCTCTGCTGCCCTTGTTGCCACTCAGCAGGTGGCTGCACAGGCATCTGCATCTGGTATGTTTCCTGCACAAAGAAGGTAAATAGCCAGTAAATCTTAAATTACGTATCTTAATACAGTGAGGAGAAAGCAAATCATAGCTTTTATAGCCTGATGGTCTGCAGTTCTTTGTATGACACAGTTTTTAAGGATGAAGAAAAACTTGGGACTTTGGGTTAATTGCAGTTTTATTCTCTTTAAGGTAACATTTTGTCCTTATTTGTGTCCTTTAACATAGAGCATTAAGAAGGAACAAGTAGTTTGTCTTCTGAGATTTTCCATAGACTATGTTTTAAGGATTGGTATTAAGATAAAACAAGTAATTATGAAAAATAATTTAAGATCCAGATTTTTTTATAAAAGGGATTTAAAGTTCATGTTCAGTTAGATCCCTGTACTACCAGGAAGTTTTAAGATTTTATCAATTCTGCAAGTCCACCTGGTTTGCTGATCTTGCTTTCAGAGAGGTCTGCTGGGGAGTCCATTAGAGTCGATGTCGTATTTAAGTTACATATCCATTCCACGCATTTGCCTCTCAGCTATTTACGAGGTTTTCAGAGGAAACCTTCAAGAGGAAAGAGGCTCTTCTGTATTATAATGATCCCATCTCAAGTGAGAAACCCAAAGCATCCATTACATTAGGGTTTCTTTCATCACTGCCATGTTAAGCCTCAGAGTTTAATGTATTAAATAGTACTGTAACGTTTCATGGTTATGGGTGTCTTTCTGAAAGCTGACTCTGAAAACAGTTAACCTTGTAAGGCTCTAACCTGGAATTATTTGAGTGAGAAAGCTTTGTAGCCCTGAAAGAGCTGATGGATGCTAGGGTGTCAGAACCCAGAAGATAAATCCCACACGGGTTACTTGTTAGTATGTTGTTCCTGGCAGGGGAGGGACGAGGATGTGGCTTGCTGTCTTTCCTTCTTGGGATTGAGAGTACTGTGGAGATTGCATTTCATGGTGTATCCAAGGTGCAGAAAAAACCTAGGAGGAAAGGATACATCATACTAAAACATTCTTCTTTCTTTTTTCAGAGAATGATGAGTTTGGAGATGTACATTGTCATGTGACTGGATCACATGAGGAAGCGCTTTATTACAGACATCAGTTCCATGGTGTTAATTTGAAATGCCTTAATGGCAGGCAAAAACCAGTCATTTCATTTTTGTATATTGCAGATTTTATCACAGAGTAACAAATGTTGCTGTAATTAGACTTCTGTTTTTATATATATATATGCGTATATATATATATATACATATATATATAAAAATATATATATATTCTTTACTTTTTTGTATCAGTACCAAGGCTCGCACACAGGGTCTGCTGCTAAGTTGCGAACCACACAGTAAAAGGAGATATGTATTTGTCATGTTAGAAAGCGTTAACTGCAAAAGGCTGTTTGTTTCCTTTCTCTTCTTCTTTCTTTTCTTTTCTTTTTTTTTTTTCTTTTTTTTTTTTTTTCTTTCCGATTGTAAATAAATAATGTTATGTATCAGTGTGCCTGAACCTTGCATACCCTTCTGGTATTTCCCACAAGCTCTCAGAGAGGCTAACTGTGATGACACTTTGGTACAATGTAGACGTCTATTTGGTGGCTCCTATTAAGATGCATCAGTGTAAAATGTTACTGTATTCACTGTTTCATTGTAATTGTGTATTGTGAAAAATATACCTTTGGAAGGCATGGGGATTCTAGTACCACAAAAACTGTGTTGTATATAATGTAAAGATTTTAAATGGAGATAATGAGCATCTGTGAATAATGAAATGTCTTTTTTGATAATCTTGAATGGCAGATAACCTAATAGCCTGCATACCAGAAGACATCTGTGATTGTTCTATTACTTGAATAGTCCTGCAGTCTTTTTTTTAATGTTTACAATTACCCAGTTTTAGAAGAGAGACTTTAATGCCATTGCCTGGTTACTTGTTTTATGCTGTAATCTAGTTTATTTTATGTAAAATGTATATCGAATGCTTTCATTTTTATACCTGCCTTAAATAATTTGGCAATCAGAATTAAGGAAAAAAAGTGGGTTTTGTACTTTCTTGGTGTCTCTGGGCCACTTTGAAAGATGTGTCGTAGGTGTAGATGGCAGAGTCTGCAGCTGCCACAGCTACTCGTCCGCGTCCCCAGCGGTTGTCCCTGGGGCTCAGCGGCCGCCGGAGCCCCCGCGGGCAAGGCGGGCCCCAAGCCAGGCGGCAGCAGACCTCTTTCAGTTGACCTTGATAGGCTCAAAAAAGGCCCACAGTCACACCTTGGATGGTATTAGTGGAACTTAAATATCTAATACCTGTTGTAGAGCAGCCCTGTGTGCTGTGAATTATAGGCACATTTTTTCTATTATATCTGCATTGCCCCCCCTCCCCCCACAAATGAATAGATGCCTGAAAACAGGACCTCTCAATTTAAAAAAAAAAAAAAAAGTCCCTTGCTGTGCTTAACCTGCATTACCACAGAATAATCTGTGTGGTTATACCACCAGTTTTGTTACAGTGCAGTTAACACAGCACACAGTAATACGAAATCACTAATCATGACATGAAAAAAAATCAGATTTACTGGTCACGTTTTTGAGGCTTTAACTTTTGTCTTTTCCTGCATATCCCAGTTATACTGATTGTCAAAACTGTTTTTTAAAGTTTTACCATTTTTTTGTTTTTGTGTTTGCTTTTTTGACAGGGTGAATTACTACAAGTTAAAGCTTGTTCTTGAAGTTGATTCCATTTCTTCTACCTTGTGAATACTTAATACAGAAGGATGAATTAAAGATTCCCAACAGACAAGCACACTTGGACTTTTTATATTACTATGATGAATCTGCCATTAATATTGCTATAATTGTTTTATTTTTATAGGCATAAAATCAGTTCCCTTAGTGACTAGTTATAAGGTTTATTGATTTTTACTACACATCATTCATCTGTGGCTTACTCTTATTGTCTTGTTCTGAATACATTCAAAAGTCTCACAGTGGTGACATACTACAAATTAGCCTCATAAAAAATGGGAAGGAAGGGGTGTTTTCTTTTGAAAGGGGATATTGTGAATGCAGGGCTCTTGAAATAATAAATGCCTTATTACTTCTACAGTAAAGGCTCGGATGGCTTTTGTATTGAAATCTACTATTGATTTTTTTTCAGCCTACAACATTAATGCTGCTGCAGCAAAACAGATCTTATAAATTCACACTGTTGGTGATTTTGATTTAGTGTGGTTTAAGATTGAGTGTTGTAACTAGCATGAATTACTCTGATTGATACCGGGTAAGCAACTGTTAAAATTATAATTAATATTACAGCTTTATTATATCCTCGAAGACCTAAGAGGGGCTAACATCCATTGCTATTCATTGTCTTCCTCCACTTAAGGTTATTGTCTTCCCTCTACCTTTATAGCTTTCCTTTTGGTTTAACACTTGCCATGCTGACCTCCTTAAAGGCTGTGCAACGGTGAGCATGATTCCCTGGTTCAACACTCAGCAAAGCCCAAATGTACCCACCCACATGTCTGAGCATTGACATTCAGCAGCTGCTGTGGTCATTTCACCACTGTGTGAGCATCCAAACGGTGAGCGAACTGAACCAGTAATGCAAAGAAGACAATTTACAAACCTTGGAACTAAGAGCTGAAATGGCTGGTCACTGGAAAGGGGCAGCTGAAGTGGTGCGATACAGATATATTTGCACTCTCTTTTTCACAGGAAGGGCTTGTACTGTTTGTTACCTCCAGCTGACACCTCTACCACTCTGCTCTTCTAGCAGCAGCAATCAGTGACCCTGCTCCTATCTTTCACCAAGACGTTGCTGGACGTCTGTCAAAGGTGAAGCAGGGCTTATGCATTACACTTGTTTCTTTGCGTTTCTAGCCTGTCCATGAATGCAGCTAGAGAAATTAAAGGTCTGACAGTGGGAGCACATCACACAGACACCCCCCCCACACACACCAAAACAGCCAGAGAGCTGCTGCCTGTGGTGCTTGCACTGGGAAAAAATGGATGTGGACAGAGAAGGGGTTGGGTTTTTTTCGAGCAATCGTGTAGCTCTAGAGGCTGAAACGGGACAGGGGTCTGACTGAGCTGGCTGGCTACCACGGCTAGATTATAGCTGGTGAAAATAAGAGCTAGCAGAAACATTTCTCCAGTTTTGTAATTTCAGATTCCCTAGTGGCTTTAGGGAACACCTGAGAACCTACCCCCTGCTTGCTTCTGAAAGGTGCGTTGGTTGGGCTTAACCATTGAGTCATTAGTCCCACTTGTCAATCTGGTAAGTGTTGGCAGGACAAGTGTCCCCAAAGGGCATGAATTTAGAGAACCCCTGAATCCATCCTAAAACACACCAGGGATCGTTAGCACAACTGGCATAAGCAAAGAACACCACAGTGCCTTTCTGCAGCTCTCCACCCTGTCTCAGTGAAAATCATGCAGGGAATCGAGTTCGTGTTTTCTTCTGGCATCACAGTCTTGTCACTATCATAACTGACAAATGTGCTATCCTCATAGTTCCACCTCAGAACCTCATTTTAATGTTTGCTTGCCACACTCTCTCACTCCTCCTTTCTCTACTCCACTTGCCCACTAATAAGCCCTCTTACATCCATTTGGTGTCATCAAAACTCACTCTATTTGCACAGCTAAAAACCTTTGTGATCTCAGCCCCTGATTAGTTCTCTCTCTCTTTCCTTTTGTCACACTCCTTTAACCTGTGGGTTTTTTCCATATCTTATGCTGT
Source organism: Tyto alba (assembly GCF_018691265.1). Classification (NCBI taxonomy): domain Eukaryota; kingdom Metazoa; phylum Chordata; class Aves; order Strigiformes; family Tytonidae; genus Tyto; species Tyto alba. The sequence continues at coordinate 21,847,394 of NW_024881275.1, read as the reverse complement.
GTTAATGTATCCCATCTCTCTTCAGCCTAAAGTGTTTGGGACAGAGAACATGTCTCACTTCAAATTCATGCATCGTAGTTCATATTTACAGTTCCCTCTGAAAAATAGCTATAGTGTCTCGTAGATGATAGCACGAGATGCCATGAGTAGCTAGAGCAGACCATTATTAACAAGGAGATTAAGATAACTGACAACATTACAGTTTTAAAAGGTGTTTTGAAACCATCTAATGCCTCAGAAATTGGGAGTGATACCAAACTCACATAGGAAGTCTGAAGCTGTATCTCCTTGTACCAGAGGGAACTAGAGACATACACTCATTACCTAATGAACCAGCTTTATTTTGTTTTAGAGAGCTCTGTTTTCTTAATTTGTTTCAGCTTTAGCCCTTTACCTAGCTTTCTGTACTAAGCACTCTATAGCATTACTGTAAACTACAGTTCTCCTTGATGTAGTTTTTTTCTCAGGTCAGTATTTCCTAAAGTCTCATAGCTTCAGCCTTCTCTGAGATTTGTTTGAGGGAATCTGACTGTTACTTTTACCAAGAAATGCAAGAGTTTTTCATTCAGGAGAGGAGACAACAGCTGAAGTTACACATGTTGCAGTGATGGGAAGGTAGACACCACTAAAACCCTTAGCCTGGGTGTTAGTAATTTTTGTGCAGCATATGCTAAATAGTGCTTTCAACCTCAGTAGCAACTCTGGAAATTCTTGTCTGGACTGATAAATTATCAAACTTAAGGATTTAGCAAAGGTAATTATTGCTTGCAGCCTGACAATATTTATCATGCAGAAAACTTGTTATTCTCCACCATAATATTAGAGAGAAGTGCTCTGGGGACTTTGAAAGCAGATTTTATTATGATTAAATGAACTACTAGCAGACCAAGCTGGTACCTGTAGTTCAGTTCCAGTAGCCTCATAGTCGTTTAAGGAGCATTCTTCAGTCATTTTGGGTAGTATAATGGTGTATGTTAATTATGTGATTTCCATCATTTGAGTTTGCTGATGGTAGAATATTGCTTACTTACTGCTTTGAGCATAATGCTACAGGATTTATTCATGAAATTGAACGGTGCAGCAGTGCCTGCTAAAAAGAGCTAGATCAGGACGCAAAGATTCTTCGAAAGCCTGTTTAAACCCTTGATAGGGGAGACTAATTTTAAAGCATCCATCTTGACAGGTAGAGTAAATGAGTGCAGTTCTCTTCATTGTTTTCAGGGCCCTGAGGGCACTACCAAGCCTTGCTGGCCCTGCCCAGCCCCTCGGGGAGCCCCCACCCCCATCTCCCCCTGCCCTGGGCCAGATCGGGGGCCTGCTCTGCTCCCCTCCCTTTCAGCTCAGCCCACCCTGTCCATCCCTGCCCCGGGCCGACCGATGCCCCCGGGGGCTGGGGCTCTACCCCAATTGTCTTGCTCCCTGCCTGGGGTGGGTGGGATGGGACCTGCCAGTCCCTGGGAGCCCCCAGTTCTGGCTGTGCTCCTCGTTGTGGACAAGGATGTGCAGTTTCTGCTCTTGCAGGACTTGGGTTTAGGCTGTTTCTAACAGTATGTTACGCAGGGAATGGGCTTCAGTAAGACTCCTACTAATATTTTCTTAATTAGACAAATGAAGGGTGAAAGAAGAAGTCTGTCTTTATATGTTTCAAATCAGACGCTTACAGTGAAAATGAGATGTGGAATAAAACACCGCATAGTTAATGGACTTCCATGAAAGAACAGTCCTTTTTTTTTTTTTCCTTATTTTTCTCCCCTTTTTCCTCAATGGTATAAACTCGTGTTTGAGAGCTTAAGTGACACTAGAAATAACTTGAGGTGACAGGGGAATTTTTTCCTCTCCCCATCCATTGTGGGTGACTGAAAGGGACAAGAATAGCTTTAAAATTAGCTGTAAAAGGAGCTGGCCCTTAATACATGTGCTCAAACCAGGCACCTTCCTTACACAGAACGGGTTTTTCCTTGATAAGCTCCCCATTCAGCAGTGGTCAGCTCTGCTGGCTGCTTCAGAAACATGACTCTGCCTCCTTTTGGGTCTCTGTGTTCCCCAGAAGAGAGTGAAAGGAACCAGATCAAGGGCTAGACGGACCTTGGGGACAGTTGAAGTTTCTGCTTTTCCATTGCTTACGTATGCCAGAGCGAGGCTTTTATAATCTCCTTTCATCCGCATCTTTCCCTAGCTCTGTCACTAAGTCAGTTTAAGTGTTTGCAGTGACAAGCTTCATCAAGCCACTGGCTTTTAAGCAGAGCTCCAGACAGAGAAGGTCATTAAAATGTCAATGACACAATATCTCTCCCCGTGCTGTACATTGGAACATAACAATTTAATACCAAGCTTTGCCACAAGTATCTGCTCTGCTAATTCATGATCTTCCTATTTGGAAAGAAGCTGGCTTCCTTTAATAGATAATTTGCCAAATCCTCAGCCTCTGTAAATGGCTTGTGGCTTTGTTGAAACCAGCTGGCCACTTTCCCTTTTATCTGCCAAAAGTCTGTGCCCATCTTTGGAGTTACTTCCCTGAAGAACCAAGGTGCAGGAGAAACTACTGTAGAAAAACAAGAGTCCACTGTTTTTTATGCTGGAACACCTCTCATTGGGCTTTGGTGGGTTCTGCTTCTGCAATCCAGATAAGGATTTGGTCCCTTGAGGCAGAGCAGTAATTGCTTTTTGGTATAGCTCCTTACTTCTTCCTTGAGTACATGCACATGTACTCACTTTGTCCTTTGTCAGAGGGTCACACATGTATGCCCGATTTGGTACTAACTTGTTTAGGGGGCTCTTTTGTAACCCACTGGCAATAAAAGCTCTCTGGGGTACTGGCTGCTCAGCTTTGGAGTTTTGTCTCTGCACTTGACACTAGGTCACAAGCTTTTAAAACCTGTCCCACTTTTAAAAGGGTTAAATCTTCTAAATTGTGGATACACTAAAATTTTGTTTTATTGAAGAAAAGCAGTATGCATATGTCAGCATATCAGCCTGGCAAATCATTCAAAATATATACAGAATGGGGAGGGAATGGTTACAGCTGGACTCGATGGGTAGGAAGGACATAAAAGTGGCCTGGCTGAAAAGTTCAGAGTCTGCCCTAAAGACTGCAGTGCTGAGCCTTGTACTGAAACAAAGGGGTTTGGAGTCATGGGTCCAGCAAGGTCACCCGAGCAGCACAAGGAACAGTGGTATTGCATATGTCACTGAGCAAGCACAGGTGAGCCCCCAAACTCTGATACTAGAGACTAGAGTGGCTGCTGGTAACGAAGCTCTGGCACCTTCTCTACGCAGCTGCCATGAAGCAAATGCCCTCGGAGCAGATCTGACTGTACTGCAGCACTTGGGTGCTTCCTACAGGCTCACATGCTGCTGACTTGTGAGCTGCCATCTCAGTATGCTCTGCTTTCTTCAGCAGGCAGGGTTTGCAGCATCAAGAGACAGGGTGTTTACAATCCAAAGAGTGGTGAAAGTTATTACAACTTACAGAAGATGAGGTACAATGAGGCATGAAGCAGCCTTAAAGCCCAAACATGGCCTTTACAAGGCACTATACCTGTCCCATTACTCGCATGCAACTCCCCTACACCAAGGGAACATGATTTAACTTGCTTCCAACTGCTACACACCAAGAACCAGACTTTTCTGTCCACCATGTGAAGATGGGAGTAGAGGAGTCTCTCTTTTACAGAGAAAGAGAACTTTATTGCAGAGCAGAAAATTATCAGCCAGGAGACCATATGCAGCAAACCAGAACTGTGTGTCTCCATTTGCACTTCCCCTCATGGCAGAAAGTGTAAACCTTTGGTCCCGTTCTCTTTCACTGCTTGTTGTCATTAAGTAGATCGATTGTTACATTCTTTTGAGGCCCATTAAATGGCAGTATTAGATTACTCGCCAACAAAACAAAGCACCCATGTCCCCTCATTATTTGGTTATTACATATTCAAGAAGCCACCTTGAGTATTTTTCTCTGTAGGAAGGATATTACCATCATGAGTCCTGATAGTTTTGTCCTTACTAGATGCTTTTGTATTGGCTGCTGTATTTTTAGACATTAGCACTTCAGCATGCATCTTAGGTAAGGTCTTGGTGGGTTGGTTATTTTTTTTTTTTTTTAAATTGTGTTCATTTGAAAGGGAAAAGAAGGCTTCCAGGATTTCGACTTTGACAGTTTTGGGGTTTTTTATCTATTCACAGATCATACAGATTCGTAGAAGCATCTGGTAGCAGATGCAAAGGAAATCAGATTTCAAAACAAGTCACTGATTTCATGGAGATGACATTTATCAATAATACAGCTACCCCTCTAACTCACACTAGAGCTCATTTGACTAGTATATAATGATCAGGATGAGAATTGAAAATTTCTCTATGTGAAACCTGTAAAGCAAACACATGACACTGATTTTAGGAGAAGGTTTAGCAGGGTAGCAGTGAGGTTTGCAGACCACTTCCCCATCTCTCTTTCACAGCCCCACACCCCTTTTTAGGTTATGCTTTGCCCCTGGCTCACTTAAATTTACTCTTCATTAGTCCCTACTGATAACATCAAGGTCGGATGCTCTACTTGAATCAACAGCTGAATTACCCCTATCTTCTGACACCATCAAAAGCAAATTGCTAGCTAATCACCAAGGAAAAGAGACTTGAAGAATAACAAATAGTTCTGTGACCAGTGCAGCTAATAAAGACCAGTTTTCAATGGCTTTATTGCCAGTTTAGACTCTCAGATGTTTAATAAATTGTGAACTCCTTTTTCCTAAATGAGGAAAATTTTTTCGTGACTTTTTCCTAGTTGAGGCAACTAACAGGCTGTCTCTCCTTTGCCTGCTTACCAATACTTGTGAAATTATAAGACTGTCTTTGGAGTATCTCGCTTAATGGCAGCTGGTCAATGGGCTCCAATGTTATGTGCAAGGGAAAGGTTATATATATGGTGTGAACACAGGAACTGTAAATGAGAGCTGTGCAAGGGTCTCCTCTGCATGGCCTTGTGTGTGTATCCTGAGCAGCCAAAAACCTTAAAGGTGGCAGTGAGCATAACGGCATCTTCTCCCCTCACAAAGTTGGGAATTACTCCAGTCTCTTGCACCATGCTCTGCACCGCAAGTAAGATGCAGAACATCTCTGGCATCATAGCTGTTGTAAAGAAAAGTAACTGGTTTATAATTTGTTAAGTTTTAGGATAAAGCTATGAACAAGGGAAACTAAAATAAGTCTAGGTCATGGCTCTTGACTCCTAAATCCATTAATAATCACAAGAATGTGTAACTTGGAAGTAGTCCATTATACTTATTTATTTAGCTGTAGGCTTTACGTGTCCCCTATTATATACACATAGGAAAAAAAAAAAGCCTGGATGTAAAAAAACCTGTGGCCATCATCTTTTTAAAATGCTTTTGGGTGCCAACAAACAACAATGATTTTTTTCTACTGTTTAATAACAAGCTAGTTAAGGTACAAAAAAGAACAAAGAGTTATTCTTGAAAGCTCTGGGCAGTAACAACGTAATGGTTTCATTATCTAAAGTTCAGTCACAAGGACAAAAAAAAGTCCCTCTTGTGTATGCTGAAGAGCTTTTCAGTTTTGAAAAAAAAATCAATACCATATTCACACTAATGTTTGCTTGCTTAAAATATTGACTGTAGTCACACTGGCAGTTTTACATAAAGACTTAAAAGCAATCTTGATCATCTGAAAGGTTCTAATTGTTTTTCCCCTTTCTTGAAAGAGTAATGAAAGGACAACTAAAAAGCAGAACTATATAGTTATTTTATAACTGGCACTAACAAATTTCACCAATTACAGAGTCCATTCTGTAAGCAATGAATGTGTGGCTCCCAATTAATCTAGTGTACCTCCAGGCAAGGTCTAAATCAGCTGGATACAGCTAAAGCAATTTGCACACAGCTAAAAGCAAATTGGAAAATAAGTGTTCCACGCTACTGCCTATCTTTCCAAGCCAAATACACAATCAGTATTCTGGCAGCAGCACTCTGTCATGTTATTTGCAGCTATCAATTTTAATTATAACAATTATTGATTAGTTGGGAAAGTGAATAATCTAATGTTCAAATGAGGTTGGCATGGCTGCTGGTGATCTTTTTTCCCTTTCATGCACATGTACATTTAGTGTTGGGAAATACCAAGCAAAGAGCATACCTGCACAACAGTGCTGAGCTCAGATAACTGTCATTGAAGTTGCAGCAGTGTCTTTGTTTGTTTGTTTGTTTACAGCAAGCATGCAGTTTTACGATTCACCAGTTTGTACAGAAAGGTTGATATGAATTGAATTAGCACACAAGGCAACTCAGTTCAGGAACACAGGCCAATACTTTCAAACTTGGGCTCCTAAAGTCAGCCTCCTATTTTCTTACTAACCACCTAAATGGATGAGCTGTACTCTATGGGGAGAGTGTTCCCATTGCTCATTGACACCAGCTATTTTGCTAACCTATTTACTTTTGGCGACAAGCTGTTTCTTCTTGTAGAACAATGCTTCTCTTGGAACAGAGAAAAAGGAAATATCCAACCCTAGCTGCACTAACAAGAGTTTTATGTGTTTCAGCTAAATAAATAGCTGGGGGGAAAGTACATCCTGACTTAAGGAGGGTTACAGCCACAAAGGCTGAACACGAACTTTCTGAATCGAGTTTTTGGTACAGACTGGTCTCCACTGCTAATCAAATGCCCTTTGTAGTGTTGCTGAAGACATGCTGTTTCCATTTGAAGTGATCCAGTAAACATTCAGCTAATAATTACTGTACCCCAAAGAAGCCCTTCAAGTGCACTGCAGACCTCCTCTGCCGAGGCTGGGAGAGCAACAGGAGAGTTTCCTCCGTATCTCCTGCTCCTCCTGAGCTGTAACCTCAGGAATCACGGGGAAGAGCGGTGGCAGTTTTAACTCCAGGGCTCCAGGATGCTGTTGGCATGTGTGTCCTGCTTGCCTCGTGGCTGAATGTGCCCTTCATGCTGGGGACAGGCACTGCGACATGACATAGAGCTGCCCCACAGGGACCCCAACGGGGAGCCTGGAGGCACAGCTGTGCTGCCTGCATGGCCTCTTCTCACATGGGCGTGGCATTTTTTTAAAAAAAAGGTAAGGAGTGCAGATGTCAGTAGCCACATCCTAAAGCTCTAAGCTACCACTGAGGTCAGATGAGCAGGATCAGACCCAGGATCACAATATTAACCATCTACCCACTTTGGAGTTTAAAGCAGTGTACTAAGTACAAAGGACAAAATCAATTTTTTGGGCAGTTCTGCAAATATTTGCCACTGGATGGCTGGCATAGTAGGTGGTGCGTTACACTATTGCTCAGAAACTGTGGATGGATGTGAAACTGGGAAGGTCAGCTGCTACAATTAATTATCAAGAGAGAATAATTTCAAGGACCTGCACAAGGATTTAGCTGTGCAACTCCCACTGTCTAAGCAAAGCCTGGGACAGCTAATCATCTGCTTTGAAAACGTGAATGAGTGCACCCTTGAATTGGTCAAGAAGATATCTCCGCCTAATCGGGAGCCAAAAAAGTGTGTTTACAGTGCCTCATACTGCAATGGAAAAAACAAAGGAAAAAAATAGCAAAGACATGGGAATGAATCCTAAATTTGCCAAACATGGGAATGCCTGTGTCTGATAACAAAACTGCTCTCTGAGAGAAAAGAATAGTGGAATGCTTAGATAAATACGCATGTGTGAGATCATCTGGAGATCAGATACACCTTCAGCACATGTACACACACAGTGAGTGTAATACTGTTGTCTGACATACCTTTTGCCTTTCTGAGCTCTTTTGTTTGGTGTTTAAATTCTTTTACCCTGTTCGCCAAAGCTTCCAGCCTGCTCAGCTGGATGGTGCACAAACACACAGACAGAGACCTGTCCCTGTAATTTTCTTTCTTCCTTTCTCTTTTGTTGTGTTGAGGAAAAAATCCTCCACATATAGCAATTTCCTGTTTAATAGTATTTACCACTATAGTATTCTTGTAATAGAGAACCATTAAAAGTTATAGACTGCAGTCCTTTAATCTGGTATGTAACAGTGTGATTCATATTTTGTTAGGCCATAAACTGATAATCTCACAGCTTCTCTATTATTTAAAACATAGTATTAATATTAAAATTGCTGTGCCTGTCCATAACTTTGGGATCAGAAATGTACCCCAAGGGATCCCACTCCATCTGCAATAAGTGCTTTTCACTTCAGATTAATATATTTTCATTTGCCCTGTCAGCCTATGCAAATGGAGCAGGCCTCAAACCACACGGGGTCAAGTAGGAGTCCAATTAGGCAAAGTTATTTTTAAGTTCTAGAGGGCACAGGGTCAGCACGCTAGAGAGGTTTAAGCACCTAAAGATGTAGATAGGTATCTTATGTATTTTCAGAAGTGCTATCGCACTGCAGTCAAGGGGAGTTAGGCATCTGGCAACTATCTTGTGAAACACATTTTGAAATTCCTGCAAAGAGCCAGAATGCTCTTGGAAATCCAGCTGCTCTTGCCATAGGAAGGTTCAGACCACATAGCAGCGGCGACCAGTGGTTTCAATTTTCCACTACCACCATCTCAGGTCTGCTGAGATTTAGCTTCATGGCCAAGATTCATGTGGCAGCTTCCGGACGTGCTTAGGTTGCTCAGGACACACGTACATCAGCCGTCCCGGTTGCTCAGAGCGCTGGGAGTCGATCAGGAGGCAGGAAAGCTGATGGCCATGGGTGAGCCAGCTGCACTCAGGCAGGGCGTGGGGATCTACTCACTCAACACTCATCTCTGGGTGAAGGAAGTCAGAGAACATAAACCCAAACACTGTCTGGCCATCTCAGTCATCAGCAGTGGCCACAAGCACATGCCTAGAGAGGAGCAAGAGTAGGGAGTGTATCTATGCTAATAATCTCCCATCTTCTGTCAGTTTTCAGCCAGGGGATTTTCTATTGTGTTTTTTCTATGCAATAATTGACAAACTTTTTTCTCCCAAAGTTCTTTCTCAATCTCCTCTTGAATTCATTATAAACTTTTTGTACCCACAGTGTGCTCCTTTGCCAAGGAGTTGCCCACATTCATTGTCCATTGCATAAAGACCCTGTGTGTGTCCTGGATGCTGTTCCTCTTACCTTCCTTTGATGACCCTGGATTCCTTTACTGGAAATAATAGCAAACAATGTCATCCCTAGTCATCTTCCCCCTCCATCTTTTGTGATTTTATATACTTTAACTTATTCCACCTTAAGTCATCTTTTTTCCACACTAAAGACTCCCAGCCTAATTTTTTTTTTTTTTTCATATATGGAACCTATTAATCATTCTTGTAATTCTTCTCTGAACCTTTTCTTTTTCTAATATATCCTTTATAGTTGTAGACACTCGTATCTGTCTTTCCACTGTAGAAGAACCCATTCATTCCTATCTTTAACTTCCTGGATTTTAGCCAGCTATTTTTCCTATAGGTCTTTTTATGCTGGTGAGTTTCTTTAAGAGGCATGGTACAGTTCCCTGTCAAAAGGCTTTTGGAAAGCCAAACAGACAATATCATAGAGGAGATCTGGTTGAATCATCCTTTTCCATATGCTTGTTGATCCCCTGACTGTCAAGAGGTTTGTAAGGTAGGAATTCCTTTGCCAGAAACAGCATATAGATGCCAAGCCTGGAAGTGTATTTTGTGTTTGTATCCATCATGAAAGGGAAGTAAAGTCACTTAGAGTTATGGGCACTTTAATATTTTAATCTAGTTTTGTTGAATTGTCTTGAGATTTTATACAGGCTTGGAATAGGGCAGATGAGACATAGTCCTTAGGAGACTTTTCGGGAAACAACTTAGGAAGATGAGAAACAAACCCTCAGCCATATTTTATTAAATCCACTTCTTTGTTTTTCTCTTAGAGTCACAGAATAACTTCTGCTGGAAGAGATCTGTGGAGGTCTATAGTCCAACATCCAGCTCAAAGGATGTGTGATTAGATGAGGTTGCTCAGGGCTATGTCCACTTGGGTTTTAAATATCTTCAAGGGTAAAAATCCTACACCTCTCTAGGCCCCTGTTTCCATATCTCACCACCTTCATGGTGAAAATCGCCTTTATTATACCTACCTGAAATTTCCCATGTTCCAGCTTGTATCTTTTGTCTTTTCTCCTACCGCTGTCTAGCTTTGGGAAGGATCTGGCTTCACTTTCTCTACATCCTCCCATTAGGTAGCTGTAGACAGCAATCAAATCTCCCTTCAGTCTTCTTTTCTCAAGGCTGAACAAACCCAGTTCTTTTTAGCCAAAAAGAGGTGATGCATTGGTTTGACCGCATCAGCAGCAGCATGTTTCAGTTCTTGTTCTTAATAATGAATGGGACAGGGCCAAGATGCAAGTGTTATCCACATGGAGTTGGAAGAAATCCTTAACATGGTTTTAAAAAAGGTTACTCAAAACTAGGTGGTTAGTTTTAAAGAATTGCACCAGAAGTCAGTGACTAATAATTCCTGAAGCATTGGCTGAATGATGTAATATGTACAGTATGTATTAGGGCAGAGAGCATGTGCTCTGCAAAGTTCAATCCTAAATAGAACGATGAACCCAGAGGGGGCCATCAAAAGCTAGTAGAAATGAAAGCAATTCATGATGCTCTAGTTTAGAATGAAGCGATTCCAATACCATGATCCATCAGAGTGGATCTGCAAAGACCAGATGAGGTTTTAGCTGGTTTGCATACTTGAGGCTTTACAGCCTCCAGCAGAGGAGTGTTGCTCTTGATATTCCTGTGGTTTGCAGCAGAAGGAATGGGGCTTCACATCAGGGAGGCAGAGAGAGCCTTCACCACAGTGCTGGGTGTTTGTTCCTCTGTCTGACAGCGTGCTAGATACTACACCACTCATTTTTCCTCTGCCATTTCGCTATTTCACATACACAAGTCTACCAGTGAGTAAAGTGGGAAGCTGAGATGAGCCTTTTGAGTCTGCTGGTGATACATGGACTCATCTCTCAGTCACTCCACAGAGCACACTGAAGTACATTTCCCAGAGTTTAAATCCAGTGCAAGATAGACAAAGGCAAATCAGCTGAAATCAGTCTGGAGAGCAGCAAAAAATCTCCAGAACAGCTGCTTTCATAAAATTACTGCTATTTTGATAGGAAATACAATTGGCAGCTCACATGAGATTCTGACCACAGCAAATCCAACACTGACTGTCTACTGCTAGATTTCAATACAGATCTGAACTCTAAAACGTTCAGAGCCAAGATTTTTATTCCAGGCTGTGTGTCCTCACATCTACAGTCCTGAAATTTATTGCTATTCTCCACCATTTCCAAAAAGTGTGTTTAGTGAGTGTCAGATGAGGAACAGCGTTGCAGACTGAAAACCAAGCTCCAGCTTTTCTTGCAGACAGATACGTGACAGCAACTCAGACTCTAGTGCTAAGTCCAGAAAACATGGTCTGCCTGAACATATAGTGATATCTAGTGCAGGAAAAGTGAGTGAGTCCTCATGTGCTTGGCATACAGTTCGATGGCCTTTACACCTCTAGGTGCTATCATCCTGTTATGGCTTGTTCACAAATTCATTTTAGCTGCTATAGAAATTCTGTAAGGCTCTTGTGCAGGCAAGTACACAGAGCTAAGTACCTGCAAATCTCCTTTAAAAGTATGTTAGTATTAATTACATGGGTGTGTGGGAAAGACATAGTTCTGCCTAAAGGGACCAACTAAGTATTTCCAATGTTAAATATAGTATTTTTTCCAAACTGCTTACACTTCTCATATGCCTTTGTTCATATATACTTCAGAGACAATAGTAAGAGTCTGGCATAATGCTTCATCTTGGCTTTCAGAGATAACAGTGTTAAAAATGCAAAACAGTATCAAGCGAATCTGGACAATGTGAAAAATAAATAATTTTAAAAAGGGCATCTGAGGCTGTCCTTGACAACATTACTGCTGATTGTGACTGAGCCTGACTAATGCATACATTTCATAAGAATCTAAGTCTCTTACAGTGGGTTTGTAAGATGATAGAGCATCTGAAAGATGTCTTTTGAAAAAGAGGAGAAAATTGGATCTGATGCAAACTTTGAGTAGATAAAGACTCATTAAAAAGCTTATAGTTAGACACATTTTCACGGTAAATTATATTTCTTCCCCTGATTTTCTTATTTTTATTGTGTGACAGTAGACCTAAGTCTACTTTTAAAATTTTGTATGTATAGATATATGTGTATACATGCACATATATATATGTAAAGCTACATTACAGATTTTCAAACAGTTAAATACATGTTATATTTTCAAAGGCAGAAGTAAGAAGAACTCATTAACTTCTTCATAGATGCAGAAGCCTGATTAAAGGCTATTTTTGAAATAAACCAGTGGGGATTAGGGATTCTCATCAGCAAATGCAGAGGCTCTGGATGTAGAAGTGTTGAGCTGCTGTTGACCGCTGGTCCAGAGTACACCCCAGCAGGTGCCGATGTCTATGGCAGATTTCCCTTCTTGCACCAGAAGAAGTAAATTCCACCACTTTCATCAGTGCAATGAGAAAAACCACCGGCCCTGGCACGTGAGGCACTGTGAGTCACTGGGGAGGAGACCAGACAGCATGTCCTGGTGGAGCGCTGTGAGGTGACTCTTTGGTTGGTTGAAGGACAACTTACAGGTTTCGGGGTGTATGTTGGGTTCTTCTCATTCATCATTATTTCTAATCTGTATTAAAAGATTTTAATGCGTGTTAGATAACCTACTGTCTTTCAGCATGTATTTAGCCAGTACTCCAGAGGGGTCCTGCGACTTTCCTTACCCCAGCAGCATCCCTTGGTATGGGGCAGTGCCAGCCAAGCGCAGGCTTTGGGGCAGCAGGGATGGGATTGTCTTTGTATGCACAGCGGCCTCTTTTGGGGCACTTTATCTCCAACCTCCCAGCCATCTGCTCATCAAGTCCATTGAGTGTACAAATCTGTTAGTGCAGTGCGTACTCTGAGAAGGTAGAAGTTACCACCACTAGTGATGTTCAAGGGGATAATAGAAATGTTATGGTGGCCAAGTTTATTTTGTTGTTTTCGTCTCTTTTTTTGCTACTTTAGCTCCACTCCCCTCTCAGCAGGTGAATTGTACAGATTTACATTCACTGTGTCAGAGATGCTGACCTCCCTAATTAATTTCAATCCACAGTGATGTCAAGGGTTTAGAGGTAATTTGGCCCAATGGATCAAATGCAGAGCAAAAAACATGCTATTCCCACAGAAATTAATGGAATTTGTTTTCACTTAAAGCAGGGCTGGCTGTGGTTCAATGACACTGAATTTCACAGATTTGCATTGATTTGCTAATGAGAAATTTACACCACCATTTACTTGCCTCTAAATTTGACCCTTTCATTTCAGCTTGAATTGATGATTACTGTGGGAACAGAAGAAACTGGATTCACTTCTCTGGAGTGAACATAATTCAGTGAGCAAACGATAAAAGAATTTGAGGGGAAAGTAATCCAAGGATTAAAAAAAGCCACCGAGCAAACAGCAGCAGAAAGTGTCTGTCTGATAGCTTATCGCTGTGACTAGCATGCAGTCACCAGCACTCCCAAACACTGGGGAGCTGCCCCCCATTAAAATTTCATGTGCTGGGTGCACACAACCCCATTTTATTCAACTCCCGAAAGGTGGTGCGGAATCCAGCCCCCTTCGCCTGTCTGCTCCGGGCGTGCGGACAACCGTGGGCTTTTCTCTGCTGGGGGGGTCTGGCCGGGAGCAGGGTGGCAGGCTCTGGAGGGGGGACGCCGGGCTGCAGCGCGGGAAAAGCCCGGGGGAGTCACGTCCTTCAGACCCGAGACGCAGGGCAGGCACCGGGGGTTCGGAAACGGTTCACAATGCGGTGCTGAACCGGGCTGCACAGCTGACCTGCTTTCACCAAAGGAAAGAAAGCCCACATTAGCATGCGAGCAAAGGAAGTCAAAATGATCTCATTCATAGAGCTTTCTCCCATTTATGTAAGGGGAGTTGGCCCTCACAGAATAGCATGTCTTTCCTTGGGCCACACAGGGCTGTCTGCCTAATTTTCCTCATTCTTAACCTTTGCCTCTCCATGGGATCGAAGTGCAAGACAAAGCCAGGAGGCCGCATTCTTCCCTTATATCTTAGTTACAATAGCGAGGAGGTGGCAGGGTTAAAAATGTTTGCACACCCATGGGACTGCTTGAATGCGGACTTGTTTTGGCATTGCTGTCTCTGAGCTGCAAGAACTGACTGGCTTGAGAATATGCGTCTCCACCAGACCCTGTATGTAGCAGGCAACCACAGCCGCCTGAGCTTAAGTGTAAGCTATTGAGCTTGAATTAATGATAAAAAATAGCTTCTAAATAATAAAAGTCCCCAAAGCAAAACTTTCATCTAATACTACTAATTGCCTTTGAATTAGTTCTTCTCTATAATGCCACGTTAGCACAGCAGCGCATTAATTATTGAGCAATATTTAAATCATTCTGAAGTAAGTAATACATTCATTTACCACCTCCTTTAGATGGGAAATATCTCACATAATATGTTACATTTTCTTAGTCTTTATTATTTAAAATAGCATCTTTGTTTGTCCTTCCACCTTACATAGTTGTGATTTTTAATGAAGAGAATGATGCAATTGAACTTCAGCTTCAGAAGAAAAGTATTTATCATAATTTTAATCTAATAAAGTAATCCTTTTTTTAAAATTCTGCCTTTTAGTGAAGTGTATTCCTGATATTTTGTTGCTGTATTGTTGGACAGCTTAGTAAATTGCTCTTTAAAAGAGTCTGCTTGGATTCAATTAATTATTTGTGACAGTAATAAACTAAGTATTCACAAAACTACGTTGAATCTGCCTCACTGTTGAATAGCTAATATACATATTCCTCTGAAAAAGAATGTAGGCTTTCTGTGACTTTATGTGCTATCTTTACAGTGTAAAAGCTCAAATTGCCTTACCTAAAAGTAAAGGCAGGGCTATAATATAGTAGAAATATATTAGCAACAACTTTATCCCTCCACTATTATATTATTCTACAAAACTTATTTCTTCTCTTAGCAAATATTTAAAGTAAGGTTTTGTTATTTTGTAAGACCTCTTTTGTGTTGCCCTATAAGAAATGCACTCAGATATCTATTCTATTAAATTTATCAAACAAATATTCATCCTATCCCCTGGGGTTTTAGGGTGTTCAGACAAGAAATTCAGCTCCTCAACAGAGTTAAGGTGCAAGTCAAAACGTCCTGGCCTCCATCAATAAACACTGCCTAACATATTCTCAAACAAAATCCCAAAAGTATATGCGTATGTTCTCCTTAGACCTCAGGCTATTCAAGATGCTGACATTACAGGCACACAGGACCTCACCACGCAGGATTCTGTATGCATGTGTGCATGGGCAACACAGTATTGGACACATACAGTGTCACTGGAAAAAGAGGAGAGGTACCGTCATTGGTGTTTGCCCTGGCATACGTACTGAATATTTTCTTCACAGTTTAGATAGCTTTTTTCTTCTCTTCTTCCTCTATAGCTCTCCAGCTGTTCTATGAGCTACACTATAGGATGTTCTAAGACTCAAATTAACCTCTAGAGATGTGCTTAGGGACTAAATGAGTTACAGCAGCATCTACCTCTACTGTGACATTTTGTATCACCTGTCCTCAAGTGCTATACACAAACTTTGGAGGGACCTCCTTTGTGTCCTTCCAATATATATGGTGTTAAACTGAAAACAGTTACAGGAAATCACAAGTAGATCAGTGCAGATTCAGGTGCAGGATGTTACAAGCTGTATTAGTGTCCTTGAGAAAACTGTGGTACAAGTCCTCTTGTGAGCTTTTATATCCAGGCATGTGAAGGACAAGAATGGGACCGGGAAAAGCCAACCCAGATTTACCACAGATAAACGGTGCATGACCAATATGGTCACCTTCTATGGTGAAACAACTTGCTCAGTGGTGAGTGGAGATCTGAGGACAGAATTTACCTTGATTTTAGCAGGGTATTTGACAAGCCTCCCACAGCATCCTTGCTGACAAGCCATTAAGATATAGACTGGACACAGGGACCACAGGATGTATGCAAAGCTGTCCGAACTGACGGGTGGTGATTAATGGTTCAAAGTCAAACTGACAGTAACTCACAAGCGTAGATACTCAGGGTGAATACTGGGACCAGTGGTACTCAATATCCTTATAATTGACCGACAATATAGAACTGAATGCACCTACTTCAAGTTTGTGTATGACAGAAAAATGGGAGGACCTGTGCAAACACATGAAGGAATAGCCACTCTATAGAGAGACATCGACAGGCTGAAAGATTCATAAAGAATTGGACAAGGTTTAACAAAGATAAACATGAATTCCTGCTCCTGGGACACAGTAATCAAAAGCAAAAGCACAGGCTAGGGTCTGACTGGAAGGGCTCTGGGGTTCCTGGTGGGCAGTGAGGTGAGCATGAGCTAGCTGAGTGCATTGGCAGCAAGGCAGGCCAGTCCCAGGCCATATCAGGTCAAATTTTATCCTAGCCTTGATACCAACCTGAAATCTGAGTAGTCAGACTCATATACCATGTCTGACAGAGCCCTATTTCTTCATTCTCAGATTTCTCTTTTCTAGCCATTTGTTCCATTCTGGTGCCTCTGATGTTTCTATTCCAATTCTGGAATTCTTACAGTGTCCGTTCTGTCTTCCTCTGGATTCCTTAATTCATGCTCTTTGTGTCTAGTGCTATGAAAACATCATTTTTTTCACTCAGTGAAATGGTATTTTCCCACATAAACTTCTGACATTTAAATCTTCAGGACAATATTCCCTTTGTGAGAAAATCCTTTAACTCTGTAACCTCAGCCTTCATTAATATTTGGATTCATGTTGTAACTATGCCCTTTTCCCTACGCTGTAAATTTCTCCAGGTGACTAATAACTACAGAATATTCAAGTGTTTGATGGATTATGAAACTGTTTAGCTGACCCTCTTGTAGGGCAGAATTGGAAGGAATATATGGAAGGAAATTTGAATGTTGTGTCTCTGATTCCTGATCCTTCCATGAATTTGTTAGTCTTCTTATCAGAACTGATGGAAGGCACCATAATGTTGCATAAACAAAAAATCCCTCAGCAGAACTTTCTAGCACTAAGTGAAAGACTCCACACAGCCATGATGTGTTATTTTGAGGGGTGACCTCAACAAAGTACACAGAAGGAATCTTCAAAACCAGACCTCATAATTTTGAATGTTGCAACATAGTTTTTTACAATGCTGAGGTGATACCACGTATAGAAGACTCAAAGTTGGACATGTCTTTATAAGCACATCAGAGTACAGTACAATTTTAGAAATACCTAAAATCTATCTTTAAATAAGTTCTAGATTCAAAGAATTTCTATGGATGCTCATTCTCTTCAGCAACAGAAGGGATTTCTGTGTAAGTACTGTTAGATAGCTTTTCAGAGCTTTAAAATAACTGCTGGTGGAGACTACAGACAACAAGCAGTTCTGCACTTGGCACTTTAAAGAACCTCCTATAACAAATGCCAATTTGGGCTTGATAAGTGTAGTATGAGGAGAACTCACCTGTGGAGACAGTCAGAACCTGGGTCACAGGCACAAGCCAAGTTTAAGTTTTGCTCCTTTTTTTTTTTTTTTTTTAGTTACGCAGTTCAGGGCTGTTTTTTTCACTTCTAACTCATGTGGTTACGACCAGTATTTCCCTGTTCCTAGGATACTTTCTAGGTGAATTTAAAGTCTTTTGTTTCCAGTTTCCAAGCATTTGAGAATTATGCCTGCTAGGATTTTAATGTTATATTACTGGACTACTTAAGAGTTACTATTTTGTTAAATCTGAACTATTGGAGATCACTGAACATTTTGGGTAGTAGAAACATTTTCTAGGTATGTGACATGCTACTTCCAGTGTCTATACAGCACTGCTGAAATAATGTCTGTATGTTTCTGCGCAAGAAAACATGATGGTTTGTCTCCACCTCATTTTGTCAAGGTATACTGTATTACAGACAAAATTGTCTGCTGTCAATGCTGTCCATGACACTTTCTTTCTGGATTGTTTCAACCCACTTGTGCTACAAAACCAGGTGCCTAATTCTTCTTATCCTGAATGGAAGAGGTGAAAGGACATATTTTGTTAATTGTCTTTGCCAAGAACAGTTAGAGTAAGCTAATGGAAGCCTGTTTTCTTAGTCTTTCTCTGAGAGCTGGGTATGAGCCATTTGACTGGGGTATCAAAGTGATGAGGAACCCGACAGAGGTGAGCAAAATTTTAGCAGAAGATGGATATCTTCTCTAAACCTACTTGATCTCTCTCCTTACTTCACTGATGAATTGGCCTTGGAAAACAGGAGAGTAACAAAGAAGAGAAAAGGAGGATAGCTGCCTCAGTCATGATTTGAACCTGCAGAATCACTGAAGAGTGGAGGATAAACTCTTGTTGAGAGACATACATACGTGTTCTTTGTGCATGGATTTGTGTAGTTCCTGTATTGTTCAAGAATAAATTGTTTTAAAACAAGGAGAAACACTTTTGGCTGGAGTGCCACAAAAGAGGACCTCTTGGAAGTCTATATGAACTATCAAGTTCTATATGAACTCTATGGTGTGGAGCTTCTGTGCTGACCTGCCCGAGATTCTCACCCCAAAGGAGAACAAGGCTCCCAACAAAGAATAAAAACAGTACACCCAGGTGGCTCGCAGGTAGAAAATAATCCGGATGGATTGTGTGGGAAATCACAAGATCCAAACCCTGGGTGGACTGATTATTTTCAAGCATGTGGCAACACTCAGCTGGTGCTGTAGTGTAAATAAAGCAAGAGATAAAAGAACAAGATGGAGAGTAATATTTCTGTCAATGGAAATGTATCCTGTGGAGCAGGACAGGAAAAAAAGGACCTCATGAGGAATGAGAGAGTAGGAGACACTATGTGTTGGATAGGAAGAAGGAAGATTAGGACGTGGGGAAATCCCACAATGAGAAAGAGCTGAAGGGAGAGATTCAGTGGTAAGAAAAGGGAGACTTGGGGGATAAAGGATAAAGAAAGATGAAGGTGGCAGGGAAGAGCAAGAGAGAAACACTAGAATGCAATGAAAAGAAACAGAAAACAGAAAAGGAGAGAAAGATCATAGGAGGAGAGAAAAAGTATGTGGGTCAGTAAAGGGTGCTAGGCATAAAAGCAGTAAAGAATTAATGGAAAAAATATGTTCCTTTCAGAGACAAAAATGACATAGTTATAGAAGAGAAAGGCAAGCGAACAACATGCAGAACAATAAAAATTCTAAGATAAATAATACAAAAGTGAAGAGAATGAATCAAAACTAATAGAAAAGAAAGGAGGGGGAAAAGCCTGAAGAGAATAAAAAGATAAGTCAATATTCAGAAAAAAAAGATGACTGATTTTAATTGGATTTGTTTGTCTGTCTATTTTTAATAGTCTTTTTGTTAAGAGGCATATCTTCCCAGATTTTGGTACTAAAAGCACTGGCTACTTATAGACTGATGTTCGACATTTATCACATTTTATGTTTATATAGCTCATGGAAAAGATTTTACTAATGCTACGTTAATATAATCTGAGTAGCAGAGGGAATCTGTAGGAAAGGATAGCCTATAGGAAAAGGGACACGCACCCCCAATGAATTATTCTAATTATTCTTTCAGAGTGGAATTGAATTTCATTTGGCCTCTTTTAATTAAGAGGCCAAAAAAGAGCTCATCTCTTTTTGAGTCACAGCTTTTTCTTACAAGACTGTTTACAGTCCATCTGAAATCTAAGGCTTGCATGCCCCCCTCTTTTGCACACAGAAAAATCAGCAGCTTACATTTAAGATGTTTTGCTTCTTTTCTGAGTCTTTTGCTGGCGTACTTAGCAGAGAATGATTAAAACCTGTGCTCTGTTAGAACTGTTGCAGTGTTTAAACAAGGAAGTCTGTGTTTGTTTAAGAGAATGGGGAAATGGTTATCTTGACAGATTAGACTGAAAAAACAGGACAGCCGCAGTCTAGCACAGATGTCCAAATTTGCCACTTGGCTGGTTTTTGAGGTCCTCTAAACAAAACTTGCTTGTGTGTTTGTGCCTTTGCTCTGTTTGACACCTGACTGAGGAATGTGATTAAGCACTACTGCCAGGGATTACATGTCTCTTGTGGACAAGTGTTCACAGGGCTGAAGTTTCCTCATGTCTGTCTAACTGTGTCATAGCTTTCTAAGGGAATACCAGAGAAACATCTCAAAATGGACTAAAGCCCTTGCAAAAATGTTGGTTTGTAATGAAATGACTGTTTTAGATGGAAAACCAGTGAACCTTTTTTAGAGCTGAGTTTTCTATCATCTCTGTTCACTTAGCGACAGAGCATATATAAGCGTATAATTTGCCTGTGAAATACTGAAGCCATTTTCAAGACACATTACAGCCTCCAGATGTAAAACATATCTTTCTGGAAAGAAATGTTACATTCTTAATCGGTGTGAGATGATAATTTTCTAATACATTTAAGATGCATGCTTCACTTGATAAATACATACAACTGTCTACTCAAACACTTTATCAACTTCCATTAATGTTATCATCTTGAATTAGCTGTCCTCGTATTGTTTCCATGATAGAAAAGGCACTTCTAAAGCCACTGCCATTTTAACTTCTTTAAAACCTGCTTATCTTTATCTGTAAATAAAGTTTTGCTCCATTTGATTAACATTAAGCCTAAGAACAATAGCAAGGATTTGAAAGATAAAGGCTATCCACCTACAAGAAGAGGTCACTACACTGTTCAGGCTTGTGTGCATGTAAGGGCTCATGTTTGCACGGTGCCACATGAAAGAAATGCTTTGCTTGTTCTGTGTATTATATACATCCTGGCCATGTATACAAATTTGATGTATGCCACAGGGCCCCTGAAATACGTCAGCATCCTGGGCCAGATCCCAGAAAAACAGCAGTGCATGGTACTTGGCAATGGAGTTGTATAAATACTTTTATAGTGATTCTCTTTGATCCCAACCTTCACAAGCACTCTGAGAAATTTCATCTATATAAGTCTTTGTGATTAAAACTTTGTTGTAACTATTACTGGTGAATATACAGTTAGAATGAAAAAGCGGCTCTTTTTTTGAGAAATGACTGAAAATCTGTTGATCAATCATTTGGACTCCTATTGTCACACTGTTATTAGATGGGTATTTTATAAAAAACCTGTGGCAGAGGAATTATTGAAGATCTTGTGTCTTTTTTCTGGTTACCCTAGACCTAGAGTTCAAGCAGTGTTTTACCAAGATTAAAGATATATACCTACCACAAATATGAGGTACCTGATAAATACATGATACATGATGAATGTGAAATACATCATAAATATGCAAATGACACTACTTTGCGACTCAGGTTTCCACACAGCCAAAAGGACCCTGTAAGCAATTGAGTTTTAAAATTTGTAGAGTTGTTCTAGGACTGTGATGAGAGATTTTAATACCTGCTTAACTAATACTTTAACTCACACTGGCATCTGCTGAGTATCATGACACTATTTGAAGCACTATTGAAACTGAAGCTATAGCCAAGCTCCACTTTGAAACTTAGCAGGTGTTTTAATTTTTTGTTGGAGAGCTGTTTGAACTGTCAGTCTGACATCAAAGGATGCATGAGAAGGGCAAAGACCTTATGGGAGAGAGGGTTTATGCCAGGAGATTTTTATTTAGTTGCTGATAATTTTTTATCTATTTCTTTTATCATCAGTTGCTGATTTTTGTTTTCTTCCCACAGCTTGGACTTGAAAGTTGTGGTGTTTCAGAGACCACATGCAAAATGTGCTGTAAGAGCAGAGATGAGTAAACTGCTTATGGTTGAAATCATTGGCTTGAAAGAGCTGACTGCCACAAGATGCTTAAAAATCTCTGAGTTTTTAGAGTGTGTCTGTGCAAGTGTGCAAAAAGTGATTCTTTGCCT
This sequence comes from Tyto alba, assembly GCF_018691265.1. Classification (NCBI taxonomy): domain Eukaryota; kingdom Metazoa; phylum Chordata; class Aves; order Strigiformes; family Tytonidae; genus Tyto; species Tyto alba. The sequence goes on along the minus strand of NW_024881275.1, from coordinate 21,825,480 downwards.
AAGCAGTTGGACCAGTTGGATCTGTTTTATGTGTCACAGTGCAGAAATAATTCTACCAGCTTTGCAAGGGGAAGAAAATGGGAATCCAGGGTTAGGGCGGCTTGTTAGCTGAGGTTAAATTATTTTCAAATTCACAGAATAATACTACAACGAATGATATAACAAAATCTTTGTAATCACTTGGAACAAGGAGTTGAGTAACTGTCAACAAAACCAAACAAATCAAGACAAAACAACTGATTTTCCTTCTCTGATATGACATTAAGAGAATAACACCAGATTTTACCTATCTTGAGTATGACTTTGTGTACTACACAATGTTCCCAAATACAAGTGAAAGGGAGATATAGTGTTGATTAAGTTGCTGTGAAGTAGGAGCAAACGTGACTGGTAGACTCTGTTTGGAGAATAGCTCTCAGCAATTCTTGGTCAAACTTGGCGTGTGTACTAAGAGAGGATTCCCATTCAGCTGCCCTGAGGCCACTCTTCAGTATGTTAATCAGTAACTTACATAATGAAATAGAGTATATACCCTTTTAAAATATATGCTTACTACCAAACTGGAATGGACTGGAAGTGCATTAAAGTATGGGATTAGAGTTCTAAATAATTTTCACAAATTAGAAAGTATAGTGCAGAAGATACTCAAGATGTGATGCATAAGTAAGGAAAATAAACTGGTCAGGTAGTGGTTAAGTAGTAACTCTTTAGGGGTTTATCAGGGATGAAAATGAACAGTGTCAACAATGTCACACTATTGTGAAAGCATCAACACATCATTCTGGAATATGAAACAGCATAGTCTGTAACACATGAACTAAGGATCCTTCTGTATCAATCAATGGGAAGAAGTCAACTCCATGCCCTGTCCATCTTTTGACCATTATACTTCAAGGCATGGACTGAGTAGAGTGAGTCTGAAGGAGGGTGAGAATGGTAAGAAATGAGGGATTTCAGTTTTGAGAAAAATTTGATCAGAGGTGAAAGTCTTAAAACAATATAGAAGGAAAAACAAAAAGGAAAGTAACTTTACTTCTTGACTATTGCGGATAGGCTGAGAAGTAAAGGAATGAGGTTCCAGCAAAGGAGATTTACATGACCTATCAGAAAAGCATACTGTTAATGACTGACCTATGAGGTCCTACCAGAAGTTCTTGTAGCCCAAAATACTGGCCATCTAGGCCATAATCTATAGCTGATTTTTGGAATATTGGTAAAGTATGAGCTCTGGAAGCTAACATCTCATGCTGAGACCTAACCAGCATTGAGTACCTATTCTTATTTATTTATGTATTTATGTATTTATTTATTTATGTATGTATGTATTTATGTATTTATTTATTTATGTATGTATGTATTTATTTATTTATTTATCTATCTATCTATCTATCTATCTATCTATCTATCTATCTATCTATCTATCTATCTATCTATCTATCTATCTGTCTATCTATCTATCTATCTATTTATTTATTTATTTAAAAGTTTGTGTTGATATCTAAATATTCCTAAGAGCACAGACTGTGGTTGCTTCAGTACACTAAATTATGATGATCTTCTGTCATCAAGAGCAGTATTTTTGATAATTTTACATGCTTTCACAGTACTTTTTGTTATGTCTGCAGGTTTCTGGAATTGCATGGGGTGGACATGGTAGTTGTCCTTCAGCTTTTTATGCATCTATTGGAAAAACATTTCTGTTTTTTCCAGTTACTTTTTAATATATTTTTTTTTCAATATATTTTTCTGCCACAAGGATTTTCTTATACTGAGTTCCATGGGGTTTTGTTTGCAGTGCATAATCAGAGATTGTTGGATTTTTCAGCTCTTGCAAAGTTGTATGATCTCTTAGGAAAAGTATTTTACTGTTGACGTGCCCAATGGTATCTTTCAGGTCTAATTAATTAAGTCTTGCTAACTTTCTGTAACATTTAGTGTTCTTTGTTTTATTATAAATATAGTCCTCTTGTCATCCTGGCTTTGGACACAAACATCCCTCCACACAATCAGGTCAGCTAGGAATATCTGAGATGATTGTTTTTTTGTCATCTTTTTTTAAACTTGAGAATGAATGCAGGCTGCACGGAAAGGATGAGTCTGTGAAAAGAATATGCTAGCTGAACTGAGAAAATGAATGAATATGATTTGACTTGCTCAGACACTTCTATGGCAGCTATTGACTTTCCTTTAAGAGGTAACTGCTTATGTTTCCTTCAAGTTTTCTAAGTCAAACGAACATGGAGTTAGTAGATTTACTCCCCAGAAAGAGTGAGGAGTTCCAGAAGCAGCCTCCCTGACATTCCTATACTGTTAAATTAAGGAGAGCTGGTGAGTGGTGCTGGGCACTAGGCTCACCCTTCCATACTGACACAATGCTAGGGCTGTCTCGGCTCAGTTTTGACCTGTATCATCTGCTGGGCATGGGACACAACTGTACCCAAGTTGTAGGTTTGGATTTGTCTGCCTTGTTTTGAACAGTAGGATAATTAAAAGGAAAGGCTGTGAGCTGTTCTGTAGATTGGCCTCATTGCTAGAGAATGGCCTTGGGCACATTGAATTTACTACCATGTCTTACACCATCTGTCCTGGACAGACAGGAAGGCATTCATGTTTTATCTCATGGAAAGAAGTTTATACCTCAAGGCTGAGGTCAGTGTAAGGTCATAGTGAAAAAATCTTGGCCTCTAATTGTTTGAACAGTGACTACCCTTTGGGTTTGTACAAATCCACCAGCTCCAAATGTAACTAGTATTTTTGCTGTTGAGAGCACAAATACTCACCAGTGATTCTTACAGTCAGAAAACATGGAGCTTGACATTTGGTCCTCTTTTACAAGAGCCAACTTTGTCCTATAGTATTTGACATGTTTGGATGGCACTAAAAACAAAGGCTGGAGAACCACAGCTGATCTTATTTCTCAGTAACCATGAGTACATCAAAACATAGAAAGAATAATCTCAACCCGAGCCAGAGTTTTACAGCCCAGACATCCCAATAAATTGTAAGCAGGTTGTAAATGGTGACCATTATGCAACCACTCTCCCTCAGCAGAAATAGTTGTCAGCATTGTGCTGTTGGTAAAAGATTTTTTTTTTTTTTGTCCTGATTAGACCATTCTTAGAAGCATTTACATCTCACTTACAGAATAATACATTCCCCTGCAGATCTGGGATCTAACCTTGAAAGAATCTACTGTGACTGATCAGAAATCTATCCGTGTGTCTCTCTAGGTAAAAGCAGAGTAGGAAAAAAAGTTCTGAAAATAAAAATTTGACTTATTTTCCCACAAAAATGTCAGTACAGATATTCATATACTGACTCCAAGAAAGGTACAATATGTTTGCTGACAGTACATTTACCTAGAGATTTACTTTATGGCAAGAACTATGCTATTTAAATTGTCAGTAAAGCTGCAAGGAATTAAGTTAGTAAAATTCAAATGGACTTTTGGGGTAACATCAATCAATTATGCTTTGCATAGTGCTCCTGGGCTGATAACAATGAATACAATATCATGCTATTTATTTTATTTAGCAGCCTTCAAAAAGTGCATGATAACAACCTGTGAAGAAGTGTGACTGCAGGGCAGCACTTGGTTTCTTCTGGCAGCTCCTTTGCAGTCTCACTCTTACTGTAGATTTGGGCTTGCTCTTCTCTTGACCCTAACCCTAATGCTAGCAGCAGGCTGAGTGCCACACAAGGCTGCCAGCCCTTAACAGCCATTTTTTCTTGTTTTTTTGCAGAGAAAGTAGATTTTAGCTTTCTATCTGTTGGGGACTACCTGTAAGTTGGGCTGAGCACTGGTTTAGGGGGGACAGCCTGCTGCTGCTGGGGAGCCCCAGGACGAGATGCTGGGCCCCAGAATTGCTGCTGCAGAGCTGTCGGGACACTGAGGTTTGGAGCATTGGTGGTGGTGAGCAGCCTCAACCACTGGTCCTCCAGCCCCAGCCTGGTGCCTGCACCACAGACCTGTGGCCCTGAGCCAGGGCATCTCCAGGGATCGGCTGGGGGTGTCCTGAGGAACTGAGGCACTCGGGGCGAAGTAGCTGTGGGCTGGTAGCCTCTGGGGCAGGCGGGCAGGGTCGTCACAGGGACCCCATGGGGCAAAGTGCCCAAAGCCCTCTTGTGTGGAAGGAGAGGCAGCTGGTGGCTCTGTTCCAACAAGCTGTGCTTGCAGCTCCCAAGGTGGGGAAGGCTGGAAATTTGTGGTTGCTGGCAACAGAAGGAAAGCTCCTTCCACATTGGCAGACATGCATTTGCAGAATATGAACAGTGCCCTAGTATCAAAGAGCTCTGCTGGAGGGGGGGGAGACCTCAGGGGTGGTTGAGCCAAAGCCAGCAGCTCCTGGCTACTGGATCTGTTCCCTGCTTCTGCACCCCAGGGCGTACACAAATGGCAGCGACCATGCAACAGTGGGGCAATGAAAGAAGGCAAAAAGGTCAGGGGAAGGAGAGGAGAAGAGCTGGGTGGTGCTGTGAGCGCTGCACATTCATGCCACCCAGGAGGCTGCCACAGTCGTCTCTGCCTAATCTGTGAAAGTGCAAATCTTTTTGCTCGTTTCCAAAGCCACTCAAGTCTCTCGGGTTCCAAAGTGCAGCTCAAAATCCATGCTATGTGTTTATGTCTGAGTTGGTAACTCTAACAAAAGAAGCAGGGAGAGAGGGAAGGAGGTGTCTACTGAGAGAAAGGGAAAGCAAGTTCAAGGGCCTGGATATAGTAGAACAGAAATATAGAAGGATTTGGGGAAAATAATAGGAAAATATTTTTTTTTCTATATAATTAATGCTCCATTAAATCTAAATCCTTAAATAAATATGATTCACATTGCTCATGTCTGTTAGAGTTCTGCTTCACATTGTTTCAGCACACAGGCTGCTTCATATTCCAGTAAAGAAAACCTAAACCATATGAAAATACTTAAATGACTGTACATTTTGGTATGTTATTGCCTTTTTTTTGATTGACGATGTGAGAGTGCACACCTCATTGCAAAGTAATGCTTTTAACTTAAAGCAAATTCAATTCTAAGTGAACATGTTTTATGCATTTATGTTTATAATCTGAAAAAAGTGTATCCTAAAAAACAGTACTGGCTTTTAACTATCCAGTGAACAAGTCACTGGAGATGCCTACATGTCTCAGCCAGTGAGCATTTACTTGTATTGTCTTGAAACTGCTACAAGTTTAGGGCTCACAGAGCTGCTGTAGTCTTAATGAAGCGGTTAATGATATGTGAATTATAGATCCTGACAGCCTCTTTAATAAAATCAACAGGACTGCATCCACAGTCTACCCTAGCTGCTAAATAATGACAATAGTGTCTGCTTAACATAATGCAGTATCTTTAAGTAAAGTACCAGTCTTGCATTCTTGTACTGAAAAATTCTCATCAACACAATGAGGAATGTGAGCAATGAAGAACAAGCTGATACACGTGACACTTCATTTCTTTTGGTTTGGGAAAAAAATGCACTAGCCACAGGGAATTCGCAAATGAAGCATCATGTAAAGCAATGTGTTTTCCATTGTTATTGTAACAGCATTTCTATGAGATCCTTCATCGAAGTAAAGAACATCATAATGCATAATGGACTTAAACATTCAAAAGTTTGTAGGGTGGTTTTATTTCTTTTGTTGTTCTGGTTGTTGGTTTGGGTTTTTTTTTGAAAGCATGTGAACTTTATCTTCCCAACAGCTTTCAACGAACTATTGTCTTCATAGCAGAGCTAGTTGGAATGTGATAGTGCTGGATGGCACTTACTTGTATGTAAATCAGTACTATATATATGTGTGTTGAAGTATTTTTTTCATACACTCAGCTAGTAGAAACAGAATGATTGTTGTAAGAATGAAAGGGCTTTTTTGCATTGCTTTTGGTGATCAGCCTTATAGCCTGCTAACAACTCAGAGAAAATTTTGTGCATGCCTTGTGAATATATTCCCTAACTAATCTTCTTTATTTTTCTGGTAGGCTGAAAATAAACACTAAGGGCTCTGGAAAAATCCAAGACTACTTTACTGTATGTGTTTGCTCTTGTTTATGTTTTTTTCCCAAATAGTTCAGGCAGCTGTCTTTCTCTCACTTATTTAGAAGATACTGAAGCAAAGAAAAGGGAAAAGAACCATGTTATATTCACTAGCTCGTGTAATCACTTCATTTGCTATCATGGTTCAGGCAATATCAGAGCAACAAAATACCAAAAAGCTAAAAAGTAACTGACATATAAAAGAAAAGACCATTAAGACCCAGCTGCAGGAGAAGGAATTACATAGCCTGTGTATGAACTTGTGAATATATTCAAGATACAATAAACCTGTCCTGCTGGACTGAATTTGCCCAAGTGAAAATTTCTTTACCAATAAGTGGACTACTAGCTGTAAAGCCTGTTGCAATTATCGTGTACAAACAAAGCAGAATGACTTGCTTAGGGAAGCACAACCAAACAGCCAATTAGTCCCCAGAAGTTCAAAGTCTGTTTTCCTGCATTACTGCAGCAATGTTTGTGCAAGAATCATTGGCTGTTGCTGTTCTCTTAAGCAAAAAGTCTTGGAAGTGGTCCCTGCATTTGCACCTTTCCACTCCTCTTTCCTTTCTTTCCTTTGGCTCCTGCTCCAATCCTATGTAAGCACACAGACGTGCACACTTATTCATGCACAGGTGTTTTTATCTCCTTTCCTATCTGGATCTCTTAATTTCCAGTATTTCATGTCCCACATCTCTTCCACCAACCTTTGTTCCACCCCTCTCAGTTAATACTTTGTTTAGCCCAATCCCCAATAACATCCTGTCTCCTCAGATCCACTCAGCAGCTACAGGGAAAAACATTACATTTTCCTGCCTTTTTCACCCCTTATGAATTGAGATACCCTCCACCCCTGCCAGTGGATCCATTTTTTGTCCCTGGGCCACTCTGAAGGCACGGGCCTGGATTTGCTACTTGGACCAGATGTTGGAGGGAAGATGGTGAAAAGAAAGGCAGACCAGCTGTTAAGACCATTAGTCTTCCAACAGGTGTAGACTTCTGGGATGAGGGCAAGCGTTTCAATTATTTCTGTCTTTCAAAGCAAACCCAATTTTGTGTGGAAGAAAACCAATGTGTAGAGGGTGGCTGTACGTCTTGGGGAAAAAAATACATACCCAGTGCTCTGGATAAAGTAGAGGTATACTGTGTTCAGGCGCTTTTGATATTATATACGAGGAAGGCTTAACTTAATACCACTCAGTATTTTTGCTACCACTGCAGTAAGGAAAAAGCAATTAGTTAAGACTTTTAGTAATCAAAATCTCAGCCTACAAGCTACCGCACTGCTTCCTTCACTTATCTCACCATTAGCATCAGTGGCAGCAAATCCTCAAAAAGCAGCAGTAGTAAAACTGCCATCTGAGAGAGGCTGTGGATGTGAGCTGCTTGGGAGCGTGCGCATGCAACAAGAACTAAACCAGAATAAATGTCCCTCCAGTACAATGCACCATCCACTTCAGATGTCCTGAGTGGTGCCATATGCTGCCAATATTCCCATTCACTCCAGTCACTTCCTTGAAGAATAAAGCACCGCAGCTTCTGGGAAGTATGGGAAGGGCACAAGTCTTGAATTGATAGTCTCCAGCACAAGGAAATCACTAACAAATGTGAAAAACCTGAATCTGTGCACAAGATTGAAGCCAGCTCTATCTTTTCAGTGAGAAAGCAAAAAGTAAGGCTAACATTTTACTTATTTAAGGTCTTTGCATTTTACTTATTTAAGATTAAGATAAATATCACAAGCAGGATTGGTTTTCTTTTATTTTAGACCACCTACCTATGAGAGAATAAGAGATCCAATCATACAATGATCTTCTGCTTCATTACCACACGAAAGAGGTTTAGAACAGCTTAGGATAAGCAATGGGATTTGTGTGCATGTTTCTGAGTCAAACCTTAGAGATTTCTGTGGTTTGCTTACAATCCCTTACCTTTTTCAGCAATCAGATGTTAGAGGATCTTAGAGAAAGATAGGTCATTAAATGATTCAGTTATAATCTATAATGGTTACTATTGATATCAGCAAAACTTGTGCTTTCCATAAACCATATCATTAAGCAATATTCTATAACCAGGAAAATACTGTCTTATCCTGATTATTAAGGGTGATTTTTTCACTCTGATCCTTCTAATTTTCTTTTGTTTCTCAGTAGTATATGTTTCCTTCTATTGCAACATTCAAGGGAAAATCATTGTCAAAGTCTGTCTTACACTGCAAATTACATTAACTGCTTCAGATCTGGCAGTGGCATATATCTGATTACAAAGATGTCAATATTTTATGATCACAACAGAAAGAGCTAAATGATGAAAGTCTGTAACATGCAATAAGCTCTGAAAAGGCGGTAGATGCTTTCATTGTTATCAGTGTTTTTCAGGGGTCTGGGGGAGCCAAGAAGGTTTCATATGGTTCATGGACTTTTAAAGTGGCATCTCAATGGACTGCACTAATGCTTTTGTTTAAGTACAGGTCTTATCAAGGCGGATGGTGTAGTGAGTGTAAACTGGAATGGTGCCATCAAAATGAATCCAAATATGCTGATTTTTTTATTGATAAGCTTGTCCTCAGAAGTCAGTCAAAGCTTTTACATTGCAGCTTGCAGAAGTACATAGTGACATGCATTTTCACAGTCAATAACACAACTTTAGCCATGCTTTTGACAGTTCTTGGGGTTTAATTTGTGTAGTATTCTTTTTGCAAAGCACTTGACCAGCTGTAGCCAGCTGTACAGAGCTGCTGTTATTTCATGAGCTTGCAAAGAACTGCAATCACCCCAGAACCCCTCATCCAAAACCAGCTTTCTCACTGTTTTGTAGGGTATTATCTAATGAATAACAGTTAACATCCATAATTACTGCATTTTAAGAGAACATTGCAGAGGAATATGTGCATCAGTGAACTGTAGTCCATCTGGGTAAGGAAATAGAAAAAGATCCTGGTCAGAAATGCTCAGCACCCATCAGGGTAGAGCTTGTGTTTATATTACTGAATTTCTGCACAAAGTGTTCTGAAATGGATTCAGATTAATATTTTACTGTTGTTTCTAGTCTACAGAAATAGTGACTTTGAGTTCAAAATAATCGATAAATCAAATACAACATCACAAGTTGTGAAGTGTTCCCTTGGAAATATGCCTCATTTTTATTACTACAATGTCACTTATAACAGAATTCTTTGTCTTTGGCTTGATGCATAGGTATAAAAGCAATTCCACAGCCCACTGTCAGATAAAGCAAACTCAATTCATGTCTTATAATGACAAGGTCATGAACCACATAGAACCACTTTTAGATTTGCTTTGAGTAAGCTCAGATGAAGAAGAGCATGTATCAAAATATAAAAAAAGAACCACTGAAGGGTTTGGATAAGTCACTCAGTCTCACCTGAGAATACATGTAGATAAAAGAGTGTAGCTTTGATGGAGGCACTAGTGAATTGGTTATGTTTTCATAATGACTTCTTTACATTATTGAATACAATGGGAACTTTAAGGCCAACTGCAATAACAGTTTCTCATGAAAAATTAACAAAGAATTTATGGAAATGTAGCAAAAGTCCCAAAGCAATTAGCTTAGATTTCTCTAGAGTCTGAGAAAAGCCTGGATAATTGCAGACAGAAACTGCATAAAGTGGCTATTTTCATTATCACAGGATACAGAAAGTCCATTTTCATCACAATGGGACATAATGATGTTAAAGCTAACATGGAGATATGTTTAAAGAGGTTGAGGCACAGTTTACAGAATGGTTTGATTTACATGGCATTCAGATCCATATTAAAGATCCTTCTTAAAGTGATGAGGTGTTTTTTACCTAGTGTCTTCAAAGCCTCCTGCAAGGTAGCATAGAAAAACAGATTGCAGTCTCAGGAAGCTAATTGTGCATTACCAGTAGGATGCCCAGGAATGAGTTTAATTTGTCTTGAATGGAGAAGAGCAAAATTGTGATACAAATCGGCACATGAATATATGTTTGAAAGTACCCATTATATGTATATTTATAAGCGCACTTACAATGCTAGTGCTGCATAGCTCAGAAACAGCAGTTGTGGCAGTGCTAAGGTGGTGTGAGAAACACCTTTAAAAATGTAAGAACATTGCTGAAAGCACCTGTAACACCTCCTCATCCCTGTTTTCTATTTTGTCTATGAGATGTGTTGATGCATTTTATTTTATTTCACTACTCTGCGTTCTAGCCGATCTAATTACTCCTCACATGAACTGGAAAGTCATATTCTGGTTGGATGCCCATGCTCAGATGATTTATATTACATAACACAAGCAGCCTCTTGTAATCACAGATGCCCTTTGCAATGTCACACGTGTCGATCTGCAGAGTATTTCAACCAAAGACCTCAATAAATGGCTGTAGATAAAAGTTTTCTATTATAGCACAGAATAATTTCTACACTATTACGGTACAGCTCTGTGGTCATTATGCAGGTATAACTAGCATTGGTCTCCAAGGAGGTTTTAACTACACAGTCAGGTCTTACATATTCTCACAGCTGAGTAACACAAATAACATTCAGTCTAGCTGTTAGGCTTGATTATAATCTTGTTCATATCAGTGTAAATCAAAGCAGCTTTGCCAATATTTCACATCAGTGCAGGTCTCAAGTACAGATGAGCTAGACATTTTTTCCACTAGTTCATCAGTTTTCCTCTCTCTGAATACAGGTACATATTGGTATTGTTGTAACAGTGGCTAATTTAGATCCATTTTACAATGAACTGAACATGATTAATATACCCTAATGCACGACCTTTTTTCCCCCACGAATTTTCTGATAATCTTTGTTTCATATCTGAGCAGGAAGGATAAACAGTTTCAGTGTTTTAATTATCATGAGGTTAAGGTAGTAAATCAGAATTCATGGGTAGCTGCTTATCACCTGCACAAGCACAAGCAAATATATATATATATCCATACAGACCATTTTATCTGTTTGTGTTTCTACTGTTTTAAAAGTAAATAGGATTTTTAAAGTTATATATCTTATCCTATCATATATTTGTATTATTTATTAATTAATTAGTAATAAGCAATACTGAGAGGCAATGTTTAAATACTGCACATGCTTCTGAATTTTTTCCCACTTTCTCATGTGGTTTTTCTTTTTCCCAAAAGACTGTTAAAAAAAAAAAAAAACAAAAACAAAAACAAAAAACAAAAACAAAACCCGAAAGAATAAGAAAAAGAAAACACAATCAAATAAAAACAAACCACAAAAAAATATTCCTGTAAAACTGCAAAGACTAAACCCATTTTTTTTCACTGAACCAAAGGCTTGCCTGAAACTGCTGAATATGAAACACTGACATTAAGCACCCTTGGATCCGAAACTTCTGGATGGTTTAGATACCAGTAGGTCAAATGAAGTTATTGCTCAAGGGCTAGTTTAAAACTACTTGTAACATGTTTTGATTTACAGATTATCAATTCAGCTGAGCAGCAGAGGAACATATTCAGGGAATCGCATAAACAAATACATTCAACTGTACTGCGGATTAACCTAAAGTGACACATTTATTTAAAAATCTGCCTACTACTTGTCCTCATTGATTAAATGCCCTTAAGAAAGTGAGTCTGATGAAACAGAAAACATTAAGATTCAGCACACCTCCTCCACTCCTTTTGATGGTTGACACATTCCCTGGAGTGGGAGATTGGACGGCTGATAAGCTAACACTGAATTATAAGCACTTTGTGCAATGTCACTGGCAAATGAAAGGTCTGCTGTTCTGCTAGCAAAGCAACAGTGCGCCTTAACAGCACAAAAATGTACATTGTGCAGACTTATTTCATCCTTTGTGCTGAGAATATAAATTAAGGTATGTATATATATTTATATATATCATGTATGCATTTTTATGACAGAGACCAGATTATAGTACAATACAGCTTGTTTAGAGGTACAGTACGATTGGTCAGGAAAACAAGATGTCTGGGACATTTTTGGTGTTGTCAGAAAGCCAAACAAACATGGTGTGATATCTCCATTGTGTGTGCAATCGGAAGATTTTTCTGAAGCCAGGTCAGGGAACAGAGAAATGACAAGGGAGAAGTCTCCTAAGCTGCACAGGGTTCAAAAGATCATGCTTGAACTTTAGAAGGACTAGGTGGAAACAGTTTTTTGACATTATTTAAAAAATTAGTTTTGGCATTTGGTACTAGTCTGCATAACTCTTTTAGGCTGTTGGGAGCCATTCCTGCTAATTACTAACCTGATCACTGGTTTATCCCAAATGGTCAAATAGCAGAAACTAAAGCTATGATCTCTCAACAATGTCTTCAGTAGCCTGAAGTCGTAGAAAGCTGAATCTTCCCCTTTTGTCATATCAGTGCCACCACAGGTGACCCTGGACTGAGGAGCCAAACCTGCAGAAAAAAATACATCAGGTTGGCCCTACCACCAAACATGAAACAATAGTCTCCATTTTTTTCCAGAGCTGTGGAATGAGCCATGTCCTCCCTGCCACAAAATAACTCCGCTTGGCTAATCTCTAAACAGCCTTAGCTTGTTGTAGCATCAAGTATCACTTGTATTTTAATTGTAGGTAGTTAACTGTGGGGTCTAGCACCTGCTGTCAGCCCCTGTGTTGATACCATATTGTTTTCTTTTGTCACTGGTTATTCAGTTTGATGCGTCATGTGTCTGTGGTGCTGCTCCAGTTTTGATAGCTCCAGATCATCTACCAAATCCAGCTCTCCTACTCATCTGGGTTATTCTGGGCTCCAAATCAGTCATGCTGTACTAAGCAGTAGATATGGTTTTTGTGTCATGCTGCAGATCCTTCAAAATTATTAAGAACATTTGCCCCTAAAAACATCAATCTAAATTGGCAGGAAAAGGAAGGGCTATAGGTGAAGGTATTTAGACAAATAGAGTAATTAAGTCCCACATTGCTGTTAGTAACATGAGCTTGCTGGTGGTTTGATACTGCTGTTTGAAAAAAATGGTTTTCACTGAACAGGAGAATTAATGAAATTAGGTTTTGTACAGAGCAGCATGCTTTATCCTGCAGAACGCCATCCACCTCGTCAGTGTTGCACCTCTCCACTCCTCCTGACCCCTTGCAGTCAGAGACAGGCTGCTCTGTCTCTTGGGCAGCCCCTGTCCAGCCAGATGTTGTCAGATGATGTTTGTTGTGGATGAGTATGGCCGCTCTTCCCCTTTGCAGGGACACTGTGCAGGGAATATTTCTGTCCTTTACACAGCTGCCAGTTTTCACACAAGTTCTAGAAATTTTATTATCCTAGATTTCTAGTCTGCTTTTAAATTAAATTGAATTGGCAGAACTACAGCATTACATTAAATGTCTGTTCCTCCTTATTACTCTCACTACAAATTTCCTTTCTCAGTTCCCATCTGGCAGTTTTGTGTCTCAGAAACATATGAAGAAACATATTCCCCACATATACCCTACGCTAAATACATATATTTGGCATAGTTGTAACCCAGGTCTCCAAATCATGACTTTTTACTATTGATGAGAGGGAGGAATTGAGTAGCTATCAGACAAAGACTGGACAAACACTGAAGTTTATGGAAGTAAGGAGAGTTTCAGATAGGTGGACTGATTAGAAGCACGACTAAAAGCACCTTGTAAACCAAGTTGGTTGCCAGATCCATGCCATAAGATTACTTTTTTGAGGCTGTCACCTTTGCCTTGAAAGAGACAGGGAAAGTTGTTAGGGCAGCTTGTGACATACAGCATCTGAGCAGCTCCTACAGTGGCTCTGTCCTATGAGGCACTGAGGAGGGACTCAGCTGCCTACACACTCATGTTAGTTTCATTTGAGGCACCTTTGAGACAATTTCCAGCTGACACTCCAGAAAGCCACGGGCTTCCCAAGCGCTGTCATCACCTACGCATGCAGCTGGAAGGTATCTCAGAAACACAAAGTTCTGGAAATGGCCATCTTTTAACAGTGCAAGAGTCCTCAGATTTGTGAGTTTCATCTGGGTGGGAGGTGAAGGAAGTGGGATTGGAGATGCTGGGTTGTAGCAGGACGTCTGGGAAGAATAACTGAGAGTGCTGTACAGCTGGTGATTGATGAGGACATCTTGACCTTGGTGGGCCAGAAGCCTTGGGAGCAGCAAACAGGAATGTAGAAAAACAAGATAAGGATGCTGAGCTTTGTCTGAAGAAAACATGCAAGGCTACAGTTAAAGGAAAACATCTGGCTGTTTCTTAAACAGTGGAAAGTTTTCTACCTTGAGCTAAAAGTGTATAGAACATTGTGTTTGTGCTTGTAAGTTTTAATTAACCAATAGGCTTAGGATAGCAGTAGCTAACTTGTAGCCTATGAGTTGTCTGGTGTATTATGGACAGAGGATAATGACCAATAAAATGTTGACAAGTATTGTTAGAGACTGTATAATTGTAGAAGAGTTGCTGACAATGAACGACTTTAGCAAAGACTTCAACCACGACTTCGACTTTGGCTTTGATTTCAACTCCAGACTCTTGACCCCTTACTTACACCCATCCGGAGTCCCGTCTCTCAGTCAGTGTCACTGGGTAACTGTTCATCTGTGAGATTTCACTTGTGAAGCCACACCTGAAGTGTAATGTCCTGTTTCGGTTCTCCAGTGAAGGATAGATGTGGGCACACTGGAGAAAGTCCAAAGGAGGGCCACTGAGGTGGGCAGGGGGCTAGAGCACGTGGCAGACCAGGAGAGGCTGAGAGAGCTGAGCCAAAACTTAACTGATGGCAGCCCTGAGCAGGCTGAGCTAACAGGAACAGCTCTGAGCAGCTGATGGACACAAATGGCCCCCCCACATCCCATCCCCAATATGCATGTTCGTGGCTCATAAGCCCCCATCCAAGAGCCATGGCACCTTCAGACTGTGCCCAGACTCCTTCACGTGGGCCAACAGAAAGACAAGCAGAAGACTTTGGGCCATGAGCAGAGACTCAGAGCCACTGGCATGTGTTGCTCAGTGCTTCTTATCGCAGTCACATGGCCTCTGGGATCCCAGCTCATGCTGACGCTTGGCCTCCACTGTCAAAAATATTTGGCTATCCTGACACTATAAATCCGTGGTGACTTCGCACACAGTTTGGCCATCTGAAGAGCAGTCTTTTCCTCACATTTTGTCACATTAAGATCTTGGTTTTGAACGTGATAGCAAGGAAAAGCTTTTAAGAAGCATCTCTCTAATTCTTTAGCAGTTAAGTTGCTAAACACTTGTGGATGGTTTTTCTGTTACTAGGATTACTTCTTATTTAACAGCTGTCATATGAATGATTAAAATTCCTTATAATAGTTTTAGTTCAGCTGCTATTGCTATTGCTGTTTTGAAAAGTCCAGGGTAACTCTGTCTATATCGCAAGGTTTCTGGAGGGTACTAGGATACAATGACAACTCTGTAATTATGTCTCTTCTGTAAAGGAAGTCACAGCATAAAAAAAAGCAACAAACAGCAGACTGTGCCAGTGCAGCATGGTAAGCTTACATCATGTACTCGTCTGATCTCAGAAAACCAAAGTTATACATGTGAAAAAGATCCATTTTATTGAGATACACACTCCTCTGTTCATGGTGTTGAACCAAGTGGGTTTTTAGCACAGCAACAAGTTTTAATATGTTGAAGGTCTTGCAGATAATGCCAAAGAGAGAAAAAATGACCAAATATGATTTGATTTCTTCCCCTCGTTTCACTATACCCTTGATATGTATTCTAAACATGCTGCTGAGCATGTATATTTTCAGAAAATAGTTATGTGTAAGCACATATTTATTTGTTATAGAAATATAACAAAAAATCTTATTTATTTTTGATGAATCAATATATTATTTAATATTTATAAGTATTAATTTCTGTCTGAATGTTTAGCATTCAGAAAATACGATTATGCATTGTAATTTATAGTTTTGATAACTGAATCCAGGGAAAAATTGCAAGAAATTTAAAAAAAATCTTATCTCTTTTATCACAGTTTTAACAGACTAGTTGAAAGTTCTTTCAAATAAAGCAAAACTCTGAATGAAAAAAAAAAAAATGAAAAAGAAAGGCCTAGTTGCATTTGCACTTCTAGAATGGAGCAAAATCTTTCAGAATGTTCATTAAATCTTTGGAAAAATGCCCAGGATTCTTCATTAGCAAAAGTATTTAATCTCATTAATATCTGTTCCTCCCTACCTGTGTGAGTTCCCTTTATAAATTAAGTAAGTATTACTACAAAACATGGAGCCTCTGTGGTTATTGTACAAGCAAAAGTGATGGTCCCACACTTGTGCCAAATTTATCACTAGGCATTACTTGACCCTGACTGATAATTTTAGTGAAAGTTAACTAATTCATCTGGAACTTGATCCATGAAAATAAAAGCTTGATTGAACTATATATTTTCTCTTTGGCTTAGTCCCTTGACTGTTAATAAAGGCTAGATAAAAATTATAAATCTTTCAAAATATAAAATACTTCAACACTACACTACACATCAAATGCTTTTTTTGCATCTAAGGATGTAGGCCTGGCAAACCTGACCATTTTCTCTGCACACAGTCCTAAACAGGTCAATGCTTCTGCTCGCTAAATCTTCGCTGGTATTTAGCACTTATTGGGGAAAATTTTTGTCATTTCATTTATTTCAGGTACATGTGTTCACAATGGATTATACAAAGTAGTCCTAGTCCTAGTTCTATTTAATACAAATTTTTTGTAACTTTGACATAATAAATCATGGAAGTAAAGACTAGATTGTGAGCTTTCAAAATAAACCTGGCCTGAAATTACTCAGATTATAACATACAATACACAGCTGTGTGTATTGTATTATTTATACTCAAATCTCAAAATTCTGAAAGGGCTATTGGAAATATTTGAGGAAAGACATAAATGTTAAATATTTGTGGGCTCATTAGAAAGGGGTTTAAGACATATTGCTTAAGAAGAGAAAAAGAGGAGTGTTATTTAGGAACTAAATATAAACTTCACAGATTATAAAAATATGAAAATTAAGAACATTTAAATGAATGAGATATTCAAAATTAGATGCACATATTTGACCATACAAATACTATCCATGTGGGATTTTTAATATAAATTCAAAGGTGCTTGCAATCCTAGTGTTCAATCTGGCCTAAATCTGGAAGAGGTCATATAACTTCCAATCTGGACTACATGTTTTGCAGGAAAATACAGGCAAGAGTTACAGGAAGTGTGCATGCTGTTATAATCACAGAAAATAGTGTCTCAAAATTACCTTGACAAAGATTGTCCTGATATTAATGAGATGACTTCCATCAGCATGTATTTCCATAAATGCATATAAATATTTAAAAATGCCAGCTATGATTGAAAAAATTATTTTCTGTTTGCTTAAACTTCAGCTTGTTCCAGCTGAAAAATGCATACTTAAAACACAGGGCTGAAGAATGGCTGCTACAGAAGGGTGGAAATGAATGTGAAAATGCTTCTACTAAAAAAACCCAAGAAAAATGTGCTTAGAGGGTAGCACTTGGAAGGAATATCTTTGAAGAGGAAAAGACCTAGCCATAAAAGGAGAATAGTATTTGAAAGTGCATTTAAATTGTCTTTTCAGTTGTGACATGTTATAGCTCTGACATCCCATTTCTTGACTAAACAGAGATTATCAGGAAAAGACCCACCCATGAAAGACACTAAACATCTCATATGATTGTGTTTTAGTGAAACCTTTACTGTTTCTGAAATAACTGACTGACTCTGTAAGCACAACACTTTTGAACATCACACAACCTGATTTTGGAGCCTACTTTCATTGAAAATCTGGGACAATGTTTGTGTATTCTCCCTATCATTTAATAGATCATGATAAAGAGAAACTCTTACTTATTTTAAGTGGTTAAATATCTTGATAGATTCACTGCAAATGGTACGAATCTGGGTGAGTGTGGCAATTTTTCTTCCTTTCATCTCCTTTTATCTACCTTTTAGCTTTAACCTTCTTCTCTGTCATCAGCTTTTATTATATCTTTCCCTCAGAGGATCTGACTCAAAAGCTACTGATGTCAATGGCAACCTCTCATTGACTTCAAAGGGCTTTGTATCAACTCCCAAACGACTTATTTTAAGCACTTATGTTACATAGTGTTGTTTTTTGTTTTTTTGTTTTTTTTTTTTTTTTTTACTGGGCAAAATTATTTTCTAAACAAAAAGAAATCAGATATTTTCTGAAACCCTAAAATGAGTGGTGAAATAAAACAAATCATTCAAAGGTATCTCCTGTAGGCCTTGTTTAAGTTTAACCAGAGGCAGTAAATTCCTGTCAACTGATTTACATTAATATTGATCAGTACATACTAACTGTGTAAAGGCTACTCTATGTATTAACATTAGGAGTATCACTGACATTAATTCCACAGCAGTTTTTGCCATGAAAAAAAAAAAAAAAACATTCTTTCTCCTCCATCCCTTCCATAATTTATTTTTTGTGTGTTGTCATTATGATAAGGTTTTAATTACAGTTGTTGTTGTTGAAGCAGCATTACCTAATATTTTACTCTTGTATGCATTGACAGTCTTGAAAGCACAAGAAAACAGGGACCACATAGTATACTAGATTAACTGTGGGATAAACTGTTTCATATGGATGTCACTGGCTTGAATTTAGTGCATTTTGGCATAAATCAAGGAGCATCTGCTCTGAGTAATGGTGGATAATACAGTGATAAAAACGCAGTCTGTGAGACAACACTACTTCTGTCATTGCTACTTGGTCAGCAGTAGGAGATCTCCCTAAAATTGGAGAGCCGTTTTGCTTTAGATCCACATATTTTGGTAAGATATGCCAGAAGCTTAAAAGCATAACAAAGCTATTTTTACTCACAGTTTATTCAATGCATGGTTTATTGCATGACAGGGATTCTCACAAAGCAAATCTGAAATCTGCTTAACAGCCTGGAATTTCTAAGGCATTTCTCTCTGGCCCAGCTCTCCTGGAAGAGAGGATGCATGAAGTCGTATTATATCTTTGCACTCTGCAATAGCCAACGTTTCTCCACAGCTCATGGTATCTAGTTTAAAAGCAGGTGATAGTACAAATGGGTTCAGCATGTGCTAATGAGAGATCATAAACAGATATTATGTCTATTTGCAAAAATTACACTAGTTTCTCTCTTTCAGCTATAAATGCTGCCAAGAGGAAACATACTGCATTGCACAGTTCTTAGGGTAAATTCATACACTGTATATAATTCAAATTAGTAACATGAAAATATGGGCAGCTGGGCAGGAGTTAAACAATGTGTCTTTCATGTTGAAAATGATTGATAGGACTGGCAAATGTATATGGCAAAAATCTGAGGATAGATTCCAAATAAACTGTGTCATACAATTAGTTATAACCCAGTTGTCAGTGTGTGCTAGAGAACTACTTAAAAGAAAGGTATATGTAGATTTACTGGAGGAAAAGAGAAGATTTATGTATGTCAAGGCTGAACTGACTAATGAGTATCTTATTTGATTATTAAACGCTCTGTTTTTGAAAGAAGTAGTATTTTACCTTTACAAATTCTTTCTGTGGTAAAATTAAATAAAAAAATACTGTCTGCATATGAACTGTTATATTTCTCTCCTTTCTTGCCCAGGCAATTTGTCAGAGAGACCTAACTGAATGCAACTTTATTTTCACTTGACTTTAGGTTTCTCTTTTTCCTTTGTAGACTGTGTGCTTTTAGGTCAAACAACATGAGATAATGAAAGAGTCTTAAAGCTAAATGGACCAACAGAATTAATAGATGTTTCAGCTAGAGAGAAGAGAAAGAGGTTGCAGTATCCCTATTTCAAAGTTTGTGGGAAAAAAATTGATAATAGTGAAACTAATACTACAAATACCAAAACCCACCCTCCTCTTCCCCAAAAGAAATGGTATTTTAAAGATATTTTTTCACAATTAAAAAACTGAAGTGGAAAAGGAGGCAGTTAAAAAGATATCCTTCTTAAAAGGAACATAGAAGCAATATTAAAAAAAAAAAAGATAATAATATTAGCTCTGGCAAGTCAAATTTGAAACTGAAATAAAAAGAGCTACAAAAGATTTTGAAGAGCAATTTGTTAAAAGGCTTGTAATAAATTATATATAAGTGACTCAGAACCAGGAACCTGATTAGAGAGCTAGTGGAATTAGTATGTGTTTAAGCTGTGAAAGTAAGATAAAAACCATAGCAGAAAAGCAAAACTCTATTCTCACTCTTTCACTGAAAGAGAAAATCCTAAAGGTTCACTAGCTGGGTCCATTCTGTATGACATAAGTCTATGGTACTGCTTAGGTTGAACTGCCAATAAAACCTACTTTTAGTAAATCAGCAGGGAAATCAAAAGCAATTTACTAAATTGAACCACCTTGAAAAAGTCTAGTTCCAGGATGGTGCTTGGTTTCTGCACCTTGTTTTCACTGCTCTTTTGGCTCCTACTACCTGCTTCCATTTAGCTCATGATTACAGAATTGAAGCCTCTTTGTGAATTTTTTCTAAAAAGGACTTTATTGGGGATCACTCCTAGCAGCTGATGGAGCTCAGGTGCTCCACTGGGCATCTCTGAAGTGTCAGTGAGGTGAACACTTCACTCATGCAATCTTTTCTCCTTGCTGTAACGTTGCTGCCGGCATTAACTCAAGACTTCCTAAAGAAATCAGATATGAATATGATGAGCCACCAACCAGGCAAAAGGGACAATAGCAAAACAAAGGATATTATTATGCTACTTTATAAATCATTGACTACACCTAAAAACACTAATCTTGATTCCTAAGTACAGATCTGGTGACCTCCATCTGGAGGTTTTGCAGGAAAACACAGGAAGGGACACCAGGGATGGTCAAACATATGGAATGATTTTCAAATAAAGAAACCAAATTGGCTTGGAAGGTTCCGTATGATAAGAGACAACTCCAGAGAAATGTGATGGACAGACATCTGTCAGATAATAAGCAGTACTGAAAGGCTGAAAAGGAAATGTTTCCCCGCTGTTTGTTGTAACACCAGGAATAATGAGCATTTAGTGACAATCCCAGGCAATAACTTTAAAAGATAAAAAAATCACTTTTTTTCTCCATACCACATATAATTAATATTATACTACTAATTGCTAGAGAAGACTGTGAAGGCCTTGAGGGTAAGTGGATTCAAGGAGAGATTTGACAAATTCACAGAATTAGGCTACTCACTTGCTATTAGAAATGAGGTTCTTGATACAACTTCCAACTCAGAGGGTCTCTAGCCCATGAATTGCCAGAAACTAGGACCTACACGATGATGTAGGTCTACAGTGCTCTGAAACACCTTGAACTAACTCCTGCTTGTTACTAGGCTAGACAAATGTTTGACTTGGCTTGTTATAGTCATTCATATTTATTTATACGAGTAAAGACAGAACATGATGGGGCTAATCTCTATTTTTTTTTTTTTTTTTAAACACAATGACTTACATAGGATAAAATGTGATACCAACTTCAACCTTGCTACATACTGTTTCTGTAATGAAGAAACTAGCTTCACTCTAACCTAAAAAAACCCAAAGGAACAATGTACGTAATAATTGTGCTATTTATAATGAATAACCTCCTTTTTCACATTTTAATTGGAACAATTTGGCAAACAGCTACTCACAGATTCACAGATATTAATCACAGAATTCAGGCATTCCAAACATTTCTAAGAAATTGTTTATCTTTCCTTTCACCATTTAAATATTAAAAAAAAAATATCCCTACAGTTAATTATGCTGTTAACATCGATTCAATATTACATGCAGAACTCATATATTGCTATAGACTGTGTGAAAAAAAAATAGAAATATAGAGTCAAACCTATTTTGTATAAATGAAAGATAAACAATAATAAAGTGTACATACTTTCCAATGTGTATGTCCTGTGTTTGAGTGAGTGGTGGGGTTTTTTGGTAACAGGAGACGGGGATATAAGGGTGGCCCCCTGTGAGAAGCTTCTTGAAGCTCCCTCAGCTCCAAGTCAGCTCCACCTCTGCTCGAAAACTGAGTCAATCCACTGCACCTCTGCGATAACGTATTTAAGAAGGGACGTGGTGACGGGCAGTGGGACTTGTGAGGAGGAGATGCTGCAGCTGCATGAACACCAAGGTCAGTGGAGGAACGGAGGAAGAAAGGAGGGGGGAGGTGTGCCGGAGCAGAGACCCCCCTGTATCCTGTGGTGAGACGGCAGGGCGGCCCCCCCTGACACCCATGAAGATCTACGGTGGAGCAGACATTGATTTATGGCCTGTGTTTCATTTTGTATGTCTGATCAAGGTGCTGTTCCCGAAGAAGGCCGGGCTCTTGTGGGAAAAGGTAGCCCTGCTGCTGTAATTCATCACTGGGAGGATTGCAGCATGTGGGGGTGTCCCATGCCAGAGCAGCTCGGGAAGGGCTGCAGCCCGTGGGAGTGACTCACATTAAAGAAAGTTTGTGGAGGATTGTCTCCTGTGAGAGGGGGACCATGACAGAGCAGGGGAAGAAGTTCTCCCCACCAACAATGGAAGAAGCAGCATCACTGACTGCACCCCCCATTCCCTGCCCCTGCGCTGCTGAGGGAGGAGGTAGAGATATCGGGAGCAGAGCTGAGCCCAGGAAGAAGGGAGGGGTGGGGGGAAGGTGTTCTCAAGATGTGGCAATGCTTCTCACTGCCCTACTCTGTTAAGTGTTGTTGTTGTGTCTGTAATAAATCTATTTTCTTTTTTTTCTTCCCCTAATGAGTCTGCCTTTTGCCCATGACCATAATGGGTGATCTGCCCCTCCTGGTCCTATCTCGAACCCCAAGCCTGGCTCATTTGTCCCTTCTCATTGTCGGAAGAGAAGGGGGAGAAAGTGGCTGTGTGGTGTTTGGCTGCCGATCAGGCTCAAAACACAAGTGTATAACTTTTTGCTAATCTAAATTGTCCATAAAACATTAATTTAGGGAATAAGAACTTTTTTTTTTTTTTTTTTTTTTTTTTTTTTATTTTATTTCAGCACATGGAAAATCACATAGCAAGTTGTAGCTACAGCTTCTGATGAAGGAAAGGTAAAAGGGTAAAAACCCCATTCTATAAGTGGATCAAATCAGGCAAATATCAGGGAGCAGATAGGCACATCTAACACAGATGATGAAACTGGCTATATATTCCCACTGTCTCTGAGATGAATGTCTTGCTTTTGGGGAACTGCTGAGACCACCTTCATCCTGAGTCGAGTCTGTGAATAAAGTTGGCAATCCAGTTCCTTATCCTGCAAAATAGCTTAGAGACTATTACAAGGAAATAGGTCAAAATGTCACCCAGAGCAGTGACAGAGGACAACTGAGTAGAAACTCTACCTAATTCATATTTCCTAATTGGACCCAAAGTATTTAGTCACCAAACTCACATGGACTTTTTTTGGGGTGGGGGTCGGTATGCATGCAGTTGGGTCTAACCCCTGCCCACAGAGGCATGCACTCTTTCTCTGTGTCCACATGTCACTTAGTGGTGTAGAGTCAAAGCAGGAGGTAAAAATGTCCCAACAGCAACAGAGTGCTATGGACAGTGTTTTTCAAGACAATGAAGGAGCTGAGGAGTGGGAAGTTTGAAGTGAATCATGGCTGTACTGCAGAAAACAGATGTGGAGATAGCTCACAGCAGGGCTAAAACTCTTTTTCACTCATCTTTACCACAGATGGCATATGACAGCTTGTCTGCCAAGTCCTATAGATGTCTGGGTGTTTTCATTGCAGGTTTGAAAAAGTTGTACAATGGTGCACAGATGAAAGTTGAGGGTAGGCAGAGTTCACGATCCACAAAAGCTTCATAAAGCTTTCTCCAGTGAATAGTCCCCTTCCCCAAGTCCTCTTCGGAACATGAGAATTTGTTGATTCTCTCTGTCTCTGTTTTGTTCATCTGGCTTAGAGAATTGCAAAGTAAATACTGCAGACTTATTTCTCCCCCACTCTACATCAGTTTCGACAAAACCTCTGTCCAAAGTAGCGCAGGATTTATAGCTATTTATCAGATTTAATAACCATACTGTGGAGTTGTTGTGGGTAAATTCTGTCTTTCTTACATTGGTCCAGATTTATTTCTGGGGAGCAACTCTGACAGAGAGCCACAAAATTGAGGACTATTGTATTAAACATTCATTATTCCCAGCAGGTTGGAGACTCAAGATGGTCCAAACTAAATATAAAACATCTCCACTCCATAAGGAGAAATACCAGCAGCATATATGCTATATGTTTTGAAATTAGGAGGCACTGCCACCAGTCCACAGTTGTATGCATTTTAGGAAGCATATATAACTTCAAAATAGTTTGAAAAATCACATCAGTATAAAGAGTAACCTTCAAATGCATGGAGATCACAAGCACACCCAGCTCCTGGCACAATAAGGAATAATACAGTATCAAATAATGAAAAGTCAACAGAGAAAAAAGCATGAAAACACAGAAAAGTAGCAGTCCTGCCCATCCTCAGCTGAAGATCCATATGCATTGCAAAGGGATTGATTTGCAAAAGAAAATTAGGGGATATTTTACTTCCTCAATTTTATCATTATATGTAATTGAATTTGTCCCTTTGCCAAGGTTCCAGCTAAGGCAGTCTTTTTAACAGGAGCATAATTTTAAAAGCATACCTTTAAAGGTATATGCAGATTGCTTGGCATAATTTGTTTTCCCTGGGTAACCTTTATTTTCCCTATAAATTACATCTCTCTCTTCACAAATGGTGACTATCACAGAGTGGAGGGGAATTGAGGAATTATGCACACCCAGCTGCTATGTTAATTGTGTGCTGTTTGTTCAACAGCAGCATTAGGAATATAAACCCCTCCTCACTAGTTCTCTGAAAGCCTTTACAAATAATAACACTTATGTAAAACTTAAGGTCTGAATATTCTGTGTTTATGAGTAACTGGATATTACCATATTAAAATCATTACTAACCCAGTGCCTGAATATTTGTTCTGAACCCTGTCAATACTCTAATGGCAGTAGTCTTGGAAACTACACATCTGCCACAGGATTAATTACACACATAAAACATTATCATTGCCCTACATCTCCTATGAGGTAGCAAGGCTGCTGGAATGATTAATGGCTCTGTATGACATACGAAGGAATAAATGTAAATGTTACCCAGTGGATAGAAAGATCTGTTCCTGACTCAGAACAAGTTGAAGGATCCTGCTGGTGCAACATTATTCTTTAAGGTCTTCAGGCAATGTTAAAAAAATCCTAATCCACAAATTCTGCAAAATTTGCTGTACAGTTGAAAGAACTCCTATCTGCCATAGCATTTTCAATTATTTTGAACATAGGATGAGCATGTGTTCATAGGTATATGGGCATATTAAACAGGTTCCATACCTGGTGAGTCACCTTTTCTGCTTATTGTAAATAGTGGTGGTGTTTCTTGGGTCAGTGTTAGGTCTAGGCCATTAAAAACTTCTGAATTTTGACTTAGAGTCAATCTTCCGGCACCACAGACACATCTTCTTTTTATCGTACATCAGGGAGCTGTAGGTTCAGTTGTGACAGAAAAGAAAGAAAACTGGAGGAAATATTTCAATGACAGTCCACTGTTTACAATTAAAATTAACAGAGCAGAGTTCAAAGGTGACATACCAGTATGCAATTAAGGCCATGGGCAGACCCAAGCAAGCAATTAGGTGAGAATTATAACAAATGTAAACTGAAGCTAGTCTATTGATCATGTCACTTCTTCACGGTTCATTATTTCTTTAGATGTCCTTTAATAAAGACCCCAAGTGGTCCTCTGTACCTTTGTCACTGAAATCTGAAATACTAGAATAAAAGGCTGAGCCCTCTGTTCATCCCAAACCATTTGTTTCATCTTCCTGCTGACTCACGCTTCCTTCCTTTGGAGAGTCACAATCCTACCTGTGGGACTGAAAGCTGTAGCTAGTCATTGATACTGCAAAGCTATTTTTTTGCCGATTTATCAGCCACCTTAGAGCATGAACTTGTTGATCAGCCAATAAAATCTCAGACTGATTTTGTAATTTACACTCTCATCAATACAAAATTATACTCCCTTATCCCCAAGTGGGATACAGCTTGCATGTAAACCAGCAAGCAGCATTCTGCCGGGTGCCATCACAAAGGTAATTGCAGTGAAAGTGGAGGCAACTGAGACTGTCTGATATTCTAATGACATAGCAGGACGAGGAACTGAACATTTCTTCTGCATGGATGCTGCGTTACCATAACTTGTGGCATTCTCCACTTCATGAATTAAGACAAAAGAACAATAACGTCACCAGTGATTATTTTTATTGGGGTACACAGGAAACCATGACCAGGCTACCTGTCAGTGCAGATGAAAAGTCCACAGGGGAGAGGGAAGCTGAAGGAATTAGTGCCGTATCTTGATATTGATGTAAAAGAGATCAGTGGGGACAGTAATTTAAGACTCAATGCCTCCCAGATATCCTGCAAAGACTCTTGATACAGCACTGATACCTCCATTTTTCTTATTTACCCACAGCCACCTGTAACATTACAGTGTCCTCCTGGATTCCTTTTCTTCCACTGAAATGTGAAAATAAGCAATGTGTATTGCTCTCTTACATTTAAATGCTTTATTTCTGACTCCATGGATTTTTGGTGCTTGAGTGGGCAATGTGAAAAACTGAGCATGATCTAAGTCACTATATAAAGTTCTTGGGTTCCCAACACCTCAAGGAAGTGGACATAGCCTTACAACAAGAGGATGCTATACTCATTTTCCACACTTTGGTAGTCTGTAGGCAAACATTTACAGCTAATGTCAGAGGTTTACACTCTCATACAAGAGGTTGAAGTCCTGGATTTAATTCAGTTGTTTTTCCCAGAGGTTGTGCTGCCACAGAGGTATTACCACCAAGCCACAGACTTTTTTTCCCACCAGGATGCACTGTCACTGGGAGTTTTTGAATCAGTCACAGCTTTACTTTTTCTTCTGTTGACCTTATACATGTGATCTTGCTTTTACATAGGAACACTACTTTATCAGAGAAAGATAGCCTAGTATCTCACCTGGAGTGACTCATCAGGTTTCTCATTTATGAGGCTGCTGTTGCTATTCCAGAAGGTCTGGCTCTGTACATCTGAAGGGTATGAAGAGACTAAATGCATAAGTCAGCATTATAGATCTTTGCAAACAGATCTGTGTTTAGCTTTTCCTATTGA
The DNA here is from genome assembly GCF_018691265.1 of Tyto alba. Lineage (NCBI taxonomy): Eukaryota > Metazoa > Chordata > Aves > Strigiformes > Tytonidae > Tyto > Tyto alba. The sequence goes on along the minus strand of NW_024881275.1, from coordinate 21,798,304 downwards.
CTGCATCTGGACTTTCAGCATCTCTCAACTTATCCACTTCATGGATAGCACATCAGGCTCAGGTGCCTGGTTATTTGGAATCACAACACACCAGATGCAGTGTCATACTGCAAATCTGAGGGCTGAGCCATGTCTAAATGTCTCTCAACACAGGGCCCTATGGTCCATTAATTTCTACCAGTCTTGGAAGTGTTTTAATGATGGTCACCAAAAAAAGAGGTCAATACAAGTCCTGCAGCCCACCTTATAAACTATCTGGTCAGTTTACCAAAAGAGAGCAAAGCTTTTTGACAAAGTCCATGTTAACATTTTGGCCACTTAATTTATTCAGATCTAAAGTCCAATCTACTTCTGGTCACCAAGCTCACAGAATCTGCATGAGAAAAATATTTATGTATATTACAGGAAGGTGGTTGTTCATATAAATGTGACTATTTCAGAAACATGTAATGATATTATAGTAGTGATGAGGTGTAGAGCGTGTAAATGGAGTTTGCAATTAATAATAGCACAGATCAACAAATTAAGATACATACAAACTTTGAGATAAGTTTCATGGTACTAGGAACATATAGTATAAACAAGAAATCTTACGATAGTGCTTAATGACCACTATTATCCTAATCAGCACAATCACACTCATCATTAAAATTTAATTAAGATTTTCTCTTTGCTCTCTGTAATTATTGGAGAAGCTTCTGGTGAAGTCTAATTGCCTTATCATAAATGAACAGAAAAGAGAAAGCCCCTTTGTCCAACAAACAAGTTTTCCTTTGAAGAAAAACTATTACATAATAATGAATTTTCAGAAAGAATTCAGTCTCTCAATGGCATAATTAAGATACTGGAAGGGAAGGAACATCTACTTAGGCTTAAGAGATTCTGTGCAGGTCCTACATTTGATGTTTTTTTCTTCCTTCTTGTCAGGAAAAGCACAAGGGGAAGAATATGACCATCACAAATGAGAGACACCCTAACTTCCGTGACTCTCAGAGAAGAAACACACAGCCCTAGTTCAATGAGGAGACAAAGCATCTCTGACCCCCCCACCCTTGCCCGGATAGCAAAGTGGAATCTTTTTTGCATTCCCAAGTGTCAGCTATGCATCAGGGCATACCCTATCAAATAGTGCACAGTTCCTGCTTTAGATAAAAAAGACATAACTGGAAGAGTTTATCAATTTAACATTGTTTTTACCAAGAGTCAGATGAGGAGAGATTTTATTTCCTTTCCCCGCACACCACCCCCCCACACCCCCACCTTGTTTCATTTTAGAGTGAAGTAGAACTAATGCACAATGTTTATCTTTCTATAAGAACTTAAGTGGAGAAAGGTATTTTTGCTCAAAGTTACTACTGCTTTTAGTCCACAGTCACCTCATCACTAGCCCTTGATGCTTTTCCACACTACATCTGCACAGTAAAGCACTCTTGTTTTACAGTGGTAAACAACACCTTTGTTTTGTGAAGAATACTTTAAGAAATTAGTTCAGATAATGATGTTGATGTCTTATGGTTGCTATTCTGTAGCTGCTGAATTATACGCTTTCCTACATTCATACTCTTGCATGACACACGCTGTAGGATAATGACCATTTTGTGTGCATGAAATGCAGAGCTGAAGTCCGCCAATGGCTGGAATCCTATGTGTTCCAAAATTATTTTTTCTTTTCTTGCTTCCCAAACAAGGTAGTCTTGCAAGCACAGTCAACTTCAGGAGATGCATTAGATCATACATTTTGGATAATTAATGTAATTTAATTCTGTTTATTGTTGAAAGTGGTAGATAAAACTAAAAATACCTCTCTGGACATGGTTTTGGAGATTCCAGAAAGAAATATATTCGTATTCGTCTCTGCAATACCTAGAAATTAACATGGCCCCTTTTTATTAATAATCAATAAATTGTAATCCTTACAAACTCCTTGCATTATATGGTGCTTTAAAATATGTTTTGTTTTAAACCTATGTTTCAAACTGTAGTTATCAAATTATGTAAAGCAAACTCATGTGTCTGTTCTGGCTGTTTGGTAGAGGAAACACTACATAATGTAAAACTGTTGATCTGAGGGTGTCTTTTGAACGACCTATTTACATTCATCTGTTCTAACATGTATAAGAAAACAATGAAACAATTATTTGTCATCAGATAAAGTCTGATGTGACAGTCCAAGGAGTTAAAAAAAAAATAAAATAAAGATATACATTATAATTATTATGCTTTAAAATTCTCTGTGCCTAAATTTAAAACTCAGCATGTTCAGGGAGTTAAAAAACATGATGGACATCTCAGTCAGCAGCCTACCTTTCTCACACAAAACACATAAGCTATATATAGGTCCCACTGATTTACATCCTACTGATTCCAAATAAGTACAAGAGAATTTTAAATTGCCTGCTGAAATCCCATTGTCAATGACAAATAAGACATACCTACAGTTGACCTTACTGAATTTTTTGCTTGTCTATAGTTATATGTAAGCCCATGTTTAAATCTTTGCTGAATATTTGTTTCCTTTGACAAGCAAAGTTTTTTTACCCCTATTTGTCTATCTGATGAGCAATTCAGGAAGAACAACCAAGGCTAATCAAAACCAGGCTTGAGCGTAAATTCTACAAAAGCAGGACAACTGCATTTGGAAAGTACCTAAGTGAGCTAAGAATTCAGTTTTTCAAGAAAGGGTTCAAAATATAGGATGTATTTTGTCTCAAGTAGAAGACATGTCCAGAAAAGAAGAGTCAAGTGGCTTCATCTGCCTGGTAGACTCTGATGATTGTTCTACTCACAGCTTGAACCTAGGGAAATCACTTAGTCTGAACCTGCTGATGTTCTTAGGTGCCAAACTTTTGCATATTGTATAACAATCTTAGTGGTTTAAAAGAGACAATAATTAAATGACTAAATACTTTTGTTTACAAAATATGGAGAATTATGATGTTCAGTGCCAAAGACATAATGAGGACACCTATGTTAATGTTTCGGAGGAGACAATGAGGGAGCCAAGTGCTACATAGGTGACAACTGTATGATTGGACAGGAAAATTAAGCTTTCTGAATGAATAATTTGAAATATAACTTTCTAACTTGAGAAATGAAAATGATAAGTAATAACATCATTACAAATTGTCTATCTTTAAAAAAAATCACTTCAGGCCAAATTTCATAACATATTTACAGATAAAAAGATTTTCAATGAGATTTTTCAGCTATAAAAATATTAGTTGGTCTGCTTTATAAAAGATTGTGCCTATAGAGTCTCATTAGTGTCAAACACATGTATTGTTGTTTTATGCACAGTAGTATCAGCTGTGTATAGATGTGGGGGTATCAGCTGTATATCCATGTGGGTGAACAAATTGAAGATACTGAGATCAATTTGGCAGATAAAGTAGTTGCAATGTATGTCTTTGAGCACCCGATGAGTCTAGTCTGAATAGCCTTCTTCTACTATTTGGAAGTCTCTTGATTAAAATCTTTTGGTTTTAAGAATTCACAACTCATTATTTTTATAGACGTTAAACCTGATAAAAATGTTAGACATGATAGGCCACTGTTGTTTTCTAAGCCACTTTCCTAAAATAAAGTCACTATATTGTTTTTTCTCTGACTTTTTTTTCCCACTGCTTTATGTTTCAGAATAATCTGTTTTTCAGGAAAGCTAAATACAAGAAATTAGATGAGTTTGTAGAGCTGTAAAGATAAGCATTTCAAGCTGTCTGATATGTGAAAATATTGAGCTATGTGACTGATTACTATAAAAAGTATAAAGGAGATAATCAGAGATGAGAACAACTTGTGTATGAATATAACCAGAGTAGACTGAGAAGAACTAGAATTTATTACCACAAAAGGGTAATGATTGACTGTGAAATGTGACAGAAGCCTCCAAAATACTGAATGACATGGAGACCATTGGTATGAGGCAATGAACCACATTTAATGCAACATAAGAACTAACTACTACCCAAAAAAAACTTTCATGCAGAAGGCTTAAAGTTAAAAAAAAGGTGTGAAGAACAGTGGAACTTATCAGTACTACTTATTTTAAATTACAAAAATGTCAATGTATGCCATATCAACATGGAACAATTAGATACATTCTGGGAAGAAGGATTCACCAGGATATACATGTATAATTGGTAGTTAAGTGCAGTGGTCCATGTCCCTGCATCAGCAAGCTGACAACAAATACAAGGAGGAAAAACTTCTACTGATGTAGCTTTGATTCTCACACACCTCCCCTTAGCAAACATAACTGGCCATGATGTGTAACGGACAACAGAGCTCAAAAGAGCCTGGTGGCACTATCGTATCCTCATAAATTAAGAACTCTGATACATTCATTTCTCAGATAAGGTACAGAAAGAGTTTTAACAATGAAGATAAGAATTCCAGTGTATTGTACAAACAGGTTAAAGTCTGCTAATATCTACAAATATGAATGTTTTAATAGAATCAGAAATTATTCTACATCTCTGGCAAAACATACATGTAACAGCGACATTGAATATATGATTTTTCAGTGTAGTTTATTTTTGAATCTCCTTCTTGACACTGGGTTTTACACTTTTCACATTCTTCTAAGATCTTTTCAATTCTCATATATGAGCATTTTGTTCCACAACAGCTATTGAAAACACAAATCCATCTGCATCTCTCTTTTGTTACAGAATGTTTTTGTATTAGTTGTGCAGGCATGTAAGTCCAAAAGAACAGTGAGAAGAAAATGAGTGATCTCTGACTCACACAAACTGAAAATACAAAGATATCTTACAATTTATTATAGGGAAGATACATCTTTGATCCTGAGTGCTGTTTTCTAAAGTAATTCTTAAGGCATATTGTGGCTTTTCTTTTGTTATATTTGCACAGTATCTCACACAGTGATGCCCCAAGCTATTTGAAGCCTCTAATAAAAAATGCTCAAATACAATACAATAATGATATTGGTCATTCTTTGTTAGTACCATGAAACATATCACATCTTCAAAAATGGGTTATATTTTATCCTATGCATTAGATAAATATATAACTTTTTAAAAAGCAAAGGTATCAGTACCCAGCTTTTAAAATTATATTTTCTAATCCCAGCTACACCTGCAAGATAAATTTTACTTTTCTGAATGCAAACACACATGCAACTTTATGTTTTAAGTCATACTGCAGCCTAATTGAACATGTCATTAACTTCATATCCCTTCATCAAAAAAATCCTACTGACTTTGAAATGACTGTGTACTTACCTTCTAGACAGATTGTGCAGACCATTTGACTGTGGTATGACAGTGTAATGAAATTTAAAACATAAAGCAAGAAAGGAGGAAAATAAACTAAAATGTCCCTTCCAGGTTCCTGCTCACATAGGTTGATCTGTGGAAAAATAAAATATGTTGAAATAAGTTAGAAAACAGGGGTTGGTTACTACCATATGATATGCTAGAAGTCTTATATGAATATATCAAGCATATCTGAACACAAATGGTTTAGAAAAGTACAAGCTATTCAGTGGAAAGGATAGATGACAATTGTGATGATTTGTCAGAATTTAATAACCCTTTGCTCAAGGGTTACTAGAGAAAGAAGAAGAAAATATTTCAGACACATGTAAGAAAGAAGCCAAAAGGTCTGTCAGGCATGCCATTAGGCAACTGAAAGAACATGCAAAGATGACTGATTAAAATAATTTCTCTCTTGTTAAGCAGCTTGCAGAAAGACCAAATTTAAGAAACATTACAGCAATAGGGACATGTAAGGGCTGGCCCAGTACTGACAAGAGAGCTATACTGTCATATGAAGGATTCACATTTGGATATTGCAAGATTGTTTACCTTGAAATATAAACTTCTGTGTGATATTGTGCACACAGTTAATTCAGGTGCTACAAAAACAGTAAATTAGACTGCAATTCTGCTAGAATGGAATTTTATTTCAATTCTCTGCATTCAGTTCTTTCACAGCACTTCTCAACAGCACAAATGAAAGATTTTTGCTTTTGTCTCTAGTATGTAGTGTGGGTATAGTAATTATGGCATGGGAGTTGAAGAAAATTCCAAGTAAAAGAGTCTGAGCCAAGTCTTTGGTATAAGGATATGATTTTGTATTTGCATTAAAAAACCAGCAAATTTTGTGTGGAGGAAGATGCTAAAAAGCTAATATAGGCACACAGACATGTTACATGTTTGCCAGTCTGGCCTTTGATTCATTTTAACATTAACCCTGTCTAAAGAGATCCATACTCAGTAAAGTCTGACCATCCTGGCTGAATGGGACACTCAAAAGCTAAAGTTCTTACCGTTTCCATGCTGTATTTTAATTTATATTTTACAATAGTTTTATAAACTTTCATTGTTATCCTGACTAATAGAAATTAAATCCTGTTTGCGCCAACAGAACATAAGAAGAGTAAGATCTCCATCACAGCTTGAAACTTGCTTAGGGCTACACACTTATTTATGAGGTTTCCCCATGTAAATAATAGAATAAAATGGTTCCATGGGCTAATGTAAAATAGTGCATGGTAATTACATGACAATGCATGCCAATATTCCTGTATAATTATCTGATAAATGAACCATTAATTTATCATATCCCTGTAAACACCGGACATCTTTTAAAAGATATTCAGTCCTCATGGATTGTATCACAACTGCATATTTTTAAAGACGGACTTTTTATTCAGATCATTTCTATAGTTTCTAAGCCCTTTCTAAAGTTCTGGTCACAAATTCATATTGTATCATTATTAAGGCAAGATACAAGTTTATATTAGTCTAATATAGACTTGTCTAACATAATTGTGTGCTCTTCTGTCCTTTTTCTATCTCAGATATTAATGTTTTTGTATGTTTGTATATAATGGTGTTTATAGCACTTTCCTCAGGCTTATAGTGAAAAAAGCAATTGGAGCAAGTACTGTAGCATAAGGGAGAGCATCTGAAATCTGATGTAATCCTAGTTTACCTAGCCCATATTAGCAGAGAGGAGGTCACCAGGTGCCTGGAGTTTGAGGGAAGAGTTAGTTGCTGAAACAAAACAAACCAAAAACCTTTACTGAAAGCTGCAAGAAAGGCTTCCTGTTAATATATTTGCATACATATGTGTTGCAGTGTGTCTTCCCTGTGTTGACCTTCCAAGTAAGTACAAGTGAGACCAAAATGACAGCAAAATTATGTTTGAACTAAACCAGCTGCTTTTGAATTTTAGCATCCATTTGACAGAAATTTGTTTAATGTATTTATAACTCAATGAGTTGCTGAACTGGAGAATTCTCATAAATCAACAGTCCCAAGCACACAGACACACAATGGAGCTTGAGAATTGTTAGCTCAGCTAATACCAGCAAGCACACACCCTACATCTATATTCTTTTTTACTCACACAGTCCTCTAACTGCCATCTGTTCAATACAGAGTGGAATAAATCCATTTTTATGTATGTTAACACTATCCCTGGATCAGTATTAAAAAAAAAAAAATGAAAATAAAAGAAAAAAAAAGAGATGGAATATTAAAGTGAAACTGTAACACAGTGTGAAATGCAATTTGTTAATCTCAGTGGTTAGGACTGTGAAATTTTATTGGCACCACTGGCTGAGCTCTGATGAGGGGAGTGTCTGTGTTTGCCACTGAAAACAAATATAACTGTTATGTTTTTGGTTTTTGACTATATTTTAACAGAGAAAATTTGTTTTCCAAAAAAACTATCAAAAATTAAGACCACTGTTAAGTAACTGGTGAATAGAAGAAAAAAACCCGTTAACTCCAAAAGTAAACACAGACCTTCAGCTAGTCAGTTGGACTGACACCAGGGCTGAAAACCAGAAATTTTACTGGTACACTAGCTTCTATCTATCTATCTATCTATCTATCTATCTATCTATCTATCTATCTATCTATCTATCTATCTATCTATCTATCTATCTATCTATCTATCTATCTATCTATCTATCTATCTATCTATCTATCTATCATCTATCTATCTATCTATCTATCTATCTATCTATCTCTATCTATCTATCTATCTCTATCTATCTATCTCTATCTATCTCTATCTATCTATCTATCTATCTATCTATCTATCTATCTATCTATCTATCTATCTATCTATCTATCTATCTATCTATCTATCTATCTATCTATCTATCTATCTATCTATCTATCTATCTATCTATCTATCTATCTATCTATCTATCTATCTATCTATCTATCTATCCCTCTCTCTCTCTCTCTCTCTCTCTCTCTCTCTATCTATCTATCTATCTACCCACCCACCTACCTACCTACCTACCTACCTACCTACCTACCTACCTACCTACCTACCTACCTACCTACCTACCTCTCCATTTAAAAGAAAGACAAATACTGTTTTAAAATGTCACAAACCTGACATGTACATAATTAAGCTTTCATTAGTAAACTCAGTGCTATTATATATATTCCCTTGGCCGATTTGCTCAGTTCAAAGCTGATGAGAATATATTTTCCCTCAGTTTCTTTCAAATGCTAATGTCAAAACTCTCTTTTACTTCAGTGGCAGCAACATGCCTATAGGTATAAACCTTTACAACAAATATATTGCCAGTAAGTAAGGCTGAGGCTAGATAGAAAATCATATTTCATGTCCTGAATGTGTAGCTGACAATGTGTTAGGACTTACAGTAGACTACCATGATGGTGGATACTAAGAGAGAGATCTATACTGTCACCACATATATTACAAGCTCCATTGAATTTTAATGTAAATTCTATTGAAAGAGCAAAACCAATCCATTTCTAAATCAAAGAAGACTTAGCTTTTTTATTTTGGATTCTGGGCCTGCAGAGGAGATTGCCCATGGAGCATCCAACACAAGATTTAGAGTCCACTGTATGCTGGAATGGGACTTTTTGGAGCTCCTTAGCACTATGCTTGTTTAAGTCATTAAAAATCTCAGCTAAATGGCTCATTACTAAGTCTCATTGATGTAATGAGCATTTTGGTGTGAACTAGGACACAGAGTAACAGAGAGCTTGTCTAAATTAGTGTTGCATTTCCCAGTTATTGTAGGAATGAAAACTGGGTGGGAGTAGGAGATAAGGAGATTGATGAATTTGATCCTGTAAAATGTAAAAGGGAATAAAGCATACTGCTGTACAGTTGGTTTGAGATGGGTGCAGCACATGAAGTTAACTTTTCTGTTGGAACAGAATGTCACATCTCCAGCACTTAAAAATGTTGCTTCACAAAGTATGAGAAAATCCACTTCCCAAAATAAACACTGTTGCTACTCTCCGATGAACTTTCTTTGTGTTATACCCTTTGACCTGTAACATTTAGGATGTTTCTGCAAACCTCTGTGAGTCTGAAATCTGAAAAAGCCTAGTGTGATTGCTCCTGAGATCACCATATGGGCTGTTACGGAAAGTAAAGTAACAACTTGGGGTCAAACCCATACAATAGTTTGAGTTGTTTGCGTGTGGAGGATCTGGCTGTGTTTCATGTGCGTAGCACAAAGGTCAGCTGTGTATAAGTGACAAGGTCAAAAGCTGACCTTTCTATTTCATAGGAAATTCTGGATTTGGGAGGAGAGCAGAAGAGGGGAGGGAATTGTCCCACCCTGAACCACAAAAGATACATTTGGGGCTTTCCCATAGAAGGGGAAAATAATGCTTTAAAAATAGTCTATAGAATTCCAAGCTGAACTTAACCCTAGAAACTCAAGTTCAAGGCTCTCAACTCTGCCTTTGGCAGATTTGTGAGAAACCCAAAGTGCAGAAATCTTTCCTGTCATTGTCAGGCTGAAACTTTTGGCACTGGACAGCATAAGTATTTCCAGGATCTTAGACCCATCCAGGATTGCCAGGGCATGCAGTGCATGACTTCATCATGGGAGACAAGATAATTCACCTTGAATAGCTGGGAAACACAAAGATCCTCCAGTGTGTTATGTCCCATCTTTGTCAAAACAACATTTTAGCCATTATTTAGCATGTGATGAATATTGTTTCACACGAAAATTCTTGGCTGATATTGTACTACTTGACATTTTAAGTATGTTTTAAAATCAGTTCAAGATAGTTTGGTTGGTAGGGATGGGTCAAATCTGTTAAATCAATTGTAGAAAACTGTGCCCTGCCTCTTAGAAAGGGGCTGAAGATATTGCTTCAGCTATGACCATCATTCAGTGGTCAGCAGTGGTAGGTCTACTACCACATCCTTGAGTGATTCTGGGTAAGGCAATGACTCCTCTGTTTTGGTCTTTATGGTAGGAAGTAGGTTTAAGAGTATTTATGTGCCTTAAGGTACAGGTTTGATCCTGATTTCAATTTTATCCATACAGAGCTTGGAGGTTTGTAACAAGCGTATAGAAAATGTTAATTTCTGAAAACATAATTCTGCATTAGATTCAGATAGGTTTTTGGATGCGTTCTGGGGTTGTTTTGAAACCATATGACTGAAATGGCTTTTAATGATACCTTTTGTGATCTAGTAACTTGTTACAGGTATAGTGAAATGATTATATCTGAGATGCTTCATTCTATCTTTTTTATTTTACTTACTTTTGCTTTGTATTTTGGAATACCTCTTACACTGTCTATCAGTGCCTATATCAGTTCACTCTACAGCTATTCTACACTACCACAGCAAGAAATAGATCGTAAAGAAAGTGTGTACAATTCAGTGCCAGTAACACCACCAATGTATGCTACAAGATCTTACTACACTAGAAGATAGAAAGGAGATTGGTCAGAACCTTTATACAAATTCAGCTGGTACATCACACAATCAAGAATCACTCAGCTGAAGAGATTATGGAAAGAGAAGCATTTTCCAGACTTTGAAGGATTTTCTGCACTTACCTTCATCTGGGGTTGGTGAGATGCATGCACACAAGTTATATTTAGGCCAAAAATTCCCTTCATTCTATTGAAGGATGATAGAAAGGATCTTTCTACTGTGGATTTTAAACAAAATATTAATTTCTAAGTAGTAGCCAAATTAAACATAAATTAGTGTATATTCATTTGATATACTGTATTCAAGTGTTTACCCAGTCAGGCAACAAAATCAACACCATGTGATTTATCTGAACAATCATAGCCAGGCAACACACACAGAGGAAATATTGAGTGCCAAGTATACAGAAGTTTTCATGGAGTACATTTTCAGAATAAATTAGAATAATGAATATGTTAAAGCAGATCATGATCTGCTCAGCAATATTCCATAGTCAGGAAAAGAGGCTAAATTCATCTGCTAAATTATTCATTGTAAATTATTCGCCTAACTGTAATTATGTTGATTAGTACTTACCTGATTTAGGAGAACAGCAAAAAGCCAAGGCGTTAGACAAGGAAGGTGGATAAAAACAATATTATTGCTATATATTTGATTCATAATACATGTCTATTACCTGAAGGCCACGATGTGCTTCTTGCACACTCTTTGTAGAAGGAGGCCAGCAGCTGCCTCTAATCAAGAGGGTGTTTTGCTATGGCCAGTAATGGAAAAAACCCTCTCTGCGGTGGGTTACATGTGACAGTTCTTTTGCAAGGCTTACCTTAGGCTGGAAGTTTTTCTTTTGCTTTGTCTTCCTCCCTGACCTATATGAAAATCACATTGATCATCAGTGTTTCGTCCCTTCCCTCCCTTTCTTCTCAGGCTTTGATCTTGAGACAAAGGATCCCTTCTACTACTACTGCCACTGCCCAGGAAGGGGGAACCAAATCTCTGGAGTTTTCTTCCTTCAATGTTTAAGAATAGAAAGAGTGAAAATTTTGGGAACCTGTAAAATTCCTAAAGATCTAGTCAACTCCACAGAGGAAAGAACCAGCTCATCATTATTTAATGGAGAAAGAATGCCTGAGAGAGAGAGTTATACATGAACTGATGGACACAAAGACAGATACACACATAGTGTCCTGTCTAGAGTTTCTTTTCTCCTACCTGTATAAGCAACAACTTAATACACTTTACTCAAGCACACCCAGCACATTAAATGTATTCTGGCTCCTTTCTCTCAGAAAATTTCTTTTCTATTCGCCCTTCCTCTTCTGTCAACCATGCAAGGAAATCAATCATTATTTTGGTCTTATTCTAACTCTTATTCTAACAAATTGCCTACTTCTTCCCCTGTTCTTTCTGACTCTCCTAGTCCCTGCTAGACCTCCCACTTCCTAGACTTCCCTACTGTATGTCATCCCTTCCCTATCTGTAGCTGCCCACTACAGGTGATATTTGGCTGTCCAAGTACAGTTGTGCCATTCTGCACAGTGGCTCAAACATGAACAACTTCCAAGACTTAAGAAATTCAACCTGATGGTGTTTAACATAGTTTCCAGCATAAGGCCTTTGCAGCATAATCTAGACAAACACGCTGAAAATACAATTAACAACTTTCTTGGATTCCCAAGCACATGGGCAGAGACTTCCAGAATCTGATCTCCAATAAAATAGGTACCTGCCTTGCACTGGACAGTCTTTGGATCCAGATGGACTAATGACTGTTTTTTCAGTTTATGGGCAGAATAGCATTTCCAGGCTTTAACATTGTGCTGCTGTTATTGTATGAGTCCATGGTAATTGAGGAAGTTTGCAGTGCATTAAAGATATAGTGCTCTCTCTCTCCATGGTAATGTATTGCATGTTAGATAGGATAACTGACTCAGAGTGAGAGATGCTGTAAATATTAAAAAGGTACTAGTGGGCAGGGAGCTTATTTCTATATTCTAGCACAGTCTAGGGGTTTGTGGTTTTTAGCTACTTAAGTAGCCTTGAGAAATGTGTAAACTGCAGCTTTTTCCAAGATCATGCTTCCCCAGAGTAAATAGGTCCAGAATTGCTGTTCTCTAGTTTAATTATGTTTGTTAAGTCCCCGTTCATTTCCTGTTTTCTGCACAAATGCCACCCCAAAGCATTATTTGGTTATACAGTAGCCTGTTTAATGATTCTTCTTTTCCAGTTTTACATTCAAATAACAAATATTTGCCTGTAGCCAATACCTGAGGCTCTGTTTATGGCTCTGACATGAATGTGTATACAGTACTACATCTTGGCAAACATATATCCAACATACATATATCTTAAACTAATTAATTTCATTTCACTTTCTGGAAATCATGTATACACACTACTCAACAGTAACATTCTATTGAGAAATTTTCAGTGCAGTCATTAATATGTTTTCACTGGCATTCCAAAAGGGGTTTTTATTGTAAAGCCCTCCACTGACACTCTGCTCATGCTTTCTATTATTCTTCCAGCTTTGTCTTCAGCTGTACATACTCTTTTTTTTCCTCCTTCAAATGCTTATTTGCATGAGGATTTGCATTTAAATGGACACAGAAAGTGCATTAATAACACCTACACTAACAAAGCAAAAGCTGTTCAGTGTTTCTTACTGCCAGATATGAATTAAAAAAAGAAAAAAATAAAAAATATATAGGCTTTTTCAGGTGTCTGCATTTAGGTAGAAACTTCTTTGTATTGTATTTAACACAGACTGTACATAGAGCATTTTGCATGTATCTGGAGCCTAATCAGAAAAAAGAGTGATGTCTAAAATCATGGATGTCATCTATTTACTGTACAGATGGACTGGATTCTTAGAATCTCCAAGATTAGAGACTAGAATTTGCTCTGAAATTATTCCCAGTGTAGGTCTTCATTTGTTGTGTAATGAAACCAGTTTAAATTATTCTGAAGTTTAAAAACCCAAGCCCTTAAACCATTAATAATGTCTGGATTTTGCTGCACAGATTGTGGAAATTTTGCAAATGCTTCGAATATATAAAAAAGACACACTGTGGTTATGAACAGAACTGTTGTGACTTGCATATAAAATACAAACGTAGGATGTTCTTTTAGTGTTATAAGTGAGAAAAATAAATTGGACTTGGCCAAAGTATTCTACTGCAGAATAATGCTTTCTGTTTATTGTTAATTATCTTGTAATTAAAATAGCCTGTTTAAGTGTACATTATTTACACAGTAACATATGATTTAACACAAATAATTTCCACAGAATGTGGAATTAAATTCTAATTAAGTATTAGCTTTGGTGGCTTTCAAAGTTGGTCTAGATTAAAAGTTTCTGTTTTTCCACTGGGCCCTTGAGGGGTAGCAGGCACCATCATTACAAACATTAATTTGCAACTTTTTTTTTTTTTAATTTTGATAAATATAATTTATCTAAAAATGTGGTGTAAAAGAAATGGAGAAGAAAAGGTAGGTTAAGAGCTGAGAAACATTATTTGTCTTTTATTTTTCTGTCTGCAGAAAAAAAGGTAGAACAGAGAAATTTACCAGCGTTCTGAACATAATATGGCACTGAGACCTCTGAGTCCTAAAATGCAGTTATTGTATATTGCCTGAAAACAATTTGCTATATGTTGTATGTGCTAAAGAGAAATCCATAAACATCAGAGGTAAAACACTAACAAGTCTTTCTTGTTCATACGAATGAAAAAAAAAAAATATATATTTCCCTATTTATTGATGTGGAATAGGTCTAAATAAAGGAAATTCATTGTTTCCAATGAGATTTGCAGTGCAGCAGTGAAAGAACATGATTTCACGTATCACAGTTAGTGTCTTCCATGTCTACTTTAAGAAAGGTAATAAATATGGCAGATTCAAAAGCCATCCCTACAAAGCCCATATTTGACTTACAGGTTGAAAGAGAAAAAATGATTTTTGAATGAAACAATGTAAGTGGAATCAGAGGATGTTGTGGTTTGAGCACAGAGGCAACTGAGCACCACACAGCACTCACTCCTCCCTTCACTCCCTGTGATGAGAAGGGAGAAATAAGCCAGGCTTGGGATTCGAGATAGGACTGGGAGGGGCAAATCACCCATTATGGTCATGAGCAAAAGGCAGACTCATTAGGGGAAGAAAAAAATGAAAATAGATCCATTACAGATACTAACAACAACACTTAACAGAGTAGGACAGTGAGAAGCATTGCCACATCTTGAGAACACCTCCCCCACCCTTCCATTCTTCCTGGGCTCAGCTCTGCTCCCAGTATCTCTGCCTCCTCCCCCCAGCAGCACAGGGGGCAGGAATGGGGGGTGCAGTCAGTGCTGCTGCTTCTTCCATCTTCAGGGTGGGGAACTTCCAGAACTCTGCTCCATTGTGGTACCCCTCTCACAGGAGACAGTCCTCCACACACTTTCTGACGTGAGTCCCTCCCAAGGGCTGCAGCGTTCCCCACACTGCTCCTGCATGGGACACCAACTTTCTCCAACTGGATTCCCTCCCACGGCTGCAGCCCTTCCCGAGCTGCTCCAGTGTGGGACACCCCCACATGCTGCAATCCTCCCAGCACTGAACTACAACAGCGGGGATACTTTTTCCCACAACACAGTCACCTTTTGAGAGGCCCCTTACAAGCTATAAATCATTGTCTGCTCCACTGTAGACCTCCATGGGTGGTGGTGGGGGGCCGCCCTGCCATCTCACCACAGGATACAAGGGGGTCCCTACTCCGGCACACCTCCCCCTTCCTTTTTTCCTCTGTTCCTCCACAGCAGCTGCTGCAACTCCTCCTCATAACTCTGATGACTCCTCACCAGGTCCCTTCTTAAATACATTATCGCAGAGGCACAGCTGATTGTCTCGGCCTTGGTGCAGAGGTGGGTCCAACCTGGACCCAGGGGAGCTTCAAGAAGCTTCTCATATGGGGCCACCACTGTAGCCCCCTCCCCTGCTACCAAAAAAAAACCCCCACAACTCACTTAAACCCAGGAGAGAGGATTTACAAATGTTCTCTCTGGGGTTGTGTAATGTTAAATCTTCCCCTGTAATTTTTCTTCCAGCCTTTCACACTTTCAAGGTAATGTCTAAGATAGAAAACAAATAATAACAGAAGTGTGGTACCTTCACCCAAGCAGTAGAACTGACCATGGTGCATCTGCCCAGGCAACACAATGATTTGGTCTCAAACACTCATTTACACTCACAGCATTCCCATTGCTTTCAGAGAACGTGCACAGAAGGCGGGGTCAGACCTGTCAGTAAAGCCTTGTGCATTTGCAGAACGAGTACTGAAGAGTTGATAATACAAGGCAGATGTGTTGTACTGGTATAAAGTAGAAATTAGGCTGGCAAAATCTCTTTGATTATGTAAATAAAGCATACCCACCCCCCCTTCTCCCTTTATACTGGTTTATCTCTGTTAAAGTGTAAAAACCAGTTGGTTTAAGCTAACCTAGACTTACTGAAATCAACAGTATTTTACACCAGAGGATGATCTGCCTCCAATGTCTTTGCTGATATTTTTATGTTTATTTAGTTACTCTGATGAGAATTTAATGCACAGAATGCCCAGGTCTCCTAAACTCTTCTATCTTCAGAGCTACTATCATGTCAATGCACTAATTTAGACTGAGAGGAGTTTTGTGTGTTATTCTTAATATACATTCACACTGTGTAGTGTAATTGCTCCTTTGGAGCTGATAATACTTTTTTATTGCCTAAAAACCAATTTGCTGTACTGTGTGGTAATATAATCATTGGTTTATGTTGTGAATACATGACATTATATATAATGGGCCAAATTCTCCTAACAGTTAGAGTTTGTATCCACATACAATAAAAGTAAAACCACAGAAATAGAGCCCACCTTATACCACCAAGACTAAATTTTGCCCTGTACATCTTACTGGTTTCTGGACTTTAGGAAAAATATTGGAAACAGTGAGTACCTCATTCCCACCTGAGTGCACTGATCCCTGGGCTCGAGCTACTGGCTAAACCCCCTCCAGCTGCTTCTGTGGGGTTGGTCAAAGCTTGTTTAGGTCACTTCTTACTGCATCAAGGCCTGAGATAGGTAGAGGACAGGTCTGAGCTTAGAAACATGTAGAAGCTGAACATCCTTAAGGAATACTCCTTAAAACTTAGGTTCTGGGAAGCTTCAGGGTCCCATCCAGTGACTGTGTGTGCCACTGGCATCTGGATGCTCATTGCAGTGCCTGAGGGAGTCCTCCATGCTTAAGTTTTCCTTCAGAATCTATTTATTGAATAAATAAGGAATAAGACAACATTATTTCAGAGGAAAATAAAAACCAAACAGAATTATGAAAAAGAATGTGTTAGCTCATCTGAAGAGCTGAACAGAGACAGATCATGAATCACTGACAAACTATTTCTAGTTTGAATTTACCAGATAAGAGGATAAATTCATCCTCTGATCCATTTATATTCAGGAATGAAATGGGGATCATACATTCAAAGCAAAGAGCTCTGCCCTGTCCAGGTCTGGCAGTGAGATGTAGATACTTGAAGGGAACTGGGGATCTTCATACATTCTCAGTCTCATCTAGAAAGCAAACCAGTACTTTGAAAAGTCCATTATCTTTTGTTTTGTTTGGTTTGGTTTGTTTTTTATTTTTTGATAGAAGAGGAAATAAAAGGCCATGACAGGAAAACAAGGTATTTACAATAGAATTTTAAAAATATTATATTTACTATGGAATATTATGGAATAAACATAGGTCTTATTTTATTTAGAACTATATCTTGTGTTTGTCATTAGTTGTCCCCTCAGAATATAGCTTTTTACCGTAACAAAAATGTAGTATCAAAATATCCAACAAAGAAACCTAAGGAATAAGCAGCTTTAGGAAACTTAAAATAAATAAACATCAGTAGATTGCCCCAGGCACATGCTTTTACTAATTTTGGTTTGTTGTTGTTCATGTCAGTCAGTTAGGTTCAATAAACTAGCTTTCTGGTAAAACTTTGCTTTCTTCTGTGACATTTCAAGAACCAGCTGACAGTTTCCTGTGTTGTCATTAGATTTTCTAGTTCCATATGGGTGTGTAAGGTCCAAATTGCCCAATTCTCATAGATTTCTTACAGCTAGTTTTAAATGATGCTTGGAATAAGGCCAATAGCAGAACCCTCTGCATGTAGGTGTTACTTCTGTGTTTTGCCTAACAAAATGTTCAGAGGGAAGTTGAAAATGTTGCCTGTTTCACCAGTTTGCAAAAATATGTTAATTAGATCTGGCTAAAGTGTGACAAAAATATCAGACAGTCAAAAAAAAAAAATAGAAAAGAAAGAAACAGAGAAAGAACACCCTATGATTGCGATGCTGTGGGTCTTTCTTTGGGGAATAAGAACTGCCTTTAGAGTATTAGGTATTAAGAAATGAAGTCTGTTCCCATTTCTTTGAGAGTTCTCTTCCTTGGAGGTAGTTCTACAAAGATGATTTCATACTTATATGATTTCCTCTTCCAGCCACTCTATTCCAGCCAATTTCTTCTCCCTGGATTGAAAGTGTATGAATGAAATCTTGGGCACTGTAAAGTCAGCAGAAATTTTTCAGACCTTTCAGTGGGGCCATTAAAGTCTGGTTGACTGTAAAAGGGAGCAATTGGACAACCAGGACCTGTATAGAAGTTCTGAATACATCCATGTGTTTCATGCAAAAAGTATGCTGTTATCTCTACTCTGTCTGGACACTGATTTTTCACCAGAATAGTTTTTCATTCCTTTCCTCCAGTCTGGAGGAATGATATTTTCATTTACCTGCAAAGACCTGCGAATTAATTTTGTGAAACCGAGTGACTGGGTCATAAAACAGTATATGAAATTTAGTGTCTATAAATGCAAAGTAATGCACATGAAGAAAAAAAATCCTAATTATATATGTATGCTTATAGGTTATTAGCTGGTTCAGGAAAAAGGGCTTATCATCACCATGGATGGTTCTGTAAAAAGTAATTCAACAGTAACTAAAAAAGGGTAGTAAAATGTTAAGAATTATCAGGAAAGGGAATGAAAATAAACCAGAAACCCACCTTATGCAAATGTATAAATCCATGATGTAGACTCTTTTTGATCACTACGGAAAGTAGTTTTTTCCACCTCAGAAAGGAAGTAGTCAAACATAGGTATATATATATATGTACACACACACACATATAGAAAAGCAACAAGAATTGTCAGGATTGACAAAGAGTTTCTCTCCAAAGAGACAACACAGTAAGAAATTTCAGTTTGGAAAAGAGATGAGATGGAAGGGAAAAGCAGAAAAGAAAGACCTATGAAACCATTGATGGATCAAAGAGATAAACAGGAGAGGTTTATTCAATATCTCACAATATAGGGACTGGGGTGTTCAATGAATTTATCAAGCAACACATTTAACACTAACTTTTCACACAGTGCATGGCTGAAGGATGAAATTCTCTGTCACAGAACATTGTGGGATTGGAAAAAAAAATAATCTATTTAATCTATTTAGACAAGGTCACAGCAGATACGTTCATTGATGACAACTGTATACAGTGCTTTTGCTGAAGATGTCATTGGCATGCTGTTAGGTGGATACATCAGGAAAACTGTTACTGCTTTTTCAAATTAATCAAAATTAGTTAGATTAGGCAAGATTAGTGCCACAAGAAAACTTAAAGATCCTCTCAGAATTATCAATAGGGAAATGTGACTAAATGAAAGAGAATATGAGGTATTGTGGTGGAAAGAAACCATGAAGCATCTCACAACACATGAAATGTTAATTCAGGAAAAAATGTCATGCTACCATGCATGCTGTTAAAAAAAAAAAATAAATCTGCAGCAGCAAGGATAAAAAAACATCAGAAAGCAAGATGTTATGTTGTCTTAGAAAAAGTACAAAAAACATTGGAATTGATCTAATGTTATTTTAGTGCACAGAGTGTTTTGGATACAGTGAACAGTTCTGGACAACCTATCTCATATGATAAAATATCAGCTAATAAAAAAAAAAAAAAAAAGTCTAGGAAAGGACAATGAAAATGATTATGACATAGAAAATGCTCAGTGAACAGTTATTTGAAAAGACTGTTTAGCTCAGGAAGAGGCCTAAGAGAGGACAAAATAAAGCTATGTCATGAAAGTAATGGAAGAGTCCATCTTGCAACTTCACCAGAAAATGAATCAGAGTGCACAGCAAATGATTACTTCTAAATTCAGATGAATTACTAAGAAGAGTTATTTTTTCCTTCCAGTATTGCTTAACCTATCTGATGTAAAATCACCATATGTTCAGACAGTGAAAAAGACAAGAATTATGTATCGAGTGAATCAGGAAAATATTATAAAGCAAACATATGCTTTCTTTTTTCTCCTGTGTCCTCTTTTCAGTAGTGCAATGATGTCAGTAGAACTCCTTCAAAGACCTGAAGGGACAACATTCAGAGGAGCAACCACTTTTAGAATGTTTCCTCCCAGTTGTCTGCTTTATAATGAAATTTTGAATGACAGCAGAAGCCAACTTTACAGCTTGGAAGCTGTTTCTCCAAAAGTAGGGACTGATGATGCCCAGGAAGACTGAAAGGTTGATAAACAGAGACAGTTCTTAGATTAGGGTTGTATGGCTAGTACACTTGACATTTTATTGGTTTAGAGGCTTCAGTTTTGTCATCTTCACTTTTCGAGGTTTGTAGAACAAAGTCTAATTTGTATCCTATAGTTCCCTCACCTACTATGACAAAGATGTTTCATTTTTCAACTTTAACTGATTTCTTGCAGAAATTGCTCGACTTATTCCCTTTTTCAGATTGTGATTGTAAAGAAACCTTCTGAATGTATAAAAATAATTTGTCTTGGAAATGAATAGCTGAATTACCTCACTCAAAAATACAACTGATGCCCCGCTTTTGGCTTGGAAATAACCTACCACTTGGTAATATTTCACTTTGGCTGCTTCCCTTTTGTACATTATCTTACATAATCTAATCTTTAGAAATTTAGCTTCTGAAGTTGTTAATAATAACAGATGATTAATTTCAGCATATCCTCATTAGTAACACTATTTTTTTCAGATCCTCATTAACCTGTCAGATAAAAGCTTTGGAATCACCATTGTAAGAATCAAAGCAGGTTCTAATATGCTCTAATTAAGGTGAATGAAGTGTCACATGTTATCTTTCAGTCTGTTTGTATGTTAGTGGATTGATAGCTTTCTGCTGAGGTTCACTTGCAGATACATAACATTTGGAACTTGGTTGTATTATGCCTCTGATTACAGAAATAGCAGGGATAGTTCTATAGCCAGAAAAGAACAAATTCATTATGAAATAAAGTGCTATGCACACTTTTTAGCAGAGAAACGGTTACTGAAGAGGGACACATGTATTTGGAGCAGTCCTTTTGTAAACATGTACACTTCATATTGGTGTACGTCAGCAATTTGGTGTATTCAGCCTACAGGGGACTTCAGATTTAAATTATGTAGTTAAGATATCATGGTCATATACAAAGATGCATGAAGAGCTAAACTTGATTTACAGCAAAGTGATGGAGTCAGATTTAAAACTCCTAATGACAGCCATCTGGTTCTGATCAGCATGGCAGCACTGAAACACTCTTAAGGCTTTGTCAGAGAGTTCACTGATTACCTTGGGAGAAACTTGATTGAGTCCACCAAAGTGGGTCATTTAATGTTCCTGGGCTAGCTACAGAAAAAAATGCCTTTAAAGTGCAATTGCAAAGCTCAAGCAGCATTTCTATTCACACAGATAACCAGCACACTGTAAAGACCTCTTCTGAAATACCTCATGTCTGACAAGAAAGAAAAATGAGGATGGCCTATGGCTATTAGGATCGTTCGTGTCTCTCAGTTCATTACCAAGTATTCATGTGGTTAATTCACTGGAGGGGGTTACAAGGGAAGAGGAGGGGAAAATAGAGTTGCATGATAAATTAATGGTGTGTAATTGGCAAATTAATTACAGATAAGCATTTCTGAAAATGTGTAATTCATGGCAAGAATATAATCATGCCCATGAATCAGTTTTTTAGGATGTATGAAGTGCAGTTGGAATTTGCTGTCCACCTCTCTGTCATGTTCTCTTTCCCCCCTTAGCTTTGATGTTGCCTTCCTCGACTTCATCACAAACTTCTGAAAGGATGACTTGAAATAAGTATTCAAAAAGTTTGGTTTGTGGGTGTTAGGCCCATGCAGGCAACTCTAGGGCTTCTTGTTCAGTGAAGTCCACACATTTGCTTTAATGTTACTAAATTCCTGCTGCTACCAGCATCTTTCAAGCCATATAATTATTAATAAGTTTATTGCTTCCCAGGTCTCAACAGATAGTCACAAAACCAACAAAAACTGGGCAATGACATGAGAGATGAACTTAGAAACAGGGCAAAGAGAAATTGGTAACTATCTTAAACAAGGGAAGGAAAGGGAGAGAGAAAGACCAGAAAGACACTGGGGAGGAAGAGAGACGGGGGAAAAGAAATGGAGATGTGGTTAAGGTTGAAAACATTTGCTGCTGAAAGTACCTATTTTCAGATGCTCATTGTTCCAAAATTCTCACCTTTCTGCCTCATGATTACATATAACTGGTCTCTGCTCAATGGTGATTTTTCTCCCGCTTTTGCAGTTGGAGTAAAACGCATTCAGCTGTTTCTGATTTTTGCCTGAGTGAAAACACTACACTTGTTTTTAATAAAGAAAGAGAAAAGTTGTTGAAACTGGATTTTTTCTCCTTAGCATAACTTAGAAATGACAAAACTTTGATATATGAAACTCAGCATGTAACTAGTCCCCAGTGAATAGTACATATTTTGCTAGGTTGTATAAGAGTTGATTGTAGAATAATGGAGTTATGAACATTTTAAAGTGTGCCCCAGAGCAAATGCAGTAGAAAATTCCATCAGTGTTTAAATGGAGTTGTTAACCATAGACGTGCACATGTGCATAAAGCTGATTCTTTGTGTAACACTATACTTGAGCTACAGCAAAGGTAACTTTTTTATAAATAATTGAGTATTATTCTGAATTACCTCAAAGGGTTTTTTTCCTGTTTTGCTATACACCTATACTTCAATGCATTATTGACCAAAATCATATGAAATTAAGAAGATCTTGTCACACTGTCTGCCAGACAAGATACGATGAGCTGCTCTGGGATGAGTGATTAGTCACTGCTAGTGAGGCCAGACACATGAACCTAGCCTGATCCCTCTGGAAAGTTCAAGCTATGGTTTTCTCCATTTGGTTTTGTAGATTCAAACCTCAAATATACATGAATGTGAAAAAAAAAATTACTGTTCTTGTATAAATAAAGTAAAATTATTCATTTTTGGCTAATGATTTTAACAGAACTATGTTGTTGAAAGCTATGTTTTATTTTTTATAGGTTTGATCTTGTTTCCTTTGATATCAAGAAGAATGGGATTGAGGCCCAAATTGATATGATGAAAATAGTGACAAGACTGTAAATATTTCATGAGGTGAATAAACTGTGATTTCCTTCTAATAATTTATCTTGATATGAATAAAAAGCCACTGGAAAAAATTACCTCATTTTCAAAAATGAGGGAATCTATTTTCCTGGCACAAAACTTCTTTTGCCCACTCACATGCAGCTGAGCTACCTTAGATTGCAAGCTACTCAAGATTTTATAAGCTAATCAAGTTGGGCCTGGTTTTTAACAAGATGGACAATTTCCAAAAAAACCTTAGGTGCTGTAGGACATGATGTTGATGAAACGGTAGGTGGCATGTTTCTGAAGCATGCCATAGGTCCTCATCAGTCTTAAACATGTGCTTAAGTTTAAGCATTAAGTATTCCCTCTGAAATGAATGGGTTTATTCACATTTAAATTTAAATAGGTGCATAGGTGACTTTCTGGATTGGGGTCTGAATCCTTAAGAAGGTGTCTGCTGAAACAGATGTCCATTAAAAGAACATAGAAAGGGAGACCCTAACCATACACATATTCCCATGTTATGCTTTGTAAATATAGGATAAGTAGCAGCACTTGAGTTGCCACTTTGTTATGTAGAAATTATTACTTTAATTAGCTATCATAACACTGGTGTAGTCTGTTCATGTTAATAAAGCATAATATAAGTGTCAATCCTATGTGACTGCTGTACAGGAACAAAATGTTTCCATTACTATATTCAGAGGAAAATTCAAGACGACATTTCCTTTCTGGATTTTTGCAGACTTCTTCCTGAACATTGCACTATGGCTTGGCCAGGCCTCTGAAAATTCTTTCATTTTCACTTGGAAAAACAGGTGGGCTTCTTTTTTCGGTTTCTAGTAAAGTTAAGTTCTAGGTCTGGATAAAAAACAATCACAGCATCTGAATTCATGGGACCACAAATCTCTGGACACTTGCTAAGGGCAAGTGTGTCTGTAGAGTGAGCAGTAATCCATATTACAATTTGTAGAACAACACTACAGGGTACTTAATGATGGAAGATATTATACAGATATAAATTATTACTGGTGTTAATGTGATTAACCAATGTGAACTTCTACTGCTTTACTGGGATAATAAATTGTAACAAATATTTTTACTGATTTTTCCAAATAAATATTTTTCTACAACCCTGGCATAACATCTGAATACAGCTAAGAAGGTTTTTTTAATTTTCTACACTTGCTCTGTGTGCTTTTGATTATAATGTAATTTTGTCTGGCAATGGCCACAGTTTAAAATGTATTCCATGCATATAATTTTGAGTTAGAAGTAGAAAACCCAGGAGTGTACTTTCCAGAGCATCTGGTTTTGTTGTTGCTTGAGATGTGTGCCATTGGAGAGCATCTAGCATATGAAAGGATATATTTGAAAATATTAAGCTTTATAAATGATGCAGGAAAACTCAGAATGTGGAGTATTTGCAAAAGAAAACACACTTCTATTTAACACGGTTGCAAAACATAGCCTGTAACAACAAGTAATATTCATGGACTGGCCATGTTTGATATACTAGAGCATATAGAATTTTGTTCGAACAGAGACAACACAGAAACATCCAGGATTTTGACTCTGGATTTAATAGAGTTGTCTTGATTATACAGCAGAAGCAGTGATAATTTTGATTAAGTGTCTTTATTTCATTGAGATCTTTAAATAGCTGAGTATGTAATTTGTAGCTTAACCTACTCAGTTACCTTTGTGTTACCATGGCAATAAAATATACACTGGAATGACATTTGACATTCTTTTAATTTTTGCAATTTGCAATCAACACAGCTCTATGAGCATGCTTTATTTTAAGATGGCTTGGGAATAACAGAAATGTAAATAACATCTCAGTAGCCATAAATCATAATAAACTGTATGTATTGGTTACATTTGCTTTTTAAAACAAGTATATGACTTGGAATATCTTGAATAGCTCCCTGTGGACATCAGTTGAATGGTCAGTGACAGTCTGAAATGTAAGTAGAATATTTACACTTAATTGAAAAGGAACAGGAAAGTGGATAGAAATTAGCATCTTGGTCATTGTCTAAATCACATTTCTTGAATACTGCACTTAAATTCGGATTGCTTTTCTCATAAAAGATACAGAAACACAACCAAGATGGGCCACATGTGTGATCAGATGTGTGGAGCAGGTTGCATGTGCATGTCAAATAGAGACCTATAAAATGATGAATGTCAGTGAGCTTTTTCAAGGCTTCTCAAAGGAAAGAAGGGGCTGCAAGTTTAAAACAAATAAAAGGAAATATTCTTTTATGAGAGACATAAAAATGAAGACTATAGAAGTACTTCCACACAAGACAGAATGTATAGATATGTTTAAAAAGGAACTAGATTTGCTGGTGGCTATTAAACATAACTGTCCAAGTGCAGTTTCTAGCACAGAAAGTCAATAGATTGCTGTGGGGAAGAAGCTGGAAGAAGAAAAGAGGGGACCAATCATTTCTTATATGTCTCACTCCTTTTTCTAAAGTGTCTGCTACAGGTATTTTTCAGACATAGGATATATGTTTGATGCACCTTTCATCCAATACAGTCTGGCAATTCTTAAGTATCACATCTGTTAACAAAAAAGCGTACATTTGAAGGGTCCATCACATCAAAATAAGGCTGCTTTAGATAATACCATTACTTCAACATTTAAGGATACCTAGTTTCAGACAGAAAGAGCACTTGCAACAGATTAGCATATTAAGTGTGATGACCTGAAAAGAGATCTTGGAAATTTGCAAGGTCCAAAATCTGAATCACTACATTCAAATAAGATTTCAGTGATGGTTTTCCAGTTTCCAACTTCTGTCTTCTGCCAGGGTAATGTTTAATTCTCCTTTGGGGCTCTTAAAATACTGTTGAGAGGCACATTTTCCCCAGGTACTTAACCATTCTTTTGGAAGAGTCCAAGTACTAATTGCTGCAAAACACAATCAGCAACCGTGTTTCCTGGCATAAAAGAATGGAGCAACTTATATCTTGTCTAAATTTTTTCCAGTCTCAAGGGAAAAGACTAGCTAGAGGACTCTAGCTAGTCTTTTGGTGTATTTTGACCTTCCAGACAGAAGTGGCAGTCTAATCAACCTATTCTTTTCTGCAGACTGAAGAATGGTCCCCTATAAAAAATATCAGAGCAGCTGATAGGGTCAGAACTCTGGTAAACTGGTTCAACAGCACAAAGTAAACCAGCAAGGCTGTCTGACTTCCAAGGTACTTAACCTGAACTCAAGATCTGGGGAAGTTATAACATAACAGAAATACTTTGAAATCCACTTGTCTAGTTCAAGTACGGATATCGTGATCATAGACCATAGTGTACTGAAACAGAATGGGATTCCTTGCTTCAAATTTTATGGTTCTAGCTTGCTTTCAAGTATGACTTCTATCTTCCTTTTGATCAGCCACTTAACAACAATGCTTAAACATTTA
Source organism: Tyto alba (assembly GCF_018691265.1). Classification (NCBI taxonomy): domain Eukaryota; kingdom Metazoa; phylum Chordata; class Aves; order Strigiformes; family Tytonidae; genus Tyto; species Tyto alba. The sequence continues at coordinate 21,771,676 of NW_024881275.1, read as the reverse complement.
ATTAGCTTCATTTGGTTACATTAGTAAAATGTGTTACTGAACATCGATTCCTTAATTCTCACAAGATACCTATTAGACAGGTAAATAAGCATTAGATTCCCTGTGCTACAGATGGAAGAAATTAATAATGTGTGCAAGGCCATGCAGTGAGACAAGTGATAAAACATTTAAAAGTCAAGACTGCTTAAGTTGTCTGTCCTCTGGGCTGTCCTCTCAGCTCAGAGCTTCTCATTTCTATTTCACTTTGCTAGACAATTTTACCAGGACTGCTAATTTGACCTGTTCAGCTTTGATTGCTTTTCTTCCTCCCTGAGGTCCATTATCAGAAAGCTACATGTTAGTTCTGTCCTTAGTGAAAGAAGGTACAGTCATACATCAGACATGCTGTTTGAGTGTCTGGGAAAATGGTGGGAACCATCATATCTGGGTGCCCCAGGGTTCATACAATCAGGATTTGTTCTGAAGTCTGTTCCCAGAGTAACCCTGCTATGAGTGGTGCCTGGGAAGCAAAGAGTTCACTAAAAAGGGAAAGACTCTTTAGTTCATTGAAGGCTTTCTGGAAAAGCATGATACAGCTGAAGAACATTACCACACAATACAGCAATCTTTAATGACATACAGTATAGAAAAATCAATGCTGTCCTTTTAAATATGATTTGAAATGTGTTCAGAAAGCAAATGCCTTTTTTGTTACTATAAGGTGCTTCTGTTAAGTGAAGTGTAATACAAAACGATAGGTCCTTTATTGCCACAACAGCACTACACAGCAGTATTTTGGCTGCACAAGCATTTTTCTTAACTTTGCAGTCCATCCCAAGGTAAAGTTTTACATACTGTAATGTCAGTGAAAAGACTGTCAGCATTTTGTGGTGTTGCCAATTGATATCCGATAGAATTAGAATATGGAGTTCAGGGACTGCTGTCACTCTGACATTGTCATATTGTGGACCCAAGGAGAAAAAGCAAAAACAACAATCTTCTTCTTTGTATGAACAGTTATGCAATTCATTGCTTCCAAAGGCCTGGCAGTTGTTTTCAAGTATCAAAAAGGTAAATTTGACAATGAGTTACATAGGTGGATTTTTACTCCTGTATGTGTACTATTATTATAAATAATAGCCCTAAAGTAATTCCTGAACTCACTAGCTATGCTGGTAGGCACATCCATATTCACCTTTCACAGGCAATTTTATAAGGCAAATATATTGAAGTTCAGAGAAATTGAGTATGGAGCTGTCTACTCTCCATCTACTTTGTGATTACCTGAAAATAAGTTCTGATATCACCAGAAGTTGTAGATTCTGAAATTTTTTCAAAGAGTCTTGAGATGGGAAGACTGTTTGGGGCTTGGGAGGGAGAGGTAGGAGGCAGGAAAATGGGGAAGGTTACTTGTTGTTCCAAAGAGGACAGGTGTGAATGGTTGGTAGGTTGCAATGACCAAGCAATGCTGCAAAGATGATCAGATGATCATACTTTCCCTGTATTGATTTTTGTTTCTTTACCTAGTAGAGAAATATTCACTCATCTGCTAATTTTTCATGTTGTTCTTACTAATTAAATATGATCTAATAAAGACAGTGAAAAATAAACTCAGATGACTAAGCTAATATGACAAATCAGGACACAGGAAGCAGCATGGAGCATCTGCCACCCTTTTTCAAAGACAGTTCCCAAGTTTTGTAATACACCTAGTGATAATAATCCAATAAACTTCCACATTACCATCAAAAAATAAAGATTAGTGCAGAGAAACATTGTAGTTATAAATTAACATTTTTGTATGGGATGCTATTTAACACAGGGCAAGAAGGATGCAATGTCTTCCTGATCTGGTCTCTGATTTGTAAACTGTTACAGACGTTAAGAGAAGTACCTAACCATGCATCATACTTACTAGATTTTTCCCCTGACAACAACAGCAGAGTTATCTGCATCTGTTGGTAGAGTTGTACAACATTTCATTCAGTGTCAGGTTAGGTGATATTGATGGGTTCTAGTAAACTACGGATGGTTACAGTGAGTCAATGTGGTAGGTATACAATGTATTGTTGACCTCTGCTTGAGAATAGTACTCAGCATCAGTGACAGACTGTGTTCTCAAAATCAGTAAGTAGGATGTTGATGGAGTTTAATAGGATGTAGAAGAAAAACACAAACATACCCATTACAGCAGGGACAGACAAAACCCCTGGCCAGAGCCTTGAGACAGAGTCAATTAGAAAAAACAGATAAAAGTGTCTGTGGCAGACACAATTTGTGCAAATATGAACAAGGAAAATTAATTGGAAGTTTGACTGTGGCCTACAGAGTTATAAGAGCATATGTTTTCAAGATTCAACTTTTTTTGTCAAAGATTATATCAAATGGCAAAATTCAGAATTTCATAGTTACTGCTTCATACTTAATTTTCCAGCCTCTTCAGTTCCATATTTTTCCCACAGAAAATGAAAGACCCAATGAGCTGATCATTTCATCTCCACTTACTGCAACTATATTCATCTAATCAAGGAAAGGTAAAACACGTCATTGCACTGAGTTAAGTTTTAAGTCCACCTGATGGAATAAATAGAAAATAGACTTCAAGGTCTAGACTCAGTCCAGCTGGGATCTGAGTAACCACTGGAAGTGCCCCTCTCACCAATCAAATATGAAGGCTAAGGGTGGAAGGGAACACAGTCAGATTACTAAGTTAATAGCACTTTTAAAATGCACAGAATGCCAAATATTCAAAATTAACCCACAACTTCACACATCTTCTCACTAAGTTTTGTGAAATATTTATGAACAAGAGCTATTGAAGATGTTAAAAAACATCTTTATGAAAAACATTAAATAAACTGTTACCAGAAAAGAGCTTTTTCATGAGCTATCCACAAACAGTATCCTCAATGGCATGATAAAAAACCACAAATGCATTACACTGCAACATGAAATTGTTATGAAGTCTTATTTCTCACCTCACAAGTGATTGGAGTTCCTCTCTTCCCCTCTGTTTATTTTTCCCACATATCCATTTTGGGTCAGCATTTACTTGAAAAAAATTTCCAGGCCAACATAAAAAATGTATAACTGTCTGAAAGACACCTACCTCAACAGATAAGACCAACAGAACATCAATAAATCTATATAAGCATGACATCAATAAGCATGTCAAAGTCATTGATGAAAGGCAGATGATCAGACTTCTTGGCCCAGGACTGTGTGGAATAATGCTTTTGTGTGAGCTAGAATACAGTCATATGCAGACAAATAGAATAATAAAATAGATGGGGTTGGAAGGAACCTTTAAAGATGATCCAGTCCAATAATACTGCCATGGGCCGGGACATCTTTCACATGGCCAGGTTGTTCACAGCACCATTCAACCTGACTTTGAACACTTGCTGGAACAACAACTTCTCTGGGCAATCTCTTCTAGTATCTCACCACCCTTATTGTAAATACAATACTAATAGTCTGTCCTGTAAGTACAAGATTTGCAGTCAGGTGGTCTCAACACTGCCTTTTGTTGCAATTGTAGTACCCCTCTAAGATACATTTTCTTAAATTCCATGAGTGTAGTATGTTACATAGTTGGATTTGGTATAGAAAACAGAAGTAAAGACACTGATATGTTTTTTTTTTTCTATACAGAAAAGTATTTAGTACCAAATCTTGGACTACAGAAAATTTTCTGTGAGGTGATCCTCTTATAAACTGAATATTTGACAAGGAGGATTTGTCTTCAATTTTAAGTTCAGTCACACCACCCATCTCGGTTTCAACTTCTGATGTTACTTTTAGGGAGAAAAACGAACTTCTACCTATGCTGTTGTATACAAATATGGTGGAGAAATAGTATTTTAAAATCTAGATTTGTTTTGTTGATGTGAATGACAGATTTGCCAATGGCTTCAAAGTTGTAACATCAAGTTTACAATAAAGACATACAGTGACTTTGAGGGGGAAAATAATAAAAAAAAAAAAAGATTAATTAGTTCATTCAATAATGGCAATGTCCAAAACTTAGCTTCTAACATTAGATTACAAGGGATGGGGATTTCTTCAATGGAAATTTAGTTTTAGAAAAAGATTGTCTTTAAAAGTGTTACTAATTATAGTTGTTTCACTGTGTTGTAAGAAACTATTTTAGCGAGAAATATAAATAACTTTATGGATTTGAGTATATTAATAAATTCATAGCAACAGTTCTGGTTCCGGAAGAATTGTTCTGGAAACACTGAAAAAATAACCTGAATACCTGACTATATGTCTTTATTTCTGAAGACATAGATAGAAAATTTGTACTCTAATCTTTGTGATTTTTTAATTCCTTTCTTTTGTCAGTTAATAATCAGATTGATTTTCTAGTTAACAGAAATTGTATTCTGGTGAACTGTAAACTACTGAGAAAAAATAATTGTCAATCATTGGATAAAGAATGTTATTAAAGTTGGAAAAAACAATGGATCCATGAGCTAATGGAAATAAAGCCAATAAACCCTGAAAACAGCAAAGGAAACATTAATTCAGTCAGCGCCTTTTCAGTTCGCCTTAGGAATCATGAGTAGCAATTTGAAATCCTGTTTTTCTCCTGGGAAGAAGTGATGCCTGGAATATGATATAAACTATACTGATCAAATAAAAAAGGCAGCCGCAGGCTAAAACAGAGAGAAAGAAGTTACAACAAAGAAAAACAGCTAGTTGTATGAAACGACACATTTATACACCAGCAAAGTAAAATTAGAATCCTCTCCATTTACTTTATATCAGCTGCAGAAGAAAAATAGCTGTATTACAGAGACCAGACAACAGAGTAACATAAAATAAAGGATTATTTTGAATCATCCCAGAGGATACCTTCCAAAATACGTACTTAGCATCTACAGATAAAATGGTATCATTGTTTCTGGATATAAAACAATACAATAATCTTGAAGATATTAATGAGATTTAAAAAGAGGCTATAAGTAAAAATCTGTAAGTAACAATCATGTGCAAAACAATCTTCCTTAAAAAAAAAAAAAAACAAAAAAACAAAAAACAAAACTACCAAAGAAGAGAAGAAAATTCTTTGTCTATAGCAGAAGAACTACAGTATGAGGGTTCCTTAGTCTCTGGGACCCTGAAATATCTTATTCAGTCTTGTCTGATTGATATGCAGTCTTTAGGCTTACATTGTCTAAATAAAGAAGGAAGGTGTACTAAATAAGTAACAGTGCTATAGTAAACCATTGACAGTTCCAGAACCTGGGACACAACAATAAAATAAGAGGTGAGAGAAAAATGTTGAATTTATTTTTAGCAACATCTTTGTAATTCTTTGTGTGCTAAACCAATCCTGTTTTATCTTCAGTCTGGCATCATACTTCCAATATTAAAGGAACAGTGCTTTAGAAATACTCTATGTATTTATATTTCCTATTACAAAATAATGGCTTATACTATTGTATGTGATAACTGAAAAAAGTGCTCTGTAGCACTTAGTGGAAGTTTCACAGAAGAGATGTGCTCTCAGTTGAAAACTTTTAGTAAAATGCATCAGTCCCAAATTTTAGTTCCGAAAGTGGTATCTCTGCTAATTAAGGAGCAGCATGAGATGGGTAAACTCGGTGGATTCATAACATAGTAGGTTTAGATGGGATCAAATACCCAGAACAGTAGGAGAACCCAAGGTCAAGTTCTTACATCTACATGAAAATTTACAAAGACTTATAATCATAAATGCTTTAAGCAAATCATCCAGAAGCCTAATTGAGGTCAACTTAAACAACTGTTCCCATTCTCACAGCTGTGAGAATATATATCAAGGCAGATGGCAAAAGAAATAGTCCACATCCATTTTATCTTTTTGATCAGGTAAGGTGTAGTAAAACTGAGTTTCCCTCAAACTACAAGGGACACACAGGAGCTAAGGTAGGTATAGAGGGTGGTGCAGGTAAGAAATTTTTTGCCAGGCACTTCTGTTTTATTTTAGGTAACAGTAAAACAGGAAGTTTTATGTTGATATATATTACATTATTTCCTAAGCTTCATACCCACAATGTAAGAAAAAGGCAATTTTTCTCTTTTTTTTTTTCTCATTTATTTCCTATATAAGAATCCATGTGCCACAGAAATGTCCATAACTTTGTAAGAGTTATAGCTAAAAATATTTTTTTTATTAGATTCGGAAGTGATCTGGACTCTTTCAGGCAAATGGCTGCTAAAGAAAATATAATGATTTAAAGTATAATTGAAATAAAACAATTTCACAGTGAAGCAACAAATGCAATCATTGGGCAAGTAAGTGGTGTTCGTCTTTCATTCCATCATCATTTGAATTTCTTTCCTATTTTAGTTGGAAGGAAAATGAAAGTTTTAACTGAATACATTGGACATGATATGAAAACAGATGATCTTTTCCACAGGTCGCTTACCTACTCATTACAACAAATGAGCAGTGCCCTCTGAAAAAAAACATTCTCTAAGCTAATTTGGTACTTTTGTTAATGTTTTGTTTCCCTCTATTCAAGTTATGGTCCCACTTATTACACACTATTTAAAATTTTCTGTCAATGTAGAACTGCAGATTTTCTCACTGGCTTCTGCATCAGGTGCAGCTGTGTTTACGTAGAACACCTCTCAGCCTCACGTGTTCTACAGATGGAGCCCAGTATCACTGAGGCATTAAGGCTGAATCCTGAGGAATGTCTACTCTTTTTGGGTGCCCAAGTTGGAACATCTTCATCCTGTTTTCTTGGAATATTAAAGATTTTTACATTGCTTGGTAAATGCAAAAGTAAGTCTCCTTGATGTCAGAGTCAGCAGTAAGCTCTGAAATCTGAAAATCACATCACCAACATCTCAAGCTTATAAAACAAGGAACTTTAGTGGACTCCAGGTAAAAAGCAGTTTAAACAACCAGCTAATACCTCATCAATGGGAGACTCGGTAATTAGCTCGACTTTTAGCTAGTTAAGTAAAGATATAATCTATTTGCTTTACTGTTCCTTGCCTTACTCAGTATGTAGCTTCCAAATTCTGTGATGGGTGAAGAGATGTTTAATAGACAATTGTTTATTAGAATGTAAAGGGCTTTCATTGAAGAGGTGTTGCAATAGTACTTCAAGCTAAAGAAATCTATCACAAAAGCTAAATGTAGTGGGAGATTTAATAGGCACTGTAAATGGTAATTGATTACATTTGAATAAAAAATTACCTCCTCACAGAAAAAAAGGCTCTGTAAATGTGCTTATGTAACTGAATGTATTTATGCATGTGTTTGCTGCTGTTTCACTATTACAAATAGGTATAAATGAATGTTTATCTGGACATCACATTTCTTTTTCAGAATTCAATAATGTATTTGGAACATCTTTGCAGAGCTACATATTTGTTTTTTTAAAATATATATTCCAAAATATTTCTATTTAGGCACCTAAAATTTAAGTCACTTACAACACATATTTACTTGTTTATTTCACATATACAGTATGAGCAGCAGACTGGGAGATCCACTGCCTGAAACCTAATCCATGGAAAAACACTCATGTTGCAAATGAAGACTGATATCCCTGAGATATTAAGGACAAATGCTGAAGAATGGCCACTTTTTTGAGGTGTCCAACTTTGAAACTCTTACTGTCTGTTTTCTTAGAATACTGAAGAATTCTACAACATTTAAAAAAATTGTTACGTGGTAACAGACTTCCAGTCCGCAAAGGAGCTGCTTTATCTCCATCACTATGTTGTGTATTTCCATCAGAATGAGGGCTGAAGCCTAAATGTAGGTTACAGGGTAGCAACAGATAGATTAATCTACCTAGAAAATAGGATCCTTTGTTCCAGCTGGCAAAGTAGGACTCAGAGGATGATTAACAGTCATTTCATGTACCTGTCAAACAACAGGAGAAAGGCACCAGACAGCCCTCCAAAGATTAGATTGGGTTAGAGAAAAGCTATTGTTCAAAATACCTGAGAATGAAAAAATATTTCTAAGTTGTCAAAACTTGCAACTGAAACAGGGAAAAGGAACTGACTGCTTTAGGTGGAGTTCAACATTTAAAACTGAAAGCTCTCTAGGGCTGCTCTGTTAATCATCTTCTCTGGAGAACTGAAAATAGGGGGCTACAAATGAAATAAAAGAATCCCTGCTTGCTTAACCTTCTCACTGAAGTGAAAACCATGACAAAAAAGGTCTAAAAAAAACCCCAAAGACACCACATTCAGCTGTTTGAAAGTAGCTGTAATGAGGGCTTGTAACATCTCATTAGGAAACTGTCAAACCCCAGGTTGCTTTATAAACGGACAATCATGAGCAGCAATTACAAAAGAGTGGGAAATACACTGATAGAACCAAACATTGCAGCAGGAGAGGATAAGGTGCACAGCATGTGCTGGGAATTGAACCTGAGTTTCTTCCTTTAAGTTCTTTAGAAAAAATCTTTTAGAGGAAATACTGGGGTAACTTTCATACGCAAAGTAAGAACATTTTGGCCACCTTCACATTGAGACTAGAATCTCTAAATAACAACACGGGTAATATTAGAGGTCTCAGGTGAGAAGATTCAGGTATTTGACCCCAGGAAAACACCCAATGAGAGTTTTGCTATAATAACATATTTAGCATAGGGATGATAGTATGACAATGGGCATACAGTTTTTATGGAAGCTACAGAAAAGAAGGTATACTGGGTCTTGCTGAAGTACAAGAGAAAAGCCACTCATAAATTGTTGAATAACTAAAAGATGACAAAAAGCAGTGAATATTTAAGAAGAAAAGAAAATTTAGTTGATATCTAAAATCACTTTTTCTCCCTCATCTATCCAACTGAATTTTAATATATTGGGAAAAATATTTTTTAACAAGTGAATAGCTAAGGGAAAAAAAAAAAAAAAAACAAAACAAAACAAAAAACCAAGCTACTCTTCTTGTAAGAGAAATTGTAACTGGTCATTCAAGGACAAACTTCAGTATAAGCCCAGATGCAATCCATAGTTTCTGTAAATAGTATAACAAAAAGAACTTCCTGGATAGAGCCAACATGTACCTGGGCTCCCAGTTTCAGGACAGTAACTTTCTCTGCAACTTAGGTAGTGGATATATTTATCAAAGACTGATTTGTGAGATGTCCAGCTGTCCATCAAGAACTGTCTTATAAGGAACAATTCCAACTGAAATATGGAGAGAGACACTACTCTAAATAATTGCATGCTGTGGTAAACACTCCCCTGGGAAAGCCTGACCCCAGGCAATTCTGACTGTGGTGGCAACATACAGATTTACCTGCTATGAAAAAATGGGCCTTTTTCCAATTTCCCAAATGCATTTATGTTATGCTGCTTATGATGAGGATGTAACAATGAATGTTGGCTGGAAGCCATCTCTTCTGCCAGAGGAATGGCATCTTGTTTCCCTTGAGGGCCCAGTGAGATGATTAGCCAGACAGTAGGTGCCAGCACCATTCGCTGAACTTTCCAAAACACTGTTCCAAGTCATGGGCACCTCAAAGCAGAAGCAAGCAGTCAAGCCTGTCAGAACAGGAAAGAAAAAGGAGCAGGCCCTGAATGCCCAAAATGAGAGCCAGCAATTTTTGCCCCCTTGGAAATTCGCACTGATGGACTACACTAAATTTCACATTAAATATGTAGAAACTCCAGAAGTGAAAGAGAAGTGCAGGGAGATAACAGAAGGGCATGAATGTTACTGCTGTTCTTGTGAGGTTGAAGTTTTAATATTTTTCTTCGTTTATCAGTGCTCAGTGCCTTGACTATCAAAAAACTAAGTTCTCATGGGAAAAAAAACCTTTAAAAACAAGTAAATAATGAAAACTTTATCATTATTTCCATTATTTCATTATTTTCTCCTATGTCACTTGGTTCAGCTACTACATACGACATACTCATGATCACTCCTTATGTTCTAGTTAATTTTCCATTTCTCTGACAGTTAAATTCCCTGAATTATGTGCAGGGCAGATTTCCTCATTAGAACAATTTATTAGAAATTTCCCCCTGCGTACGGCAGAATTAGTATCATAAAATCAAAGCATGAGTGTCACCATTTTAGTGGTGTTTGTGACAGCTTTTTCACACCTTTATTCTTGATAATTATAACTGCACTCTTCAGAAAGTTGTTGGATATTGACAACGCAGAGAGCTTTCAAGCATTTTGAGGCAGGGAAACTGAAAGGGAGAAACCAGGACCCTCAGCATGAATGTGATATATAGAGCAAATCTACAGCTCAGACCCCAACCAGGCTTTACATGCTCCAATGTTTGAGGCCAGACACAATGCCAAGTGTTCAGAGCTCAGGTTTATGCTTTTTAATGATGTGATTTCTCTTTCATTGTGTAACCCACTTCTTCTGTGCATATTTTCTCTAACATATTTGTTAGCTCCGTAAGTGGACACATGCAGCATCTAGCCCAGCATATCCATGAAAGATGTCAAGGCCTGTGTCTGGAAACACCGAGTGTATTAATGCTTTCCAGCTGAAATTAAATATTCTAAATTTCCCCTAAATAAGATACCTGTTCTTTGGAGTGTCTTTGTTTCTATTCCTAGCTTGGTAATAAATAACGTTTAATTTAGTTTTGTACATAGCAACATATACACAAAAAGATATAAACTGATATCCAGAAAGCTGTCTCTACAAAACGTGCAGAGAATAATTCCTTGCAAATTTCTTTATTACCTCAGCTGATATATCATTCAGCTTTGACTGTCTTTCTCCCATTCACATCCTTTTTCTAGACATTTAGACAGTATGTGTTAAATAACCTTACTCCAGAACTACAAAACTATCTCTGTGTGACTAGCCACCAAAATTTCTGTGTAAATTTGAAGCAACTGACTTTTCCTAAAAAGAAAGGTGGAAGAAGTACAGGTACTTACTAATCATTTTCATAATAAAAGAGCTAAAATAAATTAAATGAAAATTCCAACCTTTCATCCTGAACAAAATATTCAAAAGCATATTTTTGTTCTAGAACACATGCTGCTGATATCTTAAATTAGAGGCCAGTCCGAAGTACAAATGACATGACCCAACTTGATCTCTTTTATCACTTAATCATATTCACAGCTAACAGTTCTACAGAACTTGGATTTCTTTATTCTGAGAAGATAAGATCAGTCTTTGTGGACTTCTATCTGTCTGTCAATCAGTAAAAATTTCAAAATGTTTATGCAAACTTTTGAATTTTTGGAAATATAAAGTCCACCTACACTAGTGGATGTTGGATTGCATCCAACTCTTTTAGTGTATGTGCGGTAGGCATGCATTTATCAACAGTTAGCACTCAGAAATGGATTTTTACAGAAGCTGGAATGAAAGACCATATATATCTCAATTCTGTTAATGAACCTTAACACAGTTCTAACACTTGTTCAAAGCTTTTCAACCATGTAGGCAAAACTCAGAGTTGCTGTCCACAGAACAGGATGATATCAATGTAGCTAGGAAAGGAATCTGGAGTGGATCCCAGAGGACAGTGCTCTCTAGACACAACATGGGGAATATGAACAACAGGGGAGTTATTTATGATTCTTTCATGTGTATTTTGTTGCATTATCCACTGTCCTATGCATCTGCCTACTTTGTTAATACTTGAGGCCATTCATGGTATTATTTATCCACATTACTTTGTAAGTTGGTACTATAACATAGTGGACAGCTGAAAAGAAATCAGAAAGCAATAAAATACTAGCATAAAATAGAAGGATTACAGCAGTGTGACTACACTATAAATTCTAATTCTTTTTTTTTTTTTTTTTTTTTAATTGTGTAGAGTTATAGCTGTTTGAGGTGATTATGAAATTGTAATATACTTCTCTGTTCATAGTGGGCATAATGCTGGTGTCCAGGTGACCAGAGCCTCTTACTGCAAATTAAATTCTGCCTATGTTTCAGCTCAGCCCAGATTACTTACCAGCAGAGATTGTCAATTACATTGCAAAAAATTTCTCACAGGCATAGATTTCTACCATTCATATGAATGACAAGCTAATTCAAGGTTGCAATCTAGGTTGAGATTTAGTCCAAACCTCCCAAGGTTAAAGACCAGAATTTCTGCATAGTCTGGTTGAGAAAGACTGAAACACTGAGATGGTCTAATAAGCCCTAACTACCTTTCAGCTTATATCTACCAGGAAAACTCAGTTACAATTTTATACTATTTCAATTCAGTGCAAACCCATAATTTTACTAGATTACAAGGATGTTCCATTTCCATCGACATCCTTCTTTTGCACATTACAAGTAAAAAAAAAAAAAAAAGATTCTCTCATGCTTGCATTTAATACAAATATTAACAATAATCAGATTTCACTTCCTATTGTACATTTTATTGCCCTGCCTACACTACCAAATTCTATCCAAGGAAAGAGTGTTCAGTATGAGTGGTCAGAATAGTGTCTTTATTTGAGCTACTCTTGATATATGGCTTATGTATTAAATTCAAGTGTATATTCATACCTGATGTGAAACACATCTGACAGTTTAGAGGTGGTCAGATTCAGAATTTTTGTTTAGGTTATTTCTGCTGCACTGAGATACAAAAAGGATTGAAAAAGTTATATTTTAAATACGAAAGTAACTTCCTCAGGGCACAGTGTCTTGTGTTGTATGTGATTATATGTGTCTGGCTTCATAGATAAAGGCACTGCAATATTTACATTTTTAAAAACTGGTAGTTAGAACTCTGAGCTGGTTTCATTTGAACAAGAAACTTCCACAAGTTCACCATTTTCTTGGTGGTCTGGATCTAATATTTTGCTTTTGCCCACTCTCTAGGGAAACTTGCTCAGACATCCAGAGCTAAATCCAGATTACCAGTTTGAGGCCCCAGTGTTAACTACAATATATTTAAAGATTTGTTTGGTCATATTATCTCAGAAATGGTAGTACAGTTTACAATCCCCATTTTGCTGTCAACCCAACTGGTATCACACCTAGGGATGCCATATCTAACTCCACTTTCCTCCATTTTCTCTCACACATAACTAATCTGACCAAACCAAAAATAACAAAAAGAGACTCTTTTCACACGTTTTACTTAACAGTTCACCTATGTTTTAGGTAATGCATACCTGGCACAAACCTTAATGGAAGTACCAATATTTAAAACATATTCTAACAACATTTGTTAAACTCAACTTTCATAATATCATGTTGATTCAGTATAATGATATTGACATCATCTGAACAAGCATATAAAACATATCCCTTAGGAAGCTTGTAACTCTCTGGCTTTGGAAGAGGCTGTAATAGTAACAAAACAGAGGTTTCAAAAGGAATAAGCAATGAAAAGCTTATGTTTTCAATAGTCTTTAGAAGTTTGCATGGCAAGAAAAGACATTAAGGATAGGAAAACTAAGATTATGCTATAAAATTGGCACAACATCAAGAAAAGCAATGGAAAGAATCAATCATTTGCTATTATTGAAAAGAAAAATAAACAAAAAAAAAGCTTTAAGGTAGGTGCTCTGATAAATGGCTTTCAGCTTCAACTGGTGGATGTTATTAATGATAGACCACAGGAAGGTACAGGAACAGTAAATAACGTATCAACACACAGAACCTGTGACCTGATAAACACCCAGTTGAGAATAAAAATATAGTGTTGCCTCTTCTCTGGAAACTTCATTACCCTTCTGCCTAATATAAGCCCAGTTTCTTGTCCTGGTTCTGCTTAACATCTCCCCTGACAGCAGCAAAGCTTTCTAGTCTTGTACTGGTGTGTGAGCACTGACCCCTTTCTCTTAGACGCAACGTACTAACAATAATAGAACATGTATAGTATAACAGGTAACAGGTTAACAAGACTTCAGAAGATATTGAATAAGATCATCATTAACACTCCAGTTTAGATGCATCTCTAAATCTTCAGGCCATTGACCATTTAATGGTAAACACAGAATGAATTAGACATTCCCAGAAACTATAATAAAACCATCTATACTAGTTTTCAGATCTTTCATCAACTTTCATCTGACTGCCACACAAGTTCTGTACAGTTTTTACTGTGTATCTTAATTAGCAAAGAATCACAGTGTGATTAGTACCTTTGGAAAACAGGAACCATTATCTGAATGTTAGCATCTGAGAAGTTCATGTTGTTATCTTTTTTTTTTTTTTTTAATTTAAATTAAAGGTTTTCTATTGGGAACATTACAAAAATATACTAGAGTACAGTAGAATCCAAATCATGTTGTTGTAATTAAAGTTTAAGTGATAAAAACTATGTAGAACATAGCAAAATAAAAAGTGAGAAAACACAGGCATGGTGAAGTTGATCATTGTTAACAGTATCGCTCACTGGAATAGAATAATAAAAAGAAGAGATAAATTATGCTTTTTGCTTTAGAGACTTGTCTGTAAACATGGAAATAAATATCCATTTTTCTCAGAACACCATCATGACAGCAAATTCTGGGGAAGATTGAATTCTTGTCAACTGATAACCTGGAGCACTAATGATATAGCAATAGCTCTTTAGCACCTCTTCAGGTATAGGCTCCAACTCACATCTTGAACCTTGTGTCAAACCACAGATGCTAGAGAAAGTGTGATTCTTCTTAACTTTATTTTTATTTACTTTTAACTTTAAAGAGTTCAATGAACAAACTTAAATGCTATCAGACAACTGATTTGTACTTTTCAATGGTAATGCACTAATTTGAAGGGATTTACTTTGTTCATTTTAATTATTCAAGCTTGCAAGGTGTTTACATAAATTCCACTTGCCAAAAGGATTCATGAAAGATATTTTAGGCCTGTGATAAAAAAAAAATTAAGTTATATTTACAGGTAGCATCATTTACTGCCTCCCAGCATCATGAATAGTGCCCTTGTTGGCTTCAGGATTTAAAAGATTTAGGAGAAGATTTATCACTTCACTTCAGCAGATAATCCCACCACATATCAAAGTTACAGTGGCTGGATTTTTGCCCATACTTTATATTTCCGATGTATAAATACAGATATAGAGAGATAAACAAGGGGCTTCACCTGTCAAGGCTGCCTCTTGCGTACTTTGTACAACTGAAACATATTAAAAAGTGTTTAACCATATATAATCTTGATGTGAATGATTAGCATTCTTAAAATTCGGATGTATATGAGATAATGTGAAATAAGAAATGTTTTAGAAATTAATAAGTATGGAACTGACATATTTTGCATTTTCTGATAAATTTTCTTTCTTGTGTCACCTATGTTTCTCCCAATTTCAACTCTATGCAAAAAAAACAATGAAGTCATAACCTCTCTTCTGGGACATCACTAGTTCTGCTAGTTACTCTAATTCAAAACATGCAAACTTTATAATATTTTTTTCCACTAACTTCAGAAATACTTACTATTAGAACTAAGATTTGATGGAAAATTGCTTATAAAACACTTCCGTGTCACATTAGTTCAAAAATAAACTGCCAGCCACACTGGTTCTTATTCAGTTCCACTTGTGACAATGACAGAAAGTTATTGTGTATACATTCCAACCTGCAACTCTGACATTGTGTGTTATGAAAACATTGTTTATATTTGTTGTTTCCTGCATGCACCTAACCTTTGGTAACAAGTACCTCCACTTCGTAGAAGTACACAGACCTTACAGTGTCAAAGACTTATTTTGGATGTAGGCGCTGTATGAAGTCGTAAATATTGTCCCTTGTTGTGAGTGCAGCCCAGTGAATTTTACTAGCAGCCTATCAGTTAGCAGTCAGAGACAGACAAATGACATTTCAGTCTGACTTCCGATCTCCATATTGAAAACACACGAGCAGAGACTGTTGAAATAAAAACTTCTGCATATGATATTTAAATTGTAATAGCCATCACCTGCGCACTACTTTCATCACCAGTAGTCAAGGACTGGATCAATTTTATCACTTTTCCTTCTCTGTGAAATGGCAATATTTTTCAACCTGGCTGTCAAAGTGAGTTCTGTTGCTATCCTAAGGGCTAGATACGAGGTCACGTGACTCTTTACCACCTCAATAAAAATGAAGTTATAATGTAAAATGCTGTTTACATTTTATTCCTGTGTATTCATGTAATGCTGTTTGGGTGACTAAAATTGTTCACGTGATATGTATTGAGCATATCTTTCATTTTTGCAAAATTATATTTGTGCCATTTCTTGCAGAGGCTTTGCTATTCATTAAAAGTTATTTCAGCAAAACATGTAAAAGCCTAATGCACTGAACAGTGGCATAGTTTCAGAACCCTTCTTCTATGATTTTTTTTAAAAGACACTATTTTAGGAGGCAAAACAGCGCCTTTTTTTCATAGACTACCCCACATTTTAAAACCTTATGACAGGGAAACCATAACCCATCTTTATTTCTCTTTTTTTGGTTCCATTTACACACAAAGTAGGTATAACAAATGACGCTACTTACTACAACCACCTCCTCATTGGCATAAAGTTGCTTCATTGTTAGTAGTCTAATTCAAGGGAATAGACTGTAAATCGGGTGAAGGCTTTCCTGCATTGCACATTTCACTCTTTTATGTTCCAAAATGGGAGAGGGTCTTGACAAACAACTTTCCTCATGCAATCCTAAAGGGAAGATGTTATAAAAAAACACTATGGATCAAAACTCACAAAATTTCCTCTGTTTATTATGGATTAACCCACATAGAAGGGCTTTGTCTGAAGGATGACCAAAGTATTTGTTGTGGTATGACCGATATCTATAACTGAGAGTAAACAGGGAAAAACAATTGCCCTGGAAGTCAGTATGTTGTCTTGTTACAAGCTGAAGTGGGAAAATGAGTAAAATTGAGAAGAGCATTTGGTAACAATGGAAGCCTACACCTTTGCTGTCTGCTAACCTCCTCTTGACTCTAAAGGCAAAGACTGCTTTCCAGCAAGAAAGAACTTCAATAAGCTGCTACTCATCAGGGTAGAAAGGTTGTGCCTGACAACTAGAGTTGGCATTCACAATTATTTTAACAAGAAACCAGCAACATGTATTTTTTGCAGTTTCTAGTGCTGCTAAGAATAAACCTGTACAAAAGATTTATTACTTTTATAAAGAAAGTCAATTGAGCATGACAGTAATATATTGTTCCAAGAAAAGTTTAACTCGACTAAACTGAGACTCAGTAGGAAATTTAAAGAGAAGCAATTCCTGTTATCAGTTTTAATGAATGCTATTAAGTGATAACCAAAAGGAAAGGAGAAAAAAGATTAGTGATTGCTCAGAAAACATCCTTCCCACTCCTCTAAATTATTGTGACACCACAATCTTTAGCTGTGAAGTTAATTTACTCAATAATTGCATTCTGCTTAGAAGTGCAAGCACTCAGAAACACCCGCTTTGTATACCTTCCCCAAGGAATGGCAAAAATCAGATCTTTGGCACCACAGTGGAATTGCAGGGAATGGAGGAAGAGCTATTGTTGTCCCTTTTTCAGGCCCTATAACATATATCCACACTGTCCAGACTCCCTATACAGAGTGAGCCTCTATTGCAATATGCCTGACATAACTATCCTCAGAATCTATCAGTGACATCCAGTCAACTAGAAGAGTCATCCTGGAAGGACTCAGATGACCTTCTAGATTTCCCTGAATAAGATAAATCTAGATTTCCCTGAATAAGGTACTCCTTCAGATTTGATCTTTATCATGGAGATTTAGGAACCTCCTAAAGTGCAGTATTTTAGGGCAAAGAAAGATTTCTTTTGTAATACCACACAAGAGTCAAGGGTTCAACTTGACTCTGCCGTCTTGATTCTCCCTCAGTTCCTTCTTGCAAGGCTCATAGGAAGACAGACAGTTTCATACTGTTAACATACTGAGATGACATTCCTTATAAACTATAAAGTTCCTTCTTATTTACGAAGCTCAGTGAAAATTACAAGCCCAGGCCAGTGGGTTTTGGAGCTAGTGGCCAAGAAAAAAATAGAAAAATAATGGTTATATGTGTATGAATAAAAGACACCAGTAGTACAGACTTCTAGGAAGGCAAAAATTACAGCAGTGTTACTGCTGTCACATCTGAGAAATAAACAGTATCATGTGAGAATATTCAAACCCTCTACCCAATAAAAACAGGTCAAGACTCACTTAATCACTCTGTCAAGATATCTCGTTTCATGTGGTGTCTGATCCAAAAGTCATGTAGCCTCACCATAATCTGAAGTGTTCTTCACAGAATTTACTGTACTGGGTCACAAAAAGCATCTTTGGATTGGAGCTAACAGAAATGTAACAAAAACAAGTGTCTATTAAAAAAAAATGAAACAGAACAAAATACAAGAAGTATTCAGAAGGCTATGTGGTAACATTATGGGATAATATCTCTCACATGGACTTTCTATGGATATTTACAATTTCCATTTTGGGGAAGATCAAATTCTTAACATTGCCCACTATTTTAGTGTGACTATTATTTGGGCAAACATATTATGAAAACAGATTTTTAGTAGAAATGCCATTATTTCCTTAATGTTGAGCTCTGCAAAAACCCTCAAACAAACAAATTTTGTTAACTTCTTAGAAGGTCTACTACTACAAAAAAAGACTTAAAGTCCTCTAGACAAAGAATTCATATGTGGTTTCCTACATTTTATGGTAAAAACACCTGAAGATTCATAGAAATGATGGAAATCCTTGAAGTATTCTTTGAAAATGTCAGTCTGTCTTCTTGTATGCTCTGGCAGTGAAGTAATGTCCTGTATCCCAGCCTTAACATCAAAAGATAAGTTGTCTTTTAAGCTAGCTGTTGAAAGGCTCCCTAGAAACTCCAGCAATGCAGTGATCCTAAGGCTAGATTCCAGCTTTAGGGTCTGTAATATAAATCTTTGGATCTAATTTACTAAGTAATTTTCTAGTTACTTAGCAATCAAACATCAGGTCTACACTTGGATAAGCATAGAATGAGAAAGGAGTGGCCACATGTCATAGCACAGAAAGAGATCACTTCCAATGTCAACAGATGGTTTCTGTCTCTTGCCCCATCTATAACTTCAATAAGAAAAAACAAAATAAGAAAATGCACATAGTTTATAGTTACATTTAGAGTATTTATTTTTCACAAAAAATTACCATCAGTTATGCTCTTTGTTGACTATGCAGCAACAAACAGTAATTTAACAAAGCTTTGGAGGACATGGACTGAAAGCAAAATCAGAAAAACCCTTCGTTATTTAGATACTGAGACTGGGTCTTTGATACATACAACTTCAGCATATTTCCATCACAGCCTATACTTACTTTCATAGCTAGTGTTCAATTTGATGTGAATAGCAGTTTAAGTTCTCTGAAAGTCTGTTTTCTTTCCCAGCCATTTTATCACCTTGATATTTTCACCTTGATATCTTAACATCCTCTCTACTACCTTTTCCCTTAATTTTCTTCCATTCACATTCTTAACAATTTACATAATATTCAGATCATGTGTTCTCATGAGCTATTTCTGAGTATCAGTCAGCCACATTACACTACCTCCTGTTGGTCATGGAACTAAAAATGTTTCAAACCCATCAAAATGCACAAAAATAAAAGTAGCTCTTTCTGAAAAACAAAACAAAAACTTTTTTTTTTTTTTAATTAATGTTGCTGATTTTTTAGAATAGAAAAATACTTTTTTTCAAACTGCTTTTTTAACGTGAATTGATACATCTTGACAAGCAACATGTGTACTTTGAAGAAACTGAGGAAGAATAAGATAGCAGGCTGGAACTGGCAACTGCAAGTCACCAGAGAAGCTGCAAGAAATTTTCTTCTTTCTCTCAAAGCAGAACAGTAGCCTTTGGATACAAATGATACATAAAAACTGAAATGGAGTTTATGTAAATAAAAGTCCAGGAACTGAACAAAACAAACAGATCTGCTTTCCCCACTTCCAGCTGGAAAAAGAAAGGTGCGAACATATCTCTTTATACTGTGTCATATAGGACAGATACAGACCCCAAAACATGTTTTCCTTTTGGATTTTCAAAGATCAGTAAGACAAGAAGACTGTATCCTACAGTGGGAACAGACAGCATCCACTTTATGTAACACTGAGATCTAGTTCTCGGCAAACTTATAGCTTAAAGTTATGTATATATACTTTTTTTTACATGGCTTTAATTGCTGAAGAGTGATAAAAGCTTTTTTCCAAGTATTTTTCTTAATAAGTAAAAATATGCTCTACTCTTGGAGCCAGCTCTGAATCTAGCCAGAGCTGAAATTCCCATGTTGAAATCTAATACAGAAAGGTTAGTGGTCAGCTGCAGTACTGCTTTCCAGTTGTCATGACTTACTAGGACTGTCTTGTTACTACTCCAGAATATGTCCAATCCCAATTACCTGTGGCTTTGCAAGTCTTTTAATCCAATGCCCCACCAAGGCTGAAGTTAAACCATATTCAGCAAGACTGATTTCACCTACTGATGTAAATATTCCTCTTATTTTTAACTTACACTCCATTTTAAAGGATAGGTACCCCATACTGGTGAATTTACTGAAAAAAAATCACCTCTACCCTTTTCATACTCGCTCTTAGCTTGACCCACCACTGAGATCTTTTAGTTTAAAAAAATATTTGAGAGAGAGAGATGGAGACTCCTTTGATGAATAGAGGTGAACACAGGCAAACTGAAAGGGTCTGCCTATATTTTTTTTGTTTCTGACAATCTGAGTTGCTGGCATATATTTCATTGAATCTTTAATTCTATTACTTCCTTACATAGGCTGTTTATATTTGTTCATTAATGAAACAGTATCATGACTGAACGTGTGGCAGCCACAGTAATTAGCAAAGCATCTCCTTCCATTCCTCAAAATGTCGTCAAAACACTTGTCAGGAAACAAACTCATTTTCAGTCTCTACTGCCATTTACAGGGTTTCAGGCACTGATGATAGCTTGTCTGCTTAGTTTAAAAGAGCTCTTGATATAACAGAACCTGACACTGTTTACTTCAGCCTATTATGCCTGCTGCATTCACTGAATGCTTCAGTGAAAAAGAAAAATCGAAAGAAAGCTATTCATTGTAATGCCAGCTGCTTTTTTTAAAAAAAAGGAAATCAATTTTTGCTTGAGCTCAGAATGTACTCAGCAGGCCCATAGTGACCCCCACTTCTGATGTCAACAACAAAAGAATCTGCTTGCATTTTCCACGAGAATCACAAAACAGCTAAAGGATATTGAAAATGTAAGATTAGTTTCATTTTAGTTTATGTTCAATTTGGTATCTACTAATACAGACAGTATCTCAAAATAGAATGACTGCTAATGTCACAGGTTGCATGTAGAAACACAATGAGAAACAAGGGCATTTTTTTAACATAATACTTCATTAAGAATTACTTGGCAGGATCATTTTAAGGCTGAAATAAACACTTATGTTTGATATTTATAGCTGGTACCATGATGACTTTCTGTACTGTTGATTTATTATTTTATGGACAGTTGTTTCAAATGCAGTTATCTAAGTATGACAATGATCACAGTGTTTTACATATTCATGACAACCTTGCATCTATGTCATTCAAAACTTCTTGCTATACTGAATGTCAAACAAATGTCTTTCTCTTAATATTAATTTTCACATAAACTTGTTTACATAGTATGCATGAGACTACATAAGCATCATCATTATAATAATAATAGTGATTATTAATACTCTGGTAGTGTAGCCATGCACAGATCAAAATCAGGGCTTTATTGTGCTAGGCTGTGTAGATTACAAAGGCAGTCTTTGCACTAGAGACTTTATAATCTAGAGAGATAGAAGTCAGCAAAACAAAGCTCCTGGATCAGTAAGTGGCATATTAGGCACCTCTGTTCTGTGTTATTCACTAAACTCATAAGGATAATGATATCAAAGTGAACCCCCCATCACTAAATACCTTAGCTTCTCCATTTCTTGTCTTGTGTTTGTGGTTAGGTTGGAGAGATATCAAAACAGTTTTCACCCTAGTGAGTGTTGCACAGAAACAAGAGAGGGAAAAAATGCGAATGTTTTCAGAAAACAATTATTTTAATAATTTATACTTTAAAGCACTATTCAGTCTTTCCAGTGATTCAGTGTGGTTTATTAGGCACAGAGTCTATACTAACTTCCATGGTGTGCACCAGTGCTGATACATTTCATCTAGTAATAGGATTTGCATTACTCCCTTTGGGTGTAATTCTCACCTTTTGAGACCTACAGCAAACATTTGTCTAAGTCACTCTATGCTCCCTTAATGTCAACTGAGAGAAACAGATTAGATACATTGCACCCTAAAAGCAGTTATTTTAGATGTCTACTTTAGGTTAAGATGAATAGTACCCTAGAAGGACCTATTTTTCTGCATTAACTATAAAATTAGCTGGAATGAAAGTTCCCTCCCACCTTTGTGTTTTGACAGAATTTAATTTTGTTTTCTCTGGTTCAGTTATTCCCTTAATTGAAGATAGAAATCACTTTTACTAAATGCATATAGTTGTTGGAATTACACTGAATATTTTCGTCCAAACACTTTTTTTTTTTTCTTTTTTTTTTCTAATGAAAAAGAGATTTTTAACTTCAGAAAGTTAAGATTTGGACCTTCAGGTTAAAAAGTTTAATAGCTTTTAAATATAATGTTCAGAGTTGGTGAAAAATACATGAAATATTGGGGTATTCAGGTTTTCTCATATTTTCCTGTCTCTCACTGTCTTTGTTACATCATTGAAAAAGCAGAGAGGCAACAGAGACAAAGGCTAAAATCCAAAGACCAAAGAATGATGCTTTTAATTCTATTTCTATCAATGACTGTAGAAATTACCCAGGAAAGTCCATATACTCTGTTTATGAGCCTCTTTTCTCCCCCCCTTTCTCCATCAGAAATACATAAACTTCCTAGAGAAACTCTAGTGACTGAAGAATATGTTGCTAATACGAAGTGTAGCCCAAAGAGTTTTGTGAGGGTAAGTAAGCTCTTTCTCTGTGTGAGCCAGATTCTCTCTACTGCCTCAGAGTGGAATAAAGAGAATGGGATCAAGAATTTTGACACCTCTGGAATTCAGAAAAAAATATTTGAAGAGTAAGCAAGAAGAAAGAATAAACAAGAAAGCAAGTAAGAAATCACAGAAATGGAATTACATGGACATAATGTGTGGGCAAGAACCTGGGTTATAAAAACAAAAAGATA
This sequence comes from Tyto alba, assembly GCF_018691265.1. Classification (NCBI taxonomy): domain Eukaryota; kingdom Metazoa; phylum Chordata; class Aves; order Strigiformes; family Tytonidae; genus Tyto; species Tyto alba. The sequence continues at coordinate 21,748,590 of NW_024881275.1, read as the reverse complement.
TCTGAGGGGGGTTCACATTTGAATTTCTTGATATTTTTCCATTAACTTCAGATACTTTCCTGTACAGTATTTGGAGTGCCAAGAAATAACTAGGAAGACAGGCTATTTGATATCGCTTCATGAAGAAGACTCAATTCCAAATTACTGACAATATTAATGTCCTAAGAAACTACTAACAAGATGCAGAATCCTAAGAATGTTTTCTCACTTAGTTTGTATTCAGGATAAACAACATCTGTTCTCAGCTGTCCTCAAAGGTCTCTTCCTATTTATGCATTTTAAGTTACAACAGTTTGGTCACCTTCCACAGTTCCTCTCACAAAATGTTTCAGAAACCTAGTTGAAGAACTGGGAAGGTTTATTAGTGAGGAGGTCAAATATCTGCTGAGGTTTTCTGGTTGTGCCTGGATGTTTTTAACATTTTAACAGTGTTATTGATCTCATTTTCACAAAATGAGGGTTTGTAGTGATTGAAAATCTGTTAATTTAGTACAAACCCACTCATTTTACCTAAAGAACAAATTACCCCAAAACACAGGATGACCAAGGAAGGAAAAGAGAGATGTTAGAGGAGCTCTGGTAGGTACTGCATGAGTTAATTTTCAGGATGTTTTCTACCCCACTCATCCATAAATACACAAATTGCTGCCATCACTTTTGATTAAACAGCTGTAAACAGAAATTACTGCCCCTAAGACTGTCAGATGCCAAGAGATCTGTTGGAGATACAGACTAATTCCCTTTTTGTCTCCCAGTGAGTAGTCAAGGTTGCTGTTTAAGAACTGTCCCATCAGTCTGTGCATAGTGCACTAGTGCCTAACAAGGCACACAGCACTGTATAGGCTTGAGTTGTGCAGGCTACATTGAGTTCCAGTTAGTTATCAAGTGATTTTACATGTATTCATTTTAATTATCTCATGAAGTTTGTTTCTTCCTGTGAGTTTGCCTGTCAGTTAGAAAGTCACAGAAGCTGTGTTCAGGATGGCAATCCTTGAACATTTGTGTATGATGAAGAAAACTGGTCACAGGAGGAAGTCATTAATTCTGAATTCCTCTTTCTCTTTTACTTCAGTGAGTATCAAAATTTTGACAGCCAAGTGAACTCAGTCAAGTTTCACTATAATTCTCTTACTATACAAAACTGGGAAGGCAGAAGGGAAGAGTTAAATTTCAACTTTGGTACTTCTTTTGTCCAGCTTTCCATTTTTGTTACTTTAAAGAAGTTTGAGATCTACTTTCTTCCCAGAGGTGTTAACAGTCTTCAAAGAAACAATTTAAACCATATGATGATTTAAGAAATCTTTCTTTAGAATATTAATTTGACCAAGTACTTTTTGAGACACAGCAGACTGTCACTTGCGGAGAGCCATTCTACAGCATAAATATATATTGTGTGAGAAAAACTTCCTCTGTTTTTTTTTGAATATGATATTTTTCTTTAATGCCCATCATAGTATAAGATCATGTTCTGTATTACAAGAAACAGGAACTAATAATTTCCTATCCACCTTGTTTATGCCACAAATAATTTAGCGAATCTCTACAATTTTCCAGCCTCACAGCCTATTTGTCCCTATTTCAGGGTGGACACCCATGTAATCTATTTCTCATGTAGGAAATGTTTCGTACCTTTGCTCATTCTTTGCTCAGTCAAGTCACATCAAACAAATGCCATTCAGAGTCTAGATACTGGTGTCTGCATTGTCATAGCCAACCATTCTCCTTGTGTTTTGGAAATGAGCATCTCTGTAAGAAGAATGAGACAGTATTTTAGAGAAATATTGTAAGAGAAAAAGTAAAAGGAAGAGTGTTTTTAAGTCAGGTGTACCAGCTATTTTAATTACAACCTAAGAAAGGAAGAAAATAGACAATCAGGAGAAAATGAGAAATTAGAGGGAAATGTAAAAGTATTATATAAAATAAAGTATTAGATGGTTATCAATTATACTTTTGTTACAAGTTACAGATACTAATCTAGGCTTCAGATCATGATGGATAGTAGTAATATACATTTCCATAGCACCTTCCTCCTTAAATGTTTTAAGTGTTTTAAAACAACAATAAAATAAGTCATGATTATGACCTGATTTTTGCAAATGAGAAACAAAGAATATCATGCAAGTTCTCCCAGTCTTTGTTTGACATACTTGAGTCTAGTTGTTTCTCTTTGTCTTCAAAGGAGAGAGATGAGCTCCTCAGTGTAGAACAGAGCAGTTCAATGTAGTTGTTGCTCTGTATTGCTCTCACATGGACCCTGACAGTCAGTCATATGGGGACCCTAATCATGGTAGTCCTAAAATCAGATGTCTAGGAAACCAGGTGAATATTCTCCAGACCTTTCTTGCATAAGGTTGCAGGCAAGTCTGTGAAATAAACAAGCACAGAATTAATTCACCCTGAGACTAAAGCTGCGACAGTTTACGAAACTGTCATTTATGATTATCTACAATGTAGTTACTGATGCTTACAATAAAGCACTTACGGTATGTTGCATTCAGAGGCCTGACCCTGTTCACTGGGGTTTTGTGCATACAGGGTAGTAACAAGCAATTTCTGCACAGTTACACAATTGCAAGCATCTTTGGGAAAAAAATGACCCAGTATTTCTTTCATGCATATGTATTCACTGGGTGAATGCAACATACATTCTGTTCACTTTTAGTCCACTCTTTGCTGGACACTTACAGAAGTGGTGGTTGTCTTATACAAAATTGTACTTCTACTCACCAACATGTAAATGTTTGTTCTTGAGCTTCAAACAACCTACTGAGAGCACCTCAAGTATTCACTAAATTCTAGGTGCTATGACATCTTTTTGTATACCTGTCACCAGAATAAATATTTCCTTTAAAAGGCAGCTTTCTATAGAGTAGAAAATCTTTTGAGTTTCTGTCTTCATATATCATTAATATTATTCTATAGGAGATATATTATTAAAAGTTTTGAAATTCAAATTTATGTCCATATTTACAAAACATGACATGAGTATTGTGAGTTATTATCAGATAAAAAGGATGGCTCTCATTTTTTATTCTCTTAGGTTAGAGCTGCTGGGTATATAGACATGGTGTAGCCTGCAAAATAATGCACACCATCTGTGAGAGGTTCCTGTTTTCTTCAGGCAAAAGCACAGCTAAATTTATTTTTAGTTTAAGGGTATCCATAAGTCAAGCTAGACTTATGTGCTGTGTGTGCATGTGTGTACTGATAGTAATTTTATCACCATCTGATTTCTTGTAACTTTATAGAGATTGCAAATGTATCTCTGATTGATTTGTGGAAGCCTTGTGCAAAGATGTAGGTAGCACTCTTACACAGATGCCAGTGCCTTAGAGGAAAATGTGTAAAGTAGTTCACACCATGTGGTTATGCACATTTGGATATTAACCATCACAATGACTGCCTTGATAATTCAAAATTATCATTTTGAATGCAGAATCATCACATGAAGGAGACCTAAGGACTAACAGGACAAATAACTAGTACAACCTTACCAGTACAGTCCTTCACTTAGCTTTGAAGTAGCCATACCTTTGTTTTCAAATTTTATCCCAGAACTGGAGGAAGTTCTGTGCGTGCCTTTCTAAGTCTTTTATCAACTCTGCAGATTCCACTTCATTATATTTTTATGCATGAAAGAGGGTTTCCTGTTATTAACTAGGAAGTCTCTAGATAAAAAAACACATTCAGTGCTTTTCATGACTGTAAGAAATCAGTGTACTTTACATTTTTCATTTCAGGACACTAATATTTAAATTAATGATTTCAAACACCTTTCTACTACAGGGGTTCTTATTCTCTATGTTTCAGCATTAATAAGATGCTGCTGTATGAAAGAATGATAAGGAGATAAACATCAGCAGGATAGAGGAACATTGATCTGTTTGGAGTTGAATTTAAACTTACATCTAGAGGTATGTAGGGAAGTTTTTTAGTTTCAAATCTTGTATGCAGAGATGGAAATAAAAGGCAGAAACTTATAAGTACTTTAGTTATGGAGAGAAAAGTATTTTAGACATTTTTCATGTTGTTTTTCAATTTCTTTCTTCACATGGACTCTTTTTTATGAATTGCAAGTGTGAACTAGACAGATATTTTAGAAACAGTACAGAAAAAAAATGCAAAAATTATTCACTTTTTTGTCTGGTTAATTTTCTACTGAATTAACGCAGGGTAGGGTGAGGACTCTGGAGGTGGCAGTGATGAGAAGTTGAAGCCCATGGCTGGGAGAGGAAGCATGGAGACACAGACTTTCCTCCATTAGCTGCCAGAAGCTACTAGGTGGTCTCAAAACATACTGCTTATTTTTATTCCAAGGCACCTGAGCTTCCCCTGAAGAAGTGCTGTCAGAGGGTGTCAGCAAGGGGACAGGATGATGTTACACAGAGGAACAATTTTCTATGCAAATGTAAGTGGGACCAGCTCATGATCACTGCAATTCCTGGAACTACATTAGAATCACTTGCTAAGATACATCAGAAGTCAATATGGAGAAGTTATTTAACTACTGTCTTTTTATGCAAAGGAAGATGAATTCTGTCTCTAGGTCCTCCAAAATGTCTTTTTTTCTTTTATAAAATAGAAAGATAAAATAAAGCCTTAATATTACTATACCCAGTGCTAGCAGAATAAATGCAATAAAAAGTTTTCATGGAATACTGTCTAAAAATAATAGGGAAAAATAATTTAAATATCCAAAATGAAATGTAAGGAGGTGAATGTAAGAAGCAATAAGGAAAATGACAAACTGAAAGAAGAAACAAAATTGGACATTAGTGTTTTAAAGATGTTCTCACCAGAAGAGTTCAGCTTCTCTTCACTAAGAACTTAAACTGAATGCAGGGAGACAGAAAATGCTGTTAGTGATAAACCTCTTATCTTTTAACACCTCAGGGTAGAAACTATTTTGTGGAATAATACAAAGTGACGCTTATTTAGACTCAAGAACTTTCCTATTATTCACCATAGTAAAAGTCCGAACATTAAGAAGATTTTCTTGACATTGATATGAATGACATTTCACTATAGAAATCTCATTGTAATGCAACATTAACCATCAAAATATGTATTAACACTTGAAATAAATAGGAAGAATTTTGCATCTTCTGGCACACACTAATTTTTATTTCATCCAAGGATGTAATACTTTCCTTGCAGGGACTTTTATTTTCTTCTCAAACAATTCAGTGAAGAAGAGTAGTCATTGGACAAAACAGACTGGCTGCATTTGTTAATACTTACTGTTTTATTCTCCCAAACAGATTTGAAGAGCATACTTATGAGCATCATTTACACTTTTAATAAATAGTATAGCAGACCTATTACTTGCTTTTCTTGGTGATATCCCAGTAGGACAAATATGGCAATATGCACCCTACTACGTACGGCATGTGAGAAAAATCTCAGCAGTGATCAGCTTTATTGTTACATTTCTTCTTTAAGCTGATGGAAAAGATGGGTCCTGGGATGACAAACAGCCTGATAAATATTTGTGTGAACAAATATGGAATAATAACAACATTTTATTATCTCATACTACTTTAAGATTTTCGTCTATTTCACTATTATTTGCATTAGACTTTTTCTTCTTTCTCTTCTGCCTTTGGCTTTTAGAACACTATTCCAACACTAAAGGGATCTTATTTCAAGTCTAACTGCAGTTAAAACTTCTCAGATCATTAAATTTTCAGATTCAAGACCACATCAAATTAGGCTAGGATAGGATGTCTCAGAGACTTAATATCTTTCTATGCTTGTAATTGGTTGTTTTCTAAAAGACAAACATCCATATCACACTATTATATCTCATAAAATCACTTTTGATATCAAATTATTATTTCCTGTGGCTTAAAAAACTAGTAGAATTTTGTAGACTTGGAAATTTAAAAATATGTACTGTGAGCTGCTATTTCTGTAGCATGACAGTGATAGTATGGCCTTCCCTAAGAGCCATGATATTTTCTCAGTGTTAACTCAGATGAAAAATTAGAAAGGAAATTTGTCTCAACCACAGTTTTATTTGAAGATCCATTATAAATATAGGTATGTAGTTAAACATTCAGTTTTACAAAAGTTTTGCTTTTGATGGTGTGTACTATTCCCGAACTAAATCTCCCTTTTTTCTCAGCTCCATTGAAGACAATCTTTATGTCTGCTTTATTCCAGCATCTGTATTTTATACAGAATTAGTCTGTATGTCTGTAGACATCTCTGTTTCACCTAAAGGTGTTTTTTTGTTTGTTTGTTTGTTTGTGTTTCTTTTTTGTTGTTGTTTTGGGTTTTTTGTTGGTTTGGTTTGGTTTGTTTTTTTTTTGGGGGGGAGTGTTTGGTTTGTTTGGTTTGGGTGTTTCTTTTTTTTTTTTCACTGAAGCAGATGGAGCCACTGTTTAATTGACCATGAAGGCAAACAGCAAAGGGAGAAACCCCTGCTCAATTCTAACACAGTAACTGAGGCCTGTACAGCTAACTCACAATACCATGTGGAGAAAAATGGGAGAAGACTCTGTCTTCTTGGTAAATCTGCATGTATTTATGTTAAATTTCTGTTCCTGCTGAGTTCCTGCAGTCAGATTTAGGGGGATGTTCTAATGTTCTGGTTCTGGCACAGTTACCTTGTCTAATCCAAAGCAAGTCAGTTGCAGTTACTAGCAATATCACAAAAAATCTATTTTTAAAGGTCTACAGCACTGAACATTAGGGTTTTAGAGCCACATTTTTTGGATTAGAAAAATTATGCACTGTGTTATTTAGACTGTAATTTGTTGTCTAAATAAGTACTGAGCTATCTTGAAAACCAATAGTACTGGGGTGTCCGCTCCTCAGTTACTTAACAGTAAAAATAGATAAGTACAAGCTTTTCTATCTTCTTGTGAGAACCATGAGTATTTACGATACATTTGCAAATATATAAAGTGCTCAAATAATATGTAGAGGAACCAACAGAAAGTCAAGTTTTTATTGGAGTAACAGGGCAATAGTCAGAGTAACAGTCTGCTTTATTTTTGGCAGACTCCAAGGTTCTGTTTCATTCAAAAGTTTACATTTCCATCAAGCCACTCTACCTGTCTCCAATGGTTTCTCGTGGATTCCTGAGGCATCACACTTCATACTTCTTTTATGAGACTGCATTTTCAGAACACATAGAGCACTTTCCTTCCATAGCTCTTCTGACAGCCAGCATAAACATCACACCATGCGTTAAAAGGTGTTGAATTTTTCTTTTGCAACATTCGGTAGACTAAGTTTTCAGTGAAGTTATTGGGATATGAAAGGTTCAATCCCCAGCAAGGACAGGCCTTCTAATGTCCATTTGCTAGAGTGTCTGTTCTAGCTTCTTTTTGTCAGAAGTCTTTCAGTCCTACTTTCCTGTTTTACATAGCCCTTCTTTTCCCAAGAGTTTTTTTTTTTTTTTTTTTTTTCTTTAAAATTTCGGTTATACAGAAAACTGTGTGATTTACAGACCTTTTGAAAAAGGTCTGGTGGTCATCTCCATGGGAAACACTTTAGGAAAAAGAAAGAGGTTGTGAAAATTATTGACCTTTCCCATAAATAGTTAAAAATAAATGTTAAAGTCCTATTTGGTGACTGACAGCAGAGTTAGGATGATTTTGGTTGATAATACTAAAGTTATAATCTTCTGTCCTACAGGAAAATTCACAGGCATGCCAGCCTGCACCTCTGTAGTATTTCACTGAAATAAATGACTCCACAGAGGTACAGGTCTTGGCATGAAAAGGTTTGAAGGCAGGACAAGAATCAAAGAAGGCAAATATAATTGTAAAATGCAAGGGGGAGGGGATGGCAGGGCAAAGAAGGTAAACATGTGTATTGTGACACTGGAGAAAAATCACAATTATGATTTGGCATCTTATATTAACTTCTCCCTTCCAGACTCATGTTAGCTTCCCTTGAATGTCTGCATGTGCTGTGTAAGCATTTTATTTCATTTATTTTTAATAAAAACCTTGGACTAAGGTTGACTCTGTTACATTAATAGAAACCCAAAGTGAACTCCACTGAAATGATCAGGTTTATTCTGGAATTACACCTCAGTGAATTAGATTAGAAACTGCTCCCCTCACCCTCATCTTGTGAAAACGTTTTCTTCCATGAGTGACAATTTGATGGAAAATTAGTCATCTTAGACTTTACTGAGATACAGGAAGTGTTACCATCACAATATACCTGAATCTGGTTATTCTTATAAATGTGAAGATTGTAAGAGAATTTTAAAAGTCCAAAATGTTTCCAAGAATCCTCAGGAGCTATGGTCTCAGAGAAACAGCTTTACACACTTAATCAAGTAGACACCATGCCTTTATGATCCCTTTCCTGTTCAAACATGCCAAGAAATTAAACAATTGTCTGTTTTTTTCTAGGATACAGGATCTAGCAACTTGTTTCAGAAACACAACCGAGTTATACTTTGTGAAAGTCTTTGTATATGTGATATTTTAACATTGATACAAATGCTCCTTTTTTACAACTCCTCCTTTCTCAGTGCAAAAAAGAAGGGCCTGTTTGTGTGACAATGTATTGCACTGAATTCAGCAGTCACTCCAATAACTATTTTACACTAAAAATTCAAATTTGAAACAGTGATATGAGAGCATGATAATGTGGAAATTAAGAACAATAAATAATCAAACAAACAAACCTTGTTTTTTGATCTTTATTGCAGTGATCACAATCCTCCTACATTGCTATGCTTAGGACAAAGCCTTCATCTTTTGTCAACTGAACAATTAACAAAGGCAAATTAACAATGAATTTGCTTTGGAGTAGGTTATGGAAACACTCAACTTTCTTGGCTTTGGCTACAACCTTTTAAGCAATCATAGCTAAATACTTATTCCACTGTATAAACTAATTGTAAAATCTAGAAAATACATGCTTATATTTGACTGTACAACTTTATGTTAAACAGTCAAATAACCTTTTCCTAGAATACCAAGTCTTGATATATCTTAATGAAAAATTTTTTATTTTTTATTTTTAGTAAAAATAAATATTTGAGTATTTTACATATTCACCAATATTACAGAAAAAAAAAAAAAAGCAACCAACCAATCAAACAAAAACACTTTAAGAAGTAAACTCTACTTTTGAGTGTAAATGTTGAAATAAGTTATCGCTATTTTCCATATGCTTTTACATCACACAAGCAAAGAGGAAGGTACGTGGGTGGGTCATAAGTTATATTCCCAATGCCCCAGTACAATATAGCTCATGTGTCATGACCTCTCTTGCTCAGAGGCCTACTACATGAACTGTAGCTTAAAGAGGAAGCAGAAATTAATGACATACCACCTATCATCAGGAGAATGCCGGTCATGAGTAGAAGTGCTTCACTTTTTATATGCTGAATTCAGAGTAATTCATGAACTGTTCATGTCTTTAAAACTAAGAACCGTGGACACCTATATATTGTGATATGGCAGAATATAGTGCAGACTGCTCCTATGTGTACGAGAGTGTCTTGCTTTACATCTTGCTGAAATAATTGGCAATAAATTAACAACATTATAAGAAAACTGAGAGTCTTTTAAAGATGATGGAAAATGGAAATTTTATAAGTTCACATATAATTAGCGTCTCTGAATTTTTAACTCTCCAAATATTTCAAATGGTTTTTTAAATTTCAGCACAGGCATGACTGACACATAGAAGAAAATGATAATGATAGTTCTAGTGTTGTCAAACCAAAAACCTCAGAATATTTCACAAACAGACAGAACAAATAATTCCCTTGTGAGGTAAAAACAGTTAATAGGCAGGATGGCTACTACGTCCTCCCAAAGTCAAAAGTAGAACAAAAAAAAAGATAATATTTCCCATGATACAAAGTTTCAGAAGTTGTTTCAATAAAAATTAAATAACCTTTTCAGAGTTTAGTAGTTTAAAATAAAAAGGGGATATGCAAAAATGTCTGTCAATTTAAATTTAATTAAATTAATTTAATTAGAAGTAAAAAAAGATTTAATCAAGAACATTACATATCTTAAAGTAGTGCAATACTTAATCTCTTTTTTTTTCTTGTTACATTTGAAACTACCACTTAAAAAAGTTTCAGCAAAAGCATTTCTTTCATCACACAACCTCAAAACTACATACTGTGTTAATGTGTAATTATTACACTTAACAATTATTTACTGGATAGTAAAAACAAGAAGACAGGACTAATAAAACTAATCCTTACTCCCCATGTTCTTCAGGCAATAGCTTTCACTGGTTAACATGGCCAAACTTTGTAAAGAATAAGGTTACAAGAATAATTCAACCTTAACTTGATTTCTAGCAAACATAAATTCAGAAAAAAAATAATAAAATACAGTGGGCAGAATATATTATAGTTTATGTGGCTGCTGCACAAAACAAACTTTGACTGAAACCAACAAAACTGATTTTAACAATCTTTTCACTGTTCATTTGTAATTTAAAGATAAATAAATGTAGTTGCTGTGTACATGTCTGTCTTATGTGTGCACACACAGGAGGTTGGCTGGTGTTGCTTTTTCCTAATCAAAGAGATTCCTTCTCTTCTAAACAACTTTTCTTTCTGTTTGTTCATACTGAGAGGTCATAATCCCTAGTGGTTTTAAGTATAATCTGTTGCTATGGGAATGACTGTGGTGCTACAAAGGGAGGATTATGACCTTTCACTATATAAAAATGTCAGGTTTCTATTACCTTCTTGAATAGCACTGAAGAATTTTCATTTCAGTGTTGGGAGTTATCTTTCCTAAATGGATGTAGGGCTAACTATCCATGTAGGTGATAAGTGTTATCCCTAGTCATTACTGATTGTGCCAATGCTTTGATTTCCAAAAGATAATGAATAACTTAATAAAGAACTGTCAATGGGTGAACTGAAGCCTTTAACCAAGCAGTGAAAGGCTTTGACTGCTTAAAAGGATTTATCAGTACATGATAGTGGTTGAAGAATTATCATTAAATCCTGGTAAAAATAATATAAAACATAGCAGGGGAAAAAATGAACGAGTTTTACACTTTTTTTAATTAATGCAAATTTTCATGTTGCTTTATTTTCTTTCATTATATGGTTTAGGATTAAAGAAAGAAACAAGCCATCACTTGACTGTCTATTGCAAGTCATCTCTGGCCTTGACTGATAATAAAAAGAAGTGAATGGAATGTGGACTAAGGAACAAGGCTCAATCACTCCCAGCAATTACTGTGTCTTATTGATAACTTGCAGCTCTATCCTGCAAATGCCATCTCTGGAACAAAGCCTGTCACAGATCAGACTGAATCCATTAAAAAGCTTTGATTAACATGTCCCTAGGGTGTGCTGGGGAAACTTTTTACTCCAAATGACAGCCTATTGCTACAGCTTCTGAATTGTCCTCCTGCAATACTCTTGTGTTTTAATCTAACGCACAGTTTAAATTAAAAAACAGCAATGACTTTGTGTGACCTAAATACGAGCTGCTTTTATTCATTGTGGGATTTATCAACTGCTTGCAGATTAAGTGTTCAGAGAAGCAACAATTTCCCTTACTGTGTGTTAGCTAATATTAATTATATATCTCCTGTGCTTTCTTCTGTTAGTGTATATGTGCCCAGAGAAAGGGTCATATTTAATGTGTTCTGTTTAGTGGACAAGAAGCTTTGTACTTGTCTTCCTTGAAAACAAATTGTTTGCATTTGACAAGCATAGCATCAACAGTGTTGGCTTTCTTTAGCAGGAGCTGACATTGATGTGTAAATGGATTTCAGTCCTTTTAAAACAGATGTACAAAAGCTCCATCTTTCTGGGCCTCAAATTTCAAGAGGGCAGGGAATTGCCCTCTACACACCCAATCATTTTCCCATCATCCACTGGGGAAAACAGCCCTTATCTATTGTGGATATTATTTTTCTTTGTTACCCTGCAGTCCCTTGTAAGACATATGCTGAATGGTATGTGTCAGGGCCAGCAGGGAATAATACATTACGAACAAAAAAATGGATTCCTTTATATTCCATTAAAATACATATTTAGAAACACCTGCAGGTGTAAGAAACCCTTGCCAGAAGCCTGTTTGACACGATGTGCTAGAATCTAGGAAAGAGACATAAAAGAAAAACCTGATCCTGTTCGCATTCAGGTTGGTGCTAAAATCACATTAAACCAATGTTAAAACAGAGCTAAATCCACAGAGAATCAAGTGTCAAAACGCTGAGCCATTTGGCACAGTGGTCATTTATTAGTAGCAATTCAAATTTCCTGTGTGCTGAATCTTTAATGAGGGCTAGCACTCTTAAACTGTACCTGGTCTCAAGCTCCCGACAGCACTTCTGTACCAGAGGGGAGCAACTGGTCAAGACTGGGAGAGTGGCTGGCACCATCAGTGAGGAGACATAGCACAGGTCCTGCCCTTCTCCCAGGCTGGGCTTGTGCCTGAGGTGGGTGAGGGGCAGGGAGGGAGGCAGGCAGCAACATGGTGAGCGCTGCGACAGCTCTCTGCTGCACAAAACTCTCCCTGAGAAAGAGGGAAGTAGGGAGGCAGAAATGTGCATTGCTCAATTGCTTTGAACGTGCTCTGTTATCTGCAGAAGTGAATTACAAAATGAAATGGGGTATAAAGCAGCTCTGCTTGCCAGTAAGGTGCTGATGACCGTAGTCGGATCATGGCAGAGAGGAGCTAGCTAGCTTCCGTACCTTTAAAAAAGCTAAAGACCAATAATCCTTTATGCATCAGTATTTAATTCTGAAGATAGTGGTGGGGAAATAAACACACTCCTTGTCAGCAGCCATTCAGGTAATGCTGAGGTAAGTAATATTTCATGGGAGCAGCACCTTCTTCTAGGTATGCTTTGCTCATAACAGCAGTTTTCTGCATCCCAAATGGGATTCATTTTCCTAGAATTAAGACAGTCAGTGCAAGGACATAGTCACCTGTCTCTAGGTTTCCTTTGAATGTGTCCATGTTTATGACTATACGTTTATAAAGGATGTGCATGCAGATGTTGACTTGCAGTGTGTTTTACAATGTGCAGGATTTGACACCATAAATCTAACACAAGGCAGAGCAGCAACCTAGATGTTTAGCTTCTGAGAACAAGTTTGAATAAATATGCAGAGCTTTCAGAAAATAGGTGCTATTGCTGTCACCGATTTGTGTTATTCATATAAAATGATAGGGCCATATATTTTAACACCCCTGACATTGTTATTTGTTGACTTTGTAGACTGGCCACCTATGTCTGCTTGACAACAATTGACAAAAGCCTCTCTATACAGGGTAATTGTGGCTACAAATGTGCTTTCAGTGCCTCTATTACCTTCTCTTCAGCAGGTGTAGCACTTTATTGCTTGATACTACCCTCCCTTTTTGAAGTCTGGCTCCAAGCCTCCTTTGTTTCAACCCAGATGCTAGCCTCTATTTAACTATTCATTAAAAAAAGAAAGAACACCCCCCCACACCATCTGGAGTAGAACTGATAGGGGAGGGGACTCATTTCTGTACCTTTTTTAACTGTCTTAAAGGTGAAAGGATTTGTCAAATCCATTAATGACCTATCTTAGATCTAATAGACACTTCACATTCAAAAAGGCTTGTTCAGAAACTGGTTCAAACAAAAGCAACAGAAGCAAGGAAGAACATGCACAAGGGGCAAAATGGTTTGGGAAATATAAATCTACCCAATTATAATTTGAACAAAAACAAGTGAGAAAACATACTCTGCTGAGGCACTATTGGCCAAGCATCTCAGCTTTGCATTCATGCATAATTAAGCTTTAGACAGCTGCAGGCTTCTCCAGTGTGACAGGGCACAGGATATCACAATGCAAAATAACATGCATATCAGCACCTAAAAAAAGTTGGGTTTATATTCAGATACAGCACTAAAAAAATCACCAGAAAAACAACGATAACAAAAAAAAACCTCAATAAAAATAAATTACTATTCAAGATGTCAGTAAAATGTGAGCTGGGATTTACAGAATTCCCCTCGCACCCTCACTGTGTTGTATATAATTTTGTCTTAAGTTTCCACAATGTATTAAATCAAAATAAGCAAGAAATGTTAAACAAGTTTCAGAACACTGTTTTTGCAATTAAAGTGATATTTAAAAAATCCACACTTATTTGTTAGGGTACTGTGACATGCAGATGGTATCTTCCAAGGAGATTAAATATGCAAGAAAGGCAGTCTCTCTGTGTGATTTTTAACAAGTGCTTTAAAATGAACATTGTCTTGCTTATAGAAGCTGGTCCCTTTTTCCATTACAAATCACATTTGACATAAAGACTGAGAAGGTGGCATATAGTAATGCCAACCACTGGAAGACCTCTGTTAATAGTTGCTCCAGCTGTGATGATCTCAGAAAACACTGAAATGTGTAAAAAATTTAGCTATCTTTTAACTTTTATTTTCCTTTGAGGCTGATTCAGTTCAGAAAGACTACAATGCTGTGTCCTGTTATTTGTGTTAAAACTCTGAAAAATGCTGTCTACCTTCTAAGCTGAGTGTAAGTCTTGATTATAGGACACAGAATAGGTTGCTTACCGAAAAAAAAAAAAAAAAAAAAAAAAAAAAAAAAGAAATTTATTCCATTTTAGAATCTCAGTATTTTTGTGAAGATATCATTTGTCTATTTGACATGGGATCAGAGTTGCTTCTTGGCAAATTTTAATGTGATTAATCACACATGGATGGGAAATGTAAAGTCACAATAGCCTGGGGACAGGACAAGTACAAATCAGTTAGCACTCAGCTCACCCTTCTGAATGAAACAGTGTAAATGCAAAACAAAGATGTAAAGATCTACATTTCTATAGAAGGCAACATGAACAGTTTTGTTAGCTGTGCAAGGAAGTCTAAATAAAGACTCAGCTAGTGAGTGAAAACAAAGTGAAACTGAACACAGGAGAATGTAAGAAATACATAGCCCTTACCTACAAGATGGGAAACCATGAGCACTGATGCTGAATTTGACGTCTACAGAGATCTGGGTTGCTGTCAATGACAATAATTTTTAATGTTTTTAATAACCTTATTAACAGAAAACTGAAAAGATTGACCCACTGTGCCTTAGATGCATGATTCTTTCTTTTTTTTTTGCAGTGTATGTTTTAGCGGAGTTGTGAATCTGAGTTCACTGTTTTTTCCCTGATACACAATTAATTGCATATTTATAACAAAATATTATAATGATGTGTTCTTTGTTTTCCTATTCAGCCTTCTTTTTTACTTATCCTCACAGAAGATGATCTAAATAAGAAGCAAGCAATCAGAGAATAACCAACACAACAACAGCAGCACAGGGTGAAGTTAAGGTTAATTGCATTTGTACTTACGATAATTATTTTATTAATTCTGCTTGTGCTGGTCAGTCATAATTCCTCTTTGTTTCGTCTCTGTCTGTTTTATGTATGATTTTCCAAAGTGTCCACTTTCCAGCTGAGTTTAAGTGCAGCAGAGAACTTCCAAATATCATGCATTTTTAGGATCTTAAATATTTGACAATCTTGGGTCCTGGTTTGCTACAAAGCAAACAGACCACAATTTCCAAACTAAGCTTCTGCAGAGTTGTGGAATTAGAACACTTTTTGCATTAGAAGATTTAATACAGCATGACTAAACTATTTGAACACTTGGACTAATTTCTTGGGTGTTAACATTATGTTCATGGTGGCTTGTGTGTGTGTGATGGTTAAGGTGAGAACTGACAAACCTATTACAGGCATGTAGAAGGAAGCTTAAGACACAGGAATCAATCATACAACTTAACACTATAAAGGAAGTACTGCTCACTTTTGATCTGAGTTACACCGATGTAAATCTGTAGCAAGTTTGCTGAAGTCATCTGGAATAACTACTAAAATCAATGAAAATATTCCAGACACACATACTTGGACCTGAGATGACACGTCTACTCAACTTGTTCAGGTTGTCTAGCGGGAAGCCCAGGAGGAATTTGGCAGTGCTGTTGGGTAGCCAGCCAAGCTGCCTATAGCTGTGCATGGGATCATTCTAGCTCAGTTTTTCATTTGTCTCTGTGGTGCTCTGTAAGATTCCTGCTGGCCCATTTTTCCTGCCCACCCAGGTACCCTTAAGCGGCAGGCCTGCCCTCCAGTGTATCAGCTGCTCACCCTGCCCCCAACTTAGTGTTCTTCAAACTTGCTGAGGGTCCATTTCATGCCCCTGGATGCGTTGTTGATAAGGTTTTTGAACACTTTCCACAACAGTTTTAACCCTACAGTGTACCACTCACAACTGGCTGCTAGTTTGGCTTCAAACTGTTGGCCACTACCCTGTGAGCCCAAATGTCCAACCAGTTCTTTTTCTCACCTTCTGTTTCCAGTCACATTCACATCCTTCATGTTCACTATTTGCCTGGAGATTGAAGTGAGGCTGACCAGTTCATAATCCCAGATCCTCCTTCTTGCCTTTTTTGAAGAAGTGCCAAACATTTGTATTTTTGCAGCCACTGAGGACCTCTCCCAATCTCCATGACATTTCAAAAAGGACAAGCTCACGATGGCATTGTACAGCTCTTTCAGTGTCCTTAAACATACACCATCTGGGCTGTGAACCTCTTTATATTAAAATTCCTCATGCAGTCCCTAATACAGATCTCCTCCACTGCTGCTAGCACCTCACCCCAAAGTTTGCCACCATGTACTGAGACTTGGGAAGCCTGGGAGCAGGCATTGTGAGTAAGACTGAGACAAAGAAGACATTTTTTCATTACAAGTAGCTGTTTTTTCATGCTTTTTTTCAGTATAAAGAGGTGTTTCTTCTATAAGCCATGTAAGGTGAAGAAAGGGAAGATTTCTACTGATTATTTAAGTTAACCAAAGTAAAAGGGTTCAGGAAATATAACCAAGTCCATTATACAGGCGTGTATAAATTAAGACATTAATAAAGATATTTTCTGTAGGAATTGGGTCCTGCTTTGGCAAGATACTTAAGGGAGAGGCACAACTTTATAGGACTACTCATCTGTTAGCTCTACTCATGTTAAAATCTACACATGTGGCTGAGTCAAATAGACCCATACAGCTGAATTGATTTCAAATTTGTGGTAATTAACAAGAAGATAAGTTACACAGATCAATAATTCTCACCTCAATTGTAGGTGTGGTGTTACTCTGATTATTATTTATTTCACTGCCTGCACAGACAACAAAGCACAAACTTGCAGGGCACTATACTTGAGCAGTCACTATACCACTGTATTTTTTCCAGACATTTCTCATCTCTCTCCATTGGATAGAGCTAACCAAATGCTATGCCTGAGAAACCTACAGTGAAGTCTGCTAGACAGAGGTGGCCACAATCATCTTGATCATGTTACTATGTAAAATCTACAGGAAACTAGGCTCTTAACAGGATTACCTCCAGATGCACAGCTCAGTCAAGAACTATTCACCTCAGGTTATGATCAAATCCTCTAGAGAATGATTTTATGAAACAGTAATCCCTGTACTCCTACTGAGTCTTTGCTGCCTCAATATTTTCAGCCATGCAACATTTATCTTGTTAAAACAAATAACATTTAAACAAACCTTATTTGCTTCCATATTTATTTCCTGATTTGTTATTGGTTCACAAATACTCAAAATTAGTGGTATAAATTAGAGATTTTTCATTCTGAACATGTCAGAGCTTTCCATTTTTCTCCTAAAGAAAGTAGTTTTAGTCATGATGGGTTGGGCCCGGCTTTGAGCAGCCTGATCTAGTGGAAGGTGTCCCTGCCCATGCAGGAGGGTTGGAACTAGGTGATCTTTAAGGTTCCTTCCAAACTAAACCATTCTACAATTCTATGATTGTATGCCATACGATCAAGAAATTGCACTGTTAGGTATCAAGTTATATCTTTGAAGATGATGGACAGATAAAAAATATCTCTTAAGAGAGCTATATAAAACTTCTGTAGTCAGGTAGCTGAAACACAACAGTACTCTGAACAAAACCAGAATCACATGGTCAGAGGAGTTTCTCTGGATACTGGTAAAGCAAATAACTGAGGACAGCTCCATGTGGTGGAGCTGCATGTCTCTACTGGTCTTGGAGACAAAAAGGAAGATGAAGAAATCTTAAACAGTGATAGAGACATGCCTCTGAAAGCAAAAGTCCAGAAGGAGACACCTTTAGGACAGGATGTTGGCTGAATGAGTCAACATCCTGTTATTGGATTCCTCTTATGTTATAGAAAACAAGACTAGATATTGTCCGTAACTGGAAAAGATTACAACAGGGATATGTAACTCCCTTGTCAAGTTCCCATCTTATAGAAACAGCCTTTCAAGTACAGACTTTGCAAAATGTTACAAATATAATAAATGAAAAAACCTGCTGTGACTCTTGCTGTTCTCTTTCATTCACAGAGGAGAACAGAGTCTTCTTGTGCTGGTAATGAACACATTTAAACATTGCAACATAGATTAACCTTTATGGGTTTATGTATGCATGAGAGAAAGACTGTTTTTATATATATTCTGCGGTAAATAATTCATAACATATATTACTTGATATAATTATTTATTATTATTTATATCTCTATTTTTCAGGGAGACCCTAGGCTGCAAATTGTTGGAAGATGGGAAAGCAATCTAGGAATGTAATATATGCTCTTGTACTCGTCTTTGCACATTACCTGTTGAAGGCCGTATACTGGTGGAGACAGCTACAAAAGAGCAGTTCACATGCATTCTTCCTATGTAAATATACAACTTTTATTCTTTCTTGTTTTCCTTAGATTAAATTTGTTGATTTAAAATCAATATATGTGACTGTTTTGAGGATTAAAATAAGCATTAAATTAAAGGCTTTTGGAACAGTTTTGTACAGGGTTTTTGTTGTAGGCTCTCTTATGCATAGTGATCAGCCTTCTTGCAGCAGTGATCTCCACCTCAATCACCTTTTTTTCACCTTGACTTATTCTTTTTGTACTTCCTGGAAAGGTTCTGTGTAGTGACTGTTACCAGAGAGGGCTACTGCCTATTTAATTTATAGAAGCTTCTGAGTTGCTCTGTGGCCTGAACACAAAATCTCTGTGGGATTGTGAAGAAATCCTTCAAAGGCTATTTTCTGCAGGTTCAGAACGAACAGATTGTTGTCTTCATCGGATATGGACCCTTTCACAGCCTTCATAGGTGTTTCTAGCTCTTATAAAGGGATAAAAAAAGGACGCTCAGAAGACACGTTCTATTTTGGATTTGTTTTTCCGGAACACACATACATTACTGAGCACATATGCTTAATAGATAAACATTAATGTGATTGTAAAAGGTTAACTGGCACACTACAAATGACTGGCTAGTGTTGCACACACAAGATCACATTCAGCATCATGTCAAATAACTATCTGAATTCACACAGAAAAGTAGTGTTCGGTCTAACTGGGTCTGCTTCTATTTGTGCACAGTTGATGCTTATTGAGGTTTATGTGTGAAATTTTCTACCTGCTTTTTTCCCCTGTACTGCACATGCAATAAAATTATTTGGTCTATTAAAGGGAGATGAGAGTTACAGTGTTATCCTTGTACACTTCTTCCACTTCTTTTAATTCATAGGCTTCTTCAATAAAGTAGCAGAAAATCATGAGGGATTTAGTCTTTCAGTAGTTAAAGCAATACTCTGTTTTGAACCAAAACAAATTCCTCTTTTAAGGCATCTAACATTTGTAAGAATTAAGAAAAACAGCAGCCTAGGTGGAAAGCTACATTATTTCTAGAAGCAGTTCAAATTAATTTTTATATAGTGTATCTTTTTTATTTTCTGCGATGTTGTTAAAAAAAAAAAAGTATCAAAATTACTATTAACTGATAAAATAATTCTGAATATGAACCAGCCTGATTTAATCCAGTATCTCAGCAAGTTGAACTGTTGCAACCACTGAATTCATTAGGAGAGATTAAATACTGAACATAAAGATGAGGATAAAGATGTGATTTTTATATATTTGATCATATCACAGCTTTTAATATCTTCATGACTTCATCACAGGACCCTGTGTTTTCCACCCTGTTACCTTCCTTTCCATAAAATAATCTAAGTTTTTTTGGAACCATTCCCATTTCCTGGATTAAAGCATAATTTTGTGTGAGTAAATTTGATATGTTGTGCTGAAACATGGCAATTTTGGGATGGTACATGAAGATATAATAGAGATTACATGATTTCTTCTTCTGCAGAAGTCCATCTTTAAGAAATATGTTCGTATCTTCTGCTGAGTTGTATTTCTTATATCAGGAATTATAATCTTGGAGTTAGGCCAAAACTATTCACCGTATGTTATAGATAAAATCAATTTATAGATATTTCCTCTTGTAATACTTATTTCCACCTAAAAAAACCCCTTCAAAACCTACAGTGAACAGGAGGTCATGTTTTAAGAGGGATCTTCTGGAAAAGGGGTTATGTTTGTAGAGACAGTGAAATTAAATAACTGTAAATGACTATGCAAGTTTTTGGTCAACTCCATGTCATAGGAGGTCTGTCACTGTAACAGAATTTCACAAGAATATAGCTAGTTTGAAACCAGTGTCCTTAATTAATACAATATTGAGGTAATACCAAAAATAAAAGGCCAAATTATTACTGACAGAGAAGCAGAACTCCTGTTGATATTGAAGGGACTTTTGCATGCATATTTGTGTGTCACTTTTAGTCAACAGAGTCATGCCCCTGTTAACCCTACTGATGAAGTTTAAGAAGGCTCCCACCAAATCCCTTACTCATTACTACAATTAGACTTGTAGACTGATTGGCGCTTCAGTTAACAACAGTGATGAAAGGGTGTTTGCTATCTAATGAACTGAAAATTGGTGACTTGTAAGGATTAAGTTCTATATCCCCCCATTTGCTCCATGACAATACTAAATCTAGGGTTTTTTTCTGAAACTAAAGTATGACTCATAGTTATGGGCTGAGCTAGATCAAATAGGCACCATTTAGAGTTCCTGGTCTCAGAATAGTGAAGCAAAATCAGAATATTAGTTCAAACTTCCTGTCTACAAAAATATGTGCCAAAGAGAATATAAAGAGTGAGCACAAGCTGCCTGTAGTACACACATCTGATTGCCTACACACTTAATTTAGTGATTGTGTGGATGCTTTAAGATATGTATGCTGCTGTTGCATAGCTCCTGAAGTCTAGTTCTCAGAAAGTAACAGATTTTTCTAACATATCAGTGACATAAATAAAGATTCTGTTTCAGAGCCTGACATTTTTCAGTCACAATTCCTGTAGTTACTCCACAACGGCCTTAGACTTGTTTTACATTTTCAAACACACTCTACAGTGTCTTTTTCATTAACCATATCCATATAGCTAATGCTAACAGCAATTTTATACCAAGGTGGTAAGTGTAGTGCTTTACTGAGCATCACATTAAATGTTGCTTTTGCCAAGAGTGAGAAACTGGTCAATTATATTCCATAAATTCTCTTAACTCCCTCAAACAACTAATCCTGAAGGCTTCTTAACGCATTTTACATCAGATGTGTTTCCCACCAGAGACATCACATTATTTATCCTCTTGTGTTGTCAGAGAAGCCAGTGATGCTCTCTTATACTAGTACAGTGTGCCTCCAGCCGACACATCAGGAAGTTGGTGAGGGCAGAATCTGTGTTTCTTTGCTCACCCCTGAAGATATATTAGGATGAACAATAAATTGCAGTCCACTGCCAAAGACCATATAGGTCTAGCTGTGACACAATGATTTTGGAAGAAGATAACCTTTTACACTTCATTTTGAAAGGAAAGACAAGAAGCATACAGCTGTCAATAAAGCCAGAAATAGGCAGTCTGAAAACTAGCAGCCCTCCACTGATGTAGGGACTTTGATAATTTCTGTGTTTGGGCAACATAAAATGTTTGCATTGGTAGAAAAGTTTTTTTAGGTAATTTTGTTTCTTGTGACTGGTTTGATGTTGGCATTACAGAGGACTCAATGACCCCTTACTTTTCCCATCCATGCAGGACATTGTAGAAAGCCTGTGTAGCTGAACTGGCCCAATAATCTTAAAAACCCCATAAGTTTTAAGTGAGGTGTGGGGGAAGTCACCTCATTTAACACTTTGTATGCATCTACAGCTGAAGTAGTTAGCCATACTCTGTATGTGATCAGCCAAGGGAGAGAGGCATCTCCAAGACTTCCTTAATCTCACCCTACTGGAGATGTTTGAAATACCTGAAATGAGTACCCACAAGCACCCATTTCTCTCCAGTGCTTTTAGGAGGGGTCTAGACAACAGATCTGGGTGTGTCTGCACTGTAGAAGTTTAAATTTAGATGAGCTGAATGCTACTCTCAGGGACAGTTACTAAAAGGCACCAGGCATGAGAAACCAGGTTTCAGATCAACTGAGGTGTCCACGTGGGCATCACCAGTGCAGTCAAGGAAAAAATTGTTTGATTAAAGTGGAAGATGGGAGGTAATCTGGGATAAGCACTAAGTAGCAAGAGGGAAGGTCCATACATGAATATTGTTCTTCACATGTTTTTTTTCACCACTCTAAAACTTACGTTTTTTATACAATGACAATCAAGGATCAAGACCCTACCTACTAAGGTCCCAACAGATTTTCAGAAAATTATGTATTGTACTCTTTCCTGTTATGACTTTTATTCATAAACACTGTTTTGCCCATGGAACTGTGGTCAGTCTGTTCACACTAATTAAAGAGCCCTTTGTTTTCATCACAAGAAAAGGGGTGGTTGCCTTTTGTATTTTGACACAACAGATGTGAAAAAAAAGATTTAACAACAATGGGCCAAATTCATTACTGCTATAATACACTGAAGTTGATATTACTACCAGGATTAATGTAACTGCATATAATTACAACTACGACAATTTGCTGCTGGGATTTATCTTCAGTCTACATAGAGGCACAGTAACAGTTGTCTTTGTTTCTGGAAAGCAATTGCCATTTTAAAAAAGAAAACAAGCTTACATGAATAATCAGAAGTCATCATTCCTTGCCACAGAAAAGACTAAAACCTGAGATTTCACTGAATATGAGTGAAATGATTAGTAAATTCCCCTAGACCCAAAATGAACACTGCAGTTAAAACTCAGACTGAAAATCAGAGCAGAATAGTAAAAAAAATAAACAATCAATCAATCAATCAGTCAATCAATCAATCAATATTAATATTGAAAAAGCAGCTGGTTGCAATAAAGGTAATAAGAGACTGGAACTTCCATGTTAGGAAGATGAATTTGAGAAGAAAAAACAAATGAATTGAAATAACAAGCATTTTAATTTGCTCTTGGATTCTGTTTTTACTTTCAAGACCTAAGTTCTTATAGAATGAAGATTTTATTGAAAGTTAGTTAAACAGCACAGTCTTCCTAAGTAAATATTTAACTCCTGGCAGAAGGTTTAATGAAGGTTAGTGGGATTAATTTAAGAAAATACCCATGATTGGAGTGATTATCACAATTAGACCCATTCATGTCAGAGTTCTATGGTTCTATTAGAGAGTTTTACCAAAGCTAGTGGGATTAATGCAAAAGAAATGGTCAAATTTGAGGTCATTATTGCAATTAGACTTGTACATGTCGACATTTCATGGTTTTATTAGAGAATGATTAATGTTTTTATGCTGAAGCAAGGAGTTTATTGTCTGCTCTAGGCCACATGTCATCAAATCAGAATTTAGCTGTAATGGAATAACATTCCCCTAATTGTTGCAATCAGTTATGCTAAAGCAGCTCTTATCACCCTAAAATATTGAAAGGTTTGTTTCTCATTGTACCAAGCTACAGATTCCCATCTTGTCAAAAATATGTTAACTAACATGCATTGACAGCCAGGCATGTCCTGTGTAAATGAAGCACTAAAATATAAAATCCAGAATGAACATACATAGATACATTTGGATTGATCAGTCCAGCCTTCTATATAGAGGGATAAAGGAAGGGGTAAGGGAAGAAAATACATCGTTATCCTAGAGATTGTGTGGGCTCCATACCCAGACATGGAAAGAAGTAGAGATCAGTTGTAAATTCTGGAGTAGATCAAACTGTTTCACAGTATAATCATCTCTAGTATACTATGGAAGAAAAAAAAAAGGTATCTGCATAAAATAAATAAATAAATAAAACCAGACAGATTCCCGAGCTTATTTTTTTGTCTCCTAACAGGAAAAATGAGATTATGACTAAGATAAAGAGCTCCAAAAGAAATATTAATTTCTCAAGATTCAATAGATTGACAATAATTCCATTCACCCTTGCCACCCCTCCTTTTGTAACTTTGCAACTAAAAGACAGAGACAGAGAAAAACACATTTTTGTATCTGTAGCTTCTTCCCCTGTTGCTGGAGAGAGTAGTGGGCAACCACCCCTTCAGGCTGCATCTCTACATTATTTCTAAGACTTGTGAGTACTTACTTAGAACTAATGAATTTTAGCATGCTTTTACAACTTATCTTCTTTCCTCCATCCATGTGCTACTTGGCATCAGGTAGAAGGTGTACTCAGGTGAGTAACATGTAGACTGAGCAGATCTTGGCCGAGGTCAAAACACAGACCATGTGGTAACCATATAAGTCAAAGCTTTGAGTTTAGACTGCCTGTGCTAACATTATCTATAACACGTAGATAAAAGAAAAAGGAACCAAGTATTATTTCAATAATTTCTTATTCCAGGCTTTTATAATAATTCAGACTTTCAATAAATAATATAAATTTTATACAATTTTATTACAGATGTGAAAGTAATTTTTTTTTTTTTAACCAACAGACAAAACAGCATACCAGCTCTATAGTTTTAAGGCATTATTGAAAACACATAATTACTCGCAAGGCTGTTCACAATGAGAGACTGGAATTTTTCAAGATTGAGGGCATAATATGGAATAATACTTAAATTATGGAATTTAAGATATAGGAGTGAAACTCTGATTCTACTGTACTCAAAAAGGATTTTTTTTCCTTATATGTGCATTTTGCTATGTGCTTGGATGAGTAAATCCATTCCAAATGGCCAGATTATGAGAATGGATTTTACTTCCTATGAGAATGGACACACGAAGGGACCAGTTCTGTGCACACTTTATGTTTTATACTTTAATACTCATACAATGAAATTTAGTGTAGAATAACTGTAATTCTGTCTGCAATCATTCTTTATGTAAAATATAAAAAGAAATATATTTGACTGGGGACATTTCTGTAGATTAGGGGACAGGACCCTGAGCACCCTGGAAAGTGCATTGTGAAATATGCAACATGGATTATCATATGATTAGGTTTAAATATGAGTCACACAAAGATAAAATGGAAGGAACACTCATACTCTTTTACCATCAGGACTTGTTGATGCTGCCAGGCCAGTGTCACACAGCTCCCGTACAGCCTGATTCTCAAGCTCTTTTGTGATGATAATTAATTACTTGCTATTACTTTTGATTTTGGGTGGTCTTTGTTTGTTTGTTTTCTGAAGACTTTGCAAAGCACTGATTTGGTCAGGCAACATAATCAGTGAGTGATGATGTGCCAGATTACATCAAGTCTCCTGAATTGGTATGATGGGACATAACTTGGCATTTCTCCACATTATGAAAGCCAAACAGTGCAGAGTGTTGTATAGCAATGGAAATTAAAGTGGCTTTCTGAAAAACAGAAACCACCACTGTCTCCTTTATTTTAAAGAAAGCAGTCTCCATGCTTGCCAAAACCTCTTCATTCAGCTTTGCTATTAGAAGAATTGCATCAACCTTAAATTGGAATTAGAAGTATGGAGCATTAAAATTTGTTTTCTTAACTGGCATATTAACTCTTCTCCTCCACAAACTGTATTGAAATCATTTAAGCAATATAATTCACTGCAAATACCTTGTGTTCAGAATTCACAAATGAAATCCCATGAAAATCACAAGACTGGCTCTAAAAATCACAGAAAATATTAAAAATATCCTTATTTTTATTCTTTCTGTCTTTCAAATTTTAAAATTCTTGTGCATTGCCATACCCTTTAATATAAATTCTGTAAGGTTAAGTATTCTCATTTTCAACTGCAATACTGATTGCACATGTCAAATTATGACTTGGCTTTTGATTGCACATTAGATCCGCCATCCACTGGTGGAAGACAGTTAGATTTCTGGCTGTCCTATCAATCAGAACACCTTCTTTTTCAAGTCTACTCCATTCAGACCCCTGTGCAAAGATACATAATCTCTCCTCTTTCTCATATTACTTTCAATCTCCTTTCTCCTACTTTCTTCAAATTACTGCATTCTTCTTTTCCACATCTTATACTCCCTCACACTCTCGCAAATCTCTCCTTAGAGTTTCACAGCCTCCAGGTTCCCACGCCCGAGTCATGCTCATGAAGCCGTATTTCTTTACTCTGCTTTTTGTCCACACAGTCCACTTCCCAGCCTCTCCTTGCACAGCCTCTACTCCCTGTTGGTGGTGGTTTCCCATGTCTTGTTTATGTCTTTATCACACTGCCTTCCTTCACAACCTGAGCTCACATATTCACCGTAGCACTTCACTCTCACTTCCTTTTTATACCCTGGTGAGTTTTTATACTTCCCACACTGAGATGTTTGTTATGTTTCCTAACATCACTTTACTTCCTTGTTTGCCTTCCCTCTCTTTTACTTTGATCTCTTTTGTCACTTTTTGGCCTCCCTTTTTGTTCTCTCACATGCTTCCTCCTGAATGTCATAAGCCTCTCTTCCCTGTTTCACAGTGCCTTTCTCCTCATGTTTTCCCTTTCTTGAAGTGAACACGCACCTGGGAAGCAGTAGGCAGGGTTCTCAGATGCTATGTTGGCAGAACTAACACTACCAATTTACGTGGCTTTATTAAGAGGTTTATGATATCTGATGCTTTACCTCAAACTGTGCTTCCAGGAAATAGTTGACTATGTGAAAAACTTGCTTGCTTGCTTGCTTTCTTCTTTTTTTTTTTTTTTTTTTTTTTTTTAAATGCTCTCAGGGCTTCATCCAAATAAGGGAGTATGTAAACCCACTGTACTCTGGAGGGCTAAAATTCAGACGTCAAATAAAAGTTGCATAATAGAGGTTTTTGTGCTAACATTATTCTGTCACTCTTGTCAGTGTTGAGAGGATGAGTCATGATTTATGAAGGTTCGGGTTGGCAAGAACACAATGTTCACAGCAGCTTACAGGTAGCCTGGAACTTCTTGGAACCAGCATTCTGCTTGGAACCAGTACGCTGTTATAAAGGGATCTGCAGCTGTAAAGTTTCCCCAGCTTGCTGGAGCTCTCTCATCACTCTTTGTTAGGCCAATATGAGTTTTTAATTAACAAATATGAATTTGTTCATTTCTGTCTCCCCCCCTTTTAATTCCTACTGCATAGCTTAAGATATTTCTTAGGGAATGGAAGAAAAGTCTTCTGGGTCTGCTCTTGGATGCTCTTCACGCAAGTGATCACATATAAGCTGTATGGACTTCCTTGCTTTCCCTCTCATCTTCCCAGTCAACATTTCTATGATCTAGTTTGGAAATTCCCGAAGTGTGAAAGTGGAACAGTGCATTTTAAAAAGGAGCTGTTTCTACAGGATTACTTTCCTCTTTAGATATGGTGAATTTCTGCAGAAGTGATCTCTAGTGGTTTGACTACATAGAAATATTGTACCATCTTATACCATCATATTATAAAATATGATAGAAAAATTAATACACTTTGATAACATAAACCTCTGTATGCACATGTTTACACACTCATAAATTGTCCGAAGGAGCTGTTCCTTCAGCTTAATCTCCTTCTGAATGGTATAAATTTAACTAAAAATATCTTGGGTACAAAATTGTTTATAATGTGAACAGAAAGGACAGTTATACTCCTAAACTAGATGGACTTAGTTCATAGTTTATGTCACCATGGATATAATAATCTGAAGTGGTAAAAAGTAAGATGGTATGTATCTCATGAAAATCATTAGCAAACATCTTCACAGAGTTAACAGTGGACACAACACTTAGTTTGGAATTGGAATATGTTAGGAAGAGGCAAAGGAAAAACAAACATTGATCACCACATTGCAGAAATTCAGCCTTCATATCAAGTTCAATTGTTCTTGCCAGCAAGTTGTCAGCTATATACCAGTCATACAGTAAATAACAACATATAAAGCATTTGAAGGGAACAAATCTAGAAGGCTCCAAAATAGGTTGGAATAATGTGAGAGAATAATGTGAGTTGTAGATTATGGACAAACTTACCTGGTTAAAAAAACCTTACATGATCACAGTTGTTTTCTACTTTTACCAGAGTTATCTCTGCCACAGCCATCACGTATACATCTCTTACCCTCAATGAAAAGTTAGGTGGAAAACTGCAAACCTCCAGTGACTGTGAACTTAAACTAACACTGTAGAATGTGCATGGACCTGTTGAAGAGTCACTGCATTTTCTGGACTTCTGGATCTGCTGGAGGAGTAGTAGTGTGAAACAGGAGAGTTGTAATATACACTCATAAGTAATGCCAGTAGTTGCTTAAGCAGCTCCACACAGATCTGTCAGATCTGGTCATGTGTTATAGGAAGCAATATATGGGACAAAAACATAGATAAGAAAAAAAATGATTGCATGTCTATTGAATTATTTTCTTAATGCATAGAAGCACTTTTATTGAGATTTATAAATATTTTTTTCAATGGTAGTGGCAAATGAAAGTGAGTTACTTTTCTGTCATGCTGTGAAAAAATGTGTTCCGGTGGCTAGATCACATGTCTAGCTCTTAACAGTCTAACTGCTGCTACGTATGGCTATAATTAATTGTGGGTATGAAATTGAGGGTGGTTTTCAAACTCAAGCAGTTAATATTCCTGTCTTCATTATGCCAATTTGTCTTGCCAAAGCAGTTAATACATCTCTGCAAATGGAAGAAAAAATCAAAGAGAAGCAACTCTTGCTGACAAACTGACATCTGTCAAATGTAATTTCTAGTAATAAGGAACCTCATCCTTTGGGAATATTTTTAGTCTTATTATTTTTATGTCAGAACTTTTCAGCTCTTTTACCTTCTTTCCTTAGGAAATCACAGATGGCATTTTGTTAATATTTCTTTCTTTTAGAAATATAACATTTTACAATGCAGCAATGTAACAATTAATGTGTTAAATGGATACTTTCTAATGTTGGACTGCTGTCTTGTTTTTTGCTTTCATTCAGTGCTTTGCTAGGTATTTTCTAGGCAAAAGGAGTTACAACTTTTCAAGACTCTTAGTGAAAACTCATCTCTGCTGGACTGGTCTGTTGCTATTGTTTCAAGTGCAGACAAAATGAACATAACTTCCTTTAGGTTTGCCTGTCATCATTGTACCTAGAAAGAGGTTTTGACAAAATCTTTTAATATGGACACCTTCAGACTTTTTGTTTGAATCTTAACGTACAAATGATAGTATTTAGGGTTGCATTATATGCAGCTTGGTTATAGATCATGTGTGTCACTACAGGGTTTATTCACATAAAGGGAAAAAAACATTTTACATTTATTTTATTTTAAATTTTCATGTTTGATTTTGCAGTCATAGTGGTATGCTATGAAATATTGTGACAGATGGACGGATCTCATGGAGTAATCTTTGATTGCTCCCTTTGTTCTTGTTGTACATGTCAAAAGTAAACAATAGAAAGCCTTTTTTCTGTCATGTTTCCTTTCAGTAGATGAAGATGAAAAGTTGAATAGGTGCAAAATACAAATGGTGTGTCAGGCTTAAAATAACTTTTACTTGATGTTTGATTTTATTCAGTCTGTATTTTATTTTCTGAAACACAAATATCTCACTGAATTTATAATTTAGATAAAGATGTATAAAAATGTGCAAAACACAGAGAAAATCATATACTCCAAGTAAACACATCACAATTTAGGACATTTTTCTTCACATTTCACTGAATTCACCTAAACTTCTTGCATCTTGGTAAATCTTAACAATAAAAAATCCACAGAACATTAAGATGGTACGTATGACTATTGTTGGTAAACCTCAGGAAAGGGAAGAAGGGAACTACACCACATCCATCATCTATTTGTAACGTATTTCAAGACATGGATATATTTCAGACTTTCTTCCTTTAGTCCATTTTTAACTTTCAGTCTGTTAGGCAAGTAAAACCAACTAACTTAATACCAAAGCTCTTTCATTTTAAATAGAAATACATTTGATAGCTTACATAATTCACTTACAGGTTTTAAATTGTTTAAAATGTATTCCAACAGGATTAAGATAACAATGCAGAACAATGCAGGTCCTATATCCAGTTACTGTTAAGATCTCACATTTAACAAAATGCCTCCAGTGCAATGGTGCAGATGCTCAAATACTGTAGTGTGTCTGAAAGCCATCATGCTCATATTTAATTACAAGCACACAATTGCAGTAGGAAGATTGGAGGCTGGGCTGAGGGTAGGCAAAAAATAATTTCCATTATGTTTAATCATGTACTGTGTACTTAGATTCTACCTGGTTAAATTATTTTTCAAATCCAAAAATTTTGGCTTAGTTGCACATAAGCAGGAAAATCAGAAGCTTTAATAGACAACACTGAGAGACATAAAGAGCCCTTAATGTCCAGTGGCCAAAGCCCTCTTAAACTACACAGAAGAAACAGTAAAC
This sequence comes from Tyto alba, assembly GCF_018691265.1. Lineage (NCBI taxonomy): Eukaryota > Metazoa > Chordata > Aves > Strigiformes > Tytonidae > Tyto > Tyto alba. The sequence continues at coordinate 21,718,014 of NW_024881275.1, read as the reverse complement.
TTTCTTTGAATGTACCACCAGCGAGTGGAAGGACAGAATTTGTTTCTGCATCAGTTTCATTAAAAGCAAGACAAAACAAAACAAGTCAGCTCCTTGAATGTTTGATATTCTTTTAATTTGCAGTTTTGAGAATTAAAACACATTTATTGATATTCCCTCTGCAGGGGATCAGGCTGTTGCTGTGCAGAATAACCCTCATAATAATTAGCTGTGATAATACCAAGTCATGTTGACAAATACCATGTTTACATTCTAAATTACATCAGTTAAATTGTGATAGAGGAATATTCGAACCAGAAGAAATCATTACCATGATGGAAAGCTTCTTTGACTACTAGTTTCCCTTTCTGAATAACCAGCTCCTAAGATCCAATTCTTATTATCCTTTGGCACTGCGAGAGAAAGACGTACCCATTCTGGTGCAACTAGTTAAAGAATTAAAAATAAAAGAAAAAGATTGTCCTGCTGCATTGCTTAATGATAGTTTAGGGATGATTTAAAAAAAAAAAACAAACAAACAAACAAAACCCCCGAAACTTCATAGTCCCAATATTTTTAGTGTAAGACACAAGAATTATGATTGTTATGATCATTAGTAAAATCAATTGCTTCTGGGGTGTTTGAAGAATCATTAAAGAAAAGTAATAAATTTATTTCTTTCTTCCTTCATCCTTCCTGTTCCTGACCATATTAAGTTCCTTTCATATCTGAACAGGCAATATCTTCCCAAATTAATTTGAGCAATTGCCATCTTTCACTAGTGATTTTTAAGGAGTTTCAACATACATACTGTAGTAATGTACTTATGCTACTGGCTTTAATCTTGACAAGAATATGAAGTAAAAAATAAAATACACAGAAGACAAATTAATGCTACTTTGTTCCTAGAGCAAATCTCTGAAGAGCACAGCAAGCCCATTGCAAGCACTATATGGCACTTCACACCACTGGGCTTTGTCTCACTTCCAGCACACTGTAATTAAAGGAAAGAGACATCAACATAAAATCAGACATGAGATGCTGTCCAGTTGAAAAGGTTACTGCAGCAAATGAGCAATTAGTGCACCCTGCTGCAATGACTGCTTCAGGTTCAGAAAGGAGTCAGACAAAATACAAAAGCTGAATAAACTAGCTTTGTAATCTGTTTGTCATAAGTCCTGCAGTCAGTGCTAAACAATGAGCTGTCAGGGTATATTCTTCAAGGACAGCATGAAGCCTATTCTACTCAAGATCACCAGGCTTATTCTACATATTTGCTTACAGTAGTCAAGAAGAGCATTTTTCTTGATATATAACAAACCAAATTTAAAAAAGCCCCCATACTGGCAAAATCACTTTTCTGGCGGCAAAGTTATATGTACTACAAATAATCTACAGAAATGTCATAAAAATCAGCTATCTACTCTGCACTGTCCATCATATTGGACTTACAGTTTAATCTAAAAAAACATAAAAGCCACAGGTAAAAACATCTTCAGTGCAAAATTTGATTTGTATCATTTTTTAGGAAAGCTAGATTTACATTTGTTATTTTTTTACAAATCTAAAATAACTTGATTGATTCATGCGCAGCTATACTAATTTAGTATCAACCAAGTATTTCTGCTTTTTTTTTGGTGGTGGTGGTGGGATTGTTTGTTTGTTTGTTTGTTTGTATTTTATTTTTTAAACTATACACAGTTTGTAGCTATTTTTGAAGATGATATTTTAGATCAGAACATTTGGAATATTTTAGTATAGAGCAGAGTATCCTGAACCTCCTAGGTACAAGCCAACATAGCTGACAATTTTTACCTGTTAGCTTGTTAAAAAAATACATGTAAAGGTATTAATGCTAGAATATGACCTCAGTTTTAATGACTTTCAGAGACCCTTTTTGGAAACAAATGTATAGACACTCATTCGTGTTCACTGAAGTGTTGTGAAACTGTTATTAAGTGCTGAAGGCTACTCTGCCTGCAGTAGTATGCAGAGAACCATGAGCTCACAGCATATCTTCCCTGTGCAGATCACCTTAATGGGGAGTTTAAACTTCTACACAAAGCAACAAACTTGCAAGAGATGGTGGCCAAAAAGTTTGACACTTGTATGAATTATGTCCCACTCTAAACCAGAAATACTTTTGTATACCTCAGAAGGAGGGATAGGAATCAGTACGAGTGGCAACTCCATCAAAGTAATACACTTATCAACTTAATCAGATACTTATTGCTGGGTCTACCATTCATTTCAAAACAAGGTTGCTAACAGTTGTTTTCTGTACCAAATGCTGCTTATTTTGCTTATATATTTTGTTTTCAAACATCAGTTTGACATCATAATATCAGTAATACTCTATCAACAGAAACTATGTTTAAGAGCTCATAATTACTATTTAATGTTTAATATTCACATGATGCCTCACAAATCTCAAAACACTCTATGGGAAAAATTACACTAAGCAACAACAGTCAGGAGGAGGGAGAAGATAACTAATGCAGTGGAAGGGTGACATAAAGTCAGAAGAAATGTGAAAAAATAGATGAAACAACTTAGGTGACATTTACAAAGGCAGGAAATCTACATACTGGAATTTGTAGTAATTTGTAGCAAGTCATTAATGTATAACGAATGTGTATTTTCCTCATTGTGAAAGATGCTTTAAAACCCAACTATCTTTCCCTGCAGTAAGTAAAGACATTTTGATTTTGGAAAGGGAGCAGACAATGCAGGCAGAGCCCTTCCTTCCTCGCACCTAAAGGGAGAGCTGGCAGTGAAACAGATCATTGCCTTCACAAAGAAAAGGCTTAATTGTTCAGATCCTAGCACTAGTTTCTTCTTTCTCCCCCTCCTCCTCCTCCTCACCTCCTCTTTCTCTCCCTTCTCCCAAAAGCCTTGGCAAACATTGAAGAATGGAAGGGAAATTCTTTCAGGTAAGGAGAAGTAAAAGTTTTAAAAGAACAGGGCAACATGATAGTTTTTAAGTATGTGGATTCACAGATGGCTTAAACTGGTCTAAAACAGAACTGCAGCTGAAAGAAAAAACCCTGCCCTCCCATTTGGTCTCATCAGCCAGTTCTCACTTTTTTCCTCCCATCAAGCTCCTACAACATCTGGCTGCAAAGAGAGTCAGATTAATTTGTTAATGTCAAAAAAAAAAAAAAAAAAAAAAGCTTTCAATCAGGACAGTAAACCAACAAGAACTATGTGAAAAAAGGACAGATAAGAGATTTGTGTTACAACCTAATGTGAACACTCAGACTACTGGAGGACAGCTCTAACTAGAGGGGTCTCTTCACTGTCATGGTACATATAGCATAGGTTGATGAGAATCCCATGAACAGAATTTATAGCATTTTTAGAAAATGTGTCTTTGTCTTTTTTTTTTTTTTTTTTTTTTTTTCCCAAGGAAACAACATGACCCAATCTTATTTATGGAAACATTTATTAAAGCAGTGATGTAAAGATAGCTATGCTGAGGAAAACAGCCAGGAGAATTTTTCTGGAAGTGCCTGCTTGGTGTTTGTCCCTCTTCTCTGAGTCCCACTGTTACCAGGTGAAGTGCACACAGAATTGAAAGAGGACAGTCAGTGTGGAGTAATGTTTGGCTGTCAACAGGGCTTGGTCCTGCTGCTGGCTGTACCAGCACTGTAGTACTGCCCAGAGAGAGAAAGGCTGCTTGATAACTCTTCTGTAGCACTCTGCAAACTGGACATGTGACTAATAATGTCTTAAATTTTGGATTTGTCTATTTTATCCTCATTACTGCCCAATTTAGAATTTTTTCCTCAACATCCACTGCATGGGTTTCACACAAAAATATTTTTCAAAAGCTTCAACTAATATGTTCCAAAGAGATATATTTTTCATCAAATGCTAAAAGAAATAATATCTTAAAAATAAACAGTTTTGAAGAAAAAAATTAATTATTGCTTGTGTCTTGTAATAAGCACAATTTCCATTGAGAGTGATGGGAGAGACACAATTACAACTCAGTTCAATTGCTTGAAAAAGACAAATATTTATTATGCCGCTTTCATATCCTGCAAAAATTCCTCAGCAAAAATAAGTTACATCTTTGTCCATTAGTTTCTATGCCTCAATATTTGCAATACTGTTTACATTGCTAGGTGAGGTAACTGTGGCAGCAGAGGTGATTAAACTAATCTTAAGTGGTAGTAGTGAAGGAAGGTGCTCTCAGGCAATTCCCTTACATGCTTTTAAAAGAAATTAAATCAAAGCAAATCCCCAAAGACCTTTTAGAAGCAGGTTTTGCATTTGTGTCTTGATATCTCCAAGTAAAAGACAAAAGCAGCCCTGAGTTCAAAGAACAAAAGATAGCATAGAATTATTGAAAGGTCATGGGTTAGTTTTAGTAAACTACTGTGTAACATGTGGATCTCAGAGAACGGTGATTCTAATTTAGGAGTCATGAGCAGAACAGCAAATAAATACTATACAGGGTGTGGGGATAGTAATTAAGAACTCAGTTGTTAATGACATTTAAGGTACAATTGTCTAATGAGAAATGGAGAAAACTCAAGAGCAATGCAAACTAGAATAACACAGCTAGAGCAGAAGTTGTTACAATAATTGGCTCTGACCTAGATAGCAGATGTATATTTCAGATTGTTTTAATATGAGTAGGATTTTACAGAGTGTAGAAAAATAATTAATATTTCCCAGAAAAAAAGACCTTTTAATTTTTAAATCCCTGTGTTGTTTGCATATCCACTTGTCTCATTACAATTTTTATCTGACAGTGATACACCCTTTTTAACACAAAGTATTATGTAAATAGGATCATGTTTTTAGTCATTATTTCAAAGCTGATATTATTATCTTTCATTTTTTCTATTTGCTGAACTGAGGAAGGTAAGAATAAGAACCTTGAAAAATATAAGTATTTTCACATGTTTTTACCACTAAATTATGTTAAATCATCTGTAATCCAATGTCCACTTCCTAGATTACAGGTGATCCAAATACAAAAGGAGTCTAAATCAACTCTATTCTTTATCCCAATAACTCAATTAGTCTTTTTATAAGAAAAAAGTCAAACCAAACCAAACCAAAAAATAAAAACACCCCTTTGCACATTCTGTGGTACACACAAGGAAGCTGAAATTCAAAGGATCAAAACCAACAAAGATATCATCATTTCACTGGAAAGCCAAAAATCACGATTAAAAAAATGTTTAGTTTGAGACAAATTCTGCAAGATTTTTTCAAAGAACATCAGTCTGTATCAAGATCAAGATTTTTCATTCTTCCTTGTTCGTTCTCTTCTTGTCCCTACAGGCTTATTTTTATGGGCCTGTACTTGCACTTTTTAAGATGCTATATCAAACATGCACACAGATTGTTAAATACATGTCATAGATAGCTTTTTTAATTTACAGTGTAAATATAAGGCTTTAAAAATAGCATACAGAAAGAAGAAAACAAAGACATTCACAGAAACTATCACATTGTGATTTTTTCGAGGAGAAAAGTTCATTTCTACCCATAATTCAGGAGAACATTCAAATGAATATATTAAGCAACAGAAGAGATAAAATAAAAGCAAATGGGGAATCATACCTATTTACAAGGAAATTTAGGGTTCAGGCTAAGTAACAAAGCAGGAATACCATGAAGCATCTACCATCATCCAAATAAATGTTTCTCACTAGTTCTCTTCTGACTTGAGGCCTTATACACATTTTTGCACACAGAAGCTCTTTTTAGCATGACAGATGAAGTCTGAAATTCTAATATCCTGATGTGTTGTAGAAACTTCCTAATTTTTCTCTTTCTTACTCCCTCATCTCCCTCCCTCCTGTTAAAAATTATTTCAAGTGAGAGAGCTAGACCCTATATAATATCTTTCAAAAGCATTTATGGAGGGTGTGGGTGCAAGTCAATTTAAGAACCTTCTTCCCTATAAAATCTCAAAGTTGAATTTATATCTGCAAAACATCCCTTTTTCATAAAATGACAAAGTTTAGTGGATGGAAATAAAATTTGCATTGTATTACACAAATTAAGACTGTTTCATAATGCTGGCATAAAATAAAAGCATTCCTGGAAATAAGAATGATTTCTCCTTCTGTTTTGTTTGTACTAGCAAATCTTTCCTGTTACTAGTTCTCTATTTACCATTTCAACACTGTCAGTTCAAATGGCTCCTCACCCTCAGCACATCATCAGTTCCTCTGCAGTTTTCCTTCCTCCTTTGTGTATTCTCTCTTTGCTCCAAATCCCTCTTATATTTCCTGTCTTCAGGTAACCACCCCCACCTGATTGCCCCAATGCCCAAAAACTTTCTATCAGTGTCAAAAATTACTGGTGGACATGGAAAAAGAGATTTTTCAAAGATTTGGGTTAATTAATGGAGAAATTATACTGAAAAATAATATGTTTATTGAAAATCATAAGGAGAAAAGAATGCAGCAATAATTTTCTGTTTGTTTCTTTTGTTTTCATAAAAACTTTAGTGTCTTTTGATAAATTTTTCCTGGAACTTTAAAAATAGTAGATTTCACTCCTCACTGAGGGCTGACCACCAGCAGAGAGAGTACTGGCACAGCTCCATCCCTGAGTGGCAATTCCAGCTGTTATGCAAAGATCATGCTTAGCAAATGGATATATCCACAGGAAAGTTACTGACTGGCAAGCTTATGGTGTTAGGGAAATTCCCCAAAGAGAGGTAAGGTCTTAGTCAGAAATTCTAGCTGTGACCTGCATTATGACCTAAAACTCCTGTAAAGTATAATCAGTTGCTACACATATTCTCTCCACCCATTTTATCACATGGAAAACAGCCTTTTCCTTTGTCTCCAAAGAAATATATGCCCAGAAATCTTCTAAAGTGTCCACTGGCACTGCATATAATCAAAAATCAGATCCTGCAATTCCTGTGTGAACACTGAAAAATTCCCATCAAAAGCAATCAGAGCTAAAATCAAACCAGCTTTTCCTCCTCCTATCCCTTTTTTCTCACTTAAAAAAAAATATTTTAAAATAGTTCTTTTTTAATTCCAGGGGCCTAATCCCTTTCTGCTGTGTTTAACCCCAGCTGGTTACCAAGCACTACACAGCACTTGCTCACTCCCCCCCAGTGGGAAAGGGAAAAGAATAGGAAAGCTGAAAGTGAGAAAACTCATTGGTTGAGATAAAGACAGTTTAATAGGCAAAGCAAAAGCTGTGCATGCAAGCAAAGGAAAACAATTAATTAATTCACCATTTCCCATGGGCAGGCAGGTGCTCAGCCATCTCCAGGATAGCTGGGCTCCATCACACATAATGGCTACTTGGGAAGACAAACACCATCACTCCAAAAGTGTTCCCCCAACTCCTTCTTCCCCCAGCTTTATACGCGGAGAATGATGTCATATGGTATGGAATATCTCCTTGGTCAGCTGGGGTCAGCTGTCCCAGCTTTGTCCCCTCCCAACTTCTTGTGCCCCCCCAGCCTCCTTGCTGGTGAGGTAGAGAAGAAGAAAAGGTCTTGACTCTGTGTGAGCACTGCTTAGCAGTAGCTAAAACATCCCTGTGTTGTCAGTGAGGTTTCCAGCATGAATCTAAAACATAACCTCATACTAGTTACTGTGAAGACAACTAACTCTATCCCAGCAAAACCCAACATATTCTCCACCCATTATTCCATACCATTTACGTCATGGTCAGGTCCCACACTATCCAATAGATCATCATTTACCACCTCCCAACTTCTTATCCTTTGATATAATATACAGATATAATTCCCTTAGTCTATGGACCACCCCTGTGAAATGTTCATAAAATGTCCATTGAGCTAATTTAGTCTATGACTTTGGGTTTGTCTATTACAATGGTCACTCAGGACAGGAGAAGTGGTGTGTTGTGTGGAGTTATTAGGCACCAAAACCAGCTCAGGTCAGGTTACTGCTGCACTTCCACTGCTTCTTGTAAGGCTTGTCTTCCAATGGTTCAGGTTGTTCCTGCCACAGTCATTCCTGTAACATGCAACTCAAATCATGGACGACAAAAATTTAAAGGTATATCCATTACAATTTCCACCCCTGGTCCCATTGGGCCAGGTTACAGGGTTTAACATTGTAATAAACTCCTCCCCTTGCTCCTAGCCTGGCTAACTATAAGGGGTTCCTGCTATAGTAATTCCCATAACATGCAGCTCAGATCCCAGGTTACAATACTTTAAAGGTATTTCCATTACAGTCTCCACCCCTGGTGCCTTTAGACCTGACCATTGGTTTTAACGTTGCAATGAAATCCTCTTCTTGACCCTGTTCCAGCTTGGACTTATCTACAGACTACAGTCCCTCCAAGTGGAGCCTTATTTATGAGCCACAGTCTCTCCAAGCTTGTACCTGTTGCAGCATAGACTTATCCAGAGCCGTGGTTGTTTTGAGATGCACTGTTCCAGTGTGGTCTTCTCCACGGGCCACAATGCCCTTAGAGATATATCTGCTCCAGTGTGGCCTTACCCACAGCTACAGTCCCTTCAGGAGTGAACCTGCTCCAACATGGCCTTGCCCATTGCTGCAGTCCCTCTAGGGGTGTACCTGCTCTCTTGTGGGCTTATCCACGGACACACATTTCGAGGTGCTCCAGCATGACTTCATGCACAACCACTGATGGTTCTCAGTGTACCTACTGCCATATGAATTTATCCACAGCCACAGATGTTTCAGGGCGTACCTTCTCCAGCATGGACTTATCTCTGGGCCACAGTCCCTTCAGAGATATACCTGCTGCAACATAGACATAACCATGGCCACAGATGCTTTGAGATATACCTGCTCTGACCTGGATTTAGCTCTGGGGTGTCCTGCTTGCGTGCGGGTTCATTCAGAAGTCACAGACCCTTTGACTCGAGTTCACACTGCAGTTCCAGATTGTCCAGTACAGCAGCACAGAAACAGCAGAGATGCCCTGGCCATCTGCCAGCCCAGGCACATCACCACTGATGTTATTGAAATGTTCCCAGGAAGTCTAGAGTAAGATAATAAGCAGTATAACTGTACAACAAGCAGTGAAAGCAAAAAGTAGCCAGTAAAGAACATGAGACTCTAATACACAGTAAGGCAAGAAACTCCCATGGCAAGCACAAAAGCCTGCCCTTCAATAAGTAAACAGAAGTAACAGCTATAAATTTGATCTAACACATTCCAATCAAATCTGTTGTTATCTTGAACCCTTTGAGCCCCATGCTGGGCACCAAAAAGGACTGTTGTGGTTTAATGCCAGCCAGCAACAAAAAGAAGCCTCATTTGTAATTATTTTTCCTTTTAACTCATGTACCTACTCTTCTAGGAGGTAGGTAGGTTTTCTGTCGCATTCTTTCATGTCTTCTCCATGGTCACACAGGAAGAACCACAGCTTCCTCTGCGGTGCATACCATCTCTCTTTGCTCCTAATAGCTGAGATATTTGTCTGCACATGTTGGGGGCAGAACTTGTCCTCAAATTGCTGAAATTCTAGGGACAGTTTATCCACATGTTTCTCCAGGATGTTTGTTAGTTTCTCCACAGCTAAGGTGCAGGCCTGTAAGGAGGAACAGAGACTGTCTTCAAATTGCCAGTCGGGTAGACACTTCGATCATGGTTGCTGCTTCCTTATCTTCTCCTAAATCTACTACCGCCAATGAGTTGGCGTAAAATGATGGTGTGTTCTGTACAACCTTCTACCACATGGGTCATCCATCTGGATGTCATCTGGGTCTTCATGTAACTGCATGTTGGTCGGGTCATAGTAAATCAGCTCCTGTGCATCCAATTGCCTCAGGTACAGGATACCCCTGTCTATATTGACCCACTTGCCTGGATTACATACAATCTCTTCTTTGAAGGGACACCTTTCCCTCACACCTGAAAAGAGACATCTCCAGAGACTGCAAGTTTGTGCTCCTCTTCCAATCACTTTATCAATGTCCACTTCCTTAGCAAGGGACCCCAGCTGCCTGGCATCAGTCTTGATCTCCAGTAGATCCTCATTCAAGTATTTAAAATGTGCTCATTCTAATTACAGGGCCTCAGAAGAGTCTGTAGTGTTATTTTTGCCTCTACCTCCCTGGGTCGGGAGTGGGTAATTGGGTAATTTGCATGCCTGATGCCTTCCTTGGATGTGGTAACCATTCTTCAGGCTCCCTCTCTGGAATCGAACCCTGAATCCTTGTTACTCATGGTCACCGTGATAGGCATAGACAGTATCATCAAAAGTTGATAGGGCAGACATTTAAACGATGGGGTGTCTCCATCGTTGTCACCATGGGGCCATGTGGTCAGCCTGAGGTTATCTAGAGTCACTAAAGCTGCCAGGTGGGCCCGGGTTGGGTTTGGTCTGATAAATGCACACGTCCCTGGAGGTCTGTGCTCGTCGGCATGTATTAGACAGAATTAGAATTCACCTGTAGGGGATGCAGGAACAGAAATAAGACAGAGGGAACCGTGGAGCAGTTTCTATTAAAGTGTTTTTGTTTCTAAAATTTCATCTTTGCTCTTTGATAATGAAATGGTCTGGAAGGGCTTTTTAAATATATGAAAAGGAGTTTTCATTGGAACATGATTTGAAAAAAATAATCCATAAAAGAATATTAAAAAATCTTGTTATCCATTACACACCCACCCAACATATAAGACATTCAAATGAGTTCAGTAAAGTCAATTTGCATACTCTGCACACAAAAAGGGCATGCAATTTGCACATTTTATTGTAAAGTAAAGCACTTCTCATGTCAACATTCAAAGTCTTTAAAAGGAAAGTTCTGTATGCAGTGAGTATTTCACAGAGAAGACTGCTGGATAGATAGTATTCATAAAATACATTTTATCTAAATTGCTACTGTCTTTAGCAATAAAAACGTCTGGAGTAGATGTTGACAAGTGGAAATTATATTAAAAATCCTGCATGAATTTAACATATTCATGGCTATGCTACTGTAATTTCAATATCCGATTATATTTTTGCCACCTAAATAAAGTATATTTGCCCCAAATTGCAATATAAAATAGCAAGCCCTACCTTTTATTGTATCTCTTTTGACTTCAGTGGAACTTCACCTCAGGAAAGACTGAGGAATCAGTCTGTATACATGGGTAAAAAGCCAACAAAAAGCAAAATCACCCAATACTTCTAGTGTTAAACATTTCTATGCAAAAATAGGCAACTTTGCATTTGTAGGGATTTGGGAGAGACCTCAGTTCTCAGTTCTGCCCTTTCTCCTTTGTGATATTTTACTTAGTTTTACTTCTTACAGGTTGCCTTTCAAATGTACTTACACTATCAGTCTCCATCCTACCAAACCAATGTTCCAGTCCTAGTTTTTATTTTTCCCTCCCTGTCTCCTTAACTTATTTGAAACTTAAATAATTTGATTTCAACTCAGGCTGTTTTGTCCTATATCTGGTCTGAAACCAGCCTCTGTCAAAGAGTAAAGAGGAGGGTCAAACAAGCAACATGGAAAGTGACGGCAGGAGGGACACACTGTTCAGTCTTGGTACTAAAGTTCCATTTCGGTGACTCAAATCTAAAAATATCCTGGATTTCCGAAACTCCAATTTTCAACAGTCTTAAAATGTGTCTGAATTTAGGAATATTTGTATTACAACAGAAGAAGACACACCTGTGAAGCAAGGACCGGTCCTCAGCCTTGTTACAACCTATTGCTCCGAACAGCACCTTTCTAAAGAAAAATCTGTGAAGACAGGCTTAATGTTTCTCTAACCACACTTCCAGAGATGAAAGAACCATGTGATTGCAAACGTTTGGAAAACTAAGCCTCAGCAGAAAAAGGCTTGGAAAGTTATAAACAAATTACAAGAATGTTTTAGAGCAGAAGCACATTGCAATGCAGGACTACATGATCTTGTTATTAATACCCCCTTCCCCAAATGAAGCACCCACTGCTTAATGGTGCTTATATATTTTCAGTACATTTACAAACCAACTTCAGGTTAAGGCCTCTTGCATCCAAGAAAAAAACACAGGACAGAAACAGAGGATAACTGGTGGGGAAGGAGTTCAGAAGGTGTCTGGTCTGACATGTTGCTCACAGCAGCATCAGCCATGGGGTCAAACTGGGTTCTGATACTGTGTTGATACTTGTCTTGTACTGGGAGCCTCAAAACTTAATGCAGTATATAGATGTGGCCTAAAGAGTGCTAAATAGAAGGGGAATCCCATCTAGTGACTGACTGGCTGTGGTCTGGTTTAAACATCCCGAGTGTGATTGACCTTCATACCTGTCAGAATACACTGTTGGCTAATGCTCAGCTTACTGTTGCCAGAACCCCCAGGACCTTTTCCTCAGAGCTTCCCCTTAACTAGGCAGTCCCCAGCATCACAGCAAGGTGTTATTCCTTCTCATGGCAGACATTCAAATCTGTCTTTGTTCAATTTCATGAGGCCCTGTTGGCCTAGTCCTTCATCTTCTTTAGGTCTATGTGAAAATTCTTCAGATACATTCTCAGAAGTTTTACCCTATAACTATTACCACTTTCAAAAAAGATCTTGTACATCATCATGAAAAATCAGAGGCAAACCTCCTTGGAAAGACAATTTTGAAGGGATGATGCGATGTATAGATGCATTTTGTGACAATGAATGCAGTGGTCAAAGTGGGGAATAGCAGGCAACATGGTGCATTGCATTTAGCATTATTATAATTTCCATCAGCATTACACATCTCTTTTGGAGGTAAAATGTTGTGTTTGGGAAATGGCTGCAGTCTGGATGCCTGAATATGATGGGACCTGTTCCCTAGCAGACCAAAAAGGTAAGGGAGTAAGGAGACAGTGCGCCTTGACCCCAGTGATTTATATTGGGTTCTTAGGTGAAAGGGCTCAGGTGTGACAACAGGTACTAATTGGGTGTTGTGTGAGCCAGACAGCTTCTTGTTGCTGCAGGGAGATGAGACCTGCTTTCCTCTTGCAAGTGGCTGATCATCCCAGTCTGTCCTCTTGTGACGGTGCCTGCAGACTTCAGTTACATTTGGATAATACCACTATCCTGTCTCTCACCTCATATTAAATACTAGGCATAAAATTGTTCACAGTGGTGTTAGTAAGCATTGTCATGAAAAATCAAGGTTCCAGGAATTCTGACAACGACCCAGACCAAATGGTTTGCCTCAGGAATCCTGCAGCAGAGTGGATGAGAGTTTGCTTTGAAAATTGGATACATGACAGTAATAAGGGCTGGTGACAGGATGTTGCTTAGAACTCTTTCCTTCCAAAACATTTCAAAATTTAGTCAAGGCTATGCCTGGGAACTTTACATACTGCAGGATGTCATCCTGTTTATAAACCTCCCCAGGCTATTTTCAACAGCTCATTCAGCTGTGCTGACCAACAAAAGCAATGCACAGTTTTAAGATGTCTCAACTATTTGGCAAGTTTTATCAAAAAGAACCTTCAAGATGAGATTTTAGGATCTAGCCAGTGTGGCTTATGTTGCAATGAATTGAATCATTAAAGAAAAGAAACTTTGTGTGGTAGTGGAGCATGTAAATGAGAGCCCAGGAGCTATCCTACATATTTTCAATTCTGCCATAACCTCTCTCTACAATGGCAGACACAGTATTCAGCTACTCTCTGCCTGTTTCCACACCCAAAAAAGAGTACAACAGCATGTACTAGAGTAGCACTGAAAAACAAGATCCTGGTCCAGCTCCTAGTGAAGTTAACAGATGTGCCTTTGTTCATTTTTACTAGATAGAGACAAATTTAAAGACCTTGAACCTGGCTGTGAACCATGCTGTGGCAGCGCAGCTATAGTGTCTGTTCAATCAGAAAGTGGGTAATTTTCCCTCCTGGGTGTGGGACCCCTTGGGACTGCAAAATAGGTTTCTACAGTGTTTGTACATGATCTCCTCCTGTAGATACAGACATAAATATCACACAAAGAAGAGAAGATAATGAGTGAGACACAGATGTCTCTGTGTCTGGTGGTCTACAGAAATCTCATCTGAGGCCATGAATAGTTCTGAGAAGCCTAAGGATGCATTTCTGAGCATCCCAGAGTCAAAAAGAGCAGACAGAAGCTGCCACCATGGCATTTAGAGTTGCCAAGAACAATTCAGATTCTAAAAAAGAAGCATCACCAGTATTTCATGTGTTTTTTTCCGAGAAGAAATTATTTCCTAGTATAAATTCACAGTTAGTAGCACATGTACTATATAAGCCCAAGGGGAAAAGAATTTCTACACTTAGCAGAATCTCCCTTTGCTTCAAAAATCAGTAAGAGAGGTAATTCTATTCAATAGAAGCTGTAGCTTGTAAATGAGGACACAGTAATCTACAAATTGAAAATATCTGGGAAAAGACAACATATTTAACAGAAATTCAACAGCCTTCTTTGTAACATCATTCAAACAATATAGGATATCAGAGAAAAAAAAAGTAGAATCCTATTATTAGGTCCCAGTTTTCTTTTTTTCCCTCTCTTAGTGCCCAGTGGGTTGACATAGCCACCTTCAAGAGCTCTGACAGTACTTACACTGTGCACATCCCTTCCCCACTTCGCTGCATGATGATCCTCAGCCGGGTTGTCAAACACAATTATTTGTCTGGATAACAATGTGAAAGGCAGCTGCAGCAAGCGTGGAGGTCAGGCAAAGCAGGCCATGGATGCAACAGCACCTGCCTTTTGCACGCAAAGACGGAGCAAATTACAACATTTGTCGCCAAGGAACTGAGCAGCAGTACCATGTGTGATGGCCTCACAAGCATCATTTTCATCATGTGCATGGGTATATCTTTTCAAATCTAGAGCAGGGAACAGATGTTTCATCAAAAGACACATTTAAAATAAAGATAATTATGCAGTAAGAAGCTTAATTGCATAGGATTATTCAGGTCCACTTAATTGCTTTACTGTCTGAGAGCCTCCCACATATTTGTGACAGAAGCGTTCTTCTCTTATGGGGTTACCAAACCCTGTCATGGCTTCAGGACAAATGTAGTTGTTTTAGTAATTCAACTAATATTAATTTCTGATTTTCAGCTACAAGGAGGAGATATAAGCAATCTTATCAAGCAATAAAATATTGTTTTATTCCTATAGGCATTGCATTTTCTCCCATAAAATATTAATAGTCTGAACTACAAAAATAAAACTAAAACTGAATGCTATTATCATGGCATTATACACAGTAGAACATTAATTGCACTTAGACATGATTCAGATTAACATATAGAATTTCCTCTGGTCTGGCTGACCACAGGTGCTTATGCATCTTCAGTTTTCTGAAACTTGTTATGAATTTTTCAAGTGGGCATATAAAAATGATCCTTCATCTCCCCCTAGATGGGTTACCTTTTTCCCCACAAGCAAAAATTCTAATACTATAAAAAAAATATTTACTCTAATAAAATAGATTGTTTTCTATGTCTTTGCTTAACCAACATAATATGCACTATGTGGCTATGGTGCAGCTATTCTGAGAGACTGCATTCTCACAGGAGTTACTGAACTGATCTTACTAATACACTTTACAGAAAGATACCTATTTTAGAGAACTTCTGCTGACAGGATTTCATTGTGACTCTGTCCAGTCCTGGGAGTTTGCCAGCTGCAGAGATTGAATTCAGCACTGCTCCAAAATTCAAAATTATGAAGGTAGTTCTGCCATGTGAATAATGCTGAAGGGGACCCAGTGCATTTACAGGGTCCCTATCATGCAGCTAGGGTGTTTAAAGAAAACGCATCATCAGCCCAGGTGTTTTTTACTCTGTACAGGTTCCAGGAGATAGTTCAAAGGATTTTATGTAGAGAGCTTTCCAACTAAATTGCATCCCTCCCTCCAGCCTTTTCGGTATTAGTTTCCCATGCTCAACCCTTTTCTTGTATTGTAGAGGACTAACAAAGCCAAGCACAGAATTTATATTTATGGGGTGTAAATGTGATATTGAAAGCCTAAGCACTACAATGATCTACTCTTCAACACAGAGAGCACTACAATATTTGCACTTGTCAAGACATTGCAGACTTTTCTTACATAGACAAACTAGGTGTGGTTTCATTGTGCATTACAAAGAAAAAAAAATCTGCTGAAGAATTAACTTTATAAGGAGTTAAAGCTTGTCATTTAGGAAAAAAAAAAATCCTTAGTTTCATCTAGGCTTCTAAATGTAACTTAAAGCTCAGGAAAGACATTACACTATAATGGCTCCATTCACATTTGCAAAGTTGGGGTCATTTTAAACTTCTGCTATGTTTTGGAAGGCTGCCCAGAAAACTTTGGTGTGAAAAATCTTCTGAATGCCTTTGCACTATATTAGCTAACAGTATTTAAGGTCAATAATGCAGGTGCTGGCCTTCTCCCATTCAAGTTGCATTTTGAAAACTTAAAAACCCCTTGCAGACTTCTTCCTAAGACTCCTTTCAAAGTGGCTTTTGCTCAAAGCTTTAAAAAGAAGAAACAATATGGAGAGAATGGAGAAAGAAATTTTTCTGTTATCAGGAGAGAACACAAGAAAGGTGATAATAAAACATAAACCAAGACTATAGGTTTTGCATTAGTTTCAGTGTGGCAACTCAACTTTTAGAAACATGTACCAGCACTAAGTGCAACTTTCCAAGCATATCATAGGGACTTATGCTACTTTCCACACTAATGGTGTCACGGTGCACTGAATGTTTCCCCCCTGCTGATTGAGAGTGACATTAGAGGCTTTTGGTGAAGCATATGCCCAAGTTCCTAGCTCTGCAGCAGCTATCGTATGCTAGGGTGACACTATGACTGATCACACTCAGGCACTGCTTCTGTTGCTGTAAATGGGCTTTCAGTTATAATGGAAATGTTTAGTTCAAAGCAGCGTATACATTACACATGTTATTAATGGCTGAAACAGATGCTTCCATCTAGTGAAAGGGTTTGTTTTTATATAAAGCAAATCCTCCTGTAAATCTAGATCTTTTATTTGGTTGCATATCAATTTGAAGGATAATAATATGAAAAGCCCTTTCTACTTTGCCTTATATTACAGAAGCATTTAAATTTTTAATTTGTGTTTCTTATAAACAAATTTATATACATCTACACATATTTTATTACACATTTTATATGGCTCCGTTAGTTTCTGTTGTAAATTGCACAGTTTCTTAATCACTGCTAAGCATAAAATACCATATCAGTAAATTATTCCCACAATAAAATACATGATGTGGTTTACAAATGATGGTTATTAATTTCAGGACAGAAATGTTGCATTTATATTTTGGTTTATGTTCAATTAACACATGGCTGCATTAATACAAAGTGTCAGCATAGAATTGAACCAGAGACTAAATGAAAATGAAGTACCCTAAAAAGGAATTATTGCCTCTGCTAAACAGAGTAAAAGCCAATTTATTTGGGAGTTTGCTTGTACAGTACCACCTGAGATATTCATGAGCAATTCCAAGAGCACAGATCATGTTTCCAAAAGGAAATTGTCTGATTGCTTTACCTTTCTATGCACTTTTTGTGCAAAGAATTGTGTCTCTATGCACATGATAGATCAATGATTCTAAGGCTGGAGCATCAGCAGTTCATGAAAACCAGATTATTAGCAAGGGGAAGACATCTTTAAAAATGAGTCACCCATTTCTTTCATTAATTATAAACAAGTGTTTCCTAAGGCACAGGCAACTCATGAGAAAAAAGGGTGGCCATGGCGGAAACAGTGATTATGATCTTTTAGATGCAAAACATAACAACAGCTTTATTTGTCAGATATAATTTTGCTAAATGTGCAAAACTCTGTAAGTAACTAAAAGAAGCAGATGATAACGGTTTGAAATTGAAATGCTGAATTAGCCTCTTTTGAGAACAGCAAGACCTCGTGGGACAAAATTGCTCATATGTTTTGAATTTGAATGCTGTAGAGAGGTTAAAACTAGCCCTGACTGCAAACTAAGTGGACCAGAATTATGTACTTTGAACACATGGTGTTTCTCACTTTAGACTTCTGCTCTCAGCCTGTATGAATTGCAATGCTTTTTTTGCCCTTGAATAAATATCTGAATGGTTGTAAAATATTTGCATTAGAAAATAGGTTATCATCATTAAGGAGATCTTGGATTGCAGCATTACTGAAATCTATTTAATGTCAGGAGAATGCATTTTGAAGTAAATGTCCCCTTTTTTGTAAGACATGGAGCTCTACAAATTTAGGAATAATCCCATAGAGGTTGCTTGGCAAACCTAAAATCTTTGTGAGCCACTAGATATCATTATGTGGATTTTACTTTAGAACTTGTGTATTTGTAGAGGAACTTAAAGAGTCCAGCTGGCACAAAATTACTTTGTAAAACTGGCACCACAGTCCTGAATAAACTGTGTGAACTCCCTCTGAGATTTACATTTCATTCATGTGGATTACATTTGCTTAATCATATTGCCCCAAAACATCTGAGCTTCCCCTCATCTCAAGGGAGCTCTGGAGGAAAGTATCGTCATAAGCCTTCCTTCATGTAATTTCTCCTATTTTGCCCCATGGGAGCAGCAAGGTGAGAAACAGGATTTGCTCTCTCACAAAATAGTTTTCAGGACACAACTCCATAGCTGGAGGGCTACCTGTGTAGATCTCACAAACCCAGACATTGCTTCTCGCCTATATCTTGTTAATTTATCTCAGCTGGACTGCCACACACTCTCCATTTGGGGACCTGTGTATGAAGAAAGGAGGGATAGAAATAGATAAGAAGATAGCACCCTTCTTTCCCCAGAAATGAGGTAAACCTTTACCAACACAGTAGTATAGACCCTTAACACTGGCTAATCTGTGTTGTAAAATACTGTTTGCATGGTTCGTCAGTAAAGTTTGTAAAGCACTACTAGAAATAGAATTCTTTCTCCCATCTCTCTTCTTTTTTTTTTTGTTTTTCTTCTTTTTGAGATCTATCAATGTCTGTGTTTGAATGAATGAACTTAATTTGTACACTTTGTTGTGTTGTTAATCCAAACATTTTATGTAATCCCAGCTCTGCAAATTGACCTTATTGGAAAAACCAAGCAGTAAGCACTGTTACACTAGTTACAAACCACTGAGGAGTACCTTCTGTAATTATATAGTCAGTGGAAAGCATAGTTACTTTAGCTACCTAATACTAAAAAGGTGTTTTCTGTGGTGTATTTTCACCTAAAACAGTCAGTGGAGACCTGGGCAACAGCTAAAACCCACAGTACGAGAATCTGAGCATTTCCACTGTTTGGATTAAGATTTTCATTAACCTGTGCCTCTACTTAGGCCCTACCACCTAGGATATACCCTGCATCTGCAGGCTGTGGTTCTTAAAAACACATGTCCAGACCTAGAATTCTCTGATTTGTCACTACATGGATCAGTTTAAGCAAAATTTCCCTAAGAGATGAATCTCACTAAAAGAATTTAGAAGTCCGTCCATTTTTTAATCTAATTCTAAATTATTTTTTTTATGTTCCTAGATCTGCCAAAGAAGTGATCAGCATTAAAAAAAACCCTAAAAAAAATAAATAAAAATGTTTAAAAATATGGCAAATAATGTAGACATATCTGCAAATTAAAAAGATAGACGTACAAAGGAAACTTCCGTCAAGTTACTTATTTAGACCTGATATTTAGCCTGTGGCTAGCACCTACTGCAATGAGTCTTTAGGTCTTGACTGGGGTCCACAACTGATTGCAATTTAAATAATAATTACATGTGTATAATAATCTGTGAAGATAAAATCTTACTGGAAATTTAGATTAAAAATGACCTATACATAAAGTACTGTGCTATTTTATTTAGGGAAAGTGACAACAGTATTGTTTGTACCTTCTACAACTATATGAAGACAATTTTCCTTCCTCTGACTCCAAGTTTTCACTGAATGATAGGGACTTTTTTCAAATTTTCTTGAGTTTATCATGCTTAATTTGCTTTCACATAGGCCCTTTCTGAGGTCATTTTGGTGCTTTTGTGTATTATGACTGTAATTTAGAAGTAACTCACCAGTATAAAACCAATATGTAAAACTTGTAGGAGGAACGGCCTGGAAATGAGTTGAACATTCTTTTATGGGACAAAGATATTTTCTAAGGCTAAAATTAACTACTTCATAGAAAAAATAATGATGTTTACTGACATCATAGTACATATGTTACTGCTAATTTTCTGTATGATATACATTCATATGCTTGGTATATAAAAGCTGGTCAGGCACATCAAGTTTCAGAGAATTTTGCTGTTGTTTAGAACTAGTCCTGCATCAGGATTTATTCTCTGTTTTCTTCTAGTTCATAATATAGCTCAAGGAAAATAGATCACCTCATGGCTCACACTTGCCCTGAAGGACTTCAAGTGCCAAATGATCAAACTTACTTTGACTAAAAACTGAACAGAGATATCAAGAAAGGATGAAGTATGAAGGTAAGAGTGAGGGAAGATGGCTTTCAAACAAGACAATGTAGATCCCTTGTTCATGTATTCCACGTAAGGACCAATTTTTTTACTTTTTTTTTTTTTTTTCCTTTTCTAGATTGCTTCATTGTATGAAGAATGACAAGATGCTAAGAATACAGTCATTCCTGGCAGCCAGGAGGCAGAAAACAAACCCTCTGAAATATCCAATTTGTTTATTAGATAGTGCTGAAGAAGTAGGCTGCAAAATAATTTTGTCTTCCAGAGACTGCTAACAGCTACCTAAGGGTGTTATGCTTGAAAAATATGACTTCACATTTAGCACTTGAATGTCGTATTGTTAAGTATTCAGGAATAGCTCAAAAATCACTCAGCTGGCAGAAAAAGAAAACTAAACAAAACACCTCAGACATGCATTTGATGCAGTATGATTTAAGGAGAAATGGCTTTTATTTGTTACTCTTGCCTCTGAAATGTAATACATAGTCTCATTTTTTAAGATTTTCTCTCTTCCACGTAACCTCAGAGGCCTCAATCCCATGGTGGTTGCTACTTTTTTCCTCTTAGATAACACATGAATATAGATAATAGCATTTCAGTGTCACAGTTTCAACACAATCTCATGCTTATATGTCAGGAAATGTTGCCTTCCTTCAGATATGTTTTTAGTTACAAATGCCTTGCACATTTCAGTGGCTTTCTCACGCTGAGCACTTCATCCAGGGCTGGATCTGATCCGGTTCTCACCATAGGCTGTGGCAAGAGTCTTATTGGCCTCAGTAGGGACTAAATGAAACTCTGTGGGTTTTATCCTCATTCCTATGTCTTCAGTCTTAAGTACAGCACTTAAACAGATGCTTAAATTTAAGTATGTGAGTAGTCCTATTCAAATCAATGGACCACTCACATGTTTATAATTAGGCACATGCAAAAGAGACTTTTCTGGTTTGGGAGCATGTTCACATATATGCATATGTGTATATGTATATGCTATTAAATTGAGACCTACATATCTTATGAAGGAATACTGACTACTACCTTAAACATTAGAATAATAGAACCATAAAATACCTCAAGTTAGAAGAGACCCATATGGGTCATCAAGTCCAACTCCCTATTCCTCACAAGACTACCTAAAATATACCATATGACTAAGATCATCATCCAGATGCTCCTGGAAGTCTGACAGGCTTAGAGCGGAGACCACTTCCCTGGGGAGCCTGTTCCAGTGACCGACCACCCTCTCAGTGAAAAACCTTTTCCTAATGCCCAAACTTAACTTCCCTTGACACAGTTTCATCCCTCTCCACTGCTTGCCTTGAAGAAGTTGTAGGCTGCGATAAGATCACCTCTCAGTCTTCTCTTCTCCAAGCTGAACAAACCAGTTGACCTCAGCTGCTCTTCATAAGTCTTATCCTTGAGACCTTTCTCCATCTTGGTCGCCTTCCTCTGGACACACTCCAATAGTTTGATGTCCTTCTTATACTGAGCAGCTCAAAACTGCAGACAGTACTTGAGGTGGGGCCACACCAGTGCAGTGTAGAGTGGGACAAATATTTCTCTTGACCATCTGGCTATGTTGTGCTTGATGCACCCCGGGACATGGTTGGCCCTATTGGCTGGCAGAGCACACTGTTGATTCATATTCAACTTACCATCAACCCAAACCCCCAGATCTCTTTCTGCAGGGCTGCTTTACAGATGGTCTCTGTTGTGTGTATTTTTCAGAAGTCAAAGATTGAAGAAACTAATCCTTTTTTGCAAGGTTTGTATTATATCTGACTGAGTCATTCCTCTCCAATAAATGAGATGAAAACTGTAGCCATTTATGTTACTTACATTTGTTGTGACACAGGCCTGATTTTTATGTTTGACTTATAAATAAATATCAGATTAATAGTCTAGATGGATTATTTTAAATCAATAGATTATTTAGACACTTTTGACTTTACTTGTTGTTTATTATTTGTGATCTGTGATTAATTACCTGAGTGTTTAAGTATAGTTTCTCTATTCTGATTGGATGCCTGAAACTTCTGAGAACAGGAAAAGAATGAGTCAGAAACAGTAATTAGTACACAGTCAAAGTGAATGTACTTGTTAACACATGAATGATTTAGTATTAATATGTAAAAAGATGTTAGTATGAAAAAATCTCTTGATAATTAGTGCAATTAGAAAACTGCTTGTGTAAATTCCTTAAAACAGTGTTTTTGCCATATTCAGCTCACTCTAGTTTGCACTGTATAACTGCAAAACAGTAGAAGCACCACACTAATGAAATAAGAAAACTCTAATTCTTGCAGTGACACAGGTTACTGAGTGTTTTATGGTGTAGGTACAGCATGAAAGCAAAAGCATAGGTGCTTAATGTGTAGTTAGTGCTACTGACAGAGGATTTCACTGACCTCTTTCAGAAGGTAGTTCTGTAGTTACAACTCTATAGGTCATTAAGCAAAGAGCAGATGTGGTGAGAATACTGTAGATGATACAGAACCCTCTGTATCATACCCAGGTGACAAGACGTAGGAAAAAAAAGAAAACTGTAACAATAATAACAGTTAAGTTCCCTTCAAATACAAATGGGAGAATATTTTGAGTAATGCCTAGCATGAAGTGTGTAGATACAAGCAGCAGCATGAGTGCAGCTGGCATCTGGGCATGAGGTCATTTGAACTGTGAGAACTTCATGTTCTTATTTGGATAATCAGAGGACAGGGAAGACCCTGAGGAGGGAAAATAAATCCTTCAGGTAGAAAAGAATGGCATAGGAAAAAAGATGACAGAGCTGTGTCTGAGATGACATGGATCTGGACCTGGCTTTCTTTGGAATTCTATTGATGGCATCTCACCAGTTACTGTGGAAAACAGCCTATCCTGTGCTGCTGGTTTGGAGATCGGACATGCACTCAGACTCACCTCTGCGAAGGGTGGTCTTTTGTTGTCTGGCTTCAGCTCAGGGAGATGTCATGGGCAAGGTTTAACCTGGCATCTGTTTGCCTTGTACCTGCCCCAGGGAGGAGAAGGAAATGCTTTGATGTCAGGTCTGACCACTGCTCTTACCTTCAGGGTCAAATAGATTTCATTCCCTCCCATCCTCTGAAATCCTCAGAATTTCAGAATGACTTTTTGTGGCAAAGAGAGTGATAGATTAGAGGTGTGCTGCCAAGGCTGGCAGGTCTGGGTGGTGGGGCAGCAGGGTGGCTGTGGGAAGCAGCTGGCAGCTGGTTGCATCTGGTTCTGGCACCGCCAGAAGTGCCCCCTTGCCCCTGAAGTCACATCCCTCATGCCACAGCTCACACATATTTAATGGATATCCACAGTCATGAGGGGAGGAAACAGAGGGATGGAGCCCCCCTTGGAGACATGTGCCTGAAGGCATACTGCTGATGGGACTGCTGAAAATGCTGGAGACTCCATGTCAAAGGGGTGCCCTGCCAGAACAGGGAAAACTGTGAGGGACCATGGCCATAAGGAGACACACAGGGGCAAGGGACACTGAGGGGACTGCAGCCTGTGGGTGGCCCTCGCTGCAGCAGGAGAAACCAGTAAAAAAGGAGGATGGACCCACAAGAGAACAGTATGCACAGAGGTACACACAGGAACCATTACACACTTGACCTCAATCTGCAGGGCTGCCTTTTGTTAGCTGGGGAAACCAGGATGGGGATGTGGGGAGGTGCTTGACTTAACACTTTTCTTTCTTCTTCTCCACAGTCCAAGAAAACGTTGATTTAATTGTCTATTCTTTTTTTTTTTCTTTTTTTTTTTTTTTTCTTTTTTTTTCTCAATGTCCAAATCAGTTATTAGAAATAGTTGTAATAGGCTTTAAACTGAATTAAGTAAAAATTCTCCAAGCTGAGAATATTTTCCCAGGACAGGAGGGGAAAATATGTAATGACAAGATCCTGAGGTCTGCCCTCTCACTGGCCACATCATGAGAGTTTAGTGCCCATTCAAGAGATCGAAAAGCTGTATCTTCAACTGTGTAGACTGATGCTCTTATTCAGCTAAATGTGTTGTAACACCCTCTTCTCCTAATAAAAAGGAGTGGGCTGTAAGCAACAACCTGGTCAAGCTTTCCAGTTATGGTCTTTAAATATACACATGGGTAAATAACAATGAATATGGCAACAGAAACACAGCATTTTTATATTACATTCACCATTTCCACAGATACAAGTTTACTCCAATATTTCATTTACACTACGTTAATGAGTGCCTCATGTTTACATGTGTGAATTCACATTATGTCATGACCCATAACAAAGTACAGGTCCTGATTCAATGGAGAGGTTTCTGTCCTAATCTGTATGCCAGGCAGATGTGAAGTAAGGAGGGTTTCTGTGAGGTTTGCAGCTGAAGCTTAAAAGTGAAATAAAACTCAGCCTTCCCTATTAAAATATTCTAGGGAAAATACATTCTCCATCCTCTGTCAGAGTTTTAGGACATCGTGAAACATTATACAGTTATACAAAACTGCAGCGTGATTAACCATGAGGACAAAAATAGGTGTTTAAGCCATATACGTGTATAAATTCAATAACTGCTTTCTATTTTCAGACTTCCATGGAATACATTGATGCATACCTCTGTATAACCTCAAAATGTTACAGGGCTGTTGATACTAGGTTGTCTTAGGCACACAGAACCTGTATCATATAGTCTCCCTGTCTCATGCTAGTTAATTATACCAAGAAACACTAGCTCATTGAAAGAAAACTATTGAGTCTTGCTGTTTTAGGTCTTATGTGATCTTTTTCTGTAATTATTATATATTTTATAAAATACACCATCTAACTGTTTTATATTCAGATGGGATGTCATGAAAAAGACAATGCATTCAATATAGCTTTTTCTCATACTAAGAAAAGCAAGAATCAGCTGCACTGGAAAGTGAGTTACACTACTGTGTGAACAGCTCATTGTAATGGTCAGAACTGGGACCGTGTTCCCTGTCAAATGCACAGGCACCAACTCTGATCATAACTGAGAGCAGAATTTGAAGTTGGCAATTTACTGCTGAAGTACTGTCTGTTATTTAAAAGGACATTTGTTTTGTCTAAATGTAGTTTATGCAAATTTAAGAATACAAGCAGAGGTTTGGCATATGCAAGTATTCCTTTAGCAGGTGGAAAAGTAAATATTTTTGGCTAGACATTAAAACCAGTTTTAAAAAATTTAATATGCTCAGGATAGAACACCTAACTAATAATGAATACTAATGATGGGGGAAGAAAAAACCTGGTTCCTTTGCATCCCAACATTTAGCTTAAAATATTTTAAAAATAAACAGTTTTTAACATGGGCTGACATAATTTTGATGCCAGCTTGTCACTATGATGAAGCAGTGGTTGGTGGTGCCTTAGTTGATTTACTGTATTGGCATTTTAGTTTTTTATCAGGATTTGTATAGGAATTTGAAATAAGTATTCCACTGAAGTGGATTGTATTTTAAATGAAAGCTTATCCATCTAATTATAGGAATCTGGTTTTCCCCTTGAAAACAAAATAAAACATCCACTAAAGTGTACAACAAAAGTTAGCTATTTAGTTCTTTCCAGGGCGACAAATTAAAATGCATTTTATTACTTGGTGGTTTTTTCATAATTAATGTTTCCTGTGTTTTCTAGGACTATTCTTTTCAAACTTCTAGTAGAGAAGTTTGATTTCTTAATCTGAAAAGTTGTCCCACATTTGGTTCATGAGCAATCAAGGTATTTGAAAGTGTCTTCGACTTTGTTTTGAAGCTCTGACATATCCTGAAAAGGTTCTGACATGTAATACACATCAGCATTTCAACTACAAGCCGATGGTGAAAAATCAAGTTTCATTTACATTTCTCCATTAAGTTTCACTTACATTTTGCTGTGATTTTAGAATGCATCAAATACTTTATTTTGCCTTTTTTCTAAATCCACAAACCACGAATTTGTCCCCCACATTTTTGACGTGTTATTCCACATGCTAACTGTCAGTAGTCTACATCTACTTGAACAAAACCTGGGAATTGTACGAGTGAGCTCAAATTGAAATGAAATTACCCTGAAATCTAAAAGCCAAGCTAAATCATTTACAGCAGCTTTATAAAAGGCTGAGAGATGAAATGTAAATTCTCTCTGGTGTTAAATAAAATATGTTTAAACCATGTCATATATTATAAAGGTTTCTGTTGGTAGATTTTTGAAAGACTGTCACTTCATTAGAGCATAGATGATATCTATCAATAAGAGATCAATAGGTAGTGATGGATTTTAATTTTAAATTGTTGGATAAATGCAGATGGTAATTAAATAGGGATTTTCATGATTATACCCTTTGCCAGAAATGGTATAATTTTAACCATGCAGCATAAAGTAATATTTCTTAATCTTTAATTATATTCCAAGATTTTAATAGTTAGATGACAGACTATCTATGGAAAAATTGCTGTCAGATGTTTTCCTTTTAAACTCTGGAAAACAATGCTCTGTTAAATATACATCAAGCCTTTATTGCTCCCAAATAAGATTTTCCCATGTTCAGCTTATTTTCTTTTTGTAGTCATCTTACAAAACAGTGGTACAGCTGCTGCAGTGGTTTTATTGTTCATCTTTTATATAAAATTTTTCATCTGCTCAGAGTATTTCCATTTTACCAAGTCTCTGATTCTTTTCTTTCTCCACATGGAAATAACACTCATCTGTAAATGGCACTTTTGCTCAGCACAGTAATGTGAGAATACATGTGGTGAAAATCACTTGTTAGGTACAGTGTCACATGCAGACTTGTGATGTTGTGACTAGATCCTTCTTGACAATGACAATTTTGTGTCATGAGTTGCTATTGAATATTTTAATAGGACCTAATGGAAAGAATGGAGAGCCAATAGTGGGAGCCACTGCATCCTATTTTGATCTGTGCCACTGCGAAATCTCAGGCTAATCATTAGATTTTTTTTCTGGTTTAATCTGCTCTTCTTCAAGAAGGGAATATATCCTTACCTCAGAAAGACTGCATTTTAGCTTCACCTCTAGCTCTCTCAGAACTCACGAATTGGCAGTATTAGAGTGTCATCAGCATGGAGCTACATCCAAGCTAACAACCCATGCCAAGAGACAGGACTTAGCATCAGACACAGTGGAGAGGTAATTTAGGATTATTCCACCTATGTCTGAGCTAATATCTCTGAATAGGCTGTTTTGCCTCTCCTAGGTGTGTCTGTTCTTGTTGATACAAGCTTGGGCATTTTTTAACCACATTCTGTTAAAAACCATCTACTACATCTTTGGCCCATGTCTCCTAAAGCTGAAGTTTGGTAGCAGGTAACCTAGTAGAGGCAACAAACTATATTTGCAAAACTAGGTTTGCAGTTCTACACCTGTGTGGTCTTAGACACCACATTTTGAGTATAAGTACGAGCATTTGTTTTGATGTTTCCCAAGCCAGTCATAGAAACTGACTCCAGATACTCTGTCTGCAAAACCTTGGAGTGCCTTCAAACCTATTACTGAGACAGCTGTTTTTTAAAGGATTTCTTGTAGAAATACCTTAGAACTGTAGCAATTTTTCCAACATTGGTTCTTTCTTCATTAAGACAATTCTAATATATTCATCACAAAATGACTAGATGACCTTTTCACATGCTTTTGCTTGTGATATTACCATGTTTATACTAAGTTCTACTTAAAGGGTATATTGCAGCTGCCAGACTTCTGTTGTCCAGTAATTAAAATGTCACTTGACCTTTTACTCAAAAAACAGTTATTACTATAATCTTATACCATTGCTTCATTATTCTTAATCTGTAATTTGAGACAGATTTGTGTCCAGTTTGATTACTCTTACAAAGTTTTGTTTGTTGAGGAACTCTCTCACAGAGTTTCTTATTTACCTTTCACTAGTATAAAACAACAACTCTGAAATTGGAAACAAAACCCCACAAATTAAAAAGTTAATTGCAAAATAAATTTTATCTTGCCAGTTATTTGACTGACACAGGGGCACAAGGTAGCCAAAAAATGTCATCTGCTGCTTCCAAATGACATGTCACATCAGGAAGAATTTCCTTTGATTTTGGTGATGGAAAATAAGGATAAGGGTTGTGCATTCATTGCTTCAGTTCCAGACAAATGAAACAGATACAATGTACCCACAACATAGACAGTTGGCTATTCCTGTGTAACACAGCTGTATCTTCAAGCCCTGAACATATATGTATTTACCTTTTCAATAAAACGGTTGGCCCGCAATACACCCCACAGCCAAATATAGGCCTCATCTCACCCATCTTTTACATTTTTTACTTGAACAGCTGTCTTTATTCTGACCTCACCTGTCAATGTAAACCAGGAATAATTTCACTGAAGTCAGCGGTGACACACCACTTTGGCAAGGTCAGAATCAGACCTTGCTTGAGAGTCACTCCAAGTCTACTACCAAAGCTAATAGGTATATCACATTCAAAACTTGGCACAATGTTGTAAATACAGGGTCAAAAGACAGATATTTTATGTCATTATCAGACACGTACACTGCTCTTTCTAAAGCAAAATGTTGATCTAATTGACTTCAAAATATCTTTCAGAAACAGCTGCCAAGTTCCCTTTAATGGAGGAAGTGGAAGCATTTTATTTTCTGTCATTCTCTTAGTAAAAGGAGATACAAGGTTGATCAGAGAAAGCATAACCAGCTTTTTAAAGCTTTTTTTTTTCCCCACTCTACTTCCACTGCTTTGACACTCACAATCCTTCTTAGCAAAAACTCAGAGGCACCTTAGTCCAGGGGAAGTGATTAAGAAAATTCATGTTTTATATATTAATTCACTATGCATTTTCCCACGTGCCCTGAAACTTTCTTAGATGTCTAATGCAAATAAATGACCATGTAGAAAAGCGTATCCCGATCCACAAAAGTAAACATTTGACTCCTGCTATTCTGTGCTATGATCTGGAGACGAAATAGAGAGATGCTTAACCTCTGCTGGAAAAGCTCAGCATATGCAGAACCCCAGTAGCACTTGCTACAGCACAAGAGCCATATGGTAATCAGGCACCCGGTGTGTTAAAGCATCATTAAGGGATAAAGTGGGTGCATTTCAGCCATCTCCTTGGTGCAGGAGACTTTGTTGTCCATGTGGGTCAGAACAGCATGGCTAGAGGCACTCGCTGCCTCCTCTGTGAATATTAGGCCACTGACAGGCCAAAACCTCCAAAGTCTGTGAGACCAGAAAGAGAAAGAAAAGGGCCTTTTCTAGCTAACTGGTGATGACAGGCTCTCATATCAAAGGAATTCTATCTTTACCACTCAGATGAAAAGCTGTTATAGTATTGGTCCAGGACTTGGATTACCTGTGCACCAAACCCTTAAATGAAGGAGCTTTACTAGGTGACCCGAAGCAAGTTACTTATCTTTTTAAGCAACAACTCCCCAACTGTACAATATTGAAAATGGCACTTACATCTTTCTCATGTTAGTGATGAGAATAATTATAAGAAGGACCACGAAGCAGTCATGTTCTATGGTAATAAAGACTGTAATAATATCATGGGAATACATCCTCACAATGTAAAGAACGTGCAAAGAAGGGAGAACCCTTCTTGCATAGCTTCATCTGCTGTTTTTCATTTTACAAAAATGGGTGTAATTTTTACTACAATGCTTTGGCTTACACATCTGCAAATATGTTGTCACAAACCTGGACTTTTAGTATGAAAATTGCACTATCAATCTTAGTAATCAGGAGCAAGGGAAATACAGTTTGAAGCTTCGTACACAAATAAAAATTTGCAGAGAAATTTGCATCAGCTCTTATATACATATGATCTGAGATCACTGTATTGAGGTTATTGCCTTGTTAGCCTTGATAACATGCTGCTGAAAGAAACACAGCAGCTGTAGGAAGGTTCATTCTTTTCTATCAAAAATGTATACCTAATTAAATGGAACTGCTTGTGCTTTCATTTTACCTCAAGACTCCATTTGGCAGGCAGGAACAAAAAATGGGATCTTGTACCATGACAGTCCTTTGTGCAACAATATGAAAGAAAAAAGCTTTCTATTTTGACCTAATCAACAATTGTGGTGTTTGTAGGCACTATTCCCCAGGAAATCCATTTGAAAATACGTAGTTCTGGTTCATAAAATGAGATAATTTAATATTAATTGTGGCAGATGTATTAGCTAACCTGAGGTTCTATTCTAAAAGAAGAGTTTACAGGCAGTATAACATCTTTTAGTACAATATAAGCTCTTACATTCTGATGAGAATGAGTCTTTACATATAAAGTTTATTTCCTGCTGTAGCTCCAATTTACTTTTTCCTAGTGTTAGCAGATTTCCAACTGTGATTTTCTATATCTGTTGCAAATGTTCAACAATTTAACAGAGAAATTTTAGGTCATTTTTTTTTTTTAAACTTTAAACATATAAAGATTAAAGAATGAATGTGCAATCAGCATATAGATAAACCAGCTTTTGCAAGAATGAAATAGATGGTTTAGATACTTAGGCCCCAGAAGAATTCATAACATCTACACTCATTGCTACCTCTCTTTTGTGTACTTTCTTCTACTAAATAGGTCCCCTAGAGAGATAGTTTGGTAAACTAAAGTACAGTGGTAAAACATTATTTTCCTTTCTGACATGACATGGGTAATGTCCAGGAACTTCTTTTCAATAACAAATGTAACACTTTCTGTTGCAGCTAGATTTTTCTCCTTACTGTTCCTAAAGGCATAGGCTCTTGCCTTTTTTGTTTAAAGCAAAAGGTATATCTAACCTCTGCTACGGAGAATGGGTACATTAGAAAGGAATCCTTCCTGGATGGTGTTTTCATGGTGTGGTGTGTGCAGAGGCTGAGCTGGACTTGTGAAATCCTGAGCAGAAGTCAAGGAATGGGTGTTTCTAAGTTTCCAAATTCATCTACATTTACATCTCATTACAGTGAAAATCTCCTTTGGCCAAACTAGCCCCTACCACGCAGTGATTGAGAGAAGAATGTGCACATTGGTGCAGACATTTGTTCTTGGCCTGTTAAATTCATTGGGCCTATTAGAGATCTCTACTGGGACAGATAAAAAAGGTTAATTTGTGCTTTCAGTTGCAGTTTGGAGACTTGTCCACGACTATCTTGGCATACAGACTACATTTGACAATGGGGTCATTTTATATTTCACTTTGCTGTATTCCTCCATAAGTGGTATCTTCTAGAATCTGAAAGTTATTTGGCCAGGACTTAAATCCTTACCCCAGCAGCTTCCACTAGATCAAATGGTTGCAAATTTGAAACCCCACAACCTACTTTCCTTCCTATCACTATATTCTTTGACATGCAGGAGCCATTACCATTGAGTGCAATTGCAGACAATGCACTGAATAGTATACAATACACATAGGTGGTAAAATAAAACAGTACAAAGAATGATTTGGGTTTGATATCTTTGGTGCATGAAGACTTTTATGCATGTCCTGTAGTTAAATAGCAGCCTAGTTGTTGTAGTCTATTTTAATTATGCATAAACATAAATCTTTAGTAGAAAAACTATGGAAACAACCTGTGTGTAAGTTCTGATACAAACAGACACTCTAGTACCATAATGTGGTGAAAGTGCTAAACTTTTTTTTCCAAATCTTGAATTACAACATGTGTTAGAATGATTCAAATGCACGCATATGTATGATTTTGCTTATCAGCTTCTTTCTTCTCATTTTTATGAGTCATAAGATACACAAATATTTTATAATAAAATAAAAAAAGTTCATTGTTTATTTAACAATTAGTTTTATCCAGATAATATAAAATCTTACTTTGAAATATATGTGAATTATGATCCTAATTCCACATATTTTTTACCTCTGCACTTTATCTATATTACTTAAAGTAATACTGTCTCTGAAATAACTTTAAAAATCCAAAAGAAAACCTATAAAACTACTGTTGGAAAAAAAAATATTCTGTGGCATCAGATTTCATAAATGGTTGATCAATTTAAAAGATACCATCTTGTTAGTTTATCTGAGATTTTAATATCATATAGAAAGAAAATTAAATGAAGAATCCATTTCCTTATAAATGAATGCAATAGACTTTAGAAAATATAGCTACAGAAAAGAAACAAAGACAGCTGGTTAACTTCTGTCACTAATATAGATATTGAGAGAGAACAGCAGTTGCAACAGGATGTAACCTGCTGACTTTAACTATTTTATGAAGACAAGATATTTTTCAATAATGAATATTAGCATGTAATATTGCATGATCGCATATATCATTTGATTAAAAAAGACAGGGAAGTAGTAGATAAATATAAATAAGTTCAGAGTTGTTGTCACTCTTTCTAATGAACTGTCTGGAGTTCGATTAGTAAATGTTAGGTTTTTCTGCTATGTTCTTCTGTTTGTGAGTATCAAAACTATAAGGCATGTTAAAAAACAAGAAGAAAGAATAAGGAGAGTAGGATCACCAAATGATTACAAAACAGGGCCTCCTATCTAGAACATGCACTCATGCACAGAAATGCTATCTCATCAGGGAACCAATTTCATCCAGGAGCCTTTTGGAAGAAAGATGTAGCAACATATTTGCTCCTATTTGAGGAATGATACGAGGGGTTATTTTTGAATGATTAATTAAAGGGAATCAATCTTCATTGCATTGCCACTGACATGAAAAGCACCATAGCTGTGCAATAATCGCATTCAATTATTCAACTATCCCTTTGGCAAGGACAACGTAATTAGTCCTGGTAGTGTCAAGAGATTTCCTTTATACTCAACAAATTGGCAGTTTTAATCAAGTGTTGCTGAAAATTTATCATAACACAGGGAAAACAATAGGTGAAGGTACAAGGCCCCAAGCTGTGTGACTCCTATCTATGACAGTACGAATTTACAATACTAACAATGTGATGAATACTACCAATCCCTGAATAAGATGATTATAATTGTGTATCAGTATCATGCACAATAGTGCTTGTTTGTTTAGAATTATAGACACAATCCTTTTCATGCCTCATTACTAAGGCTGCTTCAAGCCTTCATACCTGTTATGGTGGTCACCTGTTATCACAGCTATCATGGATGAACTGAAATTCGTGACTCGGGGAGCTTCTGAGCTGTCAGGAAATGTCACATAGATCCAAGCCTCAGCCCTGCTGAAAACAAATACATCTAAAAGCAGGATCACTCAGGCCTGTTTAGTGCCTAAGCTCTGAACTGCCACAAGTTGCAGGAGCCATTCAGAAGCGAGAGCTAGAAGCTCTTGGAGTGTATGGCAAAATTAAACCAGTCTGTTATGAGCTCAGTAAGCTGTAACTTATGTTCTGTATCCAGACTCTTGGCAAACATTTAAAAGGGGTTGATGTCTTAAGCACTCTTGAGTCCCTGCACTATGCCACATTTTGTCAGATTGTCTTGTTCCCGCTGTTTGCATGCTTGTACACACATTCAACTACGAGGTCAGTCATGCTCTTACTATCTGCAACAGATTTATGCCAGTACTGAATTTGGTAGAACCTCTTCCATTAGTGTAGCTGGAGGAAGTGCCTTTCAAATTGCCTTTTTACAGATGGTGGGTTCAATGTGTACAGAGTGTTGACTTGAGAGAAATCAGACTTACAGAGGTAACCACTGGAAAAGACAACACATACTAAAAATTATTGTACATCTGAGATAGTACCTGTTCCAAGTACAGAGAGATTCATCTGTATCTCACATACTGTTGTATGCAGTAAATGTGCATGATGGTTTCTTTGCTAAATCTTTACTAGATATTGCACATTTGTATTAAATTCGGTATATTTATATTACATTCAGTATAAATATTTCACTGGTAGGAGTTAGTCTGTTGGTAAGACAGGAAATATGGACAATCATCTCAGTAAATCTGTGGAATACAAGATTGGTTTTATTGCTACCTATTACTCTTTCAGTGGGTGTTTGAATACTCATGTTTTAATGGGACACGTGGAAAAAAAGTATACTCTACAAATAGTTTATAATCTAGTCTATTCAACGTCAAAATCTAGAAAGGTAATATTTAGCCAAGAATTTTCTCCCTATCTTGGAAATTAACATTTCTTTTAGGCTGGAAAACTTAGCAAGGAGCTATGGTCCCTTCCCCACAGAGCAGATTTGGAGAATTGTTAGTAAAGGTTACATAAATATGTATTACTCAGGCTCAGAATAAGGGGAGGAAAAGCACTCTTCCCCATAACTGTGGTCTGTTTTTTCACCTTTTTTCAGACTAAAAACAGGAGAAAAAAGGTCTTTTCAGTCATCTGTTTCTTTTTCCTTTTCATTTTTTTAACATCTCTAAACACAGCTATAACAAATGCTGCTAGCTTGTATCACAACACAAAGAAATCAGTAAGATAATGGCAGCAGCATTGCTCTTTCTGCCTTCGAGCATTATGCTCAGCTTTTTAACCTACCTATTTCTTCTAGATAGGTTGCCCAGTGACTTCATGCCTTCTGCTTTTGCTTGTCTTTTTCTATTGTCTTTTTAATATCCACTGTCTCTGAGATTACTTTTGAGCTTAGAATGCAAAACTTTTCCTTAGGCTACATTTTCATTTTCAACGTTTTATAACCCCAAGAGTGGAACTGCATTGCACACTGACAGAAGCATACATTACTCATGGCAACATGTTGGTTTGTTGTATTGTACTGCATTTAGTTGAATGAACATCTCCCTCTACCCCTCCACACAACCCCCCTCCCTCTAAAAAAGAAACGGAGGGGAGAGAAGGGAAGGGAAGGAGGAAGATGTAGAGAAGAGAAAAATAGTGGTACACATACACAGGAGATTTTGAGAATAATCTGAATAACTTCTACCCCTGCAGAGGCTTCTT
Source organism: Tyto alba (assembly GCF_018691265.1). NCBI lineage: Eukaryota > Metazoa > Chordata > Aves > Strigiformes > Tytonidae > Tyto > Tyto alba. The sequence continues at coordinate 21,682,852 of NW_024881275.1, read as the reverse complement.
ATCTTAATGACTTTGCTAAAGAAGTTGTCTTGTCAAACAAATTTAAAAGCTTTTGCCTCATATGAGTAAGTTATAAATGGAAGCAATTTGGTAACAGCATAGCACAAGATAAAGAAACTCCTTGGTTTGGCAGAAGCATGCAAATGTTGAACAAATATGAAGTTACCAACTATCAAAGAATTTTGACCCTTCAGCATTACATTTCCCTGAGTCCAGTTCATTTGAGAGAGTGCTGCAACAGCTAAATAGCTAATGAAGCCTGATGAGGTTGTGTGCTATTCTTTTCTGCATTCCTATGTGATATAAATATCACAACAACAGTAGTTAAAAAAAATTCATTTAGTTTGCACAGATGGATAGAAAACATAAAGATTAAATCCATCTTTCAGTGAATTTCCTGATATAGTCATTTATTATTTTAGTATGCCTCTTCCATCAAGTTTCATCATTCTTTTCCTGTCTCCTGAAAGAGTATTTCAAGAAGATGGGTAGTAACAAGAAGCAGTAAGCAGACATGAAAATTAAAGAATACTTTATGTTGGAAGAAAGAGAAATGGGAGGAAGCAGAGTAGTGAGAGGGAAGATGTGATGAGATGTGGAAGGAGGAAGGTAGGGAGGGGGGAAGGAAGGAGAGAACTGCTCTGAAGGAATTAGGAAAGAGGACTGACTGGAGTCTGCAGCTGTATTCCGTCCTAGTGGGCCTAGTGGCATTAAATGGATGCAGAATGAACGTGTGAAGCATTGAACTGAAATCAGTGTCAGCAAAATGTAGTAGAAAGGATGGGAAACATCAAAGTGCAGAGGAGAAGGAGAATTTGTCAGTGGAGAAATAGAAAAATCGGATTGAAAAGCCAAAATGGTCAAAATCTCAAAATAAATATATATATAATATCTGCACTTGTTTGTGTTTTTTTCTTTTTTTTTTTTTTTGTGTGTGGGTTTTTTTTTTTTTTTTTTTTTTTTTTTTTAAATACATGACTTACAGGTCTGTGTGGTGATTGAAAGTCTGGGGGATATAGATCCAACAGGATTTGATTGATATGGTGATAGTAAAAAAAGAGGGAAAAGTGCTTGCTTATTGATAGAAAGAGGAAAAGGGATAAAGCTCAAACTACACAAATGGTAGAACCGACATAACACAGGGACTTGTGAAATCAAACTTGGATCTAGAATGTTTGTGTTATCTTTTGGTCACTTTTCTACTACATTTTTCTTTCAGAAAAATTTTTATTCTTATTCTTACTCTTGTTCTTTTGTTCTTGTTCTTGTTCTTACTATTATTTATGACTAATACATTATTATTATTATCATTATCATTATCATTATCATTATCATTATCATTATCATTATTATTATTATTATTATTATTATTATTATTATTATTATTATTATTATTATTATTATTATTATTATTATTATTATTATTATTATTAAAGACCTTAGTTAGAAATTTTTGATTGAGTACATCTGATATAAGCACCCAGGGAAAAACATTTAGCCATGAACTTCATCTTTATCAGACAAGCAAGTGTACAGATGCTGAAAGTGCCTACCTGGCCATCCTATATTTAGGGTGGCCAATTACTCATTGGAAATGTGACAAGGGAAAATTGAAAGTAAAGTTTGCTAGACAGCCAATAAATCAGGCTTATATCTTCCTCTCTCCCTTGGCCTGTAAGGAGCCAAGGTATTTTAAAACTAGATTCCAGGAAACCAGCCAACAAGATGTGAAAAGAATATAGGAAAAGATTCTCTTACCAATTTTTCACCTGTATTTTTTTAAATGTTTATCTCTTTCTGTCAAATGCTACCAATTCCCTGCCTGTGAAATGTAAACCCTAGTGATTTCTGCTGGAACTTGCTCCCATTTCAAAGGATTTTAAAAGCCATATCACAGAAATTAGGTGACTAAAAACAGATGTAGCAGATGAGAGTCTCAAAGACATATCATACATGAACAGTTCATAACGCCCTCCCCAGTTTTATAAGCCATGGATTGTCAATAAATTATGAAAAGTAGACAGATTAATAAAAAGTAAGCTTTACACTCAAGTGCTACCATGAAGTGAGAAACAAGACAGGGTAAAAAGCATAGGTCCTGTTTCTAAATGAGACATGAGCACTTAAAGACCAGAGTCATGAGGTCCTGAATTAGATTCGTAAATGCTTGGGTCACTTTTAGAAATTGCTATCTGGCTTCTGAGTCACTGAACTCTTCTGAAAAAAATCCCCTCAGCACATCTGATAAATTGCTCTTGATGAGTAGTTCAGTCAGCTCCAGATATGACTGAAGGAGCAGGTGCAACAAGAGAGATTAAAGAGCATGGAAGCATTCCTGAATTGAGGTCAGGACAAACAGAGGACGTGATTATATAGGAATGCAGGCTGGGATTACAACTGTTTATATGCTTTCTTTATCTTACCTCCCATATCAATGTGTGGTTTGAAATTCTTCCTGTTAATGTGAGGGTTCTGCCATTAAAATGTTGAACTTAATGCACTAAAAACCCAGGGGGTATCTTCACATTCTTCTTTTCTCACATCCCACAAAATACCATCCTGCATCGAGTGAAAAGGCTCATTTAATCACAAATTAAATTGTATTTTACCCACAGTTATACCATAGAATTAGTTGTATTGTGCTTTGTTATTCTGGAGTCACTCGTAGGGCTCCAACCAATGCAGTGTGAAGAGACAAATTCCAAAGCTTGATGCTGTGCAATTTAGCTAAGTGCATATGGTGAAATCCACCGGGGTCCTCTGAAAATTTTGTAGTTAGGCTAGCATGAAAAGGAAACGCTGAGTTGTGGCCCATTCCTGCTCATTGTCGAGGTAATCAAAGGTTTTGCAACAACATCAGCTGAGGCAGGTTTAGATCCTTTTTAAAGATTAACCCCAGATGTTTTATGGTGGGTGGTTTATCCATCATCTCAGTGCCAATTCTGTAAAAAATTCAGAAAGTCAGAATCTGTAAATGTCATTTTATTATTCACTGTGGGGTTTATTATTATGTGTCAATGTTACAAACAAATGCCTCCAGGAAAAGTAAAATCTCATCTTCTCTCAAGATATTAACATTTACAAATATTTGCTTCAGTCCTTTAGAGATGATAATATTCTTCAGCTGTTATCTTTTGACAAGTTACAGATATGGGAAAAACATTCATGGCCTGATCTCTTCTTGCTTACATTGCTATGGATTAGGAGTAACTCCAAGAAGTTGAAGCATTTACATCAGAGTAAAACTGATTAACAAGAACAGAACTGAGAGCAGAGTTGTACTGAGAGACTCACACATAAGTGCAATCTGCAACTAAGAATAAATGTGTTTAATGTAACCTTCACAAGTCATCAGCACAAATTCCTTTCATTTTGTTCTGTTTGTTGGTATTACAAAATGCTTTTGTTTAAATCTTTCACTGGCCTAGTTTAACAAAAAAGCACATCAATAATGCAAACCCCAACAAGTGAGCTGATATGCTTGTATTTGTAAATAGTGGAATACTAAAACAAATTGCTCTGGATAGACAAATTCAAGTGCTTTCTTTCTTCAGAAAGAAAAGTAAACTCATGCTATATATTTGTATTATTTATATTTAGCTCTCTTAGTTTACCTCCCTCTTCTCTCTTTTTCTTCTATGCAGCCCATAAAATACTGCATTTGCTGTTTTTTATTTTCCCATGGAGTTTAAGGAAAAGTTAGGCCAGACAATAAAACAATTACCTAGGCAGATAGTTTCTGAATGATCTTCACTATTTTTCGTCTGAAAAAAAAAAAAAAAATCAGGGTTTGGCATGAAGGACATTTCATCATCTGTTTTATTATCTGTTTATTTGTACTAACACTAAGGAGCATCTATGTAAATAGCTGTTCACTACATTTGTCATTATATAGGCCTAAAGTAAAGAACAGTATCTGACCAGAAGAGCTTGCCACCTAAGCAGAAGACAGATGAAAGGTCTTGAAAGTAATAAATAGGTTTGTCTTCACAATTTCTTATTGCTCTTAAACATATATGGAGAGCACTACTCCAGAGATGAGACATTTTTTTCAAGTTTATTCAGAAAGTGTGTGGCATAATCAGGAGCTGCAGCTGCAGCTGCAGCCCACTCCATGAGTGCCAAGCACTTCCTGGCCCTCATAGCCATCTTGCAACCATGAACTTGCAAAATTTGCAGTAGGATATGAAGCTAGGACAGGGAATGAGTTCAAGAATCAGCTTCTTACTAGTATTCATCTTAATAGCTTGGCTGGTTAGACAGTAGACAATTCTGGAGAATAAATCAAGTTCTTGCCAGAGCTATGGGTCTCAGAGTCCATAGATTTTTTTTGCTGACAATTAGCAGGTAGGCAATGTAGCTAAATTCTTACTCTTTGTTCTGAACTATATAGTATTTTTCTATTTATCTTTTAAACACTATCTTAAAACAATATGTAATCACAATGTGAGAACTTCCAAATAATTTAGGCAAATACAAATAAATTTTCCTTCTTTCTGCGAACTGGAAATTTAAAAATCATACATTTTTTAACTTTAGTAAAAAGTGAATTTGAAAGCATTATCTTTTTCTTGACATCCTAAGAATGCTGGTATCCCAGCATTCACTATTTTTCTTTTTTGCTTATCTGGAAGGTAGTCATATTTGTGTTTCTCAGAGGATTAATATATCTAAGTTTATATTTAAAACTCTCCCCCAGACTTAAACAAAAAGCACAATCAATGAACAGTATCTCTCTACCAGTATTTTATTTAATCAACTCAGATTATTTCAAAAACACCTTAATCAGTATCCTCTAAAGTAATCAGCACTGACTTTTAGCAGTGATTTTTTTTTCTTTTCCCCACACTTTGAAGACATCACATAAAGCTAAGAAGTGGTTCTTTTACATCCTTTATCACAGACAGTCATAGATCCAAGGTCTGGACTGATATTTAGTCTGCAGTTATTACTTTACACATCATTACTCATTAATTAAAATTAATAGAGCCATTTGCTTTAATATGTTACAAATTAACTTTAGAAATGGGATTATATTAAGGAGATAGTTTCTCACTCTATATCAAGCTTACTCTCTAAACAAGGCAAGGGATTTTCAGAGTATTTATCACTGGCTTAAATCAATGTGGAAGAAAACTAGAGAAATGTGCTTGCTCTCTATAACCTAGGTAACTACCACTGCCAGTTATAGTGAACTTTTCTCGCATTTGAACTTGATGATAAGAGCAACATTTTTATACAGAGAAAAAGGGAATGCCTTCCTTAAGTTCATACTGCAAGTCATTATTGGAGCTAAATGAAGGACATGAGACCACGACAAGCCACTTGCGACCTTCATCTCCTTCTAGCATCTAGGCTTATTGAAAAAGGACCAGTCATATAACACTGCAAATTTATGAAATTACTATTTTAAGGCTATTCCAGTATAGATTTTTGTTTAAAGCCAGGTTTAACAACAGTTTTCTTTTACTGACACAACAAAATACAGTTTCTAGGCAGTCCATATAGGTGGAAAATATTCCATCTATTCTAAAAATAAATCTCTTTTAATGAAAGTCAGCTGGATGCAGTTGTCTTATGCCAGAAGAAGACTTGGTCCATTTCCTCCATTCCCTCAGAATGAAAAGAATCAAGTCTTGACTGTCTTGATTAAAGTAAAATTGAATACAAAGGATGACTTAAGCAATCCCCTCAAATTCTACTCATTTTAGCACTTTTCTCGTTTCCTTTGATGTACTAAAAATTAAAACTTGAGTTCTGATAAAGGGTCCCCATACTAAAAGAGAACTAGCTGGTTCAATAAAGGCATAAACTTAAGCAGCAGAAAGCCAACTCCAAAGTGTACATATTTTTAGAACATTGTCTGCTAAATCTTTTGGAAAAGCAAGACCATTCTGTCTGGTCTTTGTATGGAGCTCTGGCTGGAAGCTAGCATTTTTATTGAAGAGTATCAAGGGGTCTCTCATAGGCTGTGGATTCCTGAATCCAGAACAGGTGCAGTCACACCCTCTCTACAAACAAAGATAGCTTGTTTGAATAAGCACAGCAGAGAAGAATGGGATGTATTAATAGCTAAATACTGTCTTTATTAACAGTGGAACAGCTGGCAGTTCTGTATGACAGCAGTCATTCCAATCTATTTTGTCCAATTGCAAAACTATAAGCACACCACATCAGGGAACCAAGGGGACCACACACGAGCAATCAGCCATTCAACAACACTATAATTGCTTCACAGTTGGAAGTTTGTTCTGCTCAGCCACTGTTATTCTTTTAGTTTGAATTGTTGGTGCACTGCAACTATCTAGAATCAAGTGTTGTTAATGCAGATAAGCTTGCTCAGAGAAACTCCTTTTGTTTCACAAGCCACATGAGCTAGCCTGCTGCAGGAACTGCTGCCAGGCTTCTGAGGATCACAGATGCCTCAAGCGCTGGGTACCAGGACTGAGTCAGAGGCAGTCAATCTCCAGATCGTGGCTATATCTCCCACAAAACAGATACCCTGACAAGGGAAACCCTGCTTGAGAACCTTTCCTGAAGACTTTCTACTGAGAAAAATAATAGGTTCTGAGAGTCTATCTGAGAGGTATAAATGGCTGAAACTGTACTAGTAGTCTCGATGCAGCAGGGAAGCTGTTATAGAAGAAACCGGTTTCAAGTAGAACTGGGTTACACAGGTAGATATAGGTGTGTGTGTGCACACATCTTAGTGTGAGTGTAGAAAACATGCAGCAAGGGAAAGATTACTGTTCAGATTCATTAGGCCATAAAGAAATTTATAATTTAAATTTATACATTTATACTCCTAAACAACTCAGAACCAGTAGAAGCTTAGGCTGTGCTTTCCAGTGTTACTGTTGATTACTGTCTGCTCTTCTAGTTGTTCATAATATGCATGCATAATAATGCTAACATTGTTCATTAGAGCTTGATTCTGCAATTTCTTTCTTCCATCTGCCCGCACCCCATATACCAACACTTCTTCCCCTCCTATCATTGCATAATACCTGTTTGGTAAATTTTCTAAGTATGCTTCAGGGAAAAGATTAAAAAGCTCTCTGCTATAGCTAGCCTATCAGAATACTTACAGATATGAAATTGTAAACTCTTTCTAATTTGCAGGGGGTTTTGCTTCCTTTTTTTTTTTTTTTTTTCTGCCATCTTCTGGGATTAAATACTCAGATAACTAATTCTTCTTATTCAAGGTTTACTATTCAGTAGATCTCTTTCAGACTTTATACACAAGAGCACTTCAGTATATTGTGATTTCTTTGTTACTCCTTGACATATGGCTCTAGGTAATAAAATAATGGGCTGTCCCAACTCGTTATCTGTTGCTGATGTTTCAGGTTGACTTTCAGATTGTCCTTCTTTGCTCCATCTCTACTGCTGGCACCTTATGAATAAATGAACAGTTCTTATAGGCAAGACAATAGATTTGTATGAACTGAAGATCACTGTTAATACTAAAGGTAGACTTAGAAGAGCTTGGGAAATTCTGAGTAGTGAAGAAATGGCATTTAAAGAAGTCACCAACCTCATGAGTTAAAAGAAGTTTTAACTAAAATTGAGTTGTGACCTAGGATGTGCATGAGAATGGTCAATAAACATAAAAAAAAAAAAAAAACAAAACAAAACCAAAAAACACTGCAAACCACAAAAACACCATAATTAAGGAATTATCTAAGGTCATCTTAAAAAAACAAATACTGCCAAATCAAGGCATAGCATAGAGGTACAAGCTATAATTGTGCATGCAAAATGAACTGGAAACAAAGCCATTAACAACACCATTTTATTTGCCATTGTCACAATTATTAGTTTAATAGCCAAGAATGCAATTAACCACTGTATACTCATTTTGCCTCTGTCACTAGACTTTTTGCCATCTGTTCATAGATAGTCAGGTTTGCACTGTCTTCTAGACCACAGTGCTTCAGGCCATGTCTACTTTGGCAAGGGGTGAAGCACCTTAGAAGCAGTTCCATAGAAAATCTTAGGTCGTTCTGAGAGGCAAAGAGCACTTTACATCCAGTTCAAGAGGATTGGCTCCCGTTGGGTCCCATATATGTAATGTCCATTAACGATGGGAGTGCATTAGATGCATATGACATAATCCAGCCCATGCACTGCAACACTGCTTCACCATGTGAGCCATCACTTCGTAAATGACAGCATTCAGAAGATGTGCTTTGAAAGTGTGATTCTAAAATAAAATAAAATCCTAGTACAAATGGTACTTACCATCATGATTTGGACCAAGAGTAAGGAGTGTATTAGCATGGAAAAATGTCTTCCACAAAGCACATGGATTGTTTACTTAGGTGTATTTAATCTTAAATGTTACAAAAATGAAATTGTCCCATTGCTCCCAATAGACATTTTAAAGAGTCTTATCAGTTAAATCTGGACTGTCCCTGACAATTTCGGCTCAGTATTCTATTTCCTTCCAGTCTCCCCAAATGAGCCATTAAGGAAATTACTATTTGGTTCAGAATGCTTTACAGGAAATGTTGCAAGTATAAAATATGAAGCTAAACATATAATTTGAAAGGCAGAGTTGAAGAGGATTTGGGGTGTTTGGACCTTTTAGGTACCTGCTTCCAACATTAAGATTTTACAAGGTAATTGAAATCACCTAATTCATACTTTAAGATAGGTAATATCTCTGTAATTTTAACAGCCTCAGCAGCTACATGAAAAAATACTTTTTGGAACTGTATTGCACTGAGCTTTATCTCACATGTATTTTTCACCACCACCATACCACAAAATCAAGGAAAGCCTTAGAGTTATCACAAGACTAAAAATAAACAATATCAAGAAAAAAAGTACTGTTGTTTCTTAATTGATCTTGGAAGAAGAAAGAAAAAAAAAAAGACAGACATAGTGATGATAGTCCCAAGCAATCTGTATAGTTAGAATAGCAAAAACATTATCTCCACGGCACTCTGAGCATTACGATATACAAATTATGTATATCTTTATGTCTGTTTAAGGAACATATAAAGTGTGCACAGAGTCACTATCTTCCCGTGCACATATTGTTTGGGTAAAATTGTTTGATAAAATATTTCAAGATCATGCTGGGAACTCACTATTCTTATTTTTCCTCTTATCTCTGCTCTTGGTTTTCTAATAGTTCACAGAGTAAAAGAGAAGTGTAGGGAGTTCATGCCTGTTGAAAAGGAATCACTGCCTTTGGCAGACAGCAGCATATTGATGTGGATGCCCTCCTTACGGAGGGTGCCCAGTATAAATATAAGTTTGTGAGGGACAGATTTCTTACAGATTCTGTTTAGATAACAAGATGGATAAAAGACACAGTATCTCTTCACAGGACAAAAAAAAAAACACAAACCAACCAGACAAGACTTTTTCCCATTTTCTGACTGTGCTGGGAAAATTTGTTTTTCTTTCAAGGACATTAATAGATTTAACGGCATGATTTCAATGTTGCCTGCTAATTAACTTAATTAATTTACATAAAATCTAGGCTCAGAAGAGATTTGTGAAGTCTAAGATGTCAGAGTATGTTCAGAACACTAAAACATGGTTTTCAGTATATACCTCTCCCTTTGAAGAGTGAATGATTTAGTCACCTAAGCACATTTTGTGAGCTCTTGAATCCTCCCCTTCTTTCAGATTTTAATGGAAAAAAGTTTATCAGCTGTTTTAACCACCACCAACTTTCAAAAACCTCTAGCAAACTGTTCTTTCCATTTTCCTTGGATTGTTGAGGCTAAGATGCATCTTGCAGGTGTACATGTGGGATTTAGGTAGCACAACTGAATTATCAGTGCCCACTAGAGCACCTTGTGTTTCTGTCAGTATTGGCATTTTATCTGGTATTAAATACAGATGTCTTGGGCTGGCTACAACCAAAATTTGTGACCTCCCATGTGAGGTTTTGCTACAGAAGACTAATAAAAAATTCTTATTTGATTGATAAATCAGAGGAATAGCTACTGCTAGTAACATCCATCTGTGACTGTGTCCAGCATATTTTTTCCATTTTTCTTTTCATTTCCCTCTTCACGTTACCTGAGATGGATTTTTAGAGAGAAAATTTGCATCTAGTAGCCTCTGGCAGCAGGCAAATGGGCTGGAGCTAGTGTCAGGAACAGGGTGCATGCTACCCATGCTGCAAGAAAATAGATAAGAAATTGAAAAGACAAGTGGCTTGTGCTTTGTACAGTTGTAGATTTTCTTCAAGTTATACCTCATCCTTTGCAGTCTTCACATCATCCCATTTCATGGAGTGGACTGAATTCAGAGGCCCATGTTCTGACCTCAGCTCTTCAAAAAGCACTGCAAAACCAGATCAGATTCTATTCTTGCTTACAGGGGTATAACCCACAACAACTCTTGTTAGTGTATTAGTACAAATATTTTTATTCAGAGAATTTCTCATACCAAATAAGATGACACAGCAATTTAATAATTAAACACCTTGAAACTATTTATGGTGAAACTGTTCTGAATTTTCTTTTTTTCTTCTGAACTTATGTTAGCAGATAGAGTGATACGTCTCTTGTCAGCAGAAAAGATGAACCTTCTCTGGGATGCAGTTGTGAGGCCACTCTTTTACTGCTGCTACAAGAAAAAGAAAGAGAATTATTTTGACTTCAGGGTTTCATGGATGTTATATGGTAACATAAGTGAAAAAAACCCAAGTTTTTAATGAACTTCAAGGAATACAGGCCGGCACTCTATCTGACTATTAGCCTTGCATAACATGTTGAGGAGAAGGAGAAGCCCAAGTCTGAACTGGACCCATGTCCATCGCAAAGAGGAAAGGCTGAACAGAAAGCTCCAAGCCTGTGCTTCTTCAGAAACTGAGGGCATGGGAAAGGGAAATGGATGTTTTTTTGAGCTTTCTGGCACATGGCTAATTATCTGTCTTTTTCAAACCATGTTCTCTTGGACTTAGTATAAAAAAAAATCTGAAATATCTGCAGTTCTTTCTTCCACCCTAGATGGTCTGGTTTCAAGCCTGTTACAGCACAGCAGCAGTACAATGCTGGTCAATATTGTCTTGGCCTGAATGAATGTCAAGTATCCGCTGTGATTTTTTTTTAGATCTATCAGCTTCTTTCAGTACTGTTGGTGATGAGATATTAAACCAATGGCATTAGACCAAGATGAATTTGGCCCTCTTCCTTGAGTATAATAACATCCAGACTCAGCTTCATTTTTGGAGCAGTTACACTTCTTAAAATTTGTCAGCTTCTCCTACCAATGATTTGAATTGTGGTAAATTGGTTTTCTCTTCTTTGACTTATTGTTTTTTCTGGGCTGTAGATTCGTTCTTACGAGCACTGCAAGAAAGTTTCAGGAATCTTTGTAGAGACCCATAACTCTGAGAGCAACCTTTGGTGAAGCTCTGTGGCACTAATCAAAAGGTTCATTTATTGTACTGAATCTGTTTTTTGCTGAAGGATGTTGTGTGTAACGTTCTGTGTAACAATCTCTCCCTGAACTCTGAGGACATATTCACGCAAAGATAAAGCCAAATCCATATTAAAAAACTGTTAGAGTTTAGAAAGAAACAAATTAAAACTTATTGCTCAAAGCATGCTTTGCATGGAGGAAGGTTAATAGAAGCAGAAATGTACAAGCTATGTTGCAGCTCTTTTCTAAGTTGAAAACCAAATCCCCTTTAGGAGATATGGGTTTGATCTTTTAAAAAATAAAATTACATACATTTCATAAAGGTTAATAATAATAATTTTTAAAAATCTATAACTGTTCCAAACAACAGCAGCTGAAAAGAAAGATTTAGGTTTGATGTGAATTTTAATATGCTGTCTAGATATTTCCCAGATGTATGCATATAATATTAGAATTGCATTTAGTTTAATGCATTTGGCAACCAACTACAGAAGACAGGGACTCTTCTAAGCTGCATAAATACAGATCACGTGTGCTGGAGAAACAACTATGAAAATGGCACAGTCTTTTCAAACAAGGCCAGAAATAGTGGGCTAACCCTGTGTTTTTAGGCATATGACCTTTGTCTCATTAGGTGTACCTTTAACTGTGATAAACATCCATTTAAATGAATATCATTTCCTTACAATTACAGAAGGGTCATACATAATACACTAAGTTCCCCTGGCAGCATATGTGTTAGTCATGCATATTTCATGAGGAGTTTTATTCTCTCAGTCAGCTTCAAGCGATGCTCAACCTCATGGCTTTGGTGTGTAGGAAATGAAGGTTTTGCCCATAAAAAGATTCCAAGGCAATGATTATAACTCTGCACTTTATCAAGAAGAGCAACAGAATGACCTCCTTCTAACATCTGCTGGGTACTGGTATCAATTTTCTTTGTAATATATATTAATTCCCCCTATTTGTCAGTTGCTATGGAAAAAGCATAATTTCCTCACATGTGCTTGAATGTAAAAATTGTGAGTGACACTCAGCACTGAAGGGTGGTTAGGAATGTAGTTGCATGAGAAACTGCAAAAAAAAAAAAAAAAGAAAGAAAAGGGTGGGGAGGATTTAAAAAAATAAGTCAAGTATGCTATATGCTAAACTTTTATAGGGTAGACTACAAAAAATTTATTGTGATCCAACATATGATCTGGGTAGGTAAAGCAACATCTGTTTGTACACTATGATGGTTTTTCCTGATGCAAAAAGGGAAGTATATAAACGGCTGAAGGGGTAACAAGAATATAAAAAAACTGCAGTAATGAAACACAAAACTCTTTAGAAATTCTCAATGCCACCAGCAGCAATTTCCCCCATTTTTCTTTCCAAGAAAATCAATTTTATCAAGGCAGCTATATCTCGTTGATATTTTTCACCATGGTAAAGACACTGTTTGGAGGCACATAAGTCACAAATGTCAGCTCAGACAGTGAACATATTCTGCTTTTGTAGCAGGACAGTTTGGTCTCAAGTCAAAAGGAAAGGTTATTCTCTGGTAATCTTTAAAACAGTGCAGGGTCATACAAAATCAAATCTAGCAGAAGCCCCCCCTTCGAAGTGTGGCTAATGCTGAGAGATTGTGATGCCATGTTTGATGCCCTGTGTTTTTGTGAGATTTTTTGTTCAAGCGATTGCAGTGAAGAAATCTTGTTCTCCTTGATGTGCTAAATTAATATTTATGTTGTTAAAATATCAGAGACACCACAGAAAAATATTAATATAAAAAGGTTATAATTATCTTTAAAAATGTGGCAGCAATTGAAATGTAAATCCTAGTGAGCTGGGAGAGAGACTTGTTTGCATTGTGCCTGGGGCACCCTGCCTGCCTGCCGCAGCTGCCATTGATCATTTCAAATCAAAGGAAGCTGGAGATGTCTCTGGTGGCTCGACTGGGAAAAAAGCAAGCAGAGAAAGATGCTCTGTTCTGCAGGACCGTTATCAAAAAATGAGCTGGAATGTGTTTCAAATCTTGCTTCTGTTGAATATGGAGCCCTTCAAAGGTTTGCCACAATAAATAAAGTTTTCAAAACACATAGACTCTAAAAGATATGTTTAAAGTCCCTCTGAACTAAGCATTTTCCCATTTCTTGTCGTTATTAAAAACTAACAGTATGAAACTAATGTGAATGTGGTGATTAAATCAGAAGACTATACAAACAATCAGAAACCACCATTTTAGAGTGGAGTTTCTTGTTTTAAATTCCTATTGGTAGAAAAAAATTATTTTCAGAGGAAAGAGCACACAACACAGGAAAGGAGAAATGCAAATTTATATTACTATTATTTCCAACTGTAATGTTTCTGTACTGTACTGGGCAATGACAAGCAATATGCCTTCAGCTGTCTACACTTCAATAATAGGAGATAAAATGCATCTTCACTAAACCCTGAATATTACTGACTATGTAGACATTTCTTGAGGTCCATTAAATTCTATTTGACATACATTAAAAAGATTTAATCACAGATGCCAGTCAGCTAACCAACCCATTAATCTAGCTGTTTTTCCTATGAAAATTGTATTTAAAAAGGTCTTTTTTCCCCCTCAATTTAATTTAGTCATCCATTTAAATTTCATGTATTTATCATGTAAATGTGCCTTATTTGCAAAAGAAAAGCTCAGGACTCAGTGAAATAAATAGTTATTTCATTAAAATGGATACAAAAAACCCTGTGATTAGGGTAATTAATTTGCACACTAAAAGCTATCTTCCTAGTTCAGATCATTAATATTGATGGTGTTCGATTTTGTTCTCAGTAATGTTCCTTGAAATACACTCAGATCTGGCAAGCAAGGATGAAGAAGCAGCCGCTTAAACTAGAAATGAGGATTCAGTAAGCACTTGGCTACTTTCCCTCTTCCACCATTCAGAATTAATAACATAGAATCATGATGCCTGTGTCCCAAAATGAACTGGATTACTTGGATTGTGTGGGATTACGTGGCTCGTCACAAGTGAATTTTATTTACATATGTGGTTCTTACAGCATGTCTCTGAGTTTATTTTTTTTAATTGTGAAATAACATCAGAAGAGATTATGTCTAGATACCCCATGCTGCTATACACACCACTGCCAGATAACAAGGCAGAATTTGCCAATACACTCTTTTGTCATTAGGTTTTCATCTGCATAATATGCAAATTGTGTTCAACAGTTTCCCAGTTTGAGTCCTTTCTACTGCAAGATTCAGTCAAGACTCATATTTTGTTTTCCCACTGTACAGCAGATGTATTCCACAAAAGACGTTGCAGAAAAGGTGTCGCATCACTTTGGTGCACTATCAATTACAGCTGTAGGCAAAGTGCTATGAAAAGCAAGTTCTGGAAGAATTTCAGACACTTTAGGCAGTCTGTGTTGTGGTGGACAAGTGAGACATACTTCAGCATGTGTGCTGTATGTTTTAGTTGTACAGGCAAATTGTATGGATATATGATATATGTCAAGGCAATATCTATGTGGAATATTAACTTACCTTTCATCTTGACTGCACAGTCCTCTCTCTGCTCATTATCTTTTTCCAGCATCTATTTGAAAGTTACAATCAGATAGTTTAAATTTTTTTGGAAAAAATTACCAGATAGTAAAGCCATTTTTTTCCTCTCTTTTCTGAAATGTGGAACCTTTTCTAACCTCTTATCCACCTCCAAGATCACCTTTGGATCACTTTTGTCCTAGGTCAAAGGCAGTTTGATGTGATGGCAGCCTAAATATCAACATTTTTCATTCACAAAGGATTAGAAGCATGCAACTTATTTCATTAGAGACAATGTTTGATTCACATCTGGTAACCTTAGACAGTCAATAGAAAACAGACTGCATAATTATTATATTCATTTTATGTTTATTCTATATAAATACGTATATCTATATAGTTTTTATAGAAGAGCTCACACAGGTTTTTAAGTAATTTCAAACTTATGTTACAGTTGTTAATTCATAATGTAATTACATCATTTAATGATTTCCTCTTTCTCAGTCCTTTCTTAGGCACCGTATTTGAACTCTTACTTTTCCAGGCAACTGGATACAAAATCCCATGAAGTGGTTTTAAAGCCGTAAAATGGGTAATTTTGCTGCAATGTACATGCCATATATAAATAATATGATAGACTATAAAAGGATTTAGAACCATTTAATTCTTTACACTTTCAGGGCATCACTACAAATGAGTAACAATTAGTTCTTAGATAATACAATAACATCCTTTGTTTCTTTCTGTATGTTTGAACAAGGTATTCAAAGCAATGTGTGATTTGGAGACCTGAATGTTGCACTGCAAGTGACCAGAATAGTACCATCTGAAAATCCAGCCCCTTCAAAAACAGCATACAAAATTACTAGCTACCTTTTAAAGAAATCCGTATATTTACATACACACAGCTATTTGTAAATATATAATTTTATTTTAAATATATATATAATAGCCATCATATTTTTGCACTCACTCATGTTGCATAGAGAATGTATGTTTACTCTTTTCATTTTTACACTGTATGTATGACTGCGCATATATATGTCTCAAGAAAACACTATGGCCTTTTGGACCATATAATTTTGGAAAAATTCTTATTTACTATTAGGAGTTTGGTATTAGCTAAACTGCTCATCTCACTCATGAGTTGCTTTTTGTATGTGAACTCCCAATGTCTCTCATTACAAAAATAAATAAATAAATAAATAAATACATACATACATAAATAAATAATTCCCGGATATGAATAATACAACAAATACTTCTTGATTCTACTGCTGTGGAATTTGCTGAAGACTAATAAGTCAATTCAAAAAATTGGAATTCCTGAGCAAAGTACTGTGAATTTTTCTAATATCTTTTTTATTATTTATTGACGAAAGTATTTGCATTAACATTTAACAATGATTTAGAGAGTGCAAGTTGTAAGAAAATCTCATTTCTGTTCACTCTGGACAGAATCCAGCACACTGTAGGTATTTGAACAATCCTGATATTTTCATAGTAATTTGTTTTAAAATCCTAGTTTCTCTCTTCGGTACTTTGATGTCAATCATAACTCAGGAGGTTACATTCCTTCTTCGGTAACAGAGATGGTTTATGCACCTTTCTAGTGCGGATCCACTACCAACTTTGGAGAAATGCAAAAGGAGCAGCAACCATTTGCATGTTCCTTTTCCTGGTTTCAGTGAACCCTATATGGACACACATGTACACTTACCTTTCAGAGGACATGGAAGAGAGGATTCCTGTGGCAACAAACCTCAGAGGTAATAGGTGTCCTCTATACTTGTGTGGGAAAATGCTAGGAGAAAACCTTTAATATCCCCTGAGTGTGAAGACTTCATGAATAAATTTGGTTAAAAGTCTCCAAATAGATAATTTCTGAATTCTGCAGCAGCAGAAGAAATTTACAATTGATTTAGCCATTCTGTTTTATTATTTGGTATATTTTTATGATTTGTTTATGTAATAAGTATGGTATGTACTATCTTGGAGATGATATTTTCATGAATCGCCAGAAGTATCCATTAAAAAGTGCAGCTGCAATCATGAAATATAGCTTCCCTTTTGCCATTCTTTTCTTTTTTATATTCTTTCATTGTCTGAAACTTCTGACAAAATTTCTGGTTAGTCTGTATTCTCCATTTTACTCAGCTACATCTATAATGGTTATCTACTTTAACATTACTGCTTTAAAATCCTGCTTTGTCTGGAATAGCTGTGAGAATTTTGAAAAGCATTTAAAATGGTACATCAGATAACTTTATAAAAAATTAGGTTTTTAAAAATTATATTTTCCATCTTATTCAATTTTGAAACCCTAAAATTTCATTATATTTAAGGCATAAAGAAATGATTTGTAACAACAGAGGTCACTAACAAAATGCTTTTGTTTTTAAAACAGCATATACAAATTCCAGGTCTGCAAAATATCTCTTTCCCAACTATGTTTACAAAAATCTATTTTAAAGTTATTTTTATACAACACAATATCTACAATTGGATTTACTTAGAGCTTTAGCAGCCAGTTCTTTCCATAAAAAAATGAGTAAAACATTGAAGTATTTTAAACCAATCCCAAGAATACTCTATGGTATTTTTTTTCTAACTGGTTTCATGAATTGCTTCAAGTGGTATCCTCTAGACACACTGTAATAAGACAGTACTCATCCATAGAGCAACAACAGCAGTCAGGTTATAGCAACGTGCTAATTAAAAAGAGGAACACAGCACAAATCTACTCGTTACTATTCATGGCAAGTGTACAGCAAATCACTTAGCTGTTTGCTTCTAAAATAAAAGCTTTTGTCTGTCTTGTTTAGAAAGACATGCAAGGGCTAAAAAGACTTTTACTAAAGCATGACATTGAAAAGACATTGCCCTAAGGTTTGATAGAGAAAAAGGCTGAAACATTTATATTGTTTAATGTTAGACCTTATTTTTTTCCCTAGCTATTCACCTTTCACAATATGTTTCCTTTAATTCACTCCTGATCAACAGCTAGGGGAGTAGTGTAAGGAATCTTCCAGGATATATTTTGTTCCAAGGAAAATGATAGGAAAAGCACCCTTGCTAATTAAAATAAAGAGATCTCTGATGCCTGGCAGTTAAATACTGTTCATCTTTATTAAGGCACTAGGAGAACAGCATTGCAAATAGTCAGGAAAACCATTACTCTCTTGGGTTGCACTGTAAATAACTGATTCATTGAAAACAATACAATATGAGAATGGGTAAGCTTTGTTTCTAGAAATGCACAACAAAGAGTGTTTTGTATTATTTAAAAAGTAAAAAGGGACAAGATTGGGCAACGACATACTATTTTATAAGGGCAGTTACCTGAAGTCAGAGAGGTTAGGAAAAAGTATGGCATATCAAAATGCTCCACTAATCAATATTTAATAGTAAAAATAATAGTAAGAAAAGAGGGCAAGAATACTGTTTCTCTCAGAATTTATTTTTGAGTAAACAACTAACAGATGTTATTATCCTCCTAGGACATGAACAAAACCAAACACCTAACTAGGCCAAAAATAAGATTTCCACTGTTCTCAGAATTGGCCTAAATTCTTGGCACTGTCAGAAGTAAAAGTTTTACTGCTGTCTTTGATGGGAGCAGATTTAGGATAATCCTTACCACATCTGAAAAATCCCATTCCAGCTGTACACACTTGATGGAAAAGATGGTGTTCACTGGGAAATAGTAAGAGAAGGGAAAGACCCATATCTTTTTGTGAGAGGATCCTGTTGGTTATGTATCCTTCTCCTTAACAAAAGTTACAGCTTTTTCCATTGTCTGTTTGTAGCTTGGCATAGATTTATAGGAAATCATGGAGCTAAAAAAGCTTTGGTCTCTCCATTTGTTCTCCACTCTCATGCCCACAAAGGCACTAGCCACTATCATTTACATTTTGCTGGGACCCCCATCAAGCCAGTACCGTGTCAAGAGAGCAGGAGACAAAAGCTGTTGTCTTTCTTCATAAGGAAGACAAGTTTGAGGAGGCCATAGAGCCAGTCCTGCTATTCCCTCCAATGTGTTCAAGGGGATGCCTGGTGCTGGCAAGCTGAACAAGGGGTCTTCACTTTCTTCGTATGTCCAATACTGAGTGTGCACTAAGGTTGCACTTGCTCATGCAAGTACCCTAACAGAATATCTATTTCAACTTTTAAATGTATATTTTAGTTACCATGAAAGATGTAAATGCTGTCCTTTTCTTAAGGACACATTGATTAAAATCCACGAGAAAAGCAGAACAGCATAGATAAGATGGAAACAGCTGAGCGCTGGGCATTTTAAGCTATGGGAAAGGCTCTGTGTGAATGAGTCACACTTAAAAAGATTGGATGGACTACTCTGCAGTGACTAAGAGAGGAAGAGCAAAGCATCTAAAAATAGCCATCAGCATTGATATGAATAATTTAAAAATGGGTAGAAAAATTAATTTAAAAATTAAATTCTGCTTTTTTTCTCTCCTAGCTTCTTGAGGAGAAAATGTGTAGGTGGTGGAAGCAGAAATCATGGAGAGCATGAAATATTATTAATTCTGTAGGTTGGCGGCTTAATGGCACTTGACTTAATAGGGGAAAGGGCAGTGGTCATACCATCAACAACACAGGACAATGAGGCTTGGCACCAATGGCCGTATATTACTGTGCATGTCTCTTTTCTTTTTGTTTTAGCATCATCATAAAAGGTGAACAAAAGGTCTTTAAATAAAGGAGAAATTGGGGGTGGGTGAGTGTGTGCAGACTGCAAATTGCTGTTTGCAGTGGGAAAGACAAAGTTTTTGGAAGGTAACAAAGACAAGGCAGTGCCTTATGCAACTTACTGCAGTGTTTTTATTAGAGGAGGTTTGGATACAGACAAGATGAAAGGGCAAGAGACAGGGAATTCTATCATTTTAACATTTAGTGCTTTCCCCAGAACCTTTAAATAATAAAAGTCATCAAAGAAATGTCCTCCCATAATATTAATGACTCACTTGCTGTATCCAAAACCTATGTTACACAAAATGCCAAGAGGTTTGGAATTCAGCTGCAGCACTACAGTATGTACTAATAAATATGAACAGAAATAAAAAAGTTGGCTGGTTTCCTGTTGCCTGCATGCCACTGTAAATAAAACAAGATGCCTCTCACTCACATTTCTAGCCATGTCTCTGAACCTCCATAAAGGTTTTGCTATTCACAACAATAAATAGATATATTATTGTAGTCACTTGCCTCCCAAAACACACTTTTGTGTTGTGATGAGAAAGAAGAAATATCACCCCTAGTTGAAGCAGAAAGGAAATTTAGAACAGGCAGAATTTGCTGAGGACACTGATGTTGTTATAGCATTTGATAAGTTTCAAAAACTTCTAATTGAACCAGAGTGATCCAACTTAATTTTAAGAAATCCTACCGGCTATTATTTTCATCCTATGATGATTAATAGGAACAGAAGCGAAGTTACCCTTGTAGTGCCCTGTTCCTTGGATAACTGAATAGCAGTACATGAACAGTCACAAAGCAACATAGTAAATTGTGCATCACACTGCAAGGTGTTTATGAGGACTGAAGAAAAAAATATATTTGTTCAGTTCTCCATAAACAAAA
This sequence comes from Tyto alba, assembly GCF_018691265.1. Lineage (NCBI taxonomy): Eukaryota > Metazoa > Chordata > Aves > Strigiformes > Tytonidae > Tyto > Tyto alba. Next base: position 21,662,334 of record NW_024881275.1, on the reverse strand, counting down.
AGACAGATAAGTGGCTTTTAGAACACAATGAATGACAAATTAATAATTAAAGTAAAACTGGCAGTGTACAGGTGATCAACAGTTCGATAATCTCACAGACTGAGGGAACATGTGCTAATAAAACAACATTTTTCAGCAAATATAAGCTGTGAAATCGTGCTGGCAGAAATACATTTTATTGTTGTCCTGTAACAGTTTTAACAGAAAGACACCATGCTAATTTTCCTTTACATGCAAAATCTTTTCCATAAATTATGTAAGGAATGAAACCTGCTTGTAATATATTACATTTTTTTATAACGACTTTATACTGGTCTCAGCTAGTGTACACACAATGGAAGGTTACACAAGTTGTAGCTACATATGAAGAAGTGTAAAAAAAGAAAAACTCAAAGAGCGGTGATGGAAATTTTTCAATGTATCTAAGTCTCTGTATCTTTTTAGGAGTTATCTATGTAGCTATATCTCTGTAGTTATCTATATGAGACATAATTTTTAAAAATATTTGGTTTTTATTAATCTAAGATCAATTAGAAACTGCTGTAAGTTTAGCAATTATGAAAAACTGCTGAACTAGAATGGCAAAATATGCAGAAAGAATTCTAAATTAAAACACTTATTTGAAAGCTAAAGATAGTTTTGCGTGATGTGGAAAAAACAAGGCTGTGCAACATCGAATGCTCCTTTCTGTAAATTTTTACTTCTGTAATTATTTTGTACTCTTATTATATTCCAAGTTTATCTACTATCTTAATAAGGATCATTGACTACAACATTTGCACAGTCTCTCTAAATTCCACATAAAAAAGAATTATATTGACTGCATGACGAAACTACAACTCTAAATTGAGAAACAGATGATATAAAGGCTACAGGTCTTATTATCACTCCCAACAGGACACTTTGCACCATCATTTTGCTTAAAGAGAACACATGTTCCAGGAGACAGTACATCCATCATTTCAGAATATTAAATTATAAAAACTAAGTAAAGCTATAGAAATGGGATTAAATTTGTGTTGTCATGCTTATTCAGAACACATATTCCCCTGGAACGCATAGGAATAGAAGAGTTAATCTAGAGTGTGACAAGGCAGCCACTACACTGTTGTGAACTCACTTCCCAAACTGTATTTAAGACTCACATCCAGAAAAAAGAACTTGGCAGTGCTTTGTCTGACGGTAAGAAAACCAGAAGGAAGGGCACAATGAGAAGAAATGGAAAAGTCTCTTCCTTTTTATCTAGCTACAGATCTTCTGGTTGTGGTGAGGAAAGAGATGCTCCTTGGAATTTCTGGACTTCCAAGATATATCCATGAACAATGCTTAACCTCTTTTCAGATGTAATATTATGTTTAAAAAAATTTGTAACACTGCACAGAAATATGGTGACATGATACCTATCTAATTTCAAAGTAACTAGGCACAAGCATATCTTGCATTTCACCCTGTATACATGCAAAATTAAATATTATATTTCATATGAAAAAAGAGCTAACATATTTACCTGTAGGTAACAGATGGCAGCATTCCAGATTCTCAGCATGAAAGAAAATTAACGTTTCAGAAATTGTCACCCATATGTTAAGAAGTTAACATAGCTTTAAAACCATTTTTGAATTTTCCAAGGCCTCTGTTGCTGTGGGTAAGGAAAGATCTCTTATATTAGTTAGACAAATCCTATAGATTTATTATTTGTATCAAGGACAAGTGTGTGAGTAGACATTTATTGGGTTTAAGAAGCAAAAGATAAAGAGGTCAAGACCCACTGACTGGACAAAGTGGCTCTACAAATTTCATCTATCCATGAGCTTGAGTCATGTTGTACTTTAATTCTACTAGGCCCTACTTGAGAGCTCTCCACACACATGCTTAGCTGGATAGGTTTGATTGTTTGCCAGGATCTGGAGAAGTATGAAATAGAGATGAAGTGATGAAGTTGATAGTTTGCAGCATCTGGGGAACTAGATATGCCAAAACAATTAAGTAACAATGGTTCCAAAACCTGTCAGAGGAAACTAATTAAAAAATAATTGGGATTAAGTTGTATAATAAGCAATAATCTAAAAACTGGAAAAGTGAAATACCTCTTGGAAAGGTATGAAGAGGAGACTGTACAGATTATTCTGGACAATGTCTTTCTTATTGGCTGCAAGAGGACATCAGTTTTGGAGAATGTAAGGTATTCCTACACAAGAGAACATTGTGCAATGCAGTACATCTCCTTTGGTTATGTATAGTTCACAAAACTTCTAGAGGCACATTGGAAACGTTTTTCAAGTATCAATCACCTTTTAGAAATAGTTTCAGTAAGACCAGTATGCTCACACTGAGCAACATGGATTGGTAGTTGAGCTTTTACAGCTCCATAGTACTTTCTGTACAGTGTCAACGTAGTGAAAAACAGGCACTGTCAAGTTTAAACACATATTGTTTCATGACCCAAGTACATCCTTCACTCTGCAGTTTCCCTTTTATTCTCTTCCTGCAGGACCATGCCTGGTTGTCTCTACAGGCCTGTGGTGTCCAAAGTGAGTGGAGTGTTCACTTTAACCTATAGCTATATGGTGCAAATTGCTGTTGAACACAAAAAAAAAAAAAAAAACAACTAAATTCAAGAAACTGTACAAGTTGAATGTGCTGAAATAAAGGTCCAGATGAACTGCGATTTCTGAAGCTGTATGTGGTAGACCTGGATTTCTGAAACATCAAGTGAAAACAAAAATTTTTATGTCAGCAAGTAAAAATAGTCTTGAAATAACAAGTGTACATGCAATGAGAATAAGTTATTTTCTTTAATTAAATAAGTCTCAAGAGGCACGGAAGTATCTGTCATAGACAATTACTTTTTAGAGAATTGACAACTTGTTTATGAATGGCAAAAAAGGGTTACTAAAATATTCAGAACATTTGAAATCACCTGATCAGAATGAACACAAGAAGAAAATGTAAAACCACAAAACCAAAAATGCTACACCATGGACTTGGACTAAACTGTAGAGTCTGAAAGCATCTAAAACTGTAACCAACTACCTAAAATGAAATTTTTACAAATAGGAATTGAAATGATTACATCTATATACTTCAGTGCTGGATGTCTATTCTTTTTCATCTGAGCATCTGTTATATCACCATTTTCCCTTATTGCGTTGAAACACCTTACAAGTTCTTTACTTTTCTATTTTATGAGCTGTTTTGTGAATTCAGAACAATGTCTACATATTGTGTGAAGTCTGAAGAAATGCTCTCACTCAATAGTCAATGTACAGTCCAAGATAATTAGTATCTGCAAGGCAAGGGAGAACAAATACTAAGATTGCTTACTTAAGACAGTTTTCCATATTTTCACAAATTACAGAAATCCCCAAACCACAATTATAGAAACTACATCATGGAAAAAGAGTTAGGAACACAGGAAAATCATCTGTTGTGTCTTGTCCAGCAAATCCAGTAGGGAATGTGGGTGGGTGTACGGGAGTGTGTGTGTGTGTGTATGCTTGTGTGTGTGTGTGATAACTGAACAGATATCAATTAACCAGTCCAAACTTTATTTATTTCAAAATTCACCTGTGATTTTGTTTGTTTTCCTTTCTTCAGATTATAACTAAATAGATATCATAGGTAGATCTGTATTTACAAGGCAATTTGGTAATACTGTTTTTACAAACAAGCTTTATTGTCACAGGAAACTAATATTAAGAATGCACAGAAGGACTTTGTTGATAGTGTTTATTTCTTCTGCAGCTGTGTGGTTTCTTCATTTACGCTGTCTCTCTCACTATATCACTGGTTATTCTCCCTACTTAATTGCTAAAGGTGCTGTTGAAATTTTGTTTTCAGAGAGAAAGAAACTAGTAAATATATAGAGATCTTTGTTTTACTTGTTGAGAACACATAAAGATCTTCTTGCATGGGACCTTCATAACACTACTGAATTAATATAGCTAAGATTAATGAGGCAATTATTTTTGACAAGATAGAGAGCACATAAGATGGTTTGCCTCACGTTTCTTTTTTACATGACTAACAAATGACTAACATTTCCACCACAGACCGATGTTTACATCCATAATCTGTTCCCAAGGAATGAATATCTTGAGATTTTAATCTAAATTCTAGGATCAGAAAATATGTTGTAAAACTTGTCCTAATGGAAAGGGCCCAATGAGCATCTTTTTGTAGAAATGCCTCAAGAAAAGTAATTTTATTAAACTAAAGCAAAAACCAGGCCTCCAGGGAGTCTTGAAGGACCAGATAAAACTTCTGAAGGAGGTGTTGGGAAGCAGAGACATGAGGCATTGCAACTGAAGAGCTGAGATATGCATAGCTCTCCTTCAGTTTGCATGCAGCGCAAGGGACTGGTGTGCTTGGGACTGTTTTACCCACAGCGTGTTGGTCATCTGACATTCCTGCAAAAGGGCAGGAGAGGAGGCAGCAGATCAGCCTGCAGGTTTCATCTATGTTGAAGGTTCACCATAGGGCTGTTGTTCTTGGCCTCTCCCTTGCTAGGGTGACCTTATCCCAAACACTCTCCCTGTGTAACGCTGATGTAAAAATCTAACAATGATGGCTTTCTGCAAGGGAATGCGAGCTTCAGCAAACTGTAACACTGGAGCTGAATAACAGAAGACATCCTGCAGGGAGGTGAAAATAAATGTGATGTCAGGCAAAGGCATTACTGGATCCCCATTTGCAAATTTACAATTACTGAAGACCACACACTATAGGAGAAAGGGGAGAAATATTTGTAGCAAAAGGCAAGATGCTTGAGGGGTTTTGAAACTAGGTCACTAGACTGAAGCAATCCTGATTCTGTTAATTGTTATTAATACTATTCAACATTAGTTTCAGCTGGATAGGAGGCCCATAGTTTTGCCATTAAAAACTGTGTCTCAGACTAAGTTGGGGACAGGTAAAAGACTTTACTATACATCAGGATAGGTTTTAGAGCTTTAGTCATTAGAGTTTGTTAAACGTGTTGACATTCCTGCATGGAAAACACTATCAAATCATTTAACAGGGAAAAACAACAGTTTGTGAAAGTACAATTAGTCTGGGTATGATTTCATGAAATGCCAGGTAGTTTAATAAAAGGGACAGAAAATGTCACAAAGTGATGATGAATGTCACGATGGAATTTTCTCAGGCTAGAATTATTTGCATTTCCCCCCCTCAATTCTGCATAACACATCAGATATTTAATGAATAACTGGAAGACAATAAAAAAGAGAAAAATCTGTCCAGACCTACAAGTAACACATTGCATTTGGTATGATCCATGAACAAGAAAATGAAAGTCACATAATGTATTACATAAGAAGCTCATAAATTATTAACCAGCAGTCTCTAAATCTCTAATTAGCAGTAGCTTGTCAGTTGTGGACAATTCCAGTCCATTTTTGTATGTCTTGCATTATTATTATTATTATTTATTTTTTTTGGCTCAAATAGGAGCATAGGCATCCAAGCAAACCTGTCAGCAAATGTTCTCATCAGCTAAACAATTGCAGACAAAACTTCTTATCCTTGAATTGTGCTCGATTTTCTGCCTCTTACTGTTAGAGAGACAAAAATGCTCACTCTATGTACAACATATCCAGAGACTCCATTATTTTAGGGTATGATCAAGCAAACTAAAGAATCATGAAATGCAGTAAGTTTTTAAAGAAATGGCCTTGTGATTCAGAATCAAATCTCTGGGAAAAAAAAAAAAAAAAGATGCAAGGTAGAAAAAGAAGTAATGTTATTAGATCCTTTTAAACACATTCAAAAGCATGTAACTGACAGCTTTTTGTCTTTACAAAGACATAGCTTTCAAACATTTTATCAGGTAAGGTTAGGAATATATAATTCCAAATAAAAGTCTTTCAGTACCCTGAAAAATCCTTTTTGCTCAAAACAAATAATTTTTTTTCTACTTTGTGCAGAGAAGTAAAGTAGTTTGTAAAACGCCCTGCAGAAATCCTTTGAGCTATCTCAAAAAATGTATTTGGTACAGATTTACTCGATTTCTCATATATGAACAAGAATTTACTTTGTCAAACTTTATTCTTCAAAAGCCCTTTCAGCTGAGTTAAATATCCATTTTGTGCAAAACAATGACCATGCATCAGCTTGGAGTGATTGCACAGTAGTTACTTAGCCTGGCAAATGGCAGCAAAATGTCAGCTGAAATGAAAGACACACAGCCCTGGGCTTATCACAGAAAGTGCAGATGATTCATGTAACATTGTAAATAAATAACACGGACTTTGTGTTAAGGTAGGTTTAACAGTAGAGGTTCACTTTTCACCACCAGCTCATTTCAAAGCACCCGAAATAGAAGCTTTATTTGGTGACAGTGACATGCAGCAAGATAAGGTATCCTGTCTTTAATGCTCATATTTCAAGGTCACAGAGTGTTACATTCCAAGTGAACAAGCAGAAAACTCAATCAGATAGGATCTGCATTAATGGATCATCAAAATATTGATAGTAGATTCTCTTCCCTGCCTGAAGGGAATGTTTAGCCTGGTTGGTAATTATGCAGGGCAGGAAAGAGGGACAGAGAGGTATGGAGAGATGCGTCAATCATGATTTGTCTGCATTTGTCACAAAAATTACGGGCAATTATTTGGCAATGGGTTTTGAACCCAGGATGTGTAGATAAGTAGAAGCTTTTACTGACTGATCTAAGAGATCAAGTCTATCAGTTTACAATTCCTGCAGTTTTCTGTTCCTGCAAGTGATGTGAGACAGACAACTAATTCTGTTGATAATGGTCCCTGTATTTTTTGCCTAACAGGTATAAACTTCAGGTCCACTTGTTCTCTTTCTTTTAAATTTGGTACTGAGCCTCAGGTTTTAATCTTAAACGTATGTTGGTTGCTTAGAAGGGTAAATTAGTCAAAAGAGAAAGCAGTGATGAAATACCGAGAGAAACAAAAGAGTATGTTGGTGAAAACCCTGTGAGAAATGCTGGAAGAAACAAATTTTCTTACCAGATTAATGGATATTACTATTTCCCAAACTCACCATTATTATAAACACAGGTTAAGCCATGAACTTTCTACAAGTTCCCAGTGGTGATCAGACTATTTGCTACAGGACAGCTCCCAGTACCTATTATTTAAGGTGTGAGATTCCCAGGTGAAAGCATGAAACAAATACAGTCAGAACACACTAACAGAAAACAGAGTTACTTTTGTATTTCAGTTATTTATGCAATTTATACTTAAAAACAACAATTATATAACAGTATGTTAATAACATCTACTATCTATCCAGATGCAGTATTCTCTGAAAATGAAAGTTAATCTTACAGCAAGTATAAAATAATTACCTCATAATTCAGGCACTTCTGTTCAGAGAATATTGATGAACATTTTTACTTTAACAGTGGTCACACTATGTTGGGAAAAATAAATGAAAAATAATGTAGGTTTAGTAAAACCCTATTCCCTTTAACTCAGTTCTTCCAGTTAATCCCAGCATGTATCAAAATCTTGAAATCCCTGCAGGTTCATAAGAAGCACTTGGTCATGAAGTGTTAAAGTTTTTTCCCCATTCCCCACAGTTTGGTGAGAACCTTTGTGTAACCTTGTCATCCTTTAGACATCTAGTTTAGAAAGCTGGATCCTGGCCATCTTCAAAGTTTCTAAACAGAAAAACAACACACTCTCTCCAGGTAGTAATTTCCTCTCAGGATTCCAGAAATATCTCAGATATGTAAGAACAAAAGACTCAAGAAACTTTCTACTGTGACACAGAAGAATATGGTAAATCAGCATCTGTTCATTGTTCTAAAAGGCTTGAATCCCTTTTAAATTTAAACCAGCAAAACAGGTTTAACAATATAAAACTTCTAAAATGCCAGATGAAATACCTAGATGATTTCTTGCAAGACTGCCTATTTTAAGTTAAGTTTTCCTTCTTTAGTTCATAAAATCATAAGTTCCATCATCAATAAAACATCTATCAAAAATCGCTTACTTTTTTCACTTAGGATAATGTCACAAACCTACTCTTCTTTTAGTACTCTTTGTCTGACAGTAATCTCTCTTCATTCTATCATGATAGTGGATAGGGTACTGGGATATTAAATTCCAAAGTTTATAATTAATCTTCTATATTCTTGTAGTAGGACCTTATGAAGACTTCATTATATATGAGTCTCTCTCCAATTTATGAGTTGTCAATTGCTTTGCAACAGAAAGTAAATTTTTCTCCTAAAAGTGTGCATCCCTAAAATTCTATACTGAACAGCTATCCTGAAACTATGATTATTTTAAGATCTTGAATTATGGACTCTGTTGATGATTGTCTTGCAGGTATCTTAAAATTTCAGTCTGAAATTGTTAGAAACCTGCAGATGATCAGCAGGACCCTGCCATCTGACATTAGAACTGTTTGCTTGATGTGAGAAACAAATTCCAGCAGATTGAAGCACTCAAGAAAATCATGGACATATAACTATAAAACTACAACTGAAACAAGAGAGTTCTCTTTCATTTTTTAATCTCAGAATAAAAACAAGAATGAAACGGTCATGACTGCTGGGGACAGGATTATCTAAAGACAAATCTTGAGGTCTGTAACAATATCCTTACTTGAGGGAAAAAATGAGTGAGTGAAAACAGGAGTAAATTGACATCAGAGACATCTGGAAAAAGGGAATGTAAGAACAGAACTGTAAGCACAGCTGGAGTGCAAGGGTGACCAATCCTGAAAGAAAGATCTTATCATAAATGTTGTAGAAAGATAAGGGAAGCATATAAAAGTAAGGATAGAAAAGCCATATTAAAGCAGTTACTCTGTACTCTTAAAAGTGGAAAACAAAAGTGACATGACGTATAAAGCCTGTGATCTGAGACTATCTCAGCAGGATCTTAGTACCTTTCACCAACTTCATTCAAAGTTATTGACACACCACAGAACTGGAATCAAATTCAGGAGCTGTAATCAATTCAGTATTGTTTTAAATAGGAGTTACTTGAATCATATGGCTGCAGATTCAGGTCAAAGCTATATTTGGTGAATCAGTCTGAAAATGTAGAGGTTTGAAAGGACTTTGAAATTTCCCTTTGTCTCTCTTCTCTGCACCACATAAATCATTTCAATAAGGTATAAGCAGAACTGTAATTTCTTTCATTATTTCTCTTTCAAAAGTATGTTTTACACACACACCCTAAAATAAAGACCACTTCATAGACTACCCAATGAGCTTTTCTAGAGACTTAAAAACCTTACTCTTTTCCATAAGGAAAAACTGTGTGAAACGTGGATCAGCTCAATAGTTAATACAAATTCTTCCAGCTTCTGTGACTTCACTAGTTTATCTGTAATGAATATTAGGGTCCATATGTTTCAGAAGTGCTCTGCTATAAACAAAAAAAATCTGCAAACAAAAGAATAATTAGAGAAACCTGCAGATAAAAGCTTAGTCAAGTGGGCCATTGGTCATATAATACCACACAAACAACATTTTGGACTTTGTCTTTGTGTCATGTAAGATACTCAAACAGAAATCAATTTATGGATTAAAAGAAGCTCCATTTTAGGAATTTATATGGGAAAAGTTTTACAAGGAAATTCCAGATAATACCATGACTGCTCAAGAACTGATAGGTTACAGGTGAGAAACTTTTAACGTCTCTAAATTCCCTTCAAAACATCCATCCTAATTATGGAGATTCAACATGTTGGTTTTGCCACAAATCAAAGATCTAAAACAGATACAACCCAATGCCACGATTTTGGTAGACAATCTGCTCACATCTTTATGTTTTCTATATTCTTGTAAGATGCCCTTTTTGCCACTGTTCGTGACATTCACGACTACTTATATGAGAGACTTATACTAAGAGACTTATATGGCACTGTATACAACAATTATTAAATTCTTCAAAAATATTTGAGATTCTTACAGCTAAGATCTTCAAAGCTAAAAAAAGCCTGTGTCCAACTTCTGCAATCTGCTTCAGTTCATTTTTCCCACTTCTAAGTATAATACATGTTAAAGTTAAACTCAAACCATACCCTTACCCCTGGCTTTTTTTCAAATCCCACTGCTTTATGTTTATGATTCAATGCTTTGAACTTTTCTCTCAGTCCTCTCGTGGGAGATATGGTAATCAACAAGCATCATCAACAACAGTAAGGGATAAAAATACATAGCCAAATGAAGAAAAAGTTTGTTGGACACAGTTTTATGCAAATCGGAATACAGTATTTCAACCCTAGTGATACTCCTAATACAGTATGAGAACAGAAATAGGCATTTAGTTTGAGTATATCATATGGTAAATCAATAAAACTTAAAAAACCTTGAAGTGAAAAAAACTTACAAATGGCCTGCAGCTAGGATTTAATCTGAATGGTCACTTTGTAAACAAGCTCAATGAATAAAATATTCTCACGCACAAAGTCAAGTAAATAAGCAGACAGAAAAAAAATCTTGTAGCAAAGTGTTCCCCAGACTCCTTCCAAATACTTAGCAATTGCAATCAACACTTCTGAAAGCCTTGCACAATGTCTGTCTGCCTTTCACTAGAGAAATAAGAAATAGGTGTAGGGGTTTGTAAAAACAAAATTATTTCAAAAATATTGATCTGAAGGATTATACGGTAATAGGAAAGGAATGCTCCAAGGTAAAATGTGATTGTCTTTTTCTTGGCTAAGAATTCTTCTAGTTCACATTTGTGCTATAATACTGCTACATTATGTTTTCTATTGCTGAAATATTACATACACGGTAGGAAGAAAGAGACCTTGGGACTTGGACAATTTGCTTACATTTAGCTCTATTAATATCATTAGACAGGAGAATCAGTGACACTGCAGCTAAAAGCTAGAGATGAACTAACCAGTGCTTTATCTTCTGTTGCCATGGACTACATGATGAACTCTGCAGTGACCTAAATTTATTACAGAATAGTGCTCATTGCTGCAGTACCAAGCACTCTGTTGCAATTACAGCACATTAGGCAGAGGAGTGAATCTCAAGGGGAAATGTCTAGTCTTTTAATCAAGCAGTAGAAAAGTCAGAGTGGACAAAAATTACACTGCTGTATATATCTGCAGTCAATCTATACATGTACATCTAACAGCAGTCTTAATTTTGCCCAGAAAATGTTTTTATTATATACAGGGGTCATGACTGTACAGTTCTCTCACTTAATCTTTTCTGTGCTTCAGTTCATTTTTTCATGTATTATATTCTCAACCTTCCTGAACTTTGTTGGGAACACCAGAGAGTTAAAACCACTGGTCCCAGGATTTCACCTTTAGATTGACCTATTCCAAATTAGGGTAATCCTTTTTCTCTATTTTGTTGGTGTATCTCACAAATCTAAAGATCTGGAGAAAACACACTGTGAGCCTAACGCTTGAAGATGGGCACCCTGTTCTTGCAAACAGCTTTTAACATTTAATGGGATCTGTAAATCTCACCTTACAAGTATTCTGAAATCTGATAAGTCATTTATTTGTTTTAATGGATAAGAGGAAAGCTTTTGTAAATAGAGTGTTTTAAAACATTACTAATAAGTTTTCAAAAAAGAAAGTTTCTGTAGCAATTGCTGAAAGTGTTGACGTTTAAAAAGAGTCTCATGTGAATTGCAGAAAAAAATAGGTCATGAAATTCAAGGTATATCTTAAACTCTGCTTATGGGCTGGATAAAGGAGAGAGAGAGAGTGTGCTCTTTTTACTTCTATTCAAATGAACAAAAGGATTCCTAACGCTTTCAGGGAAGGCAGGAGCAGACACAAAGAGGAAATTCACATAACCCAGCCTTAAGCACCTGTTTGAGATATGAAAGCCAGGAACCTCACTCACTCTGGGCTACCTGTAATGTGACTGCAGAGGGCTGGTCACCTCCAAATAGCTAAGCAGCACTGTGCAGCTCAGAGTCGCAGTCTGAATGTGCCTCCATCTTTTCTCTTCCCTAAACAAGGTAATATTTAAGGGCAATTAAGATCCTAACTTGGGTGTATAATGTTAGATGCTTGAAGGTGACTGATGTGAACCCTCCCTCTGCCCAATGAACAAGAGGGAAATCAAAATAGTGAGTGCCTCTCACAACAATATAAGAATATGATTTCGAAAGCCCTGTTGCAAATTAGATTTCTTGGTGAACCACAGGGATGAATGTCACTCAGCTGAGTAAGGATTTGCAGAGTTGAAAAATCAAAGGGCTTGTTCCTGTTTTTCTCATTCTCCTCTTTCAGACATACATAACAACATGCTGTAAACACAGTAGTAAATCAGTGTGAATGCAGAACAAATTTAACTCCCAACACCTTTGCTATTTTTGTTTTCATTGTGATTTCAGGACTGTGGCCAAGACCATGACCCTGGGAACAGCCAAGTTACATACCTTTGTGACTCCAGAAAATCAGTGATTTACATTTTCTGAAGAAGCTCAATTCCACTGAAGTAGTGGAATCATAATACATATTTGTAACTACAACACCTTCTACAAACTATCAGTACTGTTGATAAAATAAAAATTAAGGATGAGGCACTGTACACTTAAGCTGATCATTTACATTTCATTCATCTATTTCTACACTGGCTGCTTAATGCCTTAACATAATATTTCATAGTAAGCATTATGTGGTATGTTCTGTGAAATATGTGGCTTACAAAAACACCTTCTAAGTGGTGGGAGAAGTTATGCCACATGTATTATGGTGAAGTGTAGACATTACAGGCTCATCTCTTTACAATATATTTCTTCCTATTATGTGTTTTAAGCACTAAACAGACCACACAGATCTTGGAGGGCATGTCAGAAATATTTATGAAAAACACAGCGGGAATTGTCCCTATATCTGCAAACTGACTAGTATGCAAATACTAAACCATTTAGCACTGAGAACAGATAACACTGTTTGAGACTTACTGTATCTGAAGTCTGCATTTTCACAGTGCGTTAGCATAAATATGCTCTATTTCAGGTATTTTTAAAGTGTATCAGACATATTGTATGACATTTCCATTTCCCCAACACATACTTCCCATCTATGTGGAATAAGAAGTGTGGAGGACTTGAGAAAATCATCTAGAAGTAAGCCTGTAACACTGTTGTCAGGAAGTTAAAGGAAGATCTGGAGAACTGGAATAGCTGTAGATGCATAATGTTTCTTGAAATGTGAGTGGAGTTTTGGAGAAAGGAATCTGGGCAGTTTGGAGGCAGATCTTAAAAAGAAAAGGTAGCTAAGAGGGGCAAACAAACAAAGACAGGGGTAGGGGGGGAAAGAAAAAAGAAAAAGGAAGTTTACTAGAAAATGATTGTCATAAATGAAGCTTTCTCAAAACAGAAATTAAGAAAATGAAATGAGTTTTCAGGAAGAGATTGACAAGTGTAGCTGTCTCTGCAAATAACATTAGGAATCAGAGACCAAAGAGAAAATACACTAATTTAACACCAGCACTCCCATAACACTTAGCACATTTAGGTAATTTCCCTTCTTTAAAATGAGACAAAATTATGTTTTCAGTCTCACTGCCAGTCTGTGAGGTAGAATCATATAATTCCATTTTACAAATGGTTGTAAAAAGGCATAAAACAGGAAGACAATTTGCTACATTGATTCAGTTAACTACAAATATCACCTGGAATGCTTAACATCCTCTACCAAATTAAGCATTTCTACATAGAACTGCATTTAGAGGAGCAGTGAAAATTAAGGATAAAGGCTAAAACAGATGTCATTTTCTTGTTACTTTCCATATTTTCACCTTGAAGAGTACCAAAACCTTGAAGTAAAAAAATAAAACATTGAAATATTTAAACCTTTAAAAAATATCTATTTCATGGTTTTGGATCTGAAAATATATACACACACATACACATACATATATGTATGTATATGTGCATGCAGCAACACTGATGTTTTGTTTTGTTTTCTGGTACACTTTACTGATCCTTATTTGTAGTTGGAAGCTTCTTTACTGTTAGGAGACAAGCTTCAGAGATTTTGGAGGAGCTGAGCTAGCTGGTTTAACTACATTCAACATCTCTAAATGATTATAATGATGACTACACTCTAGCTGCTTGATGGGAACATTTTGGCAGCACAGTAATTCCCCTGCTGTTATTATTTGATGTGCTTTCATGATTATTTGTATGAGGACAAAGCACTATAGAAGGGTTAGACATAAGCAGGCACCTACATCAGCCCACATAGGAGAAAAAAAAAATCTTAAGATGCTGGTAAAAGAAAGGGAGTATGCAAAGACTATACAGCTTCTCGGTCTAATCTATTTTTTTTTTTTCTGTCTTTATTATGGCATGTAAAACAATAAACTGGGGTGCGATGGAGGTCAATGTATAGAAAATAATTCTGTATTTGGCACTCATTTTCAGGTACTGCTAAATGTTTTGGAATCACTTTGAGTCTGCAATGGTATTTCAGATCTATATTACAGAGAAACTGCTACCGTATATCAGTATTCTAACAAGGACCAGATCCGTTGTATAGGTTACTTCTCTCTGGTTTCCTACTTAATTATTCTCATTATTTTGGTTTAAGGAAATTAGAAGATCTCCTCCATCACCTGTGCTGGCAATTTTCTCCCCTCTTGCAATTACACATGACAGTCTTGATAACTAGAAATAAGACTAATAGTTTGGGGAAATAATCAGATGAGAAGGTTAGGCTGCTGGCAAAGAACCCTGAAAGTTTTGGTTCCTGACGATGCCATCAGATATAAATTCTGGCTATTGCCACTTTGGTAAGAGGGATTAAGATAATCCAGATTTATTTATATTGCTTCAACTAATTTAGATAAATCTACAATCTGTGTCTCTGAAAAAGAAGTCAAAGGACTGCATCACATCAGAAAATACAATTATTCGGGGAGCAAGGTCCCAGCCAATAATGGTCTAAATACCACAACTATGTGGTTAATGAATTCTAGTTAAGAACAGCTGCTGGATGTTGAGTCCAACTGGGACAGCAGAGCCCATGTCTTCCTCTCCTTATTCAAAAGGAGGAAGACAAAGCAAACTGCCTCATTAAGTGGTCCACAGGACAACTTAATTACCCAGATATGCTCAGAAGTTGTTTGGTAGGCTGCTATTTTCTATAAGTTAAAAACATGGTAACAGTTTAGTGGTATCAACAGTGCTAGATCAGGATGTGCTAGTATTCCCAGGCACCATTCAGAGTAGTTGTACATCATGGATTAGGAGGATACTTACAGGAGTGGACCCGAGATTAGTGTAGGTGGGTATAGTGCAGAAGAACAGGCAGTGTTACCATCATCATTCAGCAACCTGACCACCTTGACCAACTACTGCATAACCTTACTTGATTAAACACTCACACCAACCCTGGCACCTTAGTACCCGAGATGTTTTCTTTCCATCAGCTAGCAGAATTTACTTTTTGATGGCTCTAGGATGTAGGTAGGTACTAAAATAGAAAATTGAGGCATAAAATAATTAAATTATTTCTGCAATGCTACAGTCTATAACAGGATAGAGAATTGGGCCAAATTTTCCTGCAAAACTTAATCCTTATCTTACATTCTATTCAGTAGAGTACTCCTCATTGTCTCATGATTTGCTCCTCTGTGGGAGTGATCAAGAGCTAAATTCTGGAAGATGCCCAGCTTCTGCACTGGAAATACTGCCAGAAGTGTGTGAGAGGACCGCAGCCTAATTAATCCCACAATGACTCTTTCCTCTTTGTATTTTAAAATTGTGTGGATAATTCCCTACTTTAAAGATCACAGACCTTTCTCTGCCACACAGTTTTCCATATTAACTGACCAATACATCATTTTTTTACAGTCTCCAATCCTTAATTAAAATAATTTACTCTGAATTCCATTGCTATCTAGCTTTGTGCCCCCTGGGCACACAGAGACTCCCTGTATTCCTCACTGACATTTGCTAGAGCACAGCAAGAGAGTAGTAACATCAACACTGTGAAAACAATAACAATGCTTTCTTTACCAGCAAAACAATGTTAATTCTTTTAACTGGATTGAAATACATTGGAAAAGTAAAAACTTGTTACACAGTATTCAGACATCTGCTGAAGCATCCAAACCACCACCAGATTAACTTGGACCAGATTTTTTTCTAGCAATGAATCAAATTAATGTTTCCTATCTGTTTTATGAAAACAGATTGAACTGTAAAATTCTTGATGACCGTATTTTTTTTACTTTGGCATTGTTTATTGAAGGTCTGAGTGTCAGTACCTTTGCAATCTAAGTTTGTTAAGGCCTCAGCATGTATGTAATACGACAGATAGTGGCCTGAACAATAGTTTTTTACAAAACATTTCTTCAGAAGATATGGAATTAATTTCTTAAATAAGTAGACAAAATGTACTAATAAATTACCCCCATCCCGTGCTCCTACATTTCTAACATATAAGCATTACACCAATATATAATTCAAAGGGCTATAAATGTTGAAGGAAAAGGCATCATATTACTTTAAAAATCAGAGACATTGTATTGATTGGGAATTAAGCCTGGTGATGGCATAAGCGTATTTAGTCATTTACTGTTACAATGAGAACTATTCCTAAGATATGAATAGCAGTCCATGATTTGTTCAATGCACCTTTTTCCTTTCAAGGTCAATGCTGCAAAGAAAAAAAAAATAAAGCAACTAATTTCTCCTTTTCATGCTTCCCGTGTCTTTTGAGAGGCTGGTGCATTTTCTAACCACATTACAATGAGTTAGGTTAGCTTTCTAAATGAATCTCCAACAGAGAATTCATTCAGACTTATCGGTCTGGCATCTTTCAGAAAAAGACTCAGGATGTTGAGCTTTTGAAAAGATTCAGTGCTAATGGAGTTGCTATTTTACTATCTGACCACCTCTGTCCCATGTATTATTTTGAATTTTCTTCTCTTACCTACATATCCAAACCTTTTTAAAGAAAGCACAGGTGCCTGCTCCCCTCCGAAACAGAAGATTCTGGGAGGTCACCTTTCAAATAGCCCTTTTCCACAACTCACGAACTTGGTTATCTTCTTTCTTTGATAACAGACTTAACAGTGATGAAATCAACTGCCACTCTAGGTTTTTCCATAGTTTACCCACAGTATATAGTTCATAGATAAAAGCAAGCATGATCCTTCTTTCCATATGATATGAATAGACATGAATACTGAGTTTTGAAGTCTACTGGTTTCTTCTATACTGTATAGGCAAACTGTAGGCCAGGGTTTGGCTGGTCTCAGCAAAACCCCCAGCGCTGCACAGTTGATAGAAGGAGACGTGCTGGAACTTGTCGGCCACAGGCCTTGGAAAGAATAAGATAAGAACTTTGTGTAGGAGGAACAGGGGGTGCTGACTTGGTGTTTGTGTTAAGATTAGATGCTGTGGAACAGATGTCTTGTAACTGGGACTTATTGTTTTTATAGGTAGGACTGTTGCAATTAGAAAGTAAAAGTTTAGAAAAAAGCCTTTAGCATTAACTAATCTCTGAATGCCTAATGTAGAACGTAAGCCAATAAATCTTTGGCATGCTTTAAAGAAACCAATTAGTGTCTATCTAGAATCATAATAAAATGGACACTTTGCTTGCATCAAGCTGCGTCCCATCTCTCAATCGCGGCAGTCAACAGCTTCCAAATATGATAGTAAGAATTGGACAGTAGGAGTGAGGGCAAGGACACCAACTCCTTACTACTTCCCTGTCATAACTTCACACAGTGTGAGGATTAGTTATTGCAGGTAGAGATTAAAGACTCAAGAACCTTTCCCAGGCTTACTGTAGGTAAAGGGCTTGCAGGGCTCTTTCTTTCATTTTCTCACCCTCAAAACAGAAATTCCCAACATAGTACTGAAAACATGACCCTAACTGAGGGAGGTATGATCACCTATAGAAGGAGAATGGTTTTCTGACCATTTTGTTTTATGTTTTTCTAATGAAGGACAACATCCCCTGTCACAGAGAACAACACACTGTGTCAACAGTGATACTATGGTTTTGATACATGAATACTTATCCAAAGTGACTTAGATTGATACCATCTACATTATAGTTTGAGTTGAACCTTCTTCCACAAGAGAAAGGTTGATTTTTATATCTGTTGAAATAAGTCAATTGGTAAAAATTTAAATACAATTTGGTTTTGAATTTATGAACAAAACGTTTCTAAAACGATGCTAGAAAAACAATTTTGTTAGCATCTACTGTAGTTCTCCAAAAGCAGTTACTACTGATATACTGTTGCTTGACAAAATAGTTATACATACTCTGAAATAAGCTATTATGAGCACATTTCTTCATGAAACAATATTCATTAAAACTCAGTATTCTCTTAGCTGGAAATGGCACCTTATTAAGTAGTAATTTTTCTAAAATAATATATACTTTACAATATGGTGCTAACAAGGCAAGCAGTAGCAAACCAGTCATCTTCTATGGACCAAACAGACCATATACAAAGAAAATATGTCAATTAAATAGATGCTGTCTGCAGTTAGTACTTACTGTCATGCAGATTCACTGTCTGTATTTTTACTATTCACATGCTGAAGCTCCTTCTTCTCAAAATCATTTTCTCAAATATTGATTTAGAAAAGAAAATTATTAACCTAGAAGTAGTCAGCAGAATACACGTGATATAAATTCCTCCATCTATGGATATGATGACATTGAAGTAGTTACTTCTGATTTAGGAGCACAGTAGGGACAGACCACCAGGCTGAAATATGAATTCAAATGTATGTACCAGATGCATAGCTAACACAAAAAGGATCATGTCTTCCTCACATGCAGCCCAGCTACACAGAACCATACCAGGTAAACTTTTGTTCCAGTGTTTGTGCTCTGCAACACAGGACTAGCAAAGGCTGATCAGTTTATATGAAGAATCATAATGAAAATAATAAGAATAGAATAAGTTACATTATATGGTGTTCAAGTGACCTGGGGGCCAAATCATGATGTATTTGGCATGTTTTTACTGCAGGAAGCCCTACTGTTGACTGTGAGGGACAGCAGTGTGTGCTCCCAAACTTTCTGAATTGTTTACAGGTACGTGACTTCCCTCTACTCCACATTTTGCAATGTCTAGGTCCAGCCCTCTCTTTTAAGGAGGAATAGAAAAGACAAAAATAACTGTGTTTTTAATTTTGTCTAGACATTGATTTCAGAGGAGAGTTACAACAGGACCATGTGTTCAGGTTTGTAAGCACATGGCATGACAACAGTAAATGGGGAAGTGTTACAATTCAAGTAAGTAGCTTGTTTTATGTAGATAATCACCTGCTTAAGCTAAGCTGCTGTTTTGTCTGATGTTTCTTGCTCTGCAAAGCAGAACTGATTTTCATTAGTTAGTGACCTATTTCTTAATCAGGTATCTGTCTGTGTTTTTGCTGCTACACCACTGCATACTGTACAGAAGATCCAGAAAGCAGCATTTGGATGATTTGGATGAATACGTTTAATTGATTTTTGTATGTTAAAGTATTAAATGACTAATGGGTGTTTACCTGGCAACCTGCTGTGATAAATACTAACACCATATTTTTTCTTTCTATAGGTCACAATATTGGGAAGTATCCTCCTTGAAACTCTAACCTTTCTGTTCCTGGACACTTTGTAACTCAGTGACTGCACCTTTTGATATATGGGAGGATGTTCCAAAAATTGTTATCATCATTGCAAATAGAACCTGGTGTAAAGAAAATCAGGGAATAAAGTTTGTGTGTAAGGGAAACCTGCAAGGGGAGAGTAAATAAGAAAGGAGCTGCTTTGGAAAAATTCGTTTTTGCATTATTATGTTGAAATGTGATATTCTGGAAGCAAGGAAACTACTCAAATACATTTGGGGAAGAATTTAAAGGATGTTATAATGCAGAAAAAGGGCAACAATGGTTAAAATTATGCATGTAGTTCAATCTAGCTTAATGTAGTCTCCCATGAGTACTCTCTTAATATGATGCATTAGCAACTACATAGCACTTCCCCCACCACCACCCTTTGCTGCTGCACCTGTCCCTGCAAACTTACAAAAAAGCTGTGATTCAACATAATTTCTATTTTATCCTAACTCTGTCCTTTTTTGTAACAATTTCCTGGGAGACTTCATAGTTGACACTGTTGGGTGAAAAATTTTTTCTAAAATTAAAAAACAAAGCTGCAGACCATCTGAACAATTTTATGAATTTTTCACTGTTCATGTAATTTTGACAATGAAAACCTTGCAATCATGGAAAGAATCAAAACTTTTCATTCTAATCATTACAAAATTACATTCTCAGTAATTCAATTTATAGAGCCTCTGAACTTCTTCAGCAAAATACCTCTTTTTATGCATAAGTGATGTTGCTGAATTCTTATTTCATGAGAAAAAACATTTTTTTGTTTGTTTTTGATCAGTTTGAAACTACATATTATTATTTTTCCGTTAGACCAGAAATTTAAAAAATTGATTATGTTCAATTAGCTTACACTTTGGGAAAATAATTTAGCTGTGCCTCTGTGGTGGTGAAAAAATAAAGCAACTGGAATTTGGAATTTGAAGGAAGAGAATTTGGCTTGTATGCATATTATAATTCTAGAACTAAACATATAATTGTGACAGAATCTTAGGAGGGATGTAATTTCTTTGGGGTCTCAATTCACAAAGTCTAAGGGGCTGTTATTCAGTCCTCTGAGATGTCAGATCCTACTGGCTGCATGTAATGTGTAGAATATGTACAGAATACATGGTCAGATTTTAAGCAGATTTCAATGTAACAATCATTTCAGCAGACCTTTCTTCTGACTCTTATACTGTAAGGCTGTTTTTACTTGTAAACTGTGTTTTAGCACTGAAGGGAAATAACATGGTTGGTTAACCACAATTTAAAAATGAAGATGAAGTCCTTGAAAATAACCAACATACTCAGAGAATCATGGGAACCTCAAGACATCATTTAGTTTTCTTCCTGCCCAAAGGCGGGATCAATTATACTATTGTCAGCCTTGACAGATGTTAGTCTGACTCATTCTTAAAGACTTCTAGTGTGGGGTGGGGGTGTGGGGAAACCTCACATATGCTCTTTTCTCGTGCTTCGCTGTCTTTATCCTTTGAAATGTGACTTTTCCACCTGTGTTTTAAGGCTACTGTCTCCTGTTCTGCCTGCCACAGGCAGAGATGAGGGGTGAGCATGGTCTGACTTGTGCCTCCAGAATGTAGTTTTGTACCCTATCTGTTCCTTAGCCAGTACACGTGCACATGTCCTTTACTTCAGGGCTCCAGCCATCTATTCTGGTAGATGAAAAATACAGTAAGAGTGAAATATATGTTGTCCAATTTTCCAGGAACTATACACTATCATGATCGCTGAATAAATGTTAATAATACAATTAAATAGCCCAGTTCAAACATTTCAGCGCTGAAGGGATTTTCAAACACCTGAGGCCACAGTACAATAGAATGGGAAGAAAGGTGTTAAATATATTTACTTTTATGCATATATAAACACATGTACTTATCTATCGTTTCCCCTTTTCCATACTTTCATGTATATATAACATATTATTACATGTATAATGTTAGGTCAACACCATCTACTTTTTTCACCAGCAGCATGGTGTTGCAGGCTTCTCAAATATCAACTCTCTCCCCCCACAAAAACCCCCAACAGCTGAAAACACAAATCTTGGAGTCAGCGAAATAAAAAATAGACACTTTATTACACTACAACATTTCACTCCACTTTCTCTGTGGTATCATTTGAAGCCTGCTTTCTAAAACAGAAGTTGAACAAATGAATCCTTCTGTCCTCACTTTCAGTTGTCAGCAGTGCTTCAGCGTGAGATGAAATAAATTGCCAGGCTCTTTCATCTTCTATAATCAGCTCTGCACAGCTGAGTACACCCACAGCCCTGTGAGCTGCCTCTGCCAGCACTAATTCT
This sequence comes from Tyto alba, assembly GCF_018691265.1. Taxonomy (NCBI): domain Eukaryota; kingdom Metazoa; phylum Chordata; class Aves; order Strigiformes; family Tytonidae; genus Tyto; species Tyto alba. The sequence continues at coordinate 21,640,464 of NW_024881275.1, read as the reverse complement.
GTGTGGAATAGGAAGTCTTTGTTAGTGCCACATTTCTAATGTTCTACACAGGAGTGGTTTTTATTATTTTTATTTCTCCCTTTTTCTCATGTGCACTCTCCTTCAACTGATAAGCTACTGTACAATCCATTTTCTGCAGGAGAGAAGCTTTTAGGTAGTAACGTTATTTTCAGAATGTGCTTGAGGTAGGGTATTTCTATTCCAATGGGTGCCACTATCACTGATGGTATCAGTGCTTTTGCAACATAATACTTATAAATTGGAGTTGGTTTGAAGAAGCCTTCAACCAATCTAACAGCAGGTCAAAACATTTCATTTTTAGAAGTGTGAAAGCTCTAAATTCATTGCTGTTGCATCAGTGCAGGGCATTGTGGAGATTCACTTACCATAGGGTTATTTTTGTCTTTCCACCACAACTGCCCTAATCAAGAAGAGTGCAGAAGACATCAGGCAAACAGAGTTTCCAAAGACTCACAAGTAGCCTAAAATGCCAGGGTAATATATTGTAACAAATGAATCCCTGGGGAAGTGAGAGGCAATCAGCTGAAAATCTGACACTGTACATACAGAGATGTAGAGATGTGGCACCTCTAGCCTGCAGATCATCAGCTCAAACCAAGAGCAGGTCAATAGAGTGAAACACGTTGTGGGCATCTGTTGTGGTTTGAGCCTGGTCAGCAGCCAAACATCACGCAGCCGCTCACCCACCCTCCCCCCCTACCTGGGAATGGGAGAGGGAATTGTACAGGTAAAGGGAGACTTGCAGGTTGAAATAGAAACAGTTTAATAATAGTAATAAAATAAAACAATTACAGTAATAGAAAGCATAAGCGGGCAATGCACAATGCAATTGCTCACCATCTGCTGACCAGTAATACCCAGCCCATTCCCAGCTAACAATCCCAAAATACCAAGATCTCACAATCTCAATCCTGGAAGCAAAAGTGAGCTCCTTCCCGACCACCCCTCCTCTATATAGTGAGCATGACGTTACATGATATGGAATATTTCATTGGCCAATGAGGGTCTGGTGCTCTGGCTGTGCTCCCTCCCTGCTTCTAGTGCACTTGCATACGGGCAGGACATGGGGAGTTGGAGAGTCCTTGAAATCTCAACAGCAGCCAAAACCACTAGTGTGCTATTGTTGTGGTTTGGGCATGATGGGCAACCAGCCACCACAGCTGGTCACCCTCCCTTCCCCCTCCCCACCTGGGAATGGGGGAGGGGATTAGAGGGGTGAAGGGAGACTCACAGGCTGAGATAAGAACAGTTTAATAATGGCAATAAAATGAGAACAATAACGATGACAGGGGGAAAACAAAAAGAAATATATAAACAGGCACTGTACAGCGTAATTGCTCACCACCCGCTGACCAATACCCAGCCCGTTCCCGGCCAGCGACCGCGAGATACCAAGATCCCACAATCGCAATCCCGGAAGCGAGAGAGAGAGAGCCCCTTCCCAACCACCCCTCCTCTATACAGTGAGCATGACGTTCCATGATATGGAATATTTCACTGGCCAGTTTGGGTCAGGTGCTGTGGCCGTGCTCCCTCCCTGCTCCCTGTGCCCTTGCGCACGGGCAGGACATGGGGAGTTGGAGAGTCCTTGGAGTCTCGGTAGCAGCTGAAAACACCAGTGTGCTATCAGCATTCTTCTCATACCAAACCCAAAGCTAAATCCAAAACACAGCACTCATCTAGTCCCTGAAAAGGAATATTAACTCTATTTCAGCCCAAACCAAGACAGCTATCATCATTCTTCCCATATCAAACCCAGTGCTGAATCCAAAACACAGCACTGTTCTAGTTACCAAAAAGAAACATTAACTCTATTCCAGCCCAAACATTAACTCTATTCCAGGAGAGCATCTATGCAAGTCCCAGCAGATATGATGAGAACATCATCCTACCCACCACTCTTGCTTGTAGCCTCTGAGACTGCAGCAAATACCAACTTGCCAAAGAAACAGAACTATGATACTCTTATTCCTTCCCAGAATTAGTCCTTGAAGGCTAAAACTGGACAAGCTTTGACATTTGAATGCCCCCTCTACAACTGGGCTAAGGACTGAAGTTTTTAGTCTCTTGCTCTATCCTGGTATGCATTAGCTACAGCTAAATAAAAATGCTGCCTGCTACATTTCGCTAATCCATGAGCTGAAAGTGGCCAGCAAAAGGGAAACAAGACAGAGCAGAAGATCTACTTTCTCCAAACTTTTTACTTCAAGAACAGAAAACAAACCCTCTTCTACATGTTAAATTATGTCAGTAGTACAAGTCTAAGATCTGGCTACAGCTTGGTTTCTTATGGACTGGTATGTTCTTTGAAAAAGAGTACATTAATTAAGCAGTGTAAACTAGAAGGGGATACAGTTTTATCATAAAATTATCAAAATCCTGGCTAATTAGGAGGCAGAAGCAAAAGACCTTACTGCCCCTGAGGATTTTATTTTCCCAATACATCCACAACCAACAGATTTGGTTTATTAAAGCTCTTATAATTGAGTAGTGTTATTCTTCAGAAAATTCATATTTAGAATCTGCTTAAAAGGAAGCTGACCATTAACAAGGCAGATATCATGGTGGGAGTCTGTTATAGACTGCCCAACTAGAATGAAGAGGGAGACGAAATATTCTATAAGCAGCTGGGAGAATTCTCACAATTGCTAGCCCTTGTTCTTGGGGGAGACTTCAACTTGCCATATATCTGCTGGAAATACAATACAACAGAGAGGAAACTGTCTAAGAGGTTTCTGGAGTGTGTGGAGGATACTTCCTGACACATCTGGTGAATGAGCCAACTAGAGAACATGCCCCTCTGGACCTGTTGTTTATGAACAGAGAAGGACTTGTGGGTCATCTGGTGGTTGGAGGCTGTCGTTGACAGTTTTTGATTCATGGAGAAGTAAGGAAGGGGGGTAATCAGAGCTGCTGCCTTGGACTTTTGGAAGGCAGACTTTGGTCTCTTTGGGAGTCTGATTAACAAAGTCCCTTGTGAGGCAGTCCTGAAGGGAAAAGGAGTCCAGGAAGGCTGGACATTCTTGAAGGAAGAAATCTTAAAGGTGCAGGAGCAGGCCATCCCTATGTGCTGAAAGACAAGCTGGTGGGGGAGAAGACTGGCCTGGCTAAACAGAGAGCTTTGGCTGAAACCCAGGAAAAAAAAAGAAGTTTATGACTTTTGGAAGAAATGGCAGGCAACTCAGGAGGACAACAAAGATGTCATGAGGCTATGTGGGGATGAGATTAGATGAGCCAAAGGCCAACTAAAATCTAATGTGTCCATTGCCATAAAAGACAATAAAAAATATTTCTATAAATACATTAGCAACAAAAAGAGGGCTCCTGGCTTGGACAGATGTACTCTTCACTGAGTAAAAACCTGGCTGGATGGTCGGACCCAAAGAGTTGTGGTGAATGGAGTTAAATCCAGTTGGTAGCCAGTCACAAATGGTGCTCCCCAGGGCTCAGTATTAGGTCCAGTTCTGTTTAATATCTGTATCAATGATCTGGATAAGGATATTGAGTGCACTCTCAGTGTGTTTGCAGATGACACCAAGTTAGGTAGGAGTGTTGACCTGCTTGAGGATAGGAAGGCTCTACAGAGGGATCTGGACAGACTGGATTGATGAGCAAAGGCCAATTGTATGAAGTTCAACAAGGCTAAGTGCCAGGTCCTGCACTTGGGTCACAACAACCCCATGCAACATTACAAGCTTGGGGAAGAGTAGCTGGAAAGGTGCTCAGCAGAAAAGGAACTGGAGGTGTTGGTTGACAACCAGCTGAATACAAGCAGGCAGTGTGCCCAGTTGGTCAAGAAGGACAATGGCATCTTGGCTTATATCAGAAATAGTGTGGCCCCTCAGGACTAAGGAAGTGATTGTCCCCCTGTACTCAGCACTGGTGAGGCTGCACCTCCAATACTGTGTTCAGTTTTGGGCCTCTCACTCCAAAAAAGTCATTGAGGTGCTGGAGTGTGTCCAAAGCAGAGTAACGAAGCTGGTGCAGGATCAAGAGTACAGGTCATGATGAGAAGCTGAAGGAACTGGGGTTGTTTAGCCCTGAGAAAAGGAGGCTGAGGGGAGACCTTATCACCCTCTACAGTTGCCAGAAAGGAGGTTGTAGCAAGGTAGGTGTTGGTCTCTTCTCCCAAGTAGCAAGCAATTGAACAAGAGGTTGTCAGGGGAGGTTTAGATTGGATATTGGGAAAAATCTCTTCACTGAAAGGGTTGTCAAGTACTGAAACAGCCTGCCCAGGGAAGTGGTTGAATCACTATCCCTGGAAGTATTTAAAAGACATGTATATGTGGCACTTAGGGACATGGTTTAGTGGTGGACTTGATGATCTTAAATGTCTTTTCCAACTTAAACGATTCTATGATTTTGTGATTAAGGGTACTGTGTTGCAGAACAAGGCTTATATATTATTCTACCTTTTAAAAATGTTTTAACAGCCAATAAAATTTCTCCCTGTGCAAAGGACTTTTCAGTCTTGAAGTCACAGCTGAACATGCTGTTCATAATTTTTAAATTACCATATATTCACTGTTGACCTCTAAATCACCTGGCTGATCTTCGGGCATGAGAAAAGAAATTATATGCATTTTTCCAAGATATGTGTATCCTCACTGCACCGAACTGGATTCCACTGTTGTCAGGGCTGAGAGGTGCAGCAGGCCATCACTGTGCTCTCAGAGCTACTGGGAGAGGGGAAGGAAGGTTTCTGGCACATCTAGTTCTCCACCTGGTGCTCACTGACATATTCTGTAATGAAGGCTATCTGGAAAATATATTTCACCTCCTGGCTCTGATGATTTTGTGATGTGCCTACTCCCACTCAACTATGTCGAACAACACCAAGGAAGTTGTATAGTTACAACCACACTTCCAGAGGACTTTCCTCTGCAAGAATGCTGCAAGCTTGACTTTCAAAAGCTGAATGGACACACTGTGTAAAAACATTTTTAGTTGAAGCGTAATCATGCCTTCACAAAAGCTGCCAAATATTTATGAGTATCATATAAATACAAAATGTAGATGTGATATGTCCCCACCCTTGCACACTCACAGATCAGAATAATAACGTCTTCTAAACACTACGTAGTCATAAGTATGCAAAGTTCTAGATACACAAGACCCATATTTACATCATAAGTAGAAAAGGAGGTGGGCCAAAAGCAATGTCTAACTCCTAGGTATGTCAGAATTTAGAACCAGGTCTGAATTTTGTTCTTCATAAGAGGCCAAAACAAAACTCCCAGAGTTGATCTTCCTTGAATTTTGGGATATTTCAAATCTGAATTCAAAATGGGAATGCTGAGTCTATTTCTAATGTCAAGAAAAGTTAAATAAATTTAACACAGCGATATAAATAACAAAATGTAAAGAAATTCAAAATAAAGTTTAGTTGTGAGTTTGAACCACTGTAGAGAGAATTTTAATCTTTTCCCCATGGTTTTTATCTGTGTTTTCTTCAATTAACTCTAATATAATTTACAGAAATCTCTATCACAAGTGTAAATTTTATCAGGAAAAAGAGCAGTATAATTATATCGGAATTTACTTGTCTAAGAAAATGAATATTTGAGACTTCTTTCTGCACCAACAAACCCTCCTAGTTGTCTGTGTTTCTCACAGGTTCTTGCTTGCTGTTAGTGATATTAAAATCAAACAAAGGTCAGAGATTCCAACAACAGGTTCAAGAGTATCTTGACAAATATGTCTGAAGTGTTTGGACCCAAATAAAGGAACAGGGTCTCCTTTTCCAGTCACCTTTATGGGAACTGAGCATGCAGGTGTGGAGGTTTCAGGGTTTGCCTCCTGGTCATGACTGATGGTAGGGTGTGATGACTAACCCCTCAAAGGTCATCAAGATCCGTCCAAGGTGCAGGTATGGATCTGCTTGTGTCATTTCTCTTTCTGTCACTATGAACATGCCCAACAACAACAACAAAAAAACAGAAAACCTTGTTTATGACTATGAATGAGGAAAGGCTGATGTCCATAAGCAATAATAACTTATAACTTCTCTTTTTCATACCTCTGTCTAATAAAGAACAACAACCTACCTGCTTTTGGCAAAGCCGGCAAGACCAAAACCATCATGTTAGTCAGACAGGAGCTAGGTCATAAGTATATTATTTTTGTCAAAACTTAGTTTCATGCAAAGTAAACTTTTACTTTATTAGGGAAAAGAAGGGCAGTATACCAGTCACCTGGAAGTGAATGAAATGAGCATCTCTCTCTCAAAGCAGGGAATTTTTTGAAAGGTATTAGGGCTAGCAGAGTATTTTCTTTCTTGCTCACCAGCATCTGGGGACAGTAATAACCTTTATACAGAAATCTAGATGCTGCAGGCTATCTGCTGTGACAAATATAAAACGAAATCCATATGCATAAAACGACAGACATGCATGCAGCAGCTATATTATTGCTAGTGTTAATATATTTAAGAAACTTCCTGCAAACTAGTTCCTTTAAGCTTGACTATAGATGTATTTGAAAAGTTTAAAGCAAAACTAAGATGCAGTGGGATTATTGCCATTTATTGAAGATAATATAAATCAAAACATTAAATATTGGCAGAGGATATTGCCCAGTGCCATCATTTGTTCTTTGTATAAGACTGATTTAATCTACGGACTTTAAAATTCAGTTTATTTATTAAAATAAGCACATTTAAGATTCATAAAATGGTTATGTCCCAGGTATTTTTTTTCCAAATATTAATCTGTCTCATTCCCACGTCTGTTGCCTGCTAAAAGCTAAATATGTGAATTGAATTTAACTTTTCTCAACATGGTTTACTAAAGAGTGATAGACTTGGTATAAAAATAATATCCAGCTAAGTGAATGTAGAATAACTGGAGCTGGAATATACATAGATGAAAGGAAAGGAACCAGACAAACAGGAGCACAATTAGATCTCAGCACATTAAATGTCAGTAAATGAGATATTTGCTTTTTAATCTTTTCTAGCTGTGTTTGTGTTTAGAGAGAAGAGTTTATTCTTGAAAAAACATGTTCACAATCCTCTCAGCAATAGACTGATTGGCAGAAGCTTCTTTCTTACCTTCCTTTTGTGTAATTAACTATTAGATCTTACTACTGTGTTTCCTGTATTTGACAGTGGTTTTCCTTTTGAAGTCAAAAGAAACTTTCTCATTAACTACAGCTGGCACAAGGCTAAGACCACTGACAGAGATATTTGCTTTCAATCATATATTCCCATTACCAGTAACACACAGCATATGGGTGAAAGAGACACAAGAGGCAACCAATACTTCCGGACAATGCTGAGTATCACAACCTTGCCATATTGTACATTAAAGTTACATTACATTCAGCAGTCAAGGAGAACATTAAATATGTTGATATTACAAGTTCATAATATCCTTTCTCCCAAAGTGCTGATATGATTTTATAGTACAAGAATTTGTACAATTCTAGACAGAACTATGACTTTATTAATGGTCACTTATTAAATTTCTGAGATTCCAAGTACTCTGCAAGGCAGAGCTTATAGACTGTGACAAAATCCTGCAGGCTCTGTAGGGAGCCTATAGAACGAGGTGAACAGCATGTTATCTCAGGGCATATTTTCAACAAAGTACTTCTTTGATCTTTTTTTGCCTTATTGGCCTTGTGTTTTCATCGCTGCTGTGTCAAGGGACCTTGTTATATTCACTAGGCTGCTAGTGAGGGTAACAACATTTTAAGCACATTGATAATGCTGTGTACTGGGAAAACCACTTCCATAGGTGTAGATTTCCTTCTCAGAGAATTACAGGTGTGCAGAGATACAACTGAATCCCAAGCTGAACTTCCTGAAAGTTTAAGACTTTCTAGAATTAGCATTTTGGCACCACTTATTACAAAAATGGGACCCAAGTGCAATACTTGGATCCAGACCTACACATGGATCCAAGTTTTCCTTATTTGGTGTCTGATGTAACTTCTGTTGAAGCCAGTGGGAGACTTTCCACTGACTTCACACAAAATACATCAGGCCCTTGGCTGAGAAAATATTTAGACAGAGGAATTCATCCCATCACTAATTTTAATAAACATGTATTTTAAAATTTGGTTACAACATTTTCCATTGAGAAGAAAACTAACAAACAGAAATGCCTTTTTGAATCTGATTTCTGTCAACAATATATTACAAAGACTTTTCTAATGACAAATTAAAATGTTCATATGAAATACATATGCTCATTTATTATACATACACTGTTAAGATTTAAAGAAAACAACATGTGTGTGGTTTAAAAAAATACAAAGAAAAATTAGTTATTCTATTTGAGTCTAAATGTTCATGGAAAAATGGTGATATTTATATGGTTTAGAGAAAAACAGTTGACACAAAGCCAGATCACAATCAGTATTAATTTTAGACATTACAACTCTACACAGGTCTGCTAAGAGTGCAAAAACCATGTATGTCAGATTTTTATTTTGTGAAAAGTATAGTCTGTATAGCTAGGGCTTTGTGCATGTGGCGGTACCTTGGTTTTACTAAGAAACAGTGGAAATTTCCTTAGCACATTAAAAAAAAGTCTTTAAAGAAAAAAAAAAAAACTATTAAAACAAACTATCCACAAGCGTCGTCTTGCTAAAGCTAAGAAGTTCCAACAACTGTTAATTTTGTCTAGTTTCTTGGTGGAAGGTTTATATTGCAAACACATTTCCAGTTATGCTGTAATCCATCTCAAAGGTGGCATGATATCAACACTCCTACGGCCATGGCCAAGTCTGTGGGTATGAGGATAAGGGAAGGGCATCAAAAAAGGAACAAATCTTGGTTCCTGTAGTTCAAAGACCCATCCCCTCAGTCCAGAAGGAGTTTATTTTTATTTTATATTTTGGTAAGAAAAACTGACATGAGTTTGTTTGTGTCTATTTGGGTTCTGCCAGATGGAAAGGTTTGCTCATCAGAGGCAGCTGTTTTAGCAAATTACCTCACTGTGGTATAATGACTGAGTTATAACAGGCTATTGAAGAAAATCCTTTCGTTTCCCAGTGAGATCATGATAACTAGAAACAATTTCAGTAAGATTTCTGATTTATTTTGGAAAAGATTCAGTTGGAAAGACTGGTGATACAATGATGTATTTCTTCTGTTCATATTTCTTTTCTATATGTATTGAGCATTTAGATTTTCTTTGAATTAATGCATTTATTATTTTTTCTGGGGTGATATATTTCATTATTTAAAAATATAACTGAAACTATACCAGGAAGGAAACTACTTTATATACAATATACCTTACTGAAAAACCTATTCCAAAACCTCATAATTAATTCATCTTTTGCCTGTTATATACCTACTCTGTATGTTACATGATTAACATGATCTCAAGAGAAGGTGTAAGGCAACACAGATAAGAAAAGCTCCACACAATCTGCATCCAGAAGGGTTATTTGAAGGGAAAATCTTTTTTAGGGTATTTTAACAAAGTTATCTTGGCTATTTTGAAGACCTAAAGTAAAAAACTGTATTTTCCCCATTTTAATTCTATTGCTAGAACTTTTTCTAGAAACAAAATTAACATGCTGGAGAGCAAAGTACCACAGAATATTGACATCTGGCAGGAACTTGGTTCCCTGGTCACTGAGGTGCCTTTGGAGGTCTAGTAAAAATTGGCTGTGACGAGCTCTGGCAGAAGCCGTGATTACTGTGGCCTCTGCAACTGCAGCTGCCCAGCACTTGCATTTGTAGAGGCAATGTCAGTTTTGTCAACATTTTTTTTCTCCAGTTCCATTTTGAGATATTTGTTGCAGGCTGTATTTTTAAAGTGAGACCTGAACTGCATATACAAAGACTTTCTTCCTAGTAGGCATAAGTATCCCTCCAAGAAAAAGGGTGTGTAGTGAGCTTTGCCCATACAGTCCTCAGCAACAATACTCTTCCCAGAGCCTATTCCTACAACCAAAGATTTAAAAAGCAAAATCCTTGTGGCTTCCTCTCTGATCAAGCTGTTTTATTCAGTCATCTTTCCTTTGACTGTTAGAGTAGAAGATGAACTTTTAGTCCTGCTTATGAGTCTTCTAGGACACAGCTGCAAAGACTGTTCAGATGTTAATCCTTTTTGAGCCCCTGGCCTCTCAAAGGGCAATTTTCCTGTGGCAGGCATTTGCAAGGCACTTGTTAAGTACTCTTACAATTAGCTTAGGAAAATCTGTTCCCCATATATGGATTCTGCAGGTTAAAGTGATCAGAAATAGCCTATACATCAGCACTAGCAATTTGATTGTAATATAGCTTGACATGGTTTATTACATCTGGTCAAATGAAGGGTATTCCTTACACACTAGGGCAATATTTTAGGATTTTCTGGAAGGGATATAATACTTCAACTGAGTTAGCCAGTTCCATGGTTGCATAGTTCACTGGTTTTGTATAGCCTCTGTGGGCTGGAAGCCACAGCAGCAAACTTAGTCTAGAGAGACCTCTTATTTACTTTCATAACTGCAAGTGTGTACTCTGAATGGACAACTTCACAATGAAGCCCACATTGTCTTTTCAGAATCAATGACCGACCTAGAACCCACCCAACAGTTTAAAACGCTCCTTCTACTGTACATGGTTGTCTTGCATTTAACTTATTACTGGTTGTCCATTTTTGTTGCAATATTATGAAGCTCTTTACAGTTTCCTTCACCACTGATTCACTTCAGCACTTGTGCCGACTGCTTTGCATACATCCACCATAGCGTTTACCATCTCTACCATCATACTAATAAAAAATCTTAAGTGCCACCATCACTTTGTCAGTCAGGAATGAGTCATTTATAATTACCTTTCTGTTTTAGAACTCACATCGCTTATACAACAGGACTTCAGTTACCATATGCTAAATATGCAGTATAAGGTACTCTCAATTAGCACTATGTGGAAATATATATTTGTGGCTCATGTCTGTGTCTGGATATCCAGCGGTAAAGTCTGTATTTCACTTACATATTTCACATATTCTGAAACCTGAGGAGCTTTATAAAAATTTTGTGTATTTGTCAATAGGAAGGATCATAATCATTTACAATAGGGAAGTTCTACTTCAGGAATATATTGTTCAATTCCCAAATCATAGGAAACCTTCATGATTACCCTATCTCTAGTCCACCTGGGAAACCAGCTCAGTTTAATAGCTTGTTTTTCCCTAAGCATGCTTTAGGGATTTATTAACCTGCAATGTTTCCTTCTTTATATCATCAGACATATTATTTGGGGACGAATCTTTAGATAGTGGTGTCACTTGGGAAATCTGCTGGAGACTTACACTCCTCATAAACCTTGCATTTTGCTGGCCGCTGGGAGAGGAGGCAGAGGTGTTAGTGGACAGGATCGACAGGTTACAGTCAGAAAAGCAGGCTGCTGGTGGGGAAGACACCAGGAGCAGGGGGAAGCACACTGGGAAGAGCTCAGAGGAAGCTCCTGGGAGCCAACACTGGAGTAGGGGACTGGTGGGGGCTGCCTGAGCTGCTGCAGCCTGCCCCTTGCAAAGGCAGGCAGTTGTGTGTCCAGCCAGTCATCAAAAGGGTGCACAGAGCCCATGCCTCACATCCCCCACATGGTCTGTCAGCCATAAAAAAACTTTCCAATACCCCACAGCAAAATTAAAACCTTTAGTACAAAACCAAAGCCACAGAAGCTATAAAGTGTCACAGGAAATGAAGCAGAAAAGAACAAGGACATTTTTAATGTACTAAATCCATGAAGTAGCAGGAAATGTGGAAATTACCAGATGACTTTAGAAGACAGATTATGCCACAGAGGAAGACAAAATAACTGCAATAGGCCTGCCAGTATGACCTTGGGAACATTTTTTCCTGAAGACATATTTGGCAAACTATAAGCATGTGTGCAAGTGATACCGAGAAATACTTCTAGGAGAATTGGGAAACTTTGCTCTTCACACTCTGCATTCAGATTTCATAGCTTTCTTTCCCATAGTGCCTAGGATCAACAAATGTTTAATGAAAGGGTGAAAGAAAGTCACTGCGTTCATTTAAAATGTTCGTGCGTGCATATTACTTGGAAAGTTTCGTTCAGGCCTGGGATAATGTCTGCACAATGCTGAATGAGTTTCCAGGTAATCTAGGAAACTGTTGATTGTGAAATGAACTATGCTTTTTCAAGGTCTTATGGTCCTTGGTCACTGTTCACAATGATGTCAAAACATACTTTTTTCATAAAAGAATACACATGTTATTTCTGCCCTATGACATGTGGAGTGCTAATTTCTCAGAGGGAGGCTCAGTAGAATTTATTTAACATAGACAAAATAATACATTTCTTTCTTTTCATTATAAGAAGTGACTAAACTATATTCCACAGAATTAAAAGAAGCTCCATCCAAGACAAACAAAGTTTTTCAGACTAAACTGTTACAATTAAGTTTCAATTGCTTATTAATGTTTGTTAGTGAGAAGGGATAAATGGGTTTAGAAATAGGGAATGCTCTTACCACAGAGTTTATTTGTTACAGGATAGGATCTAAAGGAGTATTAAACTATAAACACAGCGTTATGTGAAAAGACACCCACTGCCTTCCAAGGGTTTTTAGACACAGTGTTCCACAACACTGAATGACAGAAAAACTGGAAACAGCTGGATGAGACAAAGGACTTTCAAATATGCAAAGTTTTAATTTTATTAACAAGAGCACATGTAACTCATCTTGGAACCCAGATAACTATTCTTTTCACAGCAATTAGCCTTTTTTCATTAATATGCTGCTTAACATTTGCTTGGAACTTTCTTCTGATATTTTTTTCCCACGAGTGAAATATCTTTTGAATTTTTTAGAAAGATAATTTGAATAGATTGCATGCATTAAATCTGGGAACATCTACAATCAGGCATTCCAGAAGGTAGGAGACTGACATTTGACCTTGAAACATTAGAGAAGTCATAGACATTTGGACCAAAACACTAGAACTGCAATTCCTCTTCTTGTATATTAAAAGAAGAGATAGATTTAGCACTGGCCAAGCAAGAAAATCTTAGCCAACATGCTCATTAAACTTACACCTTTTTGTAGCTCTTTAATTTTGCAGAAAAATATAAGGAGACAGTAGCATAAATGAGAATCAGGCATGATTCTACAGCACCCTTATTATTTGATTATGTTACCAGAGATTATATAGTTCCATCGCTATTAGAAATTAATTACAGCCATTCACATGAGTCCTGCTACCAGATAAGAATGTGAAAAATGTAATTTTTGTGGTGAAATTCAGTAGTTATCGTTCTGTCTTGACATTGATCCTCCCTGGAATCTGTTAATGGGTCTTGGTATGACAGAAGACATGAAGGCCAGTTAAAAAGCTCATAGTGAATGTCAAGCTGTGGTGCATAAACATAGATGAATCTTTGCTTCACAGCACCTAAAGCCAGAGGGCCTGTTCAGGTTTCATCTGCCATGGTAATTAACTTTTAACAAGTCCAATTACATAATTTAAATCAAAGCTTTTCAGTCCAAAGCAGAGAAAATGGAAGAAATTGAGGTACCACTCCCAGCTGAAAGTCCTTTGGCAGTAACGAACAGTGTCAGAGAGGCAGCTACAGTAACAAGTTGCAACATGTCCCTTCACACTACAACAGATAGACATGCCCAAAGCCTTTTCCAAAGAGTAGACATTTTTCTCCTTACCTGAGTCTCAAGTGGCCTTTTATTTGGCTCTGCACACATGACCGAAATACACTAGGGTCTAGAGGGTTTGTTCCCTCTGGCTCCAGAGAGAGGTGGTCAGCTTGGTTTCAACTTTAGCAAGGAGAGATTTCAGAGGAAGGAGAAGGTGAGGATAAAACAACAAAGCTATCAGAAAGACAGATCAAGAGATCTTTCACCCTAAACCTCCCTCTATTCCACTTTTTCAGGTGTCAGTTGGATCAATTCCTTCTCTTCTAATCAGTGATAAACAGATTTTATTGGTAGAGTCCAGAAATTTGTAATTCTATTACCATTATTCCTGAATATTTGGAGAAAATATCTGCTTAACACCAGGCTTGCTTCAGAAACAAATGGACAAAACTGTGGGCTCTGACTATCTCTACTGGATTCAGCTGAGGCATTTTCTGCTGCTAAGCCTTGTGCTGGCGTGTGGGCTTTGAACTGGGGCAGATGAGGAACCAGTGCATATTCACATCTGCCATGCCCACTCCAGGGCAGCAACCTTTGGCAGCTGCACAAAGGGAGAGCTGAGAGTGATAACCTTGTAAATATCCCCATTATGGCTTGCCAGAGACCATGAGTCAGAGTCCTCGACATGAACATGTTATCTGTAAGATGATGGAAGATTTGTGATGTATTTTATTCATATCTCAAAAAAACATCTCGTCCTTCTGTGGTCTGTGTGCTTCCTTGCTCCCACAGGCATATCATTCCTCATTGTCTCTTTCCTTCACACTGCCACTGCAACTAATTCACCTGGAGCAAAACCCTGCTAATTTTTGTTGCCAATCCAGCTGGTCGGCACAATGCAGTCTCAGGGTTATTTTCCTTTTACTGAAGTGTAGTTAACTGGATAAACCCTCTGCCAGCAGCATTGTAATTGACAGCCATTTCTCAGAGGCAGACCCCCTCCCTCAGCGTGCTGAACCATTACACAGGCTAAACTCATCATGTGCAAGGGCCAGGCCAAAAACGGAGCCCCAGGCTTCTTGAAGCACAAGCCAATGCGTTAAGCAGCTAAGCACTCAGCCTGCCTTCCCTCTGTTGTAGCTACAGCAACACTGTGACCATCTCATGGGGCTCACTGTAAATGAACTGTTACTTCTTAACTGAAATGCCTTGGTACAGTATAATAATGAATCCATAACAATAGCTTTGTTCAGTATATTACTATTCTAATCAGATATTTTATTGGTAGCAGTATACTTCTTAAAGCTAGCATTTCATTTGCCTCCTTTGCCTTGTGGAAATCCTGCTGCTGTGACAATAGATAGCTGTAAAGGTAATGGTCTTTCTTAAACTCCCCCTTCTGAGACAGAGAGAAAGCAAGGGAGAGAAATCATAGTAATTTCAAGCCATTTGTGTTAAAATACAAAGAAAACAAGAATCATTCAAAAATGATGTGCTGGGCAGCCTGCATTAATATTTATGTTAGCATTAATATTGATAAGAATGTACCTTATGCTTTGTTGTCTACCCCCACCATCCTTAAGTTCCCTGTTATTCAAGCTAGTGGCCATTAGCTCACATCTTCCTCTGTACACAAAGCTTCAAAAAGCCTTGGCAGGGCTCCAGCTCACTTACGCTTAAATGGACACTCAAGGTTCGACGGACACACAGCTAAATAGAGGCCAATAATTCAATACAGTATGACTGTACTGGGGCTGCTAGTAAATCCATCAAGCAGTAAATATCATCTGAAGCCAATGCAAGCTTTTATCTTTCCAATTTTGTGTATGTCTGTGTGAAGCCCAGGCATTCAGCGAATCATGTAATTTATTCTGCAGTGCAGATCCTGGGCTGTCTCAGACATCATATTGACTTTTTTTCCATCTGTCAGGGCAGTCACTGTTCTGCTTTTGTGCAAACGCATCACATTGCATTTATTTATTTATTTAATCCCACTCTCTAGCACAATTGGGCAAGGACACATTTTCGCAGATCAACAAATACTAAGAAAAGCATCTGAATATCATTACAACAACATGTTAAACATTAGTCCTAAGCAGTTTGTTAAATCAGCAAATGCACTTCCAGCAAACGCTTGTAATGGCTCAGAAAGGACTCCCTACTGCAATGTTTTATTAAGCCTCAAATATGCACTGTTATTTTCTTTTGCTCTTTAGGTCAGCAGAGATGCCAGTATAATGTAAAGAATACCAAACAGCTGGGTTTATTGACTTGCGGTCTGTGTTTGGGTGGATATTCAGACATAGTAGATGATACAGACATAAAAATAGATGGCATGGATCAGGCTAGCATTCTCTGCTAGAGCTGGAGAGGAAAAAATTGTCCTTAAAGGGAGAAGAGATGTTGTGCACACTCCATGAGAGCAGCTGGGCTAGCCACAGCCTTCCTCCCAGGGGTGGGCATGTGGCATCGCTACCAACTTCATCCTTAGGGCTTGCCCACATGCTGGCAAAGGTGGCAGGAGAAAATCACCAAGTCAGTACATTTGCCAACAGTCAAGGACTGTCCTGCCAGGGAGATACAAATCCAAAAGTCCTTGGCCAGGAGGTACAAGGTCAAAATGACACACTGTGAAAAACTTCTGTCTGCATAGCATATTTTAGTAGTTATACCAAATATACATATCTATGTCACATCAAGGAAATGAGTCAGGGTCAAAACCTAACTACCTCAATTCCTTGACATAAAAAGAGCTTTTATTTTGAAGAGGAAGAGGTAAGACTTCACTAGCTGTCTACTTTAAAATACAGTCCTTTCTTGAAAAAACTCACACACTATATATTCTCAGATTGCCTGTTCTCAACAACATTCAGTCCATATCATGTCCATTTACAAGTTCTGAAAGTCTGGGTGACAAATCCTCCCTGGTTATTTATGCAAGGAACATGCAACTATGGGTGCTTATCCAACTCAGAGCCCAGACCCTTGTATTTCTACTGCCTTTGGTGTGTGAGTTCAAGCTCATGGGATTTAGGACAGTCACAGCCACACTATAGGCACAGTTCTCTTGAATTTAGCCAGCTGTAATCAAATCATAAGACCAAACATGGATATTCTAGTTACCTCATATGTCTTTTTAACAGGAGATCGTAAGAGCAGACCAGGCATGTGGGTTTTCGCAGTCCTACACGGCAAGCCCTTCTGGCACTCCATGAGGTCGGGTCTGGGAATGCAGAATGCTGATTACTACTGTAGCCTTTGTCCACATGGTGCAATAGTGAACACTGCAGTCACTCTTGCTAGAAAGTTGCCTTCTTTTTCAATTTTTCTTTAGCCCAGGAAAACTATCATGCTCCAGCCTATGCCTCTCTGAGCCCTATCACTCAGTGAGTGATTAGAGGTTTTGTTCTACATCTCTGTGGTGGGCATGAGAGATGTGTCTTACTACATCAGGCATTTTCTTGGCAACAACAAGTTTTTAGCAATGCAGGAGTCTGAAATTCATAGTCCAATCTGCCACCCAACCAAGGGAAATGTCCATAATCAGATATGCAGCGGTTTCTACTGAGTTATAAACCAGGACATGGTGGGCCACTAGGACTGATTTATCAACACTGACATATAGCTGGTGTCTGGCTCTTCAGATATTTCAACATGCTTTTTTCTTGGGCCAAGCCATCGTCCTTTGCTAAGACGCAGGCAGGGAGGCTGGTAGCTACAGGGAAATGAAAGCTCTAAAGACTCCTGAAAAACATATAGACAGACCAACAAGAAATGACAGACAACTTAAAATCATGAAATATATTTATTTCTTCAACAACACTGAAAAATAGGGCTAGTCTCAACATGTTACAATGACACAATAAAGAAACTGAAAGTCAACAGGTAAATTCTTTGCCAGCATGGAAAAATGAAAACAGTAGGATAGCATCCAACTTGATCCTCCAAAAATAATGAAATACTTTCAATAGTCATGAGCTAATAAGATCTACCATAGAAAAGTGAATCAATAATGCAAATTGCAATACATATAGTCAGTAGGCATTAACCCAAATTGGAGGGCTTTCCTTGTCCTTGAACAGTTCAGATAGATAAAACCGAAAAACACCCATAAGACTGCCTGGTAGGACAAGGCTTGAGTTCAAGCTATCCTGCACCTTAACTTGATTTTCACCACCAGATAAACCAGTTGGCTTATGTCACTCCAGACTCAGCCAAAACACAAGGGTCTGTGTACCACTAGGAAGTTTAAATGCAGTGAAAGCTTGGGCCCAAGATAGTAACATAACACAGATGTAGCTGTCTTAATCAAATCTTATCATATAATTCCACTCACAAAGTGTACCTCCAACACATTTTGAATCTCACTGGCATGTCAATTATTAACCATAGAAACTCTGTATCTGCATATGAAAGGGCACAGTAAGGAAGGAGAAATTAAGCATAATGGTGTTGTTATTCTGTAGGCATGATATCTATAAAACAATTTTGCTTGAATTTTGCGTAATGTGGATTTGTTAATCTTATTTTCTTCTTGTTTCTGTAGCAAAACAGATACAGCACAAAATGGAATTAAGCCTGCCTCTTAGAAAAATTGAAACTATCCTATCTGTGATACAGGTCCTTGCAGGTGTGGAATAATACCAACCATAACCAAAATTAACAACAGTTGAGTACTCTGCGTTTTCCTGGATCAAAGCCTTAATGTACAGCCTTAAATATCAGGGGAACATAAATTATATTTTAAAACATCAGCACAGAGGCATCTGATGCTGTTCACTATCCGTGGTCCTCCAGCTCATCCTCCTCTCTTCCCCCGCCCACATGCACTCACACACACACACACACACACATATAAGGAGAGACAATAACACCCAGATACGCATTCAGTGCAACCTTATTAACCTCCAGTTAGAAAGTACAGCCTGGAACATATTACTTACAGTATCCTGAAAAACAGCATGCTGCTTTTCTAAAGAAACAAATTAAAAGGCAACTCACTGAGCAATTCTCTAACACCTGAGAGCAATTAATGTAAGCAGAAACAGGAAACATCATCAATTATTTAAAACAAAATGAATATGTAACATTGACCTTCTCCAGCAGTCATCAGTTTTATACTTCCACCTGAATAAACTCAGGGGAGACAAAACCACAAGACATACGTACACCACAGGCTATAAAAAGCAACAAACACAGAAAGAGAGCTCTCTGTATCCATAGCTGTCCTCAGTATTTCTACCTCTGCAAGTGAGACTCAGCCTATCGATCCTTCAGCTTTGATACATGCACCCTTGACTCATATATTTTGAAATCCTATATTCCTTTCTATGCATTTCAGACTTCTCTTGTCAAATGAAGCAGACCAGACTTTTCAGGCTGCAAGAGAGTAATCAAAGAGCAGGAAACGTTTTCTGTGAGTTGTCACTCCCTGATTTTAATGAACAAAAAGAAGTATCCGTAAGTAATGATGATTTGGACAATACAGAGAAGGGGTTTATTACGTTCCAGAGCAGCTGGTTTCCAGAGCTGTATGTGGTTTTTAAATGCAGAACTGAGGGTCTTGAGGAAAACATTACAGTCCAAATCACCACAGACTTGGGCCTGGACAGACGAGGTTTCAAGGGAACATGGAATTTATTAGCTAAGGCAATTGCTGAATGTAAGATACAGCAGAAGGAGAAGGATATTTAGCACACTAATGGCTAAAGATTTTCAGAGCAAAGCCTATTAGACACAAAGTACAATAAGTCCTTTGTGACTGTTCAAGCTAAACAAGGCTTGAAGTGCTGGTGTCTGTTGTTCCCCCAACTCCTATTAGCACTTTTAAGGAAACTCACATGAGTGCTTCATGCAGAAAAACACAAGCTTGCACAAGGTCATCTGCTTAAAATCCTCCTGCAGATACCCAGAATCTTGACTAATTGTCTCAGATGAAGTGAGCTATGTCATTACCATGGAGGCAAAGTACATTAGTAGTCCTCAGGACCAGATTCATGTTATTATTACTGTTGGGTGCTATTAAGACCATTTCAGGCTTTCCATCATTAACGTGAAAAGTGGCAGGGAGCCAGAGAATGGCATACAGGAAGTCAGCATGGAAGCTATTAAAAGAAGTGGTGTGCTAACAGCTATGTTTTAAAAAAGAAATAAATAAATTATGCCAAGTACTGTCAGGACTTATATGTTTATTTACTCTCCCTGGTTTCAGCTAGTATAAAGTTAATTTTTTTCCTAGTAGCTGGTATAGTGTTGTGTTTGGGATCTAGAATGAGAATAATGTTGATAACACACTGATGTTTTAGTTGTTACTAAACAGTTTTTAACACTAAGTCAAGGACTTTTCAGCTTCTCACACCACCCACCAGCTGGGGGGTACAAGAAGCTGGGAGGAGATGCAGCCAGGACAGCTGAACCCAACTGGCCAAAGGAATATTTCATACCATTTGGCATCATGCGCAGCATATAAACTAAGTGGAAAGCTGGCCGTGGGCCGATGATCAGGAGCTGGCTAGGCATCAGGCAGTGGGTGGTAAGAAATTACATTGTGTATCACTTGTTTTGTATATTCCAATCCTTTTAGCATTATTATTTTTATTATTTTCCCTTCCTTTTCTGTCCTATTAAACTGTCTTCATCTCAACCCATTTTTTTTTTTTTTTTTCCCAAATTCTTTCCCCCATCCCAGGACATTACTATAGCTATGTAGCTCCTCACAACTTCATTTGTAAGAAGATTTGAATACAAAATCTCTTCAGTGTCACCTAATTACCTTCTGGAGGAGGAGGAAATCTGAATGATTTCTCTCTGCAGAAACCCAGTATTGCTTACAGGTGCCACATTCATCACCAGAAGAGTAAAACACTTTTTCATGCAGTCCAGGGACAGGTTCTTGCCAGGCTCCTGCAACCGGTGCAGAGGAGTGGCCCCACAGAGGCATCCCAGGCACCACGGGAGTTGGTGAGGGGCAGCTCCGGCAAGGACGGGAGACAGGTAGGGAGAACCTCTCTCCAGGAGATACAGAGCAATGTTGGACCAGCTGAGCTGGTTTGGTGAAACATCCTCCTCTGGCAGCTGGGGACTTGCAATATCCCGCAGGTCTGTAGCTGGGTCTACAGTGCAGTATGCTTTGGGGACGTATTTGGGCCAATGAGCATAGCTGCAGTGCCATGCCAGAAGATGTACTCCTCCTGCCATGACTCAGCTCCTATGCTAGCTGCTCTGTGCAGGAGAATGAGCTTCAGGAACTGTGAGCTGTTATTAGTTCGGTGGGTAAGGCTCAGCTGGAATCACACAGAGGTAAAGGGAGCTTTATAAAGGAGATATTTAGGAGTCTAAAGATAGAGTTGTGTCCAAAAACTTAGGCCCCTTACTCTCAGTGACAGTCAGGCATGTCTAACAAAATTCTTAAGTGTCCTAAACATCTTTTTATAAATAACTGTAAATGACTTGGCCCAATTCAAACAGTCTTTGGCTAAGACAGAGATCAAAGCCAGCCTTTTTTTTGCAGCTCACAACATATCCCTCTATTCACTGAACCTCCTTCCCCAGTGTATAACCCGTCCCTGGGTCTTATTGCCACAACATATCATTGGAGCAAAGACTTCAGCAGGACCCAGAAGAAGATTAGATACTTATATAGATATTAAAATGTGCTGAGTTGAGAAAGTAAGTACTAAAACTGAGAGCCTTAGAAGGAATGCAAAACCTCACAGTTGAGGATTTAATTTAGTCTTCCCAGGGGTGGAAACATCCACACAGAGCTTTGAGAAGGCATGTCCAAAGAACAGAAGATTAAAAAAAAAAACAGAGAGAACTGATACCAAGAACTGAGTCTTTCAATTTTCAAAATATTTTCAATCATGCATTTTATGTGGCAGGCAAATCAATGTTACCAAGTCCCTTGGAGAAGAACATAATGGCCATGTTTTGCTGCTGACCACAAAATGAAAAGCTCTCTGACTGCTCCTCTGTGTGAATGTTGCAAGTTCAGAAAGTGGTTATAACTTGCTAAGAAAGATAATTATTTTTTTTTTATAATGTACATTTGTATTTTTCATATAGCAAACAGTTCTGTATATGTTAAATATCCTTACTTGTGGTATATAATACATCTATGCTTTCTCCATGCTTTCACTCTCTCTTAGTGTAATAATATCTTTTTAAATGACATGGCATTAAATCAATGTAAAACAATTTCTCCCACACTCATGCACCTCGAAATCATAAAATTCAGACCAATCCTTTCTGATATTCAGGTAGTTGTATTATTGTATACCTGCTCTGCAATCACTCAAAGTGTAATTCAAAACCACAAAACAGAATAATTCAGAAAAGTAACTGGGACTGGGACTTAAAACCACATGCAAGTTATAATCCAACTTTAGATCACATACAGTCACTTTGTAGGAGCAATCCCACACCTCAGATCGCATCAGGTATCAAGAGCTACTCTAAATAGTTATAAGGGCTTGAGCTGTCTACACCTGAACAGTGTAGACAGCTCAAGCTTGACTGTAACACCTGAACAGCGTCTTTGATGGGCGTGTGTATGTGCTAGGTCCAAGCACTGACACGCAGATGTTATAGACCTTCCTCTTCAGACCAACTCCATCTCCTTCAACTCGGCTGCAGAGGAACAAACCAAAGTCTGAGGCCACGTATGCAAGCAGAAGGGACACTGGTGATCCCACAGCTGCCAGGTCACTGCCACAAAGGGCAGCTACCAGCCTTCAGCCAAATTCAGAGTTAGTCAGGATTTTAAAACCTAAAGGTGACTTTCAACTTCCAGAGCAGGAAATTCTTGCTTGTAAGTGTGTGTCAAATGCCATTGGAGACAATGAAGACAATCTTTTCAAAAAGCCTTTAAACAAAGTTGTTTACAATAGGATAAGATTCTGTCAAACTGTCCAAATTGACTGAATAAGATAATTTTTCTGGAAGACGATGCACAGCAATATAACAGTCAGGCTGTTCTTAATATAAGCAAATAATAGTGTGTTTAAAGCTATCATTCTGATGTAGCTACTGAAAAAGTGACAGCAGAATTCCTACCAGTGGATAGTCATTCTGAACCAAGTACATATTATTCCATCATCACAAAGAGTTGAAAGTTGACTAAATATTGAATTTTACTATGATACACAATAGCTATGCATTACACTAGTGTGTTATTTATTTGTGTAATTTTTATTCTCCATATATATATCTCTAGGAATGAGTCTGAGTAGGGAAAATAAAATTTTTTTCACTTTGAACAAAGTGTGATAAACATTGTTTACATAGACAAATGGAACACAAATCATGGCACTAGCCTTCAGACAGCTGTTAGCTATATTTTACTCTTAGGCACTTATGATGATCTGGTTGTGGCTTAAAGAGCTTACATAAGCCATGTGATTCCTAGAGACATAGCATTAAGCATAACTTGCCTGATTGTTTGGCCAAACTATCCCTGTAAGCAAGCACTGTTTGTTAAAAGATACAGTTTTCATTCCCTTTACCTTTTTACTTTCCTTGCCTCTTACATTTTTCCACAAGTATCCATTATAAAGATCATTATTTCTGAAGTGGAAGCTGTGCTTTTGCTATATCTATATTTTATACTTATGCTTTGTTTAGCTATATTCACAGTACATTTTATTTTACTTTAATTGCAACATAGCCCAATATTATTGCTAATGACTAATAGTGTGTTCCTGGAAATCATTTCAGTTTCATAATGGTAGATAGAAATAGATACAGCCTAGCAAGGTAATGAACAAATCTTCTATTCTACAACCCACCAAATGACTGAAAAAAACACCTCAGTGCTATATAGTAGCATGATTGTTATGTGATATTATTATGTTAGTGTTGCATATTGCCACTAGAGAAAGTGGAAACCACTTTGCAGTTAGAAATTCACTTTTCTCAAAAGTTTTAAACAGATACTGACATATGAAAACATTTTAACTCTCTGTGGTTAACCTAAAAATAAAGGGACTATTTACACATTTTTATTTTTGAAAATTCTATTTGGGTCGGATTAAATAAATCAAGTAAGTGTAAAATTCTAAATTTTGGTCCCTCTTTAGAGATATTTTTAACTTAAAAAAATATTTATTACACAGAATGCAAAATTTCATCTGACTTCGGAGATTCTGCTCTGTTATTATGTCAATAACTGTCCAAGAATCTTAGGCATAGCAGAAAATTAATCAATTCTGCCAGGCAAAAATTCAGAGACTAATTTTGTCAGACTTGTTTTTAGGGATTTCTTGAACAGGATGATAGCTTATCTCCAAGCTGCTCCAATTAAGAAGATTCTACTGCATTCAGAACCTGTGCATAGTATCTTGAAACTCAAATGCAATAGTTTAAGAAATTATTACATATCAAAGTTGTGGAATATAAATCTAATATGGGAATTAAATTATTTTCCTCAAAAAATAATGGAGCTTAAATGCCTGCCTTTCTGACACGTCAATTTTTTTCTAACCTAATAATTTCCAACATGCCCTTTGCCCTAGATCCTTGAAATTAAACAAGGATGACATTTGTCAGCAAGTTTCTCAAGTCTGCTACCTCTCATTCCATAAGCTGTCATTTGAAGAGGTACATTTAACTTGTGAAAAGGTCATTTTTCTACTAAGAAGAGAACTTGCTGTTTTAGATGAATTGTATCTTGATCCAAATTCCATTTGACTCTACAGAAATAGCTTTCACATGCATACATTTCTATCTAACTATATCTATATATATATATGTGTGTCTGTACACAAATGAATACTTTTACAAAAAAACACAACAGACTTTAGGATAAGGGCCACTACAAAAAAGTCTTGCATATTTGTCTTACATACATGTTTTGTGGACAATATCTGGTTGAAATACCCAGCATGTTGAATTGGCATTTTGATAATAAGGTCATCAGTTTCATAATCACTAAAACAATCCACATTCTGGTTTTTCTAAATAAATTATTCTGTGTCTTCCTCATTGTAACTATATAGCATTTTGATTAAAAAAAAAAAAATTATGTGAGGACATTATTAAACAAAAAATACCCATAATACTGGGAATAAAATCCACAGGAGGAATTAGTAAATTATGTCCTCCCATACGAAAGTTTCCTCTCCTTGGGAATTGATCATCTACATACATAATCCTATGGCTTCCCATCAGGAGTCTATTTCTTTACTCTTGCCATATACAGTTCAATTTAGCACTCCTTTGTGTGTCTACCCTACCTTCAGATTTTATGTCCTATTACAAAGCAGACCAAGACATAGTTTATAAGAAACACATAAGCAGATTTTAAAAAGCAAGAAAGAGAGACGTGGTTCAGTTGATCAGTGTGTTTTTCTGATTTTTAAAGCACTGTAGAAGAGACTGGGAGAGCACTGCCCTTAGTGGCAGGCAGGCAGGCAGATAATCCATCACGGCAGCAGAAAGAAGCAATCCCACAGCTCACCTGGAAGCATTGCCTCAGTCACAGCTGGAGTGTGGGTTGTATACACAAGCAGTAGTTACAGATTTTTGCAGCACAGAAGTCAATCACACACCTTGATCAAGGGCATAAGCAATGTGAAAAATTACACATAAATAAACAGAGAAACCCCACATCAAAGAGCTCCAGTTGCCTCACAGTTACTTGAGAATTATGGGTGAGGTGGGAACGTTTAGATGTACAGTTACTGTCCCCGTCTGTTTCTGATGTTCTAAAGTCCGATGGTCATTTTGTTATCTAAATTAGACAATCATGTCTATTTCAAAATCACCCAGAATTCACCCAGGCCCTCAGATGTCTGTGATAAGGTGATGTAGGTGCCACTCAAACATAAAGTCTATAAAACAGCATTCTGCTAATGCTGGCCCAGAGGGAGCTTTACACCACCATCACTGCCCCAAAAAGCCCATGGCGCTCTTCTCAGACCATCCGGGGGCCCCCCAGGCTCCCTCCATCCTGTAGTGGCACCAACTGCACAGCACATTGCAGGTGGCCTCCCCATCCGGCAACACATAGCATGAGCTATACGTGCTGCAAGAACAGGCTTTACAGCAGCAATTTCTCCCTGCACCTCTGACTGATATATGTATGAATTTACAAGACCAGGCCAACATGTATCGGGTATCCACTGTCACTTGGTACAAACCCTGTGAATAGGTCTTTACAGCACACAACTGTATTCCCTCCTAACAGCTGTCAAATGTTTTCCTGGAGCAAGACTATGTAAGTAACAGTGGCTTGAATGTAGCTCTTTAAAAGTGTTTGTGTTTCATGAGGTGAAGAAAACTCTTTCTGGTCCAGTGGAGACTTTTAACTGAGTGTATCATAAAGGATTTTTTCTTTCTCTCTCTTTTATATCATGTAGAAATGTAAAAGTAATGGTAATAAGTTTTCCTCTTTGCTGATAATATAAAGTGTTTCTGACAAGACGGAAATTCAAGCTGACACATTCCTGGCTCAGTTCAACTACTCTGACTGATGTGATCTGGTTACCTTTTCCCCCTATTTTCTTTTTAAAAATATATTATCACTGGGAAATCTGCACCTCAGAATGAGCCACATCTTTCTGTTACAAAGGTCAGTCCATTATATAATTTTACACATATGTCCAATACAAATCAATTCTGTTTGGCTCAAGTGCACCTAAAGAGGCCCAAAGCACATTCAGTCTAAATTGTATCACATTCTCCTCAATCAAATTCCCAAGAATTAGATTTTTTTTCCAGTCCGCTGGAGTTAAATAGTGTTAAAATCCAGCTAAACATTGGAGCTAAAAACATTTCTCAGTGGTTTGACTGTAATACTTGTAGATGAGATAGACACAAAGGCACCAAAATGAACCCTGGATTTTGACAAGATGCAAAAAGGCACTAGATTACTTTATACAAACAGTCACAACATGTTAATTATTTTTTCATCATTGTTATACAGATTTTCCATAGAATTATCATTCTTTTTATTTATATAAAAATTAAAATCAAAACACTTTACTCTCTGCTATTGGATGGCATTTATGAACATCAGTAATATGAGCTAGATTTCTTTAATTTAGAGTGCAGAGTCAAACATTTTGTAATAGAAACTAAAAAAGGGATCACTAGATTCTGTAGTGACATCCCTATCAGTCTCAGTCCAGAAAAACATTATTCCTTTGTTTAAAAATTAAGCAGCTTTTTTTCTCTTTGATAGGTAACCAAAGCAGTTTATCCAATGTTTCTGGCAGTGAAAGAGGCTTCTGCCTTTCCCACTGCAAGCGTATCTGCTACTTGGGTGAAGAAAACAAGCACTTCTGCCGGTACAAAACCAGACAGGTAAAGGGCATTTTCACAGCTGTGTTGGCCAGAGGCTGGCTCTGTGTGGCCCTGGGTTTAGCAGCCAGGGCACACCTGCATCCCAGGGCTGGGTCTCCAGTGGGACGGGAGCTGCCGGCACTGTGGGCAGCCTGGGGCAGCAGCGGTGCAACTCTGACCATCACAGCTGCGCCGCTGCAACCCCAGGGTAGATGCAGTTCTACTGATTAGATGGGGCTTTTCTTAATTAAGCCCATTTCACACAGCCTCGCTGTGCTTGCCCAAAGTGTATCTTGGCAACTTGTTGCCCTCACTCCCAGAGGATCATGTCTTCCTGTCGCAGACCAGCACTGACAGCATGAATAGCACCTTAGCAAGACCAAAGAAGACAACTGCGAAGTGACAGATGCTCACTAGCAGGTATAAATTATTCAGGAATGAAATGTTCAAGTAATATTAACCTACAGGTATTTCCATCCATTTTTCTCTGATGGATGAAATCACCTATTTAGTATTCAAGTGTTACTACCTAAATAAAACTGATTGATGTTAACTGAGCAGGCTCTGAGAAAATTTTAGCAGGATGCCCAAATTCTGTTCCTTCTTGCTTAATCAATCACCTCTCCTCTGAGCTGTGTAGCATTTTGCTACAAAAGTCTTAGCAGAGAAATTGGGCTGTGGCAAAATGAATAAAACATTCGCTATAGTGCTAGAGTAATGACCCTTAAGTGCCTTAGAAAAATGAGCTGCATGGACTCCTTCTTTTTACAGAGACAGGGTCATACATCGGGAAGTAACTACTAATAAGGTAATAAGGATGATGTTTAAAGCGGGGGATAAAGGAGAGCATGTCCTGCTTACTTGAGATGTCAACCCAGTCTCTGCACAAATACCCATCCATGGGATCCTGAGGTATGCGTTTCTTTTTATCCCCTCACCTCTTTTCTGTTGCAGACAGTTTTTACACCAGTGTTAATCACCTTCATCTCTTCTCTTGCTGTTTTCATGGAGCTTATTGTGTCACCATAAAGGCATTGATCAAGCACTGGCTGGCAGGACACAGTTATTTACTTTGAAGCGGTGGGGGGGTTTCAAGGCAAGGAAGCATGGTGAAAATCTGCATTGGCTGGAACTTACAATACCTGAACGATTCATAAGTCTCCCTGAACAGGTCCCTAAAGGCAAAGAATAGTGGCTTAGTTTTCCTTACAGTCATTTTTATCCGTGGCATAAAGTAGTAAAGGAAGAAAGAAACCCTATGTATTAAGCATGCTTAACAAGAAGCTTATTCAATGATAATTACAGAGAAATATAAAACCAATGACTGAATGGTGGAGGATTATTTACTGTCATTTCAAATTAACTTACTTTAAATCAGTCTAAAGACATACTTGAAGTTAAGATGTGGCCTTTCTTCTGGTGTCTTTTTTAAAAGTAGAAAGGAAGAAAGAAGAGAGACTGCTGGTTTGAGGAGGTGGGGGGAAAGGGTGTATTTAATTAGATAATATAATTGGTAGACAGGAGCTGAAAACAAAATGCTCCTTACAGAAAACAGTGATTTAAAAACTACTGTGAGTTTATGTAACCTTGTTATTCTCTTCACATCTTCCGTTAGCTCAAACCACCAATACCTATTGCAGTAGCTTTCATCTTAGGCAGCATATGCCAGTGCTTCACTTTCAACTCGGGTTTTTTTATTCTTTGGAAGGATTACAATCTGCAACACTACCGTTTCATTTTCATTATGTTGCTGTTCTATCTTTTAGGGGAAATCAGTTTCACATTGTGTTATTCTTATACTCCTTAACAAGGTTTAGAAAGAAAAAGAAAAGAGGAATCCTTTTAAATTAAGAGTTCCCAGTTTGATAGCACTTCCCAAATCCAAAAAAAAAAAAAAAAGAAAAAAAAAAAAAAAAAAAAAAAAAGAAAGCTTTATTATCTGAATAGTTTGCTTGAAAAGGACATGCGGCAGTGGAACATTCAAATCCCAACTGTCTAAGCTGAAGTCATTGATGTGTATTATCTGTAGGCTGCTATCATTAATAAGGCAGCTTTAAAAGGACACTTCTTAAAGCCTGGACAATTTCTCTGGGCTAAAACTCTGAGGACACCCTCTCTATCCTTTAGCTGAAGAAAGAAATCCTCTTGTGTATGAACTCATATAAAAAAGTTGTTTCCTCTTGCTGGACTTTCACAAAGTCTTTTTCAGAGTTTCCTTGCTTGACTCATAATCCCCCTTCTGTACAAGGCTAAAACAAGATAATTTCTGAGCATTAACATAGAATAGTAACAAAGTCCTCCAACTGATTAGTAGCATGACAACTGCTGCAAAGGCTTCCTTACAGTTCTCCCTTAGATATCTACTGCAGCTTTTCTCTGACTCCTTAGAAGGAAGGTTTTATGTGGAAGTTTAATGTATCCTACCTAATAATTTCACAGGATTTAATATAGGTGTAATGACCTACAAATATCTTTGGTCTATTTCAAGTAAGATTGTCCGTGTTTTCTCCTCCCTCTTTTATTTTTTTTTTTTTTTTACCTTTTTTCCTATGGGGGGAAGTTAGGACTTTCACTCTGACCCGCAGAATGGAATCTGACTTTGATAAATCATTCAGATTAGTTGATTCTAATAATTCCAACAAAATAACAGTATTTTCATTTTAATGTGTTTCCAGTTATTGGGAAAGCAAACTTACTTCTTCCTGTAGTGCATGGTTGATTGAATAAATTGCAAATTATATAATATGAAGCAAAACAGGGCTTAAATAAAATAATGATTGATACAAAGACTATTTTTAATTTATGTCTTTTCAGCTAAATGTTGGACAAAAGCATAGAACAATTTTTATATATTTATTGAGATCTGTTTAATTGCCATTGTCAGATGTTTATTTGATTTTAACTCTACTGGTATCTGACTGGGAAAATGATATGTTTTCATGGGAACAGAGGTATATCCTAAAGACAAAACTCGACCACAAAATTCTGATGAAACTTTTATTAAATGCCTGTGTTACACCAGTGACAGAATTGCTCAACTTGATCAGTCAATATTATAACCTGAAATGCCAAGGGTTTTGCAACAAAAATAAAGCAACTCTATTCATTAAAAACTGATCCAATCAAAGGAACAAGGAACCAACATCTCTGCCCTGAGATGAAATCTGATACCTTTTAAAATATACATCTCATATTACTGCAATTTTAAAATAGCCATAATACTCTATCTTTTTAACATGTCTAGAAATAAATTACTCCCAGAACTATGATGCTTTATGTTATTTTCAATGCACAGTGAATATTAATCATTGTAAATCAGTAAAAAACCTACATGTTGAAAATATAATGGGAACTATCATCTGTTGTGATATTCATTAGGCAGACAGAATTCCAAGTGGGAAGCATTGAATATAGCAAAGCCCTAAGAAACACAGTAGAAGGCAAAATTCAGCTCCTATGAATGGTCTAGAATGACCTCACATTGTCTCCAATCTCTGACTCCAAAACTAGACATTAGCCAGATGCTGGTCACAGGCCACAGCAGAAATTCATTGTTGCCTAGAGCTCAGTAATACAAGGAAAGAGAACGCATGAAGCAGCTTGGGCAAAAGGAGAAATACTTCAGATCTAGCTCTCAAAATTAAATAAAGTTTCCTTAAGTTTATTTGCTTCTAATTTCTTTGCATATTCTCAGTTATATCGCTATGTAAAGATGGGATACTGAAGCACTGCTCAAAAAGACCAATTTTGCATGAATCTCACCTAAAAATTGTGTCCCATCAGTCCCTGACTACGATTTTATGAATGAAATTTTCACTCTGGTTTTACACTGTCACAAGATTTTATTGTTTCAGCTGTGGTTTGGACTAAAATGTGGGATGAACTTCCACACCTGGTGAATCAGTGACAGCTTTCCCTTTGGACTTCAGACAGCCTACATGTTATACTACTATTTTATAATACAGTAAATTAAGCTACTCCCTGAATTTTGCTAGCAGCATATGTACTGTGAGCACCTAGCATGGTGGATTTATCAGCATAAATCAAAGATAAAATACACTTGATCTTGAGAAATTGCACCTATATAAAAACCAACTAGGACTTAGATCTGAATGAATAAATAACCAGATCGGGAGTGATTGTACATACTTGTGCTCTGCCTCACACATTCATACATTGAAAAAGTGTGTGGACTGCAAAAAAATTGTCTGTCTTTCCTTGCATGTAGAAAGCTTCACATTACACTTCAGATCTCAGCAATTAATAACTGATTTCCAACAATTCCTCAAAATTTAACATTACTATAATTATAAATAAGGAAAGGAACATATAAGGAGCCTGTTTTGATGTATTTTTGGCAGTGGACCACTTCAGTCAACACAATCATGTTCTGTCTAGACATATCAAAAACATATATGATAGTTCCTGACATAGCTGATGTACGCTTACATCAGGAATGTTTTAAAAAAAAAAGCATTCTGTGAAAAATAGCTTCTTAAAAAATGTTACTTACAATTTAAAAAAAAAAAAAAAAAAAGAGAAAGAGAAGGATCTTGACAATATCTTTTATTCTAATTTGTTACACTGACTTAGATTAGCACTTTCCAAATATATAAAGCATAATGAAGCATTTTACAGACCTGTACATACCAATGATGTCCCACTGATATTTTCTCTGTGATAAACTGTCAAAGACTTTAAGACATCCTACTTGTCTAGTCTGGGCTCGCCTTCACAGTAAAATTGTTCTACTCCTTTCTCTAAGGATTAAGACAATATGATTTAGATGCTTGCTAGATGATCAGTAGTGTTCAGAAAAATACATTTTTTAAAAATTATGTAAGTGTAGGGGAAAAGAAAGGGCATTAAGTTTTTATTGAAACAGATAACAGGATTGCTATCAGTGCAGCAGTTTCCTGTTGCCTGCTGAGCACAGTAATGAGGATTCAGGACTCTGCAAAGGATACTTCATCAGAAAAAGCCTCTGGATGCACAGCAAGAACTACATAGCATCTTAATTTTCCTGCAGAATTTAATCTTATGCAACATTTATTTAAGAGACACCAAACAATTAAAAATGTGTGTGCATGTATGTGTGTGGGCATGGTTTTTGAGAAGGTTCACTTCTTAGAGCTGAATATACATTCTCGCAACTGTCCCTAGAATTAAAAGAAAATGTTTTTGAAGATGATAAATTACAACTATACATTGGTCTATCCTCCAAAGAGACATTTGTGCTTAAAATAATAAAACCCATAAGTTCTGAGGTTAACTGTATATGCAGAATATAGTAAACAGTAATAGTCACTGCTTGTCTCATTTAGCATACTGAGTTTCTGCTTGTAGGGGGAATGTTGACCAGTATGGTTGTAAGGTGAATGTATAGTTGAAAAGAACTACTGTGGGATTCATATTATAGTGCAGACAGGTTGAAACCTGGCAGAAGGCATTTGTCCATCAAAATCATCCTAGACCTGATTCTCTTCTCCCTTCTGCATATTTTCACCGGCTTTCACAGTTTCTTCTGTTACTCTCACCTGAAAGGAAAATGAGAGCCACTGCTTTGCAATGTTCATATGAGGTTTGGCATGTCTTCATGCCCAGCTATATTTTAGCACTGAGTTCAGAAACCATACTGACAATGTCCATGGCTCTTCAATGCCTGGCAGGCTGTCTCCTTCAAAACAAGTCTGAAACAGCTATTCGGACTTCTTCTTCCTCCTAAAACTGGAAAAAGTGGAATGTAAATACTGAAACAATCTTAATTTTTGCTGATATCTTTCCCAGTTTCTAACTACCAGTTTTATCTTTCAAGAATACTCTTTCCTACATGGACTTCTCATACTATGCTATTCCTATAATAGTTCCCATCCTTCATCCTTCTGATAAACATTGGGCAGGAAAAAAGATAGGATAAGTGCTGTCCTTCTTTTCAATCTCTTCTTATTAGAGATAATACTGTACATTTGAAAAGATTTAGAACATTGAGTTTATTGACATTGAGGAGAGGAGAGGAAAGGTTGTGTCACTATCAGACCAAGCTTATCCAAGGTTATCCCTCACAGCAGCTAGTAGTTTAGGGCCCACATGAACAGTACACATACTTTGGCGCAGCCTGTCATGGACCCAATGTAAGTGACCCTTTACTACACTATGAGATTAAGAATACAGGAGATGTTATCCAATATCCAGTTATACAACTGACAGGAAAAAAGCAGAGATACCCAGTCTGGGTTTGATCTAGCTCCAGTAAAAAGAGCTGAGCAAAAGTGATCAGTCCAGCCAAGCGTACCTTTTACTAAATCCTTAGCCTTAATACAGAAGGAACAGTGGATATAAGTCTAAAAATGAATGCCCCAGTGTGCTTGTCCTAAGAAGCATAAAAATTACATTTCTCCATACTAAATACAGCCCTGGACCATACTTTTTTGCTGTTTCTTTCTTCTTCCTAGGTACAAGCTTATAATTTTTATAATTTCACCCATTGTTGCTTGCATTTTCCCATTCCCTTTCATGAGGTTGCTTTCAAACATGTGGATTACACTTAACCAGAAGAAGAAACTCTACCCCTGTTCTCAGTTGTGTACACAGAGAGACCTTTTTTTTCATTCCATTCATTCCCTTGTGGATAATCCTCTTTGGTTAAGTCTAGTTCTCAGTTCTTCTCCCCACCTTTCCCTATTAGACTTGTATATCGGCACACAAACACCAACAAAAACGCACATTATATTGTGAGGTCTAGTTTCTGCAAAACATCAAGAGCTGACTGCACCATTCAGAATTCCCCTTTTCTATTTGCAGGGTGAGCTGATTTGGCTTTGTGGAAGAATGTAACAGACTACAGAAAAGTAGATCAGCTTTTAAGGTTTCATTTAGAATTCAGAGCACTCAGGGACTATGACAGAGCCATGCATTCAGAATGAGACAAAGCAGTAAGCATGAAGAATGTAAAATATATTAGTCTTCATTTAAAACCAGGGAAGTCACTATTCCTCTTTCATATACTTGATTGGTAATTTTGTGTGCATTAGTTTCAGAAAGTAATGTTTTGTATGAGTAGATTTTGCCAATAAAATGTCACACTGACTAAGATGAGGACAGTAAAATATCTCTAGCTACTGTTTTCACATAAAATAGCAATAGATTCAATATTATGTCATTACAGAGACTGAGAGAAATAGTGTGTAATGAATGTTAATATGCTTTGTGCCATAATACTAAGAGGTATTAAACCTTTTATTTATTTCATTGCAGTGCAAATATTCTTATGCAGGGCAACACTTGCAAGGGCCTAAATAGTAGAAAGGTATAGAACAGTAGGAATACACAAGGATCAGCTTAAAAAATTTTCATGCAAATTATTATGAGTGAGGGCACTTAGAAGAAACAGCAAATATTCAAATAGGTTTCTGTGTGCAATTGATTGATTTGCTAGCATTAATCTTAAATTGCATGGATCTAGTAGGGGTATAGGTGGCTGCTGGCTTAGACTCTGGTCATTATCACCACTGTCAAGCAGTCTCTTGCTAGAATGTGATAGATATAGCCTTATGTATTGTCACTTAATGTATAGTGCTGCTGTCATCTATAAACTGTATTTTTTTAAGGAAATTATCCAGTCATGGAAAAATTTTTAAAATCCAGTAAAAGGAACACTGGTCCATGTTGGTACCTGAGGAGAACCTTACTGAACACTTCAGTCCGCAAAAGCAAACCAGAACGTATGTTCTCTAGACCAGTCAAGGGAAGCTCCACAAAAGGAGTCAGCATTTTGCACAGAGGTAAGGTTTTTGGGTTTTGAGTGTTCTGTTTTGGTTTGGTTTGTTTTATTTTGTTTTGCTTTTAAGAACAGGCCTTAGTCGTTTTGAGCTTGGTCAATGATTTCCCTTTCATTTCTTTTCTGTAGCATAGTGGGAGCTGAGGATACACTACCATTACCTCCATTCCAACAGTGCTTTTGGCTTACAACTCCAGTTCAGTAACTGATCCGAGTATGTTCACAGATCCATTCAAGACACATAATTAAACTGCACCTATGCCTCGGTGCACAGCTCTTGGGTTGAAGCTTACATAGTGCTTTGAGATCCTTCAGGTAGAGAGATAATAAACGTCATGATAATAAACATTGTTTTGCAGCTGTCCTGCAGAGATAGCTAATATTAAAGTGGCTGTCATAGAAAAGTCTTCTGCATGATATCTATTGCGATTTCTTTGGGAGGAAGTGAAATCTCAATATAATTACTTAAAAAGAAAAATTAAAATTAGTAATAGTTTTTGTTAAGCAGAATCATTTGCAGACTCACACAAGCACAGGCTTTAGAAAAAATGCAATCAGTTTGAAATTAAGGCTGAAGCTGAAAGACTACGAAGTGGTGGCAATTTGCGTAGGTGATTTCCTCTCTCAGACCATAGAAACAGTGAACTGAAATTCATGCACCAGAAGGCATTAGGAATTTCACATAAAGTGTAGAAAATGATATTTCCAAAGATTCTGACACACAACTAGTTCTTCAAAAAGTCAAGATCCATCAGTTTAGCTCTTTAGCTTTTCAGCAGTTTCCGTTTGATCTTAGGCCACTGACTTTGGACAGCAGCTTCAATCACAGTTCTCAGGCATGTGACTTGATGCCAAGAACAACTTTGTTTGGCAGCAGGAGCTGACACATATGCTTTAGTTCTCCTGAAATACCACATGTGTCTTCCAAAAACTGTGGTTAGAGACTGTAATAAAGATCTAACTGTTACAGAGTATTATTGAGGAAATATAAAGTCCCTGACTTCAGGTCTGGAAAAATATCTAAACTTGGAGCTTAGGGTTTTATTCAGATGTCTTTTTTTAGGTAGCATATTTCACTCAGCTTTTGACAGACTTCATGTGAAATGTTTGGGTATCAATATTTATTAGAGCTTGATGACAGTTTTTAGATAACATCATTTTTTCTGCAAATTCTGGTCTAAACAAACATTGGAGAGGAGGAAGGACAGAATGCCAGCTGTCCTAAGGCAGCCCACCACCTGGGCACTCATGAAAGACATGGGAAAACCCTCTGGCTGTGAACTGTTTTAAGGCACTAACATAACTTTCCAAGAACATCTTAGGAAAACTAATTTATTTCCTTGTGTACTCAAGCGAAGCATATTTAGACAAACCCAAATATTCTCCAAGAGTTCTTGTTTTCCACCCAGTCTAATGTCTTCTCCCAGTTTCTGCAAAAGCATCAGTACATATTACTCCATTGCAGGTGTCATAATTTAATACTATGTTAATTTAGGAAATAAAATAATTAACAGAAAGAATTAATTGAACTTTATATCACTTAATGAGTACAAAACAAAAGCTGACCTGAAAAGATTATCTGTGTAACTGGTTACCTATCTATGACCTTATGGTAGAACCTCAGTCATTGATTTTTAGAACAGTTACTTCTTTATCACTGTAAAACTTAGTTATTTTATTTATATTTTTCAGCTGTCATTTGTGGTGAATTTTCACCTCTTTTGTTGGAACTGGATGCTTACGATAAACATTATTTAGACAAGGACAAAAAACAAATCAAATTTTTCAATATATCTTATAATTTTCATAGAGTGTTACTTTCCCAGTTTTCTTACCAAATAGTGTAAGTTAGGAAGCTGGTGATATCCATTCTGCTTTATCCTAAAAACTACTTTGAAGAGTAAAAGTTTAGGTATTATGGCAAAAAAAAAAAAAAAAATCTAAACAAGGTGTCTAAACAGGTGCCATATGACCTACCTGTTGGGACTTTTATTTTTATTATGAAATCAGTCTTTGAGATGAAATTTTGAAGATTTAATCTTTGAATAAAAATACCCATACAAATTGTACATGAGAAGAAAATTCAAAATGTACATATTTTCTAATAACCTCACCCAAAGCATCTCAAGAACATCTATATCTCAGTATCTCAAATATACATTTCATAGTAGCTTTGTCATAGTAATAGCTTTCTCTAAATAATGTTTGTTGATAGACAAAGAGAAGAGCAATTTCATTTCACTGATAATGAAGCAATCCTCAGCAAGATGTCAAAACATCCTAAGTGGTTAATGACATTTCCTGTGATCCATCTGTTGGCCGTTCTTCCCCATGGGACAAAAAGGGAATCCTTTTTATTAAATGTAAATCAGTATTTAGATAAACACTAACCAGATGAAGAGGAAAACACTGTGACAGCCATCAGGCTTAGGGACTGTAAGTATGCTCAACCACAGTGTAAAAACTGTATTTTTTTCATATAACCTTTGTGAATATCTAACAGTGTGGTTACCTTGATCTCTAACTAAGGAGAAGCCAGACACTGGTTTATCTAATAATTAAATATATATCTATACACGCACACACATAGATATTTACAATGTTGATGTGCACATATATCACATATCTCCTATTTTATCTTAGTTTTAATCTCCTGGACACCAGTGACAAGGAGAAATGTACTGTGCCATTAAAAGAAAGAGAAGCAGGAGGGATGTAACAGCATGAGCAGATACTTTCAGGAGAGACAATTGCTCCTGTCCCTGGAGGCTGTCATGGGAAGGCTGGAATATGCCAGCTCTGGCCCAAAGATAGACAAGGGACCTGGGGCTACCAAGTGCGTCTGTGGTGTACGATGATTTTTTGGTGTCTAAACTTGCAGAGATTAACCTTGGATAAAGCATGGCAGCAAGCAAATCCATCACCTCCAGAAAATACCAGCATAGGGGAAGCACGGTGGCATGTCATCTTCCTTCCATGATGGAACCACATCAAATGCCTAGTCTCATAAAATATGTTTGAATGGTGCTGACTATAACAAGTATAGAGCTTTCCCTTTGTAAAGTAATTAATGCTTATTTGTTTTAGAACTCTATATTTCCTGGACTAGTAACAATAGCATTTTTTGCTTGATCTGGTCTGGCAGGTTTTGGCATGTTCAACAAGCCTTAAAGGTCCTACCATGTTCCTGTTCATCTGAAGCCAATAGCAAATGTCTCGAGATTTTCTCATAGACTTCTTAATCCTTAAAGGACCTTTTATGTGATCTCAAACATATTTTCATCAGTACCTGAATGAGCACCATCTTGTGGTCCTTAAATAAATCCCATTAAATATATAATGTTTCCTTGTAAGAACATAATATTGTCTGAAAACAAGCTGTCATTCCTTTGTGGCTGAAAACATGCTTTCTTACCTTTGTGAAGTCTTATCCTTAGCAATAGTTCTGGCAATATAGTAGTTCCCTTTTGATCAGAAGCAGGTAAGGTTTTCTACAGTGCTTTTCTTCCAAACTGACAAATCTGGAATTGAGCATTCTAAAGCCCTATGATCAAGTAACCCTGAGGATTTGCACATAACCATCAAATCCCTCCCCAGTTTGTTCTCAATTTGCAAACCACAGGTTTGTAGCTGAAAAAAATAATCTCTTTTTTCATGTGTGTTTCACAGCCCCCTTTTGACAATGTTAATAAATGGCTTATGGTTAGTTTCAGCTATCAGTAAAAGAGCCATGCATTAAAGGGGAGACAGAAAAAATAAATGAAATTTCTGACACCAGTGAACTAAAGACAAAATATCCTCCTCTTTATGAATTTATTGGTAATTAATTTTTTGTTAGCACTGAGGCTAGATACTCCTGTGTAGTTCTGAAAAATTAACAAGAGTACATGTACTAGGAGAAACTCACTATGTTGACTCTTCTCATTGCATTTCTAGTTTCACGATCAGGGTTGTCTGTAAAAGCAAAATCTTCCCCTCTCTCCTTTCCTGTTTTTAATTCCATGGCTTAATATTCCCAGTCCTCGAATTTTCACTCTCCCACCCTTGTTTTGGTTCACCCTTCTCCCCTGCAAAAGGCATTTGTTGGGTCTTTTAAATGTGAGATTGAGACTTTCTGGTGAGATATGCCTTCACTGTTGATAATCTGATCTGAAAACCATGCTAAGGTCAATGATTTTAGGGCGGTGGAGAGGGCAGTTCTCACCATGTTGCCTCTGTGAGGAGTGAGATCAGGTTTCTGTGGATTGCCCTCTCAGGGCAACAAGGTAAAACTTGAGAGGTTTGGGTTCAAACTGCCAGACTCCTCTGCATTTATAATCTTGTTGGAGATTTTCCCAGCCTCAGTACAGTAATACAGGTATTTCCAGAGTCACATGGGAAACACCTAGGCACAAATGCAGAACAGCAACTACAAATTCAGTGCTTATTACACATATCCTGGATGCTGTTCAGCTATTACTTTGAAAAGTAGTCTATCTCCTGTGATTTGGGTTGGGTGGGATATTAAGCACTAACAAACTGTTAAACTGCACCTGTGAAGCCCTTTGTAAAAGTACCCAGCATAAAGAAGATAACAGTGAAAAATCAATCATTTTAAATCCTCAGCACAGTTTGGTAACTTTTGCTTTGATTTCTTCAGTCATTAACTAGAAAGATCCTATATTACTCCTCCTTCTTCTACTTGCAACTCATTTATTTTTGTATACCTTTGCCTTCCCAGCTCCTGTACTTTACAGGCACAGCTCAGTACAAGCCTCTCCCTGACTCATGAGCGTGGTTGGTCCTGGCAGTGATTAGCTGATTGATGGGGTGTAACTGGCACATTTTGCAGCAAGGTTTTAAAGCTTCACTACTTTTTCAGCAAGGTCCAAACCCCACAGCAGCAGCCTGGCACAATAGACTGCCCATGTCTCAGAAGTCCTAGTGGTCTGGGACTTCCAGAAGCCTTGAATGAGCTGAGCATGGCAGGATGCTATAAAGAGAAAACAAAACCTGGCTTACATTTAATTAGAAACATAGAGTCTACAGGCAACTATAAGGAAAAAGTCTACATCTACCATAGTGGGAGAAAAAACTGTTGCTTCTGTTGGCCAAACAGCTGAATTTAAAAACTCTATTTGTAATGCAATTAATCATAGAAAGAACTCCAATTAAAACTATCCACTTTTTTATCATCTTTTTTGTAAGAAGTACTGACAGAGGCTACATGGTCTTAGTTGTTGATAGAGCAATATACCCTCGTTTCCCTAGGGATTTATACTTTTTCCTATAGAAAAAGAAATTTTAATACCCGTTTTCTCATAACAAATGTATTGGAAATAGAATATTTAATATAACTACAGTCTTTGTGCTTACTGTGTGGTTTATATTTAAAACTGTGAAATAGTATTTATGTACATGGACTAACCTTTCCAAGATCACATCCATGAAATTCTGTACTTATTTTCTACATGAAGAGGCAGGTCTTCAGTAACATTTTGGGCAATAAGTATTGTGTTAGCTACATATATATACAGTCTGATCTACTCTTTCATGTTCAGAGACAGAAGTTTCCAGAAGAAAACCTACAGTTCAAAGGTTTATGGGATTTTTTGTTACATATGTTTTTGTTGTTTGGTGCATTTGAAGATATTTTCAAACACTATTTCACTATGATAGGTCAAATGTTTTACAGTTTCTTGATATATTACCATACTTAAGAGACTTTTGTTCTAAGAAAAGCACTTAAAGGTTCTACACAGGCATAAAGGTTAAAGAGGATTTTTTTTTTTTTATCAAAACTTGGCAAAAAATTTGAATACTTTGGGAAAAATATAGAGAAAGATAAGTGATTAGACTCACGAAAAAAGTTTATGTCATAAAGAAAGAACCCATCTTCTAAGTGGGAACTATGGAAGTGGAAAAACTGCAAGACCCCATACAAAAACACTGAGATCAAACACACTGTGGCAATTTTTCATCATAATGCTAATTGTAGGTATTATCTGTGCTTTTCCTGCTAGTGGAGATGAAATCTGTATAATTCTTCCTGATCTGAGCAGAAGTGCTTTTGAACATAAACAGAGAAGTGTTGAATCACATGTAGATTTCTGTAATTAAATCAGCTCTATACTCAAGAAAGTTAGTAACAAATCTGTAAATCTTTCTGGCATTTCTCTGCATTTGGGGAATGACTGAAAGCCTAGCTCCTAGTCAAATCAATGATAATATTCTCATTCCTTCCAAAGGACCTATGAGCAAAAATGGTGCCGGTAGCTTGGAAAAATGGGCCAAATAAGTACACACTTCAATGCCTAAAACAGACTTTTTTTGTTGTTTTATATTAGTCATATTTTACAATAAGTGAAGAAAGAACAGATGAAATCTTCGAAGCAAAACAAATAATGGTTAAATGATACCCTGGGTCTTTCCAACTGTACAAAAGCAATGTAAATACTACAAGATAGTAAAAACAATGGAGACTTTAATACATTCATCCAGCTATTGTTCATTATAGATTTAGGCACTTCTCTCTGTATAATGTAGCATCTGGCCAAAGAAAGGGGCTGGAGGGGCAGGAGAATGAGCCACTAGCTAAGTGTAAACAAAAGGGTTCTCTGTATGTTAATCTAGATCCTGGTACATTAAGTATTGTCCCAACCTGGAAATTAAGTCCTACAAGTGTTGACAATAAATAGTCTTGAGTGCATAATATAATTAATATTGTTTTCAGTGGCAAAGCCAGTCATTCTTGCAAAATGCAGTGGGGTCACACTTTTTTGCAAAGTTACTTTAAACTCAGGTCAACTGTCCAATCCAGGTCACCAAGTGACCCTCACATACCAATGTAGAGACGTGGGGCAGTCTCAGGACAACTGACAGCTGCCAGAAAAAATGCTTACCAAATAACTTTGCAAGGCTTCTTATTTAATATAAATTGGACAATAAAAACCCAAAGATGGAGAGAGGAAGAATTTTTAAGGTGAGGTGGGTCTCCTGGGACATTGTAAGTTTTCTTCTCTTTGGGTGACAGTGATTCTTCTGGCTTGTACAAAGTTTTTTATGGCATTTCATCCCCAAGAACTGAAATGGCCAAACCACCACCTCCACCTTAACTTGAACACAGCAGCAACAGGAGGGTGAATTGTAAACAGATTTGATAGACAGTTTGTAGTTACAGATAGAACTGAAAAACTAAATAAAGATCTAATTTGTTCAATAATATCAGAATGGAGCTTTTCAGTAATCCCAGCAACAGAAGATCATCGCAACAAAAAGTGGGCCAGTTAGAAACTGTACTCCTTTGACTTGGAGCAACTGACCTAAAAGTGACTTATGTGCTAAGATGAGGGATAAGACACTGACCTCTTTAATCAGAGATGGATCCTGTTGTTTCTGGTATATATTTCACCAGCCATTTTCTGAATATAGAGTTCAGGAGCAACACTCCCTTCAACAGACACCCAGAAAGACTAAAGTACTATCAGTACAATGAAAACTATAGTTGTCTTCAAAAGAAAGTGGTACTGCTCCTCTTTCTGTCCCCCAGCATGTGGTTTGTTGCAGCACTGTTGGCTAAACGGTATTTATTAGGAGAGAAATAAAAAGCAGAACACTTAAAACCACTTCATGACAAAAGGAAATGTTAACAGTGAATCCTATACAATCATGCCAATGTCAAACTGAGGGGACCTGAGCAGATCACCCTGCTGGAGTGCACTGGCAGGTGCACGTATTCCTTACCCATCCTATGTTAAGCTACACTGCACAATTCAGCAGGAAGACACAGAACTACTGTTGGTTCAGGATTACTGGAAACACTATGGTCACACATGTCAAGAGTCAGGTTTTTTCCAACTCAGATGTTACTTTCACAATGCTTTTCATACTGCAGCAGGAGTAGTGTGGGACAGCTCTACAGTACACATTGAAATGCCCAAAACCTAGGCAAATGGTAATCTGGTCAGTTTTTCTGCTATTAGCCAGTGACTAGAATTCATGAAAATGCAGGAACTAGTTTAGTAAGAAAGCTTCAACGGTTCTTTATATGCTGATAGAAGGAAATGTAGGATATTTTGAAAAATTAGGTCTACTTTTGCTCTAAGGTCTTAGAAGAGCACGAAGATGTTTACCAGAAGTTTTCTATCCAGCACTACTCTGAAGTTACCCATCACTACACACTTGTTTTCAAAAGTACTCGTGCCCCATTGTAGGCTACTCCTCCCTCTTGCCCCCCATGCAAAAAACCAGCCTGGTGATGGAAATCTAAAACTCATCTGTCACTAACAGAAAACAAGATATGATACTTCTGAGGGAAAAATAAAAACAAATTGCTTTCTTTTTTTTCTAGTTTCCTTCAAAGGCAATGTTTATGAAATAGAATTTTAAGTTACTAAACTCGCTTACTCCTCTTGTTAAACAATTCAAAATGACAGAGAGTGAGAGCATGTGTAATATGAGTTTAGAAGTGTCATTTATCACACTTCAGTTTGGGTCAAGGTTGCCTTCTATAATGTATAAGATAGACATAAACTCAATCTCTCATAACTAAGGGGTAATAAAATACTGAGAAACAAGTTGCGAGGTTGTGCAAGCATTATAAATTTTTTTACCAAGAATCTGGTTCCAAGAAAATTTCTAAAAGGGAAGGAGGAAGAGAGGCAGACAGTCCTACAGCAATTCACACCTTGATTTCATGGCTCATTCACTTCTGTATCAATAGTGTCCACACAAAAGATGCACTATTATTTCACATAATGGAGGGGGCAGCTAAATGATTGGCTTCATTGCACACTGCAGCTACATTGACATTTGTAAAAACGTCCAAATCCAAAGGGATAAATAATTCACAGCTTTGCTGAAAGATAGCACTGAAGGGTTTTGATAGGTTGATAAAGAAGAATGCAGCTGTAAAAGTCTGGCACATCCAAGCTGCAGGGAATTTGTACAAGCCTACTGTGTCCTCACTTTTCAGAACTGTTAAACTAAAACCCTCTAAACATTCTTTTTCAACTGCAAATGATTCTTACGATAAAGCAGGGGAAGATTAAAAAAAAAATAACAAAAATGTAGTAAAATGAGTCTGTAAAGGAAGCTTTAGGAAGACATTGAGAGAGTGGGATGGCTTGTATTTTTCTAATTATCTCTTTGAACACATTCTTAACTGGAAAAGAGAATTATAACTTAGAGTTCCTGTCTCTGTGGTTTGACAAATCGACAATTTGTCTATTGTATAAGTAATGATATGTTTCATTTATTTTCACTTGTTCTTTTATTAGAATATTTTACTCTTAAAATTGCAAGGACAGCTGAAAAGCTTCTTTGAGATGGCAGCAATCTGTGTATTACAGAAACATCTGTGATGCCTAATTCTGTTAACAATGAATGTAATGGCTTTATTTGTTTCTCATGGTATCCTCTGCATTCTAAACACTTGAGGATACTCACTCAAATAGACATTTATCTGATTTTAACCTGGATGCCTCTTGTCCTGTCCACATTCCCTGCAGTCAGAGATGGGATGCATTTCAAAACCAATCTTCATCAGTAGGATGGACAACTGTTGAAGAATAAATAAAAGCGGTCAATTCTATCCAAAATACAAATTTTCCCCTTTAAGTACTTCTCTGCCTGAAATGACAGTAGGACTAAGCAATAATCCACTCTACCCCATGTTGATATGCCATATAG
The DNA here is from genome assembly GCF_018691265.1 of Tyto alba. Taxonomy (NCBI): domain Eukaryota; kingdom Metazoa; phylum Chordata; class Aves; order Strigiformes; family Tytonidae; genus Tyto; species Tyto alba. Next base: position 21,596,148 of record NW_024881275.1, on the reverse strand, counting down.
AGCCTGAAAAGATCTGAATTAAGAATCATCAAGCCCAATCCCCCCCCATACTGCAGAGAGTTATGAGCACTCCCTTTGCTAACAGGCTCTTCTTCCTGCCATTAACATTTCTAGACTTGTTGTTCCTTTTTGTAGATTTTCAGTCCCTGAAAGCTTGTTTTCACCTATGGCAGATACTGTGAGCCCAGCCAGAAATCTTGTGGTGTGGGCTGTTTTCAAAATGTGTCCAATTTGTTTATTTTCCATTTTTTATAGCACAGGGAGGTCATAAATGGGTTTCAGACATGCCGTTTTCTCTTGAGTTCTCTCCTCCATTCCTTCAGTATTGGCTTTCCAAGGGTTCTTCTAATCCCCCATCCCAATTTCATTTTGGAGCTCCCCAAATCTCCACTCTCTTATCTCTCTGGCCCTCACACCCACCATAATATTTGGAAGTCCATTCTCTAAACTGCAGAGTTACAAATCTACCCTTTTATTCCAGACCTAACTCTCTTCCATACTAAACTCTCAGCATGACTTTGACCTCCTGTGGATAACTGTCAAATTAAGCTCAAAATGGTCACATCTTCTTCCTGAGGAATTTTTGCTACTTTCTTACTCAATTACTGTGGACAATGTTATCATATGCATTCATATCACAAAAATGTCATCTTTAATTTGGATTGTTCCTTATTTTCAAATGTCAAGAATATGCCTAAAGTTTTTCAGATGCCTGTTGCACAGCACCTCTAAATGTGACCTTCTAAACCTTCACAGAGCTAAAATTTTTGTCCAGGTGATCATCTAATGTCTTCATTATTGCAAATTTTTTTTTGTTTGGAATTGACAAAAGGAACCTCAATGCGTTGGTGTATTCAAAATACTACTGCTTGCAAAGATCATTTCCCTGGCCTACTGAGTGAAACAAACAATCCTTCACCTTTCAGCATAGCCTCTCCCTCTTCTACTGCCACATAAGTGACATTTTGTAGATGCTCATAGCTTTTTCTTGCCCTATTTAACTATTATCTTTCATTCAGCTTCAGGAGGTTGAACCCCAACTTCAGCTCATGATTACTTACTTCATAATTCATCCAGTGAATTTTCAAACAAACAGCTTCAGGTTTACACCCAGGATCCTCTTTATGCCTGGAAGAAGTTCCTAGTAAAACCCACAGAACTACCTTAAAAACTTTTAAACAATTCTTATGAGTGCCCTTTCTCTAACAGAAACTGGATAACAACCCATTGGTGCATCCAATCCATTAGGAGCTATTTTTAACTGTGTCACTTCCTTGTTGCCTTTTTCTCCCAATCTCCCATGTTGACCAGATGGCAAACTGGCCAGAGATCAAATCTGTGCTTTGTTTCTTTATGTTTCTTTTTCACTCAGCAGAGTGAAATCTCAGCTCACATGTAGGCCTCAAGAAGCTGGGGTAACACAAACTTGTGAAACACTAGTTCTAATGTACAACATGAAAATAGTGACCATAAATTCTTTTAAGTGAAAACCACTGTGGTTTTAATACTTCAGATGTCTTTCTTACATCACTGAACTTTCTTACTGGAAATCCTATCACGTTTGATCTAAGTAGAATAGGGTGGCATTCAGGTCACCTGACATTAGACATCTCCAGTGTAGACATCTCCATATGCAGTAATTACCTGAACTTCCTCTAGTGTGGACACTACAGGACCAAACACTTCTGGGCTCTCATCTCATCTTAAATAGACATCTATGGTAGATGTGAGTCATGGCCTAGTTGTGTTTATTTCCTCTTACTGGTTACAAGGAAGGCTGGAGCAGCAGGCCAGAAGCATGTATATGCAGTTAGGTGATATAAATGCCAGTCCAGTTATAACATCTGGAGGCACAAGGCAGCATTCTTTTCTCAGAGCATTTCAGGTTGCATCTTTCTTTATTTAAGGTGTTTTAAACACAAAACTTGTACCAAGAACTTACATACAGGGAAAGTATGTCTTGCCAAACATGGCAAAAGAAACATAATAGTTATTTTCTACTCCACAAAAGAAATAGCAACTGCTCATTTTTGATATTAGAATATACATTGATCTATAGTTTCAACTTGCCTGAAAAAAAGGAGAGCTTAAGTCTTGGACTTTCCTTAATCTTTATTTAGTTTTAATTCATTTTAAAGTTTAATCACCACCATTCCCTTTGCCAGGTTTCTTGTACTTGACCTGAAGCTGACCTTTAGACAAATGTAAAAGCAAAGAGAGCTCTGAAACACTATCTGTATGTTCTTTTGTCTTGGGAAATGTAAATTAGGGCACTGTGTGAATAACACTGCTTGGCTTTGTGTCATGAAATGTAATTGTGGGGCTAAGGCAGGGTCAAGATTTATGAAGCTATCAGGACTGGAGTGGGCAAGGTGCCAGCTTACACCTGCAGCACTGTTTTTGCTGCTTTCCAGACAAGTAACCGTGGAGTAAGGAACACTGCTTTCTGAGATGACATTATTTAACAGAACAGCAGGCACCCCTCCTCAATGGACAACAAAATGTACAGATTGGGGAAGAAACAATGACAATAAAAGACACAGGAGCTGCAAATTTGAATGCTTTAGAATTTACACACTTTAAATAGAAAAAATCTTTGAATAAGGACAAATCTAATAATAGAAATAAGAAGTAATACAAGGAACTCAATAAAAAAAGTAACTTTTGGGGCATGAACAAGAGTGAAAGAGGAATTATGGTAAGGAAGTTAAATAAAGGAAGTAACAGATTTTTATGCAGTGATATGTCTGAATAACAGTCTGGTTTTAGCCCAGAGAGCTAACCCAAACAAGTACAATGCCTTTTTACTGATATCTAATGCGGTCTGTTATAAAAAAAAAAAAAAGCAAATAAATAAATACATCAACATATGTAAGTATCTCTGCCTCAGTACCCAGATTTCTATTCTTGCCCATCATATTATTCTCCTTCCTACTTATCCACAGCTCACTGACCAGATTACACAACCATTCCTTTCCTGAGGTTGCTGAGGAAAGTAAAGTAGCCTTCACATAAGTCAAATGCACAAAATGAAGGAATATGTAGAAAAGATTCAGCATCACTTGTGTGGTCTCTATATTACCTTTATGGTTATTAAATTAAGCTAACATTAATGTAGCAGAAATCTGACAAACCATTTGTAACAAATAACTTATGTATGGAAAGTAGACCTTTTGTATTGAGACAATATCTGAGTAGTCTTAATTTACTTGAATGTATTCATTGTACAAGTTTATATGTCTTTGTACTACTTCTCTGTTCATTGGGTGCAAATATTCAACCTTTCCACTGAACACAAGTGTCAAATCAAATAGAATTATTTCTTGTTTTCATTTCATGAGCATACATTCATATTTCAAATATTAACTTAAATTGCAGTCTTTTAAGTGCTAGAGTCTTTGCTTTTCCTAAATATTTTTCCACAACCACAGAACACAAAAGCAACTGTGCACATGGTCAAAAAAAAACATTAAAAATTCACCAAAAATAGTGTCTCTTTTTTCTTGGACTCACATAATTACTTAAAGAACTTTATTCAATTGAGTAAATTTGTATATTAGGAACGTTAGTTAAACAAGAGAAATTAGAATATTGTCTATTTGGTATTGTGTAATCCTGTAACAGGGAGGAACAGAGACTCTCAAATCTAAAGTGAAGAAGAAACTACAGTGGCTTATTACAATCACACCACTGTGTCTCTGCTTATATGCTCACTCTGGGTAGATATGTTAGATCCTCCTCTGTTTAAGAAGCAGGGAATCCAGGTGTGCCCGTCTACCTTAACAAACACACTCCTGTTTGTAACAGACATTTGTCAAACACACAAAGGGCTGGCTACTCAATTAATATAATTAATTTGAAAGTCTGTGGGATTTTCAGAAGCCAAGATTTTGGTACTGCCCCATTTCAAATTTTGAACTTTTACTGAATCTTGGTCCAAAGCCTTTCCTGTCTTTAGTTCTCTCTATCTGGGCTTGTATCTTTTTGTTACATGTTTAACTTGGCTTCTAAATGGTAATGTTAGCATTCATTAACAAGATCTTCTATACTCTCAGCCATTCGAGTGCAACTTTTTAATAAAATCTAAACAGGAATACAGCACAGAAATGGTCATTAAAATGTTTCCATTTGAAATAAAATGATCTATTTAATGCGTTAGTTCCATCTGGCAACGATGAGGTTTCTGTTGGCATGCAGAAAATTCAGCGTGCCAGTCTTGGCATTGCATTTCTCATTGGAAGACTCCACTGCTGTAAAGTGCACTACAAGAGGCTAAATAATTGGATGAAAATAATCTCATTATTTATGTTTTTAAAAAGGCAGAGCCTTACCACCACACAATACTCAGAAAGAGGATTTAGGAGGGAAGTATATGTGTTAAGTCTGGACTTCAAGACAAATAGGAGAGTGTACCTAAACTGTGGGAACTGGATTACTGCTATACATTTTCACTGCTGGCAGCACTAACCAGAAAATTGGTGTGGAAATAACAATTAAGTTGAAAAGCCTGACTACTTACCACATCAGTATATGAACTAATGTCTTCTTCCTGCTGTTTATACCTAAATTTCAAATAAATGCAAGAACATTTTACATCTAATGTTTGACAGATCCTGTTATGATTCCTTCCTCCTCTTAGTATACTTCTTAATGGTGCATACAGCAGAAAAGGGCAAGGAATTAATCAGAATGCCAAAAGAGTTGGGTTACACAGTATGTAGAAAGCACTTCAGCTACATTATTTGCACAATTTCTGTAGGGAGTTGTGAAATAGAGGTCTTAAATTTAATGTGTCTGGCCTATTTCCACCTGGATTCTGTTCAAACCCGTTGCCTGCAGCTTGTTGAATACAGAGTGGGAAATCAGTCATTATATTAAGAACTGATGGCACATGATTCCAATTCACATTTTTCAGCTGGTATGTTTTTTAACCTGGAGCAACACCAAATTGAAAAATTCTGCAATTCTGCAAGCTGGGCATAAAAGCTATGTTGTAGACTAAATATATTTCCAGTTCTCTGAAGTCAACAAGGAGATTTTTCTCCAACATTTCTCCAGTTGCTATGCTACCCACTGAAGATATAAGGTGCACTATATCATCAACTATCATCCTGTTCTTTTTCTTCCTGCTACCAGTCAGTGTCAAAGCTGCTAAGCTGCTATGATCTATGGTTGAGCACTGACCCAATTTCAATACATTTATAAATATCTGATATAGACTTAAAGGGTATTTGCTGCAAAGATAAAAATGTACCTCTGAAATTAACCTGCTGCACTTTCTGATTTGAAGCATACATTTTAGTTGTATGACATTTCCAGGAGTTGTATGTCTTTCTATTCTCTATCAAAAATTGAGCAGTTACTTAAAATGCCTTTCAATAGCTCATAGAGATGTCACCCTACTTTATAAAGCACTGATGCACATTCCTCACTTAATTTTTTGAGCAAACTCCGACAATTTCTAGAGTTTATGGATGTGAATGAAAATTTTACTGCCAGGACTCTCATATAGTATAGAAAGGAAATCTGCCAACCCTGAACTCTGATACTGATGTCATTTTAACCTGGGGACTCTAGAGGCCATATAACACTGAATGCATTGAAATGCATATTGATTCTGTGATGTTGACAAATGTAAATTTACAAGTTACAGGAGAATGTTTTAATCATGTCACAAGACAACAGGTTCAAAATAAGTTTCTAATGTATCATAATCTGAACCTGATACAGGAAAATCTTGATACAAAACGGAAAATATCTATTTGATAGTTACTTTTCTTATTTTTAATCAATGCAGTTTGAATATGATACAACTTTTATTCTTGTAAGAATTCAGGGCATACCCTTTATTATCCCCATAAAAGTATTTCTACATTTAGTGGCAGTATAAAGGAAACAGAGATTTAATTTGAGTTTATCTTTCACAGGAAATGCAACTGGGACAAATACATTCCTGGGATAGTGTCACTCAAATCAAATTTGTTTTGCCTGGACAGTTTTATGAGATTCTTCAAACGCTATGGTTAGCTGACCAAGCTAGTGGCTTGTTTCAGTATCCTTTCTTATTTGGATTTCTGTAGAAGAATTGTATGTTCAGAGAATTTTGGTTCTAAATAAGTATAAAAACATTGGTCAGTGTAACATTTTCTATCAGCAGCTCTCATCATGTTGAAGGGAGATCTTAGCATCCATGTAGAAAATTGGGAGAGGGAAAGGGGAAGAAAAGAGGGAAAAAGAGTTTTCCTAGAGATCACCAGTTGAGCAAGTGGCAAAATTAGGAATAGAAAAATGGATTGAGAAGTGAAAAAAAAAAAAAAAAACAAAAACAAAAACAAACACAAACAAACAAACAAACAAAAAAAAAAAAAAAACAAACAAAAAAAAAAAACAAACAAAACTGCCTTGGGTATCTTGGGTACACAGCTCTATCATAGCCTTATGTTGAATGGAAAGTTTGCTATTCCATCACAAAAAAGCTACCGAAAGGAACTTGATCAAGGGGAAAAAAGGGTCAGCATTATTATCATACCTCCTACAATGGCCCTTGTCTGGGATAAACTTTCATCTGTCCCAAGAACAGTGAAGTCACTGTCTGTGTTTGCATATTGAGGTACCTTTCCAGTAAAGAAAAGGCAGAGATTCAAGGGTTGCATTTTAACAGAAGGAAAGAGATAGGTAAGGAAAACATATCTCAGGTTGTAATTCATTTGGAAATGTCTCAAAAACTGTATGGATTTCAGCACAAGAACATACTCTTTAGAAATTATATGTTTCTACACATGAATTTCAATTTGAATCTGGCATGAAAAAACTGAAAGGGAAAAGGTGCTTTTTAAACAATTTATTACTTAGAGTAACAACTGTGTCAGTGACACAACATGAAAAGCTTTATGTTTATGTCAGAGAGGTGCAGGGAACTCAAATGTAACTGCAATGCACACATCAAGATGAAGGGTTCTCAGTCAGAAAGCTTAGATTTAGTTCAGGGACAAAATCAGAATGTTCTATTCCTAAATTTTATCCAGATGCAGACCAGAATGATGGAAGTCTTGTGATAAAAGCTGTTATTGTGAGAAAATCATATCTGAGATGCTTTTTTAACCCAAACCTTACATTTGTGCTGGAAGGGCCAGCAGAAAAGTAGAAGTGTCTGTTAAAATCCCACAAGGAAGGGGACTGTGTCATGGGTAAATTAATCTAATAAACAGTACAAGAACCAGCTGCAGTTCTGACACCTCTCTCAGTCAAGCTGGACCCAGTGTGTTTCCAGTACAGCCTCGCTTTAAAGTAATTTAAAAACTGTATCTTAAGACTCTCACTAGAGCAGTCACAAGAAGAAGGAGAATCCATCACCACAGGTGCCCCCGAAACATTCTTATTTCCACAGACAGGAGATAAACCATATCCAAGATCTAGTCACACATTATGGTAGAGGTGCAGGTCGTGAAGAATCTATATACATTATGTGTTCACTTTGCACAATGGTCTCTGCTTATGCAGCAAGTCCAGAATCCAATCTCAGGCACAGCTATAATTCCCTCTCCATTGACTCTTGATTAAAATTATGTTGGATAAGACTTTCACTCAATATAAGGCATTAAAAGGAACAGATAAGATTAAATGTTTCTCTGAATAAGGAGCTGTGGTATCTCAAATTCTATATTTGGCTAAAGTGAAATATTTTCGTTATGACAACTTTTTGTGTGTGTGTTTAAAATTGAAATTTTAAAATTCTGCTGAAGAGCTATATAAAAACTTATTTCTGGGGTGCACAAAACACAATAATCTTCCTTGAAACATACTTTAACTCCTATTTTCTCATGCTAAAGCTACCTGTTATTGGTAAAAAATAAGAATTTGATCAAAAGTTGTCCCAGAGGGTATGTTCTTTAGGTTTCTGTTCTAAATGAGGCACAGATTTATTTTGACATCTACTGATTGCCAGTGAATTCCACTGGTAAGTGGAAGCTTCAACACTATGGAAACATGTGTGTATACTTTTCCAGGACAGTGTCTAAAAGAAGGTGAGAAGCTCTTGAGAATTTAAATTAAGATAGTATCTTAATTTTGTTATGCTCAATTCTTTCAAGTGTTTCAGACTCAGCAAGTTTCTAGGATGTCTCTGAAGTGGCTAATTCTTCCATAAATTGGAAAGTCTGCCATATTCTAGCTAAAAATTTTTGATCATATAACAATATGCCTAGAAATTAAACCCAAAGATAAAACATTATTTCTAATTACAGGTATGAGTTTGTTTCTTCCATTATATAAATATCAATTTAATTAACTGATTCACCTCTGTCTTTGAACTTTAGTACACAAACTAATTAATAAATCTTCCCAAGATATAGATTAAAATAAAGTTTTTAGTTTTCAGAGGTGTCTATTTCTTCTGTGTGCAAATCATTTGTCTCAGAAAGGCTTTATTCTCAATAATCTCCCTGCTAAGATTATACTCCTAATGTTTGACCCATCCTGCAGGACTCTGGTAGCCTACAGGAATCAAAGTCTGTTGGAAAATTTAGCCCATTATGTTGTAGGGTTTTTTCTGCCTGCCAGATTAGCTTTTCAGTGGGGCTGATGAAATCCCATGCTTTACAGACCTGTCCTTGAGGTGTTTACACAAGTTTAATGTTTGAGTTTCAGAAAGAAATTCTGCTTCTCTAGTTTCTACTTCATTTTATGCTTCAGTGAACAAACTGGAAGAACCAGAGGATGAAATAATTCCTGAAGTAATTCCATTTACTAATGTTGATTTATGATATAGCAAGGCATCTAAGAAAGAGCTCATAAACAATTTTGTGAAATATATCCAGTGAAAAATCTTCATTTTTTTTTTTTAATATGGTCTGACAAGTTCAGTCTCAGACATCTCATTTGACCATATACTACAAAAAGGCAAAAATCTCCTAGAAAATTATTCTATTTTCACTGCGCCTGGGGATATGAACAGATGTTTGTATTCATTGTTCAGGTTAGAGAACATCAGCAATACATCAGGTTTACCCTGATGACTAAAATACATATCATCTCTATCTACTTACTTTGCTTCTTACCACAACTGATAAGAGTTTTGGCCAGCTGATGTGTCTGAGCTTTTAAGAGGTTGCTGGCAGTCTGATAAAAACATACTTAAATATTTAGTCATACGTATTTTCCAATACATGCTTTTATTTTGTTTTTGGCTGTAGCATAATTTTAGCACCTTATAACTTGCATTATACTCCATAAACAATCAAGAACAAACAATTTATCTTCCAGAAACTAGCAAGGCTCTCTGCATCTTATGATCCAACTGATATTGTAAATACAGTCAGCAAGCACTGTGCTAGGCTTTAAATTTTCAGATAAATATTTCATAGTTCATAGCAATATTTCAACCATGGAACTAAAAACAACTGGTAAACTTGGAATGGGAAACTTACTAGATGGCATATCCAAAGCATGTATCTTGGCACTACAGTTTTCAATGAAGTTTTGAAGGCCTGAAGATTTGAAAAACTTTGAAAAGCAATGTGCCCTGACATTTAATTCAGTCTTTCCTCTTAATTAGGTATAAAGTAATACTTAATTTTCTTCTTGCTTTAAATATCATGTGATCTATACACACATGAAGTATATTATTTCTCTTTTTAATACACATTAAATTAACCCAGAATTTGCCTTCTGTTGTTCTTTTGTTGTATTCAGTCTGGATGGTATGAAACATCAGTTACACTGTATGCTTTCTTTACTAATGAAAACCAGATAGGTCTTTAAACTAATTACTACAATCAGAGATCACCAAGTTATAAAGAGTTATTGCTGCACCTCACATAAAAATATGACAGCCTGAGCTTCCAGTAACGTAGTTATCAAAATACTGAATAACTTTGATAACTTTGTTCTCCAAAATACAACGTTGTATTAAAGTATGGTTACCTGTCGTAAAACCTATCAGCTGTCATTCATATCCACTTAAACTGTAACAATTTTAAAGTAATGACCATCTTTATGTTTTGCTCTCTCAAAATATGTAGCTTCAGGATGTATGACTGATAACTGAGGTTTGTACATATTACCACAAGTAAACAATCAAAAGATTGAGGGGAAAGTAAAACCAGTATTTTTTAGCAAGGTACTATACGAGCAATTATGGTATAATGATTACCTGTACTTAAAAGTTGGTTGGTTTTTTATTCGTATTTTAAATATTGTAGGATTACATAATCCTTGTAGAACAGAAGAAAGTGGGTAGCGTAGCATGATAACACAGCATGAGTTTGCCAGGGGTGATGCTCTATAACTATATAGTGTGTACTTTGAGCTGAACTTCTGGCAGTGGTTATCACTGAGCTCACCTTAGTAACATCTACAGAAACCAGGGAAGTACCTGTGCTGCCTGGAGGTATTTAACAGGAATCAGTGGACCTCATTATCTCTACAACAAGTAACACTATACATACGTTGTGGTAGTATTTACTTTCTCTTTTTCCCTCCCTCATTTTCAACATTTGTATGTCTCTGACTACGGCAGACTGAGAGTTCAAGATGTAATGAATATACACTCACTATGCCCCTGGTGATAACAAAACATCAAGCCTCTATTCCTCACACTAGAATTTGGTTTAAAAGTATATGGCCTGTTTATGGAAAAATGGAGATTAGTTAAACACAAGTTAATTTGTCTCAGAGTTTCTAGTTTACAGAGGAGAATTTAGAGAGGAAGAAATTAAAAGGACTGAAGACAAGAAATTGCCAAAAACACATATAAAAGTATTTTCCTTATAAAAACTTTATTGGTAGCTAATCTGGCCAACTCAAGGTTGGCTAACAAAATTCAGCAACTGTATAATTCTATAATTCTCTAGAACCAAAAAAAAAAAAAAAAAAAGATGGAAAAAAAATGTTAATTTAATTTTCCACTAGAAATGCCAGTTTCTGGTAGAAATACTGAAAAGTCTATTTTTGAGGAAATAATTGAGAAGCAAATAATTTTCCTGAAAATAAAAAACTTTTTTCTGCAATGCAGAAAAGTTTCCTGCAAATCTGTATAGAAAATAGATTGCTCACAAAAAAAGGTATCTCTGATTAGAGAAATCATTGCTAACACTGGACAAAAGTGAACAGAATTCAGAGGATTTAAATTCTGGATTCATGTCTGGAACAAGAACGTGTTTTACATTAATAGCATTCAGAGTTAGCAAGGTTAAGGAAATGACTTATACTTAACTTCTATAAGTCATAGGGTTTTGTATTTCACTCAGTTCCGTGTAGAAGACCTGAGCTATTTTACCTGTTTAAATTCATATACAAGATGCAATTACTTCTATAATACAAAAGTAGGTGGAGACAAACCTAAATTTTTTACCTACACATTCCCTCCAAATCGGCTGGTCTAAATCAGGCCAGAAACTGGGGTCTTGCACATCACTGGCCAGGCCAATATGCCTCGCTGCATACCTAAATTAGTCAGCTTTACTGGAAAAGTATTCCTTTAAACACAGGGTTGTGCTGACTTATTTTCCAGGTCAGTACAGGACTCTGATGTGGGACATCTATAAACCCTCCTATGTGTGCCCAGGCTAATGGATTTTAATTTAACTCAATTATATTTTCCTAGTCATAGTAACACCTTTGAATTACAGAAAGGCAAAATGCAGGTGCCCCAAAGGTACTTGTAAGATAATTAGCTGTAACAATGAGACCTGCTACCCAAGATACTTAGAAAACTAGATTATCTCAGAGTTGTTGCTTTAACAACTATGACTGTCAGTGTTGAGAGAAAGGAGAGAATGTAAAGCTGATTTACAGATAAGGAGGGCAGAAACACCACTCCAAGATTTTACTAGGGCTGTCTACTCACAGAACTTAGATCACCCAGAAAAGTCTGATATGTGTCATTTTTAACATTTGCCATTGTTTCCTCATCAACAAAGTCTGAGTTTCATTAAGGTTAAAATATGCAGACTTTAACATCTCATAATATAATACATAGAAGTAAAATCAAAATAATGAAATCAACAGGAAATATTTTGAAATCATTAGAATGTTTTCCACAAAATTTATTGATAGAATCAGACCAAACTAACATTTTGGATGTGATTGTCTTCCACTAAAAGGCTTTTTAGTAAGAACAGTTATTACAGTTGCTCTAGGTTTCTGTAAGTGTAAGAAACATAAATGTGTCTAAAAATGTTTTTTGGTTATTTTTGAACGTGAATACAGGAGTACAAGTGCTTGGCAGTACACAGTGCACTTGACAAGAAGTTCTGAATTCTTCCCATTCTCTACAATGGGGAACAAAATGACCTGTTACATCTATCACTTGTGCATGTTGAGAAAGTCAATAAAAATAAGAAAGCAATTTACTGTTACTGAAACTCTTTTAGCACATTGTCAAAAAGGAACAAAAATATAAATTACAATACAGTTTTTGCAGCCACTTATAAAACAGGATTTTTGCACAGGTTTTTGGTGCAAAAGTAAAAATCAGGCCTTAATTAAGCAGTGGTTTAACATGCACAATGGCACTTTCACAGACTTTAGAAGAGTAAGATCTTGCTGAAAATTCAAATCACTTTGCTCTTCACCTCTTTTGTGAAGTGCTACAATCTCAGTTCAGGCTTTCTGCTCTTTTTTATCTCCATAATGTCAAACAATGAGATTTATAATGAAAAGGAGAAACATTTCAGTTTCTTTTATTCATCATTCAAAGCAAAGATTTTGAAAACCATACTTTCAAAGGACCGTTGTGACTTACAGGGAAGGAAACTCTTGGAATGTTAAGCCATAGTGAGAACTTTGTTGAAGTTTTTGTATTGGGTAAAATGACAGTGTTACTGCTAGTAATATTAGATAACATTCATATTAGTGTCTTCTGTCTAAGTGAGAAGCACTCCTAGAATGTAACTGCTGAGAATCAATACTTCTGAAGTTGTGAAATGCTGGCCACAGTGGGGTTCAAATCCTTCATTAGCTTTTTCAGTGTCACTTTACATAATGATGTCAGATACCATACTCATTCAGTATATTCAGTACTGTATATACACACATACAACTGAAATACTTTTTTTTTTTTCTGGGGTATAGCATTCCACAAATAAATAGTGACAGAAATAAAACAAACAAACAAACAAACAAAAAACAAAACAAAACAAAACAACAAAAAGACCCAACATCCACAAGCCTGTAATTGTAGAAGTCTGTCCATCCAATCTTTCTTTGCTTCATTGGATGCTATTGTATCAGCAGTAATATTACTCTTATTTCAGGGGATTCAACAGTAGCTATTAAGAAACTCAGTTGTCACCAGGAGGGCACAAAAACATGTATAAGAAAATAGAACCACTGAAGTATGCCTTCTTGGCATGTATTCCACATCAACTCAGAGTCCCCTAAACTGTGCAAGCAGGTCTGAGTTGGTCAAATGTAATGCAATCTTAGAAACACACACTGTATAAAGAGATTAAGACTGCCCAAGACTTCCCTGTCAAGTTTTGCCCACAAATGACATTTTTGGATTTATCAGTTTAGACAGAGCGACACAGAGAGAAAACATAGTTATATACAAAATGTCACAATAGAAATTAAAAATAAAACTAGTAAAATCCTTAACAAACTATGGATTTATAGCAGATGTGTCACATCGATATAATCAAGCTCTGAGGTCCCTTAGAAGAAAATCTCTCTTGATTTCCTCTGTAAGTTTTCCAAGTTAGGTTTTGGGTTTTTTTTTTTTTTTGAAAGCACTTACTAGAAATACCTTCCTGTGAATGTGAACAAAAAAGGACTGCAAATCCTCCAGATTTGCTTTTACTGTAAAGTCATTAGTTGGATACCACCAAATGTCTATTCTTTTCACAGAGATAGCAACGTGTTTGCAATGAAGGGTCTCTACAATTTTTTTTTTGTTTTGTTTCAGAGCAACACTACCCCTCCCTTACAAATTGTGTATGCTGACTGGCTCTGATCCTTTCCTCTCAGTGATGCAAGGAAATTTTCTTTTTTCATGCAAAGGAGTAAGTTATCACAGTTTCATCTGTTCTACTGACCAGCACTGAGCACAAATAAATAAAATAAAGTTCCCTTTTGTTACTTGTAGTGGAAAAGCTCTACAAATCCCTATCCTGCAGCATTTCAAGTATATGAGTGTCTCAATTTTCAGGTAAGAGCAACCTGGAATTATACAATTTTGTAATAGAGAAAACAAGCTAAATTCCCCACTAAAATTCTGTTCTATCTTTTACCAAATCCCAGCACAAGGACAGTTCACAGCTCCTTTGAGAGCATAACACAACCTTGTCACAAATCTTGGCTGAACCGCTGTTCCTCCATGTAGTTGGTTTACAATTGATTTCTTCAGTAGGTTGACTGAGAATTTCAGCATCTCAGAAAGTTTCTGATTCTTACACAGGTCTGCTGTACAAAAAAATTGTTCATTTAGGTTATAGCCCTACTGTTTACTACAGGAGAAGACTCGTATCCAGGACATCTCTTGTGGTGTCTCCTGGGCAGGTACATGCTCTTGTCCATCTGTTAATCACAAGGGCAGTCAGTGATATAGGAAAGTTATTTCATTCAAAGAAAGGCCAAAACCGCCAGGAAAATGAGACTCGGTTTCTCAGAAAAGGCCAATTTTTTTCAAACATATCTTTCTCATTTAGCTCTGCTAAAGCTTTCAGAGAAAAAGACAAGCTTTTAAACTAGCTTCTACCAGCCATACCACCTTCTCTTGCATAAGTCTAACACTGGAGTAGAGTGTGTGGTGTTAATGCATGGCCATTTCCAGGGATCTTTTTTGACTGAGGAAGAATTTAACACCCAGAGAATGCAAAACTCTGTGTTATAGATTGCAAATGCTAGGGCTTGCTGAAACCACCAGAGCAGCTAAGTGGAATTGCTGCATTAAGCCATTACAATTATGCAAACAAAATTTTGTTACAGAGTATGTTAGCTATTCAGAAGATAAATGTCTTGCCACCCTGTTCAATTTACCAACATTTCTGTATACAGACTATTCTGTGATAAGGCTTTACAGATTTGACTATGTCAAAGAGGAAGAATTTTTTGGAGTTGGAATAAGAGATCTAAGTTGTCAGGTAGAATTTTCCTTACAAATGAACAGTTTATTTCTGACTGTCCTTGAGGAACTCACACTAAAAGTCCATTCAGAACCTAAGAAACAGAGAAAAAGCAGAATACCTGAACCAAAAGTAGGTGGACAGAAGTAAACACCAAATGTTTATTTTCTCAGTTAAAAAAAAAAAAAAAAAAAAAAAAAAAGAAAAGCTAATACTACAAAATGATATTTTTTCATCAGTGCTTTTTTTTTTTTCCCCATTGGCTTCAGAAAACACTAGACTGTGAGAAAGCATAAAACTGGTGTTGCAAAGTGAGAATACTACTTTTCATTGCTGGGGTTGTTTTGGGGCTTTTTTTGAGTGGGAGGGTAACATTGCATTTTGAGTTTGGGGAATTACCATAAGGAAATAAATATAATTTTCTGTGGTTTTTCTTACCAGAATTAACTGAAGTGTAGAAAACACAAAAGTAATTTTGCAAATAATTTCCCACAGAGAAAAATACCATAAAAAATATGCAACAGAAAAAAGTGTAAACCTCTTGACACAATAAAAGAATCTTATATAGCATCCAGTCTGCTATCAAAAAGATTCAATTTTCTTTTTGCTCAGAAATTGCAATGGCCTTGTTAGAAAAGAATATGTAGTATTATCTTAAATCAACATAGAATTAAATTTGTTTTATGAAAAAACAATAACTTTATATCCTTTAATAAGGATATTGTGAGGTATTCTAAAGACTTAAAATGTGACTGTATCTTTACAGTTGAAATAAACCTAGTATTTTTTTTTTTCCATGTAGGAAGTCAGAATAAACAAGGCCAATATTGAAGCACTGAGAGAAGAGCAGTGTTTACTCTGCATGCATGCTGTGCGCACAAGAAGTCTCCATGGTTTCCTGAATGACCTGGCCTAGTTCTTATATTGGAAGGAAAACTGTGAACTTGTGGGAATGTAAAACCATTACCCTGCGGACACTCTGTCTGGTTCAGGGCAGGGACTTGAACTTGTCTTTCAATTTGAAGTGAATGACCTAACCAACAGGCCACGAAGAGGATGTCTTGTTTCCTAAAAGAAATACTTATATATGTGTGTGTACATATATGTATATATATGCATTATATGTATATGTATTTTATATATATTATACGCACGTATGAGTATGCATATATGTGTATATATGTATGTGTGCATACATATATGAATGTGTATGCACATATATGAATTTCATCCTGAAGGGAAGTTTTAAGATTTTGTGTCTTTAAAAGCTTCAACTGAAGGTTACAAAATCCTCACCTTTCTCCAAGATGAGATCGACTGACTACCCATATGCTAACTGTGTGTGGAGATCCCCGAGCTAATTTAAACCCCAGCCTGGACCCAGGTATCAGCATCTTTAAGCCATGTAACAGCTGTGGTGTCTCTATACCACCCTACCACAGCTCCTGTGTTAACTCCTAGCTCACTAGGGTTGTGATGATCCCTATTTATAACACTCAGAAACACTGTGAACTTACAAAATACCATGGTGCTACTGTTCTAGCTGGGTCTGAAATGCTAGCAAACCTTGTATCACAGAAGAATTTATTGGTAATTATCAGTACTGATTAATCTCTCCTAGTTTGAGGTCTGGGTTAGACTCATGTGCAGCCAGCCAAAGGGTTTGGGTCCTGTGTATCCTGCCAGGCCCACCAGAACAAAAGACCAGAGGCTGTGTCTATGCCAGTAAATAAAAGCATACCATGAACCCTGCCCTGGCACATTGAAACTGCTTATTGGGGATGGCACTTGGCCCACTGTAATTTCCAAACCACACTTAGAATTTGTGGGATTTCTGCTGGCATGGACCAAAACCATGTCAGGGATCACAGGGCAGCACCTGTCAGGGGAAGGGACCCAGCAAGACCTTCTCTCACCCACCTTGGTTTTGTAGGACAGATTTTCATCTGGCTCTCCAGCTTACCTTGACAAAGTGGATAAAGAGGTAAAATTCACCAGCACAGGGAAAAATGAGTCAAGTGTCAGCACAGAAGGTGCCAAGTTGGTGGCACTGAAACCTGCAGATTACAGAACAAATAACTTTCCCCAGACTTCAGACCAGTTCCACTCATCATTTTAGAAGCAAAACCTATCTTGCATGAGCTTTGATCATCCGTAATGGATTCTTTCTGACTGCTTGTCAACCTGAAAATTAAAATGGCTGGTTGAGAAAGCACAACAATGGCTGCGGGAAGGAGAGATTAATCATTTGTTCTGACTAATGAAGACATCATCACTAGTGTAAATCAAACCAGTCGGATATCATTAGCCAGTGATATTTTCCTTAAAAATCAAAATGCCTTTGTCCACAAAAACAAAGGCCAGCATATTATTTTCTGTATATTTATTTTAGTAATGGCAAAACTAAAATTATTTCCTTTCCTTTGCAGCCACAGACCTGGACATAGATGAAATCAACAGACTTTGCACATTTTATGATAAGATAAACAAAGATATAAAATGAAGAGATAAAACAGACATGCATTCATGAATGCTAAGTTATTCCAATATTTAAATTAATTACATGGTTAAAGAGTGATTGCCTCTTTTTATCTTCCACTAACTACAAACCAGAAAAGAGATCAAGAAACACAGCTGGGTATTTATTAATTCTATTCTTCCCTCTACAATTAAACTTTAATCAGTTTCAAAGAACATTTGGGTTCTGTCCAATGCCGTTGCCATGCTTAAAGCAGCGATTAAAGAAAAAAGATGAATGTTACCTGTAGCGACATTGTGGGGGAAATTTGGTCTCTGGAAGAGAAACACTTTGGAGCAAAAGAAGCAAAGGTTTTTATACAGTGGATAATATACAAAAATAGTTATAATTTATGTTTCTACAAATAGAGGACTGGTTTTCCTTTTTGAAAAGCAACATCTCTGAAGTTTTATTTAAATATTTTGCCTAATCTGAGTAGTCTTTAGAAAAATAAAGCACCAGAATTCCTTAGTATTAACCTTCAACTGGGACTCATCATAAATAGCCCTTGAAAACTTAAAAGCGGATGTAAAATTTGTATAATCAAAACCAAGGCTTCAATCACAAGTAACAGGGCTTCAAATCCAAATAGTTATGAAAAGATATAAACCCTTTCTTCTCAAAATGAGAAAGAGTATCAGCAATGAAAAGCAGCACAGTTTCCCCTTCCCTTCAGACAAGAAGCCAGCTGTCAGTGATTGCACAGATCACTCTTTGCCTTGAGCTGGGCAGCAGGATCTGTCTGCCTTCCACTGGAGCCAAAAATGCAATCCAGAAAGGATCTGTAACCACGCTACTGCAAAACATTAATATCTTCCATGTCATGAGAAGCTGCAGCTGCCTTGGACATCAAATTAGATCAATTGCCTGTCTGGGGTAAACACATGGAAGAACATACAGAGAGCAGTGAGCAACAATTAGTCTCCTAAGAGTTTCAGGAAGGACGCTAATCAGAGATCTCATATCTAACAGTACTACAATTTGAAGAACTTTTACCCTTAATGCAATTTAAAAGTCCCAAACAAATAAGAGTGCCCACCTAACAAGACAGTTATCTGTCTGGGCCAGATGATACAGGGAATGGAGCCTCAATCCTTGGCCAGCTGCCCTTGACCAAGACTACTGTGAGCCTTTGTTGCAGACATTCCACAACAAGGGAGGGTCAAGCACCCTTTTATCTGTTGCTGTGGAGAAAACTTAATATGAGCCAGGCCCAGAACACAGATCCCAAAGACAGCAGTTTGCACAGAAGCATGCAAAGAAAGGGTCCTCCTCTGAGTTCAGACCAGCCTAAATGTTCTTGAGTAAGATGGTGACATGCTATAGAGCACATTGCCCAGCAGGTGTTGAAGCAGCTGTCCCTGCCAGGTCAGAGGTTATAACATAGATTCACTGCCCTGAAAGGCTTAGGAAACCAGTTGTGCTTACAAGTGAAGCATCTGGACCAGCTGACCCTTCAACCATGCAAGATCACCGTGAGGAAGCAGTGGGTGACAGTAGTGGGTGACTCCCCGCTGCAGGGGACAGAGGCACCCACCTGCCAACCTGACCTGTCGTCTGCAGAAGTTTGCTGCTTGTTGGGGGCCTGGATTCAGGATGTTGTGGAGAAACTGCCAAGGCTTGCCTCACCTTCTGACTAGTACCCCCTGACGTTCTTACATGTGAGCACTGACGATACTGCTGGGGAAACCTGGAGAGTATCAAAGGTGACTACGGACCTCTGGAAGTAACAGACAGGAGCACAGGGACCCAGGTGATGTTCTCCTCAGCCCTGTCAGCAGAAAGAGAGAAGGAGGTCACTGATAGTGCATGTCATCGTTTGGTTGTGGAGCTGGTATCAGCAACAGGATTTTGGTTTCTATGGCATGGGACCCTGTCTGAGGATGAGCATGTGCTTGAGCAGAGGCATTAGGCCAAATGACCTCCAGAGGTCTCTTCTGACCCCAGCCAGTCTGTGATTCTGTGAACCTAAAACACTAAGGACAGCAGATATCAGTCTGATGCCAGGTGAAGGATGCTTATTTTCTGCAATTTTTTGGCTAAAGTTACTACTGGCAAAAGATGAGACCTAGAATAGGGTCCTGATACAACATATTGTCAGAGAAGGTTTGAATTTAAATTACAATAGAAACGAGAAAAAAAAATAAAACTCAGACTCAACAGCCAGCAATTATTGCCAAGGCTGGACGGATAGTCAGGCTCTAGTTTCTGGAGGGATACGTAACCCTCCACAAGGCGTAGCCATGGCTTGCTCTACGAGAGATGAACGAGCAAATGCTGCTTCTCCCTCCTCTAGAGTGCTTCACCCCAGCCCCTTCTGCCCTGGTTTCTCTCTGCTGGAGGAGACTTCTGTCATTCACAGGAGAGCAGCTGAACAAAAACTAGCAAAAGTCTGCTGCCTGCTGCCACTGCCACTCTACAGATGAGTGATGGAGGTCCACCATGCCTCATGGCTTAGTGTCCTGGAGCTGTGCCAGAGTCATTGGGTTACAGTCAATAAATGAGAGTGAGAGCAAGAAGGTTTAGCTGGGATAAATGACCCTTGCTTCCCCCATGTTTGCTGCTGAAGACAACAAAGAATCAAAATGAAAACAGAGCTGTTAATTGTCCTCTCTCCCTGGTGTGAGTCAGGCACAACACTTCAGAGGTCAGTAACATTACATGGCTGTAAACTGGGGTAGCCAAGTAAAGAACCTTCTCACAGTAGTAAGAATTTGGGAGAATTCATATTTTATCAGTAAAATGAAAAAAAGCCATTTACCTCTTTGGATACAGGGCTATTTTGAGTCCAGTAAAATTTTGGGACCAGTTCTACCTTGTTTTAGAAATGAACAGTCAGTTGAGATTGTTTCTGAGTGAGCTGGTAGAAAACACTGAAATGCATCAAGATACCAATTTACACTCAGATTTTGGCAAAATATAAATAATGAATTTTATGTCTAATTACTACACTAACTCATTGCCACATAAATTAGAAACTGCTATTCAGTAGCACACCATTTGCTTAACATGGTGCTGCATATTTTCTATCAAACTGTTGTGGGCTTCTTTTCTTCCCTGACTTTGGTTAAACTATATAGCTCCCTTTGGAATTGTTAGATTAATTTGATTTGGTTTATAGTTAGTATGTGAATGTTCACAGTCCATAGGGTCTAGCTTTGCCTTTTATAAATAATTCCCTTTTTATGGTGCAGTTAGGATGCTGTGTGTTTTTGCAATGCACCTCAGAGCTAAACGTGACAAATGGGAGATATTAAAAGTTCTGTTACTTTTCTTTCCTGACACAAGCAGAACCTGAAGAATCCAGAATGAGGATTATAATGCTGCTTCTGAATACATTCAGTTCAGTTTCTGCTCTGTAGCATGTTTTTTGTGCCGATGCTTTACTGTGCTGCTGCATTTGTACTTGATATTCACCTCTGTCTAGGGGCTTCTCAGTATTGATCTATTTATCTATGCAAGCACAGATCAATACATGCATTTTGTAAAGTATCTGAAGTTATTTCTGTGAATATTAACAGGTGTATACAAAATGAATACAGATATTTATGATGCATCCAAGTCACTACCAAAACTGAATTAACAGCAAATGATAAGAATGCAAGAGTGCTTGTAACTTATAACAACTCTATAAAAGACGATAAGAAGTTATGGGTTTGGTTTATTTTTTTTAGTGGGCAATTAAAACTACACCCAGTCTAATGAATAATTTAATTCTTCTGCCTGTATGAAAAGATGTATAACTGAGATACCCTCAAGGCAAATGTAAACTGTTTCACCAAACAATTTATTTTTCACATCACGTCAGAAAGAAAATCAAGCAACTCCTTTGCACAAAGGAATACACACATACACAAACAAGCTCCTTTATGGAGCAATGATATAGATCCACTTGAAAAGGTTTTGCACCATGTTTTAACGATGAACAAAGTCTGTAGAAGAATATAATTCTAGAGGAAGAGATAATTTGTTACAGTGCCCAGGTATCAGTCATACTTTGGTAAAATCTGCAAACTATTTCCTTCATTGCTCTGTCAGAGTGTATGTGCTAATGTGAGGTCTTTTATTAAAAAGTGTTCACATGACCATACTGAAATTTATGACTTCTGTCCTCTTGCTTAGGAGAGTTACAATCACAAAACCATGAAGCAGAAACAGTATCACATGGCAGAGGTAACCAATCCACATAATACCGATCGAATATTTACTTCTGACAATCTTTTTCATTATTCTTATATATTTCCACCTTAAACAAATAGGTAAAGTTCTTGAACAATTTTAAATAACTAACAAAAAAGTTCATTTTTAATCCATCTACATGCTGCTAACAGCATGCAAACAGAAAGATGAACTACAGTCAATGAATACATCATTTGCAATAATGTGTTCAGTTTGAACACTGTTAGAAATTATAGGCTTGTGGAAAACATGAAATCACAAGTCAGACCTTAAGAATTACAGTCATCACTAATACTCAATTTATCCAGGAAAGTAAAACCAGTCAATATCATTTGCTACATGAAATAAATGTGCATCCACCTCATGAAAAATCAGAAATGCACAAGTTTTGATGCTTGTCTGTTCCCATTACAACTTTGTCTCCAGCTCACACTCCAGGGGAGCATAAGGGAATGAATGTGCAAAAGAAATTGAAGTGTTTTGGGGTTAGATTTTCTTTGGCACATGAGGTAAGAAGAAAATAGCAGTGATATGCCACCTTCCCAGATCTCTTCCTCCTAATATGGGGCCCTTGCCTCATCTAGGGAAGCCCTCCAAGTTTTTAAGAGTTATACAGACTTTACTAAATATCTTGTTTGGTTAAACAGCCGAATCAGTGGATTAGGCTTTCTGAAGCTGTAGGCTTTCAGGACGAACTCTACCACCCCACCCCCAAGCCCCACCCTCACGCCCCCCCCCCCCAAAAAAAAAAAAAAAAAAGAAAAGTGAAGGATTTATCAGTCATTAGTGCCTGTAAGATCCTGTCTCTACCCAAACCCATCAATACCAGAAGCAGAGAACCTAGGGTCCTGGAAACAACTGTCCCACCGGACTTCCCTATGTGTCTCCAGCCAACATTATTCAGCAGTCTCAATCACCATTAGGCTATTTAAAAGGTGTGAATAACGTTGACTTATGTCAGGATTAGTGACAGGGCATAGAATACTTTTTTATGTGCAGCTTTGTAACTGTGGAAGTGGAGATCCCTGAGCTCTCACCCACACTCTTTGATGTCAGACAACAGCAGGTCCAGCCTGCTCATTTGGCAAACACTGTCTTGACAACTTAGCTCAGTAAGGAATAAAAAGACTTGAGATAGCCCACTGTTAATCTTGGGAGAGAATATTTCATTACCCAGGCTCTGCTGGCTCCTTATCAATTGTTACTACATGAGGAGTCTGATTCTACCCATTGAGCATCCCCTGAAGCTCAATATAAAGAAATGCCCCTATATTGCTATTGTACCCATGTGCTTTGAGAATGCATATCCTCATAATATCTTTTCTTATTTTATTTTTCTCACTGGCTGTTCTAGTATATAAGTATGCTGTACAGGGATGTCCTTACTGTATTACTAGAGGCTTATGCATTCTACAAACAGCTTCCAATTTCTTTTATTATCCATTTTACATTTTTCTTGCATAAATGCAGAAAGAGAGCTCATGGAGAAAAGAATGCCCAAGGACTCAAATGAGGACTTTAAAATGAGGGGAGGACCTGGAAATGGAAGGCTGGTTAATAAAGTATGCACACTCTTTTAATACACTCATTTAAATACTAAGGCTAAATCCACATTGCCTGGAACTCAGCAAGACAATTTTTGCTGCTTATTTTAATTAAAAAACAAATTATCCATTGGGTTGAAAATCAAATTTTCAGTCACCACGTTATTGAAAAACTGTGATAAAGATAAATATCTACTGAAAATGAGCATATTTTGGGGGTAGGGGTAAGTAATTTTTTAAAAAGAACTTGCTTGTTCTCTCCATAAAAAAAAAAAACCCTTTGTGTGCATGTGTGCACAAACCTCCAATCTGCCAAATCCAGTCATGACAAAAATATAGATTGTTTTGTGTTTTAAAATGAGAACCTGAGTTTTACATGCACTGTTACAGACAGCTGCGTGCCTTATACCTATGGCTGCCACTGAGGACACTATGAAAACAGAAAAAAGTGAGCAGGCAGCAAGTAAAATCATGCTACACACACTGGTATATGAAAGCTAATCTTTTCCCACAGTTTCACAGTGCTATGTCCTTCTCTCTTACACATTTTTGATTAAGATCTCCAGAGCAGCCCCTGCCTTCAGTTGATATCTTTATGTTAGTGAACACATTCTCATAGCTTAATAAGTAGTCAGGGGTGCTGTACATGATTTGTGGATGACAGTGAGAGGGCAGCTCAGAAGGGAAGTGTGTAGAGAGATGTGAAAAAGCTGTTCAGACACAGAAAAGTCTGTGGACTGAGGATGTGTGAAGAGGATGCATTCTTCGCCTAGATTTGGGGGATGCAATACTAAAGAAAACATAAAAGATTTCTTCATATGCTGAGGAATAGAGAAATGTTGAAATGGAGAACCAATGACGTAGGAATAGAAACAAGATAATGATATTTTTATTGGAGTATTTTTAAAACTGTAAATGTTGTGACAAAATTTTAAACAAAATTCAGATTTTAGGGCAGGTTTTACCCATGTTATTGCAGCATGGACACCAGCAATGGAAAAACAGGTTTTTTGTGAGCTTCCTGGTTGAGCAAGAAAGATAGATACAATCCTTCTTCCCTGGTAAACAGAGTAGTTTTCCCATCTGTTTGCATCTCTTCAGTAGGGAAATGGCCCCATCTCACCTGCATTTGGAGGGCAGTACATAAAAAGTCTTGCTCCTGAGAAGCAATGGTAACACCATGGCAACAGAGCTGTACCATTAGACAAGCTTGTCTCCCAGAAAGACAAAGCCGGAGCAGATTCAAACTGTATCTGTATTGATCCTGAAGGCATCAGTCAACCTCTGCACGCACCAGCCTTCCTAATGGAAAACTGGTGAGAAACATCAGTGAAGTAAAACGCATTTTGTTCCACCGTCACCTTTCAGACAAGGAAGAAAGACTGGAACACAGCAGAAAAAAAAAATACATTTGGAGAAGAAAATTGGAACCAGCTGCAAAGATGTAAAATGTTCTTTTTTGTGTTTTTACCTTATTCAGACTTGAACTCTGTCATTCAGTTTGGCAAGTCTACACAAATAAAACCAGAAAATTTCTTTTTAGCCTCAATACTTAATTTGATGTAAGACCTTTTTTCTCTCAAAAAAAAAAAAAAAAAAAAAAAAAAAAGAACAAAAAGTCCTTCCAGCCAGAATGCATGAAGAGGTTGTCCTGGGATTTAATGTGTTGTATTACTTTATTATGATATCATAATAAATCCAGGAAGTGTGGTCATAATCAGGAATTGGCACTGTGAAATCAGAGATCTCATCACAATCTCTCAGCTACACCCTCTTCTGCACCTGCAGTAGCCGGACATGGTTTACAATTCAGGCTTTTACAATTACAAGGTGGGGAGAAAGCAGAACTGCAGTAAGAAATTCCAGAGTGACTTGTAGCACTTCAGGAGACAGGAATCTCTGCAATCCACTCCTGATATCACGTCTGACACTGCCTCAAATCCTTTTAGTCTCCAGTCCTCAGATTTGAAAATATAAGGAGTGGTCACTGTAGAAATACCAAGAATAGATATGTGGACAGCTAAACAGATGTTTAAAGAGGGTGTTCTTCTGTTAGATTTTGTTTCAGTAGTTTTTCTGGTTTGTTATTGGCCCAGAAAGCAAGATAGGATTACCACTATGAGAAGAGTAATTTAGGATGTAAAAGTTGAACAGTTCATTTGAACACAAGCATTATAAATTCCATGAGATTTTTATAGTCAGTATGATGTGCATCCCTCAGATAGGAATAAATCTGTCCAGCACCTTAGTGTTTTTTTTGCAGACAGCATGCTTTTTTCTTGGCTGATTCAAGAGACAGCCTTGGTGCTTATAAACTCTCTACAATAACATAGGTTGTTTTTCAGATTCTCTTCAACCACATTACAGTATCCTAGCCATGCCTGCATCTTGGACTTGCTGTGTTCAGCAAGAGTTGCAATGGGAATTTCTATGGAATATGATGGCTATGACAATATTTGAGAAGGAGTTTGTAGGGAAGTATGAAATCGGCATTTTCCATGCCAATTAGAGTATTGTTTCATATTTGAAGGATAAACAATCCTTTTGTTTTTACCATCAGGAGCTTTGAAGCATATCATAAAGATATGATGTCCTGAAAGTGTCTAGCTGTTTCATTCCAAACTGGATGAGAAACACCCATTCTGCATTTAACACTGCCTGATAACAAATCTGAAAAACATATGTGTCCTTTCAGAATAAGAAAAACAAAAGAACAAAAAACAAAAAAACAACAAACAAAGAGATCCTTATGTGACATAGAAAATCCTGATGTGTTGTGTGAAGATCCCAGGACAATGGCTTTTTTTCTAGCACTTCTTTCCCTATATAGGAACACAAGCCTTGGGTAAATTGTTGCTTAGTGTTAGTGATGTTTGTTTTCAGCTCTGAGTTTATTCTATTAGTTTCTTTAAGTACATGACCGTGGGTGTTGTACACTGTCATTTTAGCTCTCCGTGCATTTAGCTGCAAGCATAAGAATCTTGGTCCAGACGCATCTCTGTTCCTGCAGCACATTAACAACAGCTATAGCTCTATTTTTTACCTTTTTTTTTCAGTAGGGAGAGTGTTAAGGGAGATGACACAAGAGAGAGAAAATGATGAAAGGCAGGAAAGAAAGTCTACAAATATTGTCCATAATCTGAGGATGGTGTAAAAAAAAAAGTCTGATGACCGGAAGCAAAGAGAGCATTTGCCATCTCACTCCAGTTCCCACCATGCTCTACTCTGCCTTGATGCTGTGACACATGGGTCTACATTCCCCATGGCCTTACATATGTAGAAATAACTGTTTATAAGTATTGGCTGTCCTGTGAGCAACACACATTTCTCTGTGTTTCAGTAAGAGTGTGTGTTGGCATCTGAAAAGAGTAAAATCCTTTTCTTTGATACACAACATCTTGTGTTTCTTCCAATTAGACATTATTTAAAGTGTTTTCCTTCCATCCATCCATCCATCTAATTCTACCTCCTGGTTTTTTTCACCAGTATTTTCATCACTGAGAAGACTGACAACAAGGCTGTTCCTACCAGTGACTGCTAAATGGGAATATCCCTTAAACACCTGGAAGAATTTGGGAACACAGGAGTTTCTTTACTGGTTGAGACTCAAGTTACAGCTAACTTGGTGACCAGGTTCGATGCTGCAGAGAAATTATAGTGAAAAACACTTAGACAAGCTATCCCCATAATATTTTAGGAAGAGTGGTTCATGTCCTGAAGCCTGAAGTTAAATAAACAGAGAGCTTGGCCTTATTTCAGAAAAGATTAAATAAGAGATTTTGACCCCAGAGGACTGGAGATTAAATAATAAAAGCTCTAGCATGCCTTATCTGATTTATCTTGCCGGTCACCCTCCCTTTTTATAGAATTTAGTAGCATTGATTGGTTATTTTCCCAAAAACTCTGTTAGAAGCACATTTAGAGTCTTGATAACTGAGGTTCATGCCCCAGCTTTACATCACATGCAGAAGAGCTAACAACAGTAATCTTGAGGTCATTTTTATTTCACCTATTTGCCTTTAAAAATAATCATGTCTTCCTACCAGTTTCATCATAACTTCATGTTACAAGATGAACACTAAGGCAAAACACTTTCCAGAACATGATCAAAACAAGAATAATTTGTCTCTCCTATTATCCTGATTTTAACTGCTCTGCACTAGCAGCTATTGATTCATGCAACTGGTTTTCATATTCCTAATTTAACTTCTACATCATATTTTTCATTATTGCACCAAGTAGTTTTATCAGGAAACACTGAATATTTGCAGCTATATTACAGAGCATAGTTCTATTTGTTTCGCTAAAATTCGTATTTCTTTTGTAAACATATTAATTCCATCTAGACTTTAATGACAAATGTTTAAAAAATCCTTCAAAAAACAGGATTATATTAAGAATAGGGATAAAGGATTTATCTTGTGCATTTTATCCTTTGGTGGAAGGCACTGCTGATACTAGAAAGACATTCAGTGCCCTTATCTGACCTGGATACTGGAAACTCTGTGCTTTGCTTCCAGATTTTACTTTCTCTGTCATTTTCTCCAGACTCTTACTATCTGAGATATGAAATGCTGTACACTGATAGATATTGGCAGGTCCTGATTAAAATTCATTTCACATCGCCTGCTATTACTTCAAAGGAACAAAGGTCCTTTCTTGAGTCCTAAGGACTGGAAAACTAAGTTTTCTTTGAGGTATTGAGCCTGAAAACTATGTCTTTGTTTGATAAGCAACATCTGATGATTCCTCTCTTTTCAACTCAACAACTGGCCACTACTGAGAATCTGCAAAACCTGGGTTTTGGTTTTGTCACATACAGGTGCTGCTGACAGCTAGCAAACTATTTGGCAAGCAGTGCTTATCCTTACCAATTTCCTAAGGCAAAAGAAAAAGAAAGGTACCACAGCTTGAGTTACAGAATTTGTTTTCAAGCTAGCTTTGTATCTTTTGCCTCAAGGGAAGCTGCTTCATTTCAATACAATTTTCTTCTGTTCAAGGCCATTTACTACCTGGTAGTTAAATCCTCTTCCCCTTTCACTCTGCTTGCCAGTTCTATGTAAACTTCAGATAACTTTTACCTCCTTTTCCTGATTCTGATCAACTCTAAGCCAATTTTACGTTGCAGGCACATGACATCTAAATGAAAATGGAAGATTAGTAAAAAAGTTTGTAATCTGAAATGGAACTGAGCCAGTTAAACCCAAACATAACACTTTGTTGCATGATCTCAAACAGTTTTGATTAATTTCCCAGCACCAAATTGCAATCAAATATTTCAACAATGAATCCTTGTATGTTGACATATAAATCTATATCCAAACTTCTAAAAAATAGGATGATGATTTTCCAGTGACAAGAAGCAAGCATATTTCCAGGCAATGTTAACAGGGAGAAAAACTACATCACACAAGTGGAAATCACACTATATTTTATACTGGTGCTTAGCTGCTTAGTCAGGTACATCTTTGAAGAGTATATTTGATGCCTTTTCAACCTGAGAAAGTTACTTAAGGTATTTCCTCCATCTGTCCAAGTTGGAGAATAGAAAAGCTAACTTACCTGAAATGGCTCCTCTTTGTAGCCACATCTAGTGGCTTTAGTCACCAGAGACAAATACAAAAGAAGAGTGTAGATTCTCAGGTCTTGTCTCTTCCTTTGACTATCTGTCTTCTGATTTCTCTGCACTCTATTACTGATCCCCAACATCTAACACACAATGCAACTGACAGGCAAGAAAAGAACGCCTTTTTTAAAAGAGATAGTGTGTTCAGGAGAGATGTTAGTCCTAGATTTTCAAGGTTTACCAGGGAAACCTAACATATTTCTGAAACCTACACTGTCCATTTTTTGATTTGATGAACATATTTCTTTGGCCAGACTCCAAGCACTCTGAAAACATTTTGAAAATCTGATCAATAAAACATTAGTTTAATAGTTCAGACCTGTTTTCAGCAAAAAGTCCTCTACACTGACAGTCTTCCCTGGCACTCTGTCAATAAAGGCAACTGCTGTTGGCATAATGACTCACATGGTACAAACAGACCTTCCTCTATGGTCCTCCAGTCACTATGTAGATGGTCTGTCAAGTGTGCTTGCTGCAGACTCTCACTGATAAAAAGTTTATCTCCTCTTTCCACAGGATCCAGTGAAGTCACAGGTCTCAGAAAGTGCCATGTTTCCTACAAAGAGCAATTAGCCTCAGTCTGCATCAATCCTTAGCCTGTGTCAGCTCCTAAATGCTTATTGCCAGCTGGCACATGGGCACTGACAATACTGTGGGGAGGCAAAGAAAGCCAGTCCTAGCTGAACTCAGCAATAAGAAATATCAAGAAAGCAGGTATTTGCGCTACCAGCAAGGTATGAAAAAGACTACAGTTAATAAGAAATTGAAGTCATGAAGCACAAGTAACCTTGGCATAGGTGAATGAGTTTAGGAAAAATTGGAGAACATCTAGGTGGTTTGTTCCAGAGGTAACTAAGTCTTATGCACAAAGCCCAGGTAAGACTAACAGCAGCTCTGATGTAGTGAACAAAAAAAAACCTGTTCTTTGAAGTACATCCTTTGTACTTGGTCTTCCATGTAACCTGTGGCACTACAGGAAACTATAAAACAACTTTGTCTTTGACTGATTTGATCTGAGAACATGTGCTCCATCAACAAGGCTCAGCAGGATGGATAAACAGCTGAAAGGACAAAATCCAGGACTTTAATACAGATAATGCATATACAACACTAACAAGATTAGTATGGAAAGAAGAGGAAGAACAGAAAGATGAAGGACCCAGTATACCATATACACCTTTTATTGCTGCATGTGTGAGTTGTGTGTTTTGCTGCAGTGGAGATTGGGCAGTGGACACTGAACAGCTCTACCAGGCTGTTGTGGTTTGATCCCAAAGGGCAACTGAGCACCACAGAGCTGTTCACTCACCCCTTCCCCCTCAGGAATAGGAAGGAGAACATCAAGCAAAAGGCTCCGTCATTGACATAAGGAGAGGGAGGGGTGGCCTACCCATTACAGTCAGGAGCAAAATAGAGACTTGTTTAGGGGCAGAAAAAAAAAAAAAAAAAAATAAAATCACTTGAACTCAAGCACTAACAAAAACAACACTTAACAGATAGAGTGGGACAGTGAGAAGTGCCACCATATCAAAAAAACACATACCTCTACCCTTCCCTTCTTCCCGGGCTCAGCTCTGCTCCCAGTTTCTCTCCCTCCTCCCCCAGCGGTGCAGGGGCAGGGGATGGGGGTTACAGTCAGATCACTGCTCCTTCTTTCTCAGGAGGTGGGATGAACGCCACACACCCCTCCCCTGCTTCACATGGCTCCTTTCTCACTGCAGATAGTCCTCCTCAAACCTTCTCTGGTGTGAATCATCCCCACACGATGCAGCCGTTCCCAAGATGCTCCAGTGTGGGTCACCCCTGCATGTTGGAGTCCTCTCAGCGTTGACCCACAACAGAGGGGGCCTCTTCTCCTCTCAGAGTCCTGGCTTCCTTCAAGTGCAACCGTCTGTCCTGGTGTGGGCTCCTCCATAGGCTTGAGGTTCACATCCACTCCACCATGGGCCTCCATGGGTGGTAGGGGGGCAGTCCTGCTGTTTCACCATGGAATACATGGGGGTGTCCACTCCCCTCTCCTTCCTCCTCCTTTCTTCCACCAACCACAGTGTTTGCATAAATGTCCTCCTCACAACTTCTCCTCACAACTCCAACTCCTCCTCCCAGGTTCCCCTTCTTAAATAAGCTATTGCAGATGTGCAATCATCATCACTAATTGGCTTGGCTCTGGCCAGAAATGGGTCCAATTTGGAGCAAGGTGACCTTCAGGAAGTTTCTCACAGCGGCCACTGCTGTAGTGCCCTCCCCTGTTACCAAAAATCCTGAAACACAAACTCAGCACACAGATTTAACAGAGTTGGATACAACCTTCCATTAGGAGCAATTACCTTTATTTTCTACCTACCTACCTGTCCTTCCTTCTTAACAGATGCGGGAGACCATATGTCCTTGTTCCTCTAACCTGATTTAATTTCCTCAGTATTTCACTAGGATTTACATCTGACAATGTATCTTCTTTCTCTCTTTTTGGCTACAGCCATCTCAGGTGAAATGGTAGTGCTGAGTTCAGTGTGGGCATCCCCTTGCTGACTCATTCTGCCCAAAGCTACCTGAAAATAGTAGGCAAACAAGGGAAAATAACAGAGAAATAAGTTCGTCTCTAAGTATTATTCACAGGAAGTTGCTTTCTATCCTGTGGGACACTAACCTGTTTTACATCAGTATCTTTCAGAAATACGTATGTATTGTTTATATATAGTTATATTATGAAATAATTGTATTTTTTCAGGGAAATGGGAAATCAAACTTCATGTCCTTAAAGACCTCATTTAGTTCAAAACAACCACTTTCACAGTGATTAGAGTCCTCACTTAGGAGACAGGTGACCTTGCTATTACTTTGTCCCCAGTCTGAGTACACCACAGACACATAAATTGTCTGGACACTGAATTAAATATCCAGTGGGATGATTTTTTTTTTTCCTTCCCACAGTTTGATCACAAATTCAAGTGCCTTTCTCAGCAAGACATTTATTCAAACTGTTCTGAAAGGGAACATACTCTGCTAAAATAGCCTTCTCAACACACTTCCCCGTACCTTAACAACTAATCCTTTTTATCTTTCATTATCCCCACTACAGATGTGAAGAAGTTCTATCCCCTTCCAACTAATCATTCAATCACAGTGTCCTAGATGAGGGCTCTAGTAACTGTGCTGGTGGCTACTGTGAAATAAGTGGGTTTTTTTTATGTGTTATGCCTATATGTTTGATTTCTCCCATCTATGCAAGGAACTTGCTTGTTTGACAACAAGGTGGCTAAAGACCATGCTCTATACAACAGTTTGCTTGTCACAGCCTAGGTTACAGCAAATCCCAATGCTGTTAGTTTAATATGCATTAAAATGTTCACTTTTAAAATTTTATTTTAAATTTACTTCACAAAAAAAACCCAAAACAGTAGCAACAATTATAAGCACCACTAATGCCACTGTATTGATGCTAAGATCCACATGCACCACCAGCTTGATTTCAATCACCAAAAATCAGATTGTGTATACTCTCACTGAATCTTGTGTGACTGCAGCTGACTCAGTCTCTTCATCTTCGTTTAACGTAGGAATAATTTTAGAAAGTAGGGAAAAAGTAATGTGCAGCAAGGGCAATCAGCACTGGGGGAAAATAATGAAGGGGGTGTATCATTATGGTAATGCAGAGGCAATTAATTCTATTCTTCTGATTTTGAGGGAATTCAAAGGACTGAAAAATTAAATCACAAACTTTTACCTGGACATGTTATATGATGTCATACTATGTCACAGGACCCAGACAGTACTTCCTGCATTATGACCATCTTGAGCTTGTTTTGGCAATGGGCATGCTTCTTCCAGGTGTTCAGGTACCCCTCAGGCAGCATAAGTGTTGAATCTGCTCAATGCTGTTTGACGTGGCTCTCTAAAACATATGTCTTGCAATGCCATCCACATCTTCAGCACTCCATCGTACACCCTACAACTTCCTGATGTACATGGGCAGCCAATTTAGAAAGCACAACTTTGATAGACAGTTAACATTCACTTTCTCTCCTGGAAAGATTGGAATTGACATTCCTATGGTCTGGTTTCAATAACATGGATTAACTAGGAGAGATGTGGCCAGAGAGCATCATAATCACCCCATCATAATTACTGAGGAAATGCTGTAATCCTGCTGGTTCACTTACTAACAGCCCGTTTCTGCAGTGTAGGCATACTTCCCATAGCTGGCAGTGACCCAAAAGCCATGCCAGCTTTATTCAACGCAAAACAACATGGCAGAAAGCTACAGTGTGTAGAACCTCCACTACGGCTGTGTTTTAACTGCATATCCTAGTGTAATTACTACAAAGGGTGGAAAAATTTGCCCTTTTTCAGATATTTGTGAAGCTAAATATTTCACACACCAAGGCTGAATTTTTTCAAAAGTATTTGTCATTCCCAGATGTTTCCACTGCACTTGAATCACAGGTTTCCAGGTTACAGATTGTTAACTGTCCCCCAGTGTTACAATTATGGGTGATGGGTCCGGCTCATACGGGTGGCAAACCCCACAACTATCCCAGCTGCCTTTCCTATCACTACACCTAATTTTCTTTTGACACCATTCTGTACAAGGCCTTTAGAGTTCCTTGTAGACAAAAGACTCATTCATTTATTGAAAGATGAGATAAATACCTTCCCTACCACCTCTGTTTCCTCTGGACCCTAATAGCTGTACTCATCAGAATCAGGTTCCATACAAAAAACATCAAAGTGGTAATAAACAGACATATTGAGAGGACAGCTACAAGAATGGCAAAGCAGGTAGAAGAGGGACTGAAAAGGAAAAGACAAGGTGGTAAAGGTTTAAGATCTGGCAGCTGACCAGATGCTGCTGCTGACTGACAGATATTGAACTAATCAGCAGCCAGGATAAGAGTCGTTCAAGGTAGCTTTGTTTCCTGCATTTTATTTGCCAGAGTAACCACATTAACATGGGTCAATAGTTACAACACCTATAATGTCTAGCACATAAACCATCATCTAACTGTCTGACTTGCTTATTACCATCTGTCACTTGAAAAGCTCTTATTTGAATTCGGCTGCTGTCGGTTCCTCATAAAGACTTATTTTTATAATTAGATTTTTAAATAGCATGAAAAAATAAGATTCTTGCAGGATTTTTTTAGCTCAGTGATGATTCATAACAGGGTGGTATTATTGCTAGCTATTTTAGTATATTAAATGCAACCCTCTTAATGACCAAAATCAAAGTTAAGACCAGAAAATCATCTATGATAACAGCTTTTAACAAAATGCTGACCACTATTGTATTTGCATCTCAGTGCATCACAAACTATGCAATATTTGAAACCAAATAAACAAAGAAAATAAATAACAGCATGTACTTAAACATACTTACAGAATTATGGGGCTCTGAAAAATGGCATGGTATTCTGCTACTAGGTATAAAAAATCCCAGCTGTTTGATACTGTGAGGGAAATATATTGGGTTTGCATTTTATAATTTCAAACCCTGTTGTCAACAGGCAACTTATGTTACTTTATATTCCACTCATCACAGCCCACCATAATTCCTTCTGGCACAGCCAAGTAAAATATATTCCTCTATGCTGACACTACTTATTGTTTTTTGTCTCCTATAAATGATTTGTGGCTGTGTTTTGAATTTTTGTAAGAGTATTTCCAGAAGCTTTTAAAAGAAACAGTACATTCAGCAGAGCAGACATACCAATATTTTAAGATACAGCAGAAAACCTTTGGTTCATGGTACGTCCCTGCTTCATTTTCCTCCTGCCACTTCTTGCCAGAGTCCCTCTGGCCCCTCTTTTGTGTTCAGATTCATCAAGTAGTCATGGAATCTATTAAACTACTTGCTTTGGGCTATTTGAACATGTGAGTGCTGTTCGCTCCAGCCCATATGTCATATATTGAAATGAATCGAGAATCAGTTTTTCTGTTTCTGTATAATGAAGTATTGGTTAGGCACACCTATGTCCCATCTGCAGGGGAAGGAAGTGCCACACACAGTGAAAACAGCCAGGGGCATGAAAAGGACTGACTTTCATCTCAGCACCTTAAGCTAATTAAAAGAGTCGATTAGCAGTTTCTAGTCTCAATCATTTTCAAACACCTTTTTAACTACTAAAGCATTCATCTTGAATTTCAGACCTCCACTTAGGTTTGGCAAGTCTGGCAGATAGGGAAAATGTCTTTTTACTTACCAGGAAGGCCTACTTGAATTGAAGCCCAGAAAGCTGTTTGTTTGTTTGTTTGTTTGTTTGTTTGTTTGTTTGTTCGTTTGTTTCCAGTAACTTCTGACACTAGAGTACTTTTAAAAAGCATTTTTGTCCAAACATTATAGTTTCACAAAATCACAGAATCACAGAATGGCTGAGGTTGGCAGGGACCTCTGGAGGTCGTCTGGTCCAAACGTGCTACTCAAGCAGTACACCTAGAGCTGCTTGCACAGAACCATCTCCAAACAGATTTTGAATATCTCCAAGGACAGAGATTCCACAGCTTCCCTGGGCAACCTGTGCCAGTGCTGAGCCACCCTCACAGTGAAAAAGTGTGTCTTATCCTGTCACTGGGCTACAGCAGAGAGAGCCTGGCTCCATCCTTTTTGCAACCTCCTTTCCTACCCATGTACATATTCACGAGATACCCCTGAGCCTTGTTTTCTCCAGGTTGAACAGTCCCATGTCTCTCAGCTTTTCCTCACATGTGAGAGATGCTCCAGTCCCTTCATAATCTTCATGGTCCTTCCCCTTGGTGAAGCCATGCTGACTACTCCTGATGATTTTCTTGTACTTCATGTGCCTAGAAATGGTTTCCAGGATTAGCTGCTCCACGACTTTCCCAGAGATCAAGGTGAGGCTGGCCTGCCTATAGTTCTCTGGGTCCTCCTTCTTGACCTTCTTGAAGATGGGGATGATATTTGTTTTCTTCCAGTTTTCAGATACTTCTCCTGGTTGTTTTAATTGATCAAAGATTATTGAGAGTGGCCGTCAGCTCCCTCAGCACTTGTGAGTGCACCCCATCAAAGCCCATGGACTTACGTATGCCCAGTTTGCTGAAGTCTTCCTTGACCTGATCTTCTTCCACCATGAGTACTTCTTCCTTGCTGTAGCATTTCCCCCTGGTCTCTGGGACCTGGGATTCCTGAAGGTCAGTTTTGCTAGTAAAAACTGAGGTGAAGAACACATTCAGTACTTCAGTCTTTTCCATGTCCTGTGTAACCATGTCCACTGTCTTATTGAGCAATGGGCTTACATATTTCCTAGTCTTCCTTTTGTCGCCTATTACTTACAGAAGCACTTCTTGTTGTCTTTGATGTCTTTGCAGATTCAATTCCATTTGGGATTTAGCTTTTCTAATTTCATCCCAGGATGCTTAGACAATGCTTTTGTATTCCTTCCAGGTTACTCATCCTTGCTTCCACCGTCTTTATGGTTCCGGTTTGTTTGTGAGTTTGGCTAGGAGCCATTTGTTCATCCACACAGACCTCCCATCTTTTACACTTCCTGTGATGTAAATGAAGCACAGCATTCACTACACACTTTCTGCAATGAAAAAGGTTTCACACATTTCCTGAACTTTTCCATGTCAAAATTTTGGGTCACAAAGAAAACTTCTTCAGTTAATCCACTAGTTTTACTTTCCTTCATTTTAATACGTGAAATAATGGAGACTAGACAATTGGTTGATTTAAACACCATTACTACCTATATAATTAGACTAATATTTATGGAACTAATTTTTCAGTGTTCACAGCAGGTTTCACTACATAATTGAAATAAGAGAAAAAGCATTACCGACACAACTGACAAATTCAAGCAACTGTTTTGCCAACAACATTAGACACATTATCAGTGTCATGATCTTTGGCCTTTGATACATTCAAGAGCTGTCCCTAGGGAAATCATCTGCTGGAATGTTAATCTGTTTCTTCTCTGACCTTCTACACATGTACCACATTATTATTACAACCGCATGCTTCCCTTTCATGCTGTCATTCTGACAATGGGGCCAACGGGTAATTCATCTTCAGACCAGATAGTTGGAACAAAGTGGGTACCAGTAAATGAAATCATATTGGAAATGGATATTTCTATAAACACAGTAAGATTTCTTTTCTGCAAGAGGCCAAGCTTTCTAATTATACACCATGCTAGGTAATAAGTGGGTGGCACATATATAACAAAGGTTCAGAGATGATTCATGGAATGATCACAGTCCTGGCATTTGTTTCAAGTTTTTCACAGCTTATTCTTAAAACAAAAACTTCCCTCTGAACAGAATCTGGACAGATTTATCCCTTGAGTTTTCCTAGACCATATCATAGCTCTTCCTTTTATCTGATGTTTGTTTCATCGCCCAAACTTAGCAGGACTGACACCATCTTGATGTGCCTTAAAAAAGAATATTAACAATAATAGTAACAGGAAGAGGAAGCTTTAGCACAGGGATTTTTAGAAAATAAAGACCTGCTGACAATCAGAGGCTGTTTTTTACTTGTGTTTACACTGAACTATATTCAGATACCTCTGACACCTCCTCATGAAGGCTCTGTGTACAGAAGCATGCATTTTCCCTTTCAGAGACAGCAGTAAAGGGAAAGATATAGCTTCTCTTTCTTCACCAACAATCTGCAAAGGGAAAAAGAGGGATGAGAGAAGCTTCTATGGTAATTTTGAAAACCTCCTGTGAAAAGCACTCTGTGCTGCTCCCACCCAAAATTAGCTCGCTCGTAGAATTTCCTGTGCACCCATGAATTGTTTCATCAGCTACTAATCAGGCTAGATTAAGTGTGCTGTAGTAAAGCATGGCAATAATTACCAAAGATCTAAGTGTTTTAATCTGGTTTGATTTTTTTAGCTTCACCTCATTTAAGACATTAAATATCTTGTTGATATACTGTCCAACAGAAATCTTTTTCAGAAGTCTTCCCAGATACTTGCAACTCTAGAACAACAATCTGAAAATATACTTAATAGCATAATTAAATTATATGTTTTGTTTTAACTATATACACTCCAGTTTTGAGTTCTAGAACCTTAAATCTGAGGGAAATTTAGTCCCCAAAGTTATTCAAACATTTCTGGCAACAAGCATGACACTTTTGTACCATATTTTTAAGATGAATCCTAGATTTTGACTACATTGAACAGACTGGTTTTGTAAATGTCACTACACAGGAAAGTAATCAAAATTAAGTTTATGTCTTGATTTCTTGAAGTGACACAAACATTAAAAATAACTTTTATTCATTTTTTTTTCCTCCAAAATAGAAGCTAAGATGTTTTCTAAGTCAAAACTAAAATAATCTTTTGAGGTCTTTTATTTTGAGATCACAGTGATGAAGAAAAAAGGCTTCTTAAGAAAAAGTCTGGTGGATTAAAGGGCAGCGGATGACAGAGTTCAAATTATATATCATGGGCAATAAAAAGGTACTGCAGAAGAATGACAAGAATGCTGGGCTTTCGTCTTACTTTCAAAGGAAAACTTCAAATGAATGTATCTCTACTATAGCTCTAACACATTTGAATGACATATTAAATTATTTAGGATGCAATCTTAAGTTTTGGGGCCTGAACATGAAAACTGACATTTCAACACTTCAGAAAATTTCTCTAATCTTCCTTTTAGGGGAAGTGATAAGAAACATTGATTGAGTCAAAGAGGTATATCTAGTACAAAACATATGGCAAATCTCCAAACCAGACTTAATAATGTTTAGTGATCAGTTTTGGGGTGGGGTGAAGTATTTTGCCTGACTTGGCCTAAAACTTTAAAATAGCCATATAGAAAAGATCAATTAAAAGATAGCTATATAAAAAGATTTTTTAAAAGTTGTTTTGTGAACTTGACTCAAATCTCTGTAAAAATTTATTGTCTTTTTTCACTACAGATAACATTAGAATTATAAACTGGACCTGGAAAATTATGATAAAATAATGAATAAGGAGAAATTAGGTAGAAAGAGGTTCATATCACAGAACAAAATTTTTTAGAAATTTATTTGAAATGAAAAAGTTCTCAAGCTGCTAACAATGACAGGCAGAAACATTCATCAAAGCAGAAATTATAATTAGAAATAAAGTTGTTCCTGCCCATTACCCATATTTTACCATGAAAGATAAAGACATCCCTAACCACAAAGCACAGGACAAAGTAGGGAATCTTGCCCTGAAAAACATTTAAAGTATGGGGAGGAAAATTACTGACAAATCTGAGAAACTGAAGTCATTTGACATTTTGGAAAAGAACAGCATTAAGCAGTGGCAACACTGGCAAGGATACAGTATGTGCTGCATCCATAGAAACAGTGAGTATCCACAGAAATTGGAAAATTAATAGTCAGTAACTTCTTTTTGAAACTGGAACAAAGGGTGTTGTAGAAACTATAGATTTATAAGCTAAATCTCTATGTTCTGAAGAAAATTGAGTGAGAGCCTAATTTAGGATAAAGCAGTACAGGATCAGGATAAGACTAATTCTGCAAGGTCAAATGAGCAGAGTTTAAAAGTGAAATCACATCAGAGTCCTTTTGAGATCGCTTGTTTGTGCTTTAAAGGAATTGCTAGCAGTAACTGGGTGGATAGAATTTACTTAGATTTTCTTAAAGCATTTGAAAAGTGCCCCAGAAATAGACTGTTAAATAGTGCAACAACAGAGAAAGGAACAATATAACACTGTGGACAGAGAATTAGAGAAGGAAAAAGAGATATAATGACTGAGCCACATCGAACTTAAGTCCCTCACCATAGGTAAGATAAATAATTCTCCTCAGTGTTAGACAATGAATACAAACAAACAAGGATGAGGTTACCTGCAAAGAGCAATATTGCCAAATATTCAAAGAAGTATAAAGTGTGGCCTGAGAAGTGTCATGTGTTTTTATAAGTCTTGATATCTTTAAAAATTTCAGAATTTGTTTATTTAACTTCTGATTCTGGATCCTTTCAAATTCATCTTTCCAGGCTCTTGTTTGTATGGGGAAGCAAGAAACACATTTCTGAGAGAACTAAAAGATGACTTTGAGAGCCAGATCACATGAATCCAAGGTCTGATATTTTCTGATGTGCTGGCCACAGGAACAGGTATTCCTGGTGGCTGGACTCTGGGGTGGATGGCATGACACAGTCTTGATGCAGTTACACACATCTGCAGCCCCACTGTGCCCCTCCTGTATCTCCACCTCCACAATGACCTTCCCACCCCACACTCAGGGCTGCATATGCTGGAAAACAGAAATATCTAACCAGAAGCTGGAAAGGACCAGAAAGCAGGTACCATGCAACATGAGAGGTGTTAGTTTGGAAAAGAGAATAGAGTAGGAAAAAGAAATCTGAATAACAGCTCCTGTGACAGATACCAGAAAACAATGTGCCCTGGAAACTGACACAAGCCTCTCCCCAAACAACAGTCTCTGTCAGGGCATAAGCTTGCCCTCAGCTCTGCTCAGACATTACTCTCTTTGCTGGTGCTACAGCAGAGTTATGCCTGGACACTGGTAGAATGCTGTGGGGTGCAAAGCTCTTTTTTCCTCCCAGCTCTTCAGCAATGTCCTGAGGATGGAAGGAATGTGTTCAGTCTTACTTCAGTACAAGCAAATTGGAGGGTACACCTACATTAGGAAGGAAAGAGATGTCCTGAATCCTCCTACATTACTACTGTGTTTCACACTCTAGTTTGGAGGGAATCGTGCCTAGCTGCTGCAGAACCAGACCTGCACCCACAGTGCAGGATAGGTGCCCTCTCAGCCCAGGCAGTCCCCTTTTGGTTTCTGTATTAGAAACCTGCAGTTAGGAGGACCTGTTTCACCTGTATTAAAAACTGATGGAGAGCTTTAAATGCATTTACCACATATAATGCCCTGCTGCTTCTGTATAGGAAGAAAATAATACACATTTCATTACAGGAACCAACAGCCATTCGGCCTCCCCTGCTTTGACCTGCCATGTGCCTTGGGCAGCTCTTCCACTGTCCATAGCACTCTCTCCTAAACAAAAGATGTTTAACATGGACACCATGCTTTGCATCTGCTGCTGACTTTGTCCTGCCGTGAGGAAGATGCTCCTAAAGGACACCAGCACTCTGCAAGCAGGTGCCACATAGTCCCCAGTGTGGCACCCCCAAAAAACATATAACATCTTACTAGTGTTTTTTTACTTTTCCTGTGATATCCCAGAGCATGGCTTTGCTGTTATTTCCATCTAAACTGCTCATGATATTCCTGCTTAATTACAGGGATATTTATCCACTACAGTATATAATCAAACCATTGCAACTGTCAAACTGAATGCAGTATATTTGCTCCCTGGTGTCTCTACTGATCTACTCACTTCAGGACATTGATTGCTTTAATGCCATTGTGTGGGTTCTGTATTTCCACTGTGCACATTTCGTTCTTGGAAGAACTGGCATTTATTTTTGTCCCTGAGAAAGGTCATAACTCATGAATCACAGGAATAATTAAGAGAAATTGAAGTATTTTTCCCATAGCACAGATGGTAAGGTCCCCAAACTGATTAAAGTATATTATCTATAAAAAATGACATTTCATAAAACATGATGCCTGAGAACTACTCATAAAACTGGAATTTTTGCAATTATTTTTATTTGCAAGTATTTGTTAGTACCTATTAAAATGTCCTCTATATATAGCTGTGGGAGGAGTCCTAAAAATAATTTTATTCCTTTAGGATTTGAGAAGTTTTATTTTCCAAGTTGTTTTTTTCTAATATCAGAAGGCAAAAATGAAACATCAGGTACTAATGGTTTGAGATACAAATATGCTGGAATCAAAGTACATTTATGTTACATTTCAGAGTAAAGCTTTCAGACAGATATTGACATCAGTTCAAACAATATACCAAAAGTGATTGTGTGGTAACCAGTCTTAAAACATACTTGTCAAAAGATAAGCAGCAAAAAAACTAACACCATATAAAATGGAGGTGAGATGAAAGCAAAAACATAGCAGCAACATTTCAGGAGGAAAACTCAGCAGAGGAAGGAAAAACTAGTTCATCAGTTTCAGTATGTGCAATTGTGGGAATTATGCCATAATATCTGTTGCACTGTCAATTAATTCAACATGATTATTCTTTGGCCCTGATCCACAAAAATGAATGCAATTATTCACTGATTCGAAGTGAAACAAATGCTTAACAGCTTTGCTGGGACAAACTTTTTAAGGTAGATCTCAATTTCAATGACACTAGCAAAAGCTTTCCATTTTACTTTAGAAGTAAGGAACTTTATTCTTCCTGGTGGCAGTCATCTTTTGAGGCAGGTAAACTATTTTAGAGGTGCTGAGGTATTTTATTACTCTATATCCCATATATATGCTTTTACACTGCTCTTTTCCATTAGAGCCAATTGCCTTTTTATCTCATGGCTGTGTCTCTGATCCAGGGCTCTTGTAGAGCTACTGAAGTCTTCATACATGGGATTTTTAAATGGATCTATTTAAATTTCTGGAAATCTCTGTATAGACGTATTGCTCTCAATGATGGATTACTTCAGTATAGTTTAAGCTAATGCAAATTACTGCTTCAAAGAAAATAAAGACTGATACAAACAAATTGTATTCCCATGGTATGTCTAAGGAAGCTGTCTCTGAGCCACGTTCCTGCTAAGAGTGACAATATGTATCCTGTATTTTCATATCTAAGGCCTGTAGTTCATGTAACCCACAAAACACTGAAGAGCCTGTAGTTCATGTAACCCACAAAACACTGAAGATATATATTCATTGAATTTAAGTCCTCCAAAAATCCACAGA
Organism: Tyto alba; assembly: GCF_018691265.1. Lineage (NCBI taxonomy): Eukaryota > Metazoa > Chordata > Aves > Strigiformes > Tytonidae > Tyto > Tyto alba. The sequence goes on along the minus strand of NW_024881275.1, from coordinate 21,553,448 downwards.
ACATTAAAGACCAAGAAAACTATTAGGTTTAAAGGAGCTTGGTGGTAAATTTATCTTTATAATATCCACACATATCCTGCATCTCTCTTACGTAGCAAGCTGGGGGCTGTGTCTTGGAGGGAAGGGTTGGTTGGGTCTCTTTCTGCTTTTTGGTTTTTTTGGGGGGGTTGGTTTGTTTATTTTACATACCTCCAACTGCACACTAGTTACATAAAAGCACACTCATTCCAAGGCATACTGCCACTGCTTCGGTTGGACTGAAAGCAGATGTTAGCTACTCTGAGCATTAGTTAAGCCACAGACTGGAACAAATAGAGCATATGCACACTGAAGTTTCATTCAAGGAGAGACAAAACCGTACCCAACTCAAGAGTGAGGGGAACTTACCTTTCACAAAATGATACAAGTTGGAAGAGAAGTCTGCAGAACACCTTGTCCAACTTCCCAGCTATGGCAGGGCCAACAAACATCAAGTTGCTCAGGACTGTGACCAGCCAAGCTTTGAATCACTCCAAGGGTGGAAACTCCACATCTCCGGGCAATGTCCTTTAATGTTTTAGTACCTTCATGGCATTTTTTCTTGATATGTCACTGGAAATTTTCTTGTTATAATATATGACTGTTGCCTCCCATCCTACCACTGTACATCTCTGAGTATAGTCTGGCTCTTTCTGCAGTTTGCAGTGAGGTTGTTGAAGACAGCAGTAAAAGTCTCCCATTAGAGTTCTTCTCTTTGAATTTTATGCTGTCTATCTATCAAAATGGCACAGTCCATTTTAAGAAGAAACTGGGCAAGGATAAAACAGAAGAAAAGAAAAAGATTTGACAAGGAGGAATAGAGCAAAGAAAGGATGCACAAAGCAGGGAAACTTTTTTATATTTGAAAACTAGGCAGCTGAAGAGGGGGTTACAGGAGGCATATCCGTTGGTGGATAAACAATAAAGGGTTGGCAATCAAAAGAAAACGGGAAACCACTTACAGTTCATGTCCTCTGTTTAGTACAAGAAACACCACTGTTTCACAGGAGCTGGAGGGTTTAAGAGTCTTCTGGTGACGAGCATGCATCAGTCACCCCTGGAGGACTTTAGCACCCCACACATGGATCTGAGACCTTCTGTCCCCAGTGTATATGAAAGTATGTCAGTTTCTCCTGACCAGAATAAAATTTATGTTCTCAGAACCACTTATAAACCCAAAACCCATGAGGAAAATGGAGTAAAATTGGAAAAATCACTTCAGAATCATGTTACTGCTCCAAACCAAATTGATAATGCAGACACACCCTAAACAAAAATTAAGGATCCATGAAAAAAAGCAAGCTGTATACTCAACAAAATTTGAAACATGCTCTTTAAGTACAAATGGCAAATAGATATCAGTGACTCTATTCTACTTCGTTCAACTTTTTCTGAGGCTAATGAAGCTTCAAGTGGAATCAAGAGATAAGTATGATCACTGATTCAACACCTATCCTGGAACTCATGCATTGTATGTCCATGTACTGGACCATACATCTTTGCAGTCACTTTAAACCTTGTACATAGTCAGCTGAGGAACGCAATGAATACAAACTATGTGCAAACTAATCTAGAACTAGTGGTAAGAAAATATTCTAGCTGCTACTGCTAGCCCTATCCCTCCTTTTAATCTCCTATCCAACAGCTTAAAAATAATGAGTAGGTTCTCTATGCGTTATTGTTCCCCTAAGGAAAGTGTGTGTTGTGCTAAAGTTAATTTTCCTAAGTGAAATACCTTTCATTCAACAAACTTACTATGACTGCTGCGGGCATGGTCTCTAGCTCTTAGAAGTGAGATCTCTGCCATGTCAAAGAGCTTTATAGACTTGTAACTGTGAAATAGATAGCTATTTTTAAAATGTGTTCTGTAAATGCTGTTGTTTAAAATCTTAAATGATAATTGCTTCTAAGCAGATCATATTCTTCCTGAACAGTCCTCTGTATCGGTATAAAAACTCTTCTTATGGCATTTCAAAAGCACATATTCTTTCATTTGTGGGTTTAGGTTTTCTTCAAAGAGAACCATCTTATTACCCTCATGAAGTCAGAACCTTCTAAAAGTGTCTCACAAAAGTATTTGATAAAGATCTAAAGACAGAGGAAAGCCTTTGATATATAATGAAATAATTTTGAATCATCCTCACACACACAAGAACGAGACAATGTATCTTTTTTAAGGAGCATAATCTACTTGGCACATAGCATCAATACAGAGGCTCTTTTTCCCATTTGCTGCTGAACTAAAGTAATTCCAGTGAACTGACATTAGTTCACAAAATCAGTCACTGATTACTAAAATAAAAATAATCGAGCTTCACTTTTTGAAAAGAGTACAAATATAGAATTTAAACAAGAAACATTAATATGGCCAAAACCAAAAACGCTCTGACTAACTATAGGAACAGAATATCAACATGTCACTTGTGAACTGGAAAGGACTAATAAAAAATTGAGTTTACATGAAGCCTTGTGTCAAATGGGCTTTTTTAAAGCTTGTTTTCATTGACTAGCAGATGTCTGACAGAAGACCTGAGGTAGAAAATTGAGGAACAGAGATGAAGTTCCGAAAGGAAACATTTTTGCTCATTAAACGTGGCCTGGTAAGTCTGGTAGAACTGTATATTTAATGACACACTGTCAACTCTCTAACAGCCCATGCAGAGTGAACACTTAGGCATCCGTATTGTTCCAGTCTTATAAAAGGGTACTGGTACCTGAAGCATTGCTTTGTTACATAAATTTAAGACAAACTTTTATCATCCACTTTTTCTGCTTCCAGCTGCTTCATTTATGTATATTTTTTTTCTTGTGTTTCTTCTCACTTCTCTCTACCTCAATGTAATCCCCTATGTTTAGTTCAGTTATTGAACTACATTTTTTTCCTGGTTTATTCAGTAGAATACAGCATTTTCAAGATAATATTTTATTTGAAACTTGTGATTATTTTCACTTTTAGGATAGTCTGAAAATTGCATAGTGGTCACAAATCAACCTCCAATACAGAATACAATACCAAATTTCGAGTGGTTTTCTGTGAGTGGCCATCTTTGCTAACTACCATTTGCATCACTAGTTTGCTTCAGATTATACTTCCAGTGAATAGCTGAGCACATCAAATTCAAGCACATGCTGCTGCAGACACTGATGCCAATAAAACAAGAATGATAAAGTACTCACAGGGACAGAAGGCGTGAAGTTAAGTGCACAATCTAGCCACATTCCTGTTGAATTGCAACAAATACCTGAAGATTGCTTTTTCTGCCTTTTCAAGCTTGACTCTTTAATTTGTTTCCAGCCTCTTCCCTGCCTCTCTCCCCCTCCCTTCTTCATTTTCCTCCAGTCTCTGTGTTGTGCTGACTGAGCACTCTGCTCTGTTCCGCATGTAATGCCAGCAGAGCAACGCTGATTAGAAACATTGATTATGGTGGATGTCAATGAGAATCTCAATGCAGCATCACACCTAACCCCCATCAACAGGAGGAGAAAGACAGCCAAGCTGGAAGAAAACCAGACAAATTTCAATGATTGCTGGTAACTTTACAAGCTTGAGACAATACAGTTATGCCTAAAAACCTCAATGTTTTGACATTAGGTTATATCTTCATGCTAAAATCTGGGCTGACTCAGATCAGTTTAGACTAAATTGCAGAATGGCAAAAACATAATTTTGAGAGTCCTTAGAATTTTGCTACATGAATCTAGTGAGCTGCAGCACCACCCTTTTTTAGAGGAACTTTAAGAATGCCTATGATAGACCTGTAACCAGGGCTGTATTTGCTGAAGGGTTCTCGTGACACCACACAGTGCTGGCTTAGGACATTACTAGTGAAGCTAAAGCAGAGTTTGTCTCTGCTAATGCAGCCTAGTTCATTCTCCTGTTATAGGGAATACTTTCCTTCCTTACCTGTGCAGAATAATTATTAATGAAGCTGCCTTTTGTACCATGAACTACATTCAGTTTTTCAGTGTTTTCACCAGGGTAACCTGGATAATGCTTACATCAAATCCCATTACAGTCTGTCTTATCACTATAAGATATTACAGAAGGGGCCAGTTACATGATCGAGTTGCAATAGCATGATGAATTCCCTGTCAGCTGTGCTAGTAATAAACTGTGTGTTGGTTCTTAGCCCACTGAAAATGTGAATTAATTTAAATCTCTTTTATTTAAGTTTAAGAAAAGGTCTTACTTTGCCAACAGCTAGAAACAAGCACACAACCACCTACTGCAGTTCAGCTGATGTGCAGCAACTTGACGTTGTGTTTGAAGTCATGAAGGAAGTCAATGAACAGTTTACTTGACACTTATAATGCATAGGAATGATGAATTTGCTTATTTGTTCATAGCCAGGAGTAGCATTTTATGCTGGTCCAGAAGGTAATGGTTCCTTCCCAGCCTCTTCACTGCACTGGGGAGGGAACGAGTCATATCATCCATGTCCATTTAGTTGCAGGGATGTTGCACCAAGACCCTTCATTATTCGCCTTCTTCCAGCTAACTCCAAGGAAGAAAGAAAGTATGCACTGTATGTTGAGAGTTTTCTCCTCCCACCTAACAGTAGGAGGGAGAGGGAATAAAAACATGACATTGTAGGTTACTATTTGCCCTGGAGATGTAGCTAAAATAAAAGATTTACTTTATAAAAAACTTGCTGGTTTTACAAGCCATTATCATATATAAGCCCTAATTTACACAGTATGTTAGAAAATGAGGTCTAGGTCCGTAAAAAGACCAGTGTTTTAATAACAGAGAGCTCCAGTTCATCTTTTGTGTTTTTATTGCTTCTGGCTTCCTTCTCTGCTACACATTGCTTCATTTCATACACAAGGATAACTCAATTTATTGGTGATTTCACAGAGGGAAAATTTTCTAACTATTAGGAGTTTCCAACTCAGTTATGATGAAATTTCTGTAATTTACTAAAAGTTATTATGCCTGCCATGCCACTGCACTCCCTCTCTTGACCTTCTCAGAATGTTTTTCATTCTACATTTTCAAATGGAATATTTTCAAACAAACAAACAACAACAAAAAAACAAAACAAAACAAAACAAAAAAAAACCATCCTTAATAAAAATCAATAGCAGAGAGACTTATAAAATACCACCCAAGTTATGCATTTTTAAAAAAAATGTCTTTCCTACTGCTTTCCCTCCAGCTCCTTCACTTTTCCATTAAAATCATCAAGGCCCTCACCACCGGACCTCACAGACAATACGGAAGATGTGGCACATGAATGAAATAGAAACACAGAACAAAAATCAGACTTTGGACAAAAGAGACTCATGATTCAGAAGTGGTCCAAGGCCACCATTGAACTTCAGCTACAGTACCCCAGCCCCTCGTGAAACATCCTTTGACTATTTCAGATGTCCATTTCACAAAGAAATTAATGAATACTTAGAGATTAAACTTCTTGTTCACCAGAAGTCAAAAGTCTGGAAAACAAAGAGCTTCTAGACAACCAGGGGAAAACTGAATTCCTGATGATTTTCACCTCATTATACCCTCTATGGGTTTGTACAGTTAGTTTAATATGTGTAAAGGGTGGGTACTGGGCTGTTCATGTTTGCCATTTATGCAATCCTTTCCATTTTTGTGAGGCAAACTTCATCTGAAAGAGGAGAAAATGGAGGGATAAGAGGTAAAGAAGAATAGTAGGGAAGAGAAGAAGAGGAAGAGAAACTAACAAATCCAAGTGAAGAAGGAAAAACTTCCACAAGATGGTGAACAATAATTACCACAACCTCCTGGAGAAAACTGTCAAAGGACTGAACTTCAGAGTGTGTAACACAGGAGTAGGAAGAGAAGACTAGAAAAAAACCTGCTGAGTGCAAGGAAAGAGTGTGCAAAGGAGAGTAACATGGTATGTCCTTTAACTGTACATCTCCAATCCCCCCACATAAAGAGATAACCTTCATTACTTAATAGAGATAGGAAGAAAAAGCTCAAAGGGTAGGTTATGTGGGTGAAAAAAATAAGAGAGTAGATTAAATAAGACATCTGGGTATGAAAGATAAAGCAAGGACATAGAAAGGGCTCAAGGGAAGAAGGAGGCATAGGAAAGAGAATGTTAGAAATAGAAGAAAAATAAATAAAAAAGAGACCAAGCAGAAAAAGATGGGGAAGAAGAGAGTGAGATGAACAACAGAATGAACAGGGATGAGTAAAACCAAACTCAAAGTGAACTGAAAGAGAAGGGATAGCCTCTTGGAAACTTTATAGTATATCATTTATTCCAGTCATTTCTCAATCAGGCTTTAGGTCTCCACACTGCACTGCCTTGAAGACATTTATCTATGAATGGAGAAATAAAAAGAATTAAATTTTCCACAATGCTCAGGGAGCCCCAGGACAGCAGTTTTGCAGCTTTAACATCTATGCAGACTTTATGCCACACTACACTGCCAGCAAAGGATGCTGTGCTTTAAAATATGTAGGCTTCTGACAAGGGAAGAAACATATTCACTTACACACTGGGAATTACTTATAAACCAGGCATACACCAGCCTTTCCTTTAGAGACCACATCAGGGATCCTGGAAGGCCGCTTCAGGATACAAAGAAGACTGAATTCCATTCACTGCTCCCTTCTTGTAAATACAAATGTAGCAGATTCAGGCTCTTTCACCCATAGCAAGTAGCAGGAGCTGGCTCTTAGTTACCTGAAGAGATGGATCGGGCTTGCTCCAAATCCACAGGGAAAAACAGAAGAAGCCCTATTTGTGTGGCATGCAAAAGTCCTCATATCATAAGCTCTCTGATCTAACTGTGCAGCTCAGTTACAGTCTCAGTCAGTAGAAAAGAGTATCATCTTTAATTTGAGCTTGCTGAGTTCTGAAACATTAAAGCCCTTTCTTTTCATTGCTTTCAAAATTCCCGCTACACTGCACTTCGTATGCAGTGTTCTTTGACTAGTCCATCAGTTTACAGCTGCTTTGTCCAATATTTGGATTGTGTCATCATCATTATTTTTTTCCCTTGTCTGACCATAAATTTATTTTAGACTAGGGCATCAAAAACACTCCTACCCCCACCTCCTTGTTCACCAACACACAACTGACACTGGTTCAGGCAACTTTGTTTTCCCTTCCTCAAGGAAAAAGTTCATGTAAAGCAAGATGTGATAATGTATATATGACTGACCACATACACTTACAAGAATTACTCCTCAGATTTTTCCATTTCCACTCTTGCATAACCTCCTTGGTAGCTGTAGCATTTGACGCATCCAATGATTTGTGAAACCCCCATGACCATGGCCAACAGGCACAGCATTTTTGAGGACACTTTATTAAAATGCCCTGGAGTTCTGAAATTCTGGTTTGAAGTAGAGCAGTAGGAATTTGCTTGGATAAGTGAGGGATCAAAGAAACTATCCCTCATAGTCAAAGTGAGCAAAATCCTCCTTTTACTCTAGACCTTTCCATGAACCATGACTGCTCTCCGAAAGGCAAGAGCATGGGAAAAACCACTCCATATTCCACCCACCATTTCTGCATGTCAAATCTCTAAAAGACTTCTAATCAATTTGCTTCTGATTTCCAGTTTCCATCAGCCATAGTGTCACAAATTTCCCCTGGCATTTGCCAGTTATTGGTCTTCTTCCCCATCTCTGGTCCAAGAGTTGGGGCATAACATTAGTCCTTTATACAGAGGAAACACAAACCTAATGTTGCACAAAGCTGCCATGCAATTCAGGCCATGTTCTGGTACTTCTTTGTAGGTTACTGCACTCTGGCTCCTATAGTATAATGAAATAAGTAAACTAAGTGAAAGACAATAGGCTTTATATGTTTTGTTACTTCAGACCATGACTACATTCTTTCCTTAGCTAAAACCTTCTTATTCTCCTCTCTTCTATCAGTCTTGGTGGAAGTAGAAATTTAATTTACAATCATTTCACTGCTACTTCTTTGACAGTTTTTCATATCTTCTCCTTCCTCCCTCCATATGTCTAATGTTTGTATACGGGAAGAAGACAAGAGAATGAAACTCTTGGAAACTGGACATTTTTGTTCTTACAGCAGAGTTAATTTACTGCAGAAGGGAATTTGTTCCCACGCCATAACCATTCCTGTTCTTAGTTCAACATGTTGGCAAAAACATGCTTTCCTCAAAGATGAGGTTGTGACCTGGGGCTGAGCATCTACAGCAGGAGTGTGTAGTCCTGCTCTTCTCTTCCTACAGTGACAAGCCCTTCCACACATCCAGGGCTGATGTGACAGATAGGGAAGAATTCAGTACCCACAGGAAAATTCACCAGAGCCCTGGAAGAGGCCGATGGTGAACAGAAATTGTATATAGCTGACTATCTTAAACTGCCTTCTAAGGACTTTCTCACCTGCTCCTAGGTAGATCCTTACATTGTATTTTTAATAAGGTCAGCAAGATCCAGTCTTCAAAGGAAGCCTCAGTCCCATCTAGTCACAAAACACACAGCTGTTTATTGCTTGGTTTTACTGTTCAGGAGAGGCCCAGGGCTGTTCACAGCTGGGGCCTGTGTTGAAGGGGATAATATTAATTAACTCTTCATCCCAAAGAGTGTGAGTAGGCTCAATTAAATCGCACTTAAAAATGCTTTGAAACTCTAACATAAAAGTAATAGTGTCCTTCATTAGTTATTCCAAATCAGTTATTCCAGTTTAATTACATTCTTGTTCTTATGTTTATCTTTTATAACAAAGAGCAGTTTGTGAAAGGATCCTGTCATTTTTATGTTCTCATGAATATTGCTGAAGGCCTCTGCAGATCGTATAAAACAAACAAAAAAAAAATTGTTAAAAAAATCAATGAAGTGTTGAAAAAATATCAACATTTTAGGAAGATACTATTGAATCAGTCCTCTATAAAACCTAAAAGTCCTGATTAAGATTCAATCAACAAAATGCGTCAAGTACTTTAAAAACACTGGGTTTGGTTTTGCTGGAGTTTTTTTTTTTTTTGCATGCTAATCTACTCAATAATTATGAAGCTAAGGAAAACCATCAGAGTAACAGAGATTTTTTCATAGCTTTGCATACCTAAATAAAACAATCGGTTCCCCAAAGACTTCTGGTGAAATTTTCAAAGTCAGGAAAAATGTTTTATATTAAAAATGAGAGAAACCAACTGTAGTTTTACAAATGTTCTGTTGATAGACACAATAATAAAGCAATAAGAGGATAACCCTCACTTCTACAGCAGTGATCTTTAAAAGGCTATATTAAATGATATTGTAACCCTTGTCCACAGGCTGGAAGGGTGTCTGTATCACTCAGCTGGTGTAAGGTCAGAAAAGAAGGAATATGTGCTCTTCATCTCCTTTAATTCATTTATTGTATCAACATTTTCATAGTTTGTTATGCTAGTTAAATGACCACCTACACTTAAATACTGTTTACATAACTAAAACATTGGCTATGATCCTGATAACAGTGCACAGCACAAACACATTTCCAAACTTGCAACAAAATGCTGCCTGGTTTTGAATATCTCCCCAGCAATATAAGACTTTAGCTTGCTTCCCACCTGTCACATTCAAATATAGACATAGGCAGAGATGAGTGCATTTTTAATTTTTAAATAAAAATAAGGGGATCCATGTGTGTTTTGCCATGCACTCCTTGTTCACAGGAAGCAGTAGCCTATAGAGAACATCAAAGCAATAAACAGATCACAGCACTCCCACTGAACGTTTAGCTTAGCTGCACCTTCAATAGACTTCCGAAGGACTGAGTTGAGGGAAAGAATTAGCTGCAGAGATCAAAAGGACCAGGTATATCTTTGAAATCCCTTCACAGTCCAGTATTTTGTTTACGACCAAAGCCCCTGAGCTGAATGTGAAAGCCAGTTTCCATGGATATTTAAATGACACTTTTATCAGGCATATCAGAATGACACACTTTGGTATTTCAAAGTCTTGCAAGGTCACCTCTCATCCCTCCCTGAATTCATTTCTGTCTAGCAATCAACGTTTCTTGTAAGGAAGAAGCAGTGTTTGTGACTTGTCATTGTGACCAAATTGCAAAAGAATTGAAAATGTGGAGTACTGAAGCAGAGAAGATTAACCACACCAGCAACCTGTGACAGAAAAGCAAAACCCTTTGCTATCTGTTCTTTTCCTTGCTTCCTGCTCCCCCACACTGATTTGCGTTCCCTATGCTGCAGCACAAGCCACAGGTAATTTTGTGTTGTGAGCAGAGACATCTGTACACTGAAGCACAAGACCAAAGCACTGACTCTGCAAACATGTGCATCTACCTTCCCTACATTGAGGTCCCACTGAAATAAACAGGACTGGTCATTTAGCAAATCAGACATGTTTGAGGAATTGAGTCTTGCATTGGTATGTGACATATTTCAAGGGAGCATCATTTCAAGGCTGGAAAAATATGGTACCTTGGACCTTCAGTGCAAGTTTTCTGTCATCATGTGCAAAAAAAAAAAAAAAAAATCAGCAATAGTGAAAGCTGAAATAAAATTATTGCAAAGAAATTAGCAGCAATGAAAATGCTTTTCAAAGTAATGCTTCAGTTTTGAAATAGCTATTATAAACATTTGTGCTTGCTATGGCTTGCAGTTAAATTTTAAAAATAGCACTCAAATATGCATGTTAATAACATCCAGAAGGCATTTCTTTCAAGCCTGTTTGGGCTGTTGAAGGGTTTAATTTAACCGCAGCATTCATTTATGTCTAGCAGTTAGAATTTTCTTTTAAGCTCAAAGGAGCCGAGAGTTGTAACTATGATCTAATTGGTAAGGAATGAAGAATGTTTTTCATGTTTTATAGACAGCATGAATCCTGATCATTTTACAGCAGTAAATTATAGAGTGCTCTGCTCACTATGTCTCCCTCTGGAAGTATGGGCCTATATCTCATTAAACTATAAAAATAACTTGCAGTGCTCGGCACTCCTCGAAAGCTATCCTGCCAAGGTGTGTTATTTTTGTATCGCTAATGCATGTCAGCTAGTCAGTCCAGAGAAAGTTAGGTTCTTTACAGCCTCAAACTAAATTAATTTATAGCTACATCCACATGTCAGAGGGGACGCATGAGGCACCTAAACTGCTATAGAAAACAATAATTTATTATTGATTTTCAGCTCTTTTTTAAAAGCAGCTGCAATTCATTGGTTTCTTGGTTCTTTCCTCTTTGGTACAAATGATCTGTACAATACTAGCAACGTGACAAAGCAGCTCCTGTGGTTAAGGCAAATGACATAAAAGTCAGATATGTTTTACTTCTTTTTGGCTTGAGACAAATGGTCCATCACTGAAACATGAGAAAAGATCAGAGGTGGGATGTTATGTTTTTTGTGGTTTTAATTTTTTTTTTTAACATGTGTGTAATTAGGCAAAATATCTCAATTACATGAATTATTTGCCTTTAAAATAAAATCTAGGATTTCACACATACTTTAAAACTATATAATTGTCATGCAATTGTATAGTTTAAGTGAATTTAACCCCAGTAAATGCAGTACAATACAAATGACAGATTGCAAATCCTTAATCCTACTGTAGTATCTTTGTTTTCTGTTAAAAAAAAAAATAAAAATCAGCTGTTCAAAAGGTAGATGTTACAGAATTGCTACTGCAACTGCTGAAGTTTAGGTTGCCAGCCTTTTGAAACGGGTGGAGTGGAATGGAAAAGAAGAAAGCAACTCAAGAGCCAAGGTAGGAATAAGCCCAGCACTAGGAACACTCTTCAAGGAGTGAAATAGTAAGATAAGAGCAATAATCTTCTCTTTCCTCCCAAGAGCTCAGCAATTAACCGCAAACATCTCCTTTTATAGCAAAATAGCTTAAATAGTTAACTAAATGATTCCTGGTTTAGAATTATACAGCAAATCATTCAACACTAACTTTTGAGGTGGAATAAGAAATAAAAATGATGATAATAATAATTTTTAAAACACAGGATTCTCTGTGATTTTTTCTTTGTATGGAGGGAAAAAAAATGATTCTCTTGTTAAAAAATTTGGCCTGTACTGTTTCTTCTGCACAAGGATCTTCTGCCAATGACACCGTTCCTTCACTAAACAGCCTTAGGTCTAAACTCCTCTCCTCAAGCCTGACTCTCTTGTCCACAGTCCTTATTTGTACATGATTTTCTCCTCAGAAAGTGAAGGGACAGTTTCGCAAGAGAGGAAGCCAGGTAAATTGTCACAGGGCAATATGTAAAACCCTTTGCATTTTGCTCCTTCGTGTTTATCAGCATGCATACCCTACTTTGGAGCTGCAGGTTACAGCAGATCCTGGTCCCTCCAGGAGTAACTTAACTCTCAAAGCTAAGGAACATGCAAAACTTGCTCACTTTTCATCTCAGGGTCAGCAACAGCTGGTGATGGATACAGGGACAGGTCACCCAGATATATGGGATGAGAGATCATATTCAAAGTACATAATTCCTGTCTCAGTTCATGACTTTCCACACGCAGGTTCCTGGACCAGATTTCCACACTCATCCTTGTAAAGAAATTAAAAGGAGATGAGAAGAATAAACAGAAAATGATGAAAACTTTTTCACCCAATACAAATGCCATCTACCTTCAACACACCCAGAAAAGAAGAAATGGAAAAGCTCTGAAATGAAAAACAGTGAATGAGAAAATTATTATGTCATGGAAATATTTATACCCATAAGGTACAGGAGAAACATGGAAACAGAATCAGAGAGGATATTGAGTCATAAATATCCTGATTTATCAGGCGTAACAGAATATGGCTGGAGTAGTTACAGTCCAATTACAGTCATTAAATCTACATTTGGAAAGAACAGAAGAAGAGGCAGTATAGTCTAACAACAAACTCATGAATTTTAGAGAACCACTAGGGTCACTGTGAGAAGTAAGTCTTCCTGCAAAAACAGAACGACTGGGTACAAAGATTCAATCACAGGCACTCATTACTGTCAAAACACACATGAGACCCAACAGCTCCTGGGGCAACATGTAGACTGGTGTTGCCTGCCGGACAGCACACTACAGGGAAATTTTAACAACCTGTCCTAATAGATGAGATGAAAAACTGGGAATCAAACCCAGCTCTGTGTCTCTCTCCAATCTGGACTGTAGCAGAGCACATGGAGAGCTCAGTTCCTCATTTTCTTTTATCTACAAAACAAAGACAACTCAGACCATCAGGACAAAACCCAGAAAAATTTACCAGGTAGGCAACAGAGGAGGATGGGGAAACATGCTGAAAGAAGTCCCTAAATTAAATAGGGAACAACTCTGTGATCCAGAAAGAGCTGAATTTTCACCAGTCACTGCACTATTCATCAATAAGAGAAGCTGATTAGAAATGTGTTCCTTTGCTCACATGGCACTATCAAAAATATTAGTTCAAAGTTCAAGAATTTGCAGGATAGAGGGGGAGATGTCATTAGGAAATCTAGTGAGGCACAGTGCAGGGGTTCAAAGGGCTGGTACAGTACCTCTTAGCTCAAACCCAAATTAAAAGGCACAGATTCCATGGGGTAGAGCTCACAGAGCAGATGATGTACATATACAACACAGGCACAGATGTACATTTCATAAACATAGGTTTCAAACTACTAACATAGGTTCTTTCATCACAGAGACTGCTGTCCTCTGCCTTAGTTGAAACCTGCAAAAAATACATGCTTAAAGTTGTAAAATTATCTTTTTTTTGTTGTTATTATTCTCAATACTCTCAATTATCTCAAATAATCCTAGCTCTTTAGTCTTCAACAGTGCAGCAGGTAGAGGCCTTGGCAAATAATCTCCCCCTCTTTCTGTAGCATTTTAAATCAAAGATGCTTAGCCTAAACAGAACCTGATCTGTTTCTGGGGTAGTAAATGAGTGAAAAGTATTTCTCAGTTGAGAGAGCTGTGATGAGAACCATAGTGTAAAAGTTTGGATCCCAAATATATATAGATTTATAGGAATGGCACTCAACCACATATAAAAGTTATAGATTACTATAATTACCTAACACACTTAAGTACCAACATGATACAGGAGAAAGTATATATAAATTTAGAGAAATTTGATTAATATTGGCTCAGCATTACAAAGTGTAACCATAAAGTATGATCCAATATAATTATGGTTTACAAAACTGTAATTTACTCAAATTTGAAAAGGCAATGATACAGTATGTCATAAAAATATACATAAAAATAAAAATATGCCACTCAATATTTTCAGTGTTGTAGCTCTTATTTTGTATTTAATTTTGTTTAAGCCTGTGTATTTGTGATCTGTCTGAAAATTCAGTGTGAATGAGGTTTAAATAAGTCCTGTTCCAGCTGAGCTAAATGTCTCCTGAATTTTAATGAAACAGATTGTCTCTCTTATTTTTTTTTGTAAAAACTGTTTATATTAAAACATGCTATAATTGAATTATATGTTAGGCTATTGTTTAGAATTACTTGTTCTGCTATTAACCCTAGATTCCTGCAAAAACATTGCAAATTCTAGATATTTTAAATAACATAATTTGGATTACAAATTGGTAAATTACATAAAATGTAATTGTGTTATTTAAAAGTGTAAGTATATGCAATTTTTTGCTTCCCCTCCCCCCCCCCTTTTTTATTTGCATTTCTCCTTTTGTTCTGTGTAAATTAATCTGATGCTCAGGAAAAGAAACAAGACCAAAACCTTGGAAAGTCATCCCAGTCAAAGATAAACTGTTATCTTTACATCCATTGTCATTATCAGAGATCATTTTTTCGCAACTCCAAAATTCTCCCTAGTGGGCAGTAGTCCATCATACTAAACTACCAACCCATAATTCAACCCCATTTCATGCAATTGTCTGTCTATGCTCATGAAGTCCAGCTCTGAACTACAACTGAGACTATTTTCCATAGCCTCCAGGGAGGTAGCTAATTTTGTTGGCTGCCTCCATTCCATCCGTCTTCTAGTGAATAAAGAAGGTTTCGCCTTTTCCCTAGTGCTGCTCATTTTCAGAAATCTCAACGTCTGTTCAGTGGAAAGCACTAAATTAGTACAAATGCTGAAATGCCTGAGTAGAAACCTATTCATTCTCATGAAACCTCAGAATCAGCTTTCACAACCACAGTAACTACTGACAGCTCTTGCAGCCACAGTACTAGGTCTCCAGAAGACAGAAACTAATATTTAAGTCTTGTGAGAAAAGTCCATGGCCAGAGTCAAACTGAACTAATGCTCCTCAGGCAACTCATCTTATGGGTGCACCCCAACTGACAAAACAGAAAATAAGAAAATGAGGTTGTTCAAGATATTCCTTTACTGTCTAGTACTCCAAATAACATTTAATTTGATATAGAACAGAGAATTCCTCCAGTTCAGGCTATTTTGAGGATTTTAAGTAGGTGTCATCAACCACTGCCACAGAAAGAACAATGGTCTGAATAGACTGATTCAGATTACTGTGTTCTCATTCAAACTTACTGGTTTGGCATGGAAAGGTTTGATCGATGTTGGTAAGAGGAAAACAAATAATTTAGATGAAGGAACTAATTTGCAATAATAATGAGTCTTCTTCTAAACATTAGATAAACTCTCTAGATCTCAGTCTATAATTCTCTCAGAGAATCTACAGACAAGGTAAGTGAATGCGATACCATTTTGCTTGCACGAACAAATAATTTATAATGTACTTGAAGCTTTTGACCCTTATTCAGTTATGGGCCATAAAAGATCTAATTTAAAAGTGATATATGCTGTCTTATTTCCATTTACATTACCGGAGTAGACAAAGATTCTTGTTGTGAAGGATGGTTACCTTTAAAGATTGCAAAGAGTAATACCCTGTTATTATATAAACAATGAAGAAATTACAGCAACAACTTACCAAGTGCAGAATGAAGCTAGCTTCTGTATGAGCGTATAGAAAGAAAATTTGATCCATGGACAGCGGAAAAAAAAAAAGGCTTTTTGTATGGAAGTTATAAACACTGAGTTCGTTTCAAAATTTTCTGCAAAAGGATGTGATTGAGTTCTCCAGCAGGGTTGTTTTCCAGCAAAAACTGACACATTACTACTTCCTGCAGGTCACGGAAACTCAGAAAACCAAGATTTTACTACTTCCTCTACACTGCGTTCACCAGTGAATAAAAAGATTTCATCCTGAATGAAAACAAATCACACTGCATCTCTGCAAGCTTAGTCAAGTATGACTATAGAACTATATTCAGTGTTGTAAGCTCTTTTAGAGGAAGACAGTCTTTCTATATGATGCCTAACACAATATGCTGGGGATCATGACTCTTGTTCCTCACTAATAGTAGAAAACAAATAAGGAATAATTTCTTGTGTGTACATAGACCTATCAACAAAGTGTAACAACTTTCAGATACATCACATTAATAACTTACTTGTTCAACTATATTCTGCTTATTTCCTCTCTCTTATGTCAGAACAGCTACATTAATTTTAATAAACTACTCATAATTTGCATAATTTACTTTAAAAACAATGTGTCCAGTATCATAAAATGAATACAGGACCTTCATCTTCGCCATTCCCTCTAACGCAACCCCTTCTCAAAAACATGGCTAAATGGATAGGCAGCGCAAAATGTTGAGTCAGCTGACTGAGGGCCTGCTGGATAGCCTTGGAACAAGTTGCAAAATCAAGTGCCCCTCATTGAAATTCCTTACCCACAGTCCTTTTGCATTTATAACTGTGGGAAATCAGCTCCGCCACCTGAGCTGGCCTCAGCTGCCATGGCGTCACATGAAGATAGATGTGATCACTTACGGAGGTACAATAGGGAGCACTATTCTGCTCTGCTTTCATCTTGCTTCCTGATCTCAGATCAAAGCAGGGAGGCAAGCAGATCAGGGGCATGTCTACACGGGGCCATTACATCAATCTAGTTTGTTCACTCGTAAGTGCAGCAATTTAAATACATCTCATTGAAAAGCTTTTGCACTGGTTTGTCATACTGGCTTAAAATATCTTCCTTATTAATCATAACATCCAAACAGATCTGTACTTGTCTGAATTAACTGTCCCAACTTCCCAGACAATATTTCATGGCTCAGTGTTTTCAACTGTGATTTTTTCCTGTGTTGTAAGAGGCCCACTTGAAATTAAAGAAATCTGTGGGTGGGGCAGCAAAACGGAGTCAAATGAATGCACTCCTTTAAATATTTTCCTCAGATCCATCAACATCATCAAAAGCATTACTCATCTACTGTCATGCAACATCAATGACCCATTACCTAACACTGTAATTATTGTAATACGAACCGAACAACACACACATATTTGCCATAGCACCACTAGGCAGATATTCCCTTCTTGCAGAAACAAGATGACTAGTAGCACAATTTCAGCACAGAAAGACTTGCTTTCCTCATGGGAAAACAAGAGCAGAGATCATCTGGACAGAGCTCACAAGAAGCTTCCACAGACAAACACCGCTGTGAAGTTTTCCCTTGGCTCACAGGAGCACTGTGCTCCCAGGGACTGGAAGTTCAGCATGCACAGTCATCATCAGGCATGAACTAATTCATTTGATTTTGGTAGATCAGCTGTCAGGAGTATTGTTCTGGGGCTTTGCCAGGTCACCTGGAGAGTCTTGTCCTGTCTGACGTCACTGCATCGTCCCTTCAGCTGCAGGTTTTCAGTCCTGATCCCTTGAGGCCCGTCAGACCACAAGGGAGGAAGCAAATGACAGAAATAGATGTTTCAGAGAGGTACCTGATGCTCAGAGATTTACACTGAATTGTGCTTGAACACGAGAATGTAAACTCCCCAAAATAGTTGGCAACTCAGATAAAGTTGTTCCTCCTGTTATTCCAGAGTGAGCATTGCTGTAAAACTTTTTTATTTTATGGAAATATGGAAACTTCTAAGGAAAGTCAGTTTCATGAAAATGTTTATAATCATATCCCTCACAATTCAAGTCTGTCTCTGAAAATAAAGGATTTTAAGGACAGCATAATGAACTGCCATTAAAAGAAAGCTCTAGGAGGAACTTCAGTTATGTGTTTAAGTTAAAGTAAATTTTTCATCTCTGCTAACAAACCCATGCAAATAAAGAGCCATAAAGGATTTTAATAAGATCAACATATTTCTCTAAATTCTTGAGTTTTCCTATGGGCTTTGAAAATGCATCATCTCAGCTACTTAAGGTATACAAAGTTTTTGAACAAAAAGAATTCATCCTGCTGACTGACCAGGAGAGCAACAAGTTTCTGATATTTGCTGATGAAAACACACATTCTGGTGATAACAGATCTCTGAAACTTCATGGTTTAATTTGGGAATCTATAGTGTCTCAAAGGGCCAGAATTATTTGTACATGATGCATGATATAACCCCAAAGACAGCAGCTATTAAATTCAAGTCACTTATTAGCACAGATTCATTTTCCGTTTCCCACTTAATAACCTTAACCCTGTTCTCCATGGATAGAGTAACACTAAATGGCACAACTATTACAATTATTTGTCTCTCCAATATCAACCTGCAACCTACATCTGTCCACAGTTCTGAGAATGTGAGCAACAGTTGATTTGGAGCTGCGCTGGTTCAAAATTATTTCCAGACATTCAGTAATGGAAATATGTTTGTTGGCTACTTCTAATTACTTGAGGCACCAAGTCTCCCAAAGTGTACATTTTAACAAAAGTCATTACAAACCTAAATATATGTATATATGTTTCTACAGTGTATCATAAAAATCTTCAGTAATATTTTCAAAGACACAAGTTTTTAGAGGAAACATTTATTACATTGTACTTTTGATGGAAAAGCAAAGAAAACAATCTGAGACAAAAAAAGTTCAAAATTATATTTAATGAAAACTGCCTGTTTTCTCTGTTGTCGTATTTAATATGCTTTATAGCTCTTTTAAATTTAGAATTAAATTAAGTGAAACATTACCACAAAGGAATGTTTTCACAACAAAAAATGCCCTAACAACTTAGTGTTAATGCTACCAACTATATTCTTGATGCAGATCTTTGTCCTGCTTTAATATTTACATGTGGCATTATTGGTCCCCAAAGAAATTTAGTCTTCAACTCTTAACAAGATATGCAAGCCAATTAGTAAGTAAATAAACACACAAACCTAATGGTTTTTATTTTTAAAACCTGAATGACAGGAGTCACTTGAACTTACTTCCCTTCCCCTACAAGTTGGAACATAGTAAGATCAATTGTATGTGCAGCAAAGTGCACTTGCGGAGCACATCAAAACAGAAGTTGTCATGCAAGTAGCAACAGGCATATGAGAATTGCTTGAGTAAAATTACAAAAATCAAAGTTTTTTCAAATGTTTGATTGGGTCAACCTGTATTATGTCCTTGGACATAACCTATTCAGACACGTGAAAACTTACATGGAAGACTGCACTAGTTAAAAGTGACATTATGAAAAGTGGGGAGGATAGGAATGAGAACAGGCAGAAAGAAATGTATTTTTGAACACTTGCAATGTGGAGGAAAGAATGTCAATATTACTTAATGATTTGATCTTTCCAGTCCTTCTGACAACATATGAAGAAGATACAGAAAGCATTTTCCAGTCTTATCCAGAGTTCTCTAGGTAATCTTCATTGCAGATAAATATTACAGCACTATTACAGCTTCTAAACAGAGAGCAAGAATTTCTGGTTAACAGAATATTAAGTGTTGGTATGGTATGCAATACACTAAAGAGCACAGAAACCTGTCTCAAAGTAAACGACTAATAATCCTCCATTACCATCTTCAAAAGATTTGTCTGCACGTCATCTTCACATGGCTCTGGACCACAGCTTCCATCACTTATCTTGTTAAAACTTTTTCTTTCATACAGACAGAAAACCAAGAGAATTGAGAGTAGGAGTAGCTTAAATGTTAATTTATTATGACAAAAATACTTGTGAAAGCAAGAAGGTGGAAGAAAAAAATGTGGACTTTCATATTAAACAAAAAAAAAAACCACAAATAACCTCAACCATATAACCCAAACACAAAGATTTCTTCTCTCAAAACACAGAATAACCATCATTTAGTGGTCACTGCCTTAGATAGATCAACAGTTATAGTATTTATGAACTGAATATGCAAAAGTAGGCCTGCTGTTCATGTACACAAACATAACCATATTTTGTGCAATTGCTGTAAAAGTTAATCCATCAGCTGCATATAAAATTTCCACAGGAAAAAAGTGAAAACTTCTAGAGAAACACAGGTATAGTTTATCTTCCGACTTTAAGACTATACAATAATCAAACTGATCCAATTCCAACTGATTTAATTGACAGACCTGTACAATTTATTTTCAGAATACATACTTGGAACATCTTCACCTTCTGCATAAGTCAAGTAGTATTTTCTTGGATACATTTCTACCTTAACATTTGGCAAGCATGGCTTAAAAGTCAATTTGCATAGCACTTGCTAATACCATTTGATAGAATGTGTCTGGTAAAATTATTCTTAAACTAGCGACCTTCAGATTGAAATAGACAGTTATAGTAGCCCTGACATAATATGGAAGTAATTTCACGTCACTAAAATCCCTGAGAGAGAGACTAGTTTCAGTTTCTTCAGGACAGAAATTATTCAGGCAGCGATTGCTTTGAAGTTGCAATTTATGTGGTATTAGCAAATTATTCATAGCTGGAAAATGCAAATATGATAAAAAGAAGACACTAATTATAACAATTTGTTAACCTTTCCTTTTCCAAATGTGTGAGGTGACTTGGAAATAACCCTGTGTCTTTTTAAATTACTTCACAATCACAGCTTCATTCAAGTTTGACAGTTAATATTTTTGTATATTACCACAATTACACCAAACACTCATCACGGCTAGTTGGTGGGTCAATGATGGTCTCTCAAATTTCTAAAAACAGCCAGATTTCTACTTGTGAGGGTAAATTTTAGGATCTGAAAGTATTGACAAATGAACTAGGCCACTAATTGCCAAAAATTATTATTTGAAAGGCATTTTCTGGCTCCAGGAATCTTTTTTTGCCAAGCATAGAAAATCCATTTGTTCAGTATCAGTCATAATTGTTAAGGCAAAATGGATACAATACCTGTCTTGGATGCAACATCATTATGACAGTTTTACAGAAAAACAATCTAAAATCACCAAAAAATCATAATTATTTTCTTCAATTAACATTGATTTTACAAATATTTGCAAGTAGAGACAAGTTACCTGAGTCTGGTGTTGAAAATGTTCATTTGGTGTATACTGCAGTAAAAAGAAGTAGTAGGAAAAAAAAATATCATGTCAAATGCTAAATATAGAAGGCCTTATATAAAGCATTTTGGGTTTTTTTAAACAAATTTCCTTAGTAAATAGGAAAATTAAAAACCTTTGATGAGAATTAAATTGGAAGTGGCAGCTTGTCACTGTTGCATATGCTTCTTTAACTTTAATAAGCCAAAGACCTCGTACCTTCATAAAAAATCTCAGATCAGATCTCGGAGCAATTCTGCCAATCTGTCTTTGTCTCCATTAACGAACACCACAGGCAGGCACAGAACAGGATTCACCTAAGTCCATTACAAGTTATACCTAGCCAAAATCTGACTATTGTGTTTTGAATGATGCTCTGACATACGCTGAAGCTACAGAAAACATCATTCGTACTATGATAAACCTCATGTTTTCCTCAAATCAACACTATTGACATAAAAATTTTGCAAACAAGTGGAAGTAAAGCAATATACTGCACAGAGCATCAGGGAATTGAGTGGATGCATTCACTCTCTGACACTTTCAGCTTCACAAACAACACTGCTCAACTGATCATGTTGTAGTTTGTTTTACTGTTGTGAGCAAGTTTTGTTGTTGCAAAGCAACGAGTGTTTTAAACAGAGGGTTGGACAGAGAGATGGTAAAGGTTCTTCTGTTCCTGGAAAGCAACAGAACTGAAAACCATCATTCCAGCCTAATGTGATCAGCCAGATAACCTGTGAGAACTTCAGAAGATTGTAAAGAAACAAGTGGCTATACATAGAGCCTATAGCAAAAGTAAAGGAATGAGAAAATGTTTACTTCTATTAAACAAGCTGTTATTGTGGATTAAATGTATTTTATTGCTCTTTACTGCTATTGTTATAATAGAGATGGCAACCTAAAACATGAGAGAGATGTTTATATTATGAGAAAAAATCTCATAGGAATTTATTTAGTGTAATTTAATGTGATTATGTAGTTGTATACATCAGAACAAATTTTTCATGAGAAAAATTTGTTAATTGTTCTAATACCCAATACATTGACAAGAGCTCCTCTGTTTTGGTCACAGGAATGAACAAATTCTTTACTGATAGAATAAAAAGCAATGTCTAGTTTGCATAGCGGTTAAAAATGCAAGCATACAGGTGGAAAAAGCTGAGGAATTTTCACCACATCATTTCATGACACATCTTTGAGTTGTTCAACTCACTTGATTGAGATGGATTACTTCAATTAAGGTACGTCTGTCTGAATACATAGCTATTGCAGGGGGCACCTGGTGGCACTGTCACACATTGTGTTACAAGTTCTTTTTCTAGACAAGTGAGCAGCCTTTGGTTTACAAAAAATATCAAGCTACTGTTATTTTTTTTAATTCCCATTTCTTAGGAAGCTTATGGTAGCTTTTTGTGCATTTTAGTCTCCTGTCTAAGCCCATTCTTCCAACACAAGTTCTCTGTTGGAACTGGGCATTCAGGTTCGTGATCACCTCTGCTAAAGGACAAGCATACACACTATACAAGCTAATTCCAGTAAGATAGCATCCTGGCTCAGGAACATTAATTTTTCCAGCAAGAGTACAGCCTGCCATGCCTCAGCTTCTGATATCATTTACTGGAGGGTGACAATATGATCATAAAATGGAAAATGTGTATAACATATGTTAAAGTATTCATATGTAATTTCTATTCAAATATGCTTTTTTTTTTTTTCCTTGTTAAACGTGGGCATTGATGTGAGACTCTATTCAAATACAGCAGCACAGATCATTTTGATTATTTTGCTGGGAGAAAAAAATACCTATTTCTTCTCACCCACAGAAAAAAAAATCTCAAATAAATCAGATCTGGTGCAAATGTAGCTCTCACAGATATCTCCACACTAAATTCTTTAGTGACAAGGTTTCTAGTATGGGCTATATGTCCAACATTAAAGAGTGAGAAGAAGGTGGTAAGTGGGAAAGTAATATCATTTGCACTGATAAAGTATCACTACAAAGAGAGCTGTAATCTACACAAAGAATGGATATTTGAGGATGTTAAGTAGTAAATACAAATACTGTAAGTTTTTGGAAGGTTTTTCAGATCCCTACACTCACACACCTTTTTCTCCCACCACTAAAAATCACATCATTAAGATGACTGAAAGAAACCCAAGTCATTCTTCAAAAATGCTAATAATTTCCTTTGTAAAAATTTGCTCTCAAAGTAAGTTTTTGGCTGGACAAAAACACATAATTATTACTATTTTTGAAAAAGTCAAACATTTAAAATTTAAATTCCATAATGCAGCAACACTACAATAAGAATACACTGAGGGGAATTATGGTTCCTTTCTGTTTAAGAAAACACAGCTGTTTATTTTAAATTTTTAAAATTTATCATTTACAAAGTAAGGCAGATGCACCCTTGGTGGAAGAGGATCAGGTCAGAGAATACTTCAGTAAACTGGCATACATAAGTCCATGGGCCTTGATGGGATGCACCCATGAGTGCTGAGGGAGACAGCAGATGTCATTGTGAAGCCACTCTCAGTAATCTTTGATTGATCATGGCAAGTGGAATGAGTACCAAACACTGCAGGAAAGCAGGTGTCACCTCTTATCTTCAAGAAGGGCAAGAAAGGGGACCCAGGAAAGTACAGGCTGGTCAGCCTCACCTTGATCTCTGGGAAAGGTGGTGGAGCAGCTAATCATGGAAACCGTTTCCAAGCTCATGATGGACAAGAAAATCATCAGTAGTCAACATGGCTTCACCAAACAGAAGTCACGCTTGACCAACTTGATAAACTTCTACAGTGAAATTACTGGACTGGTAGATGAAAGAAGAGCAGTGGATATTGTCTACCTAGCCTTCAGTGAGGCCTTTGTCTCTCTTAATATCCTCATGGAGAAGCTGTTGAAGTATGGGTTGGATGAACAGTGAGATGGACGGAAAGCTGGCTGGACAGATGGGCCCAGAGGATGGTGGTAATGGCATGAAGTCTAGCTGGAGGCCAATAATTCAGAGTGTACCCAAGGTGTCAAGTCTGGGTCTGATCCTGTTTACCATTGTCATTAATGATCTGGATGATGGGGCAGAGTGCACCCTCAGCAACGTTTCTGAATACACAAAACTAGGTAGAATGCCTGATATGCAAGACAGTCATGCTGCCAATCAGAGGAACCCTAGCAGACTGGAGAGCTGGGCAAACAAGAATGTCACAGTGTTCAATCAGGAGAATTGAAAAGTCCTGCACCTGGGGAGGAAAAACCCAATGGATCGGTGTATGTTGGGGACCACACATCTGGAAAGCAGATTGCCAGAAAAAAGACCTGGGAGTCCCTGTGCACACCAAATAGAACATGAGCCAGAAATGTGCCCTTGCTGCAAAGAAGGCACATGGCATCCTGGGATGCATTAGGAGTATGTTGCCAGCATGTCAAGGGGGGTGATCCATCCCCTCTACTCAGCCTTGGCAGGGCCACACCTGGAGTGCTGTGTCCAGTGCTGGGATCCTCACCACAATAGAGCCGTGGACATACTGGAAAGCGTACAACAATGGGACACGAAGGTTATGAAGGGAATGGAGAACCTTCCTTATGAAGAAAGGCGAGGGAAGCTGTGACTGTTCAGCCTGGAGGAAAAAAAGACTCAGGGTGATCTCACCAATGTATATAAATGCGTGCAGGGAGGGTGCAAAGGAGGATGGAGCCAGGCTCAGCAATGCCCAGTGACTGGACCAGAGGAAATAGACACATGCTGAAACACAGGGACCTTCATCTGAACATCAAGAAACACTCTCTCACAATGAGTGAAAGCACTGAGAGTGACTGAGCACTGTCACAGGTTGACCAGAGAGGTGCTGGCTGTCCAGACAAAGTCCTGGGAAACTTGTTTTGATGGATCCACTTGAGCTTGGTGGTTGGACCAGATGAACTCCACAGGTCCCTTCCAACCTCAATCATTATGTGATTCTGTGATATCTTCTAGCTTGTGAAAGAGGTAAGTTTATATTTTAAAAATAAACAGAATTTACACTAAGTCAAAATGTGGCACTGTAGCAAGCCCAATTTCAAACTCATATTGTAGGTTTACAACAATAGATTTTGGATTTGATTCTTGTACCTGGAACCCTGCAATTTTGTTCTTAACTCTAGCTAAACAAGTAAATCTTCTGTTAAAATATATTCTACTTATCCCTCAGAGTCCACCCCTGACATTCACCCTTAACCCAGAGTGATAGCTGGGAAGGGACCACCCTACGCCCATTTTCCAGTGAGCAGAAACAAATGTGGCAGCTGCTCCAGAAGCCAGAGGAGCAAGTCAGACTGGTGCTGCTGCTGCAACTTGTCCCTGGGAAGACTCCTGCTCCCCAAAAAGCTCTGTCCCCCATCACAAACCGGTCCTTATGGGCATGTAGAACAGCAGTCTGAAGGGCATTTCTACTAGAGTATGGTTAACCACTTACCCACAGCTCTTTAAAAACATTTCCTATTAAAACATGATGCAAGCCCATTCCTTGCAAGGTTCTTCACCCCAGTAATGACCTGATGTTTAGTCCATGCCATTCAGCACTTACACAATTATACAATTGCTAAGAGCCCAGTTTTGTCACCTTACCTCAGAGCAGATGGGGAAAGCCTTCTATTTAATTAGTTTATTATTTCATGCTGCTTTTATTTGATAAGCCCACATCATGCCATCTTCTGAGCCAGGGACCTCCTTGACTTATATCCAGAAATAAGTGTCAGGGTGCCCCACATGTAGCACACAAAAAGGTTTGCTTTTTTAATTAGCAAAACTAAATAAAAGAGATGTAGTAATACCACTTCTTTCTGAATCCGCCATTATTTTCTCTCAGTTAATAGATGGGGGCTGGTAATGTTTTTTCCCAAACTAATCTCTCTCTCAGAGCACAGTTCTGATTAATAGGTTAATATATGTACAATTTATTTTTAAGTTCAGTTACTTTTTATGCCTTTCAACTATTCTATATTAATCTTTGCACTTGTGTCAACAAGGAAGAAAGCTGTCCTTGTTGTCCCTTGGCATTTAAGGCTGAATCCAATGCAGATAAGGTTTGTTTGGGAACATAGAGGGTTTGCTGAAGACAATCACTGGAGATAGAACCTTAATTTAACCTCGAGCCTGTAGTATTTCCCCTGGGACATGGATGACTGATAACACAGCAGAGGGCAAAGAAAGTACAAAATTATTGAGAAACGGAAGAAGCAAATCTCGAGTGTTGAATTTCTTTCTCTAAATCATTGTTTATAAGGATAGTCATGCATGTCTGACTCAGTCTGGAGACACTAAGAAGCATCTTAAAAGAGTAGTTTTAAAATGCACTGACAGTGGATGTTTTTGAAAGTAATTTCCAAGGCATATGAAATGAAGTTTTCATATATTAATCTTAAACCAAATTGCTATTACAGAATTAAAATACTCTTGCTCATAGTATCCTATGTACAAAGTAAGTCAGCAGTTGCTAATTTAAATTAAATAAATCCTTAACAGAGAGCTTGATAACATTTCCCACAGGAACATTAGAAAATGGTGTTAATGAGCATTATTAAAGCCTGCTTCTGTAAGCAAATAGATCTTTATTAACTGAGGTTATATGTGATGTTTTCCTGTGTTATAGCTCTAAAGGGGCAGTGAAAAACTAGATAGCATTTTATTTTAAATAAAAAGGTTTTCTCTGTTCTAAACTTAAAATAAAGCTATTCTCTTGGGGTTAAAGGTTAAATAACCCTTTTATTTGCTAATGATAAATTTAATTGCCCACAGCTAAACTGAACACAAGCTGATTTATGTTTTTCTTTCTATAGGGATAAACAAAGCATCCTTAGTAGACATAGCTAGAAAAGGTTGCCCCATCTTCAAAATCCTTGCATTCAGAATGGAAGAATATATTCATTTAAAATAAAACATGGAATATCCTTTATCAGACAAAAAGGTGTACAGAAAAAAAACTTATGTGAAGAAAAAAAAAGAAAAGTGTTAATTTTATTACAATTCCAAGTGTGGATTCTCTTTTAATCACATCTTCTGAGTCAAAAAAAGAGCAGAAACAATTTTTCTTTCTGCTGTCAACCATACAGCAACCAAATCCTTGAAAAAACAAAGAAAATTGGAAGAACTGAGTTAAGCCCGGGTTTTAGTGAGAAAATTTACATCAAATAATCATTGGCCAACAGAGTAGTCTCTTAGTATAAAATCAATTATGTGCAGTTAAAGAAGCATTTGTATTTCATTGTTATAGGTTGTTGCCAATTATTTCTTGATAATAGAAAGCAAAATACCAAATTAACAGCCTCAGCTGATACTTTAAAATACTTGGATATTTGCAGAGAAAACAGAGATAGCATTTTGATAAGAGTTCTAGCTCAAAAGAAGGGCAGGGCAAAATATAAACCCTTAAGACAGCATCTTGCACTTCATATTGAGCAACAGCTAATGAAATCCTAAGAGGGTTTGTTACATAAGCCAGTGGACTGAAGAAACCTTTAACATGTAGGAAACTGGAGTTAATTAAACTGTTACGGGTATCCTATCCATCATCCCAGCAAACCACTCTATTCTAAACCTATTTACATTTTGCAATTGAAAAAATGCACTTGGCATGGTTGATAAACCATGTTTATTGTCCTTATTGATTTGACATTTGTGCATAACCTTTATGCTTTAATTATCTAATAGCATTTCCTGAATCTTCCTCTGCTACAGAAAGTATTTGATTTCCAAGCAATTAGACATATCTGACAATTAGCAGACAGTAAGAGTGTTCCCTTCAACAAATTAATCAGTTTGGAAAAGCACTGACTCATCATTGCACTGAATTTTCTGAAAAAGTTGTTTTATTGAATCTCATTTCAACCTGCTTCAGTACCTTAGTGTAATCAAAGTGCATTTCAATTCTGCTCATATTTCACTCACAGGATAGATTGCCTTTAAGGAGTTTCCTTTCCCAAATAATAATTCTGAAAGCTAAACACAACATAAGAGAATTTAAACTTAAGGTTAACAGCTGGCTGCATTTGTGGGGATCTGCAGAAGAAATGAGATCAAATATTTTCTAACACAGATAGGGTCAAGGAAAAGAAAGCTGGTCACTGAAACATAAATTTAGCTTCTATTTTGAATCTTTGATAAGACAGATAGATTTTTTTTATTTCCTGTTTGAGACACAGCTTCTGAGGATTTGCTGATAATACATTGTATGCATTGAATGACTTTATGTTATTTTTAAACTTTTATCCATGACTTATTCTAGTACATATTTCTGCCAAAAGTCTTTACATTGCAACATTAAAAGTCACTGTAGTCAGTTTATGGAAAACACACCTCTTTATTTGGTTTGGAGACATTTCTTCAGAGAGAAAATTTGGTAGTGACAATTTTTGCATATTTCACATTTGTGAAAGAATATGGTGCAATTTTGTCTTAACTGTGAAATGAGATGGGTGACCTAAGATTCATCCTTGAAGCTCACATTTGTGAAAGGTAACATCTTATCTATTCCTGCATAAAAGGACCACATAATTGTGAAAGGGGCCTAAGGCACCACATTCAGCTGAGAGAAGTTTCTCCCAGTGCAGGTGCTGTGGAAGGAAGAAGTCACAATTTACTCGACTGTAGTACAAACCCTGTGAGTTCCTGGTCATCACTGATAACCTTCAATTAACCTGGATATCTGTCATAATTTAAATAGTTTATCTCCTTCCCAGCATTATCTAATGTCATTACAAAGAAAGAAGGGTGTAACTTGTGCTTCAGAGAGGGACAGGGTCAAGATGACAGAAATTTGGCTCAAAGATTTTGCTGGACTTCAGATTTTACACTGTACCTCTAGACAGTGCAAACCCAGATCTTTCAGTGAGAAGAGCTACAGGGTTATACCACACAGACCTACAGGGTTATACCATGTACAAGCCCTGTACTTCCTAGGCATCTCCAAAATATGACACTGTGATTTAGGCGGTGTAAGAGTAGTCATGCACTTTAGATGGTGTTTTACTGGCAGCATTTTACAGAGCAATTTTATTACAAATAACTTATAAACTAGACCAAAAGAGAGAATTACTTCTCTCAGATGGAAGGGAAAGACTGTAATCTGTTTCCTTCCCTCACTTTTTCACACTGTGCAAGGAAGAAACAAGGGAAAATATACAGTGTTTTGGTATGGCAAGCTAATTAAAAGCTGACCAAGAGTCTAGAGTTAAAATGTCAGAAATCAGTCATTATTTTTTGATAACAATCAGTAGGTATGGCTGGTTTGTCTTGTTATTTTTTTGCTGAAATAGTATTTAGATGTCAGTTCTCATTCATAGAGTTACTTCTAAGCAGAATACATTTATCTCATCCCATAAAATGATGCCCTTCTTTCAATCTAGCTTTTAGTATTTTATCACCTTTTATCTTGCTTTTAAACATCTCCTTCACTCCTGAGGGAACTTTATATTGTATCAGGACATCAAAGTCCAGACTTAATCCGAAAATCTATGTGCAGGCAAAATGCTCATTACCCATCAAATAATTTCATAAATTTCTCTGATATTTTAGCATGAACATATAATCACAAAGAATGACACTTGGTGAAAATCAGTGAAAAACTTTTTTTCCCTGGCACAACGTAAGTATCTTTATAGTAATCAATAAGCAGTCTGAACATCTTGCTCTAATTTAAGAGTTGATAAATACATATTTATCTGTCTTTAATTCTTTCCCAGAATACTGCTTTTGTTTCCTACATAGCGTAAAATACTGTGTGAAAAAACATGCTCTTGGACAAGTTACAAATTTAAAAATGTCATTTTCCTCTCAGCTAATTCTTAAATGGAAAAATCTGAATATCTTTCTCTGTTATAGTGGAGTAATTCTAGCAGTGGAATATATTGCAATGGGTCAGATCTTAACTGAATTGCTTGATGTTTGTCCCATCCTTGTATATGGAAAATCTTGATACAGAAACCTATTGTTTGTGTTGGCACCTAAGAACAAGCCCGCAATGTAGGTTTAAATTTTCCTCTACATTAATAATTTGAAGATGCCTTCTTTCCCTATCCCATTATTTTGCTAGAGGTGCCATTCAGAATTGATTTTTGATAAATTCAGCCTGGTGCCTCTGTGACTACTGCATAGGTACAGTAGCTTTAAATATTTATATTGTGCTGCTGGTGATAATTATTATTCCAATGCAGTATAGTTTTAATGCATTTAAATGTCAGTGTTTCTTAGTTTAATTCATCATGCATACATTCAGATGCTTGTATACATATATTCAGTACGCATCTCCAAGGACCTAAAAAGACCTATTCATATTTTAGCAGCTGTGAGGAAGTGAGGACAGATTTCCTTTACATTCCTAACTGTAAACATTAATTAGGTGCTTGACACTCATTAATGATTAAAAAACTATTTGTAAAATAATCCATCATAATTCTTTTATCACTATGCCAACCCAAAGAACTATTTCATTGTACTGTGCTATCTCTGACAGCAAAGTTAAAAACGATGTGTTAAAATAAAATCCATTTATTTACTTAGTTTGTTTCCATGGGAAAATAGTGGGTTTGCTGTGATACCTAGTAAGTTTCTGAATACAAGAATGTCATGCTTTATTATCTGTTTGTATGCCTTTGTTGAAAAGCCATTATGCAGTTGCCTATACACTCAGTGTGTCTTCTTGTGTTTAGCCATTGAGCAGAACAGATTTCAGAAACAAGAACTTGAACATTTTCTCCAAAATATTAATAAAATGCTAAGGATTAGCACAAAAAAAAAACAAACAAACAAACAAACAAAAAAAAAAAAAACAAACCCCACAAAACCCCTTTTCAAAAACATGACTGGAATGCATTTAACCTTGGCTTTGGAAGTGGTACTATTTGCAATTGTTTGCTTAAGCAAAGAACAGAAGAAAGGAACACAGGATTCCCAGGAGGCCTGACAAATGATTTCCAAGGTCAGGCAAATGCACAAAAGAAACAACAGCTCCTCACTGTGCATCCTGTTACAGCATTTCTCCTTATGTTACCTGTGACACTGCCTCTGTTTGGTCCCCTTGAGGGGTTATGGAGGTTGCCATGTAGAATGGGTGCGGTGGTGTCCAAAACATGAGACTGAAGCTGTCGCTTTCAGTACACAGCTAACAGTTGAGAGAATCCCTCTATTGATTTTCTTGGTCTGACTCCACCCCAGCTGTTTTCTCAGCCTAATGCTGCATCTCCAGAATGTGTAATAGTAATTGACCAGAACAGAGTGTCAGTACTAATTAATGTACTCTTGTTATTGGTGAGAGCACTGGTTTTCAAAGAATGTCCTAGCTGTTATTTATGGTATTTAATTAAGGTACAATCTTATCTAAATAATCAGTGTGTTGTAAAATAGAAGAGTCAAACTACACAGCTGCAGTAAGACAAACATAACATGCACAAACACATTTGCACAGAACATTTAGACATTTTTGCAAGTCATGAGAAATTTAGGAAATTAGTAGGGTTTTTTAGCTTTTACAAGGCATGTGAAAGCATTCTATGCTTTCTAAATGGATTTACTCTAACTGCTTAATTCATTATGCTAAAACCATGAAGCAATTTCCTATTCAAACCCCAGCTCACAGGCTCTCTGTTGTCAAGTATTTGAATTTCAGATTAGAAATGTGTTCATTTGGATAGCATGAAAGGAAAGCTTTGTTGTCAGCTTTGCTTTATGTTCTGCCAACAGCCAAATCCCTCTTCTTCAGCGGTCACCAGCAAAATACCAGACCTCCACTCTGGTCTCAACTATCTTGAAACAAACATAAATGCCTTTGGCCTTTATGGCCCAAAAACTAGCTTGAGGTTTGCTGTTCTCCCCTCTCTCTTAATATTTTTTTTCAGGGATTATTTCTGACAGATGATCTCAACAAATGTTTAGATTGCATCAAGTTTTTCTCATCCTACAGAAGGGGAGGCGAGGGAGGGGGAGAGCATTTCCACAGTGGGGGAGAAGGGCCAGGACATTTGGCCCTGTTAGAAGTTCTGTATTTTGTTATGGAACAGCGAGCTGAAGTGGCTGCAGCCCTTTTACCCTCAGCATGTTTCCAGCTATCATCTATGCTGAATTTTAACTATGCCGCTGTTTGCTTGTTAGCAGTTATTTCTTTGCCAGCTTGGAAAAAATACAGACAGCTGACAAAAGTCAGGGGCTGCATTTCATGCAGAGTAAAACAAAGTTACCTAATACAGCCTAGAGGACAAAAAACCCCAAGCATTCATAGCTTTGGCTAGCAGTATGGAAGTCAAGGAATTCTGGCCACATTTCTCACAGGAAAGAGGTTTTCAGAATTCTTCCATTACTGTAATCTATTTCTGCTAGGTTTAAGGTCCATATAGTGGAAGGACAAGCCCAGCACATCCTTCTATTAATTAAAAGCAAACATTCACACAAAGAATGTTGTAACCTAAACATGAGCTTTAATGGTTGTAACATAGCTGGAAGCAAAAAATAATTACTAGCAGCTATAGAAGACATTGAGATATTTGTAGCCCCCTTGCTTTTGAATACAATAACCCCTATGTAGCTGTAATAAGCTCTTCAGTATAGGCAATGGTAACAGATCTCTCTCCTGATACTGAGGCTGTGCAAATAATTGATTTCTCAGCTGGACAGATGCAGTGAAAGAATTAAAAAAAAAAAAAAAAAAAAAAAAAAAAAAAAAGAAAGGTCCACTCTAAATTTAAATTTTCTCTTTTTTCTAGCATTAATGAAAGAAAGCAGAGGCAGGAAGTATTTCATCCATCTTGGAATGTCCTGCTGGACTCTGACTGAAACATAACATCCTGGGCAGCAGAGAAGAAAAGCAGGGGACACCCAAGGAAGACGCAGTGGCACCAGGACCCTTCCTCTCCCATCTGATGTGAGAGTGGGTGTCCGGGGGTGTGTCTGCACAACAGTCCCAGCAACAGGACAAAGGATGCTGATACCTCCAGCTACAGCACGCTGCACTGAGCACACAGGTCCCTTGGGGGGGAAAACACTTACACATCTTTCCTCTCTACAAACCTCTGCTTGCCAAACCAGGCTATGGGAGTCCCAGATCTCTGTTTCTTCTGCACCAGGTGAAGGATTCCTGAGTCAAACCTTTCCCCCTTGAGTAACTAATTACCCCAGCAGCTGAAGGTGAGTGTCCTAATCAGCAGTTTAGAGACACCCTAGGGAGTCACTTTTTAGAGTCGTTTAATGACTCTTTAGTTTCTATGTAAAATGGCAAAGACCCAAAAGAAAGTATTGAAAGAGCCCCACCTCACTGGGCCCAGAGACTGCTGGGGAGTTCATTTCAGTTCATCGAAAGTGGGAGGTCTCTCTTGAAATCTCTGTCCAAAATCAGGCACAAAGCAGGTTTCTGTTTCCATGTCTGGCTCCTGGGAGAGGGAGCATGGAGTATTTCACCCAGCTCTAAATGACACATTGTTCCAACATGTGTTTCCAAGTGTTAAAATTGAAGACAAATGAAGGCATACCACTATGCCCATTGATAAGGTTCCTGGCACCTTATTTCATGGTTAGTAGAAATGAGCCTAAAAGCCTACAGAGTTTAAACTCTCTAATTCAGGAATTCTCTTGTACTCCCATTGTGCATGCTTTACAATATTTAAATGCAAATAGTATTCAGGTCAGGTTTCTGACTGGCTGCTAAATACCCTCTAGTTCTCTCGTGGAATTTGTTTCCTCAACCTCGAATTATATGAAGAGAATTAGAGAGCATTAGTATACATTATATAAAAGTTAAATAAGAGTGCTAAGAATTCAAGTCCAAACCATTTTAATTTAACAATGGCATAAAACTATTATGTTGCAAATAACATATTCAAGCTATTACCAATGCTCACACTTTTACTACCCTGAAGCACAACAATTTTACTCCACACATAAGCTGTTCTACAGTGCCGCAGGTAAAACCAAGCTTCATAATCCCTAATAACTTTACCAAACTCTATCATTAGGCACATTCTTCAGCTGCCAGGGCATCATGGTTGCCATCATATATGACCCTCATGCTGTGGTTTAGAGGACCAAATCCTAAGCTTCTGTTAGGACTTCCTCATGAAAGAGAGGATTCAAGCTACCGTGAGTTTGTTTTGTCCAACAAGATGGTGTATTATTACATGTCTATAGGGCGAGAAGAAGATTCCCACCATAAGAATATATGAAACATTTTTTTCTGTTACTTTGTCATCCATACTGAACAATGGAGCAGCAGCAGGCACATCGGACCCTTTCCTCTTAAAATCCAGAAACATAATAGTGTATAAAGGAGTCTATTTTTGCATGACAGCCCACAGAATCTGTATGTTTAAGAAATCTAATTTGACATCTAAATAAAAGACCTCTAATATAGGGCCCAAAGCAATCAAGCTAAAACCATTCTTCTCCCTGACACTTTTCAGAAGGCGAATAGGTAAGAAGCAGCTATGGTGCAAGTTCAGTACTCTAGCCAAAGAGCAAGTTCAGTACTCTATGCCCTTCCAGTTCTAGGAGAGGTCTCTAAGGACAAGTGATATGAAATTATGCTGGAAAGCAGCTTTGGAGAAGAGGATTTGAGGTCCTGGTGGAGCCAACATGTGTCAGCAAGCTGTCCTTGCCACAAAAATGTCAAACAGTATACTGGTATACGTTACACAGAGTATTGCCAGCAGATCAAGGGAGGTGATCCTTCCCTCTAAATATCAAGAAACACTTTTCCACTGTGATGATGACCAAGCACAGGTACAGCTAGCCCAGAGAGATGGTGGAGTCTCTGTCTTTGGAGATATTCAAAAGCTGTCTGGACATGGCTCAGGGAAATCAGCTCTAGGTGACCCCCTTAAGTTTGGGAGTTGAACCAGCTGACCTCCAGAGGTTGCTTCCAACTTCAACCATTCTGTGATTCTGTGTTGCCTGTGCTATGCTTTGTTCTGTTCTCCAAACAGCATTATTCTCTAGGACCTGAGCATAGCCCTGAGCACTGGGGCTGTCTGGCATGCTGTAAGACTATGTTGCTTAAGTGAAAAAAAAATAAAAATAAAAGTGTGCATATAGATCTGTATATGCATATGTATATATACTTTCATATTTGTATATTCATATACACACAAATACTTGTCTGTAACATAAATAGCAAAAGAAACTTTTAAAGTATCAGGTGTGTTGTACAATTCTGATTTCTACTCTAATACAAAGCTGATATGCAAGGTGACCAGCATTTCAACAAAGGAAAGATACATTTCCTTCATTATTCTGCCCATGCAGCTGCTAGAGCCCTACTGCTCCAGATTTCTGAATTCATGAGTACAATTTCTTTAAAAAAAACCCAGCAAACCTTGTCCCATGGAGACTTCTCCCAGCATCTCATATCGTGCTTAAAGTCAACTTGTACACATCAATTTGGTGAGAAACCATATGAAAATATTGCTGTAGTAAGGATGGTGCCTATTAAATTCAAAGAAGGAACTCCAGCTTTCCTCAGCCTTCTTGTCTGGTTATGAACTCATTACAACCTGTAGTACTACTTTTAAAGTGCATTTACTGTCTGCATCAGCAATTTAATTAACGAATAAAAAATTATATTCAAATGCTTTTCAATACAAAGTAACAGTTTTAGCCTGTCAGCAAACATAAACCCTCATGCCTTGATCACTTAAAAGATGAGCAGGCTCTCTTTCAAAAGAAGTCAGCCTTTACAACATCATGCAGGGGATGTGTTTTTGTCCTTTACTGTTGCTCTGTTCCAAATAAAATGAGACATAATTATTTCTTTGTGTGATCTACTCTCTGATATCCTCTGCCATAAACTTCTTCCTTATGGAGTCCCTGATCCTAATCTGTTTCCTCCTTTTACAAATCACATTAACTAATCTGACTAGTGCCTTGTCCATGTCAGCACAGTCTGTCTGAAAGATCAAAACCAGACTAGTTACATGGTCTCAGGATGACAGGCACAGAGCTTGTCAGAGAAGTCTTAGTTCCCACGCAAAAGGACAGTTTAATCTCTCTATAGTAAATTGCCTCAAGATGCAACAAAGTAGAGAATGTATCTGAGGGACTCATTTTACCAGAATCAGAGGCAAGATATTACAGTACAGTCTACACTGGCCTTAGAAACAAAATGCGGTACAATAACATAATTTGGCTGTCCCACCAGCTATTGGATATTGTATTTCATCAAGATGCAACAAATGAGAAGCTATTTCAACACCTGCAAAATCCAATTCCTGACATTTGGCTCACCTACTTACATATCCATTGTGCTTGTCCAGAAAAAGGTTCTTCCCATATGGCTTACTGAAGAGCATTGTATGTCACAGTGGTTTTATTGTTAAAAATAAGTAAGCCACAATACAATAGTTCCAGATGACACAGTACATAAAGACATGAGTAAATAAATGTCAGAGTGTCTTGTCATTCTCCTTCCTAGTAAATAGAGAAAAAAACCTGCTGTCTATCTAGAGAACTCCTATTCAGGACAAGCTGTTAACAGAACGGTAAAAGCTGAGTGTCCAAGCTACAGAACACCAGGAAGAGTCATGGGAGGGGGATTTAAAAAGTAGTTCTGGAAGTATACACATACACATGTACATTTAGAAATGCTTAGTTTTTTCAAATCTTGCTCTCATAGCAAAGCATGCAGGTAGTACCACGGTAATACTATCAAAGCAATACTGATTTTTTTAAGCAAACTGGCAAAGTAACATATTGTGCCATAGGAAGGGCTTTTTAATCAAATTGCATAGCTTGCATAAACAGAAAATACTCAACACATTGTATTTGTGAGAAAACTTATTAACACACCAAAGATCATATTTATATAACTCTTGAGTTGCCTCAAACTAGCAAGACAGAGTTTTGTCGATTTCCTAATGATATTTCCACCAGTGTTCAAAGAAAGCCAGCCTTGGCTTCAGGCTAGAGCTCAGACACTTCCAAAACTCCACAGATTTGCAAGGCCTTTGGAGAAACAGCTAAGCATCCAAAACAACCACAGCAGACTTTCCCTTCCAGTTCTCAAAAAAAAAGAACCCAAACCCAACAAATGGTCTGTGTTAAGTCAAGTGTCCTCAACTTTGTCTTCTATTTTTTCTCTGGGACGGTATGTATCCTGGGATGTATAAGGAAAAGTAAACCCTGAACTGAGATACCAGCAGAGCAACACAGACTGACTGACAGAGAGACAAAACTCTCCTGGTTGAGTATCACCAAAATCGAGGGGGCTTTGGTTGGCTGTTTAGAAAAAAATTGGATGAAGGGAGACCTGCTGAGAAAAAAAAAAAAAAAATGTTAGACAGTGGAAATAGTTTAGATTTAGGAAGGATGTGAATGCAGGTCAAAAGAACAGAGGAAGGGTGGGGAACAACCCATTTGGGTTACAAGGCAAAAGTGAGACTTCAAAAAGTTCAAATAAACATCTGAACTTTGGAAGCCTTACAATTACAGAGTCAGACTTGGAAAACCTTTCATGTTTGCCCTGCAGTTCTTTCAGCCGGGTGAAGGAAGACCCAGAGGCTCTGTGAATGAGCAGCTCCCTCCCAGAACTCTCACAAGAGAAGAGGCTGCATCGAACATCCATCGAAGCAGCACAAAACCTCCTCCTTTTGGCAGGTGTTGTTGCTAGGCAACTGATCCACTCTGCAACACAGGCTCTGATCAGGCGGGATCCTGATTAACCCATTAGCTTCTCAATTAAAACACTAATTCGGAAGTCATGTGCAGGCAGGTTTATGGACCCAGCAGCGTCCATCTCTATGCAAGTATGACATCCCATCCAGGTGTGGAGACACACCAGCATCACCCATCGCCAGGGGACTGGGAGACAAGGTTTTGCCTTGGAGCACTCTGCAATGGTGAAGGGTGTGCCTCTCAAAACTGGCAAACAGAAGATGAAGGAAGGAATAATAACTGTGATGAAGGAATGTGAATTATTCATAACAAATTAATGCAAGCCACCAGGGGCTAGCAGGGAGAGAGTTTTGTTTTGTTCATAGGATGGGTAGCTGCTCAGCTGCCCTTCCATGGGATCTCATCCATACCATCCACAAGATGACAATTTTACATCATAAGAGGTCCCCTGATGGCATGTATTAATTTATAATAGAGGCAAAAAGAGGGGAGTATTTTTGTGTATCATGCTAGTAAAACACACAAACTACTCCCTTGAGGCACATATACGCATACATTAAAACATTAGCAATGGCACTAGAGTTAATAAGAGCTGTGACATACAACACAACCATTCACACAACACTTCACAGTAACCCAGAGGTAATGCTTAGTACTCACACCACTCTTAAGCACGGAACCACACAGCTCAGATGCAAACACAGAAAAATCAAATTATTTAATGCCTGGCACATGCTCTTAAAACAAAAGAGTGAACAGTAAGACCATACCCAACTAAGTATCCTTTCAGAAGGAAAAAATTTCATGTAAGAAGGGCTGTGTATCTGTTAGTGTATTTGTCAACACATTCATTACTTTAGTCAACAGGGATGAAATTATGTAAGCACAAAGTACTTTAAATGTATATGAATTTAGCTGAGGCAAGAGACTGTCTGAAAACTAGCTTTATTATTTTCCAAGAGGTTGTTATTGCACTCTTATATTCCTTCAAATTAAATTCATTTCTGATTATGTTTAACCTAATGTAAATAAGTATCTGTTAGAGTTTGGGTTCCTTCCCCCTCCCTTCTTCCCTTGCCGCACAGAATAATAATAGAAAACAAATGTTTGCGAACTTGAAGATAGAACAACACTTGGAACTACACTTTGACACAGATAATCTTATGAAAAAAATAAAAAATGATAGAAGCCTTAGAAGTCTATCCATTGCTAACTATCCTTGGATAGTACTCTTTTTCAGCAAACACCACAATGAAATACTACATTATCAATATAACAAGTAAATATATTTTTAATTAAAAACAAGGAAAGACTAAACTGAATGACAGTAAATGCTAAGCATTAGAACATTTGGAGGCTTATTTTTCCTAGTTGTATGGCTGTTGGCAAATCAGAGAGTATTCATTGCTGTCTTGATATAATTCAGGTGGTTTGCAGCTAGAATAAAAGGCAGAATAATACTGGTTTTGGGCTAAAAGAAGATATTTGCTGTCACACCGCTTTACAGAGCGAAAACACGGCTTAAGCTTGGGCAAGAGAATTGATCTTTCGAGCTGTACTTTTAGACCTTTTCTTTCTATATTTCATCTGAATCTTAATTGACTTTTTTCCTCCTGAAATTTTGGCACCTTTTCAGCTTAAAACGGTGTAGCTGGTTATTGTGCAGATAAAGACTCAAGCCGTGAGACACCGCAGAAGATCCTCTCAGGCACACAAGCTGAAATTTTGTGAGATGTCACCCTTTCAGTCCCACAGGAACTTAAAAGCACTTAATTTCCATCTAACATACATAAAAATGAATACATTTTTCTGAGAAGAAAGTATGGTATCTGCTCTCTTTTTTTTTCTCTGTGATATCATTATACCCTGGCAAATAACAAGTAATATGCCTATTACATTCTGGTTTAGCATAGAGCAACAAAAAGAGAATGAAACATTATTAATGTCTTCCACTGGGGAATACTCTTCTATCTGCTCCCTACTAGTGTGGGGTTTTTAGAGCCTGAAATAGTTGGAAGAGAATAGCTCCATTTTCTTCTATGAAGTTTTATTCAAGTTTTATTACCTCTTTGGTCCACAGAGGACAGTTCCATGGTCTTACATGCAACCTTCAGAGGGCTGCAAAAATGAATCCTGCCTATTTATTGCTTTTTGACTTCACGGCACATTCTTACATTTATTTGAGATTGAGTGCCAGAAGGAGTACACAGGAATTATATCTTTTGAGATTAACTTTATCTGGTGATTTGCTGTAGTATCAGATTTTCTGTAGTATCAGAGAAATAAAAGGCTAATTTATAGATGCATAATAATATGATAACATGATATTTTGTATGGTAAAAACATTTTACATATAGAAAGCACATAAGAGAAAATGTGACAAGAATTACAACTAGGATGATTTGGGGTTTTTTGTGAGTTTAATTACAGAGCAGGCTTGCAAAGGAAAATATCTTCCAGTAAACATGCTCAAACCATTTTTGATTGTCCAGAACAGCTTTTGTCTGATTGCTAAAAAATAGATATGCTATAAAGTTCATAACAAACCATTGCTAAAAGGCTGAAATGCAGATTTGCTGTGGAAATATTTTCTGCAGTTCTTACAGTGAAACACATCCATATTACCAGCACAGAAATCTGACCCTTGCTTCTTAATGTTTACACCTTTACTGTCTGAATAGCAGAAATATTCTTATTGCTGTTGAAAAACGTTATTTGGCAAACTTCAGAATTCACTCTCATAGGTCCAAAAAGTATTTCTCATTACTTATAAATGAGAAGATTCCTCAGATTCAAATAATGAATATTTTTTTTGCAGTGATAAGGACATCCAGAGGAATGCTTGAGAAATATGTCTCTCCACAATTTTTATGGACAATTAAAAAGCAGAAGATTGACTGTACTTTCTTTCACTCTTCTGACATAAATCAATATAAGTCCAAAATAATTGAAGGAGCAGAATGCAAGAATATAATAGGACCTCATCCATGTGTTGCCTCTCTCTTACAAGAAGAAAGTCTATTAAGAAGTGATTCCTAAAAAACTGGATGGATATAATGGGAGGTGTTAATGCAGCGACTGCTGAAGTAAAAGAAGATACATTTGTTAGCTATGTACAGGTGCTCAGTTCTAATCAGTGGTGGCCCTAAAATCAATACCAGCTCCAATGCAGACTATTTGCTCACTGTTTTGAGATTAAAATAAGTACAAAAGTCTTTCTAAGAAAATAACCTTTGCACTATTCAATTGCCTTTCCCTTCTACCTTCTTCTCACTGAGGCTTTTTCTGAACAACCATTCAGTCATTCAGAATATCACTACTTTCTTGTCTGCTCTGTCTTTCAGACTTTCAATTTTTTCAGAACAAAATGTATATATGTGCTACTAACACGACAAATATTTCTAATGATGACACGCTTGACACACCAAACCATCTTTCTACAAAATAGTACAACGGCCCAACAAATCACAGGTCTTCAGGTGGTCATGAATAAATGGACCAAAGCAAAGCGTATGGAGCTGTTACTGCTGTTCAGATTTAGTAAAAGTGGACTTCAAACCTGAGGCAGACCAGAGAAAACTTTTGTTCAGTTTTAAAATGAGAAAGAGTTGGAACATCCTATTATATCTTTTAACTTGAGACACAAAACAGTCCTAGTTTTACTTCAGCAACAAAGTGGCTTCACAGTTTGTGAAATATACATCTGCATGAAAAATACACTTCTGACATTGACCTACATCATCTCCATCAACAATGCATTTTTAATGGCTTTTGCATACAAGACTATTGAAGAGAAAAGAATGACTGAAACCAATATAAGGTTGAAAAATTTTGTTCAGAAAGCTGGCTGCCTTGATGTTTCATATCTAGTATTGATACTTATTCAACTGTAAATCAAATCTCCTTAGAAATTTACACTACTGATGCGTGGTTTTCATACACCAATTATTTCTCACAATTTAAAGTCCAACATAATTTTTGGTAACAAATTTTGCAACTAGACTGATGATTCCTTACAAGGATTTTACATTAAATATTTCTCAACTGAAACAATAAATTAATTCATTTTCTCGCAATCGTATTTGAGTGTCATGGAGAGTGAAGGTGCATTTATATGATTTTTGCCAGAACTGCTTAGATAATGTTTGGTTGAAGCTCAATGATGTATTCTTTCCCCTTCTCTGCTTACCTGTAATAAAATTTTATACCAATTTTGATTATGCTTTTGAGGGTGTTGAGAATTCTGCCAGCCAAATAGGTTGAAGTTTTCTGACCAAAAATGACAGATGAGAAAAACATCAAAAGTGAAACTGGGGACCATGACAGAGAAAGAAGAAAACTTGCATAAATAAAAACAATTACAAATATAAGAAACAAGAAAAAAAGCTGGGCTGTTATAACACTTGCCATCTCAGATATCTAAATGTACATGTGTGTGTGTGCATGTATATATCTATATATATTTTCGTCTGTAGACAAAATGGTAGGTGTCTAGGTCTTCATGTATGCTTGTTTGATCCACTATCCAAATCCTGGCATATGCGCCTTAGTTTACATTTTGATACCAAACAATCAAGTAAACATGGTGATAATATATTTATTTCAATATTGTTTTGAATTAAAATTTTGAATTCTGGTATTAGCATCACACGTGACTGAATTTCCATTCTCTCTTGGAGAAGTTATGAAAACAATAAGATCAGACATCACTAAAAAAAAAAAACTTATCATACTACTGTCTTTGTGTATGGAACTTGCTCAAGCCTGGTAATTTTGCAGTTTTGTTCTTTTTATCCTCATCCATCACTACCTTTTTTTTTAGCTAGAGACTCTAGGTCAGATAGCAGTGCCTTAAAATATCTTTTATTTTTAAATCACAGGCAAATATCTCAAAAGAGATTTAATAATCTCTAAAAGTGAGTCTTCAAATATTTGTCAAAGAAAAGCAGTTCTTGGTATTAACTTTTTCCCATGTGTTAAATTATTAAACTTTTTTGGATTAAAAACCATTAAATACTGCAGTGTAAATTTCATTCCTAAATCTTAATATTCTTTAAAATTAGTTTAAAATTTCAACCCATAAACCCATATTTATAGTTTGATTCCCAGAATAAGATTCCCCAATCAGTTGATCACTAACAAGTTATTTGCTTCATTCTGAAGCTATGTTCAACAAAAGTGTCAACATATCACTCTACACTGCCCACCATCATGTAGATACATACATATATATATATATATAGGTATATATATGCAGACATACATAACCACCAAAAGTCCACAAGAGCTAGTTCAGAGAAGTCAAATTCACATAAACTGTATTTCCTCCCTCTCCATGCCTCTTTCTCATTGCCAGCCCAGAGTTACACTCAAACATCTGTATAACTAATATTCCTTTCAGGTAGCAGCTAATTTTCATGCTCTAGGTATAAGGAGGTCAAGTTAGCCACATACACAAAGGACCTAGAAGTTAAATGCATTAAAGAGATGGGATGGATAGAAGGATGTACCATTCTTTAACTTGCACTTTCTAGGCTTCAAAGTTGGGCACTGAATTCCTTCTACCCACTTAGTGCTGCCTGACTTCCCCATCACCTCTGAATCTGTCCCAAAGCTTGAGACCAGGGCACTCACTAAGGAAGCCCAGACACACCATGCCTTTGAGATTTCCACTGATCATTGTACTCCATTTGGCTCTGAATGTACCTTCTTTGAACACTCAACGTGCCTTTGTCCCCATTTTGTGTGCGTTAAGTTTTCATTTTCAACTCCTTCTTAAGCTCTTTATTCCCAACCCTATAATCTCTCTTTTCAACCAAAAAGTCTTCTTTGTTCCGTTGTGCTCTTGTGACAGCCATGGACACTCTTTTTTTCTGGCTGACAGCCACAAAATTTGTAACACTTAGGTACAGCCCTTTCAATTTTTGTTCTTGTCATTTTCTTCATCTCTCTAGCAAGTTAATGTACTTAGGACAAAGCTGAGGCAATTTATTCTTGCTCCTCTCCTGTCTGCCAAAAATAAGCTCTTCTGCTTCTCACATAAAAATGTCTTATGTACCTAATACAATTTTTGAAAATTCTTCTTCAAGCACATAAAACTGATCAGTTACAACACTGACTAGAAAATATATTAAAGAGAATCAGCAGCTTCTCTGAGTGCTGCAGAACTGCTTGTACCCTGTCGCCTCTTCAGTGAGAAGACACACCACTGAATATAACAAGAACTAAGAATGGCTGGGATTTCATGTTATGTGCAAGGTCTGGAGGACATATTTATTCTGCTTATTTCTGTATTTATGTCAATTATTTTTAGCTCAAAATTGTAGCAGACACTTTGTACACACAGAATGACTCAGAGTATCTGAAACACCCTTTTCTCCCTAGACTCTTTTAACCAAATTTGTGTTTGGATTGTTGTTTTTTGTTTTGGAAGAGATAAGTACGGGGGCAGTCAATTAAGTTATATCATAGATTTCTTATGCTCTGGGTTGTTGTATGCACAATGCTATAGATTGATGGTGAAATAGCAGTGAAGTTTTTACATTTTAAATACTTTTTATTCTAACCTTGGTCTTGTTCATGTTCTCTTATAATCCCTTCTTTTCTTCTCAGAAATTGAGTATATTCCCATGTTTTCAGATTCTCTTAAAAAACTTTCAAAAATCCCCTCTTTTCAAGTCTGAAACAAACCTATATGAAATAATGCCCAAACCAGCAAATTGGCTAGAAGGGTTTTCCTC
Source organism: Tyto alba (assembly GCF_018691265.1). Taxonomy (NCBI): domain Eukaryota; kingdom Metazoa; phylum Chordata; class Aves; order Strigiformes; family Tytonidae; genus Tyto; species Tyto alba. Next base: position 21,508,931 of record NW_024881275.1, on the reverse strand, counting down.
AGTTTATGATACTTCAACAAGGACAGACATTAGGAGATCTTCTGTAAAGAATCTCGCCTCATTTCCCATGACTGGTCCCAAACTAAAAATGAAGCCAGACCTTCCTATGCACAGAAAAGAAATCCAGTAGGAGCAGAGTAAAAGTAAACACCACACACTGTTTAGTCATATTTTGATTTGGTTATCAAAGGAAATTATTATGCAAAAGCTGAGCTGAATAGACCTGGATTAGCATTTTTAGGGTGAGGAAAGGGAGGAGTATGTTTTTCAAAAAACTAGTGAGTCTTTGGATGGTAAATAAAAAACCAAAATGGCTACTGAGGGCCTAAAGTCAGAGGAAGAAAGCAGAAGAGCGAAGATCTATAAAAGCACATTCCTTCTCTAAAAATACAGTTTGTCACACTAAACCTTTACTCATGTGAGAGTTATGTTCAGCTACTTAAAACAAAGGTAAAACACTCTGAGAAGTCCACTGGATCATTTTTGTGTGTGACCTAGGCTTAAATCACCTCACAGGGAGTAAGTAGAAGCAACATGGATAAACAAAAGGTATTAAAGAAAGGAAAAGCAGGACATGCAAAGACTGACATTTTTGGTACTAAAAGATTTATTCATGCATCACTGCTTCTTTGCAAATGTGGTTCAAACCCAGATCAAATCAAGTTCCCAGCACTGGGTCAACATTAGCTTTACTTTGCACTTGCCCAGACTTTTCAGTTTCTAATTACTACAGACTGCTCTTTAAGAAAAACAAACCAACTGGCTTGTTCTTTCCTTTGATTTTGACTGGCACAAGCATAATTCACAAATTTACCAAGCCATTTAACCTGTACCTGTGCTCATTACATCCTTGTAATCTCAACACTTATTTCCTTTTTCTCTAACATTTTACAGACTAAGGCCCCCAAAACTCTTCACCTTTCTTGACATCCCTTTCCTGCATGAAATTTTCCTTTTCTCCTGCTTTCTGAAAAACACAAGTAAGAGAGGGTTCTTACTTTCCCCACCCACTTCTTAGTGATTTTTTTTTTGCTCAACTCCTGTGATGCAGCTCATTATCCTGCAGCATATGCCAAATTTCCACATTGCCTGGTTATAAGAGAAGGGAATGGTTAGCTACTACCAAAGAGAAGATACTCTTCATTCTCTGCCTTTTGTAAAATTGTAACCCTATTCATTGTCATATAATCATTCAAGAGATTCTTGTAAGTCTTGGATTCACTCTCAGTGGTGCTAACAATGACAGTTACGCTGATATTAACACAATAACGTTTCACGTTTTCTACTGTGATATTTTTGAAATGGTGCAGAAACCACTCTCTTGTTTAAAGTTAGGCACTTGTTGTGGATGAAAACATAAATGCTTGAGCTTATTTCACCCTTGTTTGTAAACTTGTACCCCACATCTCGAGGTCAAGTAGCAGCAGACCATACATTACACATCAGTCAGCCCATGTTCCACAGAGCTTGACCGAGAAGCATCTGCAGATAAGGCACCTATGGAAAAACAGCTGCTTGAGGTGGTCTAGTTCTGTATGCTCATCACTTGGGATGATAAAATAAAAGTCATAAGGGACTTCAGTGTGAAATCTATAAGTTGCCATATCTCATGAGTTGCTATATTTAGCCTGGTAAATACTTTTAGCCAATATTTCCCCATCAAGATATTAGGTTTGTCCATTCTGCTGCAGATATCTATGGCAAGCACAAAATCACAATGTAGGCAACATTCAGGCGGTAGATACTGGTACACTCAGAATGAGAAAGACAAACTTGAAATAAAATGAGCAAGAGAGAAGAGAAACTAAGATTGCCTTATAATAAGGTTAAATTGTAGTAAAGATAAATACATTATGGCCTTAATCCCATGGAGAGACCAGGAACAACAAAATTATAAAAAGCAGAGAAAGGAATTAGAAGGTCATATAAATTATACATATTGTATTATTTTCATGCAATTGCCCAAATATTTCTCCACATAACTAACCATACTACTACAATGATCTTACTGATCCATTAGGAAAAGAAGGCAGAGGAGGTTTATTTTTAGTTGTGGAAATATCTTTTTTTCTATTTTTCTTGTTGAAAATACCAATAAACACTCTATTTAACACAATTTCCACTGAAAAGGTGGTAGATAAGTCAGCATCAAAGTTCTATGATCACGATTCTACCAGTGTTATTAAGCTACTCAAATAGATCTGCACATGTGAAATGGTCTACATTATAGGCTACACTGTGGCTGAAGATTTATCTGTGTATTTGAAAGCTATCAATGGAAATTTCAAGACTAAAAGCAAACATATCAGAAGATACATCCAGATGAAAAATCTCAATAACTGTAGAGATAGACTGGAGAGCAAGGGGCAGACAATATGTGAAGCAAATCAAGGAGAAAATAGACTTCATGTTGTTTCTCCAAAGGTGAGACTAGTGATTCACAAATGGACTTGGTAGAAACACCCTCTTGCAGCTGCACATTATCACCTGTTGTTGGTGATGGAAGTAGAGCTTCAGCAAAGAAAGCATATCAGTCTCTTGAGCTTATGTTAATACTGTTCTAGTCATTCAGGGTGGGAGTAGGGGAGGAGTGCAAGCAGTCATTCTTGTGCATAATTGCAATGTGCAACTGAATGTTAATATCAACTAAGTGTTGAAGTGCAATATAGTTTGTCCAAGTCTTCATGAGGTGCACATAGAACTATAATTTACACATATTAGCAGATGCAAGAATATGGATAGTTGATAGGCACTTTCATCCACTTCATAGAGGAAATTCTAGAAAAACATCCAAACAGTATGGAAACTTGATGACCTATTTTCAAAATTCTTATGTCAAAAATAATTTCAAAATACTTATATTGAAAATGTATTTATTTTCAGAATAAATTAGATTAATAAACTGGAAGGGACTGTAGGAAGCCACCCAGAGGTAGGTTTTACAGTTCTGTTTCTTTATTCTGCTGTAATGGTATAGTCTGTAAGATGAAAAGGCTTATACAGTTTTGACATTAGAAATTTTTTACTTTGTCTCCCACAGTTTGATGATAGGCATATTCACTGAAAGGTTCTCCTTTAACAGAAGTTTGATACTCCTGGTAATATTGCAATTACTTAGACACTTCAGATACATGGAATATGAATGATTTCATGTAAGCATATGCTTATAAACCAAACTTCTACTTCCTTTTATTGATGTGAGGAAAAAAGAATGCTAAAATTTCCTGCAATTATTGAACAACCCAGGTAAAATCCCAGAGAGGTGATAATTTACAAGTAAATGTTTATAAAACATATCCATATAAATTTTCAGTAGTTTAGCACAAGTGACTATAATACTGCTAACTACTACTTGTTGCTGTTAGTGTTTTTCTATGTGTTTATGGACGTGCAACTTCTAACTACTTAGCAGAATTATTGTGAACACCGCAGGTTATTGAAGCAGAGTTAGTATAAACATAGAGGTTCACTAAGTCTATATTTTCTGTGGAACACATGAATGAACTTATAGAAAATGTGGCCTGAAAAAGTTTTGTGAACATTTAACAGAAAGTGTTTTTCACTTTGGTAATACACTTTGATTCTTCATTAGCAAGTATATGGCTTTTGTTTCCTGTAAGAAGTCTAACCAGTTTTGCTGCAAGGTGTTTGATAGGTATATGTTTTCCCCTAAACATTTTTTTAAGCTAAACACTAGTATTTTGTAATTTTTACTCTTTTTCTCACCAACATTGAGCTCATCCACACATGCTTGGTAATTAGGACTCCAAGTATGACACATCTGCACAGAAAAAAAATCTACTACAGCTACTCTGTGCACAGTCTGCATGCAGGTCACAAACATTATGTTTGGCTACTTGTAAAATAGCAATTCTTGACAAGTGCTTACAATGGTAAGAGCTTTTGCAGAGGACACAAAACTTCAAACATGTCAGAATTCACGGGTTAACTGATGTTTCTGTGGGTTGAAAGTTCTCCTAGAAATGAAGAGATACAGACAGAAGATAAAGCATTAAAAACAGTTTTGAAACTGTTTTTATACATTATAAATTTAATTGAAAGAGCAAAGGATTCTGCCTGGTGTATCACTGAATAGTACATCGCTGCATCAACACTCACTAAAACACACTTTATAAAAAATACTGCCATATAAAATGTGAGAGACCATTTATCTCCATTTTAGCAGCTATAGTTCACACACACTGTAAAACCCGCAACTAATGCTTATCAGAGATTGTTGAAACGATGACAAAAATTATTTTTATTTTTCAAATGCTAGTCATTAGCCTCTTTCCATCTCTTTCATCTCAAACAGAATTGGATAACACTGTTTTACAGTACTGTTGTTCCCTGGCAGCTGCAAAGACTCTAAAGTCAGCAAAATGTCCCTCAAGTAATGCACTATAAAACTAATACTGACCTTTGAAATTATGCATGGAGTTCTGTTCTAAAGGACTGTTATTTCTGGCTATTATGCCTACTGAAAATAATCCTATGTCATTCCTACCAAGAAATACTGGATGGTGAGTCACTGTTCCTATCTGCATGCCTTTATCTACAATTCATAAAGAAGTAAACACTTAATTTTTCCTAAATGCAAATTATAGGTCTGTAATTACAAAATTACAGATTTTACATGTGCAAAGATGTAGCACACAAACCAGGAAAAGAAAAAAAAAAAAAAAAAAAAAAAAAGACTATTAAAAAACATAGTCCAAACACCAAATATTGAATTCTGCCATTTTGATTAATCTTAAAATCAACCACTATGTTCTGGTTTTGTATACACAGACGAGGGCATTTTAATAAAGCCAAAGACATAAAAAATCAACACATTATGCAAATGCAATAACAAATGTAAAGTGATAAATTAGCAAGCAACTATTCAATTATTACTGTAACTAATTCCTGTAGATGGTGCCACAGTAAGTGAACCTGAACTTGTTCTGGTTGACTGCAGTGTTCTGTTGAAACATTTCCATTTGGTTTGTTTGCTGCTTATGTAGATCACTGAAGTAGATAGCATCTGTTTAATGAGCTCCCACTTCATTACAGAGCTTCACTACTTACTGAGTCATTCTCCTTAAGCATGCAGGCTGTGTAATCTGGTGTTGTTTTAAAGCAAATACTAATTTACGATTACCTGTTACATTAGGCCACTGAAAATCGTACTTACAGTGGCTTGCATGAGCAGAATGCTAACGGCCTGATTATGGATTGTAGTGATGTTTCATGCTTACAGTCTATGAACATAAATTCCCATCTCAAGCATATTAGCTGAACAATGCATGCTGCGTAGAAAGAAAAAGGGATAAAATACGTTCACTTGTAAAACACACTAATTACAGTCTCCATAGCCATCAAATATAGAAATGCAAGGGATAATCAGAAATGTTTTAGTGATATTATGCTGCCAATATAGACAGTTGAATGACAATAGAATTATTCATTGAAATGTCATGATTATTATGTAATTGATATCACAGTGATAGCTAATCAGATCCTTTTCCAAATAAAAAGATGACAATGTCTCAAAAATGTTACAATTAGAAGTGGTATCACCAGTAATCTCCAGATAATGAAAAACCTGCAGAGCACAGCTGTAAGTGTGATCAAAGCAGTGATACATATTATATTATAGCTCAGAACTGGTCAAATTGCTCTTTCAGATAAATTCCATAGAACTGAAATAGACCATAAGTCATTTAGCCTAGTCCCCAAAATTAGTAGAGGTCACTACTTCAGATGAGTCCACTGGACATCTTTTCCAACTTTACCTTACATTTAAGCGATTAAGTGTTTCTCCATACATTAAAAACACTCAGTACATCCCTGTGTCCCATACCACACAGTAAGGCAGTAAATAAATACATAGTCCTTTACTCTGCTCGCAGTCCCTCCCTCAGACCGACTTGAGAAAAAATTCTTTCCCAAACTACAAAACTTTTTGTCAGAATCTATGTCTGTATCTATCTGCTCAGAATAGCTGGTTCTGGAGTGTATAAGACGACTTGTCATTATTAAACATCAGGAACAAGTCCAGAAAGTATCTGCAGATTATCCATTGAGTAATGATGACCACAGCCTGCTTAAATTAATCTTCTTTTTGAGATGAAATACCGAAACCAATATGTATTGACCTAAACTTCAGACAAGAAACCTAACCAAGAACATTCTAGAGCAAAAAATTAGGAGATTGAAACTCTGAAATTGAATTAAGCTGCTTAACCATACCAGCATTAAATCACAACAGAGATACAGCCTCTTGGACAAAATAGTAACAAAAAACCTGCAAAAACAAGATAGTGGCAATACTGTAAAACCAGTCAGTTGAAAGGGCTACACAAGACTAACATGAAAGCTTAAGAAGACACAAACAGTTCAAATTAGTCACATAGAAAACAATACAGGGTAAAACAGAAGACAAGAACCAGGAAGGCTAGGCAAAACTTTAACAAACAAAAAATCCATTGAGAGAAATGCATAAGAAATTATTTATTAGAAGAAAAAGGTCTAGATAACAGAGAAATGTGTAATTCTCTACTTAAAAGTGTGTAATTGTCTACTTAAAGGAGCACTTCTGTCCTGGATTGGGCTGAAATATAGTTAATGTTTCTTTTTGGTAACTAGAATAGTGCTGTGCTTTGGATTCAGCACTGGGTTTGATATGGGACAAATGCTGATAACACACTGATGTTTTCGGCTGATGCTGAGATTTCAAGGACTCTCCAACTCCCCGTGTCCTGCCCATGCACAAGTGCACAAGAAACTGGGAGGGAGCACAGCCAGAACACGAGCCTCAAGGTGACCAATGAAATATTCCATATCATGTAACATCATGCGCATTATATAGAGGAGGGGTGGTCTCTCTCGATTCTGGGATTACAATTGCGAGATCTTGGAATTTCAGGATCACAAGCCGGGAATGGGCTGGGTATTGGTCAGTGGGTGGTGAGCAATTACACTGTGCATTGCCTGTTTATACAGTCACCCTTTTATTTTATTACTATTATTAAACTGTTTCTATCTCAACCTCGAGTCTCCTTTTACCTCTCCAATTCCCTCCCCCATTCCCAGGTAGGGGGGGAGGGTGGGTGAGCGGCTGCATGGTGTTTGGCTGCTGACCAGGCTCAAACCATGACAACGTCCTTCAGAGCAAAGCACAGGATGAAAAAAACAAGCAAGACTGCAGCCCTTTAAGTTACAACAACCGCCAAATATTTTTTTATCACCTACTTTGAAACAGGGTATATTGAAAGATTTTAAACTTTTGTCCAATAAAAATGGTAGGCTAAGAAGTAAGATAAGATTAAAGCCCTGCCTATATAACAAGAAACAGTGACAAGGACAGTGGATCTAATAAACTACTGTGCCTCTATGACACAATACAACTCTGTACCACTACAGCTGTTCTGTCTCCCATTACAATGCTAGCTAGATCAGCACGGTATAATAGGTCCCTGCACCATAGTGTATTGCACGGTAGATGCACACTTAAGTCTTTCAGGCTTTCAGGGTGTAGGTAAATCTCTCAATTTGTCAAGGCCACATAGCAGTGCATCACTTCACCTCTGTAAGATGGTAACCACAGGCCTCCACCAGGAGAAAAGCAATCAAGCGCAGCAGCATGGGCAAACCTTTAACCATAGCCGTAAAAGATTTGGAAGACTCAAAAAAATTCAGCATAAACCAAAGGTCTTGAGTTTTCAGCAATTCCTTTGTCTTTTCAACTCAGAAAATAATAACAGTTTCCCTACTTTTTTTTTTCCAAAGTATCAATAGTTCACTTTGACATAACTAAGACCCCAGCGGGCTTTCTGGCCAGTAGACTTTCTGTATACTTGAGAAATGACAAGATGAAAAGAAACACCAAGAACCAGGTCCTCTGTAAAGCTGTGCTAAGACATGAAGCCCCTGGCTAGAATAGGTCCTTTGTGTCACTGGCTTATAGTTTATGTTCTCAAGCCATGATAAGATACAAAGATTTCCACAACATTATCCAGCTCTATCTGAATTATATTTTTTTCTCAGAATCCAACTGTTGTTTGATTTGGACCAACAAATTTGTTTTTCTATAGCTTTAAATCCACTTCTAGATTTCTAGTACTCTTGCTTCCTCAGTGGCTGAAATAGTTTTGACATAAGCCAGCTGGAACTGGTTGTTGTCTATAAAGAAACTCATACTTGACAATAAAGCACCTTTTAGTAGGAAACAAAAATTATTTCTGAACCATAGAAAAGTACAATCTTTTCTAACTTATACAAAGTTGAATATCAAAATTTGTCTTATGAAATCAAACCATGACTGACCATTTGGAACAAGTCAAATCCATCAGAAAAACTAGAGTCAGTGCTTTGTACAAACAGTGAGAAGTAGCACAGAAAGTCACCAGGTCCGTGTAGAATATTCAACAAGGGTGGAGTCTGCTCCAAATACATGGCTCAGAAAATAAAATGCTGTATTACAATAAAAGACATTTGAAAAAGAAAGGCATGTGGAAATTAAGATCAAAGTAAAAAAGCACATGGACGTGATAAAACTGTTTTATCATAAGAAAGTAATAAACACAGGTGAAGGTTAGCCTAGAGACTGGAAAGAGATTCAAGAAAAGCAATAGATTACATCACTTAGCAAAAATTTGCAAGATACATACATGTATTTTCAAAAAAAGAATGACAATAACCCAGCTAGCTCTGATAAAATTCTCATATGAATAGAAGATAGCACTCAGATCTGCATGCTCTACATGAAAAAAGGGAGGGTATTTATTCACTTCAAGGGGACCAATGATACAAAAAGTAGGGCATTGACAAAGCCAGCAATCTTAACACAAAAAAGAAAATGGCAAACATTAGTAGGTAACTGGATAAAATTCCTCTCTTGGGGGATACACGAACTAAAAACATATGGGTAAATAACAAATTAGTAAAGAAATAATTTGCCAAATTGCTGGAGGAAAAAAAGTACTCAATATTCAATCAAAAGTGCATCAGACCCATGATCTCATGGAAAAGGTTTACTTGTAAGGAGAGTGGGAGGAAAACATAGCTGCATTTGCAGGGGATGCTGAGAGAAATCATCACAAAAAATGCCAGTCTAATTGTTCCACAATTTTTCTTTAGGAAAACTCTTCCTCAAATTATTGAATGACAGAACATCCATAATGACATATTTGGTCTCAACCTAAGAGAGTTTCTTCTCTAGTCATTGGATGTGGGGAGGTTAGAGAGGAGGAGACACAACTTTCACATATTGTCATGGTTTAACTCCAGCTGGCAACTAATTAACTCTATCCCAGACAAACCCAGCACATTTATTTATGCAATTCTTTCTAATGCATTTATGTTTAAACTAGGATGGTTCCCACTGGGAGAGAAAATCTGGGGAACATGGCTGATACTAAGCATACTTTTTCTGTCTTTGACAAATTGGCTAAATTCCCTGTGGTGAAGAAAATTCTTGTTCTTTCAACCAGATTATAGCTCCCAGTCATGACCTGCTTATGCCACTTGGATTGTATTCAGCAGCTGAATTGTCTTACCCATGGATGACAAAAGAAATTAAAAATATTTCCATGGCATTGATAGTAGAGGATTTGAATTTTTATGAAAGGGAAAACAAAAACAAAAACAAAAACAAACAAAACAAAACAAAAAAAAAACACACAAAAAAAAAAAAAACACAAAAAACCAACATGGTATAGACTGGTAAGCAAACCGATATGTCCATTCACCTGACATCACGGTGACCCAAATTCAGCCTAATTTTAAATCCACAGTTCTTTTAACTACCAGGGGAATACCCTAACTAGTAAGCTGACTGTTTCTCAGAGAAAAGAAGTGGTCTTATAGTCACTATGCACTGAGCAATGAAGAATATAATAGTTTTGTAGTAGCTATTGCGCTCACCAGAAGAGGCAAATCTCAGGTTCTTTTTTTCCATCAGTGACAGTTTCCATATCTGGTTGAGTAGTAGACTGTTGTGTAAAACTGAGTATCACATTACAGAAAATCACACCCCTTCCTTCTTCTCTTCTCCCTTCTCTGAACAGATCTGGAACTAAACAGGAAAAATGCATCTTTAAGGAACTTGATTCTGTCCTGAAATAACATATGAAGTGAGAACAATAATTTTATTAAGGATTCACAGAAAATGCAGATGAAAGAACACTAACATGATCTGATGAATCCTGAGCAGACATACTTACATTCATGTGGTTCTGACCACGTAAAGATGATCTTTACAGTTAAACTGATCAGTTAGGACAAGCACCCGAATAATGAACATTCACTGTCAAGAACGTTCCTCAAACACAATTTTAGACCTTCATGGGAACAGAGGATATGGTCCAATGACTCTTGTGGGAAACTGGTAGGCTAAGGGAAATTTCAGGTCTCTTGAATCCCTATCTGTTAGTAGTTTCAGTAGACAATAGTATTATTCTTGTCCTAAAATGTCGAGCATGTCACATGCATCCCAGCATCCAATTTGTATCAAACACAAAAAAAATGCAAAGAATCTCTATACTTTTGAGAGATCTGAAAAACAAAAGTATTCAACTTTCAAGCATCAGTCCTGAATGTAATTTCATCTGGTTATCTCATCATAAAGTTAAAATGAGAACAAACAAGGAAATGATTTTGAATCATTGCTGTTGTTTACAAAATATGGACTAAATGCAAGTCCACAAGACAGGAGATATTGGTGTTAGGCTTTTCACCTTCTCTTCCCTCTTTTTCTATTTTTGTAGGCAAGCATCAAAATAGTCCTAAAGGGATCTTTTGATGTGGACACGTGGTGATGTTGACAGATTCACAAACAAAATGAGAGAAAAATTTTTGTTTGTGTTGTATGGAACTGCTCTAGGAAAAGGAGAAAGTTGACTTAAATGTATCCACCATTCAGGGAAGAACTGACTGGAATGGAAGTTGAGTACATCTTTCTACCTGACGGGAAACTACCTTGTAGATAGGGAATATAGCCTCGTTCTATGGTTTACTCTTCACTCTTCTATAACCACAGCAGTCTTTGTAGACCACATGTAAAGTTCTTGCTTTGGTGACCACATAACTTCTTACAGACACTGAAAAGCAAAATGACTGTAAGCCCCTCAGCATAAAAGATCAATTTTTCCCATCTCTTGTCACTGCATTCTACTGCAAAACATTAAATTAATGACATCACCCAGTTTAGGAACAATATTTTCCTGATAAAGAATTTTAAAATATCCACAAAAGATTATGAATTTATCACATATATTTTCTTCAGCCATAATTGCAACTTCCTTTAATACTGAAAGAAACTATCAAACACTGAGAGGAAGTAAAAACATCTCTGCTCCTGGCAAAACAATGTTATTTGGTAATTAAGATTCTGTTAATGCAAGGCTGCAGTTGCCCTCAATTCCCTCAGCAGAAATCTTTGCATGTCTCTCATGCTCAGCGACACTGTTTTGTACATTACCAGTGTTCCTCATACACCAAATAAACAGATGTCCCTATCCTTATTAAGGAAAGCAAGCAAATTAATGTAATAGATAGATATTTCTAATAATTTACAAAATTAATAATGATGAACAGTTTGTTAAAATAAATAGTGTTAAAAAACAAGTATAGAAAAGCAGACAATTTCTTCAAGGAAAGTGCAGCCTCTGTATAGAGTTACAAATACACTGAGTGAATATTCCCAGACTGATGGTGGTCAAAGACACAAGGTATATAACCTTTTGACCTTCAGACCTGGCATACTGCTCATTTTGTTTAAAATAAATTTTAAAACCCAAACATGCTCTATGTCAATAAGGTTTTTACTTTATTGTTCATTTCTGATGATCCAACAGAATTAGAATCTAGCTTGCAACAAGGTCAAAGACAGAATAGAAAATGAAAAAACATCAGCCAATCTAGTGGTGCAAATTTTTTTTAAGAAAATAGTCCAAATCTGGTTCAATCCTGATGATTTTTTCTGGTGAAACAGAGATGTGCTAACAGCCACAATGCATTTGGCCACTCCCTGACAAAGGCCAATTATACTGAATCTAACAGACTTCCTCAGTAGGAGGTTCAATAGGAGTTTCTTTGATTTTCTGGTCATGTAAAACAATTCTCTGTATATTTTATTTTCATGAAAAAGGGACACTGAATATGTAGAAAAAAAAAAAAAAACACAGTGGTATAAAAGTAAGGGATTCTTTTTTTTTTTTTTATTTTTAATATTTTACTTATTTACTGTTATCCTTTAACTACTACTTATGTTGCCAGAACTGGAAATGTAAGGAGAAAGAGAAAGAAAGGAAAGAGTGCTTGCTACGAGTTCTGCTTTCAGGAAAGGTCACTAAGTAAGCACTCAGACAGTAACTGACCTAACCAGAGAATTCAGCAAATAAAGAAAGTGACAAGTAAAACTAATTTGAGATGAAAGCTGCTGGATATCTTCCTATGGAAAATGAACCACCAAGTACGTCATTTCATAAGGACTTTCCAAGACAAGTCAACAGTCATGTCACTGTGGATATTCAGAAGTACAGTTCTCATTATTATGTTGCATGAGATATCTGAAGTGATTGTCTAAACACGTGAAATGCTAAATAAAATCACCCAACCACAGTGTTTGACAATACCAGTCAGAAGCAACACTTTGCAGGACAATTTCAAAATAGTTTAAAATATGTCAGTATTGTTATAATAAGATATTGAGGCAAAGTAGAAGCAAAAAATGAAGTGGAGAGGATTCAGAGATCAAAGATTTCAACTACACTGAAAACAAGGTTCACCTCACTAGATGTTTTACATTAAAAAAGAAATTGTAATGTCCATTCTGAGGCAGAATGTAACTCTATTTTTTATTTCAAACCAGTATTAAAAGATACTTATAATTTTAGCATATATACAATGAAAAATTGAGACATAAATAATTGATGTTATACATTTCTGAAACATAAATTTTTAATGTGAAATAATTTATCAGTATAATGTCAAATAATATATGGAATGTGAGAGATGAAATTAAAATATTTCTCTTAAGTATCTAGCATAAAATGAGATGTTTCAACTGGCAAAAAGCAGAGTGGTTTTAGGTAGTTATTCCTTTTGATATTTGTGAGTTAAAAAAAAATCAATAGATTCATTAGACAATGTAATTTTGATAAAAGTAATATTTTTTTAATGCAAACCTTTCTATTCAACACTTTTCAACAATCTGAGGTCAAGAGACAGCAACGTCATGTGTGACCACCTCCACATTAACATTTCTAATTATACAATGAGCCAGATGCCCTATAAGTAAAATAATAAATAAAGAAATAACATTGAAGCCTGCTTGTTTTTTTATTTGCTTTCACCTACACTTACAAACCCAAAGCCCTCATTTGGACACACAAGAGAAGGGACCATACGTGCATTAGTTGTCTATATTTTCAAAAGAACACAGTACTTTTGTGATTACATTTTAAGAGTTGTCAGTGGTCAAGTAGATAACAAGTACACGGAAAAAAATAGGTTAGCACTCCTGCTCAGCAAGACATAAACTGCAGTACAAATCTTCACTGGAACATGACTACTAGCAAGATTTCCTTTATGATATTGTTTATTGGAAGCACATATCCTCAAACAATAATACACACTGAGATCTTCCCAAAAGTTTCTAATTATCCTAGGTATACTCCAAAAAAGGTTAACAAGTGTTCCTGAAGTTTTCAATAGCTTCTGTCTGGAAAACATTTGGTAATATAATAAGCTAATTTATTGCTGCTCAGTTCCAACTTATACTCACATCAGATCTAATGTCGGGTTGTACTTTCCTATAAATAAAGAACAATTCCACACTTTAAGCCTGATCTCAGTAAAGAAACACAACAAAATAAATATTAACAAAATGAAGTTTCTCTGGCTTTGAATTACAATTCCTTCATAACATGAGTATGGCAGCTTCTTTCAGTTCAGACATGCTGAAACTCAAAGCTACAGTACACAAAACAAAATCATCATTTTACATAGTTCTGTAGCCCACATTACCAATGAGTGCAGTGTATTTTGATTCTCCAGGGGCCTATCACGGCAGATTTTTGGACCCCAATGCCCTAAAATAAGGTCAGCTACAAGCTTCAGAATATGAGACAAAACACAGCACACAGCTTCTAGGACTCACAATGCTATCAGGCATTTCTGCCCCTCCTCGCCCCCGTTCTCTGATGCAGCTTTGCTCAATAACGATGGCACTCTGATTAGTGAGCCTCCAAATACAAAACAGGAGCACGGTAGTCAGCAGGCAACATTTGCTATTTTCATTTCAGCTATGCAGACATGCTGAAATAATGATCCTGGCAACATGTTAGCAAAACATTAGAAAGACTTTAGTAAGCAAATAATTTAATTACATCCTTTTCTCAGACACTTTATATTTCATGACCCCTGACCTTTTATATTGCTGTACCTAAACTCAGCATGGGATTCACACTTCCCATTCCTGTCACAGAATCTCTCCATCTTGTACCATTTAATATAGTGTGCTCCAGGTGTTCTGTGGTGAATGAATAGTTATATTACTACCTGTCAGACACAATCACACTCTATTCATCATCTGCGGCTGGCTGCGTGAAGCCCTGCTTCCAGCAGGTTCCCTCTCTATTTCCTTGTTCAAACGTCTGCAGTGCTTTCGGCCCATCTGTCAAGCCTGTCATTTAGAGGGAAAACAGTATCAGCGCTTTAAATATATGGAGTTCTCTATTGAAACAGTGCTGTGATTGAACTGTCAGCATTCCCAGTATCACAGACAGTAATTCATGACTGGTCAGAGCTCCATTTAGGTTGCTATTACTACACTGACCTTGCTGGGTCACTCTAAGAGTTTCTTCTCTTTGCACTTAGGTCTATAAATAGTGCAATTAACCTTTCAAGAATTACAAAACGTTCTCGGTTCCCCTCCTCCACAAATTCACTTGCTGTTTGAGACATTTATAATAATCAAGGAGAAAAAATAAAAATTCAACAGGAAAGGGTGTTTCTCTCTCCTGAAGTGTACACTCAGTGTCAGAGAAAAAAAAAAAACAAATACGGTAACACTCTTAATCCCACACCCATTTCTTGGGCCAAGCTTACATGACTATCACCAGGGACCTTGCTTCAAGCTCCATTTTTCTGGATTCAAGCCTACCATCTCAAAGTACTCTAAAATACATCACACCTGAACTAAACCCCTCTACTGTTGTTACAGTAAAACCTCCTGTTTTATGGATTATATTTTTTTCTTATAAATTCAACTGGAAAACAAAATTCTGAAACTAAATCATTCTGAAAGTCACTGTAAAATTTAAAAAGTGCTTCTGAGGCACATATGGTTCCTGGTCTTTATGCAAAGGTACCCTTCAATTTAAGGAAAACATGGAACAGACTAAATCTCTGTGGATCAGAATTTCATATATATCTTCTTTTGGAAAAATTGACAAAAGCAGTTTTGTATGAACCTCTGATCATGAGATGACTCCATCTGGTAAAGACTAGTGTCTGTGTAACTTATAAGTCACCTATTAACCAGTATGTCTCTAGACCTAAAACACCTGAAATAGGTTGACTTTCACTTGTATCTTTGTAAAAGAAGCAGTGACAGTAAGCTCATGTGATCCAACATGAGACAGTACATCAGAATTCTTCTGATTTTTTAGATTTTAAATTACCGAACAATACAGCACACCTGTAACGAATGTATGTTTGGGCCAGAGTCTGTGTTTGCATCTTCATGAACAGTTGTTTTCATCAGTTATATCATGATCCTGGGACTGGATAGTTTCCATGCAGCATCTCAGCATCCCTCCCGCTGGAGGAGGGCCAGGAAAACCAAGCAAGAGAGACTCTGAATGCTCATGAGGTGTAAACAGGTTAAAAGAGAAATCAGAGAGGTTAGCTCAAGTCACCAGAGGAACAGAGCAATGTGGAGAAGAATGTGCCCCAGCTGCCTCCTTCAATCTGAGACCAAAGCCCTAATTTGAACACTACAGTGATGTCTCAGTAGGCTTGCTGGGTTAAAGCTTAGGGCTCTGTCCTTGATTACATTTTCAGATGTAAACACAGTCTTGTCACTGTTATCCTCTGGGGAGGTGTCTGGAGTTCTATGATTGCAGTCAAATATATATAACCAAGATAGCTACCCCTAGGTAACTACTGAGATTTCCAGTATTAATACCATGTAAATAAACATTCAGAAAATCATTCACAACACTCTTTTCATGATCATTTTTTTGGATTTTTTTTTTTTTAAATACAGAATCTAAGTGTAGTTGTGCTTCTTTATTAATCTAGACAGTGTAAAAAATCCAGATGATACTTTTTATCAATATCAGCTAAACTGGGTGATTCACTGTAGTGCACCTTGCCCATCTATCTATTATACATATCTGCAAAGAACATCATGCTGCAAATACACAAGAAACATCAATGGCCAGTAGAAGAACTAGACAAAATTTTTGAGTATATGAATGTGGAAAGGCAGCAGAGAAAAAGGCAAAAAGGTCTTTTCAAAGCAGTATTATCTTCTTATTACAGAAACAGAGTGAAGTTAATTATGTAGCTTCAGTCAGTCTGAATATTTTGAACTCTGAAAGACAGCCTAAACCACTCTTGTGTTGTTAGCAGTTTCCTGAATGTCTCCTTTTTAGTCTTCTCCACCATGAATGCAAATGTCACAGCTTATTACAGATATTGAATAAGTATAATTAAGAAATAATTTCATCTAGTTTCTCCTTTCTTGGAGAGTCATAAAACAGAGAGACACAGAACAGTGCCCTTGTTGTTGGTTTTAGCATTTTTAATGAATACTTCAGTATCTGTCTGCCCTCAATCTGAAGGCAAAAGCTTTCACTTATAATAGAGGCAGAATAAGTGTAAGTCTCATCTCATTAACTGTCATATTACCAGGCTCTATGCCATACCATTGAAGTTTCACTGAGCATTCAGAATTGTTTAATTACGTACTGTAAAAACAGTCTGCTGAGACTCCCTTTCAGATTAATATGGAGGCATAAGGACAGAGGTCATCTTCATGACTCACTCTTGCTTGCCACTGCATTCACTCAAAATGACAGAGGCCTTTTGTTAGTGATAAAAAAAAATGTAATGAGCAATTGAAAAATAAAATGTTTACATCTAAGGATAAGAGACACTTTTGATTTTGCAAACTAACAATTCTTTTTCTCCTCCCCTTCTCCCTGCGTTGGTGTTAAACTGCATAGTACATTCCTTATAAATTATACCACCCTATGTTAATTATAGTGTGCTGACATTGCTTGTCATTACTAAACCTACTACATGCTTTGTGTGATCAGATTTCAATAGCTATTTGTTTCACAAAATGTGGAAAAGCCATACAAGTTACTGAGACTGGTCATTGTTCACATCTTTCTCTAAGCTTTCTCATTTTGTTCTATTTTTAAACCAAACACACATATAAATCCCTGTTGTATAGTCTGCATTCTGAAAAAGCTGCCATCTGTGGTCAAATTTACTGTCCTTACCAGGAGTCTCTCACACATCCCTGTTGGAAACTCCTCATTCTTTCACCTCTGTCTCTCCCACAACACAATTCCTAAAGATTTTAGATATCAAACACACGCACATAGATATGCCACTCACATTCATGTATAAACACCTCTACAGACAGGATTGTACTTCTTATCTCTGCTTTCCAATGAAAAAATCAGAACGAACTTTTTCTCAAAAAATAAAGCTTTGTCTTTCACTTAATCCCTTTCCAGAGCTACACCCTGCAAGACGAAGAAATAAGCCAATAAGATTAATCAGCCAGTATGCTACATTCTCAGAAAATAAATTAGATGGGTTATCATTCTTCATCCAGCAATTTTGTATGCTATATCTTTCTTCAGAAAGCACATCCATTTATGTAGATGTAGATATCCTTGAACACAAAGAAAGAAATCCTAGCAAACTCACTTAAATAAGCTTGCCTTATTCAAAAAGTAATATATGCAGCTACTTTTAAAGAAGAAAATGTGTAATTGTAAATGAAAGTATGTGTTCCCTAAACATCCTAGAAAAACCTCCAATGTTTTTCTGAAGCTTTGGAGAATGTAATCTTATTTCTATATAAAATGGATTTTCTGTTTATCCAACTGTATTTCTTGGTTTAACAAATCCCAAATCTTTTCCTCACTTACAGTTTTAGACAAACACAACTGTAACACAATCACTACACTTCAAGATGCATTTGTGTTGTCAGCAAGGGAAGATTTTGAAAGACTTTGTCACTTTGTCAAGGAAGAACCAACACATTGCTGCTAGTTGTAATTACTATTAGCTTTAACAGTCTAAATAGAAAAAAAAATAGTTCAGCAACTTTCTTTTTCAGACTTATCTGCCTTCCAGTACTCTTCCAGCATAATTCAGCTCCTTATGGATTTACACACGATTGTAAACATTGAAAAACACTCTGAAGTTATAGGAAGAGTTGATGTTGTTGTATCATCTTTACACTATGCCACAAATTATGACATCCTCACATCACAACTTTAGAATGGTACCCACAACCTACCACTGGATAAAGGTCATCTGAAAACTTCTAACCAACAAGCCCATCACTGTCAAAATAAATTTGGCTTCAGTATACTCTCAGTGATTATTTACAGTTCTCTAGCACAACTACCAGCTATTACACAAGCACTGATGCTTTGGTTCATTAACTATGTGGTCATTTAACTTTTAGCATGGTATATTTCCCCTATTCACTCATTACTAGCAAAAATGGCACAAACTTCAAGGCTTTCATGCAGGAAAAGTGCAAGTGAGTGGTAAAGACCAAAGGAGACAATTTCAGAAAAGTCCAGTAGAAGTAAGTGACTAACTGAGGTGATTGACAGGAAGGTGTAGTAGCTTTCACCATTAACTTCCTAGCTGAGTTCATTCAGTCATTCAGAAGCCAATAGAATTCCTTCTAAATGTCTGTTTAACTCAGTTATAAACTGAAGAGAAAAAGAAATAAAGGATTGGCACATGAACTACACAAGGAAGATTGCTGACATCTTCCAACATTTAAAGGCTAAAGGGACATTTTCCAACAAGGACCTGGCTGAACAGGTAGGAGTCCAAAGACAAGACCCAATGCAATATCAGATAGGAAACATCAGCAGTTTCAGTATTTGCCTTCTAGACCCCACAAGAGGCATGCTGGCGCTGCAAAGAGTGATCTTTCAGTTCCCTTCATGCATCCACAGTTTGTGAGGTAAAGAGTAGTGACAGGGCAGTTTGTTCTTATATTCCCCATCTTTTAAAATATTTTGAACCAGGATGTAACAGTGTCTCTGTTTGCATTTGATCTGAATAGTATAAAAGTTGCAGGTCTCACCAAAGTGCTTCTGGAGAGCAATTCCTTAAGCAAAACCAGATATTACAACCAGAAAGAACACAAACACAAAGGAAAAGACACCCTAAGTGTCTGTAAGCTTAAGAAAGCTAATTGGAGGAGAAAATCCTCCTGATTTAACAGATCCAAATTACAACGTTTTAAAATCAAGATCAGAGTAATTAGAGCAAACACACACATGTGAATTGAACTTTTTATGCCTCTGATGCAATTAAAAGCCTTTTTGCTAAAGCACTGGAGTGAATAGTCTTTGAGGTTTATGAAGGGAAACAGATCAGTTGTTCTTTGGTACCTTCCTTTAAAAAAAACTTAAACTGTTTGGTCAGGCTATAGAGAACAACAGAACAACCGGGCTCTCATGCTCTGGAGAAAAGCACCTAACAACCAGATAAAGTAAACAGTGAGGTTTCAACTGCAGCCCTGGCTGCAAGAGCTACGTTAGAGCAAACACTTAAACAGTCTCATTTCTGGAAAGAGGGTTTATAATTTGGGAAAATAATTATTTTTTTCTAATAGTTTAAGATAATTAACATTTATTTTTCACATGCATATTTTTCATGTTAAAAAGAAAGCTGTGGATAAATCTATTTATTCACAGCTTTTAAACATTCTCAGGCTCATTTCAAACACAAACCAATAATAACTGCAGAAACCTGAATAATTATAATTTGCTCCAATTTGATTTTTTTTCTTTTTCTGTTACTTTTTTGTTTTCCATTACCTTTGTGGTATTTTATTCTTATGTCATCCAGACTGTCAAAAACTGAGATACTGCTTTGAAGAACATACTTTGACATAGTAAACACCTCAGTACCAACTTTTCAAACCACAGCTCACACAACTAACTGAATGGGCAGAAGAGTTCCAATTCAATTATACACATGTAACAAGAATTAAATAAAAACATCCAATATGTTTAAAATTATAACTTGCAAAATAAACTATATGAAATCAAATTACACTGTGTGCAAGACAAATAGAGTGCTACTCATTTTGCAAGAAGATGGAATTAATAGCATCATATAAATGAATTAAGTAACCTGTCTGTTCTTTGAAGCGGGCACTTAAAAGATTTCCAGTGGTTGAGAGAACATAGATGACAAAGTATGAGGATCAGAGGCCATCATATAATGAATGTATGGAAGATGGCAAAATTCAGCTTAACCCAGATGTTTTTGAATAAATGAGAGTACTGATTGAGAGTGGGCAAGGCTACAGTCATCTGAATAGGTGACCCCTCTTTCAATAAGCTTGATAAATAGGAGACTGCAAGAAAATAGAGGTTACTCACATTCTATGCCATGGTGGTCTAGGATCTGTGTAACAATAAAAAGTTCATACACTAGCAGATATTTTATTTTAAACAGATATTTTATCTATTGCGGTCTCTGCTTGACATTGCTACAGCTGGTGCCAACAAAAAATCAACATATTCTTTGAATAAACTATCTTTTTTAAGGAAAGCACAGAGTGAGAGATTTCATCTGTAGAGGATCTTCTTTTTATTACAGAGATATGAGCTAACTCAGTTCCTTTATCTTAACTGATACTTTATACAGACCAAAATA
Organism: Tyto alba; assembly: GCF_018691265.1. Classification (NCBI taxonomy): domain Eukaryota; kingdom Metazoa; phylum Chordata; class Aves; order Strigiformes; family Tytonidae; genus Tyto; species Tyto alba. The sequence goes on along the minus strand of NW_024881275.1, from coordinate 21,487,997 downwards.
TCCCTTCTTAGTTGCTAATATACTTCCATTCAACTTTCCAAATTTCTGTTCATCATTTACATAATGCCATAAAAATACTCTAGCTGTGTATTGTTACATGTCAAACACTTTATCGAATCTGTTTCTCATTCTGTTAGAAGTATGAAGCCAGTTTTGCAAAACAAGAGGTCTAATGTATCCATAGAGGTTAGACCATTCAAGGATCTACAGGTCCACAAAGATCATCTTATACCGAAATGCAAACATAACTATATGGTTGTACATGATCACAAGCTTTCTGAATACAACTTCTTATGTTTCTGCATGCAACTAGCATGATTGGGTTTACAATCATGCTTTGGAATGCGTTTTGTAGAACTCTATCAAAGGTATCTGTACTTTCCAAGATGAATAAGTCAGCACATCCATTAACACAGTCAAAATTAGAATATAAATAAAATACATTGCATTATAACCAAGTCACATATGTGATTATAAATTTTGTATGGAAAATTTCTTGCCTTTGCCTTGAGGCCAAAGGACTTATGTCAATAGCAAAAAGTTAATATCTGAAAGGAACCAACATCTTCAAGAATGTTCAATCTATGTCATTTCTGGTATTCATATTCTCAGAAAACTTTAAAAATTTTTATAATGTCTTTTTAGAAATTTTTGTTATTTGCTTTAAAGTTCTGCTTTTTCCACAGTCTCATTCCATTATACCTAGTTTGAAATGAATTCTCAAAGCCATAGTACTCTGACTGTTAATTAACATCTTGCATATTTTTCATTTAATTTAAAAAAAATATATATAAGCAGAATTTACATTCCCGAGTAAAATTGAGGCAGATATTTCAATTAACTTATGTTCTACTAAGTTTTTATATCTCCATAAGAAGAAGGAAAATCAATATTGTTTGGTAGAATCTACCAACTAACAAATCTTCATTTCAATCACAGAACATCCCATTCAGCAATAATAAAATTAACTAAATTCTAATAGGTAAAAATACTTAACAAAAGTAAATTCATTGAACTTAGTTAATACTAACAGGAGTTCTATTAAAAAGTTATTTTTAAAAATTGTTCTGTAGGATTCACATAATGCTGTAATAAAGTCCACAAGACCAAATCTCATGAATTTGTACTTCATGGAGGATGTTCAGTGGATGCTAATTTTACCTCCATCATGAAATCTATGACCTTTCTCATTCTCCTTCTCAGGTTTGAGAGCAAGAAGAAGTGATAATATGGACCTTCCTTTGGCCTGCACACCCACAATGAGAACATTAAACTGTATCTCTTTGTTCACTGTTTTCTTTTTAAACCTGATTATATATTTTATCTAATGACTAGTGGAGAGGTATGTGAGTCACAAAAGAAGATGAGACACTAAAAATTCTGACATGTCAATTATATTTCCCACTCCTCTGAGCTTCTTGAGCCCTCCTTTCCATCCTGTATCCTCACGAAAAGTCACATTTCAAGCAATGGAGTCACTTTGATGATGCAAAGATGGTGAGGGGACAGAAACAGAAGCCACAAGCTTTCACTGCCTCTCACTGACCCACCAGCGTGCCATATGAGTGATGTCCAAAAAGTCAAAGGAATTACTTCACAAATATGTGGTCTGCAGACCATGTGTTGTCCTTGAACAAGAACAACTATGACAGAAGGGTCTCCATTCTCTCAGATGAATTTATTTACAAAAAGTTTGGAAACCAGCAACTGTGAGAAATTATCATTGCTCTCAGATCAGTAATGATGAGTGAAGTACCAAAAGAATGATGAGCAGAGCCACAAAGAAGTCTGGAAAGCGGGATACAGAGGATAACAATTTGTAGCTTTCAAGTTCTTTGACTGTGTGAAATTTTAGGTTTCTGAGGTACTCATGCTACACTTACAACCAAATGAATATACAAATTCTTCCATTATTGTTTTCCTACTTTCATTGATTGGCAAAATGCTAGTATAAATAGATGTCTTTTGCAGCACATTTAAGGATTCATATTCAATCTTATCTGTAGAATTTTGTCTCAAGATCTTGCAAAAGATGATCAATAACTTAATCTGCAAGTCATTTGCAGTTTAATGAAGCCATACTCATAGCATGGCTTCTCCAAGTCCTTACTAAATACAGGTATTTCACATATATTGACTGCATCATTTCCAGAACTCTGGTTTTCAAACACTAGAAGTCAGATATACCATGCTTTATGATATGCACCTTAAACATAACGGGGGATATCACAAACAATGGTAGCAACGGTATTTTAAGAAAGAACACTTGAAGTAGACTCATTAACTGGAATAATTTGGGCACACACTCTGTATTGTTTCAGTAATAAAAAAAAAAAAAAACAAAAAAAAAAAAACAAACAAAAACAAAGAAACAGGGGAAGATGACAACTGAAAACAACTTAAGCCTTGAAAATCTCACACACACAAACAAACACTTCTTTCCTGGGTGGGGAATGGGGAGAAGGAGTCAAATGTTTTAGTTGAGGTAAATTGATTTAATATTTATTTAATATTTAGAACTGTTAAATTTCTCTGGAAGGACCCTTTCATAGACACAACCACGTGCTAGTTCATCAGTTTGGTAGGCACACATCATTCAAGTGTTCAGAACCACTTATAGATGACCAGCACAAATCAGAGATAAATTCCACCACCCCATATCTTCATAAGCTACTAGTGCCATCTTTAGTCAGCTTTCTCTAGAAAATGTGTTAAACTGCATAGAGTTTAAAATGTGTTTGGTAAAGTTTTGACTCATTTTCAGCTAGCAAACAGCCATGACAGCTTAGATGCTCACACACTCATCTCATATCCACTACTGTCTTTTTGCTAGAGGGTCTGGCTCTGTTTCCACTCTGGATATGTTAAATATGCCCACACTTCTGTCACTCCAGCACAAAACACCGCACATCAGCACAACCTCTTTCTCAAGAGGAGTTTAAGTATATGTCCATTTTACCAACTGCCGTGGGTCATATCTAACAAAAGGACATTTTTTAAGGATTAAACTACTGCTACTAGATTTGCTGAAGTTTGCCAAGATTTACATCTCTTGGATAACAAGCCTTAACACTTTCTTCTTCTTACCTTCTCTTCTCCACCCACTCCCGTAATAGTAGCCCATAGTTAAGCCATTCAAAACATTTCAATTCCATTGGAACGGGCTGCTTCATCACTGAAAAAGCTGCACTCTCCATAACTTGCCAAGAGCACAGTATATGTCTTTGTTATTATTACACTGCCAGTTCTGCTTATCGTACTCACATGCAAAATCTTCATGTTTCAATTTATTTGTATTCCCACACACTTTATATTTGGGACAATGGTCAATTGTTCTCTAGCACTCTTTCACATGATGGAAGTAGAATCTTTAGAGGTGTTGTCTCCATCTTGACCCATCAGAGATTACATCAAGCTGTCACAGTTCTTTAACATCTGTAGCAATCATCACAGCAAGTGTAGCAGTTTTGATTAGATCAAACCAGACTCCAATCTTATTTATCTTAGATTATTTCATTACTATGGAGTCACAAAGACCTTTATTCTTATTCAAAACAGTTCTTACCTGAAATTATTGGTAAAATTAACACTAATAAATTCATGCTTCAATGTTCTTTTATTTTCCAGTCAAAACTGAATGTTTTCTGCAATCATTAGTGGTTTTAGGGGTAGAAGATCATATAAAATTTCCAAACACCGCTCTGTATTTCTCTAATGGTTTAGTAGGAACTGAATTATATTAGAATTTAGAAGCAGTGTCACCCAGCATACTTCAGTGAAGTCACCATTTTTTCCCCTAAACATTTCAACAGCAATTATATTATTTTCCAACATTTCTGCATTTAATTGAGGCCCATCATCATGCCATAAACTGGTTTACCTTTCTTAAAGGACCATATATTTTTAAAACTTCAGAAACATTCATTCCTAAAAACCTCTTTTCACATTCTGAATAGACACAAGCTGCAGCTACCTCTTCAGTTTCGTTACATTTCCAGAGTCACACTCTTTTATAGGATCTTCATTTTATTACCAGCTGTTGAATAAGTTGTACAAAAAAAAAATATATAAACATATTACACAGGTATGATAGATTCAAAATGCTTCTATTTATGCTTTGTGTATGACACAAGTAATCACACTACATCCACACATCCACATCCCTATCTGTTTTGGCAGGTGGATCACAATGGTAGAAAGATTACAAAATAGTCAAGGGGGTACTAAAGCCTGAAAGCCTTTCCACAGAAATGGATGATCTGTTTTGCTCTAAAAATACTTTTACAGAAACCAAGCTTGAAAAACAAAGTTATCCATGATGACTGTTTTTTCAAAAGTATTTTAGCACTTGAAAGCAGATAGTTACTGGAAGTACTGAAACATGTTATCTGTAAGTATAGTCATTTTTATGAGAGGAAAAAACAAAATAATAACTCATTTTGGTAAAGGAAACTTCAGATAATCAGTAGATCACACCCTGTGGTATATAAATCTAAGAGGAAAATACTTCACAGATTTAGCAGTTCCTTAATAAAAAATTTTACATTACTGGTAAAAAGCATGCTACTGTAGGAATTAGAAAGGATAGATGAGAAGGATAGTAAGAAATTAAACCAGTTATCTATGGAGTTTCAGTGATGACTAACACAAAAAAACATATTCCAAAATTTAAATTTCCCGCCCTACTAAATCAAGTATCGAAATATCGTTCACTATAATTCACTATTTTCACTCATGATTTGGGTGCCAGAAAAGAGCCAATTCAGAGACTACAGATACAAGTGTACTGAAAACACACTGAAGAATATGATTTCAAATTGTAAGGATTTGAGTAGATTGGTGACATGATGAAGGAGAAAAATAAGGTTCAGTTCACTAAGGACAGAAATAAAATTCTCCTTTTCCTTTGGGATAGCCACATAGCAGATGTATCACACTGTCCAGTTAGTAACTAGCTCTGGTGATAAGCAGAGACCACTAACAGAAGGTGAGGCACTAACACTGCACGCTGGGATGCAGCAAGTACAGAGAGGAATCCCTCTGTCCTTCACAGAGCTCTAGAAGTTCCTGCTGGCCTGTAAAATGTGCTCAACTGAAAAGAGAGTATAAAAGTGATAGGTAGAATATGATGGCATCATGTTGGGTAGAAGTGTTGACCTGCTTTAGGGTAGGAAGGCTCTACAGAGGGTTTGGGACAGGCTGGAATTATGGGCTGAGGTCAATTGCATGAGGTTCAACAAGACTAAGTGCCGGGTCCTGCACTTGGGTCACAATAACCCAATGCAATGCTACAGCCTTGGCAAAGAGTGGCTTCAAAGGTGCCTGGTGGAAAAGCACCTGGGGGTGTTGGTCAACAACCAGCTGAATATGAGCCGGCAGTGTGCCCGGTGGCCAAGAAGGCCAATGGCATCTTGGTTTGTATCAGAAATAACGTGGCCAGCAGGACTAGGGAAGTGATTGTGCCCCTCTGCTCAGCACTGGTGAGGCCGCACCTCCAATACTGTGTTCAGTTTTGGGCCCATCACTACAAAAAATGTATTGAGGTGTTGGAACGTGTCCAAAGAAGGGAAACGAAGCTGATGAAGGGTCTAGAGCACAAGTCTTATGAGGAGTGGCTGAGGGAACTGGGGTTGTTTAGCCTTCAGAAAAGGAGGCTGAAGGGAAACCTTATTGCTCTCTACAACTACCTGAAAGGAGGTTGCAGCGAGGTGGGTGTCAGCCTCTTCTCCCAAGTAGTAAATGATAGGACAAGAAGAAATGGTCTCAAGTTGCACCAGGGAAGGTTTGGTTTGGATATTAGGGAAAATTTCTTCACTGGAAGGGTTCTTAAACACTGGAACAGGAAGTGGTTGAGTCACCATCCCTGGAGGTATTTAAAAGACGTTTAGATATGGTGCTTAGGGACATGGTTTGGTGGGGGACTTGGCAGTGCTAAATTAACTGTCAGACTTGATGATATTAAGGGTGTTTTCCAACAGAAACGATTCTATGATTCTAAAACTTGATCAAGAAATAAAGACTATGCTGATAGGTATTGTGGTGAGAGAACAGAAGAGTTATGATATAACTGTCTTCTGTAAAATACAACTGCAAAGAAGGGAAAGAACAGTTCTCCATATTTGCCATGTTTGAGACAAAGTATAGGTTTAAATAGTAGTAGAGGAGATTAGGTTAGGTATGAAGAAAATATGTCTGCTGGAAAGGACAGAGAAGGACTGGAATAGATGGAAAGGTTGCTAAGTTTCCACTGTTGGAAACAGGTAAGAGTAGATGAAGGAAACACCCTTATGTGTGATGGACACTTTGTTCAGCTTTGGAAAACAAGATGGTTTACATAGTCTCTCTCTAGTGCCCCTGAAGATCTATTTGCTATGATTTCTCTCTGCTTTAAAACAGCTAGCTTTAGTTAGACCACTGAGCTGAACATAGGAACCAGTGTTTTGGCATCTTAAATATTGTTGCATGAAAAGATTATGTAGAAATTCTCAAATCATGTCTCATGTTACAAATCAAGTAAAGCATAATAGGCTTCTATTATTATTATCTTACAAAATACTAGTGATACCTCCTATTGCTATATAGAACTTTAATAACCACAGTACATGAGAAGAAGCTTACAAATGTCTATGACATATTCCTTTACAAACAGCTAACTTTCTCTGCTTAAAAATTCAGTCTGGAAAAGTTCTCACTTAATTTTTAAGGCATCATTAAAAACACTCACAAGAACAAATCAGAAAAAAAAAAAAAAAAAGAACACCTTCAAATCAGTGCACTAAAACTGACAATTTTGCCCTGATTATTGCTTCATTCTTTACCCTACAGCAGTGGTTGGCAGGGAGCTGTCTTGCGATATATTTCTATACATTGTAATATATTTAATAACTCTGTAATATATTTCTAGACTTTGGGTGAAATTTGTCAGATTTCTTTTGCTTCCACATAAAAAATGTTAAGTGTAAATTAAGAGACAATAAAACACCCAGGAAAAACAATTAAGCTCATCCAGTGTCAGAAATAGAATTAAGTCCCTTTTTGATGGTCAGCATTCACATGTTTTACAGTGTACCTCAACACACAATTACATGATTGCAGAACCACCAAAATACACTGTTAGGCACATGCTGTCAAGGGACAATGTCTTTTCTTCCACACCACCATTCACAAATGCTTTATCATATAACTTGCTTGAACATGTTTACTCACAATTCCTGATTCAACAGTCTCATTCTCCTGTGCAATAAACTGATTTAAGATACATTGTGAATGCAAAACACAAACTGAACTGTTTGCACTGTAAGGAGGTATGGAATATAAACAGATTGGAGCATTAGTAAAGGTAAGTAAATCAATCTGTCCTCCCCTATCAAGAAGTCTTGTTAAAATAAATGTGGTTATTCATGTAACAAAAATTCTGTGGGTGTATTAGGCTGAGAAAGTAATCCAAGTCATTGAGTTCATTGGAAGAAAGTGAGAATGCTCCTCTTTCTGCCCACAGCTGTTCATCATCTCTGGTTATTAATATTAGCATTGAATATATTCCTGTCCAATTGGGTTCACTCATGTTTTGAGGTTTTGAATCTATTCTTTTCCCCTACGTTAAACAAATCTAATGATTTCTATCCATAGCAAATGTGAAGCTGATGAGCAAATGGCTGATAAAAATTCCTATTATTCCTTTGTGCTCATCTCTTACACTTAAGATTCTTGTCATGCCCTGGTCATTCTAGCTGTCTGATACTGTTTCTTTATTTCAAATTCCAGTGCTTTCTCTGCTGAACATTTCTCTGTCCAGAACATTTGGTGCACTGCCTAGTACCAAGCAAAATCTGCTTGCAATGTAAGAACATGTGGAGAAATTATGTGTTTTTGTCACACCCTATTAAACGGTATTCAAAACACAATGCCCCAGAAACTAAATTGATTGTAGGTTTTATAACCCTTTTCAGGCTAATGGAAACAATTTAGTACCATGAACGAAAACATAGCTAGTGCAGCTGTGGGAATCTTAAATTGCTCGGCTCAGCAGTTCTGTTCCGGCTTAAGTAGGATAAAGTAGTTAAAGTTCAGTTAGATTCCATTCTTCTGGATCTTTGACAGATCATTTCAGATTAATGTCTTCAAAGTTTTCAACATTCCTTGTAAAAGACTTTCTGAGGAATTCCTGGCCTGTGCTTTTAACTTGGGGGGCAGTGGGAGGGAGCTGTAAGAACTGAGAAAAGAGGGGAAGAGGGGGAGGAACAATACAGGGAAATTTTCAATCATTTTGTAACGTGTCTTGAACTATTTTTCCCTTCAGTTTGATTTTATTGTTAATATAGCAAGTGAAAAAAAAAAAAAAAAAAAAAAAAACAAAACAGAACCAAACAAACAAACAAAAAATCCCCAATAAAAATACTAATGGCTTTCTTAAAACTAATGATTTAGCTAAGACACAACAGTTAGAGATGTAGATTCAACACTGAAAGTCAGCCCTTAACTCCGCCCTTGGAGTCTATTGCAGCTCCTTAAGGAAATATTTCTCCTGAGACAGAAATTTTCTTCTATGTTCATTCACATTTCTATATTTAAAACTGAATGTCATGATTAAAAACTTCACAGAAAAAAGGGAAACTTTGCTGCTGAAGAACTCTGCACTACACTTTAGAAAACAAATCCTCTACCTAGCCACTTATGAGAACGAATCATTCACATGGGTATTGCCTGCACTGTACTACTAGAAAAACATCTGTGAATATTATTTGACAAATTGATCACTAAATGAGCCATTAGCTTGCAGGATTTTTGGATTGCCTTAGGAAAGGAGGGTGCTATATAACACAAAGGCTTACAGATGCAAAACACTGATTGGCAAAAGAAATGTTCCAGAAGAAATGTAGTAATAAAACAAGCCTAGCATGAAAAAGTACCCTTTCTAAAAAGTAAGCCGTTTATGAGAAGCAGTAGTAAAACTGCTTAATTCTTCTGTGCCTCTAGGGAGAAATATAAGCCTTTTGAGAAGTGATGGAGAGAAAAATGAAGCCAATGGTGTGTTTGTCAGTGAGAGAATGCTGTGGAAACAAAGTTAGTAATTTTACTATTCCTGCTTGCCAAGAGCTGACAGGTGTGTAGTTTCTTATTGTTCTGAAAGGCAGCCAGAAACCACAGTTTAATATGCATCTATGTCTTCATAGTAGGGGAGAAAACAGCTGTCTCTCTGGCACATGATACAAGATGATAGAAATATTGAGACATACTCTTCTTTACAGTATGTTAACATCATTTATATGGCTTTGTTTAATCTTCTAACAAAACGCATCGCTGGAAGGAAAAAAAATGTTGCAGTCCAGTTCAAATCAGACATGATGTGGCAACCTCTGCTCCCACAAACAGTTATTATTTCACAGAGCCTAATCACCTTAACAAGAATTTTTCACATGAACAAGTGTTGAAAGATTAGAGCCATTAGAGCCATAAGATTAGAGCTTCAGCACAGCAGATCCAAAGACTTTCTACAAACAGGTCCATTAAACTTGTAAGTAAACAAAACTAGGGAAATACCAGGTTATTTTAGATAAACATGCAGTAATCACTTCCAACGATTCTTAAAGAATTACTCCCATAAATCCTTCAGATTTCAAACTGCTGAGAGATGTTTGTGATTAATAAAGCCTTTGAATGCAAAAGGTTTCCTCACACAAGAATGGTGTGTGTTTTCCTGCAATATGTGGCAAAGCAATCTTTTAAATCCTAATTCCCTCAGGAAGGTAAAAAGTACATATATATTATACACACACAAGCACACACACAATGCACCAGATGCAGTAAACTGTAAGAAATGTTAGGCTTTGTGTATTAAATTTCCTTTTTGTGCAGAAGTATACTACGGTGTTAAAAGCTCATGATAACTGGTTGGCAGGTTGTCAACTGGATATGCATAAAATATCTGCAATGTGTCCAGGCATGTATGATTTGATAATTTGACAGATGTAATTTAAACAATAAGACTTGTAATTTTTATACTTACCAGAATATGAGAAGAGAGATTAGTATACTCATTCAAATAATAAAATCCTGAGAGTTCTGAAACTCTCACAAAAATACTATTATTCAAAAAATACTAGGCTTGACCAGCAAGCTTCAAAAAGCTCAACAAAATTTATCATTATAGTAGAAAGATCCTCTAGGTATATATTATATGCCATTACTTACACTTACTATGTCAAGTGATAAGAAATCATATTTTTACATTAAATTTTAATACAAGCAGGAAACAAAAACTTGGTAATTTGTTCTATTGTATAAAGAAGAACACCACTGAATTGAGACTTAAAGGAAGCCTCATGATGAACACTCTTCTATTCAGTCCTATCCAATAATGATTCACTACATTTTTGATAGTTCTATGTAAACCGCAGCCTGCAAGAGCTTGCTCAAGCTAAACAGATGCCAAGTACCAGCATGTAAGATTGTCCCTTTCACACTGAACCTAGAAACCATGTAATCTGTAATGAGAACATCTCAACAAACAGACCAAGGACAGACTCAGAATTATTTTCTACTTCTGAAGTTTCTTCTCACAAAGAGACACTCTGATCCATTCTAAATTTTCTGGGCTTGGGAGGAAGACCAGACCATTATTTTAAATAACATATTGGAAGAAAAAATACATTTCCAAACATGTATATAAAGAAATCAAAAAGAAAAATAAAATATTCATATCAAGTGTCTCCAACAATTTGCATAAAACTTGTACTTTCTAGTTATTTTTCCAAATCATATTAGTTCATGAAATAAAAGAGAAAATGGAAGAAACTGCTTCATCCACATTTTTCTTTTTTGTCCTGTTCAGCACCTGTCAGTGCAACAGTTCCTGTAGAGCTAACATGAATATGTGCCTGGCATGGTTAAAGTCAGCTGTGCCCTGGTGTGGTTTTGCAATGTGTACTAGACATGACCTAAAGCTGTAATATGATGTCTGACATCTTTCTAGAACTGTAGTTTCTAATCTGGAAAACAAACACAATAAATTAAAGAACACACATGCTCCTGACTAGGCCAAAGAAGTCAGCTGAAGGTATAGTGTCTGATCATGAAGGCATCACAAACAACAGAGTTACCAGTCCTCACAAAATCACCAGATACCTGCCAATGTTTCTTCATTTTTAGAAAAAGAGGCTGGTTGTGTTCTTAAACTGCTCATCATTATGTTTATGAATGTGGAATAAATAATGTCTGTTCAAATGTACTAATGAATGAAAACAGCTTAATACCCAAAGCACTGTTACTCATTGCTCAATTTCTCTTAACCCTAAAATCGCTGCTTGGCAGCCTTAAATAAGAGCACAATGACAATGGAACAGACAACTGTTTAGGATGAATTTAGGATGAAATTAATCATAAATCAATAGATTCTTGGTGTAGAGAGAGGCTAAAAAGAATCTTTAGATGACTGCATCGCCCATAGAGAGCTTTCAGAGTCAAAGTCTACTCCAGGGCACATAACATAGGGGAGGTATTGCAGTTACAGAGCTCTTCAAGACACACTGAAACTTCTTTCAGGCTTGGTTTATCTCACCAACTCAGTAACTACATTTGACAGAATTGATGTCTTATTCTGGTGTTCCTACTACTACAGATCTCTTTCAATCTAAAGAGTCCTCAAGTGTCCCAGCTCAAACCTCAATCTGCATCTTGCAAACAAATCCTCATTTGAGAAAAAAAAAAAAAAAAAAAAAAAAAAATCAATGTTTTACTTTCAATCAGAATCTTACACACAATCGCTTTCTAATATGATACCTAAAAGTGTAAAGCTGTACATGCTGTGTCCACATACACAAGAACATATGAACATATACACACAAACATCTCAAAACATGAAAACCCACATTCTACCCATAGGAGCCACTGAAGCCAAATTTCTTGGGTTTTGACTGCAGACTTGGCAAACAAAACATCAGGAAGCATGAGGAATGTATGGTTTCAGTGTCAATCTCTAATCCAAAACCAGCTTTAAGGATTAAGACTTTTTTTTTATGTTTTTCAGCACAGTTAAGCCACTTGTGTACCAGCATCCTGCCACAAAGGAACAGAAATGACTGATATATTAACATTTCAAAACCTGGCTTACAAACTGAAAAGAATAGCTCAATAGGAATGCATAACCCCAGAGAATATAAATGCAATCCTGGAGTTGAGGGAATTCAAGGACAACAGAAGTAAGACATTTTTTGTCTCAGAGATGCAAACAGTAAAATAACCTGCATTTTTTGTGTCCACAAATCTCAATTACAAATTAGTCAGTGTGATTGAGTTACTTAGAATCATAGAATATTCTAAGCTGGAAGGGACCCACAAGGATTATTGAGTCCAACTCCTGACTCCACATAGGGCAACCTAAAAGTTAAACCATATATCTAAGAGCATTGTCCAACCATTTCTTGAACACCAACAGCTTTCGGGACATGATCACTTCTCTGAGGAGTTTGTTCCATTGCTTAACCACCATCTCAGTGAAGCTTTTTTCCCTAATATGTGAACTAAACTTCCCATGATGCAGCTTTAAGCCATCCCTTCACAACCTATCACTGGACAGCACAGAGAAGAGATCAGCACCTCCCTTTCCACTCCCTCTCATGAGGAAGCTGTAGATAACAATGAGATCACCCATCGCCCTATTCTTCTCCAAGCTGAACAAACTTGGCCTCCTCAGCCACTCCTCCTAAGTCATGCCCTTTAGTTCTTTCACCATCTTGGTTGTCTTTCTTTGGACATATTCTAGTATTTTTATATCCTTCTTCTATTGTGGAGACAAAAATTGCACACAGTAGTCAAAGTGACTCTTCACCAATGTTGAGTAGAGTGGGACAGCCACTTCTTTTGACCAGTTAACTAAGCTGTGCTTAACACACCTCAGGATATGGTTGGCCCTTTTGGACTCAAGGGCACATTGTTGACTCACATTGAAATAACCGTCAATCAAAACCCTCACATCTCTTTCTGCAAGGCTGCAGCCTCTTGTCCCTCAGTCTACATGCACATTCAGGATAACACCACCCCAGGCACCGAATATGGCATTTGTCCTACTTAAATTTCACACAGTTAATGGTTGCCTAGCACTCTAGTCTATCAAGATCTCTGTGTAAGGCTTCTCTACCCTTGAGGGACTCAATGATTACTCCTACTTTAGTATTGTTGGCAAACTTGTCTAACATGCACTCAACTCCTGTGTCTAGGTCATTAATAAAAACATTGAAGAGAATTGGCCCTAAAATTGAGACCAGGGGAACACCATTAGTGACTGGCCACCAAGTAGATGTGATCCCAAATACTACAGCTCTTTGACCCCCATCCTTCAGTAAACCGTTCACCCATCATATTGTATACATGTCCAGTTCTATGCTGGACATTTTGTCCAGAAGGACACTGTGAGAGACAATATCAAAACCTTTGCTAAAATTAAAAACAAAACAAAACAAAACTACCAAAACCAAAAACCAAACACATCCTCTACCTTCCTTTTGTCTTCTAGGCAGGTAACTTCATCATCAAAGGATATTGAGTTAGTAAGGCATGACTTTCTCTTCAGGAACCTATGTTGACTTTGACAGATGACTGCATTGTCTTTCAAGTGTTTTTCAGCATCTCCCAGAGTAATCGTCTCCATGATATTACCAGGCACTGAAGTGAGGCTGACTGACGTATAATTACGAGGGTCTTCTTTCTGGCTGTTTTTGAAAATTGGAATAACATTTGCTAGCTGGGACCTCTCCAGATTCCTGAGACCACTGATAACAGAGGGAGGTCTTACAATAACATTGGACAACTCTCTCAGTACCCTGGGTTGAATCCCATTAGGCTCCATAGGCTTACGAACATTCAGTTGCAGCACCAAATCTCATATAAATTCAAAGACAAGTGAAAGTTTATCACTCCCTGAGTCATGGTCCTCCAACCCAGGGCTTCAGGGGTCCCAGGGACCATCACTGGTGTTAGAAAGAGAGACAAAGGTGGTATGAAAAGTCTTTGCCTTATCTTCATCCTTATTTGTGAGGTGACAACCAACCTCAATGAGTAATGGACCAATGTTTTCTTTAGTCCTCCTTTTGATGTTAAAGTACCTTAAAAAGCCTATTTTGTTATCCACTAAAACTGCTTCAACTCCAGTTGAGCTTTGGCCATACAAACTTTACTCCTATAGTGGCAAACAGCACCTCTGTAGACCTTGTGTATCTTGACCCTGCTGTTAAAGTCCATACATTTTTTTTCTGCCTAAGTAACCAGAGGAAGATCCTTGTTCAGTCAACCCAGCCTTCTGCCCCACTTGCTTGACTTCCAAAACACTGGAATTGCCTTCTACTGCATTATTCTAAAAGGTGGCTCTTAAAAAGTGACCAGCATTCATGGACCCAAAGACCCTCTAAAGCAAATTCGCACGGGACCTTACACACTAATACCTTCAGCACCCTAAAGCTTGCTCTTCTAAAATCCAGGGTAGTGTCTCTGGTGACAGTTTTGCTCATATTGCCAGAGATTTTAAACTCAACTATTTCATGATCGCTGTGGCCAAGACAACCACCAATCATCATCTCACCCACAAGACCATCTCTATTTACAAACAACAGACCTAGGAGAGCATCTTTCCTACTCAGCTCCCCTTAGCACCTGCAGCAAAAAGTAATCTCCAGTGCACTTCAGGACTCTGAAATTCAGACTTTTGCAGTGGGTCCATGCAAACCTCATGAGGTTCAACAAGGCCAAGTTCAACAACTTGCACCTGGGTCAGATCAATCTCCACGATCAGTACAGAGACGGGGATGATGGGATTGAGAAAAGAGAAGGAGGACTTGGTGATACTGGTGGAATTAAAATTGGATGTAAACCAGCAACATGTGCTTGCAGCCCAGAAAGCCAACCGTATCCTGAGCTTCATAAAAGGAAGTGTGACCAGCAGGTCAAGGGAGGTGATTCTCCCCCTCTCCTCTGCTATGGTGAGACACTTCCTGGAGCACTCAGCACAGCTCTGGCATCCCCAGTATGAGAAACGCTTGGACCCGTCGGAGCAGGTCCAGAGGAGAGCCATGAGAGCGATCAAAGGACTGGAACACTTCTGCTGTAAAGAAGGGCTGCGAGAGTTGGGGTTGTTCAGCCTGGAGAAAAGAAGGGTCTCAGGAAACCTTACTGTGGCCTTTCGATACTTAGTGGGAGCTTATAAGAAAGGTGGAGAGAGACATTTTACTAAGTGACAGAACATGGGACAACAGTTTTAAACTGAAAGAGCATAGGGTTAGATTGGATTGACAGAAAACAGTATTTTACATGGGGCTGGTGAGACACTGGAACAGGTTGTCTGCAGAGTTGTGGATGCCCCATCCCTGTAAGTCTTCAGCATGATTTAGTTTGAACAACCTGATCTAGTGAAAGATTTCCATGCCTAGGTCAGGGGATTGCACTGCATGTTCTTTAAAAGGTCCCTTCCAACCCAAAACATTCTCCGATTCTATTCGTTTCCTAGACCTCTTCCGATCTGCTGCATGACAGTCCCAGTTAACATCTGGGAACTTGAAGTCACCCATAAGGACAAGGGCAACTGGTCTGATTTCCCTTTAATTCCTTGGAGACTAATACATCAGTGTCATCATCCTGGCTGGGTGATCTATAGCTGACTCCCACCACAACATCTGCTTTATTAGCTTTGCCCCTAAGCCTTACCCAGCGGCTCTCAACCGTGTCCCCCCCAGTCTCAAGCAGCCCAACGCCTCCTTTACACACAGCGCTACCCCTCTGCCTCACCTGCTCTGCCCGTTTCTCCTCAAGGGCCTAGAACCGTCCATCACAGCACTCCGGTCACAGGACTCTTCCCACCAAGTCTCACTTAGGCCACCGCTGTCATAGCTCTGGGACTGAGCCGAGGCTTCCAGTTCCTCTTGTCTGTTCCTCATACAGCGGGCAGTGGCGTACAAACATTTGGAATGTGCTCCACCAGATTTGGTACCTCGTGGAGCAGACTGAAAGCCCTCACTAGCCCACCGCCACCCTGACCTCATCGTGCTGTCCCAGAGCTTGGCGCTAGTGACCCTGTCCTGCCTCGCACCTCTGCAGAGTCACCTTCCCGAGCAACGGCTGCGGCCGGGGCTTCTGCAGGAGAGGGCAGCCAGCGCCCCTCACGTGGAGGGAGGGCTGCTGCGCTTCAGTGCAACGCACGCCACGAGCAGCAGAGCACAGCACGTGCCACTGCGTTGAAGATTTGTGCTGTGCACCCAGCTGAAACACTGGACCTTGGAAAGAAGAGCTGGCCTGTGCAGGCAGGCCAGCCCTTTTGTCGACAGCCATCTTGTATCGAGCTGCAATGATGGGGTCGGGCTCGTTTCTGTTGGGGTTCCCCCTTGTCCCCACTGCACAAACACCATCCTGAGTGCTCCAAGATGGAGAAGTCATTGGGATGTCTCCTTCTGGTTTCCCTCTCTACTCCCCCACAAGTTGCAAGTGGCCCAGGAGGAGAGCGTCTCAGGGCAGAGCTGAGAGTTTGGAGCAAAAAGTGGGGCAAATACGTGATGTGGATCAGGGCTTTGCCCTCACCCCCCTAATGCACCATGCAAAGGCCTAAGTAGACCTAGATGGGGGGAAATTCAGGTATGTGGAACATCAGGTTCCCAGGTTTTTTTTTCTTTCCTCTCCAACATGAAGAATGGCCCCTTGCCAGGGCTCCTCTGGTCTGTTTTTTGAGTACTTGAGGCTGGCAAGAAAAAATAAGGATATGTTCTCTGGATCCAAAATTGGATTCGTTCATTGAATAAGAGAGGAAAGTACAGAGATGGCAGATGATTTTAGTCCATATATCTTGTCTATATATCACATTCAGGAATCTGTACCGTCTTTCCAGCAAGGTGTGCGTGATAAATCAGTAGCAAACTATCCACTTCACATGAGCATGTGCATGTCGTATCCTTAACAGTGAGAACTAAGTCTTTTCTTCCTACCCCCACTCCCTATGCTTGTCCTGTAGGGTTTTTTTTTAATAATTTCAAGTTTTCCTAAAAAAAATAAAAATAATTATGTTTCTGTAAAAGCAACTGGAAAACTCTTTCAAAGGGACTATATAAGGTAGGAGTCTCCCACAGGCACGTTTGTTTTTATAAGGTACTTTTCACTCAGAAAGTCAGATGATGTAATGAGTATTCCATGTTCTTATTGTATTATGTAGGGAAACATAAGTCACTACCTCCATTATTTATAAAATGATAGAATGACCTGTGAATACATATGCATACAGTGAAGTAAATTCAGAATTCAGTATTCAGCAGCTACTACCATCTGGTACATTTTCACTTGCACCTTTCCTGAGCTGCTGCTGAACACATCACCATTCCAAAGAGGGTGCTTTGTTTAAAGTGCTGACTTGCGACATTTCCAGTTTTATGCTGGGCAGGGAAAATATAAATACACTCAATTCCCTCCTCTTTCTTTAGCCTCCTCAGACTTCCATCTATGACTATTCTTAAAGTACCTGAAAATGGGGCATAACTGTTAGTTGACAAATAAATGTCTGAACTGGAGTCAGGTGATTCTTTATGACAAAAGAGCAGGAACTTATACAGAGTAGTCAGATGCTTCACTAAAATGGATATTAGAAACAATTTTTACACTCCAATCTCAGACAAAAGGCTTATGAAAAAGTGGATCTGTTTTGGATATCATCAATGTCTGTTCAATGATTTGAGTTAGATAATAATTGACTTGCTCCATTTCTGAGTATAAACACTCATGTTACACTTACGAATTAGAAAAAAAACAGCTGGTAGCAAAAGTAATAGAACACAGGAGCTGCAATGAATGCCACAATGACTGGCTTCCATGGCAATAGAATCTGACATATGTAGGAGTAAGGAGGGCTGAGGGCTAAGCACTGGCTTATATGTATATCTTTCAAAAGTGAAACTCCACACAAAGAGCTTCTGGATGGTTTATACAGATCAGTCAGGCCAAAACTGTTTGGGGCATCTCACTGGAGCACCACAGTAAAGCGATATGTAACATTGATAGCACTGGGGTCCACAGCCTGCTGGCTAGCTGAAAGAGCCTTCATCCCTTAAGGCAACAGTCTGCTGTTGTCCTGTTGCCCTAAGGGTTTTCTAGTATTGATCACAGACAGGAAATTAAAAATCTGAATTAACACCACAGAGGAAAGCAAAATAGCTGAGAGTATGTTATTGGCCATAGATATTTTTTACCCATTTGTCAGACTAATTGGCAACTTGTACTGTGTCCTTTCCCTTCCAGTGTTGCAGAGAAAAAGTCACTGCCAAGACAATGACAAAGCATTTATCATTATTACTTCTGGTCATCTTGCTTTCTATAGTAAAAAGGCAAAGAATAATAACTGCAGATACCTAAATCTGTATTTCGCCTCTATACCTTTGCTGATCAGAAACCATGGCATTCCAGTCTACCAATCCACAGAGATGAGTTAGATTTCCACTCTCCTTTACCTTTTTCAGGAAAAAAATACAGCCAGATTGCACTGTGGTCTTGCACTGAGGGAGCCACAGTGGCAGAATATATTCCAGTCTGGAGCCCACAGCAGCTGAACATGGATTGACTTTCAGGCCTATGGTAGAAAGTGGGGTATCTCAATCAAACATATTTCAGTGCCTGGTGACTGCACAGAAAATCAGTAACTGAAGATGACTAGGATTTTAGAGGGGCAGGCATCAGATAGGTTATAAATTACCTTTTCTGAATACTGGGAAGAAAAGATCACTGGGTAAGAATAAGAACAGGTATAACATTCAGATAACCAACAACAAATAGCTGAATTAGTATCTTTTTTCTTCTTTTCCCTCCTCCCCTTAAAGAAGGAAGAGCTATGAAGCAAGTGTACGGGAGGACAATCACTGTAAATACTAAAGACTTTTCTTTCCATTTAGTATAATGCAGAATTTATGACACTTCTGTCTGGACCACTGCTGTAATGCTAGCAGCAGTATCACAATTACAGACACTGTACAGTTGACATATATTTAGCCATGCATTCATGCTTTTGCTAAGCCTGTAATGTCAGTTTTAAGTAAACTTGTTAGAAGCAACCTGTTAAACCTTTTCTAGGATAAACCACTACTTGCCGGTTACATGTTTTCACTACTTTTGCACAGACACTTTCCCTACACACATTACTCAGAAAATGGTAGCAAAGTTGATTAATGCAACAGGAGACCCAGACCAGAAAAAGTACTCTGAAACTACAACTTCATTGGTCATAACCCCGTGAATCCTTAAGGTCCCTCTCCCCCAAATTTGTTGCCAGTCTTGTATGCAACAACAATATTAGTTCCAGACTAACCCTGGAAATTAACTTAACATTACTGAGATGTTGATCATAGAATTTGTTTGAGGTCATTCATACATTTGCTGTCATGGTCTGGTTTAAAATATGAATTACAGTGTGCTGGGTTTCTGTGGCAGGGTTTTTGACAGCGGTGCCCCTGTGAGAAGCTTCTCAAAATCTCCCCTGGCTCCCAGTCGGACATGCCTCTGGCCAAGGTTGAGCCAATTAGCAACAGTGACGGCACCTCTGCAATAATGTATTTAAGAAGGGAAAACTAAGAGGGTGTTGTGACTTGTGAGCAGGAGTTATGAAGACACTTATGCAAACACTCAGGTCAGTGAAAGGAAGGGGGACAGTTGCACTGGAGCAGACACCCCTGTATCCTGTGGTGAGATGGCAGGGCTGCCCACCCTGTCACCCATGGAGGTCTCTGGTGGAGTAGAAGCTGACCTGTGGAGAAGCCCACACAGGACAGGCATCTGAATTTACGGGAGGCTGGGACTCTGAGAAAAGAAGCAGCCCCCACTGTTGTGGTTTGGTGCTGAGAGGACTGCAACACGCAGGGGTGACCCACATCAGAGCAGCTCGGGAACAGTTGCATCCTGTGGGGAGGAATCACTGTAGAAAAGGTTCATGGAGGATTGTCTTCCGTGAGAGGGGAGCCATGTGGAGCAGGGGAGGAATGTGCAGTGTTCACCCCACCTCCCTAGAAGGAAAGAGCAACAAGCTGACTTTAACCCCCATCCCCTGCCCACTGACCTGCTGGAGGAGGAGGTAGAGAGATGGGGAGCAGAGCTGAGCCAAGGGAAAAAGGAGGGGTGGGAGAGGTTTTTCTAGATGTGGTGGCACTTCTCATTGTCCCCACCTGGTCTGTTAAGTGTTGTTTTTGTTAGTGTTTGAATTAAAGTAATGTTCTTTTTTCATGCCCTAACAAGTCTGTCTTTTGCCTGTGACCATAAGAAGTGGTGAGCTTCTCACTGTCCCACCTTGTCTGTTAAGTGTTGGTTTTGTTAGTGTTTGAATTAAAGCAATGTTTTTTTTTCTTTTTCTGACAAATCTGTCTTTTGCCTGTGACCATAATGGGTGAACCATCCCTCCCTGTCCTTATCTCAATTCTGGAGCCTTTTACTTTCTTTTCTGCTTCTCATTCCTGAGGGGGAAAAGGTCAGTGAATGGATACATGGTTCTCAGTTGCCCTCTGGGTTCAAACCATGACATACAGTAACATATTTTTTTAAAAAATAAATAAAATTTTGTTTCGATAAATTGGCAACTGAGGTATGCAGCTCTGTTCCTGGAGTATGTAAAAGTTCTTGTAATAGGCCAGATTAATAAAGAACTACCATTGTGTTGTCAATGTCCTTAACTTTGATTAGGGTGCCACTGGCTCACTTTCTGCACACCTTTCACAGACAAACAACGTGTTCAAAGTTTCTGAAGGTAATTTAGTGCATCTCCCTAACCAAGGAGCAACAACGCATTTTGTGTTCAAGCTCAGCTGGACTGTACAGTGCAGAAATGCTGCAGGCCACATGAAATACAAACACTGAATGCTTGTCTCTATAAACTGAGAGGCCTCTGGGGTATGGGATGTAAGTAGAGAACTGAGGCCATTATTACATAGTCTTGCTGAATTCTGGAATGAATGTCTAATACAACAGTATAATAGTTAGATATAACTGGTAGATGAAAAAACAAGATTTGATTTCAGTTGGACTGTCAAACATATAAGAACAATATAGTAAAACACAAACAATTTCTAACCAGTGAAGAGCAGCTTCTGATTTCCACCTGTCCAATCAGTGAAAAATGCTATGACTACAAAGTTACATCGGGCTAAACAGTCAGAGGCATCTGTAAAAATAGCTTAGCAAGAAGAGGAGCTAAGATACAGAAAAAGCTTTCATTAAACTAACAAGGCATATTTCCGTTATGCCTAATTTAGCTCAATACTACCTAGAAATGCATGTAAACATGTACACACGTAACTACTCACAGACATGTGTCTTTTTGTGCTGGAACTTTATCTTCTGATGCTGCCCAAATGACAAAATGAAATATCTTACCCCATCCACAATGGGGCTCCAGTATGGGTTCCAGAATGCAGACTACCTAAGTTCCTGTTCGCCAAACACTTTCTACAATTAGACATATCAGACCTGACACATTTTGAAGTCCCTCCCTAACCTGTGATTTTGTAAGATATGGATGTGTTCAAGAGAACCTAAAACAAGACAAAAAGATACTGTCTGAATTATAGCTCTGCAGCCATCTGGCTGAATTCAAACCCTAATTCAGACCACCTTAACTCATCATTTCCCCATCACATTCATTTGTTCTCCATTAAGGGAATGCAAAATACTTGTAGTAGCCTTTTTGTAATCCACCTTCACAGACAAAGAGCAAAAATGTACTCTGAATTGTAACTATCTAGAAATTAAGTTGAAAGAACAAATGGAAAGAGAGACAAAACACTAAACAACTTATAAATGAGCTTTCACAAAACTGAATAAAAACCAGTTTCCCATTCCTGCATGATCAAGGTCATTTAAATGTTAACATCTCATGTTAAAGAACATCAAGTTACATAGTACAACTAAATACTTTATAAAAATAAAAATTTCTTAACACTTCAGCTGAGGTATCCCCATACCATGACTTTTTGTAGTGCTGCCCTTCAAACAGACCTATAGCTCAAGATAATTTTGACACTCAAAACAGCCTACTGTGCAATAGCTTACTTACGTAGCAGTGCTGAGAGTACATTATGCTTACCACCTTGGACTTACTTGGACCCACTGTCAGTGAGTTTACAGGTGAATTTCAAGTGTTGTTTTATCCATGAAGTTTTGAATGCTTATAAGCACCTCAGAACAAAGCTGTTTTTTTTTTTTTTTTTTCTCTATTCCATTTTGCATACCTTTCCAATAAGGTATATATTCTGGAACTTTATAATACTATAAAAGAACAGTTAGGAAAACTCGATTTGTTTTTGTTTGTTTTCATAATACTCTATTGATTAATTTCTTTGCAAAGATACTTCAGATCTGATGTTATCACAAAAACCAACTTGTGAGTATCTTTCAAATCCCACCCTGCATTCTCTTACCAGGGATAAAATGGGACAGCTCAACAAAGTATAGCACTGATGTACTTGTCAGATGATAAAAATGTCACTTGATAGATTTAAAAAAATAACTATAGTAAATAAATAAATAAATAAATAAATAAATAAATAAATAAAGTCATTATAAACCCTAATTTACATGTTCAGTGTTGTCATCCAATTCACAAAGCACCTAATACCATTTATTAATACTACAAGTGATAAAAAAGCTCTCCTATAACAGTCTGTGAAAAGCACCAGAAAAGTGTACTGGTGTTAAGTGATGGAAAAACAGTTAAGTGATGGAAAGACAACACTGAAGACTTGGAAAGACAACAATGATTTTTTAAATTTTATTTTAAAGCAGGGCCATGTGTTCACAGTAAATTGATGGATTTTCTGGAATTAATTTAATTTTTTTTCTTTCACTATCTTTGCCTTACATGAAACAAGTACTGTATGTTTAATGTAAGACAGCATCAGCTGTTTTTTTAGTTTTGTGAGGTTAAGTGATGGAAAGGATGTAGATATAGATTATTATAACTGCAAGCTATTAGTTCATATGACATGATAAGATCTTTCAAATTACACAATCAGAAAGATATTTTGTATGGAAATAAAATATCTTCATACAAGGCTCATTGCCCGTAAGAAAAAATTTCTTCTGCAGGAAAAAATATTTACACCAACAACCTTTCCCCTCTCCTCCTCTCACAAATAAAAAGACCACCTGAAATAATTTGTCCAACACTAAAAAAATGCAGTGAGTCATACCAGGTTTCAGCTGAATGCATTTTTAAATGGCTGAGTTATAAACCCCTTGAAATCAAGTTTTATAATGAAATGCTGATAGACCCTTAACTTTAATGGCTCTTCCAAGTGCTTCTAGAGTAGGCATTACTTACAATGTCATAAAGTGACGTTTAAAAAGCTGCAGAATTTTCGCAAAGCAGATAAGCAGGTGTTCGCAAGGGCAGTGCTATTTAAACCTCACTGATTTATGGGACATGCTGCATGAAAGGCCAATAAGCTTTATGGAAGCTCACAGCAGAAACTCCAGACATAGTACCACAATTGTCTGAAGATCACCAATACATATTAATTTCCACGTTAAAATATCTGAGCTTCTGCATTTTGTACATGTTACCAGTAGTGAAATATATACCTCACCTCACCGAGTAGGGCTCTCTTTTACTGGCATACTTTTCACAGAGTATTGCATGTAATAAAATCCATTGCTCTGCTACTTCATCATACACTGTAGTTTACCTGGTACATAGGTCTCTTACTGTTATTCTAGCAACACCGTTTCTGACCTCTTCCAAGAGTTAGGAACTGCACCACTTCCCTCAGACTTCTCTGAGCAGAACTAAAAGAAGAAGCTATGTCAAAATTTCCCTACCATATTATCCCATGGTCAAAATCACTCTCCTGAAAGTCATTTCGCTATTGGAAAAGCAACCAATAAGCCATCAAAACACTTTATATAATTGATTAGCATTTTCTGTTTGTTAACACACACATACACACAAATCAATAATCCTATGGCTGAGGGGCCCAGCCTTAATCATTTAGTGAGACTGTAATTTACTCCAGGCAAAATTAAGAAAAAAAAAAAAAAAGGAAGAAAACCCACTATTATCTCCCAATAACAAACTTTGTTAAAAAAAACTGGTAGGAAAAAAAGACCGTTACTGCTTAGGTTGCAGTTAGCATCAAAACACCTGATATCTGTTTATAATTATTTCCACTTTCTCTTGAAGAACCACAACAGTTCTTGATGCACACTCCCCCTATATTTCTAGTGCTACAAGAGAGAATACTATCAGCTCCATATTGGTGCATGTGATAAATAAATATTAACTCCGAAGTTCAGAGAGAAAAAGAAGCTGGATTATGGTCCTGGTCCAATCACCCTCAAAGTAAATATGAGTGCTTTTTTAAAATTATTTTTCTTCGGAAAATCAATTTACCTATACATAAATATAATTTTAAGAAACCTAGACAAGGTCATGTGAGAATTGCAAAGTATATGCATCAACAAAGTCCAGATGCCTAGTACACAAGACTGACTTACACTACAAATCACAGTACATCTTTTACTCCCTTTTGTCCCATTACTGATTGACTCTATATACTACTAGACAACACGTATTTACACAGCAGTAGCACAAGTAAAATGTAGACAGTATGTACAGATGCAACAACTAAATTCACTTTAATACTATAATCAAACCATGCTTTGCACTTAGAGTCTGCAAATTAAAATTCAGATTTCCATCACTTATCTAATATTTCTCACTGAGTAATATTTGTGCAAGCAGAGAGGTAAGAATCACAGGAAGTAGGAGAACTTGCTCAACTAAACACTATTTAATGAACTTCTATACAAAGGCCAGAGGTTAAGTCTATCATAATACTCTGATTATGCCCTTCATTTTGTTTGATGTGGTCATCATCAGGTTATGCTTTCGCATAAGTAAAGTTCAGCATTAGCAGAGGTACAATAAATCTAATATTTCTTGATTGCTATTTTTCATTCATCCATACATATAACAAAACCAAACAACAATGTTCAGAATAATTATCAATATGGGGCTGAATCTTCCCATGGACTTGATCTTCTTCCTTGTCTGATACATTGACCTGGTGGCCATAAAGAAACATTCCTGTTTTGATTCAAATTCCCCTGCTCTGCAGGTACCATCTACTGCACCTGAAGATGACATAGAGAAATGTTTATACCTTCTGTGCAAGGCTGAAATTTAAGATTACAATAGACATGAGACAAAAGTAAATAGACAAAAGTTAAGAAGTGAGATACTGTTTCAGTGTTGTTTTTCTTCATGACTTATTGTAGGCATCATTCACATAAATATAGTCTTTTTTTCTTTTTTTTTTTTTTTTTACAAATTAGAAGAATGATGAGTCAGTACTTGGGATCTAAAAGAAGGTCTAGTAACAAATGTCACATTTAATACACCTAACTGTAAAGAATAGTTTCACATTAAATTATTGTAACGGTTTTTTCTTTGCCTAGGCTCGTGTGGCTGAAAAGGTTGCAAGCCTACTCAGACCTTTTATCACAGGTAATCTGATCTTTGTAGTGTAACAAAAAGGAAGCAACCTTTGAGCAGTTTTAGGTTTCACTGTGGACTTTTTTTCTGATTTACGTTCTTCCCAACTTCTCAGTACTTTTTTTCCTTTTCAGGGCTTTGCTTTCATTACCATCAGTCCTGAAAAAGTACATTGTCCTTAGATAAGAGTGAAGGATAGGAAGAGAAGGAGCAAGGACAGAAGTCCTCTTCCACTGACCTAGTGAAAGGGTCACAATAATCTTAAAATTACAGATACTTTAAAAGATGATCAAACAAACCATCCAGAGCACAGAGGTTTGATACCATAATAATATATTGTACCACTACGCTGCTCTTCTCTTCCATCCTATTCTTCATGTCAGCAGGAAACAGAATTCACAGGATTGTAGTCCTCTCAACACATCGGTAAGTTATGGTCTTGTCCTTTTCAGTCTCCTGCTGCTTCAAATAACAGGAACCAATAGAAAGAATAGTTCAAAGATCTTCTGAGAAGCTGCAACAAATCCAGAATCCTTGAGGTGACTGTTGGGTACCCTGCACCAACAAGCTTAACACAGTTGCAGACTCTTTCAGGTTTTTCACATTCTCAGGAGAATTTAAGAAAAAAATCTTTGTTTTCCTTCTGAGTGAGCAAGTGAAGACTGACGGAAGAAGAGACTAGAATGTGGATACCCACATCTAGGGAGTATGAACTCATCCTTATGTTTGTTATCTGCTCCATCTATACCCTACTGTGAACTTGGCATTTTAGGGTTTAGACAAATCATAAAGAGAAAGTAGTGCCCAAACTCAAAGAAAAATAGTTTTGTTTACTTTTTTTTCTGTGTAGTTTTAGTACAAATAAGCACTGTTCCATCAACAAAGTATAGACCCTCATGGCAAACCTCCATATCTTTTCTAATATTTAACTCTTCATCCAGTTATCTCTGACATATACTAAACATACATAATGACTAGAAGAGTTGTATAGTACCTCAAAGAGATTGTCTTAAGAATTCATTGGAAAGATTTTCATCCCAGTTTAATTCAGCAAATGTCAAAGTGTTCTGCCAATTTTCACAGCAGATCAGCACAAAGCTCTTTAGCACAGGTGTTTCCGGGACTGGGATTTGTTAGGAAAAGTTACTGTTTAACAGTTTATAGCCCTTTTAAAGCCAAAAATGTCTCTAACATTTTTCAAGATCATCTCGAAAATACCTGTGCATTTATTGTAGAGACATTTTGTCACAGATCTGATGATCTGAAAATCAATGAAAGTAATATTATGTAATGTTTCTACCTCTAAAGAGTACTTTACCTTGTGGGTTCTCATTTATTACATTCATACACGTCTGACATTCAGTTAGAAAAATCTTCAATCACACCTTTCATAATCAATCGATGTATAGAGGTAGAGCTGGTCTACTGTGATGGGGAGTTATTCCTTTAAAAGCATAAGTCTACTGGTCTTATTTTAGTTCATTTTAACACACCATTTCCACTGACTTACTGCCAGTTCTAAGAGTTACCACAGCACTGCTTAATAACAATGTGTGGTTTCTAACATTTATTTATAGTATACTAAAACCAAAATCGGGCTGGGTGGTAAGAGGTTTAGACCACCTGAGATGTCTTTAAATCTTCAGCACATGTTTAACTGCAGCAAGACCAGCAATAATTCCAAATATGCAGTCATCATACTATTGGCTGATTCATCCTTTAAAGTTATAGATTCATTTCAGGGAACTCTTTTTCCCAAGTGTCCTTTTAAGAAATAAAACCAGTTTGTTGTAAATCTTTTTTATCAGTTAAGTGATGGAAAGACAACACTGAAGACTTGGAAAGACAACAATGATTTTTTAAATTTTATTTTAAAGCAGGGCCATGTGTTCACAGTAAATTGATGGATTTTCTGGAATTAATTTAATTTTTTTCTTTCACTATCTTCTTTGCCTTACATGAAACAAGTAGTGTATGTTTAATGTAAGACAGCATCAGCTGTTTTTTTAGTTCTGTGAGGTTAAGAATCATGCAGTAACTATTTTAGAAAAACTATACCTTTTTTCTTTTCAAAATTTTATTTAAAAAGTATTTCCTAAATATCTGAATGGTATTTCATATTGGTAATAAGATGACAGAGTAAGCAGCAAAATTTTTAGTGACCATAAGACAAATCAGTCCCGTCTTCCTCCATCTGTATTGTCATTTGAAGTGAAGGACACCCTTTGTCCCCTGTCCCACAAAGCACTTAAGCATTTGTAGTCTCCTTGACTTCAACAGTTCAAATATTATTCATGGGCCCAAATTGAAACATGTGCTTAAGTGCTTTGGTGGTTCAGGTATTGCTGAACAAGGGCAGCAAAGCAGGACCTAGTACAGAGCCTTTAGTGCTGGAAACACTGTGACAGTAATAGTATAATTTTTCAGGAACAATGGCTTTTGGATTGTTAACAATCAATATGAATGTAAAAGGAATTGTGAAATACATCACTATGCTATTTTAAAAAGGATAACTAAAATAAAAGAGAAATTATATTAACTGATGTTAAAAAGCAGAGAAACCAACATTGATTTGACACACAAAGTTATCTGAGCCACTCACCCTTTTTGTGAATTGGGGTAGGTTCAGAATACTGGAAATTTCCTGACAGGTGCTGAGCCTCCTATTTCCACTAGTGTCATACTAGTGTTAAATGTTTTTCATTTAACTTATACTGATCCTCAATTACAAGTGCTTTTCTACCCCACCAGTACACAAAGTTGCTATGGAAAATGAGTAAAATCTTCATGAACCAAAAATATTTGTCAATAAGTAGTCGACAGTGCAAACAAATGTTCTTACCTATAGCCTTTAAACTAGTGGACTAAATAGTTTAATCATCTGGAATGTGTCTGTGATAGGCTGTCAAACAAGGTCTAATCCCACAGACTCCTTCTAGCTGAGGTTTTCAAGACAGAAGAATTTCTTTTTGTGCACACTAACCCAGCTCTAAAACAAACAAACAAACAAACAAACAAACAAAAAAAAAAAAATAACAAAACAAAACAACTAACCAAAAAAAAAAAAAAAAAAAAAAAACAACCCAAAAAAATAACAACAACAGAAAGTAAAAGAATGCTTGCATGTTTTTGTTAGGGGAGAAGGAAAGCATATTCATTAAGAAGGACAACAGTTCAGTAAATCTGTGGGATTCACTTTTGTTTTTTTAATTTTAGAAATGTAATCACTGGAGGCCATAATGAAGTCCAAATCAGAATAAAAAAAAAAAAAAACAAAGAAACAAAAAAAAACACAACAAAAAAGAAAATGCTTTTCTTACAAGGATCCTATTTTTAATCAAATACATTTTATTCTTCAAGCAGGAAGCCAATTTGCTATTGCGAATGTTTTTGCTAAGTGATGTAATGTGCAGTCATGCACCAGCAATTGAATCTTGAAATTCAGTTTGTCGATGCTAGGCAAGAAAAAGCTTTTGGGTTCAGGCATGCACTGCTTTACAAGGGGAGGCACTTAAATACATGAAGGGGAGGCCATGCATTTTATTTCAGAAGACTGAAATACATCTTGGATTCTGGGGCTTTGATGTTATTCATATGCTAACAATATACCATTTCCTCCAAGTGCTCAATACATTGGAATAAAAAGACATAATTTGCTGACATTGTGCTGAACACTTCCTGTCCAGAATACTGATCAATTTTCATTCAGCTTCCAAGGCTAATCCACCCAAAATAGCCCTCAACATAACCTTTAAATTATTCTTTTAACACTTTAAAATTTCAGTTAAAATAATTTACCATTTTACAGAATAAAATGATGAAACAAAGACCATAACTGTATTTTCACTCTGCTTCTAAAATGCAGTTCTAGTGCCCCAGGGACTCCTTTTATCTAGTGTAAGTGCTGGCATATGATGTGATTGTTAACATAGCTGGCCACCAGATGAAGTGAATTATCTAAACTGCCAAGGTTCCTACTTTCATTCCAATTTAAACATCAATTTAACACAGAAACTGAAGGGTATTATGAAAGCTTTAATATGAACCATTTCAGACATGAAAAAGAAATGGAAGGATTTCACAAACCACCAAAACAAACAAATATGTAATTCATTGAACCTGAAGATGACTTGGAAAACGATCAGCGAATAAAGGCATGTCTATCTAACTCCCCATGCTGGTAAATTAATGCAGTATACCCTGGGCACTTTACAAGAAATGAATCATCTGTATGAACCCACAAGGGCATTATCCACAAGCAACTGTTATACCAAATGGTTACAAGGGGAGCCTGTAGTCACCATATATTTGTTTACATTTTTTAAGGGAAAACAGTTTGAAGCACGTTTTGGCCTTTAAGATTACCATATTCAGGAAGTATTTTCTCCAGTTAAAACAATTTTCTTACAGATTCCTTTCTGTGAGTCACTTAATCACATTTTTTTCTCAGCTCCTTCCTCCTCCATATAATAATAATTCTCTTACTCTTTTCAATGTCATACCAACAAGGCTGTGAGCTCGTTAATACAGCTGCTTTCTTTGCACAGCACAATGCAATTGCCTCTTATCTAGGGTACTGAGACATCATTAGACAGAAAAACCACAAGCAGTATTAATCAGCTTTCCATGCACTAAGAAGATGTTCCAGTCTCAAAGCATGTGAGAAAACTCTCTGAAGAAATGTTCTAGGGCAAATTAAGTTTTCATTGAGAGAAGGCCCCACCTCTTCAAGGATTTATGTGACTAGCTAGTGATTCAGAAAGGAATGACTAGTGTTAAGATGTTGTTGTTTGTAGACAGTTTGCATAGGAGATGAAAAATAAAATAAATAGAAAAAAAACAAGCCACAAGTCTAGTATCTCTTCCTCCAGTGCTATGGAGTACTACAAGAAATACTAAAATTAGAAGATGTTTCTAATGAGGCTAATCACAGTGCACCCAATAGGCATGTCTGCAGATTTTTATAAAATCCAAGTTTATTACTTACTAGCATATATCATCTTAGTCCCTTAGTGGAAAAAAATGTTCTTTCTGCATTTTACTTGACCAGAGAAAAGTTTATCAGTGAACAAGAGTAAGAAATTACCAAAGGGAAGGACAGCCTTTGAAGAAAATGCAAATGTTTGCTGTGTTCTGGCATTAATAACACTGCACTGGATATACTTTACTTTGCTCAATATGTTACAAAAATAATAACAACAAGATTGCAAACTGGTCCCAAAATTATTCAAAGATTTGAGGATAAAAGTTGACTTCTAAAATTAAGGGGAAAAGAGACAAGTGACAAACTTCATTAGAATGTGAAATGAGGCATACCTATAAAATTGGTCAGATCACTAATTAAGCCAAAGTAGTCCCTTTGGTCTTAAATGGGAGAGGGAAAACAGCCCCATCTGTCCTCATTTACATGAGTAGGGGCTGTATATGGAATAGAATGCCAAAGCAAAGAGGTGGTGACAACCACTTTGAAGGGGATATGACAATTTTGATAATTTTGACAAGATTAAATCAGTCAAAATACCAATGAGTGGTCTGCTTGTTATACACTGACAATTTCATATTGCTCTCAGTCAAGTAGCTACCAAAAGTTCAACTCCACAACATAAGCATGAAAAAATAAGAACTCATATAGTTGTGATGAATGAAGTTAAATCCAGTTGGTGGCCAGTCACAAGTGAGATTCCCCAGGGCTCAATATTGGAGCCAGCTCTGTTTAATATATTTGTCAATGATCTGGATGAGGGGATTGAGTGTACCCTCAGTATTTTTGCAGGCAACACCAAGTTAGGTGGGACTGTTGACATCCCTGAGGGTAGGAAGGCACTACAGAGAGTTTGGGACAGGCTGGAATTATGGGCTGAGGTCAATTGCATGAGGTTCAACAAGACTAAGTGCCGGGTCCTGCACTTGGGTCACAATAACCCAATGCAATGCTACAGCCTTGGCAAAGAGTGGCTTCAAAGGTGCCTGGTGGAAAAGCACCTGGGGGTGTTGGTCAACAACCAGCTGAATATGAGCCGGCAGTGTGCCCGGTGGCCAAGAAGGCCAATGGCATCTTGGTTTGTATCAGAAATAACGTGGCCAGCAGGACTAGGGAAGTGATTGTGCCCCTCTGCTCAGCACTGGTGAGGCCGCACCTCCAATACTGTGTTCAGTTTTGGGCCCATCACTACAAAAAATGTATTGAGGTGTTGGAACGTGTCCAAAGAAGGGAAACGAAGCTGATGAAGGGTCTAGAGCACAAGTCTTATGAGGAGTGGCTGAGGGAACTGGGGTTGTTTAGCCTTCAGAAAAGGAGGCTGAAGGGAAACCTTATTGCTCTCTACAACTACCTGAAAGGAGGTTGCAGTGAGGTGGGTGTCAGCCTCTTCTCCCAAGTAGTAAGTGATAGGACAGGAAGAAATGGTCTCAAGTTGCACCAGGGAAGGTTTGGTTTGGATATTAGGGAAAATTTCTTCACTGGAAGGGTTCTTAAACACTGGAACAGGAAGTGGTTGAGTCACCATCCCTGGAGGTATTTAAAAGACGTTTAGATATGGTGCTTAGGGACATGGTTTGGTGGGGGACTTGGCAGTGCTAAATTAACTGTCAGACTTGATGATATTAAAGGTCTTTTCCAACCTAAATGAGTCTATGATTCTATGAAAATGTACAGTTGAAAAATAGACATCCTGTAAAACTAAAATTCTGTACTGCCCCTTAAAACAATCTAAAAAATGTTCTTTGAGGATGTACCAACTTCTCAGTGATTAAAGAGGTGGCATAAGATCAATACTGATCAGCTGGAGGGAGGGAAGAACATGTAAACAGCAAAAAACTGTAAAATAACTATACTTGTTGGCATAACTAGTTGGTTTTGGCAAATTTAAAGGGCAAGATACTAGCAGTACATCCTGGAGGGATGTCAGAGAGGCGGTGGTGGAGATGAGATGAGAAGAGTTGAGATGACATGAGATGACATATGAGATGAGATGAGATGAGATGAGATGAGATGAGATGAGATGAGATGAGATGAGATGAGATGAGATGAGATGAGATGAGATGAGATGAGATGAGATGGTTTGGAAGCTACATCCTTGGAAAGTTTAGTGCTGACCAGTTAACTCCTAAGAAAAGTATGTCAAATATATAGCAAGTGTTAGCTTTTGCAGAATATGACTAATTCTAATTTTCAACTTCCACAGTTACAGCCTGGTAGTTAATAGGTATGTTTTTGATGAAGAATAACTGTAAAATTTTGTGGATATATATTCTAAGAAAAACTATGGTGCATAAGTCGGTTTTGTTCTTAAACAATAACAGCAAACACCAAAAAAAAAAGACGTCAGTAATAGCTTGAGATAGGAAGGACAAGGGAAGTACAGAGAATGGGAGGTCACAAACCTTCTCCTTTTTATAAAAAGAGAGGCATGAATTTGACGCAGAATTAAACACATCATACAAGACTATGGATTCCATCAGAATATAACTTTGTTTTCCCCCCCCCCATCTCTCTTTTGGAAAATCTTCCGAACAATTCTTTTTTTATTTTTTTAACTTTTAATTGATGCATCCATAAAGCACTTGGCCCCAGGAATAGAGGATACAATGTAGTGTGATATTCTGCACTGTGTATCTATTTCTACTACTTATTGTGAAAAAGATAAATAAATCAGACATGTAACTTTGATACTAATGTTATCCTACATGCAAATATTGCAAAGTTCTGGCCTTCTTATCAGTGTATTTATTATTCTCATCACACTTTAATTAACTAGTGTTTTACCATTACTTTACACACCCATAAAATTCCACAGAGATGGAGTAAAACTATAATGTTCTACATACAGTCCTCCTTCTTTATGAACTTCTATTCCGCTTTTTCGGAATCTTGAGATTTTTTGTGTGTGTGTATGCATTTATATATATTTGTGGCTTTAGCATTACTTTTTTAGTTCTCTTTAAGGGAAATAACTCATTAAAAATGAAGGCACACAAATCAAGCACGTGTTCTGGACATGCAATACAACACAAGCAATGCCTGTCAAGAGGGGAAAGGTAGGTACAAATACACAAAGGATGTTTCCTCTCTCGCACTTCTTTTCAAATTCCTGATCTTGGACATTCTGCTCAAGACTCAAGACCGTTTACAGTAGTTCCAAAATGCTGACTTTGTTAAAGCACAGACCTCAGCAGGACAAGGAGTGTTGAGGATGATTGATTTAAATTCAGAACATCTTACAAAATTATATCTTTGACATAGCCACCAGGGAACTCTTGTTTGTTGAACTTATTATTCATTCATGTATTCATGAAAAAAAAAAAATACAATAAAAGCATAATCCCTCCACAGTGTCTGAATGATCACATTGAAATGAATCCAGAGCTTTGCAGTGCTAAGCGAGGTCTTTACTTTGCAACAGAAAAGCTTTATGTTGCAATATCATTAGCTGAGCCTAGAGTTTACATTATACTTATAAATCAGCAAGGGAAATTTAACCCTCATTGTAATCTAAGGTTATGCTGAAAACCAGATATTAAAAATACACATGTATAATAACAACTGCTTATGTGACTTTTTTATTTTCTTCTTAAATGATTTAGCAATTACCGTGTTGAAATGTAACTAAGACTGTGAATCTGTTTGCATTTTGACAACTAAAATATGGGTCAGAACAAATCCAGAAATAACAAATAAGCTTTGCTTATTTGAAAGAATTTCCTAGAGTAAACCAATAGCATAGGAAAAAACTGTTATTTGAAATAAATTAATGACAAGATTTATATCAAACTTTCTTGTGTTCAAAATACTGAGAAAATAAAGGATAACAGTTTAAGGGACAAATCCTTATCATAAGCTCCACCATTGAATAGCATTGACATTCACAGATGTGAATGGGATATATATAATTTTACTGTGAAGTATGACACCAAACAATGCCTAATTTTCCATTCCTTACTAAACTTTCCTGCTGTTCCTCTTTCTAAGCTAAACTTCTGAATGTTTCTATTCAGCTTGCACTAGTTTTACATTGTATATTCACATCCTGTCTTATCTTAAAAAAAAAAAAATATTTACACACTAGGTACATCAGGTTTTGCATTACTGATTTCCATAATTTGTCATTTGTTTTCAACCACAATAGATGCAGAGGCACTAGGCAAGGCACTGTTACTGTAGCTGACATTGCATTTGTCAAACTGTTGAGCTAAACCACAAAGACTTCTGGAAATCATCTTGACAAGTTGTTTCCACTTGCTTCAGAAAGAATCTCCCCTCCTCTCTGCTAAATGCTTATAACTTGAGATAAAAGGATAAGGAGTCCTCCTTGACCTTGAAAAGTCTGGGTCAGCTTTTAATCCAATATTTTCTATCAGTGTTGGTCAACGAGATCAAAAAGATGAAAAATCCTTGAGTTAACAACATATATTTGACTGCATAAAAAAATATGTTTGATGGAGGGGATATAGCAAATAATCAGGCCCAAACATAGCCTTCCAAACCTAAGGCTAACTAGAACTGAGACATTCATCTCAGTTGTCAATATGAAAGTTGCAGGACTCCTGTTTAGGGGTGTCATGGTTTGAGCCTGGTCATCAGCCAACCACCACACAGCCACTCTCTCTCCCTTCTCTTCTGGCAATAAGAAGGGACAGAGAGCCAGGTTTGGGGTTCGAGATAGGACTGGGATGGGGAAAAAATCACCCTTTATGGGCATGAGCAAAAGGCAGACTCATTAGGGGAAGAAAAAAAAGAACATACATTTATTACAGACAGTAACAACATTTAACAGGGTAGGACAGTGAGAAACATTGACACATCTTGAGAACACCTTTCCCACACCCCTCCCTTCTTCTCGGGCTCAGTTCTGCTCCCGATATCTCTACCTCCTTCCCCCCAGTGGCACAGGGGCAGAGAATGGAGGGTGCAGTCAGTGCTGCTGCTTTCTCCATCTTCGGGGAGGGGAGCTTCTGGAACTTCTCCCCCTGGTCCATCGTGGTCCCCCTCTCACAGGAGGCAGTCCTCCACAAACTTTCTCCAACATGAGTCCCCACCATGGGCCCCAGTGTTTCCTTACACTGCTCCAGCATGGGACACAAACTTTCTCCAGCTGGATTCCCTCCCACGGCTGCAGCCCTTCCCAAGCTGCTCCAGCGTGGGACTCCCCCGCATGCTGCAATCCTCCCAGCACTGAACTACAGCAGTGGGGCTACCTTATCTTATAAGACCCTGGCCTTCTTCGGGCACAGCACCTTGATCACCCAGGCAGAAACCACAGGCCATAAATCAATGTCTGCTCCACCGCAGATCTTCATGGGTGGCAGGGGGGGCTGCCCTGCCATCTCACCACAGGATACAGGGGGGGTCTCTGCTCCGGCACACCTCCCCCCTCCTTTCTTCCTCCATTCCTCCACTGACCTTAGTGTTCACGCAGCTGCAGCAACTCCTCCTCACAAGTCTGACTCCTCCTCAACATGTCCCTTCTTAAATACGTTATCACAGAGGTGCAGATGATTGGCTCAGTTTTCCAAACAGAAATAGAGCTGACTTGGAGCAGGGGGAGCTTTGAGAATCTTCTCACAGGGGCTGCCCCTATAGCCCCCTCCTCTGTCACCAAAAAAACTCCACCACTCACTCAACCCAGGACACCTACCCTTACTACCTTCCAAAAAACTGCCTCCCCTTGCATTAATCTTTGTTTCTACTCCTTTAATTGGACAAAAGACTTTAGTCAGTAAAGGTTTTGTGGTTGTTCTGTTCATTGTTAGGAAGTTTTTAGGTACGTTAGACTGCCTCTCACTCTTCTAATCATCTAAACGTAGGAGATTTATATGATGCCATTCCAGCAAAAGGAAAAGCATGAAGTTTCATCTCTGAGTTGATGCACTTGGACAGCTAAGACTGTAATCAAGAAAGATTTCAGCCTTTCTGAATAAATAGCACTTTTATACTTGAACAGAAAAATTCATTTAAGGTTGGCTTCAAAATAAATGTCAAGAGACCCTAACACCATGCACGATCTCACTGTGTTCTGTAAAGGTTGTTGGGTTTTTTTTTACTTGAGAAGTTTGAAATATTTTCTTTTATTTGTAGTAAAACCCTTGACCTGTTGTTACTCTTTCTAACCATTTCTCTGTGTTCTTACACAGAAATATTAATATATATGCCTAGAAGACAATAGTGATATTTTCTAGATAATTGTGAAATAACAGCTTTTTAAATAAACTTTTCTCCAATTAGGAAACAGTGCCAATTTGTTATCAGCTTGTCATCAGTTCACTAACTACTTCTGAAATAACTTACAATTTTTTACATTCTTTTCTTCTATGTGTTGTTAACGGTATGAGCTATAAATCAACAGGAAGTCTAAAAGCACTACAAGCAACTATAAACCAGATAACTAGATATTCTGCTAACAAGTCATTTAACAATAAAGATTCCAAGGCATTGGGGACATCTAAAAATGTCATTTAATATGCAATATCAACTCTACTTCAAATGGTAATTCTGATTTGAGTCAAGCTGGAAATTTAAAAAAGTAAATCTGGTTAACAAGTTCATAAATTGCAGAACTTAAATTAAAAGGTTATTTCAGTTGCATAAAAATTGGAAGGTGTTTACATCAGAATTAAAAGGTCAGAAAAAAGGAAACAACCCAGTTTTCAGAAACATATGTATAACCTCTTAGAATTTTTTAATAGAAAATATGGTCTTTGTTAATAGAAAATAAGGTATTTGCATGATGTGATAGAAGAACCTTTCTCCTGTTCAGCTGTAAAAAAAAAAAAAAATGCATGGCCTCTCCTTCCTCATCACTTCAGAGCTAGGGGGTCAACAAAAAGGGATTCTACAAATGCCTGTCTTTTCTCTATTCTCAACACCTTGAGGACTTCACTCAATGCTTTGCTAGTCTTGTAGTAATTTCAATTAGAAAAATACAATTTAATTTCTCAACCTTCAGTCTCATTATGAGATCTTTTTCCCCTTGTGTTAAGTTTGTGTGTGGCAGGGTTTTGAGGGGGAGAGGACTACAGGGGTGGCTCCTATTAGAAGCTTCTTGAACCTCCCACAGCTCCAAGTTGGACCCATCCCTGTGCCAAGGCTGAGCCAATTAGCAATGGTGGATGCATCTCTATGATAATACATTTAAGAGGTGGAACCTGTGAGAAGGAGGAGTTGTGAGGGAAATATTTATGTAAACACAAATGTTAGTGGAAGAAAGGGGGAAAGAGGGGAAGAGGTGCACCAGAGCAGAGATTTCCCTGCAACCCAAGATAAAGCAGGCTGTCCACCTGCAGCCGATGGAGGACCCCACACTGGGACAGGTGGCTGTGCCCAAAGAAAGCCGGGGCTCTACATAAAGCCCCCGCTATTGTTGTTAGGCACTGAGAAGACAGCAATGTGCAGGGGTGCCCCATACTGGAGCAGTTCAGGAAGAGTTACAGCCTATGGGAAGGGCATGCTTTGGAGAATTTCATGTAGGACTGTCTCCCATGAGAGGGACCCCATGCTGGAACAAGGGAAGAGTGTGAGGAGTTGTCCCCCTGAGGAGGAAGGAGCAACAGAGATAACATGTGATGAACTGACTACAACCCCCATTCCCTGTCCCCTGCATCGCTGGGAGGTGGAGGTAGAAAACTGGGAGAAAAACTAAGCCCAGAAAGAAGGGAGGGGTTGGGGGGGAGATGGTTTTAAGATGTGGTTTCATTTCTCTCCATCCTACTCTGTTTGATTGGTAAATTAGTGTTGGTGGTGGTGTTCATATTAAGTAGTTGTTCTTTTTTTTCTTCCAAAATGTAGTCTACCTTTTCCCTGTGACCATAATGGATGAGTCATCCCTCCCTGTCCTTGCCTCAAACCCCAAGCCTTTTGTTTTTTTTTTCCTTCCCATCCCTGAGAGAAAAAGACTGAGCAAGCAGCTGTGTGGTTCTCAGTCCTTATCAAGGACATGTAATTCTTCAGACCAGTGTACACAATACAAAAGTATACTTGTGTACCAGTTTACTGTATCTACAAGGCAGAGAATACTGCTAGGCAGAGGTGATAGATCAGTTTGCAGAGGTATAGTTGTATTCACCCTGATAAGCAGGATTACCTGGTTCAATAGTACTGATTAAATAGTATTGATGCACCCATACAGCTTTCAGGACTTTGATTAGCTCACTTATCTTTGCATAACACCACACTGAATTGTACATCATAATGTCAGAATCACAAATATGCAATATATATGCACACTTACCAGAGCCTTTCTACCAGTCCTCCTTCAACCAAAGCTCTTACAAGCAGGAGCTACCCAGATTCTTTACTTGGAGCTATCATCTCCCTTCATTCTCAAACTGTTCAAGCAGGCTTTTTGATGAATCATTCTCTTAGAAGCTGGATCCCTCTCCCCTGTCTTAAAAGATGTCCAATATCCATATAAGTAAAGCTAAATTGAGCTAATCGGCCTGTAATTGTTAATCAGATATAATAAATGATTGCTTAAATTCTTATCCTCTTCCATCTTCAATGGTTATTGTATACAATTTCCTATATCAAATGCAAACTCAAGGAATACAAGATCTCCTGTGACAGTTAAGAAGAAATGGTAGGTCAATATACCAGGCAGTAACTGCCTCTTCTAGGAACCCTCCTAAGTGACACAGGGCCTTCCTTCCCTCAAACTGTTGATAGATTATAAATATCTCATTTTCTCTATTCATCACATTTATCTGACCTCTTACCATCCTAGTCAGGTAAAACTGAGATGAACCTGCTCTATCAGATTGCTAGATCTTCACTGAGAAGAACCATGCATCCTCTGACAGCAGCTCATGAAAACAGTAGAAGTGTGTCTTCCACTGCAGTGAAGGCTTAATCAATGGTCAGCTGATGTCAGTGAAAGTCAATGGATTTCAAAAGTCTTGATCATTCATATTAGGAAAAAAGTTCTGCCCTGTTTAGCATGCAGTCACTCCTTACTACATACACAAACACCAGCCCATTACCCACTCCTTATTCAACCATTACTAAATTTCTAAACTTGTTAGAAAATTATTCCTAAAATGTCTTCTGCCAACCTTAGTACAGAGAGATTAACATTAAAGTGTTTGGGAGCAGCAGTCTCTCTTGCTCATGCCTAAGTGTTTTGCCAGCTAATTTCAACAGGGTGTGAAAATGACAGTGATTAGACAAGTATAAGCCCCAGTTCTCATGTGAAGTTCATTTTAAGATCAAGGCATCAGTCAGTGCAGCCATAGCAATGGCAATTTTATTGTATCACACTAATATCCAAACTGTTACCATGGAACCGAGTTACAAAGACTTAGACAATCAATTCCGATTATAATAGTAAATGGTCATGACTTAAATCCTAGAAATGGTAATTTTCATGCATGTATTTGAATTAAATATTTCTACTTATTGAGGATGGAACAAATTCTGCTTAGTATTGTAATACCAGTGTAGGTCATTCAGGTTATAATATGCCCTGATATTCACCGAATCTTTTTTCTTTTTTTAAACCTACGGTCAAGTGGCATTCAAAAAGGTAAACTCCTGCTATCTTTGGAGATCAAAGAAAATCAAGGAAATTACTTCCAATCTGATCCTGAGCAATCAAACATTCAGCTGTTCGATATTTCAAAAAGCAAATACATCAGTACCAATTGAAATTGGCTTTTGCAAAGTAATTTTTTATCCTGCAGCCAAATAATAGTACAATTAAATTTCCCTGTGAGTTGCATTTGGAATAAAGCAGAAGAAAGAGAAAAACAATGGAACAGGATCATCCAAAGACATTTTTAAATATAGATTTGGTTATTATTTTAGAAAAGAAAAAAAAAAAAAATAACCAAACAAACAGAATGTCACTATTTGAGCCTGGTCGGCAGCAAAACACCACACAGCTGATCACTCCTCCCTTCTCTTCCAGCTATGAGAAGGGACAGATGAGCCAGGATTAGGGTTTGAGATAGGACTGGGAGGGGCAAATCACTCATTATGGTCACAGGCAAAGGGCAGACTTGCTATGGGAAGAAAAAAATAACATAAATTTATTACAGACAGTAACAACAACACTTAACAGAGTATGACAGTGAGAAGCATTTCCACATCTTGAGAACAGCTTCCCCACACCCCTCCCTTCTTCCCAGGCTCAATTCTTCTCCCGATAGCTCTACCTCCTTCCCCCCAGTGGCACAGGGGCAGAGAATGGAGGGTGCAGTCAGTGCTGCTGCTTTCTCCATCTTCGGGGAGGGGAGCTTCTGGAACTTCTCCCCCTGGTCCATCGTGGTCCCCCTCTCACAGGAGGCAGTCCTCCACAAACTTTCTCCAACATGAGTCCCCACCATGGGCCCCAGTGTTTCCTTACACTGCTCCAGCATGGGACACA
Organism: Tyto alba; assembly: GCF_018691265.1. NCBI lineage: Eukaryota > Metazoa > Chordata > Aves > Strigiformes > Tytonidae > Tyto > Tyto alba. The sequence goes on along the minus strand of NW_024881275.1, from coordinate 21,447,155 downwards.
AACTTTCTCCAGCTGGATTCCCTCCCACGGCTGCAGCCCTTCCCAAGCTGCTCCAGCGTGGGACTCCCCCGCATGCTGCAATCCTCCCAGCACTGAACTACAGCAGTGGGGCTACCTTATCTTATAAGACCCTGGCCTTCTTCGGGCACAGCACCTTGATCACCCAGGCAGAAACCACAGGCCATAAATCAATGTCTGCTCCACAGCAGATCTTCATGGGTGGCAGGGGGGGCCACCCTGCCATCTCATCACAGGATACAGGGGGGTCTCTGCTCTGGCACACCTCTCCCCTCCTTTCTTCCTCCGTTCCTCCACTGACCTTGGTGTTCACACAGCTGCAGCAACTCCTCCTCACAAGTCTGACTCCTCCTCAACACATCCCTTCTTAAATACGTTATCACAGAGGTGCAGATGATTGGATCAGTTTTCCAAACAGAAATGGAGCTGACTTGGAGCTGCGGGGGCTTCAAGAATCTTCCTACAGGGGGCCACGCCTATAGCCCCTCCCCTGCTACCAAAAAACCCCATCACTCAGTCAAATCCAGGACACAGAATAAAAAGAAATTTTAATGTTTTTCCTGATCGGTGAGAGACACAAGAAGGAGAAGAAAAGGGTGAAATAACAGACTAAGTAAAATAAGTCTCCTTGTAACAGATGACACTGAATGCTTTATCAGCATATACCAAAATACACTGTCTAGTGGTCAGAGAACCAAATATCATAGCTATGCTAGGGGTATAGTTGCTTTGTGGAATCTGATAGGAAAACAAGAATCCAGAATACTCGCTTCAGTAGAACAAGTGCAGCCTTCTCTACTCACAGTCCAAGATACTTCGGGGCCTAAACATAAGCTATACCTACTGCTCATTTGGACAAACAATCAAAGCATGCAGAAATCAAAACAGAGGCTTGTTTATTTCATGCCATCTGCCATGAACATGACATAAACTTGGACAGCATAATCCATTACTGTTTGTGCAACAATAGCATGGACGTGTTTACTGGTAGCAAGTTTTTGTTGAGAAAGTGGGTTTATTTTGCAATTGTTCAGAGAAGATTTCAACTTGTTTACATAATTTCTTGGAAGAATGCTGTGTCAATTGAATTCTTGAGTCCTATTCACCTGGAAAATATAATGTATGATAAGAAAAAAAAAAAAAAAAAAAAAAAAAAAAAAACAAACCATATAACAGCACGACCATTATGCCTCTGCAAAGCAAAAAAATGCCTGCAGTAAAAACCACCACACTGATTTAAACACTGCTGTCAACACTTGCTTCTTTTAGGCCCTAAGGACCAATAGACTCTTACAGGGAAGCAAATCTGGGTCTTACAGACAAGCAAAGCTCCTACTACTGATTATTCACAGTCAGGTCCCCAAGAACTCCTACCACATTTCATATTTTTCAATTTGAAAGAATGCACTACTTATCTTGAAACCTCCTTTTTCCCAGAAATGTAATCCATCAATAAAAATGTAACATCAGCACAAAAAAAAAACCCTACAGAACTGATGTTTGCCTCTGATTTTCCCTTAAGTGTTCAGTAAATTAATATATGACTATCCACCTCAAAAATCAGCATCCAACAGTATTGTCTTATAACCATAAAATAATACCATTCACTTATGTGAAACTAAGTTGGAAGCCTCTATAACTAGGCATAACTGTGACAGCCATCTCTGTCACAGCCTTCTTTTCCTAATTACATGTGTATTTTTATTTCTGGATTAAGCAAATGACACAAAGGAACTGAGTTTGACAGTTACATTATTGTTACAATAGTTAACCATTCATTTCTTTTAGCTGCTTTTTCCATCTCCCTAAACTGTAAATAGAAAGTAGTGAGTTAAAGGTTGATGTTATACTGAGGTGAGAGAAAAACGAGAGGGGTAAAAAATAAATAGCACTGGCTCAGGAGAGACCTGAAAATTCACAGACCTGGTTTGGAGACCTGCAGGTGTTGACACACTCCCGTCTACACTATTATGGTGCATTACCTTTATTCCTCTTCTTTTATGATTAACATCCATGTTTATGATACATAAGAGCAACAAACCATGAAAAGTTACACAAACAGCAAAGAGGACAGAGAAGCACGTATTTGTGATAATAGCTGTTTCACGAGTGTAAAAAATTTCACAGAACATGAAAGAACATCATTGATGTTTCTGATTTGTACAGAAAAAAAAAAAAAAAAAAAACAAAACAAAAACAAGCAACTGATTAAAGATTTATTACATCTCACTTCATATTACAGCATGTAAAATTTCACTTCTCTACCTAATCTCTTTCTTAACTTCTCTTCACAACCTGTGACCATGCTATAAAATATTAAAGCACTTCCCATTATCTAAACATTCAAAACCAGATTAAAACCATGAGTGTGAGCCAAGCCAGTTAGGTATACAGATATAGCTTGGTTTCTCTTCTGGACAGGGGCTATATCTGCCTGTGAATTCCTAAAGACTCTATTCTTTCCAACTAGGACTCATCTTTTATTCAAGTTGCTATCTCTGATCGTGTGAGATGTATCTGCAGAGACTTTTTTGTAGATATGTATCTGGGTATATCAGGTGGTATACCAGAAGACCTTAAAACATCATAGAGCATACATCCTTCAGATTAGACCACATTCTTTTTCAACTAGATTGAAATGTAAACAAAAAAAAAAGATGATTCCTTACTGAAGATATTGATGCAAATACTTTAAGTATAGATGCAAATGATAAACTACAAAGAAAATTTTTCTTGGTAAGTTTACGACTTTAAAACTCCAAATCTTGGATCAAATGGAGGGAACATGGCAAAGAGGATAAATACAGATATACTACTGGCATGTGACTATTTTTGTTTTGTTCAAGGAAAGTATTTTTAAAAGGTCATTGATCAACTTTAAACTGAAAAACAAGGAGCCCCGTAAAGACCAAAACTCTTGAGTCTTTGTTTTTGACATTTTTTTTTCTGGACAGATTTCTTTACCAATATCCCTGATCTTCCCTCTAGTCCCTGTGTTTTATCTCCAGTAGTGAGGAGCATGTGCTTGCTGAGACTGGTGCCAAATGAATGGCTAATGGTTGAGCTCTGCCTGCTGTTCCTGACACTTCTTTCTTTCCGTTGATTTTCATGAACCTTGAAAGAATGTAACTATCTTTAAGAAATCTAACTATCTTTCAAATTTGTTTGAAACTGAACAATTTTTGGAGGGATGAGTGGAATTGACAAACAGATGGCTTCCTTCTACCTTCTAGGCCTTTTAACAGTCATTCATGTACATAAAGAAACAATGGAGAAGTATGGCTATTAGCTTTTTTGCTCATCTGTTCTTGGTTTCCCAGCTTCTTAGAGTGCTCAAAGTACCTAGACTGGCACCTACTCCGAGATATAACTTTTGCTACCATTACTTGAAGGGATGAAGCTATTAGTTTAAGTTTGTCCTGACTTTTAATTCAAAATCAGACATCCTATTAAATAAAAAATTATTTATGAGCAGCAGTACCACCATAACTGCATACAGATATACAGGGAACACAGTCCAACTGCATTATGTGCACTAAAAAACAACAAAAAATGCACTAGTTTGCATAGTAGTGTTCATTTAATGTTTTTAGGTTTCAAAATATGAGCATAGTACTATGCGTTCAGGTGTTCTTGACATATTTGATATGTGGAAGGAACATATATTGGAGAAGAAAGTCTTAAGAGTAGTACTACCTGAAGAATTGTTAACAGACATAGATCATGTGTTTAAGCTGGAAAGGAAGCAGGACAACACCAATAAAAAATGATAAAAAAAAGATATGACAAACGTATCTCAATTTAAACTCTCTAAACTGACAAACCTGAGAAAAAAAGCATCACATTTTCAAGTACGTATGTATTGGGTTTGCACGTCAAGGTTTTGGTAGCAGGGTGGGCTATGAGGATGGCTTCTGTAAGAAGATACCAGAAGATTCCCCCATGTCCGATGGAACCAACATCAGTTAGCTCCAAGACGGATCCACCTTTGGCCAAGGCTGAGCCCATCAGCAACAATGGTAGCACTTCTGTGATAACATTTTTAAGAAGGGGGGAAAAAAAACCTGCATGACAGCAACTATAGCCCGAGAGAGGAGTGAGAACATGTGAGAGGAACGAGCCTGCAGACACCAAGGCCAGTGAAGAAAGAGAGGGAGGAGGTGCTCCAGGTGCCAGAGCAGAGATTCCCCTGCAGCCTGTGGTGCAGCCCATGGTGAGGCAGGCTGTGCCCTGTTGCCCATGGAAGTCCATGGTGAAGCATATCTCCACCTGCAGCCCGTGGAGGACCCCATGCTGGAGCAGGTTTGCTGGTAGGACTTGTTACACCGTGGAGGACCAGCACCGGAGAAGTCTGTTCCTGAAGGACTGCACCCCATGGAAAGGAACCATGCTGGCGCAGTTTGTGAAGAAGTCCAGTCCATGGGAAGGACTCACGTTGCAGAAGTTCATGGAGGACTGTCTCATGTGGGAGGGGAAGAGCATGAGAAGGAAGGAACAGCAGAGACAACACATAGTGAACTGACCACAAGCCCCATTCCTCATCCCCCTGCACTGCTCAGGGTAGAAGGAGAAGGTAGAGAAAATCAAGGGTGAATTTGAGCACAGGAAGAAGAGGGGTGGGGTGGGGAAAGATGTTTTAAGATTTGGTCTTACTTTTAATTATCCTACTCTGATTTTGATTGGCAATAAATTAAATTAATTTCCCTAAATTGAGTCTGTTTTGCCTGTGATGGTAACTACTGAGTGATCTCTCCCTGTCCTAATCTCAATCCACAAGTCTTTTGTTATGTTTTCTCTCCCCCATCCTGCTGAGGAGTGGGCATCTGGACTTCAGAAAAGGTCAACCTATCATAACATATAATTTTCCATTCTGTAGATCCAAAATGCATATTCACATCCACAAAAAAATGGGGAAAAAAAAAAAAAAAAAAAGAGGTTCTGTGAAGAGGATTGGAATAAATTGAGAAGTAAAATTGAATGATATTGACTCATCAGCTTCAGGCAGTGCCAAATACTCCTCAGCAGAATGATTTATCTTCCAAGATTTTATATTTTCTTGCTCTTCAAAAGGCGTTCAGCTTTATGAACATTTATAACGTCTTCTATACCATTAACAGATACATTTAAATTCAAGTTTTTTCTTAAGAAATCTAAAGAAAAATATCAAAACCTAGCCTAACCAAAGAAAAGTAAGCTAAAGAAAAACAATTCCTTTACTATGACAGTGCAGATGCTGTTTGTGTCCAATCAAGTTTCAATAAATGGTCAGAGATAATCTCTTATATTAAGGACATTTAAAATAACCAATACTCAACATATACCATGTGTTCCTTAACTTTTCAACTGTAGATTCCTGTCAGCTCCAAAAATTGCCCAAACCTTTGTTTTTAGATGAAAACATGGGAGATAGAAGATGTTTCCTAGGATGAATTGAAGCCTGCCTTGAAGACCAGTTGTACATACATGACCCTGAGGATCATTAGTGGTTTCTGTATTAATAGTATTTACAAGGAAATAAAATAAATTTTAAGAAGATAGTAAGCATACTTACATTCTCTACAGACCATGGTTTAAAGATGAATCTAAAATATATTCACATTTGAATTTGATAATACTGAAATCACAAGACTGTAGGTCAAAGCTACAGAAATATTTTCAGATTTCAAGAGCTTCCTTTTGACTATTTTCACCTTGAGGTGAAATGGTATAAGAATATTTAGTTTTTCTCTGGTAATTTTGGTAATTTAATTAGTAATAAAGAAATAAACACCTTATATATAAAAGTACCAACAACAAATACAAGACATTTAATTAGGCCTTCAAGTTCAATATTTACCCATAAAAAGTTCAGTTTTCCCAAAAGAGTTTCTGCTGAAATAGCAGCATGTTAATACCATTTCAGTCCACAAATGCAACTTTTGTGTAATAAACTCACTTAATGAAAAAAAAACCAACAACTTGGTCTAAGTTAAATTTTCATTGGAATTATTTATACCTCAGAATAACAAAGACATTAGCAAAATATTTCAGTCAGACCTTCCAAATCTCACTACTCTAAATTGCTCCAACTTAACCGCATTTTAAACACAATAAACCTCAGCAACTATAATCTAAATCATACACTTACCAGTCTTTTTCCCACAAGCCTTGAAGTCTAAAAGTTACCATGGAAACAAATTCTACATTTCCACAAGTTGGAAGAGCCAGTTAAAACCAAAACAAAACCAAAAAGAAATAAAATATTAACTCATTGCTAACTACACCTTATTCAAAGTATAAAGATGGCAATGGCTAACCAGCTTATAAGCAGTCAGGAATAATGACAGTGACACTCTCATTAATTAATTAATTAATCAGAGATTCCAAGTAGCATGGCTCTCATAAGACCTTCTTTAAAAAATAAATAAAAATTACACTATTTCTTCCAAAGAAGCATTTTTACAGTGTATTTATAACATGCTATTGTAACAGTTAATGTGTGATAAGAGTGTCACTAAACCACAAATTACCCTGTAACCTCAATGGAGGCAGAACTGCCGGCTGAAGCTTTAGATTCAAGCAGAATATACTCAGTGTTGCCTACATCAGAGAATTACAGAGAGATTTAATCTCTCACATCTTTGGTTTCCTATCTACAAAATGGGGATGGCAATGTTTGTAATAGCAGATAATATTTGGGAGAGGTACTGCGTAGTGTTTATCTGCATGGTTACCTAACCATGAAACATCATACTATCACCATATTTTGCTCTATTCATATTCCATGATGTTTATCTGTGACCTTGAGCAACACAAAGAAGCTGTAACTCCCAAGGTGGTCTCTTATGTCGGTAGAGGTGAACAGATGAATCTCCTGATATCTATTTTATTACAAGATCTGATACATTTCAGATTATATATGACCTAAAAGCATGTGAAAAATCAAAACACAAGGGCTAAAAGCCAAGAATACACACAACGGGGGATCAACAATCCCTGTTTGACCTACGCCCATGGATTTTCTATGAATGGATGAATTAGGACTGGAATTCTCATTACTCCAGAAGTCCTTTTCTTATCCATAGGACATAAATATGATCCAAAATGGTTTTTATATGGGAATTTGCTTGCAAAAATCTCCTGCTTTGGGGTGATATTGTTCTCAAAATACCTAAGGTAGGGGGGCACCATCCTTCTGTTCAGCTTGACATCTAATTTATCCTCTAAATCCTTGTCATTCATTTTAACCTTGTTTAATCACTATATTGATCTTAAACATTGTGTCTTCTGAGAATGCCAATGAATGTGACAGTCCTGATAATGGCTTATGTCATGTGAATCCCTGTCAATTATAAACCAGTTTCAAAGCACTAATGACATTGAAGTACATCAGATAGTAACTGTTCTCAGCCTAAACCAGATTATACCTAAACATAATATAGAAAAGTAATGTTCAGGTTTTTCACATTTTTTTTCAGTAGATATTTCTAAGAGATCTTTGAAACATGGCAAGCTATTCATCAGTTTTTTTGAACTTGTACAGTAAACAGCCACATAAATGGAAAAAGTTAAATATCAGGAGTTAACTAGCAGTCAACAGAACTTCGGAATGCATTACAGACATATCCTGACTGCATCAGGAAAAAATATATAAAAAAAAAAAAGTCATCTCATTTCTGCTTTTTTTTTTTATTTCATTCTCATAGTTTCTTATTTCTTCTTATAAAATAAGTGCTTTCTTCAGTCTTAATTGTAAAACAATAATGCTACAAAAAAAGACAACAAATATCTGAAGAACTGTACATTTCTTTACTTGAAATAAAATGTAATAAATATTATGGGGATTGAATTTTTTTACTTTAAATTGTGCATTAAAGGCAGACTAACTTCTTCCAGTTCTGCTCAAAAATGAATATAACTACAATGAGATGTCTTAAATCTTCAGCATTGTTCCTCCATGCTGTTTCAGTGCAAACAATGAAACAATTCTAGAAATTCAAACCACTCTTTTAAGTGGTAATTAGTAAATTAAAACCTATTGTTAAATAGAGTTTTCTTCTTATTTTGTCTTAAAAACTTTCCCTTTACAAAAAACAATAAGATATATGCTATTTTTGCTCTAAAAATGAAAATTTGCAAAAATACTATATGCTATTTTTGGCTTTGTAAAGCCCAACTGCAATCACAAATTTTATCAAATTTCCTAGTCCTGTCTGCACAGGATAAACATTCACTGCTCTTAAATGTATGTTTCAACATTCTCAAATGAGAAAAATTAGGTGTTCATGTGTCTTTAAGATATTCTCCCGGTTTCAGATTAGCTGCTGTCTCTGGTCATTAAAGAAAAGTAGATGACAGACCTTATAAGTAAAAGCTTTTTATCATAATAAAAGAAAAAAGTAATAGATACTAAAAGAAAGATGGGAGAGACAGCAAGAGAGAATTGCATATTTCTCAAGACATAAGGCACAGAGAACACTGATTAACTGATAGAATCTAAACCAGAATATTCAAACGGTGTTACATGTCTGCCAAAGCTTTAAGGAACAAAATAACTTTATTCTTTTCTCTGCTAAAAAGTATACACTAATCATCATTTTGAAAAAATATCATTCTGATTCAATCTTCTGTTTCATAAATCTTTAAAGCACCTCTGCATTGTTCTTCTCAAGTCCATTCTCCTGATACAGTTTGATCACCTGTAACCTTGTTCTCCCTCTGAGCCTGGAGACTCAACATCTATTTTTTTCCCACATCTTCTGTCAGGCAGAAAAGAAATAATAACTTCAATGATTTTTGCTTTCATAAAGTGACTACCATACAACTTTGAAACCATTACTACTTTTTGAAACTGTCTTTTCACACAGCAATATGGAGCACACACACTTGACCTGACATTAAAAGTCATATAGTTTATCAATTAATTTCATTTGTATTGTGCCCCGTTATCTGCCATGATAATTGATATACTGTGTAGCAATAAGTATACATACAAGACTACAATCCTATTTTTATCATTTTAGAATACTCATCTAGAGTCAACATAGCCTTTGATTTTCTAACAAACTAATCTTTGCCATTTTTGGACTACAGTCCTGAAGTTACCTCAAACTGACCTTAATGTATAATACCGTCATCAGTCTTCAACTTTATGGATGGTGTTTCTCGAGAGTTTGCTTCACCTTTGTTTCAAACTCATTTACTTTCCCAGTAGAAATTGTGTCTCCACTAAGATTAACATATGTTAATTTTACCACAAATTTTATCTAGAATCACTTCACAGTGATTTCAATAACCAATTACAAGACATACTCTGATGCACATGGAGTTAAACAATAAAGTTTCCATTTAGGATACTATAATCATTAGCACACTGTTGACCATTGAACACTTTCTACAAATAATTCTTCTTTACTATATAGGAAATAGACAAACACCTTATTCCATAAATGATGTACATTTTATCTTCAAACAAAAGTTACAAAATAGCTTTGTTCCTTATTTATATAGTAACTTGGACTAATAGCAGATATTTTTTGATCTATGTTCTCTCCATGTCAAAATTATTCTTCACACAAATGCTTGCACACTAACCTTGTTTGCAAAGTATAGATTCTTCCTTACAGTATTCACTAATGCTCTCCTTATGCAAGCCCTTAGAAATCTGTACTACACTAATCCAGACAATGCTATGTTGCCTTGTTTCCTTAGTTGAAGGCTTGTTTGATTATGTTCTGTAACATGGAAAATTGCATATGTAAAATACTCAACATCTGTTGTAACATTCTAATCTGTTAAAAACGGGAAAAATTTTGAGGAATTTATAGTTTTCATGTTTTGTAACACTTCTCACTTTCTCAAGGATTTGGACGCAGGATATACTTTCTTTGGTTTCATGTACAGCCTGAAAACTTGTTCACTCAAGTGAACTGCTGTAGATTTCCACCTTCTGAAAACTGCCTTTTTAGTCAGACTGATTTTAAGCCAGCTAACTTCCAGCCATATCCCTGTTTTCACTGGACATAACTATCACCAACAAGTGGGAAACACCATAAACTGTAACATCTTCTAATCTCTCAGAAACCAGACAACAATTAAGAGGACATTAGCATCAAGCAACGATGAGAGACTGAGCCATCACATCTCTGAAAACAGCTGACAGTTTGCCCTTACTTAAAGAAGCATTAGCAATGTCTTCCAACAATAGGCCCAAGTCTATTTCACTTCTGTTCCACAACTATATAAAGGGCATAGATCCCGTATTCAGCTGGCTGTACAGACCTTCTTAACACATCTGAGATTGCCAATCAGGACAAAAGACAAAACTCAATCAGGGTAGGTTCCACATTGACATGCTTCTGCCTTCGTATCGTTAAATTGCTGTGGAAACCATTTTATAACTGTTCAAATTGTACCTACAGAGAAAATTGAAGTAGTGTTTCTTCTTTGAATCTACTCTCTGCTATCAGGATACCTGCTTTAAAATCATGTCCCTACTCAAAGGCCTTCCACAATTTGATATTTCCTTCCCTGGAAAAGCATCTGCTAGACTTACAACACACACGTATTTTAATCACTAAAAATAAAATACAATTTGAGAAGAAATTGAACCAAAAAATTCTGTAGGGAAAAATCAGATTAAAAAAATCTAACAAATATAAACACAACTCCACAGTTATAGATTGAACTGACTTTTTTTGTTGCTATCCTGTGAAATATTTTACCAATGCCAGATTATGACCTTTGCCTTTTCATTAATCTTATCTGTACTGTTGTGTTCCCAGGCTACTACAAACATTTCATAAAGCCTTGTCTATACAGTAAGTAAGCTCTATCTGGTTACCTAAGCACAAAACCACCCCATTTTCTATGAACTGAATACAAAATTAAACATCTAAAAATGCAAACCATAGGGGAAAAGGCAACTAAGCTTTTCTGCCAGAATATTATATTTAACATTCATATTCTCCTGTCAAATTTTCAAGCAATGAAAGTGAACAATATTTAGTTTAATTTAGTTTTAAATCTTATGCTAATTGTCAGTGACCCTTGAACCTTGGAAATAGTGCTACCATCCGCATAGCAAATGTAATTATGGAATTTGATTTCCTATATGTTGTAAGCAATGAAACTGCTTTAATTGACACTGATATATATTTGTAATAACTTCTGTGTAAATTAAAAATCAATGCCAATTTTAGTTCCCTGAGTACTATTTTTATCGAAGTGGTTATTTATTTAGAACTGGAAATATGCAGAAGCAAACATTTTGCAGAATGTACAATATATGTTTTAAATGCCAGTGTAGTTTGCATGCATGCCATTTATGTTTAAAGCTTGCATATCTCACACTTATGTACACGCACAGAAAGGCAAATCCCATCAGATCTAGGCTGCTTTCAGGAGATCTTGCTTCCAGCTGATTTTTGATTGATTGTCAAGCATGATTCACAATGACTAAGTAGGATATCATTGTATTATCCAGTATCAATGCTGCAGTGCACGTAGATATCCAAAACAGGGTTACAAAAGAAACTAAAAGTATAGTTATTCACTTTACCTTTTTTTTCCCAATTTTTATAGGTCAATCTAGATTTAGTAAACCTTTCAGCCCTGTTGTGCTTTCACAGAAATACTTGGGAAATATTGCTAATTTGTTTCTTTCTTATTTTATATTTTTTTTTTTTGTCCCCATACTCACTGACAAAATGTTGGAAAGCAAACTACAAATACAAATACCTAAAATAAAGTTACAATTTCATACAAAGGAAGGTATTTTTGTTTGGCATAAATAAAAATACCATCTGGAAACAGGTATTCTTTGTGAATTCAGGTAAATTTCAGACTAGGCTATGAAATAGTCACAATAGCAGCTGCAGGGAGTGGAATATGATCTTTGTGGTTTCAGCCCGCAAAACCATCATGTTGAATTGTATAAAATATTTTTCTATTGTCATAAAAATCACAGTAACTTATAACTTTTCCCTAAAAGTAAAAAGGACAGAAGTTTATATTGAAACTACTTATTATGCTTAAATGGTGTTAATCATATACGCCACACAGTAAATAAAGATGGATTGAGGAACAATGAAGAGAATAAGAACACTCACAGCTCAAAGGTCTTGCTCTCACACACAGCACAGGGCCACATCTGATCTCACAGTGGTTTATCCTGCTGTGACTGCATAGACTTCATTAAGCTTCATCCTTTATATAAACATAAATGAATACATAAATAGAAAGCAAAGCATTGCACAGATTTTATGCTAGAAAAGTGAGGAGAGGGGGGAATCTTAATCAGGAAGCATCCAGCTACAGCTTCAGTTCTGGTTTCAAAAGCTGTTTGTTCACATTGTACTCCTTAGCAAGAAAGTTAATTTGCATCATAGCTGCAAAGCAGAACAAACAGTACAATATTATAAAATATTAGGGAAATTTTGCCTTTCAAAGAAATAGCATTTCTTACTTGTAACGGAAACTCAACATGACCTAAATTAGATCTTTAAATCAGAGGCATTGAACCATATCAGCCTTTTTGCTCTGTGTCGAGAACTCTCTTCTTTCTTGGATCTTTTCCTACAAGTACTGGTCAGTCATCAGGGTGTACCTAGGACTTGCACCCCGCAGTGAGAACTGTTACCACTAATCTTATTCCAAGCTTTTTTTTTTTTTTTTTTCCCCCCAGCAAACTGTGTTTGGGAAAAAGGGAAAATAGACAAAAATCAGACAACTTCAAAACATAATTGGTCCCTGTTAGCTTGCAAAAAGAAGCACATTTTTGTAATCAATTATGTTATTGTAAGCAGCTTCTCATGAACTAATCCCTTTTACAAATAAAGGAACAAGAACAATTTTATAAGATAGATTTTGTAAATGCCCCGGAGGTTCAGCGTAACTCAACATACCTGTAGTTATATTTTACTCAGCAAACAAACCTTCGACTTGCAATTTGCTTCTGAGGTAGCCTAAAAGCACTTTATTGTATTAAAGCTTATTGATGCCTGTAAGGCCCTTTTACCTACAGCTATTTCAAATGTAGTGAAATAATGCAACACTAATCTCTAAGACTTTTATTCCATAATAGATGTTTTTCTCACTAAATCAATTCAAAGGCTAATTGGGGTGGAAGGTGACTATCTCTAGTGGTTATAACTACATTTGCATTGCTATCAATCTTTTACGAGACTGATGTTTAACGAGGCTGAACAGGAGCGCAGTCTGGCCTTAGGACGGTAAAACCGGACTCAAACACGTAGTCAATGCCGCCATCAAGTGCCAGAACTGGCAGTTGCACCACCCGGCAGGTTCCAGCTCAGACCCCCGGGCACGACCGCCCTGACCCGTCAGCACCCACGCCGGAGGAGGAGCACCGGGGAGAGATGGCAGGGATGCAGGATGCTCTTGCTCAATTTCATCTGTGCCCCGTGGCTTCCGAGCAGCCCTCCCCACATGCAGGTGCTGCTGCCCAAGCTCCCTCAGCTCTGCTGGGCACCTGGGACTCAACCCGTTACCATCCACCGCAGTCGGGGGGTTGACAAAAAGCAGGAAGCACCTCATGACGATTTAAACCAGACAAGACTCACCTCAAGGTCTAGGCAGACCAGAAAATGTTATTGATTTCTTCAGTGTTTCTCGGACCCTAGTCTACATCCATACTTTCCAAGTCACTCAAAACATCCATAAGTACATTTCATCCTCCTGTCCAATGAAGAGTCTCTTGTCACTTTCTGGAATAAGCTTGCTCACACACAACCCAGAAAAAAAGGCAAGCACTCTGTAGTTGTGTTGGGCACATAATTTAAGGTGTTGCTCCACAAGTTCCAGGTGTCAGGAAAAAGGACCCCCAATGCTCACCATATGATCATCTCCACAAAATTTACAAGCAAGGCTGTTCGCTATATTCCTGTGAGCTGGGTAGAACAGAATATCCAAAATATAGAACTCCATCTTACCTTCCCCAAAAAACCCGGATTTGTCTGAAACAGGTGACAAGGCTCTCTTTAAACAATAAAATTAAATAAACATTTTGGGGCTGAAGCATGTTTAAAAACATTTTTACAGCTTTTGCCTAATGAGAAATACAGAGATATGGGAAAGAGAGCAGCTGTTTTTTTACCAGAAAGGTTATTTGGGGAAAGAGCCATTTTGTTTACTTGATTTATCTGTGAAACAGACAGATTATCTAAGTGAGCTCAGTGAGTCTTTCTTCCATGCATCATTTCTGCATGGACAGCCTACAGTGGAGTGGATCTTCCTCTTGAAGAGTGGTCTCAACCAATCATTCTGTGTACACCTGCAACTTTTACCCATCACAAGTCAGACTTACAAGCATTATCCATGAAAGGATCATACACAGTGAATGGCAAATATATAATAAGCAAGCAGCCAATACAACCTTTATGAAGTTACAGTATTACCAGGTGCTCTCTAGAGTTTTACAACCAGAGATTTAAAGTAGCCAATTAATGTTATGATAGAAGGCTGAGTTTACTGAAGTCAGCTATTATGATTCCAGAATTTTGTTTTCCTGTGCCTAATGTTGTGGTAAACAGTTCATAAACTGTAAGTTTTGATGTTAAGGCAGTGGGCAAGAAATTCTGTCCATTACTACCAAGCTTTTGAACATATGGTGTCAGAAGACAGTACTTCCTCTGTAAATATTAATGTTGTAGCATGGTACTTCACATTGCAAGCAAAGACAAACCTTTACGTCAATCAATAGACAAGCTAAAATGAGTACTGAAATAGAACTGGAAGTTTAAAGGAAAATAGCATTATGAAGACAGACGAAATGAGCAAAATAAAGTTAAAATTTGTTACAGACACATATACATAATGGTAGTTAATAGCACTTTCTCTAATTGCAATGCAAATGTGCAGTTTTTTAAAAGGAATTAGGGATTATATCCGTCAGATGGTCAGAAAATGAATATGTTTTAAAAGTTGTCAAAAAGAGAGAATCCAGAATAAAAGTTCAATTTAGGAGGCCTGTGGATAAATAGAGAATGAACATTACAAACAAAACCAAACTCCCCTCAAATGGTGGTTCATATGCTGCAGCATTAGAATTGCTCCTTTCATGTGTTCCAAAATCATAGCTGGTGTCACACTGACATTTTTAATTTCTGCCTCAAGTACTTTTAAGCAGAGATGTGTATAATTAGAAGACAACTGAACAGACTACATCTTCTCATTTATTATTTGCTCAGAAATTGAGACCTTCACCATTTATTGAAAGTTCCAAAATACGAGCAGTTGAGGACAAATCTAACTAGTTTGCACAGTGTAAGCAGATGTGAAAAATGAGAAACTAAGTACAGATAAAATATGCAAGATATAAAAGCAGGTATTCTAAATAGAAAAAAGGATAACAGTTGTCCAATTCAGATTATTTTCCTTGTGAAATACTGCAATGCTTTATGAACAACAATTAAAAAACAAGAACAGAAATTAACATGAAAAAGGATGTAGCACTAAATGTGCCAGTGCAACCAAGACTGCAGTCATAACCTGACAATTCCACTAATATTGCAGTGGCTTCTGAATGTCCTGACTGCTGCCATGCCACAGCAATAGAGGGGAGATCTGTGAAATTAGACTCTACCACTGTGACCAGTTGTTCAGTAACGTTGTTCAGCACCAGTCTAAGGAAAGTTTCTAAAATCCTAGTAGCATCATCACACTAGTGTACCTTAGAGCCTTCACTGTTACTATGCAGAAACTGAACCTGTGATAAGTAGAACTGGATGTTTTACAGGAAACAAAACTATCCCAATCAAGCAGTAGCACTTTTATGATCTTGCATTCTGAATATCAGACTCTGAAGTTCTACAATTATTGCACAGAATTACCAGTTCTTTCCTACAGTAGGGCTAATGTACATTTTCAGAAGTTAAAAAACAAACAAACAAACAAAAAAACAACCAAACAAACAAAAAAAACCCAACTAGGTTTTGGATAAGGTCTGCTGAACTAATCTAGTTAACAGCAAGATTTTCCAAGCAGCTAGCATCTAAAAGAGGTACATGACAGTTAACTGACTGTAAACCAGGAAAGTTGGTGTCAAAGATGCTCTGGATACATGTAGAAGTTGGAGTTCAGAAAGCAACCAGGCAACTTAATAGAAGAAAAAAAAAAAAAAAAAATCACTGAGGTTATTAAGCTGATAAATACTGCTTATAACTAAGAAAGTCCCTAAACTGTGGAATGATGAAAGATGTGACTAGTGGGGGAAGTATTGTTATAAGCTTTCATTTTCTCATATTCTTTCTTAGGTATCTGATAGTGATCACTGACAATGACAGAGTACTCTGCTAAACATACATTCAGTCTGCTGCAACATGGCTGTTCTTGTAGCGTGACTTTCAAAACTTTATCTGTTTTCACTCTTAATTTTAATTAGCATACTTGGAAAACCGACATTTGAAAAAAGTCACAAAAATTCATTAGAAATGTCCTTATAATCACCTGTCTGTGCTGAGACTGCCTGTGGTTTCTGATAAGCCATCTTAGTTTAAATATACTTCGTTAAAAGCTTCACAGCTGAGTCTGACAACCTTGTATCTTCACATCAAACATGGACTTGAAGTGATCTACTGAGTTTCCATGCAAACTGATTTTGTGCCTTTAGCTCTGCACCTTCTTTTATAGGTTATGATGGCTCACTGCTACACTGCTCTTACAATAATGTGCTTGCTGAAAGTAATGTGCAAACAAGCATAGCATCAGTGATGACCATAAACTAACATTTTTCTTATGCTAACAGAGGATGTTTGAGTTTAAATCACTAAAACACTTCAGCAAACATAAAGTTCAGTGTATGTTTTAAAGTTAAAAATTATAACATCTGGATATTTATCTATGGTTTCTTTTTTTTTTTTTTTTTTTTTTTTTTATCTAAGAGCAGCATTCATGTTTAAAAAGAAAGACAGTTTTTCTTGCATGGTAAGATCATCCACATGGAAGCAGATGCAAATTTTTTGCTGAATTTGGCCCTAATTTATATCACATTTTATCCAGCAGAAATGCCCTAGCTGTGTTGTACTATGTTACCATCTATTAAAACAAAATCAAAGTCTTTCAGTCCAACAGTTTTCCTTCAAAGTTTCTTATAGGCAGGTTTGATCTTTACATTAGGAATTTCATTTCATTGTAAGCTCTTACATTTATATTACTGCTTAACATGAACTCTCACTGAAAAGTGCCCTGACAGTTTCTATCTATATTTATTCCTGCTAAGCTTTCTACTTAACAACCATTGGGCTAAAAGTGTGGTACAGTTACTGTAGAAATAATATTTCCTTCTATTTCAGACAATGAAGGTCATACCAGCTTAACATAAAAGGAAATGTAATTTTTCATATTTTTCAATTGTGGCATATATTAAATTCCTTGTTATAATCTCCTATAATAGAGCATTTGCCAAAATCGCTTTTTTCCCCAACTCCCTCTTCTTTCTTTTAAATCGGGCATATAGTTTATCACTAGCATTGCCCCACCTACAGGATAAAAATAGCAAATACACAGATACAAAATTTACTGAGCAATACAACTGAAAAGAGAAAGCAAACCAAATCCCAAAACAACCAGGCTGAGGCCTGTCTGTGCCTGAGTTTCATTAATGCATTCTTATCACATTGACAAAATAATTTTACCTTTCTGGAGTATGGATTCAAAGAAAGGTTCCCAAAGAGATCTATAAGCTTCTTAAGTTTCATGTTCTTATTAAACCAGATTAATAAGAATAACTTGCAGAAGTCCAGTTCCATGATGAAAGTTGTGGTCATATTCTAATTCAGTTTTATCTGCACAGTAGCACCTCAGTTCCCAACTGGTCATCAGTAAACAGTAACTGTAGCTACTGTGCTAATTTCTGCAATTTGCACATTAGACTTCCGAAGTTATTGGAGGACTTGGAACAACAGCTATTGCTATCATCAAGAGACAGCTACTGAAAATTTAAACATATTTTTCTAGTTAAAAACATCAGTTGCTTTTTCTTTAAGAAGATAAATGGATTTGGAAATATGCAGATTCTATTTGTGCTCTGTAAGTATGCTTCTATGCTTACAAAAATGCTCTATTGTACAATTTATAACAATATAGTTTCAACAAGTTGTAAAACATACACATATTTATAAGATAGTTCTTGAAAAACAAATTTACAGTCTTTTTTGTAGACTAGTTACATGAGACATCTATTGAACATTTATAAGTTGTCAACATTTACAGCAGTTTAACATATTGAACACAAGATCAGTAGTTGAGTTGAAGTTTTTTTATATGTCTGGTTTTGGGATTTTTTTTAAGCAACACATTTTAGCTACAAAACAGAACATTTTCTGAAGCACTTACTCCATTCCTTGTTACAGTTCCCAATAAAGCATATTTTATTTGGAAATAACTGATTATTTAATTTATAAAACACATAAAATAAGAACTTTCAAATGTCCACTCTCTGTGGCAGCATTGCAGCACAGCTGAAATAAAGTATTTCAGAATCCATAGGAGGAATTCTGTAAAAAAAAACAACAACAACAACAAATAAAACACACAAAAAAAAAAAACCCACCACCATGGAAAATATTATTGCTCTTCAATGTTAGTTTTGTGTCTGCACAAGTGGTACAAAATATTTTGGTCCAGAGCTCTTTCTCTCCCTCAATAGCTCCATGCCTATGGTCCCAGACAGCCCAGATATCTCTCACAACAATCCTTACCTCCCTATTCCTCCCTTCCCACAGGGAATTAACTCTTTCAAGAGACTGAAAAGCTACCTGTTACGCAGTTAGTTTGTGAGAGGGAAATGTGAGTGTGTGGTGAGGGTGGTTATACAAATGCATTATTGAGGTGTTACACTCATATGAGCATAGAGAACAGCTGAGGCAAATATATTTGTGAAAATACGGAACTTGATAGAAACAGCCTCAACACTAAAAACAATCCAACCGAAGTATGTCAGCTGTATCCAATGAAATCCAACAATGTCGATTTAATATGCTGTAGTGCACTGACCAAAAAATTACATTGTGTGGATGTGGGGGTGGGGTGATTACTATTATTTTGACAGCAAATACACAAATTTAAACTAGTTGAAGAACATCATTGCACTCATATGCAACCTATAATTATAATAGGTTAAAATGTAGGGTATATAGCTCAAACTACTGAATGCATAGTACTTGCAGCCCATAATCAAGTTTTCAGCCATCAGCTCTTTTACTAAGTCCCTCAAAAGTTGCATCTAAAAACCTGTTAGCATAGTAACTGTGGAACCCAATGCTAATATTGAGTGTCATACAGCCAAGACATGGACATTCACTGTTTTATAAGTTATTTGTAGACTTCAATATTGAGAAACAGCATTATTGAGTGGTTATGATGTGCTACTAGACAGGACTAGACAAACAGCCAGATGACAAAACTGTTTGGCTGCTACTGACATAATTCTTGGCAAGGTTAACTTCTGCCTCATGGACCAATTTCAACACAGGCATTAGTGTAATAACTTTCCTCTAAACTATGTCTCTTCAAAATTATTTGTCTCTGGAAGAAAGCAGACCATATGTTACAACTTGCATGGGTGACTGGCTAGAGAGTAATTCCAACATGAAATTGAGTATCATTATGAAATATCTCTATGTCCTGGGTTGAGTGAGTGGTGGGGTTTTTTATGGTGGCAGGGGAGGGGGCTATAGGGACAGCCCCCTGTGAGAAGCTTCTCGAAGCTCCCCCAGCTCCAAGTCAGCTCCATTTCTGTTTGGAAACTGAGACAATCAGCTGCGCCTCTGCGATAATGTATTTAAGAAGTAATGTGGTGAGGAGGAGTTACGGCAGCTGCGTGGACACCAAAGTCAGCAGAAGAACAGAGGAAGAAAGGCAGAGATGCGCCAGAGCAGAGACCCCCCTGGATCCTGTGGTGAGACGGCAGGGCGGCCCCCCCTGCCACCCATGAAGATCTACGGTGGAGCAGACATTGATTTATGGCCTGTGGTTTCCAGCTGGATGATCAAGGTGCTGTGCCCGAAGAAGGCCAGGGTCTTGTGGGAAAAGGTAACCCCTCTGCTGTAATTCAGCACTGGGAGGATTGCAGCATGCGGGGGTGTCCCACACTGGAGCAGCTTGGGAAGGGCTGCAGCCATGGGAGGGAATCCAGTTGGAGAAAGTGACCCACAACATAGCAGTGTAAGGAAACACTGTGGCCCATGGGAGGAACTCATGTCAGAGAAAGTTTGTAGAGGACTGTCTCCTGTGAGAGGGGGACCACGATGGAGCAGGGGGAACAAGTTCCAGAAGCTCCTCCCACCGAAGATGGAGAAATGGCAGCACTGACTGCACCCCCCATTCTCTGCCCCTGCGCCACTGGGGGAGGAGGTAGAGATATCGGGAGCAGATCTGAGCCCGGGAAGAAGGGAGGGGTGTGGGAAAGGTGTTCTCAAGATGTGGCAATGCTTCTCACTGTCCTACCCTGTAAAATGTTAGCGTCTGTAATAAATGTATGTTCGGTTTTTTTCTTCCCCTAATGAGTCTGCCTTTTGCTCGTGACCATAATGAGTGATTTTTTCCCCATCCCAGTCCCATCTCGAACCCCAAGCCTGGCTCTCTGTCCCTTCTTATTTCCGGAAAAGAAGGGAGAGAGAGTGGCTGCGTGCTTGTTCGCTGCCGACCAGGCTCAAACCACAACACTCTAATACACTTTCTGTATTAAACATAGAGCCACTGTGTATGACTCTTAGAAGAACATCCTCATCAACTGTTAAAGTTGTATGGATCATAATTGTTTAGTGTGCCAATAGCTCATCCAAGCTCATTTATGAAAGGCATACCAGCCAAAAGCCTGAATAAAATTATCTTCCCCAGATCACAAAATGACCTATCAATAGAAATCACTCTAAAATAGTTGGCTTTTAATACTAGTCCTAAAAATATGGTATTGAATTGTCTTAATTTTCTCAATCCTTCAAACAAATACTGGAACATATGTTGTTTTTGAAAAATACATATATAAGGATAGGATTTTTTCTTCTTTTAACTATCTCAAAGGCTACTATGCTTGTAACCTACTGCCTTTTAATTTTTGCCCTCATATTCCTTTACACAGTATACTTAAATTTTATACAGCTATCAGACTCAAGCTTAGTTTGCGTTATGTGTACAAACATATATGAATTTTAAAATCTGGCTTCGATAACAGACTAAAAAGCGTTTCATGCATTGATCTCTAAAGTATGACAGCAATGTAGGAGAAGAATGAACTACCTTGTATTACTGTCCATATTATAAAGGCATGACTTTCTATGGTACTAGAATTATGAAATATAATTCATGTCTCAGAACTGACACACACTATGGCTACCAATTCATCTGCTATGCAGACAAGATGCACTTCCTAATTAGGCAAAGCTTTCAGATATAAATTTTGTATGTTTATGATGAATAAAAATTTTAAGTTACCAAGAATTACTAAGATGATCTTAATGCATCATTAACCAATCTCATCAGGCTAAAGTTAAGACTGTACTTTCAATTATAATATTGTGCAGTGCATGGAGAATGTGTAATGCAATACAGAGCACATGTGGTAAGCACTAATTCAAGAACACAGCTTCCCTGCAGCGACTCAACTCTTCCCCAGAATGTCATCTCAACTGGGGAACCGTCTTCAGACTAAATGTAGTCTAAATTTGTTTATTTGATTTTGTGAACATTATTCTTCATAAAATGTGAGGAGTGCACATCTCTGATACAGGAAAGATCTAGCACTCTAGCAATCTTTGGAATAAAACCATTAATCCAAGTTCCTCTAATATCAGGATAAACAAGTCTAAAAAGGTCCATCATACTGATTATTCAATGCCCTATTCACTGCCACTCTCGAATAGCTCAAAGATGAAACGGGTCACTTCTGTGATGATCAAATTAATTTCATCTAAGCAATTGTTAACTTTGGGACTGACTAAGCTGATCAATGAGGCAAATCAGAGTAACAGCAAAAAAAAGCAGAAATTACTGCACATATTTTCGATAAAACTATTTTTTTTTTAGTACAGACATGAACAATTAAAAGTGACACTGAGGTAAAATAAACATATTTTAATAGCAGATTTCTTAAATTATGTCGAAAAATAATTTAAAAAGGTCCAAATATCCATGCTGAATTTGCATTTGTGGTATTATCTTTTCTTATAATTTTAAGTCAAGTTACTGTTGGTATCCACTGAATTTCATGTAATTATCCATAGCTACCAAGTAAAACGTATTAGTACTAAGAACTACTTGATTTTAAACATATTTTCTAAGGCAGTTGTATACACAATGGTCCTCTGAGCAAACTAGACATTTGTAGCAAGATTTCCTATCAATCATTGCATTTATCTTTTTCAAAGTTCTAGTTTGTTAGTTCTTACACCTATCCATAAACCAAACTAACTGAGATTAGTTACTCTGTATTGTCCCTGTAACACATCGGATTTGTAAGCACTGACCAAAAACCTCCACAGATTGAGTGCCTTGTAGTCAAAATGAGACGCTATATGAATCCAGCCTCCATGACGCTAAAGAAAAAGCTTTGCATTGCCCATCTGCACAGTGAATTTGACCCTGTGTTAACACATCTGCTAAGGGGAACTATCTAGCATATTGACAGTTTCCTCAAACTTGGCAGCTGGTTTTCTAAAAAGCAGTTGATAATTGCTTTGTAA
The DNA here is from genome assembly GCF_018691265.1 of Tyto alba. Lineage (NCBI taxonomy): Eukaryota > Metazoa > Chordata > Aves > Strigiformes > Tytonidae > Tyto > Tyto alba. Next base: position 21,424,458 of record NW_024881275.1, on the reverse strand, counting down.
AACAATATGGCTTTTACAAAATCTGAAATCTCATCCATCATTTTGATGTCAAAATAGTCTTTCTCAATAGCTATTGAAATTGTTTCAAAAGTTATATCATATATTCTTAAAAGGTGAACTAAAACAACAAAAGACACAACAGATAAAAGCAACAAGCAAATAAATATAAAAGATATACATAGTTCCTAAAGGAGTAACTACAAGATATCTGAAAACACAGTATCTATAATTAGTTTATCATAAATATAAATGCCAGGATTCAGAGTGGATTTTTTCATTTCTTTTTGTGGAAAACCTAGCTAACTGCTATTGTAAATTGGAAAGGAAGAATCCCATCGGCACAGACTATGAACTAGCATCAGCTGTGAAATAGAAATTTGAGCACTAACTTTCATAGAATCATAAAATGGCTTGAGTTGGATTGGGAGGGACCTTAAAGACCATCTAGTTCCAACTCCCCTGCCACGGGCAGGGACACCTTCCCCCAGCCCAGGGTGCTCCAAGCCCTAGTCCAGCCTGGCCTTGAACCCTTCCAGGGAGGGGACAGCCACAGCTGCTCTGGGAAACCTGTGCCAGGGTCTCATCACCCTCACAGGGAAGAATTTCTTCCTTGTCACAGATAGAGTGATGCACTTGTGAGAAGCAGCAGTATGTTTATTGATATAAAACAGCTATTTAGCAAAGTTTGATAGTAAATGTGACAGTGGTTTAACAAGATTCGATGGCAAGGTACACTTGATTATTTATTGCATAGAGGACAGGGTCAGACAAAACCACCAGGGAGACCCTCTGTTTTAAGTCATGATATTCAGAAAGGACCCCCTTGCTTTCTAAGCTCCTCCTCAGAGAAGAGTCTAGGTGCAACTGGATCCACTCCTAGTCCCAGACTTTGTCAACAGTTTATGTTTAAAGAATTAGATATGTGCAATGAATCCTTTATAGCACTTAGAATGTATGAGCATTTCTTGCCCCGTGCCTCCTCTTCTCCATTGCCAAGGCTTATGTTACTGGAAGGTGAAGCTGTCATGCCAGAATCTTTCTGAGAGTTGTTTCATGTGCAGGGGAAGTGATGTACCTTGCTGTGAGGAGAAGGTCCTGCTGCTGCTTCTGTCAGAAATTCATCAAGCAAGTCAGATGTTTCAGGGTCACATTGCACTTAGGTGAATCCATTGAGGTGGAGCTGATGAGAGAAGCTTTGAATGTTGTCAGTTTCAAAAACTCTGCAAGGTCCTCTCTGTCCCAGCACATCCTTTTGGAAGGCTTCTTCATCAATGGCAATGCAGATGATATCATCAACCCACCAAATGAACAGAAACCCGTGGTTTTGGAGAATTTTCCAGAGCTTCTTTGGAAAGGTGAGAGAAGGAAAGTCATCAGCTTCACCAGAGGTCTCCTCTGAGAAAACAGGATGGAATCTGTTGGTGCTGTGGTCTTTACTGCATGTTGGAAATGTTTATTGTCCTTGATAGATGCTAGAGCAACATCACTAGGTGCTCTTTTATCCCATCCCGAAGATGTCTCCCTTTCAAACTCTCTTGTCAGGGTTAGACCAAAGTGGTGTTTAGCTGTAAGCATTTCTCTAGGCAGCTGGGCTCTGTCCTGCCAAATGACAAGCACCAACACACTGGCACTATCTGAATGTGAGTGCCAAGGAGGAGTTCTGAAACATCGCCATGATGCCTGTGTTGCATGGTGGTGACATCACAGCCTGACACCTGTGCCTTGACATGCTGTAGCATCATGAGAGGAAGATGCTGAATAGTGGTTGTTACTTGTAATTTCCAGAGCTGCAGGTGTTTGGACTCAAGAGTAGAGCCATAAATCCAACTGTCTTGAAATGTTGCAGGCAATGCCAGGGCAGTGCTGTGTCCCATTGTCTGTAGGAGCTGGTGGCCAGGGAGGAAGAGGAAAGGGTGCAGTGTTGGGCATCAAAGTGCCCCATTGTGGAGGTTATCCAGTCGGGCACATGCAGAAATGTTCTTGCCCTCTTTGCTGTAGTGGTGGCTTTGGAGCTTCCACTTGAGACCCTGTCTGAGCAAGACTTGTGATGGACAGAGCTGTGGCTGCGGCCAGTGCCCAGCCTGCTGGGTCTGTGGGGTGGCTCCTCCTCTGGGTGTTGCTTCGCCCTGACCATGTAATGCCCTGAATCTCACCTTCCAGCTTCCTGTATTTCTATTTGGGTTCTCCAGCTCTGTGTGGAAATGCATTTCCCAAGCTGTGAAGTTGAAGGGAGATCAATGTCTCTGCCCAGTTCCTCTCCACTCCTTCTCTAGCCTAACAAGATCTCTGTGCTTTCAGTAGCACACCTCCTGTCCTGGGCAGCCTAGGTGATGTTCCCTGATTTCAGAAGTCTCGCTGTGGCTAGTCTGTAGGAGTAACTGGAAGTAAAACACTAAGTACATTTTGAAAATGATACAAAAGGGAAATATACAACTGTCCCTCTTTCTTTGATTGGATGGTTATGCTTTTATTTTATATTTAAAATTCAGGAAGCAAATGAACAAAGTCAATTTTCTGTCAACCTTCTAAGTCAATCCCTTCACTACTGAATCAAGCGTTTTTTTCCGTAAAGGACAGGTTTGATATATAACTGGTGGGAATCATCATTTCTGTTCCCTTCAGCATTTGGGTCAGTCCTTGGGAGGTTTATGAAACCTTGACCTAAATATTTGAACAATAAAGGTGAGGACAATAAGCCTTGGGACCCTGTGGGCAGAGCTAAGTGACAGGAGTTTTGGCAGAGCAAGGAGGGTCTCCTCCAAGTGATGGACCATCCCTGAAGGCCTGGCTCAGGCAGATGCAGGTTGAAAATCAGCTGGCCTTTGTTGTTACCCTGCAGTGCTGTTCAACTCAACAGACTGGGGAAGAAGGGCTGAGAAAATGTGTCTGGTCAAGCCAAGAGGACATAGCTAGGGACAAGTTTGTGCCAGCTACTTCCACAGTAGCTAGCACATGATCTGTATAAAAATAGCTACTACTGAGAACTAGTACAGGTAACTGCCTGATGTATTATTAGTTTTACTGAAGTTCATGCAGATGTGATCAGCTAGAATGAATATTGAGGAACAAGGCTTTGGCCATGGTCTGGGAGAACATGTCTTCTCTGGTCCATCTTTCATGCAAGCTTGGGTACCCTTTTAGTTCTTTATAGATGCTAAGGATCACAAGCTGCTCTTTTGTCCCATCCTGGAAGGACAGGAGAGGTTGAGTCTTCCACCTCAATGAGCTAATCTGGAACAGAGGCAGAGGATGATCCTGTGCTCCTCACCAATAGGCTTAGGCAGCAGCTCTGTTGGTTACTTAAAGTAACCGGTGTCTGTGCAAGCCTACCTAGAAAATTGAGGTGTCCGGGGAATTAGACTTAGAAGGTTGACATCTTTCAAAAGAATGATCATTTTACAAGTGAGCTGTTTTTTTTTTTTTTCTTTGAGAACTATGAGGAGACTGTCTTGTTGACAGAAAATGGTCTCAACCTGCTGCAACTACTAGGCTGAGGCTGAAACCCAAACAGCAGCACTACAGTCTACCTATGCTGATGTCTCTACCTGGGCAGACCTTCCAAGGACTAAAATAGTTGTCCAAACCTGAGGCTGGGTCGAGGTCCAGCATCTGGAAGTCCTCTTAACACCTGAAGGCAGCAATGGATGTCAGCTGGGAGTATGCCCAGCTAGAACTTTGCAAACAAAAATCTAAGTTATCAGAAAATCTCAGCAAGCAGCACAGCATCTGGGAATGCAAGCAGGGGATCTATGCATTAGAAACAATGCTGCCAGATAAGCATGTGAAGTGTCAGTAATTGGAGATGCCTTACTGGGAAGAGCTGAAGAACCCCTTTGCTGTACAAACAACTTCTCTAGGGAACCTGGCTTCCTGCCAGGAGCTTGCCTTTGCGATCTCGCTGAGATGCTGCTGAGTCTGATGAACTTTACAGATTACCATTCGCTCCTACTATTACACATAAGCTACAACTATACTGTAATGAGGAAACTTAGGACCATCAAAAGAGACTATCCATCCCTTGGAGCAATGTTAAAAGGATCAGGAACACAAGTGGCTTTCTATATCCTTCTAATCAGAGGAAAAGTTTTAGGAAGGAGGAAATTAATTGTACAGGTAAATGCTTGGTTGTGTAGCTGGTGCGATACTCAAGGTTTTGGCTTTTATAGTCTCTTGATTCCAACATGTAAGAAATCAGTCAAGTAAGGCAGGACACCAGCACGGCTCAGGAAGGACCTTTTGGTCAAACTGAAGTGTAAGAAGGAAATGCACAGGCAGTGGAATCAAATATGTGTATCCTGGGAAGAATACAGGGAACCTTTCTGAACGAGTAGAGATGGAATTAGAAAAGCTAAGGCACAGTTGCAGCTGAATTTGGCAAGGGGTTCAAAGAAGAAGAAGAGCTTTTACAGGGACATTAGCCAGAAAAGGAAGATTCAATGAAATGTACAGAGAGATCAGTCCTGCAGAAAAGACTTGATACTGATGGGTTACAGATTGGACATCAGCCAGCAATATGCACTTGGAGCCCAGAAAGCCAATCACATTCTGGGCTGCATAAAAACAAGTGTGGCCAATAGGTCAAGAGAGGTCATTGTCCCTCTCTATTCCACTTTTGCGAGACCTCACCTGGAGAATTGCATCCAGCTCTGTGGTCCCCAGCACAAGAAAGGCATGGACCTAATAGGGTGGATTCAGAGGAGGACCACAAAAATGATCAAAGGTCTGGAACACCTCTGTTGTGAAGGAAGGCTGAAAGTTGCTGTTGTTCAGTTTGGAGAAGAGAAGGCTCTGGGAATACTTTACATTCTATAAAGTGGACTTATAAGAAAGACAGAGGGAAACTTCTCACCACAGTCTTTAGTGACAGCACAAGGGGCAACAGTTCTATACTGAAAGAGGTTAGGCTTAGGTTGGACATAAGTGTGTCAGTATGCTCCCCCCAAAGTGACCTGACCTTTATTTCCCATAAATCTGTTCAAGTGATAACCAGCAGTGGCAGTCATAACAGATGTGTCTGGTTGTGATGGCTGCATCTGTCTCAAAGTGGATTTGGGGGAGACAGATAACATGATAACCAAGGGCTAATTTGAGCATGCATCAGCCAAAATACAGCTGGTATGAAAATATGACTGTAAGTCAATCATCTTATTCCATAAATAGTGGACAGCCTAGGGCCTGTTGAGCTCTCCTGCATGGCAGCAGGCTGCATGCCAGGATCTCCCCTTGAGTAGGGATGGTTCTCAAGGTTACTTCTCCAGGTTGAGAGATGCCTTGACAAAACAGATTCTCTATAAGTGATTAATTTTTTCCTTGGGTCATTTCTCAGGTGAAAACACAAGGGTGGCCATTACTTGACAGAACTGTAGCATAACCTTTTGATCAGCCTAAACTTTACATTTCAAATGCCTAGAAGACCTCTTCAAGACTCACACTGATCTTTTGCCATAAGAAGGCTCAGTTTTGGTGTTTTCCCATCTCCCAAGGCTGGCAACTAACTTGTCTTCTTTTGCATGTTTTAGTTACTCTTCCACTACAACCCCAGCTCCAAGAGATATGACCTTCACCTGCTCGAGAGGTGCAAGCAAGGAGCTGGCCATAAGAGGAGAGCAACTGCTGCATTTTCACTGGGCCTTGTTTTGAAGGAAAACCACCCCACAAGATGCCCAGATGTGCAGCCGGGGGGGGACAGCCACTGCTTTCGAGCCTCATGCTCCCTCTCTCTTACCACTGCAGCACAGCCAGGCACCACCTGGCCTCCAGCAGTCTGCTTCTGCTCTCCAGCTCCTTCACCAAGCCATGACATACCTCCCACAAACAACTGGACACCTTGCACACAAGGGCTGGGGCTTCCCTCCTTTCCAGCCTTGCAGCCAGGCACAGCAGCTCTGTAGACCCCTGGGGGCTGCCCTGCCTCCCTTCTGGCACACATGGTTTCCCATGGTTGTCCATGATGGCAGCAACTTCTGCTTCGGCCATGCCAGGGCCACCACACGCTCAAATCCCAGCTGCCCCTCCCAGCCCAAACCCTGCTGCTGCAGGCGACGGGCTTGGACCCCACCACCCAATAAACTACATAAAGTAGACACACTAAGAACCGAGCCAGTAGAGCGTCAGACACCTGGGAATAAACTGTCTCAATAAAAAGCCCTTTCCAGTTGTTCTGTGCTGATTTTACAGCCAAATCCCAGATTGAATTTATATTTCACCAATCAAAACAGAAGCAACTGATCCACAAGCAATTACATGATTTCTTGTAACAATCAAGCTCAGATTCTGAGAAATCTCAGATCTTTCATCTAATTTGAGAACTTGCCAAGATTGCATAAAGCCATATAGAAGTAAAACAAGGTGGGAACATGAATTCAAGTAAGGTTCAGAGATGGAAACACACTAAACGTACCCAAGAAAATTGTTACTGTTAAAAATAAGCCAGGGCTGGGGACATCATTTGTACTGAGCCAGGTGTAGAAGACTTCTGGCCTTGTAATGTGGTCTCCCACAGAGGACACAAAGATTGTGCCTCACTTCAGCTTCCTCTGCCTGTGGGCTCCAACCTGGGGTGCACAAACCTCAGAAGTGAGCAATAATATCCCCTGGGGTGTGGGAAGTAGAATCTAGTAGAACTTCTATTTATATTGTTTACACCTAAAAAGACTAAGAACGAAATTAAGCTTTACTAACATTTAACATACAAATTGACACCAATGTTCCCACTCACTTCATACATCAGAGCATCCCAATGTGTCACATATTGTACTGAGGTGTCCTGGGGGAAGAGAGGGTGTCCACAGCACAGAGGGGTTCAAAGAGGTGCCCTCCCTCATTTGCTCACTTTGAGTTTATTGCCACATAGTGCCGTTCATGTGCACCTGCTTAAGTGGATTTACAAGCTCTATAGTCTTGTTTTAAGTAAACTTCCCCTCACAAAATGGACACAGACCTTAGAAAGCTTCCTGTAAAGAGACCACAGATGAAGGATAATCCTAATGCAAGCAAACAAGAACACAGCAGAGCTGACATTTCTCATGTTCCTCACAGGAAGAGCTTTAGCCAAAGCCTTAACAAAACCAGGGGACAAATTAATTATTTTAGATGAACCAAAGAAATATGATAAATAAAATATTACTATTAAATCACAGTATAGCATTTGATATTTAAGTACTGTAGGTTGTTTAACGATGTACTACACAAAGCTGATGATCAACTTGGAGGAAGAACTAACAAACACTGAAATTCCCTATACTGGTCATTGACACCTAGAGCCCATTTCACTTGGAGCATCTGGGTATTTCTGAGAAGAGTATAAAAGTTTACCTTTTTTTTTTTTTCCAGAAAAGGTGTATTTTGTAACTATTTTATAAAGCGGTATAGCACAATCAGGATATAGAGTATGATTTTTAAATCTAAGAAAATAACTCTTTATTGTAGGAACATACTCATTTTGTCCTGCATGTGAGAAACTTTTCAAATTTAGCTTTGCCTCATTTGATGAATGGACCCTTGGGGACTATTGTCTCAAACAGACCAAAGACAGGTCAAGTCTCCTGAAGAAAACCTGTTCACTGCTTGGAGGAGAGGATTGATATGATGTGGTTTTCTCCACTTCCCTCTGGCACTGCTCATGCTGCCTGCTCTGCCTTGGGTACAGAGTGCAGAGAGGCCCAACAAATCAGCGCTCTTTCTCCCACTTGGACAATGATTGGCCCAGACAAGTGGTGCAGTAGGAAATTGAGATTATAAGGGCAGACACAAGGCTGCATCATCTTGCTGCCTAGAACGGACCACCACCAGGCACAGGGAAGATCACTGGGATGCCATGGACTTTGGGTGGTGACTTGTCTCTTACTCTGTCTAACTCTTCCCTTCTTTTCCAACTTTCTTCCCTTCTCCTTTTCCTCTCTCCCCAGTTTTATTGGGAAAACCTAATGGTTATTTCTGGGTGGGAGCATTATTTCCATTGTTTCTGGAGCAAATAAACACTCAACCAGCGTTGGTTGGACTTTGTTCCTGTGGGATCCTTAGAAACCATTTGCAGAGGAGACAGCAGCCGGTGTGCCTGACACTTTAAAGCATGACACCTCAGTAAATTTAGATTGCTTAATTCAATTGTGATTTCAGTCTATGCAGGGAAGTTTTTTAATCAAATCAGATTAATTTATGTATACTTAGCTGTCCTCTAACTAATACTTTAGTTACATCTCTGCCTCCAATTCCTGTTGCTCGCTGACAGAGGGCCCAAACAATGAAAACAAATCTGAAACAGGGATTCTCACGGCAACCCTACATGGCTGAGTGAAGATAGTACATTCACAGCTGATGAAACAAACTGATTTACCAATCAAAGATAAATTCAGAATGAAGTGGACACACAAGTTCAGAATGTACATAATCATGAAACCCAAAATAAGTAGCTGGAGAAAGGATGGGGAGACTAAAATGACAATCTGGTGAAGGAATGTTGGACAAACAGAAGATTAGTGTCTAATTATTACTTCAATGCCCCTTTCTTAGCTTTCAAGTAATCCCTGAAAAGTCACTAGCAAACTGATATCGTCCTACTTCTGATTTCATTTATACGTGGATCTAAGCAATGAATCTAGAGGTTCTGAAACAACTATTATGTGTTTACAAAATGACATGTCACCATACCCTAGAAAGAGCACCTGTCAAACCTGCCAAGCTAAGTTCTCAAAAGCTAAAGTTAACGTTAATTACAATTTTTAATTTGCTACAATATATATTATAATAGATAATTTAATTATATAGACACCTACCAATCTATTTCATCCATCTGTTCCAAAACCAGAAAGTTATGAAATGATGAAAATATTTACTGCAGAAATCATGTGTCATTAATTGTAGAAATAAGAATATGTATTTGAAAAATGTTATAATTTGCAAAACAATGTAGTTCTGTGTTCCTAGCATCTGAGTTCATGTTGGTAAATTGATCTATTTAGAGATAATCTCAAATATGACTAAGAGATTTCATAATAGTATCTCTTCCATAGCCTCCTAGTTTCTTATCATTACATACAGGTGTACATAATACATAGCTCATTCCTCTGGATATTCATTACTTCCTTAAAATACTGCAGCAATTGTTTATTTTAAAATAGAAACATAGACTCATTTAGGTAGCAAAAGATGCTTGAGATCATTGAGTCTGACAATTAACTTAGCACTACCAAGTCCACCGCTAAACCATGTCCCTAAACACCACATCTACATGTCTTCTAAATACATCCAGGGATGGTGACTCAACTACTTCCCTGGGCAGCCTGTTCCAGGGATTGAGAACGCTTCCAGAGAATAACTGTTTCCTAGTATCCAATTTAAACCTCCTCAGGAGCAACTTGAGACCATTTCCTCCTGTCTTATCACTTGCTACATGGCAGAAGAGGCTGACACCCTCCTTGCTACAACCTTCTTTCAAGCAGCTGTAGAGAGCAATAAGATCTCCCCTGAGCCTTCTTTTCTCCAGGCCGAGCAACCCCAGTTGCATCAGCTGCTCCTCATAAGACTTGTGCTCTAAACTCTTCACCAGCTTCGTTTCCCTTCTTTGGACATGCTTCAGCACCTCAACGTCTTTCTTGTAGTTAGAGGCCCAAAACTGAACACAATATTTGAAGTGCAGTCTCACCAGTGCCAAGTACAAGGGGACAATCACTTCCCTAGTCCAGATGGCCACACTATTTCTGATACCAGCCAGGATACCATTGACCTTCTTGGACATCTGGGCACACTGCCGGCTCATATTCAGCTGGTCTTTGACCAACAACCCCACATCTTTTTCCACCAAGCACCTTCCCAGCCACTCTTCCCCAAGCCTGGGGTTATTGTGACCCAAGTGTGGGACCTGGCACTTAAGTCTTGCTGAACTTCTTACCCATTGATCCAGCCTGCCCAAATCCCTCTGTAGAGCCTTCCTAACATCAAGCAAGTCAACAGTCCTACACAACTTAGTGTCCTCTGCAAACTCACTGAGGTTGCACTCAATCCCCTTCTCCAGATTATTGATGAAGATACTAAACAGAGCTGGCTCCAATACTGCGCCCTGGGGAACACCACTTGTGACTGGCCACCAACTGAAATTAATTCCATTCACCACACCTCTTTGGGCCTGGACCTCCAGCCAGTTTTTTACTGAGCAAAAACTACACCCATCCAAGCTATGGGCAGCCAGTTTCCCCAGGAGAATGCTGTGGAAAACAGTATCAAAGACTTTACTAGTCTAAATAGACAAAAGACACAGAACTCCCCTTGTCCACCAGATGGGTCACCTTGACACAGAAGATCAGGTTAGTCAAGCAGGACCTGCCTTTCAGAAACCCATGCTGGCTGGGCTGATCACCTGGTTGTCCTGTATATGCCATGTGATGGAGCTCAAGATGATCTGCTCCATAAGCTTCCCCAGCACAGAGGCCAGACTGACGGGCCTGTAGTTCTCTGGATCCTCCTTCCAGTCCTTCCTGTGGATGGGTGTCACGTTTACTAACCCCCAGTCAACTGGGAACTCCCCAGTTAGCCAAGACCGATGATCAATGATGGGAAGTGGCTTGGTGAGCATTTCTGCCAGCTCCCTCACTACTCTTGGGTCGATCCCATTCAGCCCCATAGACTTGTGTGTGTCTAAGTGGTGTAGCAGGTCACCATCCACTTGCCTTTGGAATATGGGGGCTTCATTCCACTCCCCATCTCTGTCTTCCAGCTCAGGGGGCTGGGTACCCTGAGAACAATTGGGTTTACTATTAGAGACAGAGGCAAACAAGGCATCAAGCAAATCAGCTTTTACCACCATGTTTCCCCCCCCATCCAAGAAATGATGGAGATTCTCCAAGGCCCTCCTTTCATTGTTCATGTATTTTATAGAAACATCTTTTATTGTCTTTTACTGCAGTAGCCAGATTAAGTCCTAGCTTCTGATTTTCTCCCTGCATAACCTCATAACAGCACTGTAGTCCTCCTGAGTTGCCTGCCCCTTACTCCAAAGGTCATAAAGTCTCCCTTCTTCCGTGACTTCCAGCCAAAGCTCTCTGCTCAATCAGGCTGGCCTTCTTCCCTGCTGTCTCATCTTTTGGCACATATGGATAGCCTGCTCCTGCACATTTAAGATTTCCTTCCTGAAGAATGTTCAGTGTACCTGGATTCCTTTGCCCTTCAGGACGGCCTCCCAAGGGACCCTCTCGATGAGGCTTCTAAAGAGGCCAAAGATTGCCTTCCAGAAGACCAAGGTGGCAGTTCTGATGACCGTCCCCGCTCCTTACATCTCTGAGAGTTGAAAACCCTATAATTTCTTGATCACTATGCCCAAGACAGGAAACCATCACATCACTCACAAGTCCTTCTCTGTTCAAAAATAACAGGTCCAGTGGGGCACCTGGGCCCAAAGACCCTCTAAAGCAGATTCGCACGGGACCTTACACACTAATACCTTCAGCACCCTAAAGCTTGCTCTTCTAAAATCCAGGGTAGTGTCTCTGGTGACAGTTTTGCTCATATTGCCAGCGATTTTAAACTCAACAATTTCATGATCGCTGTGGCCAAGACAGCCACCAATCATCATCTCACCCACAAGACCATCTCTATTTACAAACAACAGACCTAGGAGAGCATCTTTCCTACTCAGCTCCCCTTAGCACCTGCAGCAAAAAGTAATCTCCAGTGCACTTCGGGACTCTGAAATTCAGACTTTTGCAGTGGGTCCGTGCAAACCTCATGAGGTTCAACAAGGCCAAGTTCAACAACTTGCACCTGGGTCAGATCAATCTCCACGATCAGTACAGAGACGGGGATGATGGGATTGAGAAAAGAGAAGGAGGACTTGGTGATACTGGTGGAATTAAAATTGGACGTAAACCAGCAACATGTGCTTGCAGCCCAGAAAGCCAACCGTATCCTGAGCTTCATAAAAGGAAGCGTGACCAGCAGGTCAAGGGAGGTGATTCTCCCCCTCTCCTCTGCTATGGTGAGACACTTCCTGGAGCACTCAGCACAGCTCTGGCATCCCCAGTATGAGAAACGCTTGGACCCGTCGGAGCAGGTCCAGAGGAGAGCCATGAGAGCGATCAAAGGACTGGAACACTTCTGCTGTAAAGAAGGGCTGCGAGAGTTGGAGCTGTTCAGCCTGGAGAAAAGAAGGGTCTCAGGAAACCTTACTGTGGCCTTTCGATACTTAGTGGGAGCTTATAAGAAAGGTGGAGAGAGACATTTTACTAAGTGACAGAACATGGGACAACAGTTTTAAACTGAAAGAGCATAGGGTTAGATTGGATTGACAGAAAACAGTATTTTACATGGGGCTGGTGAGACACTGGAACAGGTTGTCTGCAGAGTTGTGGATGCCCCATCCCTGTAAGTCTTCAGCATGATTTAGTTTGAACAACCTGATCTAGTGAAAGATTTCCATGCCTAGGTCAGGGGATTGCACTGCATGTTCTTTAAAAGGTCCCTTCCAACCCAAAACATTCTCCGATTCTATTCGTTTCCTAGACCTCTTCTGATCTGCTGCATGACAGTCCCAGTTAACATCTGGGAACTTGAAGTCACCCATAAGGACAAGGGCAACTGGTCTGATTTCCCTTTAATTCCTTAGAGACTAATACGTCAGTGTCATCATCCTGGCTGGGTGATCTATAGCTGACTCCCACCACAACATCTGCTTTATTAGCTTTGCCCCTAAGCCTTACCCAGCGGCTCTCAACCGTGTCCCCCCCAGTCTCAAGCAGCCCAACGCCTCCTTTACCCACAGCGCTACCCCTCTGCCTCGCCTGCTCTGCCCGTTTCTCCTCAAGGGCCTAGAACCGTCCATCACAGCACTCCGGTCACAGGACTCTTCCCACCAAGTCTCACTTAGGCCACCGCTGTCATAGCTCTGGGACTGAGCCGAAGCTTCCAGCTCCTCTTGTCTGTTCCTCATACAGCGGGCAGTGGCGTACAAACATTTGGAATGTGCTCCACCAGATTTGGTACCTCGTGGAGCAGACTGAAAGCCCTCACTAGCCCACCGCCACCCTGACCTCATCGTGCTGTCCCAGAGCTTGGCGCTAGTGACCCTGTCCTGCCTCGCACCTCTGCAGAGTCACCTTCCCGAGCAACGGCTGCAGCCGGGGCTTCTGCAGGAGAGGGCAGCCAGCGCCCCTCACGTGGAGGGAGGGCTGCTGCGCTTCAGTGCAACGCACGCCACGAGCAGCAGAGCACAGCACGTGCCACTGCGTTGAAGATTTGTGCTGTGCACCCAGCTGAAACACTGGACCTTGGAAAGAAGAGCTGGCCTGTGCAGGCAGGCCAGCCCTTTTGTCGACAGCCATCTTGTATCGAGCTGCAATGATGGGGTTGGGCTCGTTTCTGTTGGGGCTCCCCCTTGTCCCCACTGCACAAACACCACCCTGAGTCAGCCTCCAACCACCAGACGACCCACAAGTCCTTCTCTGTTCACAAACAGGTCCAGAGCAGTACCTTCCCTAGTCAGCTCACTCACCAGCTGTGTCAGGAACAATCTTACACACACAACAGGAACCCCCTATGCTGTTTCCTCTCTGCTGTATTTCCAGCAGATATCTGGCAAATTGAAGTTCTCCATGGAACAATGGCTAGCCATCGTGAGACTTCTCCCAGTTGCTAGCAGATTATTTCATCTGCCTCTTCATCCTGGTTGGGTTGTCTATAACCATCTCTCACCATGATATCTGCTTTGTTGCCCTTTCCCAACTCTTGCCCATAAACACTTGAACCTTTCATCACCATGATCAAGCTCTACACAATTAAAATATTCCCTAACATAAAGAGCTAACCCACTGCCTTCTCCTTCCTTGCCTATTTCTTTATACAAATCCCTTTACACCATCCATTATAGCACTGATTTTCAATGTTCTTGAACACTACTGAAAGATCTAAGGCTCAACCCTGTATTCCCTAATAAAGACAAAAACCTGTATTTTCAGCACTATATTTTCAGTTTAGCATCACAAATATAAGGTGATTTTCCAAAGCCTCAAACACAACGTAGTTAGACCACAGTACAGGATCTACAAGTCCTCAATCAACTCTTACATCCTTAAGGCTTTTCAGAAAAAAAATAAAGGCAGTTTAGGGATTAACAGAAATAAAAAATGGTCAGCTACAATAATCATAACTCACCGGTCCTTGCTTCCTTATCATTCACTGAGTCCATCAAGTGCTTTAAGTTTTCATGGAATTGTGAGTATCTAATTATCACCAAAGGCCATGTATCCATGAATTCCTTGTTCCAGGCAATAGAGAAGCTCAGAGCACTGAGGTAGAGATCTACAGTGTACAAAACATCTTTCCAAAAATTAAATACTAGTCTCTGCCACAAACATGACAGTAGCTTAATCACTCAAATCTTTACAAAGCAGTTTGAGTGTTCTGTATTTTTAGTTGTCCATTTCAAAAACCCAAGCATTAAACAGTCAGGGCTCGCTAAACACTAAAGTGCTCTTCAGTACAAAAGAAAACAGAAGTGTAATCTGAAAAATAATGTGCATCTCAAACTAGTCAGTTAAGTTGGAGAGTTGACTCTTTGTTTTGTTTTCTTAAACAATACTTTTAGATTCAGTAGCCTTTAATGACGACAGGATAATATTTCAGAGGCAAGTTGTGTGAAGACATAATAAGTATCGTACGCACTCTGTATTATAGTATGTGTCACCGCAGGAAGTCCCATAAATATTCAGTGAAGCTGTAATTTGACTAAGGTTCAAACAGGTGTGGTAATAAGATATGGAACAGCCTATCTTAAAAGAAAAATAAAAATCAAGTATCTGAGAACTGAATACTTCCTTAAAACTATACTACCTCAGTTACTATTACTCATCTTGAAAACTTAAAGAGGAACGTATATGTTCAGAAAACATGCTATTTAATTTGATAAAACAATCAATGAAGCTCTGCTTAATTCTGTGGCTTAAGTGGCTTAATTCTGACATAATAAATTCTGCAATCTTCATGTTTGAAATAGTCTTCAAGAAAGCTACTAAGATCTCCTAAAAAGCTACTGAAAAAAATACTTGGGAGTGCCTTTTTAAGCACTCAGGTGTTAAAATTCCAAGTCTTAAAAAGAAGTTCTGAGGAAAACTTTAGTTTGAATGAAAAAAAAACCCATAAACTTGAAAAAAAAAATATTTCCAGTATTTCTGCAGATCTGTAAGAGGACAAGCAAACAAAAATATCCACCTGTAATAAAAGTGCTAGAAATCTTAACTAGAAGTCTAGCAACAGATTTTCCCTATTAACATTGTTCCCAATAACAATAACACCTGTTAACTAAGCAAACAACTATAACTGCAATGTTGAGGTAGCATTTCAAGTAACATGCTTTCAAGTTCCTTGCCATACAAAATTAAAACTGTTCAGCAATTCTTAAAACAGCTTCCATTAGTTAATCCAGGACTGTAGGAAAAAAGACAAAAAGGCAAGTTTTAAAAAACTATCTTTATTTCTTTGTCTTACATTTAAACAGGGATGTATTTTATTTTTAGATATCCAGCCAATATTCACTTCATTAGCTTAGACAAGAAAAAGGATATAAATGTAAATCGTATTGGCATAACATGAACATACCTGCATTAGTCCTTTGCTTTGCTAGACCACTTTGCTTTGCTAGAAGAAAATGTTCTTCAGCATTGAAATCAAACACTTAAAAAAATATTGTTGAAAAGCAAGTGCCTAGATACTGATCATTTCAGCCAATAAACAGCTTTTATATATTCAAATATTTTAAGTCTATAATATACACATTTTCTTCTTATGTGTATGGAGTTCAGATCATACAAACACTGTACAGGTCAAAAACCTCTGAGAATAAAACTATTCAGGCGTTTGAGAAATACACATACTACATGTACTTACAAATCTTATGAAGCAACAAATTTGGTAAAGTACTAAAGAGAAGGATGTGTTCTCAGATGTCGTCAAGTAATTACCTTTTCAGCTCAAATAAAAACAAAGAAGTAACTTAATGAATTTGAGATAATACCACTAATTTGTGGAGTAGAAACTTATGACCTGTTAAACAGTATGTTTTTAGAGGCCAAGTTCAGGTTTTTTAAAACAAAAACTTAAGAACATGAACAGTAATCAGGACAAAGATCAAAGTATACATATGAGCACATAATCCAAACAACAAAATAAACTTTTGGCTGTTAAGGAAAAATAAATTAAAAAACACAATTCAAAAACTTGTAAATGCAATAATGAATTCAAAGGTGTGCATTTATTTCAAAATACATTTTAAATGCTACCACAAAACAGACCAAAAATAAATAAGTATGCCAAAAGGCATGTGTGGATAAAAAAATGCTAATTAGCTTTAGAAGAATTAAAAAAAAAATTGAGATAATCTGAGTTTTGGTCAACGAATCTGCTTAGTCACTTCCATCTTTCACACCCCTTCTTCAATAACTGGCAGCTACACATGACAAAAGCACACCTCTGTCATTATGGCTTTAAAAGAAGCATATATTTCTGAAAACTAGAAAACAAGCTGCCTAGTCTACAGAACTGTTTGTTCATACTGCAGGCACTTAATTAGACTGTGGGAAAGTACCTGATACATCCTTGCCATCCTACTATAGTAGTGACATTACACTGAAAGACAAGAAAGTTCCAGGGGAAAAAAAAAAAAATCTCAGTAAATTTTAGATGCTATAGGCTAGTGTGCAGAGAAGGGAAAAGTGTAACTCACTTCCAACACATTTGTTTTCTAAATCAAAGAGTAAAATAATTTACAGATATCTAATATTACATGGCACATTCATATTTGCAAGTTAAAGATGTTGTCAATCAATTACTTCAGTGAACATATAGGCTTTAATATTGATTCCATTTTAACCAGATTCACATTTATTTCTTCTTTTATAATTCCTCTGTGGATCTTTTCTGAAAGTATTTAAATCTTACTGGCATTACTGGAAGCATAACTTAAATTGTATAAACTTCCGTATTCTTTGTACAAACTCTCTTGTCATTACCACTGTACTGCAGTTCCACTGTAGGCATAACAAAAGCAGGTTTTTAAACCCAGATGTTACTGGAAATAATTTATCTTCATTAGTATCAGCAGCACTTAGACAACAGTCAACAGTTAAATCAGCCTTCTCAGTATCTCTAGACAGTGACTGTACAACAGTACCACAGACAGGGTTTAATGCTGATACAATTTGACTACAGTATCACCAGTAATACAGGGAGAAAAGAAAAAAATAATCATTGCAAGTGTCAGAAAATAAATCTGAGTATTTTATTATTTTTCTACATGGCTGTGCATCTGTATTTTTCTTCTGCCTTTCTGAAGAAAATTGCTTTTGATACACTGCTACAAACTCAATTAACAGATTTACGACATATGTCTTGAGCTACGACACTGTTAATACTTCCTAGGACAGGAGAAATACTTTAAGTTCAGTTTTGCTGAAGATACTGTTCATTTGTACCATTTCATTGGTCCATTTATTGATGGTCAAAGATGCACTCATATTTGACAAAACCTTAAAGCTTTCAGAAAAGATGAATTAAGGAAAAAAAAGATGGATGCAGGAGAACCAAATCATAACACACAGGCATGACAGTGTTTCTAAGGAAGTCCTTGGAAAACACGTGGTCATTACAGAGTGGTTTTTTGTTGCTTGTATTTTTTTAAGATCACAAGACAGCAGTTGAGCAAATAAGCAGTTTCCCATGTTCTGCTTGGTTCTAGTCATTTGTGGCGCTGAATGCTTTTCCTTTTCTTCCGCTTGAAAAAACAGCAGCACCTGCAGGTGTGAAATGAATTACATATCATATGAAAAGAAATCACAAAACTATATTCTGTTTACTGTGTTTGCTTCACTTGAAGTATATAGTTCAGGTATAGCCAGCACCACAAGGAACACATTAAGCTCTCTATCAGGTGACTGATTTATCATTAGTGAAAGAAACTGAAGTAGAGATTTTTGACACATTTCACCTCTTTTTCAAAAAAAGTAACAAATTAAAAAAGATATAATAAAAATAGCTATTTAGAGTATTGTGTGAGGGCATCAAAAACATGGGCATTTTAAGCAGACTTAAAAATGTAAGAATAAGGAATGGTCCATAATCTGAGTACTCTTTCATAATAACTTGTAATATGCCAAACAGAAGCTTATGATTGTGTCACGAACTGTGCACAGAAGACATTACTGTCACTAACGTAAAAAAAAAAAAAAAAAACCAACAAAAAACAAAAAAACACAATTTGAGCTTACTTTGTCAACCAGAACTTGGAAAAACCTTCCCCAAGGCTATTACTCTATTTTTTTAGAAAAAAAATGTTCATCAACAATACAATTTATTCTGATACAGTGCTGTGATGATATTACTACAGTGAAAAATTACAGCTTTAAGTATATGGAATTATACTGACATCCTTTCTTCTCCTTTATTGCATACTACATGGAGGAAACTAAAATTGACAAATACTGTGAATTTCACTTAGCAAATACAAACCATCTGAAAGTAACTGAAGAAACACTACAAAAGGTAGAAGTGGAGGGAGGGAGTTAGATAATACAGATAAGGACTGCAGGAGTTCATGAAGTATTTTCAAAAGTAAACTAAAGAAGAAAGCGACAAATACACTAATAAAAAATTTTCATTTGCATGTAATGTTAGCCTTACGCAACTCCCAGCTCCTGACCACTACTTTTAAAAATAAAGCTTCCACTTAGTATTTACAATTTGCAATCAAAAGTAAACATGCAAGCTTTCTACATTAACAGAGCTTGCCCCATGGAATTCTGCAGTTTGGTTGTTTAATTCTCACTTGCAGTGCTGTACATTCACGGGTCTTGTCTTAAACGATGAAGTACAACAGAATTGAAAATATAAAGGTGCTGCATCGATAGCCTATCTGTAAGTCCTTAAACTCACCAAGAATTTTATGTCACTAAAATTCAAAAGTGATCATGCTAATTTAATTTGGAATATGGGAAATGGGGAAAACATTAGAAAACAAAGGAGAATAAAGGTCTAAAATTAAGGTTCTACAGGGGGTGAGAACAA
This sequence comes from Tyto alba, assembly GCF_018691265.1. NCBI lineage: Eukaryota > Metazoa > Chordata > Aves > Strigiformes > Tytonidae > Tyto > Tyto alba. The sequence continues at coordinate 21,405,417 of NW_024881275.1, read as the reverse complement.
CATCCAAAGTAAGGGGAGACAGAAGTTACCTTCTCAAAATATCCAAGGGCACCCTGTCGCTCAGTCACTGAATAAGTAGCAGTGGGCAGAGGCAGACCAGAGCTGCTCTGAGAGTTACATAACTTTCAGTAGAAAAAAACATTGGTTATTGATGGAGAGGAAGCCCAAAATTAAAACTTAGTAGGGGAAACAACATAGATAAATATTTTTACAGCTGGCAGAAACAGACTGTACTTTTTAACTTTAAAGTACTTCTAAAAGAGACATAAATGTTTTGAATGCTTGTAGCCACCAACTGCAAGTGAAATAACTACTAAGCCTCTTTCTTAGCATCTGTCTACAACCACTAACATCTACTATTACTTAAGCTTTAAATTTATATGCAGATGTATGGAACCCAATTTAATTTAATCTTTCTTCTCTCACCTCAGTCTTTTCCCAAATATTTTATATAAGTATATACGATAAACTTCATATTGAAATACAACATTTTACAGTGCTCCCTCCCTTTCACTGTGAATTATCCCGTGATCCTATAAATGAGGACATCTTACTCTGGACTGTGACAACAAATCACTTTTCCACCTGTTTCAGACTAGGAGGCCTCACAGAAAGCTTACAGAAAAATTTTGTCTTGATTCATAATTTTAGTATATACAGAACACAGGTTAGGTAAGTAACTGTAGGAAGATGAAAGTGTGGCAGACAGCTAATTTATATTCATAGAATTATAGAATGGTTTAGGTTTGGAAAGGACCTTAAAGACCATCTAGTTCCAACCCCCTGCCCCGGGCAGGGCCCCCTTCCCCCAGCCCAGGGTGCTCCAAGCCCCTTCAACCTGGCCTTGAGCCCTTCCAGGGAGGGGGCAGCCACAGCTGCTCTGGGCACCCTGGGCCAGCGCCTCACCACCCACACAGGGAAGAATTTCTTCCTTATATCTAATCTAAATCTACCCTCTTTCAGTTTAAAACCTTTACCCCTCATCCTATCACTATACCCCCTGATAAAGAGTCCCTCCCCATCTTTCCTGTATGGCCCATTGAAGTACTGGAAGGCTACTATAAGGTCTCCCCAGAGCCTTCTCCCCTCCAGGCTGAATACCACCAACTCTCAGTCTGCCCTCATAAGGGAGGTGATCCAGCCCCCTAATCATCTTCATGGCCTCCTCTGGAACCACTTGAGCATATATTCTAGAAAAACAATCTAGAATTTTCACTCTTCACTGTTTAACTTCATTTTGCTTATATAGAACAGGTCTCAAAGAACAGCAGATGACAGGTCTTAAATATCTAGAACTACTTGGATCTGCTGTGCAATTCAAAAACACTTTAGGTTTTCTTGCTTTCCTTCCCAGAAGATTTTAACCCATCCTCGTTGCAAATCTGATAGTGTCCTCTATTCCTTCTCCACAGCCTATTTAGTTTGCTACTTCTCTGTCAGACAGAGAAAAAAGGCATCATGCAATGGGAAATTCTAACTTTAACTAACATAAAAGCTCTGCTTTTTGTAATCTCCTGATCTTCTAGAGTTTGCATAATACTATTACAGAGAGTATAATTTCTAATAGCAGTTGTTGTTTGTTTTAATTATAATAACTATTCAACTGTATTCAGGTGCAGGCAATTTCACTGAATGCTGAAGACTTACCTAGTGTGGGAAAATAAATCCCTTATCTATATATATATAAATCCCTTACCAATTGATATGTCAATATCAGTACAAATTCCCTAGAGCATTGTAAACCACAGAACTGTCCTGGAATCTTACTGAAATGTATATTTATCAGCCTACAGGTGCTAGACCTGTCAAACCTTCCAATGCCAAATAAATGTAATTTAAAAATATATGCACCTTTACATAGGAATAAGACAGGTCAGAAAACATAATAAATAATAAATTTTATGAAAGAAATGTAACCCTGAAATTAGAGATCCATAGTGCATAATCTCTTGAAGAGTAGAATTTATAACAGAAATGCAGACATGCTGCTAAGAATACTGTCACTAGAGGGTGTCATTATCACTTTTTATATATATATATATACACAATTTATTGCTTGAGGTCGTATTTAAAACTACAGGTAGGAGCATTATTAATGAGTATTAAGCTATAAATCTATGACATTATTCAATACGGATGCAAAATGCATAAGAATATAATTGAAAATCTCTAATTCTAGGAAAGGAACTTTTTTTCTTTTTAAAGAAAGAATTTAGTAACTGCTAAACTTTTCCTCTAGAGTATAAAACATTTCTATAGCAGGCAGTATAATACTGATTTATGGAACTTGAGAAACAACTTTTCCTGTACAATCTAAAGTGACCTTTGAGATATTATCTAAGGCAGCAATATCAGTATTATGGTTATGAACATTTCTTGTCCTATTTAAAATATTACCATACCTTTTTTGTGTTAAATAACCTTCCCTCTACTACTTGAGCAGCCCCTTAGCACAATATGCTAAAGCAACTTCACTTCTCATTTGTGTCTAGATAGTTCTGTTTTTGTATTTTCCACCTAGCATGTGGCAGCACTTTACTGCAGGATTATTAATAGGTGTTCAAAGTGGCAAAAAGAATGCAAGAAGCACGGATGATATAAATTTTTTCCTGCTTGCCCTTCTCTGTCCTTCTGTAGCAAAGCCTTTTGGTTATCCAAATCACACATGCTTCATAGAAGCAACTGTGCAGATGGTCAGCAGAGTTAAGGAAAGAAAAGCTAATTTCTCAGTGATAACTGGAAGACCATCTGTAGAATGCAAGATCTGCAAGTTTCAGGGCAGAAGAGTGATCTGGTTAGTTTTCTCTCTGCTTTACAACTCCAATAAGTAGTAACTGAAATAGGGCTGAAAGCTATTTAAAAAAACCAAACCAAACCAAAAAAGCCCAAACAAAAAACTAAACAAAAACAAACAAAGAAACAAACCAAAACAACAAACAAAAAAACCCCAAAACAAAGACAAACACCAAACCCAAATAAACAAACAAAAAAAAAAAAAAACACCCCCCCCAAAAAAACCAAAACAAAACAAAAGTAAAACAACAAAATAGAACAAAACAAAAAACCCCAAAAAACCCAAACCCAACACCCACTGCTAAATCATGCTTGCTGCACAGTAACACCTGAGGAGCATGAAGATGACAAAGCATAAGATTTAGAATATATACTGCATGTGAGTACACAAACATGTATCAAACAATGGAAGTGTTGGATGAATGTCCCAAAACAATAAAATGTTTACTGAAAAAGGCCCTTAACCTTCCTGGTTTACAGGATCCCACTGAAATGCTAACAGATGATCTAATATTCAGCTAAACAGTATTTGTGTTCATAATTAAAATCACACATGATACGGCACCCTTTCTTCAATCTTAAAGATATAGCCATGTTCAGCTTCTAAAACTATGAAAACATTTACAAAAAAGAATGAAGCATTTCTAAAAAATATTCAAGTTTGTCTCCTCAGAGTATAAAGAAATGCTACAAGCAAAAGATAAGAGAGGTTAACTGTGTTCATATTTTCAGATGTAGAAAAGATTAAGAGGCACAAAGTGAGAGACTTAGTAAAACAATGTTTACTTAAAACCAAAAACGTCTATATCAAAGAAATTAAAGATACTGGTGCTTGCATTTCCTTACACTCTTCAGCAGTGTGATAAGTAATAGAAGAATTTTGCTTTCGCTAAAAGTAATGAAACAATTACTTCCTAGGCTAAAGCTATTATTAGTACAATGATCCAAATGTTAAGAAAAGTAAAAGACTTTACTACTGGGAAAAGGGGGGGATCGATCTGAGGAAACACCAACCCAACAGCCCCCCCTATTGGGATGCTCACCAGATGATCCATATCAAAGGGTGGTAACTCCTTTGCAATGGAATGAGAAAGAACAGAATGGGTCATCTCTGGTATCCCTTGTCCTTGAGATAAGAGAGGAACTGAAACCACTGAGCCAGAAAGACAAAGGAGCTGCAAATTGGCCCAGACTTGAAGGAGAAGGTGTACCTGACCACAGGACTGAAGAAAGAAGATAAGGTTGTAGAAGAAGCCAGGAGGCGTGCCGAAGGTGGTGAAACCGGCAGCTGGGTGGATAAAAGGGGGTTTGAAACTTAATCAATTTGGTGAGCCTGGACGGAGCTGTGACTCCTCGGCCACCCCAGCGCTGCATTTGCTCTCTTACCTTAATAAAGATTCATTAATCCATATTTGGATGTGATTGGCCTTAATCTACCTATAACAAAATTTGGTGCCGTGACTCGGATCCAGACAGCTGGCTCGGAATTCAACTGTGGGAGGGCGCCCCCATCCTTGGATGGTCCCAGGGGGAATCCCGACCTAGCTCACCTGGATTTTCTGAACCGAGATAGGGGAGCAAAGAGGATACGGGGTGGGGGATCGGACTCCCCGGTAACACCCCAAGACGGCCGTTCCCCGGAATATTTGTGCACGAAGACCAAACGAAGACTCTGGACTGAGTGAGTATATTGCGATACCGTTCGGTTGGGGACTGGGTACCCGGAGTGTGAGTGACTGAGACGTCCACCGGGCTTAGGAGTCCAAGGAGCGAAGCGAGCGTGGACCTCCCATTAGTGCGGTTCCCACTGCCCGCGAGGGCGTGGGCCACGGACGGGGGAAAGCGAGTGAAAGCGAGTGACTCGTGTGACAGAAGGCACTGCCCGAAGATGGGCCAGAGCGAAAGTAAGGCTGCTGGCACCATACAGAATAAGCAGGGTGGGGGTGGTGAACTCCCTAAAATACCTCCAGATAGTCTGTTAGGGCTTATGATTAAGCATTGGGATAATTCCCCCTCCCGAAGAAAAAAATATCTAGGGAAAAGATGATCCATTATCGTATGGAAGTATGGGGGGGGAAGGAGATAAGGAGGGATTTATATTGGCCAGTTTATGGCTCTTCTGAAGACTGGATATGTCAACAATTAAATATTTATGTAAATGACAAACAGCCATTTAATAAGGAGGAGAGTGAATACGCCTTCTTATGGATTATAAGTACATCACGAACCTCAAGTTTATTTCTGTTAAAGGAAAAGAAAAACAACAAGAAAAAGAAGGATATAGATGACACTCCACCTCCTCCTCCTCTCTGTGTTTCCCCTTTTTAATCCACCCCAAGACTCTGGGCGGGATTCTTCTCCCTCCGCTCCCTCAGAGTCCCTGTTAATTAAAAAAAAAAAAAAAAAAATCAATTCTGAGTCTGATGAGGCAGTAATTCCTCCTCCACCTAGGAGGACAACTAGAAGTCAGATTCGGAAAAGCAGAAGGGAAACATTATTATATCTGTTAAGGGAAACAGCAATGGGAGGACCCCAGCCTGGAGTTGGTTTTGTATCGATCCCACTCAGCTCCGGGGATGTGAGAGAATTTAAGAAAATTGGGACACTTATTGGAGGAACCTCTAGGGGGTGGCAGAACGGTTTGATCAGTTCCTTGGCCCAAATATTTACACCTGGGATGAGATGGAATCCATCTTGAGAATCTTATTTACTAGTGAGGAACAAGGAATGATCAGAACCGCTGGTATGAGACATTGGGACCAAAGACATCAACAAGGACCCGCTGGGGATACAAAGTGCCCCCCCCCAGAGACCTAATTGGAATAATTAAGTCCCGGTCCATAGAAATAATATGATCGACCTCCAAGACATGATAATTCAAAGAATTAGAGATTCAGTACCGAGGGGCCAGAATATTAATAAGGCCTTTAATGAACAACAAAAGAAGGACGAGACCCCCACTAAATGGTTAGAGCATCTAAGGAAGGGCTTGCAATTATATTCAGGTCTGGACCCTGATAGTCCAGTGGGTCAGGCACTATTTAAGACCCAGTTTGTGGCTAAATCCTGGACGGATATAAAAAAGAAACTAGGAGCTAGATAGTTGAGTTCCCAGGGTAATAGGGAGCCAAGGATTGCCACATTTCCCACACAATCCATTAGGGAAAGGCTGGGAAGAAAAGCCTAGCGGTGGGGGAAAAAAAAAAAAAAAAAAAAAGGAGCAAGAAATTACCAGGTGGTATTCCATCAGACAGTCCATTATGAAAGAAGTTAACAAATTGGGATTACAGCCCATATATCAGAGGAAAGAGTAAAATCAAGATGGTAAATTATTGTATGTTTAAATGGATTAAAGGACCTATCAGGGAAGATTCGATGTATGGGCCAAAATATGGATCAGAAGAGGATTGGATTTGTTAAGCTCTTACTATTTGTTAATTCAAAGGAACCATTTAATCAAGAAGAAAGTGAATATGCCTCATGTTGGAAGGGGTTGCGGAGATTTGGGATTTTTTTTTTTAATTGAAGCAGGGGGAGGTTGAAGAAGGTGAAAGGGAAAGAAAGGAGATGGGACCCTTTGGATAATTTACCCCCCCATATAACCCGGCATACCTAGAAAATCAAGGGGTGAAGGGGGTGCAGCAGGAAGATGCGGGTGAGGAGGCCCCTGTTGTTAATATCAGACCTGAAACCCGGCAGCAACGAAGGGGGGTGGGGGTAGGGGGGTGGAAATCGTTTAAGGGAGCACGGGGAGGCTAGGGTTAATCCCTTGCGGGGGGGGGGGGGGGGCGAGTTCCAGCAGCAGGAATTCAAAGGGAGGGGTAGGATTTGTGGATGTGCCGCTCACTAATGTAGAAGTGAGGGCGTATAAAAAAGAAATTAGGAAGCTATTAGAGGACCCTGTGGAGCTGTCGGAAGAGATTCATCAATTTTTGGGACCCAGTGCATACACACGGGAAGAAATGCAATCGATTATGGGAATCCTTTTTTTCCCCTGAAGAGGGACAGATGATCAGAACAGCTGGAATGTGGATATGGGAGAGAGAAAATCAGCAGGGGATACCCGGGGAACAGAAACTCCCTGTAACCCCTCTGCAGTGGAATCAGAATGAACAAGAGGGGAGGAGAGATATGAGTGACTCTAGGTCATTATAATAAGAGTCTGGATGAACTCCTGAGAGAAGCACAGAAAGTATATTTGGAAAAAAAAAAAAAAAAAAAAAAAAAAAAATGGGAATTAAAGGGAAAGTGGGACCAAGAGAAGAGGCACCACTGGCTAGGGAAATCCCAAGGGGATGTTTTTATTGTGGGAAAGGCAGGGGGCATTGTAAACAAGAATGCCCCCAGAAAACATGGGACCTGTTGGTGTTTGAAGTAACCCAACAGGATGAGGGTGGTAATCACTAGGGGTGTCAGGAGCTCTACCTCCTGGGGGGTATACCAACAGAAGAGTCCTTGATAAATTTGAAATTAAGTCCCCAGGAGGAATTTTATGTAAAAGATACAGCCTGCGCTGTATGGGCCAAAGGCAAAGGGGTTTTGGTCCCAGTTATAAAGAATGTGCTAATAAAAGGGGAAGCTCAATATGCTGTTAATGATCTGTTGTTAATGCCAGGGGTAGGATGTAATTTGCTAGGTAGAGATTTACAAGTGCAATTAGGAATAGGTGTGGTGCTGGATGAAGGAAAACTGGTGGTTAAATTCCTAGAATTATGGGAGTATATTCAGGAACTAGAGCATGACTGTGTGGATTTTATAAGTTATCAAAAGAAAATAAGAGAAGATCTGTTAGATGAACCTTTGCCCTATAGGAAAAAAACTATTTATTGATGGGTCCTCTCGATGCCTAGAAGGGAAAAGAATATTGGGTTATGCAATTATCGAGGGGCAGAAGATGGAAGTGTTTGAAAAGGGGAAATTACCTGCTGGGTGGTCAGTACAAGTCTGTGAACTCTATGCCCTAAAACAGGCATTGGTATATTTGAGAGATAAGGAAGGGACAGTGTACACAGACTCAAAGTATGTATTTGGAGTGGTTCACACATTTGGAAAATATGGGAAAGAAGAGGGCTTATAAATACAAAAAGGAAGGAGCTAGTAAGTTTTAGAAGCCCTGAAGCTCCCTACAGAAATTGCAATTGTGCATGTGAAAGGACATCAGAGGGGAGCATCAATGGAAATAAGGGGGAATAATTTAGCAGATTAAGTAGCCAGAGAAGCAGCTAAAGAATTATCATCAGTAGTTTTATTGGTAATAACAACGGGGGATTATGAGAATTTAGCCCCGAATTTCACAGAACAAGACAAGGTTATACTTAAAAATAGGGGGGGAAAAGATACAGAAGGAAAATGGACTTTACCAGATGGAAGGTAGATGTTAAATGAAACATTATCATGAGAAATTCTGTCATTAATACATCAGAAAATACATTGGGGAACGCAATCACTTTGTGATCATTTTCTTAGACAATATGGGTGTATAGGAATATATATGGAGGCTAAACAACTAGTTGATCGATGTCTGTTTTGTTAAAAAGTGAACAAAAAGGTAATGAGAAAAAGGTGGCTGGGGAACAGGAGCTAGCCATACAAAGCCTCCAGGTAGACTTAACAGAGCTACCTCAAATACAAGGGTGGAAGTATTTGTTGGTATTAGTGGCTCACTTAACTCATTGGGTGAAAGCAATCCCCCACACCAAGGGCAATGGCAAGCATGGTATCCAAGGTGTTATTGGAAAACATTATCCCCAGATATGGATTAACAGAAAGAATAGACTTGGACAGAGGAACACACTTCATTTTAAAAATTATGCAACAACTATCTGAAGCCTTAGGGATTGAATGGGCGTGGCACACCCTATGGCACCCTCGGAGTTCTGGAAGAAGAGAAAGAATGAATCAAACTTCAAAACAACCCTTGACTAAGTTAATGATTGAGACTCAGATGTCTTGGATTAAATGCCTGCCGTTGGCCTTATTAAGGATCAATACTCAACCACGAGTGGACCTGGGTATTTCTCCCTATGAAATGATGTTTGGATTGCCATATATGAGTAATGACAGGGATATTGTCACCCCTGAAGTAGGAGATCAGTACGTAAGAAAGTGTGTAATAAGAACTGCTAATGCTTTAATGAAACTAAGAAAGAAATGGCTTCTGCCTCAAATACCACCATTGGATTTTAATATCCACAATGTAAAACCAGGTGATTGGGTATTGATAAAAGTGTGGAAAGATTAATCATTAACTCCTGAGTGGGAAGGTCCATTTCAGGTGCTGCTGACCACCGAGACAGCAATCCGAAGAAAAGGAAAAGGGGTGGACTCTTGCCTCCTGAGGAAAAGGACCAGTGGAAAAGCCTCAGGAGTGGACTGTGGTACCATCAACTGACCAACTACAAGTCACCCTCAAAGGACTAAGTAAATTCATCAGGAGGGGACTGAATGACTCTTAACCAGTGGTTTGACTGGGTTTTTGACTGGGTTCAGAGGTAATACTGTGAAAATTTACTTATTCATTTACTTACTTGGTGTATAGGGAACCAAAAAAAAAAATGTCAGGGAAAAGATGGCCTTTACTGAGCATTAACTGGCAGACAAGTGTCAGAGTGGCTTTTGGTAATAGATTATGAGCATTTTGGATTCGATCAGGCATTGCTAGAATATCAATCTAATAGGGTAATACCTTGTCTTGAGTATATATACGGATGTCATGAAGTGTGGGTTTTGTGTGAATGTGTAATGTGTCACCAAGAGGTGGTATTTCTCGCAGATGGAGAAAATTGTGTTATAACTGTAATAGGGACTGTGAATATAGGGAAGGGGCACGAACTGTAACCTTGATTTATGGGAAAAAGAGGTTAGTCCCCGGAATTTTGGATGTCCCTGAGGGTTGATGGAAGGACACTATCAGAAAGTGCCAAAAGTTTGCTTTGCTTAGAAACAAAGGAAGTGGCTACAAAGGAGCTGCACTTGAATTGACTAACTCTTAACCTCTGTGCTCGCCACCAAGAAGACCTTTTTCTCAGCTGTGGGCTGCAACCCCATAGGCATGAGAAGTGGGAGTATATGTTATACCGGACCTCTGCTAATCATCCTGGTATGGTTTGCTCTAATAGCGGCAAATCCGTGCATCAAGTACTTACTATTATGTCCAACATCAGAGTGTGGAAAAAGGTTGGATTTTTCTTCCTTTGTGCTATGGCAGGCTTACTGTTCTTACCATGTTTAATACCCTGCTTTATATGGCTAATATCTCATGTTATTGAGGGGATGCAAATAACAGCAATGTCGATAAACCCTGAAATGGCTGCATTGGCTGGTGCCCACAAAGTTATGATATTAAGAGAAGAATGAGACTAAGTGTTAGTAAGCTCAAGCAAAATAGAGTATTAAAAAGGAAAAGGCGTGGTTTGTGATAAGTAATAGAAGAATTTTGCTTTCGCTAAAAGTAATGAAACAATTACTTCCTAGGCTAAAGCTATTATTAGTACAATGATCCAAATGTTAAGAAAAGTAAAAGACTTTACTACTGGGAAAAGGGGGGGAATCGATCTGAGGAAACACCAACCCAACAGCCCCCCCTCTTGGGATGCTCACCAGATGATCCATATCAAAGGGTGGTAACTCCTTTGCAATGGAATGAGAAAGAACAGAATGGGCCATCTCTGGTATCCCTTGTCCTTGAGATAAGAGAGGAACTGAAACCACTGAGCCAGAAAGACAAAGGAGCTGCAAATTGGCCCAGACTTGAAGGAGAAGGTGTACCTGACCACAGGACTGAAGAAAGAAGATTGTAGAAGAAGCCAGGAGGCGTGCCGAAGGTGGTGAAACCGGCAGCTGGGTGGATAAAAGGGGGTTTGAAACTTAATGAATTTGGTGAGCCTGGACGGAGCTGTGACTCCTTGGCCACCCCAGCGCTGCATTTGCTCTCTTACCTTAATAAAGATTCATTAATCCATATTTGGATGTGATTGGCCTTAATCTACCTATAACAAGCAGTGTAAAATCTATGAAAGTATGTTTAAATGTCTCACAATATCTTTTGACATTAAGCTTATAACTATCATGTTAAAGTGTAAAATTACCTAAAACTTCTACAGTGTTGTTACTGAGAAGAGATGTATACCTATACAGTGATGCTTGATAGTAATGCTGGGGAGAGGGTGTGGTTGACAGTGTCCTCTGATACGAGGATATGAACTTCACTTTTAAAGCAGCTGCAGCATCTTGGCTTCTGCGAATTCTTACTTTCTGTCCATAACTGAGCATAGGTTTAATTGTGCTACACACTACTCAAACCTTTATAAATTTAATCTTTTCCTATGTGTACATAAACTGAGCACAGGGAAAGTTACCATTGCATTTCTGTGAAGGGAGGGGTTGGGGAATTTCTCTATGTGCAGTCTATCAACATGCTTGCTCTATGAGGTCTTTTTCTTCTTCGTTTTAAATATATGTAAGAAAACTGAATTCTTGCCAGAGTAATACAGTACTCTGCAAAGATGGCAGAAAAAGAACTGGTTTTCTCAGTGCTTACAGAAAGCTAGTGCACAAATGTGGCTCAAACACACACCTCCATTCACAGTTTTTAACTACGCATGCACACAAGTCTTACATTCCAAAACCAGAACCTGCAAAACAATTAAAAAAAATTGTACTTTGAGAAATTTCCACTTATCTAAAAGTTAGGAAAATGGGCCCTACAAAACTTATTGCTATTAAGGAGTACTTACTGGACTGTTCTGCTACTAACATATCCTTCATACCCAAGTGCCTCTACTTTATGATTAACTGTAGCCATACCCTTGTAAAAGTCTATTCCAAGCACAATATTTAAAGTTATACTGCCTTTAGCTATCAAGAATACTTTTCTTTACTGTTCCAAAAGTCTGACTTTACTACTCAAATATATATACATTAGTTGTCCATCCCATGTTAACACACCTTAATATTTTCCCCTGTTATGATACTGCAGCTTTAAAGGAACCCTAAAGTTATGTTGCAGTAATCAGTTAGCAGGTTCTCAAAGACTAATACTCTGGTAAATGCTATGCTTACAGAAGTAACGGGCAAAGATCAAACATCTGCTAGCATTTATTACTTGTTCATGTAAGTGATGTATTTTCTAGATGTTAAAATACTAGCTGAATGTTACTACCCCTCTAAGACAGGATAAGAAAAAAAAAATCTACTACCTGCTAAAAAGGATTAAATAAAGTACACCACAGACTACACAACTTAAAAACAAGCAAGATTTGTAGCAGGCAAAATAGCTCCTGAAGGTGGCTGTTTATAAAAACAGTTAATTGTTTCACAATATTAAAACATGTTTTGTGATTTCCAAATGGACTGGTTTTAAAGTTCTCTGAAATTAGTTTTAAACCAAATAATAACAAGAAGGCCCCTGGGGCTATTTCTGCCTGCCTGTGCTGTAGGACTCACCACATGCTCAACACTTTCTGGCAGCTATACAGAAAGAGAGTAAGGAAAAAAAGAGAATCAGAATATCACACAGAGGAAGAATTTTACATCTTTTGTACAGAACTTGGTAGACAGAACACCAGCTTGAAATACTTCAAAATTAGTTGAAATACCAAAAATACATGCACTTCCCTAGTATAGAGAGATGTGCTATTGAGGGTTTAGCTTAAAAAGCACAAGCTATAGAAAGTTTATTATTTAAATATTTAAAGCCAAAATGTATTTTTTTTTTTTGCCCCCAGTGGCTGTTCAGTTAAGAAAATATTTTTTGAATAACTATACAAGTAAAATTCTGAAGTAGCTGAGCACACAGGATGTAAATAATATAAAAAGATGGACATACTTAGTTTCATCCATTACTTCTACTTCTGCAGGAGCTGTGATGGGTGCATTTGAATGGCCTGCAGTTGGGTCATCTGTGTTCAGTTCTCCATTTGTTGAGCTTACTACCTGAAATCACCAGAAATACCTGAAATTATGCTAGTGCCAGACATATATTTCTCAATTCCTAAAGTTACATTATATCTTCAAAAATTACTAATTTCTGTTAATACCATAATTCTTTTTATTCCAATAATAATATATTTTCCAGGTTTTACTCCTGCATCCCTGTACTCCTGACATTTTTCTTTCTCGTCTACTAATGGAACTGACATCTACTTGACAGACACAAAGTGAGTGGGTAAGCAAAGGAATTCTGTTGATCAGGTCTCCTGATGTCCCCCGTGTCTCTTCAGACCCTTAAGGGAAGGCACTAATCCTTTTCCTGGTATCAATTCAATCTTCCCCTATCTCTGCTTCTTTGGTGTATTTAAGCTCCTTAGTTTCCTTCTTTGTGTGGCCTGATTCAGCTGTATCTCAGAGTACTCACCAGAAGAGGGGAAAACTAAGATATTTTTTAGACCTAAGAGTGTAGGTGGTGTTTTTGGTTTTCACTCTCAGAGCACAAGAACACTTATTGCTGTCAAAAAAAAGATCAAAAAAGTCATCTTAACTCCCATTAATTTACTCTCAAATTCCTTTGTCAATTCTTGAGCAACTAGGACAGGACAGCACAGCTCTGGTTCTTTGGGAATGTTTGTTTTGACTTTAAACCAAATGGAAGGCAAAATTATCTCTCTCTCAGTTCTCGTCAGCTTTTCTGCATGACAAATGGAGTTATTCCAGTGGCACCTCCCTTACTCACCTCACAGAATCTGCCAGGAAGCTGGTTAACTGGATACAAACAAGTGTATATCTGATCAGGGCTGTGCTAACTATGCCATTAAAGTATCAAGAGGTCTACTAGCTACAAAGTAGCAGCAATGCTTTGTAAAGAAACACCAGACAAAAATACCATCTGGACCAATAATGTATGGGCCTGCAGAAAACATCTGTAAAACATAATCAGCTACAGGAAAGTAGACCAAGAGTAGTTGACAGTTCAAGATTCTTACCAGCTGTTGCATGAAGGTCAGAGATTAAGGTGGAAGAAAGCAGAGGGAAGTAAAGTTATCATCACTTACTTATTCCCCTTACCTTTCCAAACGCTCCTCTTAACATAGTAGTTATGTCTCATCTATTTATAACCAGAGTTAATAGCCTTGCCTACCAAGGTTTGCTTTGTGGTTCCTATTGTAACTAAGTACAGAGCTTCAGAAGTTTGCTGAACTTAAGCCATTTCCCATGCCATATCCCTTCATCAGACTGAGTTTTCATTTCACTAAAATAGGAACCGCTGCCAAAAAAACCCTGCAGCCCAATAACAAAACAAAAGGATAGATGTCTGAGATTACAAGAATCTAATTACTTAAATTCTGGTCAATATACCTGAAGGAATTTCGGGAGATTGGATTTTATTGCTGTGATGACAGGTAAGTCACTGGAGTTTCCACCAGATAGCTTTAGCTTACTTACATATTATTGGAGCCTGCAGAAGCACTAAACATTCAGTGACAGAAATAGGTAGGAATTGTACTTAAACCATAAGATGGTGGGTCAGACATCTTGAACTAAACACCCTGAGTTAGTAGATTCCTTCTTTTTTACAAGTATCTTAATATTTGTTGTTATCATTGTGTACATTTACTAGTAAGGGGAAACAGTATATCCCAACTGTATCACCATGTATCTTACTGTGCAGATAATTAATTTCATTACCTCTTGTGAAATACTCAGTGGTAACAGTTATAAGCAGAGTGGAAACTTATGGTGTTTGCGTGGGAAGTGCTTGCTAAGTAAGACATGATCATTCATGAAAATGTAATGGTAAAAAAAATTTTTCAACTTTTCCAAATGAATTCTGTATCCAAAGGATCTAAATCATAACTACGTAACTAACCACAACTACAGCCTGCACTAATCCATATAAAGCCATTAAGACTGTAGTTAACCTTGCCTGAAGTCCTAATCATTCAGGATTTGTTCCATGATCTAGACTTAAACTGAACTTCTCTAAAGAGATCCTCAGACCTCTTGTCTGCACACAGTTTAGTAACTACAGTTAATTGGAAATAGAAGCCTTTGTCTTCAGTTTACTGAAGTATGGGCAGGGTACGCCAAGAAACAAGAGGTATATGCCGCTTTCTGGATGGGAAGCAAACCCATACGCTTTAGCATTCCTGACTGTTGTAAAGAACATGTGACAGTTTGCACAGGTATTTGCAACACCTGTTGTTTTCTCCTCTTTTCCTACAAAAAGCAAATGAAAACATTTGACTTTTATTCAAATATCAAACACACTGCCCAACTCCAGCGTCTAAGGAATATGGCATTCTCCTTCACACTTCTTTGCCCAGAGTATCTATTCAGTCATTCACCTCTATCTTCTTGGACAGCAGATTCAGAAAAAGTGATCAAACTCAAGCATGTACACATTCTTCATTTGAAGTGGAAAATATGGAAGTAGATACGCAAAAATCCTTCCTACCTTAATTACCTAGTTATTAATATTATTTTTCAACAATAGGTTGAAAAAATCCGTCTTCCCTTTCTGATGGATAAAAACTTTATAAGAAAGGGAAAACATTTTGATGGGAACAGAGCTGTATCTAAGCATGTCTTTATAGTCTGCCTGTCTATCATCACTAGCGGAGATTATTCTGGAGAGGCAACCAGATCAGCAAAAAGAAGTTTGCTACTCTGGTTCCAGATTCATGGATGGTTCCTATTAGTCTCCATCAACAACTCTTTTCTGGTGTCTTCTGACAATTGTTAAAAGAACATCTGCAAGATCTGAACAAGTCAAAACACCTCCTGCTTCATAACATGTTTGGGTTTTGTTTTTTGGGGGGGGGGTTTGTTTTGTTGGGATTTTTTGGTTGGGTGTTTTTTTGTTTGTTTGTTTGGTTGGTTTTGTTTTTCTTTTTTTTTTTTTTTTTAGTTAATCGCAGTTAGTTACAATCATACTAACCAAAGCAGACTTCAGCTTTGAAGAAGCATTAACCATCTTCTGCTTGAGTCAATGTACTGCCATATGGTAACAAAGAACAAACCTTATTTCAGGGTTTCCCGTGCTTATAATAGAGGAAGCAGAGAAGCTATAACAAACTGTTTGGTGATCCTTTTTTTTTAAATTCTTCAAATTGACTTCTAAAATGACTAGTATTTCTTGTCAGTGGTTTTCTTTTGTGAGAGAAGTCTTTCTTTGCAAGATATCATTTGTCCTAATGTGTTTTTTTATTAAGACGACTAATTTCTCTAAGAAACTTTCACACAGTATTTGTAGAAACCTTCACACCAGATAGCAGAAGACTCTCCTGCCTCACTCTGGTTTGTCTCTAGCAAAAAGATAGAGATCGTGGAGAAAGAGACCTCAGTCCTTCCCATATACATACATTAGACACATCCACCAAATACACAGCCTAATATGATCAAGTATAACTGCCCAGTGCATAGCTTAGTTTAGATGGAAGGAAAACAAAGTTCATCTTTTTGGAAAGAGTTGTGACCTCTGAAAGTGTAAGTGAACCAAAGTGTATTGGTAGTCTGAAACACATCATTAGTCATGCTTCTCCAGAATCACAAATACCAAGTTTCACTCTAGTCTACTTCTGCTGAAAACAGCTCTAGTAACAGTCTCCAGTAAAATGAAGAACCAAGAAATAATACACCTGCAACAGAGCAAAATATTTACCTTTTAAAAAACCTAACAAAGACTCATTTAAAGGAGCACAAGAAATAGGGAGAAGTGCTCCAGTTCCAGTATCAGTAAGGCTACCATCTTACAACCATAAATTCTGTATCTTGCTAAGAAAAAAAAAAAAAACACCAAACTAAGATGCCAAAGTTTATTCGCTATGACATCAGTAAAATATTTTGCAATCTGATCAAAAAGTGCATTTGGTAGAACACTGATAATGCAGGGTAAATGAAGCAGGGTTAACACTCAGCAGTCTGGTGAAAGATGGGAGGCACAATTAATCTCAATAGATTTGTATACAATTGTAGTGGAAAAAAATGTGGATATTGAAGTTATGTATTTTGCGCCTAAAAATTCTGTTAACAAAAAGTACATAAATATTTTTCCACTAATAGTCACAGAATTAGATTTCTGAAAACTAGTATTTTAAGCTAAATTTTAAATTAGAAGTGTTATAATGTTGAAAATTAACTTAAGCTATTCACTTACATATAAGTTAGAGATTAACCACTAAATAAAATACCTAAAACAACTATAAGCATCTTGATAACAGATCTTATCCTGGTTTAAATTTAGTTCCTTCAAATTTTATCAGTTCTGTAAAAGTTTAATTTGAAGAACACATATATAAAGAAGCATATGTGTCACATTGGCTGTTTCTTGCTACCCTCTATGCGATAAGGAAAAATTAAAATACTAGACCCACTACCTAATAATGAGACATATTAATTGCGGAACACTTTAGTTTCTTAGATATATGGTCCTCTGGAAGCTTGATAAGCGTAAATTATAACAACGAAGTTAAGCCTGCATACCAATTCCCCAAATGGTAACAGTAAACCTTCAGGCTAGCCCCATGCTTTGTTGTGTAAACTAATCTTTCACTTGCTGTATTTAAAAAGCAGTTAGCCTCTCATAAAACAAATTTTACTGATTATAATGCTTATATTCACGATAACGAATTGCAAAAGTCTGAAAAAGGCATAGAAATTAATCCTTCTTTTCATTACCAATCTCAATAACTTAACTCTCCACTCTTTGAAAAATAAAGCCTGCCTTCATGCATAAGCAATTCATTAGTGATACCACAGAATGCTATACTTTACCTTCAAAAGAAGGTTCAAAATAATCAAAGAGGTCACACTACTTTTTAAATTCACAAAAGTTTAAGGAAATTGGTTTGCTTCATCCAGCACATTACTATCTTGACTTCTTGAAGGAGAGGTGTCTTGCAACTCAAAACTACTTATATCAAATACCTAACCTTTCAAGCCATTCTCAAACACCTTTCAAGACCGACTGCACTTTACTGGGAACTCTTTAATCTGATCTTTTAATCTAAGATCCTTTTAAACAATTTCCAAATGGGAAAACAGAAAGAGAAAGGGCAAGAGGAAGGAGACCATCTAGGAAGTAATGAAAAAGAGTAAAGAACAAATTAGTACAGTCTTTACAAGCGAATAAGCAGTTTCCAGTTCATGCAGAGAAGGAAATAATTCAATGTTGCATAACTGACATTTTTGGAAACTAAGGCAAACAAAAATCAAGTCACAGAGAGATGCTGAATGAATTGACGGGAGATAGAAGTTGCTCTCATTAATAAAGCTAGACAAACTAGACAGACAGTGCCACACTACAGCATTTTTATTCTAGACAGACATAAGTGGAAGAAGGAATGTGAGCTATCTCTAGAGGTCTTCCCTTTTAAACTCAGTTTGCTAATAGTATTTGAACTTTAAACATGAACTGATGCTACAAAGTAAAATTAAACAAGATTAAGCACATTAGTGTATCTCTTAACATAGGCCTAGAGAGTCTGAGGTAATTGAAAACAAAACCCTGAACAATTATTATTAATAAGCCAACCATTTAGAACCTGGATCATTACTACAAGCATGAAAATATATTCTAAAATACATATACACACATATCAATATTAAGTCCACTTGAATTTAATATGGCCACAGTGAAGAATCACCAACACATTTTAATAATCTTCTACAAATAAATCTCAGAGATGACATCAGCAGTACTACTACGATGACTAACAGCAGTGAAAAACATTCCACTGTCACTTTAAAATAAAATTATCTGCCAGATTCTCATATCTTGAATCAAAACAGGTAATTCAGCATAAAACTGATCTCAAAGATGGGCAATGACTCAATGTCATGGAAAAAATAGAACACTTCAATTTCATACCTTAGACTCAACTATCCTTTGAACAATTATCTGTGGCACTTCTAGAACTTGTCTTCTTGGGGGCAACTAGGAATCCAGATGAAGTACCTAGCTAATCATCTAACTTAATAGCACAATTCAGTTAGTATCAGTACAACAAAGGGGTATTTGACAACAGTCCAGGGCTCAAACTTCAAAACAAAACTGAAGACATAATGTAGCTTTATAAGTGACTTCAATGAGAAAGCATGACCACTCTACATTAAAAAGCAATCCAATTAACCTAGCTTGAAAAGACCCTTCTGTACAACACTTGAACTTCAAAGACACAGACGAAATGGCTGCAGTTTTGTACACTGTTCTTTTTACATGGCAACTGTTTAGTCTCAAATTTAAGTGATCTGAACTCAAAATGCCCATACCCTTTGAGAAAAAAAGAAAAGAACAATACATTAATAGAAAGGAATGCTACTGGCATCTCCCTGAAAAAGTTGTTTCTGCCCCCAAAGGGTATTTAAAATATATTACAAAGGAATAAAGTATCTTTTGATTGTCACCTCTACCTGAGAAAGAATACAAGGTTTCTTAAGTGCTACAATTGTCAAAAGAATAATATGATATAAAATTTGAAAGTTCTAACTGGAATTTATCAAGTTCAATATATATTTTTCTAACCTAAAAAAATAAAAATAAAATATTAAGAAATGTAATAACTCTGGAAGATACAATTTCTAATCCAACTTTGATTCCACATTACTATTCTGTTCTCAAAAGATAAATGACTAGCTTTGAAACTGTTGTTATTGAGAGAACTGCTGTAGTTCAAGTTATATATACAGGCAAAGTTTTTAAAATATTTGTTAATGGGAAGCACAATTTTTAAACTTTTCTTGATACACTGTGATAATTATAATCTATTAGGTTTTCTTACATGACACGTGACAGTAGTTCCTAAAGCAGTAAAATTTAGAGAGCGTTAATTTGGAACTGAGTTTCAAAGCATTTAAAGAAGATACAGAATTATCACACTGGTGAGACTACAGCACTGTTTTTTTCAGCCCCGACTTCTCTTTCTTTCTTCAGGCATTGATACATTTTTTCCAAAACAAAACTTCACGAGACAAATATGTAACTTAGACTATCACAATCAAAAAAGCAGCAGACAAAACAATATTTTTCACCCCCAGGTAACACTTTACACAAAGCTAAATTATTTCTATTTTGTACTGAAAGCTCAAAACCTCAAATGGACTTTGCAGCTGGCACTTTCCATCTTTCTACATAAAATCTGTATTTCCTTATGTATTCTCCCAACCATCTCACCCCTAAATATATTTAAAGAGCAAGACACCAAAAAGGAAAATTAAGAGTAGACCAGGAAAGAGAGCTCTTTCAGGATGAAATAAAGTATAAGGAGGAAAAAATGTTGGTTTCTACTTTTTCCACTGATAAGTGTGAAATACTGCCCTGGGAAACATTCTTCTAGTCAACTATTGTTCGAACAAAAGTAGAAAAGTTTAAGCAAAAATCATTATTTAACACTTCCATTTGAATTTTGCTTAAGGAACAAAAACCATGACTTGTGCAACACTGAATTCAGTCAAGATTGTTTTAGTTGCTAGTACAACAAAAGTAACACATCCAAAGTCTAAGCATCAGTTGCTTGCACTGATGTAAGTGTATATTCCCTCAAAATAAAAGTTAGATCCACTGGTTTAGGTTTTCACTAAGAAACATGTAGCAGTAATTCCACATAAAAAAAAGATCCATAGTTTCTTGCACCTGTTTTAATTTCACTTTAGCAATTATGAAGTAGGCAATAATAGAAACATTACTAGAAAGCAAACTTAATACGAAAACAGGTATCATGTCATGCACTAAAGGAAATTAGTATTATATAATGCAAAATGACTGATTATGTCATGCAAAGAAGAAGAAAATACCTGTACCGAGCCACCATGTCTGTCAGCTGCTAGGTGAGCCCTCAAATGATGTGGATTGGCTTGCTGTGAGTTCCAGGCTGCCCTATGGTCTGTTGACTACAGTTTTTTAATGCATTAGGAATATATGCAAAAGAAGAAATAAAGATTTCAAAACTAAGTAATTCATGCATTGATTGCATATTATTTTTTAAGAGCACAGAAGCACTACATACTCAACTCCTATACAGATTGTACATCATCTGCTTGCTTACATATGCCTACACATACATTTCCATAGAGAAAAAAAAGTATCAGCAGAGAGAAAATTCACTCCTAATGTAAGCTATATTGTATTACAGCATCAAACAAGCAACCTTTTAGGACATTAAGGTCTACAGATGTGGAAATATATTAACAAGGATCTCAAAGGAAAAGACTAAGAAAACCTGGAGTCAATTTTATTTTGGAGTTCTAATAAAAGCAACAACACAGCACAAATCATTAGACAAAAGACAAAGTAATCCTGATAATCTTACATGAGCAGTTTACCTGGTTTTTAGATTGTTGCATTTTATCTCTGTGCTGATGTGCTTCTCTGTTTGAAGACAGTGCAGGATCTGAATGTATTGAACCCACCGGAGTAGGCTACAAATATAAATAATATGTAGCAACTGGTAAAAAAAATAAATTTCCAAGTCCTACCAAAAGTTACTTATATGTAATAGAAATTAATCTTTACATCTGACAGTTTCCCATAACCTAAAATTATTAAATTAAAGCAAAAGCTTCACTAGATATTTATGAATACCAACAAGAAAAAAACAGGCAAACCAAGACTCATTATTTCATGAAGTAGCAATTCTGAGTATTATCAGACACTCATTTTCTGAAAGACTGTAGGCATTCTGAAAGACTTTAGATATTTTCTGCAGCTAGTACTTAAGACATTCTGATAAAATCCTGAAGAATGGCTTAAAGTTTAACACTAAACACTGAAAGATTGAGCAATAAAATACTACGATTCTTTCAGAGAGTTACACAAGAAACTTCAAGGTAAAATGCGTAATCGAAAATTGTCCAACTTAGACACAATCACTTTCCTGCTTATTAAAAAGAAGCAAGGAAAAATTTGAGGTATTGAAAAAACCATCTTTTATCCTTTCTTTAAAGAATATAAACACAATCTTAACAGTGACTTTAGATGCACTGTGATGGAAACTGATATTCTACATCATATTTCATCAGAACAGTGCATACAAACAGATTCTTCACAATGAACCGATAAATATCTGGAGTATATCTCAGATGCACAAAAGTGATTGTTCTACATTTTAAAAATACTGGGAGCAAGAAAGTCCCCAAAGCAAGAAAATACATGCAATAATGACAGTCACCTGCAAAGTTTTAAACCCCTTTTTCAAAAAAGAAAACCAGCCTGAATTCCTACAAACTTGTTTTGGACTGAACAGAGATTTAATTTGGTATTTAGAGTGCATGTTCTAAAGATAATCAACATGAAACATCTCAAGCCAAAGGATAATGTTTGAAAATGCATCTGAAAATAGGTTTGTAAAAGCAGCTGTTCACAACTCTAATAGCAGCCATGAGATGCATATGTGTTCTGAAACTGAAGACTAACACTGGCTCAAAACCGTTTACCAAAAAACCCAGTATATTACTAATAGCTTAATTGTACTCACCAACTGTTTGCCAATCCAGTCATATTCATAATCAAACATATAGCCTTTCCGATCAAGTAAGTCTATGAAGAGTTTTTTTAAGTAGTCATAGTCCGGCTTTTCAAAAAAATCTAGCCTTCTTACGTAACGTAGATATGTAGCCATTTCCTCTATATAAATAAGAAATTTACGTAATTGCCATACCTGTTTTAATGGCACTCAAAACCCAGTATTCATTACATTTTAAAGCAACCTCTACCTCTCACCATAAAACCTGAACATTTGTTAACCATGAGTCTGTGAATTACAAGAAAAGTTACTTAACAGTAATAGTATTCTGCATTATATACTGCCATATTCTAAATATATCCTACCAAGTGACTCTCCTGCAAATTTTCCTTCTGTATTATCTGTTGAGATCTTCCATTCAACCTTCCAATCCTGATGCACAATGTGCCAAAGAAGTGGGGAAAAAATACCTCTACTTTTTTTCAAATTCTTTGGTTTTTACGTATTCATTGCACAAAGACATGCCTAAGGGAATGTAAAGAAGGGGTACTATGATGCACAGGATGGACTATGTCTCAAAGAACACCTGTTACTGTAATGTAACCTTCATTAAGAGAGGATCCACACATGTTTCTAAAGTGGGCAACTCCAATTGTCCTGATAAAACACACTTGGTGCAGACCCTGTTGAGGTGTAACTGTAGCATGACTATGGAATGCTGCAACCGCACTGAATGCTTCAGGCATCATATTAAGTGAAGGTGTCAAGCAGAAGTGGCAAATATCCTCAACAGAAACACTACAGAAACGTACTAAGGTTACTTGAGCTCTTATAGAATGACTTCTGACCAGTGTCAGTTTAATATTGCTGTTTAAATACCATGTCAGCATATAAATGGAGAGTCATTTGGGTAGGTGTTACATGGAAACTGTAAGATTCTCCCAGTAGTGGAGACAATGAGGGAGTTTTCTGAAAGGGTCTAAACCTGTAAAGATGAAGAGAATTCCTAGTCATTAAATGTCATGAAGTACAGACTGCACACTAGCCGCCAGAACCTTCTAGTCAAGACAAGAGTTCCAACACAAACCTCTTGGCAGGTGAATAAAGCACACACAAGTCCCATTCTTGATAATGGATTTAAGCCATGAAAGGCTTCTGAGACAATAGCTGTAAGGAACAAGCATCCTTATGGACAGAAGACTACAAGAATCCAAGGACTAAAAAGGAGGACCCATGAACATCTGAAGCACAAGCGTCAGACCCCATTGAGAAACTGTTCAGACATGTAACTACATTTGCAGTAACTCCTTCAGGAATCAGTGAAATAAAGGGCATGTGTAAATACAAAAGTGAGAAAAAAAATCAGATGGTGAAGAGAGAGAAATGTTAACAAGCTTTCACAAAAGACCAAGTCCTACAGGTCCTTTGACTCCAGCAGGTATTCTAAGAAAGAAATAAAGCACTGGAAGAGTAAGAGGGCAACAACCTAACCATATTGAAATTTTGGTTCATTCAGACTGCATCTGTCCATATCTTCCTGTTATAAAAAGAAAAAAAGAGGAAAAAAAAAATCCCACTGCAAGAACTTCTCACAATCTGATATAGAACAGACAAAGTCCTTGATCTGAGTCGTAGGACATGAGTTTCAGATGGACAGAGCTCTTAATCTAACATGTTTAGTAGCCTTTGTAGCTCATGAAAAAGTGGGAAATCACCCACTGGCAAGCCATTCATGGAAAATCAATGACTCCTCACTCTCAAGCCAAAAATGTTGTCCAGAAGGTCCCAAAGTACAAGAGAAGGCACCTCTATATGACCAGACAAATAAGGTTGAAAATAGATGCCACCAGCATTCACTGATCCTATGAAGATGTATTTATGTCAGAAGCAGCAGAACAGTACCACTGCACACTCACTCTGATCCACACATATCACATTCCAGTAAGTCTAAAGAAGCTGACATTCTATAGTACAAACAAGGTGCTGTAAGAAGCCTATCTTCTGCTGGAAGATGGCTGAGAAGTATAGACGCAGTGGTACGACTGGCCTATGCTAAATCAAATTCTTTCAGATAGTGGGGTAGAAAGAGAAAAAAGTGAATGTTTGAGACCAGTCTAACAAAAAGTTTTAAGGCAGTATCATGTTGATGCTGTCAAGAATGCACCACAGGAGGAATTCCTTGGCACCTAAGGTCCAGCTCAATACACATGCAAGACTTCAGCAATACAAGATCAGTGTCTGAAGAAGACAAAACGTTGACACGCTGCTAGGGAACTCTTTAACCACACCCTCCAAATGTAAACTAGAAACCAAAGCAAGGTATGTCTTCAGAGGTACGAAGGCTGGAACTGAGCCATTTAATGCAGCTGAATCTGCTACAACTGGTTCACTCCAAAACCCAAACACCACCCTTATCACGCATTTCAAGGGGAAACTCCAGAGTTTAAACTCTTGTTCATATTTTATACAAGGCTTGCAACCGCAGTAGTTTTGCACACTCAAAACCAGTACAATTCCACAGAACAGATGATGAGAGAAATAAGTGCTGCACATGTGAGGAAGACCAAAGTACATTTCACTGATCCTGGAGTTCTCTTGCCTTATGGATCATCAATCAGCTAGCTTACTGTGCAGGCAGACTGAAAAGAACTGACATAATGGTGGATGTACTTCTCATTCTACTCTATGTCTAAAGTAACAAGGACAGGAAAAGGTTGAAAATCCTTGGATATCTGACATGCAAAAATTTCCTGTGCTGCGTTTGTGTCATGGCGATTTTGGATTCTAAAACTATACAAAAATTAGCATGCAACATATGCATGCATTAGTGGATGCAGAAGATTTATATTCCAGAACACACTTTTTCCCCACATACAAATTTTTGTCAATTCACTGAACACAAGTTCAGACGATTGTTCCAAGATCTCTAACGAAAGTCTATTTCACTTGATCTTATTATTTTTTTAATACACAGAAGAAAGAGAAATTAAAAACTTAAGACAAATTGATAATGGACTCATTTTTACCAGAGGCTTGGAAAGAAGAGGCCATCTAGTGTACTACTCTATCTCATAGCAAACCAGTTAGCTTTTCCTGTCTGGTTTGTTTCCACACAACTCCAGTGAAAGAAGCTCCATCGTATCACTGGCAATGGCAATCTCTTCATACTCTTCACTGTATTTGGAACACAGGAGTTAAAGTCTAAACTTCACTGCTTTGGATTACATCCATTACTTTGTCCTAGCTGCTATGGATGTCGCAAATGGTTTCCTTTCATTTTTGTAGCAGCCAAAAGGTACAAAAGATCTTCTTTCCTTCACAGTCTTGGCTGAATCAACCTTCATTCCTTCAGTCTTTGGTGATAGGTCTAGCAAACATATCATCCAAGCACTCCCACTTCTTTAAGAGACCCTTAAAACAGGATACATTACCTTGAAGTATAGCCCCCAAAATTGAACACATGGTTTCATCTGAAGCTTTAGAAAATTGATTGTAAATGGAAATTCATCCATCTTTCAGACTACACCCTGTTTATATAATCCAATTTAGTATATGGGGGGTTCGTTTGTTTGTTTTTAAAAAAATATAGCAGCATGACACTGTTCACTTGCATTTACTTTGTGACTGACTTTGAGTCATTACCCAAGGAACCTTTTCAGACCCAATAACTCTTAATTTGGATCTGATTCTATCTTCATATACTGTCTTGAATATGACTTACTGAACTGTACTTTGTGTTTTTAAGACTATATTTGTAATCTTTCAAGATCCTTTCATTCTAACCACCGTTGAGCCTACAGATTTCAAACGTAATTCTCAAGTTTAATAAATATCCTCAATTTTACAAGGCACTCAAAAATACTGAACAGATCCGGCACAAATCTCTGTGAAATACTCTTTCATGTTTCAAGTTTGGCAACATGTACTTAACTACTTCAAATCATTTTACTCTCTTCTTCACATAGTAGATTGCTTGTGATAAAGCTTTTAACATTACTTGAAAGGATATTTTAAAAGAGCATTGAAAGTAAAAGTACTAAGATTTCATGACATAAAAGATCTGCCTCCTTTCCACAGGATTTCATTTCATAAGAGGAAATCAAAACAGTTTGTCATGAGGTATTCTCAGATTTGCTTATCAATGATACTGTGATTACTTGTCAAGGTATTTATTTTCATTCTGACAAAATTGTGCCCATGTCACATATGTTTCCCCTGTCCTGAGCTGATTAGTCAAACTTTTAAAAAAATGTCATATTTGCTTCTCTACAATTTTCCACTACCTCATTGACTCTCCATGCACTTAAGGAGAAGTAGAAGTGACACCTGAAACTAGCTGCAAGTTACTTTAAATATTATTTCAAGCTGTTGCTAATATAATTTGTTTAAGAAGAGATATGGTATCAGTTATGAGCTGAAAAGGCTTGCAAAATTGTGTGTGAAGATACAAGTGTAGACTACCTGAGCACTGTAAGAGTATGTATCATAGTATTTTTTTTACTGTTTCCTTTAGAATAATCTATCTTTGAACACCACCAGCATTAGCTTATGGCTGCTTCAAAGGATAATTCTTGTATCTATTACCATAGTAATTACCATAGTACATAATACACATATTTGGAAGCATTATTTCATTTATGTTTTAAAACCAAAATTAAACAACTATCTATACCAGTTTAAATTTCTAAATCAATACACAACATTTTTTAATTAGCACTAGATATTACCTGGGAAGTTTTCACACAATACTTCTATAGGGGTTGCTCGTTTTGTGTCTCCAATTTTCTGGTAACGTTCTTTTAATGTATCAGCCTATGATACAAGAACAAAACAAGCTTTTTAAGTTATGCGACTTGTAGACAAGCTTTCAGAAAGAGAAAGATCATGGCAAGAAAAGCTGATGATCTAGAGATAGGATAGAGGAAGATATAAAAAAACACTACCTTTAAACCTTGCCATGGAAGGCTTCCTCTGAGAAAATACATAAACATATGACCTAAAGCTTCCAAATCATCTCTTCTACTTTGCTCTGAAACAAAATTCAAATATCATTAGAATATTCAACCTGTGTAATTTTTCATTATATTTAAAAGGTTTTCTTCCAAAGCATGTAAAAATAGTTGGGAGGTATAAAGTACTTGAGATCAAACTGAGCATGTGGGGGGCTTCTTGTGTACTATGGACTCCACTAAGAACATAGCTAAAACAAAACAAAACAAAACAGCATGATGCAGACTACAGGCATACTCACCTTAACAGTACTTTAAACCAATTATCTCACTATAAGAAATTGCTCTTTCTTAAAAATACATTTTGACTCCTTACATATATAATAGCATTTTAATTCTGGTATTTTTTGATCCATTAGTTGTGAGCTTGAAATAATTTAGGAAAGCTTTAATTGAACTCATTTTTCCTGTATAAAATAATGGAAAAGATGGTAGGTTTCTCAGGGACCTTCTGTAGAATTTCTGAATAAGCAAAAGATGGACTGGAAAAGGTTCAGAAATCTTATTTGATCAAAAAGCAGTATGGAAAGGAATGTACGTACATCTTGCTGATTTAAAAGCTAAGTTACAGAAGACAATGTCTGGCATAGCTACAATTTTTCATCTACAGTAGAGCAGGGGCAGTTCTACAAAAATTTCACGTGACATTAAAGGGAAGTAACAAGCAGAATACAGTGCACTCAGTAGTTCAAATTTCTCAGAGTATACTCCATATTTTTAAATGAAATTCATTTTCCTTAGGAAAACAATGTAATAGAAAATAGTAAAAGTCTTTAAATGATTAGTAGAAAACAGATGTTTACATTTTCACCTGACTTCATTCTGTACCGCTGTTGAAAAAACTGTTACACTGTATTATATTTTGTAGTAACATGACATTTTTACCTCTAACTTTGTTTTCTTCCCTGACACAATGCAGAAAACCAAAATATTAATATTGGTTTTACTCAGTATTTTCAAAGACAAAAATCACTATGCTTTGACAACAAAAGAAATGGAGCAGAAAAGCAAATGAAAAAATGTTTGTTACATTTTGAACACAGAAAAGTGAAAGCAAATCTGGCTTTGATCTGATTGACAGAAAATATGGCCACAATGCATGGTATCCAAAAAACAATTCTTACTTTTCGTATAAAAAGAACAATTTATTTCTTACTATTTTGTAACCATATTGTCTCATTTGAAGACTGAGTAAACACATAGTAGCAAATGAGTAAGAGAATACCAAAAAAATGTATGATAATTCAGAGTATGGGCTACATTTGCCATTTCTGACTCTTTCACAGTTACTACTCCTTCACTCATGTCTGTATTTCTAATTCTCTTGGCAACACTCTTATTGTTTGTGTCCACAGTGCCACTGTGTCCACTCTTTCTGTCCATTGCTGTCACTTTCCTCAGCGAACACCCTCCAGATAATCCAGTCATATCTGAATTTCTCTGTCAACACTGCAATATCCCATTTCCTAATCATATGCTATCCTGATACAACCCCCTAGGTTAAGAAGAAACGAGGAGTAGAGTTCTGTGTCTGAGAGCTTTCAGTGAAAAACTGACTCAAGTTGCCTGTGGAAATCCTGTGTTCTTTATGAGATAGAGTGGACAGGGAAGCTATGAGATAGAGCAGACAGAGTACTTTGTGAGCACTGCTCATGACGAATGTTTTGTGCAATGCAGTGTTTCATGTAAAACATGAAAAGCATACAAAAAACATGCAAAGCATACAAAAAACATGCAAAGCATACAAAAAAATGTTACAACTGCACAACAGATGGCCAATCTTTGAGTAATATTAAGGCATGGCCCACAAAAACGCATTGGAAAGTTCTATTTGGTCTTTGCTAAAGGACAATAATTCCTCTCTGGCATTAACTTCTGCAGGCTACAATGATGAAAAATTAACCACCTCTTAAAAAAACAAACAAAACCAAAACAAACAAAAAACTTGAGGCAATTGCTCCTTCACTGTAAGTCCTTTCTATGAAAGGAAAAACTTTCAATCTTTACTCTGTAATGATTTATCATTAAGATGACTATTTTTAAAATAAGCTTTGCCACATTGGAGATATTTCTGTAAGATAGTTCTGTGGGAACTACTAGGATACACCATTTGCATTCACAACACCCTCAAGAACCTGCTATGGAAAAACAAATTATTTTGTTTGTTTTAATTTGGGAAGATTGCTATTTAGAATTCATTTGAGTTCTTCATTGATCATTTTGGAGTAATTTAAAAATAATAGTCAAATATCCTTTCCTATGCATGGAGTTCTTCAGGATAATCCTGAGAAACAGGAAATCAAAATATTATACTGCTATTGTTGGAAGAAGGATCTATGAGAACTGGAGAAAGACCAGCAGCTGACTAGCTGGAATACAAAAGGATTTCAAGCATCAGCTGGAGGAAGGGCTGCTGATGTATGCTGATCCTAGTGCATCACAGTTTAATGATATTGAGAGGATCTGTTGCCTAAAAGGTAATACAATCATAAGATAACAAACACACAACAAAGCTTTTGGGCACATGGTCTCCTCTCTCTCAAGGAGATCACCTGAAGCTGTAAGAAACAACTATCTGCTATTTAGTTCATAAGCTATAGACAAATTAATCATCTTGATTCAAACAGGTTGATTTTTATAAGAACTAGAACCTCACTCAGCAGGCTATATCCAGATATTATCATTTTTAGCATACATTGTAAAGTAACCATAACACTGATCAAACTACATTCAGTCTTCAGTAAGCATCCATTACAAACACTGCATTCCTCTCCAAAGAAAGCTTTAATGCTTGCTATAGGAATACTGAAACAGTTGAAACATGCTATCTACTTGGATCAAAAACACAGTATTAGCTACCAGATGATTACATGGTTTAATACACAGACTCATTACTGTAATCACAAAGGATATGGAAAGTGACAATCTACATATCCTGAACTAGCAGTCTATAAAGTTGGGCAAAAATAAATTTGAAAGTTATCACCCAGAGCTTGCAGTCTTACTAAAAAAATGTATGATTCCATACAATAATATAATTTGAGGGAAAGCATACCATCCCTTCCTGAACAAAATAACGAATCCTGGAGTTAATGACTCTAGTACATAGAAATTAAGTTGTATGCCAATTTTATCATAAGCACTGATAGCATACCATACTGCTGTGTTGAGAATAATGTGGACTTTACAGAAAAACAATACTATTTTCAGTTATACTTTTTATTACAGAAGCAAAGATTTGTTTAGCTCTGTTTGTTTTAGAAGTGTTGTTTCATATAATTATGGATTTATAAAGCTAGTTTACACAAAAAAAAAAAAAAATATTTAAGGCAGCTACAACCCTGCCCCTGAAGTCCAGTGATAATTCAGTGGGTATGAGAAGGAGACTAGTGAACTTCCTATGGGCGTCCTAGGTTTGGGAAAGACCTTCATCCTGTACCACAAGCTCAGTGACAAGTAAAAGCTGCTAGTACTCCTAGAGGGCCATCACCACAAAGCATAGCCTGTAACTGCAGAAAACAATTTTTTTTCTTTGAGTTCCTGGAAAAACTCCAGGATTTAAGCTAATATGATTTTAGGTCCAAGCATTTATTGTTCTTATAATCAGAAATGCATTAAAGTTGACCCAATGTAGAATTGCTTTTTGTTGGTTTAACCTAAACAAGTCTGGCCCCTAAAAAACTGATTTTAAATTTAGAACATATGACAGCTCTGATAACAGAGTAGATCTGCTATAAAGGCAAGGGTTGGGTTATTTTGGTTTTGTTTGAAGATAAGCACTGTTTAAACAAATTGACCTCATTTGGCCTTTCAGTTAGCATTAAAGAACAGAGTTGTTTCATTCTCAAAGAGAGTCTCAGCCATTAGTTGTAAGATAACCTCTGTCTCTTCAATAATTAAGCACTATCAAGAAAAGACCAATAGAAACAAAGACATTACTTGTTCCTCAGAGACCAGAGATAGCCATATTACAGCAGTTAACAACTTCATGCAGCCACACTTCCTGTAGCCAAATAACTTCCACAACAATTCAGTACACTGATTTTCCTCAATTTAGGGAAATCCCAAAAGAATTACCAATTTAGATTTCCAGCAAATACAGAAAAACTGTAGGATTTCTACTGATGCAGATTTTTGTCTTTAAGCTCTCCATCAAAATGTACATTCTCTGGGATCCCACTTCCCTTCCCGAAAATGAAGGGGACTGGAAAAGAAACAAGGAGTAATTTTATCCCCAAGAGCAACTACATTATAGAAGCAAGGGCATCATCTACATGCTGATAAGGACTGCAGAATACTTGTATTTCCTTGAAATAGCTATCTGAATAAAACCACATTATTTCTCACATAAACCAAAATACCTTCTATTCCAGATACAAACTCCCAGCTTGCCACAAAACTACCAGAAACGTTTGATCAAATGTCTTTCTTTGGAACAGAAGATTATTGAAATAATTGGCTACAATGTTCAGTGACTATACATCACTTTCTATATACACCTCAAAAGAGTGGGCCTTGATAATTTTGCGCAAATTTCAACTAAACATATGCAAACACTTAGAAGTCTTTCTAGTTACTATGCATTTGTTGTGACAGTTTTAAACAATACAGATCCTAAAATATTCTTTGATCAAAAGTACAAGATACTTACTTATTCATACATACTAAGATAGAACAAGTTACTGTTCAATAAATGCATACTTGAAATCAACCTATAAGAGAATGTGAACCTGACAGTCCTCCTCTTTACTGAAAACACACTTCTTTTTTATAAGGGTCAGCTGACACCTTGGATAGTCAAGCAACAGTAATACATGCATTAGTTTTGCTATGAGACCATTCAAGTTGATGCAAAAGTTACCAACAGGCTGAAAATATTGGCCTAGAAAATTCTCTGAAGTTCAGCACTGGAAATACTGTTAGTATCCTATATGCCCCTGTCTCTTCAACCAAAGGGACAAGAGAGTTTGACAAGCTTCTGTGTTCTGTACATTCCACTGTATCAGTTAAAGAAATTATACTTTTAGAGGGGATTCACAGAACATACAGAAAAACAAATTCTGCATCAAGGAGAAGCTATTAAAGTAAGAGCCCCATTCATACTGTTCAGTGTTTGTTAGACCTAAGAGATCATCTCAAATAGTTCTGTCACCCAAAACCATCAGGTCAAGAAGAACCACTGCTCTGAGTTTGAACTGAAGCCGAGTTAATACATGAGATTGTGCTCCTCTGTATGGTTTAGCAACATCACTGTAAAGATTTCAGAAAGGTATTCTAAACCTCTTCCATCCACATTTAAGCATTATCTACGTACTTGAGAATCTCCTGTGAGAAGGAGGCTTACTACAGCTAAGTGAGACAAGCTACTGAGAAGACTACTGGCTTTGTCACAACTGCTTTGGCCAGAAGAGCCCATATATACCCATCCATTCTTCCTCATGGCTTTGCATCAGCCTGGGGTGTACAGAACTACACATGATACACAAGTTAGATTTGGCAAAACTGTAATACATGTTACCGTTACACAGAAATAAACCTGTCCAAACAGAGAACAAGAGTCTACCTAAGGAGTGGAAAACTCTCCCTTGAAGGAGAACGTGTCAGCTACTATGTTCCTGTGTTAAAATCAGACATGTAATCCCCTCGAAATTCAGTTACGTTTTTCAAGTGATTATCAGTTTTTCATTTTGGTTAATTTTCTTAAATGACATGGGTGGGTCTCTTATTTAAGGACTGAAAACTTTATTTGATTTTAAAATTAGTTGCATCCCCTTAAACTGACACCAATTTGGTATACCATGACTGAAAAATAAATTGAGTGCTTCCTTTAGTTGAGGAACTTGTGTTCTAGAAGTTATGTTTAGGAAGCTCAGACCCTGTTATCCAGTTTTTAAAAGTGCTTGCAGTGTTAAATATTCATGATTCTATTAGAAAATGCTAGTATTTTTACTATTTTTCTTTAAATGAAAAATCATTTAATTTAATCTTTATGTTCTTTGGCTCTAACACAGCTTTAAAACAATGCAGTTTCAGTCTTGGTGAAAAATAATAACATAACACAATAACATAACAATAGTAAATGACAAGCTTGCCATAGTTTAGTTACATTTTACACACCCTTTCACCATGTGAATGCACACAGAATTAAGGCTAGCTTCATATAACAGTGCATTTTTGGATGAGTAAGTGGGGTGGGGGATCTTTCGTTATATTTAAATTACTCAGAACATGCTATTGGTTTCTTACCAAGAATTTCTAAACCCACTGACAATGATAGCAAGACTTGGAGTCATGACAAATTTGTCATCATTATGGTTGTAACGAGAAAATATCATTGCTCTCTAGTAAATACTGCTGTATTATAAAGATAAGGTACTCCTTCCATTTTCAAATACTGAAAGAACTTCTCAAATACCGGTAACACTCTGTTTCATTTCTAACATGGGGGAAAGGCCAAAATTTCTTCCAGTAGGCCAGTTCTCAGATATGATTTTAATACCATAATGGAAATAAATTTAACTGGAAAGTAAAAGGATTCCTATTTTTACACAACTGTAAAACCAGAAAAGAAATCTTAGTTTAAGCTCATGACCGTTGTCTCTATTAAATAAAAAAGATAATAAATAAACCTTTTATCTATCTGGCAAACTTCTAACTGCAACTACTAAAACAGTAACAACTTAATGTGGTAACAAAACAAGGAAAGTTTTCTGCTCTGTATATACTACACGAACATGTATTACTGGCACAGTTTGCCCAAAGAGGCTGTGGAATCTTCATCCTTGGAGATACTCAAAAGCCGTCTAGACACAACCCTGGACAACCAGCTATCGGCAGCTCTGCTTGAGCAGGGAGGTAGAACAATATGATCTTCAGAGGTCGCTGCCACCCTCAACCATTCTGTGATTAGCAGTCCACTACTGGAATCTTCACTTGCCAAGGGACACCAGACACTCCTGTAATGAGGAAAGGAACCACAGTGGCCATGATGCTATGCCAAATGGGGATGCTGATATTTAAACTGTCCACCACTGAAATACTTCATGCTGAGACATTTTCTGCAACTCAAGCCAGCAGCTGAAGATGCACAAACTCAGAATGATGGTAACATCCTGATGATCTGAATTATCAGTTGAAATAAGGAGAGATTTTTGCCTCATTCACATGAAAATATGTGGGTAGATAGCTGCAAGCAAATATAGTTGTCAGCTCTGAAGTAGCCAATAGCTAACAAAATAGACCTTTGGAAACTATTGGTCACTGACTGTGAAAGAAGAGTATCAAATGGCTGACACTGAGTTTGGCCCTCTCCTCACAGCCTGAAATTGCAGCCCTGTGGAAGGGTAACTGAACACTTGGTGAATCAACCTCTGAAACATGACAGGTTTTTAGGGCAGTTTAGATTTCAATAAACTGGAATGGTTTCTAGCTTTAATACCCAGTGCTGAAATCTGTAGTTCTAATTTTCTTCATTATCCATTTGGTCTTCCTTTCCATGACAACTACTACCAATCATCATTCTTTCCTTCTAGAAGCAAGCATCACATTCAGTGGCCCAACTTTTAACCCGCTATCGCACTGCAAACTATATCTTTTAATCTGGAAACTACATGTCCTGGGTTGAGTAAGTGGTGGAGTTTTTTGGTGGCAGGGGAGGGGGCTATCGGGGCGGCCCCCTGTGAGAAGCTTCTCGAAGCTCCCCCAGCTCCACGTCAGCTCCACCTCTGTTTGGGAAATTGAGCCAATCGGCTGCGCCTCTGCGATAACATATTTAAGAAGGGACGTGGTGATGGGCAGTGGGACTTGTGAGGAGGAGTTGCTGCAGCTGCGTGAACACCAAGGTCAGTGGAGGAACGGAGGAAGAAAGGAGGGGGGAGGTGTGCCGGAGCAGAGACCCCCCTGTATCCTGTGGCAAGACGGCAGGGCAGCCCCCCCTGCCACCCATGAAGATCTACGGTGGAGCAGACATTGATTTGTGGCCTGTCGTTCCTGTTCAGCTAATCAAGTTTCTGTGCCCGAAGAAGGCCGGGGTCTCATGGGAAAAGGCAGCCCCACTGCTGTAGTTCAGTGCTGGGAGGATTGCAGCATGCGGGGGAGTCCCACGCCGGAGCAGCTCGGGAAGGGCTGCAACCGTGGGAGGGAATCCAGTCGGAGGAAGTTAGTGACCCATGACGGAGCAGTGTGTGGAATGCTGCGGCCCGTGGGAGGAATTCAAGTCGGAGAAAGTTTATGGAGGACTGTCTCCTGTGAGAGGGGGACCACGATGGAGCAGGGGGTAACAAGTTTTGGACACTCCCCTCACCAAACATGAAGGAAGTGGCAGCACTGACTGCACCCCCCATTCCCTGCCCCTGCGCCACTGGGGGAGGAGGTAGAGATATCGGGAGCAGAGCTGAGCCCAGGAAGAAGGGAGCGGTGGGGGGAAGGTGTTCTCAAGAGGTGGCAATGCTTCTCACTGTCTTACTCTGTTATGTGTTGTTACTGTCTGTAATAAATGTATGTTCTTTTTTTTCTTCCCCTAACGAGTCTGCCTTTTGCTCGTGATCATAAAAGGGGGATTTTCCCCCATCCCAGTCCTATCTTGAACCCCAAGCCTGGCTCTCTGTCCCTTCTCATTGCCGGAGGGGAAGGGAAAGAGAGCTGCTGCGTTGTGGTTGGCTGCCAATCAGGCCTAAACCACGACACTACACTAAACCACTATATAATTTCCTGCGAAATTCATTTTCAATTTATTAAAACCCTTGAAAATCTTAAAATTTTCATCACTATATTCTATTTAGAGAGAATAAACTACTCAGAATGAATACTAATGAACAATCTTTCAAGATACGAACAACAAGCAGATTTACTCCACAAATTGCTTTGCAGACATTAGCTATACAAAAATGCACATTGTATCTTTCAAAGGAACCACTATTCATACTATTTTATAAAGACTATATTTGCTTAAAAAATAATCTTGCTCATCAGTGAAGAGCTAAATAGAAAAGTATATGAAGACATCAACATACTGGAGGTATTGGAAAAGTTCTGTAGAAGGACAGAATGTCTTGGAATCTAAATACGGAAAACAGAGCTATTTAAGTACTTAAGTCAAAGTACAAAATTTAGGCCCTTCTACTCCTCAGCTCTTTTGTCCATGTCAATCTTATTCACAAATTGATTATTTGAAGGAAGGATGCTTTCAGAATTCATTTACATTATCAAAAAAGGAAGTCTGTAAAAACAATTAAAAAACAATTGCCCTCAAACTACCAAGACTTAACTTGCCAGCAGAAAGAAGACATATATCATCTATTTCATTCATTCAACTACAATATGACAGTTAAACTCTGCTGATTAACTTTATGTATGAAAGCTTTAGTTTTTAAAAAAACAAAAGCAAACTGTATAACTTGTTTCACAGCTGCTCTACTGCTTATAAAACCAGTTACCAAGTTTAGCCAAGCAAGCTGTATTCCAGGATGCTCACAGAACCAAGAACCTCAATTGTTCTTCACAAGATTTATATTCTAGGTATTAAGTGTGTTTCTTTGACAAACAATACTGTTGAAATTTGTGCATGCCTGATGTATAAGCACAAAGAATTACACCAGTGCTTCATATATTTAGAAAGTACCTCAAATATCTAATACTTTAATTCTATGCTTTCTATAGAGTAATTCCAAAAAACTGAAGAGACAGGCACAAAAGCCCAATCTCCCACCTCTTTAAAAAGGAAAGCAAGTACTATTTTGTCTGATTTTCAGAACTTCCCTCTCAAAGCATACATTTAAGGAAAGTAGCCACTCTGTGAAGATATTTCCAATGAGATTTTAAAAGCAACAAAAAAGGCTGCATCCAAAATCAGGTATCACATACAAAGGCAAGACAGTTACACATCAAACGGCACTTTCTTTGTTTCCCTAAAAAATTATGCAGTGCGTAAATATGTAGGAAATAACTTCAATTTAAGTGTACAGTACCCAAACATAACCCTTACCAAATGACTGGGATCATCTTCTGGCAATTGTCCAATTCAGTGATTTCTGACCATATGCTTGTAAATAATCTCGGTATCTTACATGCAGTGTTAATCTTACATATAGATATATAACATAACCATAGCTATACCTGCTTTTTTCTCCCTACTTAATGAAGAAATCTGAGGTTCTTTTAGAAATCTGTGTGGAAAAAAGCAAGATCAACTCATGTCAAAATCTGCAATGAAGGGCAGAATTGGTTGGCACATCATGAAATTAAATCCTTCAGCTTTGTTTGTGAAGAAACAAAGAAGCCAGAGAATATAGAGAAGCAAGCCTGCTGAAATACAATTCAAAACTGACTTGAAATCAGAAAGACATGTTTCATCGTACGAAATCAGTACCCTTTTGAAACGTCAGTACAGAAAAACATCTTTTCATCATCAGTTAAATGTATCTGCTTAAGTCTTCCTCCTATCTGTTTTGAAGATTTGCAGGTTCTATTTAATTTGAAAAATTCTATAATCTTTAACTTGCCTGAAGATGCTGCAAATTTTCAAGTTTGCTGTCCTGCAGCACAATTGAATGGTGTTTTGCAAACACAGATCTACATTTGCCATGGAATGCAGAAAACAGTAGTTGTATACATTCTTTCTCTACATTTTCACAGAAAAGGCATATATCAAGTCAGTTTAGCAGCCAAGAAAGTTATGTAGGTCTTTCGTTCTGATGTATTTTGAGACTAAGGAAGGCACCAGGAGACAAGTAGAAATGGGCAGAGAAGCCTCATACTGATTAAGTAAAAAATGTTTGCCTACAGGTGAGGTAATTTAATTCCTTTTTAAAAAAGGTATAAAGGCTGAACACATATGCCTAGTTATCATCCTTCAAAGGAAATCAATTATTACTTTATTATAAAAAATACATTAAATTGAACTATATTTGAGACACTGGAGCATGTCCAAAGAAGGGTAATGAAAGCTGTGAAGGATCTAGAGTACAAGTCTTATGAGGAGCAGCTGAGGTAAATGGGATTGTTTAACCCGGAGTAAAGGAGGCTGAGGTGAGATCTTATCCTTCTCTACAACTACCTGAAAGGAGGTTGTAGTGAGGGTGGGTGTGAGTCTCTTGTCCCAAATTGGAAGTGAAAGAGCAAGAAATGGCCTTGAGTTGCATCAGAGGAGGTTTAGATCAGATATGTAAAATTTCTTCAACTGAAGGGTTGCCAAGCACTGGAACAGGCTGTCCAGGGAAGTGGTTGAGTCATCATCTCTGGAAGTATTTATAAGAATTTTAGACATTGTGCTTAGAGACATGGTTAACAGTGGACTTGGTAGTGTTAGTTTAACGGTTGGACTCATTGATTTTAAGAGTCTTTTCCAACCTAAATGAGTCTGTGATTCTACATGTTCACATCGTTTCATTGGCTATGACTGCTAACCACAAGCTACTATGGTCCAATTTTATTGATAGAGCTTATTACTATCTAGAAGATGTGGTTTACCATTTGCCATATTAATATGAAGCACCTTTGAACTACAAGTTTTGTGCAACATTTTTCATAGGCAATTCAAAAAGCAACCTAATCAGTGATTACCATACAATGAGAAGCAACTGGTTTACACAAATTCAAAGGTGTCAAACCTGTTTTCACTAGGAAACCTCTGTATAAGTGGAATAAGTAAAGGCCACTTGAAGTGCTAATGCACGTTTTTACAGCTAAATTTATTAATTCAAAAACAACTTATCTCTCTCTAGAAGTAAGCTTATCATATTTACAACACTAGCATAACCTTTAATTATTCTGACAAGCCTCATAAACAGTATAAGCATTTAAAAAAAAACAAAAGTCAAGAAATTAGTATCAAATATAAGCTACTTTTATTCCACTTCATGGTGCATTTCAAAGCAACCAAAGAACTGGCAAGGTAGCACTGGAAACTTATCTTGTTGCAATTTACTACCTTTGGTATCTTTAATAAGCATATCTACTTCCTGCCTGTATGTATTCCTACAATGCTACAATACAGAAAGATACACCTCATCTTTCTTTTATGGATTTCTAACAAAAATAACATATTATTTGCTGACACATGACCACAATGATTAGAGACCCAGAGAATCATATTCCCATTAATAGTATTTTCATAAGGACAAACTATAATATTGCTCTGTACACATCACTTGCAGTTCTTAATGACAACAGACTGATAAAAATTACAACTTGAAAATAAGATGATTTCAGACAAATGACAGTTGTTAAATTCTTCTTTCCACACTTAAAAAGCACACATACCTTTTCCTAAATGTGTATTTATACTCATGTATCTAGCTGTTCCTGTAAGGCTCTTGTGTTCTCGATATGGTATGTGCTTCTTTGTTTCTGGATCTATATATTCTTTTGCCAAACCAAAATCTATAATATGAATAATTTGCTGGGTTTTGTTTCCAGGTCGTCCTATTAAGAAGTTCTCAGGTTTCACATCTCTGTATATCAAGTTCTTTGAATGGACATATTCCATACGAGAAATCTTTAATAAAAGAAAAAAAGACAGCAAGTTCAGTTTAAGCTTCAGGTTGACACATTAAATTGTGGTAGAAGATATATATCTTATACTGGATTCATATTTAGAGGAAATCACCCCTGCTATCACCTTAAAGCCAAAGGGCTATTGCTTTTAAGTTCTCACAGTTAAAGTAAATGAAAACTGTATATATCACATAAGCAGATACACCACATGGTGTACTGGAAACTTTCACAGTGGACATTAGACATGCATCAGAATATAAAGGAAGTTATCTTTGTTAAGAACAGCTGGCACCAAGTACGTTTTGTGCACATTAAAACCATACCCAGAAATTATGTCATCAGGCAGTGAGCAATAAAGTTCCATGTAGATCTACTGCATATTAAAGGTATAAATGAAAGAAGCACTGCAAGTTCATCACTATGCATATAATATCCATTCTAGCTGACTTGATTTCTATCAGGACTTATTTACTCAGAAACAAACAACAAGTACTAAATAAATGCAATCTTCACATCTGTGAAGATTTGACCATTTTAAAAAATGAACTTCATTGTTTTCACTGTAAATAAGCTGAATATGTCTATATGTCTATAGCTGTAGACCTGTTATACTATTACAATCATGTTTTAAACACCTATTTTTGCCTTTTTAGGCGAGGTTCAGTATCATTAATATTTCATAAGGACTCATTTAAAACACATTGTATCAAGAGAAACATGCAAAGCCTTATTTCTCTTTCCTTCCACTTCCACTCATCCTCAGTTTGAAATCAAATCAGGATATCTTTTAAAAAAGGGACAATTTCTTCATTGAAAAATTTTGTGATATTTTAGTACTTCTAGAAGGGTTTGAGGGATTTCTTTGCTTATTTGCTTTCTTTCCAAGAATGCCCAGGAGAATATTTATGCTATTTAGGAGTCCAAGCATCCAACTGCTTTCATGGATTAAAACTATTTTTATTTCATTAAGATATCTTTTTAATTCTATGAAAATAAAATTCACAATTTCACATTGTGATTATGAGAACTCAGAAGACACAATGAAACTACATTCATGCAATGATTCTTGAAAAACTGAAACAAGGTAAATGGAAGTGACATGAGACAGTCTTCTTGCTAAAACTGTATCAGAGGGTCTTTATAAGCCACCAACACCAACTTAAAACATGGGAAGTACAAATCTCTGAAGTGAAATAAGCATTAAAACCATTAAAGACTGACTTAAATTATTCTAATAAACACTGAATTTAACATCTATTCTACTTACCAACTGCACGGCTATCATAAGAACGGTTTTAAGAGAAAATGTCCTACCACACAAGTCAAATAAATCTTCCAGACTAGGTCCAAGTAGTTCTAGCACCATAGCATTGTATTTGCCACATGGACCAAAATAGTAAACCTGAGGTATTCCATCTGTAAAGTGAAGATACAAAGTAATTATAAAGGGTTAAATAAGATTAATGAACATAGTAATAAAATTTACCCAATTTCAAATTGATCTGAAGTTAAAAACATATTTTTCATACAAAAGCAACAATAAAACCTTGTAGGAACTACACGTAAAAAAACAACAGCAGTCATGACAGCAGTACCAGTTTCATTAAGTGTTTTTCAAATATTACATTTGACTTTTAAAAGATTTAAAGCTTTCTATAAAAAAAAAAAAAAAAAAAACAAAAATCAGTATCTGTTAGGTTTTGTAACAGTACAATGAAACAGGATTTTTAAAAGGTATAAACAGAGGTTTAAATAAGCTCCTTTTCAAAAAAAAATAGGAATTTAAATTTAACTTTTAAAATTAAGGCTATGATAAATCTACAACCATAAATAAAGCCACCTTATCTACAGAAATAATTTTAAAATGTAAAAGATTAATGAATCCTCAAGTTTAATAAGACATTAAGTCAAGTTTTAGATGCATCATCAAAATAAAAGTACTATAGATGACAATTATAGTCATCACTTATCAGTATTCATTTTTTCCCCAATACAAGCATTTTCTACGTAAATTTGCACTGGAAGGCTTCTCCTGTCTTCTGCTCTTCCATTATTTTTGGCTTCTCTAAGTAGCACATGAAAGAAAACATTTTTCTGAAATGCGACTTAGTCCATTAAAAATCTAAACACCAGAGAGTGGAAACTTGCTGGTTTTTTAAATCTAGATTTCTAGCAAAATGTATGGTAGACTGAGACTTACTGATTCAAATTGTATTAAGGACAGGGATTTAATGTAACTTCAAGAACACATGACAAAGGGAATTTTTAGAAGTCTCAAGGGGAACATATGACACCCTGATTTTACTTCAGAAGTATCAGACCAGACACCACCCTTAACTTCTTAATTCTTTCAACAATTGATGTCCAGATTGAATCCATTAAACTCTGTTCTTACTGTCAAATCATTGAAAAATTTAAAAGACAAAATATTTGAATAAAACACAATTTCACATTTAAAATTTTGAAGTAACAAACAAAAATTTAAGTTTTTGTTGTTTTGGTTTTGTTTGATGGGGGTTTTTTGTTGTTTGTTTTTTTTTTTTTTTTAGAACGTAATTACAATAAAAATTAAGTTCGAAACAAGGCATACTTCATTTCCAAACACAATATGGGAACAAGAATATCCTACCATATGTTCAGGTAACCATCTCAAACACTTTTTAAACAAGTATAAAATATATCTACATAGGAGAGCAAAGGGCAAATTTAGTGTTAGAGCCGCATTTGTTTTCAAATCCTGTACGGAGCCTAAAATGTGAACTGTCACTCTGACATCTTATTTCTAAATAACATTTTTCCTGATGTAAAATAAGTGTTATGTTCTCCAACACAAAACACATGAATTATATGTTTATTTGCTGTTCATAAAAAACTATAAAAAAATACTGTACTATTGTGTTGAAAACTTGATTTTTGCTGAGTTATCTGTGGCAGCACTCCAGAAAACCTAGCAGGAACACATACTTACAGTACATGTTTCCTCAGTCAGCTAGTGATACGTAGGCCATAAATGTCCTGAAAACTAGGGCTAAAAGTAACATGCACTACACTGAGATGATTCCCTTACTATCTAGTCTGTTAGCAGAAGCATTGAACAAAGGTCTCCTGATGTGGACAGTTTAGACAAACAAAACTACATGCCACCTGAAAAACTTACTTCTGTTCTCCCTGAACAGAATCATAATAAGCATGTCCATATAACAAGGTCTCTCCTGGTACAGCAGAAGAATCAGTTAAATAGCTTAACAAAACAGTTAAGGTTATCTAAAGATTTAGTAGAGGCATAACCCATTTCCAGTTTAAGTTAGTGCACATATGATGACCCACTTCATTAGAACGTGCTTCCTGAAAGAGTATGTCACAAAATAAAGGCAGGCATCAAAAGACCAGAAGTGTTCTTTAATATTCTCAAGCAATGCATTTACAATTACATCAGCAATAATGTCACATTCTACCTTCATGTCCATATATCTTCATATATCCTCATATATTTTATGAACGACAAACAGCACATTCCAAAAATTAATATGAAAATATTCTGCACTTCTGGACTTTATAGCTTTATATAAATACCTGCCTTACGAAGCCAGACAATCCAGAAGTTTGAAAATATCAATATTTAAGGCCTTATGATCCAATTTTACTTTTGCCTTTTTGTACATATGCATTGTGCGACTATATAATTAATTGGTCACAAAAATAACAAATAAAAAATTTGTATCAGTGCCTCTATTCATCTTGTACTTCCTCATATGCACAGGACCTCTTCCCTACTCAGCAGAATAAATTTTGTTCATTAAGGAAGTTAATTGTTCTGGACATTTTTTGTTCTTCAGCACATATCTCTGTCTCATTTACTCTAAATATTCAATACTCTGAAAACGTAATTTTTTTTTCATGTGATCTTCTATGGTGTCTATTGTTACAATACTGTACAACAGAGAACGAACCAAGTCTATTTACAGAATAACCTTATGAAACACTAGATTTCACCCTCCTTCTCTGTAAGCTTAAAAATTAAATCTTCTGTAACTGGGTGGTTTTAAGCTACAAGAACTCTCAAGTTTTTCATGCCTTACTACAATGCTACTTATGCTCAGGGCACAAACTTGTAATTGTGTCCACTACGGCTTTGGGTAAAAAACCCAACTTACTGCTTCAGCAAAACTAAAAGCAGATTGCATTGTTTGTAAGAGCATTTCCACTGATCTCTTTTCCTGCAAGTGACAATAATGAAAATATAGCCCCTAAACAAATCCAATTAAATTGTTCGATTTTCTGAAGACTAGAGCTTCCATTTATTTTTAAAATATATATTATCATACCCATATCTATACTAACATACTTACACATGCATAATAGCACCCATTTCAGAAAGTCTTCACAGGATTTGCTTATTGCTACTAATGAAGAAGCACAGACCACACTGCACATTACATCAGAACATGGTATAAGATAGGGATTATATTTTTAAGGTTAAAACCACTAACTATCAGATAATGGATCAGAAAAGACATTTGTACACATAAGGGGGCATCATAACTCTAGAATTCAAGATTTCTGCCTCCACTTTCCTGGTATGGTAGAATCGCATGGAAATGTGGGTGTATTCGCAGCAGCAAATTAAGTTATCTGACATATGTACCGAGACATCAGTCCAAAAAACACACCCAGTCAAAACAAAAAAAAAGCAACCACCTGTACATATAAATAGAAATAAAAGAAAAAAAGCACTGGGAGTTTGGAAGAAGGAACAATATTTGTAATGGCCTGAGAAAATATTTTGAGAATCTCTGTCCATATATTTGCTCTTTTAAAGACATTAACTCCAAAATATTCTCTAAAGAAGTCAGTCTCCTCCATTACCACTGCACCTGCTCTGCGTCCCTTTATAACTTTTTTAAATATTAAAGGCACTTCAAAAATACAGAAGCCAGAAGACTTAAGGTATGTCTAGATTTATAGAACGTAACATCATTTGTGTTATTTGCATTACTTCACATCTCTAGATCTCCAGAAGAAAAGTCAGAAAGCAA
Organism: Tyto alba; assembly: GCF_018691265.1. Lineage (NCBI taxonomy): Eukaryota > Metazoa > Chordata > Aves > Strigiformes > Tytonidae > Tyto > Tyto alba. The sequence goes on along the minus strand of NW_024881275.1, from coordinate 21,360,693 downwards.
CACATTATTAGTAGAGTATCTGAGTTTTCTTCCACACAGCTGTGATATAAATGTAAACTCTTTTATATAAATCTTTAAGAAAAATTGGTTAAGTTAGAAAAACAAAAACTTGAATTTCTGGGAAATTAATTATTCACCCTTCTGTTGACAAGATAGTCCAATACTTACTACCAATTAAAAGCATATATTTTATTTCCATTTTGTATTACTCTGGTTTCAACGATTAAAGCCCTCTGCTGTAAGCATATAAGGAGAAAATACTGGGAACTCATAAGGCACATCCCAGTCTTCTTTCTGTGAAATTGAAGTAATCAGTGGTTTTGGGTATCTTGCTCAGTAATTACTTCGATTACTATTCAACACTTTCTATTAGCTTAACATATCTTCTACCACATTCTAAAAAATCCTTTTTAAAAAGAAGTACACACATGCACCCCCAAGTTACATGCAGAATTCACCACCTGTCACACTAATGTTCACTATGAAGTTGCAAGTAACTTCCTATTCTTCCATCAAGGAAGAAACTCACCTGTGGACAAGAAATAGTATCACATAATCAAACTAAATCACTTAAACGCTAAAAAAATCTGTATTCCTTTCTAGGTTTGCCACTCTGAATGAGGAATCCTTATTTTCAGATATGAGTCACATCTGACCCCTAGATCTCTATATCTGCTACAAGTAAAACACTTTCATTTAAATGGACTTGATTTACTAAAGCCATCTACAATGCTGTCATAAAATTATAAGCCTATTTTTAAAACAATATGACTTGTAAACCCATTTTACTCACGGTAAAAATTAAGAAAGTTTTGACTTGGGAATTCACTACTTGAATACTGCTTGGATTCCAGTTTCTTTTTCTAGAAACATTCATTTTCATTAGACACATAAAACTTTGTTACTGTACATCAGTGGTCTCCAAAATAGCGCATAAGAGTACCTACCGGTGTGCTGGAAAAAATATGAGAACTTTTTTTTTTCATCTAAAAGTAAGAAACTAGACTTCACTAATATTAAACGTACAGCTTGACACTGGATCACTCACATGGTCAGATGGTTGTGTCAAGCACAGTGCACACAGGAAAGATCCTGGCAAAAGAGTGGGGATGCCGAGATGACAACAGGAGTGTGTTTGTTCACTCACTTTTGCTTATTGCAGTTTACACATGCTCAGTGAAATGGATTTACTGACTATATTATCTAGTTGTCACTAAACTACCTCTCACAAAACAGACAAGCTGCTTAAAACAATTCCTACAAAAACCCCACACATTGAAGATAATGCTACTAATGCTAGCACAAGCAAACAAGAAAACAGCAGAGCACACTTTTTTCCTTGTACAAGGTTATTTTCAAGAAGAATTTTTGGAAAGTGTGCTGGGTTTGTGTGGCAAGGTTTTTGGTAGTGGGGGCGGGGGCTACGGTGGTGGCCCCTGTGAGCAGCTCCTCAAAGCCACCCCAGCTCCAAGTCAGACCCACCTCTGGCGAGGGCAAAGACAATTAGCAACAGTGGCTGCACCTCCGTGAGAATGTGTTTAAGAAGGGGAACAGGAGCTGTGAGGAGTTAAAGAAGGACAAACATCCAGGTCAGTGAAGGAAGGAGAAGAAAGGGAGAGGTGTGCTGGAACAGAGATCCCCATTTTCAGTGGTAAAACAGTAAGGCTGCTCCCCCTGCCACCCACAGATCTTTGAAGTACAGCAGAGATCTGCCTGTGGAGGAGTTCATGGAGCAGTAGGTGGCTCTACCCGAAGAAGGCAGGAACTCTTGAGGGGAGAAGCAGCCCCCACTGTTGTAGTTCGGCACTGGAAGGACTGCAACACACAGAGGTGACCCACACTGGAGCAGCTTGGGAATGGCTGCATCCCATCAGTAGGGCTCACGCCAGAGAAGGTTCATGGAAGACTGTGTCCTGTGAGAGGGGAGCCACATGGCCATGGGAGGAATGTGCAGGGTTCACCCCACCTCTCGAGAAGGAAAGAGCAGCAAGCTGAGTGTAACCCCCATCCCCTGCCCCCTGCGCCACTGGGGGAGAAGGGAGAGAGATGGGGAGAAGAGTTGAGCCTGGGGAAGAAGGGAGGGGTGGGGGGAAGAGTTTTTAAGGTGTGGCAATGCTTCTCACTCTCACACCCTGTTAAGTGCTGTCTTTGTTGGCAATTGAATTAAAGTGATAATGTTCTTGTTCTTCCTCTGAGACTGTCTCTTGACAGTGACCTGTAATGGGTGAGTACCCCTCCTTGTCCTTATCTGGATTTCTGATGCTTTTTGCTTCATTTTTACCTCTCAGGAATGGGAAGGAGAAGGAGTGAGTGAACAACTGTGTTCAGTTTCATTGCCTTCTGGACTCAAACCACAACAAAAATCTAACTCCAGAAGGAAGACTACCCTGCTGTGTTTATCAAATCAAGAAAACTGCATTAAGTATTCTATATAAATTATATGATAAAAATTGTGCATCAGAATAAAAATATTATCAAAATATCAAACAGGGGACACATATCCTCCAGTCAATAATCTTTTCTGTAACTGTATACACTGCCAATTCCTCCAGTGTTTTACTAAATCAGACTTATACTTTGCTTCATATTCAGAGTAGAAAAGGAAAACAAGTGTTGGTTTCTTCTATCCTGCTCCCAGCTTCTTAGCACTGAGTAATGAGTTACTGAATACAATCACCTCTGTCACCTGCCAGGACTGGTTTATCTCTCAAATGCTTTAGTCCACCATGTTTAGGTACATGATGTCCAGAGGTTTTTGAAGCTGACAGGTCTGATTTCCTCTATAATAACAAGATAAAAACATTAAATAAAACAGTATTAGTAGATTGCAACTGTATTTGTCAACCATCTTTAAAGTAAAATCAAGTAGAAGTTATTTCTAGTTCATGATCATTATCCACACTGGCTGCTATCTTATCAAAAACTTGAGCATCAAACCTGATTTAAGCCTGGGCTACGTATGCTGTTCACTACAATCATCTAATGCAATATTGTGCCGGTTTTGGCTGGGATAGAGTTAATTTTTTTCATAGTAGCTAGTGCAGGGCTATGTTTTAGATTTGTGCTGGGAACAATGTTGATAATTCAGAGATGTTTTAGTTACTTCTAAGCAGTGCTTACACAGAATCAAAGCCTCCTCTACTCCTCAGTCCACCCCACCAGCAAGGAGGCTGGGGCAGCACAAGAAGTTGGGAGGGGACACAGCTGGGACAGCTGACCCCAACTGACCAAAGGGATACTCCACACCTTATGACATCATGCTCAGCATATGAAGATGGGGAAAGAAGGAGGGGAGGGGACACATTTGGAGGGATGGAGTTGGTCTTCCCAAGTAGCTATCACATGCGATGGAGCCCAGCTGTCCTGGAGATGGCTGAGCACCTGCCTGCTGATGAGGAGTGGTGAATGAATTCCTTGTTTGGCTTTGCATGCACAGCTTTCACTTTACCTATTAAACTTGTCTTCATCTCAACCCATGAGTTTTCTTGCTTTCACTCTTGATTCTCTCCTCCATCCCACCACAGGGGGATTGAACAAGCAGCTGTGTGTTGCTTAGTTGCCAGCCAGGGTTAAACCACAACAAATATGTATAATGACTGGCATGAACACAGATCCATATCTTAAAACAAAAATCCTGACTGCTTGCTTTAATAACAGAGGTAATATATAGTATTCTCAGTTATGGCATGTGTGTGTCCTTATTTCAAAACAAAAACAAAACCAAAAACAACAACAAAAAAAACTTGATAAACAAGCAGCAGATACTGTCTGTCAAACAAATAGATAACAGGCCAATGACAACACCACTTCTGCTTAACCTTGTGTTCCCAGTCTACCACTGACTTAATTTTGAGCCATATCTTGACAAAATATCTCTATAAAGAGAACCTACATTCATAAAGGTATTGAGTAAGCAGTTCCTCAGGGCTTTTCAATTTCTTGTAATATTAGTTTCCTTTTAGAGTTTCCTCCAAGCCAGTCAAGAAGCACATGTGACCTGCGTTATATCTTATTGCTTAATTTGTCTGCTAAATTAAATCCATAAATGCCAGTACCGTACACAAGATTGCACTTGAACAAGCTGTTTTGTATTCCGCTTCCTGTGTTCTGCTGCCTTCTATCTGTAGTTTTAATTTTTATATGTTGCAATTTATTGGACAGAAGCAAAATACTCTGAACTGAGTAGGCTGAAGATTTGCAGTAACAGCCATCTTCCATGGCACATTTGTACTGGTACTCTGTCAAGGATGCAATTCTACAACCTACCACAAACACAAGTATTCTGTACTATGACTACAGAATCTGGCCTGATTCTTCTGAAAGTGATTATAAAATCCAGGATAGTGCAATGTGTGGTTTTTGACTTGAACTGAAGCATCATGAACAAAACCATGCATACACAAAACCGAAGCAGCATACACGGAAAGCCATACAATCTCCTGAAATGTAGCCCATTATAGCTACTGAAACCATGACCATCCATGCACTGTAAAACACAGAATGAGTCACTCTATGAGCAATATGACTTCAGCACTTCTAAAATGTCATGTTGGAAGCATGCACCACAACACTTATATTTGCAAATAGGAAATGTCTAAGAATATATTTGCAAATAAGTAATAAATAACAGTAAGATTTTTCTGTTAAAATAGGTCTAATATAACTATTTGCTACTAAAACATAGATGTACATTTTTAATGTCTTATTAAAACAAATATCCATTTATCTAATACTCACAATGTTCTGTGAACCGTACCATTACGCCTCCTCTAATTAAAATTATTATATTTCATACAAATAACACTGATTGATCTCTGAAATGTGTGTAATATCACATTCCAAAATCAATACAAATTTCTGTATACGGACAGGCTTCTTCTAGTAAGTAATTATTATTTCTCAAAAACATTAACATGTGCACCTGTAAATTACATTTAGACTTATGCAGCTGCCATTCTTACCCAATCTCTTGAACTTACTCTAGGGAAAAAAATTACTTCAAATATAAATTGAGAACATCCCATAAGCTTCCTCAAGCCAAATAAATGCTAGAAATGACTGCATAAAATAAATAAAAAACCTACCAGCAACATCTCTTACAGTTGTTATACTTCAATTAAAATTAATTTGTAATCATCATCCTTCATTAACTTAAATGTAACTACTATCATATTCACATTAATAATTGAGCAGCTCAACCTTCCTATTAAAATATATCAGCAACAGCATAACTCAAAACTGAGTCTGCTTTTCCCCAAAAAAACTCACAAAAACATGTAGCAGTCATTAATACAGAGATTAACCATGCATATGAACCAATATCTCTTCAGTCAAGAGATTATTTGATACATCTTAAATGCTTTTAACAATAAGTTTTTAAATTAAGCACAGAGTATGATTTTCTAAATGCACCTGCCACATATTTCTATTGTTTGAGAGATTTAAAGCCACTTCAGCTGCTTATTGTTTATTCTTCTATATAACCTGAGTCAAAGTGGAACAAAAGTAATCAAGTAGGACAGCATTGCCAAAAAAATTATAAAATGAAGTAAAATTCAGTTTTCAGTTTAAGAGCAAATTCTCACCTACCCACATAAGAGTATAGCTCAAAACAACATTCATGCGAAGTTATAGAAAATCCACTTCCCATTTATACTGAATGACTGTTAGCAAGATAAATGAACAGGTTATGAAGTGAGACAACTCAAACACACATAGATAAGAACTTACGATACCTTATTTACATATATAAGACTAAAACCGCTCTGAACTGAGTTATTTGCTACCTCTGTAGTTAATAGCTATGCCATTTTGTCTCCTACTTTCATTGTTCCTGCTTGTTAGAAACATAAAACACTGGTTTCAGAAATGAAATTATATTCTAAAATCTGAAGGTCCAGTAAATACCTACTGCTCTACTTAATTACTGGGAACATTCAACTAATTAACATTTGCACATAAATTGCATTAGACTACTCAAAGAATCTTCTTCTCAAACTCACTTGAAACCTTGGTAACCTCTGTAATTTTTATCCTGTAACAACACCAGGTACAGGACTCCAATCTCAAAATATTTTTAAAAATATGGAACGGGATAAGTTATTTTACATTGTTTCTATATGATCCATGAACAAAAATTATCACTCATCACATTAATTTATCTACAATTTACTTCTAGCACTACAATCAGACTTGTTATTGAGATACCTGCTCATAACATGATAGAATATTAATCCAGTAAGTAAATTACAACCTACCAATTGAGAAAGGAATTAAGGCATCATAATAAAGTGATGATAATTTTGTCTCGGGAAGAGTTACAGCAGAGCACAGATGCTGATACACTGTGATGAAATCATGCTGTGCTGCGTTTTATTCCAAAGGCATCAGTGGAAAGCAGGGTGGATATGGCCCAGGGAATGAGCCACAGTGATCTCAATAGCAATCTGAAATCTCATTGTCTTCTACCATATAAAAGTAGTATTTTTAGTGGTCCACAGTGGAATAATTAAAAAAAAAAAAAAATCACCTATCACTACTTTAAATACAAAAGATAGCCTTCCTTCTGGCGCCAATATTTGCCTCATGCATTCTATGTTCTGAATAGAGTTGTATAAAAAAAAATTTAGAAGGTATCATTGAACATTCAAATCTCACATACACACTCTCAAGCTGGTCTGAACTGAAATTTAATGAAGAAACACATTTTTATTACCATAAATATATTTGGGTTTACCTACAGAAAAAAGCACCAAACACTGAAATACTGAATTTGATGCTTGACCTTCAGCACAAACACCTTTTCAATATAGAAAACAAGGAAAAAAACCATAAACAGCAACATTTACCCTACCAGTCAATATTAAACTGGGTATAATGAACACTTGTATGTTATAAGGTACAATCTCAAGACTTAAAGTTCTCTGTATCAAAAAAATCAGAAATTCTGCGTATTTCAGACTCCGCTACATTCCCAAACCAAAACAGTCATCCATCTGGAGAATCTCGATATTCTTGAAATGCTAAAATAAATATTCTACTGAGCTTGATTACCAAAATAGTGAGAAGATTCCACTCTCCTACAACAGCAGCCAACCACTATGCACAAATGCTTAATGCTTCCCCAGCTGCAACTTCTCAAGATTACATACAGATTTGTTCTGATACTAGCAGTGTTTACTAGCCAATGCATACACAAGTGAACTAGTAATGTTTTTGTATCTTCCAAAGTCGCATTACACCAACACTGCAATCTTCTTCAACCACTAATCCAACAGTAACTTTAATACCACTTTTCAAATAGTAGGATTCTGTTTTGTTTAAAGCAGGCTCTCAAGACCTCAAACTGAAAAATATATTTTTTGATAGCAATGTAGAGCACATTTACCACATGACTGTTAGTACCTAACCATGAAAAAGATACTCATGTACAGAATGCAATTCTTTGCATTTATTTCACTGGCCATAACCTTTTAAAATACAACACCTTTTTCCATAGTACACAAACATCTCTCTTATACATGCACTAGCCAATGGTCACCCTGTAAGAAAAGTGTTTGACTGCCAGTTTTAAGAGTGAAAGTGTTAACTATACTTGACCTAAAAGAAGTACAAATTTAAGAAAAATAAAATATCTTTCACAACACTAAGCATCTGCCTTCTCTGGAATGTTAATACAGCAGTTTCAGAAGTAGGATAACCCACAGCTGAACAGGTCTGTGTCTCTTTCAAAAATGACCTCAAATGAAGAACTAAAAACCTAACAATGGATACCCCTTGTTGCTATAGATAGGTTTTATAGTAACAGTCTGTTCTCAGTAAAACAGCAGCATTGCAGACAAGCTCTACTAAACCAGGTCAACCAGCAGAAGCCTCCCATTCTTTTGTTCCACTTGTCAAATGGGTAAATACAAAAGAGTCCTCATACTAATTTGTAAGGAATTCTAGCTGTTGTGATTAAGGACCCACAGATATGTTAAATGTTAAAAACATCAGACAATAAGAGTTAAATAGTTTTTACACTCTTCAACACATAACAGTATCATTAATATTTACAGAGACTCCCTATTTCAGATGGGAATTGAACCATACTGTAAATACCTACCTGTCAATGAAATAAAACATTTTAAGTTTTCACCAATTAAGTTTTTCAATTGAAAAAAAATCCCACATTAAAAAAATTCTCAGCTTTACTGCGCAATACTCAAATTTTGCCAGCAGTTAGTGATTTCTCTCCACAGTCACTCCTAGTAGGAAAGCACACTGAATTTAGGTGCAGTTAAATTATGGGCATAGCACATGGAATATATCTACAGCTCATATTCTTACCATGAGGATGAAGATTGATATCATAACCATGAACACAAAAATCAATTAAAAAATACAAACTTTTATATACATTCCAAAATTCTTAGTGTAATGTCAGGTAAGAATTCAGCTAGTTTTATTTGTAATACTGCACTTATGGTAACGTATCAGTTTTTCTTATCATATATTGGATATTAGGAAAACACACTTAATTGAAATTTCATTAGAATTAAAGTTATTTTAAAATTTATCTGCAGGTTGCTCATTCAGTTGACTAGAAATTTCTGCATATTGCCTAAATGATCTCAAATTTCATTAGGAGAACATGCTCTGAAACTGAATGATGAAATTATAGCAGGGAAGTCAGCAATTTTCATAAAAAATTCTATTGGTATATAAAACTTAAATGAAAGCTAAATAATGATGTGATTAAAATAAGCCACATCTTTAATAACTAGTTTTAATAAATTTTAGATCCATTATGTGGAATAATTTAAAACGCTTCAAAGAAAGGATGAGAAGTACATAAAATGTTTCTAGTTTATGAAAAAATCTTCATTTTTTTTCCTGACAAAAATCTACATGCTACTGTACATTCACAGGTATGTTCAGTACTAGGCATATTTGCCTTTTTTCAAGGATGCCTTTTTTCAAGGGCCCAGAAAATCAGAGCAAGCACTAAAATGCTTTATTAAAAAGCGTTAGAAGATAAGAATCTGTTGCCCAATAACATTTTCTTTATTTGCTTTCAGGAAGATATTTCAGGTTAATAATCTAATTTTCTTCCAGAACTATTAATTCACATGTTAGTGCCTCTCCCTTCTTCCCATGCCACCCCCAAATAAACCAGGATTTCACAGGTGCTACAGGTATTTTATTACTTACGCTTCAGGTTATTTCACATTAAGCATGAGTCTGACTATAGGATAACCTGTCAAATTAATAGTTCTTATTTATGAAAAATCAAGTTTTGTTTATGGGAAATAATGGTTCCGCTTACAGAATTGAGAAAGAAAGGAAGTACTATTCCCATTCACCAGTTGCTTCTGAAACCATTTCTTAGTAGTCACTTGCTATTAATACAAATGTATGCATGTGTCCATGAGACGAACAAGTGGAAAGGTTATTTAATACAATTAAGTGAAAAATAAGCAGTCCACATTCAGCTATAAATCTATCAACCAAATTACAAAAAGTTTTGTGTGAATAAACAAAAACAGGTAAGGAAAGAACACTTCATCCTGATTAAGAAAACCTGCAAATGTGGATTCATAAAAGCTTTGAAGCCAGGAGACTCCAGACAACTGGAAAAGCTAGCACAGTGAATAATTACTTCTCAGAGAAGCCTCTTATCTACTCATGATTACTATACTTCAAATTTCTTCCAGCAATAACAGCTAGTTTTACACCTTCTATGATGGACTCCTCTGCTGCTTGCACAATGAAAATATACTTCCTTCAATTTATTGACAAAAATACAACCACTGTCCATAAAGCAATACTACCTACATGGATAGATCTGGCATAAGATTTTTAGTATCTCCTCTTCTACATAGGAAGGATTAGTTACTTCCTAAATTTATCATTTGGTCTATCAGTTCCACCACTATGCCTTTCAACTGTTCATGTGACAATTCCTTAAATCCACACTTGACAGCAAACACGTATGTCATGAAAAATCAGTGAAGTAAAACCAGTTGCGTCAGATTACATGAGGACAAAAACTACAGAATTCTGCAACTTTTTTTTTCTAAAATAATATCAGAGTTCATAATTTCCTGTGCTTGAGGGTCCAACTCCTGCAAAGATGGAAAAAGGGATAATGCTGTAGCAAAACAAGGAATCAGCACTTTCTTTTAACTTCACTCTAGGAAGACTGCAGCATGAATATTACTTTCTTCATGATGAGTCCTTCCCACAAAACCCATTAAAATGAGTCTCAACTAGGGTACCTGAGAAAGTCAGACAAGACTCAAAGGAGCTTACAGGGTTCTATGCCTGCTGGGAGGCCACTTTCACTTTGGAACAGAAGCAGGTTACTCTGCAAACAGAGGTCTACAACAAAGTGGTTCATAAATACTGAAGATGGTTAGTAACTCATCAGCTATATCATCTTGTTCTCATTCCAAAGGTCTCCATCTTCACACAAAGAAACACAGATCATTCACTCTTACAGTACTTCCATCAGGTAACAGAGGAAGCAATAGAAGTTGTTGCAATCAACAACTAGGGTTACAAAGACTTACTGGTATCTGAAGTAAAGCAGACTAACTTTGACTTGCCTGCATTCTTACATTGAACACTTCCCAATCTTATCCAGTAAACAAAAACACCAACGAAGTTACATTTGCTAAGACATTTTTCCCAATAAATTTTCCCATAAGAATTCCTACTTCTGAGAACCACTGACTATTTTCTGAAGTCTGAACCAGTCATCACAGCTTTATTTCTTACCTCCACTACCCAGCTACTTTGCAATTTTGGATAGTTCCACCTTGGTTTTCACAGATAGGTACTGTCCCTAACTTGTGGGTTGTGGTGTCTCATTGGTAAAGCAATTAAGTTCTCTGCTTTCCACTTACCAGCTATTTCACAATGCTAGTGTAGTGTATACTGGTAACTTACAACTACTTACAAAAACCCAGACATTATACCCTGATGACTTTCTCCAATTAGCAAGCATGTAAGACTCAACATTTTGACTAGACATTCTGCAACTTAATTTTCCATCTATGAACAGGAATAGACAATGCCCTGTCTTCCAAAGAGTAAAAATCTAAGTATTCCTGGCTGTAGACCATTCATACTATCGCAACAAAAAAAAAAGTCTATATGAATTGAAAGTATCAAAAAGTATGTTTCCCTAGAGAGCGTTTTTAAAGAAGAACATAAAATTTTGAAAGCTACCTAATAAGAGAAACACTATGCAGTCTATGCATCAATGAACATATGATCCTGAATTTCTGAAAGTCAAAGTAGCATTTAAAAAGTATTAAAATTCATCATAACACACACGTGCTAGGTAACAAAATAAAAGTGGTATGGGCATGTTCATTTTGTATTCTCTGACTTGTGAAGATGACTCTTCAGCTTAAATGGTATTTTAATGTAGTTTAAGCATAACTTTAAACTCATCATTACAAAATCCAAGCTGCCTTTGATAGAAAAAAAGGAAATGAGTGTGCATGTAGAAAACAGCTATTAGTCATCCATTTTATACAATTAGCTTCTACATTAGTAAAAAAAAAAATGGAAAAAGTAACTAACTACATGACATATGAAAAACTACTCTAGGAATTAAATTAACATTTTCAAGGAAAAGGTATGGTAAGATTTTTCCTAGAGTATAACTGATTTAGGGAAGATTTGTACTCACTTCCCTGGTTCAATAAGCTTCACCTCTTGCTGACTATATACAGCTCTGTGAAAGGCACAGAAGTATGTGAAAAGTTTTAGATACTGTTCACCTATAAATGCAAAAGGTGATACTTGGATCATTGAGGGGGCCATTCTAAGAGTACTTCTGGGTGTAAAAGAAGGAAGGGGAGCAAAATGCACAATTCAAATCTTAAACTGCACTTAAATTTACACTATTTTAAAAAGTATTTGAGAGGCTTAAAACTACTAAGCATCAATATATACTGTATCAGTGGAAGTGAAGTTAAACTGAGACTGAAGCTCTTTAAATATTATAACAACTTTTAAAAAACAACTTTGATTAGCAGTTTGGTCATTATAGTGTTCATTCAAAGAGAACACACTAGCAATAGTCTAAGACTACTTAGTTTAAGGTATACTCATATGCACACAAGTTCTGTGATATTTAAGACTTACTCAATAACTTTAAGATTTCATAAAATTTTCTTTAAAGAATAGAACAAAAGTCTTAAAATACTAGAAAAATTAATACCTTAATCCACTGACTCATGTGGCTTTTTTTCTGTTTCCAGTAACTAGGGACACTTAATTAAATAAATTTATACCCCTAAATCAGAGAAGTTCTGTCAAAAATTGATCCTGGATTACATCACAGTAAAATGCATGACACTGCTTTTTACCTCCAGATCCTAGCTGCTTGTAGAATCTGTATTCCAAATGTAGCTGTGGTGCTCTCGACTTCATTGGCTCCTGATTTAAAAACAAAAACAACATTTAAAACAAAGCCTCTCTGCCAAAGCCTAACTACTAATACACTAACCTACTACCAGCCAAATTAACCCTACTGCTTCCAGGCCACATGAAAAGTTTCAATGTTTCTTCCAAAATGACTGGTAATTTTGAAACTAAGGAAGCTAAATCTCAGTCAGGTGAGACTAGAGTATACTGGGACTTTTACATCTTGTATTGCTTCACAGGACTGGGGTTCAACATTCAAGTCAAATCAGACCCTCAAATGGAACTGCTAAAAAATAATCTGCTTTTCCTAAACATGTAGGTGATATTGATATGCAGCTTAACAGATTGAAAAAACTCTCCATACATCTACTACCTCTATCAAAACACAGGCTTTGCCCCAGGATCTTGACAAAAAAATATCAGATTCTTCCACCAAATAGTAACATCTTAGCAGAAATTAAGTAGCACTATTCTAAACTAGAAATACAAAAAAACCCACCACCCACCAGAATACGTTTGTAGTTAAAAATCTTTCTTTTCCCAACATCAGTTACAGAAGTTAATGAAATCTTAGTTCTGTGTTCTACAAATCAATGTGGCAAGGTCCCTCATAAGAAAGTGACATACGATCAAGCACAGAAACACACAAGCAACCTAAATGGGAGCCCTAACTTCTTGAGTGTTTCCCTTTGCAAAGCAAAGGTACTTTATCATAAGATTTTTAAAGTGATTCCTAAAGCATATGCCTGGTTTCTTGTGATATGTAGTATCATCCAACACACTGGTGATAATCTGGACATTAATTGTGCATTATTGCCACACAGACTGCTCCTACTAGAACTGCAGCACATAATGAGTAAAATTGTTAATGCATTTATCAGCAATAACTGATACGGCTAGATGTCAGTTTTCAGGAAAAGTTTAGGCAAGGTGCTCAGCTCTTTCCCCACACCATCTTCTCTAGAAGATAAATTTATTACCCTGGGCTATCTCCCACTGACACATCCAGGCCATGAAAACCATAAGCCAATTTCCAATCACTAAAAGCAGTCCTCTTCCTCAACCCATCTCCCCCTAACACTCACGTTTCAAATTGCTGCTACTGCTACAGCCAAATTCCCTGTCACGGTACATTTATGCATTTGATTTTGCCAGGATGCCAAAGGTTGGGGCCCAAAAGTGAAGAGGGCCCAATGTAACAGTTTCTACAAAAAACAAATAGAACGTAAGTTTTTTATCCAAGTGAGCATTCACACTAGCTGAACACTGCAATTCCTTGCAGAGAAGTAAGCAAGAACTTTCTAAAACAAAGAGGCTGCTGATCCTTCACAAACAAACTAAGCAAGAATAACTGGGCCACCAAAAGGTCCTCTTACAGTTTGAGTAGAAGACATTAAATTTATTGTCAAGTATTTAATACAGCCCTTAACAAAACACTTCACTGTAAACGTGGACCTAAGCAAATCAGTGCAGCTACCAACTTTTAGTACTCAGCTTTCAGAGGCATAAGTAAATCCACTATGAAGCAGGTTACTGAAACATTTTAGTCTTTTAAAAAACTGAAATTTTGCTACTAGTTTGCCTGAAGTAGGTTTGTTAGTTACAAAATATACCACACTCTACACAGTCTCTAAAGTTTTTAGTTCTGACAGCTAAGAGGAAAATATATCAGTCCATAAAACTGCATGTCTGCTGAATATACTAAGACAAGACACTGGCTTATGGGTAGTTTGATTTTGTTCAATTATACAGTTTTGCCTTAATTGATAGAATATTAACTTAATCACCACTCATTGTTACAAGATGTTCCCACAATAAAGATGAAAAACAGCTTGGATGTGTTAAATTAACTTAACACACACCCCCCCCCCCCAAAAAAAAAGGCCTAGGTAAGAGAACTAGCTTTGAATTTTTTGATATACACATCTACACTTTTTCAGATGAATGCTGTTTGTTCCAGTCATCAGTAGGAAAGAGTTCTGATGAGCCTCCAGAAGGAAAATGTTCTCCAACAGTCAAACAAGTTTACACCTGACACCTGTACACCAGCCTAAAGCTGATGATAAACCCTGCCTAGCAGAGGCAGAAGTAAATACTTTTACTCCTTCCAGTAATGGTGGGAAAAAAAGTGTGGTAATATCTATTTGTAGTCCATTTATTGGCTGACAGCGTTCTCGAATTGACTTACTTCTGTAAGGAGGCTTAGATATCTTCCTGATTAATCAGTAATTTGAAATATACAAGGGAAATATAATCTTTTTTTCAGTGAAACTTGTAAGAGGGCAAACACACAATAAACTTTTCACATAAAATGTTTTGTCCCTACACATCCCACATCACAGTATGCAGTGAACTACTGATAAAGGTATGTTAAATGTAATCTTCCACCATAACTAAAGAGTGAAGAATACACCATGAACTACACTTTTGAGTAAATCTAAAAAAACATGTTCAAGAATAAAAAATAAATGGCAAATTATGGTTATTCCCATTTTCATTAGTATTTCAGTACATTTCAGCATCTAAAAATAAACTCGGGAACACGTAAGTGCTCAAACGTCATGTTAATCCCAAAGGACTTTGAAGCCAATTTCTCTTCTTAAGAAAATAAATTAATGCATTTTGTTTACTTAAAACTTATATCTTCAGTGAAGTATCCTGAAAGAACTGTTCCAAGATTTCTGAAATGCTCTGTAAACGACCATCACGACACTGCTTTTACATTCAAATCTAATTATTTCAAAGCTTTTACATTAAAAACATAGATAGCTTCTTTTCCGTGCAAAAGAGCATTTCTCTCTCAATGAGAGTCTTGCTACCAAAGAATTAAAGTGGAGTTTATTAAGCACCAGATACCTAAGCAGCAGAAACAACAGCTCCTTAGTTCACCAGAAACTTCTTCTGAACCAAGTTTTTTCCCCCCTCCTTTTTCCTTCCATGCAGTGCTTACACATTCAAACAAAATGATAGACACCCAAGGTGTAAAATCTGTTTGAAGTACATAATGTGGGGATCATCACAAATTTTTGTGCCAAATACATATAATAAACTGTATTATTTTCAAGATATGCCACTACCCTTCTAAAGAGCTTTGAGAAAACAGTTTATTTACTCTAAGGTTAGAAATTTCCAAGAATTCCCATGTTAACCCAAAGCACAAAACAAACATTCAACTATTACCTACTTCTCATGTTTTTAGCAATTCACTGAGAACTCCTACTCAGTATATCTTTTGTCTCTGCTTCATGTTCCCTTAAACAGCAAACAAGAGCTATTTTCAAGCAAGAAAAAAATCTTTAAGAGGTTGGGCTCTGGTCACAGGAAAAGCAGTATATTAAACAGAGTTGCCCTTGATTTGGATATATTACAGCCTTCTGGAAAGGTTCTGAAATGCAGTCATTCTAGACTGCAGTAATTCTTTAAAAGCAAAAAAGGGCAAAAAAAAAAAAAACATTCCAGCCTTGGAAACAACCACAGTCTTCTTTCCACAAACACCCCACTTATAGTTTTAAGGATTAAAACCTTAACAATTCAATGATTAATGAACTAATTAAAGATTACAGATTAAAAGCAGCAGTGACTACCTTGTAACTTGCTATCTTTCACACAAAGAAAGAAAGAAAAATTGACTTATTTCCAGCAGCTCAAGCAGGAATTCCCTTAGTCGGTATTTGGTCAGTGGTTAAGCTTCCTGCAGAGGAGATAAGTTTGGGCAAAGAAGAAATTTGTCAAAGGTAAAGGGAAGAAGAATGAAGGAGAGAGTAGAGCTGAATAGGGGAGATATTAGTGAAGCAGAGAATAATGTAATAAGTAAATCTAACAATAAATGAAGAGGTAAGCAGTAAAGCTACAGTTCATGTATACCAAATGGTCTTTGCTGATGAACCACCTGATCACAAGATACCAATTTGTATACTAATAGACCAGTAGAAACATACAAACAGCACTAGACAGACAGTACACAACTGATAAAGCACAGTTCTTCAGTCTCATTCTAGTTCTTAAATAAAGTCTGTTCTAACCTTTCAGACTTGGGTATCTGCCCAGCCAGACAAATCATAATGAAACAAAACAGATTAAGATCCTGGAACTGTAGCCATTTTACCAGAATAAATATGTATTTACATATAAACTGTATATATCAGAATGCATACATTGTATGACCCTCAGGCCTCACGCAGAAAAATTAAGTGTTTAAACTATTTCCTTACATAAATCCTGAAGTTGCCATGAGTATTGTAAACAATAATATATTTGTATAATTTTGTCTACAAGGGAAATATTAATGCAACACACTGAAAAGTTTAAGTCAAAACAGTAGTTACAAAAATCCATTTACTTTTAGCATCAGAAGCAATCCTGCAAGATGCTGTACAAATGCAGCTATTATAATTCACGCTCTCAAGAGAAACACATACAATCCTCTTGCACTAGAGCATGCAATTACCATCTATACACAAAACACCTGGCACATGAGATGTCTTACTGTACATAAGAAAACAGTATGTCAGCTAAGGAATGCTACCGTGAAAAACACAAGTATGATTTTAGGATATTGCAAGAGCCATTACCAAAACCGTACCAGCTAATAATACTGCTGAAACTAAAATAGATACATAATTCAAGTAACCCTAATCAGGAGGCCTAAACTTGAACTACAACAGGTATAAAACAGAGAGAAAATTAATAGTGCCTCATTTAGGATAACAAAACAAAATCTGAGCCTAGGCTTAATAACTGCTCTCAAAACACACAGGGAATGAATTTCAGACACTGGGAAAAACTGTTAGGCTTATTTTAAAAGGGAAAGGATGGTACATCATGAACAAGTAAAACCTAACTGATAAAGTCCTAGCACTGCTTCCAACAGGAGAAGAAAAACAGCATAAAAAGCATAATTCAACTAAATCATAAAATTTGATGCAGCTCTTTTTAACAGACTGAGCCATGTGACTCAAATCCCTTCCAATATGGAAACAAATTCAGAAGAGCTGAAAGATATACTAAAAATGAGAACCATGTTAAAAGAACCCACTAGTTCTACCTAATAAATATATTTTTACCTTACAATGATAATGCAAGCACCAGTGTCGATTTTTACTATGATTCCTTCCATCTGATTATTGCAAAGACACTATAGCGTTTCATATCACTAATGTAAGAGGACAAGCCTAAAAGTCAACTACATATTCAGAGTTCTTTAAGTTCTAATAGTAAATTAGACACACCTTACTGTACCGGTTCTTTAGTGACTTCCAAGTAAGTTACTCAGTAACGGTACTTCAAGCTTTTTGCACAGCTGTAAAAGAACAGCTGTAAGATTGAGTAATTTGGAAACAAATAAATTGACCCTGAACAGTATCTTTAAATGTTGAAATGGGTTGAAATGGTATCTGATTTTATTAATGGTTACATATAAAAAACTGTTTTAGCATTTTTGATTTTACCCAAGCTCACTGATCAGAATAAAAAGTTCTCTTGCTCTACATCAAGTAACTAGTGCTTAAAAAAAGAAATCATAATCTTGCAAACTATTTCTCAATGTGCTTTATAGTAAAGAGCCTTTAACTAGAGAAATTCTCAGACTGTTTTCATGTTTTACCAGATACAGAGAATAAGTTCAAGTTGTTTTAAAACAGAATTACTTTCATTTTGTATAATACACATACAATGACCCTCAAAGATGCATCCAATGTTGCTCTTTCAAACCATAACTTGGATGGTTTTTACATCTGCTAATTACTTCAAGTAAATATTTTTAAGCAAAAATAGTGATACAAGTATTTTTCAGTTTATTATAAAAATTGGCAATGCTTTTCAGATTGGCCATCTAAAGCCCTGTTTCTGGTTCCATAGTTTAGCTTTCACTTCATGAAATAAGAAGTTCACCATACTATGCTATGAAAAGTGTTCTGTCCTACTGCAGCAAGAAATTTATAGGAGTCCTAAAAATTCCTTCAATTACAGTAAGTCAACAACTGAATTACATCTTCAAATACTTTGCTTATGAAAACAGTCATTTACCCATAACTTAAAAACATCCTGACCAAAACATGAAATAAACGGAGCAGTTCTGATAAAAGAGTCAGAAAAAGTAGGACAATGACATATTAACAAAATACCCACATTTACCATGTTTGTAAGAGAAGGTAACATTTTACACATAACTGCAAATAAAACATGTCTACTGAAACAGATGTGCAAATACCAATTATTACAGATGAAAAACAATTTGGGGCAGGAATAAGGTTGTTAAAATACAGGCAGTCTGCAGAATTTCCAGAGCTTGCTATAGTCACCTGATGTTAGACTGACATTAAATTTGGTGTTCCTCTACTTGTTGCACAAAAAAGGAATCTACTAAGACGACTGCTGAGCATAGCCTTGAAGCAGCAATCATCATCATCTTCACAAACACAGATTTAGCCTTGAGAACAGTGACAACAATTAAATTTGGTTTTATTCAATATGGCCAAAGTATATAATTACATCTACCACTAACTGTTTTCATCTAGTCAATTGAACACATACAGGATGATCAAGGATTTAAACTAAAGAAATCAAACCATTTTCTATGAAAGGAAAATTGTGATTAGTTTCTCATTCCAAATCCTTCAAAAAAAAAAATTAACTTACCAGCTTAATTGCCACATATTCATTTGTGTATAAATTTTTTCCTTGAAAAAAAAACAAAAACAACAACGTAAGACATTGGCTTTCCAGTTCAAGTAAAATGTCATTTAAACCTGCAAAAAGTATTTGAAACATTTTTGATCTAAGGTGCTAGGTGTTCTGCTAGTGACTTAAAGATGTGGCTTTATTTGTCTGATACCATACTTCAAACAGAACTCTGTTCTTGAATAGTGTAAGAAGCAGCAGTTTCACCAAGAGAGTGTTTCAGCTATTTCACCAAGTTTGCAAATTTTTTATACAATAGAAAAACTTGAAAATTGGTAAATTGCTCTAAGTGGAATGTGGTATTCCACATTTTCATGTTTATTGCTGAAAATAGTGTAAAAAGTTATTTTAAAATTATCATATGTTTTTGGAACACCAGACACTGAAGTTAGAATTACCTAGGAGCACTTTTTTTCCTCAATTCTGTAATTTACTAAACTTAAAGTTAGGACAAACAGGGCAAGAATATTACCGAGTTAAATGCCTACACCTTTTGGAAAATTCATCTGCTGCTTTGAAAGTGATTCTGCAATGGGATAAGCATATTTCAACAAACATTACTTCAAACTGTATGCAATGACTAAAATACTAAGCTCTATGGGTGTAAAATTTAAAAAAAAAATAGCAGATCAAGGAAAAAGTGAATTCACACAGGCACTTTTCTCGACAGTCTTCAAATGAGTTTGGTGTGTATTACTTTCAATTACAATCCTACTTTTTTCTCTGTAATATTACTCAGGTCTGAATTTCCCACATTTTGTTAAAGAAGTCAAACAAGGAAAAGACATGGACCAAGACAAGAAGTTCTGTACAAAGACAGTTACATTTATAGCTGAAGACTATGATCTCAGCTCTAATCCTTATTTTTAAAAATAGAGCAGTCCTGCAAAGCTGAAAAGATGTTTTCAAGTCACATGTCCATTACAGGATCAATTTTACAAAAAGCAATGGTACCCGAAGGTTGTAAAATAAACACAGAATCAGTACAGGCATCATGCCCTAATTTGACCACCAAAAGAATGGCTAATTCCAAGACCTATCCAGGGACTAGAGTCAAAATCCAGGCATCTTAAATAATTATTTCTTATGATCATTTGAGTTATATTTTTGACAAAAAGTGCACTTAGTTTCAAGCTGCTTCTGTGTCTTTGCATGCTATTACAACCTAGAAGACATTAAAAGAAACATTTGCAGAGAACCCGCTGATTCAGACTATTAGATATATAAATCAGCCACTAGAGTAGCTAACAAATCCAGTTACAGTTAAGTGACTGGATACTGGGTTGCAGTAACCAACAGGCTTATTCTGAAGGAACATCAAAAGGACATCATAACTTTCCATGTGGTGATTCAAGGCAACTGTCTCTAAAATACAGAAGACAGCAAATGACACCACTGTTGATTTATCTCAAAACAGAATAGATATTGCTTAACACATGCAGCAGTAGCAGCAAGCTCTCTTCTACTACCCCATGAGTTTATCTGAACTCAGAAAAGCCTGAAGATTAACAGCTCAATATTCAAAACAATTCAGTCCTTTGCAAGATAATAGTTGCATATCACAGATGCTCATTTGCTACATTTGCCAAATTACCATTCGATCCACAAGCCACCACAGAAGTCTGGCCACTCCTTTCTTCTCGGGTGGAAGAACTACAATAGCTAGTGATCCATAGCTGAATTTTTATCCCCTGAAGTGCAACTTCACTGCTCTTCAAGAACTTTATTGCTCCTCTAAGATCCTAAGACACATGCTCAAATTATATTCCATTTTGCAGAAGTACATAAAACAAATTAAGCGCTTGTGTACATCTTCGTAGGAAGGATGGACACTTTAAGTTACTTGCTACTGTAGTAAAGTACATGCAAAAAACAACAAATTTATATCACAATCTGTAAAACTAATTTTAATTCCTGATTTCAGTAACTTACATTTAAAACATCTCACCCCACAAATAACAATAAATAAGGATGTGAAATATCTACTATATATGCAACATACTGTAGCATACATATATGTGTATATGCATCTATGTAACAGTGTAACATACTATATACACTACACTTATTTTCCTCATGTTTCTTTTACTCATTTGTCCTATTTTCAGTACTATCAGACTGTAAGTCTTAACTACTTCAATACTGTACTTCGAACTAAATAGATGATTCTACTCCGCATCTGCTGCAAGCAAATGAGTTAGTCTGATGTTGATCTGAAATAGATAATCGACTCTATGTTGTGACCACTCCAAGGTAACAGACAAAACAAGTAACTCTGAGTTTGCAGTTGCCTTCAGTAGTGTGACATTAATTATACTCGTTTGATTTAATTTATGGAGGGGTTTAAAAGAAAAATTATCAAAGTCAGTTTAGAGAAGTTTAGGAGCTTCAGCTTGACTTGTGGACTGCAGAAGCACATATATAACACTGTAAATGTGAAAATCTATCAATCTTATTTAACTATTCATATGAATACCAAGAGTACCTGTAACAAGAGACTCTGTTAAACTCAGTATCCTCAATCAGAGCTCCAGCAATGTTATCTTCCATCCCTCTACAGTATAAATATGCTAAGCTTGTCTACATTCTGACTCAGACTGGATATAAGGCCCCCAGAAAGCACTGTATTAAAAACACTGAAGGACAATGAGCAGTGTTTCTACCAGCAAGACAAGATTAACAGCAACACAACACCTACATCGCCCACCCTACTCCCAAACACCCTACTTTTGAACCCATCTCATTAAATCTTGAAGCAGTGCATTAACTCAAGCCTCCCAGGAATACTGGAATGAATTCTTGCCATGAAGTTTTAAGTTATATTTGTTAACACATATGGAATTAGCAGATCTTGAAAACACTAGCTAATCATGCTGTCATCATGGAACTTTACATCTCCAGAACTAAATACATCCTCTTCCAAAATCACATGCCCATCATTTATTGTCTAGTTTAATAAATGGTAAAATTTCTAACTTTACTGTCTGAATTATTCAAAATTCCATAGGTCCTCCTCAGTCCATCCCTTCATCATTTGACTTTCATCCATCTGTCCAGCAGGAAACTAAGTGACCCAATTACCCATCCCCCAGATTCTCTCTCCAGAAGGATTCTCACTGCCCCATCTAACAGCAGCTCACTGTTTAGCCTCACCACACTGCTGTTCATGCAAAGGCAACCAAGGAATCCAAGAGCCTGCTGCTACTAAGAACACTGCAGTGCCTGCTACACTTGTCTCCAAAGACATGTCCAATAGTATAGTACTGTCAGCTGGACCTACAGGAAGAGGATATATTTCACATACACTTAGCCCCAGATACATCTAAATAAACTGCTTCAGGAAGCCAGGAAAGGTAGCAAAATGCAAGAACTGTGAAGTAATTTGCAGCATCTTGGAAGAGACAACTAACTGAATTCAGGATAGCATGACACAGTTACAAAACATTTTTAGTCTCAGAAAGTCTCCTGTTACATTTATTCTTAATACATAATAGAGCTTGCACTGGCAGGGTCAAGCCACAAAAGATGTGCAAGGCAAATTTAACCTATCTGAAGCTTGAAGATACTTCGAAGAGCTGTATGGTGTGTTCATGCAGACATTTTCATGCCTAGACTGCATACAATGGCCTTGAGTAATGTAAACTGAAATTAAAAAGCAATGATCTTACCTAACCGCAGCTCTCCAAAGTTCCCAGATCCAATTTTCTTGCCAACTCTGAAGTTAGGGCCGACCATTAAGACTCCAGAATTTGAAGAACCAGTTCCACGTGGATTATGGCCTGACCTCCCACTAGGCCGTGTCATTCTTTCATCTACCTTGTCTTTCCTTTTATTATCCATGTCAAGTTTACGGTACTCCACTTTGATTTCTTCCTCTCTTTAAAAATCAGTATAAGCAAACTCCAATTGGACAATGCAAGAAGGAAAACATCACCAGTGAAGTGCCCAGCTGGTTACTGTCAGTGAGCAGTCAACAGCAGCATGTTCATCCCATTCACAAAGCCTTGGTAGCATCTGTAGTAAAAACGTATCTCCAGAATGCACAGCACCAGGAATATTTACTAGCAGTTACAGGAATTCTGTTAAAGAAAAACAAAGTTATTCAATACAGTAAGACTCTTGTACTAAACTACCACTCCCTTCAATGAGGCAATACCATTAAGCTATAATTAACTACATCTATTTTACACATCCTCTATGAAAAACACTAAGCTTAAAGCCTCTGGTTCTAGCATATAAAGGCAAGAGATACTGCTGTGACTGAAATGAGCTAAAAAAATAATCTCAAAAGCTTAATGCAATTGAATTTCAAAAACCCGCAACCCTATAAAACTACTTCTTGAGTAGGTAGGACACTTAAAATCGATATTTAGAAACTCATTGCATCTTACGCAAGCTCTGTAAAAGCAGATGCGTTTTTTTCCCAAGTAGTACCTGTTGATCTAAGAAAACATTCAAGCTGCACAGTTACCGAAGGTATAAGAAGATGTTCAAATTTTAAATTATTTCATTATCTTTTCTCCATAATAATTTCTTAGATACACAATTTATAAACTCATGCCAATAACACTTCAATTCTTTCAAAAACTCCTAGAATCGGAAATGAAAATATATTTATTCTCCCCTGCCCCATTTAATTATGTCATAAATCTGATTCCCCACTCCACTTGTCCACTTTTTAGCATCATTGCTTGGACACTAATTCCAACACTGATTTCAGCAAAACATGTTAGTTTACTACTGCAATAAAAAAAATCCCAAGAAAACTTTCATTGTTATCTTGCCCATAAGAAAAGTTGATACTGCTTTCTATTTGACACAGTGGTTTAAAAACCCAGAATTCAGAAGACAGATAGATACAACATAGGCAAAATTTCAGGGTCTGTTAAACATCTGTTCAAAATAACTTTGCTACATTTGCTTCAATATTAGGAATACACTGCCATAAAAAAAAACCTCTGAAGAAGTAATGCATTGTGTGCTACAGACTAATTTAAAGAGAGTAAGCAGCAGCTCATTTTAAACACTAACTGAAGACACTTTCATTTCTTAAACCCATTTCTCAAAGTAAAATTTTTACTCACATCACAGCTTATTACAACATTATAAAAAAAATATCAGAGCCAGTAGAGAAAAGATACCCGAGAATATGAACAACCACATGAATCACTGCATCTCCTTCATCATAGATACTTATAACACAGTCATAACTAGACAATATTTAAAAATCACTAATCAACAGCTCACTAACCTATCACCTGAACAATGAAACACATGGAAATTTGTTTGGGAAACAAGCATGATCACCTTATTATGAAAGGAGAAATGGAATACTTGCTCTGAGAACAATCAAAAAACACAGATTCAGCTTCCAGACCAATCAGACTTGCTTAATGAAAGGGAAAAGGACTTCAGCAGTGAGTAATGCATGAAGTGATGTGGTACACTACAGACAGAGGCATTTAAGTGAAAAATACAAGCTTGAACTTGTAGGTTCAAGCATCACCACTGAAGTCGCTTTCCAAACCACTCATCTCAGAGGAATAGACTTAATAGGAAGCAATAGGTAATTTTTATTCACCCACTGTACTACAAAAACTATGAAATAAGAAAACCAGAAGTGGAGTGTGTTGAGGAAGGACTTCAAGGGCAACATTTAGTACTTAGAAAGAATGTCAGTAAATCTGATACAGCAGAATGCATAAATATTTTAAGTACCAAAGAAAAATGAATTTTGTTCCATATCATACCACTTCTCCAGTGAGAAATGACAAGCTAAACAAACGTGGAATTTCTAGTGTTAATACAGAGGCTTCATGGCAAATGGAAACAATACACCTAAGCACATATTACTGCCAACACCAAAGAGTAAAAAAAGCACAGACAGGTGTTAACACAATGCTTTTGTGATCTCAGAAGCAGTGGAAGGCCAAACTGCCCGGCACGATTTTCCACATACCAAAATCTTCATAGTACCACACACTGTAAGACATACCTTGGAACGGTGAAAGGCTAGAAAGGCACTAATAGATCATACTAATGGCACCAACCAGCAGGTTCCACAACAGAGCACTAGGACAACAGAAGGGACTAGGTACGCAGGCAAACCTGAAGAAATCCAAATCTGATTTCAGAGTTAATAGGATTCTTAGTTTAGAAGTTTTCCATAGCTTATATGTTGACATATATAACATAACTCATCACATGTCAAATGAGTTTAAAATTGTATTCTTCTAATGCATCACAACTTCATTTTAGAAAGATAAAACAGTTCCAGTTTTGCCATCTATTTCAGATCTCCTCATTCTGTCTTTGTATTTAATTATCACCTGAGCACAGCACATAGCCTTGCTAACTAAGCAGAAAACTTAGCTTTAACAGACTGGGTTCTGAGGGCACTAAGAAGTACCTCATGATGTATCAGGAACATGGAATAACAAGGAGACAATGAGGACAAAGGGCACCAGAAATTCAGTATCAGCACTAAGGCAATGGTGATCTCTAAGAAAGCAGCAGTAAGCCAAAGAAAGTCCATCATCACCAGAAAAGCTTCCAATCTCACAATGTTTCAGTTCATGTAGCAATAAAACAGTACCAGAGAAGACAAACTGGGATCTCAAGGACAGATTATCCAGTATTTATGTAAAGCATATTAGCTGCCCTGTGTGCACATTTGTCCAGATGAAGCCTAGTAGTTAATAAGACACTGAAGCTCTGCCAGTAAGAAATTCATTTACCCAATACCTTTTTTTAATCCATCTATAATCACAGGAAGATCTTTCATTTGGAAAGTCCAAATCATAACCAAGCCCACCCCTTAACAGTAGTATTAACTTAGAGATGAAAACTTGCAATGCATCTAGAAACTTCAATTTCAAAATACCCTATGTGCACACCCAAATACCTCGTTCCACAATTTAACTGTCTAATATTTTAGATACTAGGTTATTTAGGCACTAATGGCAACAGAATTTAAGTCAGTTGATACTACTACTGCAGTCTTCATCAAGAGAACTTTCCTGATTACTCAATACACACAGCCTCAGACACTGCAAATACCTTATAACACTGTACAATTAAACAAATATCAAATCAGATGCTCTTAAGCAAATTATAATACATAAGTTAATGTATTGAAACAGGCAATTTGAAACAGAATCCTGTCAAAAAAACTATTGCCGGTATTTTTAAATTCGTCTTCACTCTGAAACTGAAATTACAGCCGTTAAGTTTTAATTATTTTCAAAATCTGAGCTAATTTACAGAAGAATCTTCTAGCTTTTTTTTCCTACAATGTGCCCACCCAGACCCTCTCTCACTCACCTTCCTCAAAAAGACAGTGGGAAGAAAGAAATATGAAATGTTCACGGGTCAAGATTAAGATAGAGATCACTCATTTGTTATTATCATGGGCAAAACAGACTTGACTTGAGCAAGATTGATTTCAGTTATCACCAATTAAAATAGGGTAGGATGGTGAGAAGCATCCTGTCATGGTTTAAGCCCAGAGGACAACTGAGTACTGTGCAGCTATTCATCAGAGATGGGGGAGAGGGGGGAGAGAATATGGAGCAGAAGATGCTAAGCTAAAATCACCTTGCATCACCATGGTCTTTGACATGGGCTGCAGGGGAATCTTTGCTCTGGTGCCTGGACCACCTCTTCCCACTCCTTCACCCACCTTGGCAACTGCAGGGCTGTTTCTCCTACAGCTGCTGTGCAGCTTTTTTTACCCTTCTTAAATATGTTTTCCCACAGGCACCATCATATTCACTGCCTGGCTCAGCCGTGTCCTGAAGCACACGCAGCACAGGGCATAGCTGGCCTCTCCTCAGAGGCCCCTGCAGCTCCCCTGCCAGCAGCTGGGCAGTCACACAGTATTTTTACAAAAGCAACGCTCATGTCTTTAAAATAAAATTTGTGCAAGTTTTGCATAAACTGTGAGTAACTGCTTTTTTAAAGCAACAAGTGCTTCCAGGAGAAAAAGCCTACCATACACTTTTCAATCTAAGAAACCACTGCTTCTGAAACTTCTGTGTCCACACACAGACCCACCACAAACTATCTGCCAGATGTCATTTTAAAAACTTGAGAATGCAGTAACAGAAAATATAAGTTACAATGGATTCAAGGGATAAAGATAAGCCTGAGTATAAGCTTCAGTATTTACCAAGCAGATTAGTTCTGTAAATGATACTAGAATTTTGAGAGCAAATCACAAATCCGGAAAAAAATCCTAATAAAGCCCAATAAAATACTTCAGAATAAATAGTAGATAAACTGATTACTGAATTACTTCCTAAAAAAAGGTATTTTCTTACAATGTTTAAGTAATGCTTTGTTGAGTGTTTTACAGAAATTTAAGAGAACAACACATGAAACCAAACACAATATTAAAAAAATACATGTCAGTTTCCAAAAATGCATCTACTATATGGAGAAATCCTTATACATTAACTTACACCCTTCCCTCTTCTGCTGTTGAACCAACAGATATTCCAGTTACATTATTGGTATGCTTTTCTATGTAAGCTGAAATTAGCACCTTTTATCGGATTCCTGCTAAACAAACATTAAAAGCTGTGATGGGTTTCTGTGGAACAGTTTTCTGTAGTAGGGGAGGGGGCTACAGTGGTGTCCCTTGCGAGAAGCTTCTTGAAAGTTCTCCCGGCTCCAAGTCAGATCCACCTCTAGCCAGGGCCAAGCCAATAAGTTGAGCCTCTGCGGTAACGTATGTAACGATGGGAACCTGAAAAGGGGTTGGGACTTGTGAGAAGAACAAACACCCAGGTCAGCGGAAGGAAGGAAAAGGACATGGGGGAGGTGCACCGGAGCAGAGGTCCCTGTATCCCATGGTGAGACAGCGGGCCTGACCAACCTGCCACACATGGAGGTCTATGACGGAGTAGAGGCTGATCTGAAGCCTGTGGAGCAGCTCATTCAGGGCAGGCGTCTGTCTTTCCAGGAAGCTGGGACTCTGAGGGGAGAAGCAGCCTCCACTGTTGTAGTTTGGTGCTGGGAGGACTGCAACATGTGGGAGTAACCCATGCTGGAGCAGCGTGGGAGCGGCTGCAGCCCATGGGGAGGACTCATGGTGGGCAAAGTGCATGGAGGACTGTTTCCCATTGGACAGGAGCCACATGAAGCAGGGGAGAAATGTGGGGCATTCACCCCCCCACCTCCCTCACCCCAGCTCAAGGAAAGAGCAACAAGCTGACTCTAACCCTAATCCCCTGTCATCTGCACCTGGGAAGAAGGGAGGGGGAAGCATTTTTGGCCGCTGTGGCACTTTTCAGTGTCTTCACCTTGTCTGTTAAGTGTTGTCTTTGTTAGTACCTGAATAAAAGTGATGATTTTTTTTTTCCTCCCATAACATCTGTTTTTTGACAATAACCATAATGGGTGACTCCTCCCAGTCCTTAGATGGATTCTTTGAGCCATTCCTGCTCCATATTCTCTCCCCCCTCTCCCCCATCTCTGATGAATAGCTGCACAGTACTCAGATGTCCTCTGGGCCTAAACCATGAGAGAAGCCCTGTACATTTTTCACACACTACATGTCAGAAGAAAGACACCCAAGTGTTCCTGTCACAGTTTCTCCAGGACACAAGTGTTCTCCTACCGTATTTCCTAACAAAATAATCAGTAGCTAATTTGAAATAAGGAGAACGGTTAGATGTTCCTCATATTGAAGTTCCTATACAACATTTTATGAAGCATTTGCCTTAGAAATATGAAAGGCATTCATGGTTTTGTTTATTTACACTGTGCTTACCTATGACAGAGTTACACTGTTGATGGTAATGTATTTTCTTCACCACAATGCTCACATTCTAGAGAAAAAGCAATAAAACTCAGAGATATAGGTAGATGTAGGATTCACAACTACTTGGGCATGTAAAAATTTCTGATACAGAATGTAAGTAAACTACAAGTTATGGGAATTGCATTAGTTTTCCTAGACTGTTGAGGAAGATCCACCAGATTTTTTTCCAAGACTTAACATAATTTGTAAGGCTCAGAACTCAGACAGTTCAAAAGTGTGCATCGTAAGTGCAAATATAACACATACAGTGTAATCATTCTAAATTATTTGCATAATCCTTATCTTGCTATGTGCTAGTTATATGGGCTATATTCTCCTTACATGTAATCTGCCTGAAAAATGTGTGACCCTTGTTCTCATTTCACAGCCTGATTTTCTGTTTAATGTTAATTTTTCATCTCTGCCTACATAAATGAGCACACTTGACGCACAAGCTTCAGTCAGAGATCAGGGAATATTGTTAGAATTTAAATAAGGACTCTAGCTCAAAAACTGTATGATTAAATGCCAATAAAATGGCAAACACACCACCAAAGCCAAGTTAACTGAGCAATGTCATTGAAGTGAAATGACTATTTATGTTGAAGTAAGAAGAGAAAGAGAAGGCAAAGGAAGATATGAAAAAAGTCAAAATCCTATTCCATAACAGGAAAACTCATTAGATTTCAAATCCACATAGATTGAGGATAAAGGGTGAAACAAGACTGAAAGTCCTGTAAGGAAGCACACAAGAGTAACTGAGATGCAAAAATAAAAATCACTTATTAGAGGTTTGATTTATTTAACAGGCATTCCCAAGCACTGTAGAGAAACCACTTGAAAAGCAAGAAGAGTGCTGAAGACAAGCAAAAAGAGCTAGGACAATTAACAAGTATTTCAGCTGACTGACAGCAGTCATACACCTAACACCTGCAGAAGAGTAAAAGGAATCTCAGGCTCCGTTTCGGAAACATCTGTTAAAATTGATGGCAAAAGACAGCTAGGCTACTGCTCCATGCCAACACATCACTTAAATACAGAACATACAGTCAAATTAAGCAAATAAACATCAACTTAGTCACAAGACTATAGCAATACCATCCTGAAACAAAATCCCAGTATGCAATGAAGGAACACGTGAAAACAACTGCATTGGCTGGGTCCATAGAGAAGTACCTATTTTTACCACATTTGATGTTAGAAGTCAAGGGTAAAAACTAGACTGGATTCACCAAAACATTGGTGTGGCTAAACTGCTAACTCTGGAACTACAGTAATTCCTCCCAGCTCAGGAGAGTTTGCTCAGTTTTCTACTCAACTGAATGAGTAAGTGTCACAGTTTGAGCCCAGAGGGCAACTGAGCACCACACAGATGTTCACTCACCCCTTCCCCCTCAGTGCTGGAAAGGAGAAAATGAAGTGAAAGACTCAAGAATTGAGGTAAGGACAGGGATGTATGACTTAGCCATTAAGGTCACTGGCAAAAGACAGACTCCTTAGGGGAAGAAAAAGAACATCAATTCAATTCAAACACTAACAAAAACAACACTTAACAGACAGGAGTAGGACAGAGAGAAGCTCCACCAAATCCAGAAACACAACACTTGCCCCAACCCTTCCCTCTTTCCCAGGCTCAGCTCTGCTCCCCAACTATCTACCTCCTCCCTGCCAGCTAAGCAGGGGAAAGGCAATGGGGGTTACAGTCAGTCCTCCGCTTCTTCCATCTCAAGGAGGGGGTGAAATCTTGACTTTCTTTTCCCTTTTTCTACATGGTGTCCCTCTCATGGGAGACAGCCCTCAAAGGCATGAGTCCTTCCCACAGGATGCAGCCATTCCCATGCTGATCCCATGAGGATCACCCCCCTACATGTTGCGGTCCTCCCAGCGCCAAACTACAATAGCAGGGGCTGCTTCCCCCCTCAGAGTCCCGGCTTTAAGTGCAGATGCCTGCTCTGGTATGGGCTCATCCACAGACTACTGATCAACCTCTGCTCCACCATGGACCTCCATGGGTGGCAGGGGGCCCTGCCATCTCACCACAGGATACAGGGGGGCTCTGCTCCAGCACACCTCCTCCTCTTCCTTCTCCTTCCTTCCACTGACCTCAGTGTTTGCATAGGTGTCTTTCCCATAACTCCTCCTCACAAATCCCCCAACTTCCTCTCAGGTTCCCCTTCTTAAATGCATTATTGCACAGGTATAGCCACCATCACAAATTGGCTCAGCCCGGGACAGAGGTGGGTCTAACTTGGAAACAGAGGAGCTTTTAAGAAGCTTCTCACAGGGGCCATTACTGTAGCCCCCTCCCCTGCCACCAAAAACCCCACCACAACATGCTACAACTCACCTACACAAATTATCACTTCCAAACTTTTGTGACCTTAACCTCACTACTTCAATAATATTCTTTAGGCATTACAAAAGGTGCTACTTCAACAACTTGAGACAATTCCCTGAAGACCTCTACTGCCTCAAGGTTAGACGAGCAATTTTGTGATATCTGAACAGGACAGACAGACAACTATTTCCTTAAAGGGGCATTTTAACTCTACAGAATGTTTTACACACTGATGACTTGAACACAAAACTTGCTTACTGAATAGACAAGGAAATTCCAACTCAGAAAATCGAGCTTGTTTGAAATGTTTATTTTGCACTGTGCTGCATAAAATTTTACACAGACAGCAACTGAATGAGTTTTAATGGAGCTTTACAGGTATGGAAACAGATATGATCTCTCAATTCACTACTGTACTCAAACTTTTATTTCAATTCATGTTGTGCTGTTGTCTATTCCTGAAGAACTCAGAACACTGAAAACTCCCTAAGAATACATACAGAACTAGATATAGAAATTCAAATTAAGCAAATATCTCACTTCCAAATGAATTTGCTGTAGGAAAACTTCAGTATTTCTCTAGCTCTAGCAAACAGATTACTATCTCTGAACAATATAAGACTATTTGCCTAAACTTCAAGAAAAC
This sequence comes from Tyto alba, assembly GCF_018691265.1. Taxonomy (NCBI): domain Eukaryota; kingdom Metazoa; phylum Chordata; class Aves; order Strigiformes; family Tytonidae; genus Tyto; species Tyto alba. The sequence goes on along the minus strand of NW_024881275.1, from coordinate 21,328,803 downwards.
TGTTTAAAGGCATTGAAGAAAAACACTAATATTCTATACATGGTGAATAAATAGGTGAGTTAGAAAAACATATTCAGGCTCTATTCTGTCTTCTATTCCATTATACTCTCACTATATCGAACAGCTTTGCTGCTGTTGTTCCAAGTTCACACATCACCCAAAAGAACACATTTCATATTAAGTGAACATATGCTGCTACAGGAAAACTGTGAAGCAAAACAATCTTTACCTAAAGCGACACTGGAGACATTTTCCTTTAAATCCTCTTACTCTTTTCCTCCTTGATTCAGTATTCAAAACCTAATAGCAGTACAACACCAGCTATAAGACAAAAGTATAATTACACAAGGCCACAAAAAATTAATCAAATCTTTTAATCGTATTTGTGTCGAAGTTCTCCTTTTTCAAGTGCCCTGGAAACAACTGCCAGTTTTTTAGGTTGCACCACTAACCGAATATCATACACACCCACTCAAACACAAATTCTTTCACATCTACTGGTGAAAAAAAAAATCTCAAAGCCCTGGTTGGGGTAGCAATTTTAAAGCACCATTGAGTTTTCTTATCGCTCAAGTATTTCTCCTTTCTTGCACAGTCACATTCATGTAAGAACATCCCATTCAAAGTTTGCTTTAGGGTCAAGGTCAAATTATTGCCAGAAAGTGGTACACTGCTAAAATTCAAATTCTAGTACAGGGATTGGCACATAAAAAAGTGACACCTAGAAAATATTTCAGACATCTCTAGATTACAGAGATATGTACCTACACATCTCTAAATCTGAGTTGAAAATGTGCCAAACAGTACCAAAAACTATACACCACATAATAAGAACCCTGCTCTGCAGCAATAAAGACTTTCCAGGGACCTATAAAAGGCAGAGTAAAAGACTAAATCATTTAAGCACCTTCTTTATTCATACATTTCTCAAATGGCTGAGCCTGCAGCAGCAGCACTACTAATAACATGCAAGTTTACATATTCTGAGGTGTATGTCCTAACAACGTTCACAATCCAATGTGCAAATCACTTTTAAAACAAAAACTTACTAGCTACTCCACTCCTTTTTCATGTTGCAGGTTTACTCTTAAGTAGATCTATTAAAAGAACATTAAAGCTGCTAAATAAAACATTCCACTCTCCCAAAGTGACAAAGTTAAATGAAACACACAACCATAACTGCTCCCTTAGGTATCATAGGCATTACCTTTCAGAGTTTAATTGCAAGATCCTGTATCACTGCTAGTACCAGTATACTAACATTTTTCTGTAGCTTTAGAGAAAGCACACAGTAGCATAAGATCTAGGGAGGAAGAGATTCCATGAAACAAAAGGAAAGATGGTAAAGAAACTTTTTTACTTTGTTTAAGCACAAACCATTCAAAAATTTACCCAAGCTCCTACCATTTTCATACATCTTCAGTTTTTCTCAACCCTCAAGCTTCACTAGTCACATACTTCTACTCTCAAGGTCTCATGTTTCTTGGACTGACATTAATCTAGTAGCAAAGCTTCTCCTCATACCTTCTACAAGAGCATAGAGAAAGTTTCTAATTACTGTCACGAGCCTCCCTTTAACAACATATAGTTTTTATAGAATAACTCACTTTCTATGTAGCCCTTATTTCAGATGGAAAACTGTCACATTCAATTTCCAATATTCATTTCAATGTTACAATACATTTGGACCACAGATAGAGCAACATGGAATTTTAGTCAGTAAATCTCCTAAAGAAGTATTTAACAGTATGAATTGCAATTTAGCTACCACAAATCTGAAATCAAGCTCAGAATAAGTTTCACTGGGAGGTAATCAATACACAAATCAAATATCCAATCAACTATTTCTGGTATTGTTTGTATGCCTCAGGGAAATATTAAATTGCTCCTTCTAGCCTAACTCTAAGATGTCTGGATGATTCCCACTCATTTTTATATGTGTCCACGCAGTAGAGAACATCTGTGCTATTTCAAATCCATGGCAAAAAGGTTCACAATTGAAGAGCCCTTGAAAGTTTAGAACATCAATTTCTAACCTCAGAAAACTCTTGGAATAGAATTTTCATTGGAAACTGTTTCTAAATGTATATATATGATTCAGTAAGATTCATTGTTTACATAAAGAAAAACAGGTTCACTCTTTAACTGTGAATTTTCAATTTAGTCCATTGAGCGAAACTGAAACCTTCACACAATCTTGATGTGACCCAAAAAAGTAGAGTTGCTATTCTAACAATTTATATTACAAATGAAATTGTTCTGGGTTTGGCTAGCATGCAGTTAATTTTCACAAGAAGCTGGGAGGGGGCACAGCCAGGATAGATGACCCTAACTAGGCAAGAGATACACAATATAAACATCATGCTCAGTATATAATGGGGGGAGCTAGCCATGGGGTGGAGAGGTCACAGCTCAGAAAGGGTTACTGTGTGGTGAGCAATTGCATTGTGCGTCACTTTATTCATACTCTTTTACTAGCATTATAGTTGTTAGTGTTTTCTTCTTTCCTTGAGTTGCGCTATTAAACTGTCCTTACCTCAACCCATGAGGTGTTGTCTTTTTCTTCCGATTCTCCTCCCAATCCCACTAGGGGATTTTTAAAAAATCTTTTAAGATAAAAAAATAAAATACAGCTTCACGTTGTCTGATCTTTCCTTTTTGCCATTTCTAGCACACCTCAAGATTTGTCATATTTTCAGATGTTCACTGATTCATCTAAGAATATTTTATTCTCCCCTTTCTTAGGTACTTATCATTCTGACTTCAGTCAGGTAAAAAGAGTCTTCCACAGATGCTTTCGTTTCCTTTCTATGACTAGCTCAGACAACCATGCTGTTCAGGCAGCATCATGTCTTTCTGCTTCTATCTTCTGTAATATCAACTCATTCTAGTTTAACAGAACAGTTTTGCAAAGCAAGAACAGAATTTATGAATGTTGACATGCAAATGAGATTATCAGCATTCCTTAAAAAATATTTTTAAAAACCCCTATTTGTTTACTTTTACAGATTTGTAAGATTCTCCCTATACAACATAACTTTTTATATAATTGAATGCAAGTCTACATACACATACTTTCAATTCACAGCACATACAAATGAGATTCCCTCAAATAAGCAGTCTAATTGAAAATGTCAAGGTAAGACCAAGTGGCTTTCTCATGAATAAAAATTTACACAGCCAAGCATTATAAAGTTGGGTTTTCCAAGTTGTGTGTATATATATAATATAAATATATGTATTTTTATATATATAAACATCCAAAATCACATTCCCCTCTTACAGTACCAACTGCCACACCATGTTTTCAATCAACAATTAGTTCAAGACTCTAGAATAAGCTTTTAAATTTGCACATATATAGCTATTTCCTTAGGGAAAGTTCATCAGCAAACCATGTATGGCCACATATAATCTATCTATAATACAAAAAAATCTAATAGAACAACATCTTACTTTAACACATTTAATTAAATCTTCCTCTGTACAATAACTAACCAATATATACTTCAACCCTATTGAAGCTTGTTTAAAAAGTCCCTTCTACTCATGCTACTGTAATTTTTCTTGTACAAAGGTTTAAAGTCACATGAAAACATCTGAGGGCTATCCATAACCATAATATAATATCTGATCTGTACTTTTAGTTTTGTCACTTGAAAGACTACTACCTAACAAACAGTAATGCAGCTCTTTCTACCACCCAATAGCCAGTTCTGGTCAAAATACTATCAAATCACAAGAAATGTACAGTACACAGGCTCACCCTAACTCAATACAATTTTTCCCCAAATGACAGACTGCACTAACTACATAACAATTAAGATCCCCAAGCAATCTCTTCATGTCTGTAAACTTAAATCAAACATCAACTGAAGACTGCTATTTTCTGTCCAGTGCATAAACATTGATATTTGCTCACTGACCTAGAAGAAAAGTTTGGCCCTAAACCACAAGTCACACTTCACTATAGACTTTCACCACAAAAACCCACCAACTTGACTTTGGGATTCCATGTAATTGAATGCATTCACATGGTTAAATTTTGTGTATGCATCCTTCTTTCAGGATCATATAATCAACATCTTAGAGTAACAGTTGAAAAAGTCAGTTTTCATAAAGGAGTGGTATTAACATAAGCAATAACTTTTAAAAACCTAATCATGACAGTATTAAGGTTTATTTACTAATGACAAATGAGGTAACTGATGGTTAAGCAGCATTCCAGTAATTTTTTTTTCAGTTTTTCAACACCACACACATTTAAATGGGCTATATTGTCCAAAGTTGATGGAAAGCTAATGCTGAGCTAGTTAATACTACATAATGGATGCTACAATTTTCTGCATCAGCACTAAACTGTTATATACCTTTCAGTTTTTCTGCTATATTAGCTTAAAGCAAAGCTAAAGAAACTAAAGCTGAACACATCTAAAAGTCAGAAAACAAAGCAAGGATAGCATTACATGTCATCTAACTACGTCTGAAGTCAAAATTAAGCACAATGGTGAAACACTCCGGTGCTATGTGGAAAAAAACATTTTCTAAGTGTCCAAAACACACTAATTCTGTTTTCAGGTTGTAATTTAGATAGGATAAACTACATAGTGTGCTCTAGCATTCCACGGTGATTGTGAAAAGCAGTTTTCAAAATGAAAAGTCTACTTAACTCACCAAGACCAATTCTTCCTCATCCTTATCTTTAATTACACGGTCATATTCAACTGTACGAACCTAGAAGGGAGCCAAATTCAAGGTTAGTGATTTTAACTCTGGAATTATTCAACTTGCAACTGCAGTTATATCAGACATTAACTATTATGCCACACTCCTGAAAAACAAGTCTAGAAAAATCAGACATCACATGCTCATGCCTGACAGATGACTTGATCCCGTAAGATAGTCATCTATTACCAGTAGTATTGAACATTATTCCTTTTTATCAGGACAGACTTCCAGAGGCACATATTTAAGGTTCACAGGCTTTGACAACACAGAACTACTGAGAATATATTTTAGTACCTCTGCCTTTCCTCATACTGGCCTTACCAAAATTAATTTGATTTCTCAGCTGTTCCTAAATCATTCAAGGTTTTTCCTCCCTGTAGCTCTCCTTTAGTCCAACTACAACTGTACTGAACTGCAACTCCAACTATGCTCTTCCATATGTGGCCAGTATGGATACATACACTGTGATCTGAGAGGCAGGAAATACTGCTTTGTTACCCAGCTTAGACAAAGCCTAGGCCACAGCCCTAGTCACCCACTCACTCTTGAAGACATATGTTTCCTTTTCCTGCGTAGGAGCAAAGAAAACACAGAAATGAAGCTGGAAAGTCACTTTGTGTTAAAATCCAGTGCACAGCAGCACAGTGATCTCCTACTAACACGAATCAGCAGGTTCAAGAAAAGTTTTGTCCTATTCACACAGCTCAGACTTGAATGTGGTCAGGACAATTTTTGTAGAATTTCTTCCAAATTGCCACCTCTGTTGGTATTTCCAAAAGCCTTAGACCTCAGCAAAACTTGACTAAGTAACAATGAAGAGACTGATCAACCACCCTGCCAAAAATCTAGTACATACTTTACTTAACAGTACCGAAACTTATGAAGTTGGTTAGTTGGGTGAGAGTTGTCCTTCAGTTTTGTTTCACCCACATCCCACCCCCATATTGGTAGGTCTTTCTCTATGTTTATTTTCCAAATCAGCCAAGTGGTTTAATTTAAACTATTCTTATTCCTCTATGATGCAGAAACTAGTATGTAAAACTTCAGACCTTATTTGACAAAGTTTTTGCCATTGAAAATATACAATGTTAAAACAGATGTCAATCACAGATGTTCATGCCAACTCTGCACATAAGGAAAGGGATAACCCACAGCACAGGAAAACATCTCCACAGTAAGCTTTGTGGCTATGAATCTGTCAAGATTTTCTGACAACAACAAACCACCTGGCAATCAAATGATTCTACTATTTTAATAGTCTCCATAAATTAGGTATCTTCTATAGCAATGAATTACAAGTACTTTACTACCAGATGTACCTGCAACTCTACCTTCACACACATGGCTTTCACTGCAACATCTTCCATGTTTTCACAGGATTCCCAGGCCTCCCTGTTACATCTTGAGCTCTGTTTTTTGCAGAAACCCTAGTTTCTTCCCACAATAAAGCTTTCTTCTTTGCTGAGTGCAAAGTGAAGGTAAGATGTACTGTTGCTTGCCCAGTACTACAAGTTGTAAGCTGAACACCTGTCAAGTTACTGCAGCACAGAACAGATAACGTCCTTCCTTCACTGTGGACAGTTAACAAGTATCTACTCTACCTAAACTTTTTTTTATGAAGTTTATAGGAACATATCTTCAGAAAAATAAAAATCTAAGCTTGGTTAAAACTGTCCAGTGAGTTCCACATTTGTTTAGGCAGCAGATGAGAACTGCAGATCAAAAATACCTTATTTTGTTAAAAACAGATTTTTTTTTTTCAGAAGAAAATTCCAAGTACAATCAACAGATTCTACTTAGAGCTCGAGTCAGAAAATTAAAAGCAAACATTCAAACAACATTTCTGTAAGGCAAAGACATTAATCTCTCAGTCTGGCAAAAGCTTAAGAGAAAATTCTGTCTTCCTGCTGTCAGCAAAATTCTTCTCTGCCAGTCTACTGTTTCCTGTAAACTGAAGTTTTATCATTTGTTATCTCTCCAAATTCAGAGATGCCCCAGTCTACTGGCAGCAAGTGTTAAACAGAAGTAAACACTTTTGTTAACTGATACATTGACCAACCTGCTCCTGAAATACGCTAAGAAATTAATGAGTAGCAACTGTTTGAAGCAATCTTCCACAGAAAGATAAAGGAAGATCATTTTATACTGAGCTTGATTCTTTTCAGAAGTCAGTATTTGCAAAGTACAAATAAGAAAATACTAGTGCTTGACATTAAAATGAAATACGTCTCCCATGACCGTTAAAGCAACCACGTCCCTTACTAATCTCTGCAATATCACTCCATCTTCCCAAAATTACTGCAGAATTTAAGATATCTCTATTTATATGCACATTCTCTACACCTAAACTGACATCAACAATATCAATATCTGAAATTATGTACTTTATTTTAAGCTAGTGGAATTCCTCTAAAGCAAAAGTGAATGTCTTTGTAAGATTGCTTTGTATCATTACATTAAAAACTGTTGAAACATGAGAAGTCTTTCATGTCTTTATATATTAAATCCAACTACAAAGACCTAAAATGGATAAAGTTTTGTGCCTTAAAAACAGAAAGGTACTCGAGATTTTTCTATACATAACATTTTTTTAAATAGTAGTTTCTTCTAGACTGCAAAGGTGTGCCCTACACTGGCTCAAATCACAAGTTCCAGCATCACAAAGGTAACCTGCCAAAAAGCTAGTACTTCTGAAGCACAACAGTATTCTACAAAAATACAACTCATGCAGCCCTCCAAGAGCAACAGATGAACATTTACTATGTAATCAGAACCCCCAACAAACAAACGGAACCAAAAAGTACAGTTTTAAGGCTGCAATACAATCTAAACTTGAAATTTTGTTTTGAAAATGCAATTAGACATGGGTCAGCATGGCAGCTCTCTTCTGTTGCATCTGGCCACAGGTATCTGCTGCTCCTGTTGCTTACCTTAGACCAGCCTCAGCACTCAAACACCCCTATAAAGCCATTAGACTCACTAATCCTGTAGAAACACACACTCAACAGTAACTTGCTACTACACAGAAGCCAAATCAGCGCAGAGGATACAAACACAGAGCAAGAGTGGAGGTACAAAACTGCACAGCCAGGAATGAGACAGGAATAAATACCTGGTAGTATAAAGGACAACCTTCCCAACAGCCTGCGACAAATTTTAAATGACTGCTGTTTCACAGTAGGTTTAGTACATCTCTTAAGACTCTTGTTCTCAGTGACCTCCATATACTAACCACCATCACTACTAACTATGCTTCTGTTTGTTGCATCTACTTCCTGTTACCGTACACGGTTTATTGAATAGAGAACATGGCACCTCAAATTATTCAATGAATAAACAGAGATGACAAGGAAGTATGACAAACCACAGAATCTAAACTGGAATCTGTGCCCTGCTTGTCATAAAACAACAGTATTTTTTTTACTACTGAAGAGGACGTTATCCTCCATTCTTATAGTCTACATCCTGTCCGAATCGAAAATAACATAACTTAAATATGTGACTGATGAAGAGTATAAATTCCCACACAGGCTATTACAGCCATGTAATCTCAAAAAAAAGAAAAATAATCCCTTCTAGGAAAATGGCATTAAATTACTAACAGATTTTAGTTAAGCGAAAGTTATTTTAAAAGTCTCGGTATGTTAGAAGCTAAACAGGCTAGTAAGCTTAGAGAAGATCATAAAGTAGAGGAAAACACTGTTGTAATTACATTAGTGATGTTCTACACAAAGTCAGATTAAGTAATATATCTACCTAAAGTATGCAAATCCTACCTGTGTGTCTGTCATGGACTTCTGTGACCTACAGTAATCTGAGTAAACATTTTTGCAGAAGATAGTTCTGACAGATCAGTATGTCCCCTCCCACTCCTAGCTCCACTGCACCAGGCAGCAATAGGATACTATACACACAAATAGCAAAAAAAAAAATTAATCTTTCTATAGCTGCAGAGTACACTTATTTTCTATTAAATACCCCTCTTTGAACAGCCAAAAGTAGATATCGTCTATCATTTATTAAAAAGCTTTCCTAAAGTTTATGCCAAGCTTTTACATGTAGATATACTCAAAAACACCAGATAAAGGAATAAATGAGAGAAGAGTAAATGAGAGGTAACTACAGTGAAATATGTTCAAACCAAAATGCTCTATGCAACAGATGAAATATAATGCAGTTCAGTAAATGTGCTAGGAGAATTCACTAGTAAACACACTTGTAATATTCTGAAATATTTAATATTTACAAATATTCTCTACAGCTTTTCTTAGAAAGAATCCTCCTACTCCATTTAAGGTAATGAACCTATTATCTGTTGAACACTAGAATTAAATGTAACAGGTGAGCTACATCTGTTCAAAATAAATTCATATATTTTTTGAAAATAGGTGTGCACTCACTACTTACGAAGTTTCAGAACTTCCTCTGAAAGTACTGCTTTCAGAAGGGTCTCCAAGTAACCAAAACCCAAACCAATTCTACAACAGATTGGTGTGTAATGTCTCCTCTTCTACCTTCTCCCTATGCTGAAGAAGAGACATTAAATTATAAGTGGCTTACCTAAGGTCACAGGGAGGGACAGATGTTCCAGTCACTGTCCTTATCTGTGATCATGAGCCTAGCTTTTAACTACTTTCTTACTAGTCTGCTTTCACTTATGCAACCATTTAGCTTAAACACATGCATTTTTCTTCACCAAACTGTTTCAGCTGTGGCCCACAAACCCCTAGAGCCCTAGTGACAATGTCTAGAAGAGTACTTAGAACCACAATCAGAAAAACAAGCTCAGCAGCAGCAGGCTTGATTTCACCACACAGGTTCTGCAGCAGCATTGAGGAACCATTAAAATTCCCACATAGCAAAAAAAAAAAAAAAAATCCAAATTAAGGATTGCCAGAAAGTATACAACAATTAGGTAAAAGTTACTTTTTTAATCTTTTAATAGATCAGGGAAAACAATCACATAGAACTCTCAAAGCACTTTCTGAAACAATGTTAAAGGCCCAGAAGCAAAGCAAACATGTTACAGTTCTTGTGCTTCTGCCTACTCTTCCAGGTTGCATCAGTTGCTCTCTGGTAATATATCATCCCATTTTCATTGCTAAATAACCCCCAGGTATCATGATCAGTTTAAGATCACCTAACCACAGCCAGCTGCTGAAAAGCACTGTTCCACTCTGCTGTTAAGCACTGTGTCAGCGCTTTTGTTCATACAACTGTGGGTGGGGTACATAGGCTTGACTGAAAATTCATGCAATTAGTTTCCAATTGAATCAGTGAGAATAAATTGTGAAGCAGCACCCCAAGCTCCTGTACAACTTCGTTACTCCTGTGGTTTATGTGTGCCTTAGGCTGCGTTACTACTTGCCTGTATGTCATCCCAAAACCATCTGTTATAAATAAAAAAGAAAAACCTTTAAGAAACAAGAAGTAGCTATATGTTTATCTGGTATGATTTATTAAGAAAAGTTAGCTACAGATAGCTAACACAGCTGACCAGTACCCTGTTCTTTAGGAAGCTGTTTTTTGTAATTACCAAGATACTGGAGGAAAGTAATCACTGTCACTTCCCTATTCCTCACATTTAATCTATTGTCACAAAGCCATATCTGAACTAAATTCATCTTAAACACTAGAGGAATTCCTAATACTTAAACACAGTTTTAACAGTAAATACGTTATAAATACATGTTACAAACTTTGATACTTCTAATCACAGAATAATTTAGCATAGTCACTACTGAAGCATAAGCAATCCTATTTTCATAGGACACACTTTGCAGATGAAGGTGGGACACTAAGTTTTGATACATTGCATCAGCTCTATAAATGTATTTAATCTAGTTATGAGATTATTAAGTGAAAAATTACCACAGGAAGTAAATTCAGTCTTGTTAACTGTATGTAAGTACAGATTGAATCTTCTAACTAAGCCTGAATATCTTTATCATGATCACACAGGAAAAAAACATGCAGAAAACAAGATGTTATTACTGCATCAAGAGCAGGTATTCCACATTCTGAAATTCATTCACACTTTAAACACAAATACATCTACTGGATACAAAAGCAGAGTAGCAAGACAAAAAGATTCATTTCACTAGCTCAAAGTCATTCTCAGCTGATGAACTAGTCTGCTGCTTGTCAGGTAGTTTCTCTATTTCAGGCTAGCACAATAAAGTAACACTTATTTCCACTGAAAATACTACTTCACTTGTTGAAACTTCTCTATTCAAAATGAACTGACAAAATGTTGAGGTCAGTAGAAGACATCTCATAAAAGATAGTTAACAAAGAAACCTCTATCTCATCTTTCCCCTCTAGAAAGAAAATTGCATTACACCCATCTTGGATTTTAACATCCCAAAACAGCTCAGGATAAAATGCATCCACTAGACATGTATTAGCGTTCAGAAAAGGTGTGAGTCTATAGTGCAGGTAAGTTGTTTAGCCCTGTAAGTAGTCCTAACGCAGGCAGCAACACTGAATACACTTAACAGTGTTCTTCACTTACCATCACGCTTAAGAATGTGCAAAATAAAGGATAATTTTGCACAATATATATTTGTAATTAAATATATACTTACAAAAGACCTTACATACAAAACGCATTAAGAAAAAAATCTTCAATTTTATACCAACTCCTATTACACATAGCACATCACTTTAATACCCACTAAGGGTCTGCCAGCAAAGTCAACAGGGAGGCCTAAAAATAAGCTCTGTAGAAGTTTCAAAGCAATCACCTGAAACATTATTCTCAGAGATTTTACTGAATCAAATTTAAAACCACGATACACCGACTGTAAATAACTTAAAAAAAAAAAAAAGGCACTGGCAGCTCAGTGTGCCTCTAATCTGCTAACCAAGACAGCACGCATGCACCCCAGCAACCTGCTTCTACAGAAGAGGAAAACAAACTTACTCACTTGTTCCTGCAAGAACAGCTCGGTACTCTGTCAGACTAACCCCCCGCCAGCAGCACCGAGATGGGCGATTACTCAGGAAGCCAAGCAAGCCGCCGAGCAACGCTCCTTCAGGAGAGGGCAGCCGGAGGTCTCGCAGCGGCAGCTTTTGCCACCGGGGAAAATAACGCCGGGAAGACGAGGGGCCCTTCCACCGACAGCGGCGGATCGCGTCCCCTCGCTCCGCGCCGCCGAGGGGCGCGCGGCACCACCACCCCCCACGCCCCCCCCCCCCCCATGGAGGAAACCGGGCAGCGTGGATCCTCCGCGGCTCCCGGGGGCTCGGTGTCTCGTGTCTCCCCTCAGCCCCCCCCCGCCCGCCGGCGCGAGCCCCTCCAACCGCCGCCCCGGGGCTAACGAAGGAACCGGGCAAAGGGAGCGCCGCGGCCGCCACGGTAGACGCCCCCCCGAAAAGCGGCCGGGGACACCTACCTACCGCGTCCCCGGAGCGGCGCAGATCGCTGCGGGGGCGGTGGGGGCGGCGGGCAGCCGCTGCGCCCCGCGGCGAGGCTCTGCGGACTCGGCGCTCGGTGTGCGGCCGTCAGGGTCGGGCGGCGGGCCCTCCACCTCCGGACACCGCTCCTCCCGCTCCTGCCCTGCCGCGGGAGCTCCCAGGCGGCGGCTCGCCGGGAAGGGCGCAGCCGGAGAACTGTTCCGAGTCACAGAGGAAGCGTCGGCGGCAGGGAGCGCCCGCCCTGACGAGGGGAGGGGGGGCGGGCTCACGCGTGGGCGGGGCCTCGAGGGCAGGGGAGCCGCCTGCCTACCCTCCGCGTGAGAGACTGACAGCACCCGCCGGCCACTCGGGAGACGAGAAGCGCACGCCAGGCCTCGGGAGGGGGCGGGGATTGCTGGTGGGCAGAGGAATCAGCCAATGGGAGAGGGGCTGGGCGCGGCCGGGTGGTGGCGGGTTCCGGTGCCGCCCGACCCCTCCTCAGCGCTGAGGGGGCAGGTAACGGTCACACAGCGGCGGGCGGCGGCGGCCGGAGGGGACCGGCTGGAGAACGGCGCTTGGGGCCCTGGGAGGCGTCTGGCTGCCGGTCCCTGGGTGCGCTCGCCCCGCTGCTTCCCCTTAGGACTTAGAGATCTGGTTCGAAGCCGGGAGGCGGTACCGCCTCAGCTGCTCGCCTTCCCAAGCCTCGGTGAGCTGGTGCGCCACGCCGCTCTCCTTCGCAGGGGCAAAGGTAGCGGCTGAAAACGGGAAGGGCTGGCTGCTAGAGATTGCCCTGTGCCCGGGCGCGGCTGAGGCCGTTTCGGACCACAGCCGAGGCGCGACAGGAAAGGGTTAGCCCTAACCCCTTCATTCTCTACCGGGCACCAGGCCCCAGAGTGCCAATATCCTGCGGTGTCGAACAGCTCGCATTTGATAAGTTTCTCAAAAACGCCATTGTCCGCTTCGCAGTCCCCGCATTTGACAGGGATAACACTGCTTGTTTGGCACAGCAGCTACAGGTGGGTGAGGTTGCACACTGCTGGCTGCACTCGGGCCTTGTGTGCTCCCTGTGTATCCATCCAGGAAATGGGGAAATCAGAATCCCAGTCTCGCTTGATGGCAGGGAGGGCTACCATGTAAATGTTAAAAAATAGACTGTAAGTCCTATATAATAGACTTTGTGCCAACAGTTGTGCAAAAGAAAATACCTTGTGGCCCACTTCTCTGATCGGGAGAGTAGCATTTAGGCCAATGAGGGTCTAAAGTTTTAAGTAAAAGGATTTTTTTTTTTTCTTCATTTGAATACTTAAAAATAGCTTTAAAAGTTTATTCACAGCTTGTTTTACAGTCATTATAAATATGGAGGAGAGAGGATGCATGGGTTATGTGTCAGAGCTTCTGACATATCTTGAGTATTGCTTGCCCAAATTTTCTAGGGAAAGTTTCCATCTACCAAGAGCCTTCTAGAAATCCTTGCAGAAGAAAGAATTAAAAACAATACAGCTGCAAGAGACTTTAAGAAGTCATTCACTCAATCTTCTTTCACCAGCTGAACATTTCCTAGTCTCAGTAGACATTTAATTACTTTTGCCAAAAAAGATCCATGAGCAATCTGTGCTGTTACTCTGATTAAGAAGGATTTTGCTGATGTTTAACTGTGATATTGCAACCTAGGCCCATTGATAATTGTCTTGTATTCATGCTAAGTATTTTGTGGTGTGCTAGTATATAAGGTAATGTCATTGTCATTCATTTGCAGAAATGTGTAACTCCTTGTTTACCCTGTGGAGCACAAATTCACCTCCAGAACATGTAACTTTCTTCCAGCTGAAGAGGGTATACAATTCTCAGCTTCACAGCAATTCACCTCATCTTGTCTAGCATGATACTGGATGCAGTCCTGGAACAATGCAGAGAGGTTTGTGCTGTTTTGCATTAAAAGTTTCCCCTCTATAAAAGATGGTTTCATCAAAGAGGAGTGAGCATATACTGAATAATTCCGGTGTTTAATCCTAGACTGAGCATTAGTGCCTTCATGGAATCTTTTCACAATTCCTGCACACACAGCAAAATAGCAGAGCTTGCAAGATACCATGACTCTCAACTTTCCAGAGCTTTTAATTTTTAAGAAGTACTTTATCATGAAGTTGACAAGATATTTCACTCCCTATAAAATTTCAACTTTACTATTAATCATTTTGCACTGAGATTTCAACAGATGTTTCCAGAAGGCTACACAATTTCATTTATGCAGTATTTTTCTGATGAACTTAGTCCTCCATGCCATGTGAAAATATTTAATTACTAGATACTAGTGAATTAAGAACTTGCACTAAAATCCCTACAGGCATACTTTTAAGTATACAGTTCAGATTTCCCTTAACAACTTAACAGCTCTTCCAGTTTGTTAAAATCTTTGTTCCTTTCACACATGTGGAAGAAATAATCATATGATTCCTCCTTCCATCCACTGTTTTAAACTCGTATTCAGTTCTAAAAACTGGTCTTTCCACTGTCAAGCTCATTTAGAATGATTGCTTTCCCTGTAGTATCTCAATCACAGTCCTTTCAAATTTCTGCCATTCAGGATCCTGTAACTTAATCCATGTACCTAAGAAGATCTCAGCACCTAAAAATAGAGCTAAACAGGCAGTAATATAAGCTGCTGCAGTACATTAATTCTTTCTTATGGATCATCCAAATTCCATTTCTCTAACCTTTAGCTTAGGTTTTTTGTTCTAGACTAAGTGTTCCCAGCATGTGATACAAAACTTGCTGTGACATAGTAAACTAGAGAGTTATGAGGCAGCACTTTGCCAGCTTTTAGCCCTATGTGGAGAGGCAATGTAGGGAATCTGTTTCTGGCTGTTGTAACTGGGTGCCTGCAAACAGAAAACAAACAACACTGGGTACTTTCCATTTGTTTTAGAGTTCATGAAATTTGGCATGTTTCATGCTGTTTGTGAAGGAGAAAGCCTTACCTGGCTGGACTCAGCAGTGTGCACTGGCAGATTAGGGCTGAGGTATACTTGGTTCTAAAAGCTCAGGACTGCAAGGAACCTTTTATAGTCCTCTTCTGAACATAAGAGAGCACACCAATGAATCTAGACTTGTTAACACCCCATGAAGAAAAGCATGGGTTGCCTTCTGCTGTGCATGAGTGGAGCCCAGCAAAAAAAGCAGGAACTGTGGTGATTGCTGGTGTAGTGCTGTCATTGCTAGTGTTGGTGGCAAAAACCATGCCCAGTTTGAGAATCCTTGTAATACATCATCCTCATACATCATACATTAATCAGTTGACAGATTGTCATTACTTCAAAAAAAAAAAAGCAAAACCAGGCTTTGGATGTTTATGTCATCTGACCTGCATACAACTTTCTCTCCATAATCCTGAAGTTGCTGGCTGCACTGACTTCTCAGCAGTTTGCTGTTCTCAATTTTTCTTCAGAATTTATAACCTGGGAGGAGTACTCTCACACAAGGGAGAGATGTGAAGAAGTGATGTGCTCAGGCTGATCACTTCCATACTAATGGACAACAATGAGCATTTAAACGCTAATGGAAATCAATTGCACAAAAAAGCAGAAAGAAGACATGTAGATCTTCACTGGTACAATGCCTCAACTGCATCAAAATCTATTTCAGTACAACGGGGGAATTAGCCTGTTAAATTGTATAATGAAAACATGAGTCATGTCAAGTGAAAGGACTAAAAGGGTGAACCATGTGATGAAGTACAGAAACACAGGCACTTTGGAAGAATGCTAGAATTCTCAAGTTTGAGATAGTGATAAGAGATCTGATTGTTGAATCAAGGCTTCTTCATGTACACAGATGTTTTTGTTTGTTTTGAGCGTTTAATCATAGACCCACTTCAACCAATGGTAATAACTTTGTCATTTATCCAAGAAGCTGAGCAGAAGTTACGTATTGTTTCATTCAGGTAAAAGTGATAGTCAAAGCTCCAAGTTTAAGGAAAGGAAAAATGGATAGATTTCTACAAAAGAAAAAAAAAAAAAAAAGAAAAAAGAGGTGTTTGAAAAGGTTTTCTGCCCCATAAGCACTTTCAAAGCAAAGCTTCCTAGTAACTGTTAAAAATAAAACTGGATCTTTGTGTTAGAATATTTAGAAATAAATGTATTGATTTTATTATAAAGCTACTTAATTTTCATTCTGTGATTCCAAGTGCAATTAATTAAATTTAATGCTGATACAGCCTTTTAAAAATTGAGGTTTTATTGATATAAAAGGGTTTTTTAGAATAACTTTTTTTTTTCAGTACTATAAACTTCCTTATATTCTCTTTCCCCCATTTACTGTTTTCAATATGTTTTAGAAATGTATCCATAACCTGCAAGTTGAATTTAAAAAAAAAAAAAAAAAAAAAGAAGAAATACTGCTATGATGTGAACATTTTCAATATTTTTCAGGCACTGCATCTTGATGTTTATTTTCCTCTCTTAATGTAACAATCAGGTAGTATAAATAAACTATTTATGTGTTTCATGCTATTCTGCAGTATTTCCACTCCCTTCCATAACAGCAATTAGACAAGTTCCAGGGTTTTAAAAATGCTGCATTTGCTAATATACCACAAACTACACTATAAATTGTATTTGTTTTTTATGCCAGCTGCTAAATGATTCACCATCTAGCTTCACCAGTATTTACAATTCTTCCTAATCCTATCCTTTAAAGAGGAGCAATGAATAGTCCTTTGCCTGAATCTAGGTTTTTACCCTTCTTATCCCCAAAACCATACACTCACATCCTGTTCTCTAGTTTATGAATTGTTTGAATTCTATCTTAGAAAATCAATAGTGAGTTAGTCACAAAGCACTAATTCTTAGCGCACAGAGTACTAAGGTGACTCTTCTCCAATGAAAAACTTACATTTTCCAACCATTGTTCTAGCCACCGTTCCTCAGTAACTGACTCACACACTCTGCCCTCTAATCATTTCCAGAATAGGTTATGTGAACAAAGCAAAAAAAGGAAGGTTTCTTAGAAGCAGCTGGTAAAACTGCAGAATAATTTTTTTTTTTTTTTTTTTCCCCTGTGGACACTTCTGCCTCCTTCCTGTCATCTCTTAGAGCTGTTGCTCTTTACCACATGTCAGATGATGGGCTTCAGTGTTTTCCAAAGGAAATCCCACCACTGTCAGTATTCTATCTGCTTCCCATGAAACTCTGTCAGTTTGAGAGATGAGCAAAATGTTTCATAATAGCACCGAGTTAATTTGTGTGCTATTGTATTGAGTATGGTCAAAGGTAATCAAGTGTAGTATGAGATCATTTAAATGGAAAGTATATGTGGGAGCAGAACTGTACTCAGATGACGGGACTCATTAATTAGCTTGCTCAATCACTGCAGCTCTTTCCCAAAGCCAATTATTTTTCTTTCAATGTCATATAACATTATCAAGAATATCCTGTTACTTATTAGGAGATCACATATTCCATAATCTCTGTAAGCCAGATTTCTTGCACACACCAAGGGCTCCCTCCATTTCAACACAAAAGCCTCCTATGTGCTACCTGTCCTTAGGAATCTTCTGGAGCCTGTATCTACCATTAATTCTGTATATACTCTAATTTTGACTATCCAAAATCACAAGGTTTCCGTTTGTCATTTACCCTTACATGCCAAAAGCTATGCCATTTGTGTTCCTTATTTACATTCTAGGAGTCATTTTCCAGCCTTGTTCTACAGACAGTGAGTATATTTACATTTTGCCCTTTGTATAAAAACAGTTGTTTGATTAATGGAAAATGATGAAGATGCTTGAGTCCATCACTCTACTAAATAAGCAGAACAGATTCTACATGTTTTCCATTTTCCCCTTTTTGTCTTTCTAGTTGCTTACCCAATCAATAGCATTCTGCCCATTGACACTACAAATATTTCTTGAAATTAAGGAATTGAACAGATACAGAGCTACTTGGCAGAATTATGGCTGTGCTACCCAGACCAAGTGGTTTTTGTATAGTAGAAGTTAGAGGAATTCACAGAAAATTTGTATCCCATTGTACTTGCGCTTATGGATGGGAATGTATATTTCTCATTAAAATATTAAAGATAAGCAAACCATATCCATCATCACTTAAGTCTTGATTTCCTGTTAGAAATAACTAGTTTTACAGTAGTAAAATTCATATTCAGATTTGTATTGCTTTTGTTTGGTTTTCCAGATATAAATACTGCACTGAACTGATCACTGTATTTTATGTTTTCTCTGAAAGTTGAGATTAATGAACTATATTTCACAGATATAAAATCACGCCAAAACTGGCCATAAAAAATAACTTTGCTGCTAACTCACATGCAAAAGGAGATTCTCTTGCCTTTATTTATGTTTCTATCTATACTATTGATTTCTTAAGAGTTTCTTCCACTAGTTATGAGTCAGAAAGCTTTGAAGTTCTGTTTTATTTGAGCATTAACCCTAAAGAAGCCCTGTGTATCTCTTTAAGATAGGAGTATTAAATTTGTGGAAATTGAATTCACATGGATTTGGAGGGCAAAATAAGATTTCCTGCTCCATCCAGAAATAGAAACCATTTATACCATCAGATGGAACTTAGGGGATGGGGTACTAATTGCTTTGTTTCCTTAACATTATTGCCTTTTCATTAATTCAATAAAAGTCTGTTTTTAAGAGCTTAAGTGCTCTGTGTTACTGCAATTACATAATTTTCTCCTGAAACTCATTAACGATGTGCTGAAAACATGACTATTTCCACAGCATTTGTCTTCTTTATTCATGAAAAGTAATAGTATAGCCAGTAAAACGCTAAGCTCAGGGTATGATGATTACTATGACAAGATCAAGGACATTTCTATGAACTGCTTTTCTGTGAAAATCCTTGCATTTGTAATCTACAGATTGTGGCAGCTGCTATGTAAAAAAAAAAAAATGGAATGTGTGGGAAGGGTAAAGAAATAAATACAAGAGTTTTTTTTACAAACAGGTCGCTATACATAAATTACTAGACATTCTATAGAGATATATTTGGGGGGGGGGGGCTGGGAAGAAGATTGTTTCAGGAATTTAGGTATTACTTTAATCAATCAAATTGAAGTGCAAATTTTTTGTCAATCCAAAATCACATAAGCAAATTTCTAGTTCTATGGATCACATTTTATCCTTAGTTATATTCTGTTTCTAAAGTTTGCAAAGGTAAAATATGTCCTGATTTTATACTCCTATATGAGCAAATGAGGCATTGGAATATAACTGGCTTGAATCAGCTAGAGGATCACTGAATTGACTAGCTGATACATTTCTTAATTTTCCCTCCTTTGTTTTCTGAAGACAAAGATGTATCACTACTCACAGGTATCATTGCATGCTTTCCATTTTCATCTGAAAAATAAAAGTTCACTTTTACAAATCTTCCCCGTTCAGCTAGGAAAATTGGTAAGATATGCTGCTATTCATTTGTATTCACAGCAATTCCATCCGAAGAAACACTAGCAATAATATAACACCTGACGGACTTAAAGACATACTGAGGGATTTCCACTGGATCATCAAGACTGGAAGCCTGTGGCATCTTTGAAAACAGGCCCTTGGCCTTTACATGAGAACAAACGCAACATTCCACAGCTACCTCCTTATCTGTTCAAACAGCCTGAATCATCAATGCCCAGGGATTAGCAAGGACATAGCAATCACATACAAGACTGCCCCCACATACTTTGCTAGTCACCAATTGCTTTCAGGTCAGGGAACTCCTCCGCTTTCTCTGTTTAGTAACCCTCAATAGATAACCTTTACAATACTAATCCAGGCTCAACTTGAACTAATGTCAAGTTTTTGCATTGACAACATCCTATAGTGAGGAGATTCACAGAAAATTTAGCAGCTGTCTCAAGAATTTTGCTTGTATTGAACTTGGCTCCTCCTGGCCTTGAGTCTTTTGTTAGAAGTCCTGCTGAAATTATGCCACCAGTGATGTTGCAACATCTGCCATAATCCTTACTAAACTGCTTTTTTTTTTTTTTTTTTTTTTTTTTTCAGACAGAAAAATCCTACCTTATTCTGTTGTTCCTTGTAAATAAGCTGTTTCACACTGTGGTCATCCTTGTTACCTTTCTCTGAACCTTTTATAGTTCCAGTACATCTTTTCTGAAATAAGGGCATCAGAACAATCCCCCTGTTTTACTTCATATTGCTTTTCAAATAATTCCTAACATCCAATTTTCTTTTTTTGGCCTCTATAGATCATTAAACTGAAGCTTTACATAGATATTTCATAAAATAAGGTTCAGCTCCTGCATAGTTATGATAAGCCCACCATTTTATATGTGAAGCTAGGATTGTTTTCCCCATGTCTATCACTTTACATGTGTCTGTCTTGAAGTTCATCTGGCATTTCAGCTGCTATGTGATTTGGTCTTACAAGGTGCAGTGTTGTCCAGGAATAGTTATCATTAGATCACCTTAAAAATCAGATTAGTACACATTTCTAAGATACTTAAAACTTAGATCAAGCCTGGGTCTGTAGTTATCTTGTGTTTTTAAAAAGTGAAGTGGTATAAGACAAAAAAGTCAATGTCAAGACATTTATCTTAAGAAAATTGGAAATTCCTTCATATTAAGTTTGGTATAGGAAGACAACATACCACTGAAGATTTATCTCTGTGCATCTGACTCAAAAAAAATTACTCTTTTTTTCAAAGAGTAAACACTACTCTTTTCAAAACACAGCACTGAAGGGTTTTTTTCTCATTCAATTTGGGCATAAGTCCTTATCTTTGTTTTTCCATGTGGCAAAAGAACACTCTGCAGTGTAATTTTTGATAGAATCCACACTGCACAAAGGCATTTAATCCGAGTTCCACTACATACCTGAAGTTGCAAACAAGAGCATGAATGTCCACTTCATGGACAGTAGAACATAGAAGCTATATAGCAGGATGTGGCTCTCTAAGGTTTTTGAGGAGTGATGAAGATAAGTGCTAGGACAAAGAAAATACAGGAAATATTTTCTGCTGGAAGGAGAGAGAAGGGAGGAAGGCTTTAAAGGGTCTAGACAAACAAACTTTTGTTGTGAGAAAAGTGTGGCTCATCTGTTCTTAGTGTAGTTAACAAAAGCTCTGGCAGCCTGAAATATGTGCATTCTACTTATTCCCCCAGAATCAGAAATGCCAGAAGAAAAAAAAAAAAAAAAAAAAAAGAAAGAAAAAAGCTGTGAGGATTTGAGTTACCAAGGAATCATTGAAGTTCATAAAATCTAAATGAAGAACTATATGAATAACCACACGAGCTAGACTGAATACTGTATGCTCCCATATTAAACATAATGAACTGTCCTAGTGCCTGAAAAATCCCTTCAGACTCCAGAAGAAAGGTAATAAAGGTTTGGATTCTGTCAGGATGTAGCAGTAGCTGAAAATAGGTTTCAAAGGAAGAAGAGTGGAATGACTGTAAAGGACCACCTGAAACCTTGTAAAGGTGTCAGAGATAGCATCCTTCTATTTTAGTATTTTCTAATCTTTCCAGGATGCACTTGTGTTGTTCTCTCTTGGGATGTGACATCCTCCAAGTTCTATGATCTTATCCATGTTATGGCTCTTTATTCCTAGCATAAATCCTGCAAAAATTATTTGACAATTTTCCTCCCAGTTGTAGTTTTAGTAACATTTATAATTACCTGTCAATAATACGGTATTTTTCACCAATATCAATTTAAATGTGCTAAGTTATCTTGCCACTGTAATTTTTCTACTGCTATTTCTATTACAGTAATTTCATGGACTAGGGCCTTATAGAGATATAATTGGGAATCTATATAAAATTTATTATGGATTCGTATCAAGCCATAGGCTGTAGCACTGCTTATGTTATATGCTATATTTATATCGATAAATGTACATTTTACATTTATCCTGATAGCTTTATTTCTGCTTTTATTCTGCTATTATTATTCAAATTATATAAACTTCCATGTACTCTACACAAATTCTATTTCCATAGAGTGAATTCTCAATTATTTCACTAGTTCTGTGCCTCTTACTTTTTTTCTCTAGGAAAGCTAACATAAGTGGAACCACAAGAATTTGTAGAAATTATGACATCTTTTCTTATTCTTGCTAGTTAGTTAATATGCTATCCATTCTCAGACAGCCCACTGTAAAAAATTTTATAGCAACCCTTAGTAGACTACTTTCTCAGTCATTTAAATCATTGTGACCAAAAAAAAACCCAACTCCCCCAAAAAACAGCTAAGCAATTACAGCAAGGGGAAATACTTTTTGTATCCACGCACAACATTGCCAATAATAAATATTGTTGCTTACCCAGTATATTTTTAATATACAGCTAAAGGAAAAAAGAACTAAACATTCTTTTATTCTCCATCTGAACAATACTACTATTCAAAGAAATCCTTCCCCCTCTCAGCTGGGTAGCCTTTTTAGAAAAATATACCAGCATTTTACCCAACTTTGTCCAACACTGCTTTTTCACATCTAATAAATTTGTTCCTTATTTTTGTGGCCTATACTAATGTGATTTCTTGAAATCATGAACTAATTAATTCTTAAATTCATCAATTTTAAATTGTCAATACATGTATTGTGGACATCTGAGAATTACACAGAGTTAAATTAAAAAATAACATTCTAAGGGGCCCTTAGAGACCACAATTTCCAACTCCCTGTTTCAAGCCTATACCTACATTAATTCAAGCAGGTGTTTATCTAATCTTTTCCTCAAAGAACAGCCATTTAATTTGGAATATAGGCCAAAAGTCACTCTTGCCTTTAGCACTATGTCAATCTATAAACTCTATACTACTTAAAAATTAGGGACCATCAAGTAAAAGCTTAATTTACTCTATGGGAATAATATTTATATTATTGTGTTGCTTTCCAGCTCTATGGGAAAAGGATAGACCTATAAGTTAAGTTTAGAAAAAGTATATAATCAGTAGTTGCAGCTGAACTTCTACAGTAAAAATCAGGAAGATGGAGCTGAGAAAATTAATACTGAAGTAGCCTGATCTGAAAGTAATTAATGTCCTAATCTAAAACTCTTTAAAAGTCAATGGAATAACTTGAAAGTTGAAATGCTATCAAGCATTGGAATGTATAGAAATTCGACTAATTCATTAGAGTAACTTTATATTTAGATGTAAGCACCCAAAAGATATGCTTGTAATGGCCTAATTACAAATACACAAACAATCAAAAATGTTCCAAAACAGTAAGAAGTATAAATGCACAGGTAAATGTAAACCAGCAATCCAGGAGCAAAAGGAAAAGACAAGACAAAGTGCTGCCTATCAACTCCTTTTTACCTCTGCACAGTATTACATTAAACATATAAATAGCGTGTGTAACATTAACCTCCAGGGAAATTATGAAATAATATTATGTTCACTCACTTCTCTAATAATTTAATCCACCTTTCACTTGAAAATTACTTATTTTTGTTCATGTAAAATTATTTTTCTCCAGGAATATATGTGGTTATTTTGTTTTGTCATGCAATGGAAATGTGAAATAGTCATCAAGTATAATTTCTTCTCCCAGTATATCATTTTTTGAGATCTGAAGGACATACATTTCTCTACCATGTAGAATGACTGTGAGCCAACTGTAAAGTTATACGCATTCTCACTATTGAGAAGCAGTCATGCAAAAAAATTAAGACCTGAACACTCAAGCATATGAATAGCTTTTTTTCCACATGAATTATTCTGTTGACTTCACGAGAATTGCTTACATTGTTCAGGCTTGGCAGGATTAGGATTATCATTTTATCATTATCACTTAATAAGATAAAACCAAGGCAGAAATTTGTTAGTGTTAAGAAATCACAAAAACTTGACAAATTATCCCCAAAATACAGTACAGGGAAACCCCACTGCAAATAAACCACATTTAAATACACAAGTATCCGGTAAAATGAAACATTTTTGTACTCCTTTTTCAGTTTCAGTATGGTCTCATAAGTCAACATTCTCCAGTCTATCTTTTGTTGTCAAAGCATGCTTCTCACTCACATACACTTTAGCCTTTGACTCTGAGCTATTCATCTTTTGATCTTTTGTAACACCTCAGGTGGAACCCACTACCCATCAGTCCCAATGGGAATTGTGCCCTTGACTTCAGCGCCAGAAATTCCTGTTTGGAGTTCTCGTTACATGCAAGTAAAAGGCAAATTATTCCATTCAAGAGATCTGTCCTTAACGTGAGGGTGATTCACTTTTTAAAACAGATAAAGCAAAAGCATATGGTACTGATACTCTATAAAGCTGTAGGCTTTCTTGTTAGTACACAGTGTCAGTAAGACAGTTTTCATCACATTTGGATGAATAAACTAGGAAAAAAGCAAGTCAATATGCAAAATTCCTGCTTTTTAAAAAAATAATTCTAGTACCATTTCAGTATTTTCAGTGGACTGTTATAAATCTAAAACTGCAGATAAAAAAAAAAAAAAAAAGAAAAAGGACCCCTGGAAAGACATCTGCTTCTATGATTTAACACTCTCTCATTTCAGCAATACAAGTAAAGTTTTCAATCACTTTAGAACATGCTTTTAGATGTTATTTTATTTTATGCTACTATATCATTCACTCAACATTTTACTGTTAAAATCCCATCCTAGAAAACAACAAGTGCCAGAACATGGTATAAATACTTTCTGAATTAGCAACTAATGGAAGCTTCTAGAATTCAAAATAAATATATTAAATTCTTAGATAAATATCTTTTTTTCAGACAGTGAGGCCTTATTGATTTTCTGCAGAGAGATTATTGGGGCTTGGAAATATTAACATACAACAGAAGGTATTAACTTGAGAATTCATACAGTATATTTATTCACCCTGGAGGTGGAATGATATGGAAGTCATCTTCTTACAACTCTGTACATTACTAAAAATGTCTGTTTTGGGAGCACTGTCCTTTTCAATCTAGTTATTCTGGTTGCATTCCAGCATAATCCCAATTGATTATTTCTAATTTTTTCAAGGTTATTTAGAGGATGCAAAAAAAAAAAAAAATACAGGCACTGCTAAATTTTGCTTATCTGGAGCTGTAAGTGGTTATTATTGATTTTTACACATTACTTTTAAAACCTAATAGCATTTAGATTGAAGGCAGTGGCAAAACCAAAATCACTTATGTCAGTAGTGTACTAAAAAGATAGAAAAATAGTAAAATATTCCAAAATAAATTATATCCTGTTTAGTCTTTGGACACTGCCCAATTTAAGCAAGGGATTTAAGACTTTAAAATGTTTCTCTGATACTTCTATGAATGCAAGAGAAGAGAAGAATTCAGGCTTGATCACTTTAAAGGCATTAGAATGCACTAGCAAGACAAAGTTCTTATGTTTTCAAGTATGAAGACTCTGGAGTGGGAAAAATATGCAACATGCAGGATATTCAGTAATGTGATATTCTATAATAACATAAAATTAAACACTGTCATTTGCATTAAGTAGTCTCCAACACTTATCCTAGGCTTACAATTAAGTGAGGATTCTTGTCAGAAGAGTGCTATGCCTAACAGTCAGCTGATAATTGATTTACTTTGGTAGTGAAGAGTAGAGTAAAAGACATTTTTTTCCTTTAATATATGTCAGCATTTTGTACAAAGGAACATTGATCCTTCTTTGGAGCATCTAGGAATTAGTACCAGTAAAAAATAACTATGGTTAATGTACAATTGTTCTACAGTAGCTCCCAGTCTGTGCATTCTCATGCTATATTAAATGCTGTTGAACAATGTAAATATTTAAATAGTTAATGTTCATAGCCATTTTATCATGAATAATAATTACAGTGGCCACAGTTTACACTTCCATCTCATGTAGTTCCAATAATAACGGTATATGCTTTCTAACAATAGTGAAAGAAGGCCCCAGACAAAGATGGATTTGAACCAGCATCTCTGTAATTTGTAGAAATATATAGGCAGAGAATGCAAACTTTGGATAAACTGTATTATACCTACAAAAATATTCCATGGTTTTAGACTAGGCATTTAGGCTGAGAAGTTTACCTAGATTTTATTTTTCTTATTGAAAAGGTATTTAGCAGAAGCCATTTGCGCTATGTTTCAGAGTCACTTTGTGCATTAGAGAGTATGTTCACAAAAAATCTCAGAATGGCTCACAGGTAGTGTGAATTTATTTAATAGGGGTTTTTAAATTAATAATATGGCCTTAAATGGGCATGGTATAATGAAGAAGTAATATTAAATTAGTTAATTTAAACCAAATTATCCCTAGAATATATAATTTTTTCACCCCGCTGAGTGCTACTGGTAGTCTAGAGAAAAATAATTCTAGTTCACTAAAATGTAAGACCAGGTGAAAATTTGCCACTGGATTCAGCAACTGTTGATGGTATTGTAATTCTGATAAATATGTATTTAGAGAAGAAAATTAGCAGTCTGATGAGTGAAGGGAAGCACTCACCCTCATAACAATTTTAACATTATTCAAACTAAGTGCAGGCCAAAATGTGTGTTTTGAAAATTTCTTGGGTTTTTTTCTGATAATTAGGAGGTATAACTCTTACTATTCCTATTTAAAAACTATGCTGAAATATTTATTTACATTCCCTCTCTCACCCCGCAGCCCAAATGTAAAACCAGATATATCCAGATGCCTTATGAAGTCCTAAACTGTCAATGGGATTAAATCAACTGAACATTCACATGCACCATCTCTTGTGTGTATACACACTACAGATGTAGCTGACAAGTCCAGAAGTTGATAATACAATATTTTAAAAAACTAATCCTTCACTAAAAATTTTTCCATTTTATATTAATTATATGAGAAATAACATATCTGACAGACATTAAGAGACATGATACTCTAGATGCACATTTTATAATCGCATGAAGATCACTGAAAATAAAGAACTATGTGTTTACATTCTTTTGTTTCAGTTTCCTGTAAGATTTCTTGAAGACTGAGGGGATGATGAAATTCTAATACCTAATACCAGAAATAATATTAAAAACAATGTAAAAAAGTAAAGATAAGATCCTCTGTTTCCCTCTGAGAAATACTGTAATCCATTGTCAGAAATCATAAGGACAGCTGAAAAACTTCTCACAGACAACACTACTGAGCATAACTCCAGGAAGACTCAAAGCAGAAGGCTATTCATGGCACATTTACATAAGCAGCATTTATAGCTGTAGCACATGAGGGACAGCTAGAATTTTTTTCAAAATACACTACACTCATGAAAAAACAAAGGGGATCTTTTTTTGACAAGACTAGGAGGAAAGAAAAAAGTGTCCACATTGCGTCTTGTCTGCAATTCTTTTTGATAACCACCTTAAATACAGGTGTAGCATCTCTGGCACTGTCAGGCTGATGAACCTCCCTGTGGCATAAAAGGAACATATGCTTGCCTCCGGTGTACAGGTAACCTGCAGCCAGCTTTGGATCACTGTACTGACACTTGATAAAGCTGATCGTGCAACGGAGCAAGTAATTTGACTTTTTCTGCATTTCATTTTTACACACACACAAAATTTCAGTGATTTAGCTTGTTAAAAAGAAGACAGTTGTTTCATTACTGTATATTCTGTTGAACTTCCACTCTTCTTCTAATCCGCAGTAATACATTAGGGAGTCTTTGAGAGCTGTCAAAGTGGGCAACTGAGTCAAGCTTCTGGTTTCTGTGTTCTTAAAGACTGGCTTCATTAAGCACAAATGTGTTGAGCTCCAAAGGCAAGGTCAGGAACAAAATCAATTTTCCTTCTTGGATATCTCATAGGAGATTTCACTCCATGTCCCTCAGTGGAGTGAAAGCCTTTGATTCTGCCTTAATAGTGAGGGAGGATGTGCAAAACTTCTGAGACACATAGTGAAATTAATATGCACATAATGGATTTATATCTTTGAATCAATCTTTGTAGAAATATCAAAAATATCAATGGGCAAGCCAGATAAAATGCTTCTCTCCAAGTTTGAGTTGTAATGCTGAGAACCCATGTAGTGCACTGCCTCCAGTGGCCCATACAGAACTGACTCCAGCCTCAGGTAGGGTCATATTGCCAGATTTTTTTAAACATGTCAGAAAAATGCAAATGCAAGATGATATACTAATGGTTATTCATTATTCTTTCCCCTCTGAATCAGTTATAACTAGTGCTATAATGTATCACTAACGTGAATGACAGTATAAAAGTTTTTGGATATTATGTGGTCTTATGTTCTTAGAATAACATATAAAATCAAATGAAGCCCATTAATAGTCACTAATAGTATTTGGGAACCTTTCATAAAATCTGTAAAGCTAATAGGGAATTTCTAGCAAAATATTACTTTGCTGAAAATCAAAATATATTTTCCAAACACCTATCAAAAATACTTCTTCCTAAATAAATATTAAAAATGTAAGTTTAATATACTACTCATTATGTCATTTGCCCGGCTTATTACGTCATTTGCGTTGCAAACTTTACAGCTAACTAAAATTCCCCCCTGCAGTGCTAATCAGGAAGGTATTAATTTCACATCCCAAATGGCTTCATAATCTTCATGTGTGTTGTTGAATTGCTTCTTGTTTTCACAATGCATCTAGTAGTATGACTGTACTTGGTGAAGGATCCTGAATGCAAATTTTGTGTTACATTGTAATATACTGCCAGATGCGATAATTTGTGTAAGGCCTGATGAAAAAGACTATCATATACACCAGCCACATAGTATACTTTTCCCATGCTTTACTGCTTTATGGCATCTGCAACAAATAAAAGAATAACAATAGAAGTCCTGGTTCCACTGCTTTCGAAAATTTATTTCTTGAGAATTGATTTTCAATGCTTTAACAGTTTTCCTTTGAAATCATAGTTACTTTTCTAAAAGGATAGATTCCATTAAACCTGGATTGTCTTTTATCTTAAACATCCAGGAAAAGTTAATAACAGATACTAAAAAATCTTAATGTCTTCATACCTCATGAATATTTTAAAAATGCAGAATGGCCTTTAAATATGTGTAAAATAATTATGGGACAGTCTCAATCTGAGTAGAATACAGTTGACCAGGAACAATTCCTACAAATTTAACTAAAATTGGACCAGAATTTTAGAAATCTTCTTTTAAGATTACTGGGAAGACATCATTCCAGCAATATCACAGATGTAGTATAAGACAGCTTGATACAAAATATGAAGATAGTAAATCCAAGAGGGCATTAGGCAAAACTGCAATACCAAACAAGTGGGAAATAATACAGACAAAATCTTTTAGATAATTTATTCACAATAGCTTGTATAATGTGGGTAGTTGCCTAATTTTGTTTCCTTTTTAAAGGTGAGGCAATTCAGGCACGTATTTTCAAAAGTTTTTGGCTTGTGGATAGTTTAACAATTCCAGC
Organism: Tyto alba; assembly: GCF_018691265.1. Taxonomy (NCBI): domain Eukaryota; kingdom Metazoa; phylum Chordata; class Aves; order Strigiformes; family Tytonidae; genus Tyto; species Tyto alba. The sequence goes on along the minus strand of NW_024881275.1, from coordinate 21,299,314 downwards.
TGAAATCAATGATAGTTGTTATTTTGCAATACTACTGAAAAATCATTAATAATGTATTTTAAATTAGATATTCAGAAAGCAAGATGCACTAAATACGCAGTTTCTGAAAATGTGTCCATATATTATGCAAGCTGTGCTCGAAAAGGTTCAGCCTTAGAGCTGAATCCAAAATGGAAACAGTTCCAGCTTAAACCCCTAGAGTCTGTATTGATGGCGTTAATAGAAGTAACTACTGTGTTCCTCTGGTTTTCTCACTGACACTGAATTACCAAAGTGAAACTGTAGTCTGCACGAATGTTTCTCATCAAACACAAGGACACTTAGGATGTATTACTGTCCACACAAATGTTTCTCATTGAATTCAAGGACAGATAATGTGCACCAGCTAGGTCAGCCTGCTCTTTAAACCATCAAAAATCATTAGTAAGGAGCTTTTGATCAGGACATACTAGCCTTGAAGAAAAGGAACATCCCTGAACTTGGAGCCCAGTTAAAATTGTGAATCAGTTAATTAGAGATAAGTGTCCTTTGGAAGAACTATTCTCATTATAATAGTAAAAATCACACCCACTGCTTTGAAGACCCCTGCCTGAATAAAGAACCTCACCCTTTGAGCTTGCACAGAAAAAAATAAAACCCACTGTAACTTTAAATTGAGACAGGGATGTTACTGACCAATGAAAGATAGAAGTGATATGTAACTAATCAACGGTCATTATAGTAATTATGTAATAATGTAGTTTAAAGTGTATAAATACCTTGAAGTTCTTCTGTGGGGTGTGCTAGGTTTGTAGAATTACCACCTAGCACCCATTTTTGTGAAAATATGGAATAAACTGGTATCTTGGCTCTGTGTAAGACTGGATTTTTGCACACTGGGTAATGAACCCTATTTGAAAGACAACAAAACTATGGCACAATATAAATTTCATGTACACTTATTTTCTACACTTCCATTATGCTAAAAAGTTGCAAAAATAAACAGCCATTTCTCCATTACTTAATTCTCAAGTGATGAATAAAATTCTTATTCTTCTGTAACACAGTGCTGTGGTGGGTTAAACTTGGTTGGCTGTCAGATGCCCACCCAGCTGTTCTCTCACTTCCCCTCCCTACCAGGACAGGGGGAAAAAGTAAGATAGAAAAGCTTAAGGGTCGAGATAAAGACAGGGAGATCACTTACCAATTATCATGATGAGCAAAACAGACTTGACTTGAGTAAGATGGAATAGATTCTCCTGGAAGTTATGTAAAGGCATATCAATGGCCAGGGAAGTGATTAGAGACAGCCAACATAGCTTCATCAAGAGCAAATTGTGTCTAACTAATCTAGTAGCCTTCTGTGATGGAGTCACTGCACTGGTGGATGAGGGAAGGGCAACTGATGTCATCTTCCTGGACATCTGTAAGGCCTTTGACACAGTCCCACAAGACTTCCTTGTCACTACATTGGAGTGATATGTGTTTGGTGGATGGACTATTCAGTGGATAAGGAATAGTCTGGATGGATGTATCCAAAGAGTTGCAGTCAACAGCAGCATCTTCAAATGGTGATCAGTAACAAATGTGTCCCTCAGGCATTCATACTGGGATAAGTACTGTTCAGTATCTCTGTTAATAACACAGACAGTGGGATTGAGTGCACCCTCAGCAAATTTGTGGATGACACCAAGCTGAGTAATGCAGCTGATTTGCTTGAGGTAAGGGTTACCATTCAGAGCAACACTGACAGGCTTGAAAGTTGGGTCCATTCAAACCTCATGAAGTTCAGCAAGGCCAAGTGCAAGATTCTGCACCTGGATTGGGGCAATCCCCAGTATCAATACAGACTAGGGGACGAGTGGACTGAGAGCAGCCCTGTGGAGAAGGACCTGGGGATACCAGTGGAAAGCTGGACATGTGTCGGCAGCGTGTGCTCACAACCCAGAAAGACAAAGGTATCCTGGGCTGCATCTAAAGAAATGTGGCCAACAGGTCAGGGGAGGTGATTCTCCCCCTCTACTCTGCTTTTGTGATGCCAGGAGGTTTCGGAAGAGTTTAATAACAAACTGCATAAGATCCTAACAGAAAAAGAAAATGTTTCCAGCATGAAAAAATAGTACTATTAAACTGTTAGGGTCACTTCAGGGCAAAATATATGTTTTATAATTTCATACAAACAAAACCAGGAACCTATTCATATGCATGTGTTAGGACAGAGGTAACACCTTTTTTATTTTAAATTCTCTTAAAAATAATTTAGCTTTAGCATCTGTTACTGCTTTAGCATTTATCATGAACTTATCTTAAACTCCTGACCCCAAATTTGCCACAACTTTGTTAGAATCAGTAGACTTGCAGTAATGTTCTATGTTTTGCTCAATCATTAGCAAACTACACATTAATTACCTTCATCCTGCTCTTCAAAATCATACACTGAAAAATTACTGTTATGTACTGTAAAATATCATGTTAACTAATAATCTTAATAATCCAACACAGCTTTTGGCTAAGGATGTAAAATCCAGTCCAAATTTCACACTATTTTTAGATTTCTTCAGTACCTAAAGTAGTAAATTAGATATCTGTCTTTACAACTTTCTTTTAGCTGTCTACTTTTTATACAATAACCTCTATAATTAATTTTAAAATACCAGTTTTGAGAAAATAATCTTTGTTGAGTGTATCATTTCCTGAGTGATTCAGACATTGTACATCATATACCCAAGGACCAAACTACAAACATTTCCTTCTTGTTAGATACATACATGTGGAGTACTTCTTTAAGGTCTTATTTGGAGACAATTCAACATGGTAGAGAGAAATCAATTAACATAGTGAACACTAACCCAGCTGCTAAATCCATACAGTATATAATAATAACACAGAAACATGAATAGACCTCTGGGCCTCTGTGGCTAAGTGCCTGCTCACTGCTCTTGCAGCACCAAGACCCACGGGTGCCCTGGGTCTGGGGTCAGGGAGGACTTTTTCCCTCGGGGCAGGCAGGCATTGGCGAGCTAGGGCAGGGGTTTTTGCACATTCCCTGGTCCAGCCACTACACCTTTTGAAAAGGATGAGCAGAGTAGATGACTGCCAGGACTCATGGTCAAAGCATGCCTTAGGATGATGTCCTCTGCTCACACAAACTCTGGGGAGGGAGGTGGCTTGCAGAAGGAGCACCCAAGCCCTGTGCGGAAGGGGGTGTCCCTAGGTCCTAGCAGGGAAGGGCTCTGCTGGACCCCTCCAGGCTGAGATCACAGGCAGAATTGTCCTCAGCTGACGAGCTACCCGGCTGCTGACGGCACAGCAGGAGAAGCCCCTGGCCAGGGCCAGGCCTTGACTCTTGGCCCTGCCGTGGTGACACCAGGAGCCTGCTGCACAGGGTCACCGGGACGGAGCCCAGCAGGCTGTCCCAGCTGCGCCCAGTGCATGGCCACCAAGGGCAGGGGCAGCCCCCAGCCAGGCTGCACCACTGGCACGGAACTGGCCAGGGGCTGCCCCACGCCACGGGAGAGGACGTCTTTGAGGGGGCAGGGGGATTAACTGGAGGGGTGCAGTGGGGGGGAAACTTGAGTCTGGACGAGGCTGCTGGAGGTTCTCTGCCACAGTTCCAGCTCCTGGCAGGGCCATGTTCAAAGCTGCATCTGCTGGATGGAAATCCTGCTTCGCCCTCCCTTTGGGGAATGGAGACAAGCACCTGGGGAGATGGGAAGTGCCACAAACACCTGGAGGTGCCCATGGCTGTCAGGCCTTTTCAGCTGGATAGCAGTGGCAAAAGTTGGCTCGGTGGCCTTCCAAGACCATGGGAATGCACTCTCGGTGTTTGAGGAGCACTGCAGAGCTTGCCCTCCTCATCCCCTGCAGAGCCAGTGGCAGCGGCACCAAGGGATGGGCTGCAAAGATGCTGCAAGTGGGATCGGAGCCAGCACCTTCCCCCAGTGCTTTGGGACACCCACTGGTGTCCTGCCAGGCACAGGAAGGATTCTCACCCTCAAGGTCGATCTGGTCAGGGGCTTTTGCCACTCTCGGAAGCCCCGAGAAGGGTCTGGGTTGCAGGAGGGAAGGGGTTGGTCAGTGCTGGCATCCCTGTTAGGTGTGACCACCCCATGGGGCAGGAGGCAGGTCTTGCTCACGTCCTCAGGGAACAGCCAATCGACAGCCCTGGGGTCAAGAAGGAATTTCCCCCCCAGGGCAGATTGGCACTGGTCCCTCGGGCTTTTTTCCTTCCTCTGCAATACTGAGCAGAGCCACTTGCCAGGGCTCCTCTAGGCCATTTTGGGTAAGTGACTGCCTGCTCCTCTTGCAGCAAATAGTTGCTGCTCTTGCAGCATGAAGATGCCATGGGTGCCCTGGGCCTTCTGTCAGGAAGGAATTTTTTGTCCTGGGGCAGATTGCCACTGGTCCCCAGGGGTATTTTTCCTTACTTGGCCCCACTGAGCAGAGTCCCTTGCCAGGGCTTCTCTGAGCCATTTCGGCTAAGTACCTGCCTTCTTTTCTTGCAGGACAAAGACACTGTGGGTGCCCTGGATCTCTCAGGAGCTGCCACTTTTCAGCTGTCCCTGAATGCAATAAAAGTGCAGGGTTTTTTCCCTGATCTGTGTTCATGTCATGTGTGTGCTGGTCTTGGCTGGGATCCTTGTCCTGCAGCTGTGCCATCAGCAATGGCACGTATGCTCATGCCCACAGGCCTAACAGTGCCCTGGCAGAGCTGGCAGGAAGGGTTGGTTGGTTGCCCAAGCCTAGCCTGGGTCAAGGTGTCTCTGCAGCCAGAGTGCAAGGTGCGTTCAGCCACTGCCTCTTGCCCGTTCAAGCTCAACCTCAGGGCTGCACCAAGAGCTGCCTCCAGCACCTGGTGCCCTGCATGCCCACGTTTCTTCCCATCCGGGTCTGCTTAGGCCTTTGCATAGTGCAGGAAAATCCCTGCTCCATATCATGTACTTACCCCACTTTTTGCCCCACACTCAGCTCTGCCCTGAGACGCTCCCCTCCTGGGCCACTTGCAACTTGTGGGGGAGTAGAGAGGGAAACCAGAAGGAGACATCCCAATGACTTCTCCATCTTGGAGCACTCAGGATGGTGTTTGTGCAGTGGGGACAAGGGGGAGCCCCAACGGAAACGAGCCCGACCCCATCATTGCAGCTCAATACAAGATGGCTGTCGACAAAAGGGCTGGCCTGCCTTCACAGGCCAGCTCTTCTTTCCAAGGTCCAGTGTTTCAGCTGGGTGCACAGCACAAATCTTCAACGCAGTGGCACGTGCTGTGCTCTGCTGCTCGTGGCGTGCGTTGCACTGAAGCGCAGCAGCCCTCCCTCCACGTGAGGGGCGCTGGCTGCCCTCTCCTGCAGAAGCCCCGGCCGCAGCCGTTGCTCGGGAAGGTGACTCTGCAGAGGTGCGAGGCAGGACAGGGTCACTAGCGCCAAGCTCTGGGACAGCACGATGAGGTCAGGGTGGCGGTGGGCTAGTGAGGGCTTTCAGTCTGCTCCACGAGGTACCAAATCTGGTGGAGCACATTCCAAATGTTTGTACGCCACTGCCCGCTGTATGAGGAACAGACAAGAGGAACTGGAAGCTTCGGCTCAGTCCCAGAGCTATGACAGCGGTGGCCTAAGTGAGACTTGGTGGGAAGAGTCCTGTGACCGGAGTGCTGTGATGGACGGTTCTAGGCCCTTGAGGAGAAACGGGCAGAGCAGGCGAGGCAGAGGGGTAGCGCTGTGTGTAAAGGAGGCGTTGGGCTGCTTGAGACTGGGGGGGACACGGTTGAGAGCCGCTGGGTAAGGCTTAGGGGCAAAGCTAATAAAGCAGATGTTGTGGTGGGAGTCAGCTATAGATCACCCAGCCAGGATGATGACACTGACGTATTAGTCTCTAAGGAATTAAAGGGAAATCAGATCAGTTGCCCTTGTCCTTATGGGTGACTTCAAGTTCCCAGATGTTAACTGGGACTGTCATGCAGCAGACACAAAATGGTCCAGGATATTCCTGAAGCACGTTGAAGACAACTTTTTGGTACAGGTAGTAAGGGAATGGAGAGTGAGGTGCTGATCTTTTTTTCTCTGGTGTCTGGTGACAGAATGCAAGGGAATGTGCTCAATGTCAGGGTAAGGTCAGAGTGGGTGTTAGGAAAAAGTTCTTCACTGAGAGGCTGGTCAAGCACTGGAACAAAATCCCCAGGGAAATGGTCATGATCACAAGTCTGTTGGTGTTCCAGAAGTAGATGGTTTATCTTTTGGTTGCCCCATCAGGAGTTGGACTCAATAATCCTCATGGGTCCCTTCCAACTCAGTATATTCTGTGATACTATAGCCTATATTTAACTGTCTCGTAAGTACTCTTCACTCAAACAGTAACTTACAAAAACTCTGTGATAGAGGAGGAATGAGTTTATTAATTTATATGATACTTCCAATTTTTTTACATCATTTTGGTAGTTTAGAAATTTATAAAGCAGTTACTTTGCAACCTGCACAACAATTAAAAAAGAGAAAGAAAATAATATATATGTCAGACCATATGCTATTTAGTATCTAATGAACTTCATAATAAATTATAATTAGCTCAATAAGTAAATTCTCAGATACAATACTATATTCTGGGTGGGACATCATAGTGGAATGTGGAAAAGGGGATTAAATTCATGGCTTTATGATTTATATGCATCCCTGGGCAAGTTATTCAATCCTTCTATTACACAGTCATCCATCTCCATAAAGGGATTAAAAATCCTGCCTCTAACTGTCTGTTCATCTGCTCCATCTAAGACCAGACACTAACTCACCCTGGCAGAATTACCAGTTACAGAGATAGTTTGTGTGAGCATGCACATGCATACAAACGCAAGTACTGATTACTACTTATAGACTGTAAACTCCCCCGGACTATCTTTTTCCATTTATCACTTTCTGTGATCTATACAGATCATCACCACAATGAAATCATCACTGCCTTAAGGACTGGCTTTAGCACACTTCCAGTATTCTGGCCTTCAGAGCTAGAACATTCATACCTGTTATTTTTTGATAAATAGATGTTATATACATATTCTTCATATTCTGTTCTTCATACCATATAGCAAAGACTACCTTCTAATTTAATTCTCTGTACGGACCTATTAAACATATATACAGATATTTGAAAGCAGATCCTAGAATGTGGCTTGCATCACTTGTTTTTGGTGTCACAATCACCAACATGTATCTGACATTCATTTGGACTTTCTCTATGTATCTGAGTGCCTAGAATATTAGTGAATTTGTTAAGAATATTATGTTGTGCATCTGCACCGACAGAATCTAAGTAATCACATATTTATGGGAAGGAATATAATCTCCGAGTCGCAAAGGTAACTGAGTGCCAGCAGTCTTTGATTAAAGTCATTGTCTCAGGGCAGAATAGCACTAGTGCTTCTTGTCGTAAGTAGCTTATTAAGACTACGTAACTACATTTTCCCACTGATTTGTTAACCCCTACTCTGAATCTTCTGCCTGCCTCCATATAATTAAAGTTACATTGCTACTTGTGGTAGAGAAATTTGGAAAGTTGTTGCACTGAATATACTTTTCCTTTTTCTTTTCTTCACTAATGTTTGAAGAATATTCACTGTGTAACTTAGTGCAGACAAGATGATCCAATCTCCTGTCCAGTATCCAAGTCATCTCTGAGTCTACGTTCTCTTTTTTTTCATCAGATGTGCTTCTGCATACTCTTAACCTATCAAGTTTAAATAAATCAATCAGATGTGTATATCCTATTATCAGCAGTGGATCTAGTAACAACCCAAACTGGAACATCAGACCTGAGTGACTTTTTCTTAAAAAGCTCTAAAAAGTATCTCATTTTAGCATCTTTGCTGTCACTGACCACAGTCTGTGGAGGTATTTTGATGGTTTTAAACTTAATTCCTCCTTTTTTATATTACAAAGCATGTTCAGCTTTACAAATGGTCTCTTTGAAAGATAATGTCTTGATTTATATTAAAATATTATACAGATAAAAGAACTAAGATTCAGGAGATCAAGGTTCTGTTTTTCACTGATCTACCTGGTTATGCAAGCCAAAATGATACCATTCTCTTCGGTTAAATGACAAAAATCCACTCTGTTTGCTGTTAAAATACGACCTGAACTGTGCAGATGGCCTTTCTGCTTGCAGAGGTATAGGAGTATGTCCCTGGTCACTTGGGACAAGATCTGAAATCCACATTCAAAGAAACCTCACTGACTCACATGGATTCTGAATTGGACCCTTAGTTTAACTTTGTGTTTAACTTATTAGTTTTCTCAAGATGCAAGCAGTTTCCTGGGAGTTGAAAAGTGATGAGGGGAAACTGATGATATAAGAGATTCCCTTCATCGTCAATTATGAGGAAATGCCATTTGCTGAAAATATTTCCATTTAAATTTCAGTCACAGTGTAACCTTTAAGATGTCTTACTCCTGGACTAGTACACTGAAACTGTGAAAAATGTAAACATCTCTGAGAATACCACAGCACTTGAAAAATGGAGCTCATGAAATATGCTTTTACTGAGTTTTTTCCCCCTCCCCCCCTCAAAACACTGACTGAAAGTTTTCCTCCTTCGAAATACTTAGGGTTGATTTTTCAGTATTAACAATACTTATTAGGTGAGTGGTGAGCAGCCAAATAACAGGAGACCATGTGATAGTCAGTATGTATCCAATGATGGCATTTTCAGATTTTAAAAGCCATTAGCCATCTTCAGTCTTAGGAATTCCTATCACAGACATTTTCACACAGAAGCTGACCTGATGCTTTTACTGAAAAGTTCTGGAAAAACAGGAACAGTCTGGTAAGATATGTGAACACTTCTGGAAGTGTCACAGGACAGGCAGGCTAAAGGGAGATCCAGAATATATTCCGATATTCTTCAAGTTGCTCTAAATTTTTATCACAGAGTTCTAGATAGCCTTAGACTTGAGAGACGAATAAAGCCATTGCTTTTGTTTGTGAATATCCACTGGATACTTAACATTCATTTTTCATCTATGTAACTGTCCGTTTCCTTTTCAGATGCAATTCTTCTAACAGCTGTGGTGGTCTCCAGGTGCCGTGACTGGTTGCCAGGTGCCCACCAAAGCCAGTCTATCAATCCCCTCCTCAGCTGGACAGGGGAAAGAGAATTTAACGAAAGATTCATGAGTTGAGACAAGGACAGGTGTGGTAGTGCAAACCCCTCCTCTCTTAGGCTGTTTGGTGCTTAGTGCAATTTTCCCCCCTTGGGCCACATGCCAACCTAAGATGAATAGGGAAAGGTAGGGAAGCAGAGCACAAAGGCACTCCCTTTACGCTCCTGATTCCTACCTCCCCTGTTGCTTTGAAACAGACCACGTGCCAACTCAAATGGCCTGGGAAAGGCAGCAGAGCATAGCGTTAAGGTGACCACTTAGCACACCTGGTTCCTGCCCACTCCTCTCCTACCTTTTGAGAACAATGACAAAGGTAGCGGACCAGAGCTTTAAGGCACTCCCTTAGCATACTCAGTTTCTGTCCTCCTCTATTACCATTTAAAGAACAATAAGAACCATCAATTCTTCCTGACAGCCTAGTACATCTGTACTTGGTTGTGGCCCAAGATGAGGTGATACCAGAACTCCAAGATCTGGCAAGTTTTGGACCTGCGCAACTGGTAGAAAGTAACAGAATATTCCGTCATCCGAGTTGGCCTGAAATGGAAAAGTACCTGACAAAAGTCAATTATCTCAGACCAAATAGTGATTCTAAGCAAGACCCTTCGACCTCACCTAGATTGCAGCAGGTTGTGACCAGCATCTCCCCTGATCTGGGATGCCTCTCAGACTCATAATTCTCAAAGTTGGAAGACCGGCTGCCCCCAAAGCCAACAGAATGCCAGAGTGTCTTCTTGACTCTCAATTATCACCCATTGAGAAATACCAATGTATTGTGAATATTTGCCTCAAACTTGAGAAGAGGGAATAATATAATTAATTATAGGCTAGCCCCCTCTATCCACCTCTTTACTTATGTGCTTAAATATGCACAATTGCCTTTATGAGTGTGGCTGTCAATGCTTTTTAGTGAATATCCAAATATTTCTGTGCTGTGTGTGTTTATATTTTGATTATTTACATATATACATATTTTGATTCAGAACACCCTACAGTAAGTTGAGTCTTGTCATTCTTGAATCTGTAATCAACTCACTGTTTTAATCATAATATATTTTACTGAATCACTTTGTTAATCTTTAAATTGATCAACCATTAAGTGGTGAAAAAATTTAACTTTTGATCTACCTCATACCACAAATAAATCTTAAATTGTTATTAAATCATAACCATGTCAGTTAATTTCATCCCTAATGACTGGAAGAGATCACTGACCAAATACTGTCATGGGCAAAACAGACTCAACTTGGGGAAATAAGTTTAATTTATTACCAATCAAATCAGAGTAAGATAACGAGAAATAAAACCAAATCTTAAAACACTTTCCCTGACCCCTCCCTTCTTCCCAGGCTCAGCTTCAGTCCTGATTTCTCTGCCTCCTCTCCCACGATCAGTGCAGAGGGATGGGGAATGGGGGTTGTGGTCAGTTCATCACACGTTGTTTCTGCTGCTCCTTCCTCCTCAGGGGCAGGACTCCTCACACTCTTCCCCTGCTCCAGCATGGGGTCCCATCCACAGCAGACAGTCCTCCATGAATTTCTCCAACTTGAGTTCTTCCCACAGGCTGCAGTTCTTCAAGAACTGCTCCAGCATGGTTCCCTTCCACAGGGTGCAGTCCTTCAGGAACAGGCTGCTCCAGCGTGGGTCCCCCACGGGGTCACAAGTCCTGCCAGCAAACCTGCTCCAGTGTGGGCTCCTCTCTCCACGGGTCCACAGGTCCTGCCAGGATCCTGCTCCAGCACAGGCTTCCCACAGGGTCACAGCCTCCTAAAGGTGCAGCCACCTGCTCCAGCGTGGGGTCCTCCCTGGGCTGCAGGTGGAGATCTGCTCCCCCATGGACCTCCATGGGCTGCAGGGGAATCTCTGCTCTGGCACCTGGAGCACCTCCTTCCTCTCCTTCTTCACAGGCCTTGGTGTCTGCAGGGTTGTTCCTCTCACATGTTCTCACTCCTTTCTCCAGCCACAGCTGCTGTTGTGCAGGTTTCTTGCCTCCTTAAATATGTTATCCCTGAGGCGCTACCACGATTGCTGTTGGGCTAAAAGTAATTCAAGTTACTCTTGTAGACTACATATTACACTTACGTGCAATTTAAATCCGTGCTACAAAGGGATACAGCTATTAACCACACTCTGTGGATGAACAATCTGCAAGCGTTAAAAGAGATGCAAGGCAGGTTAAATAAGAAATAAGAAAGTGATCCTAAGTCAATTAATAGCTACCCTAAGGTTATTAATTAATGAATTCAGAAACAAATATTATGCATTTTGAGCTGAAAATGCTGGAAACAACATGAAGTTAAAACCACCAGTCACTTTTTAAATTGGGATTATATTTATAGAGCCCCCTCCAACACAAAGAGTGAATGGAACAATACAAGCTTCCAAGCAGAAGGATCTTCAGGACTAAGATACCATGAAATAAGATGCCTGAACAGAGAGGAGAATTCATCCCTGTTTGAACTGTCTATGACCTGTTATCAGCTATGCACGTGATGATGCTATGCTAGCTTGTTAGAGGTGGCAAGGGGGAATCTCTGAAGCTATCACAACACGCTGTGAAACCTCAGTAATGACATACTACAGCTGACCAACTGCTCATTTGATCTGTAATGGGAAATACAATGTTCCCAATCTGAGCAAACTAATAGAAGGCATGCCTGACGAGAAAGGACTGATTGCCTTCAGTTGGGTGAACCTGCAAGTGATACAAAACAATTACCAATCTCATCACCCTTTCACCTTATTTGAAAGCTCACCATCCTAGCATTTTTAATATATGCATACGTTATTAACAGTAATTCCAAATCAAATATTGTCTGTATGTAGTCTTATTAAGAAGAAGGCCAAACATCTAAGACATGGTAGTTGTAATATTCAGTGACTTAATTTAGCTTTGATACTAGTATGAAAGCCATGTAGGAACAGATACCTAACATGTAGATAATGATAAAAGATGTAATTTTAGCAGAATAACTCAATCCTCTTATTTGTAAATTTAGACAGAAATGCATCAAGTACAAATCTTTCTACAGTAATAGATTTTAAAATGTTTATTTAAGAGAATGAAGAGCAGAGTAAGTAACCTTGTAAAATGAGGGATAACTTAACATATGCAGACAAAATTAGCATGTCATATCAATGGAAAGTGAATCTGGTATTGAAAAAATACCCATTCCAAGGAAAATTAGTCAATAATTACAAAGAACTGTTATAATTCAATAGCTTCTAAAACAAGAAGATGAAAACAACTAATTTTGACTAAAGCATTTAATAATGGTAGTCAACATTTATTAATTCAATAATTAGTTTAACCATTGGCTGTATGAAGAAAATTTCACAACCGATACTAACTTAAAGATTGTACCTAATATTCATTACTTGATTTGCTTCTATGAGCTATGTTAACATTTGTATTTACATAATTATGGTTATATTGTTTCCTTAGAGATGTGGGATATGTAAAGACAGTAATGAAGAAAAATATACTGGACAAACTTTATCTTCTTAATGGAAATTAGATTATAAATTGACCAATGAATCTTAAATTGCTACCGTTCTAATTCTATTGCTAGAAGAGAAGCATAATGATGTTCATTTGCCTAACATGCATTAAACAATTAAACTCAGAAAATGGAAAACCACATTGACGCTCATATAATGTTATAGAAACTGACTGCAGTTGAAACACAGGCTGTTTTATGAATAAAACACTTTCATTGTTCTTAGTGGTTATTTTTTGACTGCTATAGCCTGGGGGTTTTAAGCGTATATTTTTCAGATAGATTAAAAAACATCTCACAAATTATTAAAAATATGGGCTGCATAGCAACAACCTTCAAAATATTGTTAATACAGTAATTGTCTTTATATTGTTCTGATTAGATGCCCTTTGAATTATAATATACTTATTGAAGTCTGAGAGTCATTAGGTTGTCAGTTTGGGGTAAAAAATGCCTTTAGAAAAAGACATAACAAATTTCAAGAAAGCAGATTTTACTGAACTAGAAGGATAAATGGGTAAGATTTCTTTGGGAAACATGTTTATTAGAAGAGTGGTTTACTAGAGTTCGTAGATCCTAGAAGAGGATCTTTAAGAATGTGCAGGCAAAGTATATTCCAGTGCACATAATGGTGAGAATAGTTGTACCTAAGTAAGCTCTTCAATTATCTAGGCTAATTATTAGGGAGTATGAGAAGCAGCCAAAAATAGAAAACAGTATTAAAATAATTTAGGATGGAACAGACCTTATGATCATCAAGTTTGACCATAAACCTAACATTGCCAAGTCCTCCACTAAACCATGTCTCTAAGCCCCATGTCTACACGTTTTAAATACTTGCAGGGATGGTGACTCAACCCCTTCCCTGGGCAGCCTGTTCCAGGGAGTGAGAACACTTTCAATGAAGAAATTTATCCTAATATCCACTCTAAACCTTTCCTGGTGCAAATTGAGACTACTTCCTTTTATTCTATTGGTTTTTATCTGGGAAAAAGAGACTGACACCCACCTCACTACAACCTCCTTTCAGGCAGTTTTAGAGAGTGATAAGGTCTTGCTTCAGACTCCTTTTCTCCAGGCTAAACAACCCCCAGTTCCCTGAACCACTTCTCATAAGACTTGTGCTCTTGATCCTTCACCAGCTGTTGCTCTTCTTTGGACACGCTCTGGCACCTCAATGCCTTTCTTGTAGTGAGGGGCCCAAAACTGAACACAGTATTGGAGGTGCAGCCTCACCAGGGCTGAGTACAGGTGACAATCACTTCCCTAGCCCAGATGGCCACACTATTTCTGATACCAGCCAGGATGCCATTGGCCTTCTTGGCCACCGGGCACACTGCCGGCTCATATTCAGCTGGTTGTTGACCAACACCCCCAGGTGCTTTTCCACCAGGCACCTTTGAAGCCACTCTTTGCCAAGGCTGTAGTATTGCATTGGGTTATTGTGACCCAAGTGCAGGACCTTGCACTGAGCCCTGTTGAACCTCATACAGTTGACTGTGACCCATTGATCCAGCCTGTCCAAATCCCTCTGTCGAGCCTTCCTAGCCTCAAGCAAGTCAACAGTCCTACACAACTTAGTGTCCTCTGCAAACTCACTGAGGGTGCACTCAATCCCCTTGTCCAGATTATTGATGAAGATACTAAACAGAGCTGGCTCCAATACTGCGCCCTGGGGAACACCACTTGTGACTGGCCACCAACTGAAATTAATTCCATTCACCACACCTCTTTGGGCCTGGACCTCCAGCCAGTTTTTTACTGAGCAAAAACTACACCCATCCAAGCTATGGGCAGCCAGTTTCCCCAGGAGAATGCTGTGGAAAACAGTATCAAAGACTTTACTAGTCTAAATAGACAAAAGACACAGAACTCCCCTTGTCCACCAGATGGGTCACCTTGACACAGAAGGAGATCAGGTTAGTCAAGCAGGACCTGCCTTTCAGAAACCCATGCTGACTGGGCTGATCACCTGGTTGTCCTGTACATGCCGTGTGACAGAGCTCAAGATGATCTGCTCCATAAGCTTCCCCAGCACAGAGGCCAGACTGACGGGCCTGTAGTTCTCTGGATCCTCCTTCCAGTCCTTCCTGTGGATGGGTGTCACGTTTACTAACCCCCAGTCAACTGGGAACTCCCCAGTTAGCCAAGACCAATGATCAATGATGGGAAGTGGCTTGGTGAGCATTTCTGCCAGCTCCCTCACTACTCTTGGGTCGATCCCATTCAGCTCCATAGACTTGTGTGTGTCTAAGTGGTGTAGCAGGTCACCATCCACTTGCCTTTGGAATATGGGGGCTTCATTCCACTCCCCATCTCTGTCTTCCAGCTCAGGGGGCTGGGTACCCTGAGAACAATTGGGTTTACTATTAGAGACAGAGGCAAACAAGGCATCAAGCAAATCAGCTTTTACCACCATGTTTCCCCCCCCATTCAAGAAATGATGGAGATTCTCCAAGGCCCTCCTTTCATTGTTCATGTATTTTATAGAAACACCTTTTATTGTCTTTTACTGCAGTAGCCAGATTAAGACCTAGCTTCTAATTTTCTCCCAGCGTAACCTCATAACTGCACTGTAGTCCTCCTGAGTTGCCTGCCCCTTACTCCAAAGGTCATAAAGTCTCCCTTTTTCCGTGACTTCCAGCCAAAGCTCTCTGCTCAATCAGGCTGGCCTTCTTCCTTGCTGTCTCATCTTTTGGCACATATGGATAGCCTGCTCCTGCACATTTAAGATTTCCTTCCTGAAGAATGTTCAGTGTACCTGGATTCCTTTGCCCTTCAGGACGGCCTCCCAAGGGACCCTCTCAATGAGGCTTCTAAAGAGGCCAAAGATTGCCTTCCAGAAGACCAAGGTGGCAGTTCTGATGACCCCCCCTCCTTACTTCTCTGAGAATTGAAAACCATATAATTTCTTGATCTCTATGCCCAAGACAGCCTCCAACCACCAGATCACTCACAAGTCCTGCTCTGTTCATGAACAACAGGTCCAGTGGGCACCTTCCTTAGTTGGCTCACTCACCAGCTGTGCCAGGAAGTTCGGTTCTACACATTCCAGAAACTTCCTAGAGTGTTTCCTCTACGCTGTATTGTATTCCCAAGAGCCATCTGGCAAGTTGAAATACATGTTCCATGGGCAACTTCCTCCATGCAACAAAGCCTGGCCATCGTGAGACTTCTCCCATCTGCTTACAGAATATTTCATCTGCCTCTTCTTCCTGGTTGGGTGGTCTATAACAGACCCCCACCATGATTTCTGACTTAATAGCCTTCCCCCTAACTCTTACCCATAAACACTCAACCTTTTCATCACCGTTGTCAAGCTCTAAACATTCAAAATACACCCTAGCATAAAGGCTACCGACCACCTCTCCTTACTTGCATAATACACCCTAGCATAAAGGCTACCCCACCACCTCTCCTTACTTGCATATAGCTTCTGAAGAGTTTATAGCCATCCATTGCAGCACTCCAGTTGTGAGTCATCCCATCATGTTTCTGTGATTGCAATTACATCATACTTTTCCATCTGTACAATGGCTTGCAGCTCCTGTTTGTTGCCCATGCTGCATGCACTGGTGTAGTAGGTGCTTCAGTTGGTCTATTGATCCTGTCATCTTTTTGGGGGAAGATGCCCTAATTCCTATGCAACTGTTTTCAGGTGCTTCCATGGTTTCTAACACTTCAACAATCCTGTCTTTGCTGCAGCGTGGATCTCCATCCCCTACCTCCACTGAAATGGCTAGGGTGCTGCACACATTAGTACATTTCAAATTAGCACATTTCAAATGTGCTCCGGTGTACTCGGCACATCATGGAGCAGACTGAAGGACTTCACTAACACATGGTCCCTCAAACACTGTTGTGCTACCCTCAGGCTTATCTCTAGCAAGCCTGGTTTTACTCCTTTCCCCCTTCAAATCTAGTTTAAAACTGTTTCAATGAGCTGTTAAATCCTGTGCAAAGATCCTTCTCCCCCTTTAAGAAAGCTGTACTCCATCCGTCACCAGCAGGCATGGTGTCATGTAGACTGACCCATAATCAAAACCCTAAAATTTTGCCAGTAACACCAGCCTCACAGCCAGGTATTGATCTGCTGGTTCTTCCTGTTTCCTCTTTCATCATTGTCTGCAACTGGAAGCATAGATAAGAACACTACTTGTATTCCTCATCCCTTAACCAGTCGTCCCAAGGCCCTGAAGTCTCTTTTGATTGCCCTTGGACTTCTTATTGCAACTTAATCACTGCCTACATGAGAGATCAATAATGGACAATAATCCAAGGGCTGTCTGTACAAGGGTAGGAAGTTTCCTCATCACATCTTTAACTTGGGCCCCAGGGAGGCAGCAGACTTCTCTGAGAAGTGGGTCTGGGTGGCATATTGGATCTTCTGTTCCCCTCAGAAGAGTCTCCCATGACAGTGACCCATCTTTTTTTCTTCATGGAGGCGGTTTTGATGCAGGGCATAGGCTGACTTAACCTCAGTGACACCTCTGACCTAGGTGAACCATTGTCCTTGTCATTGTTCAGTTTCTTGTGCAGAGCCTCCTTCCTATTATGCAAGGGCAGCTGGAAAGGTGGGGCAGTCTTGGATGAGATGCGCCTGCTGCACCAGGTACAAATTGTCACCATTCCCCCCTATCCACGTTCTTCTGGGTGAGGAGAGGATAGGGAATCCTCTGTGTCATGCGTCCTGTCTGCCTGACAGGTCATTTCCAGGGAAGGCAGGGTGCAGTTCAAGTAGTCTATCTCTCTCTTGCACTCCCTGATACTCCTCAACCTACTCATCTCCTCCTGGAGCTTTGCCACAAAGCTGAGGAGTTCCTCTACCTGTGCTCACTGCTTCCCCTCAATACTGACCTAAGAGTACAGCATAACATGCAGCCTGGCACCTGGGCAGTCAAATGCACAAGATGAGGTACAACTAGGCAAGAAAACACTATGAAAGCAAAACAGCTTTTGGTGGTGATATGAAGATTAAGAGAAAGACTTGGTGTACTGCAAAACAAATGAAGCTGATAAGACCGAGGAGGCTCTAATGTCTTCTTAATGTCTTTTCCCACCTCCCCTTTATTTTTTAGTCGTTATTGGAAAAGGTTAATGGTGATGAGGCTCTTGGCACCGTTAATACCTGTCACATAAAGATAAAAGTCAGGCGAGGCCCAGAAGAAAATATATAAAGTTTCATGAGGTAGGTGACCTGATTTAATGGCTTGCTGTTGCCAAAAGGTGAGATCCCACATGCTTTGCCATGTGCAGGCACAAACACCCATAAATCAGCATTGTTAGCCACATGCTCTCATTCTTTTGTGCTGGCTCTGGCATCTGCCTGACCCTGTACTGAACCAGTTCAACTTGCTAAATGGGCAAAAGGCAAATCCAGGAACAGTTAGAAGAAGAAGTATTGTTTTTCCATCAGCAAGTCACATGAAGAAAGTGGAGAACGTGCAGGAAAACAAATAGTAATTCTGTTGTAGAAAATGCTAAGGCAGCCTTCCCTGACACAGTCTATTCATCTATACGCACTGTCAATGAAGGGTGACGGCAAGTTAAGAGTTCAGAGAAGGGCAACAGAAATTAATAAAATCACAGAAAACATGACTAATAGAGAGACCTTTGGATTTGAGATTATTTATTCCAAGAAAGACCAATAAGCAAAATTACAGCAGTCTTTACTCAAGTAAGCAGTACATTAAAAAGCAAAAATAATTAGAAAGGAAAGAAACTGACTACAAAGACTGTCCCTAGAGGAAGATACCAATCTGGGGCGTTAATCTGCAGAGAAGTTAAGAATTAAAGTGGAAGAATCTTTCACAGGAATAGGAAGGTTAGAGAGTCTAAATATGGGAATATATGAAGATGAGAATGGCCAAAAATAAAAGGGAACAAAAAGTGATGAAATATAGCTGACTGTTGTGAGGAAAAGGAGAGGCCTACTGAGGGATATTTATAAATTATTTTTTTTTTCAGCCAGAAAACACTACTGGCTTTAATTTCTAGTCTAGAATAAGCAATTTATTTCTTTTAATCTTTGTTCCGGTTACAAACTGCAGCACTCTGATACAGAATAAACTCATGTAAGTCACCAGATTAAGACATTATATCCTGAAATCACACCAAGATAAATCAATTTTCAAATTAAAAAAAAAGCTGCCAGGTAAATTGTACATTTTTGGCATCTTCTGTGATCGTGTTCCCTCCTTACCCTTTTCAGAGGTCTGCTTTCAGGTCTTTAAAAAGTATATACAGACTGGTTTGCAGAAGCTGACAGTGACGGACATTTAAGAACTCAGACTGTAAATTTAGAGAGTTGTCATGCCAAATGCAGTGTTATACAAGATGCCACAACAAAAAGCACCAGCCAGAACTGAACGCAGGCAGATTCAACTCAGAAATAAGAAAATACACTGAGTAGTGTTTCATAACCAGAACAAACTCCTGCAAAAGAAGTGTTTCTCCCTCTCCTGATGCTTGCAAACTGTGACTCAGTATCTTTCCGGAATACTTATGTTACTAAAATACAAGGATTATATGTCAGCAAAAAGTTCTTGCTAGCCTATGTAATAAACAAAATGGTAAATATAGAAATGGTTTCTTTCGCTTCACAGGCAAGGTATACATGTAATTTGGGATGCTAGGGGACAGTAGTTCTTGGATTATTGCTTATCACTTGATAAGGAAGACAGAATACCTTAAAGAATGACCTAAACATGATAAAGCTGCATTTTGCTAGAACTAGATTCAGGTTGTCTTGCCCTGCCACCCGACAGTGGAAAAAAAATATTGAAACGCCATTGTTTTTAATAGACGGTATGTCTTCACAGTAGCTGGTGTTTATCAGCTGGCAATGCAAAGTGCTTGTGAAAACTGCAATGCCGTATTTGTATTTTTATTTATAAACAGGAGGATTTTGACTACTTTTTCTTGAGTGATGCACAACCGACTCGGGCCCCGCGCACGACTGACGGGCCGAGCCGGAGCAACCACAGCACCTACTCGGCACCACCACCGCCGCGCCGCTCCGAAACGCCCCGTTTCCACGCAAGATTGCTGACAGATGACGCAGCACAGACAGACGTGGCCTCAGGCTCTGCGCGACTCGGGCCGGGGCGGGGCCAGCGTGGAGGGGCGGGGCCAGCGCGGCGGGGCGGGACCAACGCGGCGGGGCGGGGCGGGGCAGCACCGCGGAGGGTGCGGCGGCGCCCCACGCCGGAACTAACGCAGGTGCGGCGGGCGGGGCCGCCGTTGCTAGGCGGAAGTGCGGCGGAAGGCGGCGGTTGGCGTTTAAAGGCTCCGAGGCGGTAAAAGGGGGGCGAGCAGCGGCGCGTTCGTGTTCCGTTCTCCGCCGCGCGTTGTGGGCGGCTGCGCTTCCCGGACCCTGCCGCAGTGGGGAGATGGTCCCCAGGGCCGCCGATCGGCTGCTGATCGTCGTCTCCGTCCTGGAAGGCGAGTGGGGGGCGGGAGGGGTCGCGGCCCCCCGGCTCGTGGTCGTTATCGCCCTCCTGGAGGGTCGCTGCCGCCGGGTGTGTCTTCTCGGGTGAAGCGAGCGCGGTGAACCGAGCTGCGTTTAATAAGTTGCTTCTATTAAGAAGGCGATGGTCGTACAGCCAGGACAGGCCACCCCCAGGTTGTTTCTGGAGGTATTTACCCAAAACGCTATTTGAAAGGAGCGATGGAAGCGTCTTTTCCCTCCCGGAGGGGTTCTGGCTGTTGGCACAGGCGGCGCTCCGAGCCCGTCTGTGCCGTTTCAGGCCGGCAGCGGGGCCGCGGCCGGGCGCGGGGGCTGCGCGGCTGCGCATCGCCTCGGGAGGCCTCGGAGTCCGGGCTCTGCCTGACCATAAGCGGGCTCGTTTCAAGTCTCTGCCCCTCTTCTTTTTTTTTTTTTTTTTTTAAGTAGTGTTCTGGTGGTTTTATCCCCTGTCAACAGGCCACTGTAAGCTTACTTTTTTTTAGTATTGAGTGCCTAACTAATAATTCTTCATCCTGTATTTCTACAGATTACCCATCGTGAGGTGCAATTAGTGTGCAAGTGTGAGGGGTCTTCTGCTTGTTTGGGTGTTTTCTTCTGTTTTGAATTGTTTGGTGGTTTGTTTTTTTTTTTTTTTTTTTTTTTGCTTTCTCTCTGTCAAATAAATCCTATTATCCCTCTGTCCATTTATGTAGTTTGACAAGGTAGCCTTAAAATAAGCTTCTGTCCTCTGACATGTATGTAGCCCCTCTCTATGCTGTGATACATGTAAATTTTAAAAGGGCTGGCTTATTTTCCGATTTTTTTAATAGGGATGTGGGATAATTCTGAACCCATGACAAATTCAGTACAATTTTAGTCACCCTCCTAATCTAGTAGGGATTTTATTTCAGCAACAGTTGGTCGGAAAAACACCTTTCAATACTTTGATTATACTGTGTTTTTCTGCTTTGATATAGGACAGTGATAAAATCTGCAGTAGAGGCAAACTATTAAATCTCTCTCTCGCTGTTCATGTGATCTGTTCTCAGTTATAGATTTCTCAAAACTAAATCATACTACTTTTCTGTTTTTTTTTTTTTTTTTTTTCTCTTTCTTAATTGTTACTTAATGTTTTCCTATTTCTGGATGCTTCACAAATAGTCTGTTTAATGTTATGTTCTTTCCTACTTCTGGATAGTGGAAAGACTTTATTAATACGAAGAACATAGCTTTAGAGTGAGCGTGGGGAAGATGGTATAGCAAATAGACTTTTATGTAATAGGCTTACAGCATAAATCTGAACTCTCACTTCTTTTTTTAATGATGGCATCTGGCAATTACACTCTTTTACAGGGCGCTATTTTCCAAAACGACCCAAGCACATGCTTATAGTTGAAGCCAAGTTTGATGGTGAACAGTTGGCTACTGATCCTGTAGAGCATACCGATCAGCCGGAATTTGCTACGGAATTGGCTTGGGAACTTGATAGGAAAGCACTTCATCAGCACAGGTAACATTAGAAAGTTATGTCTAATTTGGAGATAAAATTTAATTTTCTTGTCTTTACAGCTACTGAAATACTATTTTTGCCTTACTGTCATCTGAGGCTTTTTTTTAAAACTTCTTAGCTGTATACTGATCTACTATAATGTTGCCGCAACAAACAAAAGTAGTATGTGGCAAGATAAGTGATGTTTAAAAAATAAAAAGGGTATGTTTTTACACTACTGAAAAAAAAAAACAGAAGCTTAAAGCAAATTAATAATGCTATGGTTCAAGCACTGGATTCGAGTTTTATGTATATTGTGACACAGAATTAGCTTAACTTCAAGCCCGAAAAGCCCATGTAAAATATTTTTGAATATGTCAAATAGAAGAGCTGCGAAAATGAATAAGGTTTCCATAATTGTGATTTGTTTTTGACTGACAAATTATATTATTACTTCTGTATTCTCTAACAAGTTAAAAAGGCCATATTATTGTTGATGTTTGACAAAAGAAAAATACCTAAATGTACCTTGTGTTAGACACCTTACCGATGCCTCTAAATATTGTTAGGTGCTTTACACAAAGATCTTGTGCATAAGTCCTATTTTTAAGATACCCTCTCAGAAGTGAAATTCTAGTTTCACGTGAGATGCAGTGCTTAGTTCTTGTACATGGGTGAGATTGGATTTTTTTGTCACTAACATCTTTTTAACAGCACTTGAGGCTCTATGAGCCTCCAATACACTCCTCTTATTCACTCATTCGTTCTCTCACTTAATGATGAGTCTTTAGATTTTCCATATAAACCCAGTTTCTGACCTACTAAAACTGGTTATGTAACAAATACTGTATCATTGGTATGCTTCAAACTTATGAATTATTTTTTTGAACTAATTGCAGAGGTAACTTTTACATTTCGGATTTCAACTGAGTTGTTCTTTCAGGCTGCAGCGTACACCTATCAAACTCCAGTGTTTTGCATTGGATCCTGTATCTTCAGCTAAAGAGAATATAGGCTATATTGTACTTGATTTAAGGGCAGTGCAGGAAAAGAAACAGGTATGTTATGGGATATAAAACTTTAAAAAATTGTTTTGACACCTGTACTTTTACAGGTAGTATAATTTGAACTACGGCACAGGCAAAACTTTTGAGTCTTGTAGTCTTGTTTTGGAGTATGGCTCCTAGTTGATTGTGTACTTTTTTGGTTGTGGTTTTTTTTTCAGAAGTGAGGCATTTTGACTCTATATAAAAACACGGGCAAATAAAAATACTTTTGTAGTGATCTTGCACTGATGAATTTGAAAATTGGAAGACTTCTAAGCAATAATTTTAAGCAGTTTAATTTAATTGCCTGGAAAAAATTATCAAGGCAGTTGATATTGAGCAACTGAACTGAGTCTCCATCATCATACCAAGTTTTAAGGTTTTTTTTTAAATGAGTCTGTGCAAAGGTGTGTTAGGTGATGAGAAGTTCTAGCCCCTTAACACAGCATAAACATAGTTGTTTTTAAAAGTGTAATTAATCAAAGTTCTATGTTGTGCTTGATCAAAACATAACTCTGATATGGGTCATAACAGGACCCTGGTGTCTTACTTTGACATCACACTTCTTAAGTGTTTGTAATCCACATAACTTGCTGTGCACTTTCAGTTGAGAATTTGAAGATTTTCTTTTCTAATTACAGGTTTATGGCATATTTTTCTTGCTAACTTATTTACTATATGGATTGGTGGAAAAGAGTATGTTCAGCTACTCTTTCAGGGATTGTTCTATGGAATGTTTTTATGTAATAGTGTACTCAAAATAGACCAAATGTTTGGAAATAAAAACCAAGGTATATATATTGCTGTAGATGATGATGTAGAAATGACAGAGCAAGGCTAATTTTTCTGTAACAATATTATATTATTTTCCCGATTTTTTTTAAATTGCTTTTGTTTTTTATTTTTAACTATGTAGGCACCAAAATGGTATCCTCTGCTTAGTAACAAGTACGCTAAATTTAAATCTGAAATAGAAGTCAGTGTTGTGTTGGAGACTGATTCAAAAGCAATGGTTGATGGCTTTAAAGCAAAGGAGGCACCCCCTAGAGAAGGGAAGGGTAAGTAACGTAGTAACAATATCACTCACTTCGATTTAAAAATGATCCTGTGCCAGATGAACATATCACTTCTTGCAAACGCATTAAGTCTTAAAAGAATTTCATAGCATTTCCAATACAAATCATTTACAGATGAATAATGTACCTTGTGGTAGTAACTTTATAAGGATGCTTTACTGCACTGATTGTGTGACTTTCAGGTGGACATTTATTGCAAACCAAATGATCTTTAAAATTAGTATCAGGAACTCATAATGTAGTCCTGTGGGCATTTTATTCATATTTCAGGCCTTTAGAAAGTTTTGTGATGAAGGAAATAAGATCTTCTTTACAAAATGCAGTGTCAGTAGTTTGGGCTTGGAATTACATAGTACAATATTTCATTTGTTGGGTAGGCTGCTTCTCTTTTCTGAGGGGTTTTTCAACTAATCTAAATCATACAGTACTTAAATCATGTTTTGTTGATAAGTTTTTGTAGTACTTAAAATGAACTGTTGGGATCCATTCCACTTCTAGCTTCCCCTATAAATTTGTCTCAAAAGTAGTGAAATGTGTCAAAAATCTATTAGAACTCAAATAATGCTAGTTGGGGAATTTATATATGCTGTGCTTTTTCATAATTTTTTCGATCTGGAATTTTTAATTCAAGTTACTAAAAACACACAAACCCAAAACAAACCCTTAAACTTGATTAAAAAACAAAAGGTGCCTAGAATGTATTTACTTCTTCCCTCACTTGCCACCTGAAAGCTTATATACTTAATTTCTAAAAAGTTAACCTCTCCTTAGAGCTAGTGGGTTTTCTCCTGTTTACTTTACAATAATTTGTGCTTTTGGCCTGACAGTACCTTTTTCCTAAATCTAAAATCATCATCTGCTTATCATGATCTGTTGCTGTGGTTTTGTAAAAACGAAGTGGTCAGTGGCAGTAAGTGTTTTACAAGGTTTATGGCCCAGACTTTGACTTGGTTGCATGACAAGAGTGGTTAAGACAATATTGGACATTCCAGTGTAAGCACTTAGGTTACTCCATCCTTTCAGGTTCACAACAAAGCACAGGGAATTTTGGACACCGTAAAGTTGGTAAAGGAGGCAAGGTGTGCATGTAAATGATTTATTAATCTTCACTTCCCGTGTGATCTTTCTGCCCAGAAGCTCTCCTACTTCTCATGACACTGGCAGAAAGTAGAAGAAATCCCTTATGCCTTCACACAGCACTGTCTTCCACTTCATGCATTGTCTGGAGTAATTGACACAAACAAGTTTGCCACCTTTTCCCTTTCTTCTGTCATCCCATGATTAGTCAAAACCATATTTAGGCAATGGAGGAAAATAAATGAGTAGATTTTCACAGGTTTGAAGTTAATGTTCCAAGCACTGGGTATGGCAAAGCTAGACTACCTAGTTCTAGTCTTGTCAGGTCGTTAAGGAGATATTTTCCTTTTAGGAATCATACACTTTGATTTGTTTATTTCTTTGCTTCACTGACCTAAGTGGTCTAGAATTTCCAGTGTTTGAAACGGAGCCTTTCAGTTCACAACCGAAAGTGTTGTGTGATTATCACTATTTGGTGTAACCTGAGGTGCTTTGAAATGTATTGAATTACTGACACTGTAGAGTACAAGCTTGAATAGAGTATTCTAAGCACTGAAGACTTAAGATGAAAAATCTTTAAATATTCCAAAGATCTGTTCAGTGAGACATGATACTTTCAAAAATCGAACAGGTTGTCGTGCAGCTGCTGTCTTATGTTTCCTTTAATGAGTAAAATCAACAGCATGGTAGACTTTAACCTAATGAAATAAAGTTCCAGTCACTGATGTTACTGTAACATTAAATAAAAATATTCACTAGCATTCTGTCTGGAGTTCAAAGTAACATCTATGCTCACTGAATAGAAGTTAATTTCAGAATTTTTTTGTAGCCATACCTAAGTATAATTAGGGACTTGTTGTGTTAATATGTTTTGGAGCCAAGCATCAGGATCTTTATTTGTAATTTTTCTTTCCACAGGTACGATAATTAAAATTACTATTATATATAGGATTTCTGCACCAATGAATAAGGTCACAAGTTACTTAATTTTTTTACTTCTCCCTTAGCATCTGCCCTTCTTCCTGGACTAGACCCTAAAAGTATTGTACCAATCTTGAATGAAGAAGAGGGCTATCATCAAATTGGACCAGCAGAGTATTGCAGAGACTACTTTGTCTTGTCTGTAACCATTGCATTTGCGACACAGTTGGAACAGGTTTGCTTCCTCGCCATGTGTGTAGTTTCTAAGTACTGTCCTATGTCTGTATTTTTGCCCTCCCATGCCTTATTTCTAGTTATGATTTTTCTATTGTGTTGGAAGTTTCTTGCAGTAAATAGCCTTCCACCATATTGAATTAATATACATTAATTAGAATTTTAAAATTTCATGTATTGTTTACATGTAAAAATATTTATGAAACGTGAGAATATCTTTGAAGCACTAGAATTGCATTTGCTTTAAATTACACACTTTGATAAAATGCGTACATTTATATTACAAAACAGTATAAAAAGTATATGTATGGACAAGATCGGTCTTCAATTTGTTGCCCATGTGCTGAAGCTCGAACGAGAAAATACCTTTCAGATCTATAAGATATATGGAACAGGAGAATTCATATGTTGCCTAGGGGAAGGACTTACTAGCTTGGATGAAGTACGATGCTAATGTGATCAGCTGCTCTGTTTATGCTGTATAGTACTTCATAGATAGATACACATTGTCTGATTTCAAACATAGGTATGCCCAAGTTACTATGAAATTGACTACTTGAAGCCACTGTGATTTTAATTGTTCTGTAACTCATAGTGTATGATAAACTCCCCTCAGCCTTGTCATCTTTTCTCAGAGAAAATAATTTTCTATGACAGAATTATAGGGCCTTGTGAAGTAAACTTATTGTGGTCACTTTGGGGTAGCTTGTGCCTTTTTAGGCCTTGAACTCACAGTTGCAGTGGCTACAGGATGAAGTAGATGTTTCTGGCTGTTCCAGTCCTTTATTCAGTCACATAAATTATTATATAAGTATCTAATCTGCGTTGTTTACTTACACTACAAATATTTTTTGGTGACACTGCTTATTTCTGAATATTTCTGCAGTGCTTGACATGATTTAATACATGATGTCGGTTACCTTTTGGCGCTGGTTAATCTTAAAGGTAGCTCAGAATGGATCATTTTGCAAGTTACTGGTATGCTTGTAAAGTAAGATTTTTTTTTTTAAATATTCATTTTGAGTGCTAATATAAAAGTTTTCTGTTTTTATTTGTGTAGTGCAAGCTAGGATTTAGGTCAGCTGCTCATTAGTTTCAGATTAGTTTAAGCTCTTTAATTTCCAAGATAATGCTTAAGGATTACTGTAACTGTACATTAATTGAAGAGATATATTCTTTTTTCCTGCATCTTTTTTAGTTAGTTCCTAGTACTATGAAGCTTCCTGAACGACACCCTGAGTTTTTTTTCTATTACTCGTTACTGGGAAATGATGTCACAAATGAACCTTTCACTGATTTAATTAATCCAAACTTTGAGCCGGAAAGAGCTTCAGTTCGAATCCGTAGTACAGTTGATGTCCTTCAAGTTTATCTTTGTGCACAGTCGAAATTGCAGGTAAGCTGTTTCTTCTCAAA
Source organism: Tyto alba (assembly GCF_018691265.1). Lineage (NCBI taxonomy): Eukaryota > Metazoa > Chordata > Aves > Strigiformes > Tytonidae > Tyto > Tyto alba. Next base: position 21,271,983 of record NW_024881275.1, on the reverse strand, counting down.
TGTGCATGAAAATCATGAAAATGAAAGACATCAAATGTGTCTCAGTCTGAAACTGGAAAGCATTTCTCATTGCAAAACTAGATGGTATCACAGTATTTTGGCTCAAATAAAAGTTGGTCCTCTTGCTGATAGGAGGGAAACACTAGCAGCAAGTTTCCCAGCTCATGGAGTGCAGTCTCTTTAGTATGGCCACTGTAGTAAGCTTGGTTACATGTCATGGTAAAAGGTGTTGATACATGATATTCCCAAAGGGCCAATGTGCCATTCTCAAAGCTCTCAGCTGTGGGACCTGCTCTGCAATCAGACCATCTGCAACCCATTGTCCTGCTTTATGCCTGTGACAACCTCACCAACACCAGCTGCTCAGGTCACTCTTGCCTAAGTTATAAAATCACTGCTCTCAGCACTATTCATGAATAATAAGGGAGGTCTGGCTTTTCCCCCCATTTCTTAACCAAATACTATTTTTAAATATACTATAGCCATATTTGGGCTGTTACAGGATATTGCATGTTTTCAGCTCTGCCTTTAAATGGGGGACATGGTTTAGTGGTGGAGATGGCAGTGTTAGGTTTACAGTTGAACTCAGTGGTCTTAAGGGTCCTTTCTAACGGATTCTATGATTATAAATATTGAGTAGTATTGAATGTGTTTATGGCAATCTGTTGTCTGACACGCACTTAACTACCTAAACAGCAAGAGACTATTTAATTGAGAGTAGTATAGGATTTCTAATAACAAACCTGATAAATAAGACAGTATTAGTTATACAAAGTCTTGGATCTGGACCCTTTTATTTTTCCTTAAACTTGTACTGGCCATTCTAGTTTTGTTATCCAGATTAGTTTAAGAATGTTTCTGTTGAAATCTTACATTGTTTCAGAATTTTTTTTTTGTCTCAACTTCAAATATTTTTCTAATTACAGTTTTTTTGAGAAACATATGCACTGTGTTTAGAAATTAATCTTAGTCTATGGTCTTGAAGTAAAGTGTTAAATATGGCATATGTTATGTATGTACACATACAAATAATTATGCATGTCTATGTTAAAGAATGACTTCTTGAACAGGAGTTGTCGTGAAGTCAGATCCACGTCTTGATTTACAGTTTTCTTTATCTGACTTCTCAGTCAGCTTCTTAAAATTTGGGATATGGGATCAGAGCACTGTGTTCTGATACATAATACTTAATATATTTTTTCCAAAATGGAAGATTTTTGTCATAAAAGGTGCTAGCTGCTAGGGGTTATATGTATTTATATGTTGTATATGACTATTTGTATATATGTGTATGTATACACATGTATACCCACCTAGGTGCGTATATTGACAGCTGACACGTTTTATCATTAAAGTATTAAGTGTAGTAAATATTAAGGGTCAGAAGACAGTATTCTGATCTGCTAAAACAACCGAAGTGACACTTACTTGGGAAAGAGGGAGTTGGTATGTAAGTTTCAAAGAGTAAATTACCTTAGAGTATGTTCTTTATTTGAGATCCATCCCTTGCTTACATGCATAAATATTAAACTGTGGAAGGAAGAGAGAGCTGACTTTAGATTTGAAAAAGGAATTGTGATTCTTAACAGGAATTAAAAACATTTAATTCCAAAAATCCTTACTATCTAAGTGGTATCTATATGCAGAAAGGCTGAGTTTTCAAGTAACTTTTATCTTCACCTTGAAGTCATGCATTTTGTATGGCTGTACATTAAGGGCAAGAGTCTGCTCTGTTTAGAAATTGCAGACTATTGAATTCTTCCTCCAGAAGGGATGATGTGACAGCTTCTCAGAAGAGCAGTACAGTGATCTGCTACTGTGCTAGCACTGGGCAGATCTTACCTGCTTAATAGTGGAATTTCATAGTTGTCCTTATACTGCTTAAAACACTTCTCAGGATACAGGGACTAGACTAGGGATAATGGTTTGGATTTCTTGAAATTATGCTACCTTAAGTAATGGTGAACAGACAGTTCAAGTGGAAATGCACGTGCCAGTTACTTTCTAGCACTTTTGTATGTGTACAGATTCATCTTTGCTGTGGGGACCAGTCTCTTGGAAGCACTGAAATACCCCTGTCTGGACTACTGAAGAAAGGAAATATGGAGATTGATCAATACCCTGCGGCAATAGAAGGAACATTTGTCCTTGTTCCACCAAATAGAGCTAAACAGAAACTGCCACAGTTGCCTTTGGACATGGCTCCTACTGTTGGGGTATCTGTAATTCTGCAAAGTGAGAGCTTGAGTGCCCAGGTAGAGTTTACTCATTGTTGGTTTAGACACTGTTGCTCAGTTTCATGTTAAAAAAAAGTATTGGTATTTCTAAGCCATGTTTGACAGTTAACTATGTTAAAGAACAAGCTGCTTTATCTGAATAATCCTTTAACTGCTTAATTTTTAATATTAGACTATAAAAATGTCTTAGACAGAGTTTTTCAGTACAAGCCGTGATCAGTAAAACTGTATCATTTCATTCAGTCTTCGGTTCCCTTAAATGCTCCAACTGAACCTAAACAGCCACAGAAGAAAATTCTTTCACCTATTAGTGAAAAAACAGAAGGCCTGCAGCAGAGATCCCACAATGTCCTGTCTCAAGGTGACCACTCTTCTGTAACAGAAGATGAAGCAACAGAAAGTGAAGTGGAAAGTCTTAAGTTTGAAAAAGGCACGAAACTAAAGAAGAAGGGTATGTAGTATATGATTTTTTTTCCCCAGTTGTCAAGTGTGGTCTTGGATCATGTACTATTCATTTGGAGTGATAAATTTCAGGCAATTAAGAATTACTTGTATATGTTGTAATATGAACGTGGTGGTTGTTGAAAACACTTAGAAGAGACAGATGTGAGTTTTGGTGGTGTGTAGATTACAAGTAATGTGGATGGTCATCAGCTTGAAAAACAATACCACAAATATTTGGAATTCCCTGAATTTGAGAATGGGAACTTTCAGTACAATATCCATGAAGAAACTGACTTGCTCAATGTGGAGATGAAATGGTTTAATGTTCGTATTTATTAAAAAAAAGTCAGGGGAAATGTGTGATTTCAAGATTTCTAATGAATTTACTGTGTGGATAATAAATAGTGAAAATAAGCATTCATAATGCACAGATTTCTGGACAAAAACAAGCAACTAGGCTTTTGTTTGTTTGTTTTTACATTATCCTTTTATAGGGACTTGGTAGCCCACATAGCCTTCTAAGACTTCCTTTTGTTTTGAGAACTCCCTGGAGAAGTCAAACAGAGATGAGAGTAAGAAATAGTGTAATCATAGAGTAAATCTCAGAAGGTTAGTCAGCTAAACATTACTGAACATGTGTCGTCTTAAAAGATGATTTATGAATAAAGCAGAACAATTATTTTTCTAATTATATTTGTATTACTATTCTCTTGAGATTAGTTCTGAAGAAACCTGGTTCTGTAGAGGAAAATCTGTGTCCTAGAACATGCTCTCAGGGTTTGTCTGCTAAATCAGCCAAATACACTTTTAATCCTAACTGATCTTACCTAAGCAAGGATTAAGTCCTTTATATGAAATGTATCAAGAAAACGTATTGTTAACTCAGCAACTAGTTTGAATCTGCAGTTAAGAAATCCAGGATTGTGCTTATCTTTTTAATAGTAATAATAACATAAATCTGTTTTGGTAATATGTACAACATGTAATTTCACATTTATCTTTCAGGGCTGGTGGCTGAGTCTTGCCAGAAGATTAATAAACAGTATACTGAAGAGCTTCCACTTTTCAAACCGCAGAGCAGAGCAAAGTCACCTGTATTGTCAGATCTGCAGAATTCTAGTAATGCAAAATTTATCAGATTTAGTACATTGAATGAAATTGGAGTATAGTAGCAGCTTAAATGACTTGTAACAGTAGGCTGTTTGCAGCTTTTGTTGTGTAGCAGCCTTAAACTTCTGTTCAGCCATGTCATTGCCACAAGCAACCTAGTGACATTTTATCTGGATCACTGAAAACTATTTAATTCCTATGTTGTGCTGCTGTTGAAGTGTTACTGAATTTTTTTGTATTGTTACTGTTAATGAAAATAAACAGTCAGAAACAAGCAGGAAAAAATAAAGTCAATGCTAGCAGTGAAGTATTTCTTTAAAAGTTACAGAAATTGAAACATTTTAGATAATAGTGTGAAGAAAGGATCAGAAAAAGTAGCACTTAGGAAAGGCAGTTGAATTCTTCTCTGACAGTTTCTTTGCCTCCTTCTCTGCCTTAATATCTTAAACATTTTTTTGAGGATATCTTTTGGATAACCTGTCTGTAAAGCTTGTAGTTTGACCTTTCTACTCTTTGGAGTTAGTATTGGGTCCCAGTGCAAGGACTTGAGAAGCCTGGATGCAATTGGACAGGCCCTCCCTGTAGCTTCTGCTTCCTAAATTATAAAATGGATGTCACAGTAGGTGGGTTCTGATCAAAGAGCACAAGCAGATGTGTGTTACAGACCTGGCTAGAGCATTTTACTTTATTTCAGCAGTTCTGCTTTGGACCAGTAGTTAATGTTGCTGTACATTAGCACTGTAATTGATCTGGTGTTTTGTCTTTTTCAGTCCCAGACTGAAGAGGTTTGTTAAAGCAAACCAAGTTACTACAAATGGTTTTTTATAAGCACACCTCTTCTGTGTGCTCTTCAGTTTGCCTAGGAACACAATTATGTAAACTTGAAGCTGATGTCTTTATACCATCCTTTTAAAGAATTCAGTATCTTGGATCTTAGTCTAAACTTTGAGATATTTACATGGCTTTGAATACTTTCTAAAAAAGGAAAAAAAATAAAGATTCTTTTAAGAAGATTTCAGGTATATAGAGGTTTTTGTGCTTTTTCATTGGAAGCAGTAACTTAAAAGTAGAGTGTCTATTATTCATAAGTATTAGCTTATACTACAAGGAATTGAACTCTTGGGGAAGCAATCTATCTGTACCTGCGTTTTAAGTGTGAGACCTATCTTTAATACATATAGGGCAGAACAAATTATTAAAAATATGCACAAATTCTCTTCTGTGTTTTCAGCTGATAATGGTCCGGTAGCTGCATCTCAACCCAACTCTGTGGGTGCATCCAGTTCTGAGCCTGTGTCAGCACAGAAAATTGTCATTCCAGCAGCCTCTCACCATTTTTGCTTTTCAATAGACTTACAAAGTATACGTGGCTTGGAAGTTGGTTTTCCAATAAATTGCATTTTAAGGTATGATTTTTTTTTTGTTGATCTTGGTAATAACAGTATCTTTCTTTTCAATACCTTCATAATCTGAATAACTACTGGCAATATGCCACTTCATGTCTTTTACCTTTACATAGCTTATTTTCAGTAGTGAAATAATTTGGAAAGGTCATCTGGCTCATCACTGAACTTCTGAGCATTACAGCATTAAAGATAGTACGTAACACTTCAGCTGCTCTGTAATTTGTATTAAATCTCACTTGAATATGTGAGCTCAGACAATACAGATCATCATTCAGTTCTTAGAGGAAATGGAGGATTACTTGTCTCTTTACTTACTGGCTGCCTTTCCAACTTACCAAAGGAGTGATTTCTGTAACTTTCCATGTCTCCAGCAAGAACTCCTTGTGGTGTTTTAGTGAGGGACAGATCACCTGGTCTGTGTGTGACAGTGAATCTAATGGAAACACATTCTAGTATTAGGTGAAGAACCAGTGTAGTAAATTCATTATCATTCTGAGAGGTAGTATCAGGGCTTGTTGATAGTTGTTGCATAAAAGAAGCAAGACTTAATAGAGAGAAATAGCATATTTTGTTACATTCATTTATGGAGTTACAAAAAATAAGAGCTTTTTGGATACGTGAGTTTTGTGCCTAAAAGAAAAATGGAGAACTACCAGTGCTGGTCTGGAACAATTGCTTAGAGATTAGTTTGTTACTGCTGTCAACAAGAAAGAAAAGAATGAGCAAGCTTGTGGAGAATAAGCAGATGTTATCTGGGAGGTGATTGTTAAGTTGGAGAAATAAGAACTAAAAAGGTGAAGGACCAATTAAGGGTATTGAAAACAGTATCTGTGTGCAGGTTGGGGTTTGACTGGTTTTTGAACTTTGCCAGTGAAGAGTGAAACTTTCTTTTATCAACTTGCTTGTTCTGGTTTAGGTTTTCCGTAGAGTTTAGGGTCAAAAGTTTGTAGATACAGAAATTATTTTTTTGCTTAAAAGAACAAAAATTTCTACTAGTGGAATATTAGTTATTGGTGGCATATGTGACTTCAGTGGTTCATCCTTTAGGGCTGTTTCGGTGCACAATATGAAGTATAATTCTAAATGGTGATTCAGTTTGAGAGGGTTGAATATTTGTGGCTGTGGAGGTGCATCTGCATTTGCTTTGTGTTTGTTCTGACAGTTTTGTTTGATGCTGTTTTAACTGGCCATCAGGAAGTCTATTTGTGTTAATGATTCTTAGAGTTTAAGCTGTTTGAACTAAAGTGAAGAGGTGGGGTTGGTGTGTGGGGGTGGAATATTTTAAACCACAACTAATGTAGATTGCATCATTAATGGTTTTCTGTATAGACTATATTATGAAATAGTAGGTGGAAAACACTGTACAATGGATGGATTTCTGTCACATAAAAGCTTTTTCACATAACATCCCAAAAATTAATTTGTTTCAGAACAGTGACAACAAGTGCATGCCGTTTCATGCACTTCAATTTTTAGAGTCAGTAATGAATATGGCAAAAACTGAAGAGGAGAAACATCCAAACAGATAAAAGCTTTGTAAAGTTGCAGGGGGAAAAATTGCCTTTTCACTGTGATTGAAACACTATTTAATTCAGATCTAAACAAGCTCTTTAAACAGTTCTGCACAAACAGTTAAGTGTGGAATTTTCTAAGTGGCAGCATTTATTTTATTAGTGACTTACCTGAGAGATGGCATCATCAATTTGAGCAAAGCGAAGTTCAAGGGTTTCTTGGCCTCCTCTTTGTTGTAGTTGATCATACACTGAATTGTGCCAGTAGAGTAGTTTCAGGCCACATTGTAAATTATATTGGTAAAATGATTTGACTTTCCTTGTAGTGAATTAAACTGTGGGAATTAAAAACTAAATTACTTAAACGTGACTGAAATTTTCAAATGGTTCTGACACTGCATATATACATATTTAGTTATCAATTATTGTGTATTAGACCAGTTTTATCTGTAAATTGTTACAAATGTTCTCAAGTAGCAATCTGGATCTGAGTATTATGTTCCTTTCTTCTGTTTCTCTGTTCAGTTTTAGTAATATTCTGCAATTACATAAAGATTAATTCATATTGTGAACGTACAGGTTATTAAAGCTATTATGTCAAAAAACTCAGCAAATATATAAAGCTGGATCAGTGCTAAAGTAGATGAAAACATGAGTATTTGAGAACTAAATTCTATTGTTGGACCTCTTTGTGCAAGTTTTGCTATAATACAAGTCATGCCTCAGTAAAGGATGTCTAAACTGGTTTTCTCGCTGCAGAAAGTGTAAGAAAAAAATATGTGTTTATTATTATTTTATTATTTTTGTTATTGTTTTTATTAGGTACTCATATCCATTTTTTGGCAGTGCGGCACCTATTATGACAAGCCCACCTGTAGCTGTGAGAAAGAACATGGAAGTATTTCTTCCACAGTCCTACTGTGCATTTGACTTTGCAACTACACCTCATCAGCTTCAAGATACGTTCTTCAGGTAATATCTTAATTACAGTTCTTGTATTTTTTTGTTGTAAATGCAGTCGCAAGTTCACATTTTTTATTTAAGAGCATCAGTTTGAGAATTTAGTAAGGAATCCAAGTTCCAATGTCAACGAATATTTAATACACTGCTCTTCCAGTTTCTCTGTTACTTAGATTTAAAGTCAGGGACTCTAAAATTCTTGCTTTTATCTCTTGAGTATGTATGCAGTGATCGTTACAGAAATGTGCTATTGCTGTAAGTTGTTAAAGGTTGGTGGCATAGTTTTAACAAAGCATTACTTTGAAATTAAATAGCTAAGTTGTTTGTAATGCATGATGACTATCAGACACCTTTGAAAATATATTATGTACCTAGGAATTTGAGTACAGTTGAGGGCTGTGGCACAATTTTGCCAGTAGTCGCACCAGCTTTTGATAACTGATTAAGATGTGGAATAAATAATCATCAAAATCGTGGTATTCTGAAAGAAGAGGTGGAGGAGATGTATTCTAGGAGTGGCAGTGACTAAAACTTATTTATAGGTATTTATAAAAGATGATTTGTGTATGTAAAGATTATTCATTTAGTCACTTTCACTGCAGCATTGTTCTTTTTAATAATTGGAGAAAGAAATGATAATCTGACCAAAGTCAATCAGTCTTATTCCTCTGTGAGTGAGAGGCAGTAAACCCATCTATTTTTTTGACAACTTTTGACCATCGCTGATTTGGGAAGTTACTTTTAGAAGGTGATGTTGTTTTCCCAGATGAATAGGAATGCTGCTGCTTTTGTGTTGATGCCTGACACTAAAATCACTTCTTTGTTTCAGATTACCTCTGCTGGTTGAGTTGTGGCACAAGGATAAAACAGCTAAAGACTTACTTCTAGGGTTGGCGAGACTTCAGCTTTCAAATGTTTTGGCTTCAGAAAAAACCCGGTTCTTGGGTGGTAATGGTGAACAATGCTGGCGTCAGACTTGTAATGAAACAGTCAATATCACAGCAGCACAGGGGTAAAACTATTTTAAAAAAATTACTTATTCTGTAGCAAGTTTTGAAGAATTGCTTGTTTAGTATTTCCTTGAAAAAGGCCAAGCTTTTCCTGTTTACCTCTTTGATTAGGTAAACAGTGTGCTGAGTATTGGAATATATGGGTAGAAATAGGCATCCAAGAGGTTAAAAGTTAAATTGTCACAGGTGTATTGTGTAACCCCACACCACTACCAGAGTCATTGTAATAAACCTTTATATAATCATTAGTTAAGTTTTGCAAACAAGCAATTGTAAAAGATGTTATTGAGGCACTTTAAGTTACTTAACAATTACAAAAAGCTGCTGGTATTCCAGTAAATAGTTAAGACTGTTTGACCAGAATGTGCTTTTAGATACAGCTGACTTCAGTGAAAGTTAGGAGAACAGGTATATCCATACAGTGGAGAGGTTTCCTGTTTCAGAACTATATCCTGTGATAGTAGCAGGGATTTGAGCTTGTGTACATCAGAAGGAGCAGTGTTACTAGTTAATATTCTGTATGAAGATAGATATTAATTTCCATATAGTGATGATCTTTTTTATGTATATGAGGAAATATAATTTATAGTTACTTCTGTCTTGCATCCTTGTTGAAGATGCGAGCTCTGCTAACAATCAGTATCTAGACCCTCATCTTTTTCTGTGTGATCATGGAACTTGATTATGCCTTTAGAAATAGATATCATTGCTGTTAAGACTGAGGTTGGTTTTAAACGTTTAATCTACAGATAATTAAAACACGCTGTATTTGATACACAGGAAACTTCAGGTTACTGACACAAAGACTGATACCCTCCTTCTCCCAAACTATAGACAGTTGATTTCTGACTTGATTTAAACTTTTTTTGTGTGAAAACAAGCATGGTATTATTCTGCAGAGAGTTACTTTATGACCTCACTGTACATTGAGGTTCACACTTTTACAAATAATAAGTTTGTTAAAGTGAAACCTGGTTTTGCACAAAACTTCATGACCACTAGATGGCATTCTGAAAATATAATCAAGTCTCTACATTTTGCTGTGCTGGTACCTTTTTATCTTTGCTCTTGGTGTAGTATTCTGTGTAGGCTAATATGTTAAACTGGCTTAACCACATTTCTGATGTCCACTACCTTGAATCATGTTTTTTTTCTTAATTGGTGACTGGTAGAAAGTGGTAAGAATTTAATACAGTAATTTGTTTATGTGAAGTACAAATACTTGTTTTCATTTTTTTTTCCTTGCAAATAACAGTGTAGAAGGTTGCACCTTTGTGACAATACTGTTGTCTTTTCATCTTTACTGAAAGAATTTCTGTGAAAGCTACAGCTATGGTTAATTTCTGCAGCCTCTTGTTGCAGATTGCTTGATACCTATTTCTGCAGCTTCCAGGCTTCAGATGTTTGTATAGTTGCCTTTGCATCATTGAATAATTATAACTGAAATTATAGTTTTGTTTCTGACCAAGTACAAGTTTAAATTGCAGTGTACTCATGTTAGACTAGTGATCACTTTCAGTTACATGATTTGTGCATATTTCTTCTTTCTGTAAAGAAAACTACCATTGTTTACTACATTTTCTCTATGATTAGAGATGAGACATCCAGAGACGAACTGTTCTACTTATCAGAAACTGCAACTAATTTCAGATTAGTTTATTAATATACCAGTTATCTAGACATTTTTGTCTCTGTACAAGAGCAGTCAGATACTTAACCTATAAGTGGATTTGGATGTTAAGGATTTGTATAAGTTGTCAGTGTTCTGTGCTGAAACTTCCAGAAATGTGGGTTTTAGTAATCCAAGGATGGCTTGCCACACATGATATGTTAAGTGACTTACTATACTGTGGATAACTAGAAAGTTACTGTTAACATTTAAAAAAGCAAGACTAATGAAATTCATTGAGTATCTTAGAACAAAGCCAGCAGAAATACCTGTATTCAGCAGGTATATTTGTTTGAAAGATACAAGACTGCAGGTACAGTTTTGTATCATTCTCTTGTTACAGGGATGTGTTAATTATAGTAAGCTGTTAGTTAAATATGTTCCAAATGACAAGTTATCTATTGAAGTCAGAAAGCTTACTGTAGACGTATAAATCAGTCCCTAAGTTAAAACAATATACATGAGAGAGCATGTTTGGGTTCTCAAATAGGCAACTGCTTATAGTTCCTGAGCTTACACAGAACCTTTTAGCACTTCAACCTTGATGTTTTCTGTATTGTGTTACAGTTAATTTTCTGTACAGTTTTCATTAAAGTAACAGTCTAATGCTCTTTGTAGGTCAGGCAACAGAATAGCAGAGCTTTCATATGCTATCACTTTGGAAGACTACGGGCTTGTGAAAACGCAAGAAATTCTGGTGTCAGATTCTTCTCAAGTAAGTTTTACTTAAATCTTAACCTTTTCCTTGAACACTTCATTGAAAAGTTGGGTTTCCTGTTAAAAATACACTGTTGTTATGTCAGTGTGTAGGTGCTGGTCAACAACAGCATGTGCCTCACACACAGCCTCATTGTGCCTCCGAAAACCATCCAGAACCTCGAGAAACTCTTGAATACAAAGCAGCACTGGAGTTAGAAATGTGGAAGGAAATGCAAGAGGACATTTTTGAAAATCAGGTTTTTCCTGCTTGTCTTTATTTCCTCAACTGCATGACTACCAGAGAAGCTGTAGCAGAACTGATGAGAGGAGTATTCATTGTGTTTTTCTTAAACTTTGCCACTCTTTCAAAAAAGAACTAAATGTTGCTCATAAAGAATAATAAAATTTCATATGTACACTAATATCTTCCATACTTTTAAGGAAGAAGATTAATTCTCTGTTAAGTGGCTGAAGTAGATGCTAGGTAGTGAAATACAGAATACCCCCTTCAACAATTTCCCCTTACTGTTTATGAAGTACAGTAGATATTCTAGATTCAAATCCTTATATACACGTTTCTTTTATTCTCAGTCAAAATCTGTCACTGTGTTTCTACTCTTTAAGTATTTCTAGGTGTTCTTAGTCACATGCTGCTTTTTAAAAGATTCTGAGAGTCTAGTTCATATTTGTTAGGATATTTTTCTGAAATTTTAGCTTACTTTGCATTTTGTACTTAAGGGTAAGGTATATTTTTCATGATCAGAATCATACCTTGAGTTATATATGTCAATGTACAAAACTTAGTTCTTTTGCTTCAAGGCTTAGTTCTGTTAGAACTCTGTCCTTTAAAGTTGTACTTTCAGCAATCTTGATTTGGTTTTCTGTTTTGTGGGTTTTGTTCCTTTTTTTTTGCTTTTAAAAGCTTAAAAAGAAGGAGATGGCCCATATGCAAGCACTTGCAGAAGAATGGAAGAAAAGAGATAGAGAGAGAGAAGCACTAGTGAAGAAAAAGGTAAGGAGACTCATTCTTGCTGAAAGTCTCATAAATCTCGTATCACTATAAAATTTTACATATACCATTACTATACCATAGAACAAAGAGTCTGTGATGAGTCTTCACACCTAATATACATGAATCTAGTCTACAACAGTGCAAAAAATTAAAAGTAGCCCTTAATCATAGAATACTTGTTAGAAATCCTTTAGGTTAACTTGCTTTCTTTTGAGGGCTTTTTAACTTTAATTGCCTTGCACTTGAATGGTCAAAAGCACTTGTGCATCCCAGCTGTGCATCATAACCTGTTAGCCTTTATTGTATTGGAAAGAAAGGCTCTTCACTGTGATATGTTCATTAAGAGCTGGAGATGTGTTTTATATGTAAAATTCCAAACAAAAGTTGTTAATATTTTATACCGAAGCAAGAGTAAAGTCTTTACTTGCTTAAAACGTTATTTTTAATGCAGAAAAAAAGCCTTTTTTTTTCTTTTAGGTAGCAGAATACACTGTTTTGGAAGAACAACTTCAGAAAACCCTGAGAGATCTAGATAAGCGAGAAAGACAGCTTTTTAGTGCTGAATTAGAGGTAAGAAGTGTTTGATCATTTTAAACAATGCAAATGTATAAGCGATTTCTCTGAAGTTTGAGTTTTCATATAGAGACAAATGTGACTACTGTACAAGAACTGAAATAGCCACATTCATACTGATACATAGAGTAGAGCTAATAATTTAAGGCAAGTTTTGCTACAACTACAATTTTTTTTTACTGAAATGGAAATTCAGTGAACTTTTAAATGGGTTGCAAGAATTACAGAACTGTGAAGTTTCTATTCTTAACATATTTAGAGTGTCAGTGGAGACATATAACACTAGCATAACTCAATTTTAGGTTTAGTACTGTCAGGTGAACATTGTATATGTGTACAATAGTGTTATTTCAAACAGTAATTGCTAGATTAACCATTGAAATAGGAGAAGATGACAAGGAGAGCTGGGAGAAACTGTAATTGTCCAGTTTTTGTTATCCAGCAATTTGTTAGAGTTCCTATTACGTATCTTTTTTTATAGTGACAGGGCCAAAGATCATGTGGGAGAAACCAGTAGCTACCACTGTTTCTAGATCTCACTGAACACCTCCAACATGAGGAAAGGGGATGTGAGTCATGAGGGAAGCTAGTCGTATGACAAGAGAAAGAAAGCAAATAAACTGCCTATTTTTATACTTCAGAACAAATTCGAAGTTATATAGGTAAACTGCTGTGGTGATTTTAGCAGTCCAACAAACTCTTTTTCATCCTGTAGCTCAGATTAATATTTTTATCATACCAATCCCTCCTGTGCTTGTGAATAAAGTTAAAGCTCCCAACACAGGGACTGACTGTTTGAGCCTATGTCCTGTTCTAAACTTGGGCTGTCTATACCCCTCAAGATGCAGTTTATGCTGTAAATAGTGTCTGACTTTACCTTTAACATCTATACAAAAACCCTGATGATTACGTTTGGCTAAATGCATTTCAGTTTGAATAAAACTATTTTGCTTCTCATACATGCTTGTCTCAAAAGTTGCTCTAAACTTAGTGAGATTGTGACCTGAGAGTTTAGAGATAATAAAAATCAGTGGGTTCCAAAACTGTCTAGACAAAATGATGTAGGGTTCATTTAGCGATTACAGTTTGGTAAGTGGGCGGTTTGGAGAAGTTTCTATTCATTTAGCAGTGATCTAGGCCAGTAACATCTTTCTAGAAAGTTCAAACATGTCAAGGACTGTTTTCCTGTTTAGCTCAAATGAGAAATTCTTTCAGTATGCTTTCAGTATGTTGAAGCGTACAATCTTACCGATCTAAAGGCATCTTAACCATAGCTGTGACTTCACTGTTTCTGCAGTGAAGGGGTTTATTTAGCTTTTTAGTTTGTAGTAGAAAGGTGTATATAAAATTTGCCTGTAGCAATCCCATTTAGAAAGTACAGTAGAAATACAGATAGCTCCATTTTTACGATAGTCAAGCAAGAATATATTTGTAGCCCAAATACGGTAATTTACATGTCATTAGTTAAACTGAAAGTCAATAAAAGAATATGTAGCAAATACAGATAACAATGGAATTTCTATTGTTTCGTTACCCAATTCAGGAATGTTTTTTTTGTCATGAATAGTAGTAACAATTGTAAGAAAGGCACTTAAAGCTCTTGAACCTGTAGATTAACATAAATATGTCTCAATTTCAAGCTTCAAAGGGTAAAGAAGGAGTTGCAAGCAGAGCATGAAAGAAATCTGCAGGAGCTACAGGATTCTGTGCGGCGAGCCAGAGAAGAATGTGCACACCAGGTTGATCTAGAAAGAACAAAAATCAAACAGCTGGAAGAAGACAAACTTCACCTACAGCAGCAGGTAAATACACTTAAATTTTCTGCCTCAACCATTTACTTAAGTTAGCATTTTTTTAAAATAAGTATACTAAGTTAAGCAGTGGTTTTGGGACAAGTGCATTCTGGAAAACTTCTAATAAACATTTTATCTCCATTTTTCAGTGAGCTACGTGCTGGGACCTATCTCTGTCAGTCTTGCTCAGTAGCAGAGTCAGTTTGCTATGCAGTGGTTAATTTTTTCTTTACAACTGAAAACCAAACTACAATTACAAGCATACATTACATGTAGAACCTCAATAGCAGTATACATTTTGGTAACTTAATAAATTAGCAATTAACATCTAGCAAAACATCTAAGTAGCTTGACTATGCAGTTAGTTTTATTCTGCCATTGAAAAAGAGTATTCAGTTACTCTTACTGGGGCAGGTGGGGGTAATTACCTTGTTACTGTTATCTTCTATTCTGACAGTAGTAGTTTCAATAAAATGAAAAAATTTAGACCACATTCTTTTGTCCTGTAAACTTTTTCACTAACGAGAAGGCTAGTCTAGCTATTTTGACTGTTAAAGCATACTGTAAAATTTAAAAGTTAGTTCTAGCTTTTCTGAGCAGTTACAATAGTGGATACTTGTTAAGTATATTAAATCTTAGTAATGAATAAGTGTTTTTCAGAATACTTAGTTTATGTAGATAAATTACTTGCTCTGGTGTTTTTAATTTCTAATATGTGATAGTGATACACCACCAATAGCTCTGACTAATGGAAGAGCTGTATCAGCCAAAGGCGTGTTTTTGTATTAGGAAGAGTTGTGCTGGGTTTTTGTGTTGTTTTTTTTTCCTTAGTTTTTTGTTAAACACTGCTATTAACATACTTCCTTCCATGTCAGCATATGTTTAACACAGTATAGTGAGTTTTTAAAATATAGCTAAGAGAAAAAGCGCTGCTAATCTAGAAGATACTTATCTTGGCTATTCTACTAAACAATCATTGGATTGAGATGGGCAGTTTCAAACTGCAGAATGCAATCCACTTGAAAGTGGTAAGTGGATCACTTCTGTATTGTGCATGTGCAGTTGGCAGCTACCAATGCTGTATCAGTCCAGACAAGATATCATATAGTTCTTCAGGCTTAAGTGGCCAAATACTACCACCTAAGAGTCATCTTCCAGATTTATTCTTTTGACTCCCACTGACTATTTTAGCTAGGTTGCAATACCATCACAATCACTTTATTTTTCCTATTCAGAACAGACATACTGTATAAGATCAAAGATCCAGTTAGCTCAGCATTTTCTTGCAGCAATGGTTGGATTCAGAGGACAAGGAAATAAGAAATGGGACAATGAGAAAATAAAATTTTGGTATATCCAGCAACACTATCAAGAGTTACATGTACCCTCAACCAGAGGCAACATTTCGTATTTACTAGCCATCAATGAAAGTATTCTTCCTGAACTCATCTGATCCCTTTTAAAAAGCATTTCTCTTTTGAGCATTGCAACATCCTGTGGCAATGAGTTCTACAATTTAATTATGTGTTGTATATTTAAAAGCTTAGTTTTGTTCATTTCAAGCACGTTGTTTAATAATTATGAAGAATCCTTTAGTGCCTGTGTCACATACCATTCCTGATTGCTTAGGTGTCTGTCATACTGCCTTCCAAACACAAGCCATCCTGTTTTGTCTTGCTTTGTATGAAGGCTGTTCCTTCCAGCCTAACAACCTGGCTGTCTTTGTGTTGTTCCTTCTATTTTGAATCTCTGATGTTTCAATATGAGGTGGTTGTTGCCACATATTCTGTGTAAGACAAGCTTGTTTTGCTTTGCTGGGCATGGGGTTTTGTATGTTTGTTTTTGGAGTCTCACTGTAGGATGGTTCCTTGTAGAATCTGGTGTTGTAGAAGTTCTAGGGAGAGCTACCATTTTTCATAGCTAAAGAAATTAGTTACTGTCTTTGTCAATGGCATTTTGTTTGTATGTCTGCTTTAAAAAGAAATCAATAAAAATTAAAAGGTGAGGAGCAGTAGTATCTTTTGCCAAAGTTAGCTACTGCAGTTACATATAAAAAGTAACTGCAGTGAACTATGTTTTTGTATGTCTAATTAGGAAGCATCTTTGCTTTTTTAAATCAATTCTGTGAAAGTAGTAGATGCAAAAAGCAAAAATTTGCAAGAAAAAGAGGTGACCCAATTAGGAGACCCAAAGAACTAAAATATTGATGTACTAACAGAAGATGTGGGCTTTGAAACGGAAATGAATTCTAAGAAGCATTTTCACCTAGTTTTCTAAACTGTTGTATACTATTAATGGAAACACTTGCATTAACTAGTTGGGCACAAATAAAAGTGCAGCACTTGGAATAATGTTCTGTGATGGAATGCATTGGTTCCATCAGGTGTATTAAGGTATTTATATTTGAGTAATATTTAACAGAACGTAAGCTACTCAGAAAACATCTAAAAATTCTTAGTATTTTTAATACAGTATAATAAAAAAAAGCTGTTAAACATTTGACTTGCTTGGTTTATTTGTAGCAAAGTAATTGCATATTGGCATCGTTTTTCAGATTACCCATTTTAAGATGAAAAACAAAGCTCTCTCTTTATAAAACTTTCATGAAACTGTGGAAGTACAGTTAGGGTAAAGGTACATAGCACTAAGTCATTAGTCACTGAAGTCTTTCTACTTTGGCCTTTCTTCTAAACCGTTATTTGTCTGTACAAAGTATTAGTAGTTTCCTCTTCCAGACATTCCTAAACAAGTTATGCTGGTGAAATTGAGTAAGTAATAACACTTCATGTAATAGATAACACTGTTTGGCTTTATTTAAAAGATGTGTGTAAATCTAAATAGTTTTGTTTTCTGTGTTTCTTCTGCAAGTCGTTTTAGAAATGTGAACAGCAATGTTTATAAATCTTCGATCTTCTGAATATGAGGACAGACTTGTTCTTTCTTTCCAGTACTGAGCAAAGATCCTCTTTAAAATTCTTCCTATTAAAACATTGCTGTATGCCATCATCAAGAAATCATTAATTATGAATGTGTAGCTTTCAGTGTCTGTTTTATATCAGATAATCGACAGTAAGATGTTTGTTCCAGGGACTGAGGAGTAATTTAAGTTCTGTAACCTAATTCTTTGTCTGTGAATGGGGTTTTCTGCTAACTTGCATTATATCTTGATATCTTTAATGTAGCTTTATGAAGCAGAAAATAAGCATAAAATTTTGGAGAAGGAGTTCCAACAATACAAAGAACAGCAAAGTAGCAAACCAGAAATCCAACTACAGTCGGAAATAAATCTTCTCACTCTAGAAAAGGTATCTTGGATTTTGCTGTCTTTAAAAACCTTTCGCTGGTGAGGGAGGTGCAGAATAATCTTGCATGATAAACTGGTTAATTTGTCCATTTTGTTTTACTCTTTGCAGCAAGTTCTTCAGAGTTTAAATATTTAGACACAAATGAGGCCAACTGGGCCTCTGTAGAGGAGGCAGTAGTGTTACAGGATAAGAAAAAACCTAAGCTATGTATTTAAATTGTTACCATCATGAGTTATGCTGGGGTCTGTAAGCATTTTCTGTGTAGAACTAAATGAAGATGAAGATTTTCTTCAGTAGAGCCTTCAGTAGAGGATATTTTGCTTAATTAAAACCACAGATATGGGAATTTTATTAGCAGAATTATTGTGATATTTGAGTCAAACTGTTAACTGAATAAGCTGAAAAAAATTGGACCATGCTTCTTGGCACAAAATGCACTCAGTTATGTCCTGTCTGCATGTTACTAGACGCTTGAAATTCCTAACAATGCAAGCAAATGATTCAAAGTATGTTTCTGTCTCTACAGACTTTTTAAACTCATCTTAAGCATTTTTAGATTTTCTGGTTTTGTTAGATTTCTTTAAAAATCAGTGGTTTAAGATCTTTGTGGTTTATACCCAGCCAGCAGCCAAACACCACACAACAACTCACTCACCCTCCCCTGTCCCAGGGGTTAGGGAAGAGAATTGGAGGGGTGAAGGTAAGGACACTTGTAGTTTGAGATAAAAGCAGTTTAGTAATTGTAATAAAATATAATAATAATAGAAAACATAAATGGGTAATGCACAGTGCAGTTGCTCACCACCCACTGACCAGTGGCCAGCCTTTTTCCAGCTAGCAATCCAGGAGGAAAATACTGAAACGGCAATCCCAGAAGTGAGAGCGCGAGCTTCCCAGGCAACCTTCATCTATATACTGAGTATGACGTTACATGGTATGAAATATTTCATTGGCCCGTTTGGGTCTGGTGCTCTGCCCATGCTCCCTCCCAGCTCCTTGTACACCTGTATACAGGCAGGACAGGGGAAGTTGAAAAATCTGATTTCATAGCAACAACTGAAAACATCAGTGTGTTATCAACATTCTTCTCATACTAAATCCCTTAATGAATCCAAAACAGCTCTACTCTAGCTACTAAGAATAAAAATTAGCTCTATTCTAGCTGAAACCAAGACAAACGGAAAATAATTTTTATTTGATTACAAGAAAATATCACTGACTCAGAGTAATTAAAAATGCTTAATTTTCCAGGTTGCTGTGTTCTGTGCTTCATAACTGTTTTGATTTCCCTTTTAATACTAAATTTTCTTTCTGCAGAATGCAATGAATTCTTTTCAGTATGTAGCATTTTTTTTAAAGATTTATTTAGATAGTAACATCAAAGATTCATACTAAATAAATAGACTTTAAAGATTGGCTTCAACAGATGTCTATTTCAGAGAAAAGAATGTAGCACATATCTTCCATCAGCTGCAGGAAAGAATAATAAAATCTACACACCCTTTAAAGGCAAGATTTATCCATCAGTGTTTCTGTTAAATTAGTGTGTATAACTTCAAAAAAAAAAAAAAAAAGGTGGGGGTAGTTAATTTGAGAATCTTAAATTTAAAGGTTACATCAGCAGATTTAGTGCTAAAAACTAATCTTTTTCTTTTTGTATAGACGGCTATCCAATAAAAATAAGGCTATATTTTAAACAAGAAAATGTTCATGTGCCATAATATTTATGTTATATTATATAATGGCTATAGATGATGTTGTATGTTACATTACATAAACACTTTTCTTAAACCAGACCCTTTGTATATATACATCTTTCAGTGATTGTTACTGCTGTTATTGCTTCAGCTGATATGATTTTAATTGGTTTTAGGTTGAACTTGAAAGAAAGTTAGAGTCAGCTACCAAGTCAAAGCTCCACTACAAACAACAATGGACAAGGGCTTTGAAAGAACTTGCAAGGTTGAAACAGGTATGCGGGTTTTCTTTTGTCATATGAGACAAACAAGTTAATGTAGTGTTGGAAGCTAATGATAATTACTGTTAAATACTGGCAATTTTCATTTTATTAGTGTTTGTCTTTGCAAAATTAAATCTCTGAGCTACACTTTTTACAAAAATGAGAACAGTAAAACTGATTTGAATTTGACATGGAACTTGAAGGGCCAAGGCACAGGTCTGCAAAGAAAGTTGGCACAGCAAAAAGCAGTCATGATTGAAAAAAGAAAAACTTTTATAATCTAATTCTCAATAATGGTAGTCAGCACTTCCAGAGCAAATATTTTGCTCCTGTCCCAACCATCTTGGTCAATTACAATCCTAACTGTTTTGTATTTTAATTGTAAAATTAATGAAAAGTAAAGATGAGAAACAAATCTTGGCTTTTAGAAACAATGGTTTAAGGTTTGCTGTATGCTGTAAAACAAAGTGAGCTTGCAGAAAATTTAAACTGGAAATGAACCTTTCTCCTGGTTTTGGAAATCCTAATCTCAATACTAATATGTCATGTTTTACTGCTGTGTTTTAACAGAACTCCTGTGTGTCTATGTGTGTATATATATGTATCTAGTCATACACATATGACTTGAAAATACGCTGTTCAAACTTGCAGGAGTAGCAGCTTCATCCTCACTGAACCCATATGCCTCTGTTTTTTGTCATTGCCTGTATTTCATTAATTACAGTAAACATTAGCTAAACAGTATACTTAAGAATGGCAAGCATTTCCATTGGCCTTGACAAACAAATTAGTAAATCATCAATCCCTATTGCTGAACAAACTATGACATAGACATAAAGCTTCAGAATTCAAGCTTAGTAAAAGGTTTTTATTACTTGTATTCATACCTACTTCCTGCTTGAGGAAAGTTGGTTTTGTTTTTTTTAACAATTATAGTTTCTACTTCATTCCTACTGCCTAGAGTATTCAGTTTTTGGAGAGTAAGAAGCTAAGCCCACTCTCTTCTAATTGATAGTTACCTTGTTTAATATGTATTACTCTTTGAAGAGAGTGAATGTGCTGTATAATCACTATTAGTAATTAAAAACTCCTCTTTATTTGTTGACTTCAAATTGGACCTTTTATGCCTAGTGATAAAAGGAGTCATGAATTCTCATGTCCAATCTGTGAAACATCTATGCTTGACAACATGATAAAAGGAAGAATATAAGTCTTATATCTCTGATTAAGATTGCTGCAGCAGCCATGAAGTTTTTTTCATTTTTTTTCCTTACTGCCATATTAAACTGCTGTAGAATAAAAGAGAAGATTGCTGCTTGCCAGATTAACACTAGTGTATATCACTATCAGGGTTTTATTATGAATTTCATTACTGTAGACCTGACCGTCTGAGTTTAGTAACACAAATAGATGGTTTCAACTGACCTTCATGCAGAAAGTCTGAACCATAAAGTAAGTTGGCATGTACAATGAATTATGCTACTTAAAACTTTTTTACTACAGGACAAACACTTTCAAATTAGTTTATTGTGGTTTTTATACTCCTGTGCTTCATCTTATGCTCAGTCTATTGATAAAGGTTTTAAGTGACTTTAAATAGCTAAATAAAAGTTGAAGCAGAGCTGATCAAAAATCATTTACTGTGTTTTACATATAAATTTGGAAACTGTTGCTTCAGGAATTCTAGATTTGCTTTAGTTCAGATGATTTGTGTAATTGTGCATAGTTTGAACAATTTCTTGTTTAAATTGGATTAGTACCATGTTAATTTTGCATTGCCTCTGGTGAATAGCCACAGGGCTGTAATCTGTGCCAGTAATTTGTCACACCAAAGCTCTCTAGAGAACTATACAAAACATTTGTGTAGTGAGGATTAGACGCTGAAAGCCATATCTTAGATTGTTAATAAATGTTAATGACAAAACCCAGCTGGTAAGTCTTGGAAATGAGATCTAATGCTTTGTGCCCATTGCCAAAAAAATGTTTAAACAGAGATTTCCATTACTCAAAGGTGACCTAGTACAGTCAATTTGTGAATTAAAGAAGCATAATCTACAGGCTAAGCATTTAGTAAAATGCTGTTCTGATTTGCAACCATAAAAGTCAATGTTTCCTTAATTAAAAAGTTTCCTTTTACTTTGGAACTAGTTCTTAGCACACATCTGTGATGGTTTTATATTTTGCAGAATATGAGATATGCAGTACATAACTTAGAAAAGTATGGGACTGTTAATAGAAAATGCTCTAAACTTCTCCATGTCTAGGATTTTGAACGCTAAACACAGTGCCAATAGTAACCAACAAAAGATCTGAAGTATGTGAGGACTCATATACATCATGCTTACCTGTGCTTAATAAAATACAGAAGTTAGTTGAGTTTAGGCATAGCTTGTAAAGCTGGTTGAAAATAGACTTTACCCAGCTTACTTTTCTTCCGTCTTTGTTGTTCAAGTCTGTATTAATACTTAATTTATTATACCCCTGTTCAGCTTTAGGAAGACAAATGTCAACAAGTTAGCTACGTATCTATGCACACAGGTAACTTTTATCATTTCCAGAGGTTTTAAAAACTGTCCTTTGAAAAAAGTTTGCTGACTGGGAGAACTCAATACTATACAAACCAGACTTCCATACTTTTTATGTATGTGAGCATTATTTCTGATCAATCAAACCATTTACACAAAATTATATACATACTTGAAGAGATCTTGGATGCTAAATTCAGTTCCTGTTTGAGTGTAAGAAACAGTGTATCAAAAGAAAAATCAAAGCTAACAAGTATAATTTTCAGCAGCTGGTAATCTCTGTTATAATCTAGAAAATCAAAATCTCAAAATGTACATGCATACATTATGCAGTGTTCTGGGAGAAATATTTTTAAAGTCTTTTAATGTGTTTGTGCCCTACAGATCTGTTGAAACCAGGACTGATGCATTTGTTTAAAACAACATAGACTGTACTGGCTGGCTGGCATTCACTATGTCTTGTCCAGTGTCTTGCTTATCCACTCAGTAATTAATTTGATTAATTTATAAGTAATTCAGCCAAGGATGGGATGTAAATCTTTGTTTAAAAAAAAAACAAAAAAAACCACCACCAAACTCAAACAAACCAAAAAAAAAAAAAAAAAAACAACCAACCAAACAAAAAAAAAAAACCACAAAGAAACCACCCCCCAACAGTTGGAGGTCCAAATCTTGGTTAAAAACTGTGTCTTGAAACCATCCAGGCCCTCCTACTGACTTGTCAGCTCTGGGTTATTTTCAGAAAACTTTACTTGAGTTCCTTAGCTTCTATCGTAAGTTTTTCCCACAGACTTGCATGGTATGTGTGAGTGGGAGAGTGAATAGTGGCTGCTATTTAGCCATTGTTTAGTCTAGTGTATGTATGTTTACATCTCCCTTTTGGATTTATAGGCAGCTATGACAAAATAAAGATTCTGCTTCCTTGATTGAAGAGCCTCTTAACTAGAGCACCTGGTGGCATATAGGGATTCTTTTATGATCTGATTATAATTAAATTTTGAGGGTTCTTTTTTACTGGTTAATTTTTATTTAATGCTGATATTCCTGTTGTACCAAAGGTTTCAAAACATGATTGAAGCTCCCACCATGCAAGCTCCTAAGACAGTATTTAATGTATCAAGAACTACATTAGAGATGCAACCTAATGAAGAAAAGTAGTAAAACATTGAAATAAATGATCTGATAACTAGTGTGGGGCTTTGTTTAAATTGAATTTGGTTTGGTTTATGGGTAAGAGGAGGATGACAAAATATCAAATTAATCAGATAAAGGAATATTAGTGATAAGTTTTTCTCAGGGGGAAGGAAAGAAAAGAGAAAATGAGCAAATGGAATATCCTGACTAGCAGTGCTGAGAAGGTAGTGGAAGAGAAGGTACATGGGCCAACCTAGAGTATATTGGAGAAATAATTTTCAGAGTAATTTGCACATTATATTCTTCGTTCATCTGTGTCTGCCTCACTATGGGATAGTGGCTGATGATAATAGGTGGTGATGCAAGAATTAAGTTTCCAAGTGTTCTGAGTTTCTAGTAGGTCTTTTATCCACAAAATTGCCTTTAGTCTAGCAAATGATGATTATGGACTGTTCCCTTACCTGAAATTTAAAAATGCAAAACTCTAAAGTTTAAAACTTAAAATTTTAATAGTTCTTGCTGAGGCTTAGAACAGCCAAACTGGCTACAATAAGCAGTTGGGAATAAATCTGAAGTGTCCCTTATTTCAAGATATATTATAGGACCATATTCTCTCTGGAAATACGAAGTATGTCAGAAAGTCTTGACTGAGAATTTTAAAGTGAGTATACATGTATAAATTTGTGTTCACTGAAGTACACTCAAAGAACACTTTCTGTTCAATTATAACTTAGTTTTGAAGTATACACAGAATAAAATAAAGATGTCACAAGTGGGTTTAGAAATGCTGGACTTTGCCTTATTAGTATTGTAAATGTACAGAAGTGCGCTCCGTTATTTTGGTTTCCATTTTGGAAGATCTCAATAAATTCTGCTACATTTCAAGTACTACTATGCATTAGAGTTTGGTTCCTTCTTTGCTTTAAAAAAAAAAAAACCCAACTCGTTGCACAGAGGATTATTGAACTGTGATGGAAAAAGTAGATTTAATATCTGACTGTTTCTGGAAGTGGCACCAGTTTAATCGCTGAATACAAAATCGTTCCTTCTCTCCCTTTGTAAGAAAAGACAGTCTTTTTATGGTCCCTCAACATATAGTAACAAAATTATATTCATTAATTAAAAATCAGCATGCCTTGCTTCTTATCAAACAGCTGTTGTAAATTCTTTGCCATCTTCTTATATTAATGGATTATTATGAAATGGATTTCTGTTGCTCTGCTATGAATGGTATACATAGAGCAAGTTTGCTGTTATGCACCCTACAAATTGTTATGACAGACGCTTAAAGGAGTCAACGACTAATGTTGGGAAACACATTTGAAAATCACAGAGTATGTTGTGTATAACTTAAATTACACACAAGATCCATCAGAAAAGAATCTTTAAAATCCCTTCTCGCTTGCTTTCATGTCTTCTTTCCAAGTTGGACAGTCTTAAACTGGATGTTACGGAAATCTTGCCTCAGAAATGTTGATTTTTATTTTATTAATATTGTTGTGCTTAAATTCATTCAGGGTCATGGCATGGCATGCTACAGAAATTCTCTACTATCACTGTTACAGGACTAAAATTAATCTTGTATTTTCCCTACCCTCTCCCGAACAAGGAAATGCCAAAGATTTGTCATGTTTACATCACAATTGTATTAGTAATCACATTCAACTTCTCATCACATTTATCTGAAAGGATTTTTGCTATCAGATTGCCATTCTGAACATGTTGCTGAACAGCAGAAACCATTGAAATTTCCCACCTCAAATAGTAATGTATCATCTTGTAGTCTCACATGCTTCTTATGGCCAGCACAAAGCTGTGTCTTTTCTGTGAAGCTGAAATTGTAAGAACACTTTCAAAATCTTCCCTTACAGATCTGATTAATACACTCCCCAAATTAAGGACTGGATTAGAAGGCTTCCATTCAGTGTAGTCACAGCTGTTTGATGATTTGTGTGTATTTTATGTCTCATTATAATCTGCTTCATTAGTAGGCAGGGATGTCATTTTCTGCTGGATGCTGAAGTCTTGCTGTGCTAGTAATAAGCGCTACTACATTTTGCATTAGTTTTCCTGTATTTAGCTTTCAGGTGATGTGTGCCCAACATACTTTCAAAAAAAATTCTCTCACAGAATTACTGAGATACACAAATTTGACAGACTTACATTAATACCCCAGCTTCCCATAACAGTAGTCCTAGTTTCAAGTGGAACACTTACAGCATGAATAAACTACTACAGAGCAAGGAGATTTTTTGTTTTCTCAAATTAATCCTTTCTTCACTGTCTGCAATAATGCATTGGACTGAAGCTAATCATGTCTACTAATCAGCATAGGTAGAAAGTCTAGAAAAGGAGGTAATGACAGTTAGAAGTCCTCTCTTCTGTAAAAGATTTAGGTTTTTGACATCATATAAGAGGAAGATGTCAGCCTCATCCTCCACAATAGTGAGGGCTTTTTGCCTACAGATGAGGCAGTTTGCTTGTAAATCTCATTCTTATATAACTTATTGTGTGGCCTCCAACACTCTTACCACTGTTAGATAATGTTAACAGGAAGACCAGGTTATACTACACAAGTTAATTGCAAAACCAGAACTTGGATATACAGGGTGTACTGTATCTACTACAGGGATATGTATAACAAGTTTCTTTAGACTTGTCTAATCAGGAAAAGTAGCTAGTCACCAGATTGAATTACTGGATTTTTTTATTTGTAGGGACAGACAAGTAGAAATTTCTAGACTTGTTCAACACGTACAAGGTAACTTCTCTCCTGATGCTAAATAGAACTTTATGAAGGAGATTTAACATACTCAAAATTTAGGTCTCATGTTTGCCTGAAATTTTTAATATCAGCTTTTTTGTTCTGAAACGTGGCAACATTTTAACTTCATTTTGAAAATGATTTAACTTGGACCATCACTATTCTTGGTGCTCTAATTCAAAGAGGTAAATATTAGCCTGTCCTCATACTTCTAGGTTTTGGGTAATTGAGATAACCAGACTTGCTGTCCATTTATTTATACATTTTATTTATAACAGTTGTACTGTTTTTAAACCAGTGTATTTGAGACTAGATAATGCTCAGCATTTTATCTTACTACCTGAATTTAGCGAAGTACAAGTATCAAAATAGTTAAGATAATTCCATTCCTCCTCATAGCCCGTTGTATACTTGAAATTTGGCTTCACTGTCTGAGCACTGTTGCCTCTCCAGATATTTGGAAACCAGAGAATACCATTGTCATATTCACTGGGACTTCATTTGAAAAAAGAAAAAGCATGCTCTGTCTTTTCTTAAATACTTCAACAGTATTGCTTCATCTGTAGCACTTTTTTAAATACAAATGTCTATCTTAATTCAAAACATTCTGTGATTAGGAAGCTCCTAACATGATTGGTATATTGCTTAAGTAATTAATTTCCTCTGTTTTAATAACTTGAATCATGTCTCTAGTTGGAATTTACATAGTTTTGACTATCAGCCAGTGCTTTTCATTGGGTGGAAAAAAACAAACTGGCCAACTGATGTGAAATATCAATCTAGCCCATACAGAGGCCAGCAGTAGATGCACAATATCTAGAAACCAGACTTGGATATCTTTGAATGCCCTCCAGCTGCCCTCAGTTATTAGTTAAGTACATCATGACACAGCGGTTGCATTCAGGCTGTCATATTTAACAGACTTCAGTTGAACATATTCTTAATTTATCTGTCTCCTTTTCAAACTAATTCATATTTTTGTCCCCATATTATTCCACTCTTTCACATCCACTTTTTCCCCACTGAATAATTTTGTATTGGCAGCAAACTGTTTATTCCAGAGTGACTTCCTCCTCTATTAATATATTAGATTCTTGTGGATTCCACTGTTACCTTCTTGGTATTGTGGAAAAGATCGGTTGCTATCCTTTTTCTGGTCTTCTAAACCCTGAGTAGTCCGAACAGATTTTCTCTGTGACAGCTTAGTTTTCTGTTTGGTTGTAGGTGGTTTCTCTGGTGTGGTGTTTAGTTGTTTTGTGTTTGTTTTTAAGACTAGTTGGAAGTATGATTTTTCTACAAAAGCTGGATTCATTCTTTGTGGTATACTTCTACATCCTGTTTAGTTATGGTTTTAACCATTTCAGCCATTGTGGAAGGAAGTCCTGCAGGTAATTCCTGGATATTCATAAAGCCTATGTTTAAAGAAAGAATTAAATAAAAAATGGGCAAAAATGGTGGTGTCAACACCAATTTAGTGACAGATTACACCTCCAGTTAGTCTTGCAATTTTGTGTTTGAATTTCCCTAGAACTTCTTGAAAACTCTTGGATAAATATTGGCTGGCTGTAGTGACTTGTTAATATTTTCTGTATGCATGTGTAGATTCCTATTTTACTTCAGTCTGATACTGTTGTTGACCCACATACAAAAGGGTGCTTCTCACAGGGGAATGATCTTCCACAGTGAACTCTTGATAGAGAAGGAAGGACAATGGACTTGTCTTTCCCAAGTGATTTTTTTATGCTTCAGTCATCAGCGGTAGACTCTTCTGACAGGATTCCTGCTCCTGGGTTTATTAATAGTATAACCCTTCAACAAGTTCTTCTTCAGGTTTTCTGGCCTGTCTAACTGTAGTTCTAACATTTAATTTGCCTGGCTGGTATATTGGATTTAACACAGAAATAAAGTATTTTGGGGTTACATACATGCTATGATTTCTTGTCAAGTACTTCTCTATTGCATTGCCTGTTCACATTAACAATTAGAGTTTTTGTTTATAGCAATTCCCTGTGAAATTCAGATTATTTTATCACTTAATGGTCATCAACAGGGAGTGCTTCAGATGCTGGAAACTGAGATTTGGGGAACTGCCTGATGAGACTCTTCCAAATATTGTTGACTGTATAATGAATACACTCACACATATCACACAATTATCTTTTTTTTTTTTTTCCCTATAATAAATATAAAACTGATTGAATGAACAATCACATATTTCAGATGAAAGCAATGTCAAAATTACAAAGGTAACCTTGCACTTCACAACATGACTAGGTCCAGGATGTTTGTGTAACCTCCTGCCTTATTTTTTAACTACAGGAGAAAATGCCATTTTACCTCAGGTCTTTTGTCTCATTCAGAGTGTAATACTGACTGTACTGAGTTAGTGCACAAGGTCATAGAGAAAGTAGCTGGGAGGAAGACAAGTGGAGAGAGGACCACACTCATTAAGACTTTAATGTCACAGAGTGGTAGTGGACTCAAACCCCAGTTTTCTTACAGTGTCTGTATAGAGGTTTAAAAAAAAAAAAAAAATAGAATGAGGTATACTTTTAGAATGGATAGATTAGTTAGATCAAAATCACAGAATAAGTTATCAAAAGTTTTGCATAGAGCCAAACTAATGTAAAAGGAAACCTCACCAGAGTTTTGTTTTCAAGGCTTATTTTTAACCAGAAATTGCAATTTCAAAAAGTAGTTCTTGAAACTTTGACACAGTGTCAAATGTGTCATAGTGCCTACACTATGGTGCTGATGGTGGAAATTTCCTGCAGCCATTTAGTATTTTTCTGGCTTTTATTTTTCAAAAATGTTATAATTTAAAATACTGTATAGTAACAGAATAAATCTCAGTATCTTGAAGAGTTTTACAAGTATAAGCTTTGTTTGCCAGCTTAAGCCAGAGTTTGTAGAAAGGTTTGTAACATTTTTGCTGTTTTGTTAATGGAAAGATATTTGTGACTGGGGTTTAGGTTATCCAGCCAGGACAGGTTTTCTGCAGTCATCATAGTCACTGATCTCACTGAGTTGGAGAGATCAATGGGTAAGACATTCTGTTTAACTCCTGCATTTCCAGTACTGCTGGAGACTTAACTTTTTTAACTTCATTCCTGTATTTTTGCTCATGTCACTGTAATTAGCACTTTTACCTGTAATGACATAGGCAACTGAGTTATGTCTTCACCCCTTCCCACACTAGCGTGAACAAGAAAATGCAATGGCTCACCTTAAAAAGCAGCAACAAGAACTGGAGCACATGAGGTTGCGCTATTTGGCAGCGGAGGAAAAAGAGCTGGGGAAAACAGAACGACAAGAGTTAGAAGATATCAGAAATGAACTTAACAGGTATGAAAGCATTTGCAAGAATCCTTTCTTGTCTTTTTCTCCTATCCCTTCTTTTCTTGCTGTCTGCCTCAAAACAGGATAAGATTCAGTTAAGCCAAGATTATAATTGGCTGTCAGTTCAATGAAAGAACACAGTTTAGTGTCCTTTAGGTAAAGATTGCACATTTATAAAATGCAACAGTACTGCAGTATAGAAAATCTGTGTTTAAGGCCACTGTACCCTGGTTTTTATGTTATGGTCATAGTTGTACAGCAGCAGGCTTTTTTCTATTTTGAACCTTCATTTGTAAGGATAACTGCTGCATTAAGTATAGGAAGAGGCATGCACTGTTCATATTTTGAATACATTAAAATTTTAATTCTACCTAATGCTGTCCTCCAAAAACTGTCTGCAGTAATTCTCTGTGAACCCTTTTAATTTGAGGGCTGTTTGCATTATCAAAATAAAAGCCCTGGTAGCAGGTATTATAGTTATGTATGCATATAGAAAAGATACTGCTAGAATTTGAGTATTATATTAACATCTGTTTATAATTGTTTTTTCTTAGAGGGGATATTTTGTTACCTCTTACAGATTTCTGCATTTTACTGAGTAGATAAATAACCTAAAGACTTAATATGAAAATAACAGGTTTTAATATGACTCATCTTCTGTTTCTTTCCATTTTATCGACATCAGGTTAAAGAAACAAGAAGAGAGAAAGCAATTGCAAGATGTTAGAGATAATTCTGCTGGTAGAGTGAATAGTTTTCATTCTAGAAAATTAAATGAGAACATGGATGATTATCTCTCTCGTCTGATAGAAGAGAGGGATACCCTGTTGAGAACAGGAGTTTATAATCATGAAGACCATATTGTAAGTGAACTTGATCGTCAAATCAAAGAAGCTGTTGCAAAAAGGAACATCGCTAAATAAAAGCACACAGAAAGTTGTTAAAAAGAGTCAAAATTTTAACAGTGAATTATTTTTATAAGCTTGTACTACTTTGCAAAATATGTAAGGTCATGCTTAATTTTGCACACTACTATTAGCTCTTTTTGAAGTCAGTGTAAATATTTGCAACATGTGTTAAGCACAGTTGTAAGTTTTAGAGGTGATGACTATTTTTTAATGTTTTTATACTCATGTATATATATGTAAATATATTTATCTTGTGTACTTCTGAAATGTTTTCTACCTCTTTTGCATCATTCTGGCTAGGCTTATTAGTAATATTTTTCATATTCATTCTAAGACTTTTTGTCAATATTATAATAATTTCTTTCAGTTTTTAAAAAGATCTCTTCAGCTATACTAGGGAAAAGTGACATAAGCTCTTTTCCTTGACAGAACTCTTAATTCTGAGCCAAAGTACAGCACTGACCAAATCTCACTTTTTAAGTAAAACACAAGGTACACAATCTTTGTTTCTCCAACTGTAGCAAAAATAACTATGTTCTATAGTGAATAAGAGACAAGGTTTTGAGTGTGGAGGGGAAAAACTCTCAACCTTGTGGAACTGAAACTGAATCAATTAACTAGTCTTTACAGGATGAAAATACCTTTGTTGCCCTTGGCAATTTTGCACATAGGTTTTTAAGGGCAAATGCAGGAAGGTGAAGACCTAGTTCAGAAAGACACATAAATTCTTACATCCATCCCTAATGAGGGGAAGATACTTGAAGCATCAGTTCAGTGAATTTATACACTTTATGTGTATGCATACATAAAACAAGAGATCTTCTAAGTGGTGTTTTCTTTGTTCCTAATCACCTTGCAGTTACTTAGTACCTATTTTGAAGCATGTTATCTCATTACCACTTAAATTGTACATAAGGTTTTGTTTGACTGTGGAAGTATGAACAGGTTGTAGTCTCAAGGTGTTAATGGCCCGAAAAGAAATGCACAAGAAATGTTAGTTTGTGCATGATCAAAGTTGAACAAAGTTTTGGTTTCCAGCCTTCATTCTATTTCAGTAATTTTAAAATCATTTGTGTGGATCTAGCTAATAACATTAACTTACAATGATGTCCTTTCAATATGCATTTTTGTCCATCCTGTAGGCACAAATGTTTCTGTGTTTGATTATCAAGTACTGAAAACTTCTTAGGAATTTTTACTTCTAGAATGCAAAAATTCTCTTATTTTTTACATAAAATCAGTGAATTTCCATGGACATGGCTTTATACGTGTGACCTTCCTGTTTTGTGTGGTATTAATTATAAAATGTTTTTTTTCTATATTTTATCTGGCTTTGCTTCCTAGTGCATTGGTTTTTCTCCTCCCTACCATGGGCATATCTCCTGTTAAATAGACTATTCATTTGGTCTCTTTAGAAAAGTTTTAAACAAGCTGTATAAACATAGAGATAATATTCTGTGAGGAGTTATCACTTAACAATGCCAGACTTTCTAAGAAATGATTTTGTAATATACCTTCTACTGTATTTTTCAAATTAGTGTGCTCAAGGAGATCCCTCTCCACTAGAAAAGCAAGTAACACCTTCATAAATTTAACACAAATCCATGAAAAGTAATTACATTTTTTTTTTTTTACATCATAGCTTTCTCATATCACTGATGTGTGATTCTATACAGTTATTGTAAATGAATCAGGAAGCTTCTGTTTTGACAGGATGACTTGCTCATGATGTTTTTCTTCAAATGCTTGCTCACTTGCTGCAAGTGTAGTTTTTTCTTCAAACGCTGGAGGGTGCCTTAGACTTAAAGATCACAAGGTTTGCGTTGACTAAATTTCTGTAACTGATGATTTTTTTGAGTTGGTATTTGATGACTTTTCAGGTGTGTTACTTTACTAAATAAAGTTCAAATTTTAAGTAACTATTAAGGATTTTTTGTTTAAATACATAGTCAAAAATAAAGATAATTTTGTCTGCTATTTCCAGTAATATGACAGTCTTCAGTGTGTGAATCCATAAAATTGATGAGCTCACTTTCAAAGTTAATTTCACTTTTTAATTTCTAATTGAGTTTCTGCCATGGCTTGTAAAGAAAATGGCAATCATGTTACTGTGATCTTTAAAAAGAAACTGTGTGGATGAGTTTTTTTCCTAGTAAATCAAAGAACTGAGTAAAATAAAAGGTATAATGCTTTTTTCAATAAGCCTGATTATTTTAAACTATCTGGGTCTATTTTTGTCATTTGAAAGATTACTACTTACAGGGTGAGAAGCATTAATTTTGTGATTATTAAACTTACTTAGCATTTTTATTCTGTTACATAGTCATTACTCTTAGTATGTGTTGTTTTATTAGAATGAGAAAATGAACAATACTTTAAGCTTAATGTTATAATTTATTTTTTCCCACCACAATTTGTGCTTCTGTCTGAAGTTCTCTAGAAACAAAAGCTGTATTTGTAGTAGATATCTATAGCAGAGATGAGCTCAATATCACTCTTTAAAAAAAAAAAAATTATGTTGGGTTCCATTTGCCTTTTTATTAGCTCAAAACAATTTTAAAGGTTGTAACTATTACATGGAAAGACCAAATACCATTTTTTTAATCAAAAATATCTTAAAATTTTTATCTTAATGTCTCTTCATGGTAAAAAATGCCATTTGAAAAAGATGCATGACATAAGGAGCTTATTTTAATTTACCAAGCATAAAAAGACTGCTGGAAACAAACCCCATGTTTACGTGTTCAGTCCTGGTTCTGTATGCTTTAGAAAAGGGGGTGGGAAGATGATCAACAGCTAGGCCCTCCTCATATTCTGGCAAACTCCTGCTATTGATTTGAGTGCACCCAGATTTCACTAGGGAAAATGATGGAGTTATTTCAAAACAAGCATACTTACCAGTATGTTTCTGTGAACCCCAATGTCCATAAAAATTAGTACATGGGAGGTAGGCGACGTGGTGGTGGTGGTGGCTGTTCTATGTCAGTTCTGTGCCAAATCAGTTCCAGCTTTCATCTGCCTTACAGTTCAGGCCTAGGACTTGAATCTGGCTTTGGATAAGGAAACTTCAATTATATCCTGTATTTGCCCAATCCAGTATTTTAAAGGAAAAGCGTTGGCCCATATATAAATGAGGGCATTTAGAAAAACTGATCTTTTTTCTGATAAACTTCGGGCAGAGGATCCCCTCCTGTCTCTATATGTGCTAATTATAGTGGTGTGGACTTGCTTTACCAATCTTTATTACCAAAGAGTTGCCTCAAATTTTGTACAGGTTTAAAAGTAAGGCAGCAAAACTGGATGTAATATGTTTGTTCACCTGAGCATTAACTAATATTTTGGGAACTTTTGCAAAATAAAGGGACCTTTTTCACCTTTTAATTGTTAGACTTCATCAGAAAAACTGTCTCTAAATTCTTATTTACTTAAGCAATGGAATGCTTTATGAAAAAATAAGACTTATTTTTTTTAATAGGATGGCACTGCTTTGCTTTGATTCTGGATTATTTAAATACATAGTTATATTATTGATCTTTTCAGTATATTGTTTTTTGGGGTGAAGCTATAACCACTGTTTTTATAATATTTTAGCAGTTATCCAAGACTTTTAACACTAATACACTTTCAAAACTGCTGTTGCAGAAAAGAAGCAATGTTATGTCTGGCACTGAGCTTTCAAGTATTCAATCCACAGTTCTCCCTCACTTCAGTTTAAATGCTTCTCCCTTCCATCCACAGAGATAAACCTTAATGCACAACTAAAGATGGAAGTCCTTTATCATATCTTCTGAGTGCTACTGAAGTATTTATACCAGTTATTACATATTTATGCAATTATTTATTTTGCTACTACTGTGCCTAAATGATCATGACCTGTGTCAAGGCTTGGATTGGAAGCACTAGCCCTGCTGTTGTTAAAGACAGAACTGTAGAAAGGCGGCTGCATACTTAGATCTCATTTCATTTGTTTCTCCAGGGGGTTGTATTAGTAGTGTTTTCATTAGAAATGTTTTTACAGATGTCGGCTATCCAGATATGAAGTCTCTGTGGTGGAGAAGCAGTCAGGAGTTTGGCATTCAGAACAGAAAGGAAAAAAAAGTCAACTTTGAGAGACTAATTTATAGAAAAATAATTTACTGACTTTCTGATGTATAAATGTACAGTAACCCCATGGCAGCTTTAATGCAGAGTAATTGAATTCTTGCAAGTACAGTTATTTTCTATTCTTAACTTGAAGAAACGTTACAGCCTGTCGTTCCCCATCACTGAAGACTAAAATAGTCCCCATTAATAATGCTTCTGGAAAAGTGACACCCACTACTTTGTAGTCCAGTACTCTATTTTTTTTTTCCAAGTGAAATACTTGTAGTAGTTTGACATCATTTTAAACAATTTATGTATTACTACAAAAAGTTTTGTTCTAACAATATACAGACAGAGTAGATGATTATGGAAGTGTGTTACTGAATGTTTGACCAAAGGGTTTTGATGCAGTTACTGAGACATAACAGCACTGACAAAATAATAATTTAGAGTGGGTTTACTGAGGCAGATGGAGTCTAGTAGAACAGTCCCCAGCCTAATACTGTTTCAACACTTATGGTACTTTGCTTATAGCTTTAACTGCACTATGAAAAAAAACTGTTAAAAATTGTTGTTGAAGAACTATGGTTATGGATTACTATGACTATCATAAGTTTTGTTTACAAATTCAAATGTAATAGGGCAGAAAAATTGAAATACTGGATTTTGAGTTGAGCAGACAATCAAGCTAATAAATGTTTTGTAGAACTTAGATTTATGTGATAATGGTAAGTCTTCAACATTTTTCTATTTGCTTAATAGCATAAGTGAGGGAGATTATTTGTTTTGATTTTCACCTCTGGATATATAGAAAATAATTTTATAAATGTCGTGTTAAGTAATGTTGGTTGTATGGGACAGCAGACCACTACTATATTCATCTGTGAAGACTATTTTTGGCAACAGAATTAATATTGTAATACAAAAGGTCATACAGATTGGGACTGAAAGGCACCATAAGTTATTATTTGCTCTGTAATCACACATGTATGCACGAAGGTTGAGTCCCATTCATACCAGGCATGAAGTTGATGTGATACTTCTGATCCAAATAAATTGGACAGCTTAATAGTTTGTTCTTACAGCCAGCACTTTAAGCCAATACTGCAGGTATGTTTTAATGAATATCAAGGCATATTTAGTGTAAACCACAGAACCTCCCTGCTTCTCCAGGAAGTGCTGAGGCAATGTAGAGGATATGTTGTTTGGACTATATAACATTTTTGATGCTTGTATAGCAATGTTTGCTATAGCAATGTATAACAATGTTTGTTACTGCAGTTTTCCTGGATGTGGATGCATATGATGGTTTAAATACTCTAGTTTATTGATTTATCTCAAATTTTCTGATAATAATCCAATTATGGCACCGAAGAAATTGGGTTAATAACCCCAAATAAATGAAAAAAATTAATCAGAATATCAGAGACCAAGACCACACCACTACCACAGGCAATTCGTAGGTGTATCTATGTAGCTATATCTCCATGAGAGGGCACTGCTATTTGTGGAAAAACTTGCACACCTCAGCAACATGCTTATCTGCCTCTACAGTGAGTTTTACATGTCCCATCCTACTACATCTTGCAGAACAAATGGATTTATTTTTACTCCATGACTGTATCTTCTCATTGCATACATACAACAAATCATTAAAGTGGTCTTGAAGTTTTACCTGAGAATAAGCATTTTCATGCTACTGATTCCTATTTCATTTACATATATTGTCATCAGTGCAAGTGGCTTGTAATAGCCTAGGTAGAAAGAGGTAGGCTTAGCAAGAGGACATCGCAGAAGAAGGCATTATCTCTCTAACGCTGTCTAAGGCAAAAGCAATGCTTTGCCATCCTGCCCAAAAGCTTGTGTTGCAGTACTTGGTGCAACATGGCAAAGTCCCTCCAGACTGACTTATGAAGGGGCTCCCACTGGTAGGTTGAAGGTTGGGCACAAAGTCTGTGGTTTCTCTTCCCATCTTGGTTGTAGGGGTGTTGAGTGATCTTGAACAGGGCTCTGGGCCTCTACTTCCTATCAGCAAAATGAGAATAATGTGGGAAACGCTTTTCTGTGTAAGTGGTTCACAAACTGCTTCAAACTCAGACTACTGGTGTTGGATATGGTCATCTTAATGCCCTGAAAGTGGTAGTTACTAGCTGCCACTGGGCTGCTTCACCAGCAAATGAGTACAAACTATTTGGTCTTTAGTAGATAAATCAGTATCTTATTTCATTCCTCTGGCTAATTACCAATCCATCCAAAAGCTTTAGAAAAAAGCAGAAGTACTTCAATCCTTATGTATAACTCTAATTTTGAGTGAAATAAAGGGAGTCCATGGTTGCGACCTTCCAAGAAAGGCTAAATTAATATTCTTCTTAAGTGGTGAGTTAAATAAAATCACTTGGTAAGGGCAGAAAAAAACGCAAAAATCTGAATTTTTGGGTCTGCCGCAAATAAGGCTGTATGTGGTATGTGGCAGTACTGTTTACATTTGTCTTTCTCCTGGTAAGATGAAGGTGATTCCTCATTATACTGATGATTTGATGAATAGCTAGTTAATGCTTGGTTGTTACAGCTGTTTGGAAAATAAAAGGTCAAGCATTGTTTGCCATATCCCATCTATTGAACAAATAAGTAATTGCAAGGGTTTTAGTGAAAACTTTTATAGGAAAATCATTTCGTGACTTATTAGTATTGAAATACTAATAAAAGCAAAT
The DNA here is from genome assembly GCF_018691265.1 of Tyto alba. Classification (NCBI taxonomy): domain Eukaryota; kingdom Metazoa; phylum Chordata; class Aves; order Strigiformes; family Tytonidae; genus Tyto; species Tyto alba. Next base: position 21,234,830 of record NW_024881275.1, on the reverse strand, counting down.
CCCTATTATCCTAACAAATGTGACAGGTACTGTTGGAAATGAGTCTTGAAGGTGAGGAGAGGCCAACTCTTAGTGAAATAACTGTCAAATGCCGTGAAAGCAATTGGCTGCTGCCAGGCAGGACCCTCGCACCCGCCCTGCCAAACGTGGCTGTGCCCATGACACAGTCTCAAATTCTCCGTCCAGGTCAGGAGATCAGCATTAAAACTCAGGGCTGCTGGGCCACCGAGGGCAGCTGGAGGAGGAAGCAGCGGCTTTGCTCCACTACACTTGCCACCACAGGGACAAGACACTATTGCTGCTGCTCACAAAACCTAAATGTCTCCCTGTGTAGTAACAAATTCCCATTTTTTTGCCAGAGTGGACTCTTGCCACACTTCACCCCCTTGCCCCTTTTATTTTTTTTTTCCTTTTCCTGTTACCATACATGCACATGATGAAGAGAATAGCAAATTTCACCAGTGAACAAATATATTGGGGTGGTGTGTTTACAACAAACAATTTAAAAATTGGTAATTAAATACACAGAGAAATTACATGTTACTTTATACTGAAAGCAACCTTGATCAGATAATTCTTTTAAAACGGTGTCTATCAGAACATAACTTCACAGGGTTTTTTTAAAGCAGTCTTTCATAAAGAACTGAGGAGTTTTTTGAGTTTTCTTTTCTGTCCTTCCTTTGCTGCTCATTTAATAAGTCATTCACAACATCTGCACTATTACTCCTGGAAATATCCCACCACTATAAAAGGAAAGTATCTTAGCTAAAATAAGTACTTGTAGAATAAAAATAAATAAATAAATTACTGCATATCTCTTTATTTTATTTGCTGCTTATTTTACCACTCAAGTTCCAGATAAAAATGCATTTCATGCTTTATGAAATGCTATCTGTTGCAGAACATGGACAACGTACCAACTTGTGTACCACAAAATAACAAGCTTGTATGAGTACAGGCAGGGCTGCTGTTTATACAGCCAAATTCAAACTTTAAGTTAGATAATTTTTGGCAATGAAAGCACCTAGTCTGTTACTTATACACCAGTTAATCCTGACTTAGAAAAAACTGGAAATCCATTTAGGGCCTCTAAAATCTTAGCTTAACTTTTATACTGTGGTAAGAGATGATTTAGGGTATGTCACATTAAATACTATAAATCTTAAAATCTTTCTTCTGTGTCAGACGTTAGATCTTTAAAGGCTAACACTGTGTTTTTGCACAAATATTTAAGAATGAATACCAAGTTGAACTACAGAGCGACTTTCAGTGGGTTTAGCTCAAAAATTGTTCTATTTAAGCTCACAAAAGAAGAGTGAAAAGGCATTTAGTTCTGTATGCTTTTTTAATAGAGGAACAAGGGCTATGATGTGGGATAGCAGTATGAAGTAAACAGACTACCCCTATGTGGTTTGAAGGTATATTTATGTGTATCGAATACGCTGATGAAAGAAGGAACATGGTAAACAGAATCCATCCAGGTTTTCTTAAGGCAGAGAAACTTGACTTGTCTTAAAACACTTTCTTAATTTTCTTCTGTAGCACAGAGCAGTATTTCAGTGGCTTGGCATCCAGATTACATAATGTCATTTTAGTAAGAAGAAACAAAATTGTCTTTGGGGACATAAGAGTCAATGTGTAATCTGGTTCACAATATCTTTTATTTCTGGTTCTTTTATACTTACAAAATAAAAAACAATGAAACAAAATCCCACCATCATTTGGAGGTTTCGTTATGGAGATTTCCAAAATCTTGCATTTATTCATCGGAGGCTCATAAATACATATTTTAGAATACCACAACCTCAACTCCCTTTTCTAGCTCCATTTTTGTTATCACAGTATCTATTTTAATGGCTATTAAGCTACAATGTCCGTACCTTATCTTTGTCAGTTAATGTATCTAATTCCACCATCCCAGAGGGAATAAACCTGAAGCTAAAGCCTGCAATATATTAAAGAATCAAGAACGCTTATGCAGAACAAACAGAGGATTTAGCTTGGATAAACAGCAGAGAGCTCAGTGTCTTTTATGTCCAGAGCTCAGGACTGGAAGAAGAAAATGACTATAAATCATCCCTGTGAAACAACATAACATAAATGTTGTATGTTTATTTAAAACTTTATACAATCATTTATCTGGGCTATAGCTCAGTTTCAAAAAGTGCTCTGCTGTAATGAGGTACTGAGACTAGCAGTGATCAAGAGTAAAGTGATATATAGTTTTCAACCAGAATTTGCTTATGGGAAGAATAGAAAGCACTTAAGCAGACACCAAGTATCTATAGCTAGTAGATCAAGCGGGAGGATAATGCAATAATAACAAAAATTTGATAAATTTTTTCCTGTTTCTCTTCAAAATATCACATTTCTTGTAATGTGACATTGTTTTGAGAGCTAAGCAGCCAGCAATTTATGCCTTAATTTTTACACTTGAATAAAGGCTGATTTGTTGTCAGTGTCCGAGGTATGACATGTTGTTCCACCAGACTTAAATTAAAAAAACAGGCTAAATCTTCGTCTGGGTTTGCATTCCAGGGGGAAGCGCTCTTTAAAATATGATGCTGTTTTTTCTTGTTTATAGTAAACACTCCTGTGAATTCATAGCTAGTAATTGCTGATTTTTTTTTTACTTAGGGAAGTTGAAGAGCCACTGATGATATATTTACTGCCTAAGGAGACAGGCAAAAATTATAATGAAGCCTTTGCTGCGGAAGTTTTTTCCCCAAAATTCTGTGTAGTGTCCAGAGGGGTGTCTGAAGTCTCCTGTGAGATGCCACAGTTTGACCCCAGGGGTGCTCAAGCACCCAGCAGATGCCCAAATGGGGTTTAGCCACAACATCCTAATTGCAAATGTGCCCAGCCAGGACTGATTCATCTTTCTCTGCGTGTGGGCAGGCTCTTGCACATAGCAATTCCCGCCACAGGATTTTACCTAGTGTTTCAATGTGTTTTGGGCAGACCTGCCCCTGTGGAAATGCGTGCTGTAACACAGGAGATCCCACCCAACACTTGGGAAAGTGTTTTTGGTGGTGGCAGCTTCTGCTGTGGCTGCAGGCGCCGTCCCTCTCCCCAGCTGCTGCATGCAAAGATTTTCAATGTTGCCCGACAAATCTCCCATCACTTTCACAGTCCATTTAGGCCCCAAGCTCTCTAATTTTTTATGACTTCCAGAGCTGATCTGGTGGCAACTTAAAGCCTAAGCTGCTCTGTTACCAAAAGCAGTATTATTTCAGTTTGCAGGACTGCACATTTGTTAGTGATTCACAAGTTAACCATTAAAAAAATAGTAAATCCAGATGCACCATTTGCACCTCGATTTTTTTTTATTATTATTTTATTTTGTGGCCCATGAGGACAAGGGCCTGAAGAGATGGGGCTGATTGAAGCACTGTATCTGCTGACAAGAACATCAGAGGTGAAACCTACTTCTCTCTCTGTTTCCCCTCCACAGTTGACAGCACCCTGTAAAACAGTGCTGTAAAGAGCACAGGCTCATAAATACTTCTATGCCTATGCAGCTCCGGATGTTTTCAAGCAAATATATTTATTATGTCAATAACGATAAAAAAAAAGATGACTTATTCAATAATTCATAATGGTTTCAGAGCTGCTGGAGGCCAGTACAGCTCACTTTACTTTAGGTAACTTATAAATGTAGATTATTTCCATGACAGACTGAAATTACTTTCTGGTGAATATTTATGTGAGCTTTAATTTTCTTATTAACCCAGTATGTTCTAGAAAAGAAGATGACAGTGCTACTGTTTTCCTCATGCCGCTCTCCCAAATACAAGTAACAAAATCTCGGAGAAAAGTTTCATGGAATCAAGGTCTGAAACATTTCTCTGTGCCACTGACACCAGACCAAAGTCTTAGCCATTTCTTTTTGGTAATTGAAGCTGTTTTGTCAGTCCGGCAGCTGGGTGTAAACAAGCACCTCTACAAAGAACAGAGGGGCTGGGTTTCTGTGCTCCCCATGGGAGCTGCTGCCCAAATCCCTGATTGACCCTTGCAAAATGCACGCTAGGCGCCCAGGGTAGCCCTGGCACAGCTGGAGCATCGTTGGTGGCTGAGGTGCCCAAGGGAAGGCTGGGGTGGGAAGAGGCTCCCCTGCAGGGATGGTGGGAGATGGGATGATGTGCCAGGAACTGGGGGGTGCAGGGGAGCCCCATCCTTTCTCCCCGGGAGGTGCCACCATCAGAGCGCTCCAGACTTCTTCCTACGTGTGGTTTATCCACACAGGGCGATGGCCCAATCATGCTCTGCCCTTTGCCTGCACATGGCATGTTCTGAAACAGAAACAATGTCAATTTTCTTGCAAATAGTTCGAATTGCCTCTGGATTTTCCCCCTCAGAGTTAGAAAATGTCTTCCAGAGAGCAAAAGTCAGGCAGCAAGAGCCTAGGGGAAGGGGCAGGAGGCAGCAGGAGGAGGAGGGATGCCTACATCCAAAATCTGGGCCCATGTACCTAAGGCAGGCTGGTTTCCTTCTCTTTTCCCTAGGTAAAATATCAAATTCAAGGTATTCTGTTAAGCATGTATTTATATCCCAAAAATCCCAACATTTTAAGTGAGCGCTGTTGTGATGGTGCAGAAAAACATACAGGGAGCAAGTTTAGGATAGCTTTTCTAGCTTATTATCATTTAAAGTTAATTTTTACAAGCTAATAGGTTTTCAGTTTATTAACAGGTGTTTATATTGAAGGGGAAACATATATTCTATAATTCTTAAATATTGAATTACTTCATTGGTTTAATTTTGCACATGCAAAAAATATGCAACTGCGGGAAACCATAAATACAGGCCTGGTTAAAAATAAACTTTGCTCTAACACCAATAAAAGCTAGCAACAAATATTTGAAAACTTGAACTCTATACAAATATGCAAGAAAGCCACGTGAACCCTGTTCGGAGCCAGTTTCTAGGCAGAGATGGGTGACAGCAGAGCGTGCCCGAGGCTGCGCACCCCTGGCTGGAGCCGGGGTTGTCCCTGAGCAGCACAGGAGGATGTGTGGGCATCCTCCCTTCCCGCGTCCGCCCCACCGCGCCGAGGGGTCACCTCCCCGGCCTGCCACAGCGCTCTCCCCGACACCCTGGCTCCCCACGCCAGCGCAGACAGAAAGCACCCTCTCTTAAGCTTTAATCACTTAAGAAGTTACTTATGATACGCAACTAAATATTTAGTTGTGCAGAGGACAGCTTGTCACAGACAGCTTTGTCACTAATGTATACAAATGCTGGTATGGCGCTGGCTTCCTCCCTGCGTACACAGAGCTACACACACGCTGACCACAGCCTAAATAAGCTGATTTATTTGTTTCAGTTATTTGATAAGTGCATCATACCTCAAACCCTAGGAAACCACTTTAGGAGGATTATAAGTTTTATGATGTGAAAAGATTACTCTGAGTGTGCTGAGCAAAGTTTATATTCAGAGACTGTGCAGGAAGTGAAGCATTCACAGAGGCTGGGGAAAGAGGGCTTGATAGAAAAGGGATTTTCTTTGTTGCTGCACCTCTTGTTGGATTTTTTTTTCCTCCTTTGTTCTGTTACAAGAGTGTCCCCAGTGAGCCTCCAAGTTGTTAACCCAGTGATTCTCCTCTGCCTTCCACTCAGAGATGGGAATATCAGGTTCTGCACTTTTTTAAAATAAGGAGCAATCTGTTCACTGGCAAATGAAGGGAGGAGAGAGGCTTGGGGTTACCTTTAAGGAAGATCTGTATGGTACCCCCCAAAGGGGGAGTCCGGGGAGGGTAGCTCAGCTCAGATTCCCCTGGAGCTCCATGAGTTCATCACCCCGAAGCACATCACCCCAGCAAAGTTGGTGCAAGCATGACACCTGCAGAGGTGCCAGGTGCTCACCCAGTCTTTGGAGGCGGGGGGGGGGGGGCTGTCCCATCGCCCTGGCCCATCACCCTGCCCCAGGGTGGGGACCAGCACCCACCAGCCCCAGTGCAGCTGAGGGTCCAGGGGGGTCAGCAGAGAATTGCAGATCTGCAACCATGGCTTTGCTTGTGGCCTTGAACTGACATAGCTGTGCTCATAACGTGTTTTTGCTGGGCTTGACACTTGTGTCATGAGGTGGCAGAGAAGGGAAAATAATTTAGTGTTTTTACCCTTACTGTTTAATATATGACACATGCTCAGGGAAAAATTGTAAACAGGAGGAAGTTTAATTCAGCAAAATACCTGGATGTTTCTACCCCTCCTTTTTAAAGGAATGGACTTGCACAGTGAATGTTTGATACCATACTCTAATAATGTTCACATATTAACAGGGCAATGTGGAGGTAACAGAGAGAGGAAAACAGCAACAGCAAGTGGAGGCAGGACACACAGAGTCTCAGAGGTGTGCTGATCTCGGAGTGCCTCGATCAGGTTCTGGGTCAGCACCCAGGGAGGGTGTCTGGGGGCTTTGCTTTTCCACAAAGTGCTCCAGATCCTGCCCAACCCTGTCTGTCTGTCTGCCCCCCCCCCCCCCCCCCAACGTCTGCGGCACAGCAGGGTCCCCAGCCCAGGGCCCCCATCATCCCTCCTCCTCTGCTTCCCACCACCACACCTTCGGGTGCTGCTGCCTCACGGATCTCCATTAAATATTGCATTTAGGCCTGGTGCTGCAGAGCCTGCGGTACTCTGCTGTTACTAAAAAAGCATTTATATTATATTCTGTCTCCTGCATCTTTCATAAGGGAGTTTTTACGTGTCACCAGAAAATACTGGGTAACACACTTTATTAGCCTCATGATACTGTGGCCCATCAATACTTGTCGAGGCCTGATGAGATCATGCTACAATTGTTAATCAGAGCAAAGGAAGGAGGTGGAGGAGTGGGAAATACCTTCAGGAAAGAATCAGTTAGAGAGAACGGTACTACAGGTAAGCATGCAATGTGTTTTTCAGTATAAAACAGCGGGCGGTCAGCCAGCCCATCACTGAAGTCTAAACCTAACTTTCATGTAGTATCAGATATGCCTTTTTTCAATGAGAAGAGAAATACTGCATTAGCAGAACATGCTTGTGATCAGTGAGTGAATCTTTGAAGCACTATCAGCCTCCTTAAGACCCATTATTTAGGAAACCACTTAAGTGCACAGCTGGCTTTAAACATACGGAGTGTCACTGGACAGTCTTTTTTATTCTTTGTAAGTATAAAAAGTTTTGGCTTTAAGAGATTGTCCAGCATTAATCAGCTCAGCACTGATTACTCATGTGGAAGGATGCTCTTGCCTTGGGATTTTCCTCTTCAGCAAGGAACTCTTTGCTGGAGAGGGAAGCGACTAATTTTGAATTCTTTGCATCTTCTCCTTAGAAAGCCAGAGGAGGGGCTGACCCTGCTGCCGAAGCAATGCTGAGCATCACACGGGCGAGGTCAGGGATGCGGCGAGACAGATGCCACCACATGGCAATCGCCAGGATGCATTTAGCAGTGTGGCTCCAGCTGACGTTTGGTTTTCAAAGCCCACTACTGTTGCTTTGTGCTGATAGTGCACAGTTCCCCTCTGCTGTATTTTTGCATTCTGCCTAGGGTCAGAGGCGGGTAAGCTCTTTATGACAGAGAAGTGGAGGTCGAGTGGTTAAAATACTTTTTCCCAGACTGCAGCAGAAGTCCATAGCTCAAGTGCTGATGCCTCATCCCCCCAGACACTTGTCTGAGTTCCTAGGAAGCTCCTTTAGACTGTGGTCAGTGGAAAAAGCCCAAGATACTTCGATGACACCCTGAGTGAAAACTGTATCATTTACAGAAGTTGTTTTGCACAACAAGCTGAGCAAGAAACAAAACACTCAGTGGTTTACATCCCTCAAAGTAACACAGGCCAGGCTGATGACAGATGTCAGGCTAGGCTAGCCAGACTAGGTAACACTTGGTCTGGTTTAAGAAGTACAAATATCTGCACCTTAGACTCTCCTTTCTGCTTTGGTGCCATGTGGAGAATTTCAGGAAAAAAAATGAGGAAAGAATGGGATAAGACCCTGGTAACTCATACTGGCAGGGTGTTTGCAGCACATTTCCCTATACCTGTCCAAGAATATGAATAGAACTTCATTTTGCATGGCTGGTACCAGCAGCTGCCTTTCACTGGTGCAATGTTCAGTCTTTCAGTAAGAAAAAATCCTAGAAATTCTATTGCACTGTTGTCAGTATACCAAGACCCTCCTCTATTAATTGGGGTCCTAGGGACATCACATTCAGAAACAAATGGGTGCTAAACAGGCCTAGCAGAACAAATGAAGTGGAGAGAATTAAGCCATATACAATAATACCTCCCAATACAATAGTTCTTGCAGCCAAAGGGACCCAGCTGAATGATTTCAGGGAGTTGACAGAGTTATTTTAAGAAATCCTCATAGAAAAACCTTGATCTGAGCTATGTCAGCACTTCCGAGAGATTCCCTTGGGACTTTTGGCAGAAGGTACCTCATCCACAGTTAATAAGGTTTCTATCTTCACAGCACAGTGAATGTGCTCTTATGAATGTTAGATACAGCATCAAACTCAAGGCTTTTTTTAGGGGGGAGAAGTAGGTTTTGAAAAATACTTTGCCCCCCGCATAAACTAAATGCATGAGCTCAGTGAGTATAAAGAAAAGCAGGAAATCTCAAAAAAATTTAAAGTAGCAAAAAAAGGTACACATTCCCCTCCCCCCCCCCCAAAAAAAAAAAAAAAAACAAACCAAAACCAACCAACCAACCAAACAAACAAAAAACCAAACCAAACCAAACCAAAAAACAAACAAAACAAAACAAAACAAACGCACAAAAAAAACCAAACAAACAAACAAACAAACAAAAAAAAACAAATGGCAGAAATCACAAATCAGCAGATGCTTTTACAAGATGAGTATAATTAGTTTCACTAAAAACCACTTGCCTGTATTCCTGAGTGAGGGAATAGAAGTAAGTGCACCTCAGTGAGATGCAAATATGTTTCCCTGTGACCTCCAGGAGCTGCTTATCCTGCTAGGGATCTGTATTTCTGTTCTGCTCTGAAACAAATTGAGACTATACATTTAACAACAACCACCTACTTCCAGGGCTTTCCTGAAACAGAGGTAGTTCCAAAACCACTCCTGTGCAAGTCCTGATGTAAGTGATGACTGCACTGGGTATGGGGACAACAAAATTGTTTAAAAGCATAAATTTACTGCCCATTGATTAGCACAATTCCTGCAGGCCCCATGAAATTATTTTAAATGGATATCAGATACAAGAACAAAGCTGAGAAATCAAATACAAATATGCTTTGCTCAGGGCAAAATCCTATGTTCATAGTTTACTCCTATTCCTTGTAGAACTATTCCACTTAACAGTGCATCTGATAAACAGGGGAAAAAAAAAAAAAAAAAAAGCACTAAATATGCCAGTTTTGGTGGAATATTTGATTCCAAAAGGGACCAATAGATCATGCAACCTCATTCTTGTGTATCAGAGGGCTTTACATTTCATCCAGCTATGCCTGGATGGGGCCCAGTAGCCTCTTTGGCTGGATAACACTTGCCTTGGCTAAAACACATCTTCCAGAAAGACCCTCGAGCTTAATTTTAGGACATTGGTTTGGGCACTAAGCATCCTGCCTGTCTACATGCAGATCCTCTGTATCTCCACCTGGATGACATGAGGAGAGCTCTTCAGCTCTTCTGACAGGGCCAGATCCTGAAGCAGGCAGCAAGAGGCAGAAAATTTTTGTAAACCCATTTGCAAACAATTTTCACTAAGCACTTCCGTAAACCTTCTGGGTTCTGTAATTCAACACTGGCTCTGAGCTCCAGCCTTTTAGTGGGGATGTATCTTGGCTTGATCTCATGCTTCCAGTACTGGAAGCCAAGTTTTGAAAATTAAACTGTTGGGTTGACTATGGGTTAGATACACTCTTGATCCAAGTACAGCAGTTCTTGAATCTGTTTGTACTGATTTACAGTGAAAACAGTCTTCCAATGACTCTTTGCAGTTTTTCCTCTTTTTCTACCAGAAAAAGAAATAAAACCAGTTCCTTTAGACTGCTTTGCTTTCTACTGAATTCTGGAGTCCTTATGGACATACGTGGCCCTGACTATTGTAAGACTGACTTTTCCAGAGCTTTTAGGTTATTCCCCCTCTCACAATCAGTCTCATGGCAAACGAGTATTTCATATGAATAGAGTAAAAGGTGATGTAAAAATTTGGGAGTGTGCAATGGTCATGAAGAAATAACATTACATGCAATAAAAGTGATAGATACATAATTCAAGATTCTCCTAAATTAAATAATGATGGAAAGAGTAAGGAGCAAGGACTTCCTTCATATTTGTAGGAAACTATCCCTCCTAATCAGGACAGTGAAAAAGCATGACACAGTTTATTATTTAAAACTTGTTATTTATCTGGCATGGACAAGAGAACCTGATTTTAGTTTAGTTTTGGTTTTACTACACAAGAATCTTCACACAGTTTTCGTTTATCATCTCTGAACATCATGTGACACCTCCCTCAGGTGTCTATATGTGTTCTATCATTGACATATAGTGACATTCACTTTTCATTTTGTCCTTCTCTTAGCCAAGAGGCCACCACTTTCTTCCCAGTCCTCAAGGCTGCTGAGTGTACTGGCACCAAATTCAGCAAATGGGACTTCCTGTGCCCTTAAAATAAAATGCAGACAAGAGGAAAATGATGAAAGATTTGCCACTTGTGTCATGGGGTAAGAGCAATTTAAGTCAAATAAAAGATATATGTATGTACAAAATATGTATATGCATTTCTGTGTTTTTTTACTGACTTGTGTTACTCCCTTCATTTTTGCCTGTCTAATAATAAAACAGCGTGTTAGTTTAAAGTTAACTTAGGAAACTATGTAGCATCGGGGACTCATAACTTTTTATACTTATGGGAACTTGCTGGGGCACTCAAAGTGTTCCCACAATAAGGTGAACAAAGTGTTTGCTGGTGAGACATCGCATGACAATTTTGAGATGCCTATCACTCATCATGCTGGTTTTCTATTTTTTACTAGCAATTCATTATATCTCTTGGGAAAATTACTGTACCTTAGAAAACTGTTGTGGGAGTAGAATGAGATGATTTGGTCTGGTAAATGGAAACATGATGTTTTGAGCACTTTCCCCACCAGAAATACTAAAGAAGTTCAGCACAGCTCTCTACAGTCAATCATCCTCATCAATCAGACAGGTGCTGCTCTGCTTTGCATTCATTTAAACCAAGATGTGTTTGCAGTTCTCATTAATTTGCCAGATTCCATTTGGTAATATTCTTGTACTATCAGCGGAATTCAGTAGGTAAAACTAAATATTTGAAGAGGCTATGCCTAATGAGATCATTCAGGCGGCTGTTGACAGTATTTGTCACAAGGACAGGAATCCATCCTTGGAAAAATGGATGCAAGTACATGCACAAATGTGCACATCCTCCTCACACACCACTTCTCTCTTCTGCTCTGCAGAAACCTTGTGCCTACATGGGCACACATGGACACAACTCATGTGCAATGCAAGAATGACGCTGAAGCTAAAATTTAACTTCTACATATGAATAAAACTAATGGTACTATTTAAATACAATAAAAACATGCCAAGTTGCATTGCCAAGTTGTGCAAGGTCACATTGCAATGTGTCGGCTGTAAAGATTTCTAAGGAGCCTGTTTTCTTGAGTAATAGCAGTTGGAGAAATGCACTTATCTGAAGAATGAGACTGATATAGGTTTCTGTAAATCAAACCTTAGCCAAAGAGCAGTTCCTTAATATCCATTTTCCACTTCACCACTTTGACTATGGCACACACATGGGGCTAAATCCTGCTCAGCTCACAGAAGTAGTTCACTCGAATGCTGGAATGGCTGGAACTGTGTAAATGCAGAAGATAGGTTGAGTGACTCCATGCAAGTAGGAGCTGGTGGGTTTGCTGTTTTCTGCACACAAATATTGGTAGTGATGTGCCTGGGCACACAAGTCCCATGAGAGGCGGGGGTCAATTTTGGGGATGGGTCCTACTAATTGTAAATTTCTCTGCTGGATGGGCTTGAGCTGTGCAGGGTTATTGTCAAACAGACCTGATGGGAGGCAACGTAAAGCTGATGGATTAAAGCATAGGAAGCAGTGGATTCACTCCTACTGCCTTTTGGGGTTTTATTACCTCTCCTGTACCCTCAGGCGATGCACACCATTGATAGGTGCCCTTGTGGTGCACAGTCACCTGGGGGTGATCACTGAAAGCCCTTCAAGGTACTTCTGAGATGGATGGAAGTTTTTTTCCCTTAAGCTTTTCACTCGCGGTTTTCAGAACCAGGGAAATGAGGTTTCCATCCAGCACAGCTTCTCGCCACAGGTGCGCGTGAGGCCAGCTCAGCTTCCTCCAGTTTGGGGAATACTGGGGCACGTTAAACACAGCCACTTTGGGACCCCTCCGCCCCGTACAGGAGCTACTGCAAGAAGAGGTAAGCGGCAGCCGGGCAGCGGTGCAGCGGGGTCTGACCTGAGCCCCCGCGGCCGGGAGGCGGCATGGGGAGCGGGAGCGGGGTCCCAGCACCGCACTGCTCCCCGGCACGGCACCCAGCACCCGTGCCACCACACCAGGGGCTGCCTTTGGTGACTGCCCAGCCGGCCTGCCTGTCGGCTAGCGAGCAGCATGGGCATCTGTAAAGTGCTTTTTACAGATTCTATTAAATACTGCTATTCACAGGAAGCCTTAGAAAAATCTAACGCTACATTCACTTCTAAGTTATAATAGATGTAAAGCCTTTTTTTTAAATCATTTTAATGCGATCATTTGTTGGGCCTTAGGGTAAAATTACATTTCACAGCTCCCTTGTTCCCATGCTATGGTAAAAAAGAGATTGATGTCTGAAATTTCAACTGTATTTGTCTTACAAATTTGTCCAACTCCCTGGAGAATAATTGTCTCATATCATTTGAAGGCTGGTAATTCCTTTGGAATGACCTCTGTGTTATAATTACAGCGAGAGTACTAGCATGTAGCTAGGCAAAGTGAAAGTTAATGTTCTTGGTTTCTAGCTTTGTTATTTTTATTAAACTGTTCCCCTTTAAAAGAAATACCTGGAGATATGGACTCTTACTCAAGAGGGCTTTTTGCAGATAACACAAAATGTCTTTTTTCCTGCAAAACACTTACATGCATTAACAATTATCTGAAGGCTGCAATGTATTCTTAAAGTCATTGTGCATTTCTGGAATATATTAGCAGAATTGGAGACTTTAGCATGTCATTTGCCTCAGGATTATTTATTTTATCCCACTTCAAACGTTTTGAAATTTTCTGAATATATATTCAGCCATGGCTTATGTCGTTTTTCTATCATGATATGGGATTGAACTGAGAATAACCTAAATATACCTTCTCCTTAGGAAAGAAAATCCTGCAGAGCTGGGAAGAAATCTAGAGAGAATAGTGAGCAGATCAAAAGGCATAGAAAATTAGATGTGCACTTGCAGAAGTAACGAAAAAGGCGATGCAATTTGGCATACCGCTTTGTCCTATTTGTGCTGGTCTCTGTTGACCATGGGAAAGTGCTTCCCAGCCCTCAGTCTGAGCAGTGCCAGGGCTGCATGGGGGGGTGCAGAGAGAAACGCCCCCCCTCCTCGCAGCTGCAGGGGCACTCTCACTGCCACGCAGGCACAGGGATGCAGAATTACCATTACCATTATAACGATTTACACGTTCAAATTCTGTCTGCCTCAGCAAAGTGATAAATACCTCAAAATATTATACATTATAGGGTCTATTCTATTCTTGATTTACAAGGTCAATTACCTATACTAACCTCTGTTAATGTTGGTGGGAATTTATTTTATAAATCTTCAGCACACCAAGAAAGGACGTGGGAGTTAATCTGATGTGATTTTTCTCTCTAGAGGCATGACCAGAATCTTACTTCCTTCAACTGTATTTCTTTTGCACATTTTTGGGGTGATATTTGAAGGTAAAAATGCAATTTGGTGAGTCAGTTGGGGCTGCATGCTTCATTTAAAAAGTAACAACGGACTCTGTTTAGGATGTTTATTACATTATAGTTTTAAAATTGGAACTTTTAAAAATTATTGTAACAATATCTGAGATATTATTGGTGATTTTTTAGCCTCTGCCCACTGTGAAACTGTGATATCTTATAGTGGACATTCATTATTTATTAGTGGGTAGGTTTTCATATACATTATGACCTTAAGCCAGTTCAGTTACAACATTGTCATAGCCCTGAACATTGAGACTCTCAATCATTAGACTTGCTCATCTTCAGTATTAAATGATACAAATCTGTGTTTAATAACGACTAAAAAAAAAAAATTTCATTTTTCCTTTACACTTTCTGCAACAATGTCCTTGAACAATGTCTTCCTTTGTCCAATGAGCAAAAATTCAGAATTGAGACTTCTGAAACTGGCTGATGAATCTTTAGGGATAACCTACATCACCCTATGCTTGTGGGCAGCAAGAGAGTCTTGATCCAGGTTTCAGCAGCTGAGTTCTTCTGTATTTTTTTCTGTGTATTTTCTGATGATCCTAGAGGATAATGCCTAGTTTCCAAGCTAGTAATGGCAATATATAATTTTACATTTTTTGGCTGATTTAAAGCATACATGGTTTTTGTTAACTTAGGACAGGAGGGACTCAGATTTGTGTCATAAATGACCTAGAACATTCACAAACATATAGGCACAAAGTCACTAAAAATAAAGCTTCCCAAAGTCCTTTTAGTTAAATGGCTTGATATATTTGTAAAGCAGTCTTGCATGGAGGCAGTCTGGTGACAGAATTAGAGGAAAATGAGAAACTTTGTTGAGCATAATGAGAATTAATGTTTTGGCCATTGCACTTGATGGATATGTTGGAAAAATAGTTAAAGTGCTTGCTGTGTTAATGTCAGCTGACATAACAATTGTTTCCAGAGAACCAGACTTCTGAATCCTCATATAAAGCACTGGGGAACTTGAACAACGCAGAAGTATGTAAGGTTTGGAGGGAATGGGGGCAGGGGGAGGAAAGAAAAACATTATACAAGCTTAGCTACTTCCAGCTCATTTTTCCCTATTGAAATAACGCCCATAAAGGTGTCTCAGCAGCAACCCAAGCCAAATTTGGAGGGAGCTTCAAGACCACTGTCTTGAGCATAAGAACCATCCCATGTGCTTATCAAGCTGCACCAAAAGAGTCTTTAATCCATGCCTATAGTCCTACATTGAAATGAAAACTGGTTTATAGGGTGAAAGGTAATAAAAACCTTGGGAAAAAAACTAATCCCTTGACTAGCTGAAGGCTGCTCCCTTCACTGAGCTCAGAGGAGCCAAAAGCACTGTGAAGAGGCTGGTGCTGTGCACGTACAGCAGGGAGGTAGAAAGGCAGCCCTGACCTTTTTCTGCATCACAAGCCCTCTGTTGTCCTGCTTGGTGGAGATGGACAACACCAACAGTGTCCCTCAGCAGTTACAGCCTTGGGGCCAAATACGCCATTACCCTGAAGTTCTCAGTCCTTATCCATGCTGGACTGCACTTCAGCACCCTGACACGAGCCATGCCCCAGGGGCCCCTGAAGATTCCTAGAAATCTCACACCCTTTGTAAACTCCTTGCTGTAAGGAAATGTGGGCGTCTTTGGGTTGCTTTTTTTTTGGGAGGTTTTTTTTTTTAAGTGCATCATATAGTTCAAGATGCTACAGAACAACTTTATTTGGTCTGGATCGACTGATGTTTGAGCTGGCAACGGCCCACAGAGGTCCACTGCCATAGTTATCATGTTGCATGCACTCATTAACCTCCCTATATAAAATAATGGGCAGAATATGCATAACATTACCAGTTTTTCACAAGTGTAAAGTCCAGAGGAACTCAGATCACCAGGAAAAAAGTATAGAGCACTGGGGTAAATTGGAAGACTAACCTAACTATTACTGTGCCAACACCAAGAAGCAGTAACTTTTCATTGTGAGGAAAGATGCATTCATTCTCATACCATGTGTGCACAAATTCTTCCTAATGGTTTCCCATAGACTGGAAACTTATTACTGGAAAATGCAGGAAAATATATTATCTCTATCTTCTCTTCCCCCCTACACATTTTGCTGAAGCCACATAGGAGCCTCCGTGTCATTTCTTTGGAACTGTTCATATATCACAGTTGTGGGGGGATCTAAAACACACATTTTGTGCAAAAAAGAGCTTTGTAGCTCTTGCATCAACTCCAGCATTCAGCTTTTGTGATCCAGCACAGCTGAGAAAGGGGTTTTGATGAGATGACCCTTGTTTCCCACCCACTACTTGGGCTGTGATGTGCGAGATTGTTCTTCCAGTTTATTGCAGTGGCCCCCAGAGGCAGCTGTGAATCACTGTGAAGTAGAAAATGTCCTTACTGCATGTTTTTTGAAAGGCCTGACCCAGTGAGGGCAAGTCTTTCATTATAGACTTAAAATTTAGGTTTTAAAGCTTTCCTGGTCCTCAGACATGGGAACTTTGTAGGCTGTGATTCTCCCAGAACACATGCTGCTTGCATAAGATGTCCTTCCATCGGTTTTAAAGTAGCTAGTTTCATTCTTGAAATTGCTTAAATAGCCACAGCCTATATTTTGCAAGATAACGGCTCTGATTAGCCATAACTGCACATATGTTGTTTTGTTTAATCATGGAAAGTGTTAGCCATTTGTAAGCCCTATTTCAAAGCTCATCTGAGAGGGGGTCACCTTCCCTGTCTCTAATGTGTCCATCTTTCCTTACATGGGAAACATGAGTCTTTCTTTGCATGGGAAACAGTCTCCTGGAAGACTAAACTCTACAGCAGCCTTGCAGCAATTCGACTTACCAAGAGTAGAGGTCATTCCTGTTTGGCAAAGACCTGGCTTAACATCATGCTGTCCATGTCTTTTTCTACACTGCGTTCAGTACAGGTTAAATGAGCAAGACACAGCTGTGCTTTTACCCCTGATCCCTCTTTCAGAGGCATGGCTGTGGCTGTGACATTGTTAGACTCTGAGGCTGTGAGTTCCCCAGGCTGCAATCAGAGACTCTCCAGAGGGAGAAGTTCAGGAACAATTTAGAAATTATAGACCAGATCATAGAGCTATCATAAAGCTTTCATCAGTCAATAAAACAGGCTTTTCTTTTCATGAAAAATGACTCAAACTTTTTTGTCTTATAAAAAGAATATTGATGCTGGAACCCTCAAAACTTTGACTGAACTTTTATTCTCTCTGCTTCTCTTTTCATTTCCTGTTTTTCTTTTCTTTGTATGTGGTGAACACTTTCATGAGAGCTTTAATGCTTTTTGATCCACTTATGGGTGAGGTGCCTCAAATAACACCTCCATATTGCCTATCTCTGATTTCCACCAGCAGGTCACCGGGCAGCCATGAACTCTTAGAAGCTGTGAGAGGGATGTCTTCATCAGGCCTCTGTTTCCTCCAAGGGAGAGGAAGAACATGAGATCGGCTGGGGAGAAAAATTGCACTTCAATCTCCTCTAGCATTGTCAAGACCTCTGGAGAGAGCACCATGAGTAGTGCATACACTGAATGATCTTCTTGATGGCTTTTCAAGAGGAAAAATATCCTTTCTGTGAAGTGCTTGCACTGATATCATCACAAGGTTCTTCTGTCAGGCTCCAGGCAACATACAGAGCAGATGCCATAATTTACTGTTCCAAATAATTTTTCCTTCCCAAGTGGAAACCAGAAGCCATTTGCCACTACTGGCTGAGCCCCACCTTGCCTTGTGCTGCAGCCTGCAGAACTGCTGGTGATTTCACTGCTGAGGCTGAAGCCCCAGGACTGACCAAGGGTGCATATAGTGTGGGTGCCTTATTACATGAAGGTGTTACTCAGGAAGCATTTGGTTATATTTTCCCACTGTTTGTATGCTGGCTAAGCTCTTTGCAGTTTAAATCTTTGTTGTAGGTAGAAAGCCAGTGTTTGTATTTGCTTGTGTTATACGTGGTGGTTGGGTGTCTGCTACTAAATGCAGACATTCAAAGGTTAATACAGGAAATAATTACAAAAAGAATTACAGATAGTTTCCTCAAAGAGGTCCTACATAGGTAAGGCAAAGAGCATCTCATGTGATTTGATTACTGTTATATACTCATTTAGCATCAGTTGACACATGGGTATTTCATGTACAAATGCTACTCTGAGTTTGGCTCGCAACAGTATTTTGGGACTATCTGCCAAGACAATATCTGGAGAAATCAGTATTGGCCCATGAACGGGAAAAAAAAAAAAAAAAAAAAAAACAAGACACAAATTCATCACATAACTTATTTGCAATGAATAATTTGGCCCACTCCATCTCTGCACAGGCAATACTGCACTGCAGCTGACAGCTCTGGGGGTGATGACAGTCAGGAAATCAGCTCTCTACAGCATTGTCATCTTCTCATGACTCAAACTTTTACAATTTAATAGTAAGGAATTTTAAATTATTGCTGGGCAGTTGATTGAAAGTTGCTGTACCTGTTTTCAAAATGTTGTAAGTAAAAATTGATGTGATTTTGAAAATGGAAAACTATTGTATGAAACTCTTTAGCACCAAGAGAGCTTCCTGGACTATGGCCATAAGCTGCATTTGTTCAAGTCAATTTTGCATTAATCAGTGTGCCTTGAAGATTACGTCCTATGTTTTTTTATTTAGTGGGTCATATATTTTAAAAAGTGCCTTTAAGTGTTTTGATGAAACACATTAAAAATCCACTGTAATGCCTAGGTGGCTGACAGTGTTAATATATAGCAGGTACATTTGCCTTTGCAGTTTAAATAATCTAGAGGAGATGCTTTATTATTTATTTTTAAATTTTATCACCAAAGATCCATAACATCTGAAAATCAAATTTATGGTACTTTTCTCCAATACCTTAAAAAATATTAATGAATGTTTTTCAGTCACTCAACCACAAAATCGGACATTTAAACGAAAATTTCTGACTAGAAATTATATAAATGATCTGCTGTCCTTTTGCTCCACCAGGAGAGCATGAAGATTAGCTGAGGCAGTCTTTTTATTAACTATAAAGCACCCAGACAATGAGTACTCTAATATTTAGCACAAATGCAGAAGTCAGGCCATAGTGGAATGAAATTTTTTAAATACTCATAGGTCTGATGCTCTTTCTATGGCCTGTCTAAACATTTTTCATCACAAAATACAGCTAGACTTCTCACAGCAACAAGATTTAATCTGAAATGTCTAGGTTTTGCAAAGAAATCTTGCTGTTGTGGACGATCCTGCTGTCAGCAGAAGCACATTGCAATCTCACCTCTACTCCTGGGCACAAAGGTGAGTACGTATGTGAATAAAGGTTTCAGGGTTCAACACTCCATGTCAAAGTTAAGATAAACTTTCGTGGGCAGAGGCATGTCCTCTTGAACACACAAAAGACAGCCACAAAGGGCAAAGCAGTGTGCCAGGCTGCTTCAGACAGAAAATCTCTTGGCACCTCACATTGGCACAGGATGGCAATGCATCACCACAGCCCTCTTGTGCCCTGGCTGCAGGGGAAAGAGCTCTCTCCCTCACCCTGACCCAGAAAAAAGCAAATTTTCTGCTGTAGGTACCCAGCTGCAGAGGCATGGATGGACCTCTGGAGAGGGTCCTGGAGATGGCACCTCTTGGGGCATGGCAGAGCTGCGTGAGCAGCAAAAGAAAAACAGAACCAGCAATTAGAAGAGATGTACACTTCACTGTTTGCCATAAATCCACATGGTTGTTTTTTTGAGAGGTCTTAAACATTTTTTTTAAAAGCTCAGCGTTTCCTCAGGCATAAGACCAGTCCCAGGTCCTTCAGTGACAACTGCCTTGTCCATGTCCCATAACTGCCTGTCTGCCGAGCTGAGCTCCTGCAGGGAGGAAGCCTTCTCCTGTGATGGGGTCACTATGGCAGGAAGAAAGGATGGCTGTACAAATTTACACATGCTTGAGGCCAGGAAGGAGGGACCCAAGCTGTGAATATGAATATTCACAAAAGGTGTACTGACAGCTAAACATGAACGACCAGCTTCAGCTCGGTGTAGGTTTTGAGCACAGATTTTCTTTCATTGCTAGTCTATCCAAACTAATTTGTCCATCTCTAGTACCAGTGGGCCCCATCTCACAGCTTTTAGTCTTTATTCAGGCTAAATGCCCATTGACCTCAATAAGAGCTGTGCCAGGATAAAGATTGAATGGGGACCGCAGGGTTTAGGCTGAGTATCTTGAATACCATTTAGATACAATTTCCTATATAAAGATCTTAATTTTTCTTTAAACAAAACCACAGAGAAGTAGGAGGATGATAACAGCTTTAGTAACATGAATCAAAATAATCACTTCTCAAATGTACGTGTGAGGTGGAAGACAGAAAATGAACCTTTTGAAAGAAATACAGTCTACGTAACACATTGGGAGTGGTCAATGGGTAAACAAGTTCTGGCTGCAGTGAAGTTATGTGAATACACAGGAATTATTTAGTACATTCCCCCAACTATGAGCAGGACCACACAAATACAGGCCTGTCACAAATATATATGTAGGGAATGATGACTCCAATTCCTTACATTTAGTGGGATTCCATGTGTTTTGCTGGGCTGCTGACCTACTGCAACAATATTAAAATGCACTAGGGTGAATTTTTTAAATTACAGAGGAAATATGAGAGAATCCTTTAAAAAGGCTTTGCACATACAGCCAAGTCCACCCTTGGGGTAACTCTCCAAGTCCATACTTCTATTAAGGTTGAGTCAAGCCCTGGGACTGGAGCAGACGTGTTCACTGACTGCTGTCCTATGGAAGTCATAAAATGAGTTTTAAAAGCTGTTCTCTAGCCATGTTTGAGTTACTCTAATTTTGCATTATCATTCAGTTTCATACCACTTCCCATGCCCAGCAGCTCTTAGGACTTTGCTGAGCTCAGTGTTTGTTAAAAACAGAGGAAGTCTGTAGTGGCTCATGCAGGATGGGACAGGAGAAAAGACGAGCAATCTGCAGACAGGGACTTCGAAGAAACTGAGTGTGAGAACTGGAGCTCAAATAAGCTTGAGCTCCCTTATCTTGGCTAGCTCTGAAGTTGAAACTTGTGGAGTTTTCTTGGCCTTCCAGCAAGGTCTGACCTATTCTCTGAGAGTATGTGGATATTTTTGGATTTTCAGAATATACTGCACAGATCACAGATCAGAAAAATTACAGCTGGCAAAAGCCTTACCTCATTTAGCCTGTCTGCCTGTCTGTGAAGGATCATTCCCTGGAGTCTGTTTTTGTAGTATTCATAGCACAATCTAGAACTAGTGAAAAGGGGAAAGTTTGTCCAGAGAAGTCTGCCATTTAAGGGAAGGGGTGGATCTGGGGTTTTTTTGGTGGTTGTTGATGTTTTATTTTGTCTGGGTGAAACACACTAGAATTTAGAAAGCTCTCCGGCACCTCTCTGTATACCCAGGCACAAGGGAAGATTTCTGTGGCTATGTATTTTTACAAGAGCCTGTGTTTCGGACAGATCTGAAGCAGCTGCTAAACACCATCTGAGCTGATTTCCATCTGAGGTGAGAATTAAAGACTAGTGCATGACATGTAAATAATCAACACGATAGAGGATGTAATTTAGTATTTGCACTGCAGTAGCACTTCCCAGATCATCAAAATATATAGATGCATGTGAACAGTCTCCAAAACAAAGCTATAGCAATATCATGGTAACAGCAGTTCAGATAACAAATTGCTTCTATATCACTCAAACACCACAGGAATGCAGCACCACTTCAGGTAGGCTCTCATAGTGCTTGAATAGAAAGGGGAGTTGCAGGCAGTAGAAATCCCTTAGGGATCCAGGTTACAGTGGGTGATTTCTCCCTGCTTTCCTCTGCCATGTGGAGTTTGCAGCCTCAGCACTTTGGATCCTGCCTTGAAAACGAGTGGGTTAACAAACAGCACACCCTCAGTCTGATGGGGGCTGAAGAGGGGAATGATTTATGCAACCACTCTCATGTCCTCTGGAAATTGTATTAAACTTCCCTTTTGCTAGGTCTAAACTTAGGAAAACTGAGAAAAATAATATCTATCTTTCTCTTGTTCAGAGTAGTAATTCCAAAGGATGACAATGTTTTACAAATGGCATGAGGCCTGTGTTGTAGTTGTTTTTTAACAGGTCTGACTCTGCTTCATTAGCTGGCTTCTTCTGGCATAACACTTTCACCCATCAGATTTACCTGTTCTTAGCTGCCTTGAAAGAAACTCCAAAATGTGAGTAGTAAATACTTCTCTCTGTACCACATCTGGTATTGCTTAAGGTTATGCATAGTCTCTTAGCAGAGTAATTTTCCTTTCTGCAGTACAAAATGAAACATATTGATTATAATTTGTTTCCACTCCCTTTAATCTTTTTTTTTTTTACTCAAAACTTGGAAGAAAATATTCAAAAAGTATTTTTCTCTAGTTTTTTCTTAGTTTCTGTAACAAACAAATTTATATGAAAAGTAACCTTCAATGAAGGCAAAAGGATAAGGTTCGTTGTGGCTGTGCCAAAAGCATGTTTTCCCTTATGAAAATCCTCTAATAATCTCAAAATATTGGATAGAGATCTTACAGTTACAACGCAAAATATAAATCCAAGCATCCCTCAGAGTCCTGCAGCATTATGAACCAATCTAATGTTGTTGTTGGGGTTATCAGATGATTTTGTGAAGCATGTACATTGCTTTCAATAAGGTGGGCTAAAGGCCCTGAGTCAGGAAATGTTATTGTGTTACTGACAAACGAGCTCAGCTGCATAACTCTGGGAATGTAAAAAAACTCAATGAAGTCAGTAGGAATTGCTTCTTTCCTAAAAGAGGGACTTCAAGGTAAAATTAATGGGTGACAAGGTTCCTTCTGTCCTATGACACTTGATAAATGTTTGGCTCTGGACATGCTTTTCAGTTTTTTCTTATTTTCTCATTTTTTATTTAAATGACAACAAATTTAAGGATCCAATTAGCTTCTGTAACAAAGCTGGCATCCAGATGATTAAAAAGAAAAGAAATAGAGTTTGCTTAGTAAAGTACTGGTTTTATGCTACTTTCCACTTGGAATTAGTAGTTCTTAATATCTTTCATTCTCTGGCATTGTAGGGGAAAATAATAACAAGATCCTTCCAATGATAAGCTTCAGACTAATCTGAGGGACTGGTAACACTACCCAGCTCCCAGGTCAGGTGTCTGTAGCAGTGACCCACCTGACACTAAAGTGCAATGTGGTCCAGGCTCTTACAGCCTATTTTCCCTTTCTTCATCTCTCTCCTCTAGGTTTTCCACCTCCACACACTCCAGCCACATCCCTGGTGCAGATGAAGAATTGGGCTAAAACTGTGGCATATGACATGCAAGGCACCTGCCCCTGACACAGCCTGAGGAATATTTTAGACTCTAGTAAGTTAACGAAGGCTTTAAACCAGGTTTTAAATTATTTTCTTCTGTCACATTAGCTTTAAGAGAATTTCCCTAACAGTACACCTTTCTCACTCTTCCCACATATGGAAGAGCTTTCTTCCAGCCCACTGCCTACACTTCTCAATGGTCTTGCCCAAACTTTTTCCATTTCTATTTCTTAATCTATTTCCTATATCTTATTTCTCCCTTTCTGAAACAAGTACTTCTCTTACATCAGATTCATACCACCACCAGCTCTCCTTGTCCTCCTTGCTGCCATTGTTTGTTCTGTGACAGAATCCCCACTGAACCTTGGGATTAGTGGAGGGAGAGAGTGACTGACGTAGTCTTTCACACTACAGAGAGTGTTTGCACATGCCTCGTGCAGTTTGGACAGCAAATGAGAATAAGCAAAAGAAACAGTAAAATGCTACAAAAATGGGAACTATGTCTTCTCAATTTATTCCTCTGCTTCTGTCTTGCAGAGTGAATATGAGCCTTAATAACTTTATTAGTGAGTGGGGTTATTGGAGAACAACTTTCCTGGCAAGGATAAATAACACTGTTGGGATGCAGCTATACTATTTCTTGGCCTCATTGCTGGTGATTTTCCATTTCTAATGACACATCCAAGACTTGTCTATTTTGATCTCTAGTTTGCTCTAATAGATAGAACAGCAAACACTTCTAATCTGTGGTTTTCATGGAGAGCAGCCTCGTAATGTTATAAAGCTTATCTGAAAAAAGAAATATAAACAGTGAATAAGGCCCAAAGGTCTTTCCAAACTACCCTCATGAAATGACAAGTAGGAGCATCCGGTACAGGGGGTATGCACCTACCTTTCCACAGTGAAACTGTGCTTTCTGAACATACTTTTCATGGATATAAGACATTTAAGTGCCACCAGCACATCCCTGTAGCTAGTTGTATTTGCAGTACCACAGGATGATGTATTCAGAAATATCTGCAGGCAACCAAGAATTGTCAAGAGGATTTCACAGAGGAAAACGAATTATTTAAAGGAGCAGCTGAAATGTATTTCTGTTCTGAATGTCCCCTCGAGCCTGGCTAGTAGGGACATTCAGCCCATAAATATGGACTTAACTCTATTTTCATAATTGATTTGCAGTTCATCTTTAAGTGCTAAGGAGGCCAGGTGGTTCAGCAAAGACTGCAGCTTGATTCCTGTACAATAAAGAGTCTGTGCACGCTGCACTCAGGCAAGTTATACCATGGACAGTTGACGCTGATAGGAATCCATGTAATAATTCTCACTCCATCAATTTTGAACATTAGTGACTTACAGGCCCTGATCTTAGTTCTGAATTTGCCTTCGTTTTCATTGATTTTGTGGTATATCTCATGCCCATTGCAATAAATTACCAAGATCATAAATGGTGTCTCATGAAGCCAAAAGTGAAGTCAATGCCATTGGAGTGAAAGAAATTAATGGATGCTGTTGAACAGCCTTTGTGTTTTTCTGTATCTGTTGTCTGAACCTTTTCATTTCACACAGGTCTCAGGAATTCTGGAGATGTGACCTCAGAAAATTTGTCTATGGGTCAGAGTTCTCTTGCACCTCAGTAAATGCACAGGGGACTGAGGAAAGGAGACATATCAGTGATTTTAGTTATTTTTTTAAACTTCTCTGTTTCTTAGGTAGTAACATGATGCTGGCCCAGTAATTGTGGGATTGCATTCCTTAAAGGACTAGGCCAGCAGTAGTGGAGATAGCACTATCTAAAGCAGTTATAAACTTCTAATAGTAACAATAATAAAGTTGACTTATATTTAGAACATGTTTCCCCTTTGTCTTATGGTGGGGGGGGGAAGGAATCATTACTGTCATTTTTATTGACAGTACTGCTGATGCACTCTTTATACTGCTGAATGTCTGGCATTATCTTTCCTTAGGGGACTAAGTCACTCGCAGCAAACAATAGTGGATCCTTTGAGAAATACTTTCCATATTGCATAATACACAACTTGGGAAAAACACTTCACTAACTTCAACCACAGTATGTCTTTTAAAGAGGAAAACATAATCCAACTGGGGGTAAAGGAGCTTGCATGGACTTACTATAATAAAGAGCTCTTTGACAGAATTAAACCAGTGTTATTTGTTGGCCATCCAAAAGCTTCCTGTTACCACAGACACCACAGAACAACATCATTAGTTATATGATGTGCAGCAATACAGATCATATTGATTTGCAGTTTGGTGACTGCGAAATAACCATCAGTGTTCGGATGTCTGAGTGCTGCACTGACACAGATACAAGACTGCTGGAGACAGGACTTGTCAGCATGAAGGTGACATGAATCTTTCATAATCCTCACCACATCAAGAGACACTACCAGAAATGATGCCCAGCCTCCCTCTGCCAAAGACAATGTCCCTGTTCTAATGGGATACTGCATTTTTAAGTATTGCAAAGTCAGTCATAAGGGTCTTAGATATATGTGTACTCAGCAGGGGCAACAAATGAAAGTAACTCCAATGACAAAAAGATCTGACATCTAAGCAGAGAGACTATTTCTACTAAGCAGGAACAGTATCTGAAATAAGCAGATTGGGAATTGAAGTGACACCATTTTTCACTGCTTTCGGTATTTTGATGTTGCCATCATTGCAGTGGTCAGTAATGAAACAGCATCTGAATGTGAAAGTGCTTGGACACACAGTGACCCTCTGATCAAATACAATGCAAAGTGTGGTTCCTAGGATCTCCAACATTTATAAGCCGTATAGAAGAAGCATTGTTATAGAAAACTAGCCAAATCTATAGGGCCTTTTAAATTCTCAAATAAGAAGCCTAAGAAATTTATGACTGTGTTGCTAGATGTGGAGGCCAAGTAAACTCACAATGTTGATCTTAGTTGTGTTTAAATTTCTCCTGCCTTCTGGCACTTTGAGTCGTAGTGGAAAGAAATCATTTACTCCTAGCAGCATTAAGCATTTGGAAACACAGGGGTACCATGGAAGAGCACTATGAACATAAATTATGTCACACAAGTGGTCCCAGAACCGGAGGTGGGTACATTTCCTCTCAGGCACTGCAGATCTGTAATGACATGGGTGGACACAGAAAACAAACAGACCCTGAATGAAACGTGTCAGAGTCAGCCTCTGGCTTACCAGCTTTCTGCATCAAGCTGCATTCATTTAAAACACTGTTCCAAGCAAACAAATAAACAGAAAGCTTGAGCTTCCAAATCTTGTTGTTCATTGCTGAAAACACGATTGTCTTTGTTAGATGATTGGTATTTAAAGGCATTCTTTATTTATCTGTATATACAAGTCCATTTTAAGTGTGGTTAAGTTTGGGATGGAATGCAGTATGTGGGTTTCTCTTCCTGTGCTTTTAATTGCTCTGCAAGTTTCACGTTTAGGAAAGAATCTATCCAGCTCGGCACCCCGTTAGGCAGAGCCCCCAGAGCAGGGCAGCAGAGCAGCAAGGGTGTAGTTGCCCTCTCTGAGGCAGCATGTGCTGGATGGAACCTCTCAGAGCAGAATAGAAGTCATCTGTCTCCCTTGGAAAGATTTTGGTTAGAAGAAGATTATTTTTCATTCCTTTACGAAGCATGTAATTTTAAACGTACAGTAAAGACTGTCAAAAAGTCGCAAGTACTACTGTGTGTAAGAACAGCAACCAGATGATCTATCATGTGGAAGATTACCTTGATTTAATGCAAGGCAAAATGCAGTATGTTGAACCCAGAGACAAATGAAGCACTTATCTGAAAAGTAATTATAATGAAAAAATTATGTGTGATATATACATATTATTTGGGTGAAGCTTATTAAAGTTAGTAATATTTCCTGGTAGAAAGTTTCCTTCTTGTTTATATGAACACTCAACTTTATCATCTCCTTCCCTTCCATTTCCATTTTCTTTTCACTTATGAAAAGTTTGGATCTTTGAAGAAGAAAGACTTAATAAAGATTAGGGAGAGAAAGAATGAGAGTGAAGGTATGCATGTGTACCTGTACATACACAGGGGAAGAGAGCTTGTACTTGTCATCCATGAGTTACGCAGATCAACAAGACTACGCTGCAAGAGACACTTATTAAGAAAAATGTGTTAGACAAAAATAGCATTAAAATCATCATAGGTTTTGATTGCTTAAATCTGGACTAGATCTTTAGTAAAGTGTGATTAATTTACTTGGGCTTCAAAGCCATCTCTTAAAATTGTTATAAATCATACTACATTTTCAAGAATGAAAGTAGTGAAAATATTTAATTCCATACAATCAGGATTTTTTTCCTGTTTTTTTTTTTTTTTTTTTTTCATTTATTTTCCTTTCTATGCCCCTCCCCAACTCCCCCAAAAAATTAGCTTGAAAAAGCAGGCTTATCTTTCCGTGTTACAAACTCTTGCTCTTGTACTATGCACAACACCTGAGCAACAAAATCTTATGCAAGAAAAATCTCTTTACTCTCTGACAAAAATTTCATGTGATTGTCTCCAGAAAAGACTCATCGCTGAAGTTCTATTTTGTAGTTAAATGATAGATGATGTTTTTCTTTATTTTAGTAGAGGGTGCTAAAAATCTTCAGTGTCATGGATTGTTATCATTAGTTTATCTCATTTCTGAGAATCTGTTTATTAAAATACATTATTATGGTTAGGTAGAATAACAGATATGTTTTATTTTATATCAAGATAGAATAATCTTTCTGAAAGTTCTCTGCATGCATTCTCTGAACAAGAATATGATGCTTGCAAAAACAAGCCAGTGAGAAAAGTGTTTGGTGAGGCTGTGTTTATTGTTCAATAAATCACAGTCACTATAAGTGACCTGCTGACTTCAAGTTCTTTAGGTCAAGGAACCCTTTGCTATTCTGCAACTTCACCTCTTTGCTGAGCCTCTTAATCAAAAGTGTAAAGCTAGAAAGAACATCAAACAATCAAGAGCTGGATGATTGGATTGGTTATTTTAAATGACTGCAGCTCTGGTTGTGACAGATTTGGGGATAGATTGTATCGTCTCAGCCTCACTAAGTAGGTTGAATAGGTTGAGAATTTTGAGAAAAACATCTCCTCCCTCAAAAAAAAGAAAAAATTAAAATGAAGCCATCACTCCAAGGTACTTTGACAGATAATTAATCTACTGCATATGTAAAAGCTGCAAAGATTAAAAAAAAATTCCAGTACAGTGACACATCTGCTTTGCCCTAACATAAATTAATTATATTTTTTAATGCTTTTACTATATTACTGTATATATATCTATATATATGTATATATACACATTATATATATATATTTGGGGTGCTATTTTGTTAAGGATTTTATCCTAATTCAACCTGGTAATTTGTATCAGTACTTGTGATTTTACTTGTGCTGTTAATGCCACATTCAAAGATGAGGGGGATACAAGCCAAATTATGGCACAAAGAAGTGAAGATTAACCACATGTAAACAGTGATGCAGGTTCTCTTTCTCTTCTGCAGTTTCTGAAATGTGTGGTTTGATGACCATAAACATCACAACAGAAAGCATGAATTAGGCAGATAAAACCAAAAGCAACATCTGGGTCATTACCATGGAGTTGCTTAACTTTGTTTTAATTAATAAACTAATAATAGAAAGGAGGCCATGTTGTTTTTTTTTTTTTTTCTGGGATGGAAGCATATCTGGGAAGTTTTATGTCTGAAGGCAATCTAGAAGCATATTGAAGTAGCCATGAGTCTGCCATGGGATATTGTGGGTAAAGAGCCCTTGTACTTAAGATGCTGGCAGAAGGGGAGTTAGCCATCAACCTTATTCAGCACAGGAAAACCCTAAACCAGAAACATAGTGGCAAACCAAAGAGAGGGAAGAGAAAGGCTACACATAGCTTAAAATTCTTCCACACTCTACAATGTGACTTGGTAACACATATGATAAACTGCACAATGCAGTACCTTCATTAGAACTTGACTTGGGGTGAATTAAGACCATATGACTATGCAAGACTGAAAGAGATAGATGATCTTTGCAGCCACAGTAAAAAGGAAAACAATAATTTAAAAATCAACAATGTTACTAAGAAGATTACACAGAAGAACCAACCATTAGACAATAGGGAGAGCCATGATTTCTAGTATGAAAATGTTCATAACTTTTTGTACTAGTAATTAGACCTAGACAGGAAGCATCTCTCAAAATACTTTTTGGATGAAAAGGAACTCTTGAGAAGAGCAATCATGCACAAAGCTGTCTATTTTATGGAGATTTTTTTTTTAAATTATATTTCTTAAAACTTATGGAAGAAAAATCTGTTTGTTTGTTTGTTTGTTTGTTTGTTTGTTTGTTTGTTTGTTTGTTTGTTTCCTACAAGCCCTCTACTTTTCTAAGTACATTCTGGAATGGAAAAATGAAAAACAATCTGAACAATCTTTATGGAAAATGTGCACTTGGAAGAAGATCTTTCTCTAAGAGCTCTACTATTAGCACAGAGCAAAGAAAAACTAGTAAGATGGAAAACAAATACAGTATGCTTCTAAATATTCTTTCCTGATCTGCTTACCTTGTATTAAGGAACAATGCAGTCTCCTTTCTATCATTAGCTCATTAAATAGAAACAAGTTAAACAACCCAATGGTAATGAATCAGATACTTTTTTCAATTGCATCTACCTTCCTATTCATGGAACATATATCTTCATCATATAAGCAATTTCAAAACCTGAGATGGGAGTTACATGGTGTCCTTATCACTAACTGATCAGACGCTACCACAGCATTTCACTGTGCAGAACTATGGTGCAGTATTACAGCAATATATTATACCTATTCTTGAAGATCTTGTGTGTAAGCAGAAGAAATTGGCTTTTTATGTTTTAAAGTAAAAAAAAGAGAAAGTGCAGAAAGACAGACAACCATACAGACTCAAGTACAACTCAGTGAATGCATTTAATTGTGTCCTTTTTTACTTGATAGAAAGTATTTTCTGTATAAAAATTTTAATTTGCTGGCTGTCTAATTACCTTTTATGCCACAGGAAAGAACAGAAAACAATTGCCTTGATAAAAGGCTAATAAAATAAGAAAAAAGCTAAATAGCTTCCAGAAGAATATTTGATCACTACTAGTGTGTGTGCTGTAAGCCAAAATAATTCTTGGCTCTCTAAAAAAAAAAATTCCAGGTTGAAGGCTCTGCATGGCTATTATAGTTTGACTCATTCTATTGAGGCTGAGATTATACAGGAAAAAAAAATATGTATTTCTGTGATTTTTTTGTGCCAATATAAACAAATACAAGTTCTTTCCTTAGTCATTTGCAAGCTTATTTGGAAAAACTCTAGAGATGAGGAGAGTGATTGAATGCAGTAATGTCAAAGGGGGAAGCAAAAAGTAAAATAGATGGAAATTATGAGAGCCAAATGGGAGAAGGAGAAGACTAAAGACTGGAAAAAGTTTAAATCCATGGGGAATTACTGGTAAGACTCATCTGCTGCGGTTGGTGAAGAAGACAACATTTGGGAGAAATCTAGAGTGATCCAACTGTGGTTACACAGGATGGCATAGGACTCACTAATGTGGTTTTCTAAGACTGTGGGTATCTCTCAAGTTATGTTATCTGTAATAAAAATAAAAATTGAAAAAAAAAAAAGTAAGGTTTGTCTTCAAAGATGAGACCTACTGAGTTCAGTGCAAAGATTTTGATCCATTTTATGAGAGACTGCATGTTTCTCTTCCCTCACTATGTCCTTGGACTAATTCCAGTCATGTTTTGATATCTAGGTCTTCCATAGCATTATATTATTGATTGTCTTATTCACATGGATGGAAAAGCTCCTGTGGCTGTGTCCATCTATCTGTGGTCGTCTTAGTTGGTTTTATGCATATGCAAATGATCCAGACTTAGAGCAAAGAAGTTACCTATGGCTATCTCTTGACTAGCTGGTTAGGGATCTACCTCAGGATGACCACCAGAAAGTACTGAGGAGAAAGATAAAACCCTCATCCAACGCACCGGCTTGTACAGAACTTATTCTTAGGCATCCAATTATTGTTGCACATTGGTTGGTGTGCATTTCTACTTCAGCAGGCAGCTGGATATGTTAAGCACCCTGCATTATCAGTCTAGTCCAAAAGGCTATCAGATCCCCTGCGGCTGTGGAAGATGAGCTTGAACAAGTTTGCTGCCAAAATGTTTTGCTGACTGTCCTTTAGCAATTAGGAAAGGAAGTAAGCCTGAGGCAGGGAGAATCAACATTCAATACTTAGAGGCTAGAGTGCAGTTCCAACATCTGTGTGTCATCAGTATAGCTTGGTTTTGTGGTGTTGAGAAGTCACTGGACTTGTTTTAACTGGCAGATGCTCGGTGGTGCCAAAGATGCTACCTACATAGTATATGTATTGAGTTGGACACTGCTGATCTTTATGTATTTATTTGGAAACAAGTGTTCACCCTATTTTGTATAAAAAAAAAACCAACAACCAAACAATAAAATTAATGCAGTCTTGCTCTGCTGGTGTCTTGTACTTTAATACTGTATTGATTCCTCCCCAGATCTAGTGAATACATACAGGGACAAAAGTTAGAAGGCAGCAAATTCCTAGGCCCCAGACCAGCTAGAAAAGTTCAGTAAATGAATTAAAAGAAAAATATTAGCAGACCTGAGCCTCACCCCTTCTAATCATGCACCCGAAGAGTTGCAAGAAGGTGGACCCAAGGACTCTTTTATATCATAGATTGGGCCATCAGCCAAAGGACTTCTCCACCCACCACCTCCTTTAGACATTTGTGTCTCATTAGCTCATGACATATTACTTGGGTTTGGCAATATAATCTCATACAGCATGACTCAATACAATTTCTTTTTGTAAAGAATTTTCCTTGGATGTATAAAAGCTTGCCTCAAGTGATTGACTATCCCTGCTACTTGCAAACCAGCAGGCAGTCTGCTGGTCAATTTACCTGAGTATTTTCTCAAGTACAGTAGTTTTGCACAATTATTCTATCATGGTGGTTCTGGTGCTTATGTAAAAGGTCATATAACATGAAAAATGACAGAAAAGGATGTATTTTTCCCATACTCAAGTGGTATTTTTTCAAGTGGAACAAGGGGTGTCAGCGAACTAATCACTGCTCTTTGACATATACAATGGCAGTGAAATAATGTTAAAAAAAGGCACTGAAGCTCCCTTGCAGTGGACCACGGTTAGTGTTTTTAGCTTTAGTTTTAGCATGATTTTTTAAAAACTAGCTCAGACATCACAACTGGAGTTTTGAAATTCTATCTTAGTCCACTAGATGGTGATCCCTGTAAATCAGGATTCAGGTAACTAAACAAGACTCAGGATGTCAACCATAAAAAAAAAAACCAAACAAACAAAAACCAACAACAACAACAACAAAAAACTACAGACTAGTGTGCAGAATAAAAAAAAAAACTTGGTTACAATATGTCATGATTTGCATCAGAAACCTATACAAATTCCAAAACAAGGTTGAGAAATTGCTTGAGCATAGAGCTGCACTGTGCCCTCGGTATTATTACATCCATGGGCATACTGAGGTCCAGTCACCAAGAAAACTGAACTTGATATCACTTTCTTCTCATTGCAGATCAGTTTGCAACATCCAATCTTCAAACCCCTTTTGGAAGCTCATAATGAAATCTACACCAAGGCACTGTGATTATTTGATGCTGCCTTCAATGCACACACATTTAAGCATATTTGATTTTTCTGCATAGTATTCACAAAATTCCATACCTAATCTTAACATAAAACAAAGGCTTAGTATATGGTAATAGAAATGTTTTATTAATCAAATATATTTACATTTCTTCGTCTTCTCTTTAAATGTGTGCCTGTTATTTTAATTTAAACACAATGTAATCTTTACAGTTGATATCACAAGAATACAGCTACATGCATGACTTAATTGGTCCTTTGCAGTAAAAAAGATGCAATTTTATGAAGTTTAAAAAATGCAAGCTGTTTACCTTTCTAGTTACAGTGTCATTATTGTTTTTATTACAACAGAGGACCCCTTCAGAAGACTCTACATCTATTGGATAAATATATGCACTTTTTCAGATTGGTTTGATGGTGTCAAAACTTCAAAAATTTAGACAAATATAAAAAAGACTTCATGCAGTCCAGAATATTTTATTCTCTGGAATCTTATCCACAGAAAGGACTTGGATGGAACAGAAGCGTGCTTTAATTGTAATTTTTTTTTATTTAAATCATAGCAATTGATGACTCTCAAAAGCAATGAGGACTTTCACCTATTTATTCATCTGAAATTACATCATTTGGTCAGCTGTAAGACCACATCACATAACGTAATGGCACCGCACAAATAATAAATAGCAATTAAATGTAGAAATGATGTTACCAAAAGATAAGATATACACATCATTGCTTGTAAATTTTGAGTATGTAATGTGTTGTATTTATTACATTATTCCCAACTCAGCTTTCTTTCATGGGAAGACAATCAAATTGTACTAAAAATATCATCTTTGGGATCTATAACTGCAAGTTGATAAAGGACCTAATGTCTTTCTGAAAGAAATAACTCAGTGAATGTCTAAAATTTAATTCCACACTGAAAAAAAAAATCAGAACTAGGCACAATTTTTAAATATGACTTCCAACATGTTCAGGGTTGGACAAAAAAATTAAAAAAAAAAAATTAAAAACAAACTAACAACAAAAAAAACAAAAAACAAACAAACAAACAAAAAAAAAAAAAAACACAAAAAACCCAAGCTTGTATTTATTTACTGGACTACAAAACAGATATGCCAAGTGCTTCAGAAATTCTGAAATGGCAGGCACATAATCACTACATTTAAAGATAATTGTACTACACTTACTGCTTCAGTTTAGTGTGTGCAAACACATACTGTATTTATAATAGACCTACATGTATGGTTGTTCTGTCAATACACGAACAGAAACTCACTCATCATTCAGGAAGTGTAGACAGGAACTAGATTCTGTTTAGTCCTAGGATGCATTTTAGCTTGTCCATGTTAATTTTACATTTGCTATATTATAATGGAATGCCAGATATTTTACTCAAGAAAAATCCACTATAAAACCATAGGTTTTCACTGACGTGCTTTTGTATGCTGACAAATCTGTTGTGAAAGTGCCATGTATAAAATAATACAATAACTGAAACTGTGCTTAGGTATCCGGCACAACACAGTGATTTACACAAGAAAGAATTATTTGGAAGAAAAAAAATAAATTCTGCGGAAATCCTACTCTGGTACATTTTTTAAAAAATCCAGTAAAATCTTGAAATAATTGATCTTTACTTCACGCCCATTTAGGATAATATTTAGACACATGTTTAAACACATATGAGTAAGACTATATTCAGCAGGGAACTTGCAATATCTGTAAGCACATACTTATGTGCTATCAGCATTATAGGATTCAGATATCAGTCCCTTTCTCCAAGAGGCTGAATGCCTTGCACTACCACTAACCACATCCCTGAACAGGAGAACACAGTTAGATAATGCAACACCACAAGTCAGTGATCTAACAGATACCTCACATTTGCTTTTCAGGGCATGACATGTCTCTTTTCCCAATTACTCTATTTATATATATTTTTTTTTTTGGTGAGAATATATACTTGCTTGCAGAAATGATCTAGAGCTGCTGATTTTTTTAAGCGATGGTGCCCCACCAAGATGTTTCTTTACATTAAGTCTCTTAAATAAAGGAAGGTGCAAGTGACCAGACGAGAGGGTCTGAAAGGTTTAGGATTAGATTTTGGGTTTTTTTCTGTTTGATTACCCTTGCTAGGAACAAAACAGTGTTCAGATAGTCATCTTTAAGTTACAATTCTTCCTACCCAGCTTCCCATGTTTCTTTGAGCTTAAAAAACAAACAAACAAACAAACAAACAAACACATTTATATAGTAGCTAAGGATCTCTCATAGTTTGGAGGATAATATCAGACAAGTGACGACAGAATTGCTCACTCCCCATATCTCTGCACTCATAAACAGAGCTGAAAAACCCACAGGGCCGAAGCCTCTGTATGAGATAATCTGGTACTTGATAGAACAATGATTAAAAGAATTTTTTTTTCAACAATGTTTTACATTTTTAATGGCCAAACACACATACAGTAACTCCTGAAGTAATTCCCTGCAAAGCTTTGGAAACTCCAGATTCTGCAGTATAGTTTCTGCAATATAATAAATGAACATCCTGAAGTAAGGATATCTTAGCTTTTAAGTTCCTTTTAAATGTATTTGAATTTTACTGCATGCTCTTTTTCTGCTTGAGCTCTTTGCAGAGTTCAAAAATGGTCTGAATCTGTTATTAAATTTGTAGCTGATTCTGTCTAGCCCTTTACAGATCTGGATACTTAATTCTCTACATATTTAAAATCATCCCCATAAATGTTTTTAAAATATTTAATATAATCAACTGAGCCCTTATGAGCCACCCAGTACTTCAGTTTTGGTACAAAACTGAATTAATCTGTTTTAATCCCCATAATCTCCACAAATTTATTTTGCAGTTTTACCTTATGATATAGCATGACCTCAGAACTCGTTAGGTTTTGCTTCTTGCTTGTTGGTGTGGTTTGTTTTCTTTTTTTTTTTTCTTTTTTTTTTTTCTTTTTTTTTTTTTTTTAATACATTTTTATCAAACTACAGGTCTAGCATTGAGACAATCAATATACAAACAAACACTGCTGGTCTCAAAAAGTGAAAACCATTCTTTGATTAGACAAAATCATGAAATCTGAAATACATCAAGGAAAAAAGCTTGAAAAAAGCCAATATGGAAATTATTAAATTGAACCAATGAAATGACATCTGATCTTTTTACATTGATGTTGGGAATACTTTGGCTTCCTTTCATTTATGACCATACCAGGCAATTTTCCATGAAGTGAGTACTATGAAGCCTCCAAGCCATTTACAAAGTGTCTGAGTTCAGATTCAGCTTTTGTTTTGAAGCTTAGCCCAAGTATGTTGAAAGTTTCATCTAATACAGTAGCATTTTCAGTTTCATCCAAACCAACAGAGTAAAAATATCAATGGACTACAGCTTGGATTTCTGATCAGTTTTCCTAGAAATCAGCAAGCCATTAAATCAATCACCCAAACAAAAAACATCATGTTGGTTTTTTGCTACTTATTATACAATTTATATGTAGACTGGAATCTTAAACATTTAAAATACTTTCTACTGCCTCTGTCTTTCATAGCTATTAGACTGAATTTGAGAGCTCTATCAGTTTAACATAGTTTTCCTACTGGCTTCTTAATATAATGTATATTTGCAGATATACAACATTCTTTTTTTTTTTTCCTTTTTTTTTTTTTTCCTTTTTTTTTATTTCCCCAGAATATCTATGCCAACACAATGTTGTTGAATGAAACTACTTGCATGAAAAAGTGCACACAGTGTGAGGCATGAGACTATGGAAATGAAATGCCCTTTGGTCTGAGGAGGCTGACACTGACCCAGATATAGCTCTTGATCACTTCGCATCCCACACAGCAATCTCTATTATAGCCATGTCAAGATCAACTTAGCCCAGCTCAGCCAAATGTACGGATTACATCTGGGTCCTTTGAGTCATGCTACAAAAAAAGGTGCAACAATAAACAAGTCCATGTGCATTCTCAGTCATAACTATGGGCAGAAGAACCCTTGAGATTCCTCACTTTGGTATTAAATAACAATTATAAAGGCTTTTAGAATTAAAGCAATACACGGCAGGACTTGAAATGTTAACAGTCCCAAGTAACTTGTCAACTGAAATAAGACTCATCCCTAGTCATAAATAAATAATCTCTTTCCTGGTCTCACTTCCACGCCAGGATCAATATCTCTTAACATCTTACTTATTTTATTACTGCTTTTGGTTTTCCGGGACTGATTGAAAGTTGCTCAGAGGAAATCTTTGGTTTTGCTTAAGTGTCCGTGACATTTAATCATGACTTTCCTTGCAGTTTAATTCCAACCAGTCAATCAGTTAATCCACTTCAATTGATTCTGTGCTCTCTGTTATTGGCTTGCACTCATTGGGCATCCTCTGGTGTCGACTCAGCTGGGTGGCTTGTGTGAAGCTCCTCTCACACCTCTCGCACCTGGTGAAGGCAAGAGAGAAAATTGAGACCAGGGAGCTGCTCTGGGGGGGGGTGATGGGCTTTGTCTCATCCTGCTTAATCAGAACAGACACTCAAAAGTGGCTTCAGATTTTACTGGCTCAAGAGGTTTAATTGGTGGCTACTTCCAAGGCCTTGATGCCTATGATGGGACAAGGCCTGTCTGATTCAGAACAGAGGAATCTGTCAATAGACAGGGGGAAGGTGATTTCTCCAGAGAGGCCTGTCCTGCTGTAGCTCTGATCACTGTCAGTTCAAATAGATAAAGAACAAAAAGAGATTTTTAGGAGTGAGCCATCAAAGAAGAAGCTTGTCTGCAGTTTTCTGGTCTGTAACCCCTAGGAGAAATTGATGACAAATAGAATTTCACCTTCTGCTAATTTAAAATCCACAATTGCCTATTGGAGGAAGAGAAATCACAAAGCAATAATCGTTCAGTGCTAGAACAAGACAAAACTCTTTGTTTGTCTGATCTGACTATGCAGTGGGGCTCATTTTAAATAGGCACATAGAGTTAGTGGTTACTTAATTGTCTGAAAACATCCACACTATTTAAGAAATGTGAGGATTGAGCAAGAACTCATAACAGTCACCAGTGTTTGCTTCACTGTATTTTATGTCCTCTCTTTTTACCCTGTCCTCTCTTTAGAGAACCATAATCTGCAACAAAAATCACATGTGAGCAAATGAACAAAGCCATTGAATTTTGGAGGGAATAGGATGAGGGTTATTGCTAGCTTGGAATGAATCCCCTGTCCCTTCTCTGAAAGAGATTCCATTTTATTTAATCTCCCAAATACTGCCCTCTTAATTTGCATTCTGAACACTAGATAGGGGTGTTTGATGAGTCACAAATACGGACACAGCAGATTCTTCTTGTATGGCGCTTGCTCCAAAAACCACCTTTGATTTAATGGTTCTGTGTGATGTTTTATCTTCAAAGAAGATTATCATAAAAGCATCGTTACAATGAATTCTTCACCTTCAAAGGAGAAATGAAGAAAACAAAGGGCTCAGTTAATTCATATTCATCTTTCTCTCTTTACTGATGTGAATGAAAGTGAACTGTCACTGATCTAGCTTCTTACAAAACAAAAAAAAAAAAAAGGAAAAGAAAAAGAAAAAAAAGAGAGACATGAAAGATATTTACACATATGCATAATTGTGGAATGTTCTTCACATTAGTAATTTTTAGTAAGAAAGTTCTTCTTCAGGAACATACAGCATAGACATTACAGAGTCATTCATCCAAGATACTGTACCAATCTAAAATGTCAACACTTTTAAGTTGTGTTTCTTTGATTGTCTTTCGTGGAATATTTTTAGCAGCCTGTTCCACTGTTAAAAACTGCACTGTGATCTTGACAAATGTAAAATGTCAGCTTTAATGTATCAGACCTATCAGCTCAATGAAAATAACTCAGAAGTATTGATTACTTAATGATTTTTGGGGTATTCATTAACGTCCATGTGCAGATCATCCACTCTCCAGAGCTCCTGAAGTGCTGATGACACATTAGTGTACTGCTGATTGTTTATTAGAAAACTGATTAGTTACTGGATTAGTGTGTCAAAATATACTACCTTTCATTGCCTGACAAACTTGCAAATTATTGTATTATTTTTATATACATATATATATATATATATCACATAGGCATTAGAATCAATTTTAAGGCTGGGGGGTTAACTTAGTCTATATGAGATATTGCCATCTACTTGAACTTGATAGTTTTGCTATTTTGATGTCTACAAAGACGAGTGCTTTGCTTGCTGAGTAATAGGAGGCTTGGATCCTTGCCTAACCAAGCTGTAAGTGGTACAGTTTCAAAATAACCTACAAAATCAGGTATGGCAACACCCGACTTGTACGTGGCTGGCCAAATAAATGAAATCTACTCTATCAAGATGCCTACGAGCCATATGTGAATTAGAGAAAGACTATAAAGTGGTCAAAAGACAGAGTTACTCATTAAAAGTGGTAGCCACGAAGCTCCTTACCCTTTCTGAAGCTTGTCTGGAAGGCTAGAGCTGGACTCTACATTCATTCAGGACCTTCTATTGCTCTTGAAAGCACAGAGCAAGGCTCACTGTATTTCTTTAAAATGCAAGTTCCTGTCCTTTAGACACAAGCTTCTGCCATGAGAATGCTCTAACTTCTCAGCTACAGGCTGTTCTGGGACACTTTCATACAGAACACAAGAAAGAGGGATGCTAAAGAAAGACCAGAAAAGATGTCTTGCTACAAGCATCTACCCTTTAGACAGATGGGATTTGGGTGCCAAGTGCTGCTGCTAGTCAGGCTGTGCTGCCTGAGCTATACAGGCCTTGGGCAAAAGTCGGAATAAAGCCTTTGGCAAGGCATCTAATTCTCCTGGATTTCTCACGTACGAGGGTAACTTTCAGATAGTACCCAAGGTGCCTAGAATTTTCTAGGCACTTGCAAAGGGTGTGGATGATGTTTTCAGGACTACAGTTTTGGATATATAAGTACCTGGCTTACAGGCTTACAGACCCACATTATGTCCCTGACGAATCTGTTGAATGTAGTCCAGAGTTGTTGCCAGGTAAAAATTGATAGGGAAGGAGAAGGTAACAGTGTCACAGCAGTCATCATGACTATCTCATGGTAGGTAAGAATGGGAGGAAAAGCAGAAATATTTTTTCTTTTGAATCATGATGTTCTTCTTCCCTCTGTCAACCACCGTTTCCCAGCCTGTCATAGCAGAATAGCCACTGCAATGACCTGTGTCTATGAGACTGGTGATCATGCGTGTGTATACTTTTGTGTGCATGTTTCTATACCACAAGCCATACATGTTTAATGTTGTGTTGGAAGGTTGAATAGTAGCCAAAAAAATCAGAAAGGAAAGAGAGTCCACCTCTCATATGACCACTCACAAAGTAACCATGGGACTGAGCCCAAGCCTGGCTATTAGACGTACATCAGACTTTTGGTTAAACCTCAAGTGTAGATATAAGTATTGGCAATAATGATGCCTATTAACTGAGAGACTATTTAATTTCCACTTAAGATATCTGATGACATTTAAGGGTAGTTTAAACTGACCCTGACAAAATGTAGATCCAAGGAAGCAGTTTAAAAGTCCTCACACAATTAGATGTCATCAGTGAAAATTAGGTCCATATTATCTTTCTTTACAGTGTGTGTATGTGCCTTCAGTTTAATTGTAAGGAGCAATCCTGTACTCCAACATTTAACCTCATCAAACACAAGACTTTATCCTACCACAAGATTTTCCTATATGATTTTCTTGGGCAAGGGTAGTAAAAAAATGGTTCTTAAATTCACAAACAACATGGATATTTCTAAGGCACCAGGTTTTCTGAGTTTGGTGAGATAGCCCTCATTGTCACTGGTCTTGTTTGCTTCATAGTGCTTTCAAAAAATTGACATTGAGGATTATAGACAGGTTTGGTTTAATTCCCAAGTTTATGTCAACCTTTGTGAAAGGCTTTGGGTGAAGAAAATGTGGACAGACTGTTTTAGGAAAAAAAAATCTTCATTTGATATTTTCAAAATAAATATTTAAAGATTTCATTCAAGAAATACACATAACATTAAATTTTAAACTCATTTGAAAGGGTTTAAAAAAAAAATTCAAAAAACAGGACAAACATGGTATGTCACTGCAAGTAAATCTATATTCAACCTGAAACGAATGATCCTCAGTTTTACGTTTCAGTAAGAAACAATGAAAAACACTTGGGTTATCCCAGTATGAAAGAACCTTTCCTCTAATTGTTTTTTATTAACTCCTGAATATTAGGTGTTTGTGTAACTCTGATTCTGCAGGCAATTCCCTTAACTATCCTTTAATTTTGCTGAAATGGAAGAAACTGGGGGGTAAAAATTTAAGAAAACAAGGATGGCCAATAATTTTCTTTTTTCTCCTACCTTCTAATTTACTTAAGAGCTTTGCTCCCAGACTAGCAGCCATAGTGGAGACTTCAGTAAGATAAGAATACACAAAAACTTTACAGTGTTGAGGCTGACTTGATAGCTTGTGATGACATGAAAAGAAATCCCTTCTAACTGGACCTGCAGTCCAGGCAATGCAGCTAAAGCTTTGACTACAGATAACCTCACTTAGCATTGCTATCTGTAACGAAAAGCAAATAGAAGTCTTCCACCATACATCCAAAGTTACCTAGGACCTACACAGAAAGTGCCTTCTCACAGAAGAAGCTTTTTAACCAATCACAGACTTCCACTTAAAAAACAATTAATATGAAATATTTTAAAATACTGTCACCCTCTGTTCACCATTTTTAAAACCACCTTCTGAAAATAATATGCATACAAACATACAGTTAGTGTTTGTCATTGTCTGCTTACACCATGCACACTGTAATTTGTTCAAATACCACTTAAAACATAATTGCCTTACTGCATTAGAAATAGTGAGATTGCATTCACAGTAGATGCAAGTTAACTGTCCAGTTGACTGCCCATTTTCACCTGTGAAATTGAACTTAGTAGTACCTTTAATAATATGCCTGTTATTTTAAAAACAACTTAACTAGAATTTAAGTAAGTTACCACTATCCATGCATGGTTGTTCTTGCTAATAATAAAAATATGATTGAACAGAAGTATGTACATTACCACAAATACAGTCTTTTTTGAGGTACAAAACCCCTATTTCAATGGACTTTTCCATTCTGCACTTTTTTTGGTAAGCATATACTCAAAATCCCTTTGTAAACAAATATTTAAAACCTAAATTGCATGATCAAGAGACAGAAATCTTGTTTGTCCCATTTATGGTTCTTGTTTACTAGAATTTGTTGAGGTTTTTTTCCTAAACTTACTTAATACCGGGTCTGGGACCCCTCCTTTTCAAAGGAGGACCTAAATGGTGATGAGACATCAAGATGAGCTGCAGCTATCTCTTTGTCCTCCAGCAGAGAGGGTGGATCAATTTCTGTCTTAAGTTTTCTGCCCCTCCTCTCTCAAATGCAAGCAGTCCTGCATGGGAGGCAAATCTTCCCTTCTGAACAGCTTGCAGGATCAGGGCGTATGTGTTCCCTTATCTGACTAGCAGGGATGGGAAGATCTGCAGCTCCAGTTTTAGCTTCACGTGAAATTATTCATTGGCTTACTGCAAATATTTCAACGTATCTTCCAGAGAGAAATCGGTACTACTGTTTCTTAAGTTTAAGGAAGAAACTAAATAAATATCTTACAAGAATGAAATTATACCATATATCATAAAGAAGCAGTACAAAACATCCACACATCTTGTTGTTCTGCCCTCCAGCTTTAAGAATGGGTGAATACATCCTGGAATACTTAAATACTTCAGCATAAGCAGGGCAAAACAAACAAACAAACAAACAAATCCCAGACCACTGGTTAATTGTAGTACATACATTAAGCCCTTTCACAAATAGAACTGTGCTGTAGTCAAGACCATTTTGGAAAAGGGGAAAAAAATTACTAAACCAAAGGGGAAAAATAATGACTCTAAATGGGGCAAAATAGCAGATCTATTGGAAACATGACAAAAACAGGATGTTAAGGAAAAAAATTAAGTGGAGTCAACAAGGTTACACATAAGTAACACCTTAACGTTAAAAGAAATCTATTTTCCATTTTGACCTGGAAACCTCTTCCATTAATTACTAAAATCTATTTACACAGCAACTAGATAAAATCAATCTGATTGTTCACAGTATTTTTGGCTGACTTCCTATGGGCTCTGAGCATTCAACAGACTAGCTCTAGAAGAGTTATGTTTAGATGCTCTAAGTTTCCATGTTTTGCCACCTACAGCACTTTCCTCGCTGTGATTTCTGGTATGCAAGCTCTTCTGTACTGGATATGCAGTATTTGGTTTCTGGCTCTGTCCCCTTGCCCCCAGCAGAGACACATATGGAAGCCATGATTCCTTTCAACCATATATGGAGGCAAAGCATCTCTACTGGTATCTCTACCAAGCTTGTTATGAGGGGTTCTGACAGGCCCCATGGCTGAGCTCTCTTACATTAACCAGACCGAGATCACAGTATGACAGAAGTAGAAAAGAAAGACAAATGGAGAAAGTAGATGGAGGACAGACATTCCTTGGAGAACTGGGAGAGACACACACCTTCTTCTACGGTTACTTCCATCCCTCCTAGAAACATCAGGTAGCTTCCAAAAGAAGTGATATCAATACATTATACATCTATATCAATACATTATTTTCTTCCAAAATGGGATTGTTTCAGGTACAATATCTATAACATTTGTGCCTGTAAGCTCAGCAAAGACACAGACACAAATACGGAAAATTTGTATTCTGTCTTGGAGAACACCTCCTGTTAGGTAGACAGAGTCTTGCACAACAGAAGGTAAAATCCAAATGGATCAGCCGTGGTATGGCTGGATGTAAACAGAAGGAAAATTTCGGAGACTCAGATCTGTGCTTGGCTTTAATTTCAGTAAGCAGAAACTGCAGAAATAAGCAGAGTCTGTTTAATTAAAAATCATCATCTTGACAAGATGACTTTTATTTTTTTCTTATATCTTGGACAGCTGAACACCATGAAATTATTATTATGATCTGACCAAACTTATGCCATAAACCCAAGGTGTATTTTCTATGCAAACTTTAAAAAGATGCATATTTCTTCCCCATATTTAACTAGATCCAAATTAGCTTTTATATGAATCTCCATCTACTTCAGCATACAGACATCAAAGAATCATATTAATGTTCTTGCAGCATAGTCTGCCCTGCTCTGCAGTGTATTTTCAGCTATGATTCCCTGGCAGCAGCTTGTCATTTAATTAAAACAATCCAGTTCTCATCAGAAGACAGAAAATTGCTCAGGGCTTGCAAGGCACCCAAACCCAAGCCTGGTTTAATTCTGATTTTAGCCACCCCACTAACAGTTTTATCTGGTCGTCTGCCCATGGTTTTCAAGGGAACCTCTGCCGTGTGCTGGTATGGAGGGGTGATGCTAGTGAACAGCATCAGTGCATTTCCCTCTCTAACCTCGGCAGGTGAAGGCTACTGGCTTCAAGTACTTACTTGAAGGGTTTTTCCCCAGTGTGTGTCCGGATGTGATTGTTGAGTGTTGTGGCACCAGCAAAGGCACGACCGCAGTAGCCACACTTGAAAGGCCTGTCACTGGAGTGCGTAACTACGTGGTTCCTCAGCTCTGAAGGTTGGGAGAAAGACTGGGAGCAGTGACCACACTGGTAGGGCCTGCAATGGGAAAGAGAAACGCCATGCCATCAGTGCTTTCTATTGATG
This sequence comes from Tyto alba, assembly GCF_018691265.1. NCBI lineage: Eukaryota > Metazoa > Chordata > Aves > Strigiformes > Tytonidae > Tyto > Tyto alba. The sequence goes on along the minus strand of NW_024881275.1, from coordinate 21,190,096 downwards.
TGAGCAGGAAACCATATGGGGAGGAACATCTGGCCTTCCCAGTAATTTCCAAAGAGAACTGTAGGTGCACCTCTCTGGGGCTTTCATGGGAGACACATACCCAAAACTTCATGATCACTTTAGCAAATGTGAAATGCTTGTGCAGGAATTGACTGAGAGTCTGTGGGCATCATACTCCACAAAACATAATTCAGCAAGCTAGTGAGCCAGCACTACGCACCACAGACCTGACTTATTTCTCGCAAACCCAATGTGGTACCCCTTAGTCACAAAAAACTCCTCACACATCAGAGATAAGAGACTCATGAAATCCTCTGTCTGTTAGTGCCAGCTGCAGTCTTACCTACAGAAGCATGTCTGATTGGTATATCTATATCTTAGGTGGATTCCGTGACTGTTAGAAATTAAATTTTTCATACTGCTTTGGAGGAATCTAGGCTTTTTGAGTTCACCTTTTTCAGTGAGAGACATTGGAAAAAAATAGCCACCATGTTACAATTACCTATTTGCTTACTGCTATTGAAAATATTTGCATTTCATTAGCACATTTCTCCCATCCAGACTGAAAATGCCCTTTTTTGTGATCTTGAAACGAAACCCAGAACTTAGGTTTTCAACACCACATTTTGTTAAAAACAAACATAACAAACAAACAAAACTGACTGATATGTTACAAATTCAGAATCATAATGAACAGACTGCAAATACAGAAAGAAAAGGATACAAGACAGCAAGGTAAGACAGGACTGCTGAAATGCAAATATCATTGCTGACCAAAATAAAATGTGAAGAAATAAAGTCTATATATTTCTGTTTGGCAAAAGTGATTTAATATCAACATCCTATAGGGCTTTTTTCCTTTTCACATTTGATTTAATTTAGTGGCAGAGTCCTACATGCTCATCAGACTTTTTAAAGAAAATAAAGAATTTTTCTGGAGGGTTATTAATGATTTTTACTCTGCACAACAGTTTAAGGCACAGCTCTTGCTGTCTGCATTTCTAGAGCCAATGGCCAACACCAACATAATTGCTCTCTCTGTAATAAATGTGTATGTTTAAATAGCTAGAAACCAAAACTAAAGGGAAGGAGACAATGGTGACCAAGCATGTACAATTCAATTAAGTGCAAAATAAAGTGAACTATCTCATTTGTCAAGTGAACTGCTTAATTGTGGCTACTTGCATCACTGAACACAAATACTATTATTTTACAGTGCTTCAGAGCACTGAACCCTGATTGTAGAATTTTTTAGCTTGATTAATAGCTCAGTATTGGTCAGTAACTCAATAGCTTACAATTTTAATTACCTACATTTGAAAATCTAACTGCTCTCCAACAAGTTTGAAAGAAATATATAAAAGCTGTGGGAAGGTTATTTAATCTAGATGATGTGGCCCTTAAAAAAAAATATTAATATATGTAAAATAATATTTTAAGAAAAAAAAATGCTGAATATATGTTTCTTTTATTGCAAGATAAGTCATAGCATGGACAGTCTTCTCCTTTCTTGAAGTGCACAGTTAATTTGCACAGAAAATATTTATCAAGCTCAACATGAAAATTCAAGTGTTGGTAATACAAAGATGTGTGAATGCAGACTTATTTGCTTGGGTATTTTCAAATCAAACACTTCTAAGCAAAAAGAACACATTAAGATATTCTGTATCCAAGAAACATTGATTTTTTTTAATAGTGAAAGGGACCATTAACATCTATTAGCCTCTGGTTATCTATTTTTAACAGCTACCACAATAAATGATACAACACTACATAAAACCAATTAATCTTTTATTTTTTTAACACTCAATGTGATTAATTTCATACAGTGAAAAGTCACACTGTAACTTGTCTGTAAATAGTCAAAATTCCAAATCAGTTATAACTGAATATTGTGATTCCAAGCAAAATGTTTTTACCCCCTACACTGACTCAAAACAAATTTCTTGTTTACAAATGATATTAATGTATGTACTCAGAATACATTTCACTGGCTGATGCTCAAGAAAAAGAGCCCTGTAAAAAATCACCTACTGTTAGATCACTTTGACTGTATTTTTTCCATTCATCTATATCTTGGGAGAACAACTATTAAAGAAGTTACCCTCCTTTCTGCAGTGAATGTATTTCTCCAGTTTATACACAGGTGATTCTGATTAATACTAAAATGGGCAAAATAAGTATTTTTTTCAAGCTAGATACATTGCACACATTAAACAAAACCAATTTTAAAAAAGAAAGCCTATAAATGCATTGAAATACTATAACAACTTAACAGTGCTGTATCCAATTTACACAACTGCAGATTCAAATATGCCAAATTTTGAGAACTTTTGGATATTACTATTTTTTCCAAGAGCAAAAAAAGTCATTCAATAAGTATAAAAGTTATCATTTTGTTCCCTGGTAACCATTTTACTGTGCTTAGAAATTTTTCTTGGCAGAAAAAATCAATATGCTGTTTTGAAAAAAAATGAAAGTGGTGCAGAAGGACTGAACATGAGTAATGCTCGGTTCAGTGAGTACATTAACACAGGCAGAGCAGGCCTGTCTTTGATGTAGCCGTTATGTCTTCTGCCATCACTTTGGTCTGCACTGGGACAATGAATTAAGATGGTGACCTCTTTATAGCAGTTGTTTGTAGACAGAAGAAACAGGGACACAGTGACAAAAACAGTGGTCTTCATAGGCTGTGTTTACAAAGATGTGCTGCTAAACTGAACACAGTCCCAGCCCAGAAGAACTAATTTCCACTGGAATAACTGAGAAAATATTGTACCTTCTTGAGCTTCAGGGTATCCATGTGAATATAAACATAGCTGTGTCACAGCCCAGATGTGTGTTGATACTCCAGAAAATTAATGTTCCAACAAATTGGATGTCAGTCACTTCATAAATGCCTACATAACAAAACTATTCCTTTGCAGATGTACAGGAAGATTTGCAAGCTTGAAAATAATCAGTTTGATGAAACAGGTGTACCAGGACCTCAAAGTACATGCTGACTCTCTGAAGAAATGTTCTTTTCTATAAAAATTTGTTCTCCAGCTATCATGTACCAGAAACAACATAGTTTTGAATGTCTTCATCATTGCATTTTCCACAAAGAATCTTGAAGGCCCTTCCAGATGTAAATTAAGCCTGATCAAAATCTTCTCAGATAGTATTTTTAAAATACATTTAAGAACAGCTAAACTGATATATAGCAATGTGCAAATGAGAATGATGTGCTGACAGCCATCAAAAGCAATTCTAACGTTTTTCATTAAACACCTAGCTAGATATTTTTCTAGTTCTCTGTCTTCCTGTCTGAGCTTAAAGAAAGGAAATTTACTTACCTAGAAGCAAATTCTACTGTTAGAAAAATTACACTGTTGTCATTATCCCCATATACCATCAATCAGCTATATAGATTTACTAATATGTGGAGTCCAACAGCTTTTTCTAGAGACCCTAGTCTTACAGTCACTGACTATATGATGGCCCATTATAGGAACACAGGTCATTTAAAGTGAAATTGAGGAAGGAGTAACTGTAATGTAATAGTTTTAGGTTTTGTAGTTATTTAGATTTTGAGCTTTTCCAAGTTTTTCAAGTTACATTTTCAAAATGAAAGCAGTCAAGAATACTTTTTGCTCCCTAATTTAGACAATCTCATGAACGATTTTGATGTTTGCTGATGTTTTCTCATGTGTTACAATTTTCTCACTTTTGTGCCTGATTTTTTCTGGGTGAACTACATCATGTATAGGACCAGTACAAAACCCATGTTGCATTGTAACGATTACTGAAACTCACCAAAGTTCATGATTTATGCAGCGGATGGGGAACCCTTACCATACACAAAGCATGTTAACGGATAACCATAGAAAAGTCCATATCTTTGCACCTGGAATAACTGCTGACAGACAACTATACATTTGGATTGATTTGGTTTAGATTTTCATGTAACAAAAGTGACATAGCCTTTAATTATTTATCTTGTACTATTCCTCTGCAAGAACAATATATGTTCCAAGTCCTGACTCCTAAGGACATCCAGCAAATATAAACTTATTTTCTACATCATAAATAATTCATGGTCTGAATTATTAGAATCCTGAAAAATCTTACAATTATTTTCCACTGAATTTTAAAATTCTTTCCTTTATGATGAAAAAGTTTCTAATAAGGCCTCTTCAGAAGTGAATTTGCTGCTTTCAAGGGGCATGTGGCATCCCAGAGCAATCCTTAGAAAAGGATTTGCTTGTAATGGTTGAGTTCCTAAATACCTGTAACTCTATCATTTAAACACTGTCAGATCAGGGAGACAAAATAACACGTTGCTGTAATCTTTTACTCTTAGAAAAACCTAGAAAAGCACCAATTGAAAAAAAAAAAAAAAAAAAAAAGAGACTGACATGGGTTGAAAATGCTTTTCTTCTCATTGAGGACTAAGAAGAAGTAAAAAACCAATTTGATTGATGTCAGGGTCTCAAAGTGTGGGTTTCGCAACATGATAGGGAGAAGGCTGTCACACCACAGCCTCTGAAAAAAAAATGAAAGCAGGGCACATTGAAATGGGGCCAGCATGAGCTTTCAGGGCCAGGCCTTCATACAACATACAGCGTTAAGAGCACAGCTGCAGTCAGAGGAGTTAAGCCACAGTTATCCTTACAGAAAGGTATTTTGGAGGGATGCCTTCTTCTAGCAAGTTGTACTAGGGGGTTGGAGAACAAAGTGACACCTAAGGATACAACTGGCTTGCACACAGAAGCATCCCTAGCATCAACGAGGCCACGGGTGAGTTACATTCACTACCTCTGGTCTCTACATCCCCTCCTGCCTCCGTGTTCCCCTTCAGCAGCACGGCTACTGCCCCGAGCACACCAGGCACCACGCAGCAGCAGGGATGGCAGAGCTGGACCCACTGGGAGTTCTGGGATCATCTCCTACAAATGTTTCTGGAGAAACTAACCAGAGTGGAAAGCTAGCACAGGTGAAGCATTTTCAAACTTCTGAAGCTGTCAGGAGAGGTGCTGCTTGGTACACCCTTTGTTGGTATTAACTATGAGTACTGGGAGGCTGCAAACCTTTGTGAAAAGATTGTGCAAGAACAAGCATTAAATTCAACATGCTGTTTACTTTAATTGAACAATATTCCATAGCCACTCTATAAACAGAAATAGACAACTATTCACCTACAACATTTACTTTTTTTAGGTCTGTTTTGGGAGATGTTTAAATTAATTAGTGGACTTGGGGAGAACATCAAGGATGAAGACACAGAACCTATAAAGATTAATACAAAATGGGCTGAACCATAATCTTAGAGAAGAGGATCTATTAAATTGTCAACTTCAAACTCCAAGCTCCTGTTTTTTAAGAAAACCTCATAATTTAATATTGAGATGCTACAGCAAAACATGAGTACAACCATATCTTTTGAGTAAACAAGAATTGCAAGAGCCAGACAAGATCCACAGTCTATCAGCCAGAGATATAGAGTGGGTTTTCCCTCAAATTATCAGCTTAAATACATGGCAATCAGTGAGAATATACATCATACAGATATACATATTTTATATGAAAATGTGCCACAGACAGCTTTTAAGAACTGCAGCCATCTGACTACCCTCAACACTAATACATCCTGAGTCTGGTGATCATAGTGAGAAAGAAGAAAGATGTCATGAAAAGAGCCTGCATTATTATCAGAAAAGTGATTGGTGTTAAAAAAAGAAAATACTAATATTGTTCTAAATATTAGTCATTCTGATCAAAGGCTTTTAGTTACCCCTTTCTGGAGTCCCCCCAGATAGGAATGTTGGGAACTTCTGCATCAAGGGGAAGAAAAAAACAAAACAAGACAATCCCCAAAAAAACAAAAACAGAAAACAGAAGACAAAATAAATTTCTGAGCCCTGCTTCAAGAAATAGTTGCTCAAACTACTTCCATCAGGGCAAGTCCCAAAGGACCAGAAAGTCACAGAAATCAAATCCTGATGGATTTAAATCTTCACCTCCCACATCCTCTCCAACCCCAATTACCATTAAGTTTGAAGAGAAGCCCTACAAAATATAACAAAGTGAAAAATGCTGGGTAGAAAGGGAGAAGTAAATTCTAAGTAAACCAGTAAATAATTAACAGTTCATTTAAATTGAAATCTTAATCTGAATCTGAATCTAAAATAACAAACACAGTAGATTATTTTAATAATTCTCCCTATTCTGGATTAATCATTTTTTTTAAATTATTTTTATTTATTAAATCATCTGCCTGTTAAGTAGGACCATTTCTTTCTTACTGCGTAATGGGATTAAGTGTATTGTGAGCTTTTTAAAATGTTTGTTGTAATTCAGATATTTTCTGAACCTAAGTGACTTTAAAGTAATTTATTTTTCTGAATTTCTCAAGCCCCGAGTAGTCTGCTTTTCTCAAATTTCAGTCCATGATTTTGACTCCTGTATAGATTCAAAGATGTTTTCCCTTCACCTCATGCTGTAGGTAATCAGCATTGTTGAAAACAAATACTAAGCCAGAACAGATAGTCTAAGTCATTTCCTAGAGAAGCCAGGCCTTGTTGTTTCAGTCACATCAAAGATACAGTAGCTGGTGTGCTCACAAATTGCTGACAATAAATGGGGAGCTGTTTATCAGCTGGAGCAGTGCTGCAGATATAGTTGAGAATATACAAACCAGAGAGTTGTACCCAGTACTTCAAGCTGGCAAGCAGGTATTCTTTCACAAATCATACCCTATTTTCTTTTCTCCAGGAAATTTTGTATAGCACTACAGGAATTTTTCATCTGGAGAAATGCAATATGTTTAGGAAACCAAAGAGAACTCTTTTCCAATCACTGTATCACTAAATAGCTGATTTACTGGTACCTGCTAAAAGACAAAAAGCTGCTTGTGATGTAAACTCAACATGTAATGTTTCCAACCAGGGATATGAGAACACAGATCCTAGGTCACATACGATCTGCAGTAATTATTATTCTGGTAATTTCAAACTGTGAATGAATTGCAGTGAGTTTAAACAGATTCATGTGACTGACGTCCCACATAATGCTCTAAAGAAAACTTATGGGGAAATGCTTTTACAGCAGTTATGTTGATGGCACACCTCACAGGAACAAAAAAGGCATTACAAAACTGGTCTCCACAAGGAGTCTGCACAATTTATTTAATGCAAACATAGAGATGTAAGCCATTCTTCAATACAGAGGGAACACAGGTGTCAGAGCAGAGCACTGCAGTATCTACTTTTTATACAACAGATTGGTATGAAGTGTATATTGCAATGTCATTTAGGTTTTATACTCTCTAAGAGCATTTTAAGAGAGAGAAGTTTCATAAGAACAGGATCCACAAAACTCAACAAGCTAAAGAGGAAATCAGCTAAATTAGCCAGTATCAATATTGAGAAAAAGGCGTTAGCTATTATGTTTCGAATCTTCCTGAAAACTTCTGGGATTCAACACTTACAACTCAGAGTCTTTACTTACCTCCTCTCAACCCCAATCCTCCCAAAATCTGCAGAGTTCTTTCTTTAATCACCCTTTGCTCTCTTTGCTCCTGGGGGAGCTAACTTGTCTTCTGATCTACATAATTTTCCAGTTATGCTGTAGGGTATTCTGAGCTAAAAATGCTCTACACTTTCTTGTTGAAGCTGTTCTGCATGGACAAATTAGGTAGGCACGAGAGAGAAAAAACAGTAAGACGTCATGCATCAGTAACCTGCTAATGAAGGTATTCACTTCTAAGAGGGAAGACTCAAAATTCAGCCTGTGATTCAGGCAAAATTTGACACAATATATTTAGGAGAAAATAAATAAGAAATCAAAAATCAAATCTCTCACCTCCAAGATGACAGACCTAATTGTAGCATAGACTTATCCCCATCTTCTCTCTCTGGCCAAATTAATATGAAACTATCCCCTAGAGTGCAGAACAGCCCCTTAGGGGACACTTTTCTTACATTAGCTACTGTCTGCAGCTTGGTTCTTCATAAAGGAAGACACAGGTTCAAATGAAGGAAAAGAGGTGTCAGGCCTGGCTGGATGAATCTTTCAAAATGTATGTGGGGGAGCCTCACAACATATTTTTTCTAGACTTCCTGATGCACCATTTTATGCTTTACAGTATGCTTAGGATGCTTTAATACTGGAAACATAAGAGTCCATGAAATTTAGAAGACCGGACATTTCAGGACCTATGTTCTACATTGTGACATTTAAATTGGCAGTTGTGTCCTACAGCTTCCTTAACATGGCATTTGTTTCTGTTAAGGCCAACATTAAATTCAGAAAATGTTGAAAGGACTTGTTTGTATTCATGATACTGTAAACTGTTTAAATTCTATGAAGTTTTGTGTGGAATAGTTTGTCCCTTCCGTGCTTGACATTTTTTCCTGGAAAACTGGATTTATGCTCCAGTATCTCCACATCCACAGAATCACACAAGCATATGTGTACACGTAGATAACCACGTACACAGAGAGACATAGACATGCATACAAACACATGCACAGACTGACTGTTGACTATTTTTTGGTAGTGTTTTGGTTAAATATAATTCACAATTAAATGCTGGTTCTGGAACACCCTTCCAGGGATTCAGCTGTTCTGCTCAAACTTTCTTCACATGGCTGAAGAAGAGACAAAACATTGGCAGCCTTTTTTATTGAATTAATTTGATTTTTGTCTTTTGTCCTGCCAGCTATCAAAATTGTCAAATAAACCAGCTTTGATTCATAAATAATGGTTCCATTATATTTACTGTGCCACTGGTCAGAGTACCTGAAATTTTAATTCACTTGTTCAGCTAAATTTCATCCTCAGTTCACGGCCATAAAATTCTATATTGACAAACTTTCAAACCAACTTTGACTCTGAGGTATCTAGTCAACATTTTTCTTCTGTGTGGATATTAGTTTATTGAATAAGTGGCATCTGTTTTCCTCCACATCACTAGTGGAGTAGGTATTTCCTTTTGACAGCTTTGCACGATTTATGGGTTTGCATGCTCTGAAGAAAAATAGTACTAAGCAAAAAATTCCAATTCATTACCTCTTAGTACTTAATTAAGTTCATACACATTGCACACTATAGGTGAACCCTGAAATGACTGTGACAGCCACTGAGCAGCAAGTTAGATTATCTTTGGAAGACAGAGAGACTTTTAATTATCTTGACCTCATTTTTCCACCTATGATATTCATAAATTTTCCTTCTATTTTGTTGCCTCCATCAGATGTACCAAACCATTCTGAAAACAAGATTATATCCTTAGCTATTTCCTTTTATCTGCACATTTAGGCACCAAATGTTTTTACAAATAGTGAAGTCAAGCAATGGTTTTTATCGGCTTACTTCACACAGCTGCAGATGAATTATGTTGTACAGACTCCTCCTAATAATGGTTTGGTTTTGGAAATGATAACAGTTTGATAAAAGAAGAAAGCAGTGGATCTGGCTATCAGTAGATACAGAAATAAAGAGAGCCTGGGCTTTACCTGTCAGGGTTCTGCGTACACACATGCATCTGTAAGAGGATCCGCTGGGTGAAAGTCTTAAAGCATTGCCCACATTTCCAAAGATGCCAGTCACTGAACTCAGAATTTAGTTGGCTTGTTGAAGTTGGGCTTGCAAGAACTCGTTGATTTTTGACACTGATCTGGTTAAATCCTGACTCGATGGACCCAGACTTATCCAGGAGAGAAAAATTTCTGCTACACGGAGTCTGTGGAAATACTACGGATCGTTGTGGAGTGGCAGGGGATAGTTTGCTACTTTTATTAAATGGCTGTAGGGTGTCTTGTCTGGACATGGCCTCCATTACAGTCGAAGGGACATTCACTGGGAGAAAACAAGAAAAGTAAATAAGACCCTTTTTATGCCTTTTTAAAACTAATACAGTGTTGGGAGACACCAAAAAAATACCAATATCCGTTTTCTTGACACTAGAATTAAGCAACTTGATTTTAACAATGCACAAAAAAATGGGCTTGAATGAGACAGTGATCTGAATGGATGATGCTGATTCTGTGACACTGAAATGAAAACTCATGTAAAGGGGTGTTTGAGACTAAAAGGACCCAGAAAAGTCTGACTGTGATATACATTTATTGCACAGTGGGATTGTCATCTGAAAGAAAATGCTGCTGCACTTGTGATACCCTGATTCTGCATGTTGCAGTCAACACATCCAATTGCTATATCACAGACAAGCTTGAATTTTGAGAGCATGGGGAAAAAAATCCTTGCTTGGACACTCCTTGAGATACAACAAGATTTAAATATCTACTGCAGCAGTAGTTCTCTTATCATTTTTAATGACATCCAGTAAGGATATTATACTATTACATCTTATAGATAGTCACACAGCCAATACAGTACAAAGCCAGTGACTTCACCATGACTCATATGATTAAGGCTAATAGTGGTTGGATCAACACAAGACGACACAAACTATTGGCAGAGATATCTTTGTGCATCCATTTCCCACCTACAAAATAGGAACAAAAATTGTCTCTGGTCCTATGAAGATCTTATGATCATCAATTAACAATGGCTTATGAGGCACTCAGATATTTCAGCAAGAAATGAAATAACGCTCTTCTCACAAACAAATGATTTAGTGCTGAATTTGAACATTGCATGATAAAGAAGGTAGAAGGTCAAATGTATAGAAGAAAGTTGAACAACTGTCTCACTCCTTGAATACCATCTAGATCATGCAGTGAATGAAGCAAGGATCCTATTGAAAAATGGGGTCAGCTAGTGAAAGATTGTACCACTGCAAAAAGAAGCATAATCTAGGCCACCTGGGGCCAGTACCTTCTCATGCTTTCTAATTTTGTCACACTCAACTTCATGAGGTAATATTTTAATGGGGATTTTTAAATCAAATATGTTGTATGCACGTGTCTATGTCTATGTAAGTTCACATATTTAGTTACTGTCACAAAGTGTTTATATGTACATATCCACATGTAGGTACATAGCACTTACTAAACAGGTGATTAGAAACGGCAACTCTGTTCAGGTAAAAAATGATGACAGATTTTTAAGAGAAAATATGAGAATATTTGAGAATATATGAGAAGCTGGAAGCATCCAACATTATTTAATATACAGTAAAAATACTTATACACAAAATTTAAAATATTTATTATACAGTAAATATGTAATACAAACTAATGTGTTGATAATACCTTAAATAATGAGAGTTATTTCACAGAGTTGTGTTCTAATATCTTCCATCATAATAACTCCAATGTTATAATATTACATGCTATTTAATTTACTGAAGTTGAGGTCCTTCTTAGGCTATTCTTTTCTGGAGTATCTGAGGGCCTGATTTCTAAGTAGAGTTATATCCATGGGGCTGTCTATCACAAGTTTTCAGACATATAATACATCTTCTATGTCTCTTCCATACAGGAAGCAATTTGTATACTTATATTTTGCCCCAACATTCCCACACAAGAAACAGATCACTTTTTAATTTTTTTTTTTTTTTTTTTGATTGTATACGTAAAAGTCCACAGAAGCAATAAGATCAGGATATTAAAGACCTAAGGAACACAGGCAGAGTTTGTAGTGGGTGAAAATACCCATGTGCATAAGATAAGCAGGAGGTCTACTCTGAGGACTTAAAAAGCACTTAAGTCATACACCAGCCTGCAGATGGCTTCATGGTCAGAGGTGAATTTCATCTACTCATGTCAGTCTCTCTGTGGATGAAACTGTGGTTTCTCTCACAGCAAAATAGCAAGTGACATTATTTAGAGATTTTAGCCATAATGCTTTGCTTTTTCAAATAAAGGTTTTGTAAGCTTCAGCTCATGAAAGAAAAAATAATATTTCTATATTATATACTGTGGAGCATGAGTTTTATCAGCAAACATTACTGCCAGTAATTAAATTTCTTTTAAACTTTTCTCAAGCCCAACAGATTTGAAAACTTAAGATGAAAAAGGATGTTTATTTTTGACAGTTTAATCCTTGCTATCTTGCTGTTTTATTGCTGCATGGTTTAGTATTTAAGTTACTACAAGACACAAGTTCATCCTAGCATTGCTATGTAAGTATCCAAGTACTTCACCAAAAAAATACATCATATATAATTGATTAAGTGTGGGCAGCCTCAGGGTTACTTTAGACCAAAGTCAATCAGGCATCCATTATTGGTTTCTTCCACCATGTAGATATACATAGCTGTCAAAATGGAAGAGAGCATTTTGATGCAAGCTCTAATCAAGTTCCACATACAAACAGTGAAACTGAAAGGCATGCTTGGATCACCCATTCTCATTACAGACAAGGGTATCCAGCACTAGATTGCACTGGGTCTTTTGTTACAAATCACGTTCTTAATTTTGTGACAATTCCTAACAAACTAAAAATAAAATATTGAAAAGAGGTGAAAGAACGGATGGAAATGGGGATGGCCAGGATGGAATGGAGGTTCATTGTCATTTCAGGCTACTTACACTCAGTTTGTATTTAGAGGAGCTGGCTTTTACCTTTTGACCACAAGGATCTTATCTCTACAATCAGTCAGACAAAGCTTTTCTCAGCATACTCAGTGGTAATAGAATGAAGAATCACTAACAGAGGCCTTGTGGACCTGCAATATATTACTGGTTTGGCAAGACAGTGTCTTGTGATAGGTCTGATAACAATAGAGAGAGCCAAGCAAATTGGTTAAGAATAGACTAGGAATGAATCACTTATAAGAGTGATTCTACATGCTACCTAGCTATGTGGGGCTGCCATGGTGGGAAATGTGCTGTTTAGTTGCACGTACCTGCACACTTCCAAACACCTCCATTTACTTAGGGAGCCATACCATGATTTCACATAGCTTAAGTGTATCAGCTTCAGGCTTTTGTTTTGTACATATCAAGCTTACCTTAAGCATATAAACATTTTCACTGAATATGTCTTAAAATAATCTAGAAATATAGCTGATTAGTTATGAGGCAGGAATTCTGGTTTACACAGGTAGAAATGCAAGGAAGAACTTACAATTTTCATCTTGTGCAATGCACTGGAGAGGAATTCCAAAGAAAGATGTGTAGCTGTCATTGTACCACACCAACAGTTCAGTACCCCTGGGGATATCTATACAAGCCCGGTAGAATATATTTGACCTAATCAAGAGAAAAAGAAAAAAATGCCTAATTTAGGAATAAAACATTCTCCTTTTATCATACACAGTATTACAGTAGAAATCCTTTGTTTTGGAAGCATTTCTGCAGATAACTACATGAATAACTTACTGATTATTTTAAAACTAAATCTACTATTAAGGAAGGACTTTTTTCCAGTAGCACAGAGTAACAAAGAGTTTACGGGCACTTTATACCTAACATACCTTAAGCACTAAGATTTTACAAGCATCAAGATTTTATGAAAAGACAGATATTTTCCTGCAGCATGCCTTTTGAAGGGATTTTAGAAATGCTACGTTTTCTTCACACAGTGCAATCATCAGCATGGTTCACACAGTTCAGTAAGTTCAGTCATTTAAACAGCTTTTCATTTGTCATCTAAGCTAAAGTTAATATATTTTAGGGGTAAATAGACAACAGTTCTTTAATTTGAATAAATTCTTTTAGAAAAAGATTTGTAGTAGCATAATGTGAGCTTTCATTACAGTAATACACCACCAAAAAGAGAGATCCTGGATTGCTGAGGAGAATAGACTTTGGCTTAGGGAAATAAAAAAATGGGGTTAATCTGAACATACAACCATAAAATGTTCCCCTGTATGGAACATGAGGGTAACATCGATGATCCTTCAGTAAGTATACATTAGTGTTACAATTAATGTGATATCTTATCACAATGTTTTGTGGGAAAGGACTGTGGATATTCCTAGATAACTGAACTGGGAGTTGAGGGGGTAAAAAGGAAAAAACCTGGAGTGTCTAGCATAAAAAAAAAAAGCCTTATCCTGATCTTGCACTGATCGAAATGGCTTCAGAGTGATACTTCTACAGTGAACAGATTTACATGGGGGCAAAAACTGTGTAAGGTTAGAATCAGGCACAAGATGAAAGAAAAATGTTATCAGTTTGTAGTGGCTTTTCCCTTAGGCTTCACATGGAACAGTAAAACACATGCCTGTGAGATGGATAGAAATTCAATATATACAAGAAGAACACTCCACTCTCGCTGAAGGATTACATACCAAAATGATACAGTCAAAGTACCAAGAAATGACCATTTTTTATAACAGCTTATGTAAGGGAGAAAACCATCTATAGACCAAAAAAAAAATGTTAGGCCTCAACTGGTTTTCTGAGTGAAGAATTGCTACAAATGTTAGCCTGAAGTTCAAGATAAAAGTGTTTAGAGTTGGTAGGCCTTAAATTTAGACTTTCTATAAAGAATTGGCTGTAGCGATGCAATTTGTTCCTTGTATAACACTGCAGACATAAGGAGAATCTTTTACCACATTTTTCATGGCAGTGAGATATGCACTTGTCAACATATTTTGTCACCGCAAAGTGGCTCTTGGCAACAGGATCATAAAGATCAATAAAAAAGTGCAGATTCTCAATATTTTACTAGCAGCTGCAAAAATTTCATTTATCTTGTTATTTTCCTCGCTTACTGCCACCCTGTCTCAGGAGGGCACTGCTAGCTAAGCAGAACGGTTTTCCTACCCGCCTATGAATATCTGACAAAAACTCTCCCCTTTGTGTCTCTCCCTCTCCTTTCCTCCTCCTCCTCTTTTCCTCTTCTCCGTCTCTTTCTTCCCAGAGTCGGTTTCATTAATTCTTTCCACTGTTACATAAAAATGAAAATCAGAGCCATGCTATAAATTACCAGCATCTCCTAACTTGAGAAAAATTGAGTCTACTTTGTACTTCACCCTTGTAACATTTCATCTCTCAGTTTGGCTTCCCCTAACATAAACACAGCAGCCCAGCAAATGAATGTGCTAAAACCAAATGACACACTTTGCCGCTGAAAGAGCAGAACTGTTTTTGAGCAATGGGTGGTCTGTGAGGCTTGGAGTAGGCAGGGAAAAAAAAGTGTAAGCGTACACCGTCCCTTACAAGCGTGCAGAGCTTCCAAAACTCGCAGAAATCTCTGCATGCTGAAGTACATCAAAGGGATTTTTCCCTTTTCGGATAATATTTCCTTTGCTGACATGTATTTAGTATTGTGGTTGGATGACTCATAAAGATAGCTTCATGGCGTCCCAACGCAGTTGAAGCAGAACACATGCCAACAAACATTATTGTCAGCCTCAAAATAAAAACAAAACGTTCAGCTAAGGGTCAATCAATCAAGAGCACTTTGAAGAAAATTCCATTTAGATATTACAAATCATAACAGAATGAATTTAAACCAGCTGACTTTCTGTGAGGAGGACGTCCATGTACAATAAAAATTAGGCCGGTTTTTCAGTATCCAACTTTTCTATTTTCTTACACTTGGATGCAGTCACTGGTGATGGATGCCAGTTTTTTAAATTGTGTTTTTGTAGTTCATTTTATAAAGATCTGAAGTAATCGAAAACAGATCAACAGAGGGAACTCTAAGTAAAAACTCCATCATGAAAGGAGAGTTGTAAAATCCACTTAATATTGACAGATGTGTAATGACTTTCTCATGCTCACTTTTCATTTAGGTTTGTCATCTATATATATGTATGCATATATATTTTTTTTCTTATTTTTATATATGTATATATGTGCACGCACAGACCATCACACTGAGAAATAGTTCACGAGATACCTACAAAAATACTCTTTCATCACAGTGATCTTTATTCATTATCCAGTGTGTTTATTTAAAATCCAGTGGGATTTTAGCTATAGATATCAGATATTTAAGGGTATAATAAAAGTTTTGTAATGTATAAATAAGATTGTTATTTTTTTTAACTGCAGCATTATTTAGTCAACTGGCCAGAGAATAAAAAAGCTGAAAATGCAATTGAACAATTTCACCATTGTTAAATTGGAACCCTATGGGATAATCAAACTTTATATAAATTTCATTTTAGCTTGCTTTTGTATGTTTTATTTTTAATTTTAAAGGTACTTGAAATAAGTTTAAGATTCTTCCTAGAGAAAAGAAACTCCACTCTCTAAAGCAACCAGTGAAAATCAGGATTGATCACTGCGACTGGCAAGCCCAGGGCATTCTTTGATGTGCTTCCTACCATGTTTAATAAGGCCTAGCAGTTGCTTCTGATTCTGAGGCAAAAGGTTTGTTTATAGCTGAGATCATGTATTTATGTAATGCATTGTCTGGGGTTTCTGGACCTGTTTGCAAGTACAAAGTAAAATGCACCCTAATTTCTTTACATTTTTCTTTACATTTTGACCTTCTCTAGCCAGCGACATAAGGGGCACAAGCACTAGCAATCTTTTACAGCAGGTGCACTCAATATATAAGCTTTGGGCATATATATGTCTCATGACTGACTCTTGGAAAGCCTTTGGGTTCAAAACTCCTCTCATGACATTTTCCCTCTTCCTCTAGTACCTGGCATCTTTAAGGGCAGAAGATTGCTTGCGCAGGTCTGCTTCTGATCAGAAGGTTTGAAAATGTGCAGAGTGCGTGCAGTGTGGTGGTCACACAAGCCACACAAGGGTGTACTTTTTCCCAGGAGCTCCAGGTCCAGCTCACTTCCTTACTAGAACAGCCTCAGCTCAGGGCAACCATAGTTAAACCCATCTTCACTACACACTCTGGAGCTTTTATATTGCCCCAGATGACCACATTCACAAAAGCCTTGCTACTGCCTTTGCAATCAAAGGCAATAGTACTGGTGACAGTTATAGTCTGACTTTTAACTAAAAATGTTTTTAGTTTGTTGCACTGAGTAAATCAAAACGTACATTACCTGTACTGAACCACTGTTAAGTTCTGTTCCCCGCAGTGCCTTGCACATCGGATGTACCTCATCCAGCTTGACTTACTGGGTTCTCCACCATCAATAAAGTGCTGCAGTGTCCCATCTTGATCATATATCTAGGGGAGATGTCACAAGGTCAAGTAGTTAGAACAAATCATCAACAATCATTTTCACTGCTCTGCTGATGCCTCTCTGTGCCTTTTCCAGGAATTTATTGCCATGAGATTTGTCATTATCTACTGATGCTCTTAAAAATCTACATGGAACAGCAGAAAAGTATTTTGGGGGATGCAAGTTTATCACGTTTCTTTTATCAAGCCAATCTTTTTGTATTAAACATATTTGTGGTGTCTCAAAGATGTGACCATGTTTCCCAAAGAATATTTAACCTATTTTGACAGGCTAGCCTTAAATAATGAACTGCCAGATAAACAAGAAAATCTGAATGTAAAGCATGCATTGAAATGGCTGGAACATCTGAGCAAGGGGCAGTAGTAATCTCTGAACAAGCATCCCTTCCCTTGCATCTCAGTTGCAGCAAGAGCATGTACTTCAGCAACCTCACATGATACATTAGGGAGTTGTAGGATTCATAATACCAAAACAAATGAGACTAGAAGGAAAAACAGAGTTGAAGATGCCTTTAGAAGCTCCCTTGAGACATATAATTTTTTGAAGTAGTAAATGAGAAATCAGTCCTGAGGGAATCATGGTTTTCCTAAACATGACATTCCCTGCTAAGGACAGAGAGACAGTACTTTTTTAAAAAGACAGTATTATGTCTCTATTTGGCACCAGATGCTCCCTCTGAAGTCAAAGAATAAAATTACTCTGGAGGCTCTGAAATGAAAAGATACATTTTTCATGCATACCCGCCCTTCTGATTGCTTAAAAAATGTTATCTAGGAAGTGCTAATCCCAGTTAAAGCACATGGTCTAACAAGATTTTTTCCTGTTACACAATTACTTTGTTAAACTTCAGAATTGCATCTGAATAATTAGGTGTTTATCTGAAGCAAACCTGTTCTTCAGATCTTTTGCCCCTCCAAAAACACCATCTGCTTTAATAATCCTACCCCAAAAATGTTATCCCTTTTGAAATTGTATAAGCCTAAATTCATGTCTTCTTAAAAATACTAATTCTGCTAATCAAAGAGGAAGCAAATTCATTACATTGAATCGAACATTTCTAGAGCAAATAAATTAACAATCTTGCATTTCTATTTCAATATCAAGAAAATAATCTCAGAAATTATGTGACTATATTCAATATTTCTGATTTATTAAAATAATGTTCCCTACAATGCACACAAAAACGTACACAGTAATCAGAATCTAGTTCTTTACTCTACCGCATGAGAGTCTCAAATTCAGGAGCCAGCCTTGCTTTTGTTTTTGACCAAGAGGGACTGGGAGTAATCAGGAGCAATATATCCATTGCTAAAGCATGAGAGACAGGGAAATCAAGTGTCTGCAGAGATCCTTATCATTTGTTCCTGAGTGCCTGTGACAAGGACCAGGTGGAGCCTTGGCCAGGTGCTCCTGGGTTGGAGAAGCAAGATGTTACACCAACATGCACTGACTGGTGGAATAAAGTCAGAGAAATCAGAAGAGGTCCTCAGAGGCAAACAAATACTCCAATACCAGGAATTTAATTTATTTTTCATATATGGTAGCTTGCTGATCATCAGCAAGGACTTATTCTTATGTGAACATGTTAATGTATGCTGACTATACCGGCAACATATGCTAACCAATAAAAATCTGTAATGGAAATGGAAAAGTTTTACAGGAAATCAGCCTACAAAAAGGAAGAGAAGAAAAAATTAATGACTAACAGTGCTTGGCTGGGACCATTTTGGCAATATCTATACAAACAGTCTCAGCACAGTGTTTATTATCTGATCATTTGCATGGTGCTTACTAACATAACAATATATGGCTTAACGTGAGGCAAACACAATTCCCATAAATAAAGAGCTGATAGCTTCCTAATCCCCCGATGATATGAAACAGAAAAGACAAAGAAGACTGTCATAATCAGTACTGACAGCCATATCTAGACACAGGGACCTACTCAGAACTTTGTGTATATGGACAGTCATGAGCTGACATGAGAAATTAAAACCTGCCACAACAATGCAGGACTGGAGCTTTCACAGGTCTTGGCCTGGAGTAGGAAGGACTTCACTAGAAGCAAGACTAAATATTTTCAAATTCTTTATTCTTGCAGGTACTGGTGCATCAGTGACACTATGCTCTCCCTTCCTAGGGGGATATTACTGACATTGCAAATTAAGCTGCACAGTCATAATCCATCCTACAGCATTCCCAGTCCTGTTCTTACAGGAATGAAAGCCAGCTGTAAGAAAGCAGAAACGCGAACCTTAGAAGGGAAATAGCAACACTGCATTGTGTCTTTTTATTTGTCAAATTGCATAATACAGGTTAATATCTGAAAAAGCTCGACTGATGTGGTTAGAATTATTCATGTTACCAATGTGCATTAGTTCTTATTCATTTTACAGTTGTCTAAATCTGACAAACACTATATAACTTCCTAAAGAAACCATCATGAGGTAGCAAACCCTGGCCTGCCATGACAGAGGAAAAGCAAACCTGTAGCACAACTTGTGAACCCAGACACTATAGCAGACTACATGGATATACATATTTGCCTGCATTTGTATTACTTAAACACTCATAGTATCTATTTAAAAAATTACTGCTGAATCCTGTGATAAACTGATGTTACTGAAAATCTTTTACTACCTCACTAGACCACTACATCCATCTACATTGGCATAGCACATTGCGAGAGGCTCATGGCAAAGTAAAATAGCTTTTCTCCAACTCCCTGTGGAGAACGGATGTATTTTCTTCCGTATCTCACAACAGTTATTGATCTAAGTAGTGGAAACAAAATCAGTTATTTCATTTTTCTACTTTAGTTACACTTGGAAGTGTTACCTAAACTGCTTACTGGATCTTTTCCCTCTTCTGATCCAAAATACTTGTTAACTACTGGTTTTGTCGAGTTTTAAGGTTTTTTTTTTGCTTTTGCTTTAAATGTTTTAAAACTTTCAGATTTCTTTTTTATGGTCTGTTCCAATCTTCAGGAATGAACCTGGCTACTGGCAGAGACCGGAGTCTGATAAAAGAGGACTGCACTCACCTTCTCATTTGACATGCTTTGGGTTCCTTCTTAGTAGTTCCCATACAATTAACTTCTTAACAGGTTCTTGACTATTTACAGGTCGTTCACTGTTATGTTATATACAAAGATACTCAAAATGTGAAGCATATTATTGTTCTATGAGCTTCATCCTTTGACTTCAGAATACAACAGAAACAGCTTTATTTCCCAATATAGTCATTCCAAAGTGTAACGAGCACAATTCAAGTCTTCTGTTTTCCATTTTTTATATTTCTTTCCTTACAAACGCCCAACACATAAATACAGAAAAGCATGAAGTATATGATAAAAGTCTTACAGAGTGCCACTGATATTTGTGACCTACATATACATTCCAACTGGGAAATATGAGGAAAAGCAGGTAGGATGACAATGTACTGATACTGGTCAGGTTCATCTTGTAACAGCATGTAAATATAAATTAAATATGAAGGACTGGATTTATTACTTATTGGATTGGTTATTGATAATTATTTGGAGGCTGTAGATACTGAAACTTATAATGACAATGATAAGAGTAACACATAACAGCAATAATAATATAAATTCTAAAGCACACAGTGTCTCATATAAGTGATGCTCTAAAATCTATGAACAACCATTACTAAGTAAAATAAACAGCAGTTGCTGAAACATCTGTCACCGTGGCAATATACCAAGTCTAGGTAGGACCATGTAAGATTTAAGTAGTATTAACAGATAAGACAGAGTGCTAAAAAGCCTTCTGAGAACTCTCAATTACTTCAGTACTGACATAGTCAGTATTGCTCACTTGGACAGATGAGGACAAATGTAATTCCCATGTTAAAGACCCCTGTTCCAGTTTCTGGTATAGATGCCACAGAATTTTAGAATAATGGAGCCCAAATGTAATAGCACAGCTGCAGAGAAAGCCATACTGTGAAGCAATTAAGAACAATTTCACAGAAGAGACAGGGATAGAAAAAATGGTTAGGCTGTTGGAGTTCTTTCCTCACTATCTGTTGCTTTCCTTTGTTCTCTTTCCATGGCCTGCTAAAGGATTGTGTCTTTAGAAATTCTGCCTGCATTTTATTTTTCCATTTAGTCAAATAAAAAAGGTATTAGCATACAATTTAATTGACCTCTCATTTTCCTTGCAGGCAGAGGGACAAAATTCTGGTCCTGAAAGTGGAATTTTTTTCTGCATGTACATTTGTATTGTAAAAGTAGACATTTGAACCATTTTTTGTGTTGCAAGACATCAAAAGAGATGTGATGAAAACCACAAAATATGCACAAATTAATTCTTGCCGTTAGTGGTGAATCTTGCTTTTTGCTATTTACTGCTATTCTCATTGACATCATATGCGTAAGGTCATAGAATTTTCAAATCACTCAGCATTAGCTTTCTCCTCCCACAATAAATTCTACCCTTGACTTCAGTGGGAAGAGTCAAGACAGCAAGGAGTGCTTCTGATGAGTACAAACATTTCATAAATCATCAGCCTTGTACTTAAAAACCATGGGTGTACTCTAAACTACTGGAAATACAGAGAATAAGGCTGTAAGAATCTGATGAAAATGGAACAGACTGACTTGTCAGATATGGTAACATCCATACAAGTTATATTCTTTCTATAACAGTGTATGAACCTACAAGTAACAGCAACACTGAAAGCTTCTTCCTTTGCTAGCTTGGACATCAGAACTGAATAAACTCTACATTAGGCAAATCCCACTACTGTGAAACCTTGTTTTTGACATAAAAATACTACAACATCCTCTACAGGTGACTGTATCCTAAGTAGAAGTTGAAAACAATGCCAAAAAGAGCAGTGGTTATAAGCCTGGGTACTTAGCTGACAGTCTGTAAAAGGTGGGCAGCTGTGGAAAACTACATTCTGAGTCTGGACTTAAAAAGCCTATTCTTGAAGTTAGAGAGAGCAGCCCTGCTTGTGTCCCTTTGTCAGAGCCAGTGAGACCCACTGCAATCCTTCTGATGTATCCTAAACCTTAAAGCCCAGTTTCCTCCCTAGGACCCATAACTCTTTAGCCACTCAGACCATGTTTCTTTGTCCATTTGTTCATTTGGACATTTGGAAATGAAAGGCCGGGGCAAAAAGGCCCAGGATTTGTGTGTCTGATATGGTCCTTTTTTGGCTGGCTCACTGTTTGACTATTTCTTTTGATGTAAATGGCCATTTTATTTATTTGTTTGTTTGTTTATTTATTTATTTTTATTTGCAGCATTGTATTCAAACCCTAGAATAAACTGGTACTGTAAGCAAAGTTGAATACACACATGCTGAGCGTTCAGTGACATTACTGGTAGAACAGAGCTCTACAGACATCTTAATAAATAACAAGGAGGGTTAGTTCCTCTGTAAAGCAGAAGAAACAATGAACAGTCACTTTTCTGAAATGCTCTGAGACTCACACAGGTAAGCGCACAGTAAAATTCAGTGATTTGACTTGCCCAAGGCAGTGATTATTAAGCAAAATGCCAATGGACTCTAGTGTTTATTATGACATGTATACATTATTCATTTGTTAGCGTTTCCTATCATGTCAAACTGAAAGCAAACTAGATTGTATGCATGACCTGATAACTTACTCATTTAGATTGGATTCTGTGTAGTACATTGGTGCCTAGCTCCCTTTGAAATCAACACACTGCCAAAGGGCCTCATTATCTAGAAAGTTTGAAATGTTCAGAAGAAGATGCTGCAGGAACTGAAAGAGAGGAGACAACTGACAAAATCCCCTGAATAGATTACATTTAAGGAGCATAACTTAGGCTGAAAATTAAGCTACAGCTGGGTTCATATTTGATGATAACAACTGTTTGAAGAATGAATGCTTTTAGACTTCAAATGTGTTTAATATTAGGAGCTGGGCATCTGATTTAGAGAAGGGCCCTTCTGAATATGCATCTTCTCCCTGTTACACACTGAATGAGAAAGCTGTGTAGAAACAATCATGCATTTAGTCATCACATCTTTCTCCTTTCATTCACTAGCTTAGTGACCAAGTCAGGCTGTTCAGCAGACATTTTAAGAAGAGCTCTTAGTATCTCTGTATCAAAGAAAATATGAAATATAACAAAACTCAGAAGTAAACTACAATTCATGGAAAGGTCTACAAATATAGCTTAACTAAAAAAACCCACTGATGTTGATAGATAATAATAACATTATATAATCACATTCTTTACAAAGACCACATCTCAAACATTAAAAAATTTTGTACATGATATACTATCTTTTAGATTACCTATACAGTAAACAGGCAAATTATTCTTCGTCAATATGAAGAAATGTCTATTTATCACATTGTGATAACTATAACTCTGATGCTTAATAAATATTATTGAATCTGTAATAACCAACTACACACATAAAACTGGTATGAAAAAATAATAATATACATGTCAACAACCTCATTTTACTATAAGCAGAAACATTTGGACAGGTTCCGTATTCATCTGTATGGACATTATTTCTGAAAGACATTAGTTATAAACACTTCTCATATATTCCACTGTTTCTTGATAAGACTAACTGATTCATTTTGCCACTTAAAATATGCCTTCAGATTCTTTATGGACAGATATCAGAATTAAAAATATAAATATGCTGCAGATAACATCTAAACTTGTTGGTTTATGATGAAATAAGAACGCTTTGTTTTTGTTATGTAGATAGTGAAAGTTAGTTACTACAGTCTTTGCATGTATTTGAAATAAATTTAGGTCAATAACTAGTTTAAGTGCTTCTACTTTTTTAAATAACTGGATAATATTTTGTTGCCATATAGAAAATACAATAGTTCATTTAAAGAATGATTTTTGCTTTCACAATTTTTGTATTACATGCAAAATGGTGTCAGTTTCTTTATACTTTGAATTAGCATGAAGTTTTCCAAATGTTTTTAAATGCATTGAACATTACGAACTGTTATGAACTATTAGCATAATAGAAATCTCAAATAAATGAGCAAGGAGGAAACATCAGGAGGCCTCAATGGTTAAAATGTTCTCCAGCATTTGTTGGCAATAATATCCCTGGGATGCAACACCTCTGTGAAAATGCAGAGAAATATGTCCTGACAGCCAATGGTCTTTAACTGCTCACAGTATTCAAAGAAATTTTCTACAATTAGCCATATCTGATATGGAGTGTACATCTTGTAATATCTGCTTAATGTTTCTTCTCTTTAATCTAGCAGGCATCATCTAGCAAATTTTATAAAACAGAATACTTGCCAACTAATATTAAAAACTATTTAGTTTTAATGTTTCTCAAAGGATTATAGCATATGAAACTATAAACATTGTTTTGAACTGTCTGTGCTAGGTGAAAGGCTTCATCTCTCACTTAGACCCCAGTCCAGCAAACACTTACACACATGTTGTAGTCCCATTGATCTCAATGGGACTACTCGTGTGTGAAATCAAGCATCTGTGTAAGCGGTTGGAGGACTGGGGCCTTATTCCATAAAGTGTCATGAGAGCAGTGCCCTGCTGATTGTGTGGACTTCATTATTTTTTTTTTTTTCAAGTAAAGTCTCAATGGTTTGTTTTGACACTAGACCATGGAGGTCCTGGAATAAGGAAGAATTACATGTAACACAAACCAGTGTTACTCAACACAGAGCAAAAAGGCGAAGACACAGAGCAGAAAAAACATACATGAAGTTGGAAACTTGCACACATGCAAGCAGGTCTGTAAAGGACCAGTGTTCTTGCAGTATCCACTGACGTAACATGGTCTCGGTGTGTGCACTTGCACTCTCCTGACAGGTCCAGTGATAGGACAGAAAAAAGTGGTGGCACTCCAGCCATGGACCATTCTGCATTGGAGACATTTTTGCCTGGCATTGGTATTTCCACCCTGCTCACTGCACTGCATTCCTATGCAGACCTAGTAGCAGAAGACCTTGGGTAGGTAACAGACTGAAGTTATTCTCTGCAGTCTCATCTATGTGGGACATGGAGCATGAAGAGAAAAATTGTTGCCAATCTGTGCTTGGTTTCCAGAGACCAGGGGAAAAACAAACAAACAAACAAAAA
Organism: Tyto alba; assembly: GCF_018691265.1. Taxonomy (NCBI): domain Eukaryota; kingdom Metazoa; phylum Chordata; class Aves; order Strigiformes; family Tytonidae; genus Tyto; species Tyto alba. Next base: position 21,164,992 of record NW_024881275.1, on the reverse strand, counting down.
CAACAACAAAACAAAACCAAAACCAAACCAAACCAAACCAAAAAAAAAAAAAAAAAAAAAAACAAAAAACAAAAAACAAAAAACACCAACAGAATAAAAAGGAAAAGATGGTTTAAAAACAGGGAGGCAAATGATCAAAGCTGAAATAATCCAAACAGAGGACTTTCACACCAGTTGGCTGGTAGATGTATATCCCAGTACACATATCAGGGAGGGAGTTACAAGAAGACTATAAGGGTCTGATGCTGAAAACTCTCACTCATCTAGAAAGCCTCACCAAACTTACTCAGTAATAAAGCTTCTAAGATGATATTCTGAGCCAGGGAATCAAGACAGTTATGATCTTTGTTGCCCCGGGTGCCTCTGAAAACATGACTGGTTCTTTTGCAAGTTAATGACAGAGCTTTGGCCATTTTCTTGCAGCTTCTCAAAAACCTCTAGACATTGCAAAGTGAAATTAGAAAGTGTTTGTTTCATTTTTTTTTCATTTTTTTACAAGCACGCAAATATTCCAGAAGCGTCCTCTGTCATTCAGCTGAGATGTTCTTTCAGCCTATTTCCATATAGTCAATACACCCATCCAGTTGGACAAAGAATTAAAAGGGCAAAATAGCTAACCACGAACATAATGTGACAGAGGACAACACTCCAAAGAAGCATGTACAAAAACAAGTTTTGGCAGATTTCATCACTCAGCATCAAGCTAGGCAATGCAGCTGAAACAAGTGGATACATAGCTCCTAAGGTGACTTACTGATAACTGAGTGACCTTAGAGAAAGGTCAAAAAGGAGCAAAAGTCATTCATAAATGGAAATCATTCTAAATTGCCCTGATTCTAGTATGTGAGAAGGAAGGAAGTTGCAGGGAGAGCAAGGAAGGTCTGTTGTTCAAAAGTGACCTGAGGCTTACCTTACTACTGACTAAGTGAAAGATGATGACACAAAGAGAAACCAGTTTTTTATCCCTCACTCCTGTAATTTCTATTGAGTACATTTTCAAAACATGGTTCCAAGCCGTTTTCATAGCTTTGTGCATAAAACTCTGTCTATGTGTGGATTACCACTTCTGGGAAGGTAGCAGATTTTAGACTTACAAGTCCCAGCCTCAATGCTTAGTGATACTTTCAGACATGTTAGAGTATGGCACATAGAATATATAGCACAGAGATCGCTCTGTAAATGAAATTTGCTAGATCAGGGATTTTTTTTGCTTTCATTTCGAAGCACTTGGGGCTTCTCATTCTTTTCTTTACCTTCAGGATTTTTTAAAGCTCCACCACCATATCTCCCTAAGCATTTTAAGAACCTGTTTAGAAAGGTACTTATCTTCTCAAGCACAGTGCTCCTAGAGACACTATCAATCCTGTAGTAAAACAGGCAAAAATCCTTCAGCAACTTAAACTTAAAACTGCAACTGAAGTCAATGGGACTTACTTGGACACTTTGGAACTCTACATGCCTGTCTGCTTTTTAGGCAGATAAAAGCAGATATCATTTGCTCTAACTTTCTAAGCAAGACTTCTTGACTTGTGACAGGGAATTCTTCTATTTCCTTTCCATGTGTCATGAGAGGCTATGGTCTTGCTTGGTGTCAAGGGCACTTCAGGGAATTGCGGAATCAGTGATGTTAGAAGTGATCTCTGGAGATCATCTCATCAGCTCATAAGATAGTAATGACCTCCACCACTTTGACTTTGAAATTCCTGACCCATGGTCCATGAGCATTCTATGAGAAAAAGGGAACTGAAAAAAAAAGAAATTAATTACATGTAAAAAAAAACACATGAAGTAAAAGCCTGTCCACATGTAACCTCACTTTCAGGCAATGTCAAGAACACTGACAAAAGCATTGCTGCCTTGTGTAATGGTTGTGACCCACACCACTATGCCACAGTTTGGCACTGGACGAGGGTGTAAAGTGATATTCAGGTGTCTAAACTTAAGTTTCCACTAGTGTTTCTGATGGCCCTTCATATCCTACTGAGCCTCCAGTGACTGCTCTCCAGAAGGAAGGCCTATCTGCCTATGTTCTGTGCCTTACCCGACAGCCCTGTCTGTATGTTTTAGATACTTCCCAGGATTTAAAATGGCAACGAGCATCCCTGTTCAGACACTGTAATTGCTCTGCAGACGACAGGGTTCAGCTCCTGCTCCAGAAAATGTTTGTCACATGACTTACAGCATGTGAACATCGTGTCTTGATTCTGTGGCTACATAAAACAGGGATTTTGATATTTTTTGGTGCACCTTTTTTTTTTATCTTCATTCTTGAGTTTGTAAGTAAATATGGGGATGTCTTTACAGTGTGTGTGTAGAACACCTATCACAGCAGAGCACCCATTTGCTACTACAGTATGGACTGCACAGATAATTCTTTCAATCCTTTTTTAAATGTCTTATTAGGGCTCACCATAAATGAGGAATTTCAGTAAAAATGACGTATTTTAGAAAATATACTTAATTCCTTTGTGAGTTTTAAATAATGAGGCACACTGATATTTTTAGTTTGGAATATTTTGGAATGTCTGGAATGCCAAGTTCCCCAGATGATAATTAAAAGGTCAAGTAATAAAGTATATGATAAACTATGCCTGAGATTCCTCATAAAACAAATGAGTAATGGCTGTACAAACTGTGTCGCCATGTTTTTATATTGAAAAAATGACTGCGCTGTATTATTCCTTCAAATTTGTTAGATCGTAGAATTGTCAGAAAACCAGCATGGTGATGGTTAGTTTGCAATTGCTTTGGGGCTGAAGTCAGAGTTAAGAAGCAGATGAAAAGGGTGCATTAAGGAATAGTGCTGGTGTTGCTAGTGGATGCATGGTGGAGAATGTGAAATGGGTTTCTTTTCTTGCCAGACTGTGGGTCTGGTATTGGTAAGTATCATGTTAAGTTTCTTTGGAAGAGAGTTTGTTTCTGTGAGGATTATAACATTAGATTAGAACATTGCTTGAGTCACAATCACAGGAGCCCTCCAGAGCTGTTAAGCATTTGGCATATCTCACTTATCTCTAAGGGTGGCAGGGGCCATCAATACAAAGTGGACCATCAATCAATCTGGGGTCTTCTTCAGACATTGCCTGTCAGCTGATCAGAGGAATACTTTAGGGAATCAGCTTTCCATTATCAGCTTTTGGTCTGTGATCAGAATAAGCCACTGAACCTTTTACTTTCCACTTGGCAAAAACATACACACTGGAAAAAAGTCCTGACAGTTCATTCATTTTGCTCCATCACTGGAGCCAGATGATGTTTGACTGGGGAGACCCACCCTCTTTGATGTTGTGCTCTTTTGAGAGTGCCCTGCTGTGAAAAAAATTTTCTCCTTCCAAATTAAAGAGAAATATTTCTGCGTCCAGCTGTTAAATGTGACGTTTGCCATTTTTCAGTGCATTGGCTTTGTGCCATCTCACAGGCTGTGTTTCAAGCCTATCTTTTTCCCTTCTCTTTCTCAGCAGCAATATCCACAATGTGTTAGTGTCTCCAACGTCTACGTAACATCAACACCAAAAAGGAAAATACAAGTAATGCTCCATTGCTCTAAACTACAGCAGCAATATTTACGCACGTTTCTTCTGATTTTTTAAATTAAAGCCAGCAATTATTTTATTACATTAAATGAAGGATAAAACCCTTAAATATAATCTACCTATGAAAAGTCAGGTTCAGTTTCATTCTGATTGCAGCAGGCAAATCATAGCAAAGAAAAGCCTCTGTAGAATACATTTACTGGTTAAATGAGTGTGGATGTTATTAAAACTTGTTTCATGTGTACTGAGTCCACATCAAAAAAATGGCATCCGTTCAGCAGCCCTAGCTCTGTTTAAATTAAGACAAACTTCTCATGAAAGCTTGAATAAACATTTAGGTTTAAGTAATCAAGAAAACCTGTATCTTCTCATATTTATTAAGTGTAATTTTTAGAGTTATAAAAACCACTGTCACGAATTGTGTATACTGTAAATAAAGGGTGGACTCATCATTACAATGTTTTGCCTATCTATTGGGGTGTATGAAACACAACAGGTTCCAACTGCTATTCAGCTCAAGCTTTCCTTCATCCTTTTCATTTCCATATTTGCTGACATGGAAAAGGATCAATATTTGATAGATTTTGGCAAGCTTGTTGCTTCAAGCCTATGTTTTGTAATTAATCTCGGTCTATGACCAGCAAATCTGAGTAACTGCTCATGTACTTAATCACATCTTCACTCTGTGAAAATTCAAACCTGACTGAGAGCCTCAACAGATGAGAATGGAAGCACTTATTTTGGAAAACAACATGGATGATATCAAAAATAAAGCATTTCTCCTTTAGGTATCCACATTCTAGATTAATGACAAGACAAAGTACAGACTAGAAAGATTTGGTCTAGAAGTAAGCAGTAAAGCTGTAGCCTACTCTTCATTTGCACTACATGTAACTCATGAACTCAGTTTTTAAAATTGTAGAATGATACAGATTTACAAATAAATATAAATTAGCTTCTCTCCAAGAGGCTAGCATGGAGCCAAGCTACATTCTGCAGGGCTTCAGTCAATTCTTAGAAGCTATCTGGTGTCTAACAAAGACAGTACTGGGACTGGAGATGTCCAAGCAACACAGAGATGCTGACAGTAATAGTGTTGGCAATTCAACAGGAGGAATTTTTCCTTGTTCCTGGAATGAATCAAACATTGCCACTCTTAAAATTATATACAGCACGTATATATACTCTATAAATGGTTACATTTGGATCTACATGTTATGCTGTCCCATGACTGTATAGCACTTTGTTACAAGAATATCATTTATGCTATTATGGTTCTTCTCTGTCTTTATTTCTAAACAGAGTAAGACATTTTCTTACTATTAATTACAACTTTCTCTTCTATATCTAACCAGTGTTTTTCAAAAATCTATTTACTTGCCTCTACTCTCCCACCAGCCGCTGTCCCATCATGCTGCTTTTTTCGGTCCCTCATTTTATTAAGGCGCCAGAAAAACACCCAAGAACACCTCATTAGAGTGAAAACCAAGGACTGACTGCAAAGGTTTGTGTTTTTCTTTTTCTCTATTCCATTCTGCATTTTTCTGTTTCATCTTTAACACTATGCAGCTTACCTTCATCCCTCCAGCCTTTCTCAACTCTCCTGTCTGTGCCAAAATAATTTTAAGTAAAAGGGCAATTTTTTTTTATCCCAAACAGTTTTAAGTGAAAATATTTAGATGGCTTATGTAGGCTGACACAGATGCAGTGGGTATATTTTAGAAATAGGAGAGTAGTTTGAGCAGCAAGTGTACTGACCTTAAATGCTGACTTTTCTAGGAAGGAACTCAAAGCGGATGGATTAATTAGAAACCAATAGAACCAGACATTACAAACCATATAGAAAATTTTAACAGTAAAATGATTCATCCAAAATGAGTTTTAGTTTTTCCCGGAGTCTAAATTCTAAAAACACAACAAAATAAACCAGTTTTTATTTCGATTATTTTCCCACCATCCTCAGCGTCTAACACAAAGGGGAAATTAATTACTATTTAGCAGAGCTGTATGCAAAATTATTTTACTGGATATAGCCAAAACTTCACAATGTTTGTAAAGCAATAACAATAACAAAATGTTTGGAGCAAGGCTTTTTTTTCTTATTTTAAAAAAAGTCAGTTAGATTATTCCAAGATTTTATAAATCATAATGAAATGTTTCATTGTAAGCTTACTGAACTTTAAATGTGAAAGGAGTTCTGAACTGAGAAATGAACTTTCTGTTTAGAAAATGTGAGAACAACATGTTTAGATTATTCTGAACCATTTTCCCCAAAGTTTTATTGATCAGAAGTTTCCTTGAAACTGACATTTTTATGCAAACAGTTTTAGTTTCTCAGCATGCTCTAGAAAAAAAAAAAAAAAAAGTTTCCCTGGAAACCCCCAACAATTTGTAACTAGTTATCTGTTGTGCACAAGTCTATTAAAGGCATACATAAAAACAGTCATGGCATCTAAGAGCTTGCAATCTAAAAGACACAGATAAGGTTAAATGAATTGGGAAACCCAGAAAATGTGACGAAAGCATAACCTTTCCCCACTCCTTTCCTGTCTCTTTCTCCCTCACACATAATCACAAAAACTCTCTACTTAAATACAAAGACATTAATAGGGAGTGCAACTTCACAGTTTTCCCGAGCTATGCACAAATTGCCGCACTTCCCCTCTGCCAGAAGAGAAAAGCCTTGGGTTTCCCAGTGGTGTACAGAGCTTTACCAGCTCCCTCCCATTCATGGAGAAAATAAACCCTGAATCTACATGCAGCCAAGTTACAATCTAAGCCCTTTCTTGGCCTGCTAATATCCTCTGGCTGCCAGTCCATAGGGAAGGTATGTAACTTTAAGTCAGATAAATATTAGCCCATACATTTGAGGGCAAAGGGACAGGGGAAGGCATATTAAAGAAACGGCAGGAGAAGCTAAACAATGTGTAAAATAAAGGAGTACGTTTTTATATTTTATGTAAGGGGTTCCTCAAGAGGAACGTGTTCTTGATAATAGCAAGCGAATGAGCCCTTGTTCAGCTGCCTTTCTGTACCTCACAGGCTACATACTTACTGTATGGTTCTGGATTTCCTAACTGGCTTCACCACTACACTTGTAAGATGAGAGAATATTAAAAATAACCGCGTGCTGACTCCTGACTCTTAGCTATACACTCAGATTAACTATTTTCAAAGAATTTGATGAAGCTGTAATAAAAATCAATTTATCCATAGAAAGAAGCACTTCTTGTTCTCAAATGGCAGATTTATGATTTCATACAAACATGAATGTCCTAGAGCTCACCCTTTTTAATAAGGAGTCTTTTAAAAGACATAAAATATTTGTCCTAATGAAGTAATGGTTTCCTAAGGTTTTGCTTCTTTTCTGTACTGCCTACAGTTTTATGTCTTTGTTGAAATGTGTCACTTCTTAAATTATGATGTTTTCCTAAGTCTACTATATTCTTTTTCTAACCCACACTAAGAAAGCACAATTGTCAGACGTTATGCTTTGAGGGCGAACTGACCTCCAACATATTGTGGATAACATAAATTTAATATTTTATAGTTATTTTGAAAACATTCCTAAACTCAAACCCCTTGGTTGCTTAGTATCTTGAACTCACTCCACCTAACAACAGTAAACCAGAGAGGCCAGTGTTTTCAGCCAAAAATCAAAGTAAAAGGTGAGAGGAGAAGATGAAAAAGTACTTTAGCGTTAGGGAGTCACTGCTATTATAGAGTCACAGCCAACTTTAGATAAGACACTGTACTGAGACAGACCAAACAGCTGCTGCAATCCCAGGATTGTCATTTTAGCCTGTTCAAATTTGTCTAAAAACTCTCCAAGATACTGGGAGTATGGGAAGAGTGAAATGGGAGAGGTTAATGCACTATGATTCTACTCTCTGCTGACTCATTCTGTCAAAAAATACTGAGGATCATCCAAAAGAATATGATAGTATGTCACTGTGGAAGATTTTGCTTCTTTTTCTCAAAGACTTTTCGTTCTCCAGCATAGAGCAGAGAAGGATGTGAGTTACTCCAGGCTTCAAAGGAAAGACATTTATTTTGTCCAGATAAGTAAATTGTCTAGTAATCCCATGTGGCATCTGGATAGGAAATATATTATACTTACTAGAAAATTGAGCAAATCCTTGGAATCAAGGATGAATAAACAAACTGACTGAGAGGAAAAGACACTTACCAGAGGCTTAATAATGAGGTACATTCAGGAGCATTCCGTAATGTTAAGGCTAGTTACTCACTGAGCAGGATGAATGAAGCCTGGGTTTAGTATAGATGTGTGTCCTTTGTCCCCAAAACCTTCACTGCTGTAATAATCTCCACTTCTACACTGATGCCAGTGTGTAACACTGATACCTAAATATTTTTCAATTATTGCATACTTAGCACTGCTGCTGATATAACTGCAAGTTCAGCACATGGAAGAGCAAAATGTGTGGTGGAGCCTCTCACTGCAGATGCAGGAGAAATGGTGTTCAGGGATAGCTGGCCCTGTGATGTGTATGTAAGGAAGAGGAATGGTGATGACAAAAAATGCTCACAAAAAAAACCCAGTAACTTCTGTTCAACAGTGAGATGCAGATTGGGTCAGTAACCTTTGCTGATGCCTATTAATACCCATCTGCATCTTCAATAATCTTCTTGACAGCATCCCAAAAGCATTTAACTACTTTTAGAAGTCACATCATGAAATGTGAAGTAGTAAGAAGGTGAAGTCTGGAACAGTGCTAACAGAAAAGTCACAGTGTACAGTTTGCTCACTCTTGACAAACCTCATGTGTTGGACCAGTTGCACAGGCAATAGGTCCAGATGCAGTTGATGTTTTCTTGAATCTCTGGAAATTTAAGCTGCTGTATGTTTGGAAAAGTACAGTTGCCACGACAGTACAGAAAAGAGTGTGCCCTATATGCTTTTCATATTTGACTTCACTATATATACAGGATATCCTATATTATACAGAATGCCTGACAGTCCTGAAAGAAGAAAATGACATTTCCTGTTGTCATTTATTTTTTAGCTACATTTTCCACATTTCAGGAGATTTAAATAATATACTTAGTACATCAAATTTAGTGAAAATGAAAGAAGGATTACTGTCGTCCTAGTACTATATTTAAAACTATTAATTAAATCAGTTCCAGTTGCAACAGGTAAATCGTTAGCAGTAACATAGCTGAACTGTGGATAGATTTCATATTCATAAAATTTAAATGTCTTTTTTGTGACATTTTCTCAAACTAAAATGTGATTTCCCTAAAAATGTTCAAAATCAACAAACACTAAAAAAACTCCTCGACTTGTAATAAATTTGTTAATATTGTAAATAAGATCTGAATCAGACCCAAAGTCATACTGACATGAGCAACTCTTAACACAAAAAATTCCATGCAAGGACTAAAAATAGTGTCAAAAGACATCATGCTCCACAATACAGAGCATCTATGCTTCAGTCTCTTAATTATGGTGTAAGTCCTCTAAAAGTCAGCCCAATAATAACCAGCAGCAAGCAGATAGATGGCAAATTTTTAAATTACTGTGGTGATGGGAGAGAAAGAGCAGGAAGACCTTACCTCATAAAAAATGTTTGTAGTACTTTTCACCTGTAATATTACAAAAGATATGTATTGCAATTCCCATTTTACACCTGAGATAAACCATGCCATTAACATTGCAACTCTGCTTAAACACTCTGTCAAATTTAATGACGCATCTACATATACTTCGCACATAAATGAGAAAAAAATCCAAACCTCATCACATACATCATTCATATATTGCATACAGTCAGTTCTGAGATTCGTATTGATTTAATATCTTTGGGAGTAGAAATGAACAGGACTCAAAAGATCCATCATGATGCAATTATCCAAAGTTTTTCTTTTAAAATACATCTATGTTTGGTCCCTGCCAAAATAATTTTAACCGTAAATTTGCAAATGTCTCAGTTATAAAACTGAATGGATCTGAATTATAAGAGTAAAAGCTCAGCTTTTTTATAAATACATTTAAAATATGACATGAATATAAAAATCCTATATCACACAACCAAAACAATTTAATATAACTTGCTATGGCAATAACCGGATCATTTTTCCAAACAAATAGATAAACTCCATCATGTCATTCTGAACTTCTTCTGACCTTCTGATGGCTACAATTGGGAACAAATGCTATCCAAGAAAAATACTGGTGGCTCTGCATTCGCGAAAGAGAATGTTTAAATTAAGCGGCCTTTGCTTTAGTAGATGTAACAGATGCATTGCATAGGAAAAGACACCAGCCCAGTTTTGCTTTCATAAATATCAAGTGTAATCACAGATTAAAAATCCTGCTGATTTAGAACATGTCAACACTGCAATCAAAGTGATGGGACTGTCACAGACAAATCTGTTCTCGAGGTGTAAATTACCTACCTGGGTCACAACAGCAGGGCAATCACAGCAGCATGGGTTGTACTTAAGGCTATTTACAATGCTCTATTGTGAGTTTTGCAACCCACGGTAAACCCAGTATTGCTGGAGTTACTTTATTTATGAGGCTGAAATAATTACCTCGATTAAAGCTAGTTGGCTGCCCAGAAGCGCAGACACATCTTTGGCTGCAATGTAACATGTCCTTAGTGAATTTACAATGGGGGAAAGTGATAATAAATATCAGGGCACTATTGATGATTTCCTTTGTTCACATGCATTGTAAAATGAAGTTTGTTAGCTATTTGAAGGTAGGATTCATTTCACATAACATTTACCGACTAAGGTTAAGTATATAACCTAACCCTATTACCCAGTATCCTTGTAGAGACAATGGAGAGAAACAGAGCAATACATCATAAGGAAGGTCAACTGACTTAGACCAGATACTTAAGTTACTGATACCAAGTATCCAGACTGAGAGTACAAATATGATCTGCTATAAATTGCCACACCCTGGGTGGAGTTCACTAAGACTAGTGCACAAAAAAGTCAATCATTTTTGTATTGTTTTTATATTGGTTGTTTTCTCATGCTCTTTAAGAATAAAAAAAGTATAAACAATTTTTATGTTCTTAACATTCAAGTGTGATTAGTGTATTTTTGACTAACAAACCAAGAATAGCTTCTTTACATAAATACATTTATAAGTAAATGTACAGCATCATATCATCTTAAAAATTCTTAGCCTCCATTATGACTGAACTATGAAAGCATGCTGTCAACCAATCAGGAGAAATGATGCAAGGAATCATTCTTTTTTCCTTTTTTTTTTTTTTCCCTTTATAAATTTAATCTTTCCAAAATATACTTCTTGCTTTTTCTTATTGCTTTTTCTTCTTCCTTTTATTGGTTTGGGTTTTTTTTTTGATTTTTTTTTTTTTTTGATACAATGAGCAGCAGCAACAGCAGCTTTTAGGAGAGCTGTGGTTGTAATAGCGCTGAAAGCTGCTTCCCTAAAATGACCTTTCCTACCCAGTAAATGATTCCAGCAGGGCAACTCAAAAGCAAAAGGAAAAAAAAAAAAGTAAAAAAGAAAAAAATCCATTTCTGACATATTGCTCATAAAACTACTGTGTTGGGAAAGCTTTTCAGACACATACTTAAAAGTAAAAACAAAACAAACAAACAAACAAACAAACAAACAAAAAACAACAGAAAAACAAAATCAACATCTAAAAGCACGCCACTTCCATTCATTTTTGATTTCAAGACTTGAATGGCTGGGATGCCTCAAGTCATTCTCTGGAAGCCTTGAGATAATGTGCAAGTGGCAAGAATATGAATATGCCTGGAGCCTGACAATAATTGCATACCACTGCTTGCATTGCAGCAAAATCTTGACATTGCAAATGACAGCATAAAATAATAGAGTCTGGTGTGCCTAACTATTTCACCCTTATCAGAGGGAGGAGAAAAAAAGCTTTACTTAAGGCCAGAGGCTCTTACCCCTCAGCTGGGAGAAGGGCCAAGGGAAAGCATAGTTTCCACATGAAAGAGGACAGTGGGCCCAAACAGTTCATCACTCCATGGCACAACCAGGTTGAACTGGGAGGGCAGGTGGGCTTCCAGTAAAGGAACTGTGGCTCTCCTTGCTGACTTGCTCTCTCCAAAGACACCACACCAGGTCACCCCACAGTCCCTCTGCCACCACAGCACTGTCCCATGGTGGACATGAGTACCTTCTGAGTTTTCCAAAGACAGAGGTCTTTGCAGATCGCTTTCTTAACAGAGGAGAAATCATTGCTGATAAAGTTGGGTCTTTGGGATGTAAATTATATCCAGTCTTGTCCAAGCTGAAGAACAAACCCTGCCCTTCAACAAAGTTAGTCAGATAGATTTAATGAGGCAGAAAATCGTTCTAGTATAATCTAACTGGAACTGAAGTGCAGGTGACAGTACAGTGTATCTTCAAAGCCTGAACACAGGCACTAAGGAAACAGATTGTGTGAAACTATGTTACAGTGTCATCTAGTGACTCTTGCCATAATCTAATTTATCCAGACAGTGCAATAAACTACAAGAAGACCAGTTTTTACAATGCTGAAGTAAGGTGTGCCCCTACTCTATATCGACACTTGGCATTCAGCTATGACAAGATTTCATGGGCAAACTGAGTGCCCGCATACACAAATAGGGTATTTGCAAATGAGGGTCTGATGAGCACACGGACATCCTTAACTGCGTATGTGGAAATCCTAGTGGAATGCCACCACCAGGCATGGTGCCGGTCCTGCCTTGTGTCAAGGAAAGCATCTGTCATGATGGTGCTGAAATACAGCTCACGAATATACCACCTAGTGAGATTCCTTTGAACTCAGTCCTCCATGTAATCTGCAGAACGTTTTGCAAGGTCCTGCAGACCACCGGGGATCCACGGACAACAGCTTAGTAGCCTCTGGTGGAAGCAACCTCAGTGACAAGTGGGCAGTTTAGCTGTTTTGTTTTTGGGTTTTGTTTTTTTTTTTTAACGTCTGACCCTAACACCAAGGATTACGTATCTATAACCACTGACTAAATCTTGAACCATAGCACCTTATTTCTAAACACGCTCACTGAATGAGAACTAATCTGCTCATAAGGCTCACAAGAGCCCATTAGCATGACACTGGAAGAGACATTTCTTTGGGTTTTTTCTTGTCTTCATTCTTCTTGCCTGAAAGTCTGTTTCCCACAGAAGAAAGCACATAACAAAGACCATTAATAAAACTGAAAAAGTTTAACTAATATATTGGATTCTTTCCTTTTTACAGTTATGAAGTTCTTCATAAAGCGTAGTACTTGCCAAAGAATACAGTCAAAGGCATGAGCATTTTGTTATATTTCCATTATAATTAATTAAACTGTCAGAAACATTGTCCAAAGAGCATTCAGTCTGACAAACTTCGAAAATCTGGAAAATGTAATGGAAGTGTGACACTTGTCTCTAATTCATGTACCAGTTTAAAGGGGTATAAACCACACTGTAACCTTCATTAGCTGTTTATAAATAAAAATAAAATAGAATAAAATAGAATAAAATAAAGTGTAAAAGAATTGGATTTTTTTGCATATACCTTCAGTTTCAAATCACATTCACCTCCTTCCTTTGCTTTACACTGTACTGCTTAAATGCTTTAAAAGTTACATATCAAAACTTAATGTAAAGTTCCAGAAAATGAAGCACAAGTTTTGTCACTGTTTTGATAAACATTTTTTCTGATTCTGCTGTGAGCTCAACACTCAAAATTAAGTTTTAGGGAAAAAAAAAAAAGAATGCCATCTATTTTCAGATTTTCTTATTTAGGTTTGCACATGCCATGTGCCTGAAAGATCTGTGGCATCTAATTAGAAACCATCATAATAAACAGCTCAGATCAACAGACAGATTGGGACACTTTGTTTTTTCTTCCTAGAACACTAACACCTTGCATTCAGTCTAACCACTGAGCTCTGTTCAGAGACTTGATCACTGATTTGGATGGTGCCAGGAGCAGAATCTCAAACCTTGCTAACATTATGAGATGCATCCAGACTATCAATATTGAAAACTCACCTACATTGTGCTATGCAGGTGCAATAGCTCATATAGAAATAACTCAGCCCAACTCTTGATTGTAGAGGGTAGATACATGCTTTGTGACCAAAGGGCACTAGCATCTAATGATCATGCCTTTGCTTTTGGTGGACCAGCTCAGCTTCACCTAGTTCTAACTGGTTTATTGTTGGCAGTCCCCACATAAAAGTCAAAAAAAAAAAAAAATCAGCAGTGTGGGGAGGGGTGAGGAATATCTAAAGTAATGCTTTTGGAACAAGGTTAAGGCAAGTTGAAGGAATAAAGAGGAAGAGAGAAGTCCCTAAATATGTGAAGGAGGCTCTTGGCTTTCATTTTGAAAGAGTTATAAGCACTTTTCTTTGCCAGAACAGTCTTAGAAATATATAACAAAAGAAGAAGAAGAAGAAAAAAAACAACTTATCAGTATTTCAGCTCAGAAAAGTCCTGAACCTCCTTTCTGTAATATGAATAAAAGAACAGGCTGCTCTTCTTCCTTTCTCAAACCTGATCCAAATGGCAACCTTCTGAGGGATCCACGGCCCAGGAACAAGCTTTCACCAGAGTCGAACCAGCATAGCCTTTTCCCTTTAGGAAGAGGAAATCTGAAAGTAGCATAAGATGTTCTCAGGTCCCTCTTCATGGAATGAAGGAACATGAGGAACATGATGGCAAACTCTACCACTTCTTCAGCACAATATCCCAGGACAGCTCAAGTCCAGCAGTCACCTTGTGTTCCTCATCCACAACACTCCTGACCCCTCCTTTCTCACACTGTCTAGATCCAGTTCTTCCTTTCCCACCCTTTAACCACCCATTCTTTATTTTTCACCTTCACACACCTTTTTTCTCTCTCAGGCTTTTCATCTCAGCTCCATTTTGTGCCCCAAATGCACCCAACTGCACTTTCTAAAACAGTGAAGCATTTGGATACCTCAACAATTTGGCAACATGACATAACAAAACTGAGAAAACCGTAGAATTTTTATTCCCTTGAAACTCATCTTTTTCTGCTCCCTTCCATAATTTCTTTCATGGCACCAAAATGACCATGTGCTAGCTTTATGTTGGGACAGGAATTAACTATTTCCGAGGTGCATGACTCCAAGACACTGAAAAAAACATGTAATAAATATGCGGGATGGAATGAGATTCTCCTATAATACCTTGTCTTAGCTCTTAGCCCACTTCATGACAATATAATCTAAAAACAATACCATGAAGCTGGGGGAATGCTCTGGAATCCTTCAGCATATGAGTTTGGGGTCCTATTTTACACAGGTAACGCCTTTGATACAGCCACATTTGGATTTACAAGACACATCTATGAGGACAACTAGAATGACATGATTTAAATTCAAGCAATATTTTTTCTTCATAACTGCAAACAAAAATCAAACACGTATGAATGATGTTCAATGAAATACATCTGATACTATCATAAAGCTAGTTCTAACTTAGATTATTTATAGCAAAATAGTGCAAGATAGTGTATGTGCTGTATAGCCTCATTTGTTAAAAAAAATATATTTAATAAGTGACAAGCCCAAGTGAAAAATTTTATATTGTACTGGATAAACCACCCAAGTAGTTAAATCAATTCCTTTCTGCTTAATTTTGCTATTTGTTTTTCTATCTGAGCTGCCAATTTTCTAACATATTAGAGAAGAACTCGGAAAGTCTTTTTGATTGATAACAAGCTCAGATTTTTGTGTCAGATCAGTAGAGATTTTTTTTCAAAGTAAGAATTCTGTATGTTGCTCTTACATTCTTAGACAATTATTCTACAAAAATTATTTAAATGCTCTTTTTTTAGCTGCTTTGACAAGAACACCAAAACAGTTCACATCACCCTTGACCTGCAGGGTGTACATCATCTTGTCAACATATAAACAAACACATGATGGGCTGTATTTTAATAGATTCTGTAAATATCAAGATCCAATTCATCAAAAGGTTTGCCAAGTGACAGCTGTGGGGGTTGTGGTAGATGGTTGCATGTCCATTCAGTGTTGTTGCAATAGGATCATTGCAAGAAAATTCAGAATTACTGTTGCTCTTTCTTCCATATTATTATTTCTCTGGAGCTCTGGGTTAAGCTGCAGTCTGTATATGCCATTTCATGTATAAGGGAAATATGCAGACTTCCGGGCAGAAGCCACATGGCTGGCTTTTATAATAATCCCTCTCCTCTCTCCCTCTCTTTATCAGACAATTCCTCTGATGTGCTGCACTCTGTCAGAAAAGGAGGCTGAGAGGAATTTATAAGCACAGAAACTCTTACTTGGGAGAATGAGCAGAGCTCAGTTTCGATAAGGTTTACACAGTAACTTTTCTTGGTTGGCTTCATAGCTTCATGGGTTTTAAAGCCAGAAGGGACTTTTTGATCATCTGCTCCAGACTGTACTTCATAGGCCACTATCTTCCATCCAGGAAAAGGAACAGAAAAGAAGAAGAGGATCAGCATTCCATGAGTACCTGATGCCCCCATAATGACAGGGAATTGCTAAGGCAAGAAATGCCCAGATAAACCATCAAGCCAGGATGGCCACTGCTGAGATCTGAAGCTGCTGAGATCATGACAAACCTGTAAGGTCGGTGGCAATCAGCCCAGTGCACAAATACACTAGTTGTGAAATAAAAGACTAATACCCCAAACCACTGCTCCTGGCCCAATCCCTGTGGCAATTCTCTGACCCCACAAAAAAAAAGCAATGAGAAAGCAGAATCTACCTGGACATTTGAGGATAGAAATTCCCAGTAAATGCCCCACTAAAGATGAGAGCCTTATGCAAAGTGCTACAAGGAAGATGCAGGCTGTCCTGTTCTCCTCGTGTATGGACTAGGAGGTAAAGCAAAGGATTTGAAAGTTCATGGACTGTGAAGGCAGAAGCTTGGATCTTCCAACTCAAAGATGCAGAACTCAACACATCTAATGACCTTTTAAAGAGTCAGAGTAAGGTACCTAACTCTTTTAGTAAGATATTCCTATGCTTAACTATTGCAAAATTTTTTCTAACTTCAACTTCTAGCTGTGGTATTTTGTTTATCTGGTCTCACCCATTGCATAGAAATGGCCACCTGCCAGGCTTTCAGGTTTCTTCTATATGTAAGTGTCCATACAAAGAAGCCAAATCAACTCCAACCTCTTCTGTAATGAAGACAATATATTAAGCTCCATTAAGAATTCCATTCAAAGGCTTTTTTTCCAGAAGCTAATCACCTCCACAGCCACCATATATTCTCTTCTCTTTTCCCAGAGTTCTCTGGTTGTGGTCTCTCAACACAAGGTAACTCTTCAAAGATATTTCAGTCATGTACTATTCATTTTATACAATTTATAGCTACCATGACCCCTCTGCTGGAGAGTTAAATCTCGCAATGGTCATGGGCAGCTCAAACACAAATTTCTATACTGAAGATCTTTCACCTCACCCCCTGATGCCTTTCCAGAATGGAAAGTTTAGGGGACTCATGTATGAATTTAAAGTATTTTCCCTCTTTGAAACTCCTACCATTTTTGCTTTGGTGAAATGGGGAGTAAACTTGGAGTCTTTCTATTCACTAGCAGGTACAATCACCATGAAACATAAGAATGAAAAGACTTCAAAAATCCTGCAACGTGACCCTGAGACAAAGCTCAGGAGTCCTGATCTTGGAAGCTACTCCATGCTTTCTGTAAGGTTCTCAACACCACCAATTCCCAACAGAGGTGAAAGGAGTAAATGAAAGCTCACAATTACGCAGTGACACTGTGGTGTAAGCTTACAGCACTCAGGCCTCCATTTGTACTATTTATAGCTGTCATGCACACAAGAGAAGAATATCTTACCCAACTGATTGTAGTTAGGCACAGCAATTGATTGTTTTGTTCTGTTTTGTTTAAATAGTGAAGTTTACTAGGAGTTTTCAAGTTATTAATATGAAACTATTAAACTTTCAACCATATGATTTGTAAACAGTTTTAGCAAACATGAGTAATTGGCTTGTGTGTATGTGCAAAACTGCCCTATTATAAAGCACACAATATAAGACCTTCTCTGGTATTTGCAATTACACCATTTGCTCATGATTGACTTGGAGCCACTAAGACACCCTGTTAGTATTACTGCTAGGATAAATCACCTGCAGCTAAAGTGGAAGCCTATCTTGTCTTTATGTTGTCAGAAAATGTAGTAAGGTATTGGTCAAATAGTCACAGAAATTTTCCTCAGCAGGCACAGGACAAAGCCATGTCAGAAGGCACAGACATCCAGCTCACTCTAATCATAATTAACACTACTTGGGTACAATCCAGTTTCAGCCCATAAGACAATTAATCCTTGCTAGGACTTGTTCCCCTGGGCATGGCATTGTGCTAGCAGACACACTCCCACATGGCTTCCAGTCCACAGCAGGCTTCTGTCTGGTCAGCTTAGGCTACAGACATAGCAAGCTTGTGCCCAGTTGTGCCTGCCCTTGGTCCACCTTGGCGTGGTATCATATTTCCTAGTGCAGTGCTAAGGACACACTAAAAGACCTCGAAGAAAAGCTTCGAAAGCCCAAAACTATTCACAAAGCTACCTTTTATAGT
Organism: Tyto alba; assembly: GCF_018691265.1. NCBI lineage: Eukaryota > Metazoa > Chordata > Aves > Strigiformes > Tytonidae > Tyto > Tyto alba. Next base: position 21,146,874 of record NW_024881275.1, on the reverse strand, counting down.
TGTTGCAAGTTTTTGAAATCTTAAACTAGATAAAATATCCAAATTAATTGACAAGAGAGTGGGCAAAATCCATAGCAGAAAACCATGAGAACACGAGGGAGAAAATTACTAACTCTGAATGCTATCATTTCTTAACATTTTGCCTGTGACTTTCTGTGAGATATCCACAACTCATCATCAGACAGCACCAGCTCAAAAACTGAATAATAGATAAATCAGCACTGTAATGCTCATGAGACAAACCTAGGCTGCTTTGTGAGAGTGGTAAAATTACCTGTAATCTTTGAGAACAAAGAGAAAGAATGGCAGTAATCTTCTACAGGACTCATATCCTGAGAGAGCCCTGGATCTTTCTCCAAACTCACTGGCACTACATTGCCTTGCTGTCCTATTCTCCATCTCCTTCAAACACATTGTTTTATCAGCCTGCATCTGTCTGTTGCCCCAATTTTCCCTATGATCTAAAGGTCCACTTTTTCAGCCTCTATAGATACATAAATTTGCTGAGGAAAAGTGGAAGATAAGATATCCTGCTCTCTGATTTTTATGGTGAGACCTTCAAGGAGTATGAAGGAGGGAGAAATTAAGTCAGACTTTCAGTCTGTGGCAATCTGATCCTTGGACACAGCACTACAAAATCTTTCTCACATAGAAATTTCTTGACATTACTTCTTTTAGAGATTTACCAGAAAAGTTAATATCAAGATGCAATGAGTAATTGTAGCATTATTTAAATAAAGCAATAGAATTAACTATCAAAATATTAGTGTACATCCAGTCTAGCTTTGCCTGTGAAAGAGAAAACATTTTTTCCACAGTTAATGTGGGATGACAGCTAGAACTAGAAATGGATGCTCTCAACAGCAAACTCACTGCTAAATCTCCAAATAAATTAAATCACCTTCCACACAGAAAGGAAATGCCAGAATGTTTGCACTCTTTGTAGAAAGCACTGAGATAAATGCATATCTTTTCAGAAATCACAGCAGGCAATTGTTACAGTAATAAATAATAAAATAAATAAGAATTTAATACAAAATAAAAATAATTTAAAAGGTAGTAATAAAAAGTAATAAAAATAAGAACTATAAAAATAATAAAACAAAAATAACAAAAAGTGAAAAATAGTAAAACAAACACCATGGTGGTCCGTACCTTCACTAGGTTGGCTCTAATCATAAATTATTGCCAAGATATGGAATTATCATGGCTTGACTCTCACAGTACCCAGCTGTTTTCTCCATGGATGCAGAAGCAATTTTAAATTCTTGATGTTTTTCATCCTTTAAAACAGATGATCTGAAAGTTACATGTGACAAAGAAAGGAGCATTTTTCCTGAACTACCCACCAACTAGTGACTGGGTGTGATATGAGAGCAGTGTGCTGCTCAGCATCAGAGAGGGGAGAAGGCCTTGTGCAAATTTCTTCAGTGGTAATCGTTGTTATTTCAGATTGTGATTGATAGTGTCCTGAGAGGCACTGTGAGCTATTTCTGATGATAAATACAGCCACTATGACATGCGGGCCATAGAGTAGAAATGAATAATGTAAAGTATAGTATGTGGATCTGTGAGATTTCACAAGAGATAAGTAATAATGTGGAAGAAATACAAACTCGGAATGAAGGATTAAGCAGATTAAGACCCTATGAAGTCCTTAAAGTGATCCAGCGTGACAGTTGTTATATCTTTAAAAAAGAAGCCATCTGATTTGGCTTGGCAGCAATGAAACTGTACACAGAATAGCATTTTAGAAGTAAATGAAAAATCTATTTCAAACAAAGAAGTAAAACTTCTGCAATATTATTGCCTCTGGGACATGTCACTTTTAGGTAATTAGGGTATAAAAATTAACATTTTATTAAATAAACAAAAACCCACAAAGGTTAAGAAAAGAGACAGACAAATGTAGTCTTTGGAGGAAAGGGAGGATGCAGACCTTAGCCTGACCCTCAGCCATCTTTTGTTGGGAATGGCAGACCCCAAGGTCAAATAGCTACTCAGCCAGAGTTACTGTCTGAGCCCACCCAAGCTCAGATATATAGCCTACTTTAATGTATGTTCCACCATATGGTGGGCTAAAGACACCTCTGAGCCCAGGCCATGCAGTTTCTGATGGAGAACTCTCACTGTTGGAAATTCACCAAATCCCTAGACCCGGGTACCATTCTGGACAAACAAGCAAGTTAATATTACTAAAAAACTAACTTTTATTCCACATAACTTAATTGTGATCCTGGCTTGAACAGGAAAGAAGAGAGAATGAAATTCAGAGGGGACAACACTGACACAAAGATTTTAACATCAATATGGTACCCATCTTCTTCCTAAACATCTTCACAATTAGTATGTGGTCTAAGGAAATGCCAGTGTTCATCTTCACTTTGGTTACCTTTGTGATAAAACTGCATCAGAAACTGAGCTTCCTGAACTCCTTACCCAACTTTTAAATGTGTCGCAAGATTTACAGCAAATTAAACTCAACTGTGTTGGTATATGAACAACAAAAGAGGTTCAGTTGGGTGAAAAGTTTTGATCCCAACATGGAAACAAGACCTCAAATTTCTCAGGTCATGCCTTTCACCATCAAAATGCCAGAGCCAGAGTACGGTACTTAGCAATTTGCAGGCTTGGGACCATGGAAAAGAGAACACTGCTGAAAACACAGCTGAGGTCTTAGCTTGGTAAATTTTGCCAACTACCCCAAAGGGTTACAGCAGCTTTAAGTGAAATCTGTAAGCCTGTGTAACTTTTTGTGTGTTTCTGCTAGAGGTGGTTAAAAACTAATCTGCAACCTCCACTTTTCCACATGAAAAAAACATCTTGTTAAAAATCAAATGTTTTTCAGGAACCTATCAGTTTTGCATAAGTATTCTGACGATATTTTTGCATTACTTGAAAAGAAACATATTTTTTTTTTTATGAAATGTTAGTGTTTCTTCCTGAACTTTCCAAATACATACCATCTAGAAGCATCTAAACAACCTGTACACCAGCTTTCCTGCTCTGGAGACTGGCCCTATGTTGTGGTTGAGAATCAAATTTTTTAAAAAGTTGGGGTTTTTTTTCATCAAACATAAAATCTTTCTCAGAATGTTGGCTCTGAAAGACAACTCATTTTTTTAGAGGTGGACAAATGTTACTTTGTTATCGTAGCTGCCACTGAAATTTTGCGGGTCACAATAAAATGAATTAACACAAACCCAGGGAAATATATGCAGCTCACCAATACCTCACATCTGCAATTGGAAATTAAGATGTATTTTATTAGCAACTGATCTTACAAATGAAAAAAAGTACCTGAGTCCTCATTTTTCTCTAAGTAAATGTGCATCTCATTCATCTCCTGCTTTTACTGTAGCAATGGAAATGGGGACATAATTAAAGCCAACTTCAAATAGAAATAGAATACAATATATAGAAAATAGAACAATTTTTAAAACATACTTTTAATTCTATGCTGAGCTCTTTTTGTAAAATGGTGGCCTAAAAATAGCATCAGTCACCAATCTGTACTGCTGTAAAAGTTCTTTTGACAGATTGATAAAAACTAATAGCCTGCTTTTCACAGTGAATGCTGACATGGTATCAGGCAAAAAGTACATCTAAACATTTTTTTTTTTAAAATACTGACCTTTACACAACTGCAAGATAAGCCTAGGTAAAAATAGAGACCCCTAGATTTACTTACTTCATTTGCTTTATACATGACACTTCACTTAATATAGGTTTGGGGGGTTTTTGTTTTTTGTTTTTGTTTTTTTTTTCCAGTTTAGGACTGTAACAAATACTGACCATTACTTTATTTCCAAGTGCAGGGCTCTATTACAGGTGAACAACATGAAGAACAGAGCCTTCACATGGCCTCTGTTTTAGTAGGATGTTCTTGTGTTCATCATAAAACCACTTTTCTCTACTTTGTAGTTCCACAGATGAAACCAAAACATCTTTAGAAATGCCCTGGGGTCACTAAATTTGCTTGCTTATACACCAGTAGGTCTCTACACAGAAAGTACCAGGTTGAATTACTGTTAAAATATGGAATTGTTTACGTACATCTTGCTAAATCCATGCAACAAATATGTAGTACAAACAATAAATGTATGAGTTACAGATTTTTTATAAGATACCAAAAAAAATGTTTTTCTTTGATGCTAGTATTTATCTAACTAAATACAATGCACTACACAGTCACTGGCAATTCAATCCTCTCTTTCTTCACAGTAAAATATTAGCTTTAGGTTAAATGGATGCATTTATACAAGGGTACCTTTACGTTAACTGCATGTTACTGTTGTTGTATAGACAGACAATATGCAGGTGGGTCTGTGGTTCTGAAAGAATATTTGGCCTATTTTATAAAAAAAATGATTTTAAAATTATGATTAAAGTGATACTGTGTTATTCAGTCATGCCTGAAGACCTCGTTAAATCGAAGTTCCTACTGACGTTGATGGCTATCTTGTCTGAGCAAGGACTGATTAACAACTGCAGGATATTAGTCCTGGAAGCTCATGATCTCCATGAGGCCTACCACACATTAGCTTGTTGCTGGCTATGACTGGACCTCATCTACAGTTTGCAAGAAGAATCTCCTATAACCGCCTGCATTTTAAGGTTTAGCATTTATAGGTTTTTACCGTGCATATTGCTTATTTTCACGCAAGTAGAAAGCACTGTGGTTTTGTGGCTGGTGGCTAGTATTTTGTGGCTTTACTGTATTTGTTTTAATATAGGAAAATTTCTAGAACATATTTGTTTTGTGACATAATGTCTTTACTATATCTTGAAGGAATAATTGACCCAAATCCAGTTACTATACACTATATCTATTGGTTGATTAGAACTTTAAGATGCAACAAATAAAACACATTATTGACTTTTAAATCTTCAATCAAATAAATATTTACAGCTGCAATTTGCCAAAATTATTTACCTTTCAATAATGGATCACAAAGAGAATGTGCACTACAGACTCAAGTGAATGCCTTGGCCATCAGCAAAACAAATTACAAACAGAAATAAAAATAAGTCTTCTGGCTATCATTACAGTCTATAAATAGCTCATGTGGTTCTCCTTTAAAGATGTGTGATCTTCTACGTTAGTAGACTTTTTCAATGCATAATTGACCTTGAGATGGAGAATAACCTCATAGTAGAGTGGCTTTTCTTTTAGGGAACAATGAGTATAGATATTAGAGGATGTGCCTGTTGTCAATGATCATTGCTGAAATCTGCCTATACCACACTGGGACAATCAATTTTGTAAATGATTGCAATAATCAAGGAAATTGCCTAATTTATAAATCCTGGCATACAGCATTTTAATGGATTCCTACATTTTAATGCTGATGCTTTCAAAGCCAAATGAATTGTTGTCCAAGCTGTCACTACACAAAATGATAAAAACATTCAGTCTTGTGGGTAACTACATCTCATGGATATTCAGACCTTCACGTACATAATCACTCATTAGTGAATTCTGTGATAGTTTCCAGTTACAAACCAACAGCAAAAAGCCACAGTTTCCTTATGAAAAAGCCTTTTCTGGACCCAAGGACTAACAATAATTGAGTATTACTGAACTAATATATTTTAAAATTTCCTAGCCTTCTTTGTCCAGGTAAGATAGCATACTGTTACACCTTTCTTTCTTCTTAATTTTTTTTTTCCTCCATACATAAAAAAGAATAATCTTATTTCTATAAGAGGCAGGTCCAACAGCTTTTTGACCATGAATCACATCAGTGCAGGCACCATTTGTATGGAAGGTGAACAAATGCAGGGCTTGGTGACATGTCTGTTGCTGGTGGGTAATTCTGCCTAATCCACTCTCCAACTTGCTCTCCACGCTTAAGACAGTTCTGCAGGCGTAGTTATACACAGATTGCTACTCTCAGTCAAACCTTAAGCAATTGATTTCAGCCAATAGTGGGCTGCCAGTACTTTACTTACTGCTCAATCTCACTAACCTGACATTTATGGTGTACTGATTGGCCTCTGTCAGTGGTGGTGGTTGTAAATTCACTTTGAAAAGCTTTGTGTTAACAGCCTTCAACCAGGCTCTGAGACGAGTACGAGCAGGCAAGCTGACAATTGCTCGACCTCCTGCCCTTATTACAGTGAGTAAATCAGGCTTTGAGCCATTAGGCTGGAGCCCGAGGCCTACACAAAAAGGATTGACATGACTAAAGGTCAACCTCTGTCACACATGTGTAACAATTTGGATAATGGAATTCTGTAACTTATCTGAAGAAGGTGCCAAATGCGTGGAAGGAAAGTATACCCTGGGCTGAATTTTCCAGCTTTTATGTTAAGCAGTTACTTGAAAGTCTGCATTTTAAAGTCCATGCATGTTTGATGCCATGAAACCTCGGGGACCAGAATGTATAAAGCAGTGATTGAGACAGTTCTGCAAAATATTGAACATCACTGCCACCCTGAGAAGAGTATACTGCAGTTTCAGCTTACCAAATCTATAACCAATGTATTATGGGCATCAGGTACGCAGCACATTTTGGACATCTATATATCTCATTAAAGTACTGCCTTTATTCACCCACTTTATATCAAAAGTCAATAGAAATAATTCACTGTTAATGGTATCATAAATTAAGAGCAATTTCAGGCCTTACAAACTAGATTTCATCCAACAATGGAAATTGCTTTTACTAACTAATAAAAAAAAAGGTTAAGTGTTTCCGTAATATTGGTGATTGGATCACTTTTGAGCAATATGGAAAGGTAGCGGTCAAATAAGGACAGAAATTAACTTTTATTTTTATTTGTGTTCCATTTCAGTATTTTTGCATATTACATAATAAAATCTCCAAGGTGAGATTATGTGCCATGGAAAAACAGACAGTCCCTGCATGGTTTGGCAATTTAGAAATATTTTTTTTCTGGGAATAGTGTGTGTCTGGGTGCGTGCATGTTCTGTGCAGTCCACAGAATTACTGTTTTCAGTAACACAGTTGAGATTCTGGGGCTGTATCCAACTCCCCACCAAAGTTTATTCCAAACTTCACTTTCTTAAATAGGAAGAGAATCAGTCCCCATCCCAAATTTGATTTATTTTGTTGTATGTGTGCTTAAGCTTATTTGTTTGCTCAGGCATACAATAGATAACTTGTGCATATGGAATAAACGTACCAAAAACATGGAGATACATGAAGATAAGTTGTGAAGAAGTCTTATAAAAATCACAGAGTTTCTAAAAGAAACATCAAGTTTTAGTTTAACATTTCTAAGAATAAGAGTTATCAAACATGAAGTAGCTTTTATATTTAGGATCAAACTAACTTTATATTGACCGTAAATAAGGAATCCATCACTTACAAAAGTTATCTGGAAAAATGTGATACTAAGTGATCCAGAAATACTAATAAAGTAAGCTGCTTTATAGCAGCTTAGCGCAATTTTCTTCTAAGGTACATAAATTAAAGAAGCTGTGGCACTGAATGAGCTGATACTGAACTTTCAGCTGAGACAGCTACTGAACAAAACATTAGGGATATTTCCAGTAGGCAGTGTGTGAACTTAAAATCCATATGAAAGTAAAAATTATTGTGTTTTTTTAGTAGAAAATAAATCCAAGGGTGGTACACCACACAAAATCCTCAGAAAAGGCAAAACAAGGCAACAACAGAACGTCACCAGCTGCTACTCTGCATAATTTAAGATATAATAGTAATATAACTAAGGGTTTTTTCAAGACAAAATTATTTGAATTTCATGAACATGACATATTTGAAACAGGGCTGACAAGCAGTCTAGAATACTAGATGATGGATTGCTGAGAAACATAATTTTCACTTTAATAGAACTACAGCATGCACATAATTCTATCCTCCAGTGTTTTGCTGTAACAGTGAATTTAGTCCAAAACTACAGCCTTGAGAATCTGAATACAAATCTATCACCATAACTGGAATGAGTGCTTCATTTGAAAGGTAAGGGATTCTCTCTGCATATTAATTTGTATAGAAACGTACAGTACTGCTAAATGGATTCTGGCCAACTTGTGTCCCAGAAAAATGCCTGTACTTAGTCCAGATGAAGTCAAAGGCAATGTTTTCTTTGACTTCAGTTGAGGCATGAAAAGGCCAATAAGTACCCAAACGGTACTTTATTAAAATGACATGCACACTTTCTAGTAGTGCCAGTTAATCCTGTCTGTTTAAGGGGAAAATCAGTAACACAGGCTTAACACTTTGTAATTACTAATGAACACCCTGCTATTTATATATTTTGCTCATTGTAAAAAAAATCTAATATATGAAAACATATTTCTTCCAGAAAATCGGAACTTGAATTAAGTCAAGTTAGAATAAAGAGAAATAATATATTTGTCATTCTTGGCCTATTCAAAGGAGAAAAAAAAAAAAAAAAAAAAAAAAAAAAAAAAAACTATTTGACCTTTGACCAAAAAAAAAAAAAAATCAAGAAAGACAGCAAACTTTTAAACTTTTTCAGGTGAATGAAGAAAAGGAAACTGTAACATTCTATCCTTTGATATATCTGTTAGTAGAAGTTTTTTCATCTAAGCTGCATTTGCAGGGGAAAAGACCACTTAAAATCTAGCTGTTTCCAGAATTCACAGTTTAAAGTTTGGAGCCTGAAAGCTTTGACTACTAAAACATATAAGCCTTTTAAACTTCTGTATTTTATTCTAATAGAATTTATGTGTGTATTGTATACATTCTTTAAGTCTACTCTTATTAAATTTTGATCTTAAACAGAAAGGGGAAACCATGTGCAACTAGATTAATTTATCTCCAGGGAGTAAGGACACATTAATAATTGAGATAATGTTTTCATATATGTTGGAATCAAGCGTGCCTTTTCACTTCTTTATTAGAAAACACATTAGGGGGAAATTATCTCATTCTCATCAGTAAGACCTAATTGCTGAGAAAGTCTCTGTTTTCTTTGCAATAACAAAAGGATTGTTCTCATTACTTTAAAATGAAAAGAACAAAAAAAAAAAAAAAAAAAAAAAGATCAGAAATATTATCAAGCAGTGCTGGAATAAATGCCTGTATTACCAAAGAGAGTGTTTACTTAATACACCCAGTCCTGTTTTTGTTTTAAACAAATCAGAGTTTATTGTATTTTTATAAAATACAAGCAAACTTTGGATTTGATATAAGTGGGCCAAAGGGGAAAAGAAAAGAAAAGAACTACAACTGAAAATGACTAATATTTTTGGCTTTCTGAAGGGCTGATCTTTCTGTAAGTTATAAAAAGTTATCTTGGCTGATTGCAAGAGAACTCTATAATTTCCCATGAACACCCATAGGTGTCAAGGCCTGTTGTGAGGTAATGGAATGGTATGTAATTTACCCTGAATCGCTCCACATTATGCTGTATGGACTACATACAAAGCAAACATTGAGTGCATGGTGGGAACACTTGTGCAGACAGGCTGAAGCATATTTCCATAATGTTGAACTATACATCAAATGCAATGCTTCTGATGTTTCCCACAACAAAGAGAATAATAAAAAAAAAAAAAAAGCCAAATCACTAACTATGCTTAAAAGTCTTTGCAATAGCCCTTCTATTTATATGGTGTACACTGAAAACAAAGAACTGTAAATGAAAACAAGTATCTATCAACTTTACTTTGCAGCTGAGAAAAAAACTATTAGAATACTATTTACAGTACTAAGAAAGAGAAGTCTCTCTGTAAGGTCCACGAAGACCTAATGCTGAATAAGTGATACGTGGACATACTTGTATTTGCAGTTATCTTGAAAAGATAGGTGAGAGAGTTGACTAAAGCCACAACTTTATACAGGGACGATGATGAGACATTCCTTTAATGTTTACAGTGATTTAATCCACACTCCTACGCCATACAGACTAAAATACAGAGTATTCAGATGCATACTTTCAACTGCTTTTATTTATTTTCATAAATCAGCTTTGCAGTCACACACACTTTCTGGCTACTTTCTTTTGCTATACTTTTTCTTTATTAAATATGAGTTCTCTGATAGATATAACATAATAAACTGAAAGACAAAACAAATAAGAAATTGCCAAAACTTTTAGATAGAGCTTAGAGTGTGTGATTCTTTGCTAACAATTTTTGCCATTAACAGAAATAATCTGAGACCGTGAGCTGCTCACAATACGTCCCCCAAAAAAACCTAAATTTAATTATTATTTTTAAGATAATTCACTTAAAATACACACACTCATTTTGCTAGCCAACAGGAAATCTGTGTTGTGTGTTAAGACCAGAAGAGCAAACCCACACAAAAACTCAGCTGATGCCAATTGATGGTCTAAATCTGGCGCATACATCAGTACTATTTCTTATTCTTACTTAACATGTTTTTCTTCTTTGCTTTTGGCTTTTCCCCCAACAACCTTCCTTCTTTCATTGCTGTAAAACAATTTTTAAGTTCATCTCAAATTAGACTAAAAAATTCTTGCCTAATGAAAAAAGGTATTATCAATATTTGCAACTTAACTTGCATAAAACTGATTCATAATAACAAAAAAAATATGTAAATATTTAAGGATAATATAAAATTCTCTAACTCCATTTATTTTAGCTTAATTTGAATGTTTTACGTAACTTGATCTGGCAAGCTTATTTTATTATTTTATATTCTGTTAATTAGAATTGTCTAAACCACAAAACCCCTCCTAACAATGAAAATAAAGCCTCCAACATAATTTTAGAATATTCCATTAAAAAATATTTTATTAATAATGCATCCCAAAATGCTCTCATTATAATCACCTGGCTTTGGTAGGAACAGATTTAAGTCCAATTTATTAATATCTGCTATACAAGAGAAATTCTATCTCCACTGAAGGCTATAACAAAGCTCCAAATGATTGCAAGTCATCCAGCTTTACTGGGTACATTTAGGTGCATTCTGAGACCATTCTTTTACCCCTTAATGTGAAAATCTCCCCACTTGTCACAATGACTCTTTTGAGTAAATACTTTGAGACAAAGACCCTGATGTGTTATTTACTATTTGTTTGCATATAGAAAATGCATAGGAGCTCCCACTCATAGCAAGAAGTCACACATAATAGATAGTATGCAAAAATAGAACATAATGATTAAAAGAGGTAATCATCAGAGCCAAACAGCTGATAACCTAAATAGACACAGGTTTTCTGTGAACAAGTGCTATACACAATATCCTGGCTCAATAATACCAAATATCTTTCAACAATCCATTCATTTTCACTGTATATCCACTGAAGACAGCAAAAACACTCTTTGCATCTTCATGGATTCCTTGTGGGATTTCTAACCAGCAAGCACATCCCCTTATATCCTAAAGATTCGGATTTGGTCTAGATGAGTAAATATCACTTGCAGATCTAAAGGCACATTTCTACTGACTCTCCAGAGCAGCTAGTCTTGAGTTGAGAAGAAGCTGCAGCTACAGAGGACTAAGCAGAACTAAGAAATTACACCTTCCAGAACAAAGCGAAGAAATGAATGGCAAAATACTAGACAATATATAGTAGGCTGTTTCTGTAAATAGTAAGTACTGACACACACAGAGGGATTATACGTGTTCCCTATTATCAGATCAGTGTGTAAAATGCGTATATACTGTCTTTTCTTTCTAAATTAACTTAACAGGGGATGTTGTTGTTGTTAGCATCGGCATACAAAGTATACCTTAGCACAAAACTCCAGTGCTTCGCTGGAGAAAATGTACATGGTCGCAAACAGTAGCAGACATGGATGTCCCCGTACGGCCAAAGGAATACAATAGCAGGCTTATGATCTGTTCTGCCAAACCACAGCCAGCGTTCATCACAGAACTGACCAAACTATCACAGCCTGAACGTTTTCAAATCAGTTATCATTGCTACCCTCTCTAATACAGCGACAGATACAAAAAAAGAGCATCAGAATGCCGAAAGTGACTTTCACACAAAATCACTGAAAGCGTGATTAGGGGGATGCACGGCCAGTGCAGGGTCAGAGTTGAGCTAAAAGGTGAACAAACTCTAATACCTTCACTGTGCAAAGAGCAGGGCTGTAGAATAGTCTTCTGCGTTTGTTTCAGCAGCTTTCATGGCCTGTCTGTAGACCAGTGATGGTGCAACACGCCATCTCAACCCACATGTGCTGCTCACAGTAAAACAATACCGCTGGTGCTGTGACCTGAGAGCTGCAACCGCTCTTGTTACTCAGGCCAAAATGTAAAGAGCACTGTGTGTTGTAGCCTTCAGCTTTCTCTGGCCACGTCTCTCTGTTCTGCATCACAGCACCTGCAACACTTGGCTTTTTCTAAGCAAACCAATTGGAGCTTTGAGGCATCCGCTGGTTTTCTGGCTACCTCTAGTGCAGCAAGGTTTTTGCTTGCACCAGCTACGTGTTCAAACTCATTGGGTCAGCTTACTTAGATTTTTTTTTTTTTTTTTTACAGCTAGTGAATGGTGCTAGTACTAGATAGAATTACACGCAATGTCTACTTCAAAACAGTCAAATTTGACAAGGAAAGAAAGATGGTCACTTGCCTCCCAGAGGTGCTGAGTGTTCCTGATGGCTCCTGCTTGAACCTTCTCTGGCAAGAGCAGGACTCCCTGGAAGGGCCCGATCCAGGTGCCCTGCTGGATCCGCTGCGCTGCACAGATGCCGTAGGCCAGGCCAGGCACGGTGCTGGTGCAGAGGCACACCTCCCTGGGCAGGTCCCGGAGCCACTCCGGGATCTCGGGTGGCGGGGCTGCTGCGGCAGCACTGCTGGTGCCCACCAGACGCCGCAGGGAGTGGAGGGGCCCGTGCATGGGGCACTCGCCGTTGCGGTTGTCAGCACACATGTCACATCCTGCGGGGCAAAGAGGGAAAAACACCGTCAGTGGGGTGCTGCTGGCCACCACCGCGGTCACTGCCACGGGCAAGATCCCTCTGTTCTTCTCATACACACCCTGCCCTTTTGCATGTTGCCGAGGATGGTTTTCATAGTACTGCCAAAGCCCATAGTAAGAAATTCCGAAAGCTGAGCAGAAATCCTGCAGACAATCCTGCAAGCCTGGTGTGTGCACAGACCTGCCAAAACTCATTTATTTTAACACAGTTTTTTAAGATTAATTTTTTGACTAATATAAATAGACCATTTAAACCATCCCAGTGTGTTTTGGTGAGACATTTTAAAGCACAGTCGTAACACCTTACAAGCCTCCCCCGTTTGCCTTACCACAGCTCAGCCCAAGGATTTAATTGGAACAAGATCTAATTTCATACTATTTTAAATGAACATTTGCTCTACTGTTCACATTAACATGTGTGTGCATGCCTGTCTGTTTAGAAAATAAAATAAATATAGCAGAACTTCATTAATGACAAATCGGAGCACGCATAGACATTTACTTTCTTATGGCCGAATTTAATTTTTAAATTGAAATTACGTAGCAAATATTACCGATTACTAGCACACAGTTGGGATTTTTTTTCTTGAATAGGAATTCATGTCCTTTGCCTGCTACATGTAGCTGAGGCTAAGAAAAAAAAAAAAACAAAAAAAAACAGCATGTCTGCTTTTGTGAGCAGCTCCCATGAAAAAGACCAGTTTGTAAAAATGTTAATTTCCCTAACAGCTCTTAATAGCTGATGATGTTTCTCTATTTTGGGAAGATCCTGCTGTGATTTTTCTTTTTTGAGCAAAGAAAATTTTGGTTGAATGTTTCCACTGCGTACTATTGCACATGCCATGAGTGTACAACTTCCAGGAAAATGTTTCATGCTCAGGAAATCCATTTCTCTTGAGGTATGCTGAGTTAACATAACAATAAATCTGTTGAAATAGGTTACCGTCTTCTGCACATTTCACTTTTGTAGCACAGTAAAAGTTTTCATATAAATTTATTCCAGAAATACAAAGGAAAAACAGTAACTATGCCATAGTACTCATGTAGCAAGTCCTATATCTTTCCCCTAATACTTTTCTACAACCTACACCCGTTCTAATAAAACACAGTATTCACTATAGAAGCCAAAGCTTCTTGGTCTAAGCCACAGATTTAGACTTGCTAGGCTGCCTGTAACCAGAGTTTCAATTCTCAGGGGCACTGACACAGCTGTTCTTCTTTCCGAGGTGGGTATACTATGTATTATGTAGGCCTTTCCTACAGAGCCTTCAAAGGAAAATCTTCCTCTCTATTCAGTAAAAGCTGCTAAAGGATATCAAAAGCTACATTTTCAAAATGTGGACACTATTTGCATTCTCCAATTTTAGACACACTTTCTAGTGAATATTTCCTGTCATCCTCTTTTAAATTGTACCATACAAAAATGATGCATTCGGCAATATGAAAATATTTGAAAGTTACAAGTGGAAGATAATTTCCCTTGAAATTATTACACCTTCAAGTCTCGCAGCAAACGCATACGTCCCTACTTGGTGCTTGTCTGTTCAAGTTCACCATCCGTGACATTGACTACAGATCTTAGCAGAAAGCAAGCGAGCGAGCGAGCCCTGAGCTGGGCGTTACTGCGATGGGTGCCCCTGCAGAAGGCAGCCTGGGTGTGGAATTCGCCCCATGCCATCCCTGGCATGCCCCACCACGCCAGGGCAGGAAGGCGGGAGGGAAGGGGAGGGGAAGGGAAGGGAGGGGAAGGGAGGGGAGGGGGCCCTTGCTGGCACTGCTGCCGCAGGACAAAGCCCCCTGGTGAGAACCGTGCTTAGATTGGCCAGAAAAGTGCCTTTTGGCTGGAGGGTTAAAGCCCTTCCTCAACAATATAATCCCTGTCGCAGAAGGACTCTTTTGTCAGGCTAAGCCACAACTGCAGAGGGGTTTTGCTCGCTCAGCCATGTCAATTAGAGGTGGCTGGAGGATAAGATTTGCAGGACCCCAGGGAAAAGGTTGCTGGCTAGTCCTGAGAGAAGATTATTATGCAGTAGATATTCCTACAGTCATTCCCAGGCATGATGAATAAAAAGCAGCAAGTACATGCTGGGGTTATTTTAGTTGTTGTTATTTCCATAGCTAGTTTGGAAAGTGAGGTATCACCACAACATCTTTTCTTTCCTCTTTGAAACCAGTCATCAAGAAACCCTGTGGTTTTGGCATATCCAAAGACCTCAAGGCCTGCATTGGAGTTTGGCACTGGAGAACATACAGGAACAGATCTCAAATAGGAAAGAAAGAAAAAAAAAACCAAAACAAAAAACAACACCAAACAGGTTGGCATATGCGTACACGTCAAACAAATCCAGCATCTTACCAGGCAAATTAGAAAGAAAACATCTGAGGGGAAAACTGAAGGCACAGAAAGAGGGTGTCTAACCATGATATCAATTAGCACCTAGGGCAGCCCCTTGAATCCGACCTGTTTGCACTCTTTGACCAGCTTCTAGACACATAACCCTCCTTCCAACTACCTGATTATTAATGGTTTTCTTGGAGACACTATGTCTCTGTAGAGACTTATATTAAACATGCTAAAGCATCTTCGTGACTCAGATCAGGCAATTTCAGTGTCAATTTCTTGTATCCTGCCACCCTACATATGCATAGCTTTCCACGCACACAGCTTTTAGTACGAGGATCTCTTCACTTTATCCTGACATTATGTGTGCATTCAAGTGGATAAAACATTTTATTTCTACCTTTTCAAGGAAAAGAAACTAATACATTGACAAGGAGTATAAATGAACCCTGTGACACTGTCATTTACCATTACAGAAAGTCACACATGGT
This sequence comes from Tyto alba, assembly GCF_018691265.1. NCBI lineage: Eukaryota > Metazoa > Chordata > Aves > Strigiformes > Tytonidae > Tyto > Tyto alba. Next base: position 21,131,181 of record NW_024881275.1, on the reverse strand, counting down.
GATATTTATTTTCCACTATCCAGAACCACTGGTAATGTCTTAATGCTTGGCAGAGGCAGCATCTGATCTCCTGCTGTGCTCCTTTCCCTTTGTCCTGCCAAAGCTGAAAATTTGGAAAATGGAACATCTTCTGAAATTGTTTTGGTTTATGGCTTGTTGATGAGAGGGAAGGAGTGTATCTTTAATACTAAGCAGTACTGAAATTCTTCATAGCTGCATGCTTTATACATCTATCTTTAGTTTTTATGCAATTGTACAAATAAAATTTTAAAAATTCCTCATAAATGTTATAAGGAGTGGAAGCCCTGCTACACATGTTTCACCATGCCTTGAGTCAAAAGTTTACCATCCATCTTTTCCTATTCTGTGATGAACTTTTGTGTAATTATATGTGGAAGGCTTTGACCCAAGCACTCTTACAGTGATGTTATACCACCCACTTAAAGACAGTCACTGTTAGTCGAATCCTCTGCCTCAGAAGATGAGAGACAGAAGTCCTTCATAACAGATAGGGGGAAAAAAGAGGAACTCCAAGGCTTGCACACTACCCTGCCTCACAGAAAGGATCAACAGCATCATCTTCACGGATACTGCAAAGTAAGATGTGATACAGTGCACCAACTTGCTCAATAATACATGGAAAAGGAGAGGGGGTTTTGAGAGGGAGAGTACTGTGGTCCTCTGACATCACTAGAGTCTCCAAACTGGATGATAACTGTTAAGACCCACACAGGTGTGGGAAGTTCACGTAAAAGGGACATGGTGGGACAAGTGCAAGCTTTCCAGAAGACTGCAACACAGGGCAACAAGGAGAGATGTACTGTGCCCTTCCTCCTATTTTGGCTTCAGAGAGCAGCTGTGTGAGTACAGGCCTCCTCCAAGGACTGCTGAAATTAATACTTCCACTGGCTGTACTAGCACCCATCATGCCTCAGATCAAGACAAAGAAGCAAGAAATGTGGGAAAATTGAGGGATTTGCTAAAAATGGAAAAAGCAGGAATGGCTGCAGCCAGAGCAGAGTGTCTCCTGATAAAACTGGGAGACATAGAAGGTGAGGGAATGGTTCATTGCAGGCCCAGATGCATCCAGACTCTTTGGAAGGAGATCAGTTTCTCACTTCATGCCTTCATGCTCTATAGATGGAAGGATTAAGGCAAGGAAGAAGCAAGAAAAAAAATTAAACGATTTCCTAGTGGAGCTGTTTGGTATGGCTCTTTTGGGAGGAGTGCAATATGTTATCGTTTATTTGCCTCCATAAAAATGAACACAGTGTAATGCCAGCACTATAACTCCATGTGAGTACACTTAAAAGTACTAAACCTAATCAAAAGGAAGAGGAGACATCGTTGACCCCAAAATACAATTGTAGACACTCTCCAACCTAAATAATACTACTACTGAATATTTTAAAGGAAATCTGAGAGGAGAAAGCTTTTGTCAGTGAAAGGTGGGGTCCAACACAGTGTTTCAACCAGCAAACCAGCTGTAACAATAAATGAAAGAAATACATTTTTGTCTCAGCAATAATATGCTTCAAAGGTGCAGTTATACTGGATACCTGCAGTTTGCTGGTATTAAAGAAGGGTGGCCTCTGACCCTCTGCTTCATAATTCACTGCAAGCATGCAGGTATCCGGTGTAAGTGGCCATCATTTCACACGGTATTACTCACTTGCAAGTATAAATCACTGCGGCGGGGCTCGGGTACCCAGCTAAGAGGGAGGGTGGGCTGGGTGAGACAGTACCCTTTCTTTTCCTGAGGGCTGGAGCTCTCCGGGGGATCGCAGTTTCCTTGTGCCTCAGTTTCCTCACCGACCAGCTGACATCGGTCTCATTTTGGGAAATTCACCTCAGTTTCTCGCAGGCTGCCCGACTTGGGGCAGGGCTTTCGGGGGAGGGAAATGCAGATGCAATCCCCACCCCCGGTCCCTTCCACGTGCTCGTTTACCTGTTCTCGACCCGAATTTCGGAGAGCGGGGCCGAGCCCAGCCTGCCGCCCCGGGGCTCGAGCCGCGGCGCCGGGGTGCGGAGCGGCCCGACCCTTCCCGGGGCCCCGACCCCCCCTTCCCCGGGCTCCTACCCCCCCTCGCCGCGCCCCCCCCGCTCCCCTCCGGCCGGGGCCCGGCCGCCGCGCCCCGCCGGCCGCCCGGGCGGAGCTGCCGCACCGGCGCTGGAGCCGCCGCGGGGTCCGAGCCCCCCGGCCGTGGAGGGGGTTGAGTGGAGGGGTTCAGGCCCGCCCCACCCCAGCTCCCCCCGGAGGGAGACGGTGTGTGAGGTCCCGCCTGGGCGTCGCGGGGCGGGCAGGGGGGGGACCGTCCCGATCGCAGAGCCGCTTTGGGGTTATTTTTGCCAGGCGGGTGGGGGGCGGGTTGGAGGATGTGGGTTTGATTTTCCCTGCCTTCGATTGAAGGTATGAATGAATTAAATTTCCGTGTCAGGTATGAGAAGGGTAGGAGAATATTGTGTGTAGATAAACCTTGCCACCCCCTGCCCCTGAGAGACCCCCATATACAATGTAGAGATGATGAATAGGCTCTGGGAGAGGAGATCGAAGTTCAGTCCGCACCGGCTCCACTCTCTCCTACAAAACTATAGGGCAATTAATTGTGGCTTGTCCCCTCATCCTTCATCTCCTGGTGGCACATATCGATGGAGATTACTGCTGATGGACCATTTTATCACCCTAAATAAACAGTCACCACCTTCTCTAACCTCAATCTAATGTATGGCTATCTGCTATGTTTAAGGGTGCTGGGTAACTAATGATGTAAAATAGCTAAATCATACAGGTTACCAACAGCCTAGAGAAAAAAAAAAAAAAAAAAAATCCAAATATTCCCCGCACCGATCTACTTCACGGCATGTTATATATACACTGTCTCCCCGTAAATTGAATGGGAAGAGGCGTGCAAACTGCTTGCTTGCGTGACACTTCAGTTTTACACAGCGTATTTATTACAGTGGCAGGTTGGCGCTTTCTGGTGAAGGTAAGAGGAGTCGCGGACTTCTCGCTGCCGAGAGCCTCTCCCCAGCAGCGAGGGGCAAGCCTACACGGGAGCGAGTCGGCCCCGCGCCCCCCAAAACTCACCCCAGGAGATCTCCTCCTCGCCGCGCAAGCGCCCCTCCCCCAGCGCCCAGAAATACCCTCATCCTTCCAGATTCAGAGCTGGGAAGAAAACGGTCCCCAGCCGCCTGCCACATTATCAGGGTTTTAACATAATCCCCTTTACTTCCCTGGGAGTAAAGACTGCAGGGCCCTAATTGGGGGTTTGTTTCTTGGTCGGGTTTCCCCCCCCCACGCGCCCCCCAACCAAACCCCTTCCAATTTAAAACAGTTACATACAGACACTTCACCCACAGCTCCTTGGCGGCCCTCGCCCCCCTCCCTCGCCCAAGGCCGTGCCGTACTCATTGATATCTGACGATCGAGGCGTGCGGCTACGGGGAAACCGCCGCCCATCCATCTCTCCACGGCGGCCGCCCGGCGCCGGGCCGGGCGCTGGGGAGTCGGGACCGCCGCCGCCTCCGGGGCTTCCCCGGGGCCGCCAGCCCCCTGCCCCGCGGCGGCCGCCCGGAGAGCGGCCCGGGGCGCCGGCGGAGCCTGCCAGCACCGCTCCCGGGCGGGAGAGCCCGGCCCCGGGCGGGGGCGAAGGCGGCGGGGAAGTGGGAAGAAAGGGGGATGCTCGGGAGCGGGGCGGCTGCGTACTTGGGAAGGACGGGGGGAGACGGGGCACTGGCCCGGTTCGCGAACAGGGTGCGCCTAAAAATCGAGAAACGGCCAGCGGCCGGGGGCCGGCCGCCGGGCAAGGCCGAGACGGCGGCCCTGCGCCCCGCGTTCGGGGCGGGGATCGGGCCCCGCGGGTGGGCGCCGGGCGGGGGTGAGCCCCCCTGCCCGCGAGGCACCCGTTTGTCAGCCTCAGAGTGTCGGTGGGGCTGTCCGCAGCTAGAAGGGGCAGCAAGCAAGCTAGCGCGACTCAAACCGCAGCCGGTCGCTCTTCGCCTCAGCCGCAACCCCGGCCTCCTTCATCTCAGACGGGCACCTCCGCGGCAGAACGCGGAGCCGAGGACGGAGTCAAAGCGGCAGAAAATCCCGCCTGCCCGCGGACTCCTTGCGCGACCGCGGAGGCGCCCGGGGAGCCGCGCAGGAGGCCGGGCCGCTGCCCCGCAGCTTGCTCGGCGGCGCCGCTGACCGTGCGAGTGCGTGGCCCGGCACCGACCACAATGCCTCTACTCCTTCCTCGCTTACAGTTCACTTTTTTTTTTTTTTTTTTTTTTTTTTTTTTTCCTTTATTTCTAAGAACGAGTTGCCCAAAGCGAACGCACCTGGTCCCAGAAGGCTGAAACGCGCAGATTAAAAGTTTTGCTCAGAGACGACTAATAGCCGCCGGAGCGAAAGTCGCCTCGTAAATACGCTCAGTGATAAGACTTTTTAGATCTCGCTGCAGAAGAAGAGGGGGAGGCCGTGAGGGCAGCTCCCTGCCCCGTCCCGGCCGGCCGCGATTCACAAGCCTCCTCGCTGCAAGCGCCCCGTTTGCTTTCTCGACTCCACCTTTAATATCGCGGTTGGGAAGAAGATTCGCTTGCGACTCTGCAGCGTGCTATTATTCAAATCATTCCTTAAGAATGGTTGCCCCCAAATTGTTTTTTTATCTTCCTTTCTCTTTTTAAAACCTTTATCTTGCAGATTTACAGAGCTGCTCCGAGAAGTAAAACATCTATTGTCTGAACGATTCGGGTGGCGATTCAAAGTGCGTTTCAGTTTAAGTGCATGTAATTTATGAGATCACATTTTCTGCACACGAGAATAGAAAATACACTAACAAGTTTCACTACAGGGTAAAACTAAGAGTGAGGAAGTCACTCTAAACAAAGTCGGTATCCAATATAGAAAAACTTGCAATGTTAAGAAGAGAGAGGAAATCCCCACCAAACTCAGAGTCAACTTTCCTTGTGCTCCTTAAGATGTATGCACAAAGATTAAGACTGCTAGCATTCACGCAGTTTAGGACAACAGAGTTTCATGGAAACTTTCAAAACAATCTCAGCATCTGAAATTAAATTAAACGAATCCGCATTTTGCTTGGGCATGTGCTTATGGATCCCTGAATCGGGGTATCGTTTGTCTGTTCAACAGCTTTCCTTAAATAGGCATGAGGGGGGAAGGACAACAAAAAATAAAGAATTTTAAGAAACCTCATGATAAGAGAGGGCGTTTGAAGCAATGGAAAAAAGTGCACACGCTAAAGCCATGTTCCAGTGTTTTAACAGGGGCAGATCTGTGTGCTCTGAATGTTAGTAATAAAGCTGATGAATTAATATAGTTCATCTAGTCATTTTCACTCCATGGATTTCCTCAGTTGCGTAGTATCGACAGATACAGGAATAAAAGACAGGCAGAACCAATTTCTAAAATTACAGACTTCTAGTCGATACAGATGTTTAATAATAGGGGTGCCCTCCTTCCCACCCACCCCCCCCACCCAAACAAAAACACAAACACAAACCCTCTATAATTTGCGACAGCAGTCTTAAACGTTTTCTAATCACCAAGTCCTACGTGAATTCTGACACTAATGCAGATGACCTTTTTCATCTAGAAAACCATTTTTTCTTATTCAATGACCATGTCATGCTATTCCATAGGGGTGAAAACTAAAACCAGCGAGGTGTTAAGGAGGTCTAAAAGGAAAACGATACTACGAGGTATGAGGGAGGAAAACTTTGCCCTAGACTATCTGATGAAAACTGCAAGTTTTTCCCTGCCCAGCTCGGAAGAGTAATTGGTTTCTGGGCATTCAGCGAAACCCAGGCTTTCCAGGCAGGAACGGAGCGAGACAAGAAAGGCGGGCAAGGACCAGCTCTATAGCAAGTTGCTCTGAACTATTTCTGAATCCATTTTCCTACGCAGCCCTCCGAGAGAAACCTACCCCACACCAGCCTCCCCGGCGAAGTGTGCCTTCCAGGCCAGGACCTGGGTCTCCGGCGGAAAAAAAAAAAGCGATCTCCGAGGGGTTACCTCCCGCCTCCCAAAAGCACCGGGAAGAACGCGAAAGCAGCTCAAGGGAGGGACGGGCAGGGCGGAGGAGGCTCCTCGGGGAGAGAGCGGTGCAGGCACTGACTGCGGTCCCCCAGCCCGGAGCGTCCCGAGGCCGGCCCGGTGCAGGGAGAGGCGGAGGGTGGCGGGGCCGGGGGCTGCAGGAAGGGGACACGATACGTACGGTTGTTGGGGTCACTGGTGTGCTGATTCAAGGGGATGATCTCCATGCGCTGCTGCCCGTACAGGTAGTAGTCCAGCTCCTCGGCCGTGCACCGGAACCGAGCGGCAGCGCGCTCCCCGCATTTGCTGCCGCCGCTGCCGGCCCCGCACACGTCCTTGCCCGGGAGGGGAGCGGGCGCTCCCCCGGCCGGGGGCTCGGTGCTCTGCAGCGGCCCGAAGACAGGGAGCTGGGTCACAGGCAGAGAGGTCAGGCCGGCCAGGGAAGCGGCCGCCGCGGCGACGCAGGAGGAGGTGGAGGAGGAAGACGGAGTGGACGAGGAAGAGGAGGAGGAGGCGGAGGAGAGGGAGGCCGGGCGCTGGCGGAGGCTGTCAGCCGCAGGCTCGGCTCTCTCGGGCGGCTGGAGCTGGGCGAGGGCCCCGCTGCTCTTGAGCTGGCTGCTCTGCGGGAAAAGCTGCTGCCAGTGCTGCAGGTAGGCGGGATCCACCTTCAGGAACGCGGATCCGCCGGGGTCGCCGGGCTTCAGCATCGCGCTGCCTGTGGAGCGGAGAAGAGGGGGACAGCAGACGTGAGACCCCCCGCCCCGGCCGGGCCGCCCCGACCCCGCGGCGCTCTCTGCGCTCGGACCCGGCGGCCCACGCGTGGGCTCTCCGCGCCGGCTGTCCGGGGTCGGAGGTGGGACCGCCCCCGCCCCGCTTCCCTGCCCGTGCCAGGCTCGGCAGAAGAAAACCTCGGCCCGAAGAGCCCGGGGGCGGACACGCGAGAAGCGCCGGCCGGGGAGACAAGGCTTCCCCCCCGCCGCCTCCCCCGGGGCGCGGGCAGGAAGAAAGCGGCGGCGGGCAGCCCCCCACGCCCGCGGCCGGACGGGCGGCCGGCCGCCCCAAAAGGCGCGCCGCTCACCCCGTCCCCGGCACAGGCAGAACCTTTCCCTTCCATTCCCTGCCCTCCCTCCGCGGGAGCGAGCGGCGCTCCAAGTTGACAACAGGAAGGAGGAGGAGGAGGAGGAGGAAGAAGGGGGGGGGGGGGGGGAAACTTCAGCCCCACGCACACCCGCGCGCGTGTTTTCGCCCCAGCCGCCGCTGCTTTCTACGCCAGCGCTTGCAGGAGGAGGAGGCGGCCCGGCAGGACCCTCGCCCCGGGCGGAGGCACCCCGCTGCAGCCCCGGCGGGGCGGCTGTGCCGGGCGAGGCGGGGGGGCCGCGGCCGCCCCTCGCCGCCTTACCTGGGCGGTGTTGCGCCGGGTCGGCGTGCGGAGGTGCGGGCGGCCCCGGGAGCCTTCGAGCCGGAGGAGGGCTTGCAGGGAGAGGCTTTCTCCGGTCTTTATCCACGGGGAAGCGGGGTGATCCTCTTCCAGGTGCCGGGGGCCGGCGGGCCGGCTAGCTCCCAGCCGCCGGGCTCCCTCTGCCGTGGCTGCGCATCGCAGTCGCGCCCGGGCTCTTTCCCCGGCTCTGGCAGACTCCGGGCTAGACACGTGGGTTTTACGACAGCGCAAAATACAAGTGTGTGTGGTGTGTACGAGAGGGAGGGGAGGGAGCGGGAAGTTACCAGCGAGTCTGAATGCAGAGCCCTTTTTTTGGCAACTTCCCCCACTTTGTTCCTTGCTCAACTTTTAAAGGTGTCCTTTTCTTTCATTCCCTCCCTTCCCTCCCTCCCTCCCTCCCTCCTTCCCTCCCTCCCTTCCTCCCTCCCTCCTTCCCTCCCTCCCTTTCTTTCCCCCTCCCTTCTTCCCTCCCCCTCCCTTTCTCCCTCCTTCTCTCTCTGCCTCCCCAGCTCCGGGCGCACAGCGCTCCCAGGAAGAGCTGGGCTTTTATCCTGGCGGAAGGGGAGCGCTGGCCCCGCGCAGTGCCGAGCAGGATCCGCGCCGCTGCGCGGTCCCAGCGCCGGGCTGCGGCAGCTCCCGGCCGGCTCCGGCCCAAGCCAGCGCCTCGCACCCCGCCAGGCTCCCGGCAGCCGTGGCCTCGCCTCACTTGCCTTTGGCCCCTCGGGAGCCGAGGTGAATGTTAGAAACCTTCCTGGCCCGTTTCGCTGTACTGATACTCTCCCACCTCCGTTACTTAACACGTCTCCCGGGATGACCTGCCTCCCGTTCCTCCCGGCTACCTGGGATCTGCCCCAGGAGGTCCCAGCGCGGGTGAGGGAACTCACCGCCCTGCAACTTCTCCTCAGACCTTGTCCCCTCGAGCACCAGCACGCCTCCCTCCTGCTTTCCGTGCTCGGTTACGGAACAGAGCAAGAAGCGTGCAGACGGAGATGCAACCTGTGGCGGGAAACTTCTCATCTCTAGAGACTTTCTCTCTACACTTTGCTTAAAAATTGGCTTTTTTTTTTTTTTTTTTTTTTTTCTTTTTCCCGCCCCGCTACTCAGTTGTTGAGCTCACATATCAGTGAGTATGTAACAGTTTTTTTCAGTCTCTTTCCTACACCGTATGAAAAACTAGAGGAGAACTGTGATCTCTTACGTATATCGCATGTACTTACTGTCCCATGCATTTAAGACAAAATACTTGCACAAAGCGTTTATGTCTCCGAAGCATCTCTCTAGTGTCAGGAAAGCTCCCCTTGTCAGGTGTCACGCTGCCACTAAACGGACACTTGCTTACAAACATAACGTGTGCGCGTGTGAACTGTTTTTGCCATTCCCCCCACCCTTTTTCTAGTTTATTTCTTTCCCACCCTTCATTGTCGCAGAGCCTGGGAAAGCTGCTGCTGTTTAGACTTTGTCTGTGTCTAAGGCAGGACATTTTAACACAAATTTGAACAGGGCTGAGGCAAAAAATGTTTTGACTGGCGTCATTTTGACAAGGTCATCAGTCATCTGCTGTATAGATTGATAACACCTAAGTTAAAGGCAAACACGAGTAGGAAAACCCCCGATTTTTATGGGTTATAAAGTTGGCTGTAAAAACCTTCTTTATGTCTTTGATCAATTCCGTTGTGCAACATATAATGAATTTTCAGCCCTTTCGCTCCATTAATGCTCCTTCTGAAGTTCCGAAGTACTGCCGTCCCTCTGAGGGACAGAGGTGCGAGGCGGGAGCCTGTTGGAACACTCGTTAGCCTGCACATAGCGTGTTGTTGAGCACACTCATCTGCGAATGGGCGCGCTGTGTTTTCTCTGTTTTCACGGCATTAATATAGTGTCTCGTCCTTGGCCAGCTTCTTCTTGGTGGCAATCTTATTCCGCTCTTTCTGATTCTTCATTTTATTATTATTATTAAAAAAAAAAAAAAAAAGCGCGTGCCTCTGCGGTATTGTTTTCCTTACTGGACATGTTTTAAAAATACTGGATTGTTTTTAGTGACAGCAATCCCTAGAAATTCGTTTCACGCTAGAAAAACGTGATGAAGTGGGGAAAAGATCCTAGCTAATGGGCTTAAGTACATTGTCAATATCTGCACTTGCCTTGAGTTGTTAACGGAAATATTCCATGCGGGTTCATATTAGGAGGACTTTAATCTATTACTGTAGTTTTTTTGGTGTTCTTTTTTTGTTTTGGTTTGGGTTTTTTTTACAGCGAGAAAAGTAGAGCTTCGAGTGGTCAAGGTGGCAGAATAAAATTTATAGACACCCTCCCCCCCGCCCCCCCCCCCCCCCTCCCCCCGACACTTTGGGACCCAGCCTAAGCGGAGGAAAGAAGTGCAAGGCTCACCGCCTCCACCCGTCCTCCGGGCCGGGCCGGGCCGGGCCGGGCCGGGCCGGGCCGGGCGGGCGGCGGGAGGGAGGGGGGGAGAGAGGGGGGAGGGAGGGGGGGCAGGAGGGCGGCGGTCCCGCCGGCACCCCGGCCCCACGCCCGCTCCCGCCGGCTCTGCCCGCAGGTCGGGGCGCTGCGGCGGGCGGGCGGCACCGGCGCTCGGGCGGGGGCCGGCGGACCCCGTCAGCCTCGCCCGGTGGCTCTTTGTCCTTTTAACGGCGAGCAGCCCCGGTGCCCCGGGCCGCCTCGGCCGGAGCTGGGCGCGGAGGAGGGGGCGGCCGCGGGGGAGCGCGGAGGGCTGCGCGGGTCCCTGCGCGGCGGGCCGGCGGGGGGAGGCAGCGGCGTGTCTCCTCGGGACAGAAGACGGCTCCGGTACCAGCCTCTCCGAAACATCACCGCTGCCGGCCCCTTCAGCCCCTCGGGAAGAGCGGAACCGGCAGACCGGCGAGCAGGACCCCAGCCCCCGAACCTGCCCCCCCCCGGGACGGCTCTAGCCAGCCCTGACCTCTGGTCTCGCCGCCCCAGGCAGAGCGGATCCTCCGCGTCCCTTTTGTCTCCCCCGAGTTTGCTTACAGTCTATTTGTTACTATTTCTCGGTTTGGGCTTTTTTTTTGTTTTGGTTTGTTTTGTTTTTTTGTTTTGTTTTGGGTTTTTTTTTGGGGGGGGGGGAGGGGGGGAGGGGGTTAAAAAAACTATTGTGTTTTTTTTTTTTTTTTTTTTCCCTCCTGGATGTGACTTCTGCGTGTAAAGCTGTAGAAAAAAAGACAGGAGTTTTTAACTACTGCCTCCTCCTTCCCCTTCTCTCAGGCTTTTTCATTATTTAGAGGACGAGCACTGAAACAAATCACATTGACCGTTTAGAAAGCGATCAAACCTTTATAAAAATCCATCGCCTACAAATCGATTGGTGAATATTTGCTAGGAATTTGTTCAAAAGAAATAAATAAGGAGAGTAAATGTATTAAATGCAAAGGGGGAACACGGTGGTGTTTTTCTTCATTGATTAATGACCTCTAAAATAAAACAAGCGGGAAGAGGAGCCAAGATCGATAAATTAACTACCCAAATTCATCATTTTCCCTGCGATTTTTTTTCTTTTGGGTTTCTTTGTTTGTTTGTTTGTTTTTTTGTATTGTGAATAACCCTCAGGAATGATGCCCGTCTCTTTGGAAACTAGAAGGTTTTGCTTTAGGCTGGGGGCAGAAAAGGGAGCTAAACCCCTTTTAGGAAGGGATTGAATCGGGGACACCCTATCTGATTTCGTTTGACACACAATTAAAAAGTTTGCCTTTCATATTAATTAATTCCCCTGATCTGGGGAAGACAAATGGTCGGTTACCTCTGACAGGAGTCCGATAAAGGATTCAGCAGCTTTCCTTCTTGCCCTAGGCGTCTCCTCATTCCAGTTTTAAGGTCATGAGCGGCTGAGTTAATAATTCATTAATATAGACATTTATTCAGATGGGATTCACGGGGATTCGCGCTCTCCCACATCTCACCGTTTGGATTTAGTTTCCCTCGAAGAGAAGAAGAGGGGGAGGAGGAGGAAGGCTCTACACAATGCACGGACCTATTTCCACACACGTGGTTAAAACGTGGTACCCGCAGCGAGCACCCGCCCGGGGCAGGTCAACCGACCCCGCAGAGCCCCGCACGGCCGGGCGGCCCCCCCGCCGCCCCCGCACCGGCCCCGGCCCCGGCCCCGGCCCCGGCCCCGGGCAGCGGCGGGCGAGGGGGCGGCCTGGCGGCACCCGCCACCTCCCGAGCGTTCCCTGAACTGAAGCCAAGCCGCTTCCCTCCCCCCTTCTCCTTCCCCGACATCAGAAAGCAACCGAAGCGTGGCAGGAGTGGGTAACACTGACCAAAAAAAAAAAAAAAAAAAAAAAAAAAAAAAAAAAAATATTAAAAAATCCGTTTCCCCCCGCGCCCGCCCCTGGCTGACTGCGCGGCCCCGGCGTCCAGCAAGGGCCGTGGGGCGGGAAGGGCTGCGTGGGGCCGGCGGCGGCCAGCGCCGTGCGTGGCGACGGGCCCGAAGGAGGCGATCCCTCCCGGGGCCGCCGCGGGCGTGGCGGTGGCTGCCGGCGCTGCGGGGCATCCCCCCGGACCCCCCGCCCCCGGGGGGGCGGTGAGGGGGGCTCAGGAGAGGGGGCTCGGGGCTCCCCCGCCTCTGCAGCAGCCGGCGCCCTCCCTCCGGGGGTGTTGGTGTGAGGCAGACCCTGGGCAGGGCTGGTCCCTGGCCGGGCCCGCTCTGGGGTGTCTGGGGGATGAAGGGGGTCCCCCAAAAAAGGGGATTGGGATCCTTCCTTGCGAGCAGGTAGCGAGAGACTGGCTGAGGAGGTCTGCTGCAGGCCACTGCTTTGGGGAGAAGAGAAAGCACCTGGCCACGTGGAACCAGACTGAGATTATTAAATGATTTGGCAATGGCCACCACGCAGATGCCAGCCAGATGCATAATGACTTTCTGCCACTATTGACCTGATACGGATGTGAACTAGTGACCCTTGAGGTGAAACGCTCTATAGTCTATTACCAATTCCCCAAGCCACCAAATCCCCCTTGCAGACAGATTCAAATATTTATGTCCATCAACAAAACAAACTCTGCTCCAAGCAAGGCACGCTGCAGATGGGAGGAGAAGAGGAATTACTCAGCTGTAAAGACCAAGTAAAAATAAATCAGGTCAGGCTACAAAGAAAGTTGAACTTAAACATGACAAATCTGCATTAATTTCATTCCTACTTTCACACACAGCCCATCTGAAAGTATTCTCAATTATTTGAGAATTAAACTAACTATTCAAATGTAGGTTTTGTCTTTGTTGTTTTTTGTTTGTTTGTTTGTTTGCTTTGTTTGATTTAGTTTGGGTTTTTTTTAAACACAGTTTAATCTATGATGCAGTATATTAAGACAGTCTTCCAGATAGGATTATATAAATTAAAATATATTCTCTAGGTGATAATGAGATTAATAGGCAGAATACTTTAAGCACTTCTGACATCTTCAAGCACAGCTTTTGCCATTTTTTGGATTCCTGCATGGCTGAGTGTATACTCTTACATGTATTTCATTCACCATAGTTTCAGAAATGGTATAAGGGAGCATCCTGAAAGGCAGACCTCCTTTACAATCCCTGATGTCAAGCCTTCCAAAACGAGGCAACTCAACATTTTGATTGCTTAAGCAACACTGGGTGGCTACTTCAAACAGCAAAACATAGTCTAGAGAGTTTTTCTGCACTTTATCTAAAAATAACTCTCATAAATACGGAATCTATTAAATATGATTGTTTGCATGTGACATGAGAATGATAAAGTCTGGACAAAACTCAAGAATAGTAGCATTTCAATGGTTAGCACTGTCATGAGAATGCTGTGGTTTAACCATAATGGAAATTATGGGGTTCTTTTTCAATTTTGGCTTAGCAACATAATTATGACTCAATGTTTTTTAACAGAAAAAAACAGAAAAACCTCACACTTTATGTTTTCCACTTAACTGCTTTTTCATAACATATAGTTTTCTAACAGATTGTTCTAGGCCTGCACTCTGGTAGATTGTACTGTGTTTTGTTTGTTTGTTTGTTGTTTGTTTGTTTTGTTTTTGTATTTGTTTTCCCCCCTTCATAAATCACCAGTGAATCTGTTGATGGGGAAAGGGAAAGACTGACAGCCCCAGGGAACAGAAGTTCAAAGCAGAGACTGTGGCTTCCTTTGCCTTGTGTACCATGTGGTAAAAGGGTGCAAGAACATGTCTGAATTACCTGCTCTGCTAATGTTCTTCGTTTTTTGTTGGACTATGCCTAGCAGATGATTTTTTGCTTAAAGTAAGCCTATATGTGGGACTTACACCAGTAAGTCAAATACTGGAATACAAGTGTTCATTCTGATATCACTATTCAGGAATAGCAGTTTTGGTAAACTTTCATGTGTAGAGAAGGACTTGGGGAAAGGGTAGTAGCTCTTTTAGAAGAGATGTGTGGTGTGTACTGTGCCTACTGTGGGAAACATCTGGTCACAGCTTTAGCACCAAGTAGACAACTTTGGGCTACTATGGCGGTATTAATAAATAGTACCTCATGACCAATGGAGTTTACTAGCTAAATGAATAAACTGAACAGCATATGAAGGTGAACTCTCAAGGAGGAATATCTGAATCAACGATTGAAATAACTAAGTAACTACATCAGAGTTCCTTCCACTCCACAATAGTTGCTTTAGTTCAGTTTCTGATTCTTTACCTTTTGTTTCAGTTTTTCATGTCGTTAAATACTTCCTGTAGTGTTATCTAGAACTCTGAGTTCACAGCAACTCAAGTCCAGAACTGAATCCAGAAATACAGTTGCTCAAAGAATAAATGACACAGATGAAACAACTGGGTTTTCAATAGACAGCAATCATACTGCAGTTGGAAATTTTCTGCAGCAAGGCTTACTTCCTGACATCCTCCAGCATGAATTATTCATGGAAGGGAGCCAAAACAAAAACAGTTGATGTATGGAGATATATGCAATGACCATACACCTTAGGCTAGTAACCTGCCTAAGCAGCCCACTGTGAAATCCCACACTCTTCCTTCTGACTAACAAGAAGCAGTTTTTCTAGTTTCCTGTTTGCCTTCTGACAACCAGACCAGCCTTATTATTTCACTTTGTGCATCTGTGCTAAATCTATACTGGGAGCTAACTCCCTTGTTTGGAGAAAACAAGTAGGCTCTCTGTATCCTGTCACAAGTACTTAGCCTCCATCCTGCTGAACAGACATTAAAAAAAGACAACCCTAAAACACAAAGCTCTTAGAGATACATGATTTTGTGAGCTATTCCGCATTTTGGCTAGAATAGGCTAGGTGTTCTGCTACACTGGCAATGCAAACACTGACTGTTGGGTTTAGAAAGAAGAGATAGAAAGTGTAGCTGGTCACTCAGTACACTACCATTGCAGGCAACTGTGGAATAGCTGTTAAGTCCAAAAAAAGGTAAAAAAGAAATCCCTTCTTTCTACTATATGCTGTAAGAGCCCTACTCTCTCCTGCTTCCCCTCAAAATACCCTGTAGTAAACTTGAGACTTCTAGTAGAAAAGACCAAAAAGAAAAAAACCCCTCCAGAATACAATGTACCAAAGGTAAAGAAATGGAAAGACAAGGGATGCTATGTGCTTCTGTACTGGGAAAGGAATTGGACACATGAAAGTGGCCAGGGGACCTCAGAAAGTGAATACCCCACATGGAATAGAGAAAATCAAAACTTCTCCACCAATCACTGATAACCAGAGGGAAAAGTTCCACTAGACCAAAACAAAACGGTCAGTTTTATCTCATAAACAGAAGAAAATCTTGACCAGATAAAATTGAGAACTCTCCAAGATATTAAGCACATCAGTGCACTCATAGCAATTCCCGATGCTTGAAAGAAAAACATAGATAATTTATTTCTTATAAGGACATGATTTTGCATCAAGAAAAAGTAGAAAAGACAAACACAGATAATTAAAAAAAAAAAAAAGACAAACACATATAATCTATTTCTTGTAGTTGTAAGAATAGGATTCTGCATAAAGAAAATGTAGAAAAAACAAGGCCAAGCACCCCATTATGGATATATAGATACAATGGAAGGAGAAAGGAAGTGGGAGCCAGCCTGTAGCAGCTGGGATCAGGTAATGCCTGTGCTGGCAGTTTGGAATAACCACTGAGGAAAATGAAGGGTTGAGAATCAAACATCAACCTATAAAACTCCATCTAACTTCTTGAGAACAAACTAGGCGAGAAGGCAGCAGAGATTCAGGCACTGGCTACCCATGCCAGGGCTGTAAGAACTGTCTACAGAATAAGTTAGTGTCCCTGAGTGGTAGAAGGAACTTGACCAGAATGTGAGGACTCGGGTGGCATTTGCTGCTGCTCCACATGGATGACTGGGTGAAATGGCATGAACAAAAGTTTGAACTTCTGCCTGACAACCACTGTAGACAAATCTCACATATCAGAGACACTGTCTAAACCATGTTCACTTGCAAGAGTGTCAGATCTATACATGTGATTCATCCCTTGCAGCCACCGCTGTGATCAGAAGACTTCAGTTCCTCCCCAAACCTTGGAATGCTGTTCCTCCCACACCCCTCTGGCACACAAACAGTTCTAGCAACATGTAAGGGATATCTCCTTCCACTTAATCCCAAAAGGATTCCCACTGCTGCTTTTGTTCCAGTGGAGAAACCCACTACAGAGATTTTAAGACACATTGTTCAGACCTTCAAAACAGCATAGTCTTGGAGTTTGCAAACTATGATATTTGATTTTCTGTCTTTTTTTTTTTTTTTTTTTTTTTATGTTGGTTACTTAATTTACAATATGAGAAAGTGCACTTTAAAACAGGTTCAACAGTTTATACAGGACATTTGTAGGACAACATGGAAATAGTAAGGTACAGGTGTTTCATGCTTTGGTAACCTAACCACAGTATTATACTTTCACTTTGGAATTTGTTCTTAGAGCATAAGATGCCATTGTCCTAAAATAACTTATCACATCTCTTCTGAAGTTTACAATCTTCAGACAGAAGTAGGAAAAGGAATCACATCCTTACTCAGTCTATCAGCCAGACTAATGCAAAATACCCTCAGTGGCAGGTTAATTTAACTCTTGTGCTGAATGGAAGGGACCTCCCACACTATTTGTTGTGCTGGATGAACATGCCGAAATTTTTAGCTGTTAGGTGACAAAAATAAACTGTAGTTGGTAATTTATTCACACACAGAGCTACACTGAGAAGTTCTCTGTGTGTGCTCTGTGTGTGACACTGAAGGCTGTGATATACACAGTCCATAGCACTTAAAGAAGGTGGGTGCAGGAGGAGCTTGCAAAATTATCACTACCACTCTACCTGAAAGGTATTTGGGATATCTTTAAGATTTCCTTCTCTAACAAAAGGTCTACTAAACAGAACGTGCTTAGTGATAAACTTGAAAATTTGTCATAAAAATGCATTTATTCTTTTATTGTAAAGCTCCTGGTTAGGACAGTTATTTCCACTAGAGCCTTTATGATTTTTATTTTTCCAAAAGTTAATATTTTCAACCTATTACTTTTATATTTCCAGGGAACATTAAAAAAGTCACAGTCACATTGTCAATATAATGTATGATTAGAAACTTAAATGATAAGCACTATATGCAGTTCGAGTTTTTTCAAAAGCCAAATTAATCATTACTTGTGTTGCTTCTTTTCAGACACACAAATCCAAATTACGTTTCCTAAATATGGATGGATTACCGTGCTATTTATCTGAAATGGATTCATAACATTCTTGAATGTTATTGATGCTTTTGATATGAAGCCACCCATTTCTCTGTTCAGGCTAATTTTAGCAAGAAATTAAGTCTACTTTGTTGCCACGCTGCTGTCCTTTCTGTCCCCGAACAGCAGATTCTAGTTACATCTCAAGTAGATGAGGTGAGTACACTCCTGATCTTACCCTTCTGCTCTGTTAGACCTACCTTTCCCTGAGTAACACTGGCATGTACCTTTCAAAATGTCTTCTTCCTGGCATTTGCACTGTTAGCTTGTTTGTCTGCCATGCAGTCTTGCTCTTCGTGGAACTTCCTGAGAGTTCTTCAGATTTGCAAAAAAATCAGAGTGGAGGCAGAAGAGCTGAGTAGCTAGGAAGAGAGACCAGAGACACTTATTTCAGAAATAAGCATCAAGAAATGTAAAGGTATAAAACTAGTGTACAGCAAAAAAAAAGAACAAAAAAAAAAAAGTATAGATGATGTTTTTCTGAGCACCTCTTATTTATTTCAGGCTGTAAAGCCACAAAATAAAGGCTTTACAGATTTAATATAGAACTGAAACATTAGATTCCCTTCACTGCACGCAGAACAATGTAGCCATACAGGCCATAAATAAATGCTATATTAAAGCATTTATTTTGTGATTATGTAAACAGTTGCAAAGCAAAAATAATACAGCTGGGAGGAAGGAAGGATATTAAGCAAAGACAAAACATGCACTTTGAGAAGCTCCCTTACTTCATAATTTCTTCTTTTTTATTTAAGGTTTTGGTAAGCAAGGGTGAAAAATAATAAGAATGGGAAAATTCTGATGCCATCAGGACTTCCCTAGTCCCACTGATTTCAGCAGGACAGGTGCTATAATAAACACTATCAGGCACTTAGAGTACAAAGGTACCATTTTTTAATCAAGCACTTATCATCCATCTTACCATTGCTGGAAAATATTAAAGATTTGCATGCTTTGATTACATATTTTAGACAAAAGCAGAAATAATTTTAATATAGATTTATGACAGGACTAAAGATTACAGTAATTCTCTTGAATAGTGATTTGGGGGGAAAATAATTCCTCGGCTAAAACCACGTGACCTGAAGAAATGACAGAATCATTATTACTTCTTTTTAACTTTGCCTAATGATGGTCAAAGGTTGATAACATTCACAGACTGAATTCAGAATAATCTGAAAACCTCTTTCAGATTTGGCAGGAGAATTCAGTTTTTCCACAAGACCTGTTTAGGCTTTGAACAAGACAACCTTCAAACACATAATTTTTGAAGTGTATCTTCCATGGAGTGTGCTCAATGGCTGTTTTCTGTAGTATATTTTACAAAAGAGAGTTTTCCAGGAAAGGAAATGGTATGATGATATGTGTGTAGGCAATATAGTATACCCTGAATACAATTTGAACTTGAGTCACAAAACACTTATCTCCACTAATTTCTGCTAAAATCTGCACATATGGACAGATACAGAATTCTGGAAATTAATCTGACAGATATGTAATACGCTACCCTTGTATCCTAAGAATTAGATTGCAAATCAATAGGGGTTCAGTCAGAAGGAATAGATTCTGTATAAAATAGAGTGTGATACTGGATTTATTAGATCTGTTTTAGTATTCACTATAATTTTGGAATATATTTTCACTTGACAAATGACCAAGGTATACACCTGAGAAAAAGACTAGTTAGTTAAATGTAGTCACCTACTAGCTTGAATAATCATGTGGAAGTTACCATTTCAAAAAAGTTATTATTGTTAAACCTACTTTATTTCAGCTTTTTCAATGGGAAGTTTACTCTGTACTGAAAACAGTTCCTAAGACTTTTACACCAAGATTGGTACAATTGTATCCGTTTAAAATCAAAGTGTGACTGTGGTTGGCAAAATGGCTATATAAAAATGGCACCTCCCAGCAGCCTTACTCCTAGTCTGCATTAAGGCATAGCTGCTTTCCCTTCTTCTATTTTTCTGTGATTAAAATATATTTTTTATCACTTTTAATTCCTTGTAGTTGTGTAGAATCAACACAGCTGTGGGAGAATGAGCTAGATACTTTTTCATTTATATAAGATAAGCAGATTTATTAGCTAACCTCTGATTCTTTAATCTTTATTATCTGTGATATGGTGTGATCAGAAAAAAAACAGATTTACTCTTAGAACACAGGTTAGGTTTTCAGGACTGGCTGCATTGAAGCCCCTCAAAAGAACAAATGCAATATAGAAAATCTAAGAGACAGTGAAAACCACAACCTTCATTAAGCTACAGTTATAGCCACTTAAAAGCCATATTTTAACCTATCTATTTTATATATTATCTCTCTATATATATTTAAGCTATATATTTATTTCTCATGTAAAGTCTGTTGGAAAAATCACTAGTGTTTCATACCTTGAATGCTTGATTACTGGACTCATCTGAAATATATTTTTGATTAAAAACACCTGTAATATTTAATTTATTCTTATAAATCTCAGAAACAATGACCCAAGAAGAATGGAATTAAGATTTAATTTCTCTAGCCTTTTAAGATTTCACATTCTAGATGAGGAAAGTCAGATCACTTATTGAAATATCTTAGATAATTTCAAAACATTCTGGAGAATAGATGTTGACATTAAGATGACCTGACTATATAAAACATTTAAAATAATATAATAGGCAAAGATGAATGAACCAGTATTTTAGCAGTCTTTTCAAGAAACACAACAAATACCAAATGTAACAACAAAAAAAAAAAAGCCCAAGAATAATACCTATTAGTTGTCTACAAGATAAGAGTTGGTAAAAAAGGGCATTTGATTTATGAGGCAGGAATGCCTTGAGCATCGATAAAGAATGCAAACAAGGAAACTGGGTGCAATTCCTTTCTGAAACCAATGACTAGTGATTTAGCTTTATGTGTCTTTGTTTTACATTTCAAGAAAAGCTGAGCAAAAGACCAGTGCTAACAGACACTGCACTGCAAGATGAAGTGACCTAACACCTGAATACCTAAGCAGACCTGAAAAACTATAGCATTAAATGAGATCTGGGCAAATGAATACCCAGTTGATGGTGCTGTACACGTCAAATGGCTTAGATATGAACATTTTGCAAATGACAAACAAGATTTGCACTGATACAGATAGAGACTAAAAGAAACAGGACCTAAATCTGTTTGTATCCTGAATAGTATGCACAGAACTGTCATATAAATAAGTTGAGACAGGATGGCAAAAAAACCATGAGACTTCAGAAATTATACCCCTTTCTTCATGATACTGTATGTTGATAGCTTGGTTTCTGTTTCCAGACTAGCTACTCTCCCCAACAGTGTAACAGGCAAACTCCCCTGTCTGCAGCAGCATCTCTATAAAGATACTAGTTCTTACACATCTTTCTAAAAAGCTTTCATACATTCTGATGAAAAATGGTGTGTGTGCTAGGTATTATTTCTATTAATTGAATCACATTGTCCAGGAGAGTTGGTTATTAACCATCAGACCATTTCTGTTTGCCTGCTTTGTGCAGTGGTATGTATAAGATACTCTTGAGTGTGTGTGCCTGTGAATACACGTGTGAGAGAGGGCCAGAAAGAGAAAGGCAGAATGACTTATGCGCATAATAGATCTCAATGAAAACAAAAGCTAAATCAATCTGGGTTGCCAAGAGACCTAATATTCTATTATGATCAAAATAATGCCAAAGGAAATAGAGAGGTCAAGCAGCAGCAGCAAAAAATTCATCATCAGTCAGGGTATGAAGATCAAAAATAAACTCTTAAGAATATTGTTTCATAGTGCAGAGGACAGGGCCCAGCCTGAGAGGAAGCCAAGAAACCCTCTTTGAAAGATATTGCCACATTTGCAATGTGTTACAATCACTAAAATAAAATTAAAAAAAAAATAGAAAAAAAGAATGATGATTGAATATTAGATGGTAACATGCTGGATCTTCTATTGGTAACAGATTTTTTTCTCAAAAACTGGACTGATAATTGTTTTACTTTGTGGCATTATTAAGAAGTTCTCCACCATCAAAGAAAGATTAACAATGTGAGAACCCAGAGGGATTAGAGAATCAAGAAAAACTGTAACTGTTTAGACCAAAGATTTGGCAAAACATAATAGTGCCCTGAGGTGTTGGAGCATAAAATGCCAAAAGTATTTGTAGCTTGAGAATTGTGACAGGCTCAAGATTTGGAATTACAGAATTGTTAGTGTTGGCAGCTTCGTTAGAGGGCAGCTGACTCACAGTGATCTTAATTTTGTTCTCAAAGTGGGATGTGAACAGTTCACAAAGTTCTGTTGATGGAGGAAGAGCCAGATTAGTCAGCTTCCCTGCAATAAAAAGTTACAAGAGAGTAGGGCAGTCTGCCCGTTCAGCAATTAAGCTTGAATAATAAGCAGATCTGGCTTGTTTCAAAACATCTCTGTACACATTTATATGGTCCAAACTTGTAAGTGTACATGCAGTCAAGGAGTCCTCAAACAGCATTTAACTTGCAGCCCAGAACATTCACTTTTGAGTATATCTGCCAAAAGGAAGGCTATAGAAGTGGTATGGCCTTCAGGACATTATGAGAGTGGTTCAGCTATTACATATTTAGGAGAAAATCTGGAACTTCCTGAAGCAATCAGTATAAGAGGAAGCTGTTTTTGTCTGTCAGTCAATTATGTTCAGTTAAAAATTAATAGACGGGTAAGGTGTCACAAACATTATTTGAGTGTTACTCAGGCTTTATTCCATTAAGATTTTTTTTTCTTTTTTAATTTGGCCAAGAATAAATGGTAGGAATAAGTAAAAAGTGGCAATTAGTACCTCCTTCACAATTTTTATCTACAAAGCCTCTTATCAATATCACTAACATAGCAGATGGCTATCCTCCAGATGAAGAAACCAAGTAATGGAAAAAATAGGTCTTGATCCTACATGGAGTAAGTATGGGTTTTGACTTGGTATGTAAAAATATATTATTTTAAATCAATGGAATAAATGTCATGTGAAGAGCTAAACATATGTGCAGTATTTGGAGGGCTTTTGTTATTTGTCCAGGGACACAAACATAATTGTTATAAAACAGAATTAGGACACTGGAATCTCCCATTGCCACTGCCTCTGCCTTTTGCAGCCAACTGCAAATAGAGATTGCACTGTCACATTTCATTCCCAGCAGCTGGGGGAAGACGACTTTATAAAGCACTGTCCACACCTCTGGCACTTCTGAGGTGACAAACTATGTCAGAACAGCTTTATTTATATTGTTTTCCTTCAAATAGGCTGTCCCAAAAGTTGCTTAACTGATGTTAGCAGTGTTAAAACTTTAAAGATAAAAGGGATGAGAATTATGAAATACAAGGGAAGAATCAGACATGCTGTAAGAGTGCCTGAAATGAGCTCCACAATAAGGGGGGTGCGGGTGGGGTGGGGGTGGGTGTAATAACAAAAAAGTTAACCTGCTCTACAGAAGACATGAACGAAGTGTTCCTGCACCATACAGGAAGCAGGCTAGTGCCTAGACAAGAAACATGAGCAGGAATAAAGTGAGTGCAGTGCCTTAAAATGATACCATTGCTGATAGTGTAGGACTGAGGCAGACTGACAACACAGGAGAATGAATTTACTTTATTCCATGGCTGCATCTTCTATGACGTGTCTGTCCCAAACAGCTCATGATCTCAGCTGATCTTTCAGGAAGTCCCCACAAAGACAGACAATTTGATTTAGCATATAGCAGGCCTTGGAGGCACGTTCTGCAGAGGAATTATGTGCTGTCAGAGGATACGGTACAACCTGTAACTTTAACATTCATGGTGATTTCGATTCTGTGCTTCAGCTATAGCCTTATTTCTATTATGGTATTGAAATAACCAGAAAGCCTAAACCTGGAAAACAAATTCAAACAGCAATCCATACACCATCAGAAGACATCAAAAATTGTTCCAGTGCAGTAACAGTGCTTCTTTATCACAAGGGGTATGAGTCTGGGAGGCAAGATCCGAGAGTCCTAGATATTCTTCAGCTATCCCTGCTTGTTGTATGAAGTTTGTGGTGTGTACATGCCGTAATAATTCATAATGAACTAGTGATATTCATCTAGAGAAGATGTAGCACAAAGACCACAGCTTCTTCTAAAAGACTGAGGAAAACTGTGCAGTGGTCTTATCCAACTGCAACTGGCAATAGCCGCAGTACTACAGCATCAAAACTGTTTATTTTATGAATTTCACAGTGGAAAGTCATTCAGGCGAAAGCGGTTCAGAAATGAATTGATTCCCTTTGCCTGTGCCCCTAAAATTGATGAATAGAACCTTTGGTAAAGCTACTGAAAGTCGTATTCGTGGCAGCTAGATCACGGAGTACAGTGTTGTTCTTGGAGCTAACTCTGAGAATGGGACATGTAAGATTTGGGGTTTTAACTACATATTGCAAAATCTTTCCTAAATTGCCTCCACATTCACATAGGTTTTGCCTTGTTTCTCGTATGTTCCTTCCATATTAATTACTAGCAGAGAATTCTTCAGTTACTTCTGCATGATGAAGAAGAGAATAACATGTTGCTGTTTGTTCTATTTTAGGAAACTGAGCAATTTGCTTCACCCTCAATGGCTTTAGTGTTTATTTTTGTAAGATTAAACACAGAGTGCATATGGCAGTAATTCTGGTGTTTCTTCTTGTGGATGAATCATACAGAACAGTCGGTCACACTGGGAAATTATATTACTATGTATTTTATCATCAGAAAGGGTCATAAGCAGTAAGTGATAGAAGTTCAAACTCAATAAAAACAGGAGGTTAACAGAATCATGGAACGTTTGAGGTTTGAAGAGACAGCTTGAGCAGGGTTGCCCAGGACCGTGGGCTGACAACTTTTTAATATATCATAGGATGGAGGCTCCACTACCTCTCTGGACAACCTCTGGCAGCACTCGGTCACCCTCAGAGTGTCAAAGTGTTTCCTGATATTTGAAGGGAACCTCCTGTGTCCAGTGTGCGCCCATCTCCTCTGGTCCTGTCACTGGGCATCACTGAAAAGAGCCTGGCTCTGTCCTCTTTGCACCCTCCCTGCAGGTATTTATATACATCGCTGAGATCCCCTTAAGCCTTTTCTTCTCCAGGATGAACAGTCCCAGCTCTTTCCGTCTTTCTTCACAGGAGAGATGCTCCAGTCCCTTCATCATCTTTGTGGCCCTTCACTGGACTCTTTCTAGTACGTCCATGTCTCTTGTACTAGAGAGTCCTGAACTCGGGTCCTATCATTCACTCCAGCACTAAAACTGCATTAAATATAAAAGGTTTTAAAATTAGAATTATGCCAAATAGTAGCTGGTTTTCCTGATTTGGTATCTTAATTAATAATAGAAGTTAATAATGTAACTTCCAGTGGTGTTACAGTGAAGAGTTCTGAGGAAAAAAGCAGAGCATCAAGCAAGCTGTTAGCAAGAATTGTGCATATGTGAGCACAGCTACATGCTTTAGCTCAACTACCCGAATGCTTTGATCAAAACAAAACCAACAGCATCATTTACCACCTAGATAACTCTTAATCTTTTTGTCTCAGTTGTCAGTTGTGTGAGGAAGAGGAATTCACTCATATTCGATTCAGAAAGGCCACTGGAGTCAGCCCTGTCTCACAAGACACCAGAAGTGGCATAAAAGCAAACAAAAGGAAGCTGGCAACAGCACAGGAGTGCAATGTGGGCAACTCATCACCCGAATCTACAGTAAATCCTGAGAAGAACTGTACTGTCGAATTAGTCAACTGTCTTTGCAATGCTTTGGAAAGAAAAATACAAAGGCATTTACATGTCTGTTGAGTGGATAGGAAATAGGTACAAAAAGGTCCAACAGACTATGAGATTCTAGAATTGAGTCTGTCCTAGAGAGCTAACTGTTATTTTTCAGGGTGCATCTACATGTTCTGTTTAATCTTACATAACAGCAGGCATCTCTCACTATCCCCCTTTTCTACTATCTGTCTTTCCTTCCTCAATGTAAAACCAGCTCTATTCATTATGAGGCTTT
This sequence comes from Tyto alba, assembly GCF_018691265.1. Lineage (NCBI taxonomy): Eukaryota > Metazoa > Chordata > Aves > Strigiformes > Tytonidae > Tyto > Tyto alba. Next base: position 21,105,977 of record NW_024881275.1, on the reverse strand, counting down.
AGAGTGAGCTGTTCTGCTTCACTGATCCACCGGATAACTAACCTACAAAAAAGAAGAGTGTGTTCTCTATCAGATCAGCATGTTTATCTGACTCACTGCATAGCTGTATGATTATTTCAAATGACATAAAGGACTGGATAGAGCTTACTACTTGCGATGCACCGGAAGAGAAGAAAGAATGGGATCACACCTTTTTGGCAACACTCCACAAATAAGTCAGATTAGATGCAAAATAAAAGGGCATCCTCACAGTGCATTAAATAAAGTTTCTGAATCTGATGTGTCCTGTTGCACCCATAAGGATTCCCTAGTTTGTTTTTTTTATACCACATCACAGATCCTGCCTCCCCAGAGTCAGACTTCCCGCTGATAGTAGCATCTCATGGGCTATGTGCTAGGCCCTGTACCACCTCTGGTTCTTGCACATGTCAGTTCCCCTTTTCAATGACTGGGGAAAGGCCTTGAAGAAAAGCAGATTAAGGAGTGTAGATGATGAAACAATGAAAAAATAATGTGTAGCACCAGCTACAAAGAAAGAGAATAATCTTCACCTCAATGTTATTCATTGCCTAATCCTCAGTAACATACAGTAACACGCAGGGGCCTAATGTAAAATGGGAAGCTAGTATTATCATTAGTGAGTGAGTACTCAGACTTATTACCTTTTCCTCTCCAATTCTATCTACTGCAGAAATCTTTTGTTGAAAAGTTTTCTGAGTAATTATGAGTAAACACAAAAGGTCTTGATCCAATGCCCCTTCCACTTCCCCCTAAAATTCAATAGGAAATCCTCCTCTGGTGACCTTTGGGTGTAATGCTATAATGACAGCCTCATAACTGCATGTAAGTTAAAGCTATATGTTGGGTTGATGAAACCATGAGAACTTACAGGAATGCTCATCTGGCTGACTAATCATGGCTTAGACCCCAGATATTACATTCAGGAAGGGAAAAGGAGTCAGTAAAAGCAGCTGAAATCTAACAGCTCCCTATATACAGTACTCATCTCTCAGGCTACTGTTCTTCCATACCGAGAGAAGAGCAAGACAGCCCTGTTATTAGCATTTAGGTGTCCCTTGACTGGCAACGTCTGAAACATCCACTTAAGTTCTGCAGAAAAAAAATCCTTTGGTCTCCGAAGAGTATTCCAGTCTAATTAAAGTGATTTCTCTCTGTTTCTCTACATTTTTCTCAGAATCCGATATTGCTACTCCTGTTTCCTAAGTAGTGGAATCAATGCAGAAAAAGAGAATGAAATAAAAATTAAAATAATGTAAATATGCAATCTAGAACTACACTCACAAAAAAGGTTATGCCTACAAAATTCATACCAATAACTCTTGAAAATAAAACTCATATTCATCCTTGAAACTTTTTGAACCCGTTTCTTCCTAAAACAAAGTACATCAGCTGTACCCTATCAACTAGAATTTCAGTAAAGACAGAATTTTATGTCATTCTGTGTCGTGGTTTAGGCCTGATTGGCAGCCAACCACAATGCAGCAGCTCTCTCTCCCTTCCCCTCCGGCAATGAGAAGGGACAGAGAGCCAGGCTTGGGGTTCAAGATAGGACTGGGATGGGGAAAAAAAAACCCTTTTATGATCACAAGCAAAAGGCAGACTCGTTAGGGGAAGAAAAAAAAGAACATACATTTATTACAGACACTAACAACACATAACAGAGTAGGACAGTGAGAAGCATTGCCACATCTTGAGAACACCTTCCCCCCACCCCTCCCTTCTTTCCCAGGCTCAGCTCTGCTCCCGATATCTCTACCTCCTCCCCCAGTGGCGCAGGGGCAGGGAATGGGGGGTGCAGTCAGCACTGCCACTTCCTTCATCTTCGGTGAGGGGAGTGTCTAGAACTTGTTCCCCCTGCTCCATCGTGGTCCCCTCTTACAGGAGACAGTCCTCCACAAACTTTCTCTGACATGAGTTCCTCCCATGGGCTGCAGCGTTCCCCACACTGCTCCGTCATGGGTCACTAACTTCCTCCAACTGGATTCCCTCCCACGGCTGCAGCCCTTCCTGAGCTGCTCCGGCGTGGGACACCCCTGCATGCTGCAATCCTCCCAGTGCTGAATTACAGAAGCAGGGCTACCTTTTCCCATGAGACCCCGGCCTTCTTCGGGCACAGAACCTTGATCAGCTGAGCAGGAGCAACAGGCCATAAATCAATGTCTGCTCCACCATAGATCTTCATGGGTGGCAGGGGGGGGCCGCCCTGCCGTCTCACCACAGGATACAGGGGGGTCTCTGCTCCGGCACACCTCCCCCCTCCTTTCTTCCTCCGTTCCTCCACTGACCTTGGTGTTCACGCAGCTGCAGCAACTCCTCCTCACAAGTCCGACTGCTCGTCACCACGTCCCTTCTTAAATACGTTATCGCAGAGGTGCAGCTGATTGGCTCAATTTCCCAAACAGAGGTGGAGCTGACTTGGAGCTGGGGGAGCTTCGAGAAGCTTCTCACAGGGGGCCACCCTGATAGCCCCCTCCCCTGCCACCAAAAAACTCCACCACTCACTCAACCCAGGACATTCTGTCTGATCCTTACTCCTTTCAGAGTCAAGGGTAGTAGCCACTAAGACTATGTGTTGTCACTGGGAAACTCTAGTAACACTTTTCTTTTGCCTTCAGGTGAAAAAGGAAACAGAAGGCAGGACTAAGAATATGTATTTCTGAGAGTAATTTGACCTTGTTCTTATTACTTTCTTCAATATATCTTTTTTCCTTTTGCTGGGATTTCTTGGAATTATACATGAACAGCTTGTCTTTTTACTGATTCTTCTCTTCATAATTAAACCCTTATTTCCAGTATAAACTAGATTGTTCTCCGAGACTTATTGAATTTATGACAATGATCATGAGATGAGGCTAAAAGTGATGAGTAGTATCTAAGTACACAAGCTTTGATGTCATTGAATCATAGAATTGGGTTGGAAGGGACCTTAAAGACCACCTAGTTCCAGTTCCGTTGCCATGGGCAGGGCCCTCTTCCCCCAGACCAGGTTGCTCCAAGCCCCTTCCAACCTGGCCTTGAACCCTTCCAGGGAGGGGGCAGCCACAGCTGCTCTGGGCAACCTCTGACAGTGCCTCACTGTCCTCACAGGGAAGAATTTCTTCCTTATATCTGATCTAAATCTACCCTCTTTCAGTTTAAAACCATTACCAGTTGTCCTATCACTACACGCCCTTGTAAAAAGCTGTAGTTGAATATAGCCTTTCCTGGTGTTATGACTAGTCTGAATTGGGTCACCACACAGCTCTTGATATCAGACTTTTACTCCTGATTTAAGGCCTCCTGAAGTCAATGGTAGCTTTGATGACACCTGAAATCATTACAAGCATTCACCATTTCTGTTAGCCCGCTCATTCTACTCCCTTGTGCTACTTTTTTTAGACAATTTCTTTCACTTCCTTGAAGCACTTTCCAGGCTTGTATGTAAAACTCTCTTTTCAACTGTCAATACTTTTGTGAGAGAAGTGGAATGGCCACTGCCTCTTCTGAGTTTTTGAGTAGCTGGGTCTGGGTCAGAGATGGCTGTGAGAGTGTGCAAAGCCTTTTTCCTGCTCCTCAGTCAGAGAGTCCTCTTACATGCAGTATACTAATTTCTTCTGGTGCAGGACTGGCAGCTGCACCTTTAAAATTTGCAGAGATAATGTTCCTAATAAAACAGCAAACAGCTCATGATCTATAGCTACCTACAACCACATATGATGATTTCTCAGCCATGTTCTCTGGAAAGACACTGGAGTATCTAAAAGACCTCTTCCTTCCCCAAGCCAGTTGTGAAAAACACTTCTTTGGGAAGCTGAGTTCTGTTAAAAACCAATTCTATTATTCTGAAATATGATGCCTTCCAAACACATCTGTTATTCAAAAAACAAAATGGAGATAATTTGCAACTGGTTAGTGGACTATAATTTTAGAATCAAGCAAGTAGTGTAACTATTTTCAACTGTTTATCCAGAATCCTGAGCATGTGCTTAGTCTTATAGCCATTACCTGCATGATATAACTGACAGCACATGATATTATTGTCAGCAGTTGGGATTACTCATGCCAGAAGATATTGCTTTTTTTTTTTTTTTTTTTTTTTTTTTTTCCCCTCAAAGCATCACTTTAGCTTCTCTAGCTTTGCATGCCTGGGAAAATGATTTCAAAATATATTCTCTATTAAATTTGCTTGTTTTGCTGACATTACTGCTAGGTAGCTACAGAAAGGCAACATTAATAGGTAAGCACAGGTTTAGGGAAGGACAACTGCTTTCTATCCCATCAACTCACTCAGACAATTCATGACTTTGAAGATGATCCTGCTGGAAAAGTAGATGTGAAGCTGGATAGGAGCTCAGTGACTGATGGGCTCCGAACAGCCTCAGCCAGCTTCAACTGAAGCAGCTGAGATTTGTTCAAGATCTCAACAAAATTCACTGTTTGCTTTATCGGATCTTTGTCCAGCAGGGAGAGACAAAGTTTCCAGGCAAGTTAAATGTTAAATAAGGCATTTGTAGATACTGACGCTACCTGGTTATCCAATTTCAGGCACGATGCCAAGGCTTCAGTGAGTGACACAGAGGTCTGTATATTGCTGGAAACAGTGTCTCAGACAGGTAGTCAAAGCATCATCTCACAGCACAATTTTGACCTTGCTGTGATTCAGGATGAGCTAGTTGCACTTGATTTCTTGTCAGCATCCTGATGTCTTAATAGCAGAGGCAGTGGAAGACAGAGACACAGTTGTTGTTGTACTGCTGGAAGCTGCTCCAGTGAGGACTCGTCACTTACTCTCCCAACAGTAACTTCTGAAAAGTACAGATGAGGCCTGCAACTGAGCCACTGATCTCTGTGTAGCAATGAGGTAGTGATATAAGTCACTGTGCAGGCAGATGAACTAAAACTTTTTGTAAATCTCTGAGAAAGTCAGAGAGAAGGGAAGAGAAGGGAAGGAAACATGAAGCCTTAACTTCATGTTTAGCCTCAGTTTTCCACAGTATGAACTTCTGCCTGTCTTCTTAGCTGTCCGTCACAGAAGACCTCCTCCCATCCCAGTTTTCACAGAGGACTTCTTTCTCAGAGGATGAATTGATCTGAAAGACATGGTCATCTTATTTTCCTCTAGAAATCAAGATTGGGACACCTGACAGTTTTGCTCATTTGAGTCATGGCTGAAATATGACTCGTGATAATATCTGTAGGCATACAGACCTATTCAGGTCTGAATGAACATGCATGAATCATGCCTCCACCTTTGAATTGGTAAGAGGTTCAGACACAACTATGGGTAAGCTTCATTTAATCAGATCATAGCTGTGAAATGTGTCTTCTACCACTTCTGGCAGAAAAGGCCACATGTGGATACTCTTAGTCTCACTAGAAAAATGTTCTCAGTTAAGTTGATCTTTAAGGCTGCCAAATGTACAAATCCTACACTACCAAATGTAAAAATCCTATTCAGACAGAAAATGCAATTAATGGGGAAGCATCACAGACAGAAGGCAGAGAGAAGAGAAGGTCAGCCAACACGGACACCCCTGCTGGAAGGCTTCACCAACGCGCTGTTTATGTGCTCTTGAGTATCCTGCTTTCACAGAGGCAAACACCACTTTGTAAGAACTGAGTTTACACTGATGCTAAAGAGGCAGAAAAAGAGATCCAAGTCCTAATTTACATTTCAAACACTCATTTTGCTTTTCTAAATTGTTTGAATCTAATTTCCTAATGACATTATAATTTATGAACCATGTCATTAAAAGACAACACTTTAGCTGTGGATGACATTGTTTATCCTCCAGGGGAACATTTGCTGCATTAGATGTAATATACATAGCCAATGTGTTTATGAAAGGAGCACCAATTTTGTCTTCAGGTTCAAGAAGATTTACTGGTTCAAATTTACAGATTGGTGTCCTAAGTGTGAAAACAGTAGTTTGTACATCATGTGATATATCAGTCTGCTTTTATAGCAATGTATGAACACAACAGTTGTGAATAAACTCCGGATTTACAACACTGCTGAGGTCTCTTACAAAAAGATACATATAAAGCTGTCACCTTCCTGGCTATGCTGTCCGAAGTTAGAGAATTTTGACACAGAACATTGCTAAATCTAAGAAAGCACTTGCTTTTCTGTCAACTGGGAGAGAGACAGGACATAGCCCCCCAAAGGGAAAAGCTTTCCTGGAACTGAATTTTAAGTATTCACTGTAATCCCTTGCCCTCAGCAGCAGCCACAACTGGCAATCTTAGGGGTGAATTTTTTCTCACTTGTCAGGTTGATGGAAGGAAAGATGTGAAGGAAGAGATCTGTAAAAAGTGAGTTCCCTAGAAGCCTGCAGTGCCAATGAAATCATAAGAATGCTAATGTTTAAAGAAGCCTGGACATTTTGGAACAGAACAGTACATGGACTTTATCAATCTGATGTTTTAATGAGGAGAAAAATGCCACCAGTAGTTTGCCAAGCCAAAATTTCTCTATTTCTAAGAACACCATTGACATATCCCTAGATACAATCAGAGAAACATCTGCTCTGTTTCTACTCTGACATTGCTTCTGCTAGAAACCCAGGCCATACTTTAAGATATATAAAAAATGACATAAAACCAAATCAGCTTGCAGGTAGCATCTGTGGGATTTGATTTAAATCCACCAAAGTCTATTTTGAACTGAAAAACAATAATCAATGTATGGCTTTTGGGCCTCTGATGAGGATTATCTAGAATTTAATGGATTAAATAATATAAATGGATTCTGTAATTTGTTTCACCATCCAAATCATTACTTTGTCAACCAAAACTCTGTGAGATGTGCCATCAAAAACATTACGTAATTAAGGTATGCTTCCAGACATAAAGAAAATATAGCAGTCAGCAAAGTATAAGCAATCTAAAGACTGAAGAAATAACAAAAGTTTCAATTGTGTTGCAATTACACTAAGCATTTCAGCATATAAAACACAATGTGAAGTCATATTTCTGAAAGCATTTCCTAGTAAAATTATATTAACGTATTTGATCCTTGAGCTATTTATCCCAGGTTCCTTTGCTCGCAGTGACAAGTTTGATTCCTTTTCACAGAATCGTAGAATGATTTGGGTCAGAAAGGACCATTAAAGGTCATCTAGTCCAACCCCCTGCTATGAGCAGGGACATCTTCAGCTAGATCGGGTTGCTCAGAGGTCTGCTCTGTTTATTCAGACAAGTTTAAATTTCCCAGACTGTTTCTAGTTTTTCTGATATGTTGCAGTGCTTCATGTCAATGGGTGATAAAAAAAAAAAAAGTAGAACATTTAAAAGCAATGTACTGAGAACAAATAGTTAAGGCTTAGGAGTCCTGCTTCGCAGGAAATACAGAGAAACAAATGGCAAATGGAAAGCACATCATCAGCATCAATTTCTGACTAATTAAATATTGAGAAGTGACAGTAGTATGGGCAAATTGTCATTCCAGACAATTGCATTTCCATGCATTATGCATATTCTATGTATTTTGTAAGAAGCTCCTGTTTTAAAATGTTTTGTGAGGTCTTCAGGGCTTAGGGGGGTTGCTGACACTTTTACAAAATCTTAATCTTAAAATATGACTCTTTTCCACTAGATTAACCATGTGAAGTCTAAAAACAATACTGAAATGTTCCCCAGTGGCTGAAAGCTTCTTTTCTAAAAGTAAACAAGGTTTTTAAAATGCCCAGCTTTTCATGTCAGTCGTCTTGGTTCCTCTTTGGCAATGGCAATTCAGTACTGGGATCCTTCAGGCACCTCTGAACATCTGACTTGTAAATAGAGAGGTGTTTTAGGTCTGTGTGAGGTGGAGTTAACTGTCCCCATGGCGGCCCTCATAGTGCTGTGCTTTGTACTGGTAACTGTTGGTAACACACCAGTGCTTTGGCTGCTGCTGAGCAGTGCTCACACAGCACCAAGGCTGTCGCTCCAACCTCCTCCCTTCATCAGGGGACTGGGGGGGGCAAGATCTCGGGAGGGGACATAGCCAGGACAGCTGACCCAACTGACCAAAGGGATTTTCCATACCATATGACATCTGCTTAGCAATAAAAGCTAAGTGAAAGGAGGAGGAAGTGGAGGACATCTGTTATTTACGTTTGTTTTACAGAGCAACTGCTACACATACTGAGGCCTTACATCCCGGGAAGTGGCCAGACATCACCTGCTGATGGGAACTAGAAAGTAAATCCTTTGTTTTCCTTTTCTTCTATGCACAGACTTTGCTTTTGCTTTACTGAACTGCCTTTACTTTGACCCACGAGTTTCTTCTCCATCTTATTTTCTCCTCCCCATCCTGCTGAGAAGGGGAGTGATAGAGTAGCTTGGTGGGCACCTGGTGTCCAGCCAAGGTCAAGACACCACAAAAGGGTCCCACTGCCATCAATGCAGCTCTCCACATCTGAGAATCAGGATTTATTTTCAAATTATCTAGAATTCCTTTCTCAAAAATAACACACAATACCATTCATTACCAGCACTATAAAACACCCCCCCTATAAACATAAGGGTGACTGCTGTAACAAGTTACTGGGCACAAAATGTAGACTTTACAAAACACTCTAGAGTAGATTTTTTTTATAAAATAAATCACTTAGAATAGGGAGAATCAACTTAGAATGGACAACGGAGAGGGAGAGAAGAATAGCTTCCATGGCATTCATTTAAATGTTGCAAAACCCATGCAAATACCACTAAAATGTCAATACATGCAGAGTTATTGTATCATGCTACTCAGGATACTGCTTTTTTTTTTTTCCAAGTGTAAGAAACCATCACACTTTCCTAAATACTGTGACATAGAAATTCAAGAAGAATCATTGTACACTAGTTTAAATACGACTGACTGTAACACTGTTCAAACCAAAGGTACTAAGGAAAATCACCAACTATATATACTTGCCTACAGCTGAGAACTTGCTGCTCATCTTGTAAGCACCACTAGTGGCCTTCCCTAGATCCTTATGTAATCCTGGCAGAGTTCCTTTAGCTACTGCACATGTGTAATGTACAAAAATTTATAGAAATTTATTTTGTACAAAGGATAACAGTATGTATTTCTCAGAAATTAGATCTCTGATGGGCAACATTTCCAAGAAGAATATTACAGCTCTAATAAAATATTTTTTTCACTTCAGAGTAAATTTTCATAATGACCTGAAACATGCAACAAATAAGGTGGTATCTAAGTCAAGTGTATGCAGGCAACTGCATGTATGTAAGTATGCAATATATTTCAGAGTTAAAAGGAAATATGTAGGTAATGAACTGGCCCCAAATCTTTGCAGACAGCTTAAGGTATCTTTCTTATGTAATGAACTCTGTAAGATAGTAAATTAATTCAACTTTTCAGTAACACTGCATCTTACTGATTAGAAACCTACTAGATAGATGGAGTCCTTGATCACGTTGCTTTTAGCATGGTAATAACAATGCTGAACTTCAAGGGACACTGGAATTACACATATCTGTTTCCTTTGTATCATCTGAGGCACATTTACCGGACTAATGAAGCTAACTTTGTACTCTATCAGCATACCAGGCTTGAGAGTGAGTTAAAGAGAGAAACATAATTTATCTTCACCTTTCACTCATCTTGAAACAAACCACCAACTATTTTTGTCCATTTAAATCCATCCTTGAAGCAGCCTTCTCACTGGTTCTAGACACTCAGGTCTTTTCTAAAATTATCACTTTTCATATAAAAGCTCTCTAAACATCTGACCACTTTCTTTATGACTTGTAAAGGAAAAACTCTTGTACTTGCCATTGTTACTTTCTCCCTGAACAGCTGCAAGCCCCACTTTTACTCTTGACTGCTACAATCTCCTCTTGTATTCAGAAGGTGGGGACCCATCCCATTCATGTGCCTTCTCAATGCCAAGTATGTGAGTTGTCTCTGAGTGTTACTTCTGAGTTGCTGTTTACTGTCTAAACAAGTAATGGGCTTTTTTTTTTTTTCACTTTTCCTATTTCCTTCTTCCCCTACATTCCCCTTGATCAAAAAACCCCTCAACAACAACATTAATAATAATTTAAAATCTCACATGAAAAGAGCAAAGCAGGATCAATTTTTCACCATAGTCATGTCACAGGATGTTGCTTCACAACTTTTTCAATTTCCCATTTGGGTTTTTAAGGAAGGAGTTCTGTTTTCCCTTGAGAGCCCAGAATCATAGGCTGTATATCCTGATTTGCACCTCTGGGCCATCATCAGGCTAGAAGTATCAATTACTAGAACTTAAAATTTATTGACAAAGGCATACTTCTCAAACACATGCATACTTACCTTTAGGTGTGAGTGGTTCTATGGAAGAGAGACCACAACCATAGTTAAGGGATGCGCAAATGTGTTTGGAGAACTAGAATATTTATCGTAAGTAATAATCAGAGAAAGAAAAAACCCACATAATTTTAAGATGCTATTAAGTTTTAGCTTTTTAAGCTAAGTTTTAGGTTTTTTTTTTGCATTGAAAACAAAGATATCTGGCTGTACACTTCCTTACAGCTAGTTTTTTTTCTTTTCCCCTGAGGAATCTTATGCAACTGCAGACGTTCTGAAAAACAGGATTCAAATGAATGACTATGTGCTAAATGCTCACTGCAGTGAGATGTGCAATTACAGATAGCTCTGATATCCTGTAAACAAATGTGCTCAAAGCAAAAATGGTTCTGGCTCCAGCTGCACTATTTTGAAAGCACGTTGCTGGTATCACCTAAATAAATGCTTTGACCATTAGAGTGGAAAGGGTGACACTTCAAATTGTGTTTGGATACACAATTTAAAAAGCTTAAAAAACTATTCACCAAAAGGAAGACACTTATCCGGAGCATAGGACACATTTATTTTGCATAAGTGCACCAGATGACAGGAGAAGTCTAAGCCGTTTTACAAGTGATTTAATAGAAGAGACAGCACATATGATACACTCTATCTTTCTAAAGTCACATAAAGGAAAAGACAAAAAAACACAAACAAAACTCCCCATAAACCTATTCCTTCATTATTTGTGAAGGCCATATATAGTGACTTACAATTTGTGGACCTTCAGTTGGTTTTGTTTTTTTTTTTTTTTAGCAGTGGTCTCTTAGAATTACATGCAATCACAATGGCCCCAAAATTTTATAGCTTTTAACCATTTTATAATTCAGACAACGTGCAAGACAAGGTGGTGTCACTTCTTAGTCTTCATGGGATTAAAGTTTGGTTTTAAATATATGACTTTACTCTGCCAGTGAGAGATCAAAAACCCAAGACAAGTAATACAATGGCATTGTGAAACAATATGGACAAAGATCAAGCCTGGGAAAGATGACACAATTTCAGTCTCAGGTTTGAGAATCAAATACCCATTTCAAAGTGAGGAAATAAAATATAAAAGCTCAGTTACAGCAGCCTTACAAAACACAGTGCTTACTCCAAGTTTTATCCTGGCAGCTGTCAAGCAGTTAACACTGATGAAAGTGCCTACAGAACCATAAAGCATTATTATTATGTATGTCATGCCCAGAATTCTTTTTACCTGTATAACATGATATACTAGAGCAATTTGGATATGAAATATTTCTATATCACTACAATAAATCATAGCTCACTAAAATGCCATAGTGCTGAAAGGAAGTGCTAGAATTACTGCCAATGCTAGTACTACTAGAAATCAAAATCTGTCAGATGTTATACGCTTAATATATCTCTCTTCTGCACCCATTTTAAATTGTAAAGAGCCCATCACAAGCAATGGAACACCTCATTACAGATACTATTACTTAAGTTGAAGACCATAAAACAGTAGCAAATTATTCTTTTAAAAGCTTGATTACTTCAGCAGACAACAAGCATCAAAAAAATGCATGTCTGCTAGCTCTAAGATGTGGAATGTCCTGTGCACCACATTACAAACACAAGATAGTTTGAAAATACTTTCTGAATGGGCTACGTAATTTTTGTCACAATAGCCTCATGTCACTTGATCAATTTAAAAAAGAAAAAAAAGCAAGAAATGACAAAGCGTGCTTATCTGTAACTTCTACTCACATTTAAGGATAAAGGTAATATTTCAGCTAAAAACTACACAGGCAGATGACATCTGCTCTGATATTTGACCCATGTGGAAAGATTGAAGGAATTGGGGTTGTTTAGTCTACAGAAAAGAAAACTGAGGGGAGAAATGATAACAGTCTTCAAATCAGCTGTACTGAAGAGGTGAACAAATTGTTCATGGCTAGGGAGGATGGAACAGGAAAGAATGGTCTTCTGTTGTAGACCCTCTCCTGATTTTACACTTTTTTTAAATATAAAGAAACTGCCCCTGTGCAAGCCCGGAGTGAATACAGTGTAGTTCTCAGCAGACTCTGTGTAAAGAGTTTGTGGAGACCTCTAAATCCTTCAAGATCATTATGAATATTTTTTTACATATTATTCCCTAGTTTTATTGCAAGGATTGCTTTCTTTTCACAGTTAGTACAAAGCCTACCTTTTGTCTGGCTTTTGTGCACTTTCAGTTTGATAGTCATGACACCGAATTTCTACAAAAAGAACATGTACTTCTTTCAGCGTCAGGAAGAGATTTTCCATGTAAAATTAAGTTTTCATTGAACATATTAAGTTTCTGCCTCTTTTTGAGACTTCCTCTTTAAACAGTGTTTTATCTTCTTCCAAAAATTATTTAGCAGCATCACCAATGTGCATAAACTTTCCAAGATAATGTAAACCAGATCCTGTCTCATCTTGCTGTTTTTAAATGTCTTCAGTGCTATTAACCACTCACTTCATTCTTCCTGCCTCATACTGCCATCTTGTACATCGATGAAACATATTTACACGTCAGTAAACAGGGAAGTCATCTTTGCAAACACCAACATTTTTACTGAGACTGAAAGAGAACTCTAGGGAGTACCGTGGATAGTACTGTTCAGCATACCAACACTGAACAGGCCCGTCTGTATTAAGGAGTATTAAATTAAGGGGCTGCTGAGCCAGACCATCTTTTCTTGTCTTCCCAGATCCTTCCTTGCTCCTTGGCACCTCATGATTTGAACCAGTGTACTACTCTGACTGAATTGCTCTGAGAAAATACAGTCTCATCAGCTAGTATTTGTCTTCTTTCAGATTCAAAACTTAGAATTAGTTATGGCTGCACCTCTTCCCACACTTACGTCAACATTCACACAGTGACTTGCATGCAGCTGGAGTAACAAAAATGCTCTGTCCCACATGGGTCTCTTTCTACTCACCCCCAACCTAAAAATACTACCTGCAGAGTGCTGAAGAATTTTAACGTGTCTTCATATATGCTTCAGGTAGAACCTTTTTCCTTTTTCATCATATTCCTCTGAATATCTCCCAGTCTGTAACATTTCTTGTTTAGTTTCAGCTTAATGACCACAGTGTCAGGGCAGACAAATACTGAATAGGTAGCGGTAATAAAGCTAGATTGTTGTGATAAAGAGAGATGGAAATTTTAAGTTTTCATCTACTGGGTATTAACTATTGAAATTTATGTGACTGGGTCCGTATGTCGGCTGCAAAAAGATTTCTGTGAGTATTAGTTAAAATTCCTAACTATTTTCTAACATAATTATACCATAATACAGTCCTTTTACAGTTTATATCAAACTACTACAACGAATCAGTGTATCTTTGGATTTTGTTATATTTCTGCAGTAAATCTTAACTCCAGAGCTAGTCAAACACCATTATTATGTGGTGACGCAATGCAAGGAAGGCAGCTGAATCATACTTTTAAATTCTCAGTACCTTATCAAACCGGCAGAGAAAATAAACACATACTCAGTTTACTCCGAGTAAACTCTGATACTCACATATTTGCTGGAAGTGCTCTAACATACTGAAGAATCCAGCATAAGAGACAGTAAAATTTTGGCCCTGCTTTGGTATTTAAAGAAGAATGTGAGTGTGAAATCCAGCAATCACTAACAATGGGATCAAAGCAGTACTTTAACTACCTATACACACATGAACTAGTTTTGTTTCAGCACTAAACCAAACAGATCTAACTAGTTACAGGGAAACTGGGTAAATGTCTTGAACCATGCCCTGAGTCCGCATAGGCAGGGCTTCTGTAAAGCCCTCAGTTTTACAAAATGCCAGCACGTAGGTCAGGTGTCAAAGTTAAGCCCTGTATTAGTCCAGGTGGTTCTTTGACTGAGGAGCTACAACTACAGATATTTTACACCACTTGAGGAAAGGGGATCTATTTGTGTCAGTCATCAATTAAGCAATACGGTAATTTGGTGTTTCTGCTTATGTGTTGTGTAATGTGGAACTAGTAACCACAACTCTCCGCTCTGTCTGGGATATTAATTTTTACTATAGCTGTCTGATGAGAAATCTCATTGCACTTAGATGCACTACTGTAGACAGCATGCGGGGCAGAATGGAAAAGAGCAGAAAAGTGACATCTCCTGCAAAAAACAGTCTATGATCAATCTATAGCCAAAGGTGTCCATTAGTGTATGTCTGTGGTATGTTTGAGCCAGGAGTGCACTTTCAGAGTGGATCTTCCCAACACCCCCAGTCACTTTTGTGCTTTGGTTCTCAATGCAGTGAGGTCTTGCCATGCACAAACTAGATTCCTGTCACATTAAACTAAACCAGAAGAGCAGTCTCAGGAGCATGCCCAGCACTCTTCCAACTGCTACTGGGCATTTGCTCAGATGGACAGATCACCTGAAAAGCACACAGTGCAGGCATCAACCTTTCAGCACTCACTGTGTGTCTACTACTTGCTAACTGAAGCAGAGTCTCAAGCTGCAAGGCTCAGCGGCACTGGTAGCGCAGACAGGGCAGCACAGTTTATTCCCCCCAGGGCACTCCACCCGGTCTCTGGGCTGGTTTGCAGTCTCTCTGCGTAGGTGCTATGCCATGTACCCAGAAAGACAGTGCAGTTCTGTTTAATCCTGTGTTCAGCCAAATCACTGTCACCTGTTTGCAGCATATCTGTATCTACTGATTATTTTTATTTCATATGCTGGCACTTGGGAGGCCACAAACTGCACTGTGTGTTACAATTTGCACGTTTTCTAGGGACTACTGTAGGAGCAACACCATTTGGGTCAGGTCCTGAATGCAAACAATTTTTGAGCGGAGAAGGTAACAGGTCAGTGCCAAACATAATGTTCTAGACTGGGATCCCTCATCCCTGTCCCGGTAGGCAATGTTTTGGGAGAGGCGTTTGCATTTGATGAATTCATTTGGTGCTGCTCCTCAAATGTTCGAACCCCGGGGCGCCGACACGGGTGCCAAGCAGTGCCCCTCTACTGCTCAGAATGTCAACCTGAACTACTACGAGACCCTCGCAGGCTCGTGTTTCTACCCAGCCCATTAACCGCACCGAAGATGACAGGCCAGCGATCCACTTCCCAAATCCCCCGAGCACCTACTGTTTTGGCTACCTCACCCACCCGCGGGGCGCTCAGGGAGCCCTCCCGCGCCCACGGGACTAGCTGAAGCCCAACGCTGGCCCGCTCAGCCCCCGCCAGCTCCTGTTGGGCGAGGCTGAGCGCCCGAGTGGCCCACACGGCTTCCCGCCCCCCGCACGGAACGGGGACCACGACATCCAGGCCTGCGGCCGCCCCCCCACCCCCCCTCCCGTACCCAAGACGTAGGAAAACTCGCTCGGAAGAGCGCGGCGGGGCCTGGAGGCAGGCGGCGGCCACCAGCTCCCCTCAGCCCAGGCGGGGCCCGCAGCGGCCGGCCCCGCCGCCCCCGGCCCACGCCGAGCCGGGCCGGCGGCCGCGGCTCCGAGGGGCGGGCGAGGGTCCCGCCGCGGCCCCCGCAGCCCCCGCCTCCGCATGGCGCGGGAGGAGCCGCCGGGCGGGCGGGCGCAGGCGCCGCAGCGCTCGGCCGCAACGCCATGGCCGGCGGGGGGCCGGCCGCGTTCCTCGGCGCCGTCGCCTGCCTTTGCTTCCTGGCCTCCGCGGCTGAGGGCTTCAAGAAGAGGGGACCCAGCGTGACCGCCAAGGTGACTCTCGCCCGCCGGTCGGGAAGCGTCCCCGGCCGCCGGCCTGAGGCGAGCCGGGATCGGTCGGTCGGTCGTGAGGGGCCCGCGGCGCCCCCGGAGCGGGTGTTTTTCCTGCCAGCTCCGCGCTCGCCGCCGGCGGTTTTGGGGAGGGGGGGCTGCCTTTTACCCCGGCTGCATGATGCAAAGCTGGTCCCTCGCCGACTCGCTCCTTCACCGGCCGGATTGCGGGCAGAAAGGAGGCCCCCTCGGGGGCCGGGTTTGGATAAAATACCTTAACTTCCGCGGTCGGTGAGAAGCGGGGGTTTGGTTTTGGTTTGGTTCTTTGACGCCGTTGGGCATGCCCCCCTTTCCCGTAGGCGCTGGCACACCTCAGGCTGGCAGTTGGCTTACCCTGCCCCGGGCTTACCGAAGCGGGAACCTTAACATTTCGGAATCGCACCCCTGCTCCCGTGGGCAGCGGGGGGGCTGCGCGGCGGTGCCCGCCCTGCGCCGCGCCGCCGGGTTTTCACCACCCCGGGGCTCGGTTCTGCCCCCCCCCCGGCCCCCTTCTCAGTTCTGGTGCGGGGGGTGGGATGTTTCGTGCGGCTGCGGATGAAGTAAGGGTGAGAGGTTCCTGCCGCCGGGTGCCTTTCCAGCCGGGCTCAAGAGCGAGTTCCGTGCTCCTGGGGAGAGGTGCCCGCACCCTGGACGCGTGGCAGGGCAGGGCAGGGGCAGGGCTGCTTCCCCTGGCACAGCCTCAGCTTCCTAAAACGCGGCCCGTGCCTTTGTCTCTGAACTTCCATTGCCACCGCTGTCTACAGCCGTCTGCAGTTTCACTGCCGTGGACACTTCCTAGCCACCGAATTGGACTTCGGGGAGGGGGCTAAATCTCATACGCTCGTTTTCTGGCAGTATATTCCAGCTTAATTATGTGTAAAGTACTTTGCTTCTTCAGACCTTCTGCCCGGGATTTCGTTTTATGCTCATTTCTGATCTTAAGTTCTGGGACAGAGAGAATTGCAACTCCCAATTTTCCTTGTCCAAGCCAGTCGTAACTTTACAGAGCTCATCAAATCACACCAGTTTTTATCTCTTCCAGCTTGCAAGATTTTATTTAATCTTTCTTCACAGAAAAGGTATTCCAGGTTATTGAGCACCTGTGCTGTCCTTTACCGTTCTGGGTTGGTTTTATCATGCTGTGATAGAGAAGCCAGAATGACATGTGGCACTCAGGATATGAATGCACAGTACAGATGTATACCAGGGCTTACCCATTTTTAATTATTTCTACCATTCATTTTCCTTCTCTGACCTTCACAAGCCCAGAGCCAAACTTTTCATCAAACTGCTCAGGGCAACTCCAGATGTCTTTTCTGAGTGGTAGCTGATTTAGGAACCCTTGTTGTGGCTGTATAGTCCTCTTCCACATGCAGTATTTTGCATTTATCAGGAGTTCCTTTGTCATTAGATTACCTCGTTTCTAAGAATCATGAGGTCTTTCACAGTCAACTTCCCTCCCCCTCCTCCCCCCCCCCCCCCCATAATTGAATACTTTTGGATTTTTTTCATTTTGATATACACTGTCTTGTGTAAATTGCATATAAATATGTTCATGAGAACCATCCAGTCTTACTGGTGCACTCTTTTTTTTATTTCAGTCTTGAAACACTTACTGCAAATTGCAAATAAGATTAAATATTTATATAAATATTAATAAGACTGCAAGTTTATAGTATTTTATTTTCTTTAAGTGTTTTTGGTGAAGAATCTGGCCAAATGGTTTTTGAGATTTGCGACTGCTCTTGACCAGCTCACTATTGTCCACAAGCTTATCGACTTTCCAGAGAACTTGAGGAAATATGCTTAAGAGAACATGGCTTCTCTATGCAAAAATGGCATCTAGGGCTACCAAATATTTATGTATTTGATTTCCTGGCCAGAAATATGCAGACACATTATGTGGTGCATAACTAGGAAGCGCAGGGCTTTCCAAAAATCACCAAGTGTGTAGCACAGGTATGTGGAGTGCTAACAGGAAGCCCAGAACTTATGGTTTGTTCACAAACACAGAATAAGCTGAAGCAACGCTTCTTGGAAGTACTGGGTTTGCTGCTTAGGTGAGCAGCTCTGCCATGAATGAAGCCCTCTGGTTGGGTTTACAATATATGATGGACTTGTCTCCATATGCTCTGTGAAAGTGTTTGATACTACTATCTGGGGTCATTGTTTGGTAGTCTTGGTTGTGTTACGTATATACGGATATATATTTTAGGCAGTCCTTCTACTAGGACAACATTTCCAGGCAAAATAAGGTGCATTTAGAAAACGTAGGCAGGCAATACCCTTTACCTAGATAACCCTGGCAGCAAAATTCAGAGACGTGTGTTTATAAAAATGCTAAGAAGTTAGTGAAAGTGTGCTATTAATACTTTGAGAGCCACACATCTAAGAAGTATGTTATTTAGTGCCAAGTGCCAAGGAAATGAATGAGGTGTATCAAAAGGAATTTTATTTTCTTTATAGAGCTTTTATAGCGTTAGCCAAAAGTTCAACAGTCGAAACCACATGGATGATCAAGAAACGGTAGAAAAATTTAGTAGGAGAGCGTGAAAGAGGCATTCACATTGGAGAGACTGTGGTCATTTATTATCATTATTGGACTAATTTCTTAGTGCTACAGACAAGTAATATTTGGTAGAATGCCACAAGGAACAGCAAATACCACATCATAGGAATACACATTGCTGTTTCCTAGAAGTTGTAATAGTCTTTATGTAACTTTTTCAGAACTTCAAAATGCCTCATTTCCTGACAGCTGTTCCTATTTTCAGTAATTGTTGGAACATTTTTGTACGTTCAAATATGCATTCATATATTCTGAACTATATTAAAATGCTTTATAACTCATTTGCCTTTTTGAAGTTGCTTTTTAGCAACATCTATGTTGAAGCTTTTATGCAATCAGCTGAATAATGTAGCCTAGTTATTTCTCTATCAGATTTGAATTCATATTTAGGAAAGTGGCTCCTTGGTCAAGCGTAGGATTTTCTTCCCACTGCTTGCCAATTTAATGAAATCTAGGCTTTTGCCTGTTTTTAATCACATACATACTAATGCCTAGAAGAGTGAAGATTATGAGTGGATAGAAAACTTTTGTTTGTGGGGAGTGTCAGTACTGTAGCTCCTCGTTAGTGTTCACACTGGAATAGCATCACTCTTCTTTCTTACTTTGATATTTCATCTTTTCTGTACAGCTTTGAAGACATTCCATGTCTGGGAAAAAACTTCTTGAATGCTACGTTCAAACTTGTGATACAGCAATTCCACGGAGCTCTTAAAAGCAATAGGAATAAAAATGTGTAGTCACCAGTTCGCAAACAGTTTTCTGCATAGTATGAAAGGATTTTTTGTAAACAGCATCTTCAGGAATTGAAGCATACTGTTAATATAGATCAACGAGAATCAGTTTCTTACCACCTTAAGCTTTCAAAAGCTTGGCCTTTTTGTTGTGCTCATGTTTGTACTACTTTTCTTCTCTTCACAAAAATGTTCAGGTGTTCTTTGATGTGAAGATTGGAGACAAAGATGTTGGCAGAATTGTAATTGGATTGTTTGGAAAAGTTGTCCCAAAGACTGTGGAGAACTTCATTGCACTGGCAACTGGAGAAGTACGTTTGCGGTTTTCTTCCACTGTGTACTCAAGTTTGTATTGGGAAGTAAATATTTGTTAATGCTGTTTCAGTTGTGAACAGTCAATCTTAATTCAATGGAACCTGTGCCACAGTGCCATCCCCAAGGCTGTGCACTGGTGTGTGTCTTCTCAGGTCTTTGTAATCACGAGATGTTGGATATCAACCACCTCAACCTGTCCCTGCCATGCAGACCTAGCATGTAGAGGTACTGTGGTCAGATACCCATCAGATAATGACAATGGCTTTCATCACCTGCATAATACCTGCTTTGTGGCAGTGCAGCCCAGCTGTATTCATCCACATCTCAGTTTGATTTGTTTCTTGCCAGTATTTGTCTCTGGTGGTGATACATTCTGTGAAATCTGGCCATTCACCACACGCGTATTTCCATATGACTGTACAGAACTGGATGTTACATTCATTTAAAGAATTATTTCATTTTCGTAGAAAGGATATGGATACAAAGGAAGTAAATTTCATCGTGTGATCAAAGACTTCATGATTCAAGGAGGAGACTTTACAGCTGGAGATGGATCAGGAGGTAACATGCTTAGTATCTTCCAGGTTCCCTTTCCTTTCTTCAGATATCTGCTGAAAAGATGGGCAAAACAGCATACTCCCTCATTCTTTCAGCTAACATAAATGAAAAAAAAACCCACATTTGTTGACCATCTAGTACTTTTCCAAGCATCCTGGAACATAAGCCACAGTTATTTGGATTACCTGATTATAAGTATGTGTAGAGCTTCCTTTATCCTCAATTTTTGCAGATAGCTCTTTTCTGTCTGTGACTTGTACCCACTCAAGAAGCATGGTTTTGTGTGGTGGGCGGGAGCCACGTGACCAGCTGAGCTGCTCCTTCAACATGCTGTCTCCAAAAGATGGATGTCTCTGCCCTTCCCCTGCTTTGGCTTTGCGACAGCGCTCCTTCCCTGAGCCACTCGCTGATTGCATGTGTACGTGAACCAGTTCAAGTCATCCAGCAGAGAACTAATCTGTGATGGAACAGTGTAAGCATGTAGAGGGAAGGCACGTGGCGAAGGAGCTGGCTGTCCTCTCTGGCCTCAGCTCAGCCAGTTCTCTGGAACTTTCTGAAATGTGCTATGGGAGGGAATTTCAGAAGAGGGGTAGAGAAATTAGAAAATTAGGGTCATGCCCTCTCCCCTTTTTTCTCTTACTAAATTTTAAATCATAAACTTACTGGTATTATGAGTTCAGGCAGTATGTATCACTTCTCAGTCCTGAGCCTCTGGAAGACCAGCTCAGTCCACTGAGGAGGGCAATCCCAGTGCAGCATCTCTTGCATTGCATGCATTCTGGCTTCCAATTTCTTCTCTTCCTTTACATGCTCTTTCTTCACGTGCTGTGATTTGAACTGTCTGCATACAATGCTAGTAATCTCCCCACTAGGACAAAATGGAAAACACATTCATTTTCCTTGCAGCGAACAATGGGGAAGGCTAAAATACGAAAGGGAGTTTTAGCATTAAAGGTAGGCAGTGTTTGTTTGCCTGCTAATACTCTTCATTGGGATGGTATCTGGCACTGTTGAGAGCGTTGTCCACATTATGCCAGGCACTGTACAAATCAAGAATGAGATAGACAGCCTTCTCTTCTCAAAGGGATGATGGTTTAAATATAACTCAAATGTTTTATCTTCTGAACTATTTTAGAAACATTAAAATTGTTCTGTAATAATTGTACAAATTCACACTGAATCATTTAGGCTGACTTCTGTATGTTCTTCACATTTCTAAACATGTCTAAAGCAATTAGTAGGAGGAAAAGTTTTAAAAGTAAAGGATAAAATTGTCATAAAGCTTGGAAACCTTATTTTTAGTGGTCATAATTATGTGATTTAGATTTGTTGAATAAAGTGAAGTATACTATTGGTAAGTGGTATATGTAAACAGGACCTTTGAAGGTACTTAGCTTGCTTGCTAAATTCAAAGGATAAAGCATCATCAGCTTTAAATATTCTCTCCTTACATGTGGTGTTTTAGCTTATCGCTTTCTTTACACACAAAATGCTTTTAGTGACGGGATCACTGATGATGGAACAGTGATGTTGCTGTGCTTACTCAAACAATGAATCTCCAAGTCCTGAATTTATATGTAGTTTTTTCCCATTTTTGAACAAAAAGGTGAGGTTTTTGTTTGATTTTTTTTTTTTTTCCTAAAGTTTGTTTATTTGTTTCATAGGAAAAAGCATATATGGAGAAAAGTTTCCAGATGAGAATTTCAAGCTGAAGCACTACGGAATTGGGTGGGTTAGCATGGCTAATTCTGGCCCAGACACCAATGGATCCCAGTTCTTCATCAGTGTGACAAAGCCTTCCTGGTTAGATGGAAAACATGTAGTATTTGGCAAAGTCCTTGATGGAATGGTAAGCTAAAAGTAGTGGCAAGATTAATCCAAGAAAATCTGGACAAATTCTGCTGCTTTCTATGTGTTAGTGTAACTTACACCGTTGCAGTTCGGAACAATTGAGTGTTTATCTAATATGTACATGATAGAAAATGATTGTGAAGATCCTGGAGCTGGATGATTAAGAACTGAAGTAGCAAATGGTGACTGCAGAAATGGAAACTTAAATCATGCCTTTGGCTTTCATTGCTCTTGTTTCAGACCACTAACCACTGAAATCAACACTGACACGTTTACAGATTAGAAATGGAGAAAGTTGACATCCCCCTTTAACTAATGCTGTTAGCCATGAAATAATTATGTTTCTACAAGCTAAAATATAATTCTGTAGCATGTGCTAGTTATGGATAACAGTTTCACTGTTACAGTTTTTAGAAACAGGTGAATGTGAAGTATACAAACACATGTATTTAGATCTGTATAAAAAGAAAAAAAATTCTAGTCAATTCACTCAAACTGTACACAGCTGCAAAACTGATCAAAGGCCAAATAGAATTTAAGTTTAAAAATGGAACTTCCAACTGATGATAGTTTTAGGTCTGGTTTTCCTTTTAAATTACTCCATTTAATCTGTATTTTTGCATGAATGGAGGAAACATGAACTGCTGCACTGACCAGGTCTTTGAGGAGTTTGAAAACTTCATCAGACCACCTGTCCTCCACTCCCACATTCATATTGAATGCAATTCTTATGAGCTACAGTAATAGCTGAAATTTTTGAGGAGACTTAGACTAGTTTAGTTAGATTAATGGGCAGATGAACAAAGCCAGATAGTCAGTGTTCCTAACTAAATTCTGTCCTTTAAAAATATTAATTAGTTGTCTAGCGTGAGGCCAGTGGTTTACCTGTATCTGTCTGTCTGGAGGGCATGGCACCACACTTAAAATCTGTGTGTGTGTTATACTAAAGGTAAAAAGAGTCATCAGGTTTCTTGAAGCAGTTATGCTGTACGATTAGAAAAATAATTACTGCTCATCCTTTATGATCTCTGGATGCACTTTCTGCTCATAGGCTACAGATAGACCCTGTATGTGCTAGGTCGATCAGCTGGTATTTTCAGTTGCCCCTTCATAGTATTTTTGTTGGCCGAAGGTTTTTATAGAAGGGCAAACAGCCTTACATGTGCTTCTTTCAACTATGTGTGGACTGCAGAGTAGCACAACTGCTAATATGGAAAAAAAAAGCATGTGGGAACTCAGAGGCATAAAGTTTTTTGTTCAGGAGTTGCTTAATGAATAGTAATGCTAGGAATGTGTTTACCTGGTACCAGACTTGAGCCACTTGGCTAAACTGAATTTTTTTTTTTAATTAATTTTTTAATTTATTTTTTTAACAGTCTGTGGTGCACTCGATAGAACTTCAGCAGACAGATGAGCATGACCGGCCCCTTCAAGACTGTGTGATTGTGAACAGTGGCAAGATAGCTGTAAAAGAACCATTTGTAGTTGAAGTAGGTGACTGGTGAGGCCAACAGTTAGAATGAAAAGTAAAACTTTATCACTCTTCTTTAAGGCCTGTTTGATCTCAATGATCCATTGAGTTTTCTCCTCAAAACATATGAGGCTATATTTAGACAACAGTTATAATTTGCCAAATACGTAAAATGTATGACCATTTCTGTAACAACTTGATGGAGCTGTCACTCGTTGAAATTCAAGACATAGCCAGCTGACTCCCAGATCTTGCAGAAGAAGTCTTTAATGAAAAATTTTAGAAGTGCTTCGATTTTTTCAAGGTTTGAAATACAGACATTTTGTTCTCTTTGGAAATTTTTGTGATATTTCCTTCTGCCTTCACAACTGAAAGTATTATTTTCTGTAACAGTTATCAGCATTTTAAAAAATGAAAAAAAAAATACAGAAGCATTTTAAATAAATAAACTTTGATTTCAAATAAATACTTCATTAAGAGCTTTTTTTATCCTCTCCTGCCCCACCTCCCTGGCCTTTTTTCTGATCTCAGTTGATTCTGTAAAATTTGCAGGGGGTGCTGCTTTCCAGGAAACGAGGTTGTAAGGTTCGAGTAGGGTTGGTACCTTTCTCTAATCTTAACAAGTCAGATAAAGTCCCTGCTGTCTTTCAAAACACCACAGTATTCAGATACAATCCTATAATCAAGAAAGAGCAGCTCTGCCTATTGTTAAATAAGATCATCAGCTAGAAACTGATAAAAACAGAAGAATCCTTGTGTTACGGCACAGTGAATTTTATAACACCTAGCTAATGTTATTTATGATAAAGCTCAAATGCTTTTTCTTGAAGTATTGCTGTATGTTAGAGATGCAACTTCAGGTTCATTAGTTTTGTAATGCTTCTTAAATAACTTAAGTTGACAACTGGTAGCTTTTAAAGAAGGTCAGCATAAGTTACCATTTAGAGACAGCTGTGTTTGTTACATTCTTTATTGTTACATAGTACTCTACAGGGAAGAGATGTGGATTTTTGTCGTTTCCAGTGTTTTAGTTAGAACTTGAGATCGAAGAGCTGATGCCAAGATCTGATGAAGGCTTCATCCACCTGCACACCAGGCAGCACGCCACTTACTTTTGTAGTGACCGGTTCCCTGAAGGGTGTCCTGGAGCCCATGTGAGGTGTCCAGATTTTGAGTGTCACAGGGGACGAGCCAGTACTACAGGACAGACCTTGTTGGTACCTAGTGGCACCCCCCTCGCAAGGAAGCATGCTGTGGGCAGGGATTTACTTCAGGTCCTCCCAACATGTCATTTGAAGGTATAGGGGTGCTTCTGCTGGCTCACTGTCTGCAGCCCTGGGGGAGGGTAAATACTGACACTTTTTTCAGAGACCTGTGGAAAGGTTTAAGACAGAGCTAGAGGAGAACTTGCTGAGGGTCTCTAAATTTACCTTGTAGTCAGCAGTCAGGCTTCTGTTTTACACCTGTTCATTCTCCTACTGAAGTAATATTCTCTGAAAAGCAGCACTGGGAAGCAGTGTTAGGAGGCAAAAGCGGGAATACCCCGGACTCCTTCACCCAAATAGCTTTCTGCTAGTAGCTGAAAGCTTTCCTGGAGGTTGATCCTGCAGACAGCACAGTTCTGCTACTGGAACAAGTGCTGCCATCAGAGGCCTACCTTTTACACAAGTCCCAGCTTTTTACCATTCTCAAGCAGCTTTAAAACAGATGTAGTAGTCTGCAGGAAGCGATGTGTGTATGTCCAGGATCAGACTGCTGTTTGTGTCTAGCTTTGCCATTCCTGCTTTTGTGCAACACTCCCTCCCTCTGATGAGCCCAATGATTTGCTGGCTGTTGAAACACACCGAGTTTTTTCCCCAAAGACTTAGACTCTTAGAAGCCTAGCATGTTCAGATAGCATGGTGCTGAGAGTTTTAAATGAGGAGACACACAGGTATTTTCTCATGCTTCAAGTGGAGATACCTGTGAGACCCATCTCTGATGACACAAGCTCAGAGAAATGCACAAAAAAATACACCAAAGCAGTATATTCATATTCTAGTAATTTATTTTGTCATGTCAGTAATTTATTTTGTCATGTCCAGTAGCACACATACAGATTTCCAGTTAAATATGAACAAATGTATATAGGTATCAGTTTTAGTTTTGTCATTTTACTGCTTTATCATATTCTTGCTTTACCTTACCACAGAGTTGTAGGCTCTGTGACTTGTATTAAGATACGACTACAGTCTGCAAGTTGAGGTGAAGAGTAACTATATGCGCAGGTTAGATGTCATAACTAAATGGAGATGCATAAATGCCATGTAAAACCTCCTTGTAGATAAAATAATTTCAACCGAAATGTAGAAAACTTCCTGAGAACGCTATGTATTTCAGAATGTGGAAGCGTGTTTTCCAGTAGAAACTCTCCATATACCTAAACTGGCTCTTTTCCAACCTGATATTAAGGAGCAGATTCAAAATAATTTAAGAAAAATTAACAAAACACTTTTAAGTTGTTCTCCATTTCTTCTTGCTTTATTTTTTTTTTTTTTTTGTCCATTTCTTACACATTCTCTTCAGCACTTTAAATCCATCCACTGCCAGCAATGGGGTATGTGCTGGGAAAAATCCTGGTGCAAAAAGGTTTAGTGTAATTTATGACAGAAGTTACAGAAATAATTAGTAAAGCTTTCAATTCTCTTCAAAGGTTAGTGTAATTCAGTGTATGACTTTTAGTGTTAAATAGTTAGAGCATGTCAATATATAGAAGGTATAAATAACTTCAATACTGTTGTTTCCATATCGCCATTTTTTAAAAGCAGCAATTGTAGTGACATTGATTTCATTTAAAAAGATATAATGCTTGAACTTAAACCAAGGTTCTGCCTCTTGCTTCTGAGCTTAATTTTCACATCACAGAATTTTATTCCTGTTACTTCTGTTAAACATAACTCAGAGACTTGCTTCAGGTTCTTCTAGCCACGCACCACTTCTACCTGAGCAGTAAATGAGGATAAAATATTCCATGTAGAATGCCTTCTATAACTACGTTGGGAAAGTCATCTGAAAAAAAAAGAAAAAAAACTTGCTTTCTTATCTATGTCAGTACAATATAAATGTTTTTGTGAAACTTAACTAGGTAAGGCCTTGTATAATTTGGGTTGCTGCATCACTCAACTGTTCCTCCGTGTTGGGGATGTGCTATTAGTAATGCTGTTTCAGCACTAAAGCCACTTTAGTGTAGCACTGGGCATTGCATGAATGTGCTGCCAGATTTGTAGCTTATTGATTTAAAGGGATGTTCTAATACTTAATGCTGCTAGGCTCCAGCTCTTTATCTGAATCTTTTCTCGCAAGGAAGATGGATTACACTGGCAATTCAATTTCTAACAAAATCTCAATATACTTGAAGAAATTCCAAGATTGCTACTGGGAATACTTCAAAGCTGTTTTTCCATTGTGGTTTACAGCCATGTTCAGACTGATAAGACTTGAGGATGCCTGTACAAACAGAGATGATTATTTGAGACAGGAAAATTTCAGGCTAATCAACGTAAAATGTGACGTGTTACAAAAATTCATCCTGTGATATCTGAAGGAAAAAACCTCCCTATGTTCATAACACAGATGTAGTGGTAACTGACACTTAAATTTTCATCTTATATTTAGCATTAATTACCTGATAAAACACAGTAGTAGATCCATGCAGAGGAATGGTAGACGATGTACATTACTAAAGTGAAAATACTTTTCAAATGCACTAACTCCTGTGTTTTTAATGAAGGTTTTACTTAAGTCACTAGACATTAAGAGTATAAATTTCTGATCACATTTTATGATCTTGAAATTGCTAGTACACTAGGAAATTGGTTTGCCTAGAAGAATGGACTATTTCTGATACTGAACTTCCCACACTAACCAAATCCTTCTTTCACCTATCAGCGTACAGGACATGTAAAAAGGGGAGATGCAACTTTTATAAAAGTCATTAGATACTTGATATATTAGATCACCTAATGTTGGTGGGAATTAGGTTTTGCCCTTAATTCTTTTGCTGAAATATTTTTTGAGGTACAAATATTGAGCAAAAAGCAGATTTGGACTCTGTAAGAAAATAAATAATCCTTATTAGCTTAAAGGTGTGATAGGTATTAATAAGATGATTCCAGTGTGATTAAAGATGTTACAAACAGGTATTTTAGGATGTTTCAATGAACTGCAACCTCCACCATAAACAATACATGCATAATTCTCCCCAACTTCTCATAGTAAGTCATCATTATTAATTAGTTGTTAATATCTTGAATCCAATAATGATTCCTCAAGTCCTGCAAGCTCAGCTATTCCCAGTCACCCTGGTAGAATAACCCTATGCTGTTGTCATTAATGATATTAAAAATACACTTGAAAGGGCAATCTGATGCTTTCCTTTTAAATTAAATGTTGCAGTTCCAGCAACCAGTTTTTACTGGTTCTTCTATACCATACAGTATGCATAGGAAGATGACTACTGATTAAAAAAATGATACAACTTTACATCATCAGATCTACTGTGAGGCTTTGTTGCTTAAAAAAAATCAAGCATATTAATTTAAGGTAAATGTATAAATACACCAAAGCACAGTCTTTCAGATCTGATACTTACATAGCTTAAACAATCAACAAAATAATTTTCAGAGAAGTGGAAGTAAATCTGAGATTCCATTTCTTAGCTCCTGAGGTATCATTTTCAATTTGTAGTATTTTAGATTTTTCCTTCATTTTTCTCCAAAATAGTATATAATTTCTGCCCCTCCTCCCCCTGCCAAGAAGTGGCCACCTTACAGAAAGTCATGTGCTCAGGTACTAGGACTGTGTTAGATACATCATGAAAAAGTGAATCTGAAAATTGATGAGGTTTGTAACAGTGAATCTTATTTTTGGAAAGTTGTCTTGCAACTCAACAATGCTTAAAGTCCAGTAGTTAGAATAATGGCAAGGGTATATCTTATAAAGAAAAGTAAGAGTGCAATGAGGGGGGAAAAAAAAAATTTTCTTTCAGTATTATGTTCCAGAAACAACTATTTGTTTCATTAAAACACCCACAAATACACAATTTCCTGGTTTATGGGAAGATATTAACACAGGCATTCCTGTATCCATGAAAGACTAACTCCACTTCTGATCCAAACAACTGTCACAGTTCACCTTCTTCAAAGAGTACATACAATGAATAGTTACTTGCTAATGGACATTTACTTTTGGTAATAGTTTGAACAACCTTGGCTGCTTTTTACGAAGGAATCAAAGTCTATCAAAGTAAGAACTGATCCAAGTGAGAAAATTTTAGAAAGCTCATCTATATTTTCTCTGTCCTGCGAACTAAAAGAAGAATGAAAGGCAATGGTAGTTGTGTAAAAACTTTGCTTCCTTCTAACTAGACTTGAGTCAACTAGTAGAGTCTCTAGACTTATGACTTGGTTTTCTTTTTTAAACTACAGCTCACATTCTGATTTGTGTTTTAATTCATTAAGTTAAAGAGTAACTTGCAAATGAATTTCATGTTTTAGGGTCTTCAAATATACAGAATATTCACCTGCCATGTGAAATTCTAAATACTGTGTCAAGGCCAAATCCTGAAAAGTCCTTTGTTTCAGATGTCATTAATAACGCCTACTTAATATTTAAACGTCACACATAAGAAGAAGCTTTTATCTTAATCCAAGTAAAGCACTACTTAAAGAGTAGTTAGAAAATTCATTATAAAGTTCCTAATGATTTCAAGAAAAGGCAGCTTAGCTTTACTAGGAGTACACATTAAGAAAGGAAGATAAATAACATCACAGAACTGCAAAATCTTGAATAGAAGTCCTACAGCAAAACCTTTCAGGTCGGCTGGAAACGTTAAGCACTGTCTTAATTTTTCAGGATAAATGTACGTGAAGAAATACATTTTCTCTCTCAGGAATAGTGTGGAATTAAATGTTCATATCTTACATCCTGCTCTTGAGGAATCCAAGCTTGCAAATAAGAGGAGCATTAAACGGTAAGATTAAGACATGCCGTGTGGCTCACTAAATGCCAGTATCAGCAGCATCTGGACCAACTTTTAGACAGCACCCTGTGGGTGCTTCTGTGCTACTGTTGCCACTTGGGTCAGGAGTGACCTCGAAAAGTGACCATTTCCCCTTACTGTGCTTGGGTTCATCAGTTTTGTGATTTGCAGTCCAACCTCAAATGGGCATTCAGTCCACATGACCAGACTAATGCTAAGTCAAAAACTAAACGACCCTGTAATGTGTCTTGTAATGTGGAACTTGGTCACGCAGGACCTCCGCACTCCCTGTTCCACTCTAGAACTACAACTTTAAGCTCAGTAAGACTCCATAGCATCAGTACTGTTGGGCCATACTACTAGTTAGAGTGGACAATGCCTGCAAGAGAGACTATTCAACCCTTTCAAAATATGAGCCTGGTCCCTGTGGTTTTGAAAAACAGCTTGAAAAGACAACAGAATCACAGAGTGGTTGCAGCTTGGAACAGGTGACTGGCAGTCCTCTGGTCCAAGCCCCTGCTCAAGCACGGACGCCTAAAGCCAGCTGCCCGGGACTGTGTCCAGACGCCTTCTGAGAGTCTCCAAGGAGGGAGACTCCACCACCACTCTGGGCAACCTGTGTCAGTGCTTGGTCACCCTCACAGCAAAAATGTGTTTCCTGATGTTCCCGATGTTCTTGTCCTGCCACTGGGCACCACTGAAATGAGCCTGGCTTTGCCTTTACACCCTCCCTTCAGGTATTTGTATGCATCTTGAGAAAATCTCAAGGAAGTATACTTCCTTGGCTAAGAAATTACAAGCAAACAAGTGTTTTTACCAAAATTTACTCTTCTAAAAAATTTCATTATTTTCAAGGCAGCTCAAGAACCTGACTCTTGTTTTCAACACAGTATTTTGTAAAATCAGTCAGAATGCCAAATTAAAAAAAAAAAAAATCTTAATTTGCAGCTCTGGGAGAAAATTCTCCCTTGAAAGTATATTGTATTTTTAATACAAAATTTAGTAGAAGTAACAGTTCAAACAAATAAAATGACAGAATCAGGAGGAACACACTACTAAAAATGGTATTTTTTTTTTCCTGCACACATTTAAGACAGAGGGAAAGTTCTCTGAATTAATAATTAAAAGAACTTTTTATAAAAAAAAAAAAAGGGGCTATAACAAGCTATTTCAAACACTCTTTTGAACCATGTACTAAGAGATGAAGGCTAATGTAAATGTCCCGTGAAACACATCAATTATATTTAAAGTATACATTCCTTTTTTTTTTTTTTTTTCCCCCTCGAAAGAGCTCTAGAGGTTATAAATGATAAGAAAGTAATAATCCAAATGGAAATACAAACATGCTTGCAGTAGATCGACTGGTGTTTAGGGAAAAAGCACTTACAAAGGACTGGGCCTCTAAGTTCAAATCCTTCATGCAAAACAGCCCAAAGGGTCAACAAGAAAAGAAAAGCAATGTTCTTTGTCTTTCATTTTGAATTCTCAGTAGATTTGTCTGAGAACAACTGGGGGAGAAAATTCCACCCTTTTATAAATCACCCACCCCACTTAGTGCTTTAATGGTTTCTTACACAAGAACTATTGTTTTATTGGCAGGTTATTAGATTTGGACCAGTGTCATTTGACTAGACTGGTATTAATAATAATGTGGTTTATGCGGTGCAGGGTCAGATCAGTAAAGCGCTGTTAACAGATGACAGGTTTGATTACCGTTGGCTTTAGGCAAGACATATGGATCCCTTAGGAACAGCAGTACAGGCTGGTGGGACAGTTTGCTGGAAAGGTCAAGAACAGGGATGTCAGTATCAAGGGACAGCAAACAGAATATTCTACAAACTAGCTTTGATAAAGCGAGGTGGTCGAGCTGCGCAGGAGCCATGCCAGTGCCTTTCTGCACACCGGCGCGGCCCAGAAAGGGCAGGCTCCATCTCCTGGGAGCAGAGCTCGCTGCTCCTCAGCCACACTGTGAAACCATCAACATGAAGTTGGAGGTGAGGGGGCTGCATCCAGGAGGGGTGGCTTACAGCTTCTTTGAGACCTCTGGATCCTGCTCTGCTCTCTGGTACTCGGTGTAATGCAGGCTACAAGATCACATATAACCAAGCTCCGTGGTCTACAGGCTCTTCAGGCCACCAGACTCAAGATTCACCATGTTCTTCCAGCCCCCAAAGCGGTGGCTGTACACCTCACCCATGGAGAGAAAGTCCCTGGAAGCCTCTCACAGGGCTGTGTCCCACCCTGGCCACAGCATGGACATGCTCCCCCAGCCAGCGCCAGCCCTCTCCGCGCTGCTCTGTGCATTCATGTGCAACCAGATCCATACAAAGCTCTATCGAACACACAGGGAAGAATGCAAACCTATGATGCCTTCTGCTATGTCTTCTTGCGATGAAAAATACACTTCAATGGGTAAAACACATTCCCAGAAATATTTCAGAGCTAGCAATATTCTATTAGGGTTTTGTAAGAAATTTCTTAATAGAAGCACAAGGATGCTCAATTCACACTACAAATGGATGGATCTAGCACAGCCAATGAAACTAGCCATAGTATTTAACAAACACATCTAATTTTAATGCTAAACCACTGCTATATTGTTAACTGAAAGGAACAAATACAGTAAATGCCAATAATTTCAAGTAGTTTATTACTCTGGTGTCCTCGAAAGAGAGGAAACAAGCTCACCTCGATTCTTCAGATTCTGTTTCATCAAAAGAGCTGCAAGTAAAGTGAGAGGGAACTTTAGTTACAACAAATTTAACCCTACAATAAAAAAAAGACCCAAATCATTTAAGAACTATCACAGGGAGCAACATTTTTCTGGTTGGAAGCTACATAATGCAGTGTGATGAAAAGAATGTTGGAGATCATATAATTTTACAACAACTACTACTTGGAAATGACAACATCCATTTTACTGTAGCAGATTCACAAGCTTCTCTATCTATCTATGAAGTGATGGGGCATAGTCCCACTGAGAGTATTGGCTGATGTCATTAACTACAAGTGAAAACTACAAGTCTGTTAGCTTCTGAATCACTCTGGAGACTGCTCTGGGCTGTAGACACCTCTGAGTGTAAGAGGGCCTCAAAATTAACTCCACTTTTTTTCAACTCGCCTTCTCTCCACTGCAGATCCACACAGCCTCCCCCAAAGTGGAAAAGGGCCACTTAGCTTTCTGAGGAGCAAGTTCTGGTAACGCTGCTGGACTATCAACTACTTCAGCTTGCACAATAAAATAAATTATTCTCCCTACAAAGCTTATAGCTGTAGATGATAAGAGAGTTTCCAGTTACACTGCTTGGGTATTTCTGTAGTCATTACACTCATCATGCTAAGATACCCTTCTCCCACGCTATCAAGAAGAACCCTTCCCAGCAGAAGGGCAATGGGGCCACTGGGGTAGATGTCATCAGAAAGGTGAAAGACCCCATTTTCAAACATACAGAGAGAGATCATAAAATGATCACCGCATTAACTTCTATTTTATGCAGATACTATGACCACAAAACACATGTAAAGGCTTTCTATGCAACTTTAGTGAGTGTTTATGAATATTTTACATTTCAATAGATACTTCAAGATCTATGAGAAAATCATATTTTTCTCATCTAAACTCTCTTTTGCTTTCCAAGAATATTACATTAAAACTCGCTTCTGTCTTTGAACAAGCTGGATTTATTTTACCACCTTTTGGCGATATATAAACATACTTAACATGAACCTAATGCCCATTTATTTTATAGTGTTAAGAGCTGGCAGCAAGACCATTTTAAGTCAATGGAACTGCATCAGAATTGAGTGGATATGGGCCCTTTGGCCTCCCTGTATTTTTCAGTAAACGAGAGCTTACCCACAGCTTTCTGCTTTTGGCAAGGTAGGTACATGGCGAACATTCAGGAAATCAAGAAATATTTTAGGGAGCTCTTCATTTTCTAAAATGACTGTCTGTAAAAAAAGGAAAAAAAAAAAGCACAATAGAAACACAAAATTTTAAAATATTTTAGATATTGCACACTTTTATTCAAGCTACCAAAACATTTCCCACTTGCAACGCTTTTCAATTCTCCATTTTTTTTTACACCTACTTTGGAGTGCTTCATTTCAATAAGAAAACTAGTTCTTAATGATCACATATAAATACATTCAGCTTATGCTACTACATTCTTTTTTCACCTGCCACCACTGGTGCCAAACTAGATGCCCCTGAAGCACAGATGTCCGATTCTGAAACTAAGTTACTGGCACACTCATTCATGAATAAATTTCCATTTATTTAAAACATAAAATAAAGCAGCTACAGCTCAGTGCTTTCATGCTCACCTCACAGAAGACTCGTGTCTGGCATATCAGTGGAAAAAGGAAGTCTCCACTTTGTGCAATTTTATTAATGCATACTTTGGTAAATGCCAGCACGGGAAACTCTTTGCTTGACTTAACAGATCAGCTTACAATGAACTGCTTAACTCTGTGCTGTGA
Organism: Tyto alba; assembly: GCF_018691265.1. Classification (NCBI taxonomy): domain Eukaryota; kingdom Metazoa; phylum Chordata; class Aves; order Strigiformes; family Tytonidae; genus Tyto; species Tyto alba. The sequence continues at coordinate 21,071,962 of NW_024881275.1, read as the reverse complement.
CTCCTAATGACAAAGCTCTGACCAAAGAGCTGCTGGCTAGACCTGCCATTTCTTCCACAGCAACGGCATAATGGCAGGACTCCATCCTCCTTTGTTTTTTCACTGATGAGATGATTTACAATTTTCAGTAAATTAATTACAAGTACACTTAAAAATATGTACCAAATAAATGAGATGCTTCGGTGCCTGTTCATCATGAAAAAATGACTTTTAAAGGAAACAATAAATCTCTTGACAGTTTCATAGAAGCAGACCAAAAAAAATCGTTGATCTTTAATTTTCACAAGGCAAACAAAACAGTTCATAAATTCAACCTATGTCTTACCTGAAACATTAAGCCCCTATTTATTTAATGTTCATAGTGCCATACATTCTGATAACACATGTACATCACATGCAAATGAAAGCCACAAGCTCTTTCCTAAAGAGCTCTCCTTCATAAACGCCTGATCCAGAGTGATTGTATGCATGGAAGAAACTTCACTAGATTTATAAATAAAATTACTTGTACAAGCAAATCTGTCCATGTTCATCCTGTTCATTTTCACACCCAATGTAAGAAGAAACAAACCTAGAGAAGAAACAAGTGATGATGGGAACAAACATTACTCTGCTTCTGTTCAGGAGGTAACTTATTAGTGTTCATGTATTCTTTTACATTACAGTATCACTAGGGAGACGCAGTGGTATGTAGATGATAACAGGATCAACAAAAAAAAAATGTTGGAAAAGACATCTAGAGGTCATCTAGATTTTATAGCAGGTTTTATAGCAAATGGCTTGGTCATTTGTGCAATGAAAAGCCACTTAGTGTAAAAATTACCTAAGCTGTACATAGACTTAAAGAGAGAAACCCATCTGAAAACAAAGATATTTGAGAACTGCTTCTTTTTTTATATTATGTTTGCAAATCTGAATTCAGAGTCTACATTTCTTCAACAGCTGAGACCATCACTAGGAAGTTAGGAAAAAAGAACAGGGAAAAATGCAGCTTTTGAACTTTTCTGTTCTAGATTTTAATGGATATAACAAACAGGGAGGTCTCAAATGTTGGTGTTGAGCCTTTCAATTCACCTCTATATGAAGATGCTACATTAAAAAAATGCCACTTCATTTGCATTCTGCAAAATCAGCACTCTGCTGCTGCAAAATTTATCCTGTTCTGCATTCAGGTTATGCACAGGAAGGAGGGGTGGGGGTGGATGCATATGCAGAGGGTGTGTGAATTGCATAACAATGTGTATGATTAGCTCAAATAAACCCATCTTACTAATTATATGCAATGAAGAACTGCAAAAAGCTGTATGAAGATGTTTAAGGGCATCCAGTGCTTACATTCAACCTCATACTTACACCTCCTGACAGCTTTTTCCAAAAGTTGAGATGCCTGCTGAACAGAACAGTGATTGTCAGGGAAGAAGAGAAGGATACATCACAGTATAAATGGAAAACTTCCGACAGCTCTTACAAACCTATTTGTTTCTACCTCCACTCACTCCAGATTAGTATGTTATTCTATTTTTTTTTTTCATGACATGCACCACGTCAACCCAAGCCCTGCTAACCCTGCCTCAACCAAATATATTTCACAAAAAGATGTAAGCAAATTGTGTTTGTTTTAGTGTATTAATCCATATAGTTTGTTAACCATCAATAACTCTGCTTTAGTGATCAATAAACTTGAAAATGTAGAATTTGCAGAGAAGCAAAGGCAGTTTTGCACTGTACTGTATTTTGGATGCTGCCTCTGTTGATTGGGAATTTTGGCATTTCCAGAATTATATGAAGGGAGGAATGACTGCATTGAACAAAGAAGGATTTTTCAACTGATGTAATGTAATGTGACATCCTTTTCAAGGAAATAAAAAATAAATGAAGGTACAAGTTAGTTATACTAATAAGGGGGCAAATTATCTTCTGGCTTGACTTCATTGGCTTTGATGCAAAAAAGGGCCAGCATATACTCCAGCTGTTTAATATACATTGTAGAAACCAAAGGAAAAGAGGAAAAAACCTGGGAACAACAGAAAAAAAGCCAAACAAGCACAGAGGATTAGGTGTGTCTGTCTTACTGTGTTTCCTACCTCTGGTGGTTGCACAAAGTGTAAGTCCTGAGAAAAACGGAAGCATTCTCAACTTCCTATTTAAGTTGTTCAAAAAAATATTCTTAAATCAGAAATAAATGTTATCATAATTGGCTTAATTTACCTGGAACAACCATAACACAACAGATTTTTTACTTCTGACTGAAAACTTCTAAGAAATACATATTTTGCAAACTTCCTGATCTTTAAATAATAGCTAAGCAGAATAGGAACCAGCAGGTAAAGTCCCTAAACCACTATCTGTAATTTGTGATGTAGCATGGTCAACCATAGCCTTTGTTCAAGTGAATATATGCCATTGGCTTGTAAACATGACTACTACCTTGCTTGCTCTGCAATCAGAAACTTAAAGATACATATTTTCAAAGAAATAAAACCCCACAATAACTTTGTTAATAAAGTTAATTTCTAACGCATCTGAATTTTACCAAGATCACAGAAATAAGTTTCAAATATGGGTCCCAGAGTCAGAGTGCTAAGCACACTAATTTTAGAAAAAAAAAAAAAGCATGTATACTTCCTTCCTGAAATAAATAAAACAAACCCCCAAAACTAAAAGACCTAACACAACCTCTGGTAAGTGATTTAAGTGACTCCAGAAATACATTTTTCAAACTCATTGATTTCAGCTGAACTAAGAGTATAAGCACCATAGTTTCTTACAAAATCGTAAAGGGTGTTTATCTGTTACTGTCACAATTTAATGAAGTACTTCGTGCTTCAGGAAAAAAAAAAAAAAACAAAAACACAAGGGAAAGCCTGATGTTTACATCAGCAGAAATGTCTTTTTCATTGAAAGGGTGCAATTATTATTATGTAACACAAATCACAAAAATCCCAATTTTTCTACCTTATCAGTTTCATAAAATCATGTTCCCTAAGGATGTCATTGATTAGTTGCACATGTTCTTTCAGTGACATCTGAAATACTTAATTGTCGGTTATCTTTTCTCCTTCAGCAAGTAAAATATAGTCACAAAATTGCAAAGGGACTTGTTCTGCCTTAACCTTAGCTAGATGCCATCATGCAGTGGAAAACAGTGCTAAAATATCACAGGATAATGCTCTCCAACAAGGGAGACATATAAACAGCATAATGATTTCCCACGAGTTTCCTTTTTAGAAAATTGTCACTAAAGCCAGGGTAAATGGTGACATATCTTCACAGAGGACACTGTGAAATCGAACACTGGCATTCTAGTTAGGTCCAAACCTACTCATCAGCCAATTATAACAGTAACTGAACATCTTGCTGAAAACCTGTACGAGACCACTTTGCTAACCTTAGGAGATCATGCCACGAGAAAGAATTGTTTTCACAGATTTTTATTATTATTATTGTTAATTTTAATGAAAAAGGATTTAAAAATTAATTTCTTACAATCATCTGTCATACTTTCTCAAGGTTGTTGGAACAGCTGTTGGAGGGACAGAAACGAGAGTGGGGAGCTGAGTTACAAGGTTTTAAAAGTCCTTACAGACTTTTCCATTCAATCAGGTTTACTTTGAAATGCTGTACTGTTAGGGTGAAAAAGTTCATGACAGTTTTTCCTCTTTTCACAGAGAAAGATGCTTCACAATACCTAATTCAGTGGTGCAGCTAAGATGGGGGAGAAGAAAATCAATACATTCCAGCTACAGTAAGTAGGCTGGAGTGTCTGTCTCCACTGGGACCAAAACCCACATCTTTTAGAACACTTTAGAGTTTATATTCTTCTATTAACCTGCTTTTCCTGAACTGCTTTACACAGTCCCATGAAATGATAAAAAGGTTACCAAAAGAACACATTAACTAAAAACCAGGTAGATGAACGAACCAGATTTATAAGAGCAAGCTTTCCTTTTTTTAAAGTAATAGCAGGTACAATAATGTTTTATACTACATACTGTGAAGAACTATGAAGAAACTCACTCCCTTCTTCAGTGTTGTTATAGGTTATCAACAAGAATTATTTCTAAATAAGTTGTCACTTAAGTTGTAATAAGGACTTGAGTTGTAGTAAGGACTCTCCACCTCATTACCACCAAAAACATTCACTGATGGGCATTTTTTTAAGAAAAGGAGGAGGTTATCAAACATGCTTAAAACTCTGTATGAAGATATAAGAAGCATGCAAACACACATAAAACAACACAGGAGTGATGCACTATATGAAGTACCAGCTAGCTAACACTCCAGGCTGCATATCAAAGGGACGTCAACGGTAAGAGTGCCATCTACACAGGGGAGCTTGAAAGGGAACAAGATACTGATATAGGTATTATATGCACAAATCCTTCCAAAGAGGATCCATAAGTTACTATCTGAAAATTAATGTTAAGTCTCAAAAGTAAAAAAGGCGCTGAGGGTAATTGTACCTCTGAACCTCAAGACTGGAGAACAGTAGAGAAATTCCTGCACCAACTTTCAGATCAATTTGTTGTACTTCCAGTGAGCTTAAAACTCACCAGACATCGCCTGAGTGACAAATCCATCTACCACAGCATTCTCACGCTAGACAGGGGATAAATGAACTAGTTGGCAGGGAAGCCCGATAGGTCAAATGACTGCTGGATCATTACTGAAAATATGTATGCAGAACTTCATGACAGTGTCTATAAGCTATTAACATTTTTATTTAACCCTTATGCAACATAAATTCAAAGCACTTTACTAATTTTGACTGATTGATAAGTAAAACTTACTACCAAGTAAGATTTAAGGTAACGAGTACTTTAGTTAGAAGGCTAGTTACATTTCACAGTTACAGTTCCAACTAATATTTAACTACTGAGTGCAGAGTAGATTGACTTGAGGCTAAGTGTACAAATATAACCCATTTGATGTGAAAAATACAATATTGATTCTTTTTCTGGAAAACTGGAAACATAATGTAGTGGGAGCAAACAGTGAACATCTCTGCAGCAAAATAGGAGACTAGCCCTAGAAAGATTAGAAACAAAGTGTAACAGACTACAGTTCCTTTGAAAAATAAAAATGAAAGGAAGCAGTCAATATAATTTCCTGAGACACTGCTCAAAGGATTGGAGGTTAAGACAAAGCTGAACGAGAAATGAAGAAATCAACAGAGCAAAAGGAAAAGAAGCAGAAGGGCAGGATGAGTTAATGATATTAAAAAAGTTAGTAGGAACAGCAAAGGCTTTTAAGTAACAGGAAAGAGTAGTACAAAGAGTAAGCAGATCCATTAATGACAAAGAAAGACATGAAAATAAACATTGATATTAAAATGGCTGAAGTATTTTTTAAAAGTCAGTGGACAACTAAGATAACGGACAGTTAACAAATAATTAAGACCACGTCAATGTTGCTGATAACAGGTGCAGGAATACCTTAGACAATAATATATACATATATATATATATATATATGTGAATCAGTAGATCCAGAAAATACACATTCTTGGATGGTAAAGAAATTGGGTTGTTATGCTTGGAAAAGTTTTCTCAAGAGTACAGGGGAAGGTTTGGAGAAAAGCAACCACATTTATAGTCCACAATACAACAGGTAAAGCAGAAGAGGTTTAAACTTGCAGTACTGTTTTCTGAAAGCTTAAAGGAACTAAATACAAATATGCTGTAATGAAAAAAAAACCCAACATTCAGGTTGTAAACTATGACACCTTGAAAGTTTGGAAGCCAGCAGGTTTTCTGGTTTCTTGCACAGTCAGACGCTGCCCTCCTTCTATGCTGATCCTTATGCACCGAGGAGGAGGTCGAATGTGAAAAAGAAGCAAAACCCTGAAATAGTATCTGATCAGGTAATTAAAAACTATTATAAATACTTACTCTAATTTAAGACATATGAAGCCGACACTGAAAATGTCAGTTCTAGATTTGCCAAATTTGCAAGTGTTTCTTCAGTCCTAACACTGTTGCTCTAAATATCAGTGTTTAGTGTGTATTCCTGTCTTCTTAGTATGTGATAGACAACCCTTTCATAGAATCACAGAATCATTTAGGTTAGAAAAGATCTTTAAGATCATAAAGTCCAACTGTAAATCTAACATTGCCAAGTCCACCACTAAACCACGTCTCTAAGCCCCATGTCTACACATCTTTTAAATACCTGCAGGGATGGTGACTCAACCACTGACCACACTGTTTCTGATACCAGCCAAGATGCCATTGGCCTTCTTGGCCACCTGGGCACACTGCCAGCTTGTATTCAGCTGGTTGCGGACCAACATTCCCAGGTCCTTTTCTACCAGGCACCTTTCCAGCCACTCTTCCCCAAGCCCATTGCATGGGGTTATTGTGACCTAAGTGCAGGACCCAGCACTGAGCCTTGCTGAAACCCATAGTGTTGACCTCAGCCCATCAATCCAGCCTGTCCCAAACCCTCTGTAGAGCCTTCCTTCCCTCAAGCAGGTCAAACACTTCTATCCAACTTGGTGTCATCTACAAACTTACTGAGCATGCACTTGATCCCCTTCTCCAGATCAGTGATAAAGATATCAAACATAACTGGCCCCAGTACTGAGCCCTGGTGAACACCACTTGTGACTGGCCATCAACTGGCTTTAAATACATTTAACCACAACCCTTTGGGCCTGACCATCCAGACATTTTTTTACCCAGCAAAGAGTATACCCAAGCCATGAGCAGCCATCATGAAGCCATCAGCATTCATCACTATCAGATTTAAACTCTGAGCATATACTTTTTGTTTGTTTGTTTTTAAAAAAATCCTCATCAAAGGATGTCTCTAACTGAGCTCATAAAATACACAGAAAAGTATTTGCTTGTTATAGTAACAAGTTAACAGGATCATACAGTGTTCCTCCAAAGGTGTAAAGGTAACTCACTGATGAATTTTCTGAATTATCATTGGTGTGTAACATATTGTTTATGGCTGCTTTAGAATTGGAGGACTAAACAAATGATAAATATAATTAAAAAAAAACCAAACAGTATCATGAGAGAACTGGTGATTTATAAACTAGTATGCCTGTACCAGGGAGGTTAGTAGCAACTATGCTAAGAAATAGAATTAGTGGGCACATGGATAAATATGGAAAAGAATCACAGGGCTGCTATTAAGGGATACCCTGTTTCAAACTTACTGAAACCCCTGACAGGATCAAAAAGCACAGATAAATATGGTGCTGTTGATAGAGCCTACTTTCATTTCCAGAAGGCTTTAGACAAAGACCTCCATCAAAGGCTTTAGGGCAAACACAGCAGCCATGATCCTTGCAAGGATAAATAAGTAGTTACAAGTCCCGAAAGAGAGGTTAGGACACAGCTCAGAGTGGTGCATATCAGAAAAAAATAACAAACAATGATGTGCTTTAGACTGACCATTAGTGATCTGAGAAGTGAGATGCTGCAGTCTATAATATATACCTCAAAAGATGAGCTTGCTATCCATCAGCAATTTAAAAAAGCTAATTAAAAGTTTATTAGAAACTATTAGAAAAGGAATTTAAAAAATCATTAGAAATTATATATTATTATTATAAAAAAGTAGGGGCTTTAGACAGAAGGAGGGACTTCTTCATGTAACAGGCAGTTGAAGCATGGGCCACAGGACACTGCAGATGCTGAAAATTTGTATATGATTAAAGGGAGACTTAATAGATTGATAGAAGAGGAATTCAGTGAACTGAAAATGCATAGAAATGGAGAGTGTATTAAGGAGGAATTATTAAAGCATGTTCTCTCTGTTCTCCCTCATCTACCTGCTTTTGAGCACTATCTCTGGTCTAATCTAATTCAGCTATTATTTTACGCTATGCCAGTTGAGTTACAGTGCTAATTGTACTAGTCTGCAGTAGCAGATGGCTCTCCCAGAGAAGGAAGGTGGAGCACGGCTGGGAAATGGCCAACTCACTCTCTCCTCGGTCCATTTCATTCATCCTTTCTACCATTCATGTTGTTGGAAGATGCCGCTCCCACCTGCCAGTTCTCAGCAAAACCCCATGGTGAAAGGTAATTTGTCAGCTTTTGTGTACCCACAGCCCCTCTACCTCTTTTCTCCCCAAACACTAGAGAGGGTGGAGATTTTCTGGGGGGACATTGGAGCTCTGTTCTGCTTTGTGAATCCCACATGAAGGACTGCTGGGGACAGAAGACCGATCTGGAAGCTGACCTGGTGGACAGCCATCATCCCCGTTTGCAGGCAGTGAAGATGAAAGGGTGATGCAGGGATGATATTCCAACACTTCTTTCTTGCTGTCAACTATGAGAAGTTTTATTTTGGAAAAGCACACATTACTTAAAGATTTGCAAAGCCAAATAATATTAGGACAAAAAAAAAAGATTAAAAAAAAAAGAGTTAATGAAACACAGCAAGTATTTTAAGAAAACTTAAAACATCACTTGGAACCAAATACTGTTTGCCTTGTTTTACCTGTATTGAATATGAATTATCTAAGAAAAAATACATTTCTGAATGTAAAACAGAAGTGAAAGGACTGTTATTTCAGCTGACTAGAAGTTTAATGTAGACAGGTTGTGAGATATATTAAAGTAATTCACACATCATTTAAAACATTGCTTGACAAAAATACAGTTTTGGCTGCAGAATGGCTGCAGTGTTTGTATTTGTATGTTTACTTTCTAGACATACTAAAATATATAAAAAATATTTTTTCTCATGTTACTATGTTTCATTTCAAAGAGGAGTTTGAAAAAAATCGTCACCTATCTCTGCATAGACTATGTTTACTATTTTTCCTGCACTGCCATATTTTCTATCTACTACATTTACTTTGCTTGTAAATAGTCCTTTATAAGGAGGAAAGCTATGAAGAAGCCTGAAGAAAAGGCAGCGATTAAAGAACTAAGCTGTACTCCATTCTTCAGAGCCAAATGCAATAGAATATTATCTCAGCAGCCAGAGAAACAGAGGAATAGCTCTGCAGCATGACCAACTTTCTCTTGATCCCCCCAAAACCCCACTCTCTGGATAATGTCATAGACTATTCTATTAAGACGCAGATGGTGGATTGGATGTTGGATATTTTTTTGCCAGATAATGTGGTTTTGGTCAAATAACATAGCTTCAAGAGAACTGAAAAAGCCCAGAAAAATAATGAAATATGTAAGAATAGCCTTGAAATAGCATTTTCACTTCTTTTTGGCTTCATAAGAAACGTCCCACATCACTGACTCATTTTGCTGGGAACAAGGAAAGAGTCAGGTGGTTGATGAAGACTAAGGAAGTCAGCTATGAAAACAAGTCTTGCTCTCCACAAGAATGACAATTTCATGCAAATGTCATGTAAAAAATTTAGAAATCATCTGAGGATGATTTCCTTATGTGCACTGTTTCCATAAGGTACAGTAACAAAAGTGCTATTCAACTCTACAACAACTTCTTATTTTGTCTCCCTGATATATTCTTGTCAGAGGTTTTGGGTCAGACTAAACTCTTGAGAAATGACTCGACATTCCCTTTGAAACTAATTAGACTAAGCAGCAGTCACCCCCTCCAAAGTCCAAACAAGAGGATGTAGAAAGCACAGGGAATTCACTGCACCTGGGGTTAATGAACACATTGTGTCATTTTTGCCGAGGTAAAGAAGGGATAACATAGAGGACCACATATATTTGGATTTACATGGTGGGGTCTTTTGGGTTTTGTTTTTTTAGTTTTGAGTGTTGGTAGCCCTTTCAGAATAAAACATGGTGTTGAATAAGGACTCTAGGCTACTTTACAAAGTTTGAAGAGTAACTGCAAGAAAATTTGTAAGCCTAATTTTAAAACTCTGAAGCTTCCATTTCATTTTAATCTGCTTAACAAGACAATACATGTTGCATTAATTTTAGCAGGAAAAGCAAGGTAAGAATCTGTTTTGTTTTGTTTTGTTTTGTTTTTTCCCTGTATTATTAACATACTAACCACTTATTCTGGTATCTTAATTCTTTAGTTAATGAGGTGGTCGCTGACACAAGGGCAAAGAAGCACAAGGTAAGTTTTGACCACTAACAAACTCAGTAATGAGAGAGACACGGCTGAGGAAAATTGGAGTGAGTTCTAACAGTATAAATAGATGCCACAGGAATAGAAGAATAATATATTTGTTTTAATTTGTGAAAGCAACTGGCTTTCTCATAGAACCACTGGAACGGTGAAAATCCTGTTTAAGAACACACACTTATCCAGGTCCCATTAAATTTACTTCTGTTTTTAATAATTCTTATGTTTAAAACATTTCCCTAGCCTCCCCAGGACAGCAAGACCCAATCAACTTAGAACAATGAGGTAAATGCTGTGCTGACAGCATTAGCCATTGATTCAAAAGCATCTGTTTTCTGAAAAACTCAAAAAGGTTTGTTCTCTTTGAAAAACATTCGTAAGAAATTTATACTCTGGATTGAAACCAACAGGTTTATGTCAAAGATGCAGACAATCTCTTCTTGCCTGTTTATGCTACAGAAGCATCATAACAAATAGTCAAGATGTAGTGACATCTAACCATATGGATATAAAAAAGCTTAGACAGCATTTCATAAATTACACAAGCAGGCTGGAATCAATGTCAGAGAACAGAAGTTTGAACAGATGAAGTAGGACATTTTTTAAGAATATTCTGTCAGGGGTCATAATTCATGGATTATTTTCATTAAAAAAGGAAGACAATATAAGTGACATGGAGGATAGAAGAACAGTCATAACAGAGTAAATTATTTTCCCAAACAACATCAGAGCAGGAAGATGCTCAAGACTGTTAAAAAATTAACGGTAAGCACTTCCAGCTGTAAGAGTCACTGCAGAACAGTCAGGTGGGCAAGGAAGACTTTAATGTGTTGTCAAAATATTTAAGTGGTCCAGTTTTTTCACCAAGAGGCTGAGTTTGTTAACTCTCATACTATCACACTTGCGGATCTTGACAGATGGGTTATTGCGATGTTAAAACAGATTGACTGAGGACTGCCCCACTTCTCAGTACCACACCACCATACTACTCTTCCAGAAAAAAGACTTTAAATTATCTAAATTGTTGTGTCTTAGAACTATCATTCCTACACTCTATTTACTGAAACCCTCGTCTATCATATCTATATTTCATTAAAATCTGTCAAACAATTAAAAATCTTGTTTGTGCCAAACTTTTGCATTAAATGTCCTTTCAAGCAAACTTTTGGAGAAAGCTCTCTTTGTTCCTCTTTCCCCCCAACCGCTCCATTACAGGAGATATCCAACCACAAATTATTAAGTTCTTTATTCATCAGTGAAATTAACTGTTTGCAGAATCAAGCTCAGCAGATTGCAGTATGATTTCGTCTTGCTAAGGAATTGACAGTCTTTACACAAGCAGGAAAAACGTATAAATAAAAAAACAGCAGCTAAGAAGTGTGGTGTAGAGTCTGCAATGCTAAATTCTGGATGGTCTTTACAGTCTTAAGTACTTGCTTGCTCACAGATTCAATCTGCAGTGGGAATTAATGTTATCAGAAGTGCTAGAACTAGACAAAGTAACTCCTTTTCTCTTCAAGCATGCAAACCTTGCTTTTTGTTTACAGTGAACTGCTAACAGAACTTGTAAGGTTTTCCCTGTCTTTTCTTGCAAAAAAACCCAACCTCAAAGCAGTCCCATAAAACCCCATCCTTCCTTTTTCACTCCCGCCACCCTGGCAAAAAATCTCACCTCTATTTCAGAGAAATGAGCATGCCTTGTTACATGGTGCTCTGTAACTATAGGAGCAAATCAATAGCAGCTGAATGCCATCTGCTTCGGGCAGCAGAACAGCACCAAAAGTGTGAGCAATGCATCTTCCCTTATTGAAAGGTTATTTTATGCAAGTAAACAATTCATCGTCTTCTTGCACGCTTGATGCTCATTTACCACTTTTGATCAATAAAATATGCAAAACAACAAAAAAATTGAATCCTAAGAGTAGTTCTGATGCCAGTGTGATAGTTAATCAATATCAGGTCTCTGTTCAGTAAGGCAGGCAGTAGGGTAACTCCTTTATTGTATGAACCCAGGAAAAAATGTGGAAATGTGTCTTGTTGCCTCTAAAATGCAGTAAGAGAGAAACACAACTTTTATCCTGCAAATTAAAAAAAAAAAAAGGAGAATGAATCCGGAAGCACTATTTTAATTGTATGTTTTTCCCCTCACTATGCAAAGGGAACTTATGTCAGCTTGCCTGATGATGCTGTTGATTGAGCTTTACTATCATTAACACAGATATTTCGTTAAATTGTAGCCATTACAAGACATACTTAGTACAGGAACCCACTCTGTTTCCTTCTAAAGCTGCTCTACCTTATTAAGTCTTGGTTTTCAATATATTTATGTTTCAGGTGAACTCAGTTTTTCTGTTAAAAACAAACTGCTATGGGAATTTCTTTTGCACAGTGTTTCTTTTAGTCAGACCACAAACTGCCTTATTACATTAAGCCTCCTGACAATTGATTCAAGTAGAATACTTCTCTCCCAACAAAGAAAACAACATCATTTTTACAGATATTGCAGAACAAAACCTCCAATTTAAACAGTTTCCTAAAATAACACAAAATACTTGAAATACCAGTTGCTACTCACAACAGCTCTCTACTCTAGTGAGCCATGTACCCTAATACTAAAAAAAAAAAAATTAACTACTCTCTCATTTGAACATCAATTTTGCAGATTATATCACAAAGCCACAAATTTAGTTGCATGCTGTATGTTCTGATCTGCACTTCTTATTGCATTTTCTTCATTGTTCTTTCCTGCATGCACCTAGAAACACAATTACTCAGGTATGTGGCCTTTACTCACTTTTGGTTATTTGAACTGAAAAAAAAAAAAAAATGGTGCACTTTTGTGAAAGAACATCTTATGCAAGTCTTCCATTTAAGACAACTACCAAGTACAAGACTTAAAAAAACCCCAAACAACTGTTTTTCTCTGTATTTGGAATGGAAAGACACTTCCCAATGTACTGGTCACGGACTTCCAGAAAAGATTTTTTGAAGTGAAACCAAACAATACTGAATAAAAAATAATTTCACAATCAGATTAGAACCAAACACCAACTAGCAGTTAAGCAGCAGCACTAACAACACAGGAGTGACAGAAAATCTCTTGTTTGTTGTTCAATTCTCATAATTCTTACAAAAACAAGACAACTGGAAAAACATATCTATAAATCAACTTGCATAGAAATTTAAAGGTAATTATTGGTAATTAACAAAGCACACATTTGCTCATATGAAAAATGTCCTTCTTACTAATGAAACTTATTAAGTGTAAGATAGGTTTGGGGTTTATTTAAATCTGTGAATTAGAGGCAGATTTGTAAGCAACAGTTCAAAATTTTCCTTTTATAACAGTGTAAGATCCCAAGCATTTGTAGCTATAACAGGCAGCTGCCCCTTCTACATAATTAAGCTTGGATCAAGCTCCTTCTGCATGCCTTCTTCAAAAATGCTTATGAGTTTACATGAACTCCAATATACGGTTTGATCACATTACTAGAAGCCAAACCAATTTTGATCAAATTAATAATAGAGAATATAGCAGTGAAAGTGCAGTAGCTTTGAGTCAATGACCCAACTAGCAGCAAGGGTATAATTTAAAGTCAGAAATTTCCAGTGCATGCACCGTTAGCCACAGTGAACCTGTTACTGCTCTAAAGGGAATTGTTTGCCTCTTATTAGATTTTCTACAGCACAGCCATAAGTGATAAATGTACTGCTGTACTCACTGTCAAGTTAATCAATGCTGCCAAAGTTTTGTTGACCTAACTGTAATCCATAAAGCGAGCGGCATTTTCTCTATCCCTATGACATCTTGGTCCTCAGTGGGGATACAAATCTTACAACAGCTTCTTAAAAAAAAAAATGAAAAAACAAAGCAAAGCAAGGCAGGGGGAAAAAAAAAGATATTTTCAAAATTCTGTCTTTAAATTAGCAGACTATGAGAATTCCTTGCCTCTCTGACAAATTGCTTAAAAATGAAGGCCACACAGTGGATTCATTCTGATGGTTAAAATACTAGCAAATTAGTAACTTCACAGAGGATAAAGCCTTGCCTCCTAAAAAAGTAAAAAAACAGCTTCAGGAGTCTTCCAATGAAACAGTTGTAAACACAATTTACTTGTGACTATAGATTAGTGCACTGGTTCAAACAGAGCAGGTGTAGCAATTCTGAAGACAGTAATATGTCAATAATAATAAACAATAATAAAAAATCACCACCAATAAAACTTGTCTACTGCTGCATCTGGCTGTGATTCACAGACCATGAGAGGCATCACCACTGAAAGAAGAAAAAGTCAGGAAACAATCCCTGGTAGAACAAGCTGCTCTATAAACAAACTGCTGCCATGCTCTCACAAGCAATTATAGACATATGAAATATGAATTGCCATTGATTTTTCTTCTAGAGGTCACTCTGCTCCATGTTTTACGCACTCTAGGCATTTATTTGGGTGGCAAACTGACAAGTTTTTACAGAATTAAGGGAGCAATGTAATCCTTGCTCAATCGCAGGTACTTCATTATGGTTCTGTTCCTTGACACTTGTCCCTCCCAAAACTCACTAGCAAGGGAGTCCTTGATAGAGGTGAGGAACAATGCAATTACTTGTGAAAAGAGACTATACTAACTTGGTCAGCAAATGCTTATTTACTTCTTCTGTGCTGATGGCAGACAAGCAGCAGCAGTCAAAGGGCTGCATTTATCATGGCATAGCAATTCTGCAGATAATTTTCTGATTTGGCTAAAATTCTTCACATTCTTGTTACTGAAAAGAGGGATGACTTTTCCGGACAGGAGAAACAAGATTGCACGTTAGTCCCCTAACAGAAGTAATATAGCTATCTGGATTTCTGTTAAACATTTTTATAACATTAAAATACTGCAAGCTTCTCTCTATAAATCTCATGTTTTTTGATGTTATCTTCACAGTTAGCCATTGCTCGATTTTCCTTACTTAGCAACTGGGGAACGACTTAATTTTGGCCAGTAAAGTCCACAAATGAGGTTGAAACTGAAAATGATGAATTCACGAACCATATATTCTGGCATTTTTAGACAGCAATCTTCTTTACTTCTACTATTAATTTTTGGCACAAATATTTGGTCTCTGGAACTTGCAAAAATGCTGTGTCACACCCTTGCTTCCCAGGGGTTATTCTGTCACTGAACGCTGTGGTCTACCCTACTAGTAAGCCTTGGCATCTGAAGCTAAGGTTAAAATGTTATTTTAAGTCACATTTCTTGGTGGGTCAATGAAAGGACAGAACAGTACTAAAATACTCTGCTACAGAGAGCTTAATCAGACTCTAGAGTCCACGCTAAGCAAATATAAGAGAGTATGCCATCAGTGCAAGTATGTCTCAAAAAGTGGTACCTCAAAATCAAGGTGGATGTGGATATAGTCTAAGGGTTCAGAAAGGATTTATAGTAGAACTGAAGTCTACAAAAAACCTTGCATTCTCTGTTGACTGGACACAGAAGTGACCTTCAACACATGATCATCAGAAGGCAACACTATCACTAATATGTAGATTGAATAAACCAGTCAAGGGGACAAAATGAAATTTCAGGGAAAAAAAAAACAAGAACAAAAACAAAAAGAGAAAAGGTAGGAAAATGGGTAGTGACATATGAACTTGAAAGAATCTGCTATAGATATAAAAATAACGTGGTTGAGATAACATGTAGATATAAAAATTGTAACATGCTGGTTATACTACAGGGAAAACAATTTAGATACTACAGGGAGAATAATTTAGACGTCTCCATCCACACATTAACAAGCCCAGCTTCTCCACGTGCTGTATCTCAGTGCCAATCAATGGTCTGATGGCTGACTTCCCTCTGACTTCCCCGCTGAACATCACCACTTTGTAAAACTGGGCAAAAATAATTGATTGAACCAGAGCAATTGGGATTTTTTTTTTTTGCCCACATTCATTTTTTTTTGATGTGCCAAGCCTGGCTGCTAGACCTCTTCACTAAAACGCTGTCTGTACTTTTACGTTAATAATACCGTTCCCAAGTATTTGCACTGGACCACAGTTATCAACAGCTTCCTGCATCATTACAACACAAATTCATCACAAAACCCACTAACTTTTATTTCCAACACTACAAAAAGACCCCAATATCCTATGGTAACTTAGTCTTGCAGTGCATGTCCTCATAACTCCAGCATTTAAAGTTGGATAACTAATTTAGGTCGTATGAGTCAACTTGCTTTACAAAAAAGCAAGTTGTTTCCTAATCCTGAAGTCATACAACGACTGCTGTTCAAAACTATTAGCAAGTATCACTGCATGACCGTGACTGAATCCAAATACACAGAGAAACATCTGATGGGATAATGTAAAGACAGCTGCTTACATGCTGGTGGCTGCAAGACTGCTGATTGTGAATCTTGTGTACGGTCTTTGCTCCTCTGTAATTTCCTGGTGCTTTATGAGTGCTTTTGAAATGTTACATTAGTCATTTTCGCCACTGAACCAGGTGTGAGAGCTGGATCCCATGCTGAAAAGCACACCTGGGAGATCTGGATGCCCTGACATCTGGAGAAACTGGGAGAGGTTTCACTTGTCTAACTTCCTCATGGTTTCTTGAGGACATTCTGAACATTTTCCAGAAGCCACGAGGTCCAGGGAAGTTGCTCATAAAGCCACAGTTACTCAGAATACAACTGTGATCTTTCCTGAAAGGTTGTAAAGAAAAAAACTGTAAAAGACCAGTGTTCAAACTGCTACGTCTGTTGCAGCATGTCTATTATAATCAGTTCATGAGCTGATATGACACCATACTATCACAGTTATGAATGCTGTATTTCCCTACTGATGATGATATTCAGGAAATAAAAAATAAGAGGCTTGAAAAATGGAGGATGAACTCCCCCACTCAGATACACGTAAGTGGAATGACATTTTCTGAGAACGTTTTATTGGGAAAGTTATCACTGACCTTTTCATTTTCCTAGAATAGACATACCCAGTGGGTTGCAACAGCATAAGAAATAAGATTTTTATCCAACCATTTTTGTAATTCTACAAAAGCAAACTCCAGCCACACTTCTGCTATAAAGGCCAGGGATGCACCATACACACTGCTGTTCTGAGAGAGCAGTTTTAAAAGCTGTGGCAGCTGGTATTTTTGTGCTGTCAGTTTACATGAGCGATGCCAACATGCACAGCAGCGATACAACTTACCTAGCCAAGGTAGTTCTGTAAGAACTGACTTAGAAATTAGTTTGTTTCATGGGTAACAAACTATGTATATCCTCTCCTGCCTTCTTCCGGAGGGAGCATGTTACTCAAAAGCCTTATATACACAACAAATATCAACAACTGAACCAACATTCAATCCCTTCTAATACTCAAAGCCTATAAATTTATTTCAATATTTAAAGTGACAGGGAGGCTTTCTTCTCATGCTGATGCACTCATTCTCAAAAGGCAAAAGGCTGATGCTTAAGGGGAATGTGGTTTTCCTATGGTTTGTCATAAAGGGAAATATCCAGAGAACCCACATGCAGAATGATGCTTACACCATATGGGTCAATATAATTTGGCATGCACAGACATCTGGAAGAAAGGAACACCCATCAAAAATGTCTAGATACATATCATTAGGGACAATCACCTGTATCAAAGAGGAAGCAAAATCCGACATGCTAGTCTTAAATCTCTACCATACACAGGGATTACTGGTTCCTAACATAAGCATGCCACACTTAGAGATTCCCATGTGTACTAGGCAGTAACAAACACTAGTGTTGCCGTATAAGCAATGCTTTCTGGAGCTTCAGATGTAATTGGAGTAAATCTTGTGATTGGCTCTGAATTGTAGGATATGTGATTTTCCTGTGCCTATTACTTCCTGCAGCATGTTGAAGGAGAAATGTACATAGCAAAGGTGTCAAATACAATTTGACATTCCTGTAACAGAGATCTCGAAAAGAAACAGCTTTTAGTGCTTTTGTTGTGAGGAGAAACAAGACTAATTTCTGTATCACAGATAAAATTTTCCTTTGTGCTTAGTGGTTACTCTCAACTCTATTTTGTTGCATCAGTGTTTCTTATTGCTTTACATAAAATTTGCATTCATTGATAATGTTGGTTTACTCTGACTGTTATACCGAGCTTTGAACTAACTGCTCTCAATTAATCTGTTCCACTGTTTGATAGCTTATTTATCAGATTGGGAAAGATAGATTTAATGGTGCTTGCTGGAAACAAGTTCTTTAATTGGAAATACCAGAGTGTTTAGCTCACTTCGTGCTCTAGCAATTAAGGACAATTTGGAAAAGCGTTTTTCCCCCTACTATTGTCTCCTTGATTAGATATCCAAAGAAGCAGACAAAACAAATGACAATACCACCTAGCAATATTGGTTCAAATAAAAGCCCAGCAGCCAAATTACTTACTATGAGAAATGTGAACCATCCCCATCAATTCCAATGCTGTGTTACATTCATTTTGCTGTATCTTTGCCTCCCAAGTAAGTAAATGGCAAAATTTCTTTCAAAATGCATAGCTCTATGCCTGCCTCTATACAATTATCCCTTTCCACAAATAAGCCAAATCAACAGAAGAAATTATTTTTCTTGATTAAGCTCCCACATTTCTCTTGGGATGAAACAAAACAAACAATTAATCTTTCCTTATTTGTTCTCAGAAGAACCTGCATCCCTTAAATGTACGATTACCAGGGTACCTGTGGCAGGCAGTCGGCAGCAATTAGGCTTGTGCTGAAAACGAATGGACTAGAGTCAGAATGCCTAATCTGCTGAGAGTTTCTACAGGAGGGCAAGGTTAGACCAGGAAAATTCCCTTGCTGTGGAAATACTGTTAAAAATTACCACTTGACTTCAGCATAATTAACAAGGTTTGGGAATTTATATGAACTGAGTAATTGAAAAGAATTAGTGAGAGATATATACATTAATCTTCACCAGTTACAATGTGCCTAATGAAATTAAAGGTTCTACTTCTACTTCACACTTTGTTTCTGCAAACTTTTTTCATCTACAGAAGAAAAAGTATGTTGGATAAAGACAATGATAGTTATGATAAATTAAAAAAGAAGAAACTGCATCACAAAACTCAACTTTTATATCAATACCTCCAGAAGATTTTCTTAGATATAATTCATAGTATTTATCATAAGAAATTCTATGAAAGTTTCTTATTTTAATGCCCATGTTTTTAAAGTCAACAGGAAAAGTCCATATCAGAATATAAGTTTAGGCATCATTCAGTAATGTGCATTTTTTGTAAATGTTCTTGCACTTAAATTCAAGCCTGTCTCAGTCAAGACAAACTCCAATCACCAGTTTCAGTAAAATGAGCTTTTTTACACTTAACTAAATCCATATTATATTCAGATTACAGAGACAATAAGCAGGTGAAAAGAAAAATAAAGGCAAACAACAATGATGTGTGTGGAGATACACAGTGTTAGCAGAAGGTAACAAGCATTTGTTATTATCCTAAGCTGCCCATAAGCACCGGACCTTCTCCCCTTAGTTCAGACTGAAATCCTTCAACATATCCTTCAGAAAGGAGATATGCAAGACTGCATAAAAGCCAAGAAAAGGGAGCACACACAAGGAAATTATATCTAATGCAGGAGAGTCCAATTTACTGCAGGATCAAAGGAGAAAGCTCACTGACCACTCTCCCACAACCTACCTGAGGAAGACTAGTCATCTTCTCAGCTCACCCCTCACAGATACTGATGGACTAGCTCTTACTTCTTGCTTAAGCAGCCCTTCCTGCAAAGAATTTTTCTGTTCCTGTGATCTTTCCTTGAAACATCTCTAAAGCAGAAGGTCACGAATTACTGCTTATTTAATTCAGTATCTTCTGGTAAAAGTCTGTGATTAGTTTCACAATTTTTTGTTGTGTTTTTCTTTTTTTTTTTTTTCCCTCTTTTTTTTTTTTTCTCTCTTTTTTTTTCCCCTCTTTATTTTTTTTTCCCTTCAGAATGGTCTATGCTAAATGATACAAACATTAGATAAGAACATTAAAGTTATTATGGCATACTTCAAAGTGAAGAGTTGTCAGGTTAAGTTTATCAGTCAAATGTTAATTCAGCTTTCTTATGTGGAAGAATTTATTGCTTATATATATACTGGGATCCCATACTGCTTTTTACTCCCACAATCAGTTCTTCATCCAAAGCACAGAATGGATGGCATTCAGTTATTCAGCATATATTCAGTCTTTTATTTGATTTCTCCCACCTCCAAATGTGGCCTGTGTCTTATGGACAAATTCAAATCATGATATAAAGATAGAATTACAACCATAACAGACCATAGTGTTTTGCACTACATGTGTAATAATAAAATACTTTTCCACTAGAAAATAAATTTTTCCCTTCATTGGCAATTTATTAAGTAACTTTACGGATTAATTTTGAAGAGAAAGACCTTAAGCCTTAACTTGCTTGAAAGTCCAATTTAAAAAAGCAACAGTCATTTGTACACCAAAAAATAAGAATTATATTATGTAAAACAACACAGAGTAGGAAATTAAAATGTGTTTAAAATGCTGTAGATTGATTAAAAAGATGGGGGAAACAGAGTCTTTCTACCATACTTCACATGGTGATAATAAAGATTCTTTGCAAGAATTACAGTTCCCTCCTCCCTTCCTTTACTATAATGGACAAAAATTTTTGACTTCCCCTCCCCAAAGAAGCTCAAGCAAATCTATTAAATATTTGTTAAGGAAAAAAAAAATTAATGCCTACACATCAAATGAGGAGTTGCCTTAAGGATAAGGAAGGTGACCATTTCTTCTTTCATCATGTCTAAATGGAATAAGCCATGGAAAATCTCACACTTTGTACTGCTTCTGCTAAGTTCTGCTTTTAACTGAGTAAGATTTCTTTTCATCAGCTCTAACATGTAAGAGTGAAATGAGAGAGAAGTTCATGCAACACAATTCCATACAGCAAAACCAAACAGATTACTGAACATGAAGGAAAGAATATGAATCATAAACCACTGTGTAGCATCAATTGAAAAGCGAGAAATGTAACTTTTAAAACATAAACCAGGTAATTTTCCCAAGCATGCCTGAAAAATGCTTGGAATATTTCTGCAGGAAACACCTCTGCAAACAGACACTCTTAATAAATGGCTCTTCTTTAAATTATTTACAGAATTACTTTGCTTTCCTGTTTTCTCTTGCTTTCTACCTCTTCTTAACAAATATGCAATCCTGCATGTGTCAAGCACACTTGTTTAAAATCCACAGCCATCTAAAACCACCCATGTGTCTGTACCACCAAAAAACCACGTATGCACAACAGAATCTTAAAAAAGCTGGTCGCAGCAATGATGGATTTAAGTTATTAACTGATCAAAAAAAGATGGATGGTGGTCTGCTTTTCTTAATCTACATCATCATCTAGATCTATTTAAAGATATGTGGTACACTAACAAACTTAGTTAAGGTTTCGATAAAATCAGTAGAATAATCTGCCCTGTTACATTGAGACTGTATTGATCAATAAAATCACTTGTACTAGGAAAGTACTGTTAAGTACTGACAATCCCAGCCATTAATATTATTTAACACTCTGCTCACAATCTTTAATAAGGACAAAGAACATTTTGTCTTTTTATAGTTATCAAACCATTGCTTTTAGAGCTCCTTATAGGTACAGTTCAACCTTGATTACTGCAGACTAAATGGCGTTAGAGAAGGAAGACACCGAATAATTTTGGATAATGGAGAAAATTTTCAGTGTGATTAATCGACACAGGTGATTCAACACTTTCTAACAAAACATCAGTTAAATCTTATTTCACCAAATTCAACTTTTCCTTGCAACTTTCTAATGCTAGACTCATTTTTCCTAATGTATTCACCTGCATTTAAAGTAAAAGTGGTTTCCAGAAACAGCAATCAGGAAGATAAGCATCTATTCGGGACTTGATGGGAATTTTTTTCTTTCTGCAAATAAGCCAATTTGGTCTTAAATTAGTTAGAAATAGATCCCAACAGTGAATGTGTACATAGGACAAAGGGAAGGATTGTCTCTGTAGAAATCTTTGTGGTGGTTAATGAATGACACAAGGAAGTCAAAGTGATTTCTATCCAGCTCCTGCTCTCAGATATGGGGAATGGTTAAACAGAAGTCTAGTGGGAAAAAACCCACAGGTCAGGCATGTACAGAATAAGGCAGAGAAGAACAAAAATAGGCACCCATTTTGCACAAAAGTTTTATAGCTTAAGATTTCTTCCTCTGAGTTCAGCTTTTAAATACACAGCCAATTACCTCCCATGTGTAAAGCATTTGGTCTTAAAAGGCATTAGCCTTTACAAGCAGCTTTGCACAGTGGCATCTGACATGCATACCTCTTCATTATATCAGTATGACTCAACCATGTCTTCTCAGCCTTATGATTAAATCTTTTTTCTTTTAAGAATAGTGTTCATGATACATACAGGGCTCAGCTCCTGAAAACACATTAATGTTTAATCAAATCTAATAATAAACTGAAACAGAAGTGTGTGTTTAATTACTTTAAGGACTATGTAAGAAAGGTCATAATGGTGCAGACTGTCATACAACCTATCTCAAAAAATGGCTATAAATAGATACCAAGGAAGAGTATAAATGAGCAAGACTAACATATGAGACATTTTTCTTCAATACTCTAGCAACCTCAAAAGTTATTTCCAGCTTGAGGACCTTCTATACTTGATATAAACTGCTCTTCCATTAACCTTTCCAGTCTTCCCTTGAACCAATTTAACATGTTGCATTCACAACACACTTTGGCAAAGACCCACAGGTATACAGGAATAACAAACTGCTTGATAAAAAATGGATTTTGGAGAATATAAAGGAAGAACAATTGTGACAAATATTAACATTGACAGAGTGGATAAATGTGATAAATGTGAATGGCACAGAAATGAAATTTCAATAGCTGAATGATCATTGAATAGTTCTAAGATCATTTTGCCATTATGTTTCCAGAATTAAATAGGAACCAACTTGATTTATTTTTATTGGGCAAAAGCAAACAAATGTCTAACAGAAGTGCATATATCACACACAGAGATCTCAATATTTCTAAACAGCTCCAACAGCACTGATTCAAAAATGCCTACCTCTACAGACATTTTTTTTCTTCTTCAATATTGATAATGAAACATCAAGAACTGTTCCATTTAGAAAGCACTTACAGATTGCTTCCAATCCTAGAGAACTATGGCAGCTTCAACCAACCCCCAAACCAAGATCTCCCTGTCTTTATACAAAAGCCTAGCTTTTGTTCTGCCTAGCAGAGCTCAGGCTCACTTCTACATCCTACCATGGGACATTTTTTACTCCACTTCACAAAGAGAAGAGAAAAAAATGAAAAATCCTGTGCATCACTAAGGATTTTCCCCCCCTCTTTCTGATCCTACTCCAGCCAAAGAGCTCTGAAGCAGTATTTCAGCTACAGTTACAGACAAAGTGTATTTGGCTATTGAAAGGCAAAGCTCTAGCCAATGAGCAAAGTGGAGTAATTGCTGACTGGCATCAGGAGTTTAGATGGCTTTTCTTAGATAAGAGACCTCTCCAGTCTTCTTGAGGATGGACAAGGTTATAAATGACTGAGTTTGCATTCCTCCTTGTTAGAATAGCAAGAGGCCAACAGAAATTGAATCAGTGAAGCAGTGAAGAACTAATGAAACTTCCTACTAGGTGATGGAATACTCTTCTTCTTCACAATTAGATAAAAAACCCTGAGAAATCAAAATAACTCACTTCCCAGAATGATAGCAAAAAGGAGCAATGACTGACACTCAAAGAAAGCAGAAGATTCTTATCCTCAGTTGCAATATGAAATGCTGTATTAGCTCTGAAATGCTCTGCAAGTTTCAAAAAAAAAAAAAAATCCTTTCGCTCTTTTATTATTTTTAATTGAACCTAAAATTTTTATGAAGCAATGGAACACATCTAGATCAACTTAAGAGAAGATTGTTCAAAAGCTGTAGAATACAATTTAGAGTGATGACTAAAAAAATCAGAAGAGTTTTCCTGGGGCTTGGGAAGGTTTTTTAATCCTTCCATCCAGATTTATTGTTTTGTTCATACCCATTGTCCAGTCAGAAAAGGCTATTTATTTATTTAAACTTTAACCACAAGGAATTCAGTATCAACACTTATTGAAGTAATTAAAGAAAATCATCATGGCCCATGAAGGAATCTTGGGTCAATTTTTCTGTAAGATAGTTTTCCTTCTACAGTCACTAACTGCAGAAATAGCTCACTTGTCTTAATTTTTTTTGCCATTGCTCTTGAACTGTTCCCCCCAAAAAAGAGTAAAAAAATGCAATATAAAAATGGGTGATTTTCTTCTTTATATTTCTGATGAACCTACTCATAAAGCAGCTACACATTATTCATCACTCTATCCACTGTTTTCCTAACTCCACCCTGCTGGAAACTAAGACAGCTAAAGAGTATAGGATTGGATTCTACTTTCTTAAGAGCAAAATCATAACAGATATGGTTTTATTTATCTTTTTCAGGAAGGATTGGTAGTTAAAATATTTTTAAAGAGAATTGCATTTGAAGAATACTGAAATATAGGTCAAAGTGCTTCTCAGATCTCCAGATTATTTCCTTAAATGGAAAACAAATCTCTAGTCCAGTTTCATAAACTTCGTAATTTATTTTGAAGATTTGGATTCCTGAAACTGCTGGAATGTTGAAGTTCATCAAGTCTTCAAGTCTCACAGCCAAGCAGCACTTTAACCAATCTTATCTGCAGGAATCAGGACTGCTCTCTTTGTAAAAAGTTTAAGAGTAAATAAAAGGCAAGTATGTTTTCTTGACCTCATCTGAGAGAGAAATATTAGCTCTACATATTAACTCTGGTTAGAGACATATGTACATACAGACCCTACATACATACAGAGCAGTTCAGAAAGTTTACAGCCCTCTGTTTTATATTAGTCTTGCCAGTCACAAGAAGAATTTCTTTAGGTCACTCAGACCACAAAAGACAAGTTACTATCCTGAAGCTCTTAAAAAATATGGGTCTTCTCCAAAATCTCTCTCCATAACCAAATCATTTCAGTGAAGACTAGCAGCAGCTACACAGTCTCATGCTGAGGTGTGGGTGTGACTTCCCAGTGAATTCTGTTAAGGATGCCTGTTATCTTGTTGGACTGATGATATCAGCAAATGATGAGATTTCTTCTGCCCAAGGGGGTTAGAAAATATCTATTCCATTGAACTTTAAAAGGCAGACCTGTCAAAGGGCAAGTCCCTGGGGCAGAGAGACTGGATGGCAATAACATCCAGTGTCAGCTTACCAGGACAAGGATATGACCTAACTCCAAATCAGTAGACAGCAGGTGGCTGGATCAAATTCTTCCCCATTACTAATTCACTGAAAATAAGCTCCATAAAAACTGCTCCTCCAAGAGTACATCATATAAAATCTATTTGTAAGAAATACTGATCAGATTGACAACACAGCTGCAACCGCTTCAATAACCAATTAGATAAGGTCCCTCAGTACTGCCCTTATGAATCCCAACAATGTCTTCAATGTCCAAACTAAAACCCCAACTACCTGTTCAGTTGGTCAATCCACAAGATGACTTACTGAACTCATACACAAGAATAATTGAGCAAGAGGGAGCATTTCAAGTGATCTAGGTCTCCTTTAAATACACTTCCAAAGCAGACTACATTTCTGTATTGCTTTGTGATAAATGGTCAGTCCAAGATTATACTGTTGATTAAAAAAATCACAAATAAACAACCACCATCCAGAAGCTACAATGCTGATTATCAGTTTGCCCTATCACCTTCCACAGTTCCCTTCACCTTCTGCTTCTTTCAAGCAAGCATATTTCTCCAGCCTCACAAACACACCATCAGGAGTCACAGACTTTCAATGCAGGTCCAGATGGCAGTCCTCGAATTAGAGGCTCCCTACACAACCAACTACCTCCAATCTGCATCTTCTCTCTTCTCTCAATATCAAATCCTTCAGGAAACATATCAAGAGAAGACATTTTGTAACCACAAACAAATCATAGTGAAGTTCAAATCTTGCTGCAATCTAGTACTACTATCATAGAGATTTTTGTCAACAATAGTGTGATCCAATGATTTATTTTACAAATTTTAAATCAAAACCACCTGGATTCTGATCTCTGATGTATTACAAGCTACAAGCTCAGATACACAAATAAGTAACTGTTAAGTCAGAATTTATATCACACACTAATTGATTTATGGTAAGTCTTAGTTGATAGCTACCAAAAGGTAATTCGATCTGGTTTAGTCCGCTTCCAGTCAATAACAGGTATTTTCTTATTTATCAAAGACTGAAGCAGCTCAACTGAAGTCCTGTATGCTGTAGGTTAAGATCAAGCACAGAGATAGTTACCACGGAGCAGCACAGGAGCTATAGCTTATTGCTGCATACAAATTTGCTTGAATATTTGGGGCCACACTCTGTCATCCACTTATCTTTGCATCTGTTTCTTCATTAATAAATTAAACATAATCCTTCTTTCCTCTTGCCAGTCAGTTGATTGTTCTCAGTATTCATAAGGGCTCTGTATTATTATTATACATGCAGTTGAATTACTACACATACTAGTGCTTACTAGTCAGTTGTTCCAAAGTATTAAAAATAAAAGCTGTAAATTCCAGTTAAACTTGTAAAATATGAAAGACACCTAAAAGTAATATAGATATATCATTCTTTCACAATTCTATGAAAACCAATCTATTACAAGAAAAAATCCCCACTCAACCTTTCAAAGACAAGAGCAAAATAAGTCATCTGATGAATATTAGCTGACAGTGGATACTGATAAATTTAAGAAAATGTGTATTTGTATCTCATAATTTAATAATATTTGGTTTATTCATAATCTTGCCATTTTTCAGAAAGATATAATGAAATGTTTCTGAGCTCCTGTCCATCCACTTCCATAAACTGTGCTGAAAGGATTTAAGAGGGTGGTTTCTCATGAAAAGCAACAAAGAAATAACAAGCTATTGGCAACTGCAGCACCTTCTGGCTCAGAGAGGGGAATGTCTTCCCTTCTTTACTCTTTGATATAGACCAATTCTACTGTTATAATTTTATATCATTATTATTATCTGCATTTAACTATAGAAGACTACTTAATTAAAAACATATTAAGAACTCGATATGATTAGACGGTGTCAGATACAGGTCTATATTTGACTGCTACCTGCATGGCATGTTACTTCTTGCGTGCACAGGTATTCAAGGGGCAAAGAGTAATAATGAGAAAGGAGTATGTATTGCATAAAAGAAATTATTTGATTGTAACATCTGTGTCAATGCTCAATCTCTGCATTAGATTCTGACTGGTTTTGAAAAAACAGTTAATGACTACCACGAGTCCATAACAGTTTACCAGATGCACAAATGGCTGGCTACTAGTACCACCACTGACTAGTGATGGCAGTAGCCAAACTGCTCTTACAGATTAATTTTCATTAGTATCACCTGAAAACATGTTTGCAATATTTTATATACATGGCATTAAATTAAAAACTGATCATGCCTTCTGAAATTGTTCCTACACCGTGTCTTGGAAAATACTTGGCACTATTAAAAAGTTTCTGATAACTGAAGTGCCTTAATATGAACTTTAAATTGTCTAAAATCAGATATTTATTATTGAAAAGTTAAAATTTTACTGATGATTAGTTCTGCTTTCTGTTAGCATTAACAAATTAATACTTTGACAAGAATATTAATGACTTTTGTTCTGGTTTTAATTTAGTATGTGCATTAGTATGGATATAACTCAGAGTCTTGTCATGTTTTAATCAGATGACATTGAGCAGTCCCTTCCAACTTAAACCACTGTATGTTCCTACGATAGGCAATGGTGATAGAAGAGGGGAAAAGCTAATTATATGTACAAGACTGTACAAGGACAAGAGTTGACTAACTCTTCCAGCAGGGGGAGACGTTCCGTTAAAGTTTATCAGCAATTAAAAAGTGATAACTAACATACCGCTGTATCTCTTTAAGAGAATCAACCTTGTAGGAGAAATAAGTACCTCCGCCTTAGTAGCTGTATTCTCCAAAAGACAGTTGTATGAAAATCAGAAATAAAATAAAAAATTCACAGCAAATGGTTGTAAGAGAAAAACATACTGATGATGGAGCAAGCTGTGCTGACAGCCATCAAAACCAGAAAGGCCCTATCCCTTTTCAAAACCAAACTCTCTCCAACAGCAATGTTTTTTTCACCCACACAATAAATGTTATTTTTAGATGCCAAAGATGTTATAAATATCATAAAGCAAGAAGGAAAAAAAGGTTGAATTTTTGAATTTAACAGTACTAAATATTTAAAAAGAAAAAATAAACTGTGTTGCCTGAAATGCTTATGTCTCAGAACAAAATCTGAGCTGTGTTTTCCTCCTTATTTCCAAATTTCTTTGTAAAAGTTTAATGTCAGAAGTAATACTGTCTTATGTCACACTATAATTCTATTCTCCTTAAACTGTTTTCTTTTATAAACCTTCCTGAGAAATCAGGGAGGTTCCTGAGTGGTGCAGGTTACCATCTATTTTCTGTGAATGCAGCTCACTGTCCTTTATTTTGCAGTTCACCATGCTTCCAGGTGTGCCAGTGCAACTGTGGATGATGACATAAATCAGAACTCTGAAATTTTTACTATTTTCACTACTCTGATCTGAGTAAAAATAGAATACTCTCACTCTTGCCTTTCTTCCAAGACAAACATCTTTTGACTCAGATAATTTCTATGATCTTCTTCAATCAAGCAACAGTTGTGTCAGTACAGCTGAAGGTGCAGTGAACTAGGAACATGTCTAGAGGAACACCTTAACCTGGCTTTGTAACCAGAGAAATGGCTGTGAAATTACACCACAGGACATTTTTAAAGCAATCATGGTAAGAGTAGAAACTGCATTTATTTAAAAAGGCTGGGATTTATCACTGGTATATATAATTGTCTATATGTCTAAGTCATTCCTGAAGACACTTCATACAGTCAGTAGCAAAATCAGAACCCAAATAGGTAGAATCTGAGACTTAATGCAAGTTTCCAAACCAACTGAGATGCATATGGGATGACAGGTGCATATTTCAGCTAGATGAACAATTTTGATACAGGCATGTACAGTAGAAGGACATGAATTTAATGAGCTGATTCTTCCCTAGTCTGTCTAAATAGAGGTCAGTTAAATAAGGCCTCCTTGTATCTCCATTGCAACACTTTTGATTGGTATGGTCACAACAACATTATTTTCCCCATTTTAGGCACAGGAAAATGAGGTACTAGTAGGTTCACCAAAGTCAGCAGATTTTTCAAGAATCAGGAAAAAAACGCAGAACAGTCTGGACTTCTAGCTGCTAGTCTTGCTAAATGAACAGAAATCATCACTGATGGTAAGTATTCAGCTCATTTCCCACCTCTAAAATTGCCTATCATTAAAATGCCCTGTTTCATACCTTCAAAAGCTTTGGATATTACCACTCTGAAAATGGATGACACTTTTACTTTAAAGGTGCTGAGAGGAGACTCACCTGCAAGTACAACTCCAAGCCTTGCCGTCGCTGCTCCAGGACCTTGGGGACCCAGTTTCTCACATGCTTTGAAGGGATTTCCGGAGTCCTTATGAATTTCTTGAGCTGCAAACGAGAAGAAATGCAGACAGAAAAAAAGTATAGTAGCTTTCCTTAAAAGTAAACATGTTTATGTTTGAGATGAGGTAGTACAAGTTAAATAACCACACATAAAGGACAAGAGCATGGCAGTGAAGTTACTCACCATCAGTTCAATGAAGTCAACAACAGACTTCATACCTACAGGCTGCAGTTAAAAATCTCCACATCTAGCTGCTCTGTACAGTGAAGAGGAACCCTGCTAACAATCTGTTGTGACTAGCAGCCTTAAAACGAAACAGCAACAACTATATGAGAATACTTGAAATTAATTCCCTGTTAGCCAATCTGGGATGATATCTCACATCCCTGCGACATGCCCAGATATCACCTTGCTAAGTGCAGTGATAAAACACCATGACAATTTCTAACTCTAGATTTAGGCAACTATGAACAGTGGGAGGAGTACAGGGAGGGGAGCTAACCATTTCTCTGGAGAGATGGAAATCAAGAGAGCAAAATATCTCTGCTCTCAAATTGTACCACAGATTGACAGTTGTGTTTAATATCTTATACATAGAAATAGCAAGATTGCCACTGAATATATTTCCAAAAGACCTCTGTAACTATTGCTCTGAAGATCCCTAAAAGAAAGCTTTTATAGATATATACAGAAATGTGTATATGCATACACGAGTACCTATAGATAGACACAAACATACATTCTGACAATAAGAATCCTCTTTCCAGAGCAACGTACTTTTTCAAAACCAAAACACATTAACATTTTTCTTAAAACTACAGAGCAAAAATAATAAATGGAATAGACTCCATTGCATTTTAATAAAAGGTGACATTAAACATTCTTTTTGTTGGATATTGCCTCTGAGTAAATCCAAGGCAAGAAATGCAAGGAAAGAAACTCAAAATTGACTTTGACATGTATACCCATGGGAGACTGAGAATTTACATTTCATCTTTGAGCTTGCTGAGATGTCACTATAGGAAAAAGCAGTGCCAACATATCAACATCTCTACAACCACAAGTTAGGAAGCTGCAGCAATGAAACCTCAACTGCTTTCGAAATATTTTGCAACTTCCTTATTTCTTAATAGTACTAAATCATAATTAAACATGAAGTGAGAAAAACAACCCACCAAAACAAAACCCCAAACCCATGTACTTCTACTGACTGCTCTTAAGGCCAGAATATAAAACCCCATTTTTAACTCTAAATTGGTCAGGAATGTTGAAGAAGCTATGGTCACAGTTGTTGTGAACTATGATAGCACCTGTAGATGAGTAACATATGAGAAGAATGCTCCATATGAGGGGAGACAAATCTGGAATAATACAAGCATCCACCAAAGCCTAGCTGCTTACAAGATAAGTACTCTGTGGCTGGTCACTCAGCTGATGATTAACAATCCTTCTGGGCTTTGTGGCCTTGTTATATAAAGCATTCAAAAGACAACTGCTTTCATGTGCAAGCACAGGTACTGTGTATAAGTATAAAGCACATGCTAAAGAGATGTACAGAGAATAAATTACAAGTCCACATTCTTACGCTTACAATAATCCAATAATATATTACAACACATAATTACTATGATGTCAAAGAATATTAAACAAATCCAGGTATGTGTCAGCTATATTGCTTTAGGCCTGTGCCTATACAAGAAATATTTATCTGAGGACAATTACTGCCCGTAGTATCTTCTTGTCCATAACACTGAACTAATGCTTATTTGACGTACTGTAGTGTCTACTTCCTGCAAGACTAAAAGATGGCTCAAATCATCAAGTAAAGAATTGTCCAAGTGTGAAAAGTTAATATGATTTAGAGTGTACACTGATTATTCTAAAATTATAAATACCTTGCAAAACAAGATGTATAGTATGTAAGATTTTTGCAGATTTCACTGCAGTAGTTGTAACACTATCATCTTCTAGCATTCTGTTGCTTAAAAAGAACTACCAATATTTAAAAATGTAAAGGAAAAAAAAGTATAAAAAGGAATTAGAGAATAAATATGAATAAATGGTTGTATTTTTAACTACGTTATACATATAGAAAGAATCTAATTCTTTAGGAAAAACTCTCCATAGGAGAATAATAGAACTTTTGTTCAGACTTTAATACAATACTGTAATGTAAATGGTGCATAGCCTGAAAGGCCTGGTTTGTAATTCAAACCAGGGCAAATTATAATGGCCTATGCAAACTATTTCAAAAAGCCAACAGCAATGGATGGTTTCTGGTAAGGGAATAATTTGTACTCCTGGTGTAGCATGCCAGTCTTGAAAAGATTTTAAACCTACACCCAGATTGCACAGGAAGTAGGGCTTTACTTTTTCACAGAACTGGAATGTAAGAAAGGTTGAACCCAAAAAGAAGAGAAATCCAGCTATGTTTTTGGAAATGTCTTTTTTTTTTTTTTTTTTTTTTTTTTTATATATATATATATATATATCAAAGCACTAATTGGTATTCTGATGAATGAATAATATCTTCTATGAGCAATGAAGACCCTCTTCCTCCATATGATGCCAGTGGAGCATGTCCTTCTCCAGCAAAAGGCAAAACCTCCCCTTCTGCCTCTTCCCATTTTCTACCACAGCTGTTCTCTACAGAAGTTTTTTCTCCTACTCACTACAGACATCTCCAGCACTAAGGGCACCTTGAATATGCAGAAAGTCTAGAGATACCTTTCCAATTGCCATGTACTCTCAGCAATTTAGAGTGAAACTTACATTTTAAATTAAAGGGGAAGAGAGGAGCAAAAAATAAATACCCTATTGGCATGCTGAAAGCAAACTGATATCAGGACCTGGGTATAAATAGTGTCATGAGATGTGAACAAATGGCTCACAAAGAACAATCAAGATACAAGTTTAAAATCTTCTTCTCCAGTAAAAACTGTTCAAATACCCTACATTTTTAAGAGTGTTGAGATCTTCTGCTCTAACACAAAGCAGAGAGCAGAAGAAAGGGTGAAACCGCATACTGTATTACCAGAGAATGCTTTCTCCAGGATTTCTGTAATACTGAAAGCACTAAGAAAGGTTCAGAACATGAGCTATTCAACCATGTTCACTGAAATTTTGCTACAACTTCAAAAAGTAAGACTTAAGAAAAGAGGTATATTGCCAAAATATGCTGGGTGCTTTGCATCTGTACATGCAACAAATCAGAAAAAATCACTAACAAGTTTGCAGAGTAATATAAACAGACAGCAAGCAGATGACAAGTGAAATGAAACAAACTGAAGAATGGTGCAAATTGTCTGGTTCAAATACCTGTTCTTCAGGTTTGTTTATTTTGATGCTATTTCTGGACAGAGAGAAAGGGAAAAAGAGAAATCTCTTCAAAGGGAGTTACTGCAGAAGAAGCAGTGTACAAGGAAACAAATCTGAGACCGAAACTTCAGTCATTTGTGACCTTTGTGTGGAGCAATTGTGCAACTCCAGAAATTACAGTCAAATTAGACAACAATAAAGGGAAGAAGAAGAAGTGGATGCCTTTTTTGCATCAGTCTTTAATAATATGGAGACACCTTGGGCTGCCCAGTCCCTAGAGCTGGAGGACTACAAGTGGGGAACAGTGACTTTCCCCTTGTGAACACTGAAATTGTCAGGGATCAGCTGTATCAGCTGAATGCTCAGAAGTCCATGGGATCTGATGGGATTCATCCCAGAGTTCTGAAGGAGCTAGCGGATGTTATGGAAGGACCCTTTTTGAACACCTACCAAAGGTCTTGGGAGTCTGGGCAGGTCCTGGCTAACTGGAAGCTAGCCAGTGTTACTCTAGTTTACAAGGAGGGGATGAGGGAAGACCCAGGAGACTACAGGCCTGTTAGTCTAGCCTCAGTTCCTGTAAAAATTATGGAGATTATACTGGGTACTATTGAAAGTCATTTAAAGAACAATGCAATCATCAGGCACCTCCAACATGGGTTCACAAAGAGAAAGTTCTGTTTAACTAATTTAATATCTCCTTATGATAAGGTCACCCACCTAGGGGATGAAGGGAAGGAAGTGGAGGTAGTTTTTCTGAATTTTAGTAAGGCTTTTGACACTGTCCTTTACAGTATTCCTGGAGAAGTTGTCCAACTGCGGTATGAACAGGTACATGTTGTTCTGGGTAAAGAACTGGCTGAAGAGCAGAGCTCAAAGGGTTGTAGTGAATGGGGCTACATCTGGCTGGTGTCTGGCCATCAGTGGTGTTCCACAGGGCTCAATCCTAGGCCTAGTTCTGTTCCATATTTTTATCAATGATTTGCACGCAGAAGTTGAATGCATCATTAGCAAGTTCGTTGATGACACCAAATTGGGAAGTGCTGTTGACTCTCGAGGGACAAGAGGCCTTGCAGAGGGATCTAGACAGATTGCAGCATTGGGCAATTATTAATGGTGTGACATTTAACAAGTCCTAATGCCAGCTTCTGCACCTGGGACACAGTAACTCTGGGTACAGCTATTAATTGGAAGAGGAGTCGCTGTAGAGCTGCCCTGAAGAAAGGGTCTGGGGGTGTTGGTTGGCAGCAGGCTCAGCGTGACTCAGCAGTGTGCCCTGGCAGCCAACAGGGCAGCAAACCTCTTCATCCTGGGGTGCATCAAACACAGCATAGACAACCGGGCAAAAGCTGGGATTATCCTGCTGTATTCAGTGTTGGTGTGGCCTCACACAAGTCAAGTGTGTCCAGAGGAAGGCACGTCCTATGAGCAGAGGCTAAGGACTTTGGGTTTGTCTAGTCTGGAGTAAAGAAGGCTGAGGGGTAACCTCACTGTCCTCTACATCTTCCTGTGGAAGGGGAAAGGGAGGTGCTTAGCTCCTCTACCTGGGACCCAGTGACAGGATGCGTGGGAATGGTTAAAAACTATGCCAAGGGAGGTTTAGATTGGACATTAGGAAATATTTCTTTACCAAGAGGGTAGTCAAGCACTGGAACAGGCTTCCTAGAGAGGTGGTCGATGACTCAAGCCTGACAGTGTTTAAGAGGCATTTGGACAATGCTCTTAATAACATGCTCTAACTTTTGGTCAGCCCTGAAGGGGTCAGGCTGTTGGACTAGGTGATAGTCATAGGTCCCTTACAACTGAAATAGCTTATTTTGTTCTATTCTAACTATAGGAGATGGCCTACTTGGGCAGGGTGCATTTTAAGCATATAAATCCTGATTTTCCCCTCTCAATGTTTCCTAATTTATTTAGTTGTATGATCTCTCCTCACCTGCTTTACTTTCAATTGCAGGATTATTCTCGTATGTAAAATAAAACATGCATGTATAGCAACACTTGGTGGTTGGTGAGTGAATTGTACTACTGATTCTGACACTGTTGCTCATGTTGTATCATACTCAATATGAACACAACAGGGAAAATATCTGAGAGATGTGCGAATTAAAACAATAAACAAGGAAATGAGTATTAAAAAGTGGCAGCTGATACCACAACTGGGGCAAGAAGCAAAAAGGCAAGAAATACTAGCACATCTTAATTATGATGCAGTAAAGCAAAATGTATTCTTGCTCTTTGAATTTTGATGGCCAACACAGTTAATAATTGACTTTCATAGACCCAAGTTTGTTTATATCCATACACCATAATACAAGACTGGCAAAATCCATCCTCTCTGCCACCAGGAAAACACTTCTTCCCTGAATGAGATGATTCCTGAGCAGATTCAGGGCCACCGGCAAACCTGCGACTGTGAATAAGCTCATCTGACACTGCAAGGGCAGGATCTGTAAATGCCTGTGCTCCCCTCTGCCATTTTCAGAGGAAGCTTTTCCATACTGAAGGTAAGCAGCAGCAGTCAAAGCAGCTGATGGTGCACACAATGCACTGCCACTGAAAGCAACAAACCAACAAATATTTAGCTGACCCAGGTCCTAGGAATGAAGGACTAAAGCTCTTCATTGCAGCTCCACTGCTTGCAATGGGATGCAGTGCTGTTCCATAATTCTCCTTCACAATACTTGGCCTCCATAAGGCAGAAAAAAATGCAGAACCTGCCTTTCAGCTGCACAACTGTATAGCAGGATCCAGTTCAGCTTGGAGAGGAGAAATTATATGTTTCCTTTAACAGTGATCAAAACAATTCAAAGAACAATTAGTGGATAATCAATCTTGAAAATACTGAGTACCCATCTATATATTAGTAAGATGATTCAGTAGACAAGCTTAGCACATATTTCATATCACATTCATTGTATGAAAAGTAGCAGAGTGAGATAGTATACTGTCTTTTTCACGTCTAGTTTCCTGGTGTATACAAGTTGCTTCCCCAACTTTACAAATAGCAGTTTAGCAACACAACTTATGGAACTAATAAATTATTTGCCTAATTGGATAAAACCCAAAACTGTATTTATTTGCTATAGGAATATGTCTTATTTTGTGATTTTACAACAAGAAAAAACATACTACAGACAGCATTTTAGCAATACAGCATGTAGACAATAATAAAAGAGAAAAGGAGACTTAGTAACGTCTGAGAAGTCATCACCCCTTCCGCAAAATAGAGAAGAAACTGAGTTATTTGGGAAATGATTTCCAGAGATATAAATCACAAGATGTATTTGAGATAAACCATGTACAATAACAATTTCAAGAGAGAGGAAAACATCACCACTAAGACAAAACAAAGTTACATCTTATAAAGAAAGAGATCACTACCTTTTTATGAAGCGCATGGAATTCACTGTATCTTTTCTCCACAAAATGTTTCCTTCCACTCATTAGCACCTCTATTTTAAAGACCTGAAAATTAATAAAAATAAAAAAATAAATAAAATAATAGAAAGGAGATTAATGTTACTTACACAAACAGTTCTGTGACATGGCTGTGACTGCACATTTTACCACAGTCATTCCAGCAGGTGGTCCTAAAAAATCCATGATGACTCAAAAGGCATGGAAGTACAACAGTGATTAATGGGAAGTATGGCTGAATCTTCTGTTAATGAGTTTGTTCAACAAACATACAAAAAGACAAGTTAACTTTGGACTGTGTGCTGTACATTAAAAACTAAGGATTAAAATATTCCCTTTTAGAAATATTTAAACCATTTTGAAGTAGTTGAAAAGATATAAAAAAATGATGATAAGAACAAAACAAAAAAGAAAAGAGAGAAAAGGAATAGATTATTTCTTTTTCCCCTCTTACAATACAGCATACTAACACACACATGTTCAATAAGAACTGGATAACAGATGCAGTATATGTGTGGAAAAGGAGAAATAAATGTAAACATTATATTGTAGGTTAATTTCCTCCTTACAAATTCATAGTCTTAATTGAGCTTGTGCTACCATCTACACTCAAGGAAAAAAAAAAAAAAAAAAAAAAAAACAAACACGGCAAATGCTTGTTTTCTTTGTATGATACATGTGACAGGTTTTGTTGCTGCCTCTGGAAGGTTGAAAGGCCAGGAGAAGCAGCTCTCTGGATCCACTAATTAGTAGTCACTAACATGACATTTTCTTGATTCTCAGGTCACTGGGTCAGTTCTGAGGGCAAGTGATGAGAAATATTTTGAAGTACTCAAGAAAACACGGTCTATTAAATGAAGACAAAATCAGAAGAAAAGCAATACAGAAAAGGTGCCTGGTCTATCTAGGAGTCTATTTTTTTTTCTGTTTTGCTCAGAAAATGCTGGAAATAATTATTTCCAGGACAATGTTCAGGACAGATGATTACATCAAGACCCAAGAATTAGGCCAAATAAAAAGTTATTTGAAATAAATTTGCAAACAATGTTTATGCCTGAATGCAGAAAAAAGGGTTTTCTGTCACAACATGCCCAGCTAGCATTGATCAGAACAAACACACAGAAACCATGCTGGATAAACACTTTCTGTTGTCCACTAGAACCTGCCTTTCAAACAAGTCAAAATGCTATGGTTTTCACCAGTTAGCCAAACCACATTAGAAACAGACAGCATTTTATTTAATACAGACTGAAATGCATCTGACTGCACTATTTGAATGTAGCATAGATGGGACTGCAGTCATTTCACACCAATGTTTATGTTACCAAAATTAGTTCATATTGTTGTAACAACTTGTGCTACATTCTACCTCTTTGAAAAGGACTATTTCTGAGTCTTAATCACTGCAAGCAGACAACCTTATTTGGGTGCATTGATTTCCTCCTTCCACCCCCATCTATTTAGACTATTTGGGGAGAACAGCTATTGGTTATTAAACAATTTTCCTCTACATATGAAGAAACTCTAAGGCACCCTTAGGAATATGTTGTTGCAAGTCCAGAGTTGTACAGAGAATCACATGCAAAGAAAAATCAATGAAGACTCTTTTCTCTAGTTGAGACTTAATATCCTAATTATATGAGAGGAAAACATTATTTACATCTTATATGCTACCCCTTGTATGAAATAAATAGTTCTGCAGGGAACAAAATGCTTTGGATTGCACAGGAAAGCCACTGCATTGAAGGAGTTTCAAGGATAATTTGGTGGGAAGAATGGATAACAGAATATGAAAGTAGTTAAGTTAGAAGTGACCATGAATCACTAGTTATGGTGTTGTAACAGCTTTGAATTAACTTTATATTAAATCTTCAGGAATTACAAGCAACTCATAACACCCACTTACACCTCAGTCAGCTAAGAGCCACTGCACCACTGTTAGATTAGCACCCTTGTTGGCTACAGGGTTTGCCAAGCAATTTGGAGAAGTCTAAGGGGCTTCTGCCTCAGCTATAAGCACTCCATTGCCAGGTAACTTTTTTGTGAATCATGGCTTGGCTTGTGCAGTCCCATTTTGGTTTTAGTCATTATGTGCAACTTCAGAGAAACATCTTTCCCTCTGAAGTCTATAAACCAGTCATTTCATAAAGGAGTAGGCTGGAATTTTGGGAAGAAAGGTAGTATAAATCCCTCTGTGGACCTTCTTTTCAAAGCATGTATCTATTTTGTTCTGTGTTTCATCACTGGTGAAGGAATGACAGAAATGGTTTCAGAACACCAGAAAATACACAGCATTTATTCATCCTCCTTTCTAATAGTAACAAAGTTTTAATTACTGTTTCATATTTTTTTCTAGTAACATGAAATTAAAGAATATATTTGCCAGTTACTTTCACGGAAGACATGAGAAGAGAGAACCACAGCTTCCCATGCACAGTGACATAATTTCCAAAACAACAGATCTGCTATCTTTACGCTCTCAACTGGTTGTACCAGTATAGAGGCTTTAACTTTGCCTCCTACTGTCCACAGCCCTTGAATTTAGCTTTAGCAGCCAACTAAAAATTACAAAGCTGGACAACAGATTTGCTATGGATGAAGTTGAAAATTATTATTTGAAAAAAAAAACCTGGAAAATGGCATTTCTAATCTACCCACTGTGGCACCTATATTTCAGAAACATAAAGCAATTTGTGATAAGTGGACAATCTGTAAATGTATTTGTTTAATGCAAATCTAAATAACAAATTGATTTACAAAGTAACTTACAAAGAAGAAATGCAAGTGAAATAACACATATTGTGCTTATGAACTTATTATTAAATTGCTTTATTTAGACAGCATAAATTCCAGGTTTGCCTCCTCACTGTTTACTGGATCACAATTCACAAGAGCAAACTAAAAGCAGAGAAGTGAGGTTCTGTGTCACTATTTCATACAACATGTCTTTGTGTGAAAGACAGAAAGATACAATAGCTTGTAAGGGAGATAGGATCTCTTTATGGATTCAAAATAGCTATAGACAAATCTCACACAAATTTAACTGAGCCATTGCAGGCCCTGACAGAAAAACAATATAAGGAAACGGGTGAACAAAGATGAAAGTGCCAAAATAAAGACGGAAGAAGTATGGGGGAAAAAATGCAACACTGCAAGGAAATTACTTTTCTTGTAAAAATGTTCATGTTCTGTGAACAGATAACTCCGAAAAGACATATGACTTTTTATAAGTGAAGTTACTTAAATGAAAAATGCAATTAATCACTGAATAAAGTAAGTAAAATGCTTTTCCCATAGTCATTGAAATACCAGAAATTACACCGCACTGAAAGATTTGCAGTTTATTCTGACTAGGACACAAGGGACCACAGATATGAAGACACCAGTTAGAAAACTCTTTACAAGTACCCTGAAAGTAGAAATGTCCCACCTTTCTTGGTTACTACCACAACAGTTATCAACGATGTTTGCACAAAGCCTGAAGATCATTATCCATTAAAAGCATTATTCCAACAGAATTTAACCCACATATATGGGACAAACACCTTTGGGTTGGATACCAGTATAAATAATGTTTATCTTTTGCCTAGCAGAATTGCAGATCTGTTACTGCAATTCATAACCATCCAACCTGTGAAATGAACTCTTCAAGAAGAATTCCTAAGGTTTTTGGTAACAAGGTAGTGAAAACTTTCAGGTCTGACTACAAAACAGATTTATCCGTGATTTAGGAAAAAAAAAAAAAAAAAAAGAACAAAAAACAAACACCAAAACTTTTTTGTTTCTCTTCTTTGCCTTACCTTTGTTTCAATGATATGGATTATATTCAGAACTTGGAAAATATTTTCTTCATTTCTTATTGTTAGCAAGTATGTCTAATTGTGCCATTTTCCTGAATTTATCTGTTTCTGTTCATTAGCAAACCTCTAACTGAATGAACCCTTTTCACTATATTCAAGAATACTTAACATTTCTCTGCTTGCTGAAAAAACTGGACAGTACTATGTAGTTACTAAATTGGATTATATACAGGCAAACAACTGGTATTGTATCACTGTGAATTTCCAAGACAGAAAACACAAATGGAAGAAAACAGGAACCAGTGAGACATATAAGAACCATCCATGCTTTCTTGTAAACCCATAGGTGTTACAAGTCCACATCAATAACTGTGGGGTGAATAACACTGATTCTGCCCTTCTTCAGTCCTTTGTCAAATGCCTATACTGGATACAAAAGGGCATCTTTTACCTGATAATTTGATGTGAAAATATGCAGCTCCAGTAACTTTGTCTCAAAACACCCAGAATGATCAGTTTAACAAAAACCACAGACAAGAATGACAAACATGACCAGGAGTAGGGAGGAAAACTAATGAGAATAGTAACTTCTCAGCTTGGTTTTCTATTACAAGAGAAATACACAGATGGCACTTTTATAATCATTCATGGAAATTACACTAACTACACAGCTTATAATTATGGTAAATTAATACTATCATATTGTGTATATTTATACATGGAAAAATGAATCGCAAGGTATATAAATTTCTGAAAAATTACAGTTAAGAGATTTGGGCAGTGTTGTTTAGAATGAGGAGATACAAAAAACAGAAGCAGAAAAAGAGAAGTTTACAAGAAAATGATACATTTGTCTAATACTCACCAGGAAAGAAAACCCCACAAAATTCTAGTACTGTGCTTTTCTCCCTCAAGATCAAGCTTACCAACACTAACGCTATTTCATGTATTACAGAAATAAATACAACCCTTTAGATGACTCAGTATGTTTGACAGACTTTTGTCTGAGAAACAGCTAATGCATTCAAAGTGTCAAGAAACTCAACCTTAAACCTTTGTCACGGATGTATGGAAGGAATTCCAGAGCAAATGAAGTGACAGCTATGGTCCATGAAACACTAATAGGATTTCCACGTTTACTCCTTCATTATTGTTCAGACAATGGACATTTTTTGACTCAGTTGTGCTACGACTACAAGAAGACCACAGCATATAGGGGAGATCAGAAGATTACTTTAAGCTTCTTCCCATCCAACTGATCCAGGGGAAACCAGTATTCCACATAATCAGTAAGAGCACCTGGGTGGTGGCCATAACCAGAGCTGGATGTAGTTGCAGCAGCAATTAGGTATCTCAGGGGTGTAAGTGCCTCATGGCAATGCTCCATACTTCTGAATGCCATCCACAGCAGAGGTGGAGACAAGGACAGTATTCAGGGCCAACTCAAACTTCAGAGCAGCCTTGATAAAACTGACTCTTGCTATCCTGAAAATGAAAACAAATTAACTTATTCTGACTTCATACTTTGGAAGGGGGTGAGGGGCAGCAAAACTCAGTCCTACAGTGAGCACAGGGCAGATCAAGGGCGCAGAGATTGGCTGACGTGGGTCATGGAGGCATGTGGCGACAAATCTCCCCTTTTCTCTCCTGTCCAACCATGTTCCCCTCAGTTCTAGTTCTCCCCTGTCTTGCACCCACTATTTACTTTGGGTTATCCTCACCATATCCACTTGCTGAGACTTAAGACCTTCTGTGCCTTAGGTAGATTGCTAATCACGTAAAAAATCACATCTTTGCCTCCTATCTGTAGCAATTGCTCTCCCCAATCTACACAGCCCCTACACAAACTCCTGCATGGTCTTCCTGAAAGGGCCCCCTTCCTGCTGCAGAACTGGGGAAACAAGTTGGGGCACAGTAAAGAAAGAAGCAGAAAAGCCTCGAAGAGCTCAATTTGCTCCATTTGGTTTTGCTGGGACTCTGATAAGGGATGAAAATGCCTGTAAGAGGCAGTAAAGGAACAGAAGTGAAATAGTAAATATTAGAATAATGAAAGTGTTGGGGGGGGAGGATGAACAGGGACAGAGCTGAGAGTCATCTGTGCTTCCCAGTAGCAGCCCTCACACATGCTGAACCCTTTTTGCTATTAGCCACGAGAGCAGGCAGGAAGCAGGAGCTGTAGATGGGAAGCTCAGCTAGTGCAGATGTTTGGGGCACTGGTCCTCACAGGCAGGTGATGAGCCCACAGCTACCTCTGCCTCCCTGCTGATCCAGGCAACTGCTTGTCGTGCCTCTGCTTTGTCCTCCAGCAGTACAGCTCTACTTAACACAAGTGTTCCACTTTTACTAAAGGTCCTCAAAGACATGCATTACATCCTCCATTACAAGAGGCGCTTATCTTACCTGAAGTCAGCTCTAAAGTTGTGGTGGACCCACACAGTCCCTTTCCCCCACCCTAAGCAGTGACAAGTATGTTATATGAAATCAGACTATTTCACTTAGTCCCGACAACAATGTACAATATTAAGTTGCAGCACAAGAAAAAAAGTACATAATTTTATTAACTATGGAAATCAAGACTTGATATTATGCAATTATGATGTTGCTTTGTCCAGAGCCCGTGAAGGATAAAGACCATGTCAGAGAAGTGAAACATTCACTGCAGGATTTCCAGAGTATTCCCAACAGCTCCAGCCTGTGTGAAGCAGTTACTTGACCCCTCCTCGCCTGGAGAAGCAGACTTACTGTTTTTATAATACAATACATAGATTTTCTACTGTGACTTAAGCCCATTGAGAGGACAAGTATGTTGTTTCACTGACTCCTTCTATTAAATCTCATGTTACTGCAATGTAACTTGCACCTTCATTACTAAAAAAAAAAAAAACCAAAAAAACAAAAACAGTACCTAGGAAAAATCACAAGCACATGTTCTTATAAATGTGACTCCTACTTCAAATGTCTCCTTACTAATTTTATGTAACCTTCAGACATTTCTTTACTGAAAAAGCTGTCTCTTTGATAATACTTATCAGTGTTACTATTACCAGTACCTATCTAAACCAGACTACAATCACTTCAAGAATCTTTCAGCATGTAGTCTGTCTTTCCTACCAATCCTACAAAATAATTAAGGATATTCCCTCTCCTATACTCTTTTGCAGTATGGGGCTCCTCCACTCATAAAATGGCATAATGTTGGCAGGACTTATATACAAAATGCGTGCATAGGGCTTGGGGGGTATTCTGTTTGAAGAAGGCCTTTGAAAAGTGCATGTCACATTTCTTAGGG
Source organism: Tyto alba (assembly GCF_018691265.1). Classification (NCBI taxonomy): domain Eukaryota; kingdom Metazoa; phylum Chordata; class Aves; order Strigiformes; family Tytonidae; genus Tyto; species Tyto alba. The sequence continues at coordinate 21,028,475 of NW_024881275.1, read as the reverse complement.
TTTGTAGAAAGAGGTAGTAAAACAATTTACACTGCCACTCAGTCAGTGAGTTTTGAAATTCCTACAAAATAGGAAGCTCAAGGGAGGTTCTACAGAGCTGTCACTGTTGAATGAAAGAGTAGCTGACATATAAGAGTAAGTAGTTTTCTGATTTTTTCAAATCTTTTTAAACCAATCTTTTCCAAACACATGGTTCATAAAATCCCATAGGAACTTCTCTGTCATTTCCTGAAAAATAACTTACTTGGCTTTCCAAGCTAAAAAGCCTCTCTCTTGCCAGCAAAACACTGACTGTGGAAATCTAATTTGTAACCAAATCAAGAAGTTACAAGATCTGACTTGTTTTTGATATTTTTCTTTATTAGCCCTGCAGAGCACAAAGCACAACTGTTACACAGACGACACCCTTCTAAAATCTCATTGTCACTGTGGCCAACTACTTGGCTAACTTCCTTAGAATCAAACTTAAGGAAAAATGTGTTGATCTTTTACTAAAAAAGGAAAAAGTTCCTAACACGTGCTAATGCCTACAGTTACACAGACAAAAAAATTAGCCTGCTCTGCTCTATTTGTCCGTCTGGATCATCTCAACGTCTCTTATCGGAAGTGTTCTACTAGTAGAACAACCATAAGCCTTGTTATGGAAAAGATGAACTTTGCAAGAGAAATAGTACATTGGAATAAAATACTTGAATATTGCCGAAAATAACTGATGGCAAAAGAATATTTCCATGAAACAGATGAATTCTAAGATTGATGAAATATAAGGACTCTTCTATTTTGTCACAAAATCCTTTGAAGAATCTTTAAAGAGTCCCTTCATTTCCCAAGGGTGGATGCAATTCCTAACCACAATGAAAGTGTCCCCATATTCCAGCCAACCAGCTGCAAGAAACTCCTTTTTGTGAGAAGCTAGGCACAAGACTAAGGTTTTTTCTAGAAACTTTAGGTCTGTGTTACTTTGTTTGCACTTGTATTTGCTGTCTGGAGAAAACAGGGGCCACCTAAGGCCTCCAAAACACAGATGTTTTGTTTACAAACAAAAATGTCAAATGGTGTGAAAGAACACATTGAAAAAAAGTATACACACAGAAAGGTAAGGAGCATTACACTTCAAAGGGGCTAGCTTTGTACTGTCTCATATTCCATGGTATGTCTACCATGGTATCTGAATGTAGCCTTTTCCTCTGCTAGTGACTAACTAAACACATGAACATGAAACATAACAGTATTTAGTCAAGTTACAGTATATACAAGCTATTAAAAATCAGCCCCACATTCCTCATGGTGGGTAAATACCAGGGAAGAAAAATACTATATATATACCTCGCATCTTTGCTTACTAGGGTCCCTGCAGTAATCCAGCTGAGAAGACTCTGCTCCTCTTTACCTGTTAATGTAACTAGTTCATCCAAATAATTTTTCAAGAGCAGTAGTCAAAATAGTCAAAGAAGGTTGTTTTCCCAAATGTATGTGCATCTTAGCAAAGATCCTTCAAATATTACATTTAAATATTGGGAATTAAGCTGTCTTCAGATCATTTGCAGGCAGTTCCTCTCAAAGAGTTAATTCATCCAAACTTGCACTAAATTCACACTGGTCTGCTTTCTAAAATGGAAACCTAATTACCTCTGCTATTGCCTGCCATCTGTGCTATTACATACAACTCACAGCAGTATTTCAAATATCAGCATTCGTTTTTGAAAAGTCATCATATGAATTTATCAAAGAATGTCATCCCGCTCATCAAAGGCTTCCCTTGCCAGGTTAATCTCTTTTGAATGGTAATTCAAAGTGGGATGAAGAAATAAACTCAAATAGCTATAAGGCAGTTTCATTTCTTACTGGACTAAGCCTGCTGTAACTAAGGCAAGACCTGAAACAGGTTACCATAATTTGGTTATCAATACATCCAATTGCAGAAAACCATATGGTTCTTTATGTACAAGGAAGACGGAGAGAATGGAACCGTCAAACTAATATCAGATACTAAAGAAAATACATGAGCAGCTACCACAGTGTCCAAAAATAATAAAATATTGTGTCCAAATCAAGATTTAAGTTTTTAAGCTTCTGAATTTACATGCTGTGACTAACACAGCACTTATGTTGTAGTTGGCTTGGTGGCCATTGTGAAAGCAGATATTCCTAAACCAGATTTAGACCAGTACCAGTTCAGGTACTGCTGACAATATAACAGTAGCAGCAGCATTTGCAGCACAAGGTGCGAAACTTGTGGCAAAGTCTGGACAAAGCTCATTGCCAAGGGGGCCAGCCTGGCTCTATCCCAGCCAGGTATGACTGTGGGAGCTGCAGTGAGGTGCAGGTGTCCCACAAAAGGGAGCAAGGTGAGTGTGAAGTTCAGAGGGATGCAGAGTTTGGATTTGACTTGAACACAAGGGAAGAACACAGGGAATAGAAAAAAAAAAATTTCCTTAATTTGCTTTCCTTAGTTACAATATAAAACACAGCAAGTAGCTGAATCATAGACACATCAGGCAGAACTATATTGGCATTAGTGGAAGAGATAAGGCAGCACAGAATTTGACTCAAACACTCATGTCTCAGAAAACGCAACATCTAAACCACTCATGAAGACTACGTCCAGTGCAATTATATCAACATATTGTATAGGTCCAAGGGCAGCAGAAATACTAATACGAACCAATATCCAGGATGATATATATAATTAAAGTATCCTATTAGCAATTTTGTGATTGAAGATTGAATAACCTATCAGAGAACACTGGTTGGACAATTAAATATTTATCATTTCAAAGACAATAAAAATTGATTCAGTGAGAATTATGTTAATTTGCAACTGGCCTCTCAATCACTTGGAAGATAGCAAGACAAACAAACTACATGCCTGAACATGTATTCAGACAGATAAAGTATTATGTATCCAACAGATTTCAGTAAGATTTTAAATAAGCTAAGAAGTGAGGCTGATGCTGGAAACATGGAAATAAAAGCATGCATACTGCAAACAAAGCGACAGGCAAAGGATAATTGAAAATGATGCTAAATATTTAATTGCTGACTGTTGCTTGAACTGAAGATAACACAATGTGCCAATCTCTTCAAATCTTAACTAGAAGCATGAGAGTCAAAAGGTATCATTCACAGGTCTAAATACCTGTGACTCTTTTCCTCAAAGAGGAAAACTAAAGACTCAGCCAAGCAGACTACAGAAGAACTAACTCGGCTTGAACACTTCAGTAATAAAAGCTAGTAGATTCCTAAACATGGCACTATGAGGAAATAATACCCATATACTCATTTTTAGCTGAAATTCGAGAGTCACATTTCATGTCCTGGTTCTTGGGTGTAAAAAAAAAATCTTCATTTACTGTACCAGAAAACTCTGGATGTTCAACACCTGCAGATACTAATCAGGTCCCCTGTTTAAATACACACAGACTTAAACCTCTAAACTGAGTTGGACAAATTCAAAAGTATAATCAATAAAAAAAATTACAAATAAAAATAAGAAGTCATTACAGATACAATGTGATACTGTCACAGATACCCCTCATTCCCTCATTCTGAGGTTTCAAATTTTCTTTTTGCCTCATAACGAACTTAATAAAAACTACACTCCCCTATGCAAACCTAATAAAATCTTGGCATTTTCCTGGTTCTCACCTTTTGTACTGAATAGAAAAACTTTTGACATTTCTATTCACACAGAATACTGCCATAAATAGCTTCTTCAAATATTTTTTTACAAAGGCTCTATTCTTGCGAGCCTCCACTGTCTCCCGGCAGAAGGAATGTAAACTTTGCTTAGTTTACTTTAAGTTCTTCCTTGCAGCAAAGGTTGATTCTTCTATATATTTGCAGAAAGTGTCGCTTCTCTACTCACTGGGCAGAGAAAATGCATCTTACCTCATCCGATACATGTATGAGGTGCCATCTTATCTACAACTGCCTCAGCAAGCAGCTGCTCATCTTTCTGTGCAGCCTCTGTCCCTACTTACCTTTTATTTCACCCACATGTTTTTCACAGGTAAGAAATCTGAAGTGGTAATGAAGTAGCATTCACCTTGCATCAGCTGATCACCTTCCTGTTTCATGCTACAGCTCACACACACTACTGCTATTTGTAATAAACATCTCAATAACACTTGAAGATGACCTGAGATGCAGTTAATGTAATTAAATATATTATAGGAGTTAATGGCAGTGCTAGGAGTAATTACAATAATCTAATATTCTCCATTACAAGACTGTTCTTAGTTACTTATAGTTTTGCCAACCTTTAATTTCTGGGCTTAGATTTTCCATACCAGGTATGTGACTCAGACAGAAAATATTTTTAGAAAGTTACAGCTGAGACAGTCCAAACACATACTTAAAGAAAAATACATTTCACTTTACCTATGCCAAAAGAAACAATTAAAAACCCATAACCTAATACAAAACGCAAACCATTTCACACAGATTCCCCAAAATGTGGACAAGAAGACCAGGAAGATAGCTAGGAGGCAACTTTGGTCAACTTATAAGCTTCTGGAAAGAAATCTAACTCCTAACAAAACTTTGCACAGTATGTACATAATGCAGGTTTTCCAACAGCATCAGCGCTGCTGGTGCTGTTATTTTTACGGTGCATCCATACTAACTGAAAGTTTATGGCATCTCCACAAAGTAAGGGCAATTTTCAGGCCTACAGAATACTCTTCTACAGTTCAGGAGCCGCTATGGCATTGGGGAGTAAAGACTGGAGGATGTTTTTAAGTTTTTATAAGAAAGTGATGTTGGTCAGGAATCTATGCTATGGCACTGGGGAACAAAGTGGGCCAAGGAAGAGCAGGAGAAGGGGCTTTTAGTCTGAAGCACTCCAGCTCTTGTAACTGTGAAGGGAACGCATGATTTCGTCATGTGTGAATCAGAAACATATGTCACTGCATCTGCTTGCTGTGAAAATTGATTGGTAACACACGGTATCCCTCTCCCTCCCTCCACTGCTGGTGGTGACGGTGGATGGCAAAAACTTGAGCACCTCTTAGTGTAGAGGTCTATACTAGGGACCTAAAAGCTCCACGTCTGCCTGTCACATGTCTGGGGCAGTATCTATCCAAATTATATATTCCCTTCCTTTCATTCCCAGTCACCTGCTCAGGGGTTAAAAATAGAAAAGGGGAAGCCATTAAGAAACAATGGCTAGGAATTTAAGTACTCATAGTGTCATTTAAGCTTTTCACACAATGTAACCCAGTGTCCCTGCACATACTTGCAGCAGTCAGTCACATGCTACTTTTCCTCGAGTGTCCACTTAGCTCAGCATGCAGGACTGACAGCATTGTGGGAACAAACAAGCAAAGAACAATGTCCTTAGGGATTCTTTCCATGTAAGAACTCAAAAACATTTAAAAAGGCAGGAAAACAATATGTATGTAAAGAATGGCCTTGAGTTTAAGGCAAATGGTAACATCATGGTCACTTTGGAAGCCACAATGCAAGTACTTCTGCAATGTTGAACAACTTATTTCATGCTTTATACTAGGAAAACCTATTTGGAGCATCCCCCTTGGGCATGATTCAGAGTCCCGAGGTTAAAATCTCAAGCCCTCAGAGACCCAGCAGGTGCAGAGCAGAGATGTACAATGTGCTTACACCCACAAAGACAGTAAACACATCCCACCTTGCATACTAATGTACAGGTCCTTATTTCAGGACATAAGAAAATAACACTGGCACTTACTCACTCCTTCTTGATTTTTGTCAGGAAGGCTTTTTAACAGGGACTGCATGTAAAATGTGGTGGAAAAAACAATAAAAATAAAAAAAGCTCCACAACCAAACCTGGAAAGTGCACACAGAAGCCCAAATATCTCCTAGTCAGCTCCTCCACGCAGTGCTGGTGCTGGCATCTAGCTGATTTAACATGAGAAGTTGTATTGCTGCAGGGATCACTGTTGTTCTACACATAGATCCAACATTTCTCAACTCCCCCTTCCAGGGTATATTAAAGAGGTGGAGGAGGAAATAGAAGAGCTATTCCACAAAATGCAGTATTGATTTTTCTACCTGAGGAAAGAGAAGCTCAGTGAAAAATATCTCTTTGCTCCTCTACCTCATGAGAGAAGAAGAGTCTCAAAAAAGACATTAACCTGCAAAACCATGAACCACTGCAGAATTTTGCTGTAGCCAGTGTTTTTGGTATACGTTGACACTACATAACTGAAAAAATCATTAAACAGTATTCATACTTCAGATATTCTTGAAATACATAAAACAAAAAAAGTTATTTTTCCCCGAAACTTCTTAATCAATGCCATCACTAACAAATATTGAATGAAGCCAGTGGAGGATTTTTAAGTAGAATAAACTCCCCTATTCTTTATGAGCACAGAAAATGAAGCAAACCAATTAATTAAAATGTGTAGGTAAAAAACCGCTAGTCTTAAAAGAGTGACATTTTCTTATTACTATATCACACGTTAGCTTTGTAAGATCTTGACCATTAATTTTACATGAAATTGTAATGCCTGACTAAAACTGAACATTTCTGACAGTAAAGAATGATAGGATTTGTAATGGTCTTAAAGGTAGATATGAAGTAATACTGTAGTTTATGGTGACAAGATAATAGTTATAAAATAATTTCAGAAAAAAACCTAGGACTTCAATACTTTTGAACAGTTGCTGCTTTATGTACTTATTACCCAATATGCTGGGTTTCAAAATAATTTCCCCCCAAGATCTGTCATCACATCAATCTGCAAAACAAAGAACTTGTAAAATTCTACCCACCACAAACAGAAATAAATATCATAAAATGTACAATCCTATTCCCAGATCTTTCTTTGCACTGAAAGCAACATTTTCTATCAAATCTCCCTCTATCAATTTTTTCATAAAGAACCGATAGAATATTATTGCATATAAAGCTCACTTAATTTTTCTAGAAAAGTAAGGCTATCATCAGATCCAGAGCCAAATCTGGCCTACTTAATAGTTTCATCAGAAAGTCTACATTAGATAAACACTGGAGCTGGGGCCCAGAGAGGTAGTGGAGAAAGTTGAAACATGATAGGACAAGACCCTGTGTAATCTGATCTATGTTGGCCCTGCTTTGAAGGGGGTGGAGTGAGGGGGTGCCTCGACTTCCATGGGCCCCTGCCAACCTAAATGACTCTATGATCCTGTGAAAGCTCCTTCCAAGTCAGGAGGAAAAGTAAAAGAAGAAAAAAAGAAAATTGCTTCCTGTTATTTGCTTGTTTTTTGGAAGACAGTTGGAAGATGCAATTACACATTCATGACTTAGCCTCTGTCACAAATTTGTACAGTTTTGTGTTATCAAGCAGCAGTGTGCCCTTCAGCTTTGCAGAGTAACTACCTTGAAAAGTTAAATTTATTCTGATTTATCAAATGATATCCTGAACCTGTTGCTTCTCTGAAGGTCCTGTCGCAATATTTTGAAGGTGGGTGGGATGGGAGACAATAAATATTCCCATTAGCTTCACACTGTTTCTCTTCTTAAGAGCCTTTCATCTTTCCCACTAGGTACAGGAAAAAAAGCCAGGTCCAAAAGTCATTGTTCAAACAGTAATTTACTTACAATTGACAAAATCCTTCCTAAAATACAAATAATGCTGGTTTGCTCAAATGACAATTCCAGAGAGCCAGCAGGGAATCACAAGCATGCCTCACATTTGTGATTCTCTCCATTTCTTCAGTGACTCCAGCAGTGCTTTATTACACCTTCATTATTTCCATTCCAAACAAGGATAAAACCAGCTTTTATGCATTCTAAAAACAAGAGTAAAATTTCTCAGACTGCTTGTGATCTAATAGTGTCTTCTTTGTTGTTATCACTGAACAGTATAGTACACTCTCTCAACAAAGGTTCAAAAGCTAACTAGCAACAACTGGGGCTCTCCTTATGTCATAAATGCTAAGATTGATAAAGAAACTTAACAGATTTCCAATGTGTATTAATCATGAATTTAAGATTACATGCTGATTAAGACATGTAGGTAAAACAATGAAAGTTACTATTTAAATTTATCTTGCGTGATTAGGATTTAAGGTGAAGTTTCTAGTAAGAGATACTTTCCTATGTTCAGAAGCCTTTGAATCATCAACATATGTTCAATGAAACATAATGAAAATTGAAAATTCAGCAGCAATTTTCAGCAAAATTAATTTAATATCCAATAAATAAACTTACATAAGCATAGTATAAATTTACATAAGCAAAAGTCTCTTTTTTTCCACATTTACTGAAACTGGTCTACAGTGTCATAAAATCACAGGGTCTACACTCTGTGGATGCACACTGATCCAGATCTCACACTCAGGAAAGACATATAATTCTGTGAATATGTCCTTAAAAGCAGCAGAAGAAAGCATTATACCGTCAAAGAAAACCATTATTAAATGTGTATCATGTAAGTAGGACTGTACTGTTGGGTAAAAATAAAGGTCTCCAAAAATGCTGAAGATATTAAAATATCTTTTGTTAGGAACACCACCTATTTAGCAGATAATTGAAGGAAAGTTGAACCTCAAAATACTACAGAAGATGCAAAGATGATCATCAACAGCTCAGTTACTACATGAAAAGGGAAAGCATGTGGAGACAGAACAGTAAATAAACCCAGTTTAAAATACAGATCTTGAAAGCACAAAAGTTTATATCCAACTAACAATACATAACTGTGAGATGATCTATTTACACTGCAAGATCTCTATACATATAAAAGTTGCTCGTTTTTTTTTTTTAATTTTAAGGTACCACAAATTATCCATTTATTAATGAACACAATGTGCATAATAAATAAATACATACATACATTGCCTGCTGGTAATAAGAAGCATTTAAAATATTCAACATACCAGGAACAGAAGTCTGAAAATAGTTTTAATGTTTTTACTTGTTCTTAAAATGGGAATTCAAATGCCTTAAATTTTTGGTGAAAAGTCCCAGTAATGACTAAACAATTACTTTCTCTCTTCTACCCCCTTCAAAGGAGCTAGCTCACAGTGCTGTCATATCAACCTCACCAAATATTCTTCCACAGATTATGATCCAGTCTAAAATAAGAATTTAAAACATGTTTCCTCTATCCCTCGCCTCCCATTCCAAGGTATTTTCATCAGTGAAAAGTTGTACTTTCTAGACTTTTTGTTAATGTGAAGAAAAAAGAGGTTCTCTGACCGAAAAAAATGAAAAAAACCTCAAGTGACTTGCTTCCAAATCAGATTTGTACTGTCCCCTCTCAAGACACCTATTTACATGAAATCTCTTACAGTTTCTCTGCCTGTATAAAATGCAGATGCCACTGCACATCAGGCCTGTGTTTGCCTCTTTGCACAGACAGTCCAAAACAGTTTTCCTGATCTGTTTCAACTTGAAATGTTGTCAATATATGGATTGTCTTGCTTTCTAATTCAGTGAAAAATCTAGTTTTCCATTAGTCTCTGCCTTTCTAATTTTCGATACAGCTTTACTAAATGTAATTATTAAAGGCAGATTCAAGAAAGCAATTACTGAGCTACTGGTTTGTATCTCTGAAGTCTTAATAAGGAACAAGAAGTTGAAGTGACAGAAACACAGCAAAATCTGTAAATAAAAAAAAAAAAAAAAAAAAAACAAACCAAACCTGGCTACATGTTTACTTTAATATATACAATATACAAAGAGAAAAAACAGAATGATGTGGAAAATTGCTATGATCAGTATATATTTGGGGTGATCGCACACCTCCCTGTTATCACAAATGCATTTTAATCTTTGTATCACTGTTCGGTGTATTAGGATTGCAAGTATATTTTAGAACTGTTGCAGAAATAGCTCTAGAAAGAATTTTTAAAATATATGAAGACTGGGATTGTGAACAATGGGAAAGCAGCATTTTACCCTCTTCATTTGGGGATTTTCAACTTATTCTGAAGATTACAATATTTGAAGGGGTTACACTGGTCTATGAGGTATCTAATCCCACTTGCCAGTACTAGCAACCAAGTATTCAAAGTAAAATAACGGCAATTTTGTAAAAAAAAATAAATAAATAAAAATTAATAGGTAGAAAATATGCAGTAGGTTGTTTTAAACCTAAAAATTACCTTAATGCACAGGAAAGCACAAAGTTGCAGCAGAGCCCTCTTGCTAGCTTCTAGAGAATTTCAATAACCATTCTCAAGATATTTGAGTCCACACACACAAGACTGCAGTTAGAGTATCTTCCTTCTGTGTAATGATTTCCTCCATCCCATAAGTCAATCATCTCCCTTTCTCCCCCACAAAAAAGTGTGTAATATCCTGGCCACAATGAAGTCAATAACAAAAGTTCTGCTTAACAGTTACACCTTGAAACCACTCTGTTTTTGGGACAATTATTCTACACGCTCTAACGTTGTTGTAAAATCATTCTGGTCATTTAATGTATCAGAAAGTGTGACATTTCTCATTTGCAAGACAACAATACTGGCTCTGAGTGAGTTCATAAGCCAAATTAGAAATAAATGAAAAATAATTTTCTGATTTAAAATAAACATCAGCCTACACAGACCTTTCCAGCAGCCTCCCTTTCATCACAATAGTTCATCATATGCAGTAAATTAATTCAAGTACGCAGGCAGAGTAGCAATTAATGACTTAACACCACCTACTTTACTTTCCATTGTAGTCAGTACAAATGTATAATGGCAGATGAGCACTTAGCAATTCTTTGTATACAACACAAAGGTAAGTCATACCAAATAATTAACAACGTACAGGAAAGGTAGAGGTAAAACCTGCTGTGTGAGAAAATACGGAATAGAGTTAATTTGGAGTGCTTTTGCTTGGCTATTCTTAATCGGGATTCATGCCCCTCTCAGGAAATCTGGTGTCATGGGTTTAAGTGAGTGGTGGAGTTTTTTGGTAGCAGGCTACAGCAGTGGCTCCCTGTGAGAAGCTTCTCAAAGCTCCTGCAGTGCCAAGTCAGCTCCACCTCTGCACCAAAACTGAGCCAACCAGCTGCGCCTCAGTGATAACATATTTAAGAAGGGACGTGGTGAGGAGGAGTCGGGCTTGTGAGAAGGAGTTGCGGCAGCTGCGTGAACACCAAGGTTGGTGGAGGAACAAAGGAAGAAAGGAGGGGGGAGGTGTGCCGGAGCAGAGACCCCCCTGTATCCTGTGGAGAGACAGCAGGGTGGCCGCCCCCTGCCACCCATGAAGATCTACGGTGGAGCAAACTCAGATATATGGCCTGTGAAGGACTTCACATGATCAATTAAGGTGGCTGTGCCCAAAGTCAGCTGGGATCCTGAAGGAAGAAGTAGCCCCCACTGTTGTAGTATGGCACTGGGAGGATTGCAGCATGCGGGGGTGTCCCACGCTGGAGCAGCTTGGGAAGGGCTGTAGCCCGTGGGAGGGACTCAGGTTGGAGAAAACTTGTAGAGGACTCTCTCCTGGGAGAGGGGGACCATGCTGGAGCAGGGGGAATAAGTTCCAGAAACTTCTCCCACACCAAAGATGGAAGAAGCAGCAGCACTGACTGCACCCCCCCCATTCCCAGCCCCCTGCACCACTGAGGGGAGGGGGGTGGCGAGAATGTGTTTTCAAGATGTGGTACGGCTTCTCACTGTCCCATTCTGGCTGTTAAATGTTGTTGTTAGTGTCTGTGATAAACTTTTCCTTATTTTCTTCCCTTAACAAGTCTGCCTTTTGCTTGTGATCATAATGGGTGGTTTATCCCTCCCTGTCCTATCTGGAATCCCAAGCCTGTGCTTATTTTCTCCTTCTCAGTGCTGGGAAGGAAGGAGAAGTGAGTGGCTGTGTGGTGCTCAGTTGCCCTCTTGAGCTCAAACCATGACACCTGGTCTAAGTTTTCCAGATGGAGGACAACTATTGTTTGAAAGCCTTTGAGATGTAGAGGTGATGGTAATCTGAGAGCCCAAACTGAAGAATCCGTAAATCAATGGGAATTGTGACTCCTTCTCCGAGACCAGGTCTTTCAGCTGAGACATCCTGGTACACATAGGCAGTACAGCGAGTGAGCAGTGAGGACCAAATCTCCAGTGTGTAAGCACTGGCCACATGGCACACATCTCCCAAAGCCTGCTGCTGTAGAAGGACAGTGCCAAATCTGAGGGCTTTTGAGCTTTTCTTCATACAAATCACACTTCAGTGTAATGGATAAGAACACTAAAGCATGACAATATTGTTAAGGTAGTGAAGACTCAACTGGATATGATAGATGGGTAACTTCATTACACACTTGTATACATATGCACACATCATCACACAAAGGTAACACCCCTATCTTCTCAGCAGTTTTGCCAGTGGTCAGGAGAACAGGGTGGAGGGCAACCCAGCATCAGTGAGACTGCTATTACAAGTAGGCTAGAGTACAGATCTCTCTGTTAATATGCCAGCAGGTGTTACTTGAGATTACTAAAACAGATTTTTTAGAAGCAGATTTCATTTTTCTAATGTATTTACTTTCTCTTCAAAATCAAAACTTCTACATTTTCCTTCTTACATGATAGCAAATATGTTAAAGATAAGCTATCTGTACTTCATATGAAGGATTAAACCACGCTCAGGACAAAAAGCCAAATACTATGCTCCTGTTCAAACAGCTTAAATGTTTCTCTATCCCCAACCATCTATTACAGAAACTTGCTCTCCTCCCAGAAAACTGTGGTCTGGAACTTGCTTTGTAAACATTTTCTGGTAAAGTTGGAGCAAGAGTTGGTTTCACAGTATAAGACCCTTAATACAACTACAATGAAGTAGTGAATAGAACTAAGCTCTCTCTTTGTACCAACTTCTGTAGTAGTTGATCCTCACTGGAATCATGAAGTATAACCAAAAAACTTCTAATAAGAAAAATACTGCACATCTCTGCTACAGGTCTCCACTATGGAATACAAGTATTTTCTTCTTTACTCCCCTATCATCAATTTTGAAAGTTTTTTTAAGCTTCTTCACAACTGAAAAAAAAAAAACAAAAAAAAACAAACAAAACCCAATCAAACAAAAATCCTCCATTTTTTGATCCTGTTGTGAAATATTGAAGACGTGAATCCTCTGATGCTAACCTGAATGGATATTCTATCCATTGTATGCTGCCTAGGAGAACATTTTCGGTATTTACTTAATCTTACTTCATTTTAACAGCAAGTAGTACCCAAAATTTAGTATCAAAAGAGAAGAATAAAATAAGAGAAAACTTGTAAATGGGCCATTAAAACACTGTGTTCAGTGCTGTCCTGTAATACAAAAAGCCTTTTTTTTCTCTTCAGTCTTTTTGAATGATTTGACTTGTACAAGCCACAGTCATTTTGTTGCATGCTTATAGAAAATGAAAAATCTTGTCTGTAGCAATATCAAATAATTTATACATAGCAGACATCAGCTGTCATTTCTGTCTATCACAGTGGTATACCCCCCCACACACTTCTCTCTTTAGTCTAGGTGAGCTGTCAAGTTTCTAGTTTCTGATGTGTATTTACATCATTCAATGACATCTGACAGTAGTGAAAGGCCACAGAAAACTGCTTATTGATCAGAGCAAAACTAGTTGATGGAACAGATGAGGTTGTATCACAGAAATGCAGCCACACTCAGGTGATGACATTTTGCTCCCTTGTATACAAGTGCTTAATGGAATACAACTTCATTATATCATGCCACTAGTGCTTAAAGAATTGTGCAGTTCTCATGAGTGTTTTGTCTATGCGGTGATGAGGACAATCTATTTGTATTGGTACCAATGTATTACTAACCTGTTTTGCTCAGGAACACTTGCAAACTACCAGCCAGTGTGTCCTGATGAATATACTAAGAGACACTGAAGACTCAATCTTGCCAAAATCTAATTGAGCTGACCTTTTAAAAAAAGATGGAATTACCATTTAGGGAGCCAGATCTACTCAAGATTTAGTTCTACAGAATTCTGTGCTGCTTAGTAAAGACATTTTAAATGACCATTTTTGTGCTTGGGACTGGTACAGCAATGGAAGTGATAACTGATCATTAGCATTTCAGAAGTTATATCAACTTGCATGAGAGTCTTTCAAACTGTATTGATTTAAATGCCAAACAGTTCTTGGGCACTGGCTCTCCATACAAACTGTCCTGCAGCTAAAATATTATTTTTATTATTTTTATTACTTTATTCTTTTCATTATCTTGAGTAGAAACCCATGTCAATGTAAACTCATTTTCCACAGAGTAACCTGTAAGGCCATAATTACAGTATACAATGATTCCTTACAGAATCTGTGTTTGCACTAGCAGTCTAACTGGAAAACTCAAAGCAGTTTTAGCACAAAGTAAACTGCAATGATTCAAAAGACCCAGCATGTTACAAGTACCTGAAAAACTTTAAATCATGAAGCTTCTAGAGGTACACTGATCACAGCACAGACCTCAGAAAAACTTGCTTTCCATTTCATATCTTACAGTTGACAGGAGCTGTAGGTCTTTCTTTCAAAGAAAAAAGAATCCAGAGGGGGAAAAGGTGCCGATGGTCCAAAAGTCGCTCTTCAGAACGAGGAAGTGTTGCTCAGCCTTTCTAAGTTAAGCCTTGCATTCAGGTTAACTACTTATAATTGAAAACAGTTTTCAGATTCAAAACAAAACTATTGGCCACCTCAGACATGCAGAAAATTCTTTCCATTTCAAGGGGAAAGAGATAAAAGACTCAGTTCTCAGAGAAGGCATTTCCTATCCCTTGACTTAGACAAGCAGCATGAGACCAGAGGTTGACTAAATCCAAGTCCTACACAACTAGAGAAATTCAAGCTTTAAAAATAACAGAAATGCAAGTGAATAATGTCTTAAACAAGCAGAGTACATCTTCTATTTCTCCATAGAAACAACATGGACTATACTATATACAACTTACTAACAACAAAGGAAAAGGATAACAGTCTTGTTATTTTCAGTTCAGTTGTATCACTGAAACTTCTTTCAGACAAAAAAAATAACTGTTAGAAGTGTCTTGTTCTTTTCTTGGTGTTCTTCTAATGCACTTGATGCAAAAAATCTAGAATTTTTCTTTCAGACTGAAAAAAACTTGGGGTAAACCAAGATTTTCAGGTCATATGGCTAAATTGGATCAAGTTTCAAGTACAGAGTAATTACTTTTCCCACTAATAAAATCCCACTCTAATAAAACTTCCCAATTTCTACTCCAAGGGGGGGGGGGGGGGGGCAGAAAAAAAAAGCAGCAGCAGCAGAACAGTTACAAGACTGAATTTATTTTATTAACCCTGGCAAAACTCCTCCCCCCCCCCCCCTTTTTTTTATCTGAAGCAGATGAATTGATCTTACTGACACTTAAGAAGGATTTAAATGTATACTAATTACTTGTGATAGAAGATTTCAAACCTGAAGCCAATATTTATAATGATTCAGAAAAATTAAACCAAGGACTTAATCTTACCAAATGGCTTTCAAATGTATCTTCAACATTTTCCATGGCAAGCTTGATACACATCTAACAGAAACTGTCATCTCAGATACTATGGTTAGCTGTCAGCATTGGTTTGCACATACACAAAAACTTGCATATTTAGCACATACAGATCTAAGGAGAAAATGGAAGATAAAGAAACAGTCACACATTCAATATATGTGATGTCAAATGTCTGAAAAGCAAACTCTCTAATCTTCTTGAAGTTAGTGGGAAGTGAAGAGGAAGTACTCTAGACAATGAACAGTATAGATAGGATGCTATTTTATGTATATTTAAGAAACTTACTTTAGCAATGACTTTTTTTTTTAAACAAAGAAAACAAAGACGAAGAAGTGTTCTGCATTCTGCCATTAAATCCTTTACTACATAAGCTTTCCTTCATAAGAACTCAAAATTATCAAGAAGAATATCTTTAGACAAGAAGTTGCAGACAAATTACATTTTGTCCTTTCCAAGTCTGGTTCTTGTACTTTGTGCTTATACAGAAAACAGGAAATTCTCTTCATCTCAGTTGTCTGATATGTATAAATATCTGGGCTTAAAGCCTTGACACTGATACTGATGATGGCAGCAATTCATAACCCGTTATGAAAAAAACAAAAAACTCAAGTGAACTTGCTTTTAAATTAACCCTGGACCTAGAATTGTTTGCTTTTTTGAAGTGCAAAGTATCTATTCAAAGCACAAGGAATGTATTTCTTCATTCAATGAAGTTAATCTATCTCGAGTCATCCTGAAAATCAAGGATACTCAGTATTAATCATTCCCAAATTTTGCTGGACATACCTTGGAGTGACTTCTCTCAGGAAAAGTGAGAAGCCATGCATTTCCACAGCAACAGGATAGGAACTAAGAAGGCTGGAAGCAGAGACTGTATGCCAGGCTGCTGACATATGGATGCATACAGGACATGCAGAATTTGAAAGTGAATTATAATAAATATACTTCGCTCTTCCAATCTTTAGATAATATAAAACAACTTTCACATCTGAAAATGATACTACTTAATTCCTTTTAGATTCAGCTTTTATTTTCCTAAAGCAGATCTTAACTGCAGCATGCAATAATCTAAATTACTTGCTCATATTTAAGGCATTATTTTAATATTCCTTTATTTCATTACAGGAAAACATACTTCACAGGCATTTCTTTCTGTTTTAGAAGAGACAGAAGACTTTTTCTTCCCTGTGAATAATTCACAGAAAGCCTACATCACTGCATCTGACTTCAAAAGAACAGAAACTGACTCTTTATGACAGGGATATATGAACTGGGTAAATGCTCAAGCCATTGCTCAAAGCATGCCTGTAGCAATATCATTGCTTCTTTCTAGACAAGCACACTAAGCTGAAGCAGTGACTTTTCTGGTTTCTAGTTAAACTCAACAGAGTTAAAGTCAAAGTCAAAATAAAAACTAGTATTTGGATTCATTATGCATTAGATGCATCTTTCTTTGTTAGTGGGTAAGCATAGATTTTAGTGCTATAGGTGGTTGTCTTATAAAAGGTTTACAATAAACCAAGAACCTCACATTTTTAAAAGGAATCCTGAAAGACTAGGAAAAACAAATGCATGTAGTCATAAACACTTACAATGTTTACTAATTTGAAGTAATTTACAGTTCTCTCTGCTACCTTGAAACCCCAAACATGAGACACGACAACCTACATCACATAATCAGATCTTTCCACTGAAAAACACACCACTTAAGAGGTCTCCTTTGAGCAGGGGTTCATCTTTGCTCTGAAAGCACATCGTTCAAGAGTCCCACACAGAGATCTGTGACAACTTCTGCAGCACACCTCCATGTCACTTTTTGCTACCTCCTCCAGCTTTAGTCATCTTACTCTGCTCCTTGCCAAAATGACTGATTTTTGTTCTACACAAAGTTCATTGTACAAGCGGTGACTTCCGAAACCAGTGTAACATTTACTACTGCATGATGTAACAACTCTTTTCACCCTGCCTACGTGGCTCGACTGTTAGCAGCTCTCAGTTATATTACTGTTTGGGCCTGTGAAAAATTTCTATTTTTTTTTTTAACTAATTTTTACTTATTTTTAAGTTAAGTTTTAAGTTTTTTATGTTAAGTATACCTGAAAATAAGATTGAATTTAAAAAAGGTAAATCACTACATCTGTGATTTAAGAAAAAAAAATCCTAAATAGAATCAAAATGTATAATGTATGTAAAGAAAAGAAGTACATGAAGAAAAAAAGAATCCCACATTAATTTAAAATCACAGAAACATGGTTTCAGTCAATAAAGTGACAAAATATTTTTATCTTCTCAGATCCTGGAACCTGGTTCGCTTTATCTGGTCTGAACATACAAATTTGGTGATCTTGTCAACATGCTTCAAAAACCATTCTTCAGATGTATTTTGGAGAGATGAGTGTTTCCCCCAAGGATGAAGAAGAAGCAAAAGGACTTTTTTTTTTTTTTTCCTGGTATTTCGTTCACTAAGTTGCTGTTTGAAAATGTAGTTCAGTATGCTGACATTTTGTCATATTCCTAATTCATATCAAACTGCTAAACCCTCATGGAAAGCTTTATTTCAATCTACCTCAGAGAAAAATGAAAATAATAATATAAGTAATCACTAATACAACAATCATTTGCCCTAACCAAATACTAACTTTTAACCCCCCCCCCAACTATACTGATTATCGCTACTCATTTATCATTAACCTTCAAAATAAATCATACATAGGTCATATTAAGTAGTACGTGCTATGGTAACTATTAGTATTACATAACGGAAACTAATAATCTCATTTGCTACTTTGTTAGCAACATACCATCAATTTAGGCCACTGCATAATTTTGCTACAAACTCATCAACTGAAGAGGTAGAAATATTCACATGTTCAAGCTTCTAAAATTTTGATAAGCATAACAGAAGATAATAATATATTTGAAATGAAAAGGAGAGCAAGCTTTTATTTCAAAGGTGTTAAAATATGTTAGGTTTAGATGACCAGACCAATCAGTACACCTAGGGGCAGAGAGAATCAAGAAAAGCCACAATTCACTTTAGCTACAATGACTTCACTGGAGATGCAGAGAACAAACATTAGAAGAAGGGATCTCATGCTACACTAAAAAATACACTGAAGCTGAAGGAA
Source organism: Tyto alba (assembly GCF_018691265.1). Lineage (NCBI taxonomy): Eukaryota > Metazoa > Chordata > Aves > Strigiformes > Tytonidae > Tyto > Tyto alba. The sequence continues at coordinate 21,009,919 of NW_024881275.1, read as the reverse complement.
TTTTATGAATTCAAGTAACATTTCCTGGAAAGTTGCTCATAGCTTTTTGTTACATGATTACTGAATTTGTTATATTTTTGATTGGAATAGAATATCACAGTCATTTGAAGACATTTCTCTGCTTATATAACTTTTTAGACTACTTAAAGTATCAATTTCACAAAATAAGAACAGAAGGAAAGGATACTTTTTTCCACCACCTGTTTCTCCCACCATTCCCTTTCCACCATGCTATACAACTCATAGTAAAGAGACAACAGTTAAGGAAAGGCAGAAACAAAGATATTCTTTATTATAATGCCCAAATTACCAATATAACTAGAATTTCAACCAATTCACTGAAAAAAGGGAGACAGACACGCTGTTGTACAGATCTTTGGTTCTCTTGTCAGAGTGGAATGTGTGCAAAAGTGATCAGAACAAGTTTTCAGATACTGCTCATCAATCAAATTAAGCAAATCTCAGCAGGCACAGAAAAACAAGCAATGCTACTGCCTACTATCTTGCTATTGCCTCTTTCTGCTTCCATCTGCTGTTGTACCAATATTACAGAAATTAATCACTTTATCCTTACAGGCAGCCTCTGAAGCAAAGACTATGAGTATTACAAATACGATTTTTCTCAGTTTCACCTGACTCTGCTTGAGAAAATCATGGAGAACCATGTAAACTACCAGACCACCGTGACTTGCCTGAATCAGAAACTGAACTCTCAAGTCCTGGATCTCAGGTAGGGCACTAGACTGGGGTGTTTTTTCCTGGAAAGCAGGGCTTTCCCCACTGACCACTTACACTGAAGATTCTGAATGGCTTCAAAATATTTTTAAATAAGTCTTGAGATCTGTATGGGAGCTCCTGAAGGCACAACTGTGGCACAGAATAACACATGTACAGAAACTACTGCAGTAAGTGTGGAAGAGGAGATCATGGGAAGGATATGAAAATAAACAGCATAGATACTTCCATCTGATTTTGTGCAATGCATCCCTCATTAAGAAATCTCAGTAATGAAAGTATTACAAACAATAAATCTCAGTCTTCATATTTAATTTAAAACTGGATAAATGCCCCATTTAAGAAAGGATTGGGATGCTTATGTCCTTACATCTTTCTTCAATCTTATATAGAAAACATTTCAAATCCTAAAATACAGACTTTTTTTTTTTTCTGGGGTGGGGTAGGGAGGGGAAGGGTAGAAGGGAAAGAGATATTTCACAACATTGCCACTACAGAAAACCAGGAAGCAGATGGATCTTATACATTGGTTTTAAGTGATCACATTGATTATCAACTAGTTGCATGATTAACCAGCTGACTTAGAAGAGCAGAATACTATCAGCCATCTATTTTATTTAACAGATACACATTTTAGAAGGAAAAACATTCTTGGTATCTTTCTGCTAGACTTGTTAAAATGGCCTTAAAGTTTGTTTTTCTACTGAAATGTAAGAAAATATTACTGAAGCATTTGTGTGGCCCATCGATCTGCCTCACTAGACTTGCCATGTTCTTTTACTTTGTTAGGGCATGGAAATATGGCAGCTCCAACCAGAACCACTTTCTTTTCAGCACACTGTTTTTCAGCAAGCTGTGAAGACTGTCTCAAAGTCAGACCCTCCCGAAACTGTATCATTAGACATCCAGGCTCTGATATATCCACACTTTGCAGTTAGCATATAATATGTTAACTATTATATATGTTTTGAACAGGTACCCCCAACTCAAAGACAATAAAATAATATAATACATAATAAGTATATAAATCCCTAGTATTATTTTCAAGTGTGTTAGTATATGCAATTATAAAACATAATTAAAATGACTTACATATTTCCTAAATTCAATGCATAGAGTGACCCCTACTGGTCTGCTAGACACTCCAGCAGAGACACAAATTGACAAAAACCACCACTCCAAGGAGTGAACCTGAGATAATGTACATGGACAATCCTCATATAAAGAGCATGCATACCTTATTCAAGACACAGAATGACTAATACTAATAAGTCAGTAGAGTCAAAAACACACCAGTGTTTTCTATGGACCTTTAAACAATCATTATTCTTGTTATTATAAGTAACAAAATAAACAAGTGAATGGTTTGAGACCAACATTACTATGAAGAGTTTTAATTTTTTCCAAAAATTTTCTTAAAAAACACTCAGGAGAAACAAACTTCAGTCTACTGGAGGTTTTAGATGAGAAAAAAATGCATACGTTCTGTACATTCCAAATGAAACATGAATAGCACTTACAACAATAAGCCCTCATGAATCAGACTGTGCTTGCTACTCTTTTATTTTATACCTAAAAAGCAAGGTCACAAAAGTATCTAATTATTTGTCTAAATATGGTCTGCTTTAATACACAACCAGCTAATAATCCAGGTTACCAATAATGTGCTCTGTAATACACACTATTACCTAATACATTATTTTATTAATTTAAACAATCTTGTAGGAGAATCAGTTCAAGATCTTAACACTAATTAGAGTACATCCACAGATTAATAAGAGTATGGCTGTTTATTTGTAGTGCTGAATGTTCTCTCATTTTTAATAAATATATATATTAGACACACATACACACACTTATGGGTGAAACCAGTACTCAGCTAGGAACAACAACTAGAAAACACCAAAGCTTATGCTAAGTGTGAATTCTAAGTGCATTTCTTTGACCATTGGGCTTTTTAATAACACACGTATGATTACAACATAAAGTGTGCAGAAGACTGACCAAACAAAACAAACATTTGCCTCTGACTTCATTTCGGACAGGACTAATTCCAAGGATCTAGTAAGAGAAAGCAGTGCTAATTCCCATTCCTGAAGGAAATGTTTCCTCAGAAAGCGTAAGCAATAGAAATAAATTCTTCTCCCTCTGCTTCAAAATCCCTGCAAATTAAAGGGAATATTCTGTAGTAACTGCAAGTTTCCACTGTGTCTAAACCAAGTCAATCCAGTGTTGTTCAATATGTGCTCACACTGAGAGTTTACAGAAGACATTCCTCATCCAAGATGCTCAGGAGCAGCTGGAACCTGGAGGCAGGATCCTAAACCTCGAAGCTTCTCAGTGGTCACCAGCAGGCTGACCTGCGCCCTGCCTCTTACTTCTGACCACTAGTCAAAGCTGTTGAAGGAAACAATTGCAGCCGAAAGTTATTCTGAAAATGCATTCAACCAGTTCTAACTTAGCATACCAAATCCCTAGAGCCTTCAACAGGAGCTCAACATTTTATAGACAGTTTATTTTTGGGAGACATATTTAAATATTTACAATGTTACACAAAGGAAAGTAGAAGAAAAGAAACAGTGACATGCTATAAAACATTTAAGCAGCCTGTAACTTGTTGTGGTTTTTGTTTTTTTTTTTTTTTTTTCTCCCCAAAACTATACGGTGAACTTTGTTATTGTTTTCACTGAAATACTGAGTACTACAACATCCACTATAAAAGTACAAATTTAGACATTATTACAACAACAACAAAAAAAAAAGACAAAAGAACACTGAGGTTAAAAGTCAAGCACTCCAAAGTCAGGAAATTCAAGAAACAATGCTATCTGTGTACAACTTATTCAATTCCTTTGGGCTTAATGCCTCAAGAGATGATTAAAAACTTATTTCTCAAGGTCTTGGCACTATTCAGTAAGCAAGCGTTCTAGCATTGTTGTGGTTGGTCCTGCTCATGTTTGATCCCAGGCCTTGTGAGTGCCATCTAAACACAGAACCGCACCAAACACCAAGCTGAGTGGTGCAGTTGATTTGCTCGTGGGTAGGGATCACATCCAGAGGGACCCTGACAGGCTGGAGGAGGGGGCCAATATAATTCTCATGAAGTTCAACAAGGCCCAAGTGCAAGGTCCTCCACCTGGTTCAGGGCAATCCCCCATATCAGTACAGACTGGGGGATGAACGCATTGAGAGCAGGCCTGCTGAGAAGGACTTTTAAAAGGGCCTTGCAACAGGACCAGGGGCAACCTTTTTAAAACAAGAGGGTAAATTGGGATTGGATATAGGGAAGAATTTTTTTAATGATGAGGACAGTGAGACACTGGAACAGGTTGCCCAGAGAAGTTCTGGATATCCCATCAGTGCAAGTGCTAAAGTGAGCATGGACCTCCTATAATAATGTGTCTGTCTCCTTTTTTAACAGACAGATGAGGACAAAGGGCTGGATTGGGGTTGGAGATCCAGGGCTCTGACCAGGACTCCCGTCACTCCTGTCCCTGTGCTACCTTCTGCTTCACAGCTAAGGCACCAACCTAGCCTATCTCTTAATAAGCTACTCATCTAGAAATTCAAACATTTAGAAAGCTTTAATTTTATGGCAGGTATTATATACCATAAGAGGTGTATTGAGATAAGAGTGGCACTGAATTTTTGCAGTTTCTTGACTAGCTCATAGAGGGAGATGTTGTCCCTGATGTTCTGCACCTCCCTTCATTGCTATCTACATTTACAGTTAGGGAAACAGATACAGGTGGTCCCATTCTTAAGTACTAAGCAAGATACATACTGAACACAAATGCTTTACTGAAGAATAATAGCAGTGTTTAAACACAGGAAATTAAGTCTGATGTGACAAGTCTACTCCAAACACTGCTGTAACCTCAAAATTTAAAGCTAGGGGCAGAAGAAAATTATTACCTCTCAGGAGGACCTTGCAAAAGGATCTCTGGAGCAAACTAACAAATGATGTTTCCTATCCTGCATGCAGAGACAGAGATGGGGAAGTCCATCATTGTTTCAGCAACTGTTCCACTATGAGAAGAGAACAGAGCTATTTTGGGTGAATTCTCAAGAGTTTTAGAAAGACACAGTAAGCAATGAGAGGTTAGGGTATGGATATAGGTAAAATTTTTGAAATGCAAAGGACAATTGCTGGGTGTCAAGGGAAACACAGAAAAATAAATTTGAGGAAGACTTTGCTGAGAAATGGCCAGCTGGGCCTCAGAACATCCAAACAATTTGCTTACATGGGTTTTCTGCATATTATCTCCCAGCACTGGAAGACCTCAGGTCTATTCTGGATCTGTATTTCTGGGAGTTACCTGCCTCACGCTGCTGCCTCCAGGCAGGACCAATTTTACTTCTTATTCTGGGCATAAACAGCTAAGCCTCGTACAGATGAAGTTTCCATACCCTACTCCTGAAGGGTGTTCTGGTGCTGCAGTACCTTTATTACTCAGCACCATTTTGTAATTAGTCTTTCTTACTTCGGGTGGATAGGACAGAAAATTGCACAGTATAGGACCTCAGCACCTCCGAAACACAGAGCGATTGCCTCCTTTCTTTTTTCAACAGCATTTTACATTACTGAGGATTGTTATGAAGTTCCTGCTGAGTGTTTTCCCTTCAATCTAAACAGCCTGTAGTGTACGCCATTCTTCTACCTATCAGAGATCCAGAAAGCAGTGTAATGTGTTGTAGTTCCTCCAACATTGTCTTCTCCTGTGAACACTCTTTTCCATACACTCACATGTTTCTTAGAATGCAGGACCTAAAATTTGACATGCTACTCCATGCTTAGTATACACTCCTCATCACTGACCTCTTTTTTACATTCAACTTTCAAAATCCCAACATGCATTTGCCTTTTCTGCAACAGCATCACTTCAGTGACATGGCCATCTTGCAATGCACAATAAGCCTCAGATCCTTTCAGAAGTATCTGTTACTTGATCTGTTGGATGTTACTCCATGCTACTGATTATTTTTGATAAACACAGTGCTTGGCACCACTTCCTATTGAATTACCACCCCATTTCCCTTTCTTAAATAATCTTTCCAATTCAAAAAAATTATTTTTTAATTCTACTTTTGTTCTCCAGCATGTTCACAGCCACTTCCACCTTGGTGTCGATAGCAAATTTAAATAAGGACACTCTTACTCTATCATCCAGGTCATTAAAACATCAATTCATACAGGACTTCAAACAGACACCTCTGCAATACAACCCAATAAATCCTTCCATTGTTGACACATGCACGTGCTTCTATGTACCTGTGCACACAAATGTACAAACATATGGGTGTGCACACATGTCTGTGTTCTGCCCCATCTAAATATAAGGAGACTACACTGACCACAGTACTTTGTTGGTTTTGTTGTTTGCTTAGTGGCAACTGATTTAGATTGCCTTCAGTACAAATAAAACTTGTGTTAACAGCATGTCCACTGCATTCAACTTCCACAATCAACCACATTTTTTAACTAGGAAATAAGGCAGAGCTGTTTTACTGATGCATAAATAACACACATACAAGCTAGCCCATCACAAAAATTGAGTTTTAAGAAGTCATCCTATAAAAAACTCCACTAAGAAATAAAAGGAAAACATACTTTCAAAAGTTGGTCTATGTCACGCTTAAAAAGCAACTTTCCTTCTTTCTTTTTGTGTGTAATATTGAACAGTGAGTTCTGATCCTAACCCAGAATTTCTCCGAGGGACTGTACAACAAAATTTAGAACAGAAAAGGAAAAAATGCAGGCTCATTTAAAAATTTTGCTTAATTGTGCAAAACTGCTAAGCAAATGTAGGAGCTACAGTGGGAAAGAAAGTGGCCGACTTGCACAGACTTGCTAGCGGGGTGCTCAGAGTTACACTGCTGTCAAAAATTCCCTAGGTAAAACTAAAAAGAAATAGCTTGTGCTCAAACATTTTTATAAATTCCTCAGAGATACCATAAATATTAATAAGAACATATTTTAAAACAGTCTGTTAAATATTAAGGCATGTGCATGCGTGTATGCTATACAACAATTAAATAAAACTCTGCTCTTCCCACAGGATTTATTAAAATATCTATTTTTTTTGGCTCTCCAGAGAAATCCTTGCTAACCCAAACTAACATGTTCAAAATAACAAGATTCAATGATCTGGCAGTTTTTAAGAACAGATTACTGACATGGTTTTGAATGTTTCTTAGATGAAATCACTAACATTAACACCTTCAAGTTAATCGATTGGTGTCAGCAGAATTCTGGAGAGCTACGCTGCAGGCTCCCACACCAAAGTAGTAATCAATTAAGGAAGTCAGCTGAAAAAAATGATGCAAAGATCAGAGTTGTCAATGGCAAAATAATCTCATCTCAGTGGTGTCAAAGGAAGAGTAAAAAAATGTCACATATTTACTTCATAATGCAAGAAAACTATTCCAACCAAATGTTTAGTAATCTAATAATTGTCAAATAACTACTGCAATTAAAATCTATAAAGAAATTCTTCAGGAATCTATATTCTAGACCAAATTTATGTAGCTTTATAGAGATACATTTCAGTATAAATTGTACAAGCTTTTTTTTTTTACAGTATTAAAGAACATATTTGCTGAAAAAATCCAGTGATTTTATTTCAATAGTACTAAAACTCAAATGATTAATACAGAGTTAAACACCAAGAAAAAAAATTATACAGTTTAGTCCCTGAAATTAATTAACACTTTCACGCTTATACACTTTTCTTTTCTTTTTGAACAGGGAGAAACAAAGCCACTGATTTTTGGCTATGTGTTCCATCTTACACAACTCATAAGCACAAATAACACTGTTTTGTTGAGCTGCTAAGTTCTTGAACCTGCTGAGTTAGCAAGGATGTCCACAGCAGGGTGTTGAGAAGGGGAGCGTTAAATACCACTCAAAATACGGTTCTCATTTCTCCATACTCTTTGTTTGGCTATCACCATCATGAGGGCCTCTACCATGCTACATGCCATAGAAAGCTACCTGACACAATCTGTAGTGCATTCTTTACCTTCCACAAGCAAACCATCAGAATCTATTAAAATTACTTTACGCCGATAGCACTAGAGACATGACAAATCACAGGCCAAGAGTCAGATACCAAAGAATGTGTTTCAGGGCGTTGGGGCCAGGCCCATTTGCAAGCAAATGATATTGTGTGAAGCTGGCATGCTCAGTGCATGACAAACTGATGCAATTTCAGTACTGTCGGAGAAGCTGGGTGAGATTTCTCTGATGTTGGCTATGGTTAGTGTACAGAATTGTGCAGAGTTCCCAGATTTGAATCACTTGGGGCCTGAGAGGGCTTCACTTGACAAGCCACAAATAATTACACTACACTCTTTCTATTGTACTCTATTATTTTGCCTCTTATCTCTACGCTTTGAGCACTCATGAACAAGCAAGGTCGCTTCTATTTTGACCATGATGCAACAAAACATTGTTCTTTTGTGATATGATAAATAAAACACAGCCCTGCGGACTAAACATTTTTATCAGGTCCATTTTCCACTTTTATAAGCAACAACAACTTTGGGAGCTTGTTAGAAGTGTAGAGGTTGGAAATAACCATGCAGGCAAGTGCATGAGCTTTTCACTTAGGAGTGTGATACAGCTATCTCGTTACTGTAAAAACTCATTTGAGAAACGGGGCATTAAGTTCTTAGCCTGTAACAGATAACAGTTATATCTGTGATTACTTTAAGCAGGTTTTTACCCCTCTTCAAATCGGCAATTTTTGACAACTTAGTTGGAGAGTAGCAAAAAATAGTTCTGAATGTGCAGCATGTTGCCGTGCTCTTCCAGATACCAAATACACTTCAGAACTAAAATAACTGTATTTTCTGTATCAATTCACAAAATGTATTATTTAAACATCTAGGCAGTTAGGAAAGTTTTGCATTAGTGATATTATCTTGGACACTGAATTTAAAAACAGTAATGGCATTTGTAACAGGTTTGCGTTAGTGGTATTATCCTGGACACTGAATTTAAAAACAGTAACGACATTTGTAACATTCACACTTAAAAAAAAAAAAAAAAAAAAAGCGAAAGACAAAGCAGTGCCTTTTGCGATTTAAGGGACTAACTTCTAGTCATCTTTTCTTAGCTTACAGAACAGTTCATACTTTCAGAAGAATTTCCCTTCTTTCTCTCATGGTCTAGGTAAAAATCAGGCTTTTAATTTAGAGTTCCATATTACAAACCAGATAATGCCAGGTTTTTTCAGCCTTAAAACTATGTTTAGATGTTTTCTAAAGCTGCAATTAGATACAAACCATCTAGTAGTAAAGGAAAAATTAAAATACAAAGTCTAAATGCATGTAGAGAAAAAATTATTATACCAATTACCTTAAAACTGTTTCTGATGCCCATTAATATATTCTCCTTATGTTTATTTTCCATATATAGTAGCAAGTAGGCACCAAAAGGTAAAGAGAAAATGATAAAGGAATTCTGAGCTGCAAGTGTTGAACCTGGAGAATATTCTCCTACTTTGCCTGTAATTCAGGCCAACATAAGGATTATTTTATTTGAGAAGAGACAATTACTATCCTCAGTAACGCTCCTAACAAGTTCTTACCAAGTTGTTTAAAACTTATCTCAAAAATTTCTTTCCCTCTTCCCTACTGGCACTAAAAATTTTTGGCAAAACCTGGAAGTCTGACCATACCATTTCTGCCAAGGAAAGGTAAAACTAAAACTACCAAAGAAACAGATTTTGATGTAGAGGAGAAACATGGAAAAAAAAAGAAAAAAACAAGCATACTCAGTTATAGTTCAGAATCTACTCCAGCTCTGTAATTTCTGTGTCAAACAGGAATTTTTAAAACATGCAGAGGAAATCATGTAAAGGCTGTACTCCTACCAATCACATATCCACACTGAGTGCTCCAGCAAAAGGAAAGCCACTAACATTTTGTATTCAATACCAAAAATAGATGTTTTCAGTATTTACTGACTTTTTATGCTCCCTCACTGCAATGTAAAAACAGAAGCTAAGTCTTTGGCTTTTAGGGGAAAAGTGGATCTTTAATTAAAACCTAGCTTTTAAATGTTCTCTAACTTGTTTTTAAGAATGGAGTGTTTTGGAGTTTCATGTTGCTGAGGTCATCATGGGACATAAATTTTCTTAGAAATCAGAAAAGCAATAGGCTAATGTATTTTCTGATTCTATAATGGCATAGCATTCAACTCCAAATTTGGTTTGCACTTTTTTTTTTTTAATATCCATTTCTTCACATCTTTCCATTCACTCCCTGACATTGTTATAAATCTATTAGTCCATTAATTTATGATTAAACTAAAGACATGTGTCTTTTGTTTCCACTAATCAAAAGAACAAGAAAGTTAGATTATAATTACCATCACAGCTTGAATGCAAGCAAGATGCATGACCAGGAAGTCCTATTTCTGGAAAGAGCTGGATTACTAAGTAAAGAGTATGGAAGGGAATCTATATTCAGAGCAAGAGTCCTGTGCAAGACCAGAAGTAAAGGCAGTTAGCTGAAGTACCTATGGTCACTCTTCATAAAAGCGGTTCGTTGTAATCAATACAAACTTCCTGCCAAACAATTGATTGTTTCACCACATAATCAAGATTCTTTGTTTGTCCTTACATAAAAGATGATAGGAAAGCTTTGGATTTCGTTATTCTCCAATTTGGAGATACTGCAGCACATGAATACCTTCTGTCCTAGTATAAAACGGGAATCCATTTTTAAAAAGTGAATTACACGGAGAGACAAGGAATATAAAAAATAAAATAATTAAAATTGATAACTCTTATCTCAAAGTTTTCAAGGTAGACTAGTGGGAGAATAGACTTTCACAGAAGTTTTATACCATGTTCACCATATTAAAGTAGTCAAACAATAATAATACCATTTTGGATAGACATTACTTTTCAGTTAAACAACTATTACCAAGTGTAAGCAACCCCTTTCAAGAGTGGCTTTTGAAACTCTGTGTACCACATACACAATTTAACAACTGTCACCTAAAGGCCCTCACCTTAACTGGGACCCACAAACACTGTGACATACAAATAAATAATATACTAAATGGAAGATGCAGTGGAGGTTTGGCTGTCATTTCTTATCAATTACTTACTCTAGCTACACTGGTGGCAGCTTCAACATCCAAAAGCATCTTCTCAGATTTCCTATTTACACATTTTTAGAATTGAAGGTTGTTTTGAACAGGAGGTGGAGCTCTCACTGCACCAGCAGAGGATGATGAGAGGAAACAGTTCGTTTAGAACCTGGAATGGAGAAGGTGCTCCTTTCTCATGGTATGCTCTTTCTGTCCCATCTTATTTAAATATCTAAAAGTATCCAAGCATTACTGTTGTGCCCCAAATACTTTATTTAAGAAAACCCCCAATAACCACACAACTTTTACTAGTTTATGAAACGTGAAATGTTTATAACACGATATATAGGTTGAAATAATAATAAAAAAGGACTGTTCAAAGACAGACAATATCCATGTTCTAGCTACAAGATCTTTATCACCATGACATCTAAGAATAGTTTGCTAACACATAATACTTTTGTTGCCCGTGAAAAATACAATGTCAATTTCAAGGGGAATGTTGGCACTTCTGCTTTGCCATCAAAATCCCCTTCCAGAGTGCCCTACAAAATGCTATTTTAGCCTTCCTCAAGGCACAGGAAGTTGAAGCTTATAGAAAACTGCAAACAAAAAGTTGATACAAATCCTCATATAATCCTTGTAAACTGGAGAAATAATGGTTGCTTACAATAAGAGTATTCAAAATGCAGTAACTGGAAAGCCTCCACTAGAACACTTCCAGGGTGCATATATAACACAAGTACTTCCACTGTTCCTAAATGTAGCACTGAAATTCTACTACCAAGCACAATGCCACGCAAGCCCATCTTCATCTCTATGTTCTCCTCACTGACAGGGTGCCAGGAAAATATTTCTCCACCTTGGCAGAGCTGGGTTGAGACTGACTAAACTTTGTCTTCAGTGGCCTATTAAGTAAGAAACACAATTAGGTTACTAAGCTGCAGTATAAAAAATACCATTGATTTCTTTCCTATTTCTTGTTAATTCAAAGTTAATCATTATAAGAAGCATGAAGATTTACATATATTCAGCCTCCATACAAGCAATCCTTTAAATTCCTCCATATAAAAAATTCACTAAGGAACTCAGAGAGACAGCTGAGTCCAAAAAGAATGCGTTCATTTAAATTAGCAGCACAGACAACATTCATCACAAAGATTGCAAAAATCAAAATCTATAAGTGGGTGGATATCAGGTGGTATTTTCCAATAGATAATTTTGAATTGCAATGGTATAGAGAATTGTCATGTAAAGTTCCCAGTTATTCTAAAAATAAATACCTATTATTAAAAAGACAGCTTTCTAAACCTGCTCCTGCAATACTAACTTAATTAATTTAATAACCTAGCTACTGCAGTGGGTGAAAACACGTTTTCATCTTCTTCAGGACTCACTCACCAGTCACCTAACATAAAAATGGTATCATATACTGAAATTCCAAGAAAACCATAAATGCCATGACAATGATGACTAATTGTCAATTAAACCTGGAAAGAATTACAACAGGTATTAAAAAGTTCAAAAACCAATTAAAATGTGTGTTACAGTAATAAAAAAGGAAGAGATCCCTTACATCTTCCCTCATGTGGTGTTTTAAATTCCAGTGTGTTCTCACTCCTGGGAAGTAAAGAACGTATATATGCTTAACAGTATCTTTGTTGACAGGATTTTACAAGCATCACAACTTGATGCTATATGGACAGAAAACACCAGTAGGAACAGTTAAGCACAAATCCTCTGATGATGTAATTCCATTGGTAGCGTTATATTGTTAACAAAGCTTTGCCACTACTACCTCTCAAAAATCCAGTGGAACTCAAATATATCTTTATTGTGATGCATGTTTGAACGCCCTGCTACCCCCTATCTTTCTGAAAATGTAACCTTCTCATCAAAACTTCAAATCAGTAGATCCTGGGAGAGAATTGAGTAATGGATGTTCTTCAGTTATGCGTTACTGACAGAATGTGTCAACTTTTGGTCTTTCAGATGGCAAACTGATACAGGCAATCATGCTGCTGCTTCTTTATCCTACTGCTGACCAATGCACAAAACCCCCCCACCTTCCCCGCAGGAATACATCAAAAGTGATTTCTTGCTCAGAGAAATTTTACATGGCCCTCTCCACTAGAATTTCATGACTGTGAATCAGGGGGATTTTGAGCAATTGCACAACAATTAGAGATCACTGAAGCTATGTGTGTCTGTCTAATGCATCTACACCCAGAAGCAGATTAAACAGAGAAAAAAGGAAACAGCTTTAGCTGACTGTTATGTATGCATTCAGTCAGTTTTTCACTTTGGTTTTACCTTTTTCCAGTTTCTGCCTTAGCTGCTTTCATGTGCACTGCAAAATTATCCGTGACTTACTTTATACCTTTCTATTTCCCATTGCATACCAAGTGGTCAGTTTCATATCACTGACATAAGAGTCTGTCAACAGGAAAACTGACTGAAGGAAAGAAATTTAATCATCACTGTTGACAAATGCACAACTTAACAAAGCAAACAAAAAAAAAACAGCCAGCCAAACAAAAAATGCAGTTTCAGTAACGTCAATCTTTGGCCTAAATCATCAGGTCTTCCACTAATACATGCTTCCTCATTGGAACTGAAAAAAACAGTGGTCAAAACAGCATTTTCCTGATATTGCAGAATTATTGGCATCTGTCAAATTATCTTTATCCTCTTCACCTTCCCATGTAGGAGAGAGAAGTATCTGTACAGACCTAGCCTGACTCCCTTGTGGAGTAACAAGGACATTTAAAAATTCTCTGTGAAGACACTAAGACAATAAAAAAGTGCAACTGATCTAACATCTAATATTTCTGTTTAACTTCCTTGAACCTAGAGTAAGTGGTCTGTCACTGATTTGACTAGGACTTGCAACACAAGGTAATACATGGTGAACTTGTACAAGCCAGTCTGGTAAGCAGGAAGTCTTCATACTGGCAGATTTCATAGTCAAGGCACACAGAAGCCTGTCCACATTTTTTAAAACTACCAAGTTCACACAGTCCAGCAACTCAGTGAAAGGGTTAGATACTTCAAAGTGTTTTCACGTAAGCCCATTTACATAATTACTTCCTCCATGCTTTATAACTACAATACTTATAAATATTCCCACTTTATCTTTCACATTTATCACTTGCTGTTGTGGCTTACTCTTAGCCTTCATACGGAAGAACACCTAACAACTTCCCTTTTGACTCTATGTACATTTACTTTAAAAGTAAAGAATGCTGAAATACATAAGCTATACCAAACTTTAAGTCCTTGTAGCTGTATACTTCCATGAACATGAGCATAGTCTAGTAATGAGGTAAAGCCTATGAACTCTCAAAAAATCCACAGTACTTTAGAATCTTACATGTCACATCTTACTTCCACAACATTTGCAACTCTAGGAGCAATTTGGGGAGTAGTACTGGAAGTGTTAATTAAAAACGTAGTAAGCACATGTGTCAGTCAAGTGTGCCCTCTGCTCTACAACACATTTAAATGTATGTCACCTTGACCTGCAATATACCACTTTAAAATTTTTTTGGTCAATATAAATCAAATGTACACTAATTTATTCAGTAAGTTTCCTAGCATCTGAATCAACATTAGAAATCTAACTAGCATTTATTATTCTGTTATTGACAAAGGAAGCATATTTAAATGATAACAAGAACACATGGGTGTCATTTTGAAGTTGAATTGTTCCCTAGGGACATCCTTAGTAAGCGTCTACATTTAAAGGTCATTCACTGCCAAATTATGAACAACTGTTGCATTTATTAACACAGGCTCAATAGTTTGGAAGCCAGTGTCATCAATTTAAACTGACAATGAAATCTAATTGTCCACAAGGAAAACAGACATTTTCCTTATTCTGCGTTTCATCATTTTATGTATACCCCAAACAGAACTGGAACAACTGCAAGTTTATTCTGTTCTATTTTTTGTTGGGTGGGGGTTGGGGAGGTGGGGGTGGAAAGAAGGCTTTCAAGGTTTTCTATCAGAGGAAGAGTACTTTAGCAAAGCTGAGCTCCTGAAACAAAGATTGAAAGAAGCATAGTCCCCATTTACTTTGTTGACACAGCCCTGTCTCAAGTGTTGCATTATAGACTTCTCCCTCATTTTTCTTTCTAATCTTTCCATTCTCTAAACCAGTCTTTCACTGGTCAAAACCCCACCCTTTCTATTTCTCAACTGGTCTGTAGTTTTCCCTTTGAAACTAGGGAGAAGTTTGCACTTTCTCCAGCAGGTCACTTTTACCCTCTCCCCAGAACTGCATTCTGCTTCTATGGGAATCTGGTGGTTGATGGGTCTCTGCCCATTCCACTTTTCTAGTGCTGCCTAGCTGTACCAAGGAGAAGAATAAAAGCAACCGAAACAATAGGTTACAGGAAAAGCAAGCTGAAAACAAACCAGTAAATTGGTAATGAGCTTCCTTAAAGAAAAGGAAAAACACTTTTTAAATGTCTTTTCTTTCCAGGCAGCGAGAATACACAGTTGCAGGTGGAATCCAAGAGGAACTGGATTCTGTTCTGATAAAGAAACCATAAACCTGGAGATGTCCTGAAAACGTGTTTTTGTAGCCATGCAGAGCCACTGTAGAGAGTAAAAGTCAACTTCCGGTCTCTCGTTTTGTGCCTGAGGTCACCATCATTGCTGTTTCTAGTGAAGAAACTAGGACGAGCATCACCACACTACTCAAAAAACCCTTCTGTCCTGTTTCTCTGCAATGGCCCCAGACAGTCACCGTGCCAAAGACAGCTCTGTATCCCCTGGCATGTTACTGGTCTGGTGGGGAGCCAACATATGAGCAATTTTCTATCTGTCCCAAGCTCCATCATCCTTTTCTGCTATTAATCACATCATCATTGACAGTTCCTTGTTTCAGCTACTCCAAGAAAACATTTTAATTCTGAGCAAGTTAGCACTTGTGGGAAAGAAAATAATAAAAGATCAACTGTGTAAAGTAGCACTCCTGTGATCACAGAATCATAGAACAGTTTGAGTTGGAAGGGACCTTTAAAAATCATCTAGTCCAACACTCCCTGAAATGAATAGGGATAATGTTTCACAAGATCAGGTTGCTCAGAGTCCCATTCAACCTGACCTTGAATGTTTCCAGGGATCGGTTATCTACAGTCTCTCCAGGCAACCTGTTCCAGTGTCTCATCACACTCATCATTAAAAAAATTCTTCTCTATGTCTAATCTCAATCTACTCTCTTCTAGTTTAAAACCATTGCCTCTGGTCCCACTGCAACAGGCCCTACTAAAGTATGTCTCCATCTCTCTTATAAACCCCCTTTAAGTACTGAAAGGCTACAATAAGGTCTCCCTGGAGCCTTCTCTTCTCCAGGATGAAGAATCCCAGCTCTCTGAGCCATTCTTCATAGCAGAAGTGTTCCAGTCCTCTCATCATTTTTGTGGTGCCCTGTGCTGGGTTTGTATGTGTGGTGGGGGTTTCTGGTAGCAGGGGAAGGAGCTATAGCAGCAGTACCCTGTGAGAAGCTTCTCAGAGCTCCCCCAGATCCCAGTCTGACTCACCTCTGGCCGGGGCCGAGCCAATTAGTGATGGTGGTTGCGCCTCTGCAACCATGTATTTAAGAAGGAGATCCTGGCAGAGAGAGTGCAAGTTGCAAGGAGGAATTGAAAGGAAGACACCTTTGCAAACATCATGGTCAGTGGAAGAAAAGAGGAGGAAGGGTGGGGGATGCGCTGGTGCAGAGATGGCAGGGCTACCCCACTGCCACTGATGGAGGTCCACAGTGGAGCAGAGATACACCTGCAGCCACTGGAGGACCCCACACTGGAGGAGGTGGTACACCCAAATAAAGCCAGGACTCTATGGGAAGAAGCCCCCGCTGCTGTAGCTTGGTGCTGGGAGGACTGCAACGTGGAGGAAGGGCCCATGTTGGAGCAGCTCAAGAAGCGCTGTGGCCAGTGGGAAAGACTCATGTCAGAGGAAGTTCATGGAGGACTGTCTCCCGTGAGAAGGACAACATGCTGGAACCGGGGAAGAGTGTGAGGAGTCTTTCCCCTGAGGAGGAAGGAGCAGCAGACTGACAATAACCCACAATCCCTGCCCCCTGTGTCACTGGGGCAGTGGAGGTAGAGAAATGCCAACCAAAGCTGAACCAGGGAAGAATGGAGGGGTGGTGGGAGAGGTGTCTTAAAGATGTGGTAATGTTCACTGTCCTACTCTGATTGTTAAGTGTTGTTAGTGTCTGAATTAAATTGATGTTCTTTTTTCTTCCCCTAACAAGTCTGTCTATTGCCCATGACCATAATGGGTGAGTCACTCCTCTCTGTCCTTATTTTGATTCCTGAGCCTTTGGCTTTATTTTCTCCTTCCCATTCCTGAGGAGAGAGGGGTGAGACAGTGACTGCACAGTGCTCAGTTGTCCTCTGGACCTCCTCTGTCAGGTCCATGTTTTTCTTGTACTGGGGGCCCCAGAGCTGAACACAGCACTCCAGATGGGGTCTCACCAGAGCAGAGTAGAGGGGAAGAATCACTTCCCTTGACCTGCTGTTCACAGTTCTTTTGATATAGCCAACAATATTCTGGGCTATCTGGGATGCAAGTGAATATTGCTGGCTCGTGTCCAGCTTTTCATCCACCAGTACCCCCAAGTCCTTCTCAGCAGGGCTGCTCTCAATGCCTTCATCCCCCAGCCTGTTTGGATACTGAGGTTTGCCTGGATCCATGGGCAGGAACTTGCACTCGGGCCTTGTTGACCCTCATGAAGTCCACATGGGTCCACTTCTCAAGCCTGTCAAGGTCCTTCTGGATGGCATCCCATCCCTCAAGCATGTCAACTGCATCACTCAGTTTGGTGTTGTCTGCAAATCTGCTGAGGGTGCATTTGATCCCACCGTCCACACCACTGATGAAGATATTAAACAGTACTGGTTCCAGTATGGACCTTATCACTGATCTCCATCTGGACATTGAGCCATTGACTACTACTTTCTGGATGTGATCATCCAGCCAATTCCTCATGCATTGAACAGTCCACCCATTAAATCCATATCTCTCCAACTTAGAGAAGGATGTTGTGAGGGACCATGTCAAACGCCTTACAGAAATCCAGATCGATGACATCTGTAGCTCTTCCCTTGTCCACTGATGTAGTCACTCCATCATACAAGGCCACTATGTTAGTCAGGCAAGACTTGTCCTTGGGGAAGCCATGCTGGTTGTCTCGAACCACCTCCCTGTCCTCTGTGTGCCTTAGCATAGCTACTAGGAGGATCTGTTCCATGATCTTCCCAGGCACTGAGATGAGGCTGACAAGTTGGTATTTCCCAGTGTCTTCCTTTCTACTCTTTTTAAAAATGTGTGCAATGTTTCCCTTTTGTCAGTCACTGCAGACTTCACCTGACTGCCAATGACTCTTCAAATATCATGGAGAGTGGCAACTGCTTCAGTCAATTCCTTCAGGACATTGGGATGTATCTCATCAGGCCCCATACACTTAAGTATGTCCATGCTCTCGGGTATCCTCAAACATGATCTTCTCTTACAGTGAGAGGGACTTTGCTCCCAAGGTCCCTGCTTTGCAATTCATCCACTCGATAGGCGTGGGAAGAGAGGCTGCCAGTGAAGACTGAGGCAAAGAAGCTGTTAAGTATGTCAGCCTTCTCCTTGTCTGTTAATCAGTTTAACAGTTCTGTTAATCTGGGGGATACACCTTCTTTGACCTTTACCACCATACTGTTTTAAATGTTAATACTATATGCTGATGATGCAAAATAACTGCAATTGAATTACCTATATAATTTAATAGAAAAAAAACATACTTCACTCAGATACACTACACTATTCCAGGATTGCACCCATCCCATTTAATTTGAAGGTTACATTTCAAAGAGATTCAATACTGCACAGTGTCCCTTCCTCTACTTATCTCAACTTTTCTAATCCATCAGATTCAGGTAGCAAAGAACTGGTGAAACATCTTAATCACAAAGTCTTCAACACTCTGCAATCCCCGTATTTTATAGCAGTATCTACCAAGCCCACAGTTTCTGACTGTTAACGCCCACATAATGAGGTCCAAAAGAATGAAAGCTGATGTGGTCTGAGCAAGGAAATATTCACAAGCTCCAACCATCCAAGCAAAATCACATTTTTGCTCAGCGCAAAACAATTCCTATGTTACTGTTTTTTCTTAAGTAAATATGTCTGCCTACACAGTATCTTCCTAGTTATTACAGAGCAATGGTAAGTTCTCATTAACCTCAGTTTTGCCAGAGGGAGGGCTTACAGTGTACTCATTTGCATTGGCCCTGTGTTTCTATGCTTGGAATAATACTTATGCATATTATTTAGCCATGTAACAAATTGACAATTACATTAGAATAAGCCTCGCTCATGCATAGTTCATAGACTCTTTAAAACATAAAGAAAATACACCATGTTATTATCAGAATAGACTTTCATATCCTACCCCACAGGCATGCCTGACCCAGAGGAACTTTAACTGTGACTTCTAGCACAGTTCCATGGTCAGGGAAATCACTGAACTTGTGAATCTGATAGTGTAAAGCATGATAAGTTTTGTATGGGATGTGATATAGAAACCCCCTTATCTGGTTGAAGATGCAAAGTAATCATGCAAGAACAATTACCAAACTCTATTGAGCTAGAGAAAGTTTCAGATGCATGAGTGTGACTTGTCACCAGTGACCTGAGAGGAACAGTGCGGTAACAATCAACAGTGCTGTAATAACAAAACATTTTCACTTTCTGAACATTTTCTTGA
The DNA here is from genome assembly GCF_018691265.1 of Tyto alba. Classification (NCBI taxonomy): domain Eukaryota; kingdom Metazoa; phylum Chordata; class Aves; order Strigiformes; family Tytonidae; genus Tyto; species Tyto alba. The sequence continues at coordinate 20,990,309 of NW_024881275.1, read as the reverse complement.
AAGACTTCTAGAAATACAGTTTCATTTTTAAATTCTTTGAAGCTTACCCAGCTTAACATTTATAAAATTTAAAAACTAAAATGCTCTAAATTGCAGGATTCACTGACAGAATTACTATTAAATAAATAAAAAGCACATTAAAAACAAATACTAAAAATATATATTGCTACGAAAAATCCTATTTGTGTGATATGTACATCTTAGAAATCACTCTGTCACTTCAACTGACCTGCAGAATGTTTTAAAGCTGGTTTAATTTCCCAAAATCACACAGACATGTTGTAGGGGACCACTTGCATTAAGTTCAACTAAGAAGCACAGATAGTAATGCGGTTACACTCCCACATTAATATGTCTAAAGCAGTTTACAAGGCTTGTAAATACCTGCCGGGGCTGAGGGCCAGAGAATATACAGCATTAGCACCAGGGAGTTGCACTTGCTTCATGCAAGTATGCCTACATGGACCAAACTTCTGGCAATTTTACAGGGTTATATTTTTTTTTTTTCCTGGTACTTCTTAACAGCTCAGAAGTACCGAACAAACAGATTTAATAAAAGAAGCTAGCTTTGAATATCCACCTTCAGTCAAGCACCTTGGACTTTGATACAGAGTAGCCTGTCTCCATACAGCAACATGTGGAAAAGTGTTACAGCCCAACAGCTCCATGGGATGAGAAAACCACTGAGGTTGAAAAGGACCTTTGAAAATTGTGCAGATTAACTCCTCTGCTCAGGCAGGGTCAGATGGAGTAAACTGCCCAGGACTATGTCCAGTGAGGTTTTGAGAATCTCCAAGGATGGAGACTTCACACACTTCTGGCCAACCTCTGCTAGTGCTTGACCACCCTCATGGTAACAAAACAGTTTTGTCTTGTGTTCAAACAATATTCCCTGTATTTTGATGTGTGCTCATTGTCATTTGTCCTGTCACTGGGCACCAGCAAGAAGAGTCTGGCTCCCTCTTCCTCATTCCCTCCACTCAGATTACTTATATACATTGATGAGATGTCCCCCGAGCCTTCTCTTCGCCAGGCTGAACAGTCTCAGCCCCCTCAGCCTTCCCTCATGCAAGAGATGCTCCAGTCCCTCCATCATGTTTGGCCCTGCACTGGCTTCGCTCCAACCTCTGCGCCGGGGGGCCCAGACCCAGACCCTGCGCCCGGGTGTGCCTCTCAGCGGGGCCGAGCGGCCTGCTCCCGCTCCCCGCTCCACAGCATGAAGCTCGCGTGGGGCGGGTGAGGCCCGAGGGTCTCAGGGCAGAGCAGGGCAGGGCTGACACCTGGCCCCGGCGCGGCCCCCGCCCGCCGCAGCTACATCGCTTGGCCCCCCACCCCTCCCTCCCCTCCCGAGGCGCAGGGGTCTCCCGCCCCGCCTCCCCTCACCGTATAGCCCCGCTCCAGCTCGCTCTCCTCGTAGCGGAAGGAGGGGATGTACACCTCCATGCCGGCCCGGCTCCCACTCAGGGCCGCGGGCTCCCGACCAGCGGCGCCGCCGCAGCCATCTGCACGCCGCACGTGACTCCGCGCACGTGACGGCAGGCGGGGCGGGGAGGGGCGCGCGGCCCGGCCGTTTGGCTTCTGCCGCTGTGGCCCCGCCTCCTCCCCCCCTCCCGCGTCGAGCGGTTGGGGGGATGTGGGGGAGAAGGGCGCGGGTTCCTCTGAAAACGCCGTATTTTAAACAAACAAACAAACAAACAAACAAACCTCCTCAAAAAAACACCAAAGTTTGAGAGCACCTGCTTTAGCTGCGCCGGGGCAGCAGTGTTGCTTCGGACACAGGAAAACGGGGAGAAAAAAACAAATTTATCCAGTCCTAAACTCACACCACGGCTCAAACTACTTCCTGTGCCTGCACGGTCAACAGGCTCCCGGTAGCTGTACAAACATTGCATTGTGACCTAATACATGAAAATATGAGGGGAAAAAGAAAGGTTTCAGCGCTGCGCAAAGTTGTCCATGGTGTGGCTGTCCCTCAGAAGCTGCTTCTTACTTCTTTAGCAGAGCAAACCAAATCTTTCCAGGGAAGTGCAGGTGATTTATAGTCACTGGGGAAATTAACTAATACTTCTTACTCCCCCAAATAAGCAGCTGTGTTGATGACATAAAAAAGTAATGGAGGGAGAAACAGAAGGTGGAATACTAGATCCATTTAGTAGGCAGTGCTGTTGCATAGGGTAACACTCTCACCTCACAATGCGCTAACCCCAAGTGCCAAAACCATTTGGAAGCACTGCAAAATGACAAGCCAGAGCTGTATTTGATGGCAGTACCTTAAAACTCGCCTCGTAAGGTCTTACAAATGCTGGAGAGTCTCAGACACTAAACGGTTAAGATACCCAATTTCACCATCTCTCACAGATCTTTCAAAGATTAGCTACCATTATAAATTCACGTGAAAGCAGGATTTGATTTTGTGTAAGCATGGTTAAGTATAAAAACAGACCTCAGAAATGGACGGAAAACAAATGATTACTTTTATCTGACCTCTGTGGTTACGCTATCTCAGTGCTTCTCAGATCAGCTTTTTGAAATGTCTTCTGAAAACTAATTTGCTTCCTTCTAGACTAGTAACATCAGGGGAAAAAACATTACAAGCTCTTTTCCCCTCCATTTCTCTTTGGTTTACTGCCATCCGAATTTGATTATTTTTTGCTCTAAGCGAAGACCTGTGACCTGAAGAATTCAACATAAAATGGAAGGCTTTTCACTAAAACCAAGAAGACTACAGCAATCTAACACTAGTTCACTTTGCTAAACTAAAGCAAAGTAACAACCATACATAATAAAAAAATGACCTGAAATCAAAGCAAGATAATCACCAGGCATTCATTTCTGTACCATGCTGCTCCTGTGCCCATGTCCTCAACTGCTGATGACCAGCGGGACAGTCTCAGCACTCTTCTGTGCTAGTGGTGACAGAGCAAACAGATTTCCAGTCCCCGTGTGCTTTTGCTGTAGGGACCATGTCCTTGAACACAGTGATGACTGAAGGGAGTGAATAAGGAATCCCATTTTCCCCCAAAGCATACCTCGATAAATACAATATAATCATCCCAAGGGAAGACAGGCCATATAATGATAGTCTAATCAGCCTGGGGTATGCTAGAGAATAATTATTATGCTGTCATTATTGTTAGTTTCTAGCTAGACGTAAGTCTTGAAGCTTAGTTTCTCTTCTTTCCTTGATACAAATTGGATGGACAATTCTAATGACATCATTTATACCATAATGCATTCATGCTGATGAGAAGACAGTAGAAGAATTTCATAGGGACACTATTTGTGGTTGTTTGCAATCTAATAACCAATTACTTCAAAAAGCTACTTTTCTCCCTAATATCATATAACTTATTAACAAAGAAAAGTTTGAGACATTAATCTGGTTTCAAATTCAATAGTACATAATGGAACTTTTGGCTGTGCATCAGCCAAGAGGAACAAGGAAGATTACATGGTGAGCTGAATTCAAATACATCAATATGTTTTGGAATGTTAAATACTTAATTTGCACAATATATCATCATTAGTTGGCTAATCTTTAAAGATACATCTAAAGAAAAAATAGGATTTCTCCACATGGCTGACTGGTCATGGATTGTCTTTCTTTCTGATACACTGAGGAGCAAAAATTTAAGAAACATTAATTCATAAAATGCTATCAATGTGTGTTGAAGACCATCCAGGATTCTTGTTTTTGAAAGCTAATTGCACAAGTGATACAATGATTTGCACAAACAACAAAGCAAGGAGACTGTATTTTAAATGTAGCTTGATTTGAATCAGTGTAACATATTAAAAATCATGTTAGTAATCTTAAAAGCAAACCTGTAAAAGGCTTGAGCTCTACTGGTAACAATTACATAGGCAAATAAATTAATACAAAAATTCTAATCAAAGTGATACATAAAGTACACATCAAACAAGAGGCCAGATTAAAAAAAAAGAGAGTACTTGATAAGATCACAACCTCAGTTTGCTGATTTTTCAGTTCTTACCAGAAAGACTGGTTTTAAGTAAATTTGCACCTCACAGTACTCCTAAAGATATTGGTCTCCTCAGTAAATAGTGGCAAAATTCAACATACTTCATAAAACTTTTGAGTTAAACAGCAGCTGCTTTTTAAGGAGTTCACGTCTTCCTCACTCCTCTAAAGATTTAGATGCATTTTTTTTCTTTTTTTTTTTTTTTTTTTTAAGCGGTGTAGTTGTTCCTAAAATATCACAAAGCAATTTCATAAGCTGGTGAGTACAAACAAGACCACTTGGAAAGATGACAGGCAGAATCATAACTTATGAAAGGTCAGCCAGTTTCCTACCGAAGTTCACAGAATCAAATAAAAACCTCACTACTTCTAGTAGGCACATTTGAAGCTGGTAAGTAGGTACTTTTCTGAAAAGCTTGTGTGTGTGCACATGGATGGGTGGGGCAAGGGGGAAAAATCAAAGTAACAGTATGGAGTAAGATAACTGCAGGTTTTCATACAGTGCAGTGCTCCTCTACCCTGCTGAGATCTCTCCTGGAAGCTCCATACCAGATGCGAGGCTAAGATAAAGCATTTCTTCTCATGATTTGTGCTATCTTCCTTCCTTGTGCTCTTCTTATCTTGATCTCTCTAAACCACAGATACATTGTTTATCTCAAGTTTTTTCTCACCCTTCCATTTTAATTGCATATTTCTTTTACTTTAGTTTTCATACATTCTGCCTAAGCTTGAATATTCTTATAAAACCCTCTTTCTTAATGGCAGATTTTCTTAATGACAGAAAACAGATTTGGATTACTTTATATCCCTTCCCTATACTCCTAATTTCTTTACTGATCTGGAAAAAAACCCCAAACAAGTGTTTTAGCACTGAAGTCAAAAGTAATTTTACTTAGGAACAAGCTCATCCCCTTATTCAACTATTGGAAGACATGAATTTTAAGGGAGGAATCCCCCCAGCAGATAACAAGTATCATTTTGAACAACCTGAAACTTCAGCTCCTTACATGTTTTAATACTGAACTTTTTTTTCTCATATGGTTGTAATGGACTCGTATTTTGCCAGATTCAAATTATTACACAGACTGCTCTACTCTAAAGTAGGAGAGAAAAAAATAATTTTTTTTTTTTTTTTCTTTAAGACAATCATTTCACTGTACACATAATTTTAGTGGATGTTGGCTGTTCACTTAAATGCACAGGACACACTAGCCAGAAGCTTATCTCCACCAGAACTTGAAAGAAACTGACATATCTGGGGCATGAACTCCAGAGATGCCGAAACACAAACTCCCATATGAGGCCTTCAGAAGGAAGCAATTTAGGAGAGATAAAGGAAGGAATAATTGATAGGGAAGCAGAATATTCCATTTTAAAAGGGGCAGTGACTAAAGAATCAGAGACTTATTGTAGACTGAGTGTCAGTTTAAGAAAGAGGTAACAATGTCTTCAATTGAGCCACATCACATCATGTATTTTTAATTCAAAAAGCACCATGAACATGGTGGGTACAAGAATGGGGATGATTTTAAATTGTTGTAAACATCTATAGAGTTTATTTTAACCTAAGAAGTAAATCAGCACTCTGTCTTTTACACAGTATTCCGAATATAGTTCACCATTTTGCAAACATTCATTTTGTTCATGCTAGTGATTCTTCAGTGGTACAGTGGCTTGGAGTTTCAGGGAAACAACACTTAAATTTAGTACAAGATTCTGTAGTGAGCTCCACTGAGAAAACAGTTCAGCAACACCTCCATTCATTTGGCTTGAGAAACATCTGCTGATGTTAGTTGTGATAGGAAAGACGATAAGCAAACATTCAATCTTTACCATGTAAGGGAATATACACAAAATAAACTAACAGATTCTTGAAACAACAAGAGTTTTATGCTAGCCAAATGTGAAAGTTGATCTGGGTATTCTGTTCAAATTAACCTTGTGATGCAAAACCAGAACACAATTTTTTTGTATTAGCAACCCTCTGTGACACTGAGCTCCAGAAATGCTACTACCTTTTTTGTTCCCCAACAGGCTTCTGGTTTTAAGAAAAAAAACCTGTACAACTCATTCTCATTTTCAGTTGTCTAGTATAGACAAAGTCACACTAATTCCTGATAGGAGACTAACGTGAAAGCTATTTCTCATTCTCTCATCGTGGAGAGAAGAAACCTGATCTATAACTCAACGGAATTCTAATCCTGATAGAAGCAAAAAAATAAAGAGCTAAGAAAGTTGGATACAACATTTAAAGAAAAAAGATCATGAAAATATATGTTTACCCATTTTGAGCTCTGTATGTCCAAACTGAGTCTGTAATTCTAGAAGTAGCCACTTTCAATCTCACTGAAATGAATCTGAGGTTTAATGTTGAGCTGTTGGCCAGTTTCCATTAGGACTGAGCAAGCCAAAGTGAAGTATATCATAACACTTTACAGTAGAGTGCCTAGATTAATTTCTTCATTGTAAACCTGTTGCATACTTGGGCTTTTCAAGCACAGCTACAAGCTAAATAACTTAACACTGATACACAAGCTTAAGATTTTCACATTTTACCATTTAAAAATATGTTTGGGAAAGGCTTGATAAATGTTTTTTTTAAGGTAACAGTTTCTAGACTACTTTCCTTGAAAATTCCTAGAAACACTGAGGCAACAGAACTCTGTAAGGAAACAATAGGAGGCACTTACCTGGAAAGATTACACTGCTTTTGTTGCATAAATCAAAGTGTATGATCTTCCAACTGAATTTAGGTTTCTGTTCCATTCAGAAATACTCCTGGGTGCTTCTTTATGCTTGACCACAAACAATACAAATTCATGGGCTTATCTTGCAGTCTTATGATTAGCTGAAAGCAACAGCTTCTCTTATCATTTATATGATTAATAATTGTTGAAAATTTGTTAATATTAGTACCTCCCATTATTATTAATACATGCCATTGACAAGCTCAGTATGCCATTAAAATGACAGGGCAGCACATCCTATGTTAATATTGTATATTTTGGAAAAATGTTTATAGCTGCTCTGATTTCTTACAGAAGATATAACCAGTCCCTGCAAATGTATTTTCTCCAAGTAGAATGCTAGCTCTTACAACTTGCTTGCACTCAGCTGAATTACCTACTTTACTCCTCCCTGATTACCAGAATTACTGTGAGATTTTTTTCTTTTTGTACCCTAAAACCACTGAAGATAATTCATGAAATTTATTGGTCCAGCAGGACACTGGTATTTGACCATGCAGGTGATCTTAATCCTTCAGAAGCTTTGTAAAACACTTGGAAGAGATTTCAGTTTATGCCTGTCCATTGCCCAAGCACGAGTCTTTTGACCCTGAGTATTAATGTGCTACAGTATACCAAGGCAGTGATAACTTCAGGTGAAAAGACTGTAACGAAGAGATTCAGAATTAAAAACCAGAATAGTTTACCACAAATACTTGTTTGTGGATCTTTAATACCGTCTCCAGCATTCTTTACTAAATATTGTTTGTGCCTTTCATATCATCTCAATTTGTTCTAAATGTTACCTCTGAGAACACCAGTAAATATCTACAGTCAGGAAACCAGAGTGTTTAATGTTTCACAAGGTACATCCCTTTATTACTGTAATCACAAAAACATGATTTTGTACAGGAATGTTTAAGTGAACATTAATCGATGCAATTAAATTTGTTTCATAAAGATCAGGTAAACGTACTACAGATCATTGTATTGTAAAGAACAAAAATATCAGCTTTCTGGCCTTGCAGTGCACATTTTAGTGCAAGTATTAAGACACAATAGTGTTCAATTCAGCAATGTACTGCAGAACATCATGCCACAGTCCACTTCAAAGAGGGTCAGGACATGCAGCTTGTTAATAAAATGCTGTAGTATATAAAAAAGCCACATGTTCATTCATAAAATATATAGGGGTTTATTTGGATGATTTAAAATGATTTCACTGTGGACTTTAGTTCTATTCAGGACAAACATCCAGAGTGTCTTGTCGTTTGGAATATTCTTCTTTTAGGCAATGGCTTTGGCTTCAGGTAGGAATGCCTCCCAGTATTTTATTAGCTTGAAGAGAAGGGAAAAACACTCATTATTAAGTACTAAATGTTGGAAAATAAAACACATATACTTTCCTCTTCTTGTGGTAAATTTGTCTCCACTGGACAAAGTAAGAACATAGGTGCTTCATATTATCCATTGATATTATTAGATAATGCAAGAAAAAATAAAAGTAATAAATACACAAATCTGTTCACAGCAAGAGAGTCTCCACCACACACTGAACACAATGCTACAGAATACAGTCATACAGAACTTGTGAGCTCAGTTTACTATTCTTACTTCTAAGGGTACCACCTTTTTTTTTTTTTTTAATTAAACAAAGACAGAGGGTTATACTCCCAGAATGAACAAAGGAAAGACTCCAGACAATCTTTTGGGAACAAGGTCTGTTTCTGAGTCGATGGAAACTGTTTTACTGCTTTACAATATTCAGTAATATTTTATACTTTTAAAAAAGATCAATAAAGATATAAGTATTCAAGTTTCTTCAGTGAGTCTAAGTACATATTCATTACAATTTATTCCAATTGGTAAGTGAAAGTATTACTTCAGTTTCTGAAGACAAGACCCATCACTCGCTCATATCCCTTAGGGAGCTTTTCCCTTGCTTCCCTGAATTAGAGCTGTGCATGGGAGCATAGCAATAACTGGGAAACTGCAATCACTATGTTATTCTCCAATACAGCACAAACTAGAAGTAGTTCTTCACGTTTTAGAAACTGATATATTTAAAGCCTGTCTTTTTTAACTAAGCTAATATGGAACTTATTAAATATTAACTTATACAAAACTAAAAATTTATCTTACCTGCTGTTGTGTTTGCACTAACGACTCTAAGTACTCGATAATAACAGTTTTAAAGTCTTTCACTCGTTCCTTCTGTTAATAAATAAATTATGGTATATTAACCTCTTAACCAATTTTACTTGGAATGTCAATATTATCTAAAGTATAACTGTCATTTACTTGGACAAAATTATACATGCCTCAAATCTTCCCACTTCCTTGCGAATGGTTTTGGAGATCTGTTCAAAATCTTTTTCCCCTTGCTGAACTTTTGTCTCCCACTGGCAAAAGAAAGACATGCAGAGATAAGACTTTGTGTTGTCCATTCAGACTATCAATATCTGAACTTTTTAAAGTGTATTAGTGACAGTCACTCAAGAGCGGAAAAGGATCTATTTGGGTTTTTTTGGCATCCTTAAGGGAAAATCTTACAGTAACAATTTCAAAGTTACAACTTGTATAATAGGATGTCATCAGATCAGTTAAAACAATGGTATCTCTAAAGTAATGCTATCTGTAGATGAAATGTAAAAATATCTTAGTATTGCTATTAAGGAACACTTAACATTTTTAAAAGATTATTTAGAAAAGTAAAAGGATCTCTGAAGTTTTACCCGCTATTCCATTTACAAACACCACTATAAAAGGAAATCTAAACCTGTAAGTTTTCTATGACTACCTGTCCAATCAAGTGTGGAAAAGTCTCAAAAGTTAGTTCCCTGTACTCTCCTAATCCCAGAAGAGATGTTTAAATCTTCGTATCTGTTTACGGTAAAGTATACGATTATCATATTTCTGTTGCTGATGACAAGCTATTGAGGATTTGTTTATTGGCTTTGCAGTCAGAATGTACATTGCTTAAGTGAGCCAAAGCACACGGTTTCTTGTTTAGTGGGAACTGTTTTCAGAGAAAGCAGGAGTAGAAAAATTACTGCAGGTAAGACGTGCATAAAAGGAAAATTCAGAGGAAGTGATGTTGCTTCTGGCATTTTGTCATACTGGGAGCGTGGCATTCATGTAACAATGCATGACACTAGGTTATGTTTCTCCTCAGTTTATGAGAAAAAGACAACCAGCTATACAATAGGAGATCATCATCCTCTACATTACCTTATAACTACTTTTACACACCTATTATATTGCTAAATTTAAACTAGCTGTGTACAAAAGACACAAGCTTCACACTTCAGATGTGTTCAGGCTAACATCTCCTCAGAAAAAGGCAGCAGGTAAGCAACACACTTCAGTACAGCATATTCCTGTTAGCAATCCAGTGGTGCTATTTATTCACAAAAGCATTTTGTGGTGCAGTGCCAAGTTACTACTGTGATATGAGATGAACATCATCTATATTCCAATAAATATCCACATATTTATATTTTTAGTTTGTGTTTATTCCAAGTCTACTTATTGCCTTTTCAGACATACATTATGAAGCTATGCAGTAAATCATAATAGCCTGTCCTTCACAGAAGAACAGCCTGAAGAGTTATCTGTTAACTGAAACAATACAAAACTCAGCCACGGGAAAGGTAGATTAAGACTGCTGCCTTTGCCTTCCTACCACAGCAACTAGAGGTGCCTGAGACTTCAGTGAGAGCCTTTACAGGCCAGATGGTTCCACCATACCAGTTTCATTATGTCCAGATGCCAGTTCCTATGCAAATTATCAGTGGATAGTAGTGTGCCATCATATAGCTTCTGACAAGCAGAAATTCCTCCCTATTCAGTAAGTTATTTCTAGGACTGTTCTTTGGCCTTTTATCTGCAAAATGCAACAGAGTCATGGATGGAACTCAAGCTGGGTGGGCTTCTACTTTGCAATTTCTCTGCAAGAAGGAATACTATTACAGAATTCAGCAACTCTGAACGTATTTCAATGGCAGCAATAACTTTCAGTCACATTCAAATTGTGGGTTTACTAACAACCTTCTCTAATCATCCAATAAAGTAGGAAAAATAAATCCTCCAGGAACAACATAATTCTCTTAATATTGGGACTGAGAAAGAATCACTGTTCTCCTTTTACTTCCAACACTCAGAAAGTATTTTCAACAAGGAGTTCCATCTCACTTATATTGTGGATGGATGGGTGACATCAAGAGAGGCAACCAGCAAGAATGTGGTTCCACAAGATTGACACTAAACTCTCCATTTAAACAAAGGACCTTTTTAAGAAAAAGAAAGCCAAGTTAATGAGTAACTTCAACACTGTATGCAAAATATATTGAAGGGCAGAAAGAACAAAGCAGCATGTAGTTAGTGATCAATGAGGAAGCCAAACAAAGTAACTGCATAAGAGAGCTTGAAATCTGCAACGATGTTCTCCCATTATTTAATGGCAGAATACTGGTGCATAATTAGAATGCATTAATGTTAAATAATTAAGTTGTCCTACCTCTTCAATTTCCTTAGTGAAGCATGATAGAAAAAGTGTATAAATTATGACACTTCAACACGTTACGATATATTTTTACTGAAATTACACCATATATACATACATATATATATATGGGTAGATACGCTGCATAATTAAGCAAAACATGGGAATGGTTCTCATTAGTCATCTTAGCTGGAATTAAGCTTTAGAAGCCAAGAGATGCTCCTCTGCCTACCCAAGTGATCTGTTAACAGTTAAAAGCATTACCTTGTCCATGTTCCCCTCCTCCCATCTCCCAGACTCTGCAGACAGCATTAACTGCCTTACAGATCTTACAATGAGTAACAATCACATACATTTAATATTTTAAATAAATGCCTTTTAACAATTTCAGTAAATATGGAAAACAGCAAATGAGTAAGTGATTTTTAAATAAAAATGGTATAAAATAGTGCATAAATGCAGAATGAATGAGTTAATGCAGAAAGTCTGACCTCCAAAATAATGTTTGGTAACATTACCTCTTTTATCTCATCTTTAGCTTGCTGCAATTTATCAGGTTTGTTGGCAAGTTGGAGCTTTGCTTCAGCTTCACGTTTTTTTTGTAAAGTGACTTGAGCATCTTGCCACTTCTGCCAGCATTTCATTCGGTGGTCAAACACACCCTGTCAGGATAGACAAATTTATTAAACAACTGGAATTGTTCAAGCTCTCTAAATACCTAGTAGGAAAAGATAATTCTGGATAAAACTGGAACAAGTATAAGTCAAAGAAACCTCACTGTGTCTACCAAATGTCGTCTTGCATTTTATTTGACAGCATGCTTGCACAATTTAGTTCCTTCCCACAAAAAGCAGGGTATTCATGAAGCCTTTTCAGAGAAGACACTTTAGTGCTCCAAACCATTACGTTACTCATTTCATCAAAACACCACCAAAACAACCACTAGAAAGTGCTCTATTATGCAAATACTTCTCTAAATGAAGATTTTCATGAACTTTTCATGCGTAGGGATTACATGCATGTACGGCCATACATTTTCATTAGTAATGGACTAAGGTAGCAGAATTGAAGTATAGATATTAAAAAAAAAAAAGAAAAAAAGAAAACAAAAAGAAAAATATATACTCCCAGCAACCAGGCAAGTTCAAAGATATTTCTGGATAAAATCTATAGACACCCCCCACCATTTCAAAACCAAATTATACTGTGCAGCATGACTTACGCCAAATTTGAATATTTTCTTTAATGAGATGCAGATCCACAAATTGTATTTATTTCTTCTGTACAGAAACTATTTACTTTCTACCAAATACAGTCAGATTATGTTCTCAAAAATTTGTAAACATACTGTAAATAAGTAACCTCAAAGAAGCAAGTACAGTATATTCAGACACAGTAGCATATGGTTTCCCCAACTACTGTGCACAATTAGTACTGCTCAAAGTAGATGATGTTCCCCATTTAGATTTTGTCTGGATCTTATTAATCCATACCTATTTTTGATCACAACCATTTCTGTCATTGGAATAACTGATCATGAATGCATTCATTTTACTCAGCTAGAACTTCAGGCAAAATCTTAGTCTTAACTGTGTTACGACATGTGCAAATGTACACATTCACTTACCCTAAATCTACAAGTTGAAGATGTGACTTTAAACATAAAAATCAGTATTTTTCCTAGTAGTACTCACTTTTACTGCAGCAATGAGACGAATGTAGTCACCAAGCAGTTCTGAGAACACATAGAAATCAGCAAAAGCTTGTTCTTGATGCAATTGATCTATCTTCTCCTCAACCTCTGCAAGCTGAGACAAAGCTCTGGATAGAGCAGTGTGGTCCTCAGAGTTACCTAACATAGCAGCGCTTTTAGCAAATGCAGCTGTGTTGGCTGAAAGCTCTGAAATACAAGAGTCATATTCAGTATAATGTAGTTAATTTGTTACATTACTCTGCAGCATACATCAGTGGAGCAGAGACCTCTGTCCTGTTTCAACCCTAACTTCACCAACTGAAAAATATAAGCTGTATTTCTTAAAGCTCATGGTAAGATACACAAGGAGATCACAATGAACCCACATTTAGGGAGAAGAACTCTGGCACAAAAACATCCTCTCCATCAATAAATGTTTTGCTGAGCCTGTTAATGTCTCGTCTGTCTAGCAAAAGACATGGTAAAAACCTGTCACTTTAGTATAATCCAGCTGCCTAGTTCAGAGAAAATGCAAGCCCACAAAACAACAGCCATCACCTACAGAGCAAATTCAAAACAATTTTAACAGGGCTATAGCACAGTTGTTCCATGCAGTTCAGAGTGGCAAAAAACATCACAAAACCACCAACCCCATAAGTGGAACTGTTGAACTGTTTCATTGACTAAAGTACCTCCTTTAACTGTGCATACTGTAACATACTACCACATTCTGACATGCCTTGAAATTAAAAAAACCAAAACAAAACAACACAGCAACATGTCTGGCACCTACGAAGGTAAAGTTTTATTACTTATTTATTAACAAACACAACAAACACTAGAGCAATTGTCTCATCAAATCCCATGTAAGTCATCCTGTACAAAGTTAAATCCTATGAAGGACCTTTGGACAAATAATCCAGATTACTTCAGGCTTAAAAATGCAGGTTTGTTTGCAGCTGTGTCACTTCCGCAGAATCATAAAACCAGCAGAAATGTTTGTAGTAGCAAAATATCTTCAGATATTTAAACCCCTTACAATTTAAACACAACTCTTTTTAAGAAACAAAACAAAACAAAAAAACCAACACAACAAAAACTTTTTCAAATCTATGAGCAGGTGTCAAATCAACAGCAAACAAACACTTCCATTTTCCATTACTTCTTAAAATACTCTTTAGTCCCAAGGACATCTGGCTAAAGACTTTTTTACTGCAGAGAGTAATTCCTGATAGAGTTATGATAAAGCAACTTACTACATTTTCACATACTTTTGAAAGTAAAGCTGAAAGGTGACCCCATATTTTAACATAATGCAGTAGTGTCAGAAGGCACATTTATGATGCTTCTTGATCTACAAATCAAAGTTTTGGCGCTTTGTTTTTTTTTAAAAATCATCTGATGGAAAGCAATCTTTGACAAAACAGTAGCACAGGTCATGAAAATAAAATCTTACAGGCATTGCTTCTCTCTAAAATAAGTAAACCAAAAACTGATACTCTGAAACTACGTATTTTTCCAGAAAAGTTTACCTTAATAGCAGCTTGATGTTGTATCATTATGTGGACCAAATTAAGAATAGTAAATATCTGTTTAAGAGTTTAAACTCAGTTAACAGAGCAATAATAAACCAAAAGATGTTCAAATGGATTTATGAGAGCCACTTTCGTAGCTAACAATAGTTAAGTCCTCTGACATACTAAGCTCTTGGTTCATCACCATTTCCTAAAGTTCTAAGCACTTCAGTTCACGCAGCCACATAAAAGTAAAGTCACCTTTTCTGTGGCAGACTAATGCTTCGACACTGGCATGAAGTTTCCTAAGTTGCTGATCCAGGTTCTCAAATTGTTGCTGTTTTTCTTCAAACCACTGACAAAAGATGAAAGAGTCAAGCATTACAAATTAGATTACCAACAACATTTCTGGTTTTAAAGAAGTAAATTATCCATGTACTGCCAGGGTGGTCAACTGATATAGCTAAGAATTCAAGACAATAAGTAAATTAATAACCCATTTTCTACTTCTACAGCTTTAAAATGCAATTGTTGAGGCTCATTAATTCGTCTCATTATTCAAGCCGAAAAATCAGCTCTTACTGCATCCGATTCATTCATCTTGATTGTCATTTTGTTGACAGCGTCGGCAGCCTTGTTCACCATCCTCAATATTCCTGCTCCACTCAGAGCCTGGGTGTTAACCGCTCTCGGCAGCTGGAATTGAATGACAAATAAGGGCAAACAGACCGGTTAAAAGGATGGAGGTTTAACTGGGCACAAGGGGGAAAGAAAAGGATATAGTGTTTTCTTTACTCCTATGTGTTTCAATATAGTGGAATCTAATTTCTCAGATTTACTACTTTTACAGTCTCAAGAGGAAAACTTAAAAATATAGACTATTTACTTTTCTTCTACATCTTTACATTTAAATGGAACAAACAACGCACTTGTCCGAAGTTATTACAAACTAGCCAAAGGTCCTAACTACTCACCTATACACTATAGAGAATACACTGCCACTACAAGAACAGAAAAGCTTAGATTTACAACAGATTATACAAAAGAAATTCTGCAAAGCATTTAATTGTAATGCAAGATTTGCACTGTGTGCTGACTATAAAAGGTTGATGTCTTTTTGTTTTTTAATATAGGCCAAATTTCAAAACCTACCTCATGCGTATCAAGAGAGCTGTGTATTTGCTGAGGTACTTAGAAATCTCCAGGGGTAAGTTAACAACTTTTAAATTTAATTGATATTATCATGCAGGCTAGTCTGAATATATCATACTAGGTGGCCCCTATTTCAGACAATTTACCCTTCATGTGATGTTTTGTCTGTCAGCAGCACTGACAAATCCACTGTAAGCTATCTATCAACGATGCTTTTGTCAGTAGTGAGGTCTCCGTGACTTATTGGTATAACTAAGATATTGACATTGGCCAAAACTCAGTTCAGTATTACAGTGAATCCACTATGCACATTTACAGAGATATTATGTATCTTTAACAATATATTTAATATTGTGAAAGATGCAAGATTAGTAGCACAAGTGGCTGAAGTCCTCTATTCACAAAACGTCTAGCCTGGCCAGAAGCATTGCCAGTGTCTTCTCTCTCAATACACCTCAAGTTCGACTCCTAGAGGCAAGAGAGATGTTTCCAAGACAGTTTAATTCATGGCTTTATCTACCTTTATCGGAGGTAGAGGCACACCATTACCTAAGTAGCCTCTGCCATTCTGTCTCATGAAGGGTACAATCCAATTTGATTTCATATGAATTCAGGGGATTAGGTTTCAATACAAAGAGTATATATTGCTTTGTAGGTTACCACATCTAGAAACAAACAGGAAAAATTAAAAGAACTTACATACCTCAGAACTTTCCAAGAACTGTCTTAAATCTGGATCCTGTAACAAGGTTGGGTGCTTTACTGTTCGCTGTAGATATCTATGATTTTAAAAATTAAAATATTAGATAACAAAAAGATTTTATATGCCTGACAAAATTGAACAGTGTCCTTCATCTAAAGAATAGGCACAGTGCAGCACATAGCCTAGCTCATTATCTAATGGAGCTTGAACACTCTCAAAAAGTCACCTCTAAAGGGTCAGATGATAGTTCAGTCTCCATGTCCCTTCAGTCTTTTGCCCCTCTGCTGGCTCTTCAAACCATATTTATTAATTCTGTCACCTTCCTCCAACAAGCATGTAGGCTAAATCCTAAACAGAGTTACAGACTAGGACCATTAAGCTGTTGAAAAATTTACGGAAGCCTTACTCCAGTAAGGTTGCCACAAAACCTGGAACTTCTGACTGACAGTAATGCAGCCCCGTGCACTCCATACTGCAACACAGCACACCAAAAGTACAGGCAGTGGTTTCTAACATTGTTTGTTTACAACAGAACCACCTTCAGCTGAGACCTGCCTTAACTGTGTGTTGCACAGTGGGAAAATACTGTACTTCATATTTTCAACAGCTGAGTAAAGTCCTCCTCCTCTAATAAGAGCCAATTTACACCGTAAAAAAAAATAATTAAAAAAATTGATGAGCTTGTTTAAACATTCTTGTACAGTGCACTGGACTGGCCTTTTGTTACAGATAATTCTGGCTGACTTGTTTTAGAATTAAAGGAGATCTTGAAGAAGTGAGCTGATTATGTTCTAGGTATGAACTATTCATTTGCTGACTAGACTGAAGCCTTCAATCCATCCATATTAGTTCTAAAGGACTCATCCACCCCAAAAAATTAAAAAAAAAAAAATTGGTACAACTCCTTCCCTTTGAATTGCTGGCTCTGGAACTCCAGCAGTCCAACAGCTTCATACATTATCTGTTAGATAGGTCTTTCAACATACAATCTAAAACCTTTGACTTTTGTTAATTTTCTAGTTTAACTAAAACTGTTACATGGTGTGTTGTTCTCATATGATGCAATTGCATCACAGCAATGAGCATATTATAAAATCATGACCCAATTAAGGCTGTATACTTGCCTAAGTTCTACAGGTTACTTTCTAAAGGCTTTACTAGCCACCTCAACAGGAGAAATGATGCAGTGTATCAGTAACAGTACCCTTCCACAGCAAAAACACCTGAACAGTATCAGTTGTATACCAGTTCTGGGTGACAGAGATACAACATCTATCAGAATTCATCTAGTTACAGTAATGTACTGTAAGTTGTCAGCACTCCATTTTACTTTCAAGTGACTGAAGGTCTCCTTCACCTGTCTCCCTGCCCAACAGTTCATTTTCTATGGAACAGATATACTGCTGAAGTGCCTTAATTCCTTAAACCCAAAATGCCCAAGCAAGCTGATAAAGAAGGTTTTTACTGCATCTCTGCAATCTTAAGCACCAACCATATTTGAAAAGAGTTAGCTATAATCCTCTCTATGAATAAGGCTATATTTCCCATTATTAATGGGAATTACTCCATTTCTACACAAAAATTTGGCAGTTGCATATAGCCTCCAGAATTCATCTAAGTAGAGATGACCCAGGCCCCAATTACAGAGACCATGTAGTATACTACAAGTCATTCTGAGGCTAAACAAGTTTTAGTTAGATACATACATTACCTTTCTAGAGCTGCTCTTCTTTTCTCTACAAATTCAGTAGATGAAGAATCTTCTTTGCCTACTTTAACCTTGGTCATGCCTTTGAAGAAAATGGCGTTATATTGATTCTGTTTTATCATAAGTCATTAACATAACTGATATGATTAAAAGATAAAGCTCACCTAAGTTTATGTATTTAAGTCAAATTACAATGAAAAACACTACACAGGAACACAAAAAAACATTAACACTGCATGCTGCATGGTTTGTGGAAGCAGCTTTGTGAAATATGAACTTTCCTGTAGTATATTAACTGTGACTAAAAGTTATACAAAGCTAGTTTAATTTGCATTTATGAAGACAATCTAAATGAAGATCAGATTCTTACTGGTCACCTATGTTCAGAAGAAGAAAACAGTTCTCCAAATAAAGCAGAATATGAAAATAAATCTCTGGTTTGAAACCTATTAATTGGTAAGCTTATTACCAATATTTTAATTCTATTTTTTTTTAAGGTCTAAAACTAACTTTTTAGTCAACGAAGGCAAATTAACCAGCTCTGAAAATTCTGAAGCATATAAACAACTACAAACTGAATGCAGAATAAAATTAGCAGAATAAAATCTATGAGTTTTACATCGCTTCCTCTGCCCAAGTCAAGAGTGGCCAAAAAACTATGATAGGGGAGCCAGAGTTATTGATGTATTTTGATGGGAAATACATTACATCCCAGCAATACAATAGCTCTAGAACTGTCAGACTTAGGTCAGTATTTTTCATGCTAATGACCCAAATTCAGACAGTTTAGGAACCTAAGTCACAGCAAACCCACAGAACATTCATAATTATTTTTATTTCCTAAAATATACGAGAGGTATGTTATGCTACATCCCAAACATCTTATTTCTACCTCTTGTGTATTGCTGTTCTGTTAGTTCTGTGCTTTTCCAGCTAAAAGTTCTAAGTTTGAGATGTGGAGTATGTACTCTGTGACCTGCCAGGTCAACGTTTCTCAAAGTTATTCCTCACCCAACCTCCCTTCTGGCTTTAGAAGTTTCACACACTAGGCCACAGAGGGGACAAACAGCATCCTGACAGGAACAAGGAGGGACCCTTAACCTCTCAGTAAGGCTTTAGTTTTTCCCTTCTCTGTAACATGATGAAAATAAATCTGATCGGCATTTTTTTCAGAAGTATAGTAAGCAGTGTAATTACAGATAAATCTGTGGATTTACAGTTACAAGTCGAATATGTCTTTAAGTACAAGGATTGAAGTATCCCAACAAAGGTGAGGTAATTCACATGCCTCATCTTTTTGCATTAGAGTATTACTATTCATTAGTATTTCACTGCACAAAGCATGAAATGCTGCAGTTTAATACAAAATATCCTTCACATTTGATTGCAACAGATGTTCATAGGGAAAAAACTGAATATGTAATCAAATGACCAATATGAGGAATTCCTAACTTGTGATATTGACAGTTATTTCCAGATATCCTGTCAGGTTTCTTTCTCTGCTAATACAAGCCTATATAAACGCAAGTGTGTAGGCAGCTTCTGTACTCCAAGCACTCTAATTCTTCAGAGGAAAGGATCCATGACTTAATAAATTATTTTCTTAAAAAGAGAAAGCGTGACTTTCCAACATGCATATGTACGTAATGAGGCAGTTTGGATGAATGTCCAACTCTAGCTCACCACTGACTCAGTTTTATCCTGTTGTTCCACAATCAGTAACTGACCTCTTGAATTTGTGGCTAGGGTCTGAAATTCCAGCCCCTCCCACCTGTCACTAAAATAAAGTTGGACCTTAAAACTCCAGGTGTTATCAACAGTGTAACAGAATGAACAGACTAAGGACTTTTGTACAATACACACCACATAACACTGAACGTATGATATTTTTTATTAAGACTTTAAAAATAAATGTCATCTTACTTTCAGCTGTTTTGCCAGGTCTCTGCTTTAAGATGCCTTACTTTAAATCATCCTAGAATCCCTTCTCTTTTACAGAATTAGCAATGTATGGACTATACATTTTTGGACAGAACTAAATACCACCTGCTCACTGAAGTTCAAATTTAAGATGAGAATTTCATGTTCTTTGGAAAATGCCTTAGACCCTCTGAGTTTTCCCAACTTATTGCAGTTTAGCAAAGTCTCTATACAAGGATATGAAGTGACATCCAGTGCTTGCTTACACTGTAGTAAGTCCCACCATTTTACACACTTCCAGGTGTATCAGTGCAAGTACTACATTTCCCTGTAATTGCACAGTCATAAATGCCTGTTGTATCATCCAAAGGACATGACTAGAAGACTCATTCCATCTTTACAGGACCTGTTAGAATTCGTAATTAAACTTATTTTTGTCACATGAAAAATTTGATTATTACAGAATCATACATTACTTTCAAGAGCTACCAAAAATTCAGATCAAGTTATCAGTCTTACAGACTGAAAAATGCAGTGCTTTTCCTCAGAATTAAAAGCATGATTTTCCAAAGCTTTCTGCTGCCTACATCTAGTCAGTCTGCCTATTCCTACTTAAATGAAAAGCTGCTGCTCTGAATAGCTTTACAGACTAAACTAATGAAAGTCCTGCCATTCCCTACATATCAAACAGCATTCTAGAGTCCAATCAGTTATTCACATAGGTAAGCCAGAAGACTTCAACAGCTTTTACTGTTTTAAATGTTTAGTTAGTTTGAAAGAACCTCCACTACTTAGAGCTCATAAAACTGAAGTTGCTTCAATTCATCATGTATGCTTCCTCGTTCATGAAGAAAGGATCTGATCCTTCAAGGCATCACTCAAAAGTGTTTTCTAAATTAGAACTTCAAAGAATTAATCAGATGTTTTAACGTTCACCATGACCAAAACGTACAGACTGAAGTATTAGAGAGGTGGAGTATATATGAAGCTGTGTATATTGCAGGCAACTGGTAACAAGCACAAGTTAAAAATAAGCTTTCATTTAAGATCTTTGTTTTGATAGACCAATTCAGCTCTTGAAGGACACTGAAGAAAGAATGACAGATAAGAAACAGAAGGCTATGTATCGAGACAAATGTCGCTCTTATTATCAACACTGGTCTGAGTTAGGAAGAAGCCAGTACGTATGTTTCCCATTTAACCTGAGCAGGAAGAGTATTTAATAGGTTGGACCACCAGATAAGCAGTAAGTAAAATTTGTGCAGAAAAGTGTTTATTTTACAAGCCCAACAGATATTATGATACTTAATTTTTATTACAGGACTTAAATGACATGCTGAAATTCAACCTTATGCAAACTACACTTACCTACAATGCTTTTTTCTGGAGCTGGAGGCACAATGTAACCAATATGCATGTACTTTGTTGCTAATTTGCTGTGCAAGCCAAGAAAATCACTGAATCTTCTTTTAACAGAGAACTCATTTTTGTGGAACATGGAAAGTGATGTCTTTAAAAAAAAAAATTTGTTATGAATTACTGATGCATCTACTCAGCTACGATACAAAGTTATCTGCAAATATTCTTTGCTCTAGTTACCTTTGTTGTTACTCTGTATGCCATATAAGCATTCATGCCATCTCCTGTAAGAAAATGAAGATGCTTATCCTAAGGCAAGTTATTTTAATCCCTCCACACACTTTTTGTTCCAAAATATATGTTAAATAGCTTTCCATTTAGATACTGAAAACTGTCAAAAGATATCTGAATACAAAATCATGCTATAATGTCAGAATAGTCTTCGAAAGATAAAAGTCTACCACCCGACTTACGAGGCTCAAAGAACTTACCAACTTTCTCTGGGTCTGATACATTGATTTCTATATCGAACAAATCTCCATTTGCTTCCTCTTCAATCTAGGAAAAAGATATGCCATATTTAACATGGTAATGTGAATTCATATTATGTATGGTAACAAGGATAAGAGTATAGAGGAAGGAGGAGAACAAGTCAGTATATTTGTATAATTAAAAAACCCTTTCAGACCCAACATCCAATGTAAGTGAATATAATTTCTAACACTGATTGTCATTGCAAGAAAATCCATGTGGTGTACTGGGCAGTGTTAGGTTTATGGTTGGACTTGATAATCTTAAAGGTCTTTTCTGACCAAAATGATTCTATTATTCTATGATTTTAGTTTTAAGCCTTCCTGCAAAAGCTTTTAGTGTGGCAGACTTTTCTCAGGACTTCTTGGCCTCAAAATTTTTAGTAAACACTTATCTTAGGGGTATGTTCATTGGATCTCCTATAAACGCAGCACATACAATGGTTCAAAAAACACTCTAATTTGTGATGTTTCTATATGCCTCTAATCAAAGGATTGAAATTCCTTTTTATTAATGATATCTGTAGCAGAAGAGCTTGGGAAGAGAAAAGTAACAAAGAATTTTTCTGGTACTTGCCTGAGCTCTAATCATGCAGAATTCTGTAATCTTTCATACAATCTACACAAGTTTGATAAAAACAGAGATCTTCTGAAACACCATGACAAAAGGGACAGTATACCAGGGCGGGGGGGGGGAAACTCAGAATAAAATGCCATCTTGTGGTATCTGGGGAAGCAGCCATTGAGTCACAGACAAGTCTTGTTTGCAAATTCATTTAGCAGAGGCACTGTCTAGTAAGAGAACAGTCCAGAATGAATGGCATTAGGCAATGCCCAGGCTTTGAATGGAATAGTAATGTTAAAACTACCATTAGCCTCAGCTGCCTCTTAGTATTCAGGATAATGCTAAAAACTGCTTCCTCCATTTCCCATTAAAAACACATTCAGAAATCCAAGTTGAAACCTGTAACATGCTAATAAGAGTAGTCATACATCATTAACATTTCTCCTGTATCAAGCTCACTGCTTGCTCCTACACACACTTTTCTAATATCTATTCTGAAGGAATGGAGCTTCTTACTCCTCACACTACAGATCTCCAATATAATCACCAAAGTAATGAATTCTTATGATATTTTAATGACTCAAATTCACACTAAACTTTATTTGCAAAATCAACTGCTTCTTTTACATACTTCCACTTAGCAAAGGATGATCCCATAATTTATTAACATTTATGAACTATGATTTTAAAAGAAGAAAACACTTCAAAAAACAAACAAGTAATTTAGAAGTTTACTGTGTACCTCTTCTCTGGATCTATCAAAAATCACAGGGGCTGTTACACTTTTCGATTCCATTCTGGGAGCTACTAATGTAGTAGGTGTTACAGGAGTGATTGCAGGAGTAGGTTCTGGTGAAAGTATTGGATCCCTCTCTGGACTGTCCAACGAAACTTCTTCTGTTGCTTCTAGATAAACATTTTGAGTTAGGAAATTTGACTTGTTTTTTTTTATTGGTCTTTTTTTTTTTAAAAAAAAAAAAATACTGTTAGGTAAAGAGTCTTTTAAAGTAGTCACAAGTGATAAGTTATTTATTTCTGCATGAGATACTGTGAAAACTAATGAAATTTATTTTACCACACAAGCAGCTCTTTTTCAGCACCTGTACCAATTTTAGTTTTTGCACTCTGAACAACAGCTGATTTAGTCATATAGACCAACAACTGAGCAGACCAAGCTATGTGCTAAATGAAGTTACACAACCATAATCCACCCCCACCCCTGCCAAAAGCCCACAACCTGTAAACTAGAAATGCTAGCATGTGAGACATTCTCACTAGTAAGACTATCTTTAGACTCGATCTCCAGTCTCTTTGGGGATTAAAACAGTTCACTAGAAATTGAATACTTTCTTCAGATCGTAGACAGTTTATCTATCTTTAAAAAGGATGTAAACCTCTGCTCTATAAACCCGCATGCTTTCCTCCGCTAACTGGTTTTGACCACTGGCAAATTACACGCTTCCTGGGTATAGAGAAGTTGCTGTTTTGGTTAAATAACTAAAGCTGTGGTTTTTGATAAATGTGTATTTTCAACAATTTTAGTTCCATAAAAGATAACATTAACCACAGAACACTCATGTGATACCAAAATTGACTTCCCAACTGATCTCAAGTCTTGTTACAAACTAGACTTCCTGTGGCAAGTACTTTACCAAACAGGTATAAAGGCACTAAATTAGATCTGCTCTGAGTTAAGCAAAGTTACCAAAAACGTTTACCATGCAATTTGGAAAAGACTTCTGCTTGCTATTTCTGTCCACATGAACCACTGAATTTTCGAAAGAAAATAAGCTATCTTTCTTCCAAACTTTTAAAATCCTGGTGCATATAATGAATATAACTAGACCCTACTCAAGAGTTAAGAAATGAGGGGTTTTAAAAATTAAATCTACTTTATGAAATAGTTATATTGCTTGTAAAAAAAGTCTCATTTTTGTCCAGTGTAGGATTTTTTGCTTCTCCAGAACAGCCTGTAACCTACTAGCGATGCAAAAATAGAACTGGAAATAGCACCCAATGAACTGTATCATTTACTACTGCAAAAGATAGTATTATGATCTTGCATAATCAACATATCAAAACCACCCAGCTTTATCCCTCCTGCTACTTAGAAATATTCTGTTAGTCAATTCTGTTTCCCATTCTTCTGTAACACTTTTTTTGCCAATCCTTGATGTTTTTCATAAATGAACAAAGCCACACTTTTCTACTTCAGAGATGAAAATGACACTGTGCCTAAATTTTGATACTGAAGCTTAAAATCAATTGAAAAAACAAACTTTAAGGTCACTACGCCTTAAGCTGGTTTGAATCCTCATTCTTGCTTGAAGCTGACCAAGTTCGTTGTCAGCATTTTTTTCCTGGAGCATATCACAGAACTGCTAAGCTTGGGAAGAATCTAGTCTAACCCCTCTGTCCAAGCAGGGTCAGGCTGCTCTAGACCATGTTCAGAGGGGTTTTGAGCATCTCCAAGGATGGAGAATTCACCTCCTTGGACAACCTCTGCCAGTGATTGATCACCCTCACCATTAAAAAAACCCCAAACCAACTCAACATTTTTTTCAGTTCCGCGTTTGGCTGGGATAGAGTTAATGTTCACGAGCTGGTAGGGGGCACAGTCAGGAGAGCTGACCCAAACTAGCCAAGGGAATATTTGATACTGTATGACATCATGCTCAGTGTAACTGGGAGGAGCTGGTGGGGGTGGGTGGGAAGGATAGCAGCTCAGAAGTGGGCTGAGCATCAGGTTCCAGGTAGTGAGTAATCACATTGTGCATTACTTGCTTTACATACTCTTTTGTCAGTATTACTGTTATTATTACTACTTCTCTCCTTGTGTTGTCTTATTAAACTGTCTTTATCTCAACCCATGAGTTTTTACCTTTTTCTTCCAATCCTCTCCCTCACTCCACCAGGGCAGGGAGGAGTAAGCAAGAGAGCAGCCGTGTGGTGCTTAGTTGCCAGTTGGGCTTAAAGTACAACATTTTCTTATGTATTATCTGCATTTCAATTTGTGCCCACTGCCTCTTGTCCTGTCAGTGCGCACCACTGAGAAGACTGGCTATTCTCCATTCCCTCCCATCATGTATTTATACACACTATAGGATTCCCACTGAGCCTGCTCTTCTCCACCTGAAGAGCCCCAGCTCTCAGTCTCTACTCATGTCATACACTTCATGCCCTTAATCATCTTCATGGCCCTGCACTGGACTCAGCACTCCAGGTGTGGCCTTACCAGGGCTGAGAAGAGGGGATGATCACTTCCCTCAAGCTGCTGGCAACACTCTTCCCAATTTCAAACTAGAGATTTCCATAGTAATTTCAAACTAAACTTAAAAGCAAGCACCTCTTGATAGTTTCCATTTTTAATATGAATAAAGATTATCTAAAAGCTTTCCTTGAAAAACATTTTTTTTTCCTACCATTGCTTTATTCTTACTGCTAAATCTTTCTGAAGAATCCTGCTGATGCTTCCTGCCCTCAAATGCCACAGGACAGATACTGCATCTTAAACCAATAAAGACCTTTAATTCAAAACCTCAGATCAGGTGGGAAGTCAAGCTGAAGCAGTCACAAAAAAAGCTTAAGATTGGTAGAACAACATGGAAAAGCGGTAGTCCTCTCCTTTGGTGGCTAACAGCATTCAACATACATTCTACACAAATGACTATTTTGCAGAAACATTTCTCAGAAAAATGCATATATACATAGGTAATGTACTATGCTATATACATAGTATGATATAACATAAAATATTTAAAAAAATATAAAATAAAGCCATTCCAATCAATTCTTCCTTTTTCTATCACCAGCATGTGTGTTTGGGAAACAAACCATTAGTCGCCACTAAGTACTTTGTGCCTTCAAATTTTAGACAAGTTTATAAAACAAGTCATGAAACAATTCAAAGCACAGTTTTCTCACTTTCATCAGCTGATAAAACATTCCTGTTATCGTAAAAGTATGACTTCATGAAAAAGGTGTGAATTCAATGTAACAAACCAGCACTGCTATCAGATGAAACAGAAGCACACTCCTTCCCAGCACTCCTCTTTTTTCAGACTTGCATCCACACACCCATTAGTATCATGAACTGATTGAGGTTGTGTATCACATGAACTCCAACCAGGATTAGCCCCCCTGCTACTGTTCAGCAGATAGCTGAAGATACTGCTGAGCTGGTGCATTATTTCTGTAGAGAAAGCAGCAGGAACAATCAGTTGGAATGGCAAGGAGGTTCCCTTTCAGCAAGACCAGCAACATTAGACTTCATCCACAGCAGTATTTCTAAAGCTGTGTGAACTCAGGTTGGTTGGACATGAGCAAATTTTTAAAGGTGCTGTGTAGTAGGCCTCCCTTTCTATTTTTGTGGAGGAATTTACCCAGCTGAAATAATATCTGTTTGTTTGACAGCAGCAGGACAGTTCTTTTAGGAAGAAAAAAGGAGAATTTATTTCATCCTCCCTCCTGTTATCTCTCACCCCCAACTCTGCATGCATCCTGGACTTTATGTAAATCTAGAAGAGTAAAATGGAAAATAGTGGAAGGGGGTGATGGGACAGAGTAGGACAGAGACATGGATGTTGTACATTTTATTTAAAACAAAAGTACTAAAAGATTCTGAAGGAAAAAATAAGTATTAGCTATATATAACAACAGCAGGTTCGTACACTTTCTAGCTATTTTCTTCCACTTAGAAAAGCAGTCTGAGTAGTATATAAGCTAAAAGATCTATTTCACAAGAAAAAAGATCTGTTCTGATGAACTCTGGAATTTACAATTCTTACATTCATTCTTTCACTTTGAGAAATCAGATGACATAGTTCAGATTAAAAAGTTTCACTGACGATACTGTTTGTTTTGTGGGCTTTTTTTTCACAGAAAGATTAATTTCCTAGGTTTCAGAGTAGAAACTATGGCACTTTCAGAAACATTTGCTTGATTTATTTATTTTAGATTTTCCCCTGAAAACTTAGGTTGTGGTTTTGTGTGGGTTTTCTTTTGTTTTTTTAAATATTCTGTATTAGTATTTGCATGAAAAATGAAATCTAGATGTCTTGCTTTCCTGGGAAGTTCTCAAAAGCATAACCTCTTCTTGCACAAAACAGGCAACTGCCCTGGCCAACTTTTAGGAGGAAAACATCCAACACTCGCGTCAGCTATGGCAGTTACCACCACTTATTAAGCACTCCCACCCATCTAATGCTGTAAGCCTTCTACACATAAATACCTACTTTACAATCCATAAACAGTCTTTGTTACAAATCACTGTCAAGATGCTTAGCTCCATGTGCTGGGTTTCTGTGGTGGGGTTTTGATAGTGGGGGAAGGGGCTACAGCAGTGGCCCCCTTGAGGCTTCCCTGGCTCCAAGTCAGAACCACCTCTGGCCAGGGCCAAGCCAATTAGTGACAGTGGCTGTGCCTCTGCAAGAATGTATTTAAGAAGGGGGAGCCTGGGAAGGGGAGTAGGAGTTGTGAGGGGGAGTTGCAAGGACACCTATACAAACACCCATGTCAGTGGAAGAAAGGAGAAAGGGAGGAAGGTGTGCTAGAGCAGAGACCCCTGTAACCCATGGTGAGATGGCCAGGGCTGCTCCCCCTGCAGGTCCATGGTTCAGTAGAGGCCAACCTGCAGCCTGTGGAGGAGCTCACACCAGGACAGGTGTCTGCACTTAAAGGAAGCCAGGACTCTCAGGGGAAAAGCAGCCCTTGCTGCTGTAATTCGGAGCTGGGAAGACTGCAACATGTAGGGGTGACCCATGCTGGAGCAACATGGGATGGCTGTATCCCATGGGAAGGACTCACGCTGGATAAAGTTCATGAAGGACTGTCTCCCCTGAGAGGGGAGCTCCATGGAGCAGGGGAGGAATGTGCGGCGTTCACCCCACCTCCTGAGGAGCAAAGTGCGGCGAGCTGATGGTAACCCCCATCCCCTGCCCCTGCACCGCTGGGGGAGGAGGGAGAGAGATGGGGAGCAGAGGTGAGCACGGGGAAGAAGGGAGGGGTGGGGGGAGGTGGTTTTGGATGTGGTGGAGCTTCTCACCGTGCCATCTTGTCTGTTAAGTGTTGTTATTGTTAGTGTTTGAATTAAAGTGATGTTATTTTTTTCTTCCCCTAAGGAGTCTGTCTTTTGCCAGCGACCACAATGGGTGAGTCATTCCTCCCTGTCCTTATCTTGATTCCCAAGCCTTTTACTTAATTTTCTCTTTCCCATTCCTGAGGGGGAAAGGGTGAGTAAGTGGCTGCATGTTGCTCAGTTGCCCGCTGGGCTCAAAACACAACACTCCAGAAAAACATGAAAACATCTCATCCTGCTGCAGAAGACAACTATTTATGCTTAATTAACATTCTACAGCCAACTACATCAAGTTTCTATCAGCATTCAAGCATGAGGCTCAATCTCAGCATTAGACAGCTCTTGTTTCTTTACTTTTCACTATCAGCATTTGCCAAATGTCATCTTAGACAGTGCAAGTTTGCAATTCCTCACTAGCAGCTCACTTCAGCTGAGTAAGTTATTTTTACTGGTCACACTTCTAAATGTCAGAGCTCTAACATCCTGACATGGCTTGAGTGTTTAAATTGGCTTACTGGACGTTTACTCAGGTGATCACATAAACGTGGAAGTAAACCAAAGTAGAAACTGTTGTCCAGAACAGAGAACAAATTATTAAAAAAGGCTATTCCATGTGTAGCAGTACTTCAGAGACAGGTATCCTGACAGATTTGACTGTGAGAACTACTACACGTAAGGCATAGTCCATGACCCTTACTGTTATACCAGAAGCACTAAGGATAATCGTAATGAGAACAGAAATAGTTTTAACAGCACAGTCAGCCACAAAGATGACCTTCTTCTGACTTCGAAACTGTAGGTTTGCATGCTTTTGGGCATTTGTTTCTTGCAAAAGAGACCTAGAACTGAACAACCATCTTCAAAAAGCAGCAGGGCATCTGCACTGAACTATTCCGATTAGTCAAACCACGTGACAATAGGCTGACAGACACCATCAGCTATAAACTTTTGTTGTTCAGCTGGGCTTACTGTACATGTCTTGTCTGGTCCGCAGAATTAGTATCTCCTTTTCTGTATCAACTCCCATGAAAAAAGTCTAAGATAAATCTATCATGTCCTGAAGAAAGGCAAAACCCAGCAAAAGCAAACATCATTCCCCCACCCCTCAATGCACTGACTTTCTCATAGGACACAGTAAGCTAGATACTTGCATAAAATGATCCATTCCCCAAAACCTTTCAGAAAAAAACAAAAGAATATAAAAAGTAATCCTTTATCAGACTAAGAAAGAGGAAAAACTATAATTTTCCATTTTTCTCCAAAATCATGACAGAGCACTGATATAACTCAGAGATCTGCTCACCATCTGTGAGCACCCAAGGCAGAGGGCACAGACAGCTATGTCCTAAACAGGCAGCCCACAGCACGTTTCTGCAGCCATACACAGAACTTGAGGACAACATTTAGAAGACTAATTCTATATCTAGTTCTTCACTCTATAGTAGAAGCTTATGGACAGCCAAGTTTTAAGACACACTCCAAAGCCCCTTACAATACTCTCAACACTACCAGATTTGGAGCACTGACCATTATGGTCTCCACATGCAAGAGCTCTACAGGGTAGAGAAAGTAATTGTTTTTTTGGCCAAATAACACACTGGCTTCTATTCTAAGGGTGAATGGGCTTAAGTGGGTTTAGCAAGACAGTTTGCTTTTTACAGAACCAAGAATCACAATACTAATGAATGCAGCAGCAAAATTTACCGGTCTCCAATGACAGCTGGAAAACTCATTTTCTTCCACCTCTGAAACCCAGTTTTAATAGTTCACTTATGAGTCACCAGAGACAAGGTAATGAATATCTAAAACATTTTATTGCACATACTATTCTGTAGCTGCTGCAGAAACACAAGTGCAAAGAGGTTTTAGGTATAGTCAAAAAAGCCTAACAAAATCCTCAGTTCTGAACTGCAGTAAAACAGCACAGGAAATCATCTAATTTGTTCTCCCTCACCTCTTTTTCTATTAGGTTGCATTATTAGATGGAATAATGAAGATTTATCAAGCCTATAATAGCTAGAGAGGCATATTTTCACATTTTTTACAAATAAGTCTCGAAAACTAGAATTGTTTATGGCCCCAAAGTGTCAGAGTCCCTCTTTTTAGGAGCCACCCACAGGATTTCCTTCACTTGGATTTTATAGTGTCTAATAATTCAATATGAAGGAACATGAGTTAGAAAGCTGTGAAACTTCATTCTCTCTCTCCAGTTAAGCATTCTTATAGCTGTGCTAAAATAGGATTCTTTGGAATTTCAAAATGTTGAAGGAAAAAAAAACCCAGTTGCACTCAATTGTAAATTAAGTCCTGCTTTCATAGAAAGCCAGGCTTATGCAATCATGAATCAAGAAAATAGCTATCTCATGCTGCCTTCTCACATTGTTTCTATTCATTGCAAATCAGTATCAGAAAGTTAATCAGATGGATTAACATCATTGTCTAGCAAAATACTCCTAAGAGAGAAAAAAAACAATTATACTTGTGAGTGCATAGCCCTGGAACACAAATCAGACAGTTTTTGAGAACGCCTCTTCTGACAGTGATACCAAGACAGTTCACCACTACAGCACAACTGTATTATGCAAAATTCCTGCTTCAGAGCAGGATATTGTGAAAGATGTCATATCCTGTCTTAGGCTCCATAAATCACTTCTTTTTTTTTTTTTCTATTTGAGAATTTCTACTAGCCTCAGTCTGTATAGAAATTGACCTTTTAAAGACCAGTCTCAGTTGTGTTAGACATGCAGTATGTTAGATGCTTTCAGTTCAGTGATGCATGTATTTAACAGAATGTCTTCCATAGCAAAACTCAAACTTATTAAATAAGTTCTGTGTGTTTTCCTCACAGCATTCATTTCAGTTGAAACAATCTGGCTGCTAACATTTGTTCCTTCTGTCTGGTTCCCCTCAATATTTACTCCAGCCACCTTTTTTCTTAGTATTATCAAAAGGAGAGTTGGCTCTCCTAAAATAACCATTCCAGATGGCTCTATGGTTATAAAAAGCTGGCTTTATATACTGAAGCTAAACAACCAAATTACTAGTACTAGAAAGCTACATTGCTAAAGCACTGCTTGCCTTTGTACGTCATAAGATCAGGTAATATAAATACAAAAGAAGAAAGATTACCCATCTATTCTTTATCCTCCTTTTCTCTTAAAACACTTCCAGAGAGTTTGTAAAATAGTCAATATACTCTAACAGTGTCATGAGCAAATGTAAGTTCAATTATATGCAAATATAAATTTAGTAAGTTCAGAACAAAGTTAACAGGCATGCATATATACATATCTATACAAAGCAGCCCAGAACTAAAGGTTATAAAGTTCCTTTTTGAATGATTACATGAGGGAATCAATGAAGATGAGATAAGGACTGTATTCTAAGCAGACTGACAACTGAGTCACTCAATACGTAGTAATAAGAAAAGTGTTAGTATTGAGAAGCTGTGTTCAGAACCATCGTTTGATGTACATAATATATTCCAAATATTATACCTCCTTTCTTGAATAGTTAATGCTCCTACATGTGTAATTGACAGCAACCATAACCCATGTCAAGTTAGTTGAAAACCAACACCACTCAGTAGTGACTGATGAATGAAGAATTAGAAATGTGTTGTCTATTGACTGATTACTTATCAGAACTTTCACACACCTTTCTCCAAAACATGCAGTATTGTCAAGTAGCAGAGACAGAATCATTCACTAGAGAAATTATAGGACTGGTCCGATACACAATTTGGGCCCATTTGTTACCTTTTCATTATGACAAAAGAACCTTAAGAAAAAGGAAATACTCTCCAGCTTGCAATATGATCTCAATTATCTTTCTTTATAATTGTAAAAAAAGACTGTGATAGCTTATGTACATTAAGTAGAAAACAAGGATGCAACTTAATTCGTGTTTTCCCACACAAACAGACCTGAATATTGTTAACTACATAATGATAAATATTATTATTACTGTCAACAGAACATGTTACTAGCAGCTAACACTGCCACACTAAGCACTAACAGTACATGCCATTGTGAAACTTGTATTTAGTAAAGGAACTAAAATAACCTTACACAGTAGCACTAGAAAAAACTGTACATCATTGTCAAACAACTTAAAAGTTTTTAATCCTCCTCTCCAGAAAAACATGTTTCTTTCAGTGCAAGAACAAAAGATTTTATGCAGACACATCAGAAGAAGAGAGCAATTACCAGCAAAGAGGTCTTCTCTGTCATCTTCTAACATGATTTCTGCCGGCTTTGGACCATTGGAGTTTGTGCTAAGGTCTTCTGCAGGAAGACTTGCTGGCTCTGGAGATGAAGGACTTGACTGGGTTTTTTTTAAAAAAAAAGAGTGAAATAATTAGCAGACAATCAGTTACCATGTGTCATTATGTAAGAAGTATTGCAACAAACATTCTTTCATTGCAAAGAAACAAGGCGAGATGTACAGAAAGGAAACGCTGTCAGCTATTTCCATTTCCTACTAGCATAAGAACAATGAACAAAGGATACAAGTTAGTCAACAGCTCTTTTAATTTCTTTGTCAGAGAAAAAAAGTCACTT
Source organism: Tyto alba (assembly GCF_018691265.1). Classification (NCBI taxonomy): domain Eukaryota; kingdom Metazoa; phylum Chordata; class Aves; order Strigiformes; family Tytonidae; genus Tyto; species Tyto alba. The sequence continues at coordinate 20,957,315 of NW_024881275.1, read as the reverse complement.
GTTTCCTCAAGTTTAATTAACATGAAACAAAAGCTGCTACAGAAATATCTAGAATAAGTTTATTAGTATTGCTCACTGTAATTTAAGTTCCTTTCTGAAAGACTTCTATTTAAATCTGGATTTGTACATAGAAAAAATTAATAAAGAAATCTCGAAGTGCTCTATACCAGTTTTTCAGAAATTAAAAGAATGCATTAATGCCATCCAAACAATTCAAGGCTGCTTGCTGCCATAAGACATTTTGATAACATTGCAACAGATTGAATTTGGAGATTATTGCCACAGAGGATCACATTGTACCGTACATGAAAGCTAAGCTTGCCATAGATACAGTTCTTTCAATTCACTGAAGACTAGAACTTGCCCTGGGAAAAAAAGAGATACTTGAAGACGCTCAGGAAAATTAAAGCAATCTGAGTCTGGGCTACCAAGTGTATAGCTTGCTCACAAAATAAATACGCACCTATCAGTGCTTCAGTTAGAAAATCCTTGTAAGTATCAACTATGCTTACTGCCACAGTACTAGAAAATTTTCAAGACTCACTTCTCAACGTCATCCGAGATACCTAACTAAGGAGTTTTTAACAGCAGCATATTCATTCATGAATGCATGCACTTTAAAAGGAGCATCTGTAAATCATGTCATTACTTGCTTCCTAGCTTTTGCATATAGTTGTCATAATTTAAGTTCAGAACCAGAATTCAAAACAGATAGTAAGTGTTTCAGGCTATATTTCAACAAATGCCACAGGCTACAGAAGATTTTAAAAAGCCTGAAAAACACTGAAAAGCCACTGAAAATACAATCTGGACAGACTTTTTCACATAGCAGAGGCAATGGTTTTAAGGGAGAGGACTTTCTTATTATAGCTTGCTCTCCAAGAACAGTATATGTCCTGACATGGAGTATGTCACTGCTGCTTTACTTCAAGCAGAACAGAGGACAACTCTGGCCCCCCCACATCTATCCACATCTCAGTCACCTGAAATTCTGGTACAGAGGAAGTAAGCAAGAAACAGTAAAAATCCTGCCAGACAAATTCAGACACAATACAAAATAGTTTTTCAGAGGACATATGAAATCAAGACTCTCTCAAGCTGGAAAGGCCTTAGCTCTAGGTTTTCCCTGCTGAAGACAGAAGGAAGATGAAAGCAAATAGAATAATACCAGAAAAATTATATTCCTCTAAATCAGATTATGGTTGCGACAAGGAACCACTCCATTCAAATGACAGAAGAGGTTATATCCCCTTCCCTTTGCCAAAGGCTGCCACTCTCCAAAAAGCCCACATATAATGTGGGGAAACCAATAAACACACCAAAGTGATGAGCAAGGAAAGAAGCAGCCTCTAAAACTGCTTGTTGGATTTTGCCCTAGAGCCTGAAAAGAAAGTCAAAGCAGAAGCACTCAGGAACTGTATGTGGGTGGCAGAGTTTATAACCTTACAAGGAACCAAACTGCCAGTCATATGTACGCTTCTCACCTCATACCAAACCAATGCCAAAATGATCCCACAGCAAGTAAGAGTGCCCTGGGGTAATACAGGTGTATTTGTTCACTCTATGATCCTTAAATTGTATCACAAGACTTGCAACTAATTTAGATAAAATTAACTAGGAAACTTAAGAAAACCTCACCACTTGGCATGCTTCATTTTTCTACAAGTAATAGTTTAGATAGTATGTGTCACATGTAACAGTCAACAACTGTAAGTGATTTGAGAACTCAGAAGTAGCATGTTCTGGAAGAAATCGTCTGTCTCTCCAGGCATCACTGCATAGAGCTGTGAGTTCAAGATCTTATATACTTCAGCTAGAACAGTAGAGCACAGAAATGCTTGATTTCCCTATGAGGTTCAAGCAGTTTAAAGTTTTATCAGCAAAAGCAATTCTTCACAAAAACGTTACAGGTACTCATTCTAAACCAGTTTTGCTGCTACTCAACTTTGAACAGCCACCCACTTATATATTGATAGATCCGAGGCTTAGGACATAAAGGGGACCCTACAATACCACAGATAAAGAATGGCTCACAGTTCATGTTTGTCAATTCACCTCCATGAAAAACTGCTGTAATACAGCCAGGTACAGGAAACAAAAGTCTTCCTCAACATTTGTTGCACATAGTAGATGGCCTTCCACTTTATCCCTTGATTATCCTCTTGATTAATGAATGAGTGGAAAAGAGCCCTTGGAGAATACTTACATCTTCAAGGTATTCCCTCACTCCATCTTCTCAGTTTTATCTGATGTAGCTATTTTGGTTACTGATGGTTACTTTTGACTATACCTGGCTTTGAATCACGAGAAGAAACCCTACCAGACACAAAATTCACCTTGAATGCTTAAACATGATCAGCGTATGGCATAATATGAAAAAACAAATACATGCCCAGAGAAACAAGGTATGCACAGGTCAATACAAAGGTATTCCCACTTTGAAGAAAGGAACAGATTCTTCCTAGGAATAGCTACAAATACATGCCACCAAGTCCTCATAGGATTATGGATCTTTTTCTGTTACAGAGCTGGGAAAGATCCTGTCCATTGGCTCTGCTAAAGAAAGCCAAGGATTCTGCACTGGACACCAGGTTTCACAGCTGTAGTTAGCATACCAGTTACAGACAACTTTCTCCAAATTTCATACACCCTGGTTTCCACAAACCACAACTGGAGAATACTTGCAAAAGGTGAGGACTCAAACAGACCTTAGGGGCACTTCAGAAAGCTCAAGAAGCAAAGCTTATTCATGCAGCTGGTATAATTTGTATACAAAACACAAAGTCTAAAAGTGACTCTTATAGGAAGATTTCCAGTGAAACAAGTTCTGTCTGGGTGCTTGTCCTGGGTTTGAGTGAGTTGTGGGGTTTTTTTGGTAGCAGGGGAGGGGGCTACAGGGATGGCTCCCTGTGAGAAGCTTTTCAAAGCTCCACAAGCTCCAGGTCAGCCCCACCTCTGCACCAAGGCCGAGACAATCAGCTGCACCTCTGCCATAACATATTTAAGAAGGGACCTGGGAGAAGGAGCTGGACTAGTGAGGAGTTGCTGCAGCTGCGTGAACACCAAGGTCGGTGGAGGAACAGAGGAAGAAAGGAGGGGGGAGGTGTGCTGGAGCAAAGACCCCCCTGTATCCTGTGGTGAGATGGCAGGGTGGCCCCCCCTGCCACCCATGAAGATCTACAGTGGAGCAGACACTGATTTATGGCCTGTGAGGGGCCTCTCATGGACAACCAAGGTGACTGTGTCCAAAGAAGGCCGGGATCTTGTGGGAAAAGGTAGCCCCGCTGTTGTAGTTTGGCGCTGGGAGGATTGCAGCATGAGGGGGTGTCCCACGCTGGAGCAGCTTGGGAAGGGCTGCAGCTCATCAGAGGGACTCCAGCTGGAGAAAGGTGGTATCTCATGCTGGAGCAGTGCAAGGAAACGCTGCAGCCCATGGGAGGGACTCACATCAGAGAAGGTTTCTGGAGCACTGTCTCCTGTGAGAGGGGGTCCACGATGGAGCAGGGGGAAGAAGTTCCAAAAGCTTCCCCCCTCCCCATAGATGGAAGAAGCAGCACTGACTGCACCCTCCATTCCCTGCCCCCTGTGCTGCTGGGAGGTAGAGATAGATATCAGGAGCAGAACTGAGCCCGGGAAGAAGGGAGGGGTGGGGGAAAGGTGTTCTCAAGATGTGGCAATGCTTCTCACTGTTCTATTCCGTTAAGTGTTGTTGTCAGTGCCTGTAATAGAAGTATGTTCTTTTTTTCTTCCCCTAGTGAGTCTGCCTTTTGCCCATGACTATAACAGATGATTTGCCTCACCCAGTCCTATCTTGAATCCCAAGCCTGGTTTATTTTTCCCTTCCCAACACTGGGAGGGAAGGGAGGAGCGGGCAGCTGTGTGGTGCTCAGTTGCCCTCTGAGCTCATACCACGACAGTGTTGTTTGTTTTATAAAGATATAATAAATTTGTATTTGTTCTAAATCTCAAGTTCTGATTTTAAAAACAGTAGATATTAAAGTTTAGTTTTGTGGATGATTTACAAGTAAAATGCCTCTCCTTTAAAATACCCTTTCAGCTGTGTATGTTTTTGGCTGGGACAGAATTCATTTTATTCAGAATGGCCTGTATAGTTCCACGGTTTGGATTTGTGACTGAAACAGTGTTGACAACACAGGGATGTTTCCTGTTATTTCTGAATGCACAGTTATTTCTGAACAGTGTTCACACAGCAGGAAAGCCACCTCTGTTTCTCACTGTCCTGCCAAGAAGTAGGCTGAAGGGGCACAAGAACCTGAGAGGGCACACAGACAGGACATCTGACCCCAACCGACCAGAGGGATATCCTATACCATGTCACACTGTGCTGAGAACAAAAGCTGTGGAGAAGGAGGAGGAATGGCTGGACATTTGGCATGATGGCATTTGTCTTCCTAAGTAACAGTTCCACATGATGGAGCCCTGCATTCCTGGAGATGGCTGAACACCTGCCTGCTGATGGGAAATGGTGAATGAATTCATTATGTATTGCCTGTGTGTGCAGCAGCTTTTGCTTTGCCTATTAAATTGTCTTTATCTTGACCCCTGAGTCTTCTCACTTTTACCCTTCCAATTTTCTCCCCCCAGTAGGATGGGGGGAGTGAGCAAGCAGCTGTGCAGGGCTCAGCTACAAGCTAGTTAAACTGCAACAAGCTGACAGCTGAATAAGGTATTTCCTGGCCTATTAATCTTTCAGTGGTTCTTAGGTAATTTTAAACAGCTGTCATTCTCAGACAAGATAAATTAAGGATGGAGTTAAATATCTTCACAAACAGTTGGGACTTTACATGGAAAAGACAACCTGTAGAACTTCTTAAAAACAATTAATGGTCTGAACAAGGCATCAACTTGTTTTTAAGAGTTTTGCAACAAAATTTAGTTTGTTATCTTCAAAAGTTATCATCAAAACAGATGTAGTCCTCGGGGAACTTTGAAAACCCAGAAAGCCACAGCCCTGAATGTACTAGAAACTAGAGTCAATAATTCCTAATAATCAGATTATTATACACCGTCAGTGGGTCCAAGAGTGCTATTCAGTCTTTCAAAAAAAACACCCATCCACTCAAACAACTATTAATATATTAAGCTATTCCAGTTACAAGTGCAAGCTAAAAGACAGGACCCCAACTGTGTTCTTTTATCTTGATGAAGTACAGTTAAAATGGCAATTAAAATGACTGATAGAGTTAGTAGTTAGCACAGTGAAAAATATGAGTATCAGATAAGAACTGGAAGATGAGACTAACAAAAAACTCATGGCCCAAACAAAACACACAGACAGCACAGCTGTTTAAAAATTGTAAACTTACGTGATGCCAAGGATCCACAAAATGTCACAAACTTTTCCTGAAAGGTACATGCCTGTGAAATTTCTGAGCTGAAAGACAGGTGAATCATCCAACAACCAAGATACCCAATGGCCAGCACATTCACATATGCAGGACAGTCAGGATGCTGTTTTACTTGTTTTCTAGAAAACAAGTTTCTGGTGAGAGGCTTATGGGCCCATTTCAATTTGCAATGGCAATAACAAGCACAATTTTCTCCTCTTTTATTGTGCATTATGTTTGGTGACAATAACTAAGTATTTTATAGCTTTGACTTATGAAGAAGCAAGAACAAGTTATGTTTTCTGTTGTCTGAAATTCTAGCCCTAGATGTTTGGACATTCTCCCTTCTCTTAACAACAGGGTCTCCCCCCAGACCAGTTCAACTACTTGTCTGAACCCCTCCTAGCCTCCTTCCTTTGGAACACAGTAGGCTGACAAAAGCTGATCATCACACTACTCTAGTACAACTTAACCCAGCTCATTGTCTGAAACAGGGTTACAAAAGTTCACAAATTACAGCAGGAGGAGAGAGAACAGACTTAACAGTAGGACAGTAACATTTTCAGCAGAAAGTAAGAGGACACAAGCAAATACACTAGAACAAATGTCTACATGCTTCCATTACAGCCTGAATTTAACACCAAGGAACAAGACCCACATTTCCAATCGAATGAGACCAATTGATCTTTGATACAGACTTAGTTTTCTGCAAAGGTATAGTACAACATTGAAGGACTTAATATTTTCTTCTCAGATATTCCAATGGAGTCTTTATTGCCTCCTCTATAATTGCCACTGTTAAATTCAATGGGTATCATTAAAGACATCTATACTTCTGCACCTATCTAATGTTTTGCCTTCTGTGCGAAAACCAAATGCATATTGCATTTCTTTGACATAAAGTGATAAACTGGCAATGAGATTATACACACACCCTGCCCTAAATGACACTCTTTAATACATTACCTCATCCTTTGCTTACTCATTGTTTTCAAGTGCCTCCATGTATTCTTCCATTACAAAAAAACCACCCAGGAATATAAATACTGGTTGAAATGAGTAGGTGGCAGATTAGCTACACGTTCACATGGCACCTGCTTTACAGAAGACAGAGATAGGCAATAGAGCAACACGTGAGAAATTTAGGGGAAATTAAGAAGTGGCGCAACAGATAAACAAGGAGGGTGGCAGAAAAGCAAACTAGGGCAAGGAGGAAGGAGAAGGAAATGATTAAATAACACTAACCATAGCATTTTTCAGAAAATCTAACATACACTCTTTTCATATATGTTGCCAAAAGTGACTTTCATACAGTTGTTTTGAGTTCTCTCCTAACAGTGGCAGAGGACACTGACAGTAAATTAGCAATTAATTGATTATAAACTTGTAACAGGGGATGATTCTTCTCATAATGCACAACTAACTTACAGAATTTTCTTTTGTGCATATCGCTGACACCTTTTAACAAACAAACAAACAAACAAAACAACAACAACAAAAAAAAAACAACAAACCAAAAAGCAACCAAACCAAACAAAAAACCATGCACATAGAAATTTAGCAAGTAGCTAAATCCACGTAAATTTATTAATATTGTAATGATACCTAGGGCTCAGGAAGTCCTTGAGCTACACAAACCTGGTAGCTGGGACAGCACTGCAGGTGACTACCAGAATATACATAAAATTATCAGCAATATTTTTCACATGGCATCCATCACTGAGCATCACTGTAAATGCAATCTTGGCTTAGACCATTTGTCTGATTCAGTCTGGCTGTTCTCATTGATGAAAGCAACTCTGGCAGCTAAAGGGAGACCACTCAGTGACCATGAATTTCATGGAGGCAGTCCTCTAGACATTACAATATGCTTGGCACAATGAAAACCAAATAATCATTCTACTGCTCTTAGACACTGTGGATATGAGACAAGTAAATGAGCACGCCACTAGCTCGAACAGGCTGCTGCTCAGCCTGGTGCCCAAAGTTCATATAGGCACCCTATGTCCACAGGAACTCATTCTCTGCCACCCATCAAGTTTTCAAGTCGTAGAACATGTTTCCACCACACCCCAGAAGTGCTAGATGTTACAGTTCAGTGTGATGTTTTAACACTCTCCATTCTAGAATTAAACAGGTTTAACTGAAGACATTAACTGCTTATGCACAAGAAAAGTTAGAACTCCAGTTTTTAATTCTTCACATCAGAGAATTCAACTTGAAATACACACCATTCTCCATATGATTATACAGGTAAGCCTTTGAACTCAGTAAGCCTTCCTGTATTTAAATATTTCATATTTGCAGTTCATAATATACATTAATATTATATTTTGTCCGAAGGAACTTAAGATGAGTTAGTGTGTTTTCTAAACTTAGACTTTGTTAACATGGAAGCTATCCAGAAGACCTATTTGGAAGATGTATTAGAAATCTTATAGGTTTGCCACTGCATAGCCAAATCATAGGTAAGAAAGGAACAGCACACCTTTTCTGAGCTGCAAAGATAATGAAAGCAAGAAAAAATAGGAAGGGGGTTGAAAGTAATCATGCAAAAATCAGACAGCTCCAAGATGAACCCATTAGGAACCCTTTCAGAGTACCATACCCTTCATATAAATTGGCTTTGGACCTCACCATCCCCTTCCATACTCTCTTCTCTGGTATCAGCAAACAAACATAACCAACTACGAAAAGTACACTGCCATTCTGTTGTTATAATGGAACTTCCATTGCCATTTAGAAACATCTACTTCATGACTATTTACAGGATTAAAACAACACTCACAACAGAAGTTTAATGAGGCCCACTCCATGAGATAATTGTTCTTCTCTGGACTAAGGTGTCCTACACACTTGAGTTAAACAATCTACATACAAGATAGTGAGAAGTTCAAAGTCAATTTTCATCATCTTTTCCTTCCGAATTTGCAGGAAAACCACAAGATTAAGGCTCTTCCCTAAATGTTGTAACTGTTGAGATGTCAAAAAAAGCTTAACCGACAAGGCTTTTCGAAGTTTCTCTTTAAGTAAACAGGCTTCCCCTTTCTACTTAGCTACTTTCTTCCAAACAGACTGTCTACAAAAACCAGCAGCAAAATTGAACCATCAGCCAAACCACCCTATACAAAGTGCACTTCTTTGCTAGTTTTTGCATTTAAAAATTTTCAGTAACTATTTTTAAGCATTAAGATGAGGACTTCTCATTGTAACTGTGCTTTAGACACTAAATCTATCTTATCTCCTGCAGCTTTAATTCTAGACCATATCAGGAAATACGTTACTTGTGTTATACTGCAGTCTTTCTTAGGGTACAGAAGACTCCAATGATACACAGTGCATCACACAGAGGTGCACAAAGTGCATTGATACAATTCTTGTTAACAGCAGGTTCACATCATTTGCTATTCCTTCACAGCATTTTTCCACCGATCTTTTCCTAACAATGCACAGATTATGCATCTATGAAAAAAAGAAAAAAAAAAAAAGTGACTTGAGAGAAGGCAAGTGACTTTAAAATATATTTAAGAGCCTCTTTGTATACCAGCCTTTTTTGTTAAGTGCAGGCAACAGCCAGAGTAAAACAAAGAAACATTATGTACTGATCCTATTACGGTAAAGGTCAGGGACAGGAAAGTCTTCAGGAAGAGGAATAGGAACAATTTTCTTCTTCAACGGGCAACTGTGTACAGGAAGAACAAAGTTCTTCCAGAAGATACCAGCAAAACACACAGGTGAAAGATGATGACAACTCAGTAAGAAAAAGCTCCCACTACAATGAATGAACACACAGCATTTTTCAGAGCGAGGACGTATTTACGCATTCAGTTGTTCTGTGTTTCGGGGGTTTGTTTTTCTCATTAGACGCCTGCCACGGAAAGCAAGCACGGTTTAGACATGTATTCCCACACAAGTTTTCAGATCTTCCAGACTCTGATTTCTGTGAACAAACCGCCAGTTCTGCAACGCCTCGCATACACGCCTGCCTGCCTGCCTGCTGCCCGCAGCCCCCCAGCCCCCGCGGCCGAGCGCTGCGCCGGCTCCAGGGGCCACAGGCTGCGAAAGAACTAAGTTTCTACAAGTTTTTTTTTTTTTTGTTTTTTTTTTTTTTTTTTTTTTTTCCCCAACTGGAAGGGAGTGAAGCCTCGGAAAGAGACCAAACAATGAAAAGGGTTTGTTACTAATCCACGCAAAGTCTACGGTGGCGGGGGGGGGAGGACCAACGAAACCGGCGTCGTGTCAACAGGAAAGGTGGAAATACTCAGTACTCCGGCAGTACGAGAGGCGGGGGAGACGAGGGAAAGCGGCGATCTGGCATAGCGGTACTTGGGGAAAGAGTTTTCGGTTTCTTTGGGCAAAATGACTGAGGGGAATCACCGAGCCCCCGCGGGGCCGAGGCCACTCGCCCGCCGGGAGCGAAGCGCCGAGGAACCGCCGCTCCCGGAACAGGGACAGGCGGCGGGACCGCCGCTGGCGGCCGGGCCCGGGAAGAGCCGCCGGCCGCGGGGGCCGAGGGGCCCGGCCAGGAGCGCGGCACCGGCGGCCTGTCGGGGAGGGCCCGGCGGGCGCCGGCCCGGCCGCGGGGCTCGGGGCCGGCGGTGGCGGGCGGGCTCTCACCTCCAGGGTAGACACGGTGCTGGTGAAGAGGTCCTCGCCGTCCTCCAGCTCCTCGAAGTCGGCGGGCCGCGCCTCCCCCAGCGGTGGGGGCTCCCTCTCCGCCGCCATCTTCCCCTCCAGCCCGGCCGCCAGCCCCGGCCCCCCCCCCGCCGCCCCGCGATCACGTGACGGCCGCACCGCCCCCTTCCTCCCTCCACGTGACTGGGGAAGGGGCCGGGAGCGGCTCGGGCACCGGTGGCCGCGGGTTCGGGACCCGGGGCGGGCGGCGGGAGCGGGTTCGGGGCAGGCGGTCGCCGTCCGCGGAACGCCGCAAAGCCGTCGCTCCGCGGAGGGTACGCGACGCCCCACGCGTGCCGGTGCTGTAGGCGACGCGCCGCGGCGTGGGAAGTTGTTTGGCCCGGGGTTGTCCCTGCCTGCGGCGGGGCGGTGTGGGCGCAGCCTTGGGTGGGTGTCAGCCCGCGTCCTGTATGTGAAGTGCGTGCGGCGAGCGGAGCCCGGGACGGCTCCGGCCGGAGGAGAAGCCCCTTCCCTGTCCCCTTCCCCTCCCCGCTCCCCGCCTTTCCTCCTCTGAAATCCACTTTGCGCAGCGTTTTACGTGTCGTCCGTGCACGACGGGACAGCACGACGAGGCTGAGACTCGCGCCGTCACAGCCCTCCACCGAATGCCTTGTGCCACCGAGTTGGGAGGAACGTCAAGAAATTTTGTTTTCATGTCAGTCGTTGAATTAGAACTGTTTTTGTGTGAGGAGACTCCACTCATTACACTGTTTAACACGAGAATCTTTCTTAGGGAGTGAGGATTAGAAGTATTATGCCCCACCCTTGCAGAACAGTTGAACAGTTTTTTGGTTGGGTGCAGTAATCACAACCACTGAAACACGTCTCGTGCAAATAAAGTGTTTGCAGGCCCATTCCCTAAATTACTATTTACAGATTGCTTTTCCTCCCTCCATTTGTGAGCTAGCTCACAAATTATATCAATTCTTCCAAAACTTTAAGTCACTATTTTTTTAAAAGACTAAGTCAGATATCAACAGTGTCCATAGAGCAAGCATTACCTAGAATGCTTACGCTTGATTTGAGCTGTTACTGTTGTTTCTGCCATGTTGAAAACAAGTTTCAAAAAGTATCTTCATTTTCCATGTTGATCAAGTACAGGTTTCATCCCCTCAGCATGCTTGTGCTTTGTGAAGGCTCTGTTAATATTTGCTCTGTTGAAGTTAATTTGTAAACTGTGTCCAACGCAGACAGCACTCTTCACATAGGAAGAATGAGTCTGTTTTACAGACTACAAGATCTTTGGACCGAGGGTGGCACCTCTTTAGTCTTTGCAGAGTGCCTAGTAAAGACTAAACAGAAAGCATACAGTCTCATATATTGTTTTCCTTCAGCCTCTTTCCAATCACATCATGAAAAAGTTGAAAATATGTAAACAGAAAAACATGTTATCTTGGAAACATGTAAGTGCCATGCATAATTTTACCTGTACTGCTCAAGCTCGAGATGTCAGAAGTTGTGGAAAGCTCTGTCCTCAGAGATGTGGACTGCTGAGTTAAGAGAGAATGTCCTTCGTCCCTGCCAACATCTGAGGACATTTCATGCTTCAGTGCTTTGGGTGAGACCTTGTAAATCTCCCACTCAGGAGAGTTCAATTTGTGTGGACACTTGGGAACTCCAAGTTTCCAACTGCAGATAACAAAAAAGTTATTAAATAGAGGAGATTTATGAACAAAATTTCCAATGCAAGTGACAATATGTCTCCTTAGACTTATAAAATTGGATGGAAAAAAAACAGCAAAGCTTTCCCGTTTTCCTCAGGTCAGAAAAAGTTGTCTGCTACTCTAGTAAAAGATGTATTTTGAGACCCACATAGCCATAATATCACTGTTAGTAGAAGCTGTAATAACTTTATTATAATTTACCAGGTTGGACAGCATTTTTAAGTTTCATGGGAATAGAACATTTTCTAGCGTATCCATGTTTCCCTTTTCTGTACGACAAGAATAGTAAGGACACTTAGATTGTTTGCATTTACTATGAGATGAAATATACACTATTCACATTTTGACTCTATGCCTAAACTCAGCCCAATGCTGTTCAGTATATCACTAAATAACATTCAGGGGTATTTTAAAGATTTAAAAATGCAGACTAAGAAACTGAAAAAAAAAAAAAAAACAAATCTATTTGAAATATGCAAACATTTTCTATCCAGAAGTGTAGTTCTCTGGCATCTACATTTTTGTGGATGGCACTATCATTACATTCTAACAATCTTTCCAATTTCTTGTGGTATTCCCATTCTGCTATGCTGTTTCTGGAAGCTTTTCAAATAACTAGCACATGCATGCTTCATCTGGAAATTATGATTCAATCACCTCAATAATAATTCTGTGTCCTTTGACATTAGATGTTATGATATTTAACCATAATTTTATTTGCTGTGATTAGAAAGATCATATGATATTTATTAAATTTTTTAGATTTCTGGCAGTATACTAATCTGGTATAGTACTTAGGTGTTTAATAGTTTTCCACTAGACTGTCTAATTTTCTGACTTCATCAAGATTCACACCCATGCCTTTAATGCTCATGCAGCTATACTATAAATCAGCTCTCCGAAATATCTTGAAGTAATCATCTATCACAGCAATTGCATATGCTACAGAAGCAGAATAACATAAAGAGCAAGCAAGATGTCAGCTGTGATTTTTTTTTTTTTTTTTTTTTCTTTTGGTCACTCATTAAGAAAAACATGTAAGGGGTTTAGCTTCTCTGATTCAAAGTAACACTGTATATATAGGTTAGGGTTTTTTTTTGCTTACTTGTCCAGTACTTCTGAGACCTGTGGCCACAGAAATCTGTTACAGATATTTCTGTGGCAAAGGGGTCAAGGAGTAATACAAAGGTAACTGCAGGACCTGTATTTTTAACTAATTGATATTTCAGTTTGAAAAACTGTGGATTAGTAAATCTGAGTGGAAAAGCAATCCAAAATAGAGAAAACCAATCAAGGAAATAAATTGGAAAGCCATTAATGCTGCAGGAAGACTTAGGATGATTACAAAAGGCCAAACACATATGAGATCATGATATGTTACTTCAAAGAACAAAACCTCAATTTAAAGCCAAGCCTCATGCCTGTCAGTGTGCGTACTAACATGTGTGTGATTCAACAAATACGTAATAGCTGTCAACTCTACCTCATGCTACTAAGTCATAATCTAAGGGAGAGGAGAAGGAGCTACCCACATATCCTAATGGAAACTGCAACCATCCTTTCCTTTACAGCCCATAAATCCACCACTGTAGTGCTATTTGAGAAGGATTATTAAGGTTGCAAAGAGAAGAACCTTAAAAGTAGAAACATCAAAGCTAAGTTTACATGTGGAACTTGTTACAGGCCTTTGTATATACATGGTGTGCCTGCTTTACATGCTGGTTTACACCTGGTTACATGCTAACATTTCTATAGGAGCCCTCTTCCCAAGGAGCATTGGCCACATGGTTACAGACACTTTTTTCCTTATTGCTTCCTAACAGTTTGCTCTGTACTTAATTTATTATATGCAGTTCCAACCTTACTCTGAAGACAAAAGGATTCATCTCCTCATAAGCTTTTCTCTGAGTCTTATCACTACCAAATCTAAGCATTTCACAGGCACTGATGAATTTTATCTTCAGAATATTCCTGTGGGAGTATGTTGCCCATTACACAGTCAGTGAGCAGAGACTGAAAAATTAAAACCTAAAGTGTTTACTCATTTGGATGCCCAACCTGAGGCAGCTAGGATTTGGATTTTTTCTAGAATACCTAATATTTCAGCAGTTTCTTCACTTAGGCAGCAAGCCTCAATATCACAGTACAAGTCTCAATATCACCCACACCCATTTTTAGGGGTGGATATTTATTTTTTTCCTTCTCTATTGTGCCCCTTCCTTTCCTTTTGTTAGCCCTTATCAGGTCCCATACTTCATTGATTAGCCTTGAGAACCCTCCAGAAACAGTCATTTCTGGTTTTGGCCCACCAGCCAGCAGTTCCTCCAAGACAATACATCTGCTGCATAAAACTTTCACTGTACCTCTTCTGCTTCTGCCACAGCATATTTGGTCTCTGCAAGCCTTTACAGTCCAGCCTTTCAGAGGAGATATGAAAATCAAAAATGTCTTCTGCTTAAACACTCTCGGGAGTTGTTATGTAATAAAAAACTTCCTATTATCATGCAGAAACAGGTTTCACTGAGGAGTATAATCTTGTCAATTTGAAATGGCTTTAAAAAGGAACAATACAACAGTGGTAGGGCTCCATGTCATTTCCCTAGTTCAGGTTACAGAGGCGCTGAAACGTTGAAATAGTTACTAGAAGTGATCTGGTTATGGGCAATATACCACTTATTACTTGGATATACTTCTGTCCATCTGTCTAAAACCAATTAAATTCAATACAAAATAAAGATTCCAAAGTTCTAAGCAATATGAATCAAGGTTTTGTAATCAAATATGTCAGATTTTTGAAACTTCTTACATGTGTCAGACTTCACTGACTCTTATCTTAGTATTGTATTAATGTAATAGCCACTGCAATATTGTGTCCTTTTAACGACTGAAATATCAATGAAAGTGAAAGAAACTCAAGACTAAGAAGAAGCTGTTTTGAAAGAAAGAGTAATAGTGAGTTACACAAGCTCAAGGTCAGCCCCCGTGGTTTGGATCTGCAGGGAGCCACAGGAGATTGTCTAGTTCATTTGCTGGAAGATGTTTATCAAACCTTTTCTTAAACATCTCCAATGATGAAGACTCCAAAACCTCTTCAGGCCATCTACTTTAAAGCTTTGCTATCTAGTACCAGAAAAGATATTCCCCATGCCTAACCTAAACCACCACCCCTATCCTGACAGTTATACATCCTCATATGAAGTATGACTTTGTAGCAGCATGGCTCTGTTGGGCTTCGTTCAGTTTGTGATCATATTCAGAACTGATAGTGTCCTCATTTTTTATCTGTGAAGTAGTTTAGTCAGACTTCGGAGTAAAATCTCACATCTCCTGCTGAATTTTGTCTTTCATTTTACGGACATTTGCTCCAATCTGTTTTGACCATTTTCAATTCCTTTGCTATGCTACAGCTGTTTGGTATCACTTGCAAATATAATATACATTCTTCCTGTTCGATCACTGATGAGAATATTAAATCATATCAGGCCTATGGCAGACCACTGTCATTTTTCATTTAATACATCCTTTCATAAAAATGGTAATCACTGAAAAATAGTCTTTGACTTTGTTTTCTAACCAGTTTTGTACCTACTCTATATTAGATTAACATATTATGTTTCATTAGTTTCCTTTTGAAAATGTCATAAAAGATAAATGTTCAAGAAACACTGAAGGAATATTTCCTCACAAAGAGATATTGTAAGGAAATGGCTAAGTGCAGTGAGAGAACAACAACCACCAGAGTGCTTAGAATTAGAGTAGATGAATTCTGTAAATCTGATTTTTCCCTTTCGTAAAGTATTAAAAAAAGGAATAAAGTGCTATTGTGTAGTGCCTGCGTTTGCACACAGCAGTAAAACTCTGCAGTGAGTCAGCTTTTCTAAGAAAAAATTACACAATGCAAGTATTTACAAAATCTGTGCATTTGACACATGTACCCACTCATCCAGTCAGCCAAACATACATTACACTTCAGATCGTGATGACCGTTCTTCTGTGAAACATATGACTTCTTTCTATCTGGATATTTAATTGCATATTCTACAAAAAATTAGTTTGTTCTGTCACCTTTGTTTTATTCTTTGCCAGTAAGTTGTCAGTGTTTTATTTTATTAGAGAAAAATAATTTTTATAAATGTGAAAGAGTCCAGTTCTTTTAACAGTTGGATACTTCATTTGCCTTTGGAGTAGTGACAGGCACTGCCCGCAAACAACTGGGAATTTCTGTTCCCCAGTTCATCTAATGTTGCAGTATCCTAAAATACAAAGCTTGAGTAGCATTAGCTGGGTATGTTAACCTTATTACAATAGAAAGATGATGTAGAAATATAGTAATTGTTTCCATCTTCGAAAGTACTAATGGCAGGTGAAAACTAAGCAAGAAACATTGTTTGCTGGGATATGCATTTATCTGCTATTGGGGTTGTCCTCCACTGCTTATACTTTACAGGAGAGAGAATGCCTTCTACCAAAGCCTTGTTTCTGTTTTGGCACTGCTATCCTTAAATCTAAACTGGGCTCCTGCAACTTGTTGAGAGACACACAGCAACCTCTGCGATATCCTGATTTGCTTTGGGCTTCAGTCATCCGTTCACTGACCGCTGTTTCTCAAAGCTCATAAATACTACTGTCCCAATACCTGGGTCATGCTGAAAACAAATATAACGATGTTGTTAGCAGGTGGTAGACCTGAGGCATCCTTTACCAAAGTAGAAACCATGAATCTAAAAAAGCCCCAGGATGATTGGAGGTGGGATAATACTTGGAAGAAGCATCATACACACTTGCCTGAAGCCAACCTTTCTTCAAGCATCTGCTTATGGCCACAGACAGAAGCATAGTCTTAATCATGTTAAAGAGAGCTAAGGGTTCCTAAATGCTGAGTAATTATTTGTTCAACTACAGTCCAGTAAAGCCTTTGGGTCATGTAACTACAAGCCCATGGTCAGTGACTAAGTCAATTTCATTAATTTCTATAAATATAAAGCTGTCTTGACCTCCTTTCTTAGTTTCAGAGAATGTAAGGAAATCACATAAGGTCTGCATCTGGTCCTGTATAAGGTATGAAGAGGTATTTCATATATATTGTATAAATCTATATGTACATGGAATATAATATATATAGGGAATATAAGGTATTTTCAGCATTTTATTAATCAATTTTAACTCATTTTATGAGGGTTAAATTGTTACAAGACTTTTGATGACAAATCAATAAAGTCAACATCCATTTTTTACTATTCTCTAACTTGCTAGGACTTTCATTTAGGACTTTCAGGTAGGAGCATTAGGAGCGGTTAGTCTGCTTAAAGATTGATATGCAATCTTAGCTGCTGTCTGAGTGATATTTGTAGCAATTCATTTCAGTGCATATTCTTTGACTTCTTTTTTACAGCTACCTGTTTATATTGATGTTTTGAGTTGTCTTCATTCTTTCATCCAAAACCGGATGATACAGGAGTACCTAGAAAAACAGAATGGTGAGGGGAAGGAGGCTGGACCTTAGGCATGGTGTCATGATGAGCAAGTGCACAGTGTCTGTTGGTGCCATCCCCGGTATAGCACATCAGGGGTTAGGTTACCATTTGAAAATCCCTCTGGTCAGAGAAAAGGTTACATGTAGCTACTATGCAATTTTTCTTTAAGAAGACCATTTTCTTTTCCTCAGCTGGGAGACAGGGTCAGAGGTGATCCTCTTTTTCTGCAGCTAGTTTCTGGGACTGCATTAAGACCTGCTCAGGAATACCTCCTAACTCTCAGCATCACTGCTTCACCAGGGGAGAATTTAACATTGCCATTTATTTTTATCTAATTACTCCAGGGAAAATTTAATCTAGTGAGAACATTAGGGTCAGAGCCATAATGAAAATAGTTTTGGGAAAAAAAAAAAAAAACAACAATCCATTTCCAAGTGTCCATTTTTAGAAGAAAAACCCCAACCACATCACCTGTTGAAAGCACACACTTTGTTAAAAAAATCCTCTAACTAGAGCTGCATCTCAGTGTACGTCTTTCAGCCAGCAGTACTATCTCCATCTAGTGTAGGACTTAGTAAAACAAGAGCTCAAAATAATTTTGTGTTACCACTTGGTAGGTGAAGAAAGTTTATATTGTCTTTCATTTTCAAAGAGTTACAATTCTCAACCTAATCTTAGTTTAGAAGGTTTGAGGAGGGAGTAGAGGAGAATGTGAATGTAGAGGAACCTTTTCACATGTGTGAGAACCTTACGGAGGATCATGGCAAAAGCCTGAAGGTGGAGGAGATGACAACATGGAAGAAAATTAAAGTGGCATTTAGCCAACATCACTGTAATCACCTCTTCAGTTCACCATCATTAGCTTAAACCTTAGGAGCACTATATTGTTCTGCTAAGTCTTGAGCCTGTGGGAAGGAAACTTATTTGCCTGCTTGCTTGGCACAAAGCAGAGTCTGTGATGCTCACATACAGCAGCCTACTCCCATGATGTGGGATCCCAGTGATGGGGGCCTTGCTATATCCTAAGATGGCTGAGAGTTTTCAGTTGTTACCATAGGAACAAAAGCAGGTTTTAATGATTACAGGATTTTTCTGAAGGAAGATCTGCGTTCTTAAAACATTAGACTACAGTGCTGGCTAATTCATCCATTTATAAAGTGTTCATAGAGGCGAGGGCAGCATTGCAACTTGTTCTTTGGGATAGATGAGGAGCAATATTTGTTATGTATATTCCAGACACTGGAGACAATGTATGTTGTATGTTCTCATGACTTTGAAGACACTGCTGGGAAGTTGCCAGGAGGGTCTCCAAAGAGCTTGTGGAGTGACAGGGTTTCAGGTTCCAGCCATTCCTCTGCTGCAGTTACACATGTGCAAACAGAGGGAGGTGTTGCCTCTGCTCTTATATGGGTGTTCAGTGCTTTCGAATAGTTTGCCCCTCTCAGCTTGCTGTGTGTGGTTGATTTGAGGTAATTCATTTTAATTTTAAAGCAGAAAGTAAGAGAATGGAAATCTGCTCTCTGAGACCATAGTTGGAATTTTAAGAATGTGCATATCCAACACATAGATCCAAACACCTGCACTTCAGTTCTCCCCTAGCATCTTCATATGCATTTTGGGTACAGTTTACCACTCATAACTTGAGCTGGCTAAAAGGCAGGAACCTAGTCTAAGTTATTCAGCTTAGTTTGTAGGCTACAGAAGGAGACAGTCAAAGGAAAAGATGATATCTCTGGAATCCTGCCTTTCTTTAAATCTTACACTAGGATGGATTGCCTGATGGGTGCCTATTTCCGTTGCCTAGAGCGGATGCTTGTACAGATACGTAGATAGATGCGTGACTTTAGAACATCTGCAGTTAGGTGAGAAAATCTCATTCAGCAAAGCATATGTGTATATTCTAAATTCTAAACTCTCTAAGTTATTGAGCCTTAGTCTTAGATGTGGCTTGTTGGCTGATTATGTTATTTATCATCATAAAAATTATAAAGCGACTGTAAAATTAACCTGACTCAAAATACTATTAATAATACTCAATCCAAAATTAGTCTGAGAAGAAATTACTTCCCTCCCCTCCAGACACACTGGCACATGTGCTGCTGCTTCTTTAAAAAAATCCAGAGCCCTAAAATTAAAGAAAACAAAAAACACACTCAAACTTAAAAATATCTCTCAAAATGTTTGCATTTTCCTAGATTAAGGGAGCGAGGCGCCAGAAAAAGTTGTTTCAAATGTCTCCAGTCATTTTTTTTAGAGCATAATCTACAATCCACTGAGATTTTTTTTCCCACTTTGTGAACACATAAGATAAGGGCATGTGAAAACAATTTTTCATTGAAAATTGCACAGTGAGTATGCATGAAACAGTATTTGCTTTATTTCAAAGTTCTACAATCCAAATGCAGCTGTAATTTGCATCATTTACAATTTTGCTGTAAACTGACTTGGGACATCTGTCTACATTATATCCAGACCAGGCAAGAGATAAGTAGGAAAAATGAAAAACTTCTAATATAATTGATTTCCACCAAATAGCACTGTCTCTGGCTGTTATAACAATTAGTTTATCAATTCAATGTTCATTATGCTTTTCCCAATAAGTAACAGTAAAGCTTGTGAACATCCACTGAACAGCAGTGCAAAAGAAGATTCTGTCACTGTTGCCACTAGAGCTAATACAATATCTAATACTTATATTTGTTTATCTAATACATATATTTATTTTTCTTTAAGATATTTTCAGACATGTTAAACCAAAATCTGGCTTTGCAACATCGTTCTTCTTTGACAAATTCTATTTCACTATGCTCCTGCTAACTTTATCCTGTGGAGGCGTAAGTTTGGTCTTGGAAAATCTATTTCCTTCAAGTTTGTGCTTCAAGTGATAAGATGCTAAACATGGAATAAGAAAAAAAAGATTAATCGCTCAAGAGTATTGAGAAAGTAATCAAGATGCTGTCTAAATAAGTTAGTAATCACATTTTCAAATTTCATCATAAGAAAACAGCTTCAAGAGGTCAGGAAAGTCCTTAGAGAAGCATGAAGTCATAAGATAGTAAGGAATCCATTGATAAAAGGATGGGACTTCAGAAACAAACCACTGAGATCCACTTGATGTCTTAGGAGGGATTTTTTAAAAACTTGACCTACATAAACTAGAAATCTAGCTACAGAAGAGTACATGTGGTTTTCTAATCTTTTATTTGTTTAGTTTATGTTGTATCCTACAATATATTTTCATTGTTTTGATTAAGCTAGTGTTGTGTATGTCAAAAAACAAGGCATCAAGCATCTTCTTTCAATACCATAGGTTACAAGTATGATTTTGCCAGTAAGTTAGTGAAATTACTGGACCTGTTCAGGCTGAATTTATCATGAACTTACAGTGATAGTAATGAAATTCTGCATGAGCATTCCAGAGTGGCACATAGTGGGATCGTTTTAACTACACCTAACCACTCCTCCTTAAAAAACCTAGCACTACTTTAAGGAGGGGCTTTCTATCCTAGGCACGTTTTCCCTTTCAGATAAAGACAGATGGTGAAGAGCTTTGTCTTACCTAATTTTAAGCATGATATTAAATTGCCTGTAATGTAAACATCCTCATTCTCGTGTTCCCTAGTTGACAGGAGATACAGACCTTCAGAGAGCTATTCCAATTTACTCTAGATCACCCCCACTTACCTCCCATATCTCTTTCTATTTACCATACAGGAAACCTATAGCCAGTCCTACCTCACCTTTGGCAACAAATGTCGGTGTCCTCTTTGAAACAAGCTATCTTTTAGCTTTTTTAGCTTTGATCTTTTGGATACAAAATATGTAGATCCACACAGAAAAAAACCACTATGAAACAATACATAAATAGTGGAAGGCTGGGGAAAATATATATATACACATATGTGTTTGTGTGCACATAGATACATTTTTAAAATATATATATATATAGTGTATATCTGTGGTATATAGAGACTACATATATATTCTATACTCTCTCTAGATGTACTCTATATAGAGTATATATATTCTCTGTGTATATATATACTATATGCATAGACTATATATATATCAGTGTGTGTATATATACATCTCAGTTTTTAGATATATATATATATCAGTCAAACACTTGAGAAGCAAATCTTTTAGTGTATAACAAAAAAAGTTTGTTTGTCCTGGAGATCACTAAGTTGTCTTCCTGTGGTTGCTAGTATACTGGAACATTAACATAAGGATAGTGTACTGCTATCTCAGTTCCTCCTTATTCTTTGCAGTTCTACAGATTAAAAGGAGCCTCCCATTTCCTTCCTGATGCTAAGAAGAAGGAAGAGCAGCCTTCCACTTCCTGCCTGATGCTAGGAATATAGATCATAAACAGCTGACAAGCTGTTTTATCCAGAACAACACACACAGCCACCCCATGGAATTAATTATTTCAAGATATTTTAGCTCTTTGAATTATTTTGAGTAACTTCCTCCAACAAGCATACCCACCTTGCTCTTCATAGACCAATTCAGTTTCTATAAAATAAATATGTGCTAATTTGAGACTTTCATTTTCAAAAGATTTTCAGATTTGTGGTGTTTAAAAGCTGTGTTTTCCCAGCTGCTCACCTGGCTGTCCCCAGTCACTGACTGCTCGCTGCAGCGGACCAGCCTGCAGTGCTGGAGGGAGTGATTGCTGCTAGAAGCCATCAGATGAATGGCCAAACCAGTAAGATCAACATGCTGGGAACTGTTTGGTGGCAAAGGGCAGTTCGAGGCGTGGGTTGGGAGCAGAACCTGCTCTCTGCAGATGGGTCACCTGTGTCTGCGCAGAAGTCTGGCCCGGTTCCCTCTGTGATAGCAGAGGATGTGATTGTGCTCTGTTTTGTGTTGCCCCGTCCTACGGGAGGTTATTGCTGTGCTTGCTGATCCTCCAACCAACCAGCTGAAATGAGCAGCCAGAAATGATTTTGCCAGAACAGGCAGGATCCAGCTGGGTTTGCAGTCTGAAAGAGCCTGCCTGATTTTGTCCCAGGTGGCCTGGGATCAGCTCCCACATACTTGGTGACAGAAACACAGGACTAAAAATATTACATGAGTCTTGCATGGCAAATAAGTAATAAATAACACATGTGAGAAGTGGTGGAGAAAACACGATGGTTTTGGAACAATAGCGAAGAATTAAGTTTCATGTTTAGGCAATATTTATTTTGTCATACCCAATGATTGAACTATTATTCAGTTGCAGTACTTTTTGATCTGTAAAAATTAAATAAATCTGGTTCAGTACAAAAATCTGAATGTAGACATGGTAGTTGAAATCTTGAGAAAGGCTTAGACATTAATATGATGTAGTGTCACCCACAGTTAAACTAAGTTAATTTTTTATAAAGTTAGTTAGTCTCTTCATGTTTTAAAATGTAGATTATCTGCTTCTTGGCATTTGGAAGATTTACCCTATATTTATTTTATTATATGGGAGGAGAATTTTTTTAGTGGTTGGGAAAGGACCATAGTTCTGCTTTGTTGTGATTCCTCTGCTCCTACGTTTGGCTAAGTTTTGTCAGTAACATAGATAGAAAAGCAGTGCATACAACTCTCATTTGCACAGGCATGCAGTGCAACTGGCAACTGTCTCACTGCATTTAGTTATCTAAAAATTTACCTCACATCCCCCAGACCATTCGGGTACCGGTTTCCAAGTAAGATCAAAAGAGTTGCACATTTGCACACCTGTGTGGATTGACTTCAGTTATTCTTTGGCTTTTATATAAACACTCCAGAAACTTCCTAAAAGTGCACACTGCTGTGCTAGCAATAGACGCCTGCTGGGAAGGTGCCTCTCTCCACCAAGGTAAAAATCCACTTGGTGCTCTCAGTGCAGTAGGAACCATGACCAGAGTAAGCAGCTGCCTCATCTGTGCTGTCCAGATCAGAGATGTCCTATCCCTTCCCCAGATGACAGGGCTGATAACGTGGAGCAGGAAAGGATGGAGCACAGCCCATGCAGCGACAGGACATGGTCTGCCCCCATGGGAGAGGGTGCTGGTGCCTGTGGGTGGGTGGTCCAGAAACAGACTTTGGGGCAGTCTGTGTGGTCCTCAACATCACTGCTGTCCCTGACAGCACGTAAACAGGAGTATACATCTGGCAGCTACTGTTTATTCATTTTGTGACCCTGGTATGTGCCCCAACATTTACCATCATCGAGCCAGTCCATGTGCCAGGCTGACTTCTATGTACCTATTTGCCAAGAAAAGGCTGAAAAAATTGTGCTGGCACATTGTCTTTGTGGACCAGGCTGCTCATGTAGCAGGGTTTGTCCCAGTGGCAACATTCTCTGAAGTACTGGTGAAGACTGGAAGGACCAGGAGAAATGCAAGCACAGTGCTAACACTAATGCTTTTGCCCAGGTGTTTAGGCAGCAGGCACCTGTGAAGACAGATGTTTGCTGTTACAATTTGCCAGGTCCAGGCACCAACTGGTCATGGAGAAAGGATGAGAAAAGCTGAGCGTCTCTCAAAGAACTGGATCCAACCCCTGCCCAGCACTCTTCCCCTCCAGGTTCACAGAAATGGTCTAGCAGTGGTCCTTACCTCCTTTCACTGGGTACAGAGGAGGGGGTGAGGATTGGAGGACAGTGGTGCATACTGAGGCACTGTGTATCCTCTTCCCTGTATTTGTGGTGCACTGAGGATATGGCTGGGGCATTCAGAAGGTACCTTGAAAGCTGGCAAGGAGAACATAGGCAGGTATGTATAGATACAGCCATTTGTTTAGTTTTTCCATGTGCCTTGAGACAATGTGGGATTCAGGGTAGAATTAAAAGCATTTAATATATCTTCATATTTCAGTATAACCTAAGAAATTTATGCATACTGAGTCAAGATCATGATTAGTGTAACCTGTTTGAATGTTACACAGGATAAATTCCTCTAATTTTTTTTTCAGGGGCTTATGCATTTTACTTAAGCCTTTTAAAACATAGAGGAAATTAAAGCCTTCTCTGAGGTTCTGATGGATGGAAAACTTAAATGCTGACATTGTAGTGCTTATTAGATCCAAACATTATAATATCCAAATTAAATGAAATGGAAAACATTAGTGGATTTGTAATTATGACCTCAGTATGAAAGGAATGCATTGTGGGTTTTCTGGTTTAGAGAGCAAATGTTATTTAGAAGCCACTTCTCTTAAAAAATCATGAACATAAACCATCAACTTTTGGAAGTTCCCATACTGTTATTTAACCAGAAGTATAAAAAAATGAAGCAAATGTTATTTTGGACTAGTGAGCTTTTTGTTCTCTTACAACAGCTCTAAGCTATTGCCAAGAATATATTTCTCTTTGCTAAGTCAGTATGTTGACATGGAACCTATTATTTTAGATGAGCATGTTACTTCTGGAAAAATTCATTGATCTCAGTCAAAGGATTTTTTATTTTTTCTTCCTCAAAGAAAAACAATGCATTGGATTTAATTTTCCCCAGTCATTTATGTCAAAGCTGGCACAAGCAGCATGTTACTTTATAAATACAGTAAGTTAAGAGACTTCCTTTTGTAACACAGGTGTTTAAACTATACTTGGAAACACAGTTTATACCCAGAACATACTTCAGGGTTGCCACTCAGGTCCTCATATTCCATATTCTTAGGCATTCTTTTAAAATTTATGGTCTGAAACAGTCATTTTCTTGTGAGACCACAGAGTATTTTGTGTTACATTTGGAGCCAGGTAGACCCCCCCTCTGGTGGCTCACTTCAAACCTCGACTGTCCAGGTAATACCATTTCTCTAGGCTGATTAAATATCTACACTGATAGAGAACTATGTGCATCAGAATTTACTGTGAAAGTAATGTGACTGGAGCCTGTCTTCATGCTTCTTTACAAAGTGGATACCAAATTTAGTCACAAAAGTCACAAAGATGTATGCCGGAAAAGCATTATAAAACCTGTACACCACTTAACCAGATGAAAAATGATTCACGTGTCCATCCAAGAAGATGAGGAATATGTGAATCATCAAAGGAATAAGAAATGGCTTGCAATGTTGAAAAATGCTAATCTACTGGATTAAAACCATTACACGTCACTGACTGGCAACACTAAGTGGTTTGTTGTCTTTAGAAAAACCATTTCACTTGATAGCTTTGAGTAATTACCGTAATATGCATTTTCAAAGACACATCTGCTTCTGAGAGTAGCTATCTGAAACTGATGGGAAGTGGCAGCAAGTTGTTGTCTCATCCATCTACCACAATAGGGAGTCAACAAGCCATGTCAAAACAGAATAGTCAATGCTTCACAGCCAAAATGCAAAGACATCGTAAACTGATACCACAGGTATTTATTCTGGGTCAGTCCTTCAATTGTGATTTAATTGATGAAATAGATTCAGACAATAAATTTGCAGATGCTTTATACATAAGTGAGAGGAGCTGAAAGATGATTAAATTCTGAAATTAAAGAACTTGAGAACTGTGTGTTAGAATTTAAAAAATAAGTGTCAGAGTCAGGAAGCAAATACAAAATGCACAAATACAGAACAAGGACTAACTGACGAGGAAACAAAACTGCATTAGGAAATTGAGAGTGCAGAGCAGACCACAAGCTGATCCTGAGATCATCACCTACAATATAGGCAATTTTAATTCTGTGACTATTAATAGAAGCGTTTTAAATAAGGCATGAGAGACAGATTTTTTTTTTTTTTTTTTTTTTTTTAAGTCAACTCAATGTACAGGCACCAGGTCAAGAATACTGTATCTGCAGAGCACAGTAAGAAAGATGTAGACAAGTTAAAAGGACTTCAAGAGTCAGCAGCAAGGAGGATAAGAGGTTAAATAACATATTCTATGAGGAAAAATTGAGGAAACAGTGAGGGGTATGATACTAATCTAATATATGAGAAGAATGATGGAAAGAAAAGTGATGGTGAACCATTGTGCAATTCCATCATAATGGGGCAAGAAGTAAAGGTTTATTTGAATATGGGAAAGTGTGGGGTAGATAACAAGAAAACTTTCTAATTCTTGCAGAGTTGCTCATGTGTGGATCAACTCTCTCATGAGACAGTACACAGTAGCCTGCACAATGTCTTTCAAGGGTGGTCTATGTTTATATGATCATAGTCAGAATAGGAAGCAGACTGGGTCATTTTCTTTCTTCTATGTTGCAGGTGGCATCTGTTACCTCTGAACCTACACAGCTTCTGTAGACTGATGTCTTTTGCTCAGTTTTAGACTGTATCCATAAAGGAAAGAACAAGTGTTTGGATTCCCTCGTTGCACTGGAGATATCCACATTTTACGGATTGTTGAAAAATGCTTATCAACAGGCACAAAATTAAGCTCTCATTTTTTCTTGTCTCTAAGTTTTCTTGAAAAAGGTGACTAGCGTGTAAAGCTGCTTGTAAAACATATTTGTTATGTTTGGCATCTGCTGCCACTGAATGGTACCAGGGAGTCTGGATCTGTTGTTTTTCCTCCTTCATCCACACTTCACATCATTTTTTCAACTGTATTTATATCTGAAAAAGAAGCCGCAGGAAATTTTTTGAAAGGGAAACATCCAACACAAACAAGTGTTTCAATTCACGTGAAGCAAGATAGTAATCCTGAAACATAAACCAAAACCACTTAGATCGTTCTGTCACAATATAAATCCTGTATACAGTATTTTCTTAAGAATTCTTTAAAAAAATGATCTCGTCTCTCACATTTGTTCAACCTGATCAGTTATTTTTGTCAGTTACGTATCTGTCTGTGATAACATTCTGCCTTATCATGGGATCGTAGGAGATGGAGTTGGAATGAACCTCAAGAAATTTCTGGTTCATCCCACTGCTTTATGCTCATCTGCCTCCTATCTGACATGACACACAGATCTATTTTTAGAACATGCAATCTTTTGTTTTTCATTCTACTTTCTCGAACAAACTGAGATGAAAATTTCAAGATAGATGGAAAAATACTGCATATGTAAACAGAACCTGGGACAATATGGTGATCCCCCCCTGCCTGCCTTCCAACATTTTGCTCTGTTAACTATGTGATTTGTTTCCTTTTTCATCCTTAGTCTATTTTACAGCTTATTTTTCTGGAATTGTTGCTTTCTAGCTTCTGCTTTTTCTTTGCCCTTATTTCCTCTGTTATCTTCAGAGATCATGGTGCAAAGAGAACTGAATGAAATGACTTGCTATGGAAGAGCCATCAGCAGCATGGTATCTTTCCACTGAAGAAAATGGAAATGCAATAAGCACAGAAATGATGTTAGTAATTGTTGATAATAATCTCAAGACTTTCTCAGTCCATTTTTCCCTACTCTGATTGCATTTATGTTGTGGTCTGGACATGCCACATAAGGACACAATGATTACTCTGTGTTGCATCCAAGCAGCTCTTTCCTGCCCTCAGTCCTCTGGCAGCTGCTTGTTTCCCCTGGACATCAGATCCCCTTCTCCACTCTTTCAGCATGGCCCTGATGCCAGCAGCATGACTGAAAGCCAGGCCAAAAGTGATGGCTGACCTCCCACCTGGGTACTACTTATGGGAATCTGATCGGTTGGAAAAAACCTCCGAGTGAAAAATCCATCCTGTTTCTTGGAAGGTGCTCATGCACCCAATATAAACCTGAAGGCAGGAAATAACTGTAAAATTGAATGTTTTTTAAAGTTAATGAAAACTTCCTGGAGAATAGAATCTCTTTTTTTCTAAACTCCATGATGATACAGTACAGGCTACATATGTGTTACCAAACCTATTTAGATACGCTAAAGTTGGGTTTCAATAATGTAAATTTTTTGCAGAGTTTTTTGTAATAAATTTTCAACCTCCTTTGTGATATTTTTTCCTCTCTTTCAGCAACTGTTGCTACATTTGCATTGTTCTGCAGGTAGTCCATTGTCAGGTTAGGGACCAGCTGGAAGAACTGAGGACAACCTCTGCTCCAGATGACCTGCTGTCCTTTCTAGTGCTGCTCTGGAATGAATCCCCAAGACTAGCAGCTGGATTGTGCAACTCCAGTTTATAAATCATGATTTAAAAAATAAAAGAAGAAAAAGGTTTATGGAAAAGAAGAAAAAAATGTTTATGCACAAAGAGAAGATGTCAAGTGCTGGATTATAACACAACTCATTAGGTTTCATGCTTTATGTTTACATTTATACTATATTTACAAGAAAAAGAATAAAAATATTTGAAAAGCATGTTGTATTTCTGAATGTCTGATAGCAAAGATTCATTTTCCCTGAAAATACGGAACAAGAGAGAGAGTAGTGCACATATATTAACGTGCAATGTGACATTTGCCTGTATAAATGGAAGATCTATGTTGATCTGCTTTGAGCAGTTGTCTCGGTGACACTCATCTATTTCAGTGAGGATCCTGGGAAATCCCCCCAAAATATCAGGACTTATGTAAGCTACCTTTCTTTTCTGTAGGCAAGAAAAGTGATCTGAAGTAATAGGCAACTCCAGTAGTTATCAGAAAGAAAGCATGTAGGTCCCTGATGAAGACAAACTGAAAAAAATGGAAATGTTTTGTATTTCCCTGATTTAAAAAATTCACAGTAATTCTCTTTATATGCAGGGGCTCCCATCATTCCTAGGAGATGGATCTGCTTCAGAGCTGTTAGCCAGCTTTGATGCTAGGAAAGGATTCTTACCAGTCTTACACTGTTTCCACAACATCCATCCTAAAAGGTCTATTAATGTATGTGCTGAAACAGAGGTGAAGATGAATAGCAGGGTCTAAGGCTCCACTGAGGAAAATAATGATCTAGTTCATCAGAGAGCAGCTAGAAATACAATGTTTGGTGAGCTTTTCTCTAAGAAGCACTGTGAGTTGACATGGAGTGTACTCAGGACATCTACACCAGTGATGCCTGTGAATCAGGATTCAGTTCGCTGATGTTAGAATTAAAGTTCAGTTAGAAGAACAGCTCCATCATCCTCTCATTGGAGACTATGGGAAAGTAGATAAACTTGATATGCTTCGTGTTGTACAAATAGTAACAATCTCCAAGAATTCATTAAATGATGGCCTAAAGGCTATGAAGGAAAACATTACATTGTAATTCCCAGAGCAACAGCTGAGGTTATGATTGTGCAAAAAATAAATTCAGTGAAGTCCAAAACTAATGTCAGATTTGGCTTTCATGAGCTGATTTTCCCCAGCTACATTCTCATATCAGTTTGGGTTTGTTATTCCAACTTTTTGAGCATGACATCACTTTGCATGGCTTTAAGCATTACGAAACACAGAAGGGACTCTGGAGGGACATATAGGCTGTGTTCTGCCACATCCACCGTGTAGTATCTGGGATTCCAACTCACTAGGGAATTCAGAAGTGCCTGGATGACTCTACTACTATTGAAGCTAGTCTCCTTTAGTTCTTGCAAGACCATCATAAAGTGAAATAATCTGCCACTTCTTGTTACTGTTTAACAGCATTCCAAGTGCCTGGGAGTAAAGGTCATGAAGACTGGGGGCAACTTTTTTCTTACCTTCTCTGCCTTATCTGTCTTTATCTCTGACTCAGTACTCTCTGTAAGCTTTATTTTATCAGAGAGAATTCTAAATCCTTCACTTAGTCTTTGGTTTGTGAAAGCACTACATAGCTGAACATTTTGCTTCCATTTCATTTTTGAGGATAAAGGTTTGGACTGCATTTTGCACTGTGAAGTTGTGTGACCTCTAACCAAGAGACCAGGCAAGCACATGCAAATCATATTAACACCCTGTAAGACACAAAGAGAAAAGAGTACATTAACAAATGCGGAAGATCTATTCAGTCAAAATGAAATAACACAGTACTTTCCTGGAAGAATAATACTAAGCACTGTCTGAACATTAATTAGCAGAGCTAAAGGAAAAAATTAGAGTGTAGCTGGAATAAAGGAATACTTGCCACAGGATTGTTGCAGGGCCTGCTGAATTAATACATGCACAGTGTTTTCTGATCCTAGGCAGCTGTGTACATGAACAGTTAGTGACTTTCTGCAAGCAAGCCCATTAATTAAATAAATCTATGTTTACTACTTACAGCATATATATTTCATAAGAACAGATCTCTGAACTGTCCTATCTATGTAACCTGCCCTGGGCACTATAAAAAGGTAGCGTATACATGGTTGTTATGGCACTTGTCATGAAAACAGCTTATTTGTCAATTCTCTAGATGGCCACCTGCCAAAAGTGGCCCACATCCTGTTATCTGATTATGTGTCAATACTATACTTATCCTGATTATCTACAGTTAAATGAAATCAGTCAAGTTTTCAGGGAATATAACGATGTTTCTATGCTGTGAAAAGTCTGAAGGGGAATTTGAATACACTGAAAGGTGAATGCATACTTTTAAACTTTCTAAGTCATTCAAGCCTAATAATGTCAACAAAACACACCAATTGTTTAAACAAAAGGACCTACAGATAACAGGAGAGCTCAGACAGTGGACAGCATCTAAAACATGGATCTGCCTAACAAGATTAGTATTTTTATATATGTTCCGTCTTACTCTGTGTAAATATCTTATATGTGGTAATGTTGTTTGCCACAAAAGAAATGAACCTGTTAAAACTCATGAAAACCATCTGATGCCTGGAATTGCACAGACGTATTTAATAAGAGCTGTACATTCCAGTAGTGAGAAACTCAGAGTGATACCCTAAGATATTCCCAAAATGATATCTGAAAAAGCCCTCAACACTGGTTTTCTGGCAGTCCAAGCTGGTAAGTGTCATGATGCACCATGCAAGGATAAGTGCTATTTGCAACGGCTGTGGGAGGAGTCCTGGTGGTCTCCCCTCCACTCTGGTGAGCACAGGCAAGGTCAGCAAGGCAGGGCCCCTACGGTATCTGGAGACCACCGAGATACTGGATAGTGCTCTGGACAGATTTGGCAGTGAGCAGTTGAGTTGGGTCAGTGTAAACACCTGCACTGTATCTGAGCTGCTAACTCCTGAAGAGGAATTTCTCCTAATTGGTCTGTGTAAAGAAAACTAATGTTAGGCACGGAAAAAAGCATATATTGGTCAGAGAGCGGATAAGAACCGCAGTCTGACCCAGTTGTGTCTTGTCTGTGACAAAGAAAAGTGAAATAAATTGCAAGGTCATTGCACCCTGCCTGTATCAGACTGTCTTTCATATTCAATAAATGATGTGCGATTACAGTAAGCAGCTAGCTTTGAGGGAGTATATTTTGGCAAGGCCTCTCTCCTCTCTCTTCAGCGCTGGCACCATGGCTTTGTGCCATGGTATCCTCCTACCTGTCAAAATACTTCAGACTGAACACACTGGCTGCTACTGAGTGAGGAGTAAGCCTGGCGTTAGGCAGCCGCCCCTGGAATGCGTCTCACTGGGGCAAAGTCACTGGACAGAGAAGTTGCTCCCCCCATACCCACAAGAACTATTCTGATATTCTCTCCCGGCCAGAGAGAGGTAGTTTTAGGAGCTAACAGGATATTTTTTCTAGGTCTGTTTGTGGAGGATACAGCAAAGTGATTGTCTCCATCTATTTTCCCTTTTTCCCTCTCCAAAATTACCCTGTCAAGATGTGGTGGATTTTTCTGTTGGTTTGGTTTGGGTTGTGTCTTGTTTGGGTTTGTTTGGTTTTTGTTGTGTTTTTTTTTTTTTTTTTTTTTTTTTTGTTTTGTTTTGTTTTTGTTTTTGTGCTTAAGGGTTGTTTGTTTCTCATTGCTTTCCCTCAAAAGCTCAACCTTTGAATTTGTTTCTTTTATGGGTAACATAAACTGAAGACAGATTTTGTTTGCTTCCCTTTGCTGAACTTCTCTTGTTAAAAATGACTGATGCTTGTTTATCCTCTCTTTTGTGCTTTGAACAGATATCAAATCCCATGCTTTGAGAAAGGAATATAGAAAGGGATCATGAATTCATCATCATTCATCATGCACTTCAATGTGCATGTGTGTGCCTGCACTGCAAACAGAGACTAGAGATAAATTAATTTGTCTGCTTGCAGGGAGCTGTAATTAGACTTCAGACTAGCTAGAAAGTGACTACTCATTACACTGAAACACTACAGAGTTAGATTAACTTCTTTTGTGGCTTTTCAGAAGGACCGTTTACACTTTCTGGCATCCACTGAGCAATAATAATATAACCAAATAACTTCTTAGTATTTTGTAATGCAATAGCATATATGAGCCCACGTCACCAACTGGGAGCCCACTGGGTTAGGTCCTGTACCAACACCATATGTTTTGGTTCCATCCAAGAGGTCTTACAGTCTAAGTGAACAAGGCTGAGCCAGAGGGGGCTTTTTCTGAGGTTGTCAACTTCCCGTGTAACTCTACACCTTCTGGGACTTGCTGCATAACTCTGCCCTAGAGCGTAATCAGCATTTGAGACAAGCCATCTCGTTTCTCATTTCATACAGTAGATGTCTTTATTGAGACACTTCCAGTGCAGATGGCTTCCTAAAGGCAGATTTGTCTGTCTCTAGTGGAGTGCCCCAGTATTAGCACCATCCAGCAGCACAAAGCCAGTGGAGAAACTGGTGTCAGCTGGATGGCTGATGGCACACAGGATGGCCACTGTCTGTGCCCACAATCTTTGGCTACTGTCTTCGTCCCTAAGGTCTGCTAAGGGCTGATTCATCTTCAAAAAATACCAGGAGAGAAGACTGTTAGGTGCCTAGTTCAAAACACAAAAATGTAGAGGCTACCTTAATGAGACCACCAGCTCCTTTGAACCAGTGAGTATGTTCTTCAGGCACAGTCAAGGATTTAGCCTTGATTGTCTAGTCCTTGAAATGACATAGGTAACCTTCCAAGCCTGTGCTGTAGGTAACAGATGCAAATATGTACTCCCCTGTCTGCAAACATCTTGGAGCAGGAGTTCTTCTAAGACAGATAAACTTAACAGCCTTTAACTGGAGGGGTATTTGCCCCGTAACAATATCAAATTGTTACCTTTTAATCTGAAATATGCTGTTCTCTTATGAATTGTCAATTTTTCTTGGAAATTTGAACAAAATCAGTGTATGCACTTTTAAGAGGAATACAATAAAATTGTATTTCTGCTGCTACCGTACAGAGAACACTTGAGTGTTCTTTCTTACAAGATTTAACACTGAAGTCAAGGAAGTCAGAAAATGTACATCTGGCATAGGAACATCTATAAAACACCAGTAGTCTCTCTCAGTGCTCAGATAAAATTCTGGTTTTGATCAGTAGAGCTATCATACTAAAAAATTCTGTGTATATCTGAAACACAACTGCTAGGGACTATAATTCTCTTTTGGTAATTGTGCTTGTTTGTACAGATACACTGAATGAGTTTTGAATCATACTAAAAATCTATACAGGCAAGTTTTAGTTCTCAGTGTGTAAGAATTTGTGTCTGTATGTGAATGACTGAAAAGATGTAGAGAACAAATCAGGCTTCCTAACAGAAGGGAAGCTGGAGAGTGCAGCTACAGTCTCTTAAATGTAGCCTCAGGTTTAATAAAGTCTACTCTTTCTCTGAGCTGACTCTTTACCATTTCTTTAGCCAGGCATTATGTATACTGGAACACCAGCCTCTTGACACCGTCCAGAGGTTTTTTTGATGTCACAAAGACCTCCAGAAAAAAAAGTTTTTAATGTTTCTATTTCTGTTTTAATATTTCACATCTGCCAGGTCCACTGTACTACTTCATAAGCCTTTACCATTTGTTTAAACTAACTATTGTTACTTCTTTTAAACGATAAACATCTAAAGGCAGTGGATGTCTTTCTGTGCTGTATGTACTCATTCATTGCCAGAACAACTGTGACTTGTTATCTGTGACTGGGCACCCAAAATAATATAAGATACCTTTGTGGAAGATTTGTTGTGACTCTGACAGAAGATACCTGATTGCTGGAGAACTTGCAATCAGAGGGACTGCTGTACTACATTATGGTAATGACTCTTTCCATCCCGAAAAACAGTAAAAGGATAACCAAAACTAGACTGCTGCTAACTTTAGGATTTGAAAAAGGAGCTTGAAACCCAGCAAGAAAACTTTTACAGATGCAGTGATTTCTACTGGAGGAGAAGAACCTACTGTGCTATGTTGGCATTTATATTGTTTAGTACAGGAATGAAACCCTCTGACACAGTAAAGTATCTGCCTGGAGAGACACTCCTTAATAAAAGGTTCTTAGAGCGTCTGGGTGTTGCAGAGCAATCTAAAAATATCCCCTTGAATCTTTTTAAAAGTTTTGGCTGTATTGGAGAAGAACTTGGGATGTACACACATGACATAGAGAAAGAAGAGTCAGCAGGAAGGAGCATGCTAAGTCACAAGTGGACACTTCAAAAGTTACTTGATGTGTCCCCTGGGAGCTACAAAATAGACGGTGTTTTTGAAGTTTAGAGGGGGAGATCCCCAACCCCTACCTGTCAATGGGTCAAGAGCTGAGAGCAGCTGCAGTGGCAGCAGTGAAACGTGGTGAGAGTCTACCAGGAAAGGCCAGACTTTGCATGGGGCCAAGAGGCCAGCAAGCTGCAAGAGAGAACACCTACAGATGCTATTAAGGGGTGCTCCTTGATGGTGCAATGTATATGCATGCCTCCCAGATGACCAAGGGATGGGTGTCTTTAAAAGATTTGCTTGATTCATGGAGTGTCCCTGAAATCCATTTATGACTCAAAAATTACAAAACTCATTGAAGAAGTAATTGTCGAGTTCAGTGTTTAAGGTGCCAAAAATGGAGCAAGTGACTGCTTGCAATACAAGTGGATATAAACAAACTTTATCTCACTGATTATTTCTCTTCAAAGAAGAATGGTAATTACACCTACATTTTATTCAGAGATATCAGAGATAGGAGGAATTAAGACATCTAATTTCCTTTGTTATAATAGGCCAAGTAGCAAAATCTAGAAGAAGTTAAAAGTTCAGTATCTATACACTTTTTCCACTGCTCCTAATGGGAACGGGTTCCTCATTCGTAATTTTGCCATTGCTGATGACTTACACTGTAGTTCGACTTCACATGTTGCATAGGATAATTTTACTCTATGACATAGAGGTATCGTTCATCCCTGTCCGTCTTGGACAGCGCTAGCTGTGCAGCTCCAGCAAAAGCTTGATCTCAGTCCCATGATATATACTGGTCTGATAAATCACTGCATTTGGCAGTGGTTTAAACTAACACCCTTGCGCTGAAGCAGGGTCTATACACTAAGACAGTAAGACAGTGTTCCAGGAGAGATCAGGGAGACCTTTTGGCCACTGCTGAGCTGCCAGCTGCCTGTGCGAGGGACTGCAGCTTGATGGAGGTCTGCCAGCCCTGACCACTTTGCACTCTCAGTCAGAACTGAAGGCTTGGTTTCACAAATAGAGCTCTAATTTTAACCTCTTTTTGAGTTTTAATTTTAACAGCTTTTTTTTTTTTTCAGCTTAACTGCAGCTTGCACACATACAGTACATGTTAGATGTAAGACTTGCAAATGTATTTGTACCAGACTGTGCTGATTGCTCATATGGCCATATCCTTAGCAGATCAAGTATCCGACAGTACTTTAAAAAAATCTTTTACGTCATGGAGTTGGTAGTGCTGTTTAAGCATTTCAGTGAACATGCCCTACTTGTTACTATTTTGCTTCAACAGTCCCAGTGAAATCTTTGTACATTCAGGGAGGAATATTAAATAGCCTTTACCAAACAAAAAATGGAATCAATTTGCTCCATTGTTAAAGAAAGCTTTTTTATTCATTCAGTGTGTTTTATTGTGTGTCAAATTATCCTCATTTTACCAACGTAAGAATGAATTTTGGAGAAGGCATATGTGCCATTAAGTGCTTTGAGATAGTACACAAAATATGACACATGAATAACAGATTTATCATCTGTACATTCGTTTTCATAGATAATTTATTTTTTCCTGTTCCCACGAGACTTTGCAGGGGGTGGTAAGAAGTTCCTTAAATATTGAACATCCCTTCCATAAATAGCCAAAAATAGGTATGAAAATGTAGTGCTGGAACCACAAGAACTGTCTCTGTGCACACACTGAGAGATTAAATTTTTGTATGGCTCCTAGACCGGTCCATGATGAAAGATGAGATTTAGATTGCTTTAGATCTAAACGTACGGCACTTTGCTGGACATTTTATATTTTATTTTTGAAGATTTAGTACCTTTAGATCTTTGAAATATCAACTGATCTGAAAGAAAAAGATAAGATTTTAAGACCATATATTAAAATTGTGAAAGTATTAAGCATGAATAAATTCATACATATAAACTGAATCTAGGTATTTAAATTATTCCAGTTGCAAGTGAACCCAAGTATTCATACAAGCTAAAAATTAGAAGAACTATCTATCCCGCATTTCATAACTCAGACTTTAAGAATCCTGAAGTTCTTCCTAGTCCTAACTTTCACAGCCCCCAAATTTTTGTTACATAGTTTAGATAGCAATCTATTTTCCAAAGAGATTTTGCCCTCTTCTGGTTTGTCTACACAACAAAATGATTGTAACATGATAGTTTATCCACACCAACCTCATAGGGCAAGCACTAATAGCAATTATAGCCGTTACAGCAGCACAGTCTTCGTGTGTGCTATCAGAAAAGAAACTCTCCAGGGGCCTTTAATTAAATTAACAGCAGTGTACTAGGACGTGGTACAACTGCACTTTCCTAGGCAGACATATCTTTACTTTCTCATCAAAATCACCAAGAAGGTTAGGAGCACAAATCTTTTTTGACTGCCAGTAAAATTTGTTATGCTAACTCATTGAAGCACTTCATAAGTCTTCCTCTATCTTTACAGGTTATACATATAATAAATATTGTCCTTCTGTCCATCTATCACTCAATCAACAAATGGAGTTGTTTGAGCTAAGGGTGGACTAATGATATACTAATAGCTCTCTCTGAAAGAATAAAACATGCTTCAGCTTTGTAAAAAATAATAGTTCCTCTCCTGCTCTGAATTTGATAACTAGGTAAAACATATTACATACACCATGCTCTAAGAAAATACCATTAACTACCTCTTTATTAATAGAGGTAGTTGTTATCAAGAATCATCTTCAAACATCCTTCTTGCTACGTTTCATTCTGCTGTTATGAGAACCAGAAATAAGTGTATGACATTCTAACAGTGACCCAGTAGTTAATGTGGATATTTGGTGATATGCATTATAGTCCATAGTCATTATTTTTTTAGTTTATAGGGAGCTTGGATTTGTACATGTGTATGCTGTATTAACTTTAGAAAAAAATTCTTTATGTCAACCCAATATGCCTTCTTTTATGGCCCTGGGTTCTTCTCTGCACTGATTCATGATATAATAATAATTTGTTAATTTATCTTCCTTCTGAAGACTTACAACAGCTCACAAAACCTGACAAGAAAACACATTTTAAAAACTCTCAATATTTACTGATCTAAGGCCCAGAGAGGTTGAGTAGCATTCCTGTAGGAATCATCTATTGCAAAGGAATTGTAATGTAGAAGCTCTTCAAATGACAAAACTAGTATGTTGAGTCCTAAAAATATCTCTAGGTATAATGTATAGGCTGCAGACATGCAGAATAATCCTTAGAGGATCTAGCAAGTAACATTTTAGACTACACACCTAAATGAAATAGGATTTCACATTCCATCGCAGAGCTGATTTAAGAGCTGATGGTTTTGTCTAGAACATGCAGAAAAATCAATCTGAATTAACTTTTAAAATGGAATGGCTAAACCACATTAAATTTCTGTGTAACCAACTCTCATTTAGAATGTATTAATTTACTTTGGAAGTAAATGTAGTTAAATCGAATTAGGGCCACTTTAATTTTGAATGAGAATGTGCACATAATGCAGTTAAAATAATCACAACTTTAAATTCACACCTTTAGTTAATTTGAATTAGTTTTCTTAAGTGTTCCCAGACATATAAATTCTAAATCTCACTGAAGTCAATAAACATTTCTTCAAATGTGCATCCTTAGGTATCCAAATAAGATAGAGCAAGCAAGACAACCTAAAGGAGCATGTCCTGACAGCAAATAATGCTGTGGATGCAGGGTGAAGGTAGAATAAAAGCTAGTAAAGGCTGTGGTGAAAGCGACTGTCTCTTGTGAGCGGTATCATCCAGTACCTGAACACTGAAAACATTTAAAACCACCTACTGTCAACATTTCATTATATCTGTGATAGCCAAATTTTTGATAGGGAAATAATGTTATCAAAATTGACTGCAGCGGGTTGCTACCACTTGACAGGCAGTATCACCTATGACAACCGAGAGGCATTTAATGAACCATGGGTGTTGATTACACACGCCAAGTTCCCTGCTCTCCCTGCAAACTACAAATCTTAATGACCTGGTTTGCTGTATTCCTGATGGCCACCCGCTGCCGGGTATGTACAGCTTGCTGCTTCTTCGAGGAGCTGCAAATGGAAGAAGCTGAAAGAGCATTTATTTGAGCTATTGAAAAAACAGTGGGAGATGTGAAGGAAGAAGGCAGCGATAATATATTCTCTAATAAGGCCATCTTTACTCTTACAGTGCAGATTAAAATTTACGTGACAATAACCAATGTTCCAGGTGAACTATACGATTTCTGCACTGAACCTCTGTTCAAAGGTAACAAAGTGCAATAGCTGTGTGACTGAGAAATGGCAAGGAATGAACGTGAAGCAAATCACTTGACAATAGCTGCATATAGATGAGCAGAATGTACTGGGAAGTGAGAGAAACAGGACATCTGCCC
This sequence comes from Tyto alba, assembly GCF_018691265.1. NCBI lineage: Eukaryota > Metazoa > Chordata > Aves > Strigiformes > Tytonidae > Tyto > Tyto alba. Next base: position 20,918,459 of record NW_024881275.1, on the reverse strand, counting down.
ATCAGAACTTGGTTGATTGAAATTCGGTTTTGTTCAGGTAAAGCAAAAAGATGGCAAATCTGTAAATCTCAGAATTTAGAAATCAGAACAGGATGGCTTGCTGGGAATTTAACTATGTGATATTTCAATACAAGGTAAAGTTATCTAAATACCTTTAAAGAAAAAATTACTGGGTTGCAAACACTGCTAACACAGAGTTTTTGGGAAGAAAAAGTTGAAGACATAGGCAGCTCTGATCAACAGAATTTTGAGGAAAGCTGATGTGCTTATAATGAAAACAGGTTTTTAAAACTGTATTGGCTTCAGTCCTAATCTTACATAATAAGAAACATGAATCTTGAACTTTCACATTTTTAATACATAACAGCCACCTGACAATTTCAACTTATTGTGAAACTGTGCACCTACAATTAATGAAAATTTATAACAGGCTCCCATATAAATATAGTGTAACATTCTAAATCTACAGTTAAACATTTAAATATATAACAGCCTTGAAACTTTATTATATTTGTTAAAAAAAAATATTGAATTGTTTGATATTCATGGGCCTATGGATGACTTGTTATAGGTAAATCAAACTTGCTCATTCACAGTTGTTAGTGAGAGACAGGAAAAGAAAGGTAATACAGCCAACAGAAAATAGAGTCTGTATGTATAATGCAATGCATGACAGATTACATTTTTGCGTTTGTTGTCACAATTTAAAATTTCCACTAAGGTATCATTTTAGCTATGCTCAGATTCTAACAGATTTCAAGCCAGTAATAAACTTCACTCCTTAGCATGAATCAGATTCAGGATATGGACTGCAGGCAGCTTGCTGCTGTTGCTGAAGGTTGCAAATCTGTGATTCTGTTTTATATTTCTAACCCAGTTAAAAACTCCTAATAAATCATCGGGATCTTGTGTGTATGCAGGTATGAGTGCGGGACAGCAGTGTACCCACAACACCCTTTCACAGGTATGCCTTGCACTGCCTTCCACGAGAGCTGGCCAGCAAAATCGATCCTCCGGAGTTTCAGTTCAGCTGTAGAATTGAAATACATTGTCCTAGAGATTTCCCCTGATTTGACTAAATGTTGTTTATCCCAGCTTCTTCTTGAAAGCAGTATATCAAAAGAAAATGCTCAGCAATCTTTTAATTCAGGAGCTGCATCTCAAGGTACAGGAACCACCATGTGCTCCAGGGCAAATCATAATGAAAATTCCAGGTTTAACAACATAATTTTAATGGCAAAATACTTATTTTATCCTTCTGAATTGCATTTAAGCCTCAGGCTTTCTATTATGATTATTTATGGTTATCATTTTGGCTGCTCTGAGCAGCAGTGTCTTGGCTTAGTTGTCTTCTCTGCTGAGGATGAAAAATGAAGTTTGAAAGAATGTTCATTACCTTCACGGCATGTGTTGACTGCACTGATTCTTCATCTGCCAAACTGCATATGCTGGCTTCTGTCTCATCTGGAGACCTCTGGAACTAAAAGTAATTGATCAAATTAATTCTAATATAATCCCACACAGACCTTGCTACCACTGCAGCTTGTTAACCTTATATGCAAACAGTTTATTTAAACTATCTGGATGACATCATGAAAACTACCTTTAATACATCAAAAAAAGTATGAAATGAAAGCCTGTTTCAACATTTTTTCCAAGATATGACTTGGTTTTTGCTACTTTTTTCTAAAAAACAAAATTTGGAACCTCAGTACTTACTGAATTAGTTTCAATTCAGTTGGCCATACCTCCCAAACTACTGGATTTTCTCCTGCTCTTTGAAAAAACCCCCACAACATTCAAATCAAGTTCACCACAGTAGCTTTGTATACAGTACAAAGGAGAAATTGAAGAATCTTAGTAGCAGTTTTCTGAACTGTGTGCTCCCTTTTCTTTCATGCCGATGATTCATATTCTTGCATTTTGTGGACCTTTACCTCTAAATCAACTCACTGACAGATTTCTATAGCTTGTTGTGGACTCCAGTCCACTTATTGCCTTCCTATAGCAGCTACAGTTTTTGGTTACGCAAAATATTAAAGCAGCTTAATAACCTCCTTCACAGTTGTTTCCACCATTCTGTGTACTTCCTACTTTCATACTGGCTGTCGGTGGTAGGGCACTATTGACATCACTAATAAATGGTGCTCTGTGCAACGATCTGGTATAATGTGTGAAAGACAAAATGTCTCTGATTGCACTGTCATAGCAGAATATATCATTTGGTATAAAAGTAACTATTCATAAACCATCAGAAATGCCAAGGGTACCTAAAACAGCAGAAAGTGATTCTCATAACAAAATAAGACTGAGGATATAAGTGTGCACATGACTGGTTGTGATTTATAGGTACAGAATGTTCCCCACTGCTTCGGGGTCCCGGCTGTAACTAGACACAACATGGTGAATTAAAGATAGCACATCAGTCTCAGCTTCAGGATTTCCTATAATTTATCACTTTAGACCAAGAACTTAGCCATGATGATGTCATATATATATTAAATTACTTTGCATAATATTGAAAAAAGAAAGATTAAAAGGTTATAAAGGTATTACCATGATCATGAAAATATAAAGTAGTATCTCCCAATCATTTGCCCTCATAATTAGTGCTTAGCTGGTTAGTAGCTGAGAGCTGTTAGACCTTTCAGTACTGACTACCTCAGGGAAAATATTTAATACTTACTAAACATGGCTTCTGAATGGAAAGGATGAAGGCTGTCATGAGAGCACTCCTAAAAGGACAATATATTATCATCATGTCTTGTGATTATTATGTTACTTAATAAGCAAAACTGTCCTTCTCAGGTAAACTGGGCTGGTTCTCATAAGCTTTCATGACAGCTTTATAAATTCTCTGGGATCTAGCCTAGTAGGCAGTTTTCTTAAAATTCCATGGTTGTAGTAAAATGATATAACATTAATTAAAGCAAATTTCTTCTAGAGTTGCTATATGCCATACACTACATTCTGCATTCTAGTTAGGGCTAACTGACAACATTTCAGTAAAAGTTTTTTCTGAAAGCAGATACTGAGATACAAACTTTTAACACAATCATAATTTTTTCAGTTCAAGGATAAATTTTACAGTCAAATGAGAGACATAATTCTGAAATTATGCTGGAGCCCTAGGTTCAAGTCCACACTCTACATAATTTGTCTTGCAGTGACTTAGAAGATCAGTTCCACCATTTTGACAACAAAGGAAGACAATATCATCCTGACTGAAAAAGTACTCTATTTGTTAAAATAATTAAGCATTGGCTTGTTTCTGAAGTTATTCATGCATATAGCTGCAAAACCACAGATATCTGGCAATAATGATATGCACAGGGCTCTAGCCAATTTCTGAGGATACCAGGAGGTGAAATGTGATCTATGGTGGTTATTTTTTAGTTTACATTAAGCAAATATCAACAATGGAGAGATGCCGCTACATTTTTTGTATCAAAATTCCCAGATCTGTTTTGTGTGCTGGAGTGCTACTCTGTTCTTTTTTTCGGGTTGTATCAGACTATGTAGTAAAAAATTGCTACATCGTCCTAACAGACCTTCCTATAAATGCAGACATTCAGAATAACCCAGTGATCCTTCAGACTGTTACACAGGGACAAATTTGCTAAGACAATACCTTAAAACCAAAACATATTTATTGGCAAAAGTAGTAGGTTTTCTTCTCCTAAGCCTTCAGTAATCACCAACAATGATCATCCATTACCTAAACAGGGAAGTGTAACAACCTGTCCTCATAAAAAATGCCAGTTAGGAGAGCTAGAAAAAGATATGCCTTAAGCCACAAGCCTGAGGGACTTGTGACAAAGCTGTCTGTAGGAACCACAGCTTCCATCTAAGAGGTCCATACTAAGGTCCCTGTAACAACAGGGGTGAAAGAGGCTGACATGTAAAATATGGAGCACACCATAACTAACTAGTCTGTAGGAGAAGTAAACCTAAGTATTTTCAGTCTTACAAAGTCAACAGGTCACTATATTTTTCAGCTAAGCACATGCACAGGCTGGCAAAGTTCTCTACTCGCCCAGTCTTTCTTGATTTCTTTCTACACAGCCCGTAATTCTACATTAATCTTTCATAAACAGATCGTGGTAGGAACAGGCGCTTTCTGTTTATAACTAGTGATGCTTTAATGCCATGTGTGTATAAATTCCTCTCGCTTTTATAATTCCGAAAGGAAAACTAATCCCAACAGAAATTATTACTGCAATAAAAAAAAATAACAGAAGATTGTATTTATAGGCACATCAGTTTCAAGTTCTTCATAGATTAATCAAGAAAAATGCTTACAAGAACTGCAAGAAACAAAGAAATAAGATTACATTTTAATTTTTTCTTTAGAAAACAGAAGCAGTATAGGCTACTATTTCTGAAAGAGCCACTGGTTTATGCATCATTGCAGTTAATAACTTATTCTAGGTATTAAATCTGTCACATTCCTTTGACTTAGAATAGAATTGAAGAATTTACAGCCAGAGACCCAAATCTGACCTAGCAATTTAAAAGCATAACAGAGATATGAATCCAATTATTCTCTGTCCAAACACTGACACACATACCTTGTATCAGAGAGACATCTGAACAAGTCGTATTTAATATAAGACTGAAATGATTAAAAAAATGAGAGCATGACAATTATTAAATACTCATTTGCTGAAGAGACTTCACTCCTGAAAAGACCATCAACCAGCTTTTGTTGATAATGTTAAAAGTCTCTTCAAAGAACAATAAATTTGGTCTGCTCTTATTTCCCACATTCCACACTCTCACATTTTTAAAAATACCTGTTTTTTTCAACTTCATTTTAAAAAAAATAAACCCTCATCTTCACAGATATCTTTATGACAGCAGCAATATTAATAACCTATTAGTAAGATCCAAAGGATTACTCCCAATTTTGGGAAGGTTTTGTTTTTCTTTCTTTTTTTTTTTTTTTTTTTTAATGTAGCAGATAGTGTAATTAAAAAAGGTGAAAGCATAACTGTGGGAATCTCCTTTTCCACTATTTTTTTCAGAAAGAATTACCAAACATCTTTTCTGCTGTTGGGTTGTCCCAAATTTTACCAGTTGCAAGAATAGCTTAGATATTATGAAACACTGAGAGCTAATGGCTTCTCTTGAAGATGCTAAAACATCATGCAAGGGATGGAAGGCTTTCCTGCTTCACAGTATCATGAAGAGGTGAAATTATACCTGTGTAGTGGCAGCAAGTCAGGAGAATAACCTACCAAACACACTTGTGGTCATCTGGAACCCTGTGCTCGAGCAAGCAGCAAGACAAGGCACCAGAGGAGTGTGATGCAAGAGTACATGTGTGGGTCGGGAAGCCTGGTAAAGTGTTTTGAAGGTATGAACTCACTCTCCAACCTTTTTCTCAGGTAAGATTTTCCATTCAAGAAGGTAGAAACACTCTCATAACAATAAACCCAGGGTCAGGGTCAGGTCCTCACCTCCTTCCCGAAGAGCGGTGGGAGATAGGGATGTGGCAGTAGCAGGGAGCATCTCCTCCCACCGCATACTTGCTGGGTAGGTCCCAGGCTGTTATCTCGTCCCCCGGGCCATCCATGCCATCCATCAGCCCTTATCTCCCCCTGGGCCCAGCTCCACCTCGCGCCCCAGCGGTGCTGCAGTGTGTGGAAGCCAGCACTCTGGATGGGGGGGCTGCTCCTCGGGGCGGACTCCCCACAGCCTGAACCAGCTGAATTGCCAGTGCCGGGGTATGGGACAAGCCCCCTGAGAAGGGACAGAAGCTGAAGACTTTGACATGTTTCAATCACATTTAGTTTCCATTTCTTTGAAGCTCAGATGGGCGTATCTAATCTCTTAGGACGTCTGCACATTTTCCCCCATCAGCCAGAAGCTCACAGACTAGTACAGGATCTTGTGTCAAGGCAGGGATGTTAAAAGCACTAAGGATGCCAGCCTTCTCAGTGTCTTCACGAGCTGATATTACAGTATCTCTTTATAAGAGCTTTGTTGCAGCACTGGGGGATGGAGTGGTTTGCTCTTCAAACATTCAGATCATGCCACTCATCAGAGACATAGAGTGAAAAATTCTTGATATTGTTCAAACAGGGAGAAAAACCTGGAAAGAGCCTGCACCCTTCAGATTTCAGACTCAATACTGCAACCCTCTGCTCAATTCAATAGCTACATGAGTGTGGTTTCAATCCTTAGAGGGGCAGCTCTTCAATTACACGAAATCAGGAAGAAGATTTCCTGACTAAATATCCAGTTTGATTTCCAGGAGAAGGAAAAAGTGGAGGAAGGACAGCCAAAACAACAACCAGGGGTAATCACAAAGCAGTGAACAGTGGAAGACGGTGCTTTTACTCCCCATGACTGGGAGCAAGACATTTCAGCTGCCATGTATGACTGTAAGGGAAGAAGCTGTGTCAGGTCTCAAATGTGTGCACACAGAATCCGAATCACTTGGTTTCCAATATTTATTATTTGCACTTAACCAAGTGCAGTGCAAACATGTCAGACAGAATTTTACACTTTTTGAGTTCTGGTCAAAAATGGGTGAAATTCGTACAGAGCAATGAGGGATTAGGCCCTTAAGTGTGAACACCATTTTTCGTGACTGCTAAATTATATGTAACTTTAATTTTCAGTGCAAAACCTCATTCTTCTGACACTTCCTTAGACTTTCTGATGGGATTCCTGATATAGTCAGAAAGACCTCTGAGCCAGAGCTTCCTGGAGCACAGCTCCCAGAGAAAACATTTTTAAGGTCAAGTGATGCTACCAACTTCGAACACACCCAGAGAACTAAATCACAGCAACAAGACTTTCCCGGAGCATTTCAGTGGTTTAATATTTGTCGCTGCTAGTTCATCATGTCCATTACCTGTTTGCTGAAGGAAGTCCTAACCTTTGCTAGGACTTGCCAACCCACTAAGGGGGAATCTGAGAGGCCCCTGACTGTGTCAGAGCTTCTTGCCTCTTTACTCCAGAGACAAGAACAGCATATCGCATGAATTTTGCAGGGTGGTAGGTTTGGATGATGGTAGTATACTCTCTAATTCACTTATTTGCCATTAACACAGGACGTACACTCTTACCCTACCGCTGGCAGTCTCCCGGGCCGATGGCAGTACCCTCTGCCTCCCCAGGCTGTGCTAGCTGTATGCCGCTGCTGTGCCACACTGGTCCAGCTTACACTCGGCTATTTACTGGCCGGTTCTGGCCTCTGTGTGTGTAAAATTGGTCAGTGTCAGTACTAGGGATGAGAGGTAAGGTTTTGTGGGTCCCCATCCCAAGTCTGAATTTCCTGTTTTACAAGGTCTGGATTTTTACCTGGTGTCATATAGCTTTTGCTGTGAGTACAGCAAAAATTCCCTGATGTAAAACATTACCTAAGTGTTGAACACTAAAAAGGAGCAAAATAATAATTTACTTTGTCACCTAATTGAGTGTGATTATAGTTTAAACTATCTGACACAGCATTAGAAATCAAGAATATTTGCTTATTTTACTTCTTTGAAAATCCCTGTGTTTTCCCAGAAGTATGCATAGCCCTCATTTAATTTTCTTAAATCTTTGTTCAGAATATTCTTTTGAAAATACAGAATTTATTTCTCCTTTTTTTTTTTAATTTAATGACCCATTTGTCTAATTATTACAGAAAACTTGAATTAGCAAATCAGTACTCTAAGCTAAACATTATTTCCATTTAATAAACAGTGTTTAGTTTCTGAGTGCTACCACATGAATTTATTAAAAAAAAAAAAAAATGGAAAAATCTCACTATGAGCTAAAAGAAAAGTGCAGCTTTTAATTACCAACTTTTTAAATGAGAGAAAATATGATGATTCTGTCAGAGGACAATATTATGGAGCAATATTGAGTAGTTTACATGTCACAGTGCTGAAAAACAAGACATTGAGAATAATAAAAATCACTATGGAGTAAAATTTATTAAAAATTATTTTTCTGAAGAGAAGACAGAAAATGTATGAAAGCATCATACTACTATTGATTTGCAAGTGATAATTATTTGACACCAACACAATGTTGTATGCTGTACAGTCAAAGAAATACTTTGTGTAGACAGTGTGTCTTTAATACTAAAAACAAGGCAAATGTAGAGAGTACCTGTAGAATTTTGACACTTGGAAGGCTGCTGAGATTCCTTATGATGTGGGATTAGGCTGGCCTAAAATGGTAGCACAGAATATCCAGACACAGAGTTTCCATTATGAGAAGACAACATTTTTTCTACAACATTTTTTCTGATGTTGCTGCATTACAGCCATTTTTTGCAACTTACCCACTGAAGAAATCATGGGGAAATTTCTGGGCCAAGAAAAAATGCATATTGATAGTCTCCTCCTTTTGCTGACAATCCTTATGAAAATCTGTTACACCACTCCTAGAAAGGAACATGTGGACAGCCTGCATCTTAATAGGAGCAATGTGTTTCCCCAAACTGGCAGTGCTAATGAGAACTAATAACAATAAATTCACTTAAGAAAGCATTTAAAAGCGAGAGACAGGAAGAAGAGGGAGCATCACTTTCAGTCTGCTATGATAAAGCCCAAACCGGGACAACTCCATTCAATCTTTTTGATTCACTTCCAGAGCTGGGCTTGAGAGAGAAACAGATTTAGATGATGAATATTTTCAAAGTACATTAAAAAAAGGTTGATGACAGTGTGATATACTCCTATTTCTGAGTTTACTAATAGCATACTACTAATGAATAAAAGTAGAAATATCTCTCTTGTGTGCAGCTTAACTTGAAATCTGCCTGTATACTGGGATTTTTCTGCCGTTACTGTTTGGGCTGGTGGGGTGAATTATTCTCTGTTGCAGGTTTTTTTCTGCATTTGGGAGCAACATGGACTCTAGATTGAAGGGATCTCTGTGGATTTCACCTTTCTTTGCAAATACATATTAAAAGTATTTCTAGGATTACTGTTGTGTGCACGCAGAGCCTGTGGTCAGATACTGCTATTTCCGCATGCTGACACAGACACAAGAAAGGCTTGTGGGGTGATGATCCCGCTCCATATATGCCCTTCAGTCCATAAATAGAATGGAGATAGGTGTCGTAGGAGAAAACATTGAAAGACAGCCAGATGGCAAAGAGGTCTCAGTTCAGACTCTTCCAGCATTTAGGATAATGGACTGAGAATGAGGACGTAAGGTGTCAGAGGGTAAGTTATCATCTCTGTCATCTCCTGTCAGTGCTGTATGCTGAAGACAGCACTGCTTAACAAAATGTATGGTCTGCATGTGCCTCCGTTATTAAGTAATGGTTTCTTACATAACACTATATACACGATTTACCACAGAAGAGAGAGGATTGAATAGGTGCAACTAAAGACTCAAGCAGAAATTTGCCTTTTGACCATCGCAACCTGTCCAGATCCTCAAAATAAGCCTGTGCAAAAGTTAACCTCATTCCGGGTATTAATGGTTTGCAGGATCAGACCTCAGTTATAACACAAGTCAGAGGGAAATTATGTCAAAAGCAAACAGAAAGTAGGAAATAGTAAAACAGAGGCTTTATATAAGTCCAGTCTGGTTTTTTTTTTTTTTTTTTTTTTTTAATATATATTTTATTTTCAGGATTAAACAAAACAGTTATGTTTTGTTTGGGTTTTGGAAACATTGCCTAAATATGGTTTTTCTTTACTTATTGGATAAGTCTCTTCTCAAAAGAATACTGAAAAAATAAACATGTAAATTAATGAAACTAAAATTACTATAAAAGCTATATAAAAATAAATATTACTACATCTGATCGTTGAGTTACTGCACTTGGTTGACTAAACTACCTAGATAGAATGAGGAAAAGCCATATGCTTCTCCTCAGGTACTCAACAGGGTCCTTGCTGTCAAAAGAGTGAATGGTGTCTTAAGCAGACACCTGTTAAAAAGCTAACATCTTTGTTAGTAATTCTTAAAAAATAAAACCAAAGTCAGCCCAGTTGCTGTGCTGTAAATCTGAGGCTTGCTCTGGGGATGAAAAACACCATCTCTCTGTATAGATTTTGCTATGTTCATTTTCTTTTGCAGGAAAACTTCTGACAAGTACCCAGCTCGTGCCCAACAGGCAACCAGCACCACTGCATGGGAACTGCAAAGCTGTCGGAATCGCAGGCAGCATCCCGTTGCCCGCTCCAGGCAGCCGCTCAGCACCTCCACTTCTGAGCTCCTACTTCTTGGAAAAAGAGAAGAGGGAATAACACTTTGTTATCTCTGGGAAATGCAGGATAACAAATATGGCCAATGGCCCAGAGTTTAATGCTGTGACCATGACAAACACTGGTCTCTGACCAGTGACATGCACTTGCAAGGACGGAGGCAGAAGTGCTGTGCTGGCACAGGCACACAGTGGCTGCCCTGCAGCTCAAGGACTCCTTCAGCAGAAGAACGGGTCTGACTGGCACCTGGGCAGCCCCAGGAAAGAGTCGCTGACCACCAGGAGCAAGAATGGGATGTAGGAGCACATATAAGGCGAGGAGGTAATCCTGATCTAATGCTACCTTTCCTACCAGGCCAAATGGCAGTACAAGATCCTCTGGGAAAATATCAGGGATGCAAAGGGAAGATGCTAAAAAATGACATTTTACCCTAGAAGAAAGGATGACATGATGAGGAAGTCAACTGCACAGATGCTTCCTTGAGAAGTGGCCATATATGACAAATGGACTCTCCTTGGGCTCCGAGGTACTGTCTTTTGGTAGTAGATTCTGACATGACTGATAGGAACTTTAAATAAAGGAGTTATATATCTCCAAATATAGTTTTAATTAAAAAAATTCAGGTATGGAAGAGCAGATGAAAAGGGATCAGAGAATGAAGGATAATAAGAAAAATGAAGACTAGTATGGATAACAGCAGAAGTATTTAAGATAAAAGCATCAACAAAAGGGATGGATATAATTAATTGAAGAATTTGAGTGTGGCCAGAGATAAATAGCTGAAATGTTTTTATACTTGTGCAAGAAGCTCAGACAGAATGCTGCAAGAACAATTATTGTGGAATAATGGAAGAGATGAAACCAAGTATTACAGAAATAATAGAAATGGGCTGGACTAGTAATCATGCTTGCAGTACTTAAGGGGGTGCTCTGCTTGGGGAAGAATGAAATAAATAATGATAAATGTTGGTATTATAACCTATAAAGTTTTAGATATGATACTTTCAGATTTATGCCCTCCCTGGCACCATTTCTTATATCTTTAGGACTGTGTAGTCTAGTAAAAAAAAAGCTGAGGGTAGAAAAGACTATTCTATAAATATAGCTAGGTGAATACCTATGAATACCTGTGTGGGAGAAGAGCTATCTAAGGAGAGTGTTGATAGAGGGAAAAATAAATGTGACCTGGCAATAAAGAAACTGAGGCTGAAATTCAGAGGAGTATTTCTGTCAGATCAGGGAGGTCCAGAAAAATGGCCCAGAGGTGCAATGGGGGCAAGAAATCGTTGTTTTGACCAGCAATATGAAAAACTATATAGTTTCTATCTTTGCCGAATACACAACTTTCCTTATGTTCATACAAGGATTTTTTTTTTAATTTTATTTTATTTAAATATATTTCAGGAACTAACAGTAAAAAATATTCCAACAACCTTGAAAGTGGCTGAAGCATCAGATACCTTTAGTACAGCTAAATCACCTGGCTTTAGAGAACATCACGGAAAGAGACAGACAAACTATAATAAGATGCTTACCTACTAGAAGAAAAAATCACCTACTAAAGAGGGGGTTGGGATAGGGACCGAGCTAATACCAAGGCAGGTAGCAATAGAGGAAAAACCTGCTGTGAAGTATTTCATTTCTGTGCTTCTTTAACAATTTACAGAAGAAATGTCACATAATAGAAGTTTGGCTCTCTTTTGGGAGTCATAAATAAAATAAAGCTGTAATCAAAGGACAGAAGAAAAAAGACTTTGAAGATATTTAATTCTTATTTATGCTCACTTCCATAACTTATGACTCAAATGTAAATGTGGAAGGTTGCAGCTTACAATAATTCAAACTCTTATATGTTCTCCTGCTGCACCCTGCCTGCTAAGTGTTTCCAAAGCCTGAACTTGCTGCTTTAATTTACTGCTTTCTACCCAGTGATCAGAGAAAGGTTTGAAAAGGTCTTCAGAAAAAAAAACTGGTGAGCTATCTCCAGGATTTGTTACTGCAGCCTGTTCATCTGTGATCAATAGTGTGTAGCGGTCTGGGTCTCCTCCACGGTCTCCTGAGAACCTGCACTTCAGCTGGGGGAACTGCCAGAAACCAGATTTCATGCAGGCACACAGACAGTGTGTTTTCTTCATGTCGGGGACAGAGATCTTCAAAGTGTCTGGAAAAATTAGGACAAAATATTATTTCTAGATGAACAGTTAGTACATAATAAAATATTAACCAGTAAATTCTATCAAACATGATTTACACTTAAATAATAAATCTATCCACTTTATCAATATCCCTGGTCAGAACCAGACTCAGGAGCAATAAATATACTGAGGGAATGACAAGCTTTGCAGGGATAAACTGAAAAACCCACTGGATTACCCTTTATTTATCTCTAAATTCTGTTTGAATCCTTTAGGTTGCATGGATGACTGGACTGCAAATTGTCTCCAGAGTATTCCTTCATCCTTTTTGCATACATCAGAGACAGGGAGGGTTGGGGGAAGAACTGAAGCCTGAGGGATCTGCTCTGCTTCCCTTGTCTCAAGCTACCACATCCTCAGCCTTGGCCCAGACTGAAAATAGAGTGGTCTCTGGGATCAGTTGCCAGCCGAAAGTTTCCTGAACAGACTTTCATTTCAGTCTACCCAGAACCCAACACATGCTTTACAGCAGGAGATCTTTCAGATACATTGCATCTGCTGGCTCTAGATCTGTTGAAAATCACTTTTTTTCTCTCAAAAGCTAGACATTCTCTGTGACATTACCATGACAGGTCCTGCCCCTTGTCACAAGAGCTATGAGGACATGGGAACTGTGTGGGACAGGGAGCCTGGGATGTGCATTTTCTTTGTTTACTTTTTATGCTGCAGAGCAGTGCTCTTCATTTTAAAGGGGAAAGCCCTGTATCTCTTCTTACCTATTATTCACCACCTGGGGACTGTAGCAAGACGTGGGAGAAATTTCCTTTCTAAAGCCATAACAATCAGGTATGCTCATATAATTTCCTTCTCATTTAAGTTATATACTGCCATACTTAGATGTTTCATGCCTTATAGAGGTCATCTCCTAGATAAAGATGTCACCTCTGATGGACCTTGCAACTCAGATAGGTAGCACTGAAGGAATCTTCTTGCAGGGTTACTTCAGAAATCTCCTCCCAGTGTTAGATGCCTCATCTGCTCAGTGGCTTTTCAGTGTCCCCAGTGCAGGTGAAGCAACTGTGAAAAAAAAAAAAAAAAAGAGAGAGAAAATGGCTTTGGAGTGGTTGTAATTATTGGGTGCCTGGCAGTTAGCTGGCACCAAAGTGGCATTGTGGCACCTGGTGTTAAGAAAGACGACAGAGTGGTCCAAAAGGACCCTTATTTTTAAATGCAGAATAGGCCAGTATCTCCTGGGTCCAGCAACAAACCTGCAAGATGTAAGTGAATGCCATCTTTGCCACTATGGACTGCTATGAAGTGCATCTCAGCCACTCCAGTAAATGTGGAATATGTTGTGTGATCACTACATCTGCCCTCTTTTCTCAGTCCTTCCTATACTCTTCTTATTCCAGTTTATTCATCCATGTCTTGCATCCTTGGTGGCTAATGTAACCAAGAGATTGCTGTGTGGTATCTTCTTTCTGAGGCCACATTTTACATAGTACCTCTGAACACTTCCAGACAGTGAATGCCACAGCCAGGTTTAGAAAACAGTTTAGATTGATATAATTCAGATTGTGTAATGACACTGTTACCATATCTTAAAAATTGAAACTTTTGGAGAATGTGACATGGCAAGAGTAAGATTTACAGTATGACTAACTATATTCTTTTCTTGTATGGCAGAAAAGCATCAAGGCAACTTTACTATACAGTGCATCTTTACTCCACATGGAAATGTCAGTGATTTTTTGGGGGTAGAGCAACAATTATTCTTCTTCTGAGAACCATAGGCACTGCTATGACCTGTTGCACCCCCAGAAAGTACAAAATACTCTCTTGTTGATGGCTACTGAGCTGCTCCTACACTGGTGATTCAGAACTCAGGAACTCTGCAGTTGTAGCAACCATTACAGATTTGAGGAAAGACCTTCATCTCACCCTTGTGGAAAGCTTTCCTCCAGATTTTCCTATGGAGATACCATAAACATCATAACCACAGACTGCTGAAGGCAATGTTTTGTGGGAATTTATGTTGTTTAGCTAAAATCTTGGCACTAAATACTCAAAAGTTTAATCTGCACATATGAATTTATTGAAAGATGGTACGAATCTCTGCATAAAAAAACCTTATTTGCATTTCTTCTATATGAAAATGGAATTTTGAAAAGTAAAAGTGAAAAAATACATGTTTTAAGATGGTCTTGTGTAGTCATTTTCTCTGATTTTTTTTTTTTTTTTTGTCTTAGCTAACACTACTTTGGTCCTCATGAAGCCCTAATGCGTTGCAGAACTACAGTAGTGCAAAATAGTTGTATTCAAATGTAAGGAATATAATTGTTTCTGTAAACATGACCCTGTTTTTTCACTAAAGTGAAACACCAGTGAGAATCAAGGAAGTGATCATCTAAGTTTCCTAAAAGTTGGTGTGGAATTCTGTGCTGCTAAACTTGACTGGTGCTCTCTAAGGAAGGCTATAGGTGTTAGAAAAATAATAGGTAAACAGATGTCAAAAGGTCCACAATTTAGTTCAAGTGTTTATCTGTGGTTCATGTAACCTGAACTATCAGGGTTTCCTGTAGGAGCAAAATTTTGTCCAGAACAGAGAGCAGATGTGCAAAAATCTCAAAGAGGTATCAAAAAAACACATTACTTCTGCACTTCTATTTCCAGCTTGACATTTGAAGAAACTGATTTTTCTGAATGTTTCAGAAACTTGGTTCCTAGGATTGAGTGATGATCCATGGCACTAGGGTTGGCAGGTGTGTGAGTCTGACAAACCGATCCACCATCCCACCAGTAAAGTTCCTATTTTCTGTACACGTAACTGCAGTAAAGTTTAAGTGCTCTAATGGACAGTAGTAGAACATACATGTATGTAGAGGAGGATGCCCTGCAGTGCACAAAGTGGACCATTTTAGAAAATGTAAATCTGAAGAGGCAGCTTGCCCTGGAAAGGCAGCTGGCTTGTTTTTATCAGTTATGACAATTTGTTTTGCCTTTTCTTTGTTCACACAGAAGCTAAGGCCATTCTGAAAGGGCAGTTTCCACTCCTAGCAGGATGTGTGGGCTGAATATGAAACATCTGGTAAGATCTGATTGTTGTATGTCCTTAGTGTATCTTCAGTATACTGAAACAGTCCCTTAAAAAAAAAATAGAAAGATACACATTTTCCCTGAAGCAATGCAGAACATACAGTAGTACATAGGGAAGAGTCTTTTTGTTTCCAGTGAGAAGCATTTTTGTATTTTGATGAAGCATGCAGACAGCATTTCAATCATCAAGCTGTAGTTGTCAAAGTCATCAGCAATCCAAGATTCATGATAATGACATATTGAAAAATGTCGGTCCTATGGAGTTATATGTAATAATTAGGAGAGATACTAGAGAGCTCTATGGTGTCAATCTGAAATGCTATTTCTGTGGTATCTCTACAGAATTTACCTGGATCTTTTGAAAGCTCAGGAGAAATGAGGCAGCTCTACATTTCCAGTTCATTCTTCAAAAGTCCTTATCCTTTTCCTACCTCCCATCAATTCCCTTCAAATAAAACTTTCTTTTTCCTAGCAGGGAGGGAAGTAATACATATCTAAAACACTAATGAGAAAATATTTTCACAGCTCAGCCAGAAGGACTGGAAATCAGCATTGCAAACCTGCACATACAGTATATATGTGGTAATATTTGTTACCGTGGATATGCATGAAGGAAAAATAGCTCCTAATAGTTTTAATTTTGCTGGTGGTGTCACGGGGAGCAATTCTGGGACTCATGTGTGAACATCCACTGTAACTGCATATTTACTGAGAGGGGACAACACAAACAAGGAAGATCACAGACTTCAGCTCTTTCTTAGACTTTGGCCTCTCAGTGCTGTTCACCTCAATTTCCTCATACATCTTTATAGCAGATATGAATATTATTAATTATCCAAATAAAAATATTATTAAATAGTTGGCTTTGTTCAACCGCAGTGAAATTCTTAGATCTAGTGAGAGCAGTAGAATAACATAGTGAGAAGAAGACTGATGCAAAAACTGCTGTGCTGATGCACAAGTTCTACTGTAACTGCCCTTTCCATGGTTAACCAGCAACCATGCCTGAGACCAGATAAGAGGCTGAATCTATGCTAATACATTAAATGGGATCAGCTAAGACCAATTTGCATAGGACAGCCCAAACTGCACAGATACCCTCTCTTTTAGTCCTAAACAAGCTGGATGCACATGAACTGCCTGTTGGGAACAGTCTCAGCAATGCTCTGCATGCTTAGCAGGGTGCTGGCTGGCAGGCCTGCATGGTGTCAGGGAATTTTAGCAAGTTGCTATGACAGATAATTGTGCTCCAGTGCTAGGGGATGTTTCCCGTGTGCTCAGATACAATGCTGTTCATGTAACCAGCAAAGGTTGCTAAGAAAGCAGATAGCTCTCGAGCCATATGTTTATTCCTGGATATCTAATGCAGGAAATAGGAATCCCAGTTTTGTTCCATTCATTAGACACAAATTTTACAGATTGCTTGGAGGGAGATAGTTAGTTAAAAAGTGTGTTTTAGCTTCTTGCAGTAAACTGAAACCACAAGAAACACCAGGATACATTCACACTACAAAATCTGGCTAAGCTAGAGCTCAATTGTTTCTAAAAACACCATCTGAAACAGGGATGTTAACTGCAGATAACAAAAAACCCAGAAGGTATTATGGTGCAAATCTTTTACAAGTCCAGTAACAGACTTGTTTTACCTTTTCTATTTGTTTCTTTACAATGGATATTTTCTATGTTGTAGCCTCAGGATGGGGACAAACTCTTAAATAACTTCCAAACCCAGCTGTATTGACCAGCTTAGAAAATTTAAACTTATGATGCCAAAGGTATGCAATAAATATGTACAAATCAAGCCTGATGTGTAAATCTCTAAGGTTGAAATTTGTGCTTAAAGATTTCTACATTTTGGCATTACTTTTCAAAACAGACCACAACTTACTCTTTAACTGGTGTGTTAGTTTCTGCAAGCATCAGAGAATTTATTTTTGAAACTTTATTATAGTTTGTGTCCTATATACAAACAATAATACATCCTTATGTACACACCAAAACAGAGAAAGTAGCTTTATGTATTAAATGTTTTTAATTACCAACCAATTGGTTGGCAGAGTACAGCAGGGAGATACTTCCAAATTATAATATATTAATGCAAGTGTTTTTAATGTCATTCTGTCTTTCTCAAAATTGGAGACCCATGCTCTTTTAATTTTCCTCCTACACATAAAATGATTTCTCCTTTGAAGAACCCTCTGTATCTATTGGCTTCAAATGTCTTACGTGCATCACATAATCACAGAAGAGTTGAGTTTGGAACAGACCTCCAGCGGTCATCTGGTCCAATTCCCCCACTCAAGCAGACCCTCTCAGACCCACTTGCCCACAGGACTGTGTCAGGATAGGCTTTGAACATCTTCAAGATTGGAGACTCTGCCACCTCCCTGGGCAACGCCTGTCAGTACTCAGTCACCCTCATAGTGAAAAAGTATTCTTATGTTCAGAGGGAACCTCCTGTGTTTCAGTGTGTGCCCATTGCCTCTGATCCTGTCACTGGGCACCACTGAAAAGAGCTTGGCTCTACCCTCTTGGAAGCCTCCCTTCGGATATTTATATATATTGAAAAGATCTCCCTGAACTTTCTTTCCTGCAGGCTCTTTCAGTCTTTCCTCACAGGATAGACACTCCAGTCCCTATTGCATTCTTCAGCCAAGACTTTCCATGTGAAAGCTCAAGGCTTTCAGACTGATCATAATAGAAACCAGTAGTCCATTTGTGGCAAGTGAGGAAGATGTTCATACAGGAAAGGTGTTGGGTGTGGTTGGGACACAAATCTAGACTATTCTTATAACCCAGCAAGATTGGTGCATGCTGGCATTATATGTGTACTCCAAATTATGGAAGTTACTGTGGTAACTTTGTTGAGGAATCAGCTAATTTCCAGAGAACTGAGGTAGTACTGAAGGGTTTCCAAAGAAGGGGATTTATTTCCTAAAATTAAGGACAAAAATTAATGGGATACTATAAATGTGGTATTTCTAAATGACAGTTTTATTTTGGGGAAATAAACATCAATGAGTGAATGAGAGAGCAAAAAGATAGACAATGGTGCAAGAATGATGTTACCCTTATGTGTAACATTGTTAGCTGTGGTAACTGCACAGGAACGAAGGATGCAGTCCTGTTTATTTACATTTGTTTTCTGTTTGAGAGACAGCCCAAGAAGTAAAATAAAATGAGAGCCTACTCAAATACCTGCTACGTTTCCCCTTAAATTGAATTTCTCATTTTATCAGGAAGCAATACTTGCACTGATGTTAGACAGGCAGCTAAAAGGTCAGCAAGTTCCCTTGGTTGCCTTTTGTCAAGGGTTTTTGACTTGTCTGTGAATAAAGATCTCCCATGAGGAAGGCAGACCTGAATTTCCTGTCATCTTGAAGACAGCAATGAATTTGAAAATGTTACAAAAAGCATAAGGGACTTGAAACACACCTTCAAATGCACTGCTGATGCCAATAGCTTCCCATGTAAACATGCACACAGAGTTGTTTTGGATTTGTTCTGTCAACTTTTTGTTGTGAAACAAATTGTTATACAGCTGCCCACCTTGAATACTGAATGAATCTGATGGTTTTCCGTTACTGCACTATGAGTAATCAGGACTATGATCTGTCTGGATTTGCTATGGTGCTGGCACACTCCCAACAGTGGTGTGCTGAACCACTTTTCATTGTATGTCATACTCTCCTGTGACTTGCCTGACTGTCCCATCCCATCCCATCCCATCCCATCCCATCCCATCCCATCCCATCCCATCCCATCCCATCCCATCCCATCCCATCCCATCCCATCCCATCCCATCCCATCCCATCCCATCCCATCCCATCCCATCCCATCCCGCTCACTTGCAGCGCTTAATACTCTTAGTGACAAGAGTTAAGACAGTCTTAACAGGTATCAGGGCAAAACAGAAAAGATCTCTCACTCATGAAGAGCATTAATCATTCCAGGAAACATAAGTTTCTCTCCAATAGACAGAGCTAGAGTAATAACTTTTCCTTAATGTCTGTGGGGAAACACTTGTTCTTGTAGCATTAATGGGGAATATTTTCTCAGAATATACTTCAGTTATTAAAGGCTCTATCATTATTTTTTCCTCACTCAGCCTAGTTAGTGAAACACAGTAACATTTGTGATAAATAGATTTATAACTGTAAATATATTGCATATGGGAAAAAAAAAGGCTTAAGAGGGTGAAGGAATCTGTGTTTTTAAGTCCACAGACCCAGTTTGTTTTTCAGTATTACATCAAGTAGTAAATAGTGTGGAAAATGATTTATTTAGTTCAGAAATTCTGTGTAGTACCAAATTTGCAAGTAGGAAAATACAAGCCCATTGTAATCAGAAAGAACCTACAACATTCTCAGAATGCTCAGAAAGTTGCTGCATAATGAATGCTGGTAAAATTTTCACTCTGTACTCATCTAGTTATTTACAGATACATTCTTACTGAAAACAAAGTAATGTTTTAATGTAATTACTCTCCTCCTGAGTAACTGATGTATCTATTATAAATTGCTATGAAAATAAAAACAAGCAAAAATGAGAGGCTTGTCTGCTATTGTAAGATACTGCATTATTTGTCTATTTGGGACTCTCTGGTTCCTTTTCCCCCTTAGGAAAGTGTGTTTCGAACAGATTATTGAAATTAATTCCACAAGAAAAACAGGCTACTCTTTGTTGCATAGTTTGGAAGATTTGCGGAGGAAAGAAAACTCTAATTTAGATAGGAGTAATGAAAGTTTGTCTCAGCTGAGAATCTTAATTTTTAATATTAAAAAACCTGTTCAATATAGTGAAGAAATAGGTTTCCTTAGCATTACTGTTCAATTAGAACTCCCACTAAATCTGCTTGTTCAATTGCAGGCAAGTGTAAGACACAGAAATTATGAGATCATTGCAGAAAGGGTGTAACAAAGGAATAGAGAGGTTTTCCACTTATGTTCCCCTATTTTACAATCACATAGATGCATAGAAACTTGCATATTGAAGCAAGCACTTTTTACACAGTCATTAATGAGTTTGAAAGAACTGGAGATCAAAGATATATAAAGTGATCTCTGAATTTTATGGGTTTGAATTCCTTTTGCAAGTGGCAAGCCTACGTCTTCCATGATACATATTCTGAAACCCTTCCTCCACCCCTGCAGATTGCATGTGCTGTGGTCAGTGAGATTACATTACTACTGACAGTTATATTGTACAGGTGTTTATCTACAGATATTTACCTGTTCTTCATCTCCAGTTACAAGATTTTTTAATCTGGAACTTCCATTGCAATCAGCTGCAGTTCAGAACATACAAAGAGATTTGTATCAAAAGGAATATGGCAACAGATATTCAAGCCAAGTAATTTTAGATCCTCCATCTTTCTGATTCTTTTCTAAAGTTAAATATTATTTTAAAGGATGTTCACTTAATACTCTTTGATTTGTGCTTTCTGATAGATTACATATGACTTCAATTCACAGAAGTTATCTCCCTTATCTCTCTTATTTTTTTGATTACAAATAAAATGCAAAGCTCAACACATGCTAATAGGACTCCCAGGAGGGAAAAAAAAATAAACAAAACTATGTAAAAGCCACAAAAGTAATTTGGTTTAATTAAATAAGGCCTAACATTTTTATTTCCCCGATGAATGCATTACCTAAATCAATAGGAATGTATACGGACTAATGGCAGAAGAGTACAAATCCAATCACAAAATCTTTTCACTATTGTACTGAACAACTGCAAACTGGATCATATGGTAACACCTTCAGTTAAAAATCCCAAAGATGTATTTCATGTAGATCTACAATGAGAGCAAATGGTAAATAAATACCTATTTATTTGTAATAATCAATTACTGAAGATAACTAGAGTTAGTGAAGATTACTACTGATATTACTGATATAGACTTCTGTCTACTATATGATAGATATGTTTGCTCTGGTTTGTAATACTGAGTAAGTATTCAACATATAACAAATCAATCCAAGGCTTTTTATCTTTAATGCTTTTAAAATATTCTGCCCTGTCTTTTCAAAAGAAGACAATTATCCAGGACATTCCACCCCTCGCCTCTGCGAATCACGTATTTAAGAATTAAGAGATCCAACATTCAGTACAGAAAACAGTATACACATCAACATCAGAACAAAGAGAAAGCAAAACCAGACTGAAAAGAACTTCCCCACACCCAAATAAAAAATAACTGACGAAATACTGAGACACAATACAGAACATCCAGCCATAGTGCCTTCACCACACCTGGAAAAAAAAAACTTCCCCACAATTACAACTATGGACATTGCAAAGATCATTCCACTAACGGAGTTCAGTCTGTATTTTGCTCATTACCTCTCCCAATTAATATCCTTATCAATTCGCAACCCTCTGCCCCATGTTGGGCGCCAAAAAGGCTGTCATGGTTTGGGCCTGGTTGGCAGCCAACCACAATGCAGCACCTCTCTCTCCCTTCCCCTCTGGCAATGAGAAGGGACAGAGAGCCAGGCTTGGGGTTCGAGATAGGACTGGGATGGGGAAAAATTCCCCTTTTATGATCACGAGCAAAAGGCAGACTCATTAAGGGAAGAAAAAAAAGAACATACATTTATTACAAACACTAACAACACATAACAGAGTAGGACAGTGAGAAGCATTGCCACATCTTGAGAACACCTTCCCCCCACCCCTCCCTTCTTCCCGGGCTCAGCTCTGCTCCCGATATCTCTACCTCTTCCCCCAGTGGTGCAGGGGCAGGGAATGGGGGGTGCAGTCAGTGCTGCCACTTCCCTTATCTTCGGTGAGGGGAGTTTCCTTGTTGCCCCTGCTCCATCATGGTCCCCCTCTCACAGGAGACAGTCCTCCACAAACTTTCTCCGACATGAGTTCCTCCCACGGGCCGCAGCGTTCCCCACACTGCTCCATCATGGGTCACTAACTTCCTCCGACTGGATTCCCTCCCACGGCTGCAGCCCTTCCCGAGCTGTTCCAGCGTGGGACTCCCCCGCATGCTGCAATCCTCCCAGCGCTGAATTACAGCAGAGGGGCTACCTTTTCCCACGAGACCCCGGCCTTCTTTGGGCACAGCACCTTGATTATACCAAGCAGAAGCCACAGGCCATAAATCAATGTCTGCTCCACCATAGATCTTCATGGGTGGCAGGGGGGGCCGCCCTGCCGTCTCACCACAGGACACAGCGGGGTCTCTTCTCCGGCACACCTCCCCCCCTCCTTTCTTCCTCCGTTCCTCCACTGACCTTGGTGTTCACGCAGCTGCAGCAACTCCTCCTCACAAGGCCCACTGCCCATCACCACGTCCCTTCTTAAATAAGTTATCGCAGAGGTGCAGCTGATTGGTTCAGTTTCCAAACAGAAGTGGAGCTGGCTTGGAGCTGGGGGAGCTTCGAGAAGCTTCTCACAGGGGGCCGCCCCAATAGCCCCCTCCCCTGCCACCAAAAAACCTCCACCACTCACTCAACCCAGGACATTAATATACCCAAAACTCCATCATATTCCCATTGGCCAGATATATTTGCTATATATTGTTGGCCAGTGCATCCACTGCTACAGCCTCTGGTTTTCTCAGGTCAACAAGGGTCTCACAGTGGGATTTCTTCATGTGGGTGCCACTGGTGTGCTCTAACCTCACAGGCTTGGATGCAGCCACCTTAGGGACATTTCCCTGCAGCACATGCAGCTGTCCCTTGTGGTGCTCCCAAAGCCATGAGCAACGCATTTCTGCTGCTCACCTCCATGTGATGGGTTACTTTTATGTGCGAGTAGAATGGGCCATGGCCATAATAAACCTGGAGTGGTGCTGAGGTCCCTTGGCCAGGGGGAGTAACCAGACCCCTAAAACAACAGCGTCAAACCTCTGCCTGCCAGGCTAACAGACAGCTGGCAAGTCATGACACCAAGGGGAAAGGCATGGTGGGGCACTGACTACTGCATGCATTTGTTCCCATAATTTTCAAAGACTGTGGTCTAAACAAGCCTTCTGGTCCCCTGTGCCGGACACTGAGCAATGGTCCTCTCTCACCAAAAGGGACTGCAATGAGAAGCGCTCACTCATCCATCCTCTGTGAGCCACCATGAAAACAAACATAGCATGAGATGAGAGCACGTTGTTTCTCATTCCTAGTTCACATAACAGTTTTGGTTGTCCCACAGGCTTATTTTATGCCCTCTGCCCAGTGCAGCATGAGTACCTACACCTTGAAAAGAATGAGTACATTAAAATAGTTTTATAGCTGCTTTCATTTGCCTAAAAATCTCCAGCCACTTACCTGGCAATGCTCAGGGAAAAACTAAGCCACGGCAACTTCCCCCAACAAAGGAAGAATACTATACATTTTCTTGGAGGCAGAACAAAACTGTAATCTTATCCAGTGCTTATATCAGTTGTGTCTACATAGACACAGTGAAATAAGGTCCTAAAAATCATCCTGGCAGTTTTGTAAGCAAATAAACTATAAGATCTTATCCGTTGTATAATTTTATCTGCTCAGGTGATAGATTTATTGTGTTAATATGAAACACGACTTTAAAAAATTGTGATTGCCTGTAATCTAGCCAGTCTTGATTGTATCAACATTTTGCTGTAAGGCAAAAATGTGACTCTGAAAAATATCCTGATCTTGTGCAATCTGGAACTTACATGGGAGAGATGTTATCAAGATGTATTCAAACATGAGTTACAATTCAAGAAAAAATAAAAAGAGAGAGAGATCTGTATGGCAACACTAATCTGTGTTTATCTTCTTCAAGGCGTGGACTCTAGACCACTGACTGCTAAAGACTGCTTTGTAGGTTTAAAAAGTAGTACCTAGTATGAGACTGTGCTCTCTTCTGTGACTGAAAAAATGTGGTACACAATGAAGTTTCCTCCAGCCTTCTCTCCCCTTCCTCCTGGTCTTTTTATGCCAAAACAACTTAATATTAAATAAAAAACAAGATTACTTTTCCAGCCATCTGCAGACAGATTCCTCTATATTAAACATTTTTGTAACTCCACTGACTTCAGTACAGAAACTCAGTTCATTTGATATAAGGTAACTGCAGATTGCTTCTACAGATTAGAAAAAAGCTCAGAAAGGGAAGCTAATGGAGCACCTATCATTAGAAATGTTCAACAATTCCACAGGAAGGTATAAGATTTAAAACTGTATGAAAGCCTGGATAAGTGGATAAGTGAAGAAAGAACTTTAAAAATATGCAGGCCATACAGTGTGAAAGTAAAGGAGTGATTGTTACTTTTGTAAAGCAACTTTTTAAAGAGAGTCTGTTCATCTAGAAATTATGCTATGGCTTGATATACCTGATTAATGTCGTATGTTAGTCCATTCCTTTTGGAAAAGTTATTTCCCATGGTGTTACTTAGAGAAGATCAAGGCTGGGGAAATAAGCTTTTAACTCATGTTAACACTTTTTATTTTACTTTAAATAATTGAGACCGTTCCCAAAGTCAGTGAACATATATGAAGTAAAAGGTGAACTTGGACAAAATGTTGGAGGGAACCATCTTTTTCCAACATCCTTTTACCCCTCTGATCCCTTTACATACAAATTCTGAACATCAACATCTGTTTTAATTGTGGTTATCCAGCTAAGTCTGATCACAAACCTGTCGTACTGGTTTGCATAAAACGATCAGTCAAATTGCTCCAGTGACAATATCTTGTAAGAATGCATATACTATAGGATACTAACAATTACAATTGCCAAGTCTTCATTATACCCAGAGCCACATTTGTTAATTTGTGACACCTATTTTAAACAAAGTATTAATATCAACTTAAGGAACGTGAAATATCAGTGGCTTCTTTTAAAACACCATTGGCTTTTGTTAACCTGAAGCAAACGTATCTGAGGTTACTAAGGGCTTACACTAACCAGCCTTGGGACAATCTTAGTCTTCTCTGTAAACTTTGGAAAATTCAGTTCCAAAACCTAATTCCTTCTCTGGGGGACAGACACTAGTAAGAAAGGCCTTCATCTGAGGTGTTGTTCTCCAACTGGCTAGAACTGCCAATGCATAACTACAACCAGCACATATCTGTTGAGAAGGCTGATGTTTGACGCTGGATTGCACTGGATCATTTGATGGATCAGTTTAAGATATGAACAGGTTGAACATGATCTGTATGAAGTTAGCAGCAGCACAGGGTGGGTTTGTATGCTGTTGTTGAGCATGCCACTCAAAACACCTTCATTCCCCAAGGAAACATCTGTGAAAGGTGGCCTTGCTGGTTGGTGTAGCCCCTTGTTCTTAGCCTTCTACTCTGGCAGGCTCAGTAGCCTGTTTCCTCTCTAGGAAATTATTTGATTAGATATGTTTTTTTCTCAAGTATACGACTGTGTTCTGCTCACAATGCTGCTGCCCGTGGATTGCACCAGTTGCACCCATCAGTAGGTAACATGCCTCCCCAGACCTTCTCCTGACACACTTTGTCTGTGTAGGAGAGAAAGGGATGCATGGTGACTGTAGTTCAACATACAAAGTGAAGAGGATCATGAAAAGGTGTTGATGTTCACAATCAGGAGACAGTATTCACAGGGTCCACTTCTGAGCCTGGCCTTTGTGTGTTGCACCAGTGAATGAATGCACTCTTCCCTTACTTTCAAGGAAAAAAAAGCTGTCCTAGTCTTTTGTCAATGGGTCCTGGCATCTTCACCTTCCTTCCTGAGCTGCTTGGAGTATCAAGGTCATCAGTCCTCCTAGCAGTCTGTGAGAATACTTTGCTTGTTCACAATCCACACTGTCTTGATTTGATGTGTGTACCAAAATATTGTGTGTACCAAGCATTGCATGCATGGCCTTTAAAGGCTGCAGCAGAGGTATGGACAGGATGCTGACTCTGTTTGCTCTCCTGTGGGCTGTACAGGTCTTCATCAGCCAAAACAGGTATTGTACTGTTTTGTTTTCAGGCCATGGTAGATCTCTACTAGTATGTGAGCATCATCAGTGGCAGGCAGTGTGGGCAGCTGCATGACACCCATGTGTCCCACAGCTCTAGCTGGGCTGAGCTCAGCCAGGCCTGCTTGCAACAGCCACAGTAGCCCTGGGCATTAAAAAGCTGTGAAGTTGTTACCTATGTGTGGCAAGACCACCTTTGTGTGCCCCCTGTTTCACAAAGTCACTCACAAACATCATGACACCTTACCAAGGGACCTCAGTTACTGTCTTGGAGACTTCCATGTGACACTGAAAGGTGCATTTGGTGGTCTGAAAGGGAAGGCAGAATCCTATGTGGTTTGCATTCAAGGCTGACTCTCAGTTAGTCAATGCAATAATTTTTTTTTTTTACTATATTTTACAACAAATGGAGAATAAGAATGTCCCACTCAAGGGGAAATGGAGGGATGCATTTTTCTTCTTTTGATACTTACAAGAGCAAGGAAAGTCTAAATCACTGTTTTGGAGGGAACCTGAAGTGATTGGCATCTCATATTTTCAGTGGAGCTCCTTATTTCTGGGTTTCCCCCCAACACCATCTCCTGTTTGCTCTTGTCTTATTCTTTTTGTCATTTCTTCCCTCTCCACCTTTTCCCTTTCAGTGTGACTGGCTGTGTATGGCAGGCGACAGGCTCTGTACAGATCTTAATGCTATCCTACTCCTTTGTGCCTGAGTCTCTCACCTGGAAGGCAGGTTGATTGTGCAAACAGTGCAGTGAACCAGAAACATTTAATTGGTATGAGTTGTGAGAACAATGATATCAAATGCAAAGAGGGATAAGAATAGAAATCAAATGCAAACAGATTGCATGAGCAAACTGGAAAAGTAAATTAAGTCAATGATAATAATAATAATAATAATAATAAAAAGTACAGATATTGAAGAAAAAACAGTGTTAGCAAAAGAAATATTGAACATCATAAAACACTAAAAAGCAAGCAACTGTGTAGTCAGTGACAATTCTCACAGTGCAAATCTTCAGTAGTGTCGAGAAAACAAAAGTTGTAATATTCCTTGTACCATAAAAAGAAGATAAAACTTTAGAAATAAACCAAAAGGTGCAAATAATATAAATTTGTGTCAGCACTTGAAACAGCGACCACCACTGAACCTGACAACAGCCACTGAAACCGCCCCTGCAGGAAACAGCTGCTCCAGTAAGGGCAGCGAGGGCTGGGGGAGAGGTGCGAGGACTGGAGGGTGACACTGGAGTGGCTGCGTGGCTGGAGGGTGGCTCAGGCAGCGCTGGCCCCTGGGATGGGACAGGGTGGGAGATGAGCTGGTGCTACTGCTGTGCAGGGAGCAGACGAGTGGCCCGTGGGGAAGGGTGCTGGAGCTTAGGTCAGTGCCTCAGTGAAAAGTGGGCTAACATGGATAGCTGTTGCGGATGAAAATATTTGATATGGTTATGATTTAGTAGTAATTCAAGAGTTATTAATGGTGTGAAGTGGATCAAAAGGTTGAATTTTAGCAGCACTTAATGATTGACCAATTTAATGATTAATAGTCTGATTTGGTAGAATATGTAGAATAATTAAAACAGCAACTTAATGATAGATTTGGGAATGATGAGATTCACACTAATTTGCTACAAGGTACTTTAAATCAGAATATACGTATATGTATATATGTATAAACACAAAATATAAACACACACAGATTACATGGAAATATTTGGGTATCCAGTGAAATATATAGACATCCACACTCATGAAGGCAAATGTGCATACTCAAGCACACAGATAAGTAGAGAGGTGGATGGAAGAGACTAGTCTATAGTTAAAATTTCCCTCTTCTCAAATTTAGAGCAAATGGGCACAATGCATTGATATACTCCACTGAGTGATGACTGAGCCACGAGAAGTCTGACTTCACCCTGGCCTTTTGTCATCTTTGTGGGCAGATGATATTCAAACCTCAGGAAGTCTGTGCCTGAGAGGTGTCCAGCTCAGGGAAGATGCTGGTCACAGCCCACTGTGATCCAGGAGAGCTCAAAGGGTCTCCTTTAGAGTTTTTATTTAGAGGGTCTGAGATAATTGACTTTCATCAGGTACTTTTCCACTTCATCCCAACTTGGATGATGGAGTATTCTGGTACTTTTCACCTGCTGTGCAGGCCCAGAACTTGCTAGATTTCCAGGTTCTGGTTCCCTTTGGGCCACAACCCAAGTACAGATGTACTAGGCTGTCAGGAGGTATTGATTGTCATTATTGTTCTTAAGCGATAGGGGAGGGGACAGAAATCAGGTATGCTAAGGGAGTGCCTTAACACTCTGGTCCACTGCCTTTGTTATTGTTCTCGGGCGGTAGGAGAGGGGACAGGAACCAGTTGTGCTAAGGGGGTGCCTTAATGTTCTTGTCCACTGTTTTTCCCAATCAATCTTTTGCTGGCATGTGGTCCGTTCCCAAGTGACAGGGGAGGTAGGAACCAGGTGTGCTAAAGGATTGCCCTAATGCTCTGGCCCACTACTATTCACAATTCATCTTGGGCTGGCATGTGACCCAGTGGGGGGAATTTGCACCAAGCACCGAGCAACCCAAGAGAGGATAGGAGTTGCACCACCACAGTTGCCATCTGCATGAGACACTGTAGCAACAGAGCAGGCATAAATCTGGTGTGAAATAAGAAGAATTGGCTAGGTATGATATTGTTGGCCTGATCCATTTCTTCAACCCAAGAAAGCCCTGGAGATGCTAGGAAAATTCCTGACTAGTATCAAACCAGTGCTTTGCTCTGCAGTGCTCTGCTCTTTTGCCAGGCATCCTTATGCCTCCACCTTCCCTGCAGCCAGCTTCTCAAGCAGACATGGAGCATATCTCCTTTCTCACCTTCCTCCACTGTTGAAGCATCTGCCTCGCTGAGTTCTGGTGGGCACTGGCTTACTCCTAACTTGTAGGCCAGGCTGATCTGCTGGGCAGGCAGACCTCCAGCCCAGCTTCTGTCTTGGGGACTTCTGCTTCTTCTCTCCTCTTCAGGCCTGGAACGCGTGAACTGAACCACAGTGACTTGTTGTACAATGTTTCTGTTGTCCCATCCTCTGAATATTCAAAATTAAACATCTTCAGCTACAGGGAGATCAATTTTTGTGTCACTGAATAGAATAGCATAAATTATCACCACATAGATTCCAGGTTTGGAAAGACTTTACCACAAAGAAAAGATATTGTTCCAGGTCATGGCAGAGTGACATAGTTCTCCTGGCTTCAAATGCTGATGAGGAGCAGAGGTAGATTAGAGTGCATAAATTCACACAAATGATGAATATAAAAGTGAGCAAATTCTGTTGACCAAATCTGGAGGGGAGAAACATGCTCATGCATGTCTTTGATACCACAGCAAGGAGGCTACAAAGCTCCAGCTAAATACTAGGAAGGCTGTGCTTGCCTGCTCTACTTTCTTATCAAAGAACAGATTGGCAATAGTGTGAATTTTTCTATACTTTATTTCTAATTCTATTTAGAATTTTTAAAATGTGGAAAAACTTAAGTACCTGGAAATAATTTATCTCCAGTTTTCTCCCTAAGGCAAAAAAAAAAAAAAAAAAAAAAAAGAAATGGATTTCTGTTTTTTTTTTTTTGAAGGGGAGGTGAAGATTTAAGCCTCTACTCCATCCCCCTGTCATGACCTGGTATCCCATCTTTAGATTTAGTTCTTAATAATAGCTACTCATCTCAGTTTACTCAGTTTTATGACTGCTATAATTTAGCAATAATGAGATACAAAACACAGATGGAATATTCTGTCTAAACAAAATATATTTACATTTGCACTATGTTACAAAAACTCCTACTAATATAAATGTCTTGTTATTTCTATTCTGCTGTGTTTGATTTTCAGTATTAAACTGTTCTTATGATTCATTAATACCATGTCCAAAATATATTAAAGCTAAAATGTTTAGGAATACTTTTATGATATATGTTAGTTTATATAACCATATCTTGAACACAAGAATAGTAACTACTTAGTCTCAAGGCGTATAAAGATCCAAGAGAAATTACCCACAGTACCTGTAATTGGAGTTCTCTTAAAGGTCATAACCCTCTATAGATCCACACTTACCCTCCTTCCTCCTCTCGGGATTTGGAATAAATTAGGCTTAGGATGGATTGTTTGGTTCTCTTTAGACCATAAAGAAACTGATGAAGAATAAGTCACATGGTGCTCCGTGTAAGGCTTGTATATAATTCAGCATATATAAGTCAACCTGACAGATGGCCAGAAATAAGCTTTCCAGTAACATGATTCAAATATTGCACTAAAAATAATCATGATCTTCAAGTTATTTCAGTTATTTAAAAATAGTTTAATTTCCTTCTACTGTTATAGCATCTACCAAGTCTATTCTTTTAAGGATATGAGAGTTGGCTTGGATAATGAACAATACCTTTGACTGAAATATTGAACAAACAAGAAAACCCGGAAAATGGTTTTTTGATAGAAGATTGGAAAAGAGCTACTGTAGAAACTTCTGGTTTTCAACTATGACATTGATGCAACACTTTACTTACCAACCCAGGTGGTGCTTTCATGTTTTCTATGCAAAAGATTGCTGTTTTACCTTACCTCTCCAATATTGAGTGCATGCGTATAAAGAGCTGGTTTGAAGTTACAGCTTTCAGTGTAGATAGCAGTTGTATTATAACTCTTATTTCATTCTGAATATATAAAAATGCCTACTTTTTCACAAAGATGTTTTTACCCTTTGTATATTTTCAGTTATTTATTTCAACATCAGATAGTATTAAAATGCTTCTGTAGAAAAGGTCACTCTTTTTCCTTTCAAAACATTTCTTTGTGGTTTCTGTTCCCAGAGGTACACATAGAATCAACAATCGATAAGAGAACATCACATAACACCCTGACTTACCTTTGAGGAATATCATTTAGGTCAACACATTTTATCAGGGAAAGACTTTTACAGCCAATCATTTTCCTTTTAATGACATTTTCTAATCTCTAGGTAAATTTTTCTTGAATAGCAATAATACAACTCAGTTATTCAGTTTGATGCATTTTAACAGGGAAAAAGCGCTTAAAGACTTCATTCTGATAAATCCTCTTTTCTTGGTTGCAGCCTGATTTTTTTATGAACTGAAGTGCTCCCTTGTTATAATTCTGAGCATTCCTGAAATGGATAGAGACTTGGTATCCTAAAGGATGGCTTAGTAAGTTTCCACTGTACCATATAATCAGTAGGACACTAACAGAATCCTAACAGTACTATCCTGGATTCTCATACCACGTCTGAAATCTTGAATTTTAGTCGAGAAAGCCACATCCATATAGTTCTGCTATTTAAAATCAAGTACCTCTTTTTGAAAACACTGTTCAAAGTTCAGGAAGGCTTTCTGACAATGGTGATACATCCTTCAAAGCTGTCACAAAGCAACATAGAAGATCTCTTTCAAAAGACATGGTCATAGATTTCTGTGAACAAGGTCACTGTTCACAAGCCACTGTCAAAAACAAATCTAAATGCCACATGAAATGGTTAATCTTATCACTTCCCTAATTTACTGGAAGACATAGAAAAGAAAATAGTGATTTTGAAATCATGTTAGTTGTGAGGAGATGTATCGAGGTTATTGATTTCAATGTAATAAGAAAAAATAATTTTAAAATATGCATTCATCAATCACTGTAGTACATGGCAATTTCTTTAATCTAACTCCTGCTTTCCAAGGCGGTATGAACAAACATTGCCCTCCATGGAGACATACATGAAAGTCATTTAATAAAAAAAATATAATCTTTACAATCTGCTCAGTGTCTGTATTGCAGACAAAAAACTTTGTTGAAATAACATCATGTTTGCATAGTGCATCATGCTCTCAAAAGTCTAAGTGTGCCAGCCGTGAGGTTGTCCAACCCGTCATATGCATTATGAACACATATTTTTCATAGGTTTATTTTATTATTCAGTAAAGAGAAAGAAAGCATGTTCAATGCTTTTATTTTTTCTTCATTATTCAGATCATAGCCCTGTGCTTAAGATACATCTTCCACACCTTCCATTGCATTAAAAAATGCTTAATTACCTCATGAGCATTTCTATGCCACTTACCAGCTCGTGAAAAGGATGTAAAGAAACTCTAACAGGGAGTATTACATTTTCTCCATTTACTTCAGTCTTTCTCACACAGTGTGCAGTCACTTAGTGGAATAAAAGATTAAGGATGCTGGATACAACAAACAGGAAGAATACCAGTCATCGACACTTTGTTATGCAGTAGGACAGATAAGAGAGAGGATGACTGGGGCAGGAAATAATAATAGGTTTAGTTCTGGAAAGCCAGATTCTGCTGTCTTTGTGAAGCAGTTGCACAGAGGAACAAGATTGCCCAAGCAGCACAGAGCACCGGCTGGAGATCACATATCCAGATATAGCTCCAATTCTTCACTTCATGACTCAGTACTCTGCTGCGCTTGCACTGTGCTAGGCATAAGCTCGAGGAGCCTAAAGTTACTGTATGTACTTGCATTGCTAGTAAAATTTTGGTGCTGGAGAACTTAACTTTTCTGCTTTTTTTTTTTTTTTTTTTTTTTTTTTTTTTTTTTGTGGAAACTTGCTCAGAGACCTTATATTGTGGCATCTCTGTGCCATGACATCCAGGCTCAATTTACAGATCTGAAGGAGCCCCAGATACTCATCTAGTGGTTCATAAGCTGTCAGACAAAAGTAGAGGGAGTGACTTAAAAAGATTTGCTGAGCAATCAAGCGATAAATAACCTGTGACAACTGATCTACAACAATTTTTTTTTTTCTTCAGAAATAATCTTAGCAGTCTGATGATAGTATGGGAAAAGAAAAATTACCCGTACCACAGTGATTAAGCTTCCTTTTCTTCAATTCTAGGCTGTGTGTGCTACAAGTTCAACATAGTGCAGGCCGTGCATGTAAAGCTCAGTGCTACTGTAAGGCATTCTGTGCTATACCTGAGTGAGATGAACAGTGCTCTGTTGGTGGTAACTAACCTGTCAATTCATGTTTGAATGCAATATCTAACATAACATGTTTAGGGAAACTGGGAGAGGCACAGGAAACTGTCTAGACCAGACAAATAGACTTGATGCCATTGCTAGTGCTATCAGGGTTGGTACAGATTTCTTTTATCTGAATTTGGGTGGAAATCAGAAAAAAATCATAGGAATCAGTTGAAAAGACCATGGCCTTAAACATTTAGCAAGGAGCCTCTAAGAAGAGGTTCAGACATTAGCTGATGTCTTTTGAAAATACACTTATTGTGAGCATTCTCTTTTCTGAATAAATAGATACCAAAGAATGGATGGTTGTTATAATGGACCTCAAAGAGGTTTTCCAGACAGACTTTTGGAAGATGCAATTCAAATTAAGCTACCATAGGGTCATGGTGCTAACTCCAAACCTGACTGGTTACCTGTTAAAAGGATGAGCAAGTACCTTTTTGTTCAGTGCTGTGTGTATATGCATCATGGTCTGCACTGGTAAATCGTACAGAGAAGTGAGAATACCATGTGGGCCAATTTACTGGCCCTGAGTTTGAGGATATACATATGGAAGTCCAAAGCATTTGATCACTTGTGTCTGCAGACAGATCAAGGACACTTCCTAACCTGTCTGAATAATGAAGAAAGCATGAGAATATACCTGATGTACCTTTCTGTCTACTCCCCGGTTTAAACTATGCTTCTACCTGCTGGGACCGCTTCTAAACTCTGTAACTGCTGATAGAGAAAGGCATTTATTCAGGGAGATCAACCTAGGCAAAAGTGGTTGTGAGGGAGGAATGTTTCAGGTTTTCTTCACTACTTTTATCACTTTTCTTGTTCTATGGAGATGGGCAATGGCAGGATGTTCTCACGGGAAGGTTTACTATTACTGGCTGCCTCGGTTATGCTTGTAGAAGACAGAAAGGAAGCACAGTAAAAGAAAGGAGATGTCTTGAAAGGATATGCATCCCCTCCTCATGATGCAGGTGCAACATAGGAAGCAAGTATAGAAATTATCTTTCATGTTTGGCAAAAAGCACTTAGCAGGAAAAGGTTTGTCCTGAGTGAAAATGTGCATCCTTGTGATCAGAGGATGACAAACTGCAAAGAGAGTACAGAACAGATTTTTTTTTTTTTTTGGAGAGGTTATATTTTTAAAGCATACTCTATTGGACATAATGTCTAGCACAAATGGCTCTGAATTTGTACTATAAACAGAATCATCCTGCAAAGGTGGTGGTGATATGAAACTGGCATTGTAAGATACGATCTCATAAATGATGCAGCTCTGTTGACAAGATAAATCTTATTTTCATGCAAACAAATCCACAAACAAAGCTATTGTGTTCTAAAGCTAAAATGATGCAAGGGAAAAATATATGTCATATTGATAACTTGGTGCTGCGTTAAAGGGCCATAAACTGTTCAACTAAATGCAGTTGAAAGGCAGCTTGAAAATTGTTACCCCACACACAACTCTTTGGTTGCTCTAGGAACTTTAATGTACTTTGTATGATGTGGACAAAGAATATAGGGAAGGTACAAAGACAGAATCAAATTAATCTGGAAATATTTGTGTTGGTGTAAAGAACTTTCCCTTCCCCCAACAACATGTCTGCCTCCTCCACTTGGCCTTTTAAAAGACGGGCAGAATTGTATTTGGTGCACTGCACCTTGTGGAATTAAACAAGTCTAAAGAAAACTGCTCCAGCATCTGTCTTCTTTCAAGCAGATTGTCAACAAGAGGAGGGGGGAAGGGAAGAAGGGGAAACTTTGCAAGGATGTTTTAAACCCTCCAGATAAACTGTCGCTTTGAGCCTTGACAGCTCAAGAACTTGACACATGCATCTGCTCCCTGGAGGCTGTCCCCTACACGCTTGGCAAGCTGATCACGGCTGCTGAGCTGTGACGCCACAGCGCTTGCCTGACCTGACATAATGGGCAGCTATTTACTGCAAACAAGGTAGATGGAAGAACATAGACTTAAATGATGCTCTGGTGTAAGAAGGAATCCACTAGGGCCCCCAGTCAATCTTCAGGGTTGTTTTTTTTTCTTCTTCTTTTCTTCCTTTTTTTTTTTTTTTTTTCTGGGATCATTTATTTTTTCCCCAAGGAGCAGATGACTGTGGCACAGCACTAAGCCTCCCCTCCCTAGATCAATAAAGTGGGTTAAAGAAGCAATTGCAGGACAATAAACAGAAAGAGAAAATGAACTTTGGATAACCACACCAACAGTTTGGTCTGCTCGTTTTTCATCTATTACTGTGAAAAGTAAAAACACAAGCCCCTGGAGGACCTGCAAGTATGCTGTCAGCTTCATTCCAATGTGCAAGCACAATCACACTTGATTGGTGAAGAGCAAGTGACAAAAGCTAGAGTGAACCCTGCAAATATTATGTCTATTACATGAATCCAACTGCATCTAGTGTCAAGTGTTTCTTGCACACCACCCTTTCATTCACTTATGTATGTGTTAAGGAAGATATGCCCTACATTTCTACTTCCCACTGTGGCAAGCAAGGTAGCGAGTTCAAGAAAACCCTAGCTTTTTCTTTTATCATGCCAGCTGCATAGTACAAGCAGCATTCTCCACTGATGTAAAACATTAACCACATTGATCCAATAAGCTGGTTTAAATCAGCTGAAAAAATCATCCTGCTTGACAAATGCAAGCATACACACGAACATGGTAATTAAACAAAGTTTAGACCTATATGACATTGGCATAGCTTCATCAAAAACAAAAGGGTAAGACAATCTACTGAAAGGCTCAACTTCATTATATGTTTCCTGACATTTCTTTGTTTTTATGGTGCTACTAAAATTCATTGTTTTGCTTAAATTACTTTGTTTTTTTAGAATAAGTTTAGTAAAAAGATCTGTACTAAAGTTGTTCTTTCAGTTATTTACTAAAGAAGGTTCTGATTTTACAGTTGATTTTGGCAACTATTTACATTCATATAAAGCCCATTAACTTTAACATATATGCATATACATCCAAGCACCTGTCTTGGCTATGAGTAAAAAAGCAGAATTGAAGTGCTCTGATGGGCTGCAGTCTTTAAATTCTACAAAATATAGAATTTTATACTGTAGGTACATTTCAGAATATTTACCCCAAGACATCAAAAGTAATGCACTTCCATGACAATCTCCACATCAGCATAATATTTTATACACGTTACTCTTTAAAATATTTCTTACTTCCTTGATGCACTCTCCAGACCTAGATCCTTTGAAGCCTTATTAAAATCTTGAGGTAATGTGCATAATTTAGATGTTAATTATGAATCAGGAAAGGGCACTGCTTATTGATAATCTCTACTAGAAAAGCTCTATCAGAAAAGCACAGGCATCTTAATAGTGTGTATATCTAAAAAGTCAGCTCCCATACCATTTACTACAGTAGAGTTGAGTATAGGACTGCATTTGGCTGTGCTGTGGATGGGAAATTGAAGAATGGATGCAGTGGTGGCTTGGAGGTATACCACAAGTCATTAATAATGTGATGGACAGCTAAGGTACAGCTGCTCCTGCCTTCTCTATCTGACTAAATCCTCTACTTGTTCTACATCCAAAATTTCAGTGGTCATTAGTTAGGATCCCTGTGTATCTTAAGACAAAATTGGCCTATTGAAGACCTAAAAGGAGTAGCACAAAATATCGTGAGTTCATTTGGCAGGTGCACATAGATTAGGTGCATCTCTGTGCATGGAAGAGCTGGTCTCTACATGTCACACACAGTACAACCTTATCAAATTAATCTAAAAGAGAACTACAGATTTTCCATACTAATAAATCCAGCTAGAGGATAAATGAACAAATCCAGCTTTGCACAAACAACGAACACACACTTGCATTTACACATAAAGGCTACAATGAAATATAATTATGGTTAGATTTATAGTTTTCTAACATACACCATCATCCATTTGCATGTTGGTATGAGACAAATACTGTATGCATCCAAAGGATACTATCAAGAAGTATGCAAATGAAGGTTTGGAAATAAAAAATGTTGTTTGATAAGAAGCTATAGCATATATGACTAAGCATGTAGGGTCTGACAGCAGTATGAGACTGTGTTCCTCAGTACTACAGTGGAGAATAACACATGTATTTTTTATACTGGGATACATCCATTACTGCCTCCATTTTGTCACAATTATTGTGATAAAACTAAAGCATACACTGAAATCCCCCTGAATAAACATCATGTTTTTCCATGTCTTCTGTGAAACAACTGGTATAATTCAAGAAGAATAATGAATAACAATGCATGAATTTTTTTCAATAGATGGATAGTGAATTGAATGATGAACTCTACATTGCATTAGTGAGCTTTCCTAAAGGCATCACAGTTCCCACAAATGACAGTTTATTGAACACATTGGGAAATATTTTGCTTTGAATGAATTCAGTCTTCCTTCCAATTTTTAGCATAAGGATTTCCACTTATTGTTTATCTTAAGGACTTAACTAATTACCATACAGACAAGCAAAGAATAATTGATAAAATTATTGTAATGAAGTTTAAGTTAGGATGTTTACCATCTCAAGAAATACCACTACTCATCTTTTGTGTTTTCTTGGGTTTTGATTTAAAGTAGAACCAATTCCACTGTGAAGAGATAGCAAATTCTACAGCCACAGTTCCGAATTTGGGATTTCATCTTCCTAGCGCAGAGGAATATTTCCAACTTCATAATGAAACACAGAAAGGATGTTGACTACAGACTCACCCATTGTTGCCAATGCTTCCCACACTGCTATAATTACATTGGGAGAATTAATCAGAAAATGAAAACATCTGCAGGGGAAAGTATCTGTACATTTGTTTCACACTGTCTGTGCTAACACTGTGGAGTTATTTCAGTTTAAGTTCTGAAAATAACTCCCTCTCTGTTCATGCATGCAAGGGCTATATAGAACAAAAATCTCCCACTGAAATGGAACAAAACATCTGACAGATTTTTTCAGTGATTCCAGGCCATGCTCCTACTTCATTTAATGACACAACACATGACAGAAACATAAATCGATACATACATGATCAAACTTCTGAAGGATTAATTAGTAAGGTCAACTCCAGGGTGACATCAACACTTTCAGAAGTCTCTGAAAGGGATCTAAAAGGTAAAAAATAATAATAATAATAAAAATTCTTCTAAACTCCATTTCAGCTGTGCATGTCCATATCATCCCTTCTCTGCAGCTTCTTGTCTTTTGCAGACCTGTACTGCTGGAGCTCTGGGGCACTTTACAGCATGTGTTACCAGTTTCATGGCATCTTGCAAGAAATTCACAATTCCAGCCATGTGGTGTTTTCCCTGACTACAGAAAGTGGCTGGTTCTGTTTCCACATTTTAGAAGTTATCTGCTAAATTACAAGGACAGCCATATACTAATTCCCTGATAGGAACAGCCACTTGAAATAACAGTACATTTCAAAGGACAAGACTTTATACTGGTTCCAGAAGAACTGAATTCCAGATTTAATTCAGCAGTTTGCTGTGCATCTTTTCTCAGGGAAATCACCTCTCTCTGTCATACTCCATCTGAATGTGGAGGATATATTGTATATTCTTAAATACTACAAGGGTGTGACTGAAAGTTTACTCAAAATAATAGAATTCAAATGCTTTAGATCAACTTGACATCAAAATTGTAAGTCTCATC
The DNA here is from genome assembly GCF_018691265.1 of Tyto alba. Lineage (NCBI taxonomy): Eukaryota > Metazoa > Chordata > Aves > Strigiformes > Tytonidae > Tyto > Tyto alba. The sequence continues at coordinate 20,879,459 of NW_024881275.1, read as the reverse complement.
AGGTAGTTTCTGTTTAATCAGGTGAATATTTTAACTTCTATGTCTTTCTTCAAGATACTAAGTTTTGGCTTCCTCATAATTTTATGAGTTCCTACATGAGCAAGAAAATCTCCAAATGTGACACATCTCATTCTGTGAGCCATCAAGCTCAAGCGTATATCTTGCATTCAATATTTTATTGCATGCAGAAAGCCTTCAGTGTCACTAGGAAACTTCTACCTCCTTTGATCTCTGTGATGCTCACTCTCCTGTGGCTCATGCAGCTCAAAGGTATGTTTGGTATCCTTTGACTAGAATGTGGAGGATGTACCGAGGAGCTGAATTGTTTCAGATGTCCCTGGGCCCCATTTTAAAGCCTCTCCACACCCTTGGGTGAGAGACACTGTTGTTTTCCAGTTCCCTTAAGCCACTAATCAAAACAGGCTAAGTATGTTATTTGTTCATAAAGTATTTGTCCCTAAAACCTAAAATCAGGTAGAACACTTACACACACAGAAGGCAAACGTGAAGAATCAATAAGAACAGCAATTCATCTGCTTACACTAAGGTTACATCAAAGAGCATCTTCTTCCACATTCAGATGACCTGCTGTTCCCTCCCTCCTGCCTTCCTTACTTGTAGAAGTGTTATGTCTTTAGCCCTCTTACTTGACCTTAGTGTCCCTGATAAAAACAAAGATTTTCCTTTCCATAGGTATGAAAAAGTATAAATTTTATACCATGACTCTTCACTGGTTGATAGACAACTCTATCCTTCAATGAAGTGTGAAAGTCATGACTCTCCCTTGTAAGCTACTTGTCATTCTTCAAGCAAGAATGTATCTCTGGGCCTTAATTTCTCATCAGATTGTACACCGGAAGTACACAATACAAACATCTATACAGTTTAATTGTATTCAACTTATTAATGGCTTTTGACTGAGACTAGAAATGATAACAGTCAAATACTTTGAATTGACCACAGGTTTGTGTTGATGGATCTCCACTTTCTAAACGGGCAGACTGTATCAATAGGTACCAAAAAATAACAAGAAAGAATTTCTTTCTCTTTGACTGAACTATTAAGATAATTCTACTCTGATATTGTTTAATTAGTTTTAGTATCTGCTTTTATTTCTCTACTACTTAATTTGCAAATCCTTCCACCTTCTTTCTAGGGATATCTGCCCTTCAAGGAGAACTGACCTTTTCACGTATTGCACACTATGTGCTGTGATCAGGCACACGAAAGCATCCAAAGGGGAAAGTCTGTGAAATCGGAGGAAAACAGTGGATTCTCTTTGTTGCACTTTTCCTGGGGATTTGTGGAAACACAGGTAAAATAAATTTGCAGCCTGCAAGTACAAAAACAGATGGTCTCCAGAGTCTCCCATGTCCATCAGTAAAACTCTTACTCATTTTTGCTGCTGCACAATCAGATATGTCCTGGCACCAAACTATTCATTGCTCAGGGAGGAGAATGACTTCCCACAGCCAACCCCAGTTATAGCCAGGCTCCATGCTGGTCAGATACAATGCTCTTGAAGCAGCTCCAGCAAGAGCCAATGGGACAACCTCCATGTGGTGTCTTACAGACTTGGGATCATGATTCTTCCCCAAGTCCAGGTATAAACCATTGCTCCACATCAGAGAGAGGAAGGCAGCGAACCCATGACCAGGCAGTGTATCTTGTGAGCCAGTGTATCACTGAAGCATGTTGTGTGAGAGGAACCAGATTAGAAATGTAGAGAAAGGAGGTTGTACGTGGCTACAATTTTGGCTAAAAGAGGTACCCCCCTTTCCCTGACTCACAGAGAAGGTCAGAGCTGAGTCTCTCCCTTCTACATATTTCCCTTTGGTTAACTTGTACTCTTCCCAACCAGCTTGCCTTTTTTTGGGTATCCTGTTCTTGTGTGGTGTTCTGTATTGTGACGTGAAAATAGTGCTTTAATTCGTACTGAGGATTTCAAGGAAGAGCAAGATATTAAGTCCTTTTGTGGCTCTCACCCTAAATTGCCACCATCATACACAATGCCAGTGGTAGAAGAGGAAGTGAATTCAGATCAGTTAAATTGTGGGCACAACTTTTTTGTTTCAAGTTGCTAAAGCAGATATTTATGGGATAGAGCCATGCACGAGAATAATTATTTATGGAAAAAAATGCCTTAATTTTCCTGAATTTCTCTGAGTTTTTTCATTAAATACTGTATCTGGATGAGAACTTTAGGGACAACTTTCTCTGAGAAATGCACCCTCTTACCTATAAGTCTTAAGCCAGTAATAGGTAATAGGATCCAGAAGCAGGTGGTGGGACATTCAAAGCCAAGTTTCTAATTAGGAGATTAACACATGAAATATGTTAATTATTCCAGCCTAGTTACCACAGAGTCAGACAATGAACAAATGGAAGAGTATGACTGGTTCAATATTCAATCAACCAGTGTGTTCACAGATGATACCTATGCTCCCCTTAATGTTGATTCACAGGTGTGCTTACATCCTTGTGACAAGGCCTCAGACTTTCTCCTTGAGAAGTCTGGAGTCTTACAAACTCCCTTTTTAGCCACTTCTTGTGAATGAAGTCCAGAATCAAGCAACTGACATTGGTGTCTTTTCAGGAAAACTAAGATTATGATTATGCAATTTACATACTGATCCGACTCCAGAGAATATGTCCTTTAGGAAACTGACTGATTGATGTCTCTGTTAGCCCAGATCAAGCATTCAAAGGCAAAGCTATGTTTGTGTTACCACATTCCCACTGTCTCTGCTCTCAGTTACGTGCACATGGGGACATTTCCTTTGTGCTGGAACTGTGGTGTCCTCTGTGAAAAGCTGTGAGGTAGAGTAATAATTGTGTGTGTGATTTTACCAGAGTTCTCACAGAAAGTCATAGGGTAGTCACTATATTATACCTTGAATCCAGGGATCACCCACACTTGTGCTCTGCAGAACTGGAGGCCAGCTGCCTATGGTAACCACCTGTGGGAACCAAAATCTAGTGATCTCCTCCATCACCTCATTCAGGCAATTAAGTTTCCAACCTGGATTTGGAGGTATTTAAAATCTAAGGAAGAGTTGGATTAGCTTTACCTAAATGCACCCTTTGAGTTGCTGCAAGGAGCTGGTACATCTGGAGGGCTCCAACACAAGGGGGAAAAGTGGAACAGAAAAGTCATGGTGGGGACGTGGGAGTCCTGAGCAAAAACATGTCCCAAGGCAACATCCCTTGCTCCCTAGTAATCTCCAGCAGTGACGGTTGAATCTCATAAACTCGGTCTGCAGGTGCTTAAACCTTCATCTTACATTCTTACTGGCTGCATTTCTACCACTTACACAAAAGCAGAGTTTATGTTAATGTGCAGATACTTCAGAAAAAAAAAAAAAAAAAAAAAGAAAAGTGTAGTGATCAGTATCCATCATCTTTCCAACTGCCTTGTCACTACATCAATTAATACAATTGAGCAAAAAATGTCACAAGCCCAGTGGAAAAACCTTTACACAGCCTTTCAGGGGGAAGTTTACTTCCAGCTTTTTTCCCTTGCATTAGCTCCTGTCATCCACAAAACAACAGAACCCAGTGGTGTCAATTATATTTGATTGACTGAGTAAAGCACACACACAAATAAGCGAAAACAATGGACACAAAAATCTATATATGACTCCCCTTGTCAGTGAGAATGCCTGTCTTCTCCATTTTCATGCTGCACGGTGTCCTGCTGCTACAGGCTTAAATGTTTCCTTCAGCCCCCAAACTATCACCAATTAAGTTAGCAGGGTCTTCAAAGGTGTCAAATGACTCCCTGGGCAATTGGCTGTAACTGCTGTTCAATAAATGAGGTCTAATTTATCAGTTTAACTTCACTTTTAAAAACCTAATGTCTCCCGGTACCGTGTGCCATTTGCCCAGAGTGTGAAGAGATGCCTGCCACGTCGCATTTTGAAAGTTGTATGAGGTCTTGTTAGCAATCACGTTTTGTCTGTCATACCTTTTCTCCCCTTTTGAAAAATGTATTTGAATAAAATATACTTGAGCAGTATGGACTTGTGTACTGCAGTACCTCAATAAACCATTCCTAGAAAAACAAATAAAAAAGAATTAAACACAGCTCAGTGTTGGTACATCTTAAAACAGCCCCCTGTTACATTTCCTGCAATTCTTTGACCCTGCATGGAAAGAGTGGAAACCGTCTTGCTGGGGCTTTTTAAAGTGAGGAGATGTAGGAGGTCTGTGGCCAGCATGGGACATGCTCTGACAGAGGATACACTCTTCAAAGAACAAGATGCAGGGTAGGGTTGTAGCTCACCATCACCACTACAGAAGTATCAGACAGGCACAGAACCAAAATGTCAGAAAGATAGGATATAAATTTAGGACATAATTATTAAAATACATAGGGAGTAAAACTATTCCTCAAGAAAAACAACATGCAAAATATTTGTGATTAAAAACTAATTATTCTGCCATATAATATATTTAACCTAATTTGTGTGTGTCCTGGGAAGCAAGTAGGTGGAATGAGAGATGTGGAAAAACAAGGGTGGAAAAGACAACACAGAGTTAGTGGGTATAAACTCATGCTATAGAAAACGAGTACTTTTTTTTTGCCATTAAAAGATACAATATGCTTTCAGTACAGACAAAGCTTGTGCTAAGAACAAAACTATTGTTTTCACATATATCAAGATTAATATACACCAGTAGTAATGGAAATTCTGCTAACATGGGGTAGCTTCAATTGCATACCTGAGTAATACTGAAGTGTTACTTTTATGTTTTTCTTTATTTTAATATAGATGCCAAGCTGCTCAGTGAGGCAAAGACATTCTTATGTGAGGTGCTGCTTCAATGCAAAATAATTTTTTTTTTAATGTATCCTACCTAATACAGGATTTGAAATCTACAGAAAAGACCTTTCTTGCAAATGAAATTAAAAAACCACACACACTGCATTGTATGCTGGTCACACCATAGGATAAGGATTAATATATTTTCTGTGTAACTTTCTTAACTTGCCTGTCTCTGTTTTGATCCAAAGATATCTGCAACACCTATTACTAAACTGGAGCTGTTCTCTCGCATAACTTCAGAACTTTAATTTAATGTTAAGGTTCATTATACTGTTGATACTATAATGGCATATAGGAAATATTTTAGACCGTAAGCTTAAAAGTAGGGCAAGAAGAAACAGTATGGCAAAAGACAAGGACACTGCATTTCCACATTCAGAAAGAAGACACCATTGGAAAAGAGCTCTGAAAAACCTACCCTCAAAAAAAGAATGTTGAGGAGAGTCTGTGGGTGAAAATGTAAGAGTAGCATTCAAGTTACAGAATTAATGACAATTACAATTCCAGATATAAAGAACCATCTTCTGTAACATCAGAGGGAGTCAAAAGAGTGCAGGAACTCTCCTCACCTTAAAGACACATCAGAGGGACAGGAGTAGAGGGGAATGACTTGGAGATCTACTCATCTTCCCTGAACATCTTTCTCACCACCTGCAGACTTCATTAATCTTTAACAGACACTAAAACTTTACATGCTACCTACATCCCCATTGTTTGTTGGCAAGTATTTGTGCAGTGTCGCTGTACAATATTTCTAGTCTCCTATATCATCATTGGTTTTTCTTGTACATGATTGAGGACTATATTGTGACCTATGATCACTGTGGTTTCTCTCCCTCTCTCATTTTCAAAGCACTCGTAGCAGACATTTTTACCAGTAGCTACATTATTAATCTGGAAATGTTTATGATTAAGTTTCCTTTTGTTTTTATTACTGCAACCCTCACCATTATTTGGTTGTTCCTGTAGGACACTCAGATCCCCTTCTGCTGATGGTTCGTCTCAGCTCTGCACCTTGGACAACTGTCATAACTTTTCATACAAGGATTGCTAAGTAATATCATTCTCCATGGCGACCTCTCAGAAACTCAGCCTGTAACCTTAGAGCGGATGTTTAATCTCCTGTTCAGAAGAACTGCTGCCACCTCGTTTCTAGTCAGTTACCATTGACTTCACAGTTTTTATGTTAATATCTACTTTAACTGGCGATTTCCATGTTAAATGGTAACAGACGCTTTACTGAAATCCAGGTAGCTTTATTTCAACTCTGCAAAATCAATTATAGAAAAATACAATTGAACTTTGAGAGAGAAAGTTTCTTGAATGACTTGTTTTCTTTTAGGTATAAATTGCTAATTACAAACCTATAAAGTTGATTGTGGTATCAGTTTTCTCATAGACCCTTATTGCCTAACTTGGGAATTTATATGTCAGAGTTTTCACAATTGTCAGACAGAGATTATTTGCTCTCTCTATTTTAAACTCACATTGAACTCAAAGAGTTAACTGTAAATTTGGGGTCTGCTACTATCTTGGATATGATCCCCTCACTCAATGTCCCTTTGTATTGTGTCAGTACTTCCATTCTAAATTTTGTTCTTATTAATAAGTAGGAATAAGAACAAAAACTAAGATCCTCTTTAGTTTCACTGCACAGTAGTTTCATAGATACAGTGGAATGCAACGGCCACAAGAGGTTATCTCTGCAGAAGGAAATACGACCCTAAGGTATCTAAAACAGGCAAATGTAGTGCTTTCAGTATGAAGGCAGTGATAGAACATACTCTAGATTTAGTTACAGGCAAGCGTGGCAATATTAAGCCCCCTGTGATTCCAGTTTTAAAAATAAAGTCACACTCAGAGATAACAAATCTGTGATTACTGTGCCCATTTCTGGGATATACTTTTCTGGGATATAACAGGATAGGTAGAAATGTGCTGGCATCATAGGTATTGCCTCTATAAGTATATGATCATCCAACAGCTTTGTGGAACTATAAAGAACCTGGTATGTTGCTCCAGTTAATGATTGAAGAGAAGAAACTCTAAAATTTAGGTGTTTTAAAAAGAATTCAAAAATAAAGCCAACTAAAGGAAAACATCAAAGCTAGATTTATCTCAAATTTACTTGTACTCAGCCTGAACCAGATACAACTTCCAATTACTTAGTAATCGGTGGTGCTATTTACATTAAAGGTAGGTAGTAGAGCTTATACCTATGGTGCCCCTGTAAACCTACAACAAAATGCAGTCGCATAGCATCCATTATGAAAATTAGTGAGGGAAGGCAAATCCCAGAAAACCTAAAAATTATAATACCAAAGTCATTTTTTTCGACAACATAAACAAAAAGCTACGGGAACAGGAGTAACTGGTTACAATATCAATTTGGGATTAAAAAAAAAAAAAAAATTCAGGAGTATCTATGTACAATAAAGTACTTTTTCATCCCTCCCCTTTCTGAATACTAGATGTGTGACTGACAAACATTTTTTCCCCATCAAAATCTTGACAGACATGTGTAGTTCTTCCCTGATCTCAGGGAAAGATGTGTTGTTAGCACGTAACGGCAAAGAGTGCAAAGTGTGTATCTGAAGAACAGAACTGATGGAAGCACAAAACAGTGACATGCAAAAAGAAAAATTCAGTTTCTTTTTTTTTTTCCTGTCTACCTACTGTCTAGTCAAGTTCTGTTGGGAGCCTGTTTTGTCTTGCTAAACCTGTGATTAAACCTATAATGGTACACACGAAAGGTTACCGCTTCTCAGAGCTGGAGCAGGGCAAGGAAATCTCCTCTGCATGATGGGAGAAGAGGTGCAGTGTCAGCAGTGACAAGGTAGGTAGCAGGCATCTTGGTGAGGGATTGTTGTGGTTAAAGCTCAGAGGGCAACTGAGCATCACACAGCTGCTCACACCCCCCTTCCTACTCCCCAGTGTTGAGAAGGAGACAATGAAGCAAAAGTCTCAGGATCCAAGATAAGAACAGGGAGGGATGACTCACCCATTATGGTCAAGGGCAAAAGACAGGCCTGTTAGGGGAAGAAAAAAAGAAGGTAAATTTAATATAGGCACTAACAACAACACTACTTAACAGACAGTATAGGACAGTGAGAAGCATCACCAGATCTTGAGAACACCTCTCCCCACCCCTCCTTCTGTCCCGGGCTCAGCTTTGCTCTCAATATCTCTACATCCTTCCCCAGTGGTGCAGGGAGCAGGAAATGGGGGATGCAGTCAGTGATGCTGCTTCTTCCATTTCGGGGCCAGGGCAGGTAGGGAACTTCTGGCATTGTCTCCCTTCTCCAGCATGGTCCCCCTCTCACAGGAGACAATCCTCCATAATATTTCTCTGACTTGAGTCCCTCCAATGGGCCACAGCATTTCCTGAGCTGCTCTGATGTGGGACACACTCACATGTTTCAGTCCTCTCAGCGCCAAACTACAACAGCAGAGGCTGATTCTTCCCGCAGAGTCCCAGCCTCCTTCGGGTACAATTGCCTGTGCTGACATGGATCCCACCACAGACTGCAGGCAGGCAACTGCTCCACCATAAACCTCCATGGGTGGTGTTGCGGGTCACAGCCTTGCCATCTCACCACAGGCTGCGTGGAGGTCTCTGCTCCAGTGCACCTCCCCCTGCTCTCCTTCTTCGGTCTTCCACTGACCTCCGTGTTCACACAGATGTCACAACATCTCCTCATAACTCCAACTCCTTCACCAGGTTCCCCTTCTTAAATACATTACCACAGAGACACGGCCACCATTGCTAATTGGCTTGACCTTGGTCAGAGATGGGTCTGACTTGGAGCCAGGGGAGCTTTCAAGAAGCTTCTCACAGGGGCCACTGCTGTAGCCCCCTCCCCCACTACCAAAAACCCCACCACTCACACAAACCCAGGACAGGGATTAAAACAACTCATAGACTCCATGTAGTAGCAAAAGCCACCATAGCAGTGACTTCCTGTGAGAATCCTGAGAGGGCTTACTGGTATTACCAGTGTCACAGCCAGAGTGAGAATTGTTTACTTGAAAAAAACAGGCCCTATCTAGTGCACCTTTCAACAAAACAATTACAAAATTAAAGAATTCAGTGGCATTAAGATATTTTTTTTTCCTGATCAATCAGAGTCAAACTGTGTGTTGCATTAACTAAGCTGTGCAAGAGTGTTTGCACCTCAGATGATGCTTGCAAGAATTCCTGTACTCCTAATGTTAAAAGTGTGATTTTTAAAGTAAAATCAGAATGAACAACCTTAAATTTTTCTACATCTGTCACACCCACCTTAAAGCTATTAGTTAGTACACATGAGGACTTATCCAAATGACATGACCCTTCTGACCTGCTTCCACAACATATCTTCTCACTTATGTCCTACGCTGCTTTTCCTCTAGCATACTCCTGAACTCCCATTTGACTGTTTTCAGAGGTATGAGAGTACTTTTTTTTCCAATTAGCCCCATACTCTGTTACCAGCTGTGCTTCTGGCAACCCTGGCTGTACGTTTTGCACCCACCATTGTTATGTGTCTATTGACATGACCCCTGTCCTGATGGTAATGTCAAGGAAGTTATTGGAAATTATCATTTTTTAATAAACGCCTACATACCTGTCGTGCTGTGGACTATTGCCCTCTGGAGTTCAAAGCTGGGATGAGCTTTTTCTCAACATAAAATGTCTTTCCCCCCCAGGCAGAAGATTTGCCACTATTTGTCTCTTTTCCCTCCATTAAGTGAGTTTACAACTAAACAGGAATTTTTCTGGCTTTCACTCAGCCTGATCTACCTGTATAAAGAGTGCTGAAATATTTGCTCCTTGACATTGCATCTTTTTTGCTTTAAGACCAAGCCAGCAGTGGAGTTAATCTTGGTTCATTACATCGCTAATGTTTATATTGACTTTAGGACTATTTCAAAGAAGTTTAGAAGTCTTTGGCATTTTGGGGCATCAGTGATTTCTTGTTCCCACACATTGCCATTAATTATGGAAATTATTGTTTGAGCTCTAATAGGCGGTCCCAGCTATCATAGAGGGAAAAAAGTAAAAAAAGATAAAAAACTCAACTAAATTTTTGCAGCATTTTGAAGTAAAATTATAGAAAATCAAGTTGAGAAATAAGTAAGACCCTCTGAGATTCTATTGCATTCCGTGGGAATTTGACTGTTCAGAGCCACAGGTTTTTGTTTGTATTCAAAGATGCTCACACAACTTAATTGGTAAAAGCTCTGGTCTTGAAATACAAGTTTGAGAGAGTGGGATTTCTTTTACTCATACTTGCCAGTGAAAGAAGTGAAAAAAAAAAAAAAAACATAAATTGGAAGGAAAGGAAAATACAGATAGAAGTGTTTATTCCAGTGTCTGTGCCAAAGTCCATAGGTTTGCAGGGACTACAAGAAATCACTATGGGCTAGAGGATTAACTGCTATCCACAGTGGATGTGCTAGTGAAATAAATGGAACACCAAGTTCTGTACACGTTTCTCAGTGAGATATGCATGTCTGTGGTGTGTGCATTATTTTAAACAGTAATGAAGTAATGAAATTACACATTTTCCTGCCATATTTTCCTTGTGCTGAATTTAGTGTAAATTAAGTAGTGTACAGACACAGAAGACTGGTAACTGAAACATTTATCAAAGCAAGCTAGGCTTCTGGAAACCCTAAAGCTTTCTGCTTAATAATACCAATGGATCTTGGTTTATTGTATTTTTCTATAGCTTATGGAGTCATGCTCTTTAAGTATGTGTAATGTTTACCTGTATATTCCCTTATAACAGCATTTGAACCCCTGATTACATAGTTATGGGAGATGTAGGGAAAGTGGTCTGAAAGAGAGTCAAACTCCTTAAGATTTTGTGAAAAGAGGTGCCAAGGCAAGGCACAGAGACCTATAAATAATCTGACAGGGGAAATGGCTGTGCCAGACACTATCCTTCTTGGACTACTAAATGAATCAACCAGGAGACACACATCCATAGGAAAACAGACTCCTGAAGTTCTAGTTGTCTTCAAATTACCTATTTTTAAGTCAGTGGTTTGTAGAAAAGCGCTACTCCTAGCCCAGGTTCAGAAATACACTCAGAATGTTCACAATATGCTTAACTAGATTTAGCTGCTGGCTTTCCCCCCTGACCTGGAGACACATTCCTTCTCCTCCCTTTTGTTGGATCTAGCTATCAGAACTAACCTTCATTTGTTTTGGGTTTGGTAGGGTTGGCTGGTGGTGAAATTAGGCAATGCGCAGCCAGTGTCGTAAGGGGTCTATGGGAGTGTGGGCATGAGTGAGGCAAAATCTCTGGTGGTGTTCCTTTGGGGAAACAAGTTAGGCAGCCATCCTGCTGCCATTGGCATATACAAGGAGCTTCACTGGACCAAATGAGACCATTCACAAATAGGCAAGTCAGCAGGACGTAGATGTCTAAATAGTATTGGAAAATCTGTCCCTTAAAGTCACTGATAAGGAATATTTCACTTGACAGGAGCAACATAATATAATCCTTGCTTTACTATGGAGTCTGAATAAAATTGCAGGCAGCCAGTGTTGTTAGTACTGTTCCTAATGAAGATATACAGAGCTCTATTTTTGGAGAGTCTATAACAGGCCTCGTGACAGCCCATGGAGATTTATACTGCAGGATGTCCTCAGATATCTACTGGTTTCCCTCCCACAAAGGTATTCCACGGTCCTACAGACTTTGTTCTGATGCATCTCAGGAGAAAAAGCTGCTTATTAACTGGTCTAGTGTGAAGTATTAACTGATGGCCTTGCATTACATTTTGTCATGCATTAAGCTTTATACAGTCACTTAAAAAATCAAATCCATGCCCATTTATTCTGAATTCTTAATAGATATTTTAGCAATAGTAACAGGAGCATTTCTTGGTTTAGCACCAAAAAAAATCAGATTTTAAAGAAGCTGAAATACTAATCAATGATTCTTTAGGCTGGCTTGGTTTTTTACTATATCAAAAAAGTTCTGCAAATGCTTAAATCCCCCGAAGTCTGTTGAAAAAAAATGAAATCTTCTTCTCCCAGACCACAGTGTGGTGAAATAAATTAGTATAATGATTTATGTTTACGGTTTTAGTCAATTCTGATAGAGATTATAGAGACAAAATGACAAACTGCCTTAGAGGTAAACTTAAATCATGTCAGCCAATCTTTAGTTTTTCCTTACTCTAATTGCTCCTCTTGTTCATTTATCTTCCTAGGCAATCTTTAGAAGAAATACTAGTTCAATCAGTGCATGTGCAAACCACCAGAGATAAAAAGTTTAGCCTAATTTGTCTCACTAAATTGTAATGCCTCTAGTAAACAAATCTTAGTTTGAGAGGAAAGCAAGAAAATCTAAATAAACACCCTCCACAAAATATTCCTCTTCCCTTTGCTACACATAGGGTTGCTGATGTTTTATAAATCTTGCCTTTTCATGCAAGCAAAACAAAAACATATGCACAATATGCTTTTGCAGTTACTTGGTGTAGTTGTTTTCAACTATTCATGATAGTTGTTAAGCACAAGTAATTTTGTGTTATTAGGGAAAAATAATGCAAATAATTAAATGGCAAAATAAAATACTGTATTGCAACAGTTGTGTAGTATGTAGTCATAAGAGATTAATTTTAATTGCTTTTTCTATGATTTTGAAACCAATACAGTTTTGCTGCTTGTAACATGCAGAATTTCTTAACTTGGTATAGCTTTATTGCTGTTAATCTTATCTTCCTCTCACTCAAGTGAACAGTTTTTGCCACTCACTTTGAGAGAAGTAGGTTCAGCCAATTAAACTCTGCTTCCACTAATGTATATCCTTCTTCAACAGAAGTGCTTGGCATGAAAAAGCATGAAAGTGTGTGAATCTTTGCAGAGCAGAGGTATAAGACAATGAACACTCACTGAATTGAAAGCATCCATGGTATAGATTAATTCAGACCGTTCATTTGATTTCTGGAAAGTTAAGAACCCTGAATGCAGACTGTGTTTTCTAAAAAAAGTCCGCAGCTCTATTCAACTGCATGCAGTGGCTCATTTTTAGAGGACTATTTCAACGGCTACACTTTTGTTGTCTTTTTAAAGCAAGAGTCCTATCAACAGGAGAAATCTCATTAAAGGGAATTTTGCCCTTATAAGGCTTTCAGGTTCCAGACTTTCTGGGCATCTCAGATTAGAATCTGATCTCAATAGCTAGGTTTTCAAAATACATGTGTGTGTCATTACTCATATAACTAATACCAGCAACATGAATCAGACCATATATGTGAGAAAATGAACATGTATTTTCAAAAGCTTGCCGGATTGGGCCCTAATCTTTCTTTTCTTGTAAATCATTAGGATCCCATCAGATTTTATGTGTAGCAATTTTTGTTATATATCACTGCATAAACCTTGGTCCTGTGGCTCATACTCTATAGGGAGGAGAGACATTTTTAAACAAAAAATTACAGCAGTATCCATAATAAGGTCATTGTCTGAGACATCTTGTTATTAGACAGCATGCTTGCCAAATACATATGCACTGGGTGGAAAATATGCTTTCTTTCTAATTAAGAAATTAGAGAGTAAAGATAAAAGTAGAGCATCTCCATTTCTGGACAACAGAGACATAACTCATGTCAGATACTGCAATTCTTATCACTTTCTCATTATGCACATTTATCATGGTCATTCATCTACTTATCAGGTCTGCATGATGGTGCAAACATCAAAAAAGCACAAACAGCCATAAGACCTCTAAAGGAGCATGACTTTGGGCCTGACCTTTGAAAACATATCAAAAATACATCATGTTCTGTCTTGGAGACAGCAAAAGATTAAAACTTTAAAGATTAAAGACAAGCCTGCAGTATATATATATATATATATATATAAAATCTCTATTATCAACATATTTTTAATGATCTGTGTCTCTTTTTCGCTCTCACATTTCTCATTCCTCTGCCTGGGAGTAAGGCTCTCACATGTTTTAAATTGCCACAGTTCCCCACTAAAGTTTATCACAGCTGTGGCAGTTTACACAAAATGAGGATCAAGCCCAGCATCATTTCTGAAAAAGAGTTGGTCTTGTCTACATCCCGCTGTCTAGGGGCTTTAAAAGGACCTGACTACACTCTTGTGCATTGCCTCTGCAACTCTGGGAACAGCAGAACTATACGAATGAGAAATCAGAAACAGGTCCTCTTCACACTACCTCAACACTCATGGAAGCATAACAGGACTTCTTTTTGTGTGTGTCTTGCAGAGTCCTTACACAGACACTCATAGCCTGACTACACAGACGACCTAATAAAAATAAAGGTTTCTCTCTGCTAACTTTGTCAAGTGATCAGCAGGTTCAATAAATCAGAACAGTATGCTCAAAGAAAACCAAACTCTGTTCCCAGAGTGCATTGACATGCTGAGTTTTATAGCTCTTCTTTGTAAGGATGGCTGTCAGAAGAGCTATACATAAGAGTATAATTAGGAAAAAGCACATCAAGACCTGTTGGTTGCTGCAACTGCAACCTGGTGGAAAACAGAGCAAGTAGTTGAGCTCCAGCAAGTTGGTGTCCTTGCATTCATCTCTCATATCCTTTGACCAGCCTCTGGGGGAAATTAAAGGTGAGCAAGGGCAGCCTGCCTCCTTACCTTGTAAGGCACAGGGAAGATAACACTGCACATTAGAAATGGCAGTTGACATGGTGTGTCACATCTTCACTGAATGGATTCAGCATCATACTCGTAATGAGCATCTGAAAAACCATATGGAACTGGGAGATGATCAGGCAAGGGGTGGCAAGATCCCATCCTTAATCATTGCTTTAAGTTCCAGGCATTGCAGAAATATATGTACCCTGGCTGCTTTAATTGTAAACAGTACTGTCCCACTAGTACCTAGCTATATGGACAGTGATGTTTGTGGTCCTGAAAGTAACAATTGCAGATGGGAAAAATGTCACTGAGAGCTCCATCTTAGATTTATATCACTTTGATGGGGTTGCCTGGAGACCCACTGTGACACCAAACATACGGGTGTTCTCAGCAGTTTTTCTAATATCCCCAGTGAGGGCCCTTAAATGATATGGCATATCTGACCCATAATGGAGAGACAAGGATGAAACAATGAATGTGAAGAAAAAAAGATGGAAGAGTAGTGGTCTTGGAAGTCACCAAGAAAGGGCAAAGAAAGCCCTTTCCCATTGATCTGAGATTCACAGGATAGGACTTGTCAACATCTTCAGCCTAACAATGCTGCCCTGCAAGAACTGCTTTTATGAGAAAGACCATGTTCAACCTCTAGAGTTATTAAAATACAGATTTTTTTTCCTGAGAGTGACAGCAAAAGTCTAAATAAAAATGGTCATAATTTTGCTATGGAGATGTCTGACTATTACAACCAGGATGTGACTATAATGCCATGTAAAATAGGCCACCAAGGGCTTACTCTAGAATAAGACTATCAGTGGTGAGAGAAGGTGCACCACAGAACCCATATGAAAGAAAATCTGTGTTTCTGTTACTGATCCCTAGAGCCTCAGGTTCCTCAAGGTTTTACAATGTTAGCACAGGACAATCAATTCAAATACCGAAGCACAGCTCTGAAACTATCCAAACAAAACCAAACCAACAGTCACAAAGAGATAAATTATGTGTTTGAGCGCTGTACACTGGAGTTACCAGAGCTAGATAGAGTAGTGGCATTGTATCACTGGAGTTAAAATGCATGGGCAGAAGACAGATTACTAATGCACACAGAAAAATCAGGTTAAAACTGAAAGATGACAAGCTAAGCATCACTGTTTTACAGACTGAAGTCTGGGCAGATGGTTAAAGACTCTGATCTTTTTACACTACTTCACACGCACATGTGATGAACCTGTAGCCTTGGGGAAAAAAAGGAAAACACACCTACATTGCTGAAATTACAATATAGCAATAAGTTTTCCTCTTCGCCCATGTTTGTTGGGTTTTGGTTATATTGCCAGACCTTATCACACTCAATCTGTTACATTTTACAGAAAACACTGAACATGTTAACCTGAAGGTCCAATAAATTATACACAGCATATTCTGAGGAGGTTTAATGAAAAAAAGTATCCTTTAAAGTTTAATTCATGGCAGTTTTTTAAAGCAAGACTTATGGTCCCAAATGCCTTTAAGTGGATCTCTCAAGCCCCAGAATGGAAAATGCAATGCAATATAATTGCATAATCTGACTTCAGTGACGGTATTAAGACCACCTGCTGGTATTAAATATGAAACCCTTTGTGAATCTCAAATCTAATTCTGGGGGATTCATTTACTACTCTATTTGCACTGCTGTAGGGTATAGGCTGCATTTGTAGTTTTCTGCTCCTAAAAAATTTACCTTCCTGGAAGGATAATTTAACTTGTAATTAAGAAGATAGTCTTCTAAATAATACATTTAAAAGGAAAGGAGCGAAAACTGTCTTGTAACAGACCTGTTTCATAGATATGCAAAACAAAACAATTGAAATAAACTGCTGCTCCTGCAGCTTTGTACAGCAATTAAACTAACTGTAGAAGAAGATGCACATACTGAGAGAAGATACACAATTGTTCTAGGAAGATCATTGGCAACATTTAATCAACCAGAACAAGATCTCTTTGAGTATGAAATTTTAAACACACAAAACTAACACCTAGAGATTGCTATAGAAATATATAAAACATAGAATTTAAAAATAAATGCTATCTTGGTCAGTGACAGAAGCCCTCAGTTGTTGCGGGCTGCAAAATGGCATAAGCAGTATAGACAAAGCACGATGGGGCAATAGATCACAGTAATAACATTTGCAATAAACAATCACAGAACAAAGCAGACATCTATAAAAATCCCATGAGGAATTTGCCTTATCCATAATTTTTCTTTACATTTGAGAAAGTGTGTCAGGAAAGGCCATTACAGCCAATGGCACCAATTAATTTCTGCAACTTTTAATGACATCTTTCTGGGTAAAAACCTCAGATAATACCCCAGGCTCATGATTGATAGAAGCCTGTGTTTGATTTGTACCAGACTGTTGATTTTTTTAGTATTTTTAAAGAGTCCCAGTGCAGCCAATCAAGCAATCAACATGAAATACTCAGATCTTCTCTTGTAAAGTACAAGAAAACAGAAAGACAATGGGACTTCCTTCATAGTGTTGATAGAGTATTGGTGATTTTATTTCGGTAGCTCTCCAGATGATGGATTACTAGAATTTTTATTCCAGAAGAAGACGATAACCAAAAAGAAATCTTTGATTCTCATACCATTCTGGATATTATTTTACCCTTAAAAGGACTGTTGAAATGAAGAAGAGATAAAAATAATTGATTCTGAGGGACAAATCATAAGAATAAACTGATTTCATGTTTGTTTTTCTCATCTTCAGCTAACCAACAGGTTTCAAGCATATGATAAAATCCAGGCTGGAGTTCTCTCATAGATAAATATTTGGACAATTTAGAAAATGCAAACACAATTCTCATTTTTTTTCTGGAAGAGTTTAGCAACAACATTCCCTTATACATTGAGATCAACTGTAGAATTAAACAGAGCCTGAAGACAGAGGTAGACAGCTCTTCTTGGCTGTCTAGCAAGCTTCCTACACCCATGAGAATAAATCCTGATGTCCTCACTTCTGTAGCAGTTAAGACATATAGAACTACTGTGATATTAAAAATAAATAAACAAACAGGCAAACAAGCAAACAAATAAATAAGATTTCTCAATGAAGCCAGGGAAAATCTGGTATTTGTGGATTCATTCTACAGTGCGGCTGAGCATGCAGGAACAGTGTTCGTGCACATTTTTCTCTTTGTGTGTATGAGCACTGGGGGGTGATGCCGGGATATCACAGCTTTTAGCAAGAACAAAAACACAGCGGGGAAAGTGACAGGGGCTGGTTTGCTTAGCTACCTGCTTAGAATGTGAGCACCACAATCGCCTTGCACTGTTCTCATGCATAGCTGGCCAGGCCTACATGCATCAGAAAGATACGGCAGACAGTCCTGTGAACTCTGGTTTATTGCACTGGCATAATCGTGCAAGCCTGGTAACGCGGCGCGGGGAGAAGCAGTCACACAGCTACGGGTCTCCTATGCTCATGAGAATGCCTGTGGAAGTGTCCGACACCCGACGTCCGAAACTTCGGATGGAGGTTTGGACACGTGTCCTCCACAACGGCTCAGGCACTTTCTGAGTCTCTGTGCTGACCTTCCTGTATCTGTTGGTGCCTGCCTCCACATGCCTTTTTAATTGCTGTAGATGAGATGCTTGTCCACATGTAGACTACACCACAGGATGATTTCTCTCAGGTTTAGCTCTCAGAACAGCCTAACAATAATTTTTGCAGTTATGAGCTCAAATTAATTTCTGCAATCTGTGGCTTTGACATTTGATGATTGTTAAGGGTATGTAAATAAGCAATGGGAGAATGGATCTCACCCACAAAACTACTTTGAAGTGTCCTAATAACATATATTTAATTGATTTATTTGGAATATTTTCTGAATGTTAGAAAGTTTTGAAATACTATAGATAAGAAGGCATGTACCATCTAAATTTGATCTTCTAATGAGCAGCAAATAACAGGTCACAGTAATGATCCTAGATGTACTGTATTTCTCAAGATTAATACTGTAACCTTGTGAGGTAATAGTTTATTCCCCTCTCACTGCTGATTAAGAACCCAAACTGCTGGTGCAAATGGTAATAAGCTGTTTAGCTAAGTGGTCTCACCTGGACTGCCATCAAGGATTGTACCAGCACACAGAAATGGGCTAATCCTAGCCAATTCAATTCATTAGTGGGGAGTTCAGAACTGTAAATTCTATGAAGCTGATGTATCTCATTCCCTCCAAGCTTTGTATACACAGTATTAACATTACTTCTTTTTAAAAGACCTCTCCATTACACTATACTTATTTTAATCAGTACTCCAAAGTCTTGCAATTTAAAATACCTCTCTACAAAACTGAATTTTCTTTTACTGTTCTAGTTCATTAAAAAAAAAAAAAAAAGAAAATAACTTTGTCTACTAGTCCCTCCCTGACTTAAAAAAGTTACAGTTATCTCTCTACAAACAAGCTAATATTTCCATGTTTCCTTTGGCAAAAATAATTTTCCATGACAGTTTTATAGTTAATACTTCTTTCATTACAGGAATTCCTTCTTATATTATCCATTATAGGAGTCATATCTGCTATCCTTGCATACCATATAGCTATCATGTAACTATGATTGCACCAGAGGTTAAAATTTGACTCTCATAATATGTATTCAGTAAAAATCTTCAAGTTCTTCTTTTCCCAATCATTTCCCCTCTCCATTGCTTAGTGCCATCTCTTTGAAGAATAATTATCTACCATACAAATATAGTATCTGCTCTTGTGAATATCAGCTATGACAAATTCAAAGACTAGGATTATTACCAGTAATTATATTTACTTTTGTTGGCAGAGCTACTCAGAAGAATAGCTCAGTAAATGCAGTTCAGATATGAATTACTGTGTAATGATCAGGAAAGAGATTTTGGAAAAAATGTCACTGAATTTTGGATACAAGTGCCATATTTTTCTCTCCTGCTGCCTTTGTGAACTACTGGGAATACTCAAACTAAAAAGTGAAATATGTCACAGATGACTCAAGTAAGCATGAGTTTGTTTTGTGAAAAGACGGGTGTTTCATCCCAGAGCCTAATTCAGCAGATTTATCTGCTACAATTACAGCGCTTTGATCACTCCAGAATAGGTGGTGTAGTGCAGGGTGTAGCTGTCCTTTTCCAATTCACTCTCCTTATCAGGATACATGTCTGTTGATTTGTGGGAAGCTGGCTGTTTTTCGTTCCTGACAAACTCCAGTGATTAAAATGTAGTGGCTTGCTCTTGTTCCCCTGATAAAGGTGACAGCTGCAGAGTTTCCAGTGTTAGTGGATATGGTCCATGCAGATTGCTTTTTAATGAAAGCAATATATTATCTTACCTAGAGACCCTGCAGCCTTACCTTGTTAATGTATTCTGCCTTGGCACCACATTCATCTATAAATTAGTTGTATTAAACATGCTTCTTACTATTTATCCAGTCTCTAAAGAGTTGTGTTTTTTTTTTTTTTTCCTAGTTTATTTTGTTTGTAACTTTGTTTCATACCTCCTCCAGCAGCAGCATCATACACACAATGAACAGTGGTGTAGATTTTTCATAAAAATTACCATTAAATAATATAGTCACAGACACCTCCATACCTGATGACTTGATAATCCTTCACATTTGTCCATTAAAATGTGCACTAAAGCATGTGGAATCAACAACACTTGATTATAGAAGTCCTATCTGTAAAGGTTTTCACCTTCACTGTAATTTTAAAATCAAAATGATAGAAGTAAGTTATAAAATAAAACAAAAACTAAGATTAATTTAAACAAAGTTGTACTTCAGTTTTGTAGCCTTGTCTCTTTCAAATTGTCTGAAATAAGGCAGACTGAAAATTCCAGCTATGCTATACATATCCTTTGACAAAATCTTCATGTCTCTGGAACATTCAAATGCCAAATTCATTATCACCATGAATGGTCTGTTCCTCAGATATAAGCAGTGCATTCACTGTCAATAATTTAAATTATTTCCACCAACATTCATCTTGAAGTAAATTTCAGAAAAGTACTGGAGTATCATTTAGGGACCAACTTCTGTTTTTCTTCTACTGGAATATAACTTCTGTTTTTCTTCTAGTGGAATATATTGTCCATTTTCTTCTGTTTTTCTTCTACTAGCATTTTTCTAGCAAAAGATAAATATTTTACCTCAATTTCTCTCATAAAATATGCATAAAAATATAGATGTTTAATTACATTCCTGTTATTTATTCCTACATTATAATGAGAAACTAGTACATTGATATAAGTCAAAGGTGATCATTATATTATCTTTAAAAATCTCCTATATCTATCATAATAAAAAAAAAGATAAATGCTTCAATAACCCAGAAATATACATACGTGAGCTACTAACTACTGTGAAAATGTTTTATAAATCTTAAAATTTAAATATGTTATGGTCAGTACAAAGACTTTTTCAGTGGATGGTATTCTGAATTTTGTACTTGAAATACCGGAATTTAACTCCTTTCAAGTGCCTGTGTGTCTCTGCTCCATTTGTATCTTTGTTAACAATGCATGTACAGTAGGAGAGATAAGTAAGGGATTACTAAAGGATTAAAGTAAAGCCTTTGGCTTTTACACACTCTGAACACTGCCTCCACAGTTAATTTTTTAAATTTTTACATTTTGTCAGAAAGATAACAAAATACCATACCTGTTTATTTCCTCCATCTAAGCCAGTACCCTGCTTGTCTACTCATTCCCTTAGAAAATATTCTTCACTTGTCTAGATATTTTACAAAAAGAAGGATGCTCTTGAATTTCTCTTAGCAGCATCTTTGATGCTAGAGAATTATGTTATTTTCTGTCTTGCTTTTGTTGCATTGTAAATTTCAAATTACCTGGACCTGTGAAGATTTCTTGCTTCAAGAGAATACATTATCATCTTTTGGTTAAATACCTAACATCCACTGAGTCTGTGAATGCAGAGATAAAGACAGAGAAAAAGAGTATGTAAACCTGTAATTCTGAGTAGGGCCATCAAGCCTTCTGGTCTCTTAACCTGGAAATATGAATTCGCAGCTTGGGTGCAAACTGCACTTTCTCATGCTCCATTTTCTCTGGCAAAGTTTTTTTCTAAAAATAGATTAACTTATTCTCCCTGAAAAATATGTGAGATGTATTAAAGGTATAAGCAAACCTCATGCAATATTGTACTATTATCCAGGCCCTCCAAAGCTCTTTGAAATCAACAAAAAGGCTCCAGCTTCCTAGGTTATTTCAGACACATGTATTTGCTCCTTGTCAATAGAGGTAATTTTATTTTTGTTTTCTTTCTTTTTCCTATAACCATCTAAAGTCCTGATTATATCATGCTGACATGTGAATCATATGTACAATAAGTAACAGAGGTCATAATTAGAGATTTAATTCTTTAACAGATAAATTAATTCTATCCATGAATTTGAGTCCCTGCAGAAGCCAATTTCATTTTGCTATTACCAGAAACAGGATGATGAATTCATACAAGTACAAAACTGAACTGCACCAGTTTAACACTGTGTTTATGTGCTCTGTAGCGATCTAAGGAGGCTGCCTGTATGTACTATACACCATCATTCAACTGCTTGGAATGAGAGTTGATTATTTGAATGGGTGCCTGTCTTATCAGAATTAGTTCTAATAAAATGGAATACATTTAATACGAAATTTTCTTTTAAGCATTGGATATCTTTACAAGATAACTTTACCTCTTTACTTTGTATAATAGTATTGGCATTGCTGTCACTGCACTGCCATATTTGGCGGAGAGTTCATAGTAAACCATGTGTTTCACAGGTCTAAAGTGTATTTTATTTAATTTCAGTAATTTCTTACTTTTTGGTAGTTTTCATAAATAACAAACTCAGTAAGTGATCAGTGAAAGAGCTTGTAAAGTGATGTATTATGATTTAAAATTTTGATACCCATGTAGAAAGAGATCAAATGAAGCACCTGCATTCTCAACTTTCTAGGAGATATTAAGGACCATAATTAACTTATTTTTCTACATTTTGACTTTGGCATGCATGCATAGCCTCTTGAACACACTGTCTTGAATGCTTAGGATCCATTCCATCCCCTTTTCTTTCATCAGCTGTGACTCAGGGTTACAAAGCCACCAAATCAGACAAAAACTGCTAAACCTCCCAAGTCTGCAGCCATAGCCTGTGTAGCAGGGAAAGGCAAGAGCCAGGCCTTGTACTGTTCCTGTGCTTGGTCCCAGATAAATCTACAAAGGTGAGGAGAAAGTGTGATGCAGCAAAGACAGAGGATATGACTCCACCATCAGGAGAGAGAAGGGAAAATTACAAAGGCTCAAAAGGAAAAAAAAAGAATTTTCATTTTGTTCTCATTAATCATTTAGACAACTGTACAGATCCACAAAATGTATGCAAGCAAACCCACAGAGTGCTGATTGCAGCATTTGTTCTTTACATATAACCAACCATTGCTTTGCAAATTGGTTCCTCCGATATATTTCCCCATAAATAATCTGTTTAAAGCAAACATTAGATACACTCTATGGGTTGTTCTCCACTATCTTTTTTGTATATCGCTGTTGCACAAAGAGATTTTGACTGACAAAATAACATGCTGGTATAAAACAAGCAGAAATTCCATCTCATAAATCACAACAGAAAGAAAAGAGATTATCAAACAACTAAATAATGCAACCCACAGCAAAACATACCAGTAAATCATACAAACCAGGGTAAATTAGATAACACTGTCCATATACAATTACACCGGTTGGCTCCCACGACAGCCTTTAAATGTGACATGTTATTTGACATGTATGCAATTAGGGCTTAAAATCAATTTTTTTCTATTCCATTTAAAATAAAAAATGTACTGTTTCCAAATCAAATGCTACCTTTTTAGTCAAGATGGACAAGAAATATCAGGTTAGCAGCACCTCAGCAGCATAATGCAAGCCAGTAAAGGACAGTTTTCCTGGTTACTGTGAAAGACCAGATCCCAGGTCATTACTGAACACTATTTACGCTCATTTATTATTCCAACTTTTTTTTTTTTTTTTTCCACTGGACCTATTGTGAAACACAGGATCCACTGAAAAGCAAAAACTCTAATGCATAATTATATTGATGACATGGTAAGTATCAAAGAGGATTTAGCTCTTTCCAGGTAGATGTGCAATATAACACCCATAGCATCTCTAGAGCGTGGTCCCATGGGAAAGTGACAGAAGGGACACCCTGGTGCACACTGAGCACAGAGCTGGCAGGAGGGACATTGCTGATGTGACGTTTCAAGGCTGTAAGTGTCACATACCTACTCCGCTTCCTTCATCAGGAAACTCAGAGCAGCAGTGTCTCCATACCCATCTCAGTGGAGCATTAGAAACGCTGACTGGTTTCAGTGAAATTTTGAAGAATAAGATCCCTGGAAATGTGTTCAGTGTCACAGCATCACTGGGTGATAATTTCCAGCCCGAGTCCCAGCCTCCATTTTTGGCTACACACTGGCACATGGGCACATCAAATGGCTCCAAGGCTCTAGGCTGACAGATGGGGAAACACAAAGTGACCAAAAGGCCACACAGGTGCAAGCAATATCTAGATTTCTACATTTTCCTTACTTCCACCTGCTCTTTCTCTCCAGCCCTTCTTGCTGCCCCTGGGTTCAGAGCCTGTTGCACGGCCCTCCCAAAAGCACTCCTTTCCCTCCCCATGAGCTGCTTCCCCTCCCTGTGACTCCAGTTCTGCCACAACTGCCCAGACACCTAAGGAGAGGTAGGCAGACAGAGAAGAAGGGAACTGACAGTAGCTTGGGCAGATGAGAAACATGCAAAATCCAGGAACCTGGAAAGGTTCCTGACCTGCAAGGGGCTGCAAACCTAGTCTCATCTCTTAATCTCTGTGGAGTTTATGTTCCTTGTGGTGGGGACACATGAGGGCTATGCATAGGGTATACCCATGCTGTGCTGTGAGGTGCAGCAGACTGATGCTCCAGCTGGTCCTAAGCAAGTTCAGCTTGATGCTACCTTGTGATGCCTTCCTAGAGATGGACTTGACGCACAACTCTAGAGAGGATAGGTAGCTTTCATCTCAAAGTCTTGATTTGTATTCTGTTTCACACACTTTCCCCTCACCTTTCCTCCATAGCAGTCATTAAAAGCTAGTATCTTCTTGCTAGCTTCTCACTGTTTATTCAAAGCAGGGTGTCCTGACATATGGGCAGTGCTGACAGTTTAAGGACTCCACCTGAATTATTATTGTGTGCTCAACATCTTCCTCTCTCCTCCATGTGTTTGTCAAAGAAGCAAAACCTTCCTGATCCCCAAAAGAGCAAGATGGCAAAATTAATCACAAAAATTTTCTTTTAAAAATGTACGGATATTCCCTTTAAGTTTCATGAAGATTTTTGTGCAGTAACTTTGACATTTCTTGTGAATTTTCCTGTAGAGAAAAAATTGCTCAGAAATACATGTTAATCATAGCTTTTAATCAGATGACTACTTTAAAACTATGAAAAATAAAATTATGATCTCCTTTATGTGTAAAACCGCTAAACTGATATTAAAATAGTATTATGTAGCCTGGTGCCTTTATCCCTTTTTTTTCCCCTTGCAGTCTCTCTGTTGTCCAGACACTTGAAAAAAGTAGTAAGGAAGTACTTTACAATTTCTGAAAAAATACTTTTCCAGGTCATAATGACAATTTTTGGCCTATTCGAGAAATCAAACACAATGTATTACATTGCATCTGACAAGAGAACACTCCAAGAAGTGAGACAACTGTACAAGGTGGAATCCCAGGGAATGGATAAACATTTCAAGTAAATAAAAATAGTTTCTGTTGCCATTCACTAATTCTTTCCTTTCTGTCTCTGTCTTGTGTCTGAATTGTAGGCTGTTGCATCAGGGATAGATTGTCTTTCATGCTAGTTCTTGCTTAATAAACACAAATGGACTAAGTGTGAATTATACATAACAACTCTTCACTCTTTTATTCCTGTAGAGAGCATGAAACCTCAGGAAATAATAATTACTAAAACAAACTCTTCTGCAGTGATCGTGGTAATAATGACTGTACTTTATGACAGGGTCTTCTTACAACGAGGTTCCCTCTCAAATACTTCCGTGCACTATGCTGTTGGCATTAATTCTGTGCTGTTGAATCAGGCCCAGAGATAAGATGAATTCTGGTGATGAGTGCTAAATCAATTCTTCACTACCTATCCTTTAATTCTATGTGTGATTAAAAAAAAATGCTGCCTTGTGAGTGAAAACTCATTCTGTAGTTTTTATCAGTTTCATCCAACACACTTGATATGCAAAGGGCAAATATTCTGGGAAGCTGTCAAGTCATGTTCTTGACTCACCATGGATGCAAACACATGCTATTCAAAATTACTTTCTTGGAAAATCAGACAGGGTTGAGAGCATGACACACTTTGTGGCTGATTTTTTCTGAATATAGAGGAAGCAATACAGTCTCACTGGATTTCTCTTCTTTTTCAGACCTGCCCATTCCAAAAACACGCAAGACCAAACTGTGCATTAGTAGAAGGAGCAAAGTCAAGTCATCAGATGTGCCTGTACTAGTCACCAGGGCGTGATGGGGAAGAACATTTTCTCAGATTGCCTCTTGCAGGGAAGGAGGATGGGTGCAGGGAACGGATAAAGGACACAGCTGCACACGGTAGTGCTTCTCTTGGGTTGCTAATTTTAATTTTGGCTTTGCAAAGGGCAGCGCAGACCGGAGCCTGGCGAGCACTGTCTCCCATGTCACAGAAACGTTTCAGCGCATCCTTAAGCTGGGGGACAGCACCTGGCAAACTGTATTTCCCCCCTCCGCGCCCTCCCCGCTCGCAGAGGACCACACAAGGCGGCAGGCGAGGCGGGCGGGGGGCAGCGCCGGGGCGGGAGCGGGGCATCCCCCCGCGGCGGGCGGGGCGAGGGGGGCGGCGGGGTGACCCCCGGCTCCTGACCGACCCCGCGCCCCGGCGGGCGGGGGGCCCCGCCCGGCGGACCCAGGCGGACCCGCCGGCCGCCTGCGGGCGGTGGAACCCCGGCTCGGAGGGCGGAGGCGGTGGCCCGCTGCCCCACTGCGGGGCAAGGGCCCCCTCTGCTGCCTGCCTCGAGGAAATGATTTTCCGGGGGAAACACGCTTTTTCGGTCGGCGCCGGCGCTCTCGGACACGGCGGTGTTGCTTCAGGGGGCATGTGAAAGCCTGGCATCTGTCCTGCTGGAAGGATGCCCAAAGGAAGGTTTGGTATCTGTTCTTTGCAGCAAGGCTGTTTGGGAGGAAAGAGGCGATGAGGTCACTTCACAAGCGTTTTTCTCCACCTGTGCCCGTTGCTACCTGGTCATGCCACAATCTTACCTTATGACACATGAGATAACTGGTTATTTTTCTCCCCTTTGCTGCTGTTACCCATGCCTGGATGGGAGAACGCGGCAGCGCACTCATCACGTGCAGGCAGTCCCTTCTCTTAGCCAGTGCTGTGAAAAAGTGGGCAGATTTACAGATCTTATTTATGATGTTAGCAGTAAGCCAATATACCATACAATCAATGCACAATCAATTTTCATATCTGGAGGCAGACAGAAGGGCAAAACTCAGCAGTCATCTTCCCAGCCGTACAGTGACAAATGACTGTGTGACAGTTCTGCTTATAAAACATTCCTGGTGCTTCATGTAAAAGATCAGGTAGGTCATCTACTCCATGCATGAGAAGGGGCACTGATCTTACTACAGTAAGGCAATTCTGGGCCAGTCTGCCTCCCCTGTTGTGACTGTGGCTGTATTTTCTTACCGAGTAACACAGCTTCTTACTGAACCTCCTTGCTTTGCTGTTGTCCTTTGACAAGCTTATCTGCTCTCAGTCTCTGCCTGGGCATCTTGTTGCTCATCGTTACAGTCAAGAAGCTGGAAGGAAATTCCATAAGAGTTCAGATAAGCTCTTACCAATTATTTGCAAGGCACACACTTCTCACTTTTACTCTTTAATTTTACCAGCCTTATGGGCAGCTGCAGGCAGCCTCTACTGTAGGAAGAACTGGGCTCAGCGACAATCAGGAAGCATAACTCAGTAACACCAAATAGCAAAGAGCAAAAGTGGAGAGAATCAGATAAAGCAAAAATCATCACCTTACATATTACCCTTCCTGTCTCCTAGGGTCTACCTGATATATTTGATGGCTTTTTCCAAGCGTTTCATTTAAGCTTCATGCATTTGTAAAACTACAGTAAGTGTAACTGGAGGACCAGCCTCATCTGAATAAAGGTAAGCCAAACATTCTTGTGAAGTCTTGCTGTCAGTGCTGAAGCAGTAGCAAAGCTGAGGACCTGTTGTGAGAGAAGTTACTACTATTCCCATGTCTTTTTTAGGTAACAACGAAAGAGAAAAGATATTTTAGGTTGGATTAGCTGTGGTAAATGCTTGGGCTCTCATGTACTAGTGTGAAAACCAGACTTAAGGGTACCATGCTCCTCCAAGCTGATTCCTCTGTAACAGGTGGACATGCACTGATAATTCTGGCTAACGGAAGAAATCAGACCAGGACACTACCTGTTCCTCTGCCTGTCTAAAAAAGCTGCAGTGTTGCCTGAGAGGGCAATGGTCTTTTCCAAATAACACATTTTCTCTGTCATACATTCTCTTCAATAAAGGTGTTAAATTTGGGTGGCATTTGTTCCTGAAGAAAACTGACAACAGAAAAACAAATGCATCTCCAGCAGAGGCCAGTGGATATTTCAAAATAAAACAACTTATCAAAATATGTGCTAAATGCTGTTTCAGAGACCTGTATAGACTTGTTTCTAGAAGCGCTCTCCGCACTTGTTGTTCATTGTTTCACAGTCCTCTCTGCCAGTTTGTTTCTTTTCCTGCAGTTCTGCTTCACACTTTATTTTCTGACACCAAGTTTTGTATTTGTCAGTGCATAAATAGAACCGGGATTGTAAAAATATTCCGCTTGGCAGCCAGGCTTGGCAGTTCCAATCAATTAGGACCATTAGTCATGATGGGATGGAGAAGGCATCCCAGGCCCAGGGTGTATAAATGTTCTCAGGGCCCAAAAATTCTCTTGGCAGCCCAAGCCCCAAGTGATTCAGTCTACTTAAATTACTGTTTTCCACTGTGCCTGTGTTGGTCTAGTGTGGTTTGCCTCACACTTCTGGAGTGAGTGGGACCTGGAGAATTGTTTCTGCAATGCTGACAAGTCACCTACTTATCTTGGGCCCTGACGGTGAGCACCAGGGATAGGGGAGGTGGTTGACAGGTCTCTGGTGCACAGTCCTTGTGGATGCGGGTGGGCAGCCTGAAGCATATGATGGTAGAGAAACTGCAGAAGTGCCTAGCTTCCTATACCCACACTGTAGTTATGGTCAGTATTCATAAAAGTAATGAAGGTAGAACTTCTAGATCAGCTTCATCTGCAACCCTACTCAGCTTCTACAGTGAAGTATGGTCCAACCCAGCCAAGCCAAGAAGCAAAGCTCCATAGGAAATACATTAAAACAAAGAAACACTGGTTGCACTCCAGCCAACAGCTCACCCTTTCCCTCTGACTAATTGCTGAACAATTCCTACAACTGATTTTAGGGGCATGTAGTGTGCCAGTGCAACGTGTGGTAAATTAGTATTAGTTGTTCGTCACAATTGTGTTGATATCTACCACACAAGTGAATCACAATCAAGATAACTTCCTTACATGTTTACTTACATGCCTTACATACACAGATTCAGCCACAAGGCAAAAAGGTGTTTCCAACAGCGATCTGTCTGCCTGCAGCTGGGGAGCATGTGGGTGCATTGCAACACCATGTCATGTTAGTTCACCTCAGCTGTTGCACAGAGAACAGGGAGAGACCAGGACCAAAAATAACTCCATTGCCATCATAGCTAAGGATTCCTTGGTTTTGCTTGGCAGCAGATGCATCTTGTGAAACGTAGGTTCAATTTCTCCCACATGGGCTGCACGACCTGATACCAGATCTAGCACCCAGCTTTCGGAAATAGTCCTGGGTGCAGCAGACTGTGATTAAGGCAAGCACAGAAGAGATCAAATTCATCAGCTCACTCAACACAGGGTATAGTTTTGAATTTAACATGGACTATGGTCAATGAGAAAAAGAAAGCATTCTTTGTCCCAGCTCTGCCTATACTGCAGTCAGTGGGTACCCTCCTGCAGCACAGAATGTATACTGTACTCACAGAGCTGTGTCTGTTATATACATGTATTAATAGCTGATCCTTTCTATCAAATTTTAAAATGTTGGTTTTGGAAGACCATTCCGCTGGAAATAGTGCTCTGGTTCCCGCAGCAGTCTTATTTTGCTGAATTGATGGTTCAGGTGCTGTTCTTGTGTACAGGTTAGTTTCAAGCTATGAGGACAGCCAGACATGACCGTATCCTGATCTCTGCTCCATTTCTCAAACTGGTCACTTCGGGCAGCCCTTCTCCAGTTCTCAATACAGTTCCTAGAGTTTCCACGTCCTAACAAGCCCAAGACCAAATTTATGATCACAGGATCCAGGCAACAGATTCAGATCATCTCTCAGATTAACCTGAATGTGGACCCATCCTCTTGGTTGATAACTGCAGTCTACCTTATAAGCATCTTCTGTTGAAAGTCATAACAGACTTATTCACTTGAGTGAGGTATTTTGTCAGTTTTGCTTCTTGCCCAGAAAAAAGCATGCTTTAAATTAACATTTTTTTTTCCCTCTGGCATTGTAAGACCTATTTGACCTACTATTACTTTTTTTCTCCTCTCAAGGAATTCTACTTTGTGTCCCTGTACTATAAGTATTCACATTCTTTATTAGCCTCTGCTTAAGCTTTGCTAAACCCAGGATTGCTTACTTGCCCTACAAATATATGGGTCTCATTTACCTTTTACAGTAACCAAAACTGAAATTATTGATTACCTGTTTCCTTCAGGACACGTTGTTAAACTGCTTCACTTCCAAACCAGAGAAACTGCACACAGCAGAAAATCCCCCTGAAAATGTAAAAAGGTCAATGGTGCATTTGATGACATGAGTGCTTATGAAGCCACATAATTCATCATTTGTTACTACAGAACTTGTTCCTAGGGGGATTAACATTTGCCAATAAATATACCATATGCTGGATTCTGTATGGAGATTTTTTAAGCTACCTTACTAAGTCATTAAGGATCTCCCATGACAACTATGACTAAAATGGGCCAAACCCACCAGGGTTCCCTAGACCAGTGAAGCATGTGGGTTAAGGGATGAAGTCATGTCTCATTCGTGTACCAATTCTTCAGTGAGACGTTTACAATTAAATAGCTTTCTTGTGACTTGTCTTTTGGGAAGAACTATTACTCCTCTGTGAAGACATGGATTTAACCCTTCCTTCCCTCCAGAAGGAGAGGAAAGGAGAAAGAACACAGGTGAAGGTAAAGAAGAATTTGAGCAGCAATTAGTGGCCATTATAGTTTAGATTCCAACAAGAACCATGGAAATCAAAGAAAGGTTATTAGCAGTTTCTTATTACTATCAAAATGTAACTTATTTTTAAATCAAAAGACCAAATAAAAGGAATAAAGCTAATTTAGGAAGTTGGCCTCTCATAGGAAGGTCTCGTGTGTTCCACTTTCGTGCTGTTACGGTCTTTCCTTAGCGAAGCTGCCTGAAGCTGCAGAGGGAGAAAATGGGCTTTCCAGTGACTGCAGGAGGAAGCTCTGTGAGACAGACACAGGCATGAGCTCAGTCACGGTCTGTAGCAGCCTGTACCAACCAGCTGAGAAAATCTTTTTTGCAGATGGTGAGAAAGCATCAAATTGCTTCTTTGGATCTCAGCTATCTTTCCTGACTCCCAGAGCAAGATAGTTAATACCTCTGTTGCCTCCTGTCAGGCTCTCCTGTGCTATGCTCTGCCAGTGAATGAAACGATGGCTCTCTAAAAGACACAACCTGTCTTTATACATGTACAGACTGAAGTGCTCACACAGAGCTGTGTTTACTTTTGATGTATAAACATTATATATAGACACCCAACACTGCATGTGCTGAACTTAAAGCTAAATCCCATCACTAGAGACAAATTCTTTAAAGAACTAAGAATGACTGAAGGCAGGTCCACAGCATGTGAGAGACTGTGAGGATCTCTGGAGATGAAAGACATTTCTTAATTGTAAACACTGGAAATAATTCCCAGTATAGCTGAAAATTAATGACAAAATTCCCAAGGAACTTCATTACAAGGAATATTTGGTTCATTTGATACAGTACAGATGGCTAAATTTTATCATGATGGATACAGAGTAAATGACTGAATAAAAGAGGCAAAGAAATTATGAAATAAAAGCAATAGTAGTTTATATTTTCTTAAGTGATCTTAAATGGATGCTCAAAATGGATATAATATTAGGCTTTTGACTTCTTGAAAAACATTTTGCCCTGTTTAAGTTTCTGTTTGCACTAACAGAGAGATTTCCTGAAAAAAAAAAAATGTTAAAATTGCACAGAAACTTCCAGCTCAGGTAATATTCAGATGAATGCAGGTACTACTATAATAATATATATGTCTCATTTTCTTTACCCACTATGTAGAATTCATGTGAGAATTAGCAGTAACTCAGCAAATCTGAGAGGAAATAGAATAAGAGAACAGTACGTGTCTACTCATCTATTTAAGCATATTCTTAAATTTGAAAAACTTTAAATAAAGCCAAACCCAAGCAATTAACAACCAGGTAATCCCATTGGCCTGACCAACTCAGAAATGGCATTATTTCAGTGATACAAAAGAAAAAACTTCATAAAACTGTCATATGGGACATTTTTTCCAAACTAAATTTGAAACAGTTGCTATAGCCACAACAAACCAAGGCCAGATCCATACATGAAGGCACTATTCTGAACCGAACAAAATGAGCTATCTGATCAACAGATTTTTTTTGCCTTTCCATGCTGTGGAAGTTGCTGTGTCTTCCTTTTTTCTCTCCTAATACTTTAAATAACTCTTCATGCCACTGTTTGAATAGTTTAAAGTTGTAGTGTACCTGGTAATATAAAATGAGTGCTATGTAAGCAAACAATGCCTCCTGCAGTCATGGGTGGTACTCAGGAGAAATGATAGATTTTCTGCGTGTGTTTTGGAATACAGAGCACCTGAAAGTCCACATTACCTTGACCATTACAGAATGGGTCTGCTCTGAGACACGTCAGGGAAATGACACCGAATGAGCTTTCAGCGAAAAACAGTGCCTGACAGCCCAACTACTTGCAAATCTTTAAGTTATCAATTTTTTCTTTCCTATCAATAAGGCAAGAAAGAAAGCAGAACGAAGACATTTCACTAGATAGGCAGTTAGCAAATCCAACTTCTTGAGAGCAAAGGATGTTGACTAGCTGTGATAGCTGTGAGAAGCCATCTCATCCAAGTAATTATGATACCTCTGAGATCTGCAGGTCTATTGCCTGTAGCAGGACCATGATTTTTGGCTGCCAGAATTTTTTTTCCAGCAGTCATTGCTACAACCTCTGTAGACTTCTAAATGATTATTTTGGCTGATGAATCAGGGATGGCTTGAGGTCATCATCTACAGGCTGATCTCACTGCTCTGCAGGTGTCAGGCCCTGGCACCCAGGCAGAGATGATCACTGCTGTCTTTTCAGCCGTGTTGTAACACAAGCTAATTACAAGCACCGTGGTTATAAAAGGGAATGAACTTTTCCCCCCAGTATTCTGGCCACCAAAATTTACATTACTACTAGCAAGTTTTGAAATAATTAAATATCAATGTAGAAATTCCCTTTTTAATAACAACAGATTTCCTCTGGTTTGAAGATGAGGTCTCAAACACCCTTTCAGTTCTCTCTCAACAAGGCTGCATCCCAAAAAAGCACATACACATGTGCTTCTATGTTGATTTCGTCAAACCATTTATGTTACTCTTCCCTCTCTTGCCATATGCACACCCACCCTACAGAAAACGGAGCAAAGCGGTGAAGTCTCATTATCAGGCACAGCTATCAGTGTTTTGGAAACCTGCATAATCTTGTGCTACCTTAACCCCGAGCACTGTTTGCCACTTTCAGAGCTATCCTGAAATGTTACACGCTCTGTCTCCCTCTGGTGATCAACAAGGCCGCGCAGCAGTGAGCATCTCTGTGATGCTCTGGTTTGTCTGTCACTAGTTTCTCTATCACTAGTGTTCCACATGCAGAATGCTGTTAGTTTTCCACTTAAAACCCAAATGATTGTATGCAAACAGTGTTCACATTCTTCCCTGCAAACTTTAGATTTTGCAGCTTGGTCCCTGCCATAATAATTTTGTCAACAGTTTGCTGAAATATATTCCTGTCATACTTTAATGCCAGAAGCTGGAGGCCACATTAAAGAGCTATGGTTTAAAACCTGGAGCATGCTGCACTTGAAGTGACACCAAAAAAACCCATCTGGAATACAGAAACCAATACTCTAAGAATAGTTGTTAACTGGATGATCATACTACTGACTTACAATTTTGCAGTTACTGGGTTTCAAATAATTTCAATGCACACACTTTGAACTTAACTTCTAAAAGGTTTCTATGTGAAGATCTTTCCAAACTTATGTTGAATCAAGTTCTAAATATATCATTAGGAAAATTTTGGCTCTGAAAAAGGCTTTTATGTGAAATATTTCTTAAACAGCTCTCTGGTGCCTTGCACAGCATGCTTTCACTGCTTTGAAGTTACCATTATTCTGAACAAGCAGTGTTTGACTGACATATGTTCCGCTACATAAGTGCATACAAGGAGCACAAAATGCCAGAGAAAAGCTGTTAGGTTAACAGGTAGCTGCCAAGTTATATCTTATAACTATGTGACATCTTAAATTCTTCTGATATATATCTATACACTTACATATATATGTAAAAGAATATCTATCAATCCATCTATCTATCTATCTATCTATCTATCTATCTATCTATCTATCTATCTATCTATCTATCTATCTATCTATCTATCTATCTATCTATCTATCTATCTATCTATCTATCTATCTATCTATCTATCTATCTATCTATCTATCTATCTATCTATCTATCTATCTATCTATCTATCTATCTATCTATCTATCTATCTATCTATCTAATCTATCTATCTATCTATCTATCTATCTATCTATCTATCTATCTATCTATCTATCTATCTATCTATCTATC
Organism: Tyto alba; assembly: GCF_018691265.1. Taxonomy (NCBI): domain Eukaryota; kingdom Metazoa; phylum Chordata; class Aves; order Strigiformes; family Tytonidae; genus Tyto; species Tyto alba. Next base: position 20,844,852 of record NW_024881275.1, on the reverse strand, counting down.
TATCTATCATCTATCTATCATCTATCTATATATCTATCCATTCATCCATCCATCTAGAGGACAAGGGTAGAAGTGAAAAAAACCTCTCTCTCAGAAATTGATTTCTCCTGTTTCTGGACCCCATGTTCTTTCTGCTTTCAGAATAAAATAAGATTGTTCCAGTAACTTAACAGTCCAAGAGCTAGTGAGTTCCAACAGCTTTAAAAGGTGCACTTAGAGGAGAAGTATGAAGAGGGCTCTTGACTGCCAAGAACTTATCTAAGAGACAGTAATGGAGATTTCTGAGTGTCTTGGCTTCTTTGGTTTTAATCAACACCAAATTGTCTTCCCCTTAGTCTCTGCTGGATATGGCCTGGTCCTTGTTTTAAAGGCTGTTCAGAGCAGATAATGGATCTGTTAAACACACTCAGATAATAGCCTAAAAAATTTATGCTGAAATAGAAATATCTCCTAACTTTCTATTGAAAAAGACTGGAAAAGGATGAATAACAGCTCCCTAACAATGCCTACTATTTTTCATGTGGTAAATTTCTTTACCCAAGGAAACCAGAAATTCAAAGAGTGAGCGTCACTACTTTTCCAGTAGTGAACTTTTATAAATAAAACCTCAAAATAAATTGGAACATACATAGGCATTTGATCCCCATATGGTTGTTTTGTCTGTTTAACACTGTCTAATGAAATCTGTGCATATTTTATGTTTGCTGCAGAAGTATAATAAAAAGCAAAGGAGGAGAATGCCTGTTTGTTTTATTGCTACAGCATAAAAATAATTTTCTTCCTGTTTCTTTTCTGTGGACTCTGTTGCAGCATTTGCTTAGCTTGTTCATATGAAGACACCAAAAGCATTCAGTGTGGATACATACACTGGAATTTCTTTGTGAGTAATCTTTCTACACAGTGTCTTTTAATGTTTTGAAGTATTCTTTAAAACACATTTAGCACCATCAGGTTTGTGGAGACACAGCAACTTCTACTGAAAACTAGCAAACATTTTCTTCAGTGCTGACACTGGATGTCACTGGATGGCAATTTTCCTTCACAGAATTAGAGATGCTCATTAATATGGTTGACTGTTTTCTAACTACTTCATGTGGTAGAGGGAAAAAACCTTCAGAAAAGCATCTTAAGATATGATGCCCAGGAATGTATCAGGCAGACACATTCAAGCCAGTCAGACATCCAAGTGACTTTTAGGTGAGAAGAGTCAACACTGTGCACACAGCACTGCTCGTACTTTGTTTAAAATAAATGCACTTATTTCTTGCAAATGCATTCCCAGGGGATCCAGAAATTATAGGTTATCGATTTTGAGGATATTTATTTCTCCTGTTAACATTTTATGAAGTCAAAGTACATTTGTGAACTGAAACATCATCTGTAAGTGGTGCTCTAAATGGTATTCTCATTATCAAGTGTCTCAGAATGTAATTCATACAAATGCAGCTGCCTCAGCTACTGTTTTCGGGTGTAAATCTTCACTCTAAGATAAAGTTTTTTGTCTTGTCTAAGAAAACTGTCAGGTGTCATGCTCCATGAAACAAAAGAACTTGGTTGATTTATTTACCTGGTCCCGACCAAGTAAATAGAAGACCTGGAGCAACACAGATGTAACCAGCATCTTACTGTGTATTACCAAGCGAGACCTTCTTGAGCAACATCAGAGAATCAGCCCCTGATGTCAGCAGTAAACAGTGAGCAATGCGGCAAGTGCCCTGCAGAGCAAGGTACCCAAGAGAGCAAGCAGTACCTGTAACAGATTTACCCAATGACATCTTACAAACATTTTCCCGAACAACAGGAAAAGTCTCACCAACATCCTGCTTTACACAGGTACGCTCTCAGTGCTGCTCTGTTCTGCACACGCCTTGCCCCATTACTGGTAAAGCAGGCAAATGTGTAGGGCACCAGCACTGCTGCCACTTTGCAGGCGTCAGAGCAGTGGAAAGAATAGTGGCTATAGCTAGGTGAGAGGTGGAAGTATTTTCAGCAGCAGCTACTGATGAAGATGCAACTCTCCTGTCCTCTTTTCCTACCAGAACCTGGCAGTAAGAGCAGCAAGTCTGGTTTTCAAGAACCACTTGCCAATGCACCTGTTTCATGCCAAGAAGTCAATCATTTACCACTGGGACAGCAAAAGTAACTTTTTACTCTGCTGCTTGAAGAAGCCACATTTATCATCTTGATATCTGTAGGATGCTTTTCTATGCGTATCTCCGGCACGGGAAAGGCAGAATCCACATTTGAACAACAGGGAAGGGAACTGAGGGCTAAGTACAGGATCAGGATCACTCCCAGGATTGCCACTCTCATCTCACATTTGGTCTACTGTCTTGCTTGGGCAGTGGCAACTTCTCTTCACCAAAATGGGCACATTTAGTTGGTGGTAGAGGCTCTTCCTTTTCACTAAACCTGGACTGATCATTTACCCTCAGTGAGTGATCTCTCCTCTCTTCTCCTGTGCCACTACTGCACGTACAGTGAAATCTGAAGAATATTTTCTTATAGCTCAGAAACTGGTGCCTGGTGAAAACTGGCCTTGCACTGAGCAAAAGGATTTTCTCTGTTTTCTTAATGGACCAGAAACATACTTCAGAAGCTGCCATAATTTGAATAGACAGTTTCAAGGAAGCCTAAAGTTACATCATCTATTTGATTCCTTTGCAAACTTATATGTGGATATTATTTGATCAATGTTCTCAAATAATAAATGCCACACCACAGACCTGTGGCAGGACTGTTGGATGTCTTGACAGTGTTATAAAATCCATGAGTTGTAAAGACCTCAACAGTTTTGTCTCTTAAGCTAATTCTGCCACAATTGAATCACAGACCCATTAAAAGAGAGCAGCCTGAAAGAGATCTCAGGAGGTCACCCAAGTTCAAACACGTGCCCCATGGCATTTCTGATGGTTGTTGCTGGCATGTAATTTCTGACAGTTGTTTCTCCCACCTGCTCTTAAAATCATCCAATTATGACTTTCTCGTCCCCCAGACTGTCGATTCCAGTGCTATCATTACTTGCGGAAAGTTTTGCTAACACATAACCGCCCCCTTTGTTACAGTTCTATAAGCATTGCTTCGTGTTCTACCCACAGTAAACAGTATGCAGAGCAACAAGGAGGGGCATTCATTCCCATTCTCCATTTTAGCTGTGTACTGGAAGACAGTTGTCTTGTCTTTCTCACTTGTATTTTTTATTTTTTTTTTCACTAAGTAACTCCTTTTCAGTGTTTCCTCATGGCTTTGCAGTTGTGCACTTTTGTGTTTCATTGTTTAATGTATTTCTAGGTTTGCTGTCCATATCCAAAATGTAAATATTGTCTTCATAAAATCATAGAATGGTTTGGGTTGGAAGGGACCTTAGAGATTATCTAGTTCCAACCCCCTGCCATGGACACCTTCCACTAGACCAGGTTGCTTAAAGCCCCATCCAACCTGGCCTTGAACATTTCCAGGGATCAGGCAGCCACAGCTTCTCTGGGCAACCTGTTCCAGTGTCTCAACACTTGTACAGTAAAGAATTTATTCCTTATACCTAATCTAAATCAACCCTCTTTCAGCTTAAAACTGTTACCCCTCATCCTATCACTGCACTCCCTGCTAAAGAATCCCTCCCTATCTTTCTTGTAGGCTCCCATTAAGAACTGGAAAGCTGCTAGAAGGTCTCCCCAGAGACTTCTCTTCTCTAGGCTGAACAAGCCTAACTGTCTCAGCCTGTCCTCATAAGAGAGGTGATCCAGCCCTCTGATCATCTTCATGGCCATCCTCTAGGCTCACTCAAGCAGGTCTATGTCCATCTTATACCAAGGGCCTGAGAGCTGGACACGGCACTGAAGGTGGGGGCTTGTGAGAGCGGAGTGGAGGAGGAGAATCACCTCCCTTGACCTACTGGCTACATGTCTCTTGATGCAGCCCAGTATACGGTTGGCTTTCTGGGCTGAAAGCGCACGTTGCTGGCTCACAGGCAGTATAACATCCATTAGCACTCCTAAGTCCTTCTCTGCAGGGCTGCTCTCCATCCACTCATTGTCCAGCCTGTATTTGTGTATGGTATTGCCCCAGCTCAGATGCAGGACCTTGTACTTGGCCTTGTTGAACTTCAGGAGATTTGCATGGGCCCACCTCTCAAGCCTGTCAAGGTCCCTCTGAATGGCAGCCCTTACCTCCAGCATGTCAACCCCACCACACAGCTTGGTGTCATTGGTGAACTTGCTGAGGGTGCACTCAATCCCACTGTCCATGTTTCCAACAAAGCTGTTAAACAGCACTGGCTGCAACACCGACCTCTGAGGAACACCACTCTACATAGAGAGTAACACCCCTCATCTCTGCCTGTCGTTTCTAAAGAGCCTGTATATTTCCATCCCACCACTTCTCCAAGATGCCAGTAAGATTGCAGCCCTACAGGTGTGTACACATCTCTAGCTCCCCTTGCTTATTCCCCATGCTATGTGTGTTTGCATAGAGACATTTAAGTTGGGCCCCTGGTTAAGCTGACTCTCTGGCTGTAATTCCTTTGTGCTGCTCCTCAGGTGCTCTCCTGCTGACCTGTGACCCCTCTCCAGGCTCTGGGCACCTATTGATGACATTGACATTGAGCTGGTAGTAGTGGGATGGATTGAGGTTCTCCTCCCCTGGCAACTTTGGTTTAAAGCCCTCTTCACCAGATTGTCAAGCCTATGACCAAAATGCTCTTCCCCTTCTCTGACAGTGGACCCCATCAGCCCCCAGTAGGCTAGGTTTATCAAAGCAAAGTCTTCTCCTACTACATGTTAATACAGGTATCTATATGCATGCATACACAGACACATATGTATATGACCGGTCCATAGCTTTTTGCATTGCAAAACTCCTGAGTTGATCCCTATTCTGCAGTTTTTCAAGTTCCTACAGATATCTCTATGCCATCTACATGTTAGTTTAAGTTCATGTCTATACAGGAAGGAGGGTAAATCAGGCCTCTTTCCTTCCAGACCCACACAATTTTGTTGTTTCTTGGAACAGTATTGCTGACTGACAAGAGAGATATGTAAAAGTTAGCTCTGTTCCAACAGCCTCAGGATTTCTTATCAGTTTCCCAAATATACCCAGAATAATTATTTTCCTTCCTCCCGTACACTGCTTGCCACTAAGCACACTGGCAAAACACCTAGCAGTTAGACTGGGAAAGGAAGTGGCTGTGCAGACGTCAAAAACAGAGTAATGTTTCTTTCAGGAAACAGATGGCTTGAGCTAGTATTTATAGCTGCCCATATATATGAGACAAAAGCAGTCCATGTTGCAAAATCTGGAGTATCTGGAAAACTGGTGATGCATTATTAAATGTGTGCAAGGAGGATGGAAGTTGGATGGTGTGTACGTAGTACCCCTTCGTTAGTTGAAAGAGGTTGTGCAGCATATTAAGAACCTACCTGCTTTCTCCTGGCTGAAGTCTCTGTTACTTGGGTCAAAGTTACATATTGACTGGCCAATATAATGAAGAAAAGATGGGTACAAATAGTGTGCAGTATGTCTGGTGTATGCAAGAAGGTGGTATGACAGTGATATTGTGCAGAGACAGAGGATGAACTGCAGGTTATCCAGTGATTGGGCTTTTTCACTTGGGCAATTTATACTCAATATAGTCGTGTTTGACAGACATTTTTGGTTACAGGGCATGTACTATACTTAATTCTCATGCACAACTGTGTACTTACTTTCAAACTCAAAATTAACTTATAAACTGAGAAACAGGGTTATACAAAAGCTAATTATGTAACAGGTTATACTTGGGTACAGGTGATGTACAGTTAGAATAACAGTTCTGAACTTACAATAAGAAATGCAATATAATTTGAGAAATTATTCCTATTGTGTCATTGAGAAACATTTTCATGACAAACAAGCCTTGCAGTTTGATGCTACAAATGCAGGGACTACATTTTTCACAGACCTTTCTGTCAAATTTCATCAAGTAGGTTTTTAAAAGGCTAAGAAATATTTAAAGAGTACTGGGAGCTGAATCTTAGTCTACATGCAGACAAAAGTTGTCTTACCATGAGATCCATTCACTAATCCAATAATTCATACCTAGCATATGATGTGCTGACATTTTTACTTTACCTTTGACTGTGCTGCATGGCCACATTCTGACACCGTTGTAATGGAAGGTGATGAAACGTGCAACAAATCTGCTCTCAGAGAACGTGTTTCTGAGACAGTTACCATTTTGTTATAAATAAGTGGATGTTGGAGTATTTTTTTTGCTGTTATGCTGTCAATTGTATTTTGTTATGCCATTGATCTTATGTCAGGTTGATGTTACCAAAAGGTTTCTGAATGACAGTTACAGTGAAATGAATATTAAATCTAAACTGTCTAACTTGTCTCCTTCATTGCCTTCATACACCAGCTATGCTGACTACAGTTATTTTATTCATTAGTAACCTAATAAACCAATGTATTTGCCCTCTAATATGGAGATTGAAAAGCAAAAAGATAAAAAAATTACTAAAATGCTGCTTTACTAATACAGGACAAACCATAGCCCGCCATCCTGCTGATGAAATAAAGTACCATACTTGCAGTTTTGATACTGAATGTGATCCATATGTTGCTCATCTCAAATACCTGAAACAAATGAATCAGCCAACCATGAAAAAAACAAGGCTCCTAACAAATGATTTTCATTCTGCAAAAGAGGAGAGCCAGAGATTACATGAAATTGGGAATTCACTACTGGTCTCCAAAACCTTTGATACAGAACTACAGGACAAACACAGACGTCTTATTCTGACATCTTTGAAGGTTAAAGAATATGAAAAACCATTCTTTGTGGTAACCACAGGTACAGTTTTACTAGGACACACATCGGTTCACTAGCAAATGACTTCGCTACCTCCTTTTGATCAGAAATTTCTGAGTGGAAAGTGGAGGACCTTTTCTGCCAGGGGTTGCAATTGGAAGTTTTGTGCTCCTGTTAAAAGCACTGTCTAACCAGTATTTTCTGAAGATGTTTGCTGAAAAATTCTTGATCAACTCTTCTGCCTCTGGGAAATGCTTACGCTTTGCTGACAGAAGCCTGACTTACACTCATGCTAGGAGGGATCTGCCTGGAGGATTATAAACCAAACAGAAGGAGTTATGGCACCTGAATTCTGTAGCTACTAAGGATACAAATATGCAGAGCACACACTTCAGCCAGATGAAGATCACAGAATCAGCATTTCTCCAATAGGCATGACATCAGTGTACCACATGTAGGCTTTGGGGCCCTAGGTAGGAAAGAAACTACAAATTAGGAACAATAAAATCAGCAGTTTATAGAACGTGAGTTCACCTTCTCCAGAGACAGAACCCTCCAGACACTACTTTTCATGCTTACATCAAGTTGGCCTCTTTTCCACTAGCTAGCTTTGAAACTGGTTTCAGGCCCCATGTGCTCAGGAACTGTGGATAGCCATATGAACAGCACGTGTAGCTCTCACTGGAAACACCCAGCCCTTTCCAGCTGTATTCAATTACTCAATTATCTGGGAGTCTTTGACACAACGTCAATAACCTAGCAGATATCTTTAACCACAGACCCTGAACATCTTCTGGCATCCCTATCCTATCTTATTTAGTAATGTTTATTGCCATATGATACTTGCATAATTTGATTCACCATGTACTGCATGAGAATATACTCTGTAGAAACTGCTACCCAGCAGAGAGCAGGTGACTTTTAATTCCTGTCTCCAGAATAGGTAACTTCTTTCTTCCAGGATTTGACAATTCTTACATCTTGATCAGTTTCAAGTCCTTTCATCGAAGTTCAGTTTTATCCCCTGCTACAGATAGATACGGCAGCCTTTACACATCTCCAGTCAGCCAAGACCACTCAGCAGGACTGCTGCTTCTGCCATTCACATGACCATAGTCCACACTCCTCACACTCTCAAAAATGCCAATTGCCGATTTGTTTTAAGACCATCTACAAAACACAGGATCTCTCCTTCCTATGCTCTCTTTCAGCACTCTGGCAACTGCAGCACATGTGTCTCTTCTCACTTTGCATTCAGATTTTTCATACACACACAGACGACAGGAGGCCCAGTTAGAGGTATTACTGTTCCTGGCTGACAGATATTTCTGGAGGTTTGATTGTTTCTTTAAACAACACAGCTCAGGTCAGCTAGAGTGCTAGGTTTATTACTTTAGCTCAAAAATCAAAATGTTGCCAAGCGACAGATAAGAACTGTGGAAAGAAAGTCAGAATTTCATTTCTGTAAGTGCATACTTTTATTATTTCTATTTGTGGGTTTTTCTGCTGATCCCTCTGTTGGCTCCATTTTATCCAGTAGTACTGTGTGCTTATCCAAAGGCTATAAGCAGGGTGCCTGGGGCATTCAGTCATCTTGGTCCATGGTGGCTGTACAGCCAAACATGACATCACTCTGAAGACTGATCCAAAGAAAGACATTTATCTCACTTAATTAAAGGCATCCAAATACTAAATAACTCTTCCAAGAGCTCTACTACCTCAGCTTTCCCTGTAGTAAGTAGGAAGGGACTGGTATTCGTGTAAATGAGATCCTGTAACAGGTAGAATGAATTATATTCACAAAGTCCCTCTCTCTTCTCACTGACCAGAAAGGAAGCCCAATAGCCAAGATGAACACAGCAAAAAACAGGTAACAGAAACTGCATAGGAAGCAACTCCACTGTACTTAGTCAAAATCCTCTTGAAGTGCCCACGTCATTTATTTACTAGTTCTTCAACTGCAGGAATTTAATTTGCCTAATCTCATGATTTTTTATGTCCCTGCTGACCGCAGAGAGCTCAAACTACATGATCTTTAAAGGTTCCTTCCAACTCAGATCACTCTATGATTCTCTTTGTGATAAAAATTTTATTTGGCAATCTTCCTATGGCTTCCCTGTGTTCCATTACAACAGTCAGTAAAATATCCCACGTGTATTTGGATCTTTCTCATCAAACTGTAGCAGTCTTCAAATGGAAATATATCAATATAATCAAAATAAAACAAACATGCACATACATATTTGATATAAATAAATGTGTCAAGTAAAGATTGTCTAGTAGTGTGCTTTTGGATGTTGTGCTATATGACAACCTTGCAGAATGTACTCATAGTTTACCATAAATAAAGTGAATTCAATAAGAGATTGCATTTTCTCTGAAAGGTTCAAAGAACATTCAATAAAAGGATCATGACAGCTTTGAGTGAATATGGACTAGGTTTTAGCAGATTACTTGGTAATTTTAACAGAGCTGAGCATGTTGCCAGTGTTTAGCAAGTAACAATAAATGGTAATTTCAAATTGCATTTATGCTTTCTTTTTATTTCTATACATTTTAAAGCTGAAAAGGGACCACTAAATGTTAAAGCAATTCTTGATTCAAATGATTGACTGAACTGAAATCCTGGTACTGGACAGTGTGTCATTATCAGATGAACACCCAAAAGACCAATAAAACACTTAAAAGCATAAAAGTTGAACACTGAAGTATGAGAAGTATCTGCACTCCATAAGTCCTATTAACATCATCTTTATTTCCTTTTTACAAAAAGTAGAAATAACAACAGACAAAACGTACTCAGAAAAATCAATGCTTTTGCCTTGGTCTCATTGAGGAGCTGAGCAGGCAGAGTCCTGGCTGAAACTTTGACAGTATATGCCATTGACAAAAGAAATAAAGATATATGACAATATATCCATGCAAGACACAAAGTACAAAATGTGTTCTGTGGCCCAACAAACATTTTGGAGGTTGCCTGTGTCATAACAATTTTCAAACTGTTACTTTTGCGCACCCATGCCTTTACACAGCACAGCTTACAAACAAGTTACATATACACACATATCATAAAAAAGTTTTGTATATGGTCTAAACTGCTACAAATTAAGGCATCCTAACAGCTGCTGTTTTGCTGGTGAGGGGTATGTCTCATATTAGTGTTTCAAAAGGATATATTTCAGGTATTTCAAAGTGAGACATCATGAGATGTGGTTTAGAGGAAGAACTCCTGCAGCTCTGGTTCTTCAGTACTCTTTTGACTGTCAGATCTCCAGCTTTTCCTATTGAAGTCATCATGCCTGGAGAAAAAAAGAAGAAAATTACTTTTGGTAACACTAACAATATAGTGGGATTTGCCTTGTGTTTGAGTACCCTGTTTTATTCAATTTGTGAGTATTGAACTCTGAATTAATCTTTCTCTCTGGGCTTATTTCTGTGGACATGTATTACACAAAATACTTTTAATACTGTGGATTCTTACTGGCTTTCTTGTAGCTCCTATTCTGAAATCAAAACTGGAAACCAATGGAACGATGAGGAGCTTTTTAAGTCATGGCATTAAGTAGTACACTGTCATAATGTTCTAGTGATGATGGACAGAATGTCCAAAAATTCCTCATCCTTTAGGGTGAAGTACCATAGTAATAAAAAGATCCACTACAACAAACATTAGACATATCCTATTTGTTTCTGTAAGGACTTGTAAGGGAATCATTTAGTCCTCATTAATAATCACCAAAGACAAATAAACACTTTCAGAAGATGATTCATCAGACTTACTGCATGTGACTACTTAAGTAGAAGATAGTGGCAAAGGCCATAGGAAAAATGGCAAGCAATAATTTTCTTTCTGACACAGGGCCTATATCTCCTTTAACATCATAATTTATGTAAAACCTCCATTAAAATAATTAAGATTTTATTAGAGACACAGATAAGGATAATTTCTCTATTGTGTGTCTTAATTTCCACACTAGGTAAACTTAAATTAAAAAAAAAAAAATTTAAAAATCTATCTATTGTGTATGAGACTCAAATGATAGCTTATCAGCTAAAGTAGAAAAATTAAACACTAAGTATCGGCAACACTCAGTTTCTTCACTTCCTTTCTTATGCCCTTGTTCTGAATCCCCAGTATGTTCCCACCCTCTTCAATTAATCTTCCAGCTGAAGGATTTTTGATTACGTATCCAGCCCACAGCAACTTCCAAACAGGTTAAAAGGCTCATTTTTAGTTATTACTGCTGAACAGTAAAACTCCCACAAAACAATCATGACTAGTTGGTTTGTTCCTGCAAAGGGCAGATACTAGCAGGAGGTTAAAAACCCACAGCAAAGGGCAAGAGTATGTGTATAAAAAACTTGCCTTAAACTCACATATTTGTGAGCCTGATTCTTGCAAGCCGTAATAGCTTTATTTCAGTCTACAATCACCACAGTGAACCGAATATCCCCAAGAGACTGATACTTAGGATGCTTAGATAACCTTGTGGCCACTTCAGGATTTAACAGAAGCTGACCTTCTCAGAGACTTGTGGGTCATAATAAGAGGGCATGAGGGATCATTTTATTTTAAAATTCCCTTCATTCATCTAAATTACTGTTGTCATATACCCAAAGCAAGAGCAAAAGACTCAGAATTGAGATAAGGGAGGTAGAATTCATAGCACTGGGTTTGGGGGGGTAAAAGAGGAGCACTTAACATGCATTGCTGATGCCAACAGTATGTTTAGCAGTAACCATGGAGCTTTATTAAAGGATGCTTTCTAAGCCTAAGATAATTTGCATCAATTAACTACTATATTAGCTTAGACTTGCAGTGCTGAAAGACCTTGTGGCTGAAAAACCATGTCGAGGTTCACTACGCACTCCGAAGACCCCATTTCATAGCTCCACAGTTGCACTGTGAGCTCAGAGAGGACCATTCTTAGCTAATGCAGATGTCTCTAAGTGACAACGCTGAACAGACATGCCTTTTGCAACGGTGCCTGCTGGTCTGAAGGAAACATATCACTCATCAATATTACTAATTACCAAATTTCTAATTTATTCTGGTGCCCATGTCACCACAGAACTACTAAACATCCCCTCATGCAACAGGCACTGCATTTTACAACAGGACAACTGCAGATTGTTTGGGACAAAGCCTAAAGTACTTTCACATTGATTTTATACTGTACTAGTTTGAATTGTAACTATTTTATTAGACATACAGATAAGCATCCTTTTTCTAGAGTATGTATTTGAAGTTGCAATTTATGCAGCACTAGGTCTGGCAGTGGGATATCTCTTAAGTTAGATCTACTTAGTATTTTAGAAGCATGCCCGGTTTACTATCCAACAGAAACCTGATGGTAGATTCTGCTGATTTCCCCTGATGTATGAAACAATTTTTGCTGTTGATTGCTGCAGCTAATACAGAGTTTTGTATAGATATGGTGAGTTAGTGCTTACTTTAATGTACTACAGATCTCAGATGATTTAAAGTGTGGGAAAGAACCATTCATTGGCATACATGTAAGATGGAAAAAACTACAAACATTTGCTTGGAGTTGTAATACACAAGAAACTAGCCAATCCTTCTAAAAGGGGAAAAAATATCCCAACCCATCCTGCACATCTGAAATTTACTCTAGGGCCTGAAGTAAAATAGGGTGTGTCACATTTTAAAAGGACATTAGAAAATTTAATGCAATCTTCTACTACTAAGATGTGACTGATTTGGAAAAGTAAACTACAAAACCTTGATGTACTTGGGTATTTTGAACGAAAAAAAAAGAAAAAAAACCCCAAACAAATGAAATAAATAGAACATGGAAACTGGTGGACAGGAATGTCATCTGACTCAACGTAGATCTCGTATAATGACTTCAGATTTCAGAAGATGCTAATAAAATCCCCTATATAAGAGTCTAGAGTTAAAATGGGTTTGGGACTATGTCCAGGAATATAACCCCTTAATATAACAATCTACAGAGGTTTAAAACACCAAAGACTGCACTGTTTTCCAGACAGGTTCTTTTTCAAAACAGCTCTGAAATGGTAATTACACGGTCTCCCCAGACCATCCAGGGAAAATTCAGTGTTTAGGGGCTGGTAGTGCATGTGATTGTGATATTCTTCTAATATTTAAACTTCACAGGCTACAGGGCAGCATGCAGTGGAGTAGCGGCAGGCACCCATTTTGCCATTCAAAAATCACAACAAACGCTAAAAGGCAGCACGAAGGCTGGCTTAGAAGCCCTGAGAACCTCCAGGTCTGCATTCTGATTTCTGAAAAGCACAATACATCTTCCATTCTTATGTGATTTTTGGAACTCTCATGCCACAGACCCTGGCACACAGTTTGCCCACTTCTGCCCTAATCCGTGGGTACAATAACGGCCTCCTCAAGCTGTGCCCCTGGTGCGCTCTGCTCCTCGTTCCCCACTCTCTGGTTTTCCACGTGCCCACCACCACGGGGGCAGCTTCAGGACACGGTGCCTGGATCAGCAGTGCCTGGAGGGACAGCCAGGAGTTCAGGTCCAACCTTCACCCTCCCAGCAGATGATTCTGCAGCTCTGCCGCGGCAGCCAGACTTTCCCTGTCTCTCACTGCTTCTGGGGAATCGCCGTGCTGCCAGGGATTTCTCATACAAGAGCATTTACACAAGGCAATACTGAACTGCAACAACTGGCTACTTCCAAGAGGTGGCTCTAACATAAGGATAAGATTAATGGTTTTGTATTACTCCATGGTCTGGAAAGCAGCTGGGTGTTTTGACTGGAGGCTGCCCACTGATGCTCCCCCAAACAGCTGCTGTGCAGTCCGTTTTCTGAACTGGAATTTCCCTCCTTGTTTTCAGGAGAGAATGAAACCTCTTGGAAACCTCACAGTTCTGTTTCTGATTTCACATATAGTGTGCCAATGACTTCAGAACAAGACTCATTTCCATTATGGAAACTGAGTTTTTAAGTATGGGAAGGTCCTGGCATTAGAAAACAAGTGAACAAAAAATATCACTAAACATTCCAAACTGCAGAATGTCTAATTTATAATTTTCCCAGAAGTATCCTGAAATGTATAATTTTGGTGTGAACACCAGCCATTTCCAGGCCTAATGAAAGGATTTACATCTCAGTTTAACAGAAAAGCAGTATCATCACAAGAATTTGTGAGTGTTAAGAATTGAATAAAAATGACAAATAATTTTTACAAAATATTTGCTTATAAAATAAACACACGTTTTGTCAAATGTTTTTTTTTTTCCAATTTGTCTTTATAGACCTTGAGGAACTGGTCTCTATCTGCCTGAATAGTCCTGATGGAACATGTCTAAATTAAGGAGTTTGAACACAGTCAAAGTTACCAGACTTTTAAAAAACAGATTTAACTTTGAAGTCTGAGGGAGAGTAAGAAAAATGTGTGAAAATAGGAAAGCACTAGACCTAAAGTACAGCATTCTGCCTCATGTTCTCTGTACTCCCCATTTAGCGATAAACTGTAGTCTTTTTGCTCTCTTCATGAGAGGAAATTTAATTTCCATTCTCATCTGGTACTTGACTTTCATTCAACAGACACTGACTATTCAGCCAAAGTGTGCTATACTCCCTGGTGGATTTGTGAGTATGAATACTTTCTATACTTGGAACTGAAATCCTATAGCCAATTCAATGGTGACATCAGCAGAAATCCATCATAAAATTCCACTTTTCTAGGAATTCAGATGTTCATCTGTTAATTTATTTCCCTTCTTGTGCATCAATCAATTCCAGTATTTCAGTTATAAATAATGTTAACAAACACATGGAATTTGAGAAATCAAAGAAAGAGAGATGCTAAACATCACCATGCATAAGCACATACCAAGCATAGTTACACAGAAGTTCTTCATTCAGCGTGCTAGAGGAAAGACTGGTGTAGCTGAAGTAAGGACCCTAAGAAAGTACAACATCATGTGAGTTAAAAACATGCACTGAGCTTACCACATGCATAACATGGAAGTCTACCAAAACATGCAGTCGAATAGTCACAGTAACATTTTAACAGATTTCTTTTTGAGTTAGTAAATGAGGCTGAATCTGTTACCTCTTTGAGATGTGTGCTGTGGTCCTTTGGGTTTGTATGAAAATGTATTCTTTCCACAATTTTGATGTTGGCAACAATGACATACAAACAGGGCCTTTTCACAGACAACATGCATTTTACAGTGCAAGCATCAATACTGTTAGAATTACCCCATCCAACTCTTCAAATTTCTCAGGGAACTATGAAAAATGCTCATGACCTTGCCATCTATCAAAACATCTTTGGAGACAGACTGTCTTTTCCTCTGTCACTATAAAATCTGAATCACTTTTTTGAAAAAAAATTGCCATTGTGTTATGAAAATACTTCTATGTTAAATGGGCTGTTCAACTAGATGGTGCATGTCTTTAAAGGCTCAAATCAGTAGTTCATACTGTGATTCTGACTAAACTTTAATAAATGCAGTCCCACTTCAATTTAGCCTATTAGGTCTCCTTTGAATTTTTCATTTCATTTCACATTCTGCTACAGCACTACTGTTCTAGTGGCACCCGCTAGTATGGATTCCTCACTTCATCCCAGTTCTCCCTCTCCACTGTTTCTTTCCCATACCCATTTCGCCTCCTCTATGCCTAAAATTTTCCTGTGTTTTTCTCCCATTACTTTGTCATACTTTTTACAGTATATAATTCACTATTCCTCCTCCTCTTGGCCTGCTTTATGTTCTTTTTTTCATCTTGAAATTACTCTTTTGTCTCATGTCTTTCCATCAACTCCTTCCCTCCGACCCTGTCTTTCACAGAGGATTAAATCATCTACCATTCCCTTTCACTCAACTCTTTATTATATCTCCAGATGCTCACACTTCTCTCTGCTCCACAGACACACTGCACTCACAATATTTTCTACCTCTATCTCTTTCATTCAATACCTCTTCCTTTGTCTTGGAAGATACATTTGTTCAAAGTATTTTCCCCTTTATTTTGAACAGGAGAGCCAACCTCTTAATCTGTTGAGCACAGAGAGGGGATTTTCTGGATCCAGTACTTTTTTGCAACAGACCAACCACATTCTCTGCCACAAGAAGACTGTATTATGAGAGGGTGGACAAAAAAGGCTGGGTACTGACAGCTTCAACACCTAGGGGATGGCTGTAGATGCCACAGAAGCAGGAAAGACCACTTCTGCTATTTTTCCTCTTTATATTCTACCACTTATTCTTATCTTGTTGGCCTCATCAGTCTTCGCTGTAAGACAGGATAGGGCTAGTCTTTTAGTTATTTACTCCTCAGAAATCCCATGGATTCAAGCGTGACATTCTTGTATGACTTGTCACTCACAGCAACATCAAACATCATTTCCAGGTGAGTCATGTCGCTGTGGAAAGCTTTCAACATAGAACATGTGAACCATTAGCACTAAGAGTATGGACTGTACATAAGCAATACCTGCCACTCCTTAGAAAAGCTTTCCAAAAGTAAAACAGTGGGTGGACTTTCTACAGGACAAATAAAGTAAAGTGCTTGTGTGCATCCTTTTGCTACAGAAAGGCAGGAAGAAGAAGATGTCAAACTTATTCATTACTTTATGAGACAAGAGGAAAAAAAAGGCCCTTCCTCCTTTCAGTGCACTCACTGGCTTGTTTCTTCCTTTTGTGAGAGCTGCTGGATTTCCCTTGCTGTCTGCTGTTTTCCTTCCTAATGAGGTAAAAGGCAGCGTCGATGAGGTTTTGATCAGGTTTGCTGTTTGACAGTTGTTGTTGTTATTTTGGTTGCCACTCAGTGTCTCCATTATGGAGCGAAAGGTTCCAAAAGGCCTTTTCAGCTGGTCCCCCACTGGCTCCCCAGTACTGGGCAGAGCTCTCATGGGTCCTTTGCCCCGGTCTTTATCCTTCTCCTCATTTAGTTCTGACTCTGCTAGCTCCACCTGCACCACAGGCTCCTCAAAAGTTACTCGGAGTTTCAAATTTTGGGAGGTTCTGCGTTTTGAAGATGGAGACTTGAGAGCACTCTTAGGGCTGGTGGCAACCTTTTGAGCAGTGGCACTGTCTGCGATGGACGGAGAGTTGTCTCCACAAAACTGGCTCTGAGGTACAGTACCAGACTGATATGGGGCTTCATTATCCAGATCACTGCTCTCTGAAGTGGGGGAAGGACTGTGACCATCCACAGTCTTAGAGACCCTGATACCAAAAGGGAAGCGGCGTCCTGATGCGGAAGCGTGTTTCTTAATCATCAGGTGCAAACTCTCTGTGCTCTCAACACTCTCCACTATGGGCTGAGGCCTTGGTTTTTCAGTTCTTTTCACAGGGGTGTTCTTGTGGTCCTCAGAATTAGCTGAGTCTGTGTCAGACTCACTGAGCGACCTCTGCATCAGTTGCCTCAGTCTGGCTAACTTCAGCTCCCTTTTCTCTGGCAAAATCTTCTTCACGTTCTTGGAGGATGCATGAGCATCTTGAAATTCCAAAGTCAGCTTTTCCTGCATACAGACATTTTCAGAGATTTCCTTCCCCAACAACTGGCGCAAGATTTTATCTGAGTCCTCATCTTTTATCTTGGCTCGAGTGCGACTAGAAGTTCCCAAGTTGCCAAGAATCTGAATCCCATCTTGGGTGTTCAATTTACTTTTTGGTGGAGACAATTCATCTGCTTCAGATGGTTTCCACTGGGGTTTGCCAGAAGCAGGAGATGATGGCAAGCTTAAAGAAAAAAAAAGGAGGAAATACCACAGCCAAATTAATGCACATATAAAATGTGAAACTGCCATTTCCAGTGTATGTGTCTGACTCAACTTATTGTTACTTATCCTCTTCATCGCTACTCACATGGAATTCATTACTATGATGCCACAGCAAAGATTACACAGAGAAGGATGTAACGCTGCTTCCACTCCTAATTAGGATTTGAGTCTCTTCACTTTCTCCTTCAAAGAAAACTGCTCAAAATCAAAACTTAGAATGGTTATTTCAGTGCCAAAGATGACTTTCTGAGGAAAACTTTAGAGAAACTACTGTTTCCTATTGGTGGGAGTTGACATGTTTTAAAAGGCGAAAAATACCCACAAGGCCAAATGCCTACTACCCAAGTCACATCATAATACAAAAGTAGCTTGTTCTAAATACTGTGAAAGTAGCAGCTCTCTGTACAGCAATGATTTCATAAATCTAAACTTCATCTGGTATTAATAATAGCCATATAATTCCTCATAAAAAGTCAGGGCCATTTGCACTCAAAACCTTTTCAGATATGAAATACTAAAAAGCATGAGAATGGTGACATGAATTTATTTCAATACTATTAGAATAATAAATTAAATTTAAAACTCCAAATGTTACATAGTGAGGAACCAGTAATCTCACTTAAGTCTGATTTGCAAAGAATGTAAATTACAGAGACCATTTATTTCCCCGTGACATATGCCAGATCTCATAAGATTCCACATTCTTATTTTAAACCACTTTTCCTCTAAGCAAGGGTAAGGTGAAAAAACTGTTAGTGTGAGGCAGTGAATTCATAAATTTAATTTATTTTTTTGCAAGCAACTTCTACTCTGATGAGTCCACAGTTCTCATAGTGTAGAAAATTCACGTGCCTATACCAGCCACCTCAGTTTCAATTAATTTTGTGGTTTTTTTCCTGTGGCAAACTGAAACAGACACTGAAGAATATGCATGTATCTACAACAGACATTCCTAGTAAAAGGGATAGCTCCTCTTAGATCTGCTACTGGCTCTGTGGATGATGGTAATATCTGTAAGAGGCTTCTATATGGAAGGAGAAGTAGAAGCCAACTATGAAATAAGATTTTACAAAACAGAGTATCACTTTCAGACTTGCTCACTTAACTAAAAAGATGTTGAAACCTACCCTTTTACATGAATAATGAATGATGAAATATCTGCTCTGACCTGATCTTGTCTGATAACGAAAGTAAACCAGTCCTGGTGCTCACCAGTGCTCAGATGTGAGACCACATGGAAAGACCAGTCAGCAAAAATCACAGAAAGCAGATGAGCTGGAAGACAGCGTTTGGTCCCACTGTCCATTGTCCCTGTTGAGCTGGCAGACAGTGAAGACAAAGACTATGAATCTAAAAAAAAGGCCAAAACAACTCTTTCCAGTGTGGTTTTCTACTTCAGCAGGACTTTGGAGTTTACAGTCCTTTCCCAGCTGAAGTACCTTTACACAAATCCGTCTCCGATTCCAATGTCTTTGTTATCTACTTCAGTAACTGTGTGCACTTGTCTGAAATGCTGACACATGAAATTAGGAGATGGAGCATTTGGAGAATGAAGCTTAAGGTTCTGTGGAAAAAAAAGCAGTAACTGATCCCGTGAGTTCAAACTTGATGACCCAAAGCTCTGACCACCAGTGCCTGAAGAAGCTTTTATGCTGGCTTTATACTTTAACATATATGTAGCTCCCTAACAACTCTTAAACAAAGAGAAGCATTGTATATGTCTTCCAGAGAGGAAACTGAACTAGAAGGTAATGATAAACTGAGTCCTATTTGCATGTGAGTTACTTAATTCCTTTCAAAGTCCTCTTCATAGTGCTATCAGAGAGAAGTTGTGTGCTTGCTTGACTTTTGCACATCACACTGAAAGTCTGTGGCAGAAGTCAGAGAGATCAGATCCCGTCCTTTGCCTTTACTTTCTTCCTCTTTAATGTTACTCAGTTTGTGTCTATTTCTGGGACTTCTGACAGGATATGTAAGCAATACATAAAATTTCTGGAGTTTTGACTTTTTATACAAGCTACTGCAGGCAAAAGATTTAATGAGCATAAGGAGTCTTATTAATCTGAAAGCAGGTTTTGTTGGTAACTGGCTTTATGAATTACTGCTGGCAGTAATGTAGGGTGGACCACCACAAGGTCAAATTTTACAACTTTCCTAGGGATTTCTAGGATCCTCTGCTATTCATCTAATATAAAATATATTCTATTCCACTTCCACTGTAAATTTGATTTTCACTCTGTTGGGAAACAGTGACTGTTCATTTCATACTCAGAATTTCCAATATTTATAAAACATTACACACTGTCAAATTCTAGAAGCTCAGCTTCAAGCCCACAAGGTAAAAAAAAATCCACACTTACTTTACAGAACACATTTATTACTTAGACAGGTCACAGCTTCTCCTGATAAATGATGTACCATTAAACTGTAAATCCAGATTGCAGCACAATTCTAGTCACCTTACCTTGGGGATGTGGGCAGTGACTTGCCCTCTGACCTCTGGGCTTCTAAAAGCTGCTGGAGTTGGTTCTGTAATGTCACACGTTCCACTGTCTGCCTGCAAGAAAATGTAAGACTGTTTACCTTGAATTGTAAAACTGTCAGCATTAGTAAGCTACAGGATAACTGATACTACCCATTCAACTTTGTATTCAAAAAACAAATCCTCTTCACCTACACTTTACATAGTAAATAGAGAAATCATAAATAATAACATAATCAGAGAGTTTGTACTTGTCTCTGAATCCTTGTCGACATTTTGTGATCACTGTACAAGACCAACTGAGAGATGTTCACTTGTCACAGATGATGCATTATACATCATAAAATGACAAGTGTGGGATCATAAGCAGCAGTTCATTGGAACTGAGTGACTTACATCAAATAATAGTCCAGAAACAAAAATATGGCAGAACAAACTTAGGGCAGCTTGGTTCTTACATGTTTGTGTAAAGGAAGAGGAAAAGGACAGATTAAGAAGTCACTTCCAAATTTGATGGATGGCTTTTACACAGCTAAACGATAGCTCAGACATGTGCTCTCTCTTCTTCTCTCTGCAAATGAACTCAAAGAGAAGCATTTGCCCACTGGGAAGGCCTGGTCCAATCTTCTTTAGCTGCAGGATGGAGCTAAGCATGACCTCTGTGTGTTCAAAGCAGTAGGGAAAAAAAAATCTACTTTCTGCCCAACCTTACCAAAGGTCCTACCTGTGCTCTGCACTCATCTTATACTCAGTAGTGCTGTACCTACTGCAGTTTATCACCTTCTGTTGCAGGGGATGGTTGAATCTAGATGATCTTTAAGGTCCCTTCCAACCCAATCCATTTTATAGATTCTACGACATCCATATTAGAAACTCCATTTGCCACTTCAACTGCCACAGACAACACAATCTCTGTTGTCCCGCCACAGACTTATTTCAATAGGAAGGACTCAGCTGAACAAGATAACCTGCAAACTTTCAAGTAGTTTTACAAAAATGAAGGAATAGTTCAATTTGGCACTAAAAGTTTTTCTCCCTCTCCCTGCCCATCCAATTTAATCCTTCTATTCACCAAAAAACCCCTTTAGCTTGCCAACCACCACAGATAACATTCAGTCTTGTTTAGTGACCTGTACGTTCCATTGCCTCTGAACACTACACAGACAGAATTATTGGGAAACTACTAGAAAACAAGAGACTTACAACTTTTTGTTACTGTACATAAGCTATCTTTCACCTGGAATACAATTGGTACCTTTGGTTTTATTCCCTGGTCCTGATCAAATGACCATGTGAGAATTACCTTCTATCTGCTTCTCCCACGGTCTGCTTCTGTCGCTGTAGAAGTAATATGTTTTTAGTACTTTTATTCTTGTTGGACCTGCAGAACTAATACAGCTCTCCACCAGTGAGCTGGACTCTTTCCTAGCTCACATGCCATCAGTGGAAGAGTTAGCTGAGTTCCAAATGCAGTCTTTGTAATTGGCAATGTCAAAGCCAGAAAGAATCCAGATGACTTTTTAGGCTAGGGGTTCTACTTGCAGGGCTGGCAGAAAACAAACGTTTTACTTTTAACATAACAGAGTGGATCTGAAAAGTGCTACAGAAATAAAGGTGGGATCTTGACGTACTGCCTTGACATCACATTTTACAATACAACCTTGCTTTATGTAGATCCTTTCCTCCTTTAATTTTCCATCTTCCTCTTGCCTACACACTTTCTTAGACTATTTTAAAATTACTCCTACCATCTGTCAACATTGGTTTATATTGCAACTCCCCAGATACTCTCTTTTAAGAGCCAGGGAAGTTTTCATTTGAGATTAAATTGTGATGCAATTTAACCGTTTTATTTGCCTTTTATGCTTCCTTCGATTTCTATTTCTAAATATCTAAACTTATGCTTTTAACTTTAACAGAAATCTCTGACACCTCTTCTGCTGAGTTAATGTTCTCATTCCACTTAATTTTATTGTGCTAAAAGAATTAAAGTTACCTCTATTTTCACAGTTTAACTAGTTAGTAAATAGTTCACAGAAACTTGCCAGCACTATCCCTACAGATATATAGCATACACATATATATCTAAGATAACATTGAAAACAAGGGATCACAATTTCTTGGAACAAAGTATTGCTAAATATTGAAACCAGATTGGTTTAGGAGACAAGATCACTGTAGCTTCAGTGGTAAGAGGGTCTACCTTCTTTATGGCCATAATGGCCACACATTATCATTATATTACCAAATATAAATTATGGCTATAATGACCACATTCTGAGGGTCTTAGCTTGGACAACGTTGTCAGTCAGTAATACGTAAGGACCCTTCCATGTCTGCTTAGACAACTGTGGACCCCAGCCACCTCCTACTGAAACCAAGGAGCTCAGGAACTGAACAGGGAACAGGCTGAGGCACTGGGCTCTACTGAAGTATCTTTCGTAGTATGTTGCTTTACTTCTCCATTTTCTTTCAAATAATACCAGAATGGCCACTCTACAAAGCAGAAAATAAACCATCTTAACTAATTAAAAAAGCGATGATTATTGTAAAGTTTATACCGGGTTTCTTACTATATCTCTATATAACACTTACTACCACACAAAAAAATCAAACCAAACCAGCAACTTGAAAGCACCTTACCATACCACTACAATAATTTGTTATTCAGCTATTTTTAAAGCAATTCTTATGAAGGTTCAGGAAAACAGTGGATTTCGTTTGGAGAACACAGAAAAGTGGTGGAAACAAAGGATATTAAACTACTTTCTCATCTTCATATTTTGACTCATGGTTTGCTTTGATCTTTGCCTTGCCAAAGATTTTGGTATCAAAAGGATCAACAAGTGTCTCATTTATTAATTGCTTTGCACATCCAGGTCCATAAATGTAAGACAGTGCAACCCTTTGGGAATGCAGGTAGAGCCATCTGTCATCAAGCATCATTGTAAAAGAAGTCTAGGGAAGCATTAATTTTATGCCATTAGTTCTGAATTGGTCTCTTCAAGTCAGGAAAGCCCAAAGCGTACAAGTCATTACTGCTAATGTCATCAGTGCTAAAACCCATATATTTGTGCAGGTAGGAATTTTCTGCACTAGCAGCTATGGGTTTTTTTTTAGGCAGATGATATCAGTGAGGGAATAACTAAGACTGTAAGACCCATGGAGACCTCAGGAAGTAAAATGAAAACCAGTATTTTGCCTAGACTCTGTGAGAAACTTTTGTGACTGTCCTAAGCATGTAGTTTAGTTCAGAAAGTCTTATTGGATTCACCAAACTTCTATTATTAGCAAGAAATGCAAACCAAAGCTTTTATTTTGAAGCCAGTAACAGCAGGTTTTGTGTGTCACTTTCCTTTCCACATATGGAAAGAATTGTTTGGTTCCTTCCCTCTTTTATGGAAAAGTCTCAGTTAATTCTCCTGTGAAGATCTGATGGAACATTAGTAGTTATCACTTACTTCCTTCTTTCAAATATAAAGTCTTTTCTCCCTGAATGGAGACTTAGACCCAACTCAAAAGGTTTTGTTATATTCCTCTGTATTTGTCATACGAGCTGCTTTGGATCAAATAGCTAAAAGACTCCGGCAAAATGTGATTTCAGTGTTTTGGTTTTGTGCATTATTTTCAGGAATGTCTCCAAAGAGTGTGATGGATTGGGATAACTTCTCTCTAGAACTGCTCTGTGTTGTCTTGATGACTGGAAGAGCTCATAAAAAGGGAATGAAAGAGTACTTTCTTCCTTGGTTTAGGACCTTTGAAGATAGGTCTTGGTAGGTGCTGGTCTAAGACAGTTTCTGTGCTGCTGCTCTTGTTGCACAGTATCAACCACATCAGTGTTCCTGTTTTGGGGGACATACAGTGTGATCAGGGAGAGGCTCTTATCCCTGGCTAACAAGGCACCCAGAATAACAGAAGATTGCACGATCAGCTCGTGTTTACAGCAGCTGAGGGAAGGCTGGGAAGCGCATAAGGACCTTCTGTGTTGATATGGACCATTCGATCCATCATGATACAATCATAACTCCTCTGTCTCTAGAACAATGCCCATTAATACCAGTAGGAGTAGGCAGAGAAAATACAGGAAAGCCAGCTCAGCTGCCCAGGTTGGGGCTCTTCCTATGTAACAGTAGTCTGAAGTGACAGACTGTAAACTGGACTTTCAGCTGTTGTCATCTGATGATATCAGGATCTTCAGAGGTGCTGTAGCAAATGAATTCTCCTGCTATGCTAGAGTTAAGGCCCCTTGAGAAGCTGCCCCAGGCATGTACTTTGTATGACCCTTTGAATTTTATGCAGGATGAGGCTGCAAAACAGCAAGTCTTATTCCATCATACCCTCTGACACGGGCCTCTGAACATGGTCCATTGCTTCTATCACAGCCACTCACAGCCTGAGGCTTGAAGTCCAAATAGCCATGCAGAAGCTGTTCTTTCAAGCAGCAAATATAACATTTCACTGCCCCTGTAAACTGCAACAGAGTTGCACAAGACACATCTCTTTGTAGAAGGCGAAGAAAAGGCTGCTGCTGCACTTACCAGTGTTAAATCTGAAGCCTGAAAAAACAGGCTGCTGAAGGGAAGCAGATTTAACTCCAGCTGAGACAAGCAAAGGCGCCCATCAGGAGCCAGATAAGAATCATTTAAATGACTCATTATGTATGAAGTCTATGAGATGAAAAGGGGGAAGTCTTGGAAAAGTGCTAATGCTTTTGTCAGGAAAGTCAGAACTAGACTATTTCTATGGGAGTAAACAGCCTGCTGACTGACATAACAAGTCTTTCTTTTCTGTATGAGAGGTAACACTTATATGAAGTACTGGGTGAACACTGAAGACAACTGAAACACAGAGAATCTGTGGTTGTCACTTCTACTGCCTGGTGTGTGCAGTTTTTTTCTGCTGAGCTATGGGGAAAATAAATTTCATTATATATTGAGATGAGTCAGATGCTAATGCAGGCTACTCAGGAAATACCCTATGTTCTGTTCTGTTCTGTTCTGATTTGTCTATTCTAGTATTTCTCAGCAAACGAACCAACTACAAAACACCTGGTACTCTGAAATCTCCAGTGAATAGTGTCAGACTGTAAAATTATGGAACTACGAAAATTGTAATAATCCTTAGTTGACTGTATTTATGACAGTACAAATGTAAAAGAAGAGTGTGGATATCACAAAGAGAAAATGCCTTATAATATAATTTATATATAATATATATATGCCTTATATATAATTTATAATATAAAATTTAGAGGTACAAACATAAAAATAAGCATACTTCAAATGCAGAGAGGTATTCTGTAATGACAGAGAGGACTGCTACTACACACTCCTTTTGTTGTAAAAGCAGTACAAAATAGGTACCGGGTTATACCAAAAGGGTGAATTAACAATAAAGGATAATTTTTACTCTTTTTTTCAAGACACCCAGTTTGAAACTAAATATTGTATCACTGTAATGGGTTGGGCCCAGCTGGCAGCCAAGCATCCACACAGTTGGTCTCTCACTGCCCCTATCTGTCAGTGAGATGGTGGCAGAAAACAAGAACAGAGGCAAAAAGCTCATTGGCGAAGATAAAGACAGGGAGATCACTTACTAATTACTGTCATGGGAAAAAGATACTCAACTTGGGGTATTTAACTTAATTCACTGCCAATTAGCATAAATATTTCATTATTGATTCAGGTATTGGTAAACAATATAGGACAAACAATTAGAACACCTATTCTCCCCTTTTCCAGGATCAACTTCACTCCCAGGTTCATCCGCACTCCAAGCCTCTCTTCTCCCTCATTCTCAGGCTTCACCCCAAACACCTCTCTTCCCCGCTTGTCCTTGCTGCAGGTTAAACCCAGGTCTTTTCAGTGAGGTAAGGAGCAGCACAGGGCAGTGTTCCTGTGCAGCAGTTTCTCTCTGCTGCTCCTTCCTCCTCACTTTTTCCTGTGCTCCAGTGTGGGTTATTTACAGGCTGTAGACCATTTGGGAAAGCACTGGCTCTGGTGCGGACTTATTTATTATCTGCAGTCCTTTCAAGGGGTGTACCTGTTCTAGCAGGGATACTCCATGGGCCACAGTCCCTTTGGGGGTGTGTCTGCCCCACCATGGTGCAGCTCCTGCTCCTCTGCCCTTGCTGTTCCCTCTGTCACTTTCCTGTTACCTCCCCATCTCTGGCATTTTCTGACCTTTCTCAAAGACATTTTCACAGACATGCCACCAACTTGTTTGATGGGCTTAGCTGTGTGCTGCAGTGGGTCTTTTGCAGAGCCAGCTGGAACCAATTCCATCCAGCAAAGGGCAGCCCCTCACCTGTTCTCACAGAGGCCACCCCTGCAGCTTCCCTGCTAACAGTCTTGTAATTTATACCCACTCTAATTACCCACACGCTGCTTGCATAAAATTATATGGTCTCCTCAAAACATGGAATTGTCAGAAGCCACTTCATGGCTTGTGGTAGCTGCCAAGCTCTGGACCATGTATCTAAGTTGAAACAACATTAAGTCAGTGCTGATGGCATCTAAGAGTCTTATCTTATGAACCTAACCTACTGACACGCTGTGCCACAGTAACTGCACCTACAATAAATTGAAGCAATTGCATAAATGCATTTTTCAAAATAGCAGGCTCTTTACAGAACGTTTATTAAAAAACATACTAAAATATTAAAGGCAGCTCCTATGGAGAAAAAACAGAACAAATTTCCTGAGTGACTGTGGTCTTTGGTGACCTTCCAAGTCCAAAAAACCCCCTCCAACTACTATTTCCATTATTCCTCCCAACATCAACACTCAGCATTACAAACTGGGAAGAGCCACTCACTGTATATAAAAGCATGCTA
The DNA here is from genome assembly GCF_018691265.1 of Tyto alba. Classification (NCBI taxonomy): domain Eukaryota; kingdom Metazoa; phylum Chordata; class Aves; order Strigiformes; family Tytonidae; genus Tyto; species Tyto alba. Next base: position 20,818,002 of record NW_024881275.1, on the reverse strand, counting down.
TGAAAAGAGAAATTATGATCTGTAATAATGTGATCCCAAGGTATGCAAAGGGAAATGGGACCAGATCACTTCATACATACCCTTTCCCACTCCCACTCCTTTCATCTATATCCACAGCAAACTGTCACAAAGAGAACAGGTGAAAAACTGAGCTGATAAAGGTGAAGGGGCAAATGCTTGGGAGCAGGAAAGAGTAGAAAACTAAGGTAGAAATATGACTTGCTAATATTACATATGAGAAGCAGAAAACAGACAATGCTCATAAATTGAAGACAAAGTAGTGTATTGTTTTAAGAATGTTCTCACTGCTAACAATGAAACACTTACTCCTTCAGCTGCTTAGTGAGCTTGACAACCTGAGAGGCCAATGACATACATGTCTCCACAACTACTAAGTAGCGGGAACACATGGTGTGCCCATGTCGCTCAGCACTTTGTGAGGGTTTCTCTCCCATGTGGTTTTGCATGGTGACATTTGCTCCGTATTCAACCAATGTCTGTAAAAACACAAAAGGAAACATTGACACTTGTAAGTCTCTGCTGTGACTTCTGGCCAACTACAAAAATGTCTGGATGAAAAGCAATCCTGAATAAAATGCCTGATGATGTTGGTCTAAGCCAATAATTTTCAAAAAGCAGTCACTGACCAGTCTGTATGCAGCCTGAACTCAAAACACATAACACCAAAATCTATCACTCATGTGCAAGGATAACATAGAAGAGTGAGCTGTGGTTCAGAACTATAAAAAGACTATATTCTTCCTTCCTCTTCTCTTGCATTTCTATTTAATTTATTTATTTTCTGTTTCTTTGTTTGTACAGCATAGCATGACTTGAAGCATTCATACAGTGAGTGGGACAACCAAATGACAACAGAGGACTTAGATTTACACACCTATTGATTCTCTCCTGAGCCACAGTAATAAACTTTTTCAGATGTACCTCTCTATGCATTACTGAACATTGTGCTAACTTTGCACATGGTAGACCTAGAAATGAAGACATAGGCAAGTGCAATTCGAAGGACATCCATGATAGATAACATCAGGGTCCAGGGAGGTGTGAACACATTGCTAGACAGTTTATAGAGGGTGGTGATTAGCTGTAATGGTTTACCAGGCCTGGTATCTGCTGTTCTTTGGATCTCTACACTTGAAGACATTGCAACACACTCTTAGAATCTCATTTTAGGAACGTCTTGGCTACAATATTTGCTGACTCCTCTTGTGGTTTAGCTCTCAATTTCCTACCACAAAAAAACCTCTGAGTTTAAAACACTCAACAACAGCAGTCTCAATGTCCTGATTTCTTAGTCAAGTGATGTTTGGATATGAAACGTATAGCAAATACTTTCCAACAATTTCTTTTAGGTCAGACAGGCACAGATTTCTTTTTGCAGAAAGAAATCTGTAGAATGATTTTTTTCAATCTGGCTGGTTAGATGTGTTTTTTTAGTGTGTGGTTTTGTTTTGTTTTTGTTTTTGTTTTTGTTTTTTTAATGTTGAAAGAAGTCTCATTGCTTTGCACTTGCTTGGGTTACCCCCTATTTTCTTTTAAAGAGACACTCACATACGTGTCAGCTTTTAGTACTGAAACAAAAAATAATGGCTTATACTCTGATGTACATCCCTGTGTTACACACAGTACTAGTGGAGAATTCGAGCTTGTTGTTGGTGAACTGTCCAGGCTGTGAGCATGACATTTGACTTACCTCTGGGATTTGAATCCAGATTGTTGTATGGGCAAAAGAAGTTCCACCAGCCTAATGTCAAGACACCCAATAATTGAAGCAAGAATTGAGACCAAACTTTCACACTTTCTGGTGTTTGTGATAACCAGTGTTATGCAGTATTTGCTTTACTGGACAGCCTAGAATAGGACCTAAATGTTCTCAGCAATGTTCAGACACACATTGCTCCTAGCATCTTGGAAAAAATTCTGAACAAAATCATAACGCATCCAAAAACTACATCATCATTAACATTACACATACACATGCAGAAGAGGAATTGCATGGCAGAGCTCTTGGTTGACTTATTCAAGCACAGCTGGTAAGCCATCTAGCACAGAGTGGCCTTGTTGACTCAGAACAGCAGGCACAGAGAGCCCGACATCTGCTGACAAAGGGAACTTATGAACAGTCTTGCACTGCATCTCATGTCAATAAATTTGGTTTAATTTGCCAATAAAGCAAATAAAGAAGGGAGAGTTATGACCCTGCAGAAGCAGACTTGTAACTTGGAACATGATAGGAGTGTCACCTGCTCATAAACACAGTGAATGGGAGGCCTAGGGAATCACTGACAGCCTGTGACCCTCCATCTTTTGTACTGCTACATATAATCTCCCTGCCTCCTTTATCACTTCCTTCTCTTTACCACATCATTCACTGTACGTTGTTTTAAATTAGACTATAAGCTTACTGGGCAGAAGGTTTATTTTGTTTCACAGCACAAAACATCAACTACACTTAAGACTGTGAGATGTTATTGAAGTGACATTACTAACATTGCAAATCTTTGTTGTCATTAGATATTTTCATGATTTATTCCTCATGGCTCCACTTCAAGACAAAACACTTGTTTATTTGTATATTTATCTACAATAAAATAATCTTGAGAATTCTAAGCCATTTATTAAGGTTCATTCTTCATGGGGAAAGCAGGGCTATTCTCTTTCTGGTTTAGTTTTACCCATGAAAATAGCCTGCAGATGTCACCACTCTGTTCAAAATCATCTACTCCTGCAAATTCTCATTTCTCCTGCAAACGTATTTTACATCTTGATGAGGCACTGTTGAGTTAGCAACACTAACTAACACACCCCATCACAACAGTGCTCCCCATTAGTACATGATAAACATTTCTTCTATCCACTTTTTTTCAACTGATCATAGCAATTGTCTGTCTACAATAAACACACTAGATTTAGCACAGATGTGATGTTTTGTTTATTTTATTCTTGTAAGAGTTTGTACAGGGTCCGTTCCTGACATCTTTAAAAGAAAGACATGTTACATCAATGAGAAAATGCAGATGGTCAGGTCCTCCAAATCTATCTGACTGTATTCTTTTCAAATCTGTTCAGCTCAACTGTTACCCGTGTTTCTTTTTTTATTGCGTGAGACTCTCAAACTGGCTTTTTTTTTTTTTTTTAAAAAACAGTGTGCACAAATATATTTAGATCTCTGAAGAAGTTAGCTAGTGAGAATTGACTAGCCATATTTCTTTTGGTTGAATGAATACAAATCTCATGTATTTGCAGTGGCCTAAGAGGTGCTGTGGAGCAGTTCATGTGTAGTAACAGGATTAACATATTTCCTTATATATATATATGTGAGTGCTTAGACTCTGAGAATTACTACTCCCTAGATATGTTTTCCTCCCCTACTTGACTTGATCACTTTGATTTCTATTTCTTGCCTTTCTGTCATGTAGTTATTTATTCTTTTATCTATTTTTCTCCAATGACTAATTTATGTCTCAAATATCTTTCTGCAGTCTTCTGGAATAATTTTATTATTATGTCTTGTCCAAACAGCTCTCACTCAAAGTGCTGACAACACCAAATACTGAAATGTATTCATGTGACTAATGGTTCTAGTAACTTTGATGGACAGAGATGGACATCTGCAATTCAATGCAAAGTTGAGACACTTCACCTAGCCACACAGTTCAACCCTACAGCTTTTTTGGTATGTCTGCACTGAACACTGGTACTATACAGAGGTATCTAAACTGTTTTTTTCAGATCTGCCTCCCAAAAGTACTGTAGTTGTGTAAGCCTTCTCAGCAGGACAAAATTATCCCTTTCAGCGAATTGATACAACACAACTATATGGCTCTCAGTGGTCAGGCTGATTCATTGATAATTAGTTAGAAATCACCGTCACGATGCATTGTTTAGCATAAATACATTCAAAGATTACAAGTCTGGAAAGGATTGTTTACTCAGAGTGGAAATCCTTCAACACACAAGAAATTTATCTGTTAGAATTCCCGTAAGCCAGAGAGCTACAACCATTAACTGGAAAAAGAACCATAAGGAAAATATCAGAACAGTAAGAAGTGTATGCATGTCTACACTGGCTGCCCTTTCTTAATAAAAAACCATACACATTAGCTGCTTATATGTATAAACAATACAATCATGCTGTCTTCTTGCAATGCAACAGTTACTTTAGGCAAACAATAGCATAATTGAGAATAGATCCAAAAAACAAGAGCTTTTCAGTATTTCAGTCTGAGCCCTGCTGGTTTAAAGTTCTTCTTTCCAGCATAAGTTCATGTACCAATAATTATATCCACTTGTATCTTCTCCTATAGTCATTTTAATGGTTGTTGTCATTCAAGTTTGATGTAAATAGATTTCTGATATAGACATCATTCTACCTGTATGCATCCTAGATAGCCATGCTGAGCAGCTATGTGAACAGCAGTATTTCCATCCTGGTCAACTTCATCCAGTGAAATCCCTTGTTCTTGCATAAACTGGAGAAGCCACAGAAGGATCTTCTCCTAAGGGGAAGGAGAAAGAGATGTCACAAAAGCTAAGAAATAATTAAAAGATAAACACACTAGAATAATACTGGTTATGCCATCTGTTAGAAATGCTGTCCAATGCTTGTTTTCAGTCTCTCTTAACTTTGTAAGACTTAGTGTGTCATGAGTCTGCCTCTGTTTCATTTTGTTTTGTTTTCCCAAGAAAAGAAGCTGAAATACTTTATTTTGTCTTATAAAAAGACATAATAAGAAAAATATGAGTACTGTAACACATTCTGAGAAATTGTACATTAAAAAGCATGCATGCCTGTATGTTGGAAAGGACTCCTGAGGCAGAAGCCTATGTGTCAATCTGATAATCAGCTTGTGAAATTTGGTGAAACTTCACAATCCTCTTTGGAAAATTAAAACAGGAGCACATGCAGATCACAGAGCTGAGCAGTTAGATTCTTCCAACCTATCATCACGCCCCAGCTCTGGGCTGTTATGCAACAGGAGAAGTAACACAACTAAACCCAGCAAATCTCTCTATTGTGAACTCCCAGTGTATTGATTAATGGACCATTTGTATGTGGCTACATGTTGGGGAGGATGGGTAGAGTTGGACCACAAAACTTGCAAATGAAAGTTTAGAAACCAAAACTGATGTGCCATCTTAATTGTTCTTAACATAGCTTTTTGTCTGTATGCGGGTGTAATACATATTTATATGGGTATTCTTTTCTAACAGCAGAGAGTTTGTATATGTGCACTAAGCTTACTTTATTTCTTGTTTTCCCCAGTGGGTTTATTTAAGGAAAAATCTTCTCTTTCAGAATCTTCCATGCCTCTCCAGATTAAATTTCATTGTGCCCTGCTGAATGTGATACATATTGAAAATCTAGAATGAATCTATAGATTGTATTAGAAAGTGAGGTCCATTGAAGGATATCTGACTACAGCTGTACTCCCAGTTTTTGCATCAGAATAGCTGAAAATAATAAATTACATTTTATCTTAAAACTTTTTTACATAAACTTGTATTTTTTATTATCTTCTGTTGACATCTATCATGTGTTATACTGGCTACGAGCTCTAGTTCAAAAGAGCTTTGTAGATTCTAGTGTTGGTGAGGCGAACACCAATGCACAGACTTAACTTGCAGCACTGCAGTAGCTTCAGTGATACATAAGCACATAGTTGCCCACAGTTAGATACATGGCTCTGTAAGAGTGAAGTGTACCTAATTAAAACAGTACTGAAAGCATGTCTAGGACTCTGAACAGTAATCAAGTAGAAAAGTGAAAGAACAAAAATGAGGAAAGGAAATTTTAGCTAAGAACGTTGGGTATAAACCTTTCTTATTTTGTGTAAAAGTACCATGGAAATTTTAATGTCAATGAAAAGGAGATGGATCCTCAGACTCTTTTAAGTATCCTCCAAATGATTCTGCCGATTCAAGCACCTGGATCTCTGCTTACTACTTCAGAGGGCTAGTCTGTCTGGAATTTATCTTCTTCATATTTCCACTTTAACAGCAGTTCTGTTTTTATTACAGGGTGAAGGGGTAGGTATTTTTACTTCTCCTTGGCTGAACGCCCAATACAGCTGACAGCCAGCATGGAGAGATGACTTCAGATCACATATCCCTTTTAAAATACTTTTGAGCAATTTCTCAAGATGCCTGTGGTGTTGGCCAGCAGTGAAGAAGGATTACACTACTCCTATGAATTGCCCTTATGTTTTAATAATTAAAACAAAAATATTTTAGCAAAACTCCTCTGCAGAATTGGAAGACAACTATAGCTTTGAAATTATATATTTCTTTGGAACATAATAGGGACCAGAATGTTAAGCATGTTCTGTGATTTCACGATCATAATCAGTGTGGAGCAAATGATGCTTTCTAGTCATTTATCAACACAGAAATAAAGTGCATGGATGGCTAAATGCAATCATCTGTACTCAGAACTGTCTGTGCAGCAACTGATCACAGGCAGAGAGGCCTACTCAAACAGTTTATGTTTCTCTCAAATGACTATGTTTTTTTTAACAAATGTATCCTATGCAAAAAGCAAAGAAAACAACTATTTCCTTCACTTACATCTAGGGAAAATGAAAACATCATATATCAAAATATACCATGGATCGCTTTAGTAACACAATATTTATTTGGAAGAAAAGTGTTCTTAGGAATAGGTTTATAGTCATCAACTCAATTTATTCAGACAAAATGAAGGATAATAAGAATATTAATAAGATTAAGATAATGGAAGATAATCACATATTTGTTATGTAACAGGAACTGATAAATACCCATGAATTTTCTGTATATCTGATAAATTTAAGACCTAAAATGGTCTTATGTTGTAGCAGTTGTTAACATCCCTCTGGCATATTCTAAACCTACAATAATTCAAACCTCTTTACAAAAAGATTCTGGGAAAATGTCACAATAGGTAATTCCTGTTTTGGGACAGGCTGCAGACTTTGGTTCCATCAGCCAGCTTTTGGAGCAGAAAGAACAACTGATGAAGACCATTTAAATAATTAAATGGACTACAAATGGAAGGATTAGCATGGTGAAGAGTACTGACTCTACAGCTAATCCTAGCCCCATCACTTTATATTAATTGAATAAGATGCCCTTCCCAGTAGAGGAGTAGTAGTGAGTGAAAACAACACATTATCCTTGCAGAAACTACATTAGAGAGGAAAGCAAACATCCCGAGGTGCAAAAAAGGTGAGCTGTTGGGCATATGCATATCTGAATGTCACGCATTCCTCCCCACTACACTCTCTAGTACTATACCAGTACCAAGTGGTGCACAGAACGCCCCTTTAGGTCCCCAGTCATACGGTACCTCTGGTTCCCCAAAGTCCCCCTAAACTATCTGGAGCTCAAAGGCAACAAACCCTTGGCATTCCCCACCATCTGCCTCATATCTGTGCAGTCCACGCAACCATAGCATCTATCTTGGAAAGAAATTACAGCCCTGTGCAGCTCTCAGTCAGGACCTACTGTGTGCACCTAGGACTCTACTACCATCTCCTTTCTGTCCCACGGTGACTGTGCCAGACACAGCTGGTACACAATCTGCCACATACCCATGACTTACACCTCGCAGGGATAGGCCCGCCAAAGTGATGGTCGTTTCTTGCATAATCACATGCTGAAAGAAGCCCTTGCTAGGGTGTATGCTGACCAGGCTACGGGTTGACTTTAAGCTCTTCTCCTTTTCCATCAGATGAACTTATACGTTCCCTCTCTCATTAGAAAAATATAATATTGTTGAGATGTCTTTGGAGTGAGGCCGTGACCGTGGTTTGATGACCTTTAACATAGGAGCTTTGCTATGAACTCCCTTTTGCTGCCGGTTCTAAACGGTATTTACTGAAGAAAAATACGGTGCGCATGTCTAATGCCTGGGGAAACAAGGGATGGGCTGACTCTTTTAGAAAATGATTCAGTAACAGGTCTTCCTTGTAAAAATATTACTCTTGTAATTCTGCCAAGACCAGTGTTTACATGGATTATCTCTTGTGTAAGTAATGGTAGAATAAATTAAAGCTTCGAGGATAGCGCCAACTATGCATTTGAATTTCTCAAAAGTTTTTTTTTCTTAACACAGTTGGGTAAGATACTCTGGCATCCCTTCAGCCTCAACATTCCCTCATGTTTGCAAGATATTTATGTATTATTAAAAAAAAGATAATTGACATTACATGTTAACTTTCTTTGGCATTCAGCTAACTAAGAAAATTTGCCAGCAATTTATCTATCACCTTTTTAAATTTCACGGGTGGCTGATTGTAGCTGGTGTTTCTTAACTGGTAGAGCTTCTGTCCTGCTTTGAAAAGAACCTAGATAAAGTCCACCAGATCTGTTACTGGCAGTAGACAGCATAGCTCACTGAAAAAAACCAAAGCATCAATGGATTTAGTTGGTATAAATATCTTTAGAGATGAGGACAAAATCAGGCTAATCAATTGAAGATATGAATGTAAGTTCACAAGAAACTTTCTCTTCCAAACTTTTTCTTCCCAGTAGCAAACACGCCGTTCTTGAATCCAGTTCTGACCTGGCTCCCAGACTCCCTATACTCAGAGCTAGGGTTTACAGGCCAAACTTGTTACAGAAAGCAGTATGCAAACAAGCAGTATATCCAGCAGGGTCCTAACTTGCACCAGTAACATCTGCACAGTAGGTGAGCGGAGAAATAAAGGTGTCTGTGCACCTATGGAAACAGCAGGAGAAAGGATAGATTTCTAGCTCCATAGCCTTCCAAACCTGCCCCCTCTTTTTCCTTCCAACTCCAGTAAATTCATGCTTGGACAGGATCAGCTAACAGCAGAAATACGCCACAATAATTCTATGGCATTGAATGAGACAACCACACTTGTACAGGAAAGAAAAAGATAATTTTCTTAGTGGTTACATTTTGCTTGTTCTCTCTTAACAATTAAGGGAAAAAAGCATTAGCACAAACATGGTGGGTTTTCTTCATTTATCCTTAATGACTGTTGAAGAAACTGCATGATAAAGTGGCCCATCTGCCAAAAAGATTAGAGAAGAATAACCAATCACTATTCCTTGTGTAGTAGATCCTGGAGAAGGTCCTTTGAAGAGGGGTTACTGCAAGGTCTACTTAGGAAAAACAGACTTTGTGGGAAGAGAATGTGGTGCGATTAAGTGGTATATGCTTCCCCAGACATTAGTAAAGCACTGAAATGCTTTCTCATGGTTTCTCATCATCAGATTTATAGATAAGTTAGGTGTGGAATAGGATTGATTTACAACATACTTTCATATGTAATTCTCAATAAAACTGGCTACAGCTAGACAGATGATGTTCAAATTTCACCACACATCACTGCCAGTATATTGAACTCCTAAATTGTCAAAATTTGCCAAAATTTTTTGTGCTTAGTCTCTTTTGGAGAGAGAATGTGAACTATCCCAAAATATTTGGTGACTTTCTGATGTGTCCTAGGAGTTCTCTAGGGATCATGACAGCTAATCTCCCTAGATTTCTTGGGATTGATAGATTGGCCTAATATGCCAGCTAATCTTCTCCTAGCCATTACTTAAAGCTTAAAAAACAAACCAAACCAAAAGTAAACTTTAGAGGGAAAATACTGAAAAAACCACACAGATTAAGTGGGAAAAGATTTTGCTATATTTGAACTAATTAAGAACACCTGTAATTATAAGGCATTAAATGATAAATATGCTTTATATTGAAATTCTTGTATGAGCATCTAAATAATCTATTTGGAAAAGTAAGTTAAAGTCATACCTGGCCATAGCAACCTGCATAATGAATAAGGCTTGGGTGGTCTTTTGAGCAACTTAATTCTGCAATAGCTTCTGTTTCGCTCACCATCCATCGAACGCACTCCAGCTGACCATTCTAAACAAATGAAAAAATTTTAAATTCCAGCTGTTTCAGTTCTAAACACACCTACTAAACAGGGAAAAAGCTTATCAGAATTATTAAAATGTTATGAAATTCCAGTTTGTTTGAAAATGTGTTCTTTTATCTGCTGTCACGTAGTGCACTTGTTTATCTTGCTGTCCTGGATCCATTATAGTTTGCCTATTGATTATAGCCAATGTGGCAATGTGAAAGTGGCAGTCCAATAGTACTACATAAACAATCTGGTCCCTACTCTCAGATTGTTCAGAGCAAAATCATAGTTCTGTTTCCATCACTTGTACAGCATGGCTCAATGTCTACATGAGATCATTTGCTGGAATAGAGTGAACAGTCTTCCTACAAACTCAGGTCTTCATTGATCACTAATTAAATGCATGCTTCCTAAATTATTCTTATGGATGTAGTATGTGAACACCTAATCCTCGTGGATTAGGACCTATCTGTAGTAGGTACTATACCAACACAAACAAGGAGATGGTTCTTGCCCTGAACACCTTTTACAGCCTAGTCTCAAGATTCCCAAGCTGCTATGCACACTCCTAGTAGTTTGCAAGTTACAATAGAGTGGGATGTAGATGCTGTGGAAACAGATAAACATTTTCTTCAGAGCATGCTTGTGTAAAGGAAAGACAGTTTAGCAGCTTCTCTTGCTGCAGCCCCTTTTCAGTGATGGCATCTTGGTAAAAGCAGTTTGGCATGACCTACATTCCAGCGTGCTCTTACTTATTTTTTCAACACTGATGTTCATAAAGGCTATTATATTCTTTACAGCTGAAACAAGTATTTCAATTGCTAAGCCAAAACTTCACAGAGGTCAACATACATAACATAAAAAGTTGTTTGTTCACATAAAATGGAAAAAGCTATAATGAGGACAGAAATATCCACTTCAGATCTCAATTTTTTTAAAATTAAGGAGATGAATATAATAAATATTAACCCATTTAAAATTACATGAGAAAAATTGGAATAAAATTAATTTGGTATTTGTCTTATTCCTTCCATATGTAATGTATGTATATAAACACAAAAATGCATACCATTTTACTTTAGTTACTTTCCTCTATTTCTCTTAATTTCAGTAATAAAGTAAATCAATGAAACTACTCATATTCTTTTATTATTCTAGAAAAAGCCCCCTCATCATATTTGGGTTCAAATACTAGTAAGGATGACTAACTATGTATTTTTTTCTTTTGTTTTCCTTTGTATCACAACTGAGTAAAATATTTTTGTATTTTTAAAATTTAGGTAAAGAATTAATCAAATTAAGTACCTGCTAAATAAGATAACTTTTCTAACCTGGAAGGGATTTCTCTACAGTTAGTTAAAATAAACTATCAATATGACGGTGTGACTGGCTATAACATACCATTCCTTTTTCTCTTCCTAGCTCATAGCTCAAGGTCAGAAAATGTCTTGAATTGAAAGAATGAATTTAAATTAATTAATTCCTCACTGAGAAATGTTATACATCACCACTATATTGTTGAAATTATCTTCCATGGAAATTTGTGTTCCTGCATACAAGTTTTCTTGTGTTCTGATAGTCATCATACTTATGGAACATAAGCGTGCCCAACATGGTATAGCATTATGGTTGTTACAATGATATAAAGTAAGAGCAAGAAGAATAAAGTCCATTCTATCAGTGTGCAAAAATACTTTGGGAGTGAGAATCAAGAGCTACAAAGTTGATTTATGTCAGATAACTTTAAGGCTCTCATAAAAATTTGAAATGATCCAGGACAAGTCTGGCCATGCAGGTCATCATTAGAAACACTTGGGCCTGAGCACCCCCACTTACATGAAGAACTCCATTACATTTACACACTTTTCTGTGAATGTCAAAGCATACTCCAGTATTATAGAAACTAAAGGAACCAGTGATTTAAAAAGCTAACCTTTCTGGAGAAAAAGACAAAAGGTTTTGTTTGCTTATAAACATATTATATACCTAGGTTGAAAAAATAAGAAAGAAAATTATTTCCAACTAAAGTTGTAAGACTTTAAATTGGCAGATTGTAACTATTCAGTTTGGACATGGGTAATATTGAAGCTAAACACCTTACTTTTATAATAGCATTTAATTAGTAAAACTAGATATCAGTTTAATTTTATATTCATATGGCTTGTACCACAAAAAGCAAAGAAAACCAACCCTGACTTGTGCACCAGGGCCACAGGTGACTGAAATGGCGTCTCAAAGATGCAAACTGGCAGGTTGGAATACACCAGTCCTCTGTCACTCGCTGAAGTTTTCCCAAGCAGCAAATAACAGTAAAACCCCAGCAAAACCCAGAAAATGTTGTATTATATTTCGCCCCTTTCCTTGTTTCTTGTTAAGGTACTTAGTGGCTAAAAGGAATGGCACTCAACCATTCAATCTCACTTACTAAAGAACCAGAATCAGTATGGTTAAATTATCAGCCTTCCTGTACACCACTACATTTTATTTCAGTGCAGCAACACCAATAATTTTCACATTTTCCTACATAAGGAAAATTAATGTCAAAGCTTACAGGTTTTCCTGTAAGCTTTGACATTAATTTTTGCAGTTTCTAACAGATTGTTCCATAACATATACATTTTAACTTTGATGTGATTGTTCTAGAAAACCAAGAAGTTTCAACTCCAGATGCAGATCAGAGGTTTATGCTTTGTAAACATGTTCTCACACTTGTCTTACAAGATTATACCCCTGTTTGTAAAAAACCAAGAAACTGTTATTCTCTCTAAAGAAACAAATGAGACTGAGTTAAATAAAAGTTCCTTAAAATGTAACAAATATTTTTAGTCAGTTAACTAATTTAAAAATGAATGTATATTCATTGAGAACAACATATAAAGTATCAATGTTACACAGCTGATATTGTAACCTGCATAGTAATCCATTTTTATTTGTTTATGTGGTACCAGCCAACAGTTATTTTTGCTCTTACTTAACAAAATGCTTGAAGAATAACATCCTGCTGGATATACCACTGCTGTCACAAAAGGAAACTAAATGACCTTTATGTCACCTTACAGCAGAGACAAAGTTACCTTTATTGCTAATCCAGCTGGAGTTAGCTGCTCAATGTTTCGTTCATTCAAACAGTCTTCACCCATCAAAGATGTGAGATGCTGCAGGCATTCTGCATGTCCCTTTGATGCTGCTACATGCAACAGATTGTTGTCACATTCATCATGGATCTTATCCAGATTATCTGCTGCTAAATGTGGCTGTTAAAGAAAAAGAAAAAAAAAAAAAAAAAAGAAGAAAAGCATTACATTAGTTACAGCTAAGGATAAAAAGATACACAGAACATTAAGTCTCACACACCAAGACACAAGCCAAATACAAAGATGTTTCCTCACAGGCATGTTCTTTTCTAACTCACAACCAGGAGCTTTTCACTTCACCATACAGAGCTTGACTACTATTAGCAAAAAGATAGAGGTGGGATGCTCACTGGCTTGATTCACGGCAGTTTCTCTCCTTCACATGCAGTTGTCATACAACAGTACAAGCTCCTGAGTAGCTTTAAGTCTTTGTACTAGTTTGATCAATGAAGTAGCTGCAAAAATACCCACAGTTTCATAATTTCTGTCTATTTTGTGTTTGGTTTCTCTGATTTTATTATTATTTTTTTATTTGCATTATATTGATGAACAATTGAACAGAAAATATCCAAAAGTCCTAAAAAAAGTTCCTGAATAATTTTGCTCATCACAGAAGTGGCAGTTTATGTTAAGCACAATTTAAAATATAGTTAAAACACATGACAGAAGACTTTTATTTGATAGCTTGTTTCCATGAAAAAATTTGTTGGAATATTTACCCGAAGTACTACACAACCATGACCTAATACATTATTTCTGCTCAAATCTAGTTTTGAGACAAAACATCTGTATTGAGAAACACCAGGAGGAAAACAGAAGAAGGGAGACAGAGTAAATGAGTAGCAGTGATAAATTCCTAGAGTTGTGCAGACTTGCCAGAACACTGTTCAATGAGTCCTATTCATCCAGAGGTTTTGACCTTTTTGGAAAAAGGACACATTTTCTTTCCATCTACCTACCTACGGTGGTCTCTTCTCCTCCCCCGCCTCCCCCCCCTCCCCCCCCTCCTATTTCAGAGTGAATTTAATTCGCTTTTATTTCTTACTGAGCAACCTAATATTCTCTTCTGCCTCTGTCTAGTCTTTGAATATCTGCCTTTGTTCTTTCTGCTATGTTAATAGCCTGCCTTTGTGCTTGAGCTAGACTGGTAAACAAGGAAGCTAAACAAAAATCTAACAAAAACAGTTCTTGTACATACACTGTGCCTCCACCAGCCGTTCTGAGTGGAGATCACATGCTCTGCATCATTGTGTTAACTTGCATCTAGTTACTTTGGAAACCATCATTGATAGTGCCTGATCACAGTGCTAGAATTTACTAAAAAACTTCATATGGGTCAGAGGCCAATGAGGCTTTAGAGAAAGCTCCTGCCTGAGAATGCTGCTGCAACAAGGCAGCATAAACACTCCTGAATAATAATCAGAATACAACAGAAGCCCCTCTGTTCCCATCATCAGCCTCTAAATAACAACTGAGGTAAACCAGCAATAATTGAACAAAGCGGCCCACAAACGTTGTGAAAGGCAAAACTCAATTAAGATTTAAATTCAATATTTAAGCAATCTCAGTAGTTAAAATGCCTGCCCTCTATACAATTTCAGTGTACTGCATAAACTAGCTATACTGGCCACATTTATGTAAAACTAGTATCCTGGTTTTGATAAGCATTTGATTTAAAGTTTAAAACTTTCCCTTTGGAAGCCCATATGGTCAATTTCTAAGGAAAGTACAAGATAAAAAGGGCAACGGTTCAAAATATGCACTTCATCAGCTTTGCTGACTTAATAAACCACATCACGGATCACCCTTATTCTATGTGCTTTATGAAAAAGATGATACTTACCAGCAAAGATATTTGGCCTTCCTTCACAATGTTTAAGATGCTCTTAATTTTTTTCACCTCTTCACTCCTCTCTTCTGGTCCCCCTGCACTGCTCCAGTTCATACTCAGTTCCTCTATCTGCTTGCTTTCTGCCACTGCCGTCTGCAGGTGGAAAGTCCTCAGGTGGCAGTTTGGCATAGTCTTCTCAGTTTTGTGAGTATGAGGATCAACGAATGTCCTGCTGAGGAAGCCCTTGCCCTGGGCTTCAGATTCATGGACTGAGCTACACTTAACTAAAGGCTGGGAAAGCTCTAATTCTTCTGTTAAATGCTTGTGCTGGTCAAGGACAATGGGCTGCGTTTTTCTCAGCTGAGAGCCTTTCACAGGAGACAGCACACAGAACTGTGTCCCGCTGGCAGGCGAGTTCTCTGTGTTGCCTGCAGAGCAGGTCTTGCTACTAAGACCATTCACTGTTGAACATACACCCAAAAGTTTTTTCTCAGGAGCTACCTTTGTAAAAGGAACAACTTGCTGGCTTGATTTAATATAAGGCACATCCAAAATTTCATCCATATCCAGGTCATAGTGCTCCAGCTCCCCAAGCAGAACAGCGGGCTCGATGTTTTTGCTTTTAATACTCTCCCCTTCTCCTGGACTCTGGTCATCATTTGGAGGTGCAGACTGAGAATCACTGCCTTTCTGGTATTCTCCCTTCTGGTTCTTCTGGTCATCACTTTCATTGTTCTCAGAGCTTTCTGGCTGGTGCTTTAATGGAGAAACCCTCTTCACTGGTCTAAATTTATTGCACACATCTGCAATTCCTGTTGGTTTCTGTGCATTTCCGATAAGAGTTGAGACTCCACAATTCCAGCTGCTGCTGGAAACTAGAGAAATAGAGGAATGTTATTTACAAGTGATTACTACCAGACGTGTGACATGTTATAGCATGCTTTAAAGATACACCTGGCCAAACACCAGGAGCAAGAGTTACATGATAACATGCTCCATTCATATTTAAGCAGATTTAATGGCACCTCTATCAAGACAGTGGAAGAATTTGAAAAGAAACTTTCTTCAAACAGGACGCACATTGTAATCAATTACAAATAAATTACAAAAATTACAAATAAAGTTGTTGCAATCAAATAAAGGACATCAGTAAGAGCCTAATGGCATTTACAGTGGTCTTGTCCAACTATGCTAGTTTGTGCTCTGCTTTTTTTTATTGCATGGAGACTCATCATAAGACTAGGATGATTTTCTGGGAGGTCAACAAAAGGGTTAGTCAAAACTTTTTAGTGTATTTGTTTTAACAATGGTAACAACAATTTACTTTTTAAGTCCTGTTATCTCTGGGAGATGTATTTTTCATACAAGATCTGAAAACTCATAAGAATAATGACTAGAGTCTGTAACTGTTCCATTTGGAGAAGAGAAGGGTCAGGAAGAATTTTATCTGTGTGTATAAATACATAATAGGAAGCAATGAAAAAGAGGGAGTGAGGCTCTTCTCCATGGTGCCCACTGACAGGATAAGCGGCAAGGGGCACAAACTGAAGCACATGAGATTCCATCTGAACGCAGTAAAACACTTCTTTACTGTGAAGCTGGTCAAACACGGGCACAGGTTTCCCAGAGACATTGTAGATTTTCAGTCTGTGGAGATACTCAGAATCTGACTGGACACAGTGTTGGTCTTAGCCTGCTCTAGCTGACCCTGCTCAATCAAGGTCATTGGACCAGATGATCTCAAGTGGTCCCTACCAACCTAAATGATTTTGTGATTCTCTGATCTGAAAATTAAGCCTACTTTTTCAAGTACGATGTTTCCTTTTCCACTTCTCCTCTCTAGGTTGGGCTTCTCTGTCAAACTTTCCACCCCTTACATATATAGCCTGTGTATGTACACACACACACACACCCCTCTGGACATTTCAGCCCATTATATCAGTGAACTGCAGGAAATGGAAGCTGATCAGTGAATCTGACTTGCAGAGAAGAAAGGGAGCTCAAGGCACCTGAACTCTTAATCCTACTGAACTTGTACTCTTTCACACAGTCCCAGCTGGTGAGATTTATGATCTCCATAATCAGTGGAACTCTGGCAAAGAGTTCTCCTTATTTTGTTATTTTCAGTTGAGGGAAGGCACTAAAACCACTAAAGCCTTCAGGCAGTTTCTATGCCCCTTTCAGTCTACACTATGAGTTAATGCATTCTGAAAGTCAAGAATACTGTTTAAACAAGGCAGATTTATTACACGTGCTAACTGCGTATCAGTGGGATCTAATTTGTGGTCAAAAGACACAATTTGCCATGAACACCCTCCTAAGGAAACAGATATATACACTTTCAGTGCAACATTAATGTATGAAGTGAAAGATTAGTATGGCTTAGTAGTTAAGGATGCCTGAAAATTACCTTAATACTTTTGGAAGCGCTTAAGAATACATTTCCGAAGAAGAAATAAAAATAATAATAATCAAAAGGCATGTAACTTAGTGGGCCAATACAAAGAACGTACTGTACTAACGTATTTATGTATTGTATAAGATTCTAGGTTCAAAGGCCTACACTTTTATGTTGGTTTTATTTACATGTGAAATTTTTTCCAAGTGATACAGGGAAATGGATACCATATGTTTCCCAGCTGTTTTCTTCTGACAGGAACTATTAAGCACTCAGTATGGAAATGAATTCTGTCTGAGTTTTATGAAAACACTGCTTTCAACACAGGGGTCTAGACAGAGGAAAAGGCATCAACATTTTGTTTGTCGTCACTTTATTTAAGCTTACATTTATTTTGTTACTTGGCTTTCTCCATTTTCTAAGCTTAATAACACGCATTTACATAAACCACTGATGAAAAAATTGTCAAATTGGACACTGCAAAGCAGCGATGACCTTTGTTACAAGTCTGTCTCAGATCATTGTTAAGTCATGTATTTCTCTTTTCTTTCATTACAGTTAAAGCAGAGTGAGGTCCTTCCATTTTTTCATTGTTTCTCTTTCCAACATCTCTTTACAAACTGTTTTTCCAGAAAACAAACTGGAACACTGAGAACAGTTAGCAATATTTTTACTGACTTACAAACATATTCTTCACTGAACTTGGATGTTGAATTTACTCTTCATTTAGTGAAGGATTAGAATATAATATTTAACCACACAGCAGTAGAGAAGAAAGCAAGTCAGACTGGTAGACACAATCCTTCTTTGTGCTGTTTTCTACTTGGGTGCTGTACAGGCTGCATCAGTGCTTAGACAGTTACAGCATGGCTTCTCCCTACACAACACCGAAACTACAGGCCAGAGTGGACCAGGGAACGGCTTGAATCTGTTCCATTCTGTTTTCAGATGCTTGTTCCTTGAAGAAGGAAAAGTAAGTGCTGCCTATGTCCTCCAAGGCACCAGCACAGCAGGAGTTATGTGAGTAGTCTTCAACAGCTGCTCCAGGGGAAAAGCCCCTTGCTCATCTCTCCATACTTATGCACTCAGGCACGGGGCCACTGGAAGTCTGGGTCAAATAAATACTGTTTCATTCTTTTATAAACAACAGTAAAGGATGATCTGAATTTAAAGCAGGGGACTAGAATGTGGAGCCACTAGGTTGATTCCAGAATCCAACAAATAATTCCGGTATAATCTTGGATAAGCCATATCTCTTCTGTGCAACGGTATCTCAAATGTCAAAAGGTGATGAGAATTTTTTTTCCTGTATTGTCAAAATTATTTCTTTAAATTTTATTCATTAATATGAGATATTTAAGGTGAAACCACTGTTGTGTTGCTAAAGTAAAAAGAGAGAGGAACACAAAAAGTGGGGAGACTTCATTTACATCAGTAAAGAACTGTTGTGCTGTCTGATAGACCTGAGGTGCCAAAGCATTTCCTTGGCACTTAAGAAAAGAGTATCTGATGAAAAATTGCAAAGTCAAACTTGCAAAAGTAGTTCTTCACCATATTTTGTGCAAAATGCGAATAAAGAGGATCTGTAGGCTTATTGCTCCATTTATTCATTTATTCATTCATTTATTGGTGTCCTAGAACTACTGGGGGCCAATAATCAGAAAAGGGGACAATTAGGAGACAACTTCTCTTGCAGTTTAATCACTTAATTGGAATTTATTTTAGGAATAAAGATTTACCTTGAACTTTCTCAAACAGTTCCTTATAACATGTTTCCAATTCCATCTGTTGACTTCAGAGCATTGTTCAACATCATCTCTGTAGGGCATTGGGAGGTGAGAGTGGGAGTTTTATCTGGCATACGAGCTTCTGTAGAATTACAGGGTAACTATATGAGATTTGTCCAACCAGAAAGACTACCTCATGCACAGATGAAACTTCACCCTTGTGACAGGCAGTTTCTGTGATACTTACAATTTAATGCCAAACATCAGAATACTTTCAAATTGTCCTGAGTATAATGAAAATAACAAAGAACTCAGCTTTTACTTCAGCTCTATAAAGAAACTACTACTGAAATGAATTGCTGGTGTGCATGCAAGAGCCTGTTTCCTTGAATATGGGTACAGTAATATTCTTTAAATAATGATGGCTTCATGAAGTTTACGTCATTGGTGACAGAAATAGAAGGTTACAAAAGGATGTATATCACACACCAGTACCATTACAAAATGAACATACTGCGGTGGTATTTGAGTATGTTGCTATGCCTGATTTTCATGAACCCAGAATGACTCACGTTCAAAGAGGACTGACTGAGGAAATGGTCAAACTCCTAACAGTGTGTTTCTGCCACTATGGACTCATTTATGTTTACGCTTTGACCAATGCTCTGTAGTCATGAATGCTGCTGTTGAACAGATGGGACATAGAACAGGCAGTGGTGCAGGCAAGCAGGAAAATGGCAGTAAAGATCTCAGCCATTTGCAGACCAGTTGGCAACTGAGTCCATGTTGCTCTATTAGGTCACCTGACACCTACACACAGGTTTAACAGGAATGAAAAAAAGTATCAATCCACTCCTGTTCTTCAGCAGGTGGCAACCAGTGATCCCCATCACAATACTACATTCCTCAATTAAATCCTTGAGACTTTTTAGCTTGCTGTCTCTGTTCCTTCTCAGGATGGAGAGTAATATCTTATAGACAACTGTGCTGAATCACAGTCCTGGAGAAAAACTAGATGACTTCACTTTATCCAAACAGTTATCAGTCAAAAATGTCATTAATGCTTCCACCTAATGACCTGATCTGCATCTAGACTCATCTAATTCTAAATTCTCTGTATTTCAACTTTTGTTTTCTATGAACTCCATACCTGTGCAGTCACAAACCACAGTAAAATTGTGATTAATGAGGAACAATAAGCTGCATGGGCTCTGGAGCTGAGAGTCCTGGACTATGGTAAGACTATCTGCTGATTTTATTATGCCTAACAGACCCTCCAATGGTCTATGAACCTCTGAGGTTGAATCACGGTTATTCCTTGCTGACAAAGTGGGAGCATTATGGTTGCTACCTTAGTAACACTTCCCCAAAATAACTTGGTTGCAATGTTCTTTACTGAAGCATTTATTTCAAAGTCCTTGAGCAATCTGCTGTAACTGGAACTGCTCTCAGCACAGGGAGATAGACAAGATGGCCTTCAGAGGTGCCTTCTGACTTAAGTTATGCTATGATGAAGATGCAACCACCCTGAAAGAACATTGCCTGCCTGCACGAAGTAGCAAGACCAGAAACGAAGTGCAAAACTGACAGAGACAAAAGACACTGGAGGCTTTTACCTCAAAACCTTGTGAGTATGTACTTGAGAACTCCCAGTACACAATATTGGAAGGTACTCTCTACGCTTGCTGACAACACAAGAAACTACTTTACCATTCAGGCTTCAATTTTTACCCTTTAGAAAGGGTAAAGAGGAGGACATTGCGAACTACTAACCGGTTAGCCTCACCTCTGTGCCTGGGAAGACTGTGGAACAGATTCTCCTGGAAACTATGTGAAGGCATATGGATGACAGAGAGGTGAGTAGAGACTGTCAACAAGGCTTTACCAAGGGTAGACCATGCCTGACTAATCTTAGTGGCCTTCTATGATGGAGTGACTGCATCAGCGGACAAGGGAAGAGTTACTGATGCCATCTACCTCAATTTCTGTAAGGCCTTTGACACAGTCCTCTGAAACATTCTCACCCCTAATTTGGAGAGACAGGTTTTGTGGATGGACTATTTGATGCAAAAGGAATTGGCTGGATGTCCATGCACAAAGTGTTGCAGTCAACAGCTCAGTGTTCGATTGGAGATTAGTAATGAGTGGTGTTTCTCAGGGGTTTTGTGCTGGGTTTATGTGGGGATGGTTTCTGGTAGCTGGGGAGGGGGCAACAGGGGTGGCCCCTGTGACAAGCTTCTTGAAGCTCCCCCAGCTCCAAGTCGGACCCACCTCTGGCCAAGGCCAAGCCAGTTAGTGATGGTGGCTGTGACTCTGTGATAACATCTTTAAGAAGGGGAACCTGAGAGGAGGAGAAGTTGTGAGGGAAATACCTAATGCAAACACCAAGGTCAGTTTGAAGGAAGAAGGGAAGGGGTAGGAATGTGTGCCGGAGAAGAGATTCCCTGCAGCCCATGGTGAGAGGGCAGGCTGTCCCCCTGCAGCCCATGAAGGTCCACAGTGGAGCAGATGTCCACCTGAAGTCCATGGCGGACCCCATGCTGGATCAGGTGGCTGTGCTCAAAGAGGGCCAGGACTCTGAGGGAAGCCCATACTGGAGCAGTCTGTTGCTGGGAGGACTGCAGCCCATGGAAGGGACCCCATGCTGGAGCAGTTTATGAAGAGCTGCAGCCTGTAGGAAGGACTCATGTTAGAGGAAGTTCATGGAGGCCTGTCTCCCATGAGAGGGACTCCATCCTGGAGCGGGGGAAGAGTGTGAAGAGTCCTCCCCCTGAGGAGGAAGGAGCAGAAGAAACAATGGGCAATAAACTAACCACAACCCCCATTCCCTGACCTTTGCAGTGGAGGAGATAGAGAAATCGTGAGCAAAGCTGAGCCCAGGAAGAGGAAGGGGTGGTGGGAGGGTGTTTTCAACATGTGGTTGTATTTCTCACTGTCTTACTATGTTTGACTGGAAAATTAGCGTTGAGGGTGTTCAAAATAAATTTGTGCTCTTTTTTCTTCCACAATCAAGTCTGTCTTTTGCCCCTGACCATAACTGGTGAGCCAATCCTCCCTGTCCTTGTCTTGATCCCCAAACCTTTTGTTCTATTTTGTCCTCCCCATCTCTGAAGGGGAAGGAGTGAGCAAGTGGCTGTGTGGTCCTCAGTTGCCCTCTGGGCTGAAACCATGTTCAATTTTTACTGGGATTGGTACCGTTCAATATCTTTATTAATGGCATAGACAGTAGGATTGAGTGCACCCTTAGGCAACTTTGTGGATGGTAACATGTTGAGTGGTGTAGTTGGTCCGCTTGAGGAAAGGGATGCCATCCAGATGGACCTTAACAGGCTTGAGGACTGGGTCCATGTGAACCTCAAGAAGTTCAACAAGACCAAGTGCAAGGTCTTGCACCCTTACAACGAGGGTAGCATGACAGTGGAACAGGTTGCCCAGAGAAGCTGTGGATGCCCCATCCCTGAAAGTGTTCAAAGGTCAAGCCTGATGAGGCTTTGGGCAACCTGGTCTAGTGAAAGATGGTCCTGACCATGAAAGGGGGGTTGGACTAGATGATCTTTGAAGGTCCCTTCCAACCCAAACCATTCTAGGATTCTATGATTCTATAAATGAGTACAAACTCTGTGAGGTTGACTCCGTTGCTACCAAAAGATGAACACACTAAAATTACTTTCCTTTATCTGAAACTCTTCCTCCTTGCTTTAAGAATTCACTTGCTGTGCAGTTTACTTCACTTTCTATCATCCCCATTAAGAAAGCCTGGGATTAGCACTGACAACTACCAATACCTATTCAATATTTTTTAAAATGTAGTATTTCACCATATTGCTCATGTACTATATAATCATCTGGGGACCTGCAGTAAGTATATACAGAGTTTCACATTTGGAGTTTTACTGTCCTCTGAGAGAAATGTCTGAGCGTCTTCCTTGTGATATGACTTCAACAGCGACTCTTGGATCAATTAAGACTTGTACTCATTCCAGGTCCATCTAGAGCACTGTGATTCTGACTTTGTATACAGACACTGAGGTGTTGTCAACACTAGGGAAACTTAGACAATTCCTCAATGCTGTTAACACCAATTTATCTCTAACACTGGCAGCAATATTGGGGCTCCAAGAGATGGAAGAAGGAATGTTCACATAAGGGACATAGATTGATAATCCAAACCAGTTCTGAATATCTATTTACTGTTTTCTTAATATCAGTGAAATCATATTTAACAATTTTTAACTGAAGGTGGCACTGTTTTACAGTTTTAATTTATTAATAACTTACAGGAGCACATTTTAGGATTCTTTAACATAAGCTCTATAGCATAAGAACCTGAATTAAAGAACAACCCTGCACAATAAGAACATAGAGGGTTTGTTCCCATTTAAGTGGAATTAGAAGCCACTCTAAAGAAGAAAGAGCGGGTAAACAGAGTAAATAATAATTCACCATTTTAAATAACAGGTACATTAATGCAAGCCTCAGTGAATGAATAATCTTTCTTATCTTGGCTTGAGGAAGAACACTACAAGAGCTGCAATTTCTAAAGCAGAGGATATAGAAAAGACAAATAAGATCTCAAAATTAAAATTGGGTTTACATTTGTCCAGACTGATCTGAGGACATAAAAGGGAGGTGGCAAATAAAGTTCTCGTGAAAAATCAGAAGTCATTCTGGCCCAAAATGTGTAAAACAGGAAGAGGGAGGATGTGAAAACGAGGTAGGAAAAGATCTTATATATAGCTATCACAACTGTCACTGCATATTAATTATTGTTTTTGCTGAGAAAATTCTTCAGTATTCTACCAAGGACTTATCTAATCAATATTGTATTGTTTCAGACCTATTTACATGGGAGGTATTTGGAGCACAACAGACTCTTTAAAATTAATGTCATATAACACTACCTCCAAATCAAATTTTATTTAAATTTCTCTTATACCTAA
The DNA here is from genome assembly GCF_018691265.1 of Tyto alba. Lineage (NCBI taxonomy): Eukaryota > Metazoa > Chordata > Aves > Strigiformes > Tytonidae > Tyto > Tyto alba. The sequence continues at coordinate 20,794,079 of NW_024881275.1, read as the reverse complement.
GAAACTACCAAGACTTTCAGTCAGAAATTGTGTCCAATTTTATAATCATTGATTTATTTATTTTTCTCAAATATGAAACTGATCTTCTGAATGATTTTGTGAATGACAGTTGCTTTGGGAATTAATAAAGGAGTGCTGAAGGGTAACTCCTAGAGATTAAAGATGAACTTGCTTTTATCAACCTGTGAATATAGATCTAGAGTAACATATTGTCCCCACTTGACACATACATTCAATGACCACCAAAAGTCATCATAGCTGGCAGAATATACTTCAACAACAATATGGCTCAGTGAAGCTTGTTGAACACAGATGTCTTGAACCATTTGCTCAAGTGGCATTAGAAAATCTGCCCAACAAATTACATGCTTAATAAAAAAAGCATAAAGTACTGATTTCTGTTTCAATTCATCATTTTACATTGGACAATGCCAGAAATCAGTTGGCAGGCTGGCTAACCATGTCAGAAAAATGAGTTAGCTAGATCCATTTTTAAACTATACTCTTTAATTTTCTATCTTTGAAGAAGAACAATGCCCATCTTAGTAGTTATTATGCTAGTTACAAAGATCATTCTCTTGAAGCATGATGGTAAAGAAAACAATTGCCCTTAATCACACTTTACTGTGGATAAACAAGGATTTGCCCTACACCTTTACTACATTCTCATATGTGAATTACTTTGTAATTTGAGGGTACTGACATGCATACTTTGGCCCCAAGGGTCCTCTGGAATTTTCCTGAGTCAGAATTCTCTAAATTCAAGGAAGGACACAGGGAAGTCTGGTCTGAGACTGTACTGACTGCATGACTTTCATGCACATCTTGTAAAAGAGTGAGGAAGGAACCACAGGACTAGAACACTGTGGTGTCCAATAAAGGGAGGTGCCAGTGGGAATTCAGGAAGGAAAAATGACAAGTTGGGATATCCTTTCTCACACTTCTCTCCTTATCTAAAAGGACAGGTAATTTGCACAAAAGTTACAGGCAGGCAGAAATAGTTAAAAAAAATAAAACCAACGATTTGTTGAAAGGTCTATGTGAAATGCTTGAGAAAGCACACTGACTGATAAACACTGGTATGTTTGCCTAGGATTAAAAGTGCTTAGTGTAGTTTGAAAACCATGTAACCATACACTTTCATGTTTGGTTTACATGAAATGGGGAAAGAAAATTGGTTTTACAGGAGTATTTACTAAACTTATCTGCAAACAATGAATAGTAAGACTTCCATAATATCAGCCATATAGTTAAAAACTATAATTCCACAAAGAGGAACTGTCTGGTTTAAATTTGTTCTAACAATCTTGGTGAAAATAGTTGTCTGCATATTTATAGATATTTTTAAGTACAAAGTTGAATCTTATTTTCTCTATAATTTTATCTTAACTGTCTTAGTGAACTCAGGATTTTTCTGAGACAAAATTGATAGAGAATTATTTCTTAAGATTATTAGGGTCCTGACATATCTAATCCTATGGCTAACTTATGCTTAATTTACAGTTCTCTTACAAAAATAATTCTTGGATAGTTCTACTTCCATATTCTTCTCCGTTATAAAGAAGAAATGCAAACTCCAACTAAGCAGAAGACAGTATGAGGTAGATCAGTTCTTTGTAAAACCTTTGAGTTTTTCTATGTGTAACTACTCAAATTGCCAATGGAATACAGCTATAATCTATCTTCATCAAAAAAGCACATAACGACAATAATTTGAGGAACATTATTTTTAATTGTCTACAATATGAGGAAGGTAAGAGACTGTTTCAAAAGCAGCTATGAAAATCAACAGATGGGGCCTTACACAATGTTGAATGATGCAGATCTGTTGATACTTCAACATACTTCAGATACTGAAGGCTGTAAAGAGCTGTAAAGTGATACCTTCCTGTTCAGTACTATATGTTTACTCAGTGATTAAGCAGAGTAAAAATAAAATAGATTTTAGTACTATTTCCAGTTCACCAAAACTCATAAGTGATAAGTAGAGGGGAAATATAGGTTTTAGTACTGTTTCCAGTTTGCCAATGCTAAATACAGCGCTAAATACAGAGCTAAAGACCTCTTTTTTGACTCAAGACTTTTAAACAAAACTGTGAATTAACTTCCACTGGCAGACTCCCCAGTGCTACTACTGTCTTCCAGCAATGCCTGTATTTGCATCTGTCAACCCCTTTTCAAGGCAATAGATGAGTGCAGATATAATGAAAATCATCATTAAAAATGTCTCACTGCAGAGGCACCATGAAACAACAGAGCTACAAAATAAATTGTCAATATCCCTGGGTCTTAAGAAAGAGCTCATAACCAGTGCTTCTTCATTGCTATTGGTCTACATTTTAATTTAGGACTACTATCTGAATTTTAAAAAGAATACTCTTCCTGAAAACATATATTGATGCTGCTGCTGCAGCTAAGCAGTCCTCATGAATAAACCACACATGTCTTAGGGGGTGTTCTTGCTCTCCTTCTCTGGTTCACCTTGCTCATGAAGCAGCTGAGTGAATGAGGGGCTTTAACTCTTTTTATGACAACACAAGATAATGCCCTGCTGCCACATGATCAGCTCCTAATACTGATAGGCAGAGAGAGGAGGGGGGAAATGGCAGTAGGGAGAAAACAGTGGGGGATGGTGATGTGGAATTGATGAGAGGGGTACTGGGTGGGGAATCAAAGGGGTGACAATGAGGGGCAGTAAATGGTGGGGAGGAGAATGGTAAGAATGGGTGGAAGAAGGGTGTAGAATAATGCTGGGAAGAATATTGGGAAAGACTTGGGGGGGAAAAACAGGGAGAAGACTAATGGGGAAGAATGGTGGGAAAAACTGGGAGAGAATGTGGGGGAAGAAAATGCAAGATCTGGGGAGAAAGAATGGTGGGGTGAACACTGGGGAGACTGGGGATGAGGAATAGTGGGAAAGAACAGTAGGGAGAACAGGTGGGAGAACAGTGGGGTGAATGGCAAAGAAAATGCTGGGGAGAATGGGGAAAGAAGAATCAGAAGAGGGATGTGGGGAAGAATGGTAGGAGGAATGTCAGGAGGAATGGTCAGGAGAATGGCAGGGAAAAATTAGGAGTAGAAGGGGTTAGACGTGGGAGAGAAAAAGGGAAGGAAGGAGGAAGAATGAGGGAAGAATGGTGGGGAGAAATGGAGAATAGGCAAATGGGGAGAGACTTTGGAGAATGGGGCTAAGAATGAGCAAGAAGGAGGGAAGAAGAAGGGAAGAAGGGGAAAAGAGAGGGGACAAAAGGGGAAAAAAGGAAGAAGAAAGGGATGAGGAAGGGGGAAGAAGAAGCAAGAATGTAGGATGAAGAGAGAAGAAAAGGGATGGGGGTCAGGCAGCACAAGGACAAAAGAGTGTGATGCAGGAGGATGGGGGTTATATGGAGGGGAGGATGGTGGAGATTGGAGTAGTACAGGGGGAAGACTGGGGTAGAATGAGGTAGAGAAAATTGAGGGGAGTGAATCAGGGGTCCTCTCCCTTTCCACTTCCTCCCTGTCTCTGCTTGCAGCAGGTAATACCGTGTGTGCAATCACTGCTGTGCCCTGTGCGGGCAGCAACGTGGCAAGTAGGTATGGTAAGAAGAGCTCTGCTTCCCTTTACTGCCAAGGGTAGTGGCGTATGGCTGTGATGACTTGGCTTTTAATAACTCTGGTAGAAGTAGATCTCAAAAAGTTTTGACTTAGTTATACACCTCAGAAATTTACACCTGTCTGAAAGGAAATACAGAACTAAAAGTTGCCAAAGTATAGCACAGTTCTTAAAGCCTTCTATCATCCCACAAATTCCAGGTCTCATGTTTCTGTTATAAAAGTATTTGATGAGACATTAACAAAAGTTCAATTAAAACATCAGAAAGCAAAATAAACTTTTCACAGTGCAACAAAAATGCTCCTCTCACCAATTCATTTCTCCTCAATCAGGAAGAGAAAAACAAAAGCGGATTAAACTGATTTACAGAGTGAAAAACAACACTGAATGCACTTTTTGTCAGGGGGGCAGGGGGAAGGTCTCCAGCTGGTTCTCATCTATATGCCATGATTCTTCATTTAGTTTACACTATTAAACTAAAAAACTCAGCTTTAATCTTAACTACTACAGTATGCCTTAGAGTAGATTCTATCATGTAGCATCCTTGATACAGTTTCAGACTCTGGCAAAACATCATCCCTCAAACTGGTCGTGGCCATATGGGTAGTAAATGTATCCAACATTTTTTCATTGGCGCCTACATTATTACGTCTTGTCACCAATGGTTTCTCGGGTTTTCAAGTAAATTGTTGCATATACTGTGGTTTGGAGCTGCTGAGATGAAGCCCTACATTTATCTATATACAGCCAAATCCTTTTTTGGAACTTTTTTTCCTTCTAATGAACTAACATCTGTTGAAAAAAAAAAAAAAAATTCATGTTTCCAGAAAGCTCTACAAAAATGAGAAAAAACAAAACAACAGAACACTGCCAAGAAGCCACTGTTGCCAAGTTGTATATGATAAAAAGCAGTCTCGAAAATGATGTGTGGATCGAAGTGGGCATCATACCTGATCTATCTTCATTTTGTGAATCACACCTTCTACATAATTCTGGGATGGTCTTGAGAGAAGTTACAGAATACTGTAAAAAAGGAAAAAAAATTAAATAATTCAATTAAAAATATAAAAAATAAGACTTTCAAGAGTTCCTGATGTCATGGGCACAGCCTAAATCTACCAACCCAAGGGTACTTCTGGCAGTCTGATGGTCTTCTCAGGTTGCATGAGACAAGCAGATGGCATCTGTTTTTGTGTGTCACCTTGAGGGACATAAAACAGACTTTCAAAGCTACAGCAAGCATCTCCCCACCTCAGATTTCTTCTTCCTGAAGTTCACCATTATTCAAGCCACAAATACATTTTATATATCCATTCTTTCCATGGCATGCAAGATATATCAAAGGTGAGAAAAGATCTAGGCTTCGTAGTGAACGTCAAGGGTCTCATTTTGCCCACCTGAGCATCTATTATGGTGATTATACTGCAAGACACTTCGTGCTTAAAAATTAGAATTTCAGCATTCACAAACCAATATGTAAAAGCAATGAAGGATATTTGCACCTTAGAGATCTGATTTCAAGGAGGGATGCATGTACATACACAGACAGCAGGTCCATTTCTCTAACCTATGCTTTACTAAAGCAAACTGGCATTATTACTCTGCTGTGACAGGATACACCTGATACTAATCAGTATGTTATTCTCTGAATTCAGCATTAAAAATGAAAAAAAAAAAAAAAAAACCAGGGATGACACACATATCTTACTAAACAGGAATCTTTTTCTTATGGATTTGTGGAATACCCTTGATAAGACACATGATCAGGTGTTACAAAACCACACATTCTGACAATGAAGTTATTTAATAGCAAGCCTTCCTTAATCAAATGATTAAATGTTACAGGAATCTTCACTTAAACAAATTAAAATCATTATGTCTGTGAAAGCTCAATGTCTTTGCTCATATATAAAAAAACTATTAATATTTTGGAAACTAAAACAGAAAAAAAGCATTTAGGATTAGAACAACTGAAAATTTTTAAAGAATATATAAACACCATATGTTTTCAAAGAAACAGATATTTTTAGCTTGTGTTCTATTGACCAATGAAGAAAAACAACTACATATAAAACCACAAGCTTTCCACACAAAAAAGAAACGGTCATACGTTTTCCTGTTTTTTTTTTTTTTTCCTGACAGTTTGCCATTCAAAGTTTGATGTTCTTCTAATGCACAGCTGGGAATCTACTTCAAAATAATCTAAAGTCAACCTCATGTGACCAACTGCAGAAGTAATTTACTTCTCTGGTGCAAGTTTAAGACTGTTGCTCAATTGGTTGTAATTACTTTATTAAGCCTCAAAACCCTCACATTCCTTACTTTTTCCCTTGCTGACCTGATTCAGGGATGTATTGAGAAACCTCAACTACAACAAGAATCTTTCGTAAGTATACCCAGGATCAACACCAAACTTATTAATTAAAATGTGTGGCAGCACTCCACAAAACTACCAAGTGACTCCAATCCCCATTAAACATGAGGTTGTCTATAAGGCTGTGACTGCTCCAGGATGTGACAGCCTAAAGCAACAAAGAACAGGACAGGGAGAAAGATGCTACTAAATACAAATTAATACAGTTTAAACACAAACATGCACAAATAGGTGTGCTTCACTCCAGTTACTGTTTAATAAACATTGAACTGTTAAGCTGTACATCTGTCTGTTTCAGCACAAAGACTCAGAAGGCAATGTTGAACTGGTCTAGTAAGATTCTTAAGACAATCCAAGGAACATGTCTCCAAGGAATATGGTAGCTTCATAAGACCAGCTGGTGCAGTTTAAACTATTACACAGTTTGTAATTCAATTAGAATGAGGCCTTTTCTATTCAATTGCTATGTGTTTTGTCAGGCAACCTCAAACACAGAAAGCCATTTTTCCTTTCGACTTTTTCCCTGTTCTTTCCTGGAAAAAAAAGATTTTCTTTCTGTTTCAACATTGTACTGAAATGTATTCAGCTACCACCTCCCACCACCAAAAATCTATTAAATGATATAAATTTGATTATGCATTTTAATCATATTTGTTTGATTTCATTAACAGATTTCTTTCCACTCACATCTGTCCTCAAAAAGACTTCTATGCATTTACATTGCTGTCATCTGCATTTTGTAGTCAAGATGCAGAGCACTGGCTTTTGGTCCAGGAAGCAATTAAAATTACTCTTTAAAGTGGACATTTCCCAACCATAAGCACAATCCACTACCAGCTCTTCCCTCTAGAACTAGTTTCTCTCATACTTTTGCTCCAGCACTGATCATCAATGTTTTTTAGTTTTTCTTTAACCAACACTTTCATGGTTACTAGTGGTATCACAGGGGGACAGCAAAAGAGGTTGAAATTGCAACCTTTCCCTGGAAGAGAATTTTAGATGTAATGGTTATTCAATAGCATTAAAAAATTTTCCACTTTTCATTCCATAATTTTAAATTGTTTGACGTGCAAAATTAAACACCGTTTCTGGCATTTCACCATTAGAGTAACCATGACAACCAGAGTTGAGGGCCATGCCCAAAGACAATGTGAGAGTTAAGCACATTGGGTTGCTTTGTTAGTCAATGTTTACTGTGAACTTTAATATTTAATCAAAGTGTATAGTGGCTGGCGGTGAAATTCAGTACCCAGACTAAGGGTTTCTTCCCAGTATAATGCATGTAACAGCATTTTTGATTACTGTTTGAGGTTGGGTTATTTTTCTGCATTTAAGGCAAGCCTATGTCCAACCTGAAATAGTGAATTTCAGTAAGCTCTTTAAGAACTTTGTAAGATGGAAGAACAGTATCAAGAGCAAACAAGAGATAAGAAGCAGTAACAAGTATTCCATGCCAATGCAAGATATTCCAAATTTTTTTCGACACTATTAATTCACGGGAAAAGGTAACCTCCCTTATCATAAAAAACATTTGTTCATTATGTAAAACTGCACTACACACTTTGACTTAATGCAAATGTTAAGCTTTTAAGTTTCACGTTGTTCTCAAATTTTAATGCAATTGATTTTAAACCCGACATATGAGAAAAAACCCTTTAATCTACAGTAAGGCTCTTCTGTGCTGTGCCACTTGTTTGACACTTGCAGACTCACTTGTGCCTGAGAAGTATCAGAAAGAAGAAATACTGGATCATGAGTAGTGGCATACAGATTTATATACACAATAGTAAGAAGATGTGGATTTAAAAGGTTATTTTTTAACATTCTGTTGTGGAGAATACCTTTAATGTCTCCTGAAATGGAGTCAAGGGGCAAAGTTGGACACATACTGTGACTCTCAGACCACATCATCTGAACCATAACACCTGCAAAACACTAAGGACCATGTTCTGCTTCAACTGGAGTCAGTATCAAAACTCAACAAATTCACCTCCACTGGATCAAGACACCAGTGACTCTGTTCTGCTCGTAAATGCACAACTCCTTGTCTTCATTTAGATAAAGATACCTTCCTTCATTATAGCTAATTTGTTTCCAGGTGTTATCACTGTAAGCCATTTAACAGTCTCATTTCAGTTTATTTGCTATTGTGGAAAATAAATGGCTTCATTAATGCTGAAATTCCATTAAATTCGTATATATATATTACTTTTGCATAATAATTTATAACTGTGCAACACCACCCTTTTTCCTAGATATTTATTTGAGAGTAGCAAGCTACATAGAGAACAAGTAAAGCAACAATACTTGGCCTGAGGTTGTAGTAAGATTTTTCTCAATAGTAGTGTCAATTTAAACAGCTCCAGATCAAAAAAGTGGAGGAAAGAGATTATGCTAGCACCGTGCATGTGAGAAGTAACAGCTTCCCAGAATGAACTTCTCACTTAATGGCTGTGATCAGCGTCTCTGGAGTACTGGTTGGGTTATTCATGCTATGTATTGTTTATAGCCTCTTATATGGACACTTCAGATGTTATTGTACCCTTTAACTTTAAAGGACACCTATATAGACGCTAACACTGGTAAAGGTACAAAATGTTTGTCTGAATCTAACATTTTCTGTGAACATTTTAGTTATCTTCATTTTCTTTCATTCTGAAAGGGGAGAGAGGAAAACAAAAAAGAGAATTACAAATGAGTTTATCAGCTGGATGTGAAATAAATCAACCCACTGCAGCTAGTGACTGTGCCTGCACAGCTGTGCAGGACCCTCCATGCTGAGCCCTGAAGCCCTGGTTGATTGGTAGGCAAAGTCTGTCTGTGTGTCATCTGTGTCTCTGTGTGAGCCTGAGGGGTGACTCAGCTCTTCCCGTGGCCAAGGAAAGGTGATGGCAGGCTCAGGGGGTGACCTGTGACAAGTAAATGGGAGGCCAGGAGATCTACCATATTCCTATGGCACACATAGTTTACATCTGCCCTGCTAGGTGAGGATTGGTATTAAGTTTTTCAACCTGTTTCAAAATACCTGATTTTGATTCATACAGAGCTATTTGAATGATCAGAGCAATAATCAATACACTCAACCCCAAATAGTTTACTAATATTGAGCAACAGGAGCTCTGGTTATGACTAGGTCATTTGGCATTATTTCTGTAAATCAAGAAATAAAATAGTTTCAATTTTCACAGTTTGTCAGTGCAATAAAAATCCTGCATTTTAATTAAAGGATTAGGAAACCTTCAGGTAACCATAAAAATAACATGCAATTTACAAGCAGGAATAAATTTATGGGCAAAATCCAGAGTACTACTGGGAAAAAGAGGAAAGTTTAAAACATACTTTTAATAGTGTATCTATCACTTAATGCAAATTAAAGGTAATTATTTTTTTTCTTCCTTTCTGTGAGCAGTTATTCATGAATAAATAAATTCAAGTATTCAGCTTGGTTGCTTAACATCACTGCAGACAGAGTTATTGTTTTTGTTTAATGTAAACAAGAGTCCCAGAAACCTACTCTGCTGTCTAAACTACACCTCAGATATACTACACCAGATGGATCTGGAATAGTACCTTCTTAGTTTTTACAATAGGCATCACATTTGCACCCCAGGGCCCAGAGGGATTTGGTAGATGTAGTTGCTAAGCCACTCATAATCATATTTGAAAAGTCAAGGCAGTCAGGTCAAGTCTCCAGTGACTGAAAAAACGTGAGTATCACATCCATTTTTAACAGGGGTAAAAAGGAGGACCCTGGGAACTATCAACCAGTCAGCCTCACCTCAGTGCCCAGTAAGACCGTGGAAGTTATGCTGACACATAAGGATAACAGAGAGATGATTAGAGACAGTCAACATGGCTTCAAAAAGGACAAATCATGCCTAATCTAGTGGCCTTCTATGATGGAGTAACAAGAACTATGGATATCATCTACTTCAACTTCCATAAAGCCTTTGGCACAGTCCTACACAACATCCTTTCCTCTAGTTTGGAGAGATAGGTTTGATGGATGGATAAGGAATTGGCCACATCCAACAAGTTACAGTTAACAGCTCAGTCTCCCAGTGGAAACCAGTAATCAGTGGTGTCCTTCAAGGGCGCATACTGGAACACACACTATTTAATATTTTCATCAATGACATAGGTAGTGGGATTGTGTGCACCCTCAGAAAGCTTCCACATGACGCCAAGCTGAGTGCTACAGTTGATTTGTTTGAGGGAAGGGATGTCATCCAGAGGGACCTTAACAGGCTTGAGGAGTGGGCCCACGCAAATCTCATGAAGCTCAACAAGGCCAAAGTCCTGCACCTGGGTCAGGGCAATCACCAGTATCAATCAGAATAGGGGACTTGAGAGGAGGCCTGCACAGAAGGTCTTGGGGATACTGGGAGATGAAAAATTGGACTTGGCAACACGTACTAGTAAACCAAAAAGCCAACCATATCCTGGGCTGCACAAAAAGAAGCGTGGCCAGCAGCGTCAAGGGAGGTAATTCTCCCTCTCTACCCTGCTCTCAGGAGACCCCACATGGAGTGCTGTGTCCAGTACAAGAAAGACATGAACCGGTGAGTGGGTCCAGAGGAGGGCCACAAAAATGGTCAGAGGGCTGTAATACTTCTGGTATGAAGAAAGGCTGAGAGAGTTGGGGTTGTTCATCCTGGAGAAGAGAAAGCTGCAGGGAGACCTTCTTTTTACCTTTCAATTTATAAAGGGAGCTTATAAGAAAGATGGAGAGAGACTTTTTACCAGGGCCTGCAGTGACAGGACAAGGGGCAACTGAAAGAGGGTCAATTTAAATTGAATATAAAGAAGAAATTTTTTACAATTAGGGTGGTGAGATACTGGAACAGGCTTTCCTGAGAAATTTTGGATGCCCATCATTGATGACTGTATTGGGTTTATATGGCAAACTAGCAGGGGAGGCTTCACAGGTAGCTTCTGTGAGAAGACATCAGGGGCTGCCCCTATGCAGGACAGAGCCAGTTCCAGCTGGCTCCAAGACAGACCCACCGCTGGCCAAAGCTGAGCCCATCAGCTATGTTGGCAGTGACTGAGATAACATATTTAAGAAAGAGTAAAAAACAGTGTGCAACAGCAGCTGGGAGAGAGGAGTGACAAAATGTGAAATAACTGTACAGACACCAAGGGCAGTGAAGAAGGAGCAGGGGAGGTGCTCCAGTCATTGGAGCAGAGATTCCTCTGCAACTCATGGAGAAGACCAGTAGACATCCACCCTGCAGCTCATGAAGGACCTTGCGCTGAACCAGGTGGATGTGCCCTGAAGGCTCCTGCAGCCTGTGGAGAGCCCATGCTGCAGCCCACTCCTGGCAGAAACTGTGGCCTGTGAGGAAAAGCCCATGCAGGAAAAGGTTTTCTGACAGGACCTGTGACCCTATGGTGGACCCACACTGAAGCAATCTGTCCCTGAAGGACTTCACCCTGTGGAAAGGACCCACATTGGAGAAGTTCATGGAGGACTGTCTCCAGTGGGTGGGACCCCACGATGGAGAAGGGGAAGAGCATGAGGAGGAAGAAGCAGCAGAGACATGTGATGAACTGAACGTAACCCCCACTCCCCCTGGCTCCCTGTGCTTATTGGGACGGGAACGTAGAGAAGTCAGGAGTGAAGTTGAGCCTAGTAAGAAGGGAGGGGTGGGGGGAAGGTGTTTTTAGATTTGTTGCTCATTATCCTACACTGGTTGATTGGCAATGAATTAAACTTTTATTCCCAAGTCAAGTCTTTTTTTGCCCAAGATGATAACTGGTGAGTGATCTCTCTGTCCTTGACTCACAAGCTTTTTGTTGTATTTTTCTCCTCATCTTTTTGTCGGAGGGAGAGTGATAGAGCAGATTGGTGGGCACCTGGTGGCCAGCCAAGGTCAACCCACCACAACAGGTCTTTGAGCACCCTGATCTATTGCAAGATATCCCTGCTCATGGCAGGGTGGTTGGAAGTAGGTGACATTTGAAGGTCCCTTCTAACCAAAACCATTCTGTGAGTCTACAATATTGGAGAAAAACACAGCTTCATTTTCTAATACAAATGCAATGTAAACTAATAAAAAGAAACCAAACCCCCTTACATATCTATTTGCCTTTTAAAACAAATTTCTGTCTGATTTTTATGTCTACTACATTTTGATCATTTTGTCTGAAATGGTCTACAAGGGTCTGTACTATACACAGTGGTTTTCTAACTCAGGTACATTTATAAGTGCATCATTTTAACGGCCTTCTTGCTGACATTATTTTCAGTCAGTACTTTTCGCACTGGATTAGAACCAGAGGGCTAACAGGAACCATATAAATTGCTAACACTGATGCTGTTCAGCTGGCTCTTTCCACAGCAGGCTAATGATAAAATGTGAAGGTCAGGTATCTCTAAATTGTATATGGTGAGATATGAGTACAGCACTAGAATGACCATGAATTCTCTTGTTAATCTGGATTCTGGCAACAAATCCTTTGTTCTGTTACCTGCTAAAGCAGTGAGTAAAACTGCTACCTCTATAATTTGTGCTGGTTTTTTATTCAAAGTTCATCATCCAATGAAAGCACAGCCTATTAAAACAGGCAGCTGTTCAGCGGAAAAGTGAGTAACCTAACCCACCAGTATGTAGCAACAGCCACAATGGGAGAGACATGGAGAGGTTACATCTATTATGTTTTACAGTTTTACAAAACTGAGTATAGAAACAGATACCAGGACATGATCTAGCATATAAGAGTAATAAAAAGAAAGTTGCCCAGAATAAGGTATTTACTCAGGATTGGCTCATTGTCTTGTAATATTTTGTGCATTTGCCATATTCCTCTTTAATAAAAATTCAGTGTTACGATAGGTTTAAAAAAAATCTTTTCCAAAAGGAATCTGTCTGTGAATAAAGCATCTGGAATGTTTTAAAATGAATCAAGGGTTCCAAATGCTAAAGGGAAAACCAGGCCCTTTGTAAAAAAAAAAACAAAAACCAAAACACAAAACAACAAAAAAAAACAACCAACCAACCAAACAAAGCAACAAGCAAACAAAAAAAGCAAACAAAAAAACACAAAAAACAAAACAAAACAAAACAAAACAAAAAACAAACAAAAAAAAACCAAACAAGGAAACAAACAAAAAAAAGCAAACAAAAACCCCCAAACTATAAAATGATGAAAAACATTAGAGGGGATGGTGGCACACTTTCTTTGATCTGAAAACTGAATTAATACATTTTCTTATGATGGATTTAATGCATGAATTCAAGTCCACTGTTAATCAGACTTTCAACGTATTAGCAACTCTATTACACACAAAGCAGAAACACTGGTAGTACGAGTACTGTTATGAATAATAGAATATATTGTAACAGTGCTTCCTATAAGATCCACTAACAATGCAGGTGAACAGCGTTTTTGCATGCAATTACAGCTGCAGTTGTTTTAGTTGTGACACTAAGGATCAGTACTGTCTATGAATCCCTGAAAGTCCTTCAGCCTCCTTCTGTACTCTACCATGTCACAGGTAGCTATATCACATCTACTCATAAATCGTGCGGTATTTGGAGATGGCTACTGGTGGAAAGGGCAGAGTAACACCTTACGTAAGAAAGGAGCAATTCAAAGGTGAGAGAGGCAGGATTTCTCTTACAACAATACTGAATTGAACTGAATTCAACTGAATTATTCAATTCAATTTTACAACAATACATTTAATTAAAAAGAGGTAAACTTATTTTGGCACCTAAGGCTAACATCAGAGCGCATAATACTCATTCAAGACAAGAGAGTAGATAAGCAATCCAGAAATAAAACTAATTTCTGAATTTGATTTACAAATCATCTTTACTAACTGAAGCAAGCTTTCCTTCCAAGCTTATTAGAGACTTCCCTTACAAAATATCTTTATTCTAGATTCAACCTATTTGAATATTCCTATATATGAGACAAAATGGACTGTGGCTTCTAGCATCAGTGTTGCTTGTTGTATCTGGATTGAGATATCTATGATTGTCCCAACTTGAGCAAGTAAAGTAAGACTCATACTTACCGATATATCATCAGTAAAATCTATTTCATCCAAATCAAGGTATTCAGGGGCTTCCATTATTCTTCTATGGACATTTTGGGTGAGTCAGCACAGTAGTAAAGACCTAATTAAGAAAAGAGAAATGGATTGTCTACTAAAGAGTCAAAACCACACAGATATGCTTTAATATAGTTGCTAGATTACTGAAAACAAATTGTATAGCAATGCCTTTCATAACTTAATCCTAAAAGCTAAATATGATTTGCCATCTCTACTCTGCATATCATGAAGCAGCCATTTCAACTTTTAGGGAGAACACCTAAGTGGTACTTGAACTGGAAGTCAAAATGCTTGATTCAGCACCACTCAGTCCTTCCAGAAGTTCAATATTGATGTAAAGACCTAAGCTGTTGAGCACCCTGATGATCCTGCCACCATAGCTGTGTTAGTGATGTATCTTCTTAAGGATTCTATTACTTACTGGCCTGAACACAGCAACTTCTGTTACTATAGTTTCCCTCTGCTCAAGAAGGCAGAAAATAACTGAGGATCATGCTGTGCACAGAAAACAAAACCGTATCACACCTTATCTCTGCTTTACAAGCAGACTAACACATGATGCAGTCAGTGCTTTTGATTTATCTCTCCTCAGCCTGCAAATGCACTTCCCCCAAAACAGTAACCAAGCCAAAATCAGAATTACATCAATGTAAACTGATTATCAGGGGCCTTAACCATTTCCTCACAGCAAGGGAAAAAGAAGTAAAAACTCTCTTGCAAAGCAAGAAATTTGGCTGGAAAAGTCAGTATGTAATTCTGAATAAATTGGAGCTTAATCAATCAGAAGATCAAAGACAATAAACCTCTCATTACTTTCTTAAGCGTAATTAGAATGAAGGTGTGCATTATAACTACAAACAAGTATAACAGAAGTAAAAGTGGAAAAAGAATCTATTTTAAAGGAAGCTGAAAAAGAAAAGTGTGATGCATTTTTAAATAATGTGAGGCACTACGTAAGTGTTGAGTATTATTATGGAAGCAAATTAAATCCTTCTAGTACATAACAAAAGGAAATGCCTGAAGGAAAAAAAATAATACTAGCCTAGTTTATTCTTATGACAACTGCCAAGAAATATGTTTATGAATACTGAAGTCAGCTGTACAGGTCTAAATAAAATCACTGTGTGGAACATTCATATGCACTTAAGAATGTCCTAAGATAATGGGTTTGAGGAAAATGATTTTCTGCAGGTGTTATACTTACTGGCAAACAAAACCTAAGTCATTAATCTCCCTCATAACACCCCACCCAAGCACAAAGCTGATCTTAAGACACCTGTTCTTGAAAAGCTATTAGAAGAAGAATCAAGAGGCAAATCTACAGTCTTAAACTGAAACAACTGGAAAAGCAAATTTTTATTTCTCACCAAGTTACTGAAGGTAGACTATTCAGCAGCATTTGTTCTTTAAATTAAAAATAAAATAAAATAAAAGGCAAAACCCATGGGTTTTATTTAATGTATTAGGATATTTCAGCTCCTTGCAATATAAAAAGAAAGGAATTCCTGGGGAGGAAGGCAGCATGTAAGAACAACCTTAGCTACCTATTATTGGTTCTCACTGTCGCTGTTCGACTTGAGTGAAGGAGTGGGAAAGGAAATGGCTACAAAAAGCTAAAAACACAATAAAGCCCTCAGTCCAACTTGATATAAGGAAACAGAAGTGCCTTTTCATTTTGCACAATTCCCAAATGATATGTTTATTCTTAGAGGGAACCACTGAAATCAGACAAAATCCTTGCAATGAAAAGGAATTAGCATTTGTGAAAAGGTGTGGCACGTTCAAGTCTACAGATTCTTTACACATTAGAGATTTTGCTTTCTTAACTGAAACACAGAACTCCAGTATTTTTAAGGTTTGTGCTTTAATGTGTTGCAATTGGGTGACATTACAGCCTACCTGCAGCAAAGTGCACTGTTACGGCATTGGGTTTGCATGGCAAGGTTTTCATAGCAGGGAGGTTACAGGGGTGGTTTCTACGGGAAGCTGCTAGAAGCTTCCGCTGTGTCTGATAGAGCCAATGCCAAGTGGCTCCAAGACAGACCCACCACTGGCCAAGACTGAGCCCATCAGCAGTGGTGGTAGTGCCTCTGTGATAACATATTTAAGGGGAAAAAAAATGCTGTGCAACTGCAGCTGTGAGAGAATAGTGAAAATATGTGAGAGAAGCAACTCTGCAGACCCAAGGCCAGTGAAGCAGGAGGGGAGGAGGTGCTCCAGGTGCCAGAGCAGAGATTCCCGGGCAGCCCGTGGTGCAGCCCACGGTGAGGCAGGCTGTGCCCTGCACCCACGGAGGTCCAGGGGGGAGCAGGTCTCCACCTGCAGCCTAGGGAGGACCCCATGCTGGAGCAGGTGGCTGCCTGAGAGGCTGTGACACCAAGGTAACCCGCTCTGTAGCAGGCTCATGGCAGGACCTGTGGACCCATGGAGAGAGGAGCCCATGCTGGAGCAGGTTTGCTGGCAGGACTTGTGACCCTGTGAAGGACGACTGCACCCTGTCGAAGGGACCCATGCTGGAGCAAGGGAAAAGTGTGAGGATGAAGGAGCAGCAGAGACAATGTGTGATGAACTGAATGCAACCTCCATTCCTCATTCCCGGGCACAGCTCAGGAAGGAGGATGTAGAGAAGTCAGGAACAAAGAAGGGAAGTTGAACCTCAAAAGAGAGGGGTAGGGGGAAGGTGTTTTAGTTTTTGTGATTGTTTCTCACAATCCTACCCTATTTTTAATCGGCAATAAATTAAACTAATTTTCCTCAAGTTGAGTCTGTTTTGCCTGCTATGGTAACTGGTGAGCAACCTCCCTGCCTTGATCTCAACCTCTGAACTTTTTAATCTTATTGTTTCCCTTGTCCTGTTCAGGAGGAAGAATAAGAGAGAAGCTGGGTGGACATATGACAGCCAGCCAAGGTCAATCCATCACCGTTTTTCTCCACAGAGGTGAAGACTAGCTGTCAGTTTATCACTGACTATTGATACCAGCTCAAACCAAATTATTAATTCACATTTAGAAGAAGGACAAATGCCGAGTGTATATGTACTGTCCTACATGAATTACAGGATTGTAGAATCTACCCAATATCATTCTGTAAGGTGATACATGCGTGGAGTAAGAATGAGAATTAAAATATAACATTTTCAAGGTTAAAGACATATACGGACCATAACACATACAAATAGCCAAAAACAAACCAAAGCTTCATTGAGTTTCAGTTTTTCACTGCAGTTAAATGGATTAAAAAAAACCCCACCCAGTAAGTTTAAAAATCAGTGGAAGAGGTAAATAAAGCTACCTTAAACATGCCACATAATAAGCCAGAATCAAGAAGTGACCTCAGGTTTTTATTTTGGAATTAAAATCGATTTATTCAGGTAAAAAAACTCCACAGCTTTAATAAAAGAACTACTATTACTGGTTACCACGTATCTCCAGATATTAGAATGAAAAGATACAACATTTCAAACTTATTTTTCAGTTTTAAATTGCAAGAAGCTATTAAGGCAAAAAAATGCTGCATCCGTCCATGGATGATGAAAGGACTTCATTTTCAGATGTACAAAACTCATAATGCCAGTCCATAGTCTTGCAACATTACTTCCCCAAAATGCTACCTTCTGTCTTCTCAAAACATAAAGACTATGAAACACACACTGGCTGAAGAGAAAGTTGGTAACCAAAACAAACATGTTTTCTCTATGGAAAACTTATCATTCTGAAGATAGTGTTCAGTTATATGTAAAGAAAGTCAAGAGACTTATGCATTGTTTGCTGTAAGATTTTAATTTTTTTCTCAAAGAGGTAAAACTGGACAGCAACTCAGGACAAACACTATGACCAAATAAGATTTCCCATGACTATACCTGGAGTCTTATTCAAGAGGTGCACTTTTTTGATGCAGTTTAACATAGCAGACTATATGATGTATAATGCAAACCATATGGTAAGGATAGTACTCAGAGTTGTGACCTTTGCAATGGCTGAATCCATCATATCACCAGAAGTATAAACAATCTGAATAGCTTTCACAAGCAGATCATAAGCACAACTAGTCAAATTCGAGGTAAAAATAATTGCAACCAAAATTGCAATTGCCAGCAATGGATGACATGAGATGAATAATGTATTTCCAGCACCAACACCAAACCAATACAGATGACTGTCTCTAGCTTTCCAGCAGGAATGTCTGACATTTAACTGATCAATTTTCCTAACTGTATTTTGGAAGCTGGTCATTAATCATACCACAAAATTTTAACCCAAAAAGGGCATTTCTTGTCTGACAATTTGGCTTGCAGAGAGACACATACATGCACATACACATTTTATACAGGTAAAAGAAATCCCATCTGCTTCCAGAATTCACAGCTAGAAAAGGAAAACTGCATAAACATCACCCATATGTATTCAAGAAAAAGTGGTTTTTAGTTTCATGAAACAGTTCCACCAGAAGAAATCATACTGCTAAAAATTACCACACAGATATGTGGTAATAGTAGTATCGGTATAATAACACACTGGATGCATTGCATTGCAAGAGATATTAAACAGTGATTAGGTTGTAAAATAAAGCAAATAATAAAAATCATCATTCTTCTTTTCAAACAACAGCAACAATCTCTACTGTTTTTCTAAAACAGATTTCCTCTGCTGTTGTCTTCAGCTAGAACTAGTCTGAACTCAAATCCTGTTACCAACATTCAGTAACATTCAGTGAATGAGGGAAAAAAGGGGCAAAGAAAGCAATTCCCAGT
Source organism: Tyto alba (assembly GCF_018691265.1). Lineage (NCBI taxonomy): Eukaryota > Metazoa > Chordata > Aves > Strigiformes > Tytonidae > Tyto > Tyto alba. Next base: position 20,775,298 of record NW_024881275.1, on the reverse strand, counting down.
TAAAAAAAAAAAAAAAAATAGAAGCAATGAAGTATTACATATAGGGAACAAATCCATCACTGGCATGCATTACCTACAGGTGAAATGCTTACATTGTTCACAGATTTCCTTTTTAAGGTAGATCAAGCCCTGGATTTGTCTCACCACTCGGCCTCAAAAAGTCACACCAACAACATCCCCTCGGGGCTGGTGTGCCTTTTGAAGATGAAGACAACTCAGTGTGGGAGGCGCAGGAATGCTTCAGAAGCCAGTCCTGCCACTGACTTTGTATGGTGAAGCCAGTGGCCATCACCTTATCCATACTAGTGCACATCAGGCAAGAACAAGGCCATACGTCTGTCAGCTGGCTGAGTGAATGACGAGGCTGGTACGGCAGGCAGGAAGTAAAAAAGCATCTGGTTCAGTTACTTGTTTTGTTCGCTCAGTGCTAAACTGTGGACTAAAAAAGCGTAACTTTTAGGTGGTGACCCCTTTGCAACAAGGTTGTAGCGAATTCAGTAGCTTTGAAAAGAATCTGATCCAATACCTCAGCCAAAAACAGTCCCAGTGCTGAATGTGAAAAACCAAATCCAAGACGGAGCACAGGGGAAATGTCCTTTATTGAGTCAAAACAAAACAACTAATTGAGAATGCATCACTTTAATTATTTATGGATACATAAATGACAAGAATAAATAACTATAAAAATATCTGCTATCAATTAAATGTCTACTTCAGTTATAACTCTAAGAAATCCCGCTAAATACCACATAGGATTCTGTTTTCCACATCTCAGAAATATTATACCAAAATATTTGGGAATTTACTTAAACTTTCAATATATAAAGTAAATCAGATGTAAATACTTCTATAGCAGTTGGCAAAAAGCTGTTTCCTTAAGCACAGTTAATATTAAAGATTTAGGCTTTAAATGTCGGAATGCCATGACGGTTGCTTTTTAATTAGGGGATAAGGTTACATTGTACAGTTATAGGTCTAAGATAACAAACATATTGCCCTTTCCTAAGCATCAGAGGCTATAGTAGCTCAAGATGAACAAGATTCATATGCAGAAAGGAAAGACTTTGCATCTTTAATTTAAGCATGCAGTATGTGTTTCAAGTAATGCTTGAAATCTGGCAAGCATCTGAATTTTATTCCCTAACATTAAGAAATACCAAGAGCATAAACCCAAGTTTCTTCACTTTCAAACACATAGAACAGTGTAATGTTACATTATTATGTTAAATGTATTTAGCATGCAATAAAAAGCCCAGCACCTGATTAAAATCTACAGTTCAGGAAGACACATCATCTGTCAGCAGTAGGAAATACCTATAACTTTGAATTCAGTTCCTCCATCCTCATATTCCACTGTAACAGTCAAGTTCTGCCAAAAATTAATTTGACCTTGTAACCCTATTTACTACACAGTATAAGGAAAACACTATAGTATGTTCAGGAGCACCGCCATAATTAGGGGATATGAGAGCTGGACTATTGAATGAGGGCAAGTAGCCTAGCAAAGGCCACTGGGTCCTAGCAAAGCTAGTCTGGGCTAACAACACAGCTTCTTTCTCATATTTACATTCTCTTACTTGGATATAATCAGTAAATATTCAAGTACATGACTTTGAGAATGTAAAGAGTGACAATGCAGCTCAGAGGTTCATTTGCTTTTCAAGCATACCACTTCAGCTTCATGCATTCAAATAAAATGACAAGCTGACATATGGTTAGACTATATCAACACTTGAAGTCATATATGGGTTTATGGTATTATAATGCAGTCTGAAGTGCATGGTGCAAACCATTTTTGCTACTTTCTAGGGCTCCTAAAGTGTTTTTTCTAATTACATGAAATAACATTTTTGCTATTACTTGTCACACTCAGTGTCTGGATTGTCTATTACTGATTGAGCACCTCTTTTGTACTAGTTTGTTTTATTTACTTTTATTTCTTCTATATAAACCAATAAAAATATATCATGCACAGGAAAGTATCTGTCCAGTCAAATTTAAAATATAAAAATATAAAGGGAAGGCTCAATACGAGCAGGGGGAGATTTTAAAGAGTGAAGATGAATTTTAAATAGCAATTTGTTGTTAAAAAAAAAAAAAAGAAAAAAAGAGAAAAGTTAACAGTGAGTCTGCAAAGTGATGTGATTTCTTTCAGTGAAGGAATGAATCCTGAGACCAGGATTACTTTATCCTTTATTGCATTTATTCAGAAGTTTTCCTGAGTTTAAAAGTTCACAGCAGCAATTTGTAATAGTATGATACTTCTAAAGCAAGTCAAAATAAAAGCACTGCTTTTAATCACCATACAAGTATCATCAGTGTACAAATTACACTGATAGGACAGGAAGAAGGAAAGCTGCAAAACACAACAATTTTCCAGGACCAAAAGATGCTATTTTTAGAATTTAACTTCAGAAAAACTCTGCATTCCAGACATGAAGAAACAACCCACCTGCATCCCTGAAAAGTCACAACTACTGAGCCCAGTTCTGTTTCTAATGAAGTCAATGCACATTCAGCACTGGATATAGGTAAGAATAAATGCATCTGGACAAATATAATCAAACTTCACCTAGTCATCTGCCTTGACCTCAAGATCACATATTCATCCATATTGCTTGGATGATTGCTTGGAATAAAGCAAACCTGTGGAGTCTTAAGGGAGACAGGACAGCAATGTGTGCTGTCGGCCCAAAAGGTCAATTGTAGCTTGGGCTGCATGCGGTGTGGCCAGCGAGTTGAGGCAGGTGATTCTCCCCCTCTACACTGCTCTCATGACACCCCACCTGGAGTGCTGTGTCCAGCCCTGGGGCCCCCAACATAAGGAGGACACAGACATGATCAAGCGGGTCCAGAGGAGGCCATGAAAATGATCAGGGGGCTGGAGAATCTCTCCCATGAAGAATGACTGAGAGAGTTTGGATTGTTCAGCCTGGAGAAGAAGAGAAGGCTCCAGGGAGACCTTATTGAAGCCCTTCCATACTTAAAGAGGGCTTATAAGAAAGATGGCGACTTTTTAGTAGGGCCTGTTGTGATAGAACAAGGGGTAATGGTTTTAAACTAAAAGAGGGTAGATTTAGATGAGATAAGGAAGATATTTTTTATGATGACAGTGGTCAAACACTGGCACAGGTTGCCCAAAGAGGTGGTAGATGCTCCATCCCTCAAAATATTCAAGGTCAGGCTGGACAGGGCTCTGAGCAACCTGATCTAGTTGAAGATGTTCCAGGTCACTGCAGAGGAGTTGGACTTGATGACCTCTAAAGGTCCCTTCCAATTTAAACCATTCTACGATTCTGTGATTTCGAAGAAGTCATGTGAAGGTAGGTAATAGTGCATGGTTTAACTACTCTATTTTCTACTCCCATGAATTGCATTGAAAATTAATCACAACTTGAGAAATTTTAACATCAATTATTTTTAACAATTACAATGACTGACACTCTGTGGTCTGTAACTACTATGTGTGACAAGATGCATAGAGTGGAGATATAGTATGCTTATTAAGACACAGGTCCTCATGTTTGTTAACTATTTTTAGTGCACTGTATAGTACCCCCACATAACTTACTGCAAAAGGAAATTGTTACTCCAAGGATGACATCTAAGCTCCAGTAAAGTATAAGTAAGCTTTGCCATTAATATCTGTGTGACTAAGACATCGCCCACCTTAAGGCAAGGAGTATCTATTTAGCTGTTAGGAAGTACTTCATTCTTGCTTTTTTAAATACTGTTCCATTTAGTGCTCTCATGAATAACCATCACATTTAATTTCAAAAGAGAATGATTCTACTTCTTCACTCTCAAAAGAGAACAGCAACCTAACAAAAAGAAATCAATATTCAGGCTACCGAGTGATCTGAATAACTGAAGAGTTGTTTTTACAGTAACACAACTTGAAACAAATCAGCTCACTACAAACCACCCCAGATTTATCATAATAAAACCATCCTTTCCAATCCATGTTTTTTTATTTCCTCAAGATTCAAGTATGAAGAATACTGGACTCCAAGCATTCAGCCAGAATATACACACTTGAGCATTCTGGAATGAGGCCTAGAAAAATAAACTTGTTTGTTTCAATTATCCTTGAAGTAGAAACCTTTGGAGTTGGAAATTAATAGTTGTTATTTTAAAACTGAAACAGCATACGTGATTCAAGCACTGTGCACAAGCTAATGCACTGTCTGCTTAACTTTAATGACAGGTTCAAAACAAACAAGAGGTCAAATGATCTGTTGAAAAAGATGTTTCATTGGCTGTATTTGATTAATTTATGGTTTTATTCCCTTTGAACTACTACCAGGCTATCTGTTCTTAATATGAAATATCCTTCTTTCATGCAAAATTGATATGCTTACTTTATTGTACTCTAGCTTACATGGCAACTGTTTCAGTTACTTCACACCAGCTTACTCTTTCTATGGGCTTTAAGACTCACCAACATGCAGATCAAAACCAGATCAAACAACTCCTATCTGTAAATTACATGTATATGTACGTATAAATGGAGGGAAAGACCAGAAAGAAACCTCACTAGAACACACAGGAAGAATATGTGCTGTTTCGTTACCATAACTTATTTCTATAATGCCACTACTTTCAGTGATCTAATGACAACAGAGGCAGTAGGACAGTAGCTGTACTGGACACCCTTTATGCATTTGGAGTGGAACATACAGTTGCTGTCTTAGATGCAAACTGCATCCAAACTGTAAGAAAAGTAGGTGGTGGGATTTAGTCCTACTTCTAACATCTTAACTTTGGCATCAGAAGTGGAACCTGGTCTGGCTCTACCACTTACCCGCTTGCCAACTCATGCTAGTAAGAAAAGCAATGCTTTAACCAAAGTGCCATGCACAGAGGTACAGTTTCTACTGACTGAGTGTGTTGCAGCATCATCCTTTCCTCTCCACTGTGACATGTTGTTATACTTCTCACACACACGGCCCACAAAGTAACTTTAACCACTTATTTCTATAAGCTCATTCCTTATTTAGTAATTTTCCATATTAAAAAGAGATTTTAACTGTGAGGGAAGATAAAATGAAACAATGCACTGTTCAGTCTTCTCAGACATTTTTTGTTAAAGGGCATTAAATTAGTCAAGTGTGGAAAATATCTTGTAGCTCTACTTCTATTGCAACTTTCATCCTGCTTACCTAAACTGTGGGCTACTATTTGCAGGTAGCCGCTGACTCTATTTAGACATCACGGCTGCTTCCTTCACTTGTTTAAAAAGGGTCTTTAAATGGCAAGGAGCTTCTTCTTCCTCAGTTGAACTGTTCTATGACTATGTATTTAACCTCGTGTTATCTTCAGTTATGCCTCACTCTCAAAACAAATTTGTTCAGTCTTCCCACTAAACATCTTGTGACAGCGTGACTCTAAAATGACAAAGTGTTTCTGCTTAATGTATGGAATAATAGTTCTCAAATCTCTGTTACAAGAAAAATACTAATGTCCCTTTGAAATTATCTACTTGTAAATTTAAAAAACAGTCATCTAGAGGCATATGAAATAGTCACCAAAAAAAGCAAGGTACTTAAAGTGTGACATTCTTATCATTCAGATATGAAAGGGTCACTTTTTCCACCCACAAAAATTATCATCATCTTCCCCTTGAGAAACACTTGATTTTCTTACATGAAATGTTTCAATGGTTTCCAAAAAATTGACACTTGAGGCAAACAGTGCACTTATAAGCAGATATTTTAACAGCAAAGATTGAATTTAAAAAAATATTTTTCCATTAACAAAAATCAACTTTCAGAAAATGAAAATTCATTTTCTCAAGGGAAAATATACCTTCTTAAAGGAAAAAGTGAAAAAAATGAGCAAAGACATCTTTAACAGCTTTATGTATCCTCAGAAACGACTCATAGATAGATCAACATTATCCCTCAAAAATAGCACAGAGTTGTTGAGGTTAAAGCACAGAATGCCTTAAGGTGGAAGGGTCCATCCTTTCCAGGATCATTTAGGCCAACCCCTCTGCTCACACATGTTCAGCTAGAGCAGGCTCAGACCAGCACTGTGTCCAGTCAGATTTCCACAGATGGAAACTCCACAATGTCTCTGGGAAACCTGTGCCAGTGTTGAACCAGCCTCATGGCAAAAAAAAAGTGTTTTCTTGTGTTCAGATGGAATTTCACATGTTTCACTTTGTGCCCATTGCCTCTTGTCCTCTCAGTGGGCATCATGGGGAAAAGCCTTGATCCCTCCACTTCACCCTATTCCATCAGGTATTTATACACATGGATAAGTTTCTCCTGATCCTTCTTTTCCCCAGGCTCAACATTCCTAGCTCTCCCATCTTCTCTTCATATGAAAGAGGTTCCTGTCCCCTAATCTCTGTAACCCATGGGATTCTTCCAAACAGATCTCTGAAGAGATGTATGGACTAGTATTGGTGGCTGTTATTTTAACAGTAACTTCTTTCTCTAAGCATTTATTTTCTATTATGCTAGTTTATAAATTTGTGTGAAATTAAATAAAAGGAAGTTTACATTTCAAACGCCGGATGTCATAGGATATCCAACATTGAGAACTAAACCCAAGGCAAAGATGAAGACTAATTTTGCATTTTATATACATTTTTACAATTTGACATGGTTTCAATGCTTTTTCATTTTAGTGACCTTCTTATATATTGCAGTATTTAACAGAAAAAAGAACATAAAAGAGACAATACTGTTTAAAGACTTTTTAGGGTGTGTAGATAAAGAAATACCTATCAAAATAATTGTTTGGATAATCATAATATACACAAACTGCAATTAGGATGTACTTATCATTTCATTATGCTGTTCATTATGTCCAAGATATCCTGTTTGTTCTGCCTGTACAAACAGAAAAAAAAAAAAAAAGCAAAACAAAACAAAACAAACCCTATTCATGAAAGCAATTCTTTAGAGTGTTTCAAAAGGGAACTGGAGCTGGTAAACACATGTTCTTATGGGAAATTGCCATAATCCTGACTATATCCCAGCAGGCTCTGAAAATATTTCTCACAAAGTCTCTTCTATAAAATCTAGAGCATATGTATGACAGACTGTGTTTCACATCCTTTTAAGGAACTTGCTAGATTAATGAAGAAGACATTACTCTTGCATTCCTTTCAAATGTCTGCCTTTTGCTGCAGGTATGCTGCAATTTTTGTTTTCTCTCTTATTTCCATTATTTCTGCACATTCATCAATCTGTGAAAGAGGCCATCAAAATTTACATCTAGACTCCCCACTGACAGCATCTTACTGTAGTCTTCTAATGCACTATATCCAATGCATAGTCTATTGATAAATGCATTTCATTACATTCGTACCATTAAGCTCCTACTACTCTTCCAGGACAATTATCAGAGAAATCAATACAGTTGTTATTTTTCATGTGGTTGCTAAGAGGTTTTGAAATTGATCTTACAGTTTTTTTATTACTATTGACTGATATGTCAAAAAGAACACAAACAGATCAACACAGCTCCCTTACTAATTCTCATTCACCTAAATATCTATAAGCCATTAGGGACTGATAAAAATCACAAATTTCTGGATGGGGATCACTAACATTGATGAAAATTTTTAAAAACTTCACCACTTGAAAAATGTAAATCACTCTTTACAGTCTAAAGTGGACAGCATGATTTCCTTCTTTATTTTTTCTTCACTACTTCTTTTCTAAGTCTTTAACCTCTTGAATCAAATAAAGCAATTCAGAAAACGAGATCACACTAGACATGGAAATATTCTGAATGCAACCAGAGAAAAATGAAATAAATATCTTAAACTGTTTATTCTAAATATAGTTATTTCAAATTCTAAATCAGACACCTAGCAATTAGTCTTCCTGAAGAGCTCTATGATCCAGTGTCACCTACTGTAATTATCTATTTTTACCAAAACCAGAAACAGTAGCTGTCAGAACTCTGCTAGGACTACTGCGTATGTTGCCTCTGAAAGCATGCATCATCTCCACTCTCAGCTGCTATTTCTTCCAGAATTGTATACCAGACAGATGAACAGGCATGCCTCACTGTCTTCTCCTCACTGGAGCAATACTGACCTTTACGATCTGTACAAGTTTAAATTATGTGTTTAAAAGGTATCACAGATGAGGATAGGGGGTGGGTGCACTTCTGCCCTGTGTAATTTACTACATTTGTAAAAAGTGGACTAGAAATCCTTCATTCTGCTTTACCACTATTTTACTCTCACATACACTTACTTTGTATTGCTACAAATAGCTACAAAAAATGCAGGAGAAAGTAGAAATCAGACCTTTAATGAACATCCAGAAATTTATAACCAATGCCCTCCATGCTGAAGTACTACACATGGTAAGATTAGTTTTTAAACCAGTGTGCTTTCCTTTACCACATGCAAAAATATTGCAATAATATTTTTAACTTTTTGGATGTCAGTTGGCCGCAATGACTCGCTACTACAGTTGGAAACCAGACCACAGATGTCCTACCGCTAAAGTTTAAATCTATCTCTTGGGTTTGACTCCACACTATAAATTACTAAAACAAACAGAAAAACTTTTCATTTGCACTTCTGTTACTTTCCATCCAGGACTCTGCTCTCCAGACAACTTTTCAGACTCCCCTGCTCCATTACATGTGGCTCTCTTAAAGCCCAAGATTTTCAATGCTCTGCCTAAAGGACTCTAGCTACTTCTGTGGGTGTCACTGTTAATTAAAGACACATGGAAAGGAAATGAAGGAGCCAAAAGGCAGCCTTGTTGTCTGGAAAAACACCAGAATACATGGACATGGGTGACAACGGTAGGAAAATTCAGAGCTGGATAACAGAAAATGATTGCAGCTGAGAGAAATAGTCTAGTGCCTCTTGTTTAAGCATATAAAGAAGCTAAATAACTCAGAAATCAGCCCCAAATGAAAAACTGGGGCAATGACCTCAAGGTTTCAAAGGTAACGGAAAACCAAAAAGACGAAAAAGGATGAGGCTATTGAAACTCTTAAAAACACTTTTTATTTTCTTTTTATATATTCTACTCAAACTTCACTGAACAAGAAGTCATTCATAAACCTATCAAGCTGTGTAGTGAGCTAGACAGTGAGAACTAGGAAGTTTAATAGCTAAAGATGATTAAATAGGGCCTAGTGACGGGAATGAGACAACAGAGATACACTTTGCTATTGACTGATTCATAATTAAGTTTTTTACTCAGTAGCAGCTTCATTTTTGCTCCACACCAACTACATTTCTGTTTAAGGTGACAAGAAAGCCAAAACCAGGTAATTCTGATTCCTAGTCACTAGTTTTCCCAACTGAAATTATGCAACCGTATCACTTAAGATGACCTCTGAAAGGGGTTGTAATGTAAGATACAGAAACTGTATGCCCAAAATGCTTATCATACAAAGAGAAGGACTGAGCTCTCACCATTGAGCTACCATCTTCACTTCCAGTCCCCCCCCAACTCCTCTACCTCCAGTGAGATAGCCTGTACTGCACTCTTGAACTCTTCTCCAGTAATGACTATTGGGCCCACCAGGAGCAGCTGTTACATTTAGTACAATATGTTGACAGGGATTATTGAAAGAATGTACAGCCAAATAACACAATCTTTGTTTTTTCACTAAAAATTTTAACAACCAACATTTCTACTCCTAGTTCTATAAGGTTGTAAAAGAATAAAAGTAGAAACTCGGAATACATGTATTTACTGAGGAAAAAAAAGACTGACAACATTTGGCAGACAACAGCTTAGCTTCACAAGCAAATATTTAGTTATCTGCAACTGACAAGTAAGCAGAAACACTGATTGGCTAAATTTGGTTTAAAATCTGCACAAGTAATTTAGCATCAACGTTGCAATGTTTAGTTTTTAAGTAAACAACACTGTCATAGAAAAGCTTGTGCTTGTGGATAGTAGCACTGTAATTTGCAGTTTTATTAACATAATTTTCTGCATCTATAAAGCACATCATCACTCTTGGCATGTGATCAAGGTACAAGTGTAGTCCCTTCATCACTGGGAATAGATGCAGTTGGCTAGGCAGTAAGACTGTTACTCCATTTTTCCTACAAAGGAATATTTCTTTTACTGCTTCTTTTTCAACCCCACACAAGCAACAACACTCCAGGTAGGATCTGTCCCAGTTCCGGGAAGAGAAAACAGCTTTAATACTGTTCAGAACAAATCAGCACCAGTTGCAACTGTTTAAGAGATTATTCCTTTTAAATCAGCTCCAATCTTTTCCATTCACTTGTTTTAAGGTAAAGGGGCATTACATCTGGTGAGCAGGGAGGAACAAGGATTTCCTGGTTCGTATATCCTACTACACTTAAGAAAGTGTTGTCAACACCAGTATCAGCATTGTAGAATACTATGTCAAAGGTGGGAATCTTATGTGGTCCAGGAATTTCATATGTTGTTTCAATTATACAGATGATTCACTGATCTTTATCATAGTCATATAGTTTGAAAAAGAGCTCTGGACTGCAATGTCAGTTCAGCACTTAGCTGCTACTGATGAATACAATCTTAGGTTGCTTGTTATCTAGCAAATCTGTCTTCCACGAAGTATATTCTTGCTACTCAAAAGTCAGTTATAACTCTCACAAACGCTCTTAGGAGATGAGATTGTGTCTTACAATTCCAGAAGAACCCGGGCTGAGCAAAGAAAAGAGTGCACTGTCTGCAGATGCCAGAGTCCTCTGTGAACTGGTGATTGGGGTTCACATAAAATATGAATGTCTCTTATGTCATCACCATCAATCCTTTTCTGTAAATAGCTGAGATATCATAGTAAAACCTTATGTGAACTACAGTGCAGATACTGCCTGCGCTGAACAGGCAGTTACTCAGACATACAAATTTCACAGTTTTGTCATCTTAAAAACAATACTGATTTTAGTGAAGGCAGAGTAATAAGGGCAAATGAATTCTCAATCTGACTGAAATTCTGGATGTGACAGTCTCCAACCCTCATAGCCGAATTACTCAAAGTTTTGACTGTTTATGAAGAATTTCACCCACTTCAGCTGTTCAAACACACAAAGATCCAACACAGTCGCAAGTGCAGAGAAGCAACTCAGTTTTGTAGCAGTACCATTCTTGGTGGATTTGCAGAAACACACGCAGAGCATAAGAAGTGCTGGACAGTCACACAAAGAAACTACTAAGCACCTTACGGGAGAGTTTGAACAAGAGATTAGGCACATGTGTAAACCGTAACTGGTAAAGACAATAATCGCTACTAACTGATAGATTCAAAGAGTCCATCACCAAAATTCTTACGAAGCCACATTCTACCCTGCAAGGTGACTCAACTTTCCATTTGCCTGCTAATTAGTTAAGGCTTATACAAATTCTCTAAAAATGTAGCAAGACCTTTTAAGCAGTTACTTCCATGCTAAGGACAGTGGATCTAACTCAGATCTAAGTAGGATCTTTCAGGATCAGCTGGCAGTCTCACTAGGACAGAAAATACACTGTTCTGTATATACAGAAACCAAGAGTTCATATAATAAGTATTTCTACAGAATATCAACCTCTATCTAATATACTACAGAACCTAACATTCAGACTTACTCTGAATAACAGACAGGATTTGCTGCTAATGTAACAGATTCAGCTATCCACCTGAAAACCAGGGCTGCCAAATTAGCCAGTCTCCAAAACTGAACTCAGGGGAAGGTACTTTAGCCCCCAGAAGTCATGACATATGTGCGCTATCCAGTTCAGAAATCTGAAAAGCTTCCTTTGAGTCTAGAAAAGAGCAAGCACTGATTATTCTCCTGCTTTCACCAATGAATGACGTAACAGTTCTGGCATCAGCTGCGCTGGCTCCAAATCACCAGCTCTCGCAGCCAGAACAGGGTGCTTCAGAGTACTCCATAGGGTGTGAGTGAGGGATACAAAAAAAAAGATTAATATGTCTTTCTTAATGTACACTAAATGTAGCTTTCAAAGCAAGGAAGAGAATGAATTCCTTCACTCTGTGGAATTATGGTGATGTAAATACTGCATTGCTGATTTTTTCACTTTCTCAATTTTATGGAAGCAATTTCCCTCAAAGCAGGTTATTTATTATATTGTCATCCTGGAGGCCCATATCTAGAACTGTAATCTGCAAATATTTTTAAAGAGCTTGTAAGTGCTGTATTTTTTCAAGCATCCTATTCGGTTTAAACCACTCCATTTACGGGAAAATAATTTTTGTGTCTGTTGGTCCTGGTGATTTTTCACATTGCAGTTGGAGATCTAAAATACACTTAGGGAACATTATATTACACTATACCTGTAGTTAAAATATCATTTTCACTTCCTCCTCCCCCATCACAGCAATCAACATTTTTCTAAATTAAAAAAAAGCAAACAAACAAAAAAAAAAACACCAAAGAAAAAGTGATTTTCTTAATTTTGATTCCAAGCTGCTTCAAGAGCCAAAATTACAGCAATGCATTGGTACTGCAATCTTTTCATATGGAGGTTCTAGTAAGATTGAATTTATGAATAATCACACTGCACTATCCCCATAATTAAAACAACCTCTGAAATTGCAAGACCTCAGCAATATGTGAAAAGCAGCTCTGTTAAGAAGGTCTATGAAAGGCTTTTTCCTTTGTTTATTGAAATGGTGAAAAAACATTAAAGATATGGTATCAATGAAAGGACTAAAACAAAACAAAATCAACTGAACCAAAGGGAAAAAAAAGAAAAATTACATATCCTATGAATAAGATTAAATTAGACCAGAAGCACAACCTGGAACAATCAGTAATAAAACAGAACATGCACAAGAGTGGGAAATGTGCTATTGATATATTTTAGAGCACTGGTTGTAAAAAGGCCCAAGTTTAAATTGCGCAGCTAATAACTAGTTCATTGTACCCTCTCTGTGCTTTAAAAATATTTTCTTAAGCAGAGTTACTCAAAGAAGTCTTCAAATACATTTGTTTTGAGTATCGGTAATTTAACACTAACACCAAGCCCAGGTTAAAATAATACATTCACATACAGATCAGGAGATTGTATATGACATAACTTTCCATGGAAAATTATGATTGAGCAGAAACATCAGGAATTCTGTTCTTCAGACATTTTTGAAATGTGAAATCTGACCAGAAATGTTTGCTTAACTAAGTAAGCTTAAAAGATACTCATCTTTTTCCTCTACTTCCTGCAGAATTTTAGGAAAAAAAGCTACTTCAACTCCGAAGTGTGACTCCTTGGAGAAAATGCATACACAATACTTGCAATTACTAGGAAAAGCCCACTGCAAATTGGATTTATGACATTACAAGTGAAAATACAGCAGCTGAACTAACAAAATCAAGGTGAATGTTGAATTTTTTTAATAACTACCTCTTGTATCAGTAAATTGTATGACAGAAATAAATTTTATTTCATGTTACCTATCTGTTCTACTTTAAATACCAATGGCAATGCAGGAAGTTCATAAATGTGAATCCTCAGGAGGCTTACATGCATCACTGAGAACAGTAAAATGAATGGTTACACATCTGCAGTCTGAACTTTGAGATGAATACAAGCAAATTGTGAATGCACATTTTTCAAATGATTGCGCCCATTATTTTCCACTGACTCATGACTGTTGGCAGAAATGAATAATACATTTTAATATAGTATAGAGATTCAACAATCACAAATACAGAGAGTATGTATGGGTATATATTTATCTTCTATGCATACATAATACTAAAGCTATAGGTTGTCATCTGTTTTTAATACTAAAACACCAAATAATTTATAATGCAGAACTGTAAAATATATACAGAACACTGCATCAATCATGTACAAGTACCAGTGCTGTTCAGTATTTCTGTAAATCCTCCATTAAATTTCGATTTGAGACTGAACCAAAGACTTACATGGATCAAGTCATGGTTGCTTGGAACACTGAAAGAGACACATAAAATGCTGTGCTATTTCATGTCAAGATTATTTGCAGTTCACTTAATTATTTCAGAGATTACCAGTGACTGAAATACAGTGCACTCCACATTAAAGTCAGTGCTTATTCCTTTTCTTTAATTCAGGAAGCAACTACTAGATGGCAATTGGGAGATCAGCTGACAGGACTCCTAAATTATTTGACACAATCAGTACACTGATAATGTAAGCAAAGAAAGACCAGATCCTTGCACAGCTATTCAGAAACATTGTCAAATAAGGAGGAATTAACTATCTGAATACTAACAATGTCTTGCTTCGCATTTCCACATTCCCTAGCAAGCCTCGTTACATAGCATAAGCCATTAGTCAATACAATGACCACAATCTGTTCTGCATGGAGAACACAAAGAAAAATTAAAATTCAACCATTATATCTTAAACGGTGGCTTAATGTATAAAGCCCACGTTGCCTAAAACCTCTCCATAGTAGCGTAATGCTTTACCAAAGTAAGGAACCACCACATGAGAAAGTATGTGTGTGTACACACTGTCCTTGCATTTACTCAGGCAAGACTTCAGAGACATGCATTTTTAGGAGAATTAAACACAACATTCAGGAAATTAATGGCTACATATGATTCTCAATCAACTTGAGGAAAAAGTGATACATGCAAATATGCATGATATTTTCCTTTAAGAACAGTTTACTCCAGGTACAATTTGAAAAGTACTTTGCTGTAACAGTGTTCACAACTTCTGAAGTCTTTTGGCAAAGGTAATGAATATTCAACATCTGCAGCGCTGTTGCAAGTTCATGAAGTACAGAAATAAAAAAGATGCCTTATTTTGGTAGCCTAGTTCTTGTGTAAAAATCCAAAAATAATACACCCTAGTAACAGCATCCACCAGGAAGCAGATACTTGGCCTCGAAGTCAGAGCAGCAAAGGGCTTATGGCAACTACCACTGCTAATGTAGGCTCCAGCACTCATGTTAGGATGAAATCAAGCATAGCAGAGCTCAGCCTTTCCAAACCATGGGTTGGTTTGAGGGGAGGTGGGGAATTCTGTGTCAACATCTTTAATAAAGCAGATGTGACTCATTGCACTCTCATTTAAAATCAGAAACTGAGGTCTCTCTTTTTCCACTGAATCAACAGCACTGGTGGCAGTAGCACTGGAGCAGCGATCCTTCACAAGTTTCTGCTCCCCATACAATCAGTTCAATTAAATCATAGTATAACACTGCAGTCTTGTGACACAGTGCTCAAATCCTGGATTTGGTTTCTCTCCTTAATGCCATGCAACACCCTTATTTGCCTTATCTTCTGTGGTGGCACTGATCATACAAAAATATGGAATTAATTTAATCAGTATACCACCCCCTTAAATCTTCCTAAACTGCTTTTTTGATTGAAGAACACATTTCATTTACAACTGTTGTTTCAATAAACCGAGTAATCTGAGATATCTTTGCTCAAGATATTTCAAATGCTGAAAGCATCTGTTAGGTCATGTTGGGTTTGGGTTTTTTTTTAATTATTATTTTTAGGATGAGAAAAAGGCATTTTTCAAACACTTTCCTGCATCTTTCCTTTTCTCATTTAAATTCCTCAACCCAAATTCAATAATCATACATTAGAATTTCAACACTTTGTAGTCCCACAGTGGTCTGTTCAAATGCTTTTAGAAATATCCTGGGAAAGAACTAATGCCAAGCAGTACTCTCTTAAGTTTTTAACATTCAAATGCTGTATTTGAAGTTAGAAATGTAGAACTTGCCTCATTTACATTTTCCTGCCAAAATATATATCCTGCATTTAGTCCCATGATGATTTTTTGCTTCATGTGAGCTTTAATTATAAATTCAAGAGAAAACGCCTAGTTAAGCAACGTTCCCTGCAAGGGTCACAGTATGTCAAGTGTATCCCCTGTTTGTGTGAAGTCTATGCACTGCCCAGCTCACATGTGGAAAGCCTGCTTTCTCCACAACAAGAGCCAAACCATTTTCCTGTTCTGTCCTCCACCTGCACCCTTTTTCTTCTCTTTTTTAATTTTTGGTCAATCAACTCTATCCTCCCATCCTTTCCACACTGAAATTCATGAGGACATTCAATGGCTAAACTCTAACAAACTGTAATACTGCACATTTTAAAGTGAAACTTCCCATTGATGTAAAGTAGCTTCTACTCATGGTCAGGATCTGGGGCACCAGTGAGTAACCAGCATTACACTTCCATTTGGTACGTGACTCAGCCTTAGGCAGGGCACATTGCACAGAGCATACATCTGACCATATTGTGGCCATGGGCCAAAAAAAACAAACCTTGAACTCAAACAGTTCCTCACAAGAGCTCACTCTCCTTGTCACTCAGACCATCCCACTTTCATTTGAGACTACTTGGTGGATCACGCAAATTTGACTGTATGCATACATTACAGGTGCTTGCTTTCAAAGCACAAAAAAAAAAACCCAAAACTATTAAAAAGCATTTAATAATTTTACTGCAAATATGAACTTTTCTCATAATTAGCAATGGCACTTGACCATTAACATGTATGCAAATATCTTTATTTTGATAAAATTAAAATGGACAAGAACTTGACAATATTTCATACCTGATAACCTAGATATAGCCTATGTTGTTTGCAAAATTTCTTAGAAGTTAAACAGTGTAAACTACTGTAAATTTAAGCATTGTCAAACAAGAATTTTCTATTGCAGTTAAAATTTGATGGAAACTGGAAAATTCAGTGAAGAACAGTGAGAGACATCTATGCCCCTGGGATCAGAATGAAATCTTCTGGAACTATCATTATTTTTTCATTTGAGAAATCAGAAATTGACTGCCAGTGCACTTCTGCAGCCACACAACGTTATCCTATGTAGAGTACTGCTATCCAATACTGTTTTTTTAAAATAATATAGGCAGCAGATATGACCCAATATTAGTGCTCTATATAAGTACAGGCATTAGTGCTCTAACAGAAGTGTGGGATGAGATGATAGCAGAAATGTCACCTGTAGAAGTAGTAATGTTTTAAACTGTAATTTTGTAGTGTCTTCTTTCAGAGATTCCTAAAACCTTTTACAAATATTGAATTACATTTTTGAAACTATGTTAAAGAAATAAACATCACTACATCAAAACCTACAATGTTCTAAAATTTACACATGGGACATTTGTTTGCTTGTACTGATCTTTATACAGAGGTGAACTAAAAGATCAGACTTTAATATTTTAGAAAAGGATATCTACCTCATACAAGACACAACCAAAACTACTCAGAAGTAACAGGTGACTATTTCAGATTCTTGTTTTCCCCTATCCTGCATTTAGCCAGTCTAAATCTTATTTATTTTACTCTGTCTAAGCCCTGTAAGTGAATGGAGGACCATTTATATCTTTACTGCTTTTTAAAGGATGCTCATCAGTATTGTCCAAGTGTTTCACAGACATTCACTAATTCATTCACAATCTCCATTACAAGATGAGAAAGCATTATTATCCCCATCCAGAAACTGGAAACAGAGACAAAGGGACATACAGGAATCCACAGAGTAACACAGAGAAGGGCCAGGGTCAGAAACAGCACAGAGGTGTACCTGCTTATCTGTCCCTATCTCCAGACTGTATTGATCGCTACCAGAAGTGGGAGACAGCTCTTACTGCAGTTTATTTCTTCTACATATCAGATGCCAAAAAGCTCAATGTAGACAACCTTAACATGAAAGCATGAAGCTTTCATGGCTACCTGCTATATAATGATTTAGGTTTCATGCTTAGTACCACACAAGGCCACCATCACTGCGAGAGAGACACAGGCTAGTCAGTGTTGCCTTGTCCATATTAATTGTAATGATGTCTCTTCTTTGTGCAGTGTTTCACAGAATCACAGAACGGTTGAGGTTGGAAAGGACCTCTGGAAGACATGTGGTCCAGCCCCCATGCTCAAGCAGCAACAGCTGGAGTGAGCTGCCCAGGACTCTGTCCAGGCGGCTTTTGAATATCCCAAAGGACAGAGACTCCTCCACCTCTCTGGGCAACCTGGGCCAATGCTTGGTCACCATCACAGTGAAAAAGTGTTTCCTGATATTCAGAAGGAATCTCCTGTGTTTCAGTTTGTGCCTGTTGCCCCTTTTCCTGTCCCTGGACACCCGCGGAAAGAGCGGGGCTCCATCCTCCTTGCATCCTCCCTACAAGCATTTATATATATTGACGAGATCTCTACCTGAGTCTTCCTTCTCCAGGCTGAACAGTCCCAGATCTTTCAGCCTTTTCTCATGTTAAATGCTTCAATCTCTTACTCATTTTTGTGGCCTTTTGTTGGACTTTCTCCAGTATGTCCATGTCTCTCTCATACTGGGGAGCCCAGCACTGGACAGAGTATTCCAGACATGGCCTCACCAGTGCTGAGTAGAGGGGAAGGACCACCACCCCTGACCTGCTGGACATACTCTGTCCCATGCAGCCCAGGATACCATTCACTGCCTTTGCCAAAAGGGCACATCACCAGCTCACATTCAACCTGGTGTCCACCAGGACTGCCAGGTCCTTTTCTGCCAAGTTGCTTTCCAGCTGGGCGAACCCCAGCATATATCGGTGCGTGGTGGTTTTCCTCCCTAGATGCAAGGCTTTGCACTGCAGTGCAGTAACCTGAGGTTACTGTCAGCCCACTTCTCCAGCCTGCTGAGGTCCCTCTTGTTGGCAGCATGACCCTCTGTCCTATCAGCCACTCCTCACAGTTTTGTGTCACCTGCAAACTTGCTGAGGGTGCACTCTGCCCCATCATCCAGATCAATGATGATGTTAAACAGGACTGGACACAGATTTGACTCCTGCAGTACACTGCTAGCCACTGGTCTCCAACTAGACTTTGTTCCATTGGTCATGATTCTCTGGACCTGGCCATACAGCCAGTTTTCAATTCACCTCCCCACCTGTTCATCCAACCCGTACATAAACAGCTTCTCTGTGATGATCTTATGGGAGACAGTGTCCAAGGCCTCACCGAAGCCTAGATAGATACCGTCTACTGCTCTCCCCTGCACCTACCAGGCTAGACATCTCATCATAGAAGTTTATCCAGTTGGTAAAGCATGACCTTCCCCCCATGCTGACTACTACTGATGATCTCTTTTTCCTTCATGTGCCTGGAAGTGGCTTCCAGGATTAGCTCTCCAGCATCTTCCCAAGGACTGAGGTGAGGCTGACCTGCCTGTAGTTCCCCAGGTCCTCCTTCTTGAAGATGGGGGTGACATTTGCTTTCCTCCAGTCTTCAGGTAATTCTCCCAGTCACCATGACTGATCACAGACTACGGAGAGTAGCCTCACAATGATGTCTGTCAGTGCCCTCAGCACTCATGGGAGTATCCGATCAGGGCCCACGGATTTATGCATGCCCAGTTTGCTGAAGTATTCCCTGTCCCAATCCTCTTCCACCAAGGGTACATCTTCCTTTCTCTAACCCTCCCCCCATGAAGGCCAGTCTTGCTAGTAAAGACTGAGGCAAAGGTGGAATTCAATACTTGCACCTTTTCCATGTCCTGTGTAACCAGGTCCCTAGTATCACTTCTTTAACCAATTATCTATGTGCCTTCCAGCTCCATTAACAAATGAGCCAAGGATACCTGCTAAACATCCCCGACTATCATGCAACCTGCCGAAAAGGGGAAGAGCAAGAACAGCATGAAGTGGCTCTCCCATTTTTTAAATTAAAAGTACCTGACTTCAGAACCATCACAAATCTTTTAACTGTTGATGTAATTTCCAATGATGGCTTTTTTGTTTTTTTTCTCCCCCAAAGAATACAGTCCTGTGGGAGGGCTCCCCTTGCATTATGCAGGACCACTAAGGGAACCGAGGACAACTCGGTACACCATGGGAGATACACTCAGCCTCTAGCACCTTCAAACTATGAAGGTGCTGGAACTGTTCAAGAAAAGGATGAATTTTTTACACAATGAAAAATCTTAGGCAGTTAGATCTCCATGTTACAAAAAGATGTTGCTATTGACAATTCTGCTACTGCAGCTCCTTAATATATTTTCTTCTCATTTTACAAGTGGATAAGTGAAAATAGTTAGATAATTTATTCAAGACCACATGGTGCTAGAACCAGGCTTAGATGGTATGTGCTTGCACTCTTGTGTTCCATTTGGTGAACCAAGGCTGTTCTTTTTCTTCAGAAAGGTGTCAAGGGCAGTCATAAGAAATACTTTTTTTAAAGAACTATTTAAGGAAAGATGAGAGAATATTTTATTTATTTCAGTTCAACCATTTATCTAGAAACAAAATATTTTCTTGGCAGATAAGTAAGCTGCAACATTCCACAAGACTGAAAAGCTCAGCTTCACCTTACTCCTGTACAGTGTGTCTCATGTCACAGAAACATATGCCTTGATAGAGTTTATTTTGTATTCCTCTTTGTTTGACAGTACTCACTTTTATGTGAAATATTTTTGTGGCAAATTTGCATGAATTCATCTTTTCATGTCCTAACTTCAATTTTCAGGCCATGTTTTCTCCCTTGTCTTTGATAAATAGCATTAAAATTGCACAGTAAAAGAATTGGATACTCAATAGATCGTTTCAGATTATATCACAGTTTTGTTGCTTTCTGCAATTTTGGTTGGTTGGTTGGTTGGTTTTTAATGGGGAAGGGAATGTCTATTTCTGAAAAAAAATAATACTCAAATCTGATGCACAAGTGTACTTGCTATTGTCAAACTTTACAGCATTGTACCTTAATTAGAAGCTTCATTGACAAGCTGGTGGAATAATTTATCTGACTGACAAAGCAAAAATAACCCTTATTACATCCATTAAAAAACATAAAAAAGACAAACCAAAGAACAAACTCTTAGCAGTGCAGAGCTCTGCCTTGAAATGTTCAAAAACCATACACATTATTTCTCTTAAAAATACATTCAATTCTTTTTAATAAAGTTGGACTGTGTTTTGTATATGATAACCACCTTACTGTCATAGCTGATACTTTTCATATAATTTCACAATTTTTTTCATATAATCGTGCTCTAGATTCAATGCTTTCATAAAGAACATTTTAAAATGCTAACTTTCTAATATTGCCCTGTCAACCTGGCCTCTCATCTGGATTTTAACACTTGCAAAAACATGTGGCCTGGATCTGGAGGTTCCTTAAAGCTCTTAACAAACTTGGAATAGACACTACAACATGAATTTTTACAGTGGAAAATTGCCAGAAGTCTCTCCTACACTCCGTTACCCTTTCTATAATTCCTTACAGAGGGGAATTAAACAGTGAAATAACCAACTAAATTCAGTGGAAAAGAACACTAGACTGTGTCAGTATAATGGATGGATGCCCAGATGCGGAGCATCCACCAACGATGTTGTAGTAAAGCAGTGGGTATGCAGTCATGACTTTATGTCAGCATGTGTAGGAGTATCCACAGTAGTGCTCATCTAGATAGCACAGTTAAAAATAGCAGTGAAGACAGATGAAAGCAGACTTCAGCATGGCTTAACAATCTGTCCAGAAGGCTTGGACAGCCCTCTCAAGTCTAGGCTGGCATGTCTTCACATCATATATAGATCAAAGCTAGTAGAGATCTGTCTGCATGTCCTGCAATCACAGCACTCAATTGCCATGTAGACACATCCAGAAATAGTGCTACTGTAGATATGTTCATCTAAAAACTGCATTTGCAAAAAGCAAAGGCTGGGAACATACCATAAAGCATATGGGACCTGACGAGGAACACATGCTGGAGAGTATCCATTTTGCTAGATTGTATTAGATGGGCTAATTCTGCCCCCTACACAACATGCCTCCCTTGCACTGCTGGAAGACACCATAACATGTGCTTGTTGGCCTTTTCTGTGGGGATTCAGAGAGTCAGGCCAGATTAACCTGATCTTTCAGGTACAGCAACTCACCCAGCTTTCCTATCTAATGCTAAGACACTGTTAAACTCTACAGGCAGCTGGAAGCATCCGTGTTACGTGTAAATGGCACTCATTCCTCTTCACAAAGTACTAACAGCAGATGCCAAAGCCCTAACCTAAGCAGGCACATTAGTTATCTACTGTTTCAAGGCCAGTCATTTCAGAAGAACATCAAGTTATGAACAATGCCTTCATCCACTGCTGCTGCTACCAGGGGCAGAACTTACTGTGATGCAGAAACCCAGAAGCTGACAAAGTCTCTCAAATTCAGGACCTTCTCTCCTCAAACAGTTGTTTGCTTTACAACTGCATTACTACATCTTCTATTAGCTACAAACTATAAACTACTACAGACACTACATCGTCTCAAAGATGACTTACTACCATTTGTCCAGCAAGTGACCAAAGGGATTTACGCATGTTCTTAAACTGACTGTGTAACGAATGATTCACTCCAGGGAGATTTTGTGTGTATTTTGCTAAATCACAACCAGAAGACAAGTTAAGAAGGAATGCAGTTCCTCAGCACGCTTAGCTGCCTTATGAGTAGAGTATAAAGACACACAAACTAGTGTTGACTCAGACAATTAAAGTTCTGGTAGGAATTGGATCACAGCAGCAGGGATTACATACAGGCCAATTTACCACGAGAAGAAGTGAGCTAGTGAAATACAGAAAATTCTGAGAGCAGAGATAAAAATCCTGTGCTGCTGCCTGTCTCTCTGTGGAAACCCTGAGCATGTGCACAGCCATGCTCCACTTTGCTGTCTGGACCAGGGCATCTCAGTTCTCAATCACAGCTAAACCTCCAGTCATCAGGCAGTGCTGTTCCAGCCATTTCATCCCAGATCCAATTCGTGAAATGCTTTCCTAGGAAGTGCAGAGAGGCAACAGTTAACTCCTCCATATAGGGAGCATTGCAGTAAAGAGCAGAAATACAATTTCCATTACACTGTTTGCTAGTGTGCTTCATCTATGATCCTCAAGAACAACTGTAAGGAGGTGGGTGAGAGTTTAATTGCTCTGGTCAGTCTTAAGAGAATGACAGCTACAGTTGCCAAGTATGGTGTGAAAAACCTACCCATCAGACTGACACTATCAATGTTTTTGAAAGCATTACTGAGCAGCTGAGATAATTGCTAAATTTGTGTCATATATACCACTAGTAGATTCATAATGCTGAACAGTAAGTAATGATTTTATATTAATCTCTCAGATATTGGTGCTCCCAAAACTCTGTTCCAAGAAATGTTGTACTGAATTATTTGTAAACAATGGCTTCCTGAATATAGAATTAAGAGTCTACTTATCACCAAAAGCAGTATCATAAGAATTTATCAAAGATACAACATGGTACACTAATACAAACAAACATTAACAGAAACTTATTTAACTAAACGCAAAACCTCAAACCATTAATTTTTGAAACTGCACCATGTGTTCTCTAACACTGTATCACAAATTTTGTTTTCTTCTAACTTGGAACTAATTGCTTTGACAGCATTTTTTCCAAGATCTAGCCTGCTCAATCATAGCAGCAACTACTGTTATCAGTTAGACCGTAAAAGGTAGTTTTCCTTTCCCTATAGAAAACTTAAAATGTCACATGCAAATAACTAATACAACATTATATAGAGAGAAATACAAATAAACTCAGCCTCCTGAAAATTATGCTGTCAAATTGCTTTAAGCAAATACCGCATCAAGATGTAGAATGTATCATATTCAAAAGGAGAGTGGAAAGCTGAATTCTCCTTTTTCTAACCAGCTGCTCGTTCCATGGGTACACTGCCTCGCTCCATTCACATTTACCACAGGGACACCCACTAACTTAAACGTGAACAATCTTAGTCAAGGGGCTCAGGTAACTATGATTCTGCAGATATGAAGTGAAAAGCATTGGCAGAGTTTAAGATTACAGTATTTATACGAAGTTGTTTACATTTAGCCCCCATAAATTCCTTTACCTGTAATTTAAAATCTGGTTTAGGTTAATGAAAAGCAAATAATTAATGATGTAAGAATAACTCAATTTCCTGGTAATTCCATTCTGTAGCTCAGGGTATGTTTTTGCCCATGTCCTAGCAACAAGCACAAATAGTGTGCTTTATCCAGTGCTCAACATACAAGTTTACAAAATTATAATATCCGAGTATTTAACAAAATTAGGACACACACCTTAAAACTTTCTGAAAGTACAAGAAAATAAATTACTATACTTAGACTGAGCACAATGGAAGTGTGGGTCAGGGAATGTGACATGCAGCTTATTTACCTTGCCAGCAGTCTTCTGCTTCTGTGTGCACTATATTTCTGTTTTATTTTGCTGTATTTTGTTTGCTTGGGTTTTGTTTTTAAAAACAACTTGGACAGCATTTACAAATATTTAAAGAAATCTCACCATGCTGACAACTTCAATATTTAAAATCTTGAGCCCATTCAAAAGCAATTTGGGGCTCTTCATAAGTCTACTACCGAGACTCAATTGGAACTGACAGCGTAGCATACAAAACGCAGAATATTTACAGTTGTATTTTAGCAAAATAGAACATGAGATACGTACATGCACGTATAAACATGCCAGCAGTTATATGTTGTTAGTCTGGCCAGTTAAAGGTATTTCCTATTTCTTAAGAAAAATGCTAGTCAGTATAGCTAAATAACTACATGGATGAATAACCAGCAGAGCAGTATAGCTTCAAATCGTAATCATGCGCATACCCCTGTCATGCACATGCGAGAAAGCTATGCAGCACAGCCTGATTTTAACTCACAGATGTAAACAAGTTTGCTAGAATGGGTGGTGGGGGAGAGGAAGGGGTGGGAGAGGGAGGGGAGGAGACTTGAAGGGAAGTGTTAAATTCCCGATTAGAATTTAATTTTAAATGCTAAATTCCAGATTGATACAGTAACAGTAAGGCAGATGGGGGAGCGGAGGGGAGAGTGGTGATGTCGATTTACACAGAAGGAGAGGTCATGTAATACACTGTGTTGAGCTCAAAAGGTAAGTGAGACAATGCCTTTTTCTATGACATAAACAAAGAAAAAATAATGCCCGCAGTCTGACTGCAAACAAGAACTGGGGAGGAAACGGAACTGCAAAGGAAATGCTTACAGCAAACCTTACAAACCTAATGCTAGGTTTTAGCCAGAAAAATACATTTTCAAGAGTTAGTCAATAATTCTTTATAAAGTGCAAATCAACCACATTCATATTGAAAATAAGCTTTTGTAAATGCTCCTTAACATAGATGAAAATATACCTCATGAATGATTGCCACAATTGCCAAACTATGATAGATGAATAGTACTTCTCTTTGATACCTCTAAGATATTCAGACCTCCGAGTCACTTGGAGCTCTATCTTAGAAGATGAAATTACAGTTCGACCTTAGACAGGTAAGCAGCAGGTGATATTCCTACCACAATAATTAATTAATTACTTTTCCCCCTCAGTTAAAAACTCTCTTGAGACCTTAAATCAATAAGGTAGCTGATGCATATGTTTTATTTTCTTGTTTCCAGTGGTTCCACTGTGAATATAAATCCATCATACAACCACATTTGCATTTAAAGAGAAAATCCCTTGTGTTTACTATGCACCTGCTCCATGTAAGCCTATCTTCTCTGCCTCCTTTGAGAAACAGACAGATCTGCCGGAAAAAGAGAGAGCACAGACACAACACTCCTCCAAGTCTTCTTGCCAATCATCTAAGCATTATTTCCTTTAGTTTAGTTATGGTCCTATTCTGACAACAGTTGAAAAGAACAACTACTTGCCCTTCCAAAATCCAGTACTTCTCAACTTTTTTTAACATATTTTTCATCTTGACATTGAACTTATATGCTTCAACTGTACAAAATCACCATATCTTCTAAGCAATATACAGTAGAGCATTGGTACATGTGTTCCTTACAAAGACTTTCAATGGAAAAATAGGAACTTTATTTTACTTAGCATTAAATAACATGGCTGCATAAGGAATAATGAGAATATTCTCCGTCTGGTGTTTTACTTTCAACTGTAACCTGAAATAGATGTAAGTTTATTCTACTAAAACTGAAATAAAATGGTAATTGTTCCCTTCTGCTTCCCCTCCTTGTTCCAGTAACCCTGCTTGTGATTCATGGGTTGCTCCTGGACCTTCATGCAAGTAATCAGACAAACAGGGGTGTGCTCTGCTGCACATCCCATCTAATCAGCTGAGATGTTTAAAAACCGGGTGAGTGGAGACAAGGTGCTGCATCCCACAAAGGCTGCTGGAGGTGCTTGTGAGGTGCAACATCAACCACTCCATGCATTCATGACACCGAATGATGCCATAACCACGAGTACCAGCATCCCTGCACTACTGCCAGCAGGACTTTCGTGCTGCTGCCCGTGACGGTCACGTCCCCGGCACTGGGCTGCCTCTGGCCGTGCGCTCCCCTTTCTTGCCGGCATCTCATCACAGCGCGGAGGCAGCGCTACCCGCATGTCTCCATTTCAGAGGACAGAAACCAGAGCGGCCACAGCAGGGCTGTCACGCCTTCCCCTTCCTGGTTCTAATCAGGCAAGTGTCCAAGCAGGACGGAGCTGCTTGCACCTATGGAGTTTACATGGGGACAGGTTTCGGCTCCCAGCGAGACCTGACAATTTGGAAGCAGAGGGGCAGTAAGAGGCACTTCCTAGTTTCTTGGAAGCTCTGCTGATGTCTTGTCAAAAAATAGCTATATGTAGATATTTGGAATTATGGTTTTCCAATCATGAAAAAAATAAACGCAAAGTGACCTATCACTTATTCAGTGTACTCAGGGGAGGGACTGCATCTCCAAAGGTACGAGTCAGCCACCTTGTCCAACCAGTCTACCTTTTACATGCAGTACTTTGTAAACTCAGAAGCTGGCCTCAGAGAAATCACATCATGCTTACTTACCACATCGCTGCCATTAGAGAATAAAACATTAAGAAGAGGAAAAGTTTCTATCTAATATAACTTACTGTCTTCTGTAGGAATTCCTTACCTGAAAGACTGACCACCTCCTTATCTCAAAATGCCACTTAAAAGCATTCTGAGGAGCCCACCCTGGACTACTCGCTCAAACAAGGAATTTTTTTAACTGGCTGGTCTCTTACAGGCTCCTTGGATTTGAATATAACTCTTCACTGGCCCCTTCCTCTGATACAATTGTATTTTACTTACTTTTTCAACAAGCTACAAGCCACATTTGCTTTCTGCAGTGCACTGAGTCAATGACACAGAGCAGAAATCACAAAGATCTGCTGATTTAAGATACCATTAGTGACTGGGTGAAATGGAACAGTCAGTTTGCATAAGTCAGTCTTTGACACATGAAAACACGCAGAAATGAAACATACTACAGCTTACAAAAGGAGCCTTTTCACACCAGTCATGGGCACTATGCCCCTGCGTTAACTGAAGGAACACCTAGAGGAAAAGTTACTCTACAATTTCGGAAATATAATTGTAGTGTTGAGGCACGTTTCTTCTTGACAACTGAACAGGTCAAACTCTAATTATTTTATTCACATGAACACTCCTCACTGTGTCTGATCTCCCACTCGAGCAACCTCGCAAGCCTGCTCTCAAGACCAGGTTTCCAGCTTAGGTGCAAAATCCTCAAAAAATGCCTCCAGTATGGCACCAGGTATCCTTGCAGGCTTAGCAGTATGAAGAAAGAAGTACATTACTATTTTCACCGGGCAGCCCATGAGCTAGTTGCAGAGGTCGTTAGGGTGAAGAAGCTCATGTTTATGGGTGGTAGTAAGGCAGTGGGTCATATTACTTATGGATTGTTGGGAGTTGCTGCAGTACATATAACTACTAAATTCAGTAAAGACAGGACACTAAGAAAACCTACTACTACATCAGGCTGCTCAAGGCTTAAATATGGGCACATCACTCAACATAATTCCTGGCAGCAGGATCAGAGCAAATCGCACAAGACAAAGTAATTTTGATTTCCCTATGCTACAATTGTATCCCTTTCTTCATCCATTAAAATACCAGGAAAGGGTCGAACAACCAAGTGATTTGCTTCAGAATAATTTTTTAAAACCTTTTTTAGTTACCTTTTGCAGTTGGATCACTGAGGTGTACAACAAGGCCATGCTTCCAGGATTTTCTACGGAACCACTGACACGAGCATTTTTTTTGGTGGGTTTTGGGGTGAGGAGGCTTTTTGAGAAGCAATTGTGACTGACCAATAAATCTCTAAGAGCTGTGGCATTAAGCCAACCATTGAAAGTGCCATGAGGTGACACCACTGACAATGAAGATTGAGGCTATTTAGGATCTGGTTTGCATCCAGTACCATCAGGACCTGATCCCTGAGTTCTTCTTCATATAAATTGCATTTGCTTGCATAAAAACGCTCACCGATATGGGTATGAAAAAGGTTTGATCCTTGGTGCTGCAAAAGCACGGATCTCAGACTGACCGAGGCACAGTTTCTCTACCAAACAACTTCACATCTGCTTCCCCACAGTCACAAACATGCAACTCCTGCTTGATTTTCTGCCAGATTTCGGCATGCCCCGGTGGGACAGGAGGGCGCGGGCGGCTGTGTCCCCGCCAGGGACGCCGGGCTCCGCGCAGAGCAGAGGCAGATTTGCATCGGCTTCGGGTTGTCGGCGGGTTTCGCGGCGCTACCGGGGGTTTTGCAGCCGCACTTCGCAGGGCTGACATCACGTATGTGCTCAGCCCCAATAAACCACCGCCCCCCCCCCCCCCCACCCCCCCCCCCCCCGAGTTCAGCCCTGATTTCATGCGGAAAGCACTTCCCCGGGGCGGGCTGGCGGGGGCCGGGGCTCGCCTCCCCGCTCCCGCCCCCCGGCCGCCTCTCCCGCCGCCCGGACACCCCCGCTCCCGCGACCCCCGGGGACGGTCCGGCGTGGGGAATCCCGCAGCCGCGCCGGGCGCCTCCACCACCCCCCGCAACCCCCTGCGGGGGATCCCCCGGGCCGGGCCCGCGCTCCCCTCCCGCCGCCCCCCCCGGGACACACACCCACACCCCCCACACACACCCACCCGCCGTTGTCGGCGGCAACAAAGCCCCCCGCCCGCTCCGCTCCGCTCCGCTCCGCTCCCCTCGCCTCACCCCTCCGCTCCGCTCCGCTCGGCCGCGGCCGTTCCACGGCAGCCGCGGGGGTGATGGAGATGGGGGAAGGACCCAGGTGCCGCCTCTCCCGGCTGCCGCCCCCCGCCACTCCCCGCCCCTGCCCGTCCACCGGCTCCGCGCCGGGGGGGGCGGTACTCACCCGCGCCCGCGCCTCCTCCCGCCGCCGCGGCGGAGGCCTGCTGCGTCACAATGCCGCCGCGCTCTCGGGGCGCGGGGGGCGCTGCCACGTGACCGGCGGCGTGGGGAAGGGGGGGGGGGGGGGGCGGGACCGGCAAATGCCCCCCACCTCCCCAATCCCACCCGTCCTACCCGGGGCGTGGGGAGAGGCCCCCTGCCCCGCCCGGGAAGCCCCGCGGCCGGCGTGGGAAGGGGGGGGGGGGGGGGGGGGGCGCCTCCTCCCGCCCCGGGGCTTGCTGGCAGCACCCCACGCGGGTTTCACGCACGTGTAAGGCGGTGCCCGGCGGCATCTGACGATGCCGCGCAGTCGTGCCAGAGGCTGAGCGCGTGGCACTGTGCTGCACTAAAAATACCTGAAAATACTGCGTTCAATCTGCTCACATCTGTTTAAAATAAAAACTTGGTGGGTTTCAGTTTTTGTGTGTGGATTTTTTTTTTTTTTTTTTTTCTGCTATAAAATCTGGAAAGCGTCGCCGCTTCCCTGTGGTTCGCGCGGGTGAAGCCGGTGGCACCCTCGGAGACATTCCCGCTGCGCGGGTCCCAC
Organism: Tyto alba; assembly: GCF_018691265.1. NCBI lineage: Eukaryota > Metazoa > Chordata > Aves > Strigiformes > Tytonidae > Tyto > Tyto alba. The sequence continues at coordinate 20,745,635 of NW_024881275.1, read as the reverse complement.
CTGCGTTGCCGAAAATCGGTGTGTTTTTTTTTCGTTTACCGGGCGGAGAAGGGCGCGCTTCCACCCAGCTGGCCGGAGCGCCCGGTAAACCCGCCCGAAACCCGCTGTCAGGCGCTGCGTGGGGATCGGAGTCCTCGTGCGTGGGCTCACCGGGACATCTGATGGCAACAGAAGAGCAGGACAGTGAACACTTGGCTGGTTTTCTTCTTTGTGATTGCGCCTGTTCTGTGCCGTGCTTCCACAGCATTCATGGGGTTGTGGGTTTTTTCCTTTGCTGTTCATAGGCACATTTTCCATCCTGTCTCTTAAACGTACCCTTTTACACACCTTTCCATCTTCCCCTGCTTTTCTGTGCTTTTACATTTCAAACACAAAGCTTCTTACATTTCATTTTCTCTGATGAGAAAATGCTGCAAAAGCCCAAAAGATGCATGTAGGAAATTAAAGTGAATTTATGCAGGTTTGGCATTTTGGAAGAGTATTGCCCGCAGAACACACAGAGCACACTCAGCAGTACTGCAAGTATGCCCACATCAGTCAGCACGTAGCACTGCGCTGGGCAAGTATCTCTGGAAACAGGGAAAACAGTTCAGTCTCCAGATCAGTGTGTCGCTGTCCTTCCTATAGGGATTTCCAGTGAAAGTGCTGATTAAATTGACACGAAAAATCCAAAACAAACAACAACCCCCTCCTCCCCCTCCCCCACCCTCCCATTCTGCTTAATCCTGAGACATAGTCATGAGACAGTAACAATGCTGAGAAGCTTTTGGTCTGAACCCAGTGACTTAGAGATGAAAGGAAATATAGTCCTCCATGGTATGTTCCTTGAGCTATCTAAGTGCTGCAGCACCATGCATTTTCAAATATTTTGCAGCTCATTTGACATACTTGCCCAGAAGTGGAAAACTTTTATATTTCTATATTCTTAAATTGCATTTTTAAGATGTGTAGAAAACAAGCTTGATTATGAATTACAGTGAATACGAATCTTTATGTGCAAGGCCAACTACGTGGAGAAATACTATCTTAACCACCTTAAAAATGTATGTGCTGATTGAGGGTCGTGGTGGGGGAAGGTTTACTTTGGAAACGTCTTTTGCTTTTATGTCATTTGCTTTTATGAAAGGGCATATTTGGACACTGCACGTTTCACACTTGTACATATATGGAGATTAAGTAACCATTTGGGGTATTTGTAATGCATTTGATTAGGTGGTTTTGTACAGGAATGTTGGTCAGCTGTGTGTGATTAAATGGGTTGAAAGGAATGCAGGTCAGCTCCAGAACACGATGTCATATAGCAGTATGGCCTGCTTGACGAACAGCATTGATGAAAAACCAAAACCAAAAAAATCTTATTTTAATTTAGAGGCTATAAATACCATCCATATGCAAATACAGCTTGTAAGATAAAAGCTTGCCAAGTGTCTTTGTGTATGTTATATATGATACTATCTCAATTACAGCTGATAACCCTGTTTATATATCTACTTCTGAACTCATTGCTGGAAATATTGTTTGAATAAGAAGTGCTGATTAGACTATATGGCTGTACAAAAACTAAATTATGATATATAACTTCAGGTCTTGTAAGAATTTCAGGGTGAATTTTTACTGCCAGTTACATGCACCATATTTTTGGTTTTTTGTCTAAAATAAGATCACAGAACACTAGCACTCTTCTTACTGTCTATGCAGATACAAAATTTTGCTGAAATAGAAACAACTTCTCATTGGTAATCCTATTCCCAATAGAGTAAAGCGGTTCAAAAATGTGTTGCACATTGTTTTGCTAGTACATTTCTCCAGGGTCATTTAATGTTCCATTGAACCTTGGTGTTCCTACTTGATGAAGCCAAGGCTGGCTGGTATTTGCATCAAAATGGCACAGCGTATGGTTGGATGCACATGAGAAAAGACAGATCTTATGTGTGCTAGCAGCACTTGCAAAACTCAATTCTGTGGCCCCCATCAAGGGCCCATAGCAGTCAGCAGCAATCACAGCATCCATCAGCGATCACGAATCATCCATCAGTGTTAACGAATACAAGAGAAAACCCTCCATTACTTTTGAAGTTCCTCTAAGAGATGACCCTGAGACAGATTTAAAGTGTGGTGCTTGATAATACTGCTTATGAAGACATGACCGCATTTTAGTTAAGGCACAAAACCCATGGAGATATGTCCTGCAGGAGCTTTTCTATTCCCGTGCAGGACCAACTCTGGTGCCTCTATGCTTGTTCCTGGAAATGCGCAGCAGTCCTGCGGTGGAATAGGTGGGCAGGAACAGAAAAGAGGCAGGAGGAACCTGGAAGAGATGAGACCAGTAACGTAAAGTACGTTGCCATTTTTTTCAGAGCAGCAAGGTTGGGAATCACTGCTCTGGGGTACAAGTAACTTAAACAGTCGGTTATACTGCAGGGTTTTAAAAATACTTCATATATAAAGGCAGCCTGTGGACTTCCAGATGGTGACCTAAGACTGCTGACGTGTCATATCTCCACCAAGGAACATCACCAACAGTATCATATTAAGCAAAACCTAGCGATTACAGGGTAAGTGTACCTCCTGAAATAACAAAGAGCAAGCTTTAATTCAGTCATATGATGATCCATGATGACTCACGGCCATTCAAAGCAGTCATCTGGACACTTATATGTTCTCTTTTTTTAAAAAAAAAATCCCACTCAGTTTTGAGGACCAGTAAGAACAACTACCATTTTTAGACCATGACACAATTTACGTTCTCATTTCAAGAGTGAGCTCAAACCAGATGCATTGTTTCTATCCTTACCTTCAGATTCTGAGTGGAATAAATAGAGCACAGATCAAGTCAACCTTTTATCTAAATTTCGAAAAACATTGTTCTTAGTTTTTCCTACCTTCAGTTTCCTCTACAATATATCAAATATTTTACTCAATTTGGAAAAACAATTTAATTCTGAAAAGCATGTAAAAATATAGCAATACAGGTATAGGCACAATTTTGTTAGACTTAGAGAATGTGAACAACGTTGCATAGGCTGTTAGAAGTACTGATTTACCATTTTGCTTTGATTACGACAAACAGTACCATACACACATGCTGATGAATAAGTCTACCATCTTAGATTCACAAAATTGCTATACCTGAAGGAATCGTGAGACTGTGTACCTGGAACTGCAATAAAAATGAATTGGTTTTCTGATATGGTTTTGTACTGTTTTCTGTGTTTATAATGTTTGAACACAATCTGTTAGCCCTCAGTGGGGGAATCTGCTGTCAATACATTTCAGAAAGCAAGAGGTTGCCTAGAAAAGAATGCAGATTGGATCCTCATCCATAAGAAAAGCTAGGATTATGAAAAATTGAATAACTAATTAGAAAATGTATTTCCGCATGTACAGCTTTGTTTCTGGGATTGTGAAGGAAGGTATTTTCTGTAATCTCCAGAGGCCATTTACTTGGCAACTAGCATGAGGGGAGAGGAGTCTCAAGCCTGGGCTTTATTAAATACTTATTGATTTGATCTATTCTGTTGGGTGAATCACACAGAGAGTTTCACAGTGTGGCATCCAAGATCCTGCTCACACAGTCAGCACAACTGTGCAGAAGAACTGAAGATAATATATATGGTTGGAAAGCTAGTACATGATGTTACTGGATCAAAAGGTGAGGGACAATTGCCACAATCAGCTACTCTAACTTCTGGAATAAAGCCCCGTAATTCCTGGTTGAACTAGATAACATTTTTCAGAAAGTGATCAATTCTGATCACTAGAGTTCTAACAACATAGTTCTAATAATTAGTTTTGCTGTTAAGTTATGGATGCTTGATCCAACTTCTCATTCAGCCATTTGAGTTTTGAAATTCTGACACTGGCTTTAGTTTTGCCTTTGCCTGCTGTAAATCAGAAGCTTTCCATTCTAATAGATTTTCTTACCATCCATGTATTCCCAGTATATTTTCAAGCCTCTTTTCAAAAGTTTTTTGGACAGGTTATAAAGGATTTATTGGTATTCTCTGAGATTTTGAGAATAATACAAGCCCCACAACTTTGAATTCATTAATATTTTATGTCACAGATTTTCATTCTGAAAATTAATGTTGGCAAATTGGAAAGCTTTTAAGTGTGGTCCTCAAAACAAATTACAGATGGTAATACATCTTTTTTCTTTTCTTTTCTTTTTGCTATCTGTTATTCCTCTGCTATATTTACAAAGACCACCTTTGAATATGGCCACATAAAAATGTTGTCACAAGGTGAGATGGACCTTGAAGTAACGGATTGCGTCCTCTGCTCCATAACTGCCCTGGTATAGCTCCTTCTCCCTCCCATGCTGCAGTCAGATCACTTGCTAAGGGAATGTGCTCTTGTTAAGGGGCAAGTGAGCTTCCACTCATCAATAAGTAGGCAAGAGCATGCACAGAAGCAGAACCCACAAAGCAGCTGAACCCCTCTGGTTCCGGCATTAGTTTGTGGCATTACAGGTTGCTGGTGGGATTCCTCGGCTACTGTTTCATACTGGGAATACACATGTACTTGGATGTCCAGAATTACACTCTGCTTTTGTTCCATTCTGTATGTGTGACCTGCATTTTTTAATGTGACCTCACTAGACAAATAAAACAAGGAAAAAAGGAACAGTTTGGTTGTTTTTTGGTGTTTTTTTTTTTTGTTTGTTTGTTTTGTTTTGTTTTATTTATATGATTAGAATATAAAGATGTTGTGTGATGCCAATTTAGAGATAAGACAAAAAGTCAAAAATCTTGGAGTTTAAGTTCCACATCGATTTACACGTATCCTTTTCAATTCAGTAGGGGTATGAATGAGTCATTAGAGGAAATCCTGACTGGGCAACACATTAAATTGGATGAAGACCAAATATTATGTTTCATTTGAGACTTAAGCAAAATCTATACCACCATAAACCTATTGTAAGAGTTAGAAGTGAATTCTAATCACAGCAACCCTATGAATTAACGAAAACCTTTACCGCTATAATCAAAACATCACGACTAATTTAACTGTTTTGAAGATTCTCCCATTAATAACATTATTTTGGGAAATTTTATATCCATGCTTCCTGTCAATTTCTTGGCAGAAAGCTCCATCCGCTGAATTAGGTCAAAGCAAGGCGTTTCAAACAATCTTCAAGTAATTGCTAAAATAATGTTATGAAAAAAACAGTCTGGAGAAAACTCTGGAAACCAGCTGACTGTGTAATAAAGGCCTAAAAGGAAGGCAAAGTAAGACTTCTAGACTACTTTGTAATAAATCTCCACACAAGAAAGGAGGACTATTTCTCATTAAAAAGTTAGGGTGGAAAAGCTTCAACTTTGGGAGTTGACCAAATGTGAATATTGAGTCCTGGTACTTCTCTGCTGAAATTAAGAGTTCTGCAATAATTCTCGGTGGAGGCAACTTGGGGGCCATGGAGATAAGAGAAGGAGTTTCTAGGCAGTTAGAGAGGTGGCTGGTTTTTGTTTTCTTGTCCCATTGGATCTCAGACAACACAAGCAGACACACAGATGCACACATCTATCTGCATATCTATCTATATGAAATGAACTTGTCACAGTGATAGCTAAAAGCAACCCTGAACATCAGTTCTTAGAAGTAAACACCAATTCTTTATCCCTCATAATCCTCTGAGAATCACTTAGAAGACAGGATTCATCTGTTGGGTTAGCTTAACAAATGAGAGCATACAGTCCTTCTTACAAAAGTAAGGGTGCTAACAGTGGCCACACTACACAATTACAAACCACTCATTGTGATGCCTTCTTAAACAACCTCTCAAAATACTCCTGTCAAGATCAAAGACACTACTTTGGGTAAAAATAATAACAGAGCTTCAATATATTGAGGTGGATGGTGGCAAACAAACATGGCAGTTGCATAGAAGTTGAGTACAGGCATTTCATGGATGAGAGTCAACAGGAGGCTACAATCACGTTCACTAGAAGTGCTGTTTTGTCCTAGAAAACAGCCAGTTCACCTATCGCATCGGAGAAAAGGGAGTCTTATTTTTGTGACGAGGTGTTGAGGGTTTTCACCTCCTCAGTGGCTGACAAGGTGCTTCTGAACATTAGAGTTCACATCAAGAAAAAAAAAATAATTCACATGACTACTTATTTAGGAAATCTGTGTTCACGAGACCTTACTAAAACCACCTCCCTGCCTGAACTTCTGTGTATAAGATCTGAAATAGTAATATGAACAAAGAAAAGCACAGGAGAATCGTGCTGTCATTTACCATAATAAACATTTCAAATTAGATATTTTTTATGCAGTATTACACATTCATAGTAGATAAAGTGAATTGTCCTGTGAATTTCAAACTGACTTAATCTGACTGCTTGATGACTGTATAAGGAAAGCTTGTGTTTCCTACCCTTGTACAGAGGCAGTTACAAGCAAGTTTATTTCAGACAACATTTTCCTTTGGCTCTGCTATGTTGCGTTTCACTGTTGTAATTATTTATCTGTTTGCCATCTCTGATATCTAACACATAGCTATTTAAAGTACTGTGAACTAAAGAAGAATCAATTTATGTTATTTTTTTTACAACTTTGCCATTGCTACTAGATAATATGCACTCTTATTTGTTTGCAATAAATAGTTTGTAAAAGAATCACAATTATAAAGGCATATTGGATTGTGGTACTCTTTGTAAATATCCTTGACAAGTAGATAAAGACTGTGGGCAAAATAGACCAAAACCTAATTAAGAAACCACATGTAACAATGTTGTCCATAAGGAAGAAAGCATATTTTCAAAACAAAAGCTGAACTGAAGTCTAAACTAACTCCCTCTGAACTCAGAAGACCAGTTCTGACATGGTCAATGATACACAAATTATTTTCTCCCTCTTCCAACACTCAAATATGTAATTATGAACCAGCAATAACACAAATTGGTAATTATCATTTAAAGTCGTCATTTGGTTGTTCTGATACCAAATAGGGTTTCTGCCAAAGAAAACTTTGTCAGTTATTCAAATAGTATTGCATTAAACATTTAAAGGACTTTGAAAACTCGAAACAGCAGACATGTCCCATGGGATTCACAGCTCATATTGTCAATTCATCCTCTGTCCTGTGATCATCACTGTGATTTACAAAAATAAAACCAGAAAAAAAAACCCAAAAAACTAAAAAACAATATGGGCCAAATAACAGCTGTTCTAAATTGTCATAGCTTTTTGCAGTCAAGGAAGAATGATGCTGATTTACACCCATGGAGATTCCAGCTCTGATCTTTCATTCCCTTCCTTCCAATATGTCAACAAGGATCATAATAGTAGCCAATCATAACAGATCTTACACAGTATTCATATTTTCATTGTATTTGTCCTCTTAGTATTGTGTACTAGAGTTATTTTTCTCTTTTCTCTAGACATTTCCTTTTCTCCTCCTCTTTCTTTTGTGTTTTTTCCCTTGAGATATTATTATTATTTGAATTGGCAAAGCAGCAGGTTCCATTTCTTTTCTCCAGAAGAAAACAGATTTATTTGAATCTCTCTTGGCAGTGTGTTCCCCACCCATGGGCCACCATGGAAGTACCAGCCTCTGCACTTAGTGACAACTCCATTGTTCTAGATACGTGTTGTTATTGTGGTGTGCCTGCATAATGAGGACAACTCCAGAATACTTAGCCTGCTGAGAGGTTACAAAATGAAGATGTGAAATTATGTCTTCTCTCCTTCTTCTAGTCTCTTTACCATACAAGAGGATTACAAAGGGACTTGAAACTTGTCAGCTGCCAGAACAGAATTTCCTGATTTCCAAGGAAGCCTTATGTTAACATCTAGCTGGTTTCTTACATGAAATTTGTTCTCCCAGTGCAAGAACTGGCAGTTGCATAATCAAGGCATGACTGCACTGGGATGTGCTAACCTGGCAGATGGTTCCTCTGGAGCTGCTAGCAGCTGGTGTAGTTTAGAAATGCCTTTTGGTCTCTTTAAACTGTTTGGGAGCTGGCTTTGGACCAACATGAGGATCAAGCTATTCAGTCCTTCTCCCCCCACACCCCTTTATTTGATTTCCAAGTTCAAATTGAATGCTTCAGAGAATCTGCATCAAGAATTTGGAGTTTAACCCAGAAACTTATTGGAACAGATGCTGTATCTGTACTACCAGAATTTGTACAGAGCTAGGCTGTCACATCCTTCACCCTGTGGGAAATTATTTTGGGCCAGATATGGTACATTGCAATAATGAAGCTTGAAGGCTCACAAGCTTGTTGGTCATCCTAACCAAATCTCCATCTGCCAAAATAGGCTGTCTCCTGTCCAGTAACAAAAACAAAGGTACTTTTGCCAGCTACTGCTTTTTGGGTATCTAGTAATGGTGAAGCATGACAAGGCCAAGTTTAGAACCAGATGTAAGAGTCTGAGGTCAGTTGTTTCACTTAAGGATGATATCAGCAAAATTAAAATGAAAATGAACGTTCAAGCATTGGAGATCATGAAGGTAACTGTGAATTATCCAAGAAGGATTTGTGAATTTTAAGGATAAAATAGACAAGATTAATTGTGGTCTGACATTGGTAGGTGTCAGAAGCTCACATCTCCCTTTGCAGCCACCCCATTTAAAGAAAGCAGGAGAATTTTCAGTCTCAGCACCTGTCAAGGTGAAACACTCTGATAAAATTTTTCCAAACATAGGTTGTAACATGGAAGTGGAGAGAATCCTGAAAGCAGAAAAGGAAGGCACAATGAATAGAGAAAAGTAGGAAGCATTCAGGAGAGGGGTTATACTGGGTCTAGTGTGAGTGGCTGAAAACTTGGTTATGGTGTGTAAGAAGGTTGGGAGTACAGTCAGGAGATCCAGAGAGAAAATAGGTGAGAGGTGTCAACTGCAAGAGAAATGCCTCCAAGGAATTTCAGGTCATATGGAGTAATTATAAAATATATTGTTCTTCTGGTAAGAACAGAGAGTGCCTCCGTAGGTGCCTAACTGACATTTATAAGGTAGAGGAATTCTTCCATGTATTCTTTTTGTTTCTCTTTTTACACGGAAATCCAATGTCATTGCCAGTGTCAGCTCATTGTTAACCATCTATTTTGACATTGCATAGAAATAGCACATGTCCCTGGACTGCTGGATGGCTTTTCAATGCCCTATTGACTTAAAGGAAATAGTAAAACATTTCATGCCGTTGAATATGAAGTAATCTTGACCCAGCACCAAGATGCATATCTCTGGCATTGTTCTTCCCCTTACCAAACGTTCTCTCAGCCAGCTGCTAGTTTAGATTTAATATCCTTGACTTGATGTATCCCTTCTGTTTGCTCTATTTACTTCTTTTTTTCAGTTCATGTCATTCTTCCATATGTAACACTAACTAGGAGTAAACAACAAGAAAAAAACCTCAGCAAGATTATCATCAGGAAAAAGAAAACAAACAAAATAACCTCATCTGATCCAAAATCCTGTATATAGCTACAGGGGTAATTGTTGTCCAAATGAAATGAAAATTTGCTTGTAACATCTAATTTCCCTGGGGTGGAAGTGATCTATTCATCACTCATCTTCTCTCTCCCCCTACTTTAGCTCCTTGCATCTTGATATATCAGTTGTGGAAACATGCATTTCCATAATTTCACTCCATATCTATCCTACATTTTCCCTCATGGTCAGCATCATGGCACTATGGCAAGCAATGACAAAGTATGCATGCTGCTTAGAGCTGAATCTCTATTTCATTCTGATTGCAGAGTGGCTTAAGCTAAATGTTCTAGGGATGTAGAGTTATTGGTGAAGATGCTGCAGTGGAATTTAATTTCTAATCTGTTTCAACTATTCAATCAACTATCCCATCAACAACAGACAAGGCAAATTCATCATATTTTTAGATACTCATATCCATTGGGAAGAACTGTCCATTATCACCAGTTTTCTCTAAGGTAGAGCCAAATTAGATTTCCAACGTAAGTGGTCAAAAATACAGAAAGAATTACATATATTGTAAACATCATGTTACACTGAAAAACTATCCCATTAGGTAAGTGGATGAAAGTTTAAGGTCAAACTTAAGGTTGGCTACAGAAACCTCATTCTTAAGATTTCAAGGAAAAAATAAGTATTAAAAAAATAATACAGAGTTTCTTTGAATTCTCTTAATCTGCAGTTGGTGAATTTTAGTTCACTGTTTCTGAATATTTTCATGCTTTAAGTTAATGGAAAACTCTTTTTCTTTTACTTCCCTTCCCTTCCCTTCCCTTCCCTTCCCTTCCCTTCCCTTCCCTTCCCTTCCCTTCCCTTCCCTTCCCTTCCCTTCCCTTCCCTTCCCTTCCCTTCCCTTCCCTTCCCTTCCCTTCCCTTCCCTTCCCTTCCCTTCCCTTCCCTTCCCTTCCCTTCCCTTCCCTTCCCTTCCCTTCCCTTCCCTTCCCTTCCCTTCCCTTCCCTTCCCTTCCCTTCCCTTCCCTTCCCTTCCCTTCCCTTCCCTTCCCTTCCCTTCCCTTCCCTTCCCTTCCCTTCCCTTCCCTTCCCTTCCCTTCCCTTCCCTTCCCTTCCCTTCCCTTCCCTTCCCTTCCCTTCCCTTCCCTTCCCTTCCCTTCCCTTCCCTTCCCTTCCCTTCCCTTCCCTTCCCTTCCCTTCCCTTCCCTTCCCTTCCCTTCCCTTCCCTTCCCTTCCCTTCCCTTCCCTTCCCTTCCCTTCCCTTCCCTTCCCTTCCCTTCCCTTCCCTTCCCTTCCCCACTCCTGTTCAGAGTAAAGTGCACATCATCACTAAATCCATGGTGAAGAGCAGTGGGTCAACTGAGTTAAAATAATCCTTTTCAGTTGTTTCTCTCTCTCTTTTTTTTTTTTTTTTTTAAAAAAAAAGACATACCAGGTTCAAAGTGGGTTATCAAATTGTTGCAAGCTCCCATGCAGAGCATAATTCTGGCTCTACTGAAAAGAGTAAGATAAAATTTCCACTGACTTCACTGGGGTCAGCATTTTACTTGAAATATGCCATGTTTCCATATTGCAAAAGTCAACTCATTTGCCACTTAACCTATGTTTGCTTTTTGCATATCCTGCGAAGCAGACCTATAAAGTTCAGCTCTTTTTTTCTGAGGGGTTTAGAGAGTGCAACAACTGTTAAAATAGGAATTCTTTTATTTGATGTAATTCTATACTTCTGAAATTAAACTGTTGTCACTGTTTAAAACAACAAGATATGCTCAGATTTGTAGGAATGGGGTTAGATTGTAGATTAGTCCTGAAGTATCAGATCCTTCAGTTCTGGTAGACAAACAGTTTTAAAAGCAATGTTTTTTTTCAGGGTGAAATATGCCTAAACTGTTGCTTCTTTTTTTAGATTTAGGGAGGATGTTATTTGGTAAGATGAAAATGCAGATAGTTGATGGAAATAGACAGTTATTTATTCCACTAAGATGTCATTCTTAAAGCCAAGGAATAAGTTCATCACCACTATATGTTTATGGTCACCAGCTTTTGATGTTGTTGTGCATTTGCAATGTACATAATGCAGCCTACAATCTCACACAAGTACAGTTATAAATATCTATGTGCCTTCTTTGTTTAAAACCCATATCTTTATTAAGTTTAAGAGAGATTTAAAAAATATGTGGGTGTTGTTCAAAGAGATTAGTGTTGGAGAAATGCTGACTGATTTTTAGCTACAGAAGTATTAGGGCACACTGCCATGGTAATAGTATAAGCTATGCTAACAGTCTCTGTAATAGGATCAAGCTGGATAAACCTTTCTCCTTACACATGAAATAACACCTTTATAAGTCAGTGTTTTGCTCAGTTATAATCCTGGAAGTCCAATTCATTAAAAGTTTATCATGTAAGATTTTCACTCAAGGAGACTAGCACAGTCTGAAAAGTAGGGCAGGAACTAGATCTATCAGCTCATGTTTGAACATGCAAGTAAATTAATTTGTTTTAAGAAGAAAATTTTGTGATAAATAAAGGACAGTACATCAGACCAATCTTTTCTTTTGTTGCAATTAATTTTACTTGTACATAAGAAGAGCAAACTCAAGTACTTGTACTCTGTGATAAGCTGAAATTTGTGAAGACCCTAATGATTGGATGCATTGCACATATTGTTATTGTGGATGATGAGAAACAGCAAAAGGAACACAACTGCCTACTCTCCCTGGTCTGCTCCTAAAATGTTGATATCCTGTAGTGTATTACAGTGTTGCAATTACAGCAGAATTTATACTTTCTGGTCAGCTGTAACACCCATAGTGAACTGGCATGCCTTTGGAAAACAAAAATGCAGCTACAGAAATTTTACCTGTCTTTTGTGATCACCTTTTCTGAAAGTATAAATTATCCAGTAACGTTATCCAAAAAGTCACTTGTATCTTTCACCATATTCTCCATGAAATTTGATTCAAAGCAAGATCCGTGAAGTATGCAGTCACAACTAGGTTATTATAGACTAAAAAAAGGCTCTCTGTTCATAGGATGGTAGCAAAGACTAAAGGGATAACCAGCCAAAGTAAGCAGGCTGCAGGCAAAATGGGCAGTAAAATTATGAAAAAGATACCAAATAAGAAATGTGCTATAGAAGAACTCAGACCAAGGTTCAACAGTACAGAGATAAAAATATCCACATTAATTACTGTTTGTGTACTACATTTTGTCACATGAATTAAGTTTAGATTGAGGCATGGAGGTTTATTCTCTGTTCCTATCAACCAGCTTTTCTGCAAGCCTGTAACTGGAATGAGTAAGGTTCTTCCATATATCAGAATGTAAAATTCTTTGCTTCTAGAAGTCTTTGAGAACATATTTTCTTTCAGTGTAAATCACTCCTTCCCTATTTACAACTGCAAATTTAATGTCATCTATTTTTTTTTTTTTCTGTAAAAATTGTCATTCTACCTCCTTTATATCCATGAAGAAAATATGATGTTTGTCTTTGCTGCTGCTGGACAGTCTTCATTATTTATTTATAGCAAATAACCATCAAATTCAGCTCTTTTTTTGGAGTGAATTTCCTGTTAAAAACCTTATATGAATATGCTCGTTGTTCAGGCAGTAACTAATATAAAACAATTTTTAAGAAGATAGTACAGCCAACAAATTACCTGTGAATTGTCCTTTGTAAAGACTGCTGTAGGCTTTTGACAGTAACAGTCTGGTGTTTGTAGCCCATCCTTTTGTATTCACAGAGAGGGATATAGTACTTAAGTGAGATAAAGCAGTGCTAAGGAAGTACCAGAAAGAAAACTGTGCTTTTCCTTTGCCTTTTCTGTAGGTGTACTATATGCTGTCCTACGATGTGGTTATCAGAATCAACAGCATGTTTCTGCCTCTCAGCTGAGAGAAAAAGAAAGCCAAGAGTCATTGTAAGCAGTATTTAAAAAAAAAAAATACAGAGAGAAAAAATGTAAATTAACTTTTCTCTTGTCACGTTCATTAAACTGACACACTTTTCTGAAGGTGTTTGTTCTTTTTTGAGTGAAGTACTCACCAATTTATGTGTCTCTTGATTCATCTTTTCAGTACCATGCCTCTGGCCAGAGGCTGAGGTAAACTGTCTTCTCCTATTCCTGTGTAGCTTAGCATATGGTTGCTTCACTAAAACTTTCTGCTCCTTCTACTACTTCTTCTTCTCCTTAAAACAGAGATATCTATATCTATCTGTCTGTATGCCCAAATTACTTCAAGCAGTGATTTCTTAAGAGTTGGCAAGCCTTAAAAAATCTTCATGTCCACCTCCAGAGCTCACTTCAAACCTGAGTTATTTCCTGTAAACCCTTTCCAATATTCAGATGGCTTTTGTCCTTTCTTACTCCTGTGAAAATCTATGATGGAATAGTTGCAATTTCTTAAAACTAACAATATGAAATGAACGGCAAAATCAGGACTAAATTTCTTAGTTTGACTCTGAGAGCATGCCTGTATGAGAGTCTGAAAGGAGACCAATACTTGGTCTGGTTACACTTCATAGCTGAAGCTATATGGTGCTTTAGCATGGCAGTGGGCCTGAGATAATATGTTTGTCTTTCAGCAAAACTCTCAGCAGGCCCTACTGAATTAGTTACAGCACTCCACTACCACTACTAAAGTCACTTCCAGACTGGAACAGACACATGACCATCTGGCTTGGGGCACAGGCAGTGGGGTTTGCACCTGCGTAAGAAGACACACACACTTCTACCTTCCTTTCCAATAATCCTTATGAGCACCTTCCATTTCTAGCTGCTTTTAGCATACTGCATCATGACACTTTAACCTTATACTAAACACTAATTAAAACACATCATGCAAACTTATTACCGTTTTTCTTGTTGTATAATTTGGTAAAGACAAATTCTCATGCTTAAAGAAAAAATATTTTTAGAATCAGAGTTTCAACTAATGTAATTTCATGATTTATGAGGACCATGATGAAGAAAGTAGTGAAAAAGCATAATAGCAACTGATTCAGCTAGTACCTACCTCTTTCCAGAACAGCAATGCTAAAACAATCTCTTTCGTTTTTTAGGACTGACATTAAGAATTCTGATGTAACTTTTGAGCCTGAAATTCTCAGATTATGCTTTCTTGACACAGGGTTGCCTTGTCACCTTAATTTTCTGCCATTGCCATAATATTTAATCTCAGGAGTTCACATTCTGAGTGTCATTGCTGAAGTAAGTGGGTCGACACATGCAATAAAAGTAACATTTTCTAAATTCTTTCAAGAAAGAAGGTTGGGCAGTCCTTCTTAGTCCTTTTCTGTACACAGCTTGATTAAATGTAAGAATCAATGCCATTTGTATAACAACAACAGTCTAAAGAAAAATTACAAGTTACTTTTAGTACAACAAATTTTCATGGGTTTTGCATGAACCTTGATTCAAAAGAAGCCCAAGTGAATTGCACTTCTTAATGTTTGATATACTACTGAAAATTTGATTAATTTAAAAAAAGTGACTTGAGCTGACATGTAAATATCATAACAATAGCAACAAAATCAGTCACCAGTTTATTCATATAAGGCAGAATTCAAAATTTTACTCTTTAAGCCTGATTTTGAGGGCCAGTCCTCTGTTCATAGGTGATGGGTACATTTCAGTCTCACATGAGTGGCTCAGCAGATACATCAAACGAACTGTAAAGACAAAGGCCTCCATTCTCTGCTGGCTAGTCTCTGTTAAAGTCTTTTCACGTGGCACAGGGAAAGCAATCAGTGTCTGGACTTTTCTGACGCTTGAGAAGGTGGTAAGGCTTTCTACCAAGAGAGGACTTTTACAGCAAGGAGGTGGTTATAATCTATTCCTGATCTTTTTAAAGTTACCTTGTTGACTTCTTGCTTCAACTGCAGACACCATTGTCATAAAGTGGACAACCCCTGACAGTAAGAGTATCATATAAAAAACAACGGACCAGCATTGGCTTGGGTTACACAGAGCCAGAAATGTTTTGGTATTGTGGATTCTGAAGGAAAGGAAACATTCAGGTTCAGAATCAGTCCAGAAATAACATTTTTTTCTGATTTCCGGGAGGAAGGGGGGGTGGGGGGAAACCATGACCTTCTGCTTTGCCTGCTTTTGTACAACCTAAATTCAATCTATAAGAAGGAATGAAACAGTCAGCATTTCAGAAGCTTACCAAATAAATTACTAGTGCCGTGTCTATTTGTAATTATAGGTCAGTTCATAATACTGTTGTTAATCACACATTCCAGGGCTTTGCAAGCACTTAAAGGCATATTTTAATCTCTTTGGATAAAGGAAGCTGCCATTGGTGACAATAAAAGAAATGCAGACTAATTCCCTTAGTTCTTACTACAAAATTATGCTTTTCACTATGTTGAACAACCCCCCCAGCACGCAAGCTGTGTGCACTCACATACCACCCATCCTAAGCTATTTCTTGTGACAGTTTCAGCTATGTTATGGAAAAATTCAATGACATACTGTATCATAGCACCACACTGACAGCACTCTCATGATATCATGTCTGGAGAGTCTGATAATGATATCAGAGGTAATGTCTCATAAAAAGCACTCATTGCTAATGTCTCCACAGATGTATCAGATCCAAACAAGCTGCAGGCAGGATACAGTGTCAATAGCATGGGCTTTGCTTCCTGTGGATATAACCGATCCTTTTGGATTTTGGAAGCTGTACAAGGACAATAAGAGTTGTTTTTGTTTTACTGTAGATGCTATATTCAAAAGTAAGGAAAAACTACATCAATTAAAGTTAATTGTCTCTTTTTAACCCCAAAAGGGAAAATGATATCGTTAATTCAGCTTGGTCTGGCTGGGTATTTCAGTATGTACACTGTATAAAATTAAAGCCTAACTGAGACACTTTTAATGACAATCATTATTATACTTGCGTGTGGAATATCAGAATACCTACAGTACCTGGTTCTATCAGGCAAGTTAAAGCAACTTTTACTTCCTTTTTGTGTTACTACATTATTGTATGGTTATTATTTGCCATGTTTTAGTGCCTCTGGCCCAGCTCAGACCAGAAATCCCACAGTGCAGCCAAGACAGGGATGGATCCATGGATCAATGTGGGAAGGATGACAGCAGGAGAAGAGGAGATGGATGGTACAGAAAGTATGCAGCAACAGCAACAACTTCCTGCTGGTACACTGAAACTTTCCTTTGCCCTGAGCTCCCTTACCTCCTAAAACCAAGTATGGGAGGCCACCAGGAGGACTTGTTCTGGGCTCCTCTGGCTCTATCTGATGCTGCTGGTGGGGAGGGAAGGGTGGAAGGTGCTCAGTATGCCCACCAGCTTGATGGAGGCTCAGGATCCTCAGCACAGCTCTGTATGACACCCTGTGTGCTCCCTTGCCCAGAGTCAGTGTTTGTTGCCCAGATCTGCAGCTTCCCATCTATTCCTGGTGTAAGGCATCCCCCCAGCTGGGCTCCCCCCTGCCCAGGGGCATGGGCATGGGCTCTGCTGGCAGGCAGGCAGGGCTTTATCAAGACCCTCATGAGTTTCCTTTGTGTTGAGAGAAAGAAGCAGTAAATTGATGTTCTGTCTCTTAGGTTAGAGACTTACCGAAGCCCTGAACACAGGAAACAAAGGAAAATATGGGTTCTGACATTTTAAACATCCAGTTTATGTATGCACTTCCTATTTAGTAATATAATAATAAAAAAGAAAAATCATAGGTTTTCAACTACATTTGAGGTCATGCAAAATCAGAAGGAAAACAAAAAAGCAAAGTACTTTTCTATCCTTTGTTCTCTCCCTGTTTCTAAGGTTCATTGTGCCTTTCCAGCATCCTGTAAGCACAGGCAGCCTGGCTGCTGATGCTACTGGCTAGTAAGCCAAATTCCAAATATTTGGTTAGTGATTGCAGTGTCACAATTTAAACTATGTGGCACTAAGTAAATAGTACTATCATTTTCCCTCAAATATAATATATCTCATCCTGAAATGATTGATGAGTTCAGCTTGACACTGTTCGGGTAGCAGATAGATTTGAATTTGGGTCCAGTTCAGAAAGGATTAGCCAAATGAGAAGTTCATCTCCTCTTAAGAGAGACCATTCACATTGTATAAGATGCTTCCTTCACAGAGGAGGATGCTGATGCTGTTTGCATTGATGGATATCATTGACATTACCTTGAAGGGAAAAACTTTAATCTTCCACCAACTGTTTTGTGCTTTATATGAAGTGGAAGATGTTAAAATAAGACCTTTCACAAGCCCTTTTGCAGCCTTCCCATGTCTTGACTTGCATGGTAGCTGGGATACAGAAAAGTGAACTGTTTGTTTTCATCCCCACAAGCAGGCAATGTGACAGAATCTGGAGCTGCCATGTCTTGGTGGATTTTCTGATAATTGAGCTACATGAAAAAAAGGACACTGTCAGACAGCCCAGCCTATCATATCTTTTCCTGTTTAACTATTTTTCAAAAGTCTTCCAAAATGGAAATTCATTGGTTTTGACAAGTGTGGGGTTTTATTTGGTTTGGTTTTGTTGGGGTTTTTTTGTTTGTTCGTTTGGGTTTTTTTAACCACAAAACACACCATGAAATATTAAAACACTGAGTATGAAGGTTTTTTTTTTTTCCAAGAAAACCCAAAATATATTTGCCTCTTTTTTGTTCATCTATTTTAGGTCCATTCAAACTACAACGATATCAAGTCTTGACTATCATTATGACCTACTAGAGGCTGGTCATAAGCTGCAGCAACTTTAGAGCTATTCTGCATCAATACTTCAACACAAAAGAGCTGCAGGACAAGTTTTACTGTCTTGTCCTACTATCTTTTACAGTAAGTCTGATTCTGTTCACACGAAGTGCCATTGGCACTCAAGGACAAGACACTAGCTGGAGTAAAGGTAACTGCATATGTCTTGTATCTTAAATGCAGGTCATGGAAACAATATAAATTCTCATCCAGCAATCTTGGAAATGGTTTCAAAATGCAGGGAATGAAATAAAAAATAAAGCAATTTCTTGTTGTGGATTATTTTCCATATAATTATTACAGAATTTTTCTAAATGCAGGTATTAGTCACAGTTACAAAGCTTTTTATTCATATATATAAATGGAGTGTTTCAAATATGACAGACTAATGTAGATGCACAGTACTGCATATAGAGAAAAAGGATGCTATGACTTCTGCTGTGCTAACATTTGCTTGTGGGCCGCTGCCTGAACATAGACAGAGTGCTGCAGAACTGAGGTCTTAGCGGGCATAAATCCAAATCAGAAGAAAGGAACATGTATTCAGCATGACTGAATAGTGAAATCAGGTACTTTCCACAGAATGTTTATATTTTTATGTTTGTTGATGTTCCTTCCTTGAAAAATGATGCTGTTTGATTTGCCCACTTCACTGAAGGAACGACCAAGTGCCATTATCTTTTGGAAACAAGTATGCTTTGGATAAACATTCCAAGACAGCATAAACACTGTATAAGTACAAAAGGAAAACAAAATTTTTTCTTTTCCAAGCCTTTAATGAATACAATTCCTATACGCCCTGACAAATTAGGAGTATAAAAAAGCGTAATAAAAAGTATGAAATCAGAACTGTATTTTACAGGCTGGCATGAGTCATACAGGTCACTGGTGCATTGGGAGAATGCTGAGATAATCTTTCACCACCCCTTTTCTTGTTTTGCATTTTTAAAATGTTCTTTTTGAAGCTTCTTATTGTGACATGAAACCATTTCAATACAAACCAGTATTTTACATTTATTTCACATAACAGTGACTCTTTTTTTTGTGTTTTATTACAAAGCATTTCAGGGATTATAGCTGTGCAGCATCATCAGTTGTTTTATTCCTCTGCCATGAAGGAGAGAAAACTAACACACATGAAACATGTTAGGCAATAAAGAGAAGAAAGGAAGATTGATCAAAGGTACTGAAAAATCTCTTGCATAAAATGCCAGAGAATAATTAATATAACTCATCATCTTCTAACAAAGAAAAGGACATGAAATTCTGATTTTGTTTGGAAAGAAGAGGTGAATTGATACTGCTAGGATTTGAGTTTGTGGCTTAAATGGACAAAATATTCACTTAGGCAAAAAAATTTACATCAAGCCATCCATCAAGCTAAATAAATCATCTTTTAGAAGCAAGATAATTAGAGCAATTTTTAAAAGACTGGTTGAAATGATATGGAAAGAAATCTGGACCTACAGGAAAAAGGAGAATTTGAGCCTTCAGAAATACCCAGATTATGGGCATTGTTTTGCAGATCTAAAGTGTTGCTTCACTTAGGCATTTATTGCTAACACATCATAACTTTTTTTTTGTGTAATGAGCCAAGACTGTTTTGCAACTCCATGCCACAGAAGAGAATGATGGCTACTTCCCTGCTAGAAACACAGAATATTATTTTAATGTGCACAGAATAATAAACTCAACACAGCAGTACAACTCAATTAAAGAACTATGTCAGGTAAATTCCCCAGAATCTTTTGGCTCCAACAGAAACAATAGCAAATTTTTTATTGGCTTCTAGAGTCAGAATTTTAACTTTCATGTTTGTTTGTTTGTTTGTTTGTTTTTTTTTTTTTCTGCAACAGACTTATTTACACAAAGCCACCATAGATACAAAGATAAAATTCAAGGCCCTAAAGAATGGAAAAGGTCATTCCAGTGGCACTAGAAAGTGGTTGGACTTTAGTTTGTTATGCTTCATGACTAACAACAGCAGCACTGTAAACTGAACTTCAGTCCCCTCATTAACGTACATGCCTGAGACAGTGAAATATCACTGGGAGGGCTAAGTATCAGTATCTCACTTGGGAACTGAAGTACTGCATTTCTGTAAAGTTACATGGCACACTAGTGACGGAGGTGACGGAGCTGAGATCAGACCCTCCTGGAGTGCTCCAAACAACTAAAACTCAGTCTCAGCAGACAGCCTTTTACTTGCCATGGGGCTTTGGTCCTTATTTTCAAACCACAGTATCCCTTCCCAGCAATAGCAAACAGCTCATGTTCCAACAGAGCAAAAATAAAATGGGGCTGGTGTTGTAAAAATTAATCCACTGGGGAATTACAATCTTTTGGCTACTGATACCTTGAAACTTGCCAGGTTTGCCCAGTCCTTGTTTTTGATAAAATCCGTTCTTATGTCATTTCCTGGTACTATATATCAACTTTTAAAGAATGACATATTTGTGTTGCACCCATAATTGTGAGCACATTTCATACTTTTTGAAATCAACTACACAATAAACAACCTTAGAGATGCTGAAACAAGAGCCTACTATATGTATTTCATCTCCTTAGTTAATTTCTGAAGTAATCTTTTGTTCCTCTGATTCTCTGCCTAATAGACACACCTATACAAACACACAGAAGCAAACTGCTCTTGTGGATTAGTTTGTTTACAGACATATATCTATTAAGTCTGGAAGTTGGGTGATTTTCTCTTTAGATACTAGCTTTTAGTAATAATTGATCAATAAAAACACATTTTAGGGAAAAATTTCTATGACTGTAAAGAAAACATATTTCTTAGACATGAGATAGAGAACAGAAAATAATACTTTTGCGTACTCAAAAGTATTTCACATAAAGTTTTCCATATACCCTGCAGATATTAATTACTTTATTGCTGCATAATACCTGCACTTTGTTAAATATTACTAGTCCTAGAACATCTCACAGATACAGAGATTGGAATTCAGATCTTGTGATATGGACAAAGATAAGGCAAGTGTTTGGCAAAAGTTAACTGTTAACTGAGCATTCTTAATTTCCGATTTTTCTTAATTTACTTCTTATTTTTTTCCGATTTTCTTAATTTACTTCTCAGTTGATCCTTTGCTAAATATTTAACTGGTTATCACTTGTAAAACCCTGATGTTATCCATTATATTTGTGGACATGATCTTTCTTCAGGAACTCTTATGATGGAGTTAGAAGTATTCACTTCCATGTTAGAGGATAGGTTTTGTTGTTAAATGTATTTTTTTCCTGGTTAGGTCACTTATAGTGAATATTCTTGTGGAGGAAAAAGATGTATTTTATTTTAAAATATTTATCAGTTCTTTTTTTGGAATAATTTTCAAATTTTATAGCCATTTATTTTGTCTCCAAGACAGAAACCTGACCTGAAGGCTCTGTTCCAGTGTGGGGTCATCACAAGAGCACATGGAGAGTGTCTGACGGTCGGAGAGCCTGGCTGATGTGTGTGGTGAGAAAAAAAAAATGGCTGAAACCGATATACTGGCTTTAGCATCAGGGCAAGTCTGATGCAGCAGATTGAGGTGGGTATTAGTTCTTTGGACACCTGACGAATAAGAAAAATGTCATCTCCCTAGAGGAGACTCTGGCATGGAGACAGAGGCTGGCCATTCTTCCCACTGAAAACTGGTGACAGCTCTCAGAAGTAAGTTGGTTAACACACGTTTGTCTCTAACAGCTGCAGCAGTTCTTCCTGGCATCCAGAGACACCGCAGAGGAAGGGAATGCAGGAGCACTGTTGGGAATCACCACTAATCCAAGATCTAGCCATTATTTCTTCTAGGTAGATACTAATCAAGTGTCTAGCATGTTCTTCTCCAAAACCAGGTTCAGGGGTTCTCACTGTATGTACTCAGCTCTTTTAGGAGTTTGCATCTATACTCTTGCAAGCAGAGTCTATGGGGATGTGCACTGGCCCTGCCTGTCTTCTAACACATCACAGGAACCACATCCTCCATTCTTGTCTTCAGTAATGAAATGGGGCAGAGATTGGAAAGGCTGCCTTTTAATTTTAAATGTATCTCTCACCACCCTTTACTTAACACCCTAACACCTTAGTACATAATGCTTAATACCTTGCTGCAGGTATTAAGCAGTGAATTTCATCGTCAGGATGAAAATGAACCATCTCTACGCTTCAGTACAATGCAATAATTTTCTTCTCTTTGGAATTACTGCACCAGATGTGCTGTTTTTCTAGCAGTAACTGAGAACTTGTAGAAGCAAATATCAGGTGCATATAGCAAACAGTGTAATCTAGTCATCTTTGATTCTATCCAGTTGCCAAAAAAGGATGTATTTCTTTAAATGAACCACGTGCAATTTTGTACTGGCTTACATCAAACTGCAGTATGTCACATCCGATATTTACAGTAGTTTATGTACTGAAAAAGGATGAGGTGAATTCAGGGTCAGGAGGATACTGTAAATGCTATTCCTGCTGTTCTCTGTAATCCTGCATGCATGTGTGGGAAATAGTCCAATTTCTTTTTACACTTGTGAATACTCACACTGGGCCATACCTAAATAGGTGCTGAGCACCTGCAGACATTTGCAGGTGCCAAACATCTTCCCCCAATCCATTTCTGCTCCATATAAATCACACGAGCTGAAACCTTATAACTGAACCTTTCTTCCCAGCCCCAGCTCTTACAACAGTCCAGTCTAGATTTGAACTCTGTGGCTCATCACTGATTTTGACCAGTAATATCTTTGTCACTACAGAACAGCTCATAGAGACTCAGAAGTCTGCAGATCTAAGAAGTCAGATACTTGGGGAGAGTGAACACGATATGTCATTGCACCACCTGCACAGGAAAAGCAGCCTGATGGTTATAATTGACCATTATCCTGAAGCTGACTGTGGTCTTCTGCCTTTGAGGCAATACATGCCAAAGTCTGATCTCAGTTACACAGAAAAAAAAAAATAAAAAAAAAAAATCACTGTATTCTCTCATTTAAACAAGACTAAGGTTCAGGCTTCAGTCTCTTCTTTTTCTTCTTTTTTTTTTTTTTTTTTTTTTTTTTTCCTTTCTTTTTCAAATATGATACTCCACCAAGTTTCTGATCCACAAAAATTTTGAGTCTGTGGTAGAGAGTACACAATGTAACTCTCCTCATCAAGATTTGGCAACACTTAAAGTATGTCTGCTGAAACTTAAAGCAAGCTAACATAGACATGGTCAGATAGATAGATAATAACTTAAAATAGGCGGGAGGAAAGAAGATATGAAACAGAAAGGGCTCAAAGAATGTAGTGAGAAGATAAAATCAATACATGGTAGAAGCCAAAAGGCTCACCTCCTTGTCTGCATTACTAGTATGTCTTTTTTTTCAATATACAACCAAGGTTTTTTTATAAAAAAAAAAAAGTGAGCCTTATGACACTACTCCAATGAGCCTGACTTAGATTTCCCATCTTAGGAAGAGTAACCAGTGGACTTTGTGATCCTGTGATATATTTCAAAATTTAGGAGGCTGAGAGTTGTTCATCTGACCCCTTGAGACCGCTCGCTGTGCAGTCTCCTGCGAGCGGGATCGGTGCCAGGCTGCGTCAGGATGTGGACGCCTGTAAGGGCTGTCGGGCAGACCTGCCTACAATGGGAATTGTCACTGTGCGCATCACTCGGGGCTTGGGGGAGCCGAGCGGCAGCACAGCGGCGTCAGTTCTGGGCATGGGAAGCTGCCGCTGAGCCAGCAAGCTCCTCCGTGCAGCTTGTGGGTGGTACTCAGCAGGAAGGAGTGATGTGGGAAAGCGCTGGAAGCTGCTGACAATTCCCATACTCCACCCAGCACCCCCCCCCAAATTTACTTCTTCTCCCACCCAGCTCCCACCTTCCTCTTTCCCCAGGTTGAAACACACGTTAGCCAAGCCAAGCTGCATCCTCACCCGTACAGGGCTCCTGCCTGGTAGCTGAGGGTCCACACAGCTGTGGATAGCTGGGGAAAGGGAGGTGCTCATGTCCAGCTCTTGCTGGGTGGCCTCGTCTCTGAGTTGTTTTCATCAAACCCAGATGGTGTTGGTGGGCCAGAGTCCTGGTACTTTTCTTCCACATGGGACCATGTCTGAAGGCCAAGCCCCAAGGCCAGGGAGTCACAAACCACGAGTAGCACCATGACGCAGTGCTGGCAGGAGACTTTGGCTTGTCAGGCTCTTTCCATGAGGGGCTGACAGGCAGTCTGACTTGGAAAAAAGATGGTCTTCATCTCTCTCAATGACATGGCTTCAGCTCTTGTCATAGCCAGCAGAAGCAACCTGCTTAGGCTTCTGATACTGCCTCTGGGAAGACCTCTTATCTCCAAAACTGTGAGCCCTCTCCTGACATAGCCTGGACAGAAGGTGGACAGTGATCTCCATGTGTGACTAGGACTGGGACTGGGCCTAAGACAGCATGTTTTCTCTCTCTTTTTTTTTTTTTCTCTTTTTTTTTTTCCTTTTTTGAAAAAGAAGGAGGAAAATAAGAAAGAAAGAAAACTTCCCATAATTAGATGCAAAAGAGCAAACAGTGTACTAGAAAGCTGAGTGCCAAATGTTAAGAGAATTGCTGTGCATCCTGTCACATGTAGACATTTATAGCATGCTCTGAATAGTTCTCATATAGGATACGGATAGCTCCTGGCTTCCATGGCACATGGTGGGTTGGGAAATTATTAAAGGATTCCTTCTTGAGATGTAGGGGCATCTGGGAGTCAGGGGGAATGTTTGGAGTGAACCAGTCTCTCACTCATACATGGTTTGTGGTTAAGTCATCTTTTATTCCATATGCATGACATGAGTGTAAGTAGCAGGTATTACATGAGTATAACTCATGTAATAAAGGATCTGTCATTGAGCAGGTTACTCCACACTTCTCTCAAGCAACTATACCAGTGTGAGCAGAAGCAACCTGTTCTATTCTCTAGAATTCCTAATTGGGCCCACATTTGCAAAGACCTGTTTTTATTCAACATTACAGAAAATGCTGAAGATTGGTCTATCTGCATCTGACTTATTCTAGAACCAATCTTGAAATATTAAATATGAATTTTAATTTCTAGATTGGCTCCTATAGTGCAGAAGATCAGGCTTTTGGCAAAACTCAGATTCCTAGCAAACACCTCAGTCAGGGTCCATTTCTTGGAGGTCAGGGTGAGCAGGGGAAAACAGGACTGATTTGTAACACTGCACTCTAGCAATCAGTTCCCCAACTTTAAAATGTTAATGAGCCTCACCTGGCAGAGGCTGTAAGCCTTAACTAATGGCTGGTTTTAAAGTACTTGGAGAGCTCTGAATGGAAGGTGCAATGGGAATGCAAAGTATTATGGTTATTATAGTCTGTCAGATCTCTTAGCAGTCTTTTGCAGAGTTCCCAGAGTCTCTCCAGCGCTTTTCCATTCTTAATTTCACCCTGGGGGACTCTCTAGTTACTTCAGTACCCAGAAGCCCAGAAGAAAGCTTGATGTCCACCAGCTTCAGTTTCTCGATATATTTCTCTAAGCATAGACAGATATTTAGGTCACTTTAAGAAAGTAGTTTATAACTAGAAACACCTTCTTTAAATATATCCTTTGTAACCTGCACATACCTTTTTCTATGAGCTCTTTCTTTGAGCCCGTTTAGAAGTAAAACGTTCTAATATGATCTCAAGTATTTTCACTCATCTACAAGCAGTATACGTTCATGTACAAAAGTAACTGACTGGCAAGCGGTTAGCTATCAGGAGACTTGACCTTGAAGTCATACTGAGCTTTTGAAGGAAGTTGATTAATTGTAGATAGAGCAAACCTTCTGAAACCTTAACCAGATGAGAGTATTTACTTCATGTGACTCATATGTAAAATACACTTAGAACAGCATTTCAGGAGAAATCTCTGATCAGAGCTCATTCTGTCAATTTACAGAAATAAAGAAAATATGTGAGGTGTGTTTCTAGATGTAATCTGCTCTCAGCAACTTCAGGACACTGTTCAACCTGAGATTAATGTAATAATACTTGGTAAATCCCAAAGACACAAGAAGGATCCAGAGATGGAAAGAATGCCAGACTCTCACACATGGAATTTGCATTATTTTAGTGAATAAAATCACCTTCAGTGCTGAGGCTTATTTCCCATGCAAGTTAGAGCTATAAATGACTAAATCGTAACAGTGCTATTGGACGACAAGAGTTTAATGATTTTAAATTACGAGAAGTGCTTATATTGCCACCTGCTGGGCTTTGTCGATTGACAAGAAAACAAGGCAGATCATCAAGGTCTTTCACAAATGTGTGTTGTTTTCCAGATGCCTCTTGCAGATACAGAGTGGTCAATCACTGAAAGTTGAATGAACAGAGTCACAGGAAAAGAAAACAAGCAAACAACAAAACCATCGGTGTTAATGGCTCTAACAGACTACTTCTTGCTATTTTATACTTGGGCTAATCCCCAAATATCAACTCCTCTGCACAAAACTTACTAATTTTTCAAATTGTTTCTCTGTTAAAATGTAAGTAAATCCATTTTTAAGGCGCATTTTTGGCAACTCTTACCACATGTGAAAGTATCTGTTTACAAGAAGGGACAAAATATTTGACATACTGAATGCTGAGCTGTTCTTGCTAGAGTGAAATATTTAATACAGTGAAGATAGTACTTGAATCTTTTTTCTCAACTAATTGACACCTTCTCTATGCTGAATATTTTAGTCACTTCTGTAGTTATACAGATTTTGTGGAGTGCTTGTGTGTGGTGTTGTGAGATTACATCAGTTTCAACCCGTAATCAACTCTGTCAGTGCAGTTATTGTTTAGTTTTGTTTTATGCAGTGCAGCTCATCTACAAGATGATGCAGCAAACAGTGTAGATGTAAGAGATGGCCAAAATTGGTGACAAGTTTGCAGCAAACAAAGTACTGTCCAAATACCTTTTCTCTCTTCAGACGTAAAAAAATCATGAGTGGGGACTAGTAAGGAACTACCGCATATAGGACTTTGCCATTAAAGTGCCATATGTTCTGTAACAATAATATTCCTTCTTCCACAAAAACAGCTTTTAGGAAATAAGTGAAATTAAATCTAAGGAGACAGTATATTTGGGGATTTTTTGAATCTGAAAATTCTTTGGATGAAAGAAAAAATAAGGTAGGAAAAGATATTTTTGAAACTCAAAAACAAAGCTGTAGAAATAATTTGGTCCTGTATTTCTATCCTAAACTGATTTTGCTTCCTTCACCATTATGCTATTGAACAGGGGCAAACAAATAACTTCCTAAAATTAACAAAAGATCCAACCCTAAATATATTCAGCTTTCATTTGTGTAATTGTTTTGTGTGTCCATGTGTGTCCCCTGCCCAGGTCAGAGGATTTACAAATATTTCACTGAGTTTTTCTGGGATAATATGTAATTGAAAAAAATGTTTCATATATATTCAGAATTCTTTAAAGGGTTCTAGGTTACTATTGCTCCTAGACTTAAGGTGATGCACACCGAGAAATGCAACATGAGTGGAAATACTTGAGGTATTTTTATAGGAGTTCAGGCAAACACACTTCAGAACTTGACTTAACAACAAGGACTGGCACACATGCTTCAAAATTGCCTGCAAGTGAGGTCAGATCTTGCCAAATTTAAATTATCTGGACATTTGATTGTAGTGCTGAAGACTGTAGCATAGCCATTTTGTTGGTCAGCTTTGGTTACAGCTTTTCATCTCAGAAAGTCTCAAACCTCCTCACTGGCCGAAGCAAAACTGGTCAGAAACATCTGTGGAAAAGCAGTGGGTAAGTACTGGAAACTCTGCTTTCAACAACTGTCATCCTTCTTCTGTTCCACTCTTACTCATGACAAACATCTTGCTTGCATTGGAGACTGACACTCCCAATGTCAGCTAAGCTGGGTTTTCATGATAGTTTTCACTAATGAGGGGAGAGAAGCTTTGAGATACCTTCATGCTGATTTTGTCAATAAAAAATATCTCTAAACGGTTCTTCAAGGGCTTGTTCATTTTACTGGTATAGTATTGCAGCTTTTGGATGCCAAGGAATAGCTACTTCATACCATTGCTTTAAACTAATTAGCTGTATCAGTGTGATTGTACTGTGCAGAATTTTCTATACAATTTTATTTAAATGAATGAAAACACATGATGCAAACTAAATTTGAAAAAAAAAAAACCAAAAAAAAACAAACAAAAAAAAAACCAAAACAAAACAAAAAAAAAAAAGCAACCAAACAAGAAAGTCCACCCTATAAGCACTGCCAACCAAGTCACCAGCAAAACAACCATCTGTGAAAAGAGGTGTTGCAATCAGATTTGGGGCATGAAAACAACTGCAGGACTCAAATGGTGGATGATACAGACAGATGGAGTCTATAAACTGGACTAAGGAAACTCTCAAGAAGCAGAATAAAAAGAATAAGGGCTGTGTTGTGTTAAACTTTGGCTTCAGATAACTATGAGTTGATCTTTCCCTGTACCTCAGGCTGGATTGCTGGAACTGTGTTATAAAGAAGTGCCAGCTATTAAGGATGAGAGTCCTTCTTGAGCAACCCTTAGCCTTCCCTGGAATGCACTGACAGTCAGCATGCACCCTGGACATGGAAGTTAGCACTAGTGTTCCCAGTCTGGAGTCACTGACCAGGGACCTCAGGACATATGCTACCACCTCCCCTTCTCTGAACACAGGTTTTCCTTAGAATAGCAGAGTCTACCAATATTTGAGAGGGTCACAGTCAGGAAGAAATCAAATTATAGCTCGGATAAGGCTCCAGAAACCTTAGTTCTAATAAGAAACCTCAAGACATCCATAACATACATATCCTTGCTGTGAACTCAACTGTATAGGAGATCACTTCATCCTTCACTCTTAGAAATACTCTGTTGCCTAACTCTTGCCACGTATTCATCATCAAGTCCACAGACCATCTTCAGCTCCTTCCTAACACGTGACAAATCTCTGCACAAGCTAACAGCTTGTTCCATCATTTAGACAGTTCACAGTTCCCTATTCAAACACAGCCGGATCTCCTGAGGTATGTAAGCATCTAACTCTGACCACAGACTCACATGTGAAGTAGAAAGGCCTCTTACATCCCTTGAAAAGAAACTGCCTGTACACACCACTTCATACCATAGTCACATTTTTAACAGTTGGCTGGGACTACTCTCTCTGGAGTTCAGGTCAGCTTCACAGACCATAGCGTATGGAAAACACTAGAGGACCCACAGATGCTTTCCATTGACTGTTTCAGAAGAGCTGAGTTAAGCTAGCCTGGGTGTCTTCCCTTGTCTTTTCAGAAGTGCAAGTTTTGCTAAGACAGATATTCTAGAAATTGTACTGGGTATTTTTAGTGCCACATCAGTGAGGAATTTGGTATCTAATCAGTTATGTTACCTAAATGAGGTGCGTTTGTAAAACATACACAGGATCCTGGGCATGTAAAGGTTAAATGTGAAGAACTGTAATTCTGTGATTGTAAGTGCCCATTCCTACCCTTGAACTTGGCTTGTTTTTAAAAATTCAGAGCTGAAATATGGCATGTATGACAGATCAAACAGGCTCTCTGTCTTCCATTTGATAAGATGAACAGACTGAGCCTCTTTATTCTCACAGCCACTACTATGTTTTTCAAGTTGCGTGTTCTTTTTAAATTTTATCTTCCCAGTGAAATAATGTAAATATTACATTTTAAGGCATTAAAACCTATCCATGTAGCTCTGCTATATTATTTGAGCGCACCCAGCTTACCACTTTGTAACATGGAGTGTGCAGTGTGTTTCTGACTCCTGCTTCTTCCATGCTGCACGTATTTTGCAACCTCATAGCAATAGACTGAGAAGTGTAACTTCTTCAAGAGGTATTCAGAGAAGATATCTCTGTCCAGATGCATCAAGTAAGGCTAAATGGTGGAGGAGGGGATGCAGGGAGGAAGACAGTTACGGGGAAGGCTATGGTGGCTTTATTACAGCCTTTTTTTGTACTCACCTGACTCTGGGCTCCACAGGTCCCATGGGCTTCTCTTCTATAACTAAAATTCCCATTGCCTATTGGACTGCATCACTACCAAGGTCTGACACTATTGCCTGTGCTCTGATGTTGCTCCTGAAATGTACTGTCTGCCTCCCAGGTGTAACAAACCCAGCATTTGTGCAAAGAGGGAGTAGGCTGGAGAGAGAGGTCTTGGAAATCTGCTTTTATCATAAGCTGCACTGGCAGTGCCCTTTTTTTACATCTTTCCAGCCTTTAAACCCGGCATAAACAGACAATAGTAAGTATAACTTATTTTGAATTGGATGAATTACAAAAACAAAATGTGAAAGTAACCTGACAGAGCCAGTTTCTTAACCATTTAGATTTACAAGTCCTGTGAGCTAACCTCGGTAAATCTTTCTCCCCTTAAGGCACCAGGGAAAGCAAGGAAGGCAAAGCACTTACTTGTTTTGAAATCAGTCTCCTCTTTCTGACAAGACTGACAGCTTATCTTCATTTTGAGACTGTCAGACATCTCTCTCACTGCTGCTCTTAAGACCTTCTTATCCCAATTTAACTTTACAGTCTGATTCAACTTCCAAATCCAGATATAAAGCCTACCTCAGGTCAACTGCTCTTGATTTCAGAAGCAGTTTTCTCTGTTATTTACATGTTTGATAGGGTCTGTATTCTCGGAGAGATGAAGCTACTGAAGATGCAAAGACTTTTAAATTATATGCACATTTTGGTTTCTAATTCTTAATTGCTACCTTTGAAGACTTAACTACCTAATACAGAGATACCGTTGGCTACTTTTAATGTATTTCTCAGACTTTTGCTAACTGTTTTTTGTCCTGAAAATTATACGACATTGTAATCTCGAAGAGTCTTCTAGTCCAATGTTCCACAGGCTATATTGTATCACAAGGCTGGCCTGAGTTTATTCATATTAGACCTATGCATATTTTTTTTTAAAAAAAGTTCATGATTACTTTGTAAAAATCCTGCCATAGATAATCCACTGCAAATCACAATAAACTGCTCCACCATCTGAAAGTTATGAGTTTCTTATTTCTGAGTTTGTCTAGCATCAAATTCCTGCCTTGGAGATTGTTAAATCTTTTCTTCTGGAAAGAAGGCTCTGTAATCTGGATATGTAGAGGCCATCAGTAAGGCACTTCTTAATCTTTTTTTGACAAGTTAAGTAGTCTGAGCTCCTCAAGTCTCATTTGTCAGGTAGATTTTCTGGCTCTACAATCACGTCTCTCTTTTTAACACTTTGCAGATTATAACCATTTTTCTTGAACTGCAAATGCCAGAAATTTTCTAAAAAATACAGATTTAGGATGAGTCCCTAACCCTTGTGTGTCCTAGAGTCAAAAACACTCTGTCTATGTCAGTCATGATACTGACTGAGGAGCAAGTGAGTAACAGCATTCAAGAATGTAGACAGTCCGTCAGGCAACGTCTTGGAGGGTTTTCCAGGCTTGCAGGTTTTGTTTCCTAGTGGACCTTCTGCCCCTGTTGAATCCTGCTTTTGCATGATCCTACTGTCCTGCTGAGTGTGGCAGGTCTCCAGATACAGCAAACTCATTTGAACACAGTTTGGTTGGCACAGTTGAGAAATACAGAATTCAGGAAAGCCTATCCCACTGACAGCAAATCACAACCAACCACCTGAGCAGCCAGGAGCCCTGAAGAAAGTACTGATTCAGACAAGAGCCTCCCTAGAATTCCTTCTGCATGGGCCTGCTCCCTGAACTGGGTATTAAAACCAAACTTACTTCTAAATTATGAAATGCTATTGTTAAACAAACATAGGTCACAAAAGCTTGCATGCCATCAAAAAAACCTCCAGGAACTAATTTGATTAAGATATATACATGTCAACATATCCCTTAGCTTTTCTGGCTCCACCCTGTACCCATATGCTAGTGTGAGACTTAGATTTAGTGAGTACAGAATAAAATTTTATGTTTACAAATCCTGAACTAAAGCTTAAACATACGAATCATCAGTGGTTAGGAGGCAGGGATGAACACATAATTCCTATACAGTGTTATATATTTTCCAGGTCTATGCATGCCGAAAAAATTCACAGATCTATGTAGGTTCTCACTATCTTTTAGATAGAAACTGACATTGAATTTACAAATTTTTTGTTCCTCAAGATGTGGTCTACTAAGTGCTGCTAGTCTTTAAGAAAAAGGGTGCATGAAACTGTTTTGTTAAGGCCTGCTAGGTATTTTTTGCTACTGCCATTGATGATGTAGGACCTTTTGGAGCTTGTATGGTAAATAAAGGACTAAAGTGACATTCTCAAGTTGTTAAACCATATCACTTTACATATAATATTTATCTGCAATTATGGGTTCCTTCATTAATGTCCAATTTTTGAAGTCTGCAGTTAAACTCACCTAGTTTGACTATGAACTTCAGGATTGCTTTTCTAAAATGTCTGATTTTTCAATTGTTACTGGTAGGTTCAACTGGTTGAACTAAAACGTCAGGGATTTTATTATGATCTGAAAGTGGATGCTCATTTGTCTAGTGTGATTGAACTTTGATTGTCAATCCATGTCCTGATTTTCTGTATACTTTGTCCAGGAATAGTTTGAGCGGCTACAGCACATTTGTGACAAACTAGACAGAATGTTATTGTTTCTGAAGTACAGGAAAACATTTTTCAGCTCTGTGAATGTGTTGTGCCAGTAGGAAGCATGGGATTGAGCTGGAAATCACCATGAGCCAACAGTGGACAAGATAAGGTTAAATGACGAATCACTAAAGTACGGAAACAAAGGAAGCAAAGTAGCTCAATTTCTCATTTCCTTTTCCTCTTCTCCAAAGAAGTCAGTGATAAATGCCAAGCAGTAATGAAAAGTGCTCATAAGATTTTAACTCTGTTGGGAGCAAACCATGAAGACACTCTCAGTGTTTCTCCCAGTGAACAAACCTTGCCACAGAACTCACCATCATCGTTGGCACAAACTAACAACAGGGCTCAGTGGAAAAACTTGTGACAGAGTACCCTGGAGATGTACAACTGTGATATCTTGTCAGTGTTTGAAATAGAATAATATAGACGCCCACATTTCTACATATTTTGAAAATCATTGTAGTCATGATGTTATGGAGAGAAGGGGATGTTACAGCCTCTGAGATCTTTCTGAGGGCTCCTGCTGAGTTTCTGCATGCTCTGGTCTCATCATCAGCCCTCACAAACCAATGTTGACTTGCCCCTGTGAGTGGTAAGGCTCACCATTTCATAGATCCCACGTTAAGTTCAGAGCTCAGCAGGAATCACCTATGAGGCAGCTCTTAATTTGACAAATCCTCATTTGACTCCCTCAAAGGCTGATGTGGAAACCTTACTTCAGGTTTATGGCTTCAGGAGCTCCCACACAGTGGTATTTCTGGGCAAGGTACAACAACACACTAAAAGTATGGTTAATATTGTACTTTTGTGA
The DNA here is from genome assembly GCF_018691265.1 of Tyto alba. Lineage (NCBI taxonomy): Eukaryota > Metazoa > Chordata > Aves > Strigiformes > Tytonidae > Tyto > Tyto alba. Next base: position 20,712,086 of record NW_024881275.1, on the reverse strand, counting down.
TTGTTTATAAACAATCTGCTCAGATCATCAGGCAGATTTTATTGGTTTTGGGGATAATATTATAGAAAATAAAAAATAGGCAAGAGTAGCACTGACAATGAAACACAGAAAAACTTTTCTGGGTGAAATTTCTAACAGATCTAAAGTCATCAGGACTCCAAGTCCAACTTTCAGAGTCACACAGAGACTCTGACATCTGAATCCCACCAAAAGGCAGGGCTAGATTTTTAGTGCCAAAGACTGCAGTGACCCTGAAAATGCTGTTCAGTTTCTTTAAAATGTGTTTCTGCTCTTGAAGTGACTCTGTAATGAATCTCGATGACCCAGTGAGGCACATGTAGCCAAAAAATGCCTATTATGTCTGACAGAAGGAAGAGAGGTCCAAGAAGAAGAAGAGGGGACACAAAGGTGAGATTGCATGACATCCATAATCCTCCCATTACCAAGCCGCTTGTCATTGGGCCAGGACTTGATGTGAATTACAACAGCCTCCAGGGTCTTGCAGTGTATGTTGCCTGCCAACAACTCCCACGAGCCAGTCTAGCAATCACTAACCAGTGCCCCTGTTCTTTCCTCAGGCCACATGCCTTCTCCCAGCCAAAAGGAGGAGCAATGGCACTGGTCCAGCTCCACCAGTGACTCTCCCTATATTGGAGACACTAACACGGGCGGATCTCCAGGGTTTACACAGCTTTGCACTGTAGAACAGAAACTGAACCTTTGACTCCTGAAGATATCTATCTTCAGACAACACAATTCTCATTCTGAAGATGAAAGGGCTGCTGAGGTGCCATTGATTGTTTTGGAAATTATTTTCACCAAAGAATGCTGGTACCTCTCCCAGTCTGAATTAACAGCCTGACAGGGCTGGAGTCAGGAGTGTTCCTCTAATAACAGAACAATGATATTAATTCTTATTTCACTTATGCCACAAATCACACAGCTTCATAGCTTGGAAAGGAAAAGTTGCTGGTACCCATATTTCATTTTAGTGTGCATGAAGATATCCACTTCATCTGATTTGTAAGTACAATAGTAAGTGTGAATGCTCTGAGAAGTCGCATCGGTCACACAATACATAACAGCCAGATCTAAGCCTTAAGCCTAATGGTGAAAACACACAGAAGGTACAGTTTCTGTCATAATATCAGGAAGCTTATATTGCTGGTTAACAACTTGTATTGGATTTTGTCATAGCTTTTGAATAACCTCATTGACTACTTAATAAAGCAGAATAAGTAAAATAAAAAAAAAAGTGCTCTCTGTTGTACCTTGTTAAAGTGAGTTTTAGTTCCTTCATGTGTTTAACCTATTCCCTGATGTGTTTTAGCCCTGATTCTGCTATGTAACGCAATAACATTTTTCCAAATAGCACATTCAAACACCTTCCCCACTGCTTTCTGGTATAATACCTACCCTTCTTGCCCATACTGGCACTCTGGTATGGTGACATTTGGCACAGAGGGCAGGGTGGTATTTTATTCCATCCACCTGACACACTATGCTTGTTTTGGCTTGACATAAAACTATGTTTTCTTCTACCAAGTTCATGACAAAGATGTGCTCCTCTGACTTATAAAACTTTTGGAATTGATCAGTTTGAGCTGCAGGAAAATAACATGATCAGCATTATTCTTAAGCAAGAAATGCTCCAAGAAGAGGGCACTTTTGTTGTTTTTTTTTTTTTTTTTGTTTGTTTTTTTTTTTTCTAAAACCAGTAAACCTGTGCTTCTACCCCATGGCTGGATCCCTTTATGTGTGAATGTTTTACTTGTGGCAGTCAAGGGCTTCATGAGCTGCACTGTCCCATAAAAATGTGAACACTGGAGCGCTCCATGGATTTAAGCTCTGAGTGGGAGTCAGTGAATAGTCTTGTGCTAAAGATGGAAAAGGACACACACAAAAAATACCCTACAAAACAACCCAAACCCAACAAACTCAAAGGAGCTAGTTGGCTTCTCTGATTAGGCAAGTTCAATTGGAGGTCCTTACACTAGCTAGATGAGTCTTTGATAAGGGGGCGGGGAAGCAAAATTTTCAAAGATTACTTTTCCTGATCAACAACACTCTGGTTTTGCTTCCACTGAGATTCAATGAGCTACTCTGCATTGAAACTCACATTTCCTAAAAGTTGTCTGAAGCTTCAGGTTCTGAAACAGTAAGTGAATATATTCATTGAGCAAGGGGCATGTAGCCAAATGTCCCTGTGGACAAGGGAGCTCCAGAGATTATACCATCTCTCTCAGTCTCACAGATCTGTTGAAAGCAAGACCACAAGATGGAACCCTGTGAGATACTTTCTTGGGGATCTCTGCAGTGAAAGATCTTCAAGAGCTATGGCTCATTTGTTTCAGTCCTTCACTGAATAAAAAAAAAAAAACACAAAAAACAACAACAACAACAAAAAAAAACGACAAACCACCCATGCCATGTAAAATGGGAAATGCATGCAAGAGGCCCAACTTCTTTCAGAGGTCCAGATAGCTAAATCTGAAAGGCTGTGAAAGGAATGGGGCTGAAGAACATCCCTCCTTTGACCAACAGAGATGAAGGCAGCACAGTGATTCAGAAAGCAACCTGGAAGGATTCTTCATTTGGTTTCTCCTGCACCCAACAAAGCACAGGATCAGGAGAAGGAAGATGATAGTTAACATTACTTTCAAGAATTCTTATGCCATCCCTCTCAAACTGTGGTTTCAAGGGGGAAGTGCCTGAATGATGGAAAGAAGGAGGCATTTTTGCTACTGCTGGGCTAAAAACTCTACCGTATTTGACTTTACACTACAGTAGCAACTGTTGATTTTACTCTGGAGGCTTTTGGATCACATGATCTGATGACATGCTGAAGTTTTGATGCTCATGGCTCTCCAGCTGGATTTTATTTCTTTCATGGTTTGACTGAAAGGTATGGGTGCATGTGTGTGTATTCATGCACACATGTGCAAGCACACATGTGTGAGCATGCATGTACATGTATGCGTGTGTGTTACATCCACTTCACATTGCAGGTTTCGGTTTACAGGACTTCTGGTGGACGATCACTCTGTCTGGAAGAAACGTACGCCCACAAATATCACATGGAACTAGCTGGTTCTGGGCGCTGATCCAGGCAGCCTCATTTAAAGAATCAAGATCATAGAAACCTTTGGCTGGAAAATTAAAAAAAGAAAGTATCAGCTTTCATTCTGGAGACCCACATTCAACTCTTTATGGAAAATATTTTCAGGAAATACCTGTTGACTGAGCCTTTCAGTTTAACCAAACCATATTGCTTTTGCAAATGAAAAAGAAAGAAAAGAAAGAAGCAAAAGAGTAAAAAATATATAAAAAAGACTCTGCTTTTTGTCCCAGGGGTTGAATTAAATTAACTTCAAACTGAATCATTTTGTATTGTATGAGAGTACAGAGAAAACATCATGCTGTGTGTTATGATATGCATTCTCAGCTAATTATTAACATCTTTGCATACATACAATTATCAGCAAATTTCACTTTTTGGCTTTAATTCAAGTTCAGTTTAATGACCATGTGTTATATGACCATGGCAATGGGCAGGAGCGTATCATACTTGAGAATATGCTCTTTGTACTGCTCTGGACAAGAGCCCCAATTTTCTTCCTATTGAAATGTATGCAAGTTCTGCCAATAAGTGGACTAAAGCTTAGGTAAGTCTATAACCTTACAGACAAAACCTATAGTTCTTTTAAGCCACAGCTTCTAGAGAGATCATTGCACTGATGCATCTATCATCATCTAAACACTAATTCAGTCTTACCCTCAGTTATTTTCCACTGCAGGAGGAGTGACTGCTCTGAAAGCTTGGGAACATTCTTCAAACACTCACATCAGAGGTATTTTCAAATTTTATTTGAGTATTAAAAAACCTCTTCTTTACTTTCATCTTGAAATGGACTTTCATATAGTGTTGTTTCAAACTGATTTTCAAAAAGACCAGGTAGATTGCTTAATACCTGGATTTAGATTTTAAGAATTTTCATTTGAAGTGCATGCATTAAAAATGTACATGGTTTGATTTGAAGATGTATTTGTTTCACCCTCCTCAAATGGTATGACAATATAGAAAAAGACTAAAAAAATGTTTTTGTCTTTGAACTGTTAACAGCAGACAATTTTTAAAAGACAAGGATTTGTGCATTTAAAAATATTCCATGGTTTCTGTCATTGGCACATGATAGAGCTCTTCATTAAAGGCCCATACAGTTTTAATATGATTCATATCCAATGGTTCACATAACCACAATATGCCTTAGATCTCTTAATATGCCTGTTCCTAATGTTCTTTTTGTTAGAAGAGCAACCAAGTAGTGTTTCTTTTCTTGGCTGAGACAAATATCCCCTTTGCTTGCAGGAAATGAATGTGTATTTTCTGTACTTTGGAAAGTTTATGGAATATAAAAAAAAAAAAAAAAAAAAAAAAAGAGAGATGACTTTCTCCTTGCAGGCATGTGTTAGGCATTCCACAAACAAAACACTGTGTAATCAGGGCAGCGGTTGTCTTCCTGTGACACTTGAGTTTTCAGAAGAAGATTTATGTAAGTTATAAAAAGTTTTATGTAAGCAGTTAATATTTCTGAGCTTTTTTTGAACATTGCCTGTTCCATTCAACAACAGGGGTAATCCCTCCTCCCTAAGTTGAGAAACTGTGAGACATGCAGTACGTGTATGTGGTCTCAAGGTCAGTTATAGCATTTACCAGATGATCGAGAGCAAATCTTACGGAAAAAGAACAACACTGAGATTATTTTCTCCGGGCCAGGAGCATGAGGCAACTGCAGGGGGAACAACAGTTTTAACTCAAGCTACAGAACTGATCAGACTTGCATCAGCAGGCATTTAGGGACAGATGCTGGAAGCAGGTCAGTGTCCCCTGGGGAACTGTGGGCACACAACACCTCATAGGAGATGCACAGCGCCTGATATGACTCATTGCATAATTGAGACAATTTTCTGATTCATATCTGGGAGCCTTCTGCTAGATTGTTTTCTCAAAGAGTGGTTGTCTTTCTGCTCCACTCTTTCAAAATAAGAATAGTGTATTTCAAAATAACCTGATCTGTCCTTTTGCATCCTCATCTTTCAGGCGGAATTCTCATTTTCTCCATCTTTTTTACCACCCAACATGCAATAATTAAAAAGAGCTTAACAACAAAAGGAACAAATACAACAAAAATGCCTTTTAAACCTATCTTTTACTGCATTCAACTCTGCTCCTTGGCATCTGTTAACCAAATCCTGACTTGGTAATATTTGAGCTGCAATTACTATTATTTTGAACAGCTGATTAGTGTTCTGTGATTCTTCTCTCTTCTCTGTTTCTTCTGGGCCATATTTCTTTGTACTGATGTAAACTGATCTAGTGTATGATTCTTTCACAGTGAGTTGTAGGAGAATTTGTCTACTTTTCCAGACACTAGGGGAAACTATGGGAAATTATGGGGAATATTAAAAAACCAAACCAAACCAAACCAAACCAAACCAAAAGTGGGTGAATTAGCTGCCTGTGAGCAAGTGGTCCAAACCTGGCACAAAGTAGCTCAGAGCAGCTGGCAGGGCCAGGGAAAGCATCCAGCTGAAATGGTGAAATAACTTTATGTAGGAATGGAGAAGTCCTGGGATCGGCTTCCAGGCAAAGCACAGATAAAATTTCCTTTTGGTCCTACAGTGAGCACACACCCTTGGGACACATATGGGAGCCCAGCTCTGTTGAGTGATGGGTATTGCCAGTTTTCATTCATTTGAAGAAGTGGGATCTAGGCATCTTACAAAACAGAACCCAAAGAGCAAACACACATAGTTGGCAGAAATAAAATGTTTGGTTTATACTATATATATTTTTTTCCCACTGTGTTTATAATGTCTCACAAAGCAAGCTTCTAAAGCTTGTAAATAAAAAGGGACCAGTAACATCCACTGGATGTTCATCGTAGAAGATACTGCATTTTTTTCTATAAATATATCTTAATAAAAAACTGAAACTACAGTATATGTTATAGGTAGGCTTTAAAAATACCTCATTTTCTACTGGTCATCATGCATCTAGTATTGTATTTCTTCATTTACCACAGAACTGCTATTTTTGAGGCCACTCACTGTTTAGCACTGCTAAGTGCTAATGTTGGGGTTTTTTTTATAACTGACACTGTAAGTGTAAAATCTGGCTGAAGTATCTATCCCCATGTTTCCTGAAGAGTCTGCACATTATTCTTGGATGATTTTGTCCATTTTAAATTATGCCCGTCTACAGTGTTGAAAGTAGTCAGAAGGTAGTAATGTAGCTGTGAAGCAGGTTGCTAATCTTTTTGTGTTTTGATTCAGAACATACCGACACATAAAGAGAATTGTCCCAGGAGGTGAGTCTTGCAAGGCAATGACTTACTCTTCTCACGGATGCAGCACAAAAGAACAGGATAATTACCAGAAAGCTTAAAGCAAGCCATGATGGCTACCTTCTCTTTGGAATAAAATGGAGAAGTACTTGCAAACTGTTAAGCCACTGCGTCAAACTACTTTTTTCCTTCCTCTCACTTTCTTCCTCCTATTTCCTCATTTGGTCTGTAGCTTACCTTGTATGGGACTGACTTCAGGCTTTTTGGGTTCTGGCCTTCTCAAATGCTTGGGTAGCATGTCATTCTCCTGGTGCCATTTTTTAAGGCATTGTGGTTCATGGATACTAATAGATTTTGTTCCATACTCACGGCCACATATGTAACAAATCACTGCTGGTGGCCGTCTTACCACTTGTGCCTGCAAATAACAATTGTGAAGAATAAATAAATATTGTTTTCAACACTAATTTTGAATCACAACACCTTTGTATGAAAACAATCATGTAGATTAAGAAACTGATTCATGTCTGTGAAATCAGTGTAACTGTTTCTAACAGTTTTATTTTGTCTGGGTTAAGTCTTGAAACTTGTATTGCCTCATTAACTGGCCACCTGGAACAGGTAGGCTCCCTCTGCAGTTACTGGGCTGAAAATTCATGTGTGTCACCTAATTAATACTTAACTATGTGGGTTTTAGCTCTTTTATTTTCACACCAACACATTAATGGAAATGATCAGTCTTCATGTGCAGAAAGAAATCCTCTGCTATCAAGTTGTTGCAGTACAGTATCCATCTTAAATGTTGAAGCCCTTTTTTAATCTACTAAACAGAAGTAACATGGAAAGCAGCAACAAAAGCTTCCTCAGCTGAACTGCTGCTATCTAGTATATTAGCAGAAAGACCCAGGTTTGAGGCAGAACACGGTTAAAGCACTCTGTCCAGCTTTAGCATCTCTCTTAAGTTGGACAGTGATGGTGGCTCTCTCAAGCTTGTGACTGTGGTCTGTAACCCCGTGTTACTTCTGCCACAGATCAATTAACTGGTGGAATTCTTGTCCCTGAAGGATTAAATCTGATCCAGGATATTTCAGGATAGGGGTGCAAAATAGGAACCGGTGCTTGTTTATCCTGAATGCCTCAGTGTGAACTTTGCCAGTGACTTCAGTGAGGGCAGAACTCGACTCTAAGCAAGTACTTGTTTCTGCACTGCAGATCTGCTTTTGTTTGCAGAGAAAAATAGCTCAACAGAAGAAAAAAAATCCCTCAATCCCAAACCCCACAAATACATATTCTAAGCTTGAAAAATATATAATTAATGTGGTATTGCAGATTATGGACTCAGCTGTGTTCTTAGGCATGTCCTGGGCTAGGCGTGGTGTCAGTACAAGCCCTGCTCCAGGAGTCGTGTAAAAACATACTGCAGAGACAGCACTTTGAGACACACTGATGGGTTTCACAACTGCCAGCACTTCCTCCACTCCTGACTGCAGAATACCAGTAAGAGATGAGCTATTCCCTGCCCTCCTAAAGGTAGAGGGACAGCCATGCCAGACGAAACACGGGAAGACTTTCTCACTCAAATGTGGGAGGTGGGGATTTCATTTTTTCCTCTGCTGCTGTGTGAGACAAAGTGTAACCTGTTCCAGCACTTATGACTCCCTCTGTCAGCCCATCAGTGTATTCAAGAAATTCTGGGCAGCACTTCTTGAATTTATGCTACAGTCTGAAAATGTCATTAGTGAACAATCTGCATAAGCTTTCTTTCCTGTATCACACATGTAAACTCAATTACATGAAGAAATACTACTCTAAAAAGTGTATTTTTGCTGGGAAAAGTTGGACTTCATCTGGAAAGTTCTCACAGTGAATTGAAATATAACTTATCCAAAGACAGTCTTTCCAAGGACATTTTCGTCCTCTTACCATTTCCTTAGCCATCTTTGATAACAAGGTATTTATATACATATATATATTAAAAAAACACCCCAACGTATATATAACACCTTCTCTTCCTCAATAACAGCTGTTTTAAGAATGCCCTCTAATTTTCACTATCAATTTTTGCCTACTTCCTTACTTTAGATCTTGAGCTAAACCTTGTCTGATTTGGATATAAGACTCTGGGTCCAGATATACAGTCTTTTGAAGGTAGTGTATGTCTTTTGCAGGCTCTGGAGAACTTTAGATACGGATACTGTGCTCTAAACTCTTGATGTCAGGGGATTCATTTCAGTGTGTGTGCTTGTTATAGGTATGTTTATAGCATTTTAGAAATGGTTTGCTAAAAAAATGCTAGGTGTAAAAATATGGGGACCACATTTTCTTCTCAACTTTTCATTAGCTAGCTTCCTGACATTCAGTAAAATAGATTATTTATTGGCTGAAAACTAGGACAGAGCAATTTGATTTACATTTGGTTTGTAGGGGCTCTTTACATACTATCAGAATGGGAAAAAGGAATCCTAGTACAAATGAAAATCACACTTGATTATTCTGCACTGTTACAAACACTTCCACCAGATGGAGCAGATTAATAAAAACAAAGGTATAGCTTCAAGGGCACTTGAAGTCCTGATATGAGACAGGTCAAAAATCACTTAAAAATTTAAATATCCCACAGAAATTTAACAGACATACAGAAATATCATTGTTAAAATCAAATAGTTTTTATCTTACAAATATTTCCCTAGTGAATAGAGATAGCCTTTTATCTCTGACTGCTTCGTTCAAATCCATTACACTTGTTCTAAAGTCATTGTGATGTCTTACTATTGAACAACTGCCAGAGACAAAAGTTAGTGATCTCCATCCAATATGGATACATTTCCACAGTTCTGAGACGCTCTTTTTGGTAGTCTCACCTGAAAACCTAGAGACTGAATGAGCAGTACTGTGATCCCTCCAGATTCTGACAGACCATTTATAGCTTGTTTTTGTGTTGTGACTGAGCAAAACCAGGCCTGCAACTAAACAGAATATTCTGTTTTCAAAAGTTATCAGTTAGGATCGATTAATAACTAGATCTTAGTTGGTGAAAAAAATTCTGCTTAAGAATTCTGTTCAAGTAGAAATGTCTCCGTTTTGTAACTTCCACAGTTAAAAACTGTACAGAAACAATAGCAGAGACCAGAATTAATTAAAAGGAATCAGATCACTATAAGGATGGAATTATTTTTTCCAGAAATGTAGCGAGTTTGAACCATCACCACACATCAAATTATATACACAAATCCTTCTCTGCAAATATACGCACATTAAAAAGCTGAAAAATAAAACCTGAAGGAGAATATCCTTACAATTGGTAGGAACAGCTCTTTTGTTGCTTAACAGTGGAACCCAAGATATGATAAGCTTTATTTGGAATTTCTACAGCTGATGATGTTTATTCTTCATTTCTTTTTGTCTTCAGAGTGTGCCTATCCCAAATGTCACATCTGGAGGCCTGCAGTTTGAAACTAAACTATTTTTGGAATCACCACAATTTTCCAACCCAAACTACTCACAGGCCAGTGGCTAGGCTGTCTGCTCACTGCTTTGTTTTTCACTTTTAAAAAGGGTTGTAGGGAAGGTCTGTTCCTGAGGATATGTGTTATTATAAAAATACGTACAAATACCTAACAGTGCAGTTAGGCTTTCCTCTGGTGTCTCAGTATTTTCTTTTTTTCTCCAAGACTGCTAAGTATGTCTGCATGACCATGAATGAAGTTATTTAGCTCAGAGGGCTATGCAACTGTGTATTTTCAATAGACCTGACATTACTTGAGGTTAGCCCCAGGCTGCTGTTTTGGTGTTACATGAGGTCAAACCCTCCCATACTGCACAAAGCTTTAAATTTCTTCTTAAGTACACCCAATAAGACTGACTCCCAAACTCCCCTCTGTAAATATTTATTATCCAGGACTGCACCCTCCCCTGCCTTTCTTGTTTAATTACCCATGTATTTTAATGAGAAGACGGGAGGCCTCCTGCTCTAGGCCAGAGCTCTTGTCACAGGCTTGAATTGCCCAAGGAACAGAGGTTCAGGAAAAGATTGGTACAAACACTTAGCAACAGATTGAGCTGTATGAAAGCAGCCCTTTTCACACATTCCTCTCAGTAAAGTAAGAGGCATTTTGCATAAGAGACAGGGACAATCTGTGGTGTGGCACTCATGACCATCCAAAGGTGCATTTCACAGCCTTCTGGGGTGTTTTCAGCCACTGCCCCAACAGAACAGCAGACTAACGTTAGGATTGGTCATATGCCTATATATGGAACTTCTGCCAGGTTACACAGGTAATTAAAGGTTTTGCTCCACTGGAAGCGCTAGAATGTCCCATTTTACTCCTGATGTGCTACCTTTTAATAGAAATACATCAATATAACGAACATGGCATTTGTGTAAAAGCAGAAGGTTCAATCATTCACACTGATGTTTCATTTAAATGATCCATTCACTGTCCATTCTCATCTAACTTCCTATATTTACACATATATTTGTCAGTATTGTCCTAAGAAGATGTTCAAAACTGCTGCAACTGAGGCAAATAAAGTTTATCATTGACTTCTCGCCTTCAATAGAATTACACAGCATCTGAAGGAGTTTTCATTTTACCAAGTGACCAGATGACTTTATTCTAGAGCAAGATTCAACATGAACATTTTGTTGTTACATGAGCTTTCAAGACTTATGTTGTGTTAAAATGCATTACAGTACTGTGAGGGAAGATCACTGAAAGCTTATTTTTAGGTAGTTAACGTGATAAGAAGAAACAGCAGATGGCAGCACCAGATGCTAGTGACACATCTGATAGGATTTAAGGATCAGTGTTATCTGTTGTCAAAAAAACTGTAACACATATATTCACTATGTAGCAGACATCTTGCTTCATGAAAGAATAAAAATCACACGCTGCTCTAGTTCCAGACATCACTTCCATTGTCTGAGGTATCACAGCAGAATCCAAAACAGAACTTCTGAGCTTACGTGATCCTTGCGAGTCTCTTAAGCATAGGCTGTTGTTTGATTTACACAGCCAGACATTATTAACTCAGAAGTGTTCATGCATTCTGGGAGTGAGGACAGTTAGTGGAAGAGGTGGCATATAGAAGCTGTTGAGTCTCCAGCCCTAGAGATATTTAACACCAGACTAAGTGCTTGTCAGTAATGATACTGGTCTAGTTGTTCCTGCACTTGCTAGGGGAGAGAGCTCCAGCACGGAGGCACCAAGGCAAAAGTGCTTGTAGTTGTAAAGTTAAAATGCCTTTCGCGTGGTGTACCACCAAAACAATCAGATATTTGTTTTTAAAATGAGGAAAATCCAGCTTTTCAATTTAGGATATATTTCATTGCATACATTAATTTGACAGTAGCACTACGGTTCTTAAACACACTTATATAAGGGTTGGGGTTTTTTCAGTTATTCCTTCCCTCTGATGTTTTGCTGAATCAGGACTTTAAACAGGTACTTAAATAATTCACTGTCACAGTGAGTAGGTCTGTTAACTGAGACATGGACTGCCCCAAATGCTTTCCTGCCAGGACAAAAGCAGATTGCCATTTCACTCCACTACTGGTATTTTTTAACAGAATTAATAAGCAGCTGAATAGCTGGTGAGGTGAACAAAATTAAAACCATATGCTGGAAAAAGATGAAGACTGTAGAACAGACTCAGACCTTGTCCCATAGCGAACCTGCAGTCCTGTGAGCTTAGTGCTTTTCAACATCCTTCTATGTGTGGACCTTTCAAAACTTTCAGGTGGAGGTGGAGACCCTCACACTGAGAATTTAAATCTGCGGAAAAGATGCTTCCTTTGACCACTTCTTAGAAGCAGTATGCCAGTCCTGAACAGCACCTGGGATCACAGGATAGTTCCTTCACTCCTTCCATTCCTATCTCTACCTTTAATGTGTACCTCTGTACAAAAGGACAGCTCTAAAGATGATAAAGTACCTCAGAGAGGTAAAAATCCATCATCCCTTCCTGCAAATCATCATTAATAATAAAGTCCTTCAGAGTCCATTACAAACTGCAAGCTGTACAGCCGCCTCAGTTCTGCTGCAACTGATGAACTGTAACTGCTTAGAAGTAAATGAGGAAACCTGTTGTTCACACAGAAGGAAGAACAGATTTGAATACATTTCACTCTGGCTCTGCAGAGCTCACAGAAGTAAAAAGTGGCAATAATGTTGTTCAACAAGTCAGCAGATGTGACTGAATCCACATAGGGAGCAGATATGTTGTGCAAGAGGACAACGTTTTTATGGAGTTATTACTCTCAATGCCAAACCACACTCTAAACTTGGTTTTTTATGACATTATAATTATGGACATTCTCTCTCTCCCTCCTATTTTCTTTAAACATACAGAATTATGTGTGGACGAAACTTTCTGCTTCACACCCATGCCTTTCATTGAACCTTTAGAGCAATGCCAGTTCTTTGGTAAATGATACAATGCCGTGTAACACAAGAAGAATATCCCATTTCCTTTAGCTACAGATGCACCTGTGCATCACTTTGAGCTGAAATGATTGTGTGTTATTTGAAACTTGTTGATAGAAGACCTGAGGAGTGGACCTAATTTGCCAATATGTATCGATTAGTGGCCTCAAATACCATAACATAAAAAATGCCTCACGTTTTCTTTATTCTCATGCTTGTTATGGTAATGTTATTATCTTAATTTTATTCAGCAGCTGGAAAACTGAAATACAGCATGCTTTGACTTTTAAAATGTTTTAGAAATGCTCTGAATAGCATTGCATTCTTTTGGTGACTGAGAAAGCTAAATCCCATCTTCAAAAGTGATGTAGGCAATCAGCAGTCCAACCCCCATTGAAAAAAAAAAAAAAAATAAATGCAGCATTTTATTTTAGACACTGGGCCTAAATTTAGACATCTATCTTTTTACAAAACTCCTGGCCAAAAGACAGCTTGTGCAGAAACAAATGCAGAAAAAATATGCCATTTTCCAAAACTTTGTGTAGCTTTTGGATAATGTGAATCAGCTTCTTTATTCTTGGATCTTGTTTCAAATTCAGTGGAAAGAAATGTGCAGTCTTCTTTATTTTGCTGTTGTTATACTCTAAGTTACTGACTTCGAACATGCAGTCCTCAGTAAACTCGTGTTCCATGCCAAGGTTAAGAATAATGGTAAAAAATTAAAATCACTGTCATACTTACAGGATAATGGAACATTGTATTTCACAGTATCTAAACAAAAATACCTAATACCTGGTAAAACATATAATATTCAAAGCTTGACTAAGCTGCTCAACAGAATCTCCTAGGGAACTCTAGCACACAATGGTCCCTTTTGGGGACATAACTTTCACAGGACCACAGAGTTTGAGAAACCAACTATTCCCTTGCAACAGGAAACTCAAAAGAAACAGGAATAAGTAGTTTCCCTTATGCACAAAGTGTTACCCTTTGCTTTACCTACTATTCAGCAGAGAAACATTTGCACGGAGCCAAAAGAACCTTCTGAGGAAAGTGATTTTAAATTTGATGTGAACCCAGTCTCCACTGGAGTGCCTAGCATCAACATGCATCCACACCCTTTCATACAACACATGCTTAGCAATTTACCTTGTCTAATACACCTGGTGCAGCTCTGCTCCTTCCTTGGTGTGTCCTAGATGCACGATCACTTGATGAGCCAAACCCAGAGCTTGGGGCTTTACCAGACTTACGGGGGCTAGAGCTTGACAGCCCCACACTGCTGCTACCTCCACTGCAACTCTTTTGGTGCACAATGAGGAGGTCAGGAAGGAAGGTTCGGCCACAGTTTTCGCAGGGCAGAAGCTGGGCTTGAGCACTACGATAAGCTGCCTCATTTTCAGCTGTACGCGTACATGAACCACCAGTAAGGACCTCAGGTTTCTTCGGCTCTGCTCTTCTCAGATGCTTTGGTAGCTGATTATTTTCAATACGCCACTTCTCTAGGCACTGGGGTTCATGTATAGCAATAGACTGTGACCCAAATTCTCTGCCACAGATATAGCATACCTTGAAGCGAGGTCTTCTTGGTGGGATGACGGGCCGGTTCAGTGGTGTCTGCAACATGTTTGAAGAATCTGATTGTTTTGATATTATTGCAGTGCTTGGTCGCCTTTTCTGGAGTCCAGCTTCTAGATGTACTACTTTGGGCAAAATTCTGTGAGGATCTGACACGTTAAATGGTGAAACCTGCTCTGAAGGCAAGATGCCAGAGCCACTAGCAGGGACTTCACCAGCACTTGACAGAGCGTTACAGGTTTGGTTCACGTTCTTTTTCTTGACATTTGCTTCCATGAAGGGTACAGCATTTCAGGAAACTTCTCTCTCTCCTACATATAAAGGGCTTGAGAAAGTGTGTTATTCAGAATGATGCTCCATCTTCTTAGTTCAGTTTCATGGGCTGGAATATACTATGGACTTCAAAGCTGGAAAACTGCATCTAACGGCCATTTCAGTAGGGAAAGAGGGTTTCTGTGTACTTTTGGTTCCCCTTTTGGTTTTACATGATTCTGAAACAAATTAAATCAGTACATATTAACAAACACCATCTCTCTTGCTAAGGTTACCAACCAGTGGTTTATCACAAGGATCAGTTTACCTTACTACTCTTTTATATTTTTAAATAGCAGACAAATAATGTCAAATATATCCTACCCCTAATGATCAGCTGAACAATGTAAATCCAAAATTCTAGTTTCAGAGGATGTCATGAAGGACATGAAAGAAGATGGGTTTGCACAAGTTGAAGCAGCTGAAATACATGTAGTTTTGAGTACAATCAATATGCTTTATCTTCAGTTATTGACAAAACTGGTATTTATGACACAGTCTTTAATTTCTAGGCCATTTACATTGATAGTTAAACATAATTTCCCTGTCTCGAGAGCAATGAAAATCAATCCCTTAGTAGAGGGATGTTAATGTCCAGTCTCCAAAGGGACAGTCAGCAAGGAAAATGTTCCGAGTCTTCGTGTTGAAGGAAATGATCAGTCCCCTTTACTCAACACTTGTGAGGTAGTATCTCAAATTCTCTGAAATGTCTTGATTCTCCCAGTACAGGAGAGATATTAATAAAATAGATCAATAAGTTTATCAATAAGGGCTACTGAGATGCTTTGAAGGCTGAAGCTTATGTCATATGAGGAGAAGCTAAGGGCAATGTGGATGTTTAGTCTCCAGAAAACAGTGCTAAATACATTTCAGTTTTTCAATCTGTAGTCTATCCCTGTATATAGACAACTTTGTGTTGTATCACTTAAATGTTCATTGTTCACAGAGACAATCTTTTGTGTTGGTCCTCCAAGGATCAGAAAATAAAATTCAGTCTGTAAGTGTGTTATGGTAGACACTGTTTTTATTGAAAGAATACAAAATAACTAGCAGTCTAGCTCTAGTCATAAGCAAGCAAGAGGTTGCATAGATAGGTGACTGCCAAGGACAGCAAGGTCATTGTTGTCTACTTTATCTATAATAAAAGAAACAGCTGTTTATTGCTTATTTTGCCACCAAGGATAGGGTCAAGTCATAATGGCCACTGCTCTGGAGTTAGCAGCTCTTCCTTTGACTTAAAAGTCACCCTGCCTTTGCCGAATATTCCAAACTTTATCTCAACCCTGACACACTTTCAGGAGGTTCCTAACCCCCAAATTTATCTACCCAGAGTTCCCACTGACCCACCTCAGGTCACTTTCTCTGCTGCCACCAACCAACCTGGATCTGCTCTGAACTGCTCTTTTGTCATGTCATCACCTCTGAATCCAGGGGCTACATTTTGCTAGACCCAAGGGTGAGGACACAGTTTTATCATAAGCCTTAATATGATAAACTTAGACTTTGCCTGTGCCACTGAGAAGCACTGAGCTGTTTCTTTCATAAACATTTTAGGGGATACCTTAAGGATGTGGGCAACTGCAAAAAACAAGTTGTCACCAGGTTCATATGATTAGTCATCCTCTTGCGAGGCACAGAAAGCTGTTTAGATTGCTGCATTCACACTGCTTGCTTAACTATTCCCAAAGTTGCACATTCCAAGTACACTTGTGACACTTTCTCCTTTTACAAAATCTCCTGTGAAGCTCAGATTTGTTTGTACACAAATTGGAAGATGTGAAGACCATCAGAGACAATCTGTGATTTGTACTAGAAAAAATCTCTGCGAACAAGCATGTTGCACTTAGCAGTTAAATATAAAATTCTTTAGGGACTTTGCACTTGAGGGATTATACTTTGTACTTTATAATCTTGAAGGATTATACTTTGCACTGAAAATTAACATCTCCTCTAAAACTCTATTAGATAACTGCAGTTTGTGGAAAAATATAGTAAAGTACAAGGCTGTAGCATCCTTTAATGTCTGAAGCTATCAGATAAGCATATGATGTATGTTAAAGGATACACAAAACTGGAATTTTTGTTTCAGATATCAAAAATTCTTTTTTTGTCTGACTCCTTCACAATGTATAATTGTGAAATATCTAGTGGAAATGCATACTATAAACTAACAAAGAAACAAAGGTTACAAGCAGTTTGGAAAGTAGCAATTAATAATATTTGGGCAGCCAGCTGGCTTCAAATTGGTCTTATCTCATTTTAAGGAAATAATTTTTGCCCTCACCATCAATGTTCCCTTAATACAAAAAACTTTGCTGCATAGAAAGTATTACAGAAGCTATTTGTAGAACAAATTTCAACGTCTTTCCCTTCTTTTCCTTCTAGAAGGCCTAAATTTTCTGATCTTAACTTTACAGAAAGCTGATGATTTTGTACCACAACTTGCCACTGCAGGAGTCTGCCAGTTTTGCCTAGGTCGGGCATGTGATTCAGTTAGGTGAATGGTTCAACATCATGTGAAATTTACATTTCCAAACTAGCATTAAGGCTAGTCTACAGCAAGGCCCTTTCAAAGACTGGGACAGTTTCCAAGGAGGGTGGCCTGTTGCACTAATCCAAGTTGGGAAGTAGCCAAGCTCTTTAGGATGATGAAGGGAACGAACGGAGAGCCAGGGAAGTATTAAAGGGTCATGAAGGCAGGGGAGATAAGGGTTATTGGAGGGTCACAGGAAGGGACCATCAGAAAGTTCAGCTACATTTCAGGGAACTTCTGAACTTTGCAAGGTCCTATTTATGTCCTATTTATTGGTTTATGTCAGAACGATACTTTCTGCTACCTGAGAGGATTCTTAAAGCAACAGCGGACATTGAACTGCCTGCCACATGAAGAATGCTAGGTGACTAGATCTGTTACCATTGAGAATGAATGAGTCAATAAAAGATGTTATAAACAGCCTATTAACAATATAACCTATTGTTGCACTTCCATGCTTGCTATTGTAAATACTTCATAAGAGAATTATGCTTTCTTGTGGGGATTACACCATTTGGTCTACATTTACTCCTGCCAAGTTGACTGTTATTATTTGGAAACTTCCTATAAATTCAGTGTGAAATGAGAAGGCGTATGAGCAGTTAAAATTTTCTTTTCCCAAACTCAGTGGTAAAGATGTGGAAGTAAATCAGGATTGGAATTTAACACTTCTTTTCAAAACATAAAACTTTCTTACTCTCTTTTTTTTCTTTTAAAAATTTTACAACATGTTATTTAATAAAGTGGGAAGGTACAGCTGATCATTGCATATAGCTGTGGGAAAACATTCCTCTCGTCTGCAGTTCCACTGAGTACAATAATTAAAAAATAATCTCATGAACTGCTGTGACAGGGCACTTGCAACTAATGGATGAGTTCAATTTAACTAAAAACAAGTGAAATACTATGGGTAGTTAAGCATCAGGCCAAGAGCTTCACTTCATCCAGAACTTGCACTACCATGAGAACAGAATAACAAGAGTGCAAATAGCTCACTACGTTTCTTATCTTCTTGTCCTGAAGAGGGAACTGGAACCCTTGCACACTATTTTTAAACTTATCCTAACCAGAAATTGAAACAATAGCATTATTATCCATGCTTCAGTAATGCTGTCTTCTCTCAGCTGCCATGTGTTATTTAACCTACACAGGCAATGGAAACTTCTTCCCTGAAATGGCCTTTATGTCTTCTTTCACGTCAGTGTTGGGTCTTGGAAGCAAAGTTGACACATACGTTTCCTATTTCCTGCATGCATCTGAAGAGTGACCCTCTCTGTTTTTCATCTCTCTTGATTCTCTCATGTAAACAATTCCTCAAAACCCATTATAAGGTCATTTTATAAACCTGGATTCCTTGACTGATTTGAACAAAACATACTTGAGCTAGCTGGGGGATTAAATTGGCTGTTTCCGACAAATCCTCAACACTACTGCTTTTGACTTAGCTAGAATTCCACACGGAGACCTCCCAGCTGAAAAAAAACAGTTTACCTTGTGGAGGAACACATTGCATGAAGCCTCCCGCTGCCAGGATGCAACCACGCTTATTCAATGGACAAAGTACAGGAACAGTTGTGACAATCTGGGGAATCTGTTTATGTGCAGTTTGTGAATGCTGACTGATATCACAGCCTCTCCATGTGCAGCTGTATCAGACTGTAACTCCACTTAAACTATATGTCTGGCTTTCTGTCACAGTTCCCATCTGCCAGCACAGAAAGGGACAAGATAAGTCTTTGCAGCAGACAAACACAGAGATGAAACAAAGGTCACAGAGCTTTCAAGCTTACACATCTCAAAGAAATACCCCTTTGACATGCTTGACTCCCTCTAAAAGCAGAGACAATTTTCACATCTGGATTTTTGAGAGAGGACCATAAACAAGCAAAATAAATAGTAGGAACAAATGATTTCTTTACTATTTTTGAAACAGTGCTTGATAAAGCTATGAAAACGATTTATATGAAGTACTTGCTTGAGGTGGCAGTGGCTTACATCCAGGAGGCTCTTTGGAGATGTCATCTATATTTGGAGAGTGCTTACAAAATCAGGACTCGCATAACAGGAGTTATGAGAATGTCTGCGTGGGTTGCTCTGCCTGAGGAAGTGTATGACAGGCCACAGATACACATTAAATGAAGGGGGGAAACATATGGCTCCAAAATGGTGACATTCAAATACAACAGCTTGGTGGAAGCCCAGCTATGGATCAGGCTGCCTGTGTCCAAAATGAATAAACTAATTTTAGCTTGCAAAAAGATACTGGCTAGTCCAGTATCTCAGATTCAAAAGTTCATGGCTGTGTAAGCCCACATTTATGCAAATCCCCACTACACTCCAAGAAGTTCTCCCTCTGTTTGCCTTCAGTACTACACTCAATACTGTATACTCATTCTGCCTGTTTATCACTCAGTGCTTGAAGTCATAAGCTTCCTGTTTGTGACATCACAGTTGTTATGTGGGTCATTTAATAAAGGTGATTCATGTAAATTGGACTAAATTCACAAGTATTCTAAAAGAAAAGTTATTTCAGTTGTAATACGTAACTTTACTGTTACATAAACTTAAAATATCTCAGCTTTAAATGAGAAGCAACAAGCCACAACTTCTTGCACTACAATAGTACCCCGAGATCCTGATTTCTCAATCTGGGCCAGACAGTGTAAAAAGACAAAGAAGGACAACTCAGTCTAAGATGACAAAAGATATAGAAAGAGAGAGATGAGTGATCCACTGAGCATAACAAAGCAAGTCAGAAAGAGGAGGAAGTTAATCTAGATTTTTTAGCATCCCAATGCTAAATCAGTATGGTCACAGGATTTCCTAAGGCTGATCCTTAACTTTACAGTCAAGGTAAAGGTAAGTCTTTTTTCTCCCTTCTACTAGTTTTTCATTGTATTTACATACAAAAAAGGTGTCAGAAAGGACAAAACTTGACATCTGTGTTGAGTGCCAAAAAGCCTTGCTTCAGGTTTTTTCCAAATAAAATGTTTTCTATGAGGCTTCCCGTTATTCTTTAAAGGAAAACAACTGAAATTAAACCAACATCTTAAACTGTATTTTCTCTTGTGCTAAATGTTGTTTTGTACAGCTCAATTATAAATCATTTTAGAAATCTGTTAAGACAAAGTACTTAAACATAAGTTGGACAAAAATATTGGATAATTTGTAGTATCTTACTGTTGGATCTGTTTTTCACTGAAAGATAAAAGGAAAAACATTCTTATGTTTCCAACAACATTTTTAGCAAATTAACCACACATTAAAACCCTCACATTTTTCCAGCACAGCACTGCATTTTCTCCACAGTTCCTGGCTGGAGGAGTCTCCTTTGATTTGTCCTAGAGACTAGTCTTTTTCTTTGGTCATTTTAAAAGAATAATCTATTATTTGACTTAAACTTAAATAAAGTCCATGGAGATGTAGAAAATCATTAGTTTTAGATATCAGGTTGCTTATCTTGTCATAGCTGAGCACAACCCATGTTTTTATGTATCCTCCTACCTCAAGAAACAATTTGCAAGCTCTGAACACACAAATATTGGCATGTACCCCCACTTCTGGCAACTTCAGGACTTTGTAAGTCTGTAAAGTCTAACATCACAGCAGCCTGGCTTAAATGTCTTATGAGTAATGCACACTCAGAGACATCCAAGTGTGAAGCTTGTTCCATCAGAGGATCAGCTGCACGTATAGCAGCACTTCTCCCCCATCCTATCTGCAGCCCAGAGGCTGATGGTAATGCCTCCATTAAACATGGATGCAGATGCAATCAGCGAAAAGGACAAGGCAAGAATACTCAAACCCAAATATACCAAGGTAAAAAGCCTCTGTTTTCTGATGTGTACAAACAGTCTAGAACTGTCTGGATTTTCTAACAAGAATGTTCCCTTCCTGTTTAAAGTGTCAGATAGACAAAAATAAGACTTTCTTCAAAGGTGTACCTGTATCACTTACACAAGAGAGAAATCACTAGTGTGTGTGTGTGTGTGTGCAAAGGTCCATTAGAATGTAAGGGAAGGAAAATATATAACACTGAGGTTTCTATACTATTCTGATAAAGATCTATTTAAGGTGTTTTCTGTAATCAGACAATCAACCTAGTTAAAGGTTTTTGTAATTTTCCTCTGACCTATTAAAATGCCCATGTTTTTCTTCGGATCTGATTCTCTTCCTACCTAAAACTTTATGGGTCAGTACAAAATGCACTGATGTCAATAGCAGTCATTGTATACTTGGTATTTGAGGAGACCCTACGTATAATTATGCAGTAATTAAGTTTATTTTATTTATTTAACTTTATTTCATTTACGTTTATGATAGTGTTGCCAGAGAAAGCTGGAGAGTGGTTCTAGTGACCCAGAAGTTCTTTGCATTACTGTCCTCCTCTGCACTAACATAAGAAATAATTCCTTTGATTTGACTAAAATCATAACTTTATATGAAGGAATTATGACTGTCACTAATAAAAATATCTGGAAAAAGTTAAACATTTTTAGTTCAAAAAATCTGTCAGAATTTAAAAATTCAGAATTCTGGACCTGATCCAATAACACCATTCTCTTAGATATCTTTTCTGGTCTACAAACAAGGTTCTTGCTTTTCATATTTTACTTATTGATGCATTACAACTTAATCAGGGTGAAGATCACCTTCGTTTTACTCACACACAATTATTTATCACACTCATTTCATATTTTAAATGAATAATGTTACCCTGCTTCCACACTCTTGTGCAAAAATCAGCATAGACATATTCCCAATTTAGGTGACACTGGGGATAATATGCATCACATTCTTAATCATCATTAGTTACTGCAGTAGACCTGTGCTATTTAAGTTTATGCAAATCATAGAGGTCCTGTCAGTTATGCATCAAAAAATGAATAGACTGGGTGTGTTCACCCTGCCCCCAGCACAGGAGTATGAGAGCAAGCAGACATTGAAGCAAGTAAGTTCACACAGCTCAAAGTGAACTACATGTACTTACTAGCTCAGGTGGCTTTGTTCAACATTTCCATTTCTGGGACGGATGTGTGCAGAATCTGGCTGATTCCCAGTGATTCTGATGGTGAGTATGCAATTTGTGAAATAATTTCAAGAAAGCAGGCTGATCTTTTAGGGGGAAAAATATAGGTGGATGGATAAAGGCATAATTGGTTATGAGCCTGTTTGATTCAAAATACAGAATCCAGGCATCTCAGCTTGTACTACCTGACAAAAGTCAGTGGAAATCTGAAGACAAATGACAACGTACATGTGCTGGGAGCCTGTCACTGGAAGTATAGAGTGATTCAGTGCAGGAAAGACACTTTTCTTAATAACCTGCATTAACACAGTTACATAATGCAGGGTAAAACAATCAGAAGGGGTAAACGTTCTCATCTTTCAGAGTGTAAATCAACCTTAATCTTTCAATAGAAAGGAAGTGCTCCTGCTGACAAGTGACTTCGTAACTAATGTTTTTGACACTTTTGTTATGAACAGGATATTCAGCTAAATAATTTGATTACCATGGCAACTCCTTTTCTCAGTAAGATACACCACTATTAAAAGTAGTATGAAAAATAAATGACGAGCAGAAGGTCACGATAACAGAAAAACAATAAAGGGAATCTAGACAAGCAGATGAAATGATCTGCCGTGGAAAATGTCTAGAACAACAAAACTCTGGTCATCCCATTTCTTCTGTGAAATGTTGGTAAACCTAGCAAGAAGTTCTTAAATACTTATCATTGTATATTGCATGAACAATACAGTACATCCTAATACTTTGCAGATCATTCATGGTGTAGTGACACAAAAAGAAAATGAGCACCTACCAAATCTCGTTACAGAAATCAGTGTTCTAGGAGGACTATATCATATCCAGTGTGAGACTTAAGGACATTATAACACAAGGCTGATGATGACTACTGGTAGGGGAACACTCACTATTAAGGGTATTCTTAAAATTGTAACAAATCTTAAAAACATCATTATTTTACATTATTGTTTGTCTCCTTCAGATTAGACCAACAGTAATTTATAACTGGTGTGAGAGAACATGGCTGATAAACTTCATTAAGTTTTACCTCGTATCACTAGGCCCTGGTGATTCTCTTATTTGTTATGTTAATGGTGGTCTTTTTCTCACTTTATATTTGAAACTGATATCTATGTATCTGTCTATATTGTCCCGTTTCCTGTTTTATAATCTTTAGTTAGAGATATTATTAAATTCCATGAGCCAACAGAAATACATATGGAATAGAAGCCTGAAATATCCCCAGATAATGTGGGTTAAATGAAGACACATGTAAAAACCCATTTATGTCTAAGCTCTTGACTGTGTAAGTGTAATTTCACCTGGTTAGAAACTAGTGCATCCTATTGTAGATCAATATCCTAGGTAATTAAGTAAATAGTAAAGGAAATTTAGTTTTAAAAATAAATATATTTGTAATGAAGTCAATGGTGTCAATTTATAACCTGAGCAATCAGTTCACTGAGAGTATTTTAAGAAGAAAGTTTGTAATCGGCTTGAAGATAAACCAGTTGGAAATAGCTGCAGAGTTTTCTGTTTCTCTTGTGTTTTCCAAGCCAAAAAAATTCTGGCTTTTATAGTAAATCTTCTCATTACCGTTGAGCACCATGTATTTTCCAGGAATAGAAACTGAAAGATGTCATTTCTATTATATGGGACAATCAGTAATTATGTTCCAGGTAGTGTTATCTTCCATACAGGGTAACATTTCTAGCTTTCAATATCCAAATGGTTGCCCATGACGGTTCCAATTCTATTCTTCTGTCCCTTAAAACACACACATAAAAGAACTCAGTCCACTTCCCAAGAAAAGTGAAGTGGGACATTAGGAAATCAGAACATCTGTCCTGGTAAATATTGTTTATTCACACACTGGTTTTGCCAGGGAACAGAGAAATTCCAGAGCATAAATGCAGTAAGCACTACTACACACTCATTTATTACCAGCTAGCTGATCTGAGGGGAGAAAGTCACTCAAATCTTTGGTCATCAACCATTTTACTTATTTGTAATTGGGCCGCTGAGCTCTGCAGGAATATGGCCAGCTGGTACCTGGGTGTCAAGCACTAACCCAGCAGGAGGAGGACAGGGATGCGTTATTTAGCCCTTGGCTTACTGAGGTTCAGGCCAGGTGTGTTATCAGTACTGTCCCCTTAGTTTCACAAGGTAATTAGGTGAGAAACTGGGGTCCGAGCTCAGAGGATCCCAACTGCCCGTTTTCCCTGGCTGGGCAGAAGAGGTGCTTGGATGTCAGGGCGGAAGGAAAACCACAGAGCCACCTCACCCAACCGCCCTCCTGCCCTAACAAAGTCCACAGCCCTTTCCAGATCCAGTGCTCGAGAGACCGTGCAAGGCATGGCATCACTAACGCCTTCAACATTACCT
Source organism: Tyto alba (assembly GCF_018691265.1). NCBI lineage: Eukaryota > Metazoa > Chordata > Aves > Strigiformes > Tytonidae > Tyto > Tyto alba. The sequence goes on along the minus strand of NW_024881275.1, from coordinate 20,687,480 downwards.
TTGCTCCAAAGAGTGGCTGGAAAATTCCTAATTTTCACAAGATCTGGGCTTCTCTGATGTTGCCGTTTGTTTCCGTTTGCCCTCTACGGAAGAAAGCAGTTGAACAGCAAAGTTAGCCCAACACACCTAGATCGCATTTCCCCCCCACACCCCGTATTTGTGTCGCCCCCCCGTCCTTGCTTTACTTCGGGGGCCGGAGCCCCGGCGGCGGGGCCTGGCTGCGTCGGCTCCCGCGTCCCGCCGTTACCACGGCAACGCGTCAGCCCATGCAAAGGTCGTGGCGGCTGCAGGGGCGCCGATTGGCCGCCGGCGTCTGTCGGTCAGAGACCGGAGGGAGGAGCCCGTGCTCGGCCCGAGGGGGCGGCCCCGGGGCGGCGCGGGGGCCTCCTCCCGGCTGGTCCGGAAGGGCGTGGGGAGCTCAGGCCCACCGACCAGCTTTTGGGGCAAAATACCACGGGTTCGAACTTTCCCATGGCAAGCTGGCAGCCCCAAGCGCAGGGCCCAGGCGCGAGCTCCAAGCGTAGTGCTTCTTCCATCCTACTCCTTTCTGCAGAACAAACTTAAGTTCTCTTGTTACTGAGAAGCTCAAAAGGCGCAACGGGCACTATTTGCCTAGAGCCTTGTCAAGCGCAAATGTCTTCTGCTAATCAACAGAGATCTACTACAACCAAATTCTAGTGTCCATTTCACACTGAAATTTTTGGTGTGGCAAGTATGCTGGTGCGGCAGACGCGAAGCAAACCTGTCGAATGGGTTTTTACAACGTCACATTCTCTGATCATCTCCACTAGCAGTTTTACCAAGCTCCCTAATTCACGTTAATTTACAAGTCTAAGATATAAAAAGGGAAATGACAAAAGGCTTTCAGAGAAGCAAAATCGGGTTGTCTGGTCTGAATGAGTTGCACTGCAAAACAGCAGTGCATAAAGGAGAAAAGTGGTAGTAGGGTAGGCCTGACACAGCAGTACCAATGTGCCAAACAATTCGACTTTCTGCTATATATGGCAAATGGTGTTTATCAAATAAATATCACTTGGATTACAAGCAAATAGCGTTTAACCTTCACCTAGTTTTAGGAGTTAAACACACTTTATATCGCACAAAATTTGTCAGCATGACTCAGAGTTCCCACCTTTTAGCTCAATTTAGATGCAGACTGGCTTTTTACCAGTATTTGCAGGATGCTTTCATGCCAGGAAAAATATGTGAAAAAATTATTTCACCTTCAGCACTGATTCTGTTATCCAAGACCGTTAGCTTCAAGTTATTTGAGGTATATGAAACTGTGATGACTACATGTGACAGACAGATAAATAAATACTAAGGAATAATACTGCAGTTACATTGTCTTAATTCAGGAAGCACTAAGATTAAAGTTACCCTTTACTTCATAGATCTAACAGAAAATTTATAGAAAGAAATAAAGTATGCTTGCAGTTTGTAAACATATTCACAGACTTTTCTTCGGAAGATACAAAAATACGTTTCGCCATCATAAGATTTGAGGTGGAACCCATGTTAATGGTAGACAGATAAGACTCTTGTTTCCAAATGAGCTGTCCCAGATATCAGTGCAAATGTCTGGAAATGGCAAGGGAAGTATTCACAGTACAAGATTATCAGGGGAAAAAAAAGAACCCTTACCATTATTTTCCTTTGAAAAAGCAAAAGTACCTTCAGATCATTAGAAAAGAGGAACAAACTAAACAATAATTCAACTCCAATCTAAAAGCCCCTCCCCCACCTTAAAAAAGTTCTCATCAAGGTGATGGAATATATTTTATGTTACAAAAACAATAAAATAGAACAATCTTTAAATAAGTTGCTATGTATATAAAACTTGGTAGATTTTTACAAAAGTTAATTCATACCAACAATACATTAAAATTTTGTGACAATGTTCCAGCTAAATTCCTGGTTGGCACTTTATGTATGCTTGTATGTGTGTAGATGTTTAGATATTTGAAAAACATAAACAGACAACCCTGAAAAATGTTTGCTATATTACATATGCCATAAATGTGGTTTACTGCAGCTGAGTGGTACAGATCTCTGTGCTACTTTAAATTGCATGGTACCAAATTCCCTTTAATCTTTTAGTCTGTATCTTTCAGTACTCCATCATCAGCCCGTGCTGACTAGATAAAATACAAAACACGCAGGAATTACTATTGCCAGAGGAAGAACAACAGCAGAAGTGAATTGCTTTCCATTGTGTATCTTCATCTTTTTTAAGCTAGACTAAATCACATAATGGACATGATACTCCCTAGAACAGGCTTTATTATATGAAGTAACTTACATTTCATGTACATATGCAATTAGGGAGAATTTATATGGAGAATAATACAGTCTACTCTTTTTTATTTGTATTTTTTAAATTTTTTCCTTATTACTGTATCAATAATAATGAGGATGGCCTTAAAATTTTCCAAACAAGGCCTCCTGGAACAATAGGAAGGGTCAGAGAGAAGCCATGAGAAAATATAAGAAATAATACAGAAATTTATCATAGGATATCTGTGTGTCTGAAAATTTTCCAAAGGGTCTGAGACAAACATTGATAAAAATATTTGTATCTGAGCAAGACAGGAACAGCCCTGATTAAATCACTTTGCACGTATTTTTGTAACCGTCATTCCAGCTAATAACTCTTCTGCTTCTGTTGTCCTATTTTGCTTCCTGCATAACTCTGGTTGGGATCCTATCTGGAGGTCAACTTGGAAGCAGCAGAGGAAAAATAAACCAGGAGTATGAAAAATGCCTGGATGGGGTGAAGGTGAGAGGTCGTCAATTGCTAGGACTTCTTTATTTTTACTGTTTAATTGCTAGGACTTCTTTATTTTTACTGTTTAATATAGCTCATTTGATCACAGAAAATAAATGAAGAACGTCAATTTCATTATACATAATTTTTACTTTCTGGCTTGCTTTTCTGAAAGTTCAGAAATCTTTGTTATATTGCTTTCCCATTACCAGTGTTTCTTTTCTCCTGTGTGTTAAGCAGTAACGTTAGGTTTACTGAAGGCTTTCTTATGACAACATGTTTTGGTAACTGAAGATTTAAGAACTTGACTGTTCAGCTCACGAATTCAACCTATGTTTAGTATGATTCAGTTGTGAATGCATTAGTTAGGAGACTAATGTATTTATTTTTTGACATTGCCTTGGTACGTGCCGTCCTTTTGCTTTACTCTGCAGATTAGCATGCAGACACTCCAACAAAGCATACCTTCAAAGCACCTGAAAGGGTGTCAGTAACTGAATTACCCTCTGGGGTGAGGAACTTCTCTTTCCTGAGAAAAAGAAAGGTTACACTGAAGCTGAAAGGACCGTGTGCCATGTTTTCATTACCATTTCTAATGGACAGCCAGAAGACAGAAAAGATTATTTTGCAGCTAAAAACACAGTTCAGACATGTACAACCAGATTTCCCTTTGAAGCTGGAAGTCTTCCCAGGGAGATGGATATGCTGCAGCTGAAGCAACAATAGTTTTTCACACAATGAAATACTGCCACAAATTCCAAGGCTGGACTACTCCAAGCAAATTACACAGTATTAATAACATTTCACCATGTGACCACCTGAAAATACCTAGTGCTTCTTCCTCTAAAACTCTGTTATCTCACAATTATGCTTCTACAATACCCGTGATAATACTCCTCAGTAACAGAGATTGGTAGGAGAGATATCAAACCCTCTGAATTAGTACCATTAACAGGAGAAAGAAAAATCCTGAGACAGAATTTTCAAAACTCTTAGATGCAGTAAGGGACTGGAAAGGATCCCCATGTTTGTACAGAAGAACAAACCCAGTATTTAGGAGAAGCAACAGAAGGATAAATTGCAGCTTGAAGATCGTGAGACGATGGACTTACTGGAAAAAATCTTGCATGAAGAAGAATTTTAATTAACGCATTGAATTTTTCTCTCTTGGCAAGAAGGGGCAAAATCATTAGCTATGTGAGACACCTATACATAAAATTTTCCTGTGAATGGTTGTGCAGTACTTTAGCCTATAGGAATGCACTGCTCACTTCATCACAAACGAAGCAATTTCTATTGCCCTGGATACTACTATTAGTTTACACTCCCTCTTCAGGACTGTTGTTGCAATACATGGTAACCACGTCTATTGGCCTGCCTTCACATAAGGCAGACTGAGAGTCATCACTCCTCACGCACCAGAGCTCTCTGCTGCGAGTTTCCTGCCTTGGCTGCCAAGAACATCAGATGAATTGGATTTGCAGAAATCTGAACTCCTTGCCTCCAGCTCAGGGCAGCCCAATGCTCCTCTATACAGACTATACATTTCTTCCAGTCCCCTTGGAGTGGCTGACTCATTGCAGCCTCACGCAGCCTGCCATTTCACTCTCTCTCGCGTCTCGTTACATCCCACATAGGCAGCCACCATTGCCAAAAGCTGTCCCAAGAGCTGGGATCACTTTGTCTCCAGGGCAGCCTGCTCTACCCTTCTATCGTACTGCAGAGCTGTTGGTACACTGCCGCTAGCCTGCTAGCATCAATGCCTGGATGCAAACTGGAACAGCAACACATCAGCTGCAGGGGAGCCCAGCTACACGTAGTATACTTCAGAATAAGGCGATTTTCTTGAGAACAGATATTCAGCCTTCCAGTCACTGCTATTACTGCAGTCTGGACAGAGGATGTCCTTTCTTTCACACATCTTTTTTATGTAGCATACATCCTTCACTTCATAAGCGCCTTTCACATCAAGAAAATAATAGGTAATGAAGGCCTCCAGTAAAGCAGAAAAAGCTTAACAAAACAACAACAACAAGAAAGAGGCTGAAGCTGCATAAAGTGGAGTTAAATATAAACCCAACAGATTTAAAACAACAAGGAACAAACTACCAGAGGACAAACTCTTAACTGATGCACTGAGTTCTTCATCCCCTCAAATCTCCAAATCACCTGACTTTAGGAAAGACAAGATTTAGGCCAGCTGCAAAATTAGCTGGATAAAATACTCTGGCTCATGTTAAACAGTAGGTCAAACTAACAATCTGTTGATCCCTTCTGGCTATAAAATCTATGAGTCAAGTAATTCTTCCTAAGTGGTCTCCACAGGGATTTGGGCTTTAGTGACTTAAATTTTTAAGTAATTTCTATTCACAGTTACATGATAAAAGATTTTTATTTTTTTTTACCTACCAGCCTCTCACTTCCATTTTCTTCAGAGTTTCCCCCCAAAATGGGTCTCCAAGTAGAACAGTTACAAGTGATTCCCTATCCTTTGCCTTTTTCCATCCATTAACTTCATTGGAAATTAAATAAGCCAGGAATAATGCCAGCAGAAAGGACTGATTTCCAGTTCTTCCTTAAAAATCCCTCTTAAGCAAGATCCAGAATTTAATTACAGCCAGAAAAATAGAAGAACTGCACTTAGACCAGTTTTTATCCTGTACTTCCAAGCCAAGATGTCACTAAAGCAACAGCTGCATACTATAAATGTGACATGGGATCTAAAATCTCCCTGCACTCAACCAAGCATTGAAGAAAGTCAGAGATTCTCCAGTCTTCAGATGGGTCTGAGAACACTTGAAGGCCTCCAGTGTGCAGTCCGTCAAGGCATTGGAGTAAACATACATCAAGCATGTAAAAGATCTGCTGAGGCCTTTCCTGAGACCATAGATTTATGTTCTGAAGGAGACTAAGCAAGGTCTTGGTCTGAGAAGCAGAAAGTGGGCACTTTGCAAGATCAGCAGTCCCTTTGTTTTAATAATAAGTGTAAGCATCTGTCACTGTCACATTGGTCACTATCTCCCTTTCTTCTGCCTCCTCTTTCCTTTTCCATTTTGTAATCTTCCCTTGTCTCTTACTTTTTTTGTGTATCGCTTTCCATTTATATCCTCCTAACACTTTACTTTTCTAATGCTGTTTTCTTCCCTTGTGACAAACCTGCCAGTGCCAACTACCTTCTCATCTTCTCTCCCTCTTATTTCACTCTTCAGCATGGTCTCCCTTTTGTCTTCATTGCCCAGCTGCACTGTTTGAGCATTTTCTCTCTCCTTTTTCAGCCACTCATCTGTTTCAGTAATATGTTCATGACCCCAAACTTCTACACTTACCATCCATCTTTGTCAGGGATACTCTCCTCAATGCCTGTTTTCTTCAGGCACACAGCCATTTATTGTTCAATATATGTGAGTAACCTGTAACTGGAAGCACCATGCTAAACTACTAATTCATGCATGCAAAAAACACTTCCAGTTGTCCTTCAGTATTTCTTCTATTTCCTCTCAGTCATCATCTAGATTTCTCTCAGCCTCTCTAGATACCACTACAGCCCACAAGCTCTATAGGATTTTCCATCTTTCTCATAACTTTGTATTCACTTTTTGCTGTTGGAGGGAAGCAGAGGAGTTGAAGGCAGATGGGAGCCATTTCCAGTTGGTATCACCTGTTTAAGTCATCCTGCCTGCCTGCTGAGAAGCAGGAGCAGCAGCTGCACCCCTCTCTTTCTTACAGCCTGATCGGGAGAAGTGGGGAATATGGCAGATCTTGATGAACATAAGGAGGGGAGCTGCAAAGACATGAGGTGAGAGCTGTGCAGTGAGGTTTCCGAGAAGGTAGGGGCCAAGATACTACATGAGGAACCAGATGGTCTGCAGGGGAATAAAAGTGACCACAAAAGGCTTCTGAAAATCAGAGCTGGATGAAATGAAGGGGCAAATCCTTTTCTCATAGGAGGGGAAGCCTCATGGTACAAAAAGCCCCATTAATCTTCTTGCTATAAATGGATTTAAAGCTGTAATAATGGAAGAAGACAAAGTTAATCTTTTACCCACTTTCTCCTCTGAAGTTGATCCCCACATATTGACCCCTCTCAGTACCTACATGAGTATTTTCCTTTCTTGTATCCTACTCAGCCCTCTGTCTGTATATTAAACTAAGCAGCTCACTTCACATTCCCTAAGCTCAGAGGATTTCCTCGGCCCTTCCAAGTCCTGTATGATGCAAGCATGCCAGACAAACATTTAGCCCTTGAATGTACTTATGTGGCCTCTTGTTTTCCCCTTGTGTGGCTCTGAAGGGTTATGAAAATAAGAGGCCAAACAAATTCATGCCAGCAGTAATTCCAGCCCCACCCTGCAGAATGGGCAGACACCACATGGCCCAAGGAACAGCCAAATTTCATGATTACATTTAAATAAATGTTGATGGTTCAAAAGACTGCTCTGTTTCCCCCAGTTTTTCTCTCTCTTCATGTTCCTTCACTGCAGGGGGCTATCAGCACCTTGGCTAACTTGGCTGCAACATGACACGAGGAGACTTCACTCTGCAGGAACAAAAAGTTCCTTTAAAAACTTGAAAATACCCACGTAACAAAGCAGCATTAGTAAACAGGATTTCAGTGAGCACCACAATATTTAACGATTTTGGGGGTTAAGAAAAGGCATGGATGAGGTGGGAAGAACCAACTGTTTTTCCAAATATTTTAAGTTCAGTGTTTGCCAAGAGCTGCAGGAGGGAGACACAAACAGTAATATTAATAACAAAAAATAAAGGATTTAGAACAGTATTTCACTTCATTTTGCAGGCAGTTTGGGTATTTTGTTTGTTTGCTCTGCTTTTTTTCTGGATTTGGCTGCAGGTACCTGTAGTATTATCTGGACAGTCCAAGCAGGAAGTTATAGTTGCCTTTTTTGAAGCTGTGTGGACACTGTGTTTCTGTGTCTCTTTATCTCCTGGTATTTTTTCTCATCCATAATTCTACAGTGGACTTCTACACACTGCTTCTGACTGTATATAAACGGTACTTTTGGGTATTACCAGAATTAAACAGAAACTTCCATGAGCCATTAGAAGAGTGGAATTTTTCTTACCTGCTTCAGAAAGGAAAAGGGAGATACTACCTATAAAAGAAACCTATTTTTAAAATTACAAGCATTCAGAAAAAATGCAAGATGATGCTCAATCCTAATGTTTTCTGAGAACTGAGACTATGGGTTGTTTGCCCAGCCATTTTATTTTAGGTTCACTGTGCACTGTGATTTGAATGCTGTCAATACAGACTAAACAGGACATGTGAGGTTATTTTTAAAGAACATTGCATGGTCAAATAATTTCGAAAAGTTTACACTACATTGTTGGGAAATCCAGCTGAAAATTTTGTAAGCCATATTTCCATGATTTTTTAAATATTTTTTTTTAATGGCAAATACTTCATTTGGGGTATTTTTTTCAATTGTGTTACTAAAGAATCTCGTAGTGTAGCTCAGACCTCATTGTAACTCATTACTGTTACTTCATCTTGAGGTTGCTTGTATTACAAAGAACAAAAACATTAACAATCACCTTGTAATAGGTAGCTGCCAACTGTAAAAAGACTATGACTCATTTGCATTTTCAATTTCAGTATTTTTTTAGAGGTGAGAATGGGGCTTGTGTTCTTATTGGCTTGGCATCAGTTATACTATAAGTACAATAAAATAATGAAAAGTTTTGAGTCTGTTAATAAAACATGGAAGTTCTCTGACTGCTAAAGACAGGGTATACAATTGGCACTTCTGGATAGACACTCAAGCTAGATTACTTTTATCTTACTTTCACATCTGTTTTTTCCTTCTCACCTCCCATCATTCTCTCTGCTCTTTGAGCACGGATTGCCAGTGGCAGGCTCTTGCAGGTTTGCCTTCAAGATGCTTGAGGATGTTGTAAAAGGTAAAAAGAGAGCAATAGCATTGTATCAAGGTTTCATGGACAACCCAGTGCTGTTTGACTCCCATATCATCCTTGCAGGTGGCAAGACAGCAAGCCATCAAGAAATCAAGTGGTGTGAGCACAACGCATTTCTCCATATATTCCTCACTTGACTGTTTGTGAGTAGTGGATCTGTACTGCTAATTAGCTGTGCCACAGAAGACAAAACAGTGCAGCTGGCTCTGTAAGAACCTATCCAGGGTCCTTGAGTTATAATCTTGGAGCAGAATGCAGGAGTGGTGTAGCAGTTTTTATAGGTAATACAGAGTAGGCTTGGTCTGGGATTATCTCAGTGGAGAGACAGCCAGACCTGTTGTCTCCGCACCATGAATACCAAACCAATACTGTGGAGCCCTCTGGAGGTGCACCCCAGGGGTTCCTCTTGGCCAGCACAAGGCCAGCAGATTTTATGCATTTGTGTTCATGACATATCAAGCATGATGTGGTTCCTACGATGCTGCAGAGCACTCTGGATTCCTAGAAAGTTTGTTAGCTCTGTTGCAATGTGGTGCACTCAGAGTCAGTTCAGGTTGGGCGCTGTGTCTGAATGAATAAGTCCTCCTCCAGTTTGGAGTGTCACGGGGGTGCAGTGCAGAGATACTCCTAGGTCTGGCCAGTCTCATGAGAACTGGTTCCATGACTGCTCCCAGTACTTGCATCATCCATGTTTTCCTACTATTGGAAAAATGCTTGTTGCTTTCCATCAGATAGTAGAGAATTCACTGTAATTATTTTTGGCTGGTCTACTGCTGCTAAGAGCTATTTCAAAGTGGTGCAATACAGAATAGGTTCAAGCCAGCCTATGGTTCCTTTGTTCTGGAGAAAATGGTGTTACTGAAGGTAGATGAAGAGATCAGAAACCCCAGTAACAATCCTTTCAACCTGATGCAGAGCAAAGGCTTGAACCAACGTTATCTACTTGTCACATCAGTGTCCCACCACTGGGACAGGCAAATCTGAGGGAAGCACCTCTGTCTATTCACACTTAACCTACTCTGCTTGAAATGCACCCACAGCTACTGGGACAGAACTTTCCAACGTGGCAGTGAACATGATCAGCTTCTGTAACAAAGCAGCATCAGGCCAATGGGTTGAGAGCAGATCCAGTGCAATACTTCTTAGCCCACTGAGCAGGGAGCTCTTTGCTACAGAGTGTTCAAACCACAGCTCCTTTGACCTCAGGGAGGCATCAGATCTGAATCCTCCATATCACTGACTGCTCTGCACACTTCACTAATGATTAAAAGCATTGCCATCAGCATTCACTGCCTCAAAAGCATGTAAAATGCCTGTATGATTTCTTTCCTGGAGACAAGTTTATATGCCTGTGGAAAGAAAGATGGAAGGAAACAAACTGAAAGTCACTAAATGCAGTTTGATCTGAACAATGCATACATTTTTACTTCTTTTGTTCAACAGAAGGTAAAAACATCTATTGTTCACAATACAGTCGATATTTAAATGGCATTGTAGCTGTCATCTTTTTTCTCACATGAATATCCCTACCAGTGTATTCTTAAGCCTACAAATAATAACTTGTACAGTCATTGCTTACAGGCTTCTCTTTATGTTATATGCCACAATGAATAGAATTTACTTTCATCCATTTTGTGAACAAAGGCAAAACCCCATCCTTTCAGCGTCAAGCCACTGGATTCTAGCAAGGTGCTCTGGAACAGTTCTGTTTCGAAAGAATGTTACAAAAATGTGAAACCTGCTACACTGGCATAACATGAGAAAACTCTACAGAAATTGAAATGCCAGACTAGCTAACTGGAATTTGCCTGTGTTACTGACTGGGAAGGAAGGGGGAAGAACAGCACACATTCCTACTCCAGAAGGAAAAACCTGGTTGTGACTCAGACAGGGGAGAATTTTTTCCAAGAACAGTTCATCCCAGTGAAACTAAGATGCTCAGGTCACGTTTCCAAGGTCATTGACATTTTTGTTTATCTGTTCCTTAAAGGGAAATTACCAAGTTAAAAGTTGTGGGCAAACTGCTGCAGCTCCACTGTAGCCACTGGAGGCACTTCACAGCACCATGGGTTTCACGCTGTTCCTAGGGAGTTTTTTTTCTCATGTGAGTTTCAGTTCTGAATTACATCCAGTTTTCATAATCTTTCCAAGGTTGATTTCTGCAAGTCAAGCTGTTTCAGAGTCTGGCTTTCCTGTATGTAATCCTGTAGCTGCATGGTTGCAAACTGAGTAGAGAAACAAACACAAGAAAACTTGCTTGAAGTGAAAACCAATGTAATGAACGTGTTGTATTAGTATCTAAAGCAACACTGGGCCATAACTTCCTTCCACTTGCTACCTCCTACTTCCTCCTATTCCCAGTCAGCTCTTGTTAAATCACAGCCTTTCTCCTCCTTTCATGTACCCCCTGAGGTACAGCAACTGTCTAAAGCCTAAAGATAAAACATCACATTTGTTAAATGTTGAGTCCATGTAAGATGTAACCTCCCTACAGAACCAGCTGCACAAAAACGTCTTCACTGTTTTTACAAAGGGCGACTCCTTGCTGGAGACAAGCATTTGCAAAGAACTTCTTACTTTACTTAGTGCCATTTTTATTACCTCAATGTGATGCCTTTGTAGTTTAAAAATCATGGGATTTAACTCTAGCAAAGTATCAGAGTTGAGCTCTCCTTATTTACCTTCTGAGTGGAAAAGCAGCCCTTGCTGGCCAGTAAAGGGAGGTACAAGTGTAGTCCCAGATTCACTGTGTATATATTCAACCAAATGGCCATAGTTTCGTACTCCCTATTGCTTCAGCATTTGGCAGGCCTACAATGAGCCATCAGGCCAGATTCAGCAGAATGCTAGGATCAGAAGTTATTTCACTTTTCAATAAAGACATAGATCCTCACACACTTGGATAGCTGGGGTTTTAGAACACTATCTCTGATGAGAGCCCTTCACTTGTACCTTTTGTCTCTAATCACACACCTGAACTGCAGGCTTGACAGAGCAAGTTTTCTCTGCTATGACCAGGACATACAGGGAGCTATTCCTTAATTGAAACTTGCTGATGGTAGTCATATGCTGCCATCAGTAAAACATTAAGTGGCTGTCAATAAGGAGCAACCTTCTGTGCCTGACTTTTTAGTCTTCCTGACTAAACCCATGAAATCTGGAGTCACTTTGGTTCGTCACAGGTCCTCTGGAAGCATAATCCTCCCATGCACCATGGGTAAACCTGATATATACAGTGTAACTATGGAGAGTTTTATTTACAAACATATTCCATATTATTAACAGATCAAAATCCACAGTGTGAGATTGATTATACTCAGTATCTTTAAGCCATTTATCTTACAGAGTGCAGCATGATAGCTCCCAGCAATACTCCACAGGAAAACTTTTGTGTAGGTTATCACTTCCACATCTTCTTCTCATCAAGAATAGGTCCAGTTTCCCTCAACCACATAAAGCCAGACCATCAGAAGCCACTGTCATTTTATGCCTGACCTCACTATTGCTTAATAAAACATTTTCCTGTTTTGGAAAACACTTGGCTATTCAAAGTACAAGCAGAGACCCTAGTAGCCCCTTCAAGTAGTCTCACTGTGAAATACAGCTGAGGGGAAAAGTATACTGAAGGTTTAATAACAAACATATTTTAAAAACAGTAACTAATCACATGGGAAACCACATATTTCAGCACATTGCTCTATGCAAGATTTTTTGTTACAGAGCAATTACTAAATCAAAGTGTTGATTATTAAGAGAGAGACTTCTTTTATGACTAAATGTTTTCCTTAATAAAATTACACATAAGACCTACACAAAATACAAACTTTATCAGACATCTCTATCTACAGACAGCCTCTGAATATCCCTAAAAAATCCAATAAATTCTTCTCCAAATTTATTAGAAGGCCATGTCCATTAAGCAGTCAATTTTTGTTGTTCCCCTGAGAGACTGCTTACGGCAAATTTTACTGTATTTCCTTCCCTCCTGGTATTGACTTATAATAAAAGAAAAACATTTTCCCCTGTTTAATGCATTTTCCAAAATTACATCAGTATCCATCCACTTCAAACAGTTTCTAACAAAGACCTTGCCCAGCTGGGTAAACAAAAAGATTTTACATATATTTCATTGAGCATTTTTTACGTTTTTATTGTGAAGTATTAAGGCAACACTTCTTGCAAAAACCCATCACTGCTCAGATGAAAAATTATTTACATGTTTAAACTGAGGTATAGGTGTTCTTACTGTCACAGCAGAAGTTAACATCCTGGTGTAATGAACTTGCAAGCTCACATGAAAATAGGGCATTACTATGTAACATAGTTTAGTGGACTTATAAGGCAACATGTCTGAAACAATACTGATTGAACAAAAAAAATAAACTGCTCATACTGATACACCTCCTTCTCATAAAGAGAAAGATGAGCAGTATAACATATCCTAGTTTGTTCTCTTTTTCAGCAGATTAAACACAAATCATTACCACGGTTGATGAACAGATTTCTTGAGTGCACAACTCTTTCTAAACAAGCAGCAACAGAGGCAGCCAACCCAGTGCCCCCTAAGAGAAAACTGTTTTTATCCCCAGCTGTTGAGGGCATGCACTTTGAATACGCTTAGAATGAAACTTTAAGCATAGACTTTGGGGTTTTGTTTTTTTAATTAAAAACATAAAATCCAAGAAAACAAACCCAATATGAGCCATTCTTCTTTCTTTGGTGCTTTAAGTAGATTTTGTTTAAAGCTACACTGGACTCCATGTGATGTTAAGGAAAATAAACCCTGTTCCTGAGGACAAGGTGAGTGGCAGGGTGGACATGGGAAGAGTGCTGCAATTTATGGGTTGGTCTCAGCAGCTGAGGTTCGCCCTCCCCCCCCCCCTTTTTTTTTTTTAAGGACATAAAGACAGCTGAAAATAAGTTGACAATACAGAGGAAAGACCTCATTTGACTTGTTGCATAGCGCTGAAATCCTCTTCAAATGAAATTCAGCTTTCACTCACATTGTCATGATCTCAGTGGAGTAAAATTTTCTTGTGATGTGCTGCTATTCACTAGAGAAAATTGAAGAGAAAGGAGCTCTTCCTGCACTGATTTTTAAACACACTGTTGAGTGCTCATTGCTGCCAGAGTTATCCTGACTGCGGCGTTTCACCACGGAAACTCCATGGAGTCCAGTACTTGTTACATGAGGTATCAATTAAACTTGTGTGTTTCTTTATGTCAAGGTTTCACTTTTCCCCAATGACATGTGTTAGATCATTAGAAAGACTGGTAACTGGCTGATTCACAAGCATGTGGCACAGGAGTTCTGTGTCTTGCTCCTGGGTGGTCTTCCTGTATAATCTTTACAGTTAAGGGTCATTCCTCACCTACGTGACAACTGAGACTTCTGCATGCCACCATAGCACAGTAATATGTTGTGGTGGGTTAGCCTTGGTTAACAGCCAAACTCTCACCCAGCTGCTCACCAGCCCGCCTCCAGCAGGACTGGGAGAGAAAATATATTAAGAAAGTTCATGGGTTGAGATAAAGGCAGGGGGATCGCTTACCAATTGCTGCCATGGGCAAAACAGACTTGACCTGGGAAAAAGTAATTTATTTTGTTGCTAATTAAAATATATGCAGATAGTGAGAAACACAGACAATCAATAAAACCACTTTTCCACCCTCCTTTCCCAGGCCCACACTCACTCCTTCACTCCTGACTCCTCTCTCCCACCCTTAGTGGTGCAGGGGCTGTTGCAGTCAGTACACAGCTCTTGTCTCTCTACGGCTCCTTCCTCCTCACACTGTTCCCCTGCACCAGTGTGGGTTCTCTGCAGGGGCTCCAGTACTCCAAGGTAAACCTTCTCCAGCCTGTGTTCTCCATGGGCTGCAGGGAATGCTTACTCTGTGTCATGGAGCATCTCCTCTGTGTTGCCTGACCTTGCTGTTTCTCTGTGCTGTTTCTCACTCTTCTTTTTTTTTTTTTTTTTTTTTTTTTTTTTTTTTTTTTTCCCCTCTCTTTCACTCTCTCTGGCATTTTCTGCACTTTCTTAAGTATGTGTTCCCAGAGGCACCACCAGCATGGCTGAGGGGCTCCGCTGTGTCCTGTGGTGGGTCCATTGGAGCCGCCGGGAATGGATGTGGCCAGCATGGAGCAGCCCCCAGTCTTTTCTCACAGAGGCTACCCCTGCTGCCCCACCCTTGCAAAAACCTTGCCATGGACACCCAGTACAAATGTACACTATAATATTTCCTAGATTTACAGAGAGGTGCTTGCTGTAATGCCTGCTTTGCTATTTTACTGTGTGCTGTAACTGTATGTAATGCAAAGTGACAACAATTTGTGATCGGAATGTGGTATAAAACCTACAGTTTACTAGTGTTAAAAATTTGTAAAGATACTCTTCGTGTTATTTTTTCCAGCAAATTTATCCACATCCCTCTCTCACCTTCCAGAAAACATTACGCAAACTCATAGATTGAACCAGGTGTGAAGATTAAACTGAAAGGAAATATAAATAAAACAAATACTATAGCTACAGAAATTTAATCATCTAAACAAAGATGACAGCCAGATATGTATGGATATGCATGCGTGTGTGCTTGTGTATATGACAATGCAAACAGCCACAGCTGCAGTTATTTATGGTAAAAGAAAATACACACATTGGTGCAGACTGACCTAGGTTCACACAGTGGTTACCTGCCTGTAACTTAACCAGACAATCTACACCATACAAGACCCCTCCATTTCTCTGCTGGAGTGCCAAAACTGGAAGGAACATTGAGGTAAAATAAAAAGGATTAAGGGAGTTGTACTGTATTTCAGGCACGAAAGACAATTTATGGTGTCAGATCCTGGCTGAAAAAAGCAATCTGTTGTGGACAGTGGTGGTTAAAGCATATCGGATTCAATCTGTTACAACACATCACAGAAAAATCAGCATCTGTTTGAGATTACACCTATACAAGTATTTTAAAGAAAGGAATTCTGAAGGCAGCTACGGAAACTACAGGCTTTAAAACAAGTTCTGAACTCTTGGGACTAGTAATCCTTCCTGTAACAGCCCCTTAATACTTAATGACCTGAGCTTTACACAAACTGAGCAATAAAATGCAGTGTATTATGTGGGCAAGAAAGCAGAAAAATCTGCTATTAGGAAAATTCTGAAAGTTAAAAATTATATATGCAATGCAAACAGATTGTGTCTGCACTGGAACCTGAAGTATGGTGAGGTAAACAGGGAAATGCTTTCACATTTAATTGCTTTTTGAAGCACATTAATGTTTTCATAAGAAGCGGCTTCCAGCCCTCATCTATTAGATTCTAGGAGATATTTATTTTTCCTAGTCTCTTTTTTTCTTGCCATTTCAGAACTTCATTATTTCTCAAAACAGTACTAGAGTAAAAATTACTGATAGGAGGAAATGAGAAAAAGATATTTTGAAAGAGAGAAAGAGGATATTTTTAGCTGATATATTTCAAGAGTGGTGCTGCCCTAGAGAAACTTGTCTGACAGTTTCCTACTGACCCATGATTTGTACTGGGTCACTCAATGTATACATGAAATAAAACCTCCCCTGTTTTTAGTACTTATTGGCACACAAAGAGATGCAATAGATCAAGTACAAACTATTTTAATTCAGTTTTAGAGAGTGCCTGCAGGACACGACAGAGGTGAATTGCCTAAGCATTGAGAGGATGCCACTATGAATTCTTCTTCTGGAGGAAAAGACAATTTATATGGCTGTCAACCTTTTACATTTCATAGCAGTACAGTTGCTATTTGTCTGTTTTGCCAGAATGTTTACAATCAAAATAATTACTTTATTAAAATACAGTGATGATTCCTTTCAGTCAGGGATTTTTGTGCCTTCAACTCTTACTGTAACTAAAACAGAGACACTTTATAAATACATATGAATAATTAAATTTCTAAGTATTACTTTTACTTAGCAAATGAATTACTGTCTATTGTATAGAATGATCACAGAATCATAGAATGACAGGCTGGGAAGGACCTCAAGGGTGATCTGGTCCAATCTTCCTTGGCAAAAGCATGGTCTAGACATGATAGTCCAGCACCCTGTCCAGCCAAATCTTAAGAGTTTCCAAGGTATTGGGGAACCCACCACTTCCCTGGGGATATTATTCCTATGGCTGATTGTTCTCATTGTGACAGATTTTCCTCTTGTGTCCAATTGGAATATCCCCAAGAGTAACTTATACCCATTACCCCTCATCTTTACCATGCAACTCCTTGTAGCCACCCTTTAAATACTAGAACATGGTGATGAGGTCTCCCCTAAACCTTCTCTTCTCAAGGCTGAACAAACCCAATTCTCTCAGCCTTTCCACACCTGGCAGGTTTCCCAGTCCTTTGGGCATCTTTGTGGCCCTCCTCTGGACCCTCTCCAGCCTGTCCACACCTTTTTTGTATAGCGGGGACCAAAACTGAGCACAGCATTCCAGGTGTGGCCTGGCATGTGCTGAGTAGAGTGGGATAATGACTCCTTTATCTCTGGTGGTGATGCCCTTCTTGATGCAAGCCAGCACTGCTCTTGGCGTTCTTTGCTGCTGCAGCACACTGTTCACTCATATTGAGCCTGTTGTCCACCAGACCCCCCAGGCCTCTTTCCCCAGAGCTACTCCCATGCTGGGCAGATCCCCGTCTGTGCTGCACTCCTGGATTATGTTTTCCCAGGTGCAAGACCTTACATTTGTCCTTGTTGAACTTCATAAGGTTCTTGTTAATCCACTCTTCCAGCCTACCCAGGTCTTCCTCTAGGGTGGCACTCCCTTCTAAAGTGCCCACTTCCCCACCCAGTTTGGTATCATCAGCAAACTTCATCAGGGTATACTCGATCCCACCATCCAGATCACTTATGAAGATATTAAGCAGCACTGGGCCCAATATCAACCCCTGGGGGGCCCCACTAGTGACAGGGTGCCGGTTTGAAAAGGAGCTATTTCCCACCACCCTCTTGGTGAGGTCTGCCAGGCAGTCCCCCACCCACCGCACAGACCCCTCGTCTAGGCCACAACGCACCAGTTTCTCTAGGAGGAGGCTGTGAGGAAACTATTGGCTGTGGGAAACCGTATGATTTATTCATTTGCCTTGGACATTATGTGGCACCTACTGTTAATAGAAACTGACTATTTCGGCTTTCTCAGTTTTCTTATCTCCATACGTCTTTTGCCCGTAGGCAAGGGAAAAGCAAAACTTACCCATACGTATATGGCATCATGTCCTGTCCTGGAATGAGTCTAACACGTGACAGCCATGCTAGTATAAGACCACGTGCTCCAACATTTCTTGCTTCATGTTGCTTATTGGAGAGTTTCCCCATCTCATTGTTGTAGATCTAATGAAGAGGTGTGTTTTGCTTCACAAATAATATCTCATCTTTACTTTGACTATAAACTGCAATAGTATCTGGTAATAGTGTTCTTGTCCTGTAAAATTTGGCAGCCAACTAAAGTAACCACTGCTTTAGTTTGTATGTTGGAAATGGTTCATACTGTCTAAAACTCTGGAATGGCAGGGCCACCAGCTGCAGCACCCTTCATCATCAAATTGTGGGAAGGGAATCGTCAGCAGGGTAGTACAAAACAATGGAAGAATCATGTCCATTTAGTTTGGACAATATGGGTTTGATAGGATGGCTTAACACCAATGCACACTTGAAGTGAGTTATTCAGAAGAGCAGCCATAGGAAAAAGAACTGAAGGGAAAAAGTAGAATATGTAATACCTTATGCCCCCAAAGAGATGAACAGCTCAGAGAAGATTTCTGTTTGGGATAACCACAATCGAGACAGGAGCATAGGATCATCCTGATGAGAAAACACAGACCAGCAAATTGCCAGGAGCTCAAAAAAAATCTAAGTACCATTTACAGGTATAATTAAAGTTTTATGTAGAGTTTTGTCTGGTTTTGACTATATAAAAATTCTTGAGTTTCATCTGAGCTGGGGACATTTCAGGATATAATTGTTTGACAATTAAAAACACTATTCTGCTAAGTTATTAATTTCAATTTATTTATATAGGTGAAGAATATGTTAATTATAAATACTACTGGCATATCAGCCTTACAAAATTCTGTTTGTTCACTTGTACATGATAAATTTGTTGTTTTGACAAGAAAATAAATTATGAGTAGTTTTTGCATCAATCAATATGATGCAAGTATAAAGGGGAATTTACATGTATGTGTTTGTTACTCATTCATATTATCATTTGGCTTTTATGTCAAGGCTAACATCCTTTCTTTCATGAACACATCTAGATGTATAATCACTGCAAGTTATTTAAACCCTAATTCTTCCCTTGTCTCATATAACATACTGTACACTGAGCAACACAGCACTTTGTGCTGGACAACAGGATTAGTTAGCAGTGACTCAAGAGAAAGCTGTCACCGATGGAATTATTACTACCATACAGTGCAGTATTTTATAGCAGTATACTTTTAAAGAGTCAGAGAGAGATGACCATATATGGTCTAACTTCTTCTGGACTACATTTAAGATACTGCTTCTCATCTATTCTCTTGTATTGCTTTAGTTAACCTCTGGCTCTCCATTTAAAATTGCTGTATATTTATGGTTTTCTAAACACAGGAAAAATCTTTTTAAAGGAGAAGTATTTGCCACTTTTCCATCTGCAATGGGTTTTCTAATCTTAGTTAAATAAATCATATAATTTAGAAATGAGCTTGGAGCACAAAGTGCCATGAAAAATATAATGTTTTAAAACTATAATTAAAAATCTCTGTCTGGATATTAATTTGGTGATACAATTTGAAAAATCAAAGTAGTTGATCTTACATCACCACCAGCCCGAGTCTAAGAGGAGATAAGCAAGTGACTACCTTATCAAAGAACAAATGGCAAGATGATGATTATAAAAGCCAATTTATCTTATAAACTTTATACACAGTAGAAATAAAGGGGGGAAATAGATGTGAAACCACACAAAGTCTTCAGGTGATGAATTTGAGTTGGTTTCACCAGAGAATATTGTTGTCTTGATAGAAATTACAACTATACCCTGATGATGATGCTTACCCTTCTAACAGTTTACATGCATTATCTCGCCTTAAAAGCCATTAAATTTTTCTTGGATTTGGACTTGTTCTGAACGAAGTGTGTAGATATATAAAGAATATTCTAAGCGCATCCACTTCTGGAAAATCTCTTTATTTTCAATTTAAACTGCAGGGCCCTCTCACCTTCAACGTAAAAACACCGATGTGCCTTAGATATTTATTCCTGCTACCTGATACGTGAGGTAACCTTTTATACTCTGGTTGCAGATCTACCTAGTACAACTTAGCATATGATGCCTAGTGACTAGTGTATATTACCTAGTATACTAACAGTCACTTTGGTTTTTTAGCTGTAAAGACAACCAAAAATTCTAACTCCTTTTAGCGTTAGCATGTTATATAAAAGCCAGATTCCAGGATGTGGACATTTCCACTAAAACCTACCAGAATGTCTGCTAAATCTGGCAGACAGATTATTTTGGGAGCACTATGAAGTAATTTTAGACAAATTCTTTAGTCTAAACATTCAGTTTAAGTCTCATCCCATCACAAGTTAAAGACTTCTCTTACGCCTGGGAGGTCTCAGAACCACCAACATTCCTCCTGGACAATTTAGGATCTGAATGGAATTATCTTCAATGAGAAGATTAATAAATAACATAGCTAAAGGAAAAGAGAAGTCTCAAGAATGTCCCAGTATTCTGGCTTTCAGGACAACACTCTATCTGCACGTTTGTCCGAGTCTACAAATTTGTGAGATCCAAAATTTTGCTTAAATAATTGTAGATCTTCATGTAATTGTTCTAACAGATTGAGTAGCTCGGAATTGGGTAAATTTAAAATGCCACATATGAGGAATTAGATTTTGCATTATAAAACACAGGGCCTTGCATTCCAAGCAGGAAAATCTGGGATGATTCAGTACTATGTCTCATTTGGACCCCCAGGCCTACTGCTGATGTGACCCTTATGAAGGTGTCCTTGCAAGACACTTGGCTATTTGGCTGTCCCTCCCACTTCCTTGGCTGAGAGAGTCTTTCCCCAGGTGTGGGCCTTTAAAGTCTCTTTTACTACAGCATTCTCATTTCACAGAAACAGAGGACACTAGGTCAGAGAATAAATTTCTAAATGAAATTTAGTAATTCTGTTTACATTTCATACATACATAGACATGTGCATGTATGAATAATACACACACACACAACATATGTGTGACACACTATATCTATGTGTGTGTGTATATATATATATATGAAATATCCACATGATAGTATCTGTTTGCAGTGCAGATGAAAACAAACACCTGATACATACAACAGGATATACATACCAGTTAGAAGCTTCAGTCTATATGGGGATTCAAAATTATTTTCTTCAAATTTATGAACCTCGGAAGTCAGATCCCATGCTCCCACATAAGACTGTTTGTGTAGAGTCTGACTCAGCGTTACTTCTCTTTTCAATGTCTCTTCCATCTCATGCCATTAAAGCTACACTTAAAATTTCTCATTTTTCTGGACCATAAATGCAGGCCACAGAATGCCTCATTCAAAATCCTGTACTATGTATGCCACCTGTATAACGTAGGCTGCCCCTGCTAGTACTCAGCAGAGGATGGCCAGGGGAGCATATACCAACAGGCTGTGTCTGGGGTGGTGCACCTTAGGAACACATTCCTAACCTGGAGAAGTCAGCAGGCTGCAGCCCTCCTGAGCACAGCTGCTTTCAGACCACTGGGTTTAATAGGTGCTTATGAATTGTCTTCCCTTATTTTCTCAATTAGGTTCACAACTCCTGTGTGTGCCCTCTACTATCCAGCTGTAGTAAGTCCACAAGGTAATTATATCCTGGTGAAAAAAAGATTTTCCCTTTCATTTTTTTTTTGTTTTAATGTAGACTTGGCAATAGTCATATTTTTGAGTATTAAAAAAAATTTCTCCCAATTCTGCACCAGTCATGATTTTTAACCTCTGTTGTTCCTCTGCCTTCATCAGTTCCCTCCTTTATGAAATGAGAAGTCCTATTCTAAGGAACAAGCTCATCAAATTGGAACATGGGAAACCCTGACTTCATATTAAGAAAATAATTTACCGTGAGGGTGGTGAAACACTTGAATGGACCCAGAAAGCATGTGGGATCTTCATCCCTGGAGATACTCAGCACTTGTCTGTGCATTGCCCTGAACAGGCTTCTCAAACTGGGCCTCATATGTTTCATGAAGAAATATACACTTCTGTCCTATGTGAGACCCCTACCTGTAATGATCTATTATCTCACAACATCTTCCTTTTTTTAAAAGTATTTAAGGCAGGATGTTATCAAAAGCATTTTATTTAAATTGAAGCGTTGCCTGGGTTGCTCTAAGTACGTGTTGCAAATACCACAAAAGCACAAGGAGCAGAGTTCACCAGGTCTGACTCAAGTGCTGCCTCTTAGCCTGTTTCCAGTACACTGATGAGAGAAGTTGTTTGTACTACCTGAAAGAACATGTTCACAAGTGATATATTGGACTGAAAAAGGGAAAAAATCTTTTGGAGGAATGCATAATGTTCTCAGGAGACCCATTTTGGGTTTTTAAGCCTGAAAAATTACCAGATGAAACCAGGAGAGGGCAACGAGCACACAGAATATTATTCATAGCTAGAAAGGCCCAAGTTCCTGAATGGTATGGTATTTTGCTCTTTATAATCAATGGGTAAATATGTTTTTGCCCCATCACTGGCTTTGAAGAAGCTGCATTTCTGAGGTTAAATGTCATCACATTGCACATGATAGGTCTAAGGGTCTCTCAAAATAAGACAAAGGTTTCCACATGAATCTTGCTAAAATAAAAAACAATTCAGAATTGCTGCCGAGAGTTTCCTCTTGGGCTAAATGGAAGAATGTGTTTAACTGGACAAATTCCCAGAATTAATGCCACAGAAATTTGCATTAAAACCCCAACAATCAGCATTTAGAAGTGGAAAAACCATTGCAAAGATCTCTTCTAAGAAACTGCTTTCACAACAGTCTTCACATGAATGCTCTGAGTTGCTTCTTTCCTGATGAATACTATTTTTAAGAAGCCTATTTACTGCTTTTGGTCTCTTTCAGAATGTTTAACTTTTGGTGACCTCTGAGAAATCCATCTGTTCATTAACAAAATGAGGACAGCTTTTGTTTGGTTTTCCCAGAAAGAAATCTTGCTCCTATATGTGTTGCTGTTAGGTCCACTGCAGACATAAACAACAATAAATTGTCCTTCTGGATTGAGGCATATAATTTGCTTAGTTTTCTTTAACAGGAAACTCCCTTTAAAAAGACAGGGTAACTTCTAACTTCAAAGATGCTGTAATACAAAAAAAAAAAAAAAAAAAAAAAATGTAAAAATGTTGCTTTGGCTGACACAAAAATAACCTTTTCTAAAAGCAGATGAATAAGGTACATCATTATTCTCAGGTGTAAACAAGTGCAGGAGTTTAAACTGGAGTTTTTTTATAGCTGAAGTGGAAATATGTTCCATCAAAAAAAAATTCTTCAGAAGCTTTGGTCCTGATTTTTTATTTTTCAACCTCAGTAATTTAGGTGGCATGTGTTAGAGTCTGTTTTTGTCCTAAAGTTATTGATTTAACATTTTATAACATAATATTTAAAGTCATGAGGAATTCAGAATACTTTCAGTATCCACAGGAACAAACAAACACATATTGCCTGCATGCCTAATAGTCTAGTGGTTTACCCTAGTGAGAAACTGCCCACCACATTTTATGGTTTAACCTCAGTGCTTAGTTTTTTATGGATTCAAATGAGTTGAGTTTGTGTTTCTCAAGGATATCACTATCTCACACTTAGCATACATGATTTGTTCACTGCCTGGAACATCTTTCTGAAATAATGTATTTTACATGTCTGTACAGTTTATGAAAACATGATTTCCTGTCACAGAAAATTACTGAATTAAATCTTATACTGTTAAACAGAAAAGACTTTATTATTTATGAGAGTGTTACTTTTATAATCAGGGTGCAGCCACAGTAAGCAAAATAAAAATGAAGGCAAATTTATCTTGATGGTATTTTAAAACCTGAAGAGATAGGAGATGCTGTCTAGATGTTACATAGCCACCAGCAATTCAAAAGAACAGGAATGAAAGTTCCAGTAGTCACATT
The DNA here is from genome assembly GCF_018691265.1 of Tyto alba. Taxonomy (NCBI): domain Eukaryota; kingdom Metazoa; phylum Chordata; class Aves; order Strigiformes; family Tytonidae; genus Tyto; species Tyto alba. The sequence continues at coordinate 20,663,586 of NW_024881275.1, read as the reverse complement.
TTGTTTGCAGGCTTCTTGGGAGAAGTACATGTCGTTAAGGGTTTGATCACGTAGAGCATGGAGGTGCTCCAGCCTGGAGTGCACAGGACTCGCTGGGACTGCACAGGTGAGACAGGACTGACTGGGTCACACTAACCAGAGTGGAAATCAGTCCTTTGTTTCTGGCCTCTGTTTGATATCTTTTAACTTCAAGGAAAGGAACCTGGCCAGTTTCTTCAGGTATGGCATATAATTTACCTGATATATTTTATGCCTGGGCAAAAGCTTCAAATCATGATGTAGAATTGACTATGTGGAGCTCTGTGATCCCCTGGCACCAGGCATTTTTTGAGCAGTCCCTCCACCCACTATGCTTTTTCACTAGAATGTGGATCTTAAATGTAGTTTTATAAACTACAGCTATGATCATTTGTTCTGAACATAAATTTTAAGTGGTGAAGAAAATGGAGTATTTCAAGTGATGCAGTATTAATTCTGATCCCAGTGTTTAGAAAGTCAAAACCATGTAGCAAAAGAGAAGATTTTTGTTATTTATGTGTTTAATTAATGTGTTTAATGACTCCTTGAGAAAAAGGCGTGAGACTGTCTTCAGGTGCTTGAATATCCAATTTTCCCAAAATGCTTCTGGGAGTAAACAGGTCTCTTCCTCCCCAGCTGCACTCCATTGTCTGGTATGAAGAATACAAAGTCAGATAAATACGTTTTCAGCACATCAGAGGCTTCATCCAAAACTGCTCCTTTACAGCAACATGCTCCTTACTCACAGGTAGAAAACTATGAAGGACAGTCACTCCAAAGACCAGATAATGGCAGGGTTCATTTCAGAATGTGCTTCACAGCTGCCACACAGTTCTTCAACACAACCTTGGTCCTCCCTCATGAAGCAAACAGCTGGAAAGGAAAAGTGAGAGACCTTACAAAGGTGAGTGAACAAGGACAGTGAACAAAACTTTGCTTTATTTTAATTACTTCTCCAGTCACTGCTTTTCATGCCTAAAACAGGTTCATGCTTGTGTTAGCAAGTGCTTTTTTACTACAGGTGCAGGCCTGAATGACAACTTCAGTGGAGGTGTGAAATTCAAATTATAAATAAGGCACAGTTTTGTTTTGTTTTGTTTTTGTTTTTGTTTTTTTTGTTTTGAAGTGAAGGGAAAAAACTATTGCATCAGCTGACTTTGAGATGTGGTATGCTCTCTATCATTTGACTTCTTTAATCCAAGACTGTCTTTCTAAAAAAGATATTTTAGCTCAGTGACTAATTATGACCTTTATGCGGAAATTACTGGGTGAAATTCCATTGCCTGTGTTATGCAGAAGATCAGACTGTACAGGTCCTTCTTGGCTTCAAAATTTTGTAAATCCAAATTCCAGTCCAAATTCTAACACATATAATCTTACTTACAGACTTCCCCAGAGGTTTCTATAAAAGAATATTTTGTTTTCTTCCTGTCCAACACTACTCATTAGCATTACTTTAACAGAGATGACATGCTCTTCCTCAGTGGTGTGCAAAGTACTGTGGTGGAAGAGATTTCTGTAACATGCTTTTGAATCTTCCCTGATGTAATGCAAACTAAAGTTACTACTTATTGTTTAGTCTTTGGCAAATACTAACTTAACCTTTAAGGACACTACAATAATGATGGAAAGGCAAATGGTATTTTAAAGACGGTATCTTGTCCTTCTTAATTAACTCAAACATTTTAAATTGTCCTCTGCTCCTACACCCTACCACAGTCAAATTTAAACTTTAATTAACCAAAGGTTTACAACAGGAGAGTTGTGTTGGAAACCATTCTAATTTTAATGCAAATTGAAATGTGAAGCTAGAGCTACAACTAAATGTGAAAAATACAGTATCTGGAGGAATTTCCATTCTTTAAAAAGTACATTACAGGACATACAAATATGTTAAATGCTCTACTCTCAGCTGCAAAGTGCCATGCTGGTATAACTCAGCTGATTTCCACGGGAGCCATTGACTAGAGTTGAGTATCACCCACAAAACTTTAAAGGGGAATCCAGACACGCTGTATTTCTTGTGTGTTTGTGTCAGAAACACCTGCTCTGGAACCAGACATTCAGTAAGCATCGTCCTCCTCAAGCAGCATCTTTGCTTCTTAAACTTGCCAATGCTTATTCAGGTTCTGTCTTGCTACAGGGTCTCCTCTGCTGATACGATTCCTAGAGAAGCCCTATAGTAGTTTTATGGGCTCTGCTCTTTATTCCTCAAGAGGTCCATAACACTGAGTAAACCAGTGTCACCAAGTCAAGACTTTTTTGTTTCTTATTGATTTTTCATGGATCTTTGGAGAAACTCTTTCTGGCTTCCTCTATGAAGCTTGACTTCAGTGGAGCAGTCACAGTAACCTTCCACTATGAAAAGCAGAAAACTGAGGAGCAGGCACACCTCCCTACAGTCCTTTCAGATTGCTGTGCCAGAAGCTGTAGTCTTGTCGTACTATGATTGATGAGACACCCCATTCTGCAGAACAGCTATCCCCCTATTGAGTTCCCCATAACAAGGCATGGACAGTGAACAGAAATATAAAATTTCCTAGAGCTCAGGACTGTATGTATTTGTTTATGATGATCTGTGTATTTTATAGATTGCATAGTTTGATTTTGTTCAAGCTATGCAGGGAAATGGTACTTGCACCTATGTACCGTATTAAATAGATAGATACATACAGGAAGTTTTGCTAAACAAGAACAAGTACAGAAAGAAGTTAGCATGGTAAAACTAGACTAAAAGAAAAACTACTGTGGGTTGAGCTGTAGATTTAATGGGGAAGATCAGTGGTTTATTTGTTCCTGGGCTTCCCCATCTCATGTCTTCATGTCCTGCTCCCATGCCACCACACAGATAACATACAAATCCAGCCACTGTGTGAAACCACAGCTTTTCCCTAGTGCCTCCAAAGCTACAGAGAAGTCAGTGTTGCACCAGGGTCAAGACTGTTTGTCATCTGTTCTCTCCCTCTTCCCATTGCCTACCCCTTGGAGACCCTATTGGGAGCATCACCCCATTGCCTGACCTGATGCAGTCACACAATCCAGACGTCTATCAAAGGGGAAAACACAATTCAGCTGGAAGGATGGTGAAGGGGCTCCACTTTCTCAGATAAAGGGAGCAGCCACCTCTGTCACTCAGTATTCAGCTGGAATTAGCACAACTGAGTGTATATATTTCTGAATAATCTATATAAATATCTCTTTTCATGAAAGTTTCTGTTTGGCTATATGACATCAAATGTTGAGACAATGTTGAATGTTTTGAAATAACACACATGCAGTGCAGTTTAGACCAATTACCGTGCTAGGCTTCAACTCAGATAGAATAAACCCACTTAAATCAACCTGGCATACCATGAGAGTTTCCAAGCTTACCCTCAAAGATTGGTCTTCAGTTAGTCGCTGTTTCAGTGTGTTCACTGTGAGAAGAAAATAGTATTTACAATCAACTTTTATTTCAGCTCATTAAAGCCAAACAAGAACTTTCTAAGTATATCTCTTTTCTTCTACTCTTAGTTGGTAAAGCAAATATTGCAGTTATTGCCCTGTTAGACCTTCAGCATCTTTTAATAAACATTCGTTTTAATCTAACTGCATGAATTAATGTTTTACTTCAAATAATTTCTCCAATCATCTGAGCAATGAGAAGACCTAAAGTGAAATCTGATAATTGCCTAAAGATGAAAATAGGAATTAAATTAGAAATGTATTTCAAAAAGTATCTACTGTAGAGCAGAATAGTAAAAGAGTTCATAATACTGGTATGTAAGACAAAATATTATGATGAAATTTAGACCAAAGGGAAAACCACCATGGGTGTTTTACTTGAGTCAGAATTACTGAGTGTCAACTTTGTTCAATAATACACACAGCTGCATGAGGGCTTTCACATGTTCTAAATGTTGCATCTGTTCAATACAGCATTCTGTATTCAGTGCTGCTCTTCATGTTGCAGCGGTGGCCAAAAGTAATAGTCAGACTCAGTGCCCTACTGTGAGCATCAATGAGCCTGTATATAGAAAACCATGGTCCTTGCCCTGGAGAGCTTACAATCTGGCTTGAGAAAGTATATAACAATTGAAAAAAAAAACCAAGAGAGTAGTAAGGAAGAAAGATAACCGGATCGAGATCATGTACTTGGATAGGATGAGAATATGAACAACAGTTTCTCAATAGGTTTAGTGTTCTCTTCATCTTATAAGGAAGGTAAATAAATAAAGTCAGTTCTTCCAAAGACTCATTCAATTAGACATTACTTTTTTCCATCTTCCTAGAATAGTTATACTTAGTTATGCCTAGAGAAAGAAATGCTCAGCAGCCAAGAAATGCTCATCAGTCCAGACCATCAATTTAGGCAAACTGGCATATCTCCACTGTTGTATGTATGCTGATTTGTTTAATGGCTGGATATATACCTATCTTCATAAAACCATAGAATCATAGAATGGTTTGGATTGGAAGGGATGTTCAAAGATCATCTAGTTTCAACCTCCTTGACAAGGGCAGGGACACCTTCCACTAGGTTACTCAAAGCCCCATCCAACCTGACCTTAAACCCTCCCAGGAATGGGGGCATCCACAGCTTCTCTGGGCAACCTGTTCCAGTGTGTTACCAACCTCACTGTAAAAAAATTTCTTCCTTATATCTAATCTAAATCTACCTGCTTTCAGTTTAAAACCATTGCCCCTTGTCCTGACACCACATCTTTCTTTCAAGTCCCCTTTAAGAATTGAAAGGCCACAATAAGGTGTGTCTTCTGCACGTTGAACAACCCTAACTCTCTCAACCTTTCTTCACAAGAGAGATGTTACATCCCTCTGATCATTTTTGTAATCCTCCTCTGAACCTGTTCCAGCAGGTCCATGTCCTTCTCGTACTGGGGACCCCTGACCTGGCTGCAGTTCTCCAGGTGGGGTTCCACAAAAGCAGAGTGGAGGGGGGAGAATCACTTCTCTTGACCTTCTGGACACATTTATTCTTATGCAGCCCAGGATATGGTTGGCTTTCTGGGCTGCAAGTGCATGTTGCTGGCTCATGTCCAATTTTCCATGTACCACTGTCCCCAAGTCCTTCTCCACAGGGCTGCTCTAAATCCATTAATTCCTCAGTCTGTGTTGATACTGGAGATTGCTGTGACCCTTGCACTTGGCCTTGTTGAACTTCATGAGATTTGCATGGGCCTGTTGCCTGCCAGGGTCTCTCTGGATGGCATCTCTTCCTTCAAGTAAATCAAGAGCACCACTCAGCCTGGTGTCATCCACATACTTTCTGGGAGTGCACTCAATCGCACTGTCTGTGCCATTAATAAAGATACTGAGCTGTACTGGTCCCAGTATAGACCCCTGAGGGACACCCCTTGTTACTGATCTCCATTTGGACATTGAGCTACTGACTGAAATTCTGGATTTTGCCCTTGGTGAAGCCAAGTTGGCTGTCTCTAGTTACCTCTCTGTCATCCATATATCTTGACATAGCCTCCAGGAGAATGCACCACATCTATTTAAGTAATCCAAACAGAAAAACTTTTTCAGGTTTTACAGATGAAACCTTCTATGCATAACTGTCTGATAAGGAAAATAGAGGCAATGTATCTTAATAATATCAAATATTTGCTTGCCAATACCAAGCTAAGAACCAAAACTGAGTTGCAAATGTGAGGGTATTTATTTTAGAAAAATCCTGCTTCCTGATCAGACATTTACATTTTGACAACATCAGATACAGCAAAACACTGCTGGAGACATCTAGGAGGGATTAAGGGCTGATAAATGCCTAAATTATACTGGTTTTCTGTGGAAACTTGGCTAATATAAGGTACCTTATAAGTCTGTACCAGCATCTCTATCAGAATACTTTTTGTCAGGTAGGTTTCTCTGTTCTGCTAGAAGTAGATCTCACTGTGGAGAAGGTGACCCATCCATCTGTTTCTATTCTTCCCTCATTTCTTTTTGAATATGAACTGCAAACTGTATTTCTAATGTCCTTGAAACTCACCTATAAAACACTCTCTCTAATGCAAGGATATGGCTATTTTTGTTGTTGTTGTTTATTGTGTACATATTCTTCAATGAAAACAAAGTAGCAGACAATTAAAATCATATTCACAGGGATACAGGAGTTCCTCTGCCAGTTCTTTATTACCTACACCATTGTCCCATTTATGCATTCACATTTGCATTATGAACAGCATTATTGATTACTATTTTAATTAAGCCTTTGTATGCACATTATCAGTGTAACACAGAATTCTTTCCTGATGTCAATTATGAAAATTCACCTCAGGATTTGAAGGTGGGCTGTTCACTGGTATTTTTCCATCAGATATTGAAGTTCCACAGAGAAAATGACCTGTCTCTGTGACAACCATACAAATTTAGGGATGGTTATAAAGACGAAGATGCTATACACTAGGTGGAAAAGAACCATCACCCGATACAGATATATAGGAGAGTTAGAAATTACATTTACTTGTAAAGTAAGCAACCTAGATACAATGAATGAGACACAATGAATCTGGAACTCCTCTAAGCTATTTTTACAGCATTAGCTTTGTTTTAGAGATATGACTGCTGCACTGTCTGACTATCTTTGATGAGATGCATAGTAAAATCATGTTCCAAAATTTCTGCCGACGCCTTCTGCTCTTACATTATGTTGGACAAGAGTTCCACTTTGTGAAAGATTTACCAGGACTTCTCCTCTGCTGAAGAGGAAAGGAAAATGATGGATTTGAAATGTTATCCATTCCTCTCCCTTCATACATAATGTTCTTAATCTCAGAACAGTCTGGTGAATGCCTCAGTTCAAAACTAATTGTTTTCTCAAGTCTTCCTCATCTTGGATTTACTAGCTAGGTTTCTGGTTTGTTTTTTTTTTTTTTTTTTGCTTTTGTGCAAAATACACAGGAGGGAAGATTCATTTTGGAGCCCTGCCACAACAGAGACATGCCTGTGTATAGTATTGTTCAGCCAAACATTTGCTTTTTCTGAATTTACTTCGGTTTTTCAAGTTCATCATGATAACCTCTTCTCAGTATTCAAAAATGTCAATAAAATTAAGTAGTTATATCTGAGATAGCAGGTAGTTCTTGAGCACACGCTCTGCTTATGAAGACAAGTCAGGACTGAACTTCCTAAACAAAAAGGTGCTGTTTGCACATGCACTGTACAAATCTAATTTTAATTTTATTAACCTTGCTAAATGAAACTAACTTGTACCTGTCACAGGCATTAATGCACTGATAGTGGTCTTTTTACTTTGAGTGCCTTGGATTTCTATTCCTTTGTACATGTCATCAGACAACTTACTGAAATCAAAACAAATGTACCTGGTTATATTACTGATGGTAAGTTTTGCATACTGTTGCAATGAAGGCTTCAAATACAATAGTTAAGGAAACTTTCATTACAGACGCTGATGTGCAAGAACGTAAATAACTGCTGAATTTTCAAATCTCTGACTGAATTTGCAGTAGCTGCCTACTTACCTATTTATGTCACTTTTTTAGAAATCTCACTTGTTATAGAAACCTTTGGGAGACCAACAGAAAACAAATATAAAAGTTAGCAAACAATATTCAGAGATGAAACACACTGTAAATTCAAGAAGGGAGAGGCTTTTTGTTTAATTTTCACTTTGAAATTCACTTTAATTTTCACTTTTATTCACTTTAATTTTCTCTTTGAAAGGCTAGGTTCAAGTAAGAAACCATGTAACTGCATGCTGTGAAACGATTCATATTCAGCTTTACCAACACATCAACACTCTAAACTTAAAAAACACTGCTGTTAAAACCCCATGGTAAAACCCTGATTTGACAAAAAAGCCACTGACATCAGAAGGCTTTTTTCTTCAGGTCTCACACAAGAAAAGAACAGCTATCTCCCATCCTGTAGATGCTTTTCTTAATAATGCGGACAAATCCTGCAGAGCAAGAGGAGTGTGCTTAATTTCCTTCACCGGGTGTAGATATGTGCAATTCGGTAGCTCTACCCACAGTGTATAAAAGTAAGTACAAACTAGTTTTGTAATGCAGATGGATAAATGCAAAAATATTAGATAGGGGCCAGGTGGCAATTTGGCTGGTAATTTTGAATTGAGGATGTTGCCTACTAATAGAAGTCTAACCACTTTCTTTCTTCAACAAATTGACAAGTTCGTTGAAGCAACAAAAATCTATGTGTTCCTTTATTAAAAAAAGTCTGAAAGTTTATTTTTGCACTTTACTTATGGTCGTAGGAAGCTGCCTGATTAGAGACTTCAAAATCAGACCTAGAAAATGTAGCTAAATTTAACTAGAAGACTAACTTTTGTGAAAATAAATCCTTACAGTCTGCTCCAAAGACTACTGATGTCAGAAAAAGTCTATAACCCTGGTCTTTAACTACGTTGGTTTGTTAAAAAAAAAAAATCTCATTACAGACCTGAATCTGAAAATACTTGGTGTTCTTAGTTTCTAGTGAAGTTCACATGCTGTAAAGAATATCTTAACATCTTAATTCCAACTATTAAAGGGAATTCACTAGAATTAGGAACCTTTTAATCCCACACATTGACAAGTGAGTTTCTTAGTATAGAAATCTGTACCTGCTGTGAAATGTGCTTCAGAAAAATCAGCAGTGTTGTAGTGTGCAGCAATATTACCCAGTCTTGAATATTTGAATGCAAAAAATTACAAGTCATAGAAAATATTATCAGTAAGATCTGCAAAACAAGATAAATTTGAATAATCTAGTTGCAACTCAGTGTCTATGCGAACAGAAAAATCCAAGTTCTTTGTCTACTCAAACATAACTCGGATGAGTAAATTTTTCTGAGATACAAAAAGGTGAAACCAACCACTACTCTTCAAGCTTCTTCTTATAGTGACTCCTGAATAACAAACCCTTTGAGCCCAAACAAATAAATATCAGCTTCAAAGAAATACACTTAACACATATTGTCTACTTTCATGTTAGGATTTTATAAAGTTATTAATATTTCTTGCTTCACATATGTGACCCTAGCTAAGCATCCCAATTTAACACTGAACAAGAACACAAATTAGCTACCCTATAACAAGAGAATTGATGATTTTTAAAAAAATAACATCAAAGGTAACAAATAATGTGATCGGTGCAAACTGTCATTTAAAATAACTTCTCCTTTTCTACACTATCACACTTTTTTCATCCACACAGTGAACAGTAAGTTTAGAGAACCTTAAAATGTCTTATGACATGTACTGAGACATGCCAAATTCAAATAGGTTTTGTCCTGTTTGTTTGTTTTGTTTTGTTGTTGTTGTTTTGAAGAAGGGGTTAATATTTTTCCATTTTTGAGATTCACAACTGCTGTTTAATAGTGGTGTACATATAAGGAGGGCTCAAAATGCTACACATGCCATTGCAGACATTTTTTCATTTGTAACCTTTGAACGAGGACTGCAACAATCTACCAATTAAATTTAAATATAAAATACCTCTTGATCTCAGGTTTTGAGATATTATTGCAATTACTTACTGATATCTTCTTCAATTAGTGTCGTTTTATGGTGAGGGAAAATTTAATTTATCAGTTAAAATAGACTGTATTTATTTCTGTAGGTGGCAGAAATCAAAATCCCTACTGCAACAAGCACCCAGGCATACCGCTCATTCCAGACAAAAAAGGAAGAGGTGTGCAAATATTTAAGTAACTAAATTAACTGTGATCCAGCATCAGAACTGGGCTTTATGAAGAAGCCATATTAAACTCATGAGAAAGCTTAATAACAGAGTACCCAACAGTTTTTAGAGCATTTTTAAAGTAATCACGGTACCTGGCTTGCTTACAAGATTCTTAAGGTATTGCAGAGATTTTCACCTGCCTACCTCTGGTCACAGATACTGGTGGGCTTTTTGATGCTCTAGGCAGACCCAAGGTATAAAAGTCAGGTATTGTTAGGTAACCTGTGAGGGGAGGACAATAGTTGAATGCACACAGGCACCTAATGATAAGCGAAGGACATGACTCTCTAGGGATGCTGGTAGTGCTTTTCATTCTTCATGAAAACTAAATTAATTAACAAATAAAAATTCCACTATGGAAAAAATGGCAGACGTGAATGGCTGATAAATGGGCAGGACTAGCCTCAACTATGTTTTCTGTAGCTTCATGAAAAATAGTTACTTAATCTGGAAAAAAAAAAAAGAAAATAATAAAAAAAAAATGGCTAGAATCCCACTGTGTGGAAACATTGTCTAATAACACACATTGGGCAACAACCTGATGTTTGTAACACTAGTAAGAGTTAGAGGAAGATTAGAAAGACAGAAACCTAATTCCTTCAGTGTTGTATTTTCCCTATCTTCAACCTTTCCATTTTACTCAATCTTAGTCACTGATTGTTCCAGGCAAACCCTTAAATGGAGAATCATATTTTCAAAGCCACAATGAGAAGGATCAGAGGGGATGAGCAGCCTGCAAATAGGATGAATAAGAGAACCGAAACCCAACCACATCTGTAGCAGGCTGCCCAGACTGGCACTGACTGGAGCACCAGGGCACAACCCGCTTGTGGAAAGACACCAGTTGCTGGTTCTGGTTGGGGGCCCAGTCTGGCAGATGCTCCTCACCAGCCGGGTGCTGGCTAGTGGTGGTAATAAACATCCACTTTGCTGTTGGGGGTATTCCCAAGTGAGAAGACTTTGCTCTCTGACGCATACCTGCCCTGTGCTCCTCAGTGTTCTCCGAAGTGGGAATTTTTACACTTAACTGCCGTTTTCCCACTGTTTTTAACCCTCCAGGTTGCTTGGGTGACTGGGGGGTGTGTGTGAACCGTGATTAGGTGAGTGCGCTGGGCTGCACACCTGACTGCAGCACAGGTCTCCCGAGATCAAGAGCAGATCAAGCAAGCCTGGCTTGGCGAGCAGCCGGTACTGGACACTGGCCGCAGCCCCTGACCCACCTCTCCACAGGGGTAACTGACACCCAGGATGGCACCACTGCTTTCAGGGGCTGTAATGAGCTACTTTAAAGCTAAGTACCGCTACTACTAATTAGATAGGAATGTAAATCAGCATTCACAGTCCAAACACAGGACTGTGTTTTGCGGGATTTCGATTATTGTGAACCATTTGAAGTAATATGCAATTAAAATAAACTACAATGCAAAAAAATGACAGGAGAACTGTATCAAGAACATTAAAGTGCGGTGACAATATCTGCTTGGCCAGTAACATGTGGACCGTTAACCTGACCTGGGGAAGGTGGCAGCGATGGGAAGGTGCTTTGCATCTACCTCAGTAAGGTAAAACCTTCCAACCTGGGCTGCTCGTCTTTGACGGGAACCACTTAAGAAATATCCTCACTACCAAACTTTCGGTGAAGGATAACTTTTATGTATTCTCCTCCATTCCTTTGCAAGGATTCATAAGCAAACAGACCTTGGAAAAATACACCCAAAAGCAGTTTTGGCTGAAATCCATGGACTTTAATTCGTTTGCCTCGCTGGGTGATTGGACTTATCAAAACACAGCGTTAATGAACTCTTGTAAAAGCAGGATGGGAGGGAGAGGCTTTCGGCCACAGCCTGCTCTTCTTCTCCAGCACGGTTTTGGGGAGACGCTGTGGGAACCTGGTTTATTTGTTCTGGTAATGGGGCTAAACCTCTCCCATGTGAAATTTCACTTTTCAATGAAAACTTACTCCGGGAGGAGCACCGCTAGTATGTTTCTCGTGTGACTCATACGCAAAAAACGCGAAAGTCAATAGTCAAGAGTTTATTTGATGGAGGTTTTCTCCTAATTAAGAGGTCATTAAGGGGATCCGACTGTTACTCAGCGCTGAGACGAAGGTCCCCAGCAGCTGCTCCAGCCCGGGAGATGTGCCGGCCAGCACATTTTCCAGAAACATGTTTCCTCTCTCGCTAGCGGCCCCTTCCCCCTCCCCGCCACCCCGTTTCTAGTCTCTCCAGCGCTGATGAGCTAATAGCATTTTTCCTTTGCATACTTTGGCGCTGCCCCACGGCATACTCTGGCAGCCTACGTGTGTCTGAGCGCGCCCGCCCGCCGCAGGCTCGGCTCGGCTCGGGGCGCGGGGGGAGGCAGGCAGGCAGGGAGGATGAGGAGGGAGGGAGGGAGGGAGGGAGGGAGGATGGGGAGCCCCCGGCCCTCGCCGCCCCGTGGCCCCCCCCGCGCGGGGCGGGGGGCGGTGGCGGCGGGCGGGGGGCGGCCGTGGGGGGAACTGTCAGGGCCGCACGTTTCCAGCCGCATTACGTGAACAAATGGCGGGGGCGCAGCCAGCCCAGCCAGCGGGGCTTGTGTAACTTTGCGAGCGTGCCAGCAAGTTTAAAGTCCCTGCTCTCTCCTCCTCCTCCTCCTCCTTCCCTCGCTCCAGACACCAGCGCGGGCCGGAGGACGATGAGAGGCTGATTGTTCGCTCCGGCTCCCATTCGCATCCCCTCGCCTATAAATACCGGGGAGAAGAAAAGCCGCTCCCGCCGCCTCTCCCGAGCCGGGTTTCCTTCCCGACGGCCTGACCTGCCCGATGGCACCGCCCGGGTGCCGCCGCGCCTGAGACCCCGCTGCCCGCCCGACCCTTTCGGAGGCGCAGCCCGCACCCCCGCCCCGGCCTCCCCCCCGCCCCACACACCCCCCCCTCCTCCCCCCCGCCCCATCCCCGGCGGGAAGGCGCCCCTCGCTCTCCGATCGCCCCCCCGGTTTCGCCCGTTTCTCTCCCCCGCCGCCGCCCAGGGAAGAGGAGAAGATGCGTTTCGCGCCGCCGGGGCTCCTGCTCGCCCAGCTCCACGCGTGCGTCTTCTGGAGCTGCCTCTGGCCCGCCGGTTGCCAGCCGCCGCCGCCGCGCCGCGACTCCCCGCCGCCCCCCGCCGCCTGGAGGCAGCGGATCCAGTGGGAGAACAACGGGCAGGTGTACAGCCTGCTCAGCCTCGGCTCCCAGTACCAGCCCCCCCGGCGCAGGCAGGCGGCGGAGGCGGCGGGCAGCCCCATCCTGCTGCTGCGGAACAACGGCACGCTGCCGCGGAGAGCCGCCGCCCGAGCCGCCGCCGCCGCCGCCGCCGCCTCCGCGCAGCCCCAGCCCGCGGCCGCGCAGCCCCAGCCCGCCGCCGGCAGCCGGGGGGGCCCCGGCGCACGGCACTGGTTCCAGGCCGGCTACCGGACGCCCTCCGGGGGTCGCGCCGCCGCCGGGCCGCGGACCCAAGGGGCCGCCACCCCCGCGGCCGCCGGGGCGGCCAGGAGCGCCTCGGCGGGGGCGTCGCGGCCCGCAGCCCCCAGCGGCCCCGCCGGTGGCACCGGGACCGACGGCAACGGGAGCAGCACCGGGGCCGGCGGCCTGCCGCCCCTCAGCAGCTTCCGACCCGGGCGGGAAGACGTTATGGTAGGGGACGACCCCTACAACCCCTACAAGTACACGGACGATAACCCCTATTACAACTACTACGACACCTACGAGAGGCCCCGCCAGGGCAGCAGGTACAGACCCGGCTACGGCACCGGCTACTTCCAGTATGGTAAGACCCCTCCTTTACTTTCCTTTCTTTAATTTCCCGTCCCGTCCCTCCCGCCGGCCCCGGCCCCGCCGCGCACGCCGGTGCCAGCGCGGCGCGTCCCGGCGGGGTGCGGTGCGGAGTCGGGGGGTCCTGCCTGCCCCTCGCTTGGGGCAAAACCTGGCCGGGCAGGCGCTTGCACGGCTCCCGGCCCGCGGGGAGCGCGGTGGGCGGGAGTCCCCCCGGGTGTGGGGGGGGAACGAGCTGAGGGGGGGGGGGGGGGGAACGGCGGGAAGCCCCCCGAGGGGGTGCGGGCGTCGTGCTTGGGATGCGGGCTTCGAGAGGAGCTCCAGGGCCTGAGCAAAAGGGCGAGCGAGCTTAATGCGGGGGCAGGGGTCCGTAGCAAAACGACCGCTCCTAAGGACTGGGGTGGAAGCCAAGTGTCTGCAGACGTGTCCTGGGTTGATCTTGCTGTTAATGTGGTTGGTTTGATGAACTGCAGGTCTCCCTGACTTAGTCCCGGATCCCTATTACATCCAGGCGTCCACGTACGTCCAGAGGATGTCCATGTATAACTTGAGATGTGCTGCCGAGGAGAACTGCCTGGCGAGGTAGGCATCGCCCCGGCTTTTGCCAGTTTGCTGGGGGTTCTCGTGCTTCTGTGCCCACCACGGAGTACCTGAGGGCGGCAGTGAAAGAAAAGTGAGGCTGGAGGGCCCGAGGAAGCACAGCCCGGTTTGTAACCTTCTTCTAAGCCTGTGGCAGATGGCAGTGTGTGTACCTAAGAAAACAATACCGTCCTATTAGAGAGACAAGCTACAGATGCTTTGAAGAACCTACATTTTGTGAGAAGTTACATTGCACATTTCTGTTACCAGGCTCACTTGCACGTATCCGAATTGTGCAAAATGGAGGCACCTAAAAAACCCACTTGAATCTGGTGATTTTCATCTCCCTTCTCTAATCCAACCAGATCATATTCTTACTCCACTTAAAAAAATCCCCTATTCTTAATCAGCACAAGTTACTATTAAAATTATAACATGCTAATTGTTTCTGGGCCTATGCCTTGTAGTGTCTCTTAAGACTAAAATCTCCCTGAAAAGTGTTTCAAAGTCTTTTAATGGGTTGAAACAACAGCTTTGCGATGAAGTTAGATCCTGGCCAGTTGGCAAAGGGGGATTTTTCCTGTTTTGTTTGGAAATAAATCAACATGGCTGTTTTTAACCATTCTAACTTGTTTGATACCTTATCATGCAAAACAGATTTATTTATTTACCAACATCATTAATTGATGTCAGACTGTTTCCAGGGTCATGCTCTTTTTTCACTTGCTGGAAAAAGAAAACATGGCATAAGAAACAGTATTTTTTTATTCTAACTTTACAGTGAAGACTAATTTAAATGTTCTTACTGGCTATCAACCTATTAAAATATTTCAGTATTTAAAAAGCTGTAGATAATATGTGAAATAGGAAATTACATCATGTATTTATTAATTTTTTTGTTACAACAGAAACAAACATATGTTGTGTGATCTTAGGTACACAGTGAGTTATTTTGGTTAACAGCAACTAATGAAATTGTATTTTTGGTACCAGTGTAATTTTACAGCTAAGTGGTGATCTGCTTCAGAGATGGAGGCAGAGTCAGTGGTTGAACTCCTGTTTGTATTATAAGAAGCAGATCTGAATCTTACTCAGGTTGTGGTCTGACCCCAGGCACTTCTGAGCACACCATGAGGAATTCTTGTGTATCTCCAATGCCTCAGCTTTAAGGGAGCTGAAAAGATCTGTACTATCAATTACTTCTGAGACAATATAAAGTGTCTGTTAAAGTGTTTCTTGCATATACTCACAGTTCTTTTTTGCATTATTACAGTTCAGCTTATCGAGCAGATGTTAGAGACTATGACAATCGGGTGCTCCTGAGATTCCCCCAAAGAGTGAAAAATCAAGGCACGTCAGATTTTCTGCCCAGCAGACCCCGTTATTCATGGGAGTGGCACAGCTGTCACCAGTGAGTGAAGTGCTCAGTATGGTACCTTCTAATTATCTTTTCCGCAAGCAAATTGCCACTTTTAAGGTGACATTTTCTGAAACTGCAGTGCAGCAGGGGGAAGGCAGGGGGAAACTTTAGCCTTCTACTCTCTGATTAATTTTGTGATAGTGGTAACTTCTCTTTATATAGCCCTGTGAAATGGATATGAAGCTTATCTATAACACTCTTACAAGTATAAATTCATTATAAGCACAAGTTTTAAATCAGTTTTGACAGTGGCACCTTCTCCCTTTAAGTATATTTTACATAGGTTATAGTCCAATTACATTGAAGTGGAACCAGTAGATAGAAGTCCCAATTATGTTAAAATAACTGTGGAAATGCTAACTTGCACATTTACTATAGTGTTCCCTATAATACATCATTGTAAACATTGACACATACTTCTTAAGCTGGATTTCATGGGTTAGTTCTTGACAGGGAAAGGTCTGATCAATATGGAAAAGTGAAGATACTGAGTTGACTGAACCCATTATCAATATCCTTACCCTATCATGATACTTTCACATAACAGTATTGCTCTAGAAATAGCAAAAATGCTGGAAACATGGTAAGGCAAATGTAGTAGAACATTTTCAACATTTTGGGAGCAGGTAACACTGCAAACTTGCACCTTTTCACGTTCAGCAGTCGGTTTGCAGGTTTGTTCCAATTTTTGCTATTTTATAGCAGGACCAATTGTAAAATAGTAGAAACCTTAGCTTACTTCCTCCTTACTTAAAATACAATTCTGCTATCATGGGTACAGAAGTGATAACTTAATATTATTCTATTAAAAAACCAACACATAATGTGGGCTTGATTTAAAGGCCCATGGAGTCAATGGAATATTTCTCTCTAGCTTCAGAGGCTTTAAGGTTTGAATGAAAAATTAGTATCATTACAACAAATTCTTTCAAAAAAAGACTGATACCACTAGTCTATAAATCTTTTAAGGATCAAAAAGCTAAAACTGAATCAAACCAAGCAAAAAAAGCCTCCGTAAATGTTTTAGTTAACCCCCATCCCTGCAACAACCACCAACACCAAAAAATGAAAAACAACCAACCCTGGTGCTCACAAAGTTGATAAATGGATGAAATGGATAGAGAGCAGTTGAAATCTTCCATTTGTAGAAAAGCAGTTTCTTACTCTGCCACGATAGCCCAGCTATTGGTATCCAGATGCAAAATGTCTCTGATGTTGATTCTGTTCTTGGACAGAAAATACATTGAATACAAAAAAGAAGCATTTCTCGTGATAATTTCCATGACAGTGAAACAAGATCATTTGGAAATGAACTATAACTGCCCAGCAGTTTGGCTAGCTATCAGTTAGTCATCATCCTCTGTGGACTGGTTTTAGTGTTCTTGACATGCATGCTTGGGAGACTTGTGTGCTCCTCTTTGTTTTAACAGTACATTCGAATTCTGTTTAATTACAGCTTTTTCATATACCTCTTGAGCTGAAAGCATTCATAAGTAATGGCAGCCAAATGCTGCACAGACCAAGTGCAGGTAGATAGTACTAGTTTTCCACGTGCTTGGAAAAAGTGAAATCACAAGAATAATAGGAGTTCAAGTCCACAGTAAGAGCTAGAACTCACTTTGTGTGAGAGCAAGAAAAATACACGACTGTGTCCAGATCAAAACATACTCGCTTTTGAAAGAGAGACTACATTAAGTATAGACTACAAAAATTTTTGACATCGGACAAGACCTGAATTGACATTACACAGAAGCTGATTTCTTTATGCAGATTTTGTTTTCACTAACCTTATGAATGTGTTACACTGACTGAGGGCAATGGAAATGTGAAAATAAATTGTTGTGTTTTTGCTAGTAAGTAGCAAACTTCCCTGGCATTTATAGTATGTAAGGTAAGCATTCCTAGCAAAACTCTGGCTAAAGGCAGTTGTAAGATCTACAACTCAAATATGAACTACTTAATATTTGTTATTGGAAAAGGGCTGAAGCAGGAAATTTTGGAAAAACAGTGCTAATGTGGAGTCTTTCCCTTAACAAATTAAAATCCGTTATTTGTTTGTAGAAGATGGCATTTTTATAGTCATTGAAAATGAGAATAATGAAAGTAAAATGTAATTGAAGTAATAGGAGAGTATACTAACACACAAGTTCTGCGTAAAAAAAGTGAAATTTGTCCAGATCTAACAAAAGGTAGATCAAATAGGAAGATGTCAAAACTATTGACCAGATCTGATCCATCTTTAATAATGTATTTATGGTTTTACAGACATTATCACAGCATGGATGAATTCAGCCACTATGACTTGTTGGATGCAAGCTCACACAGAAAAGTTGCTGAAGGACACAAAGCAAGTTTCTGTCTTGAAGATACCTCCTGTGATTATGGATATTACAGACGATATGCATGTACAGCACATACACAGGTAAGGGTTGGTTCAGAGACAACCAAGTTTCTTTTGCCCCTCTAATTTATCTTTGGATATTTTTTCTACTGATCATCTGATGCCCTGAATTATCTGACGCCTTAACTAGCTCTGAAATTCTCCATCATAGAGGCCAGGATAGCAATTTGAAGACTTAGAATTTACCCAGGTGCTGCTAAATAGGGAGGTCTCATTAACACTCATTAGCTAGCATCATTGATAACTGAACTGTATTAAAACACACCACAAGTTCTTGTGGTTATAGGACTGGTTAAGCGAGCTAAAGGGAACTCAAGGCAGAATCAGTGATGTCCTTGGCTGGTCCCAGAGTTGACAGCTAGTATTTTCTCCCTTGCAGAGCATGAGTCTGCAAGGTCCTGAATTCCCTTGATACTTTTAGCTACCGGCTGGCAGTCCAACACAGAAAACTTAAACCATTGTTTATGCATGTACAGAAGGCTGTTAGTGGCAGCTATATGAACATTATGATGGGTCATATACAAATGCAAAGCAAGGTGTTAGGGATTATTAAGGGTAGAGATAAAAAATAGAGCATACCTTTATGTTATGATACAAATCCATGATAGACTCCTACCTTGAATATTGCATGGACTGGTCACCACCTCTCAAAACTGCTACAGAAAAGCTTAAAAAAACGCACCAGCCAATCCCAGGAGAATAAGGATGATCAGCAGTGTCTTATGGCTACCACACTAAGAGATTTCATAGACTTCCATTTGGAAAACCAGAAATAATACCGAATCTTGAGTGGTCCTGGATGAAGAGAGGGAATTACTGATATTCACAGTTTCTCACACTACAAGAATTTAAGGTATGCAAAAGAAGTGTCAGACAAAAGCTTTAAAACAGAGAGGAGTGCTCTTTTGACACAAGAATAAATTATTAAATTCCTTGCCACAGGATGTTGCAGAGATCAAAAATATCTACATGCGTTCAAAAAAAAAATCAGACAAAATAATGGAAGCTATTAAACACAAAAATCTGATGGTGCCCCATGTCTTAAATACAGTTAAATGCCTGGTGCTGGTGGAAGGACTTTGCCTGTGTAAAGGACATTACACATCCCATTTTTTACGTTCTTTTTTCCTCAAGCATCTGTTGCTGACCACTGTGAGAGACATGACACTGAGTTTGATGGATCTGTGGTTTAACTCAATGTGGCCATACTTACACATAAACTTGTATCCCTTATTCTGCAGTTTTTAATCTAGAAGGTAGTTATTTTATCACAGAGAAATGACAGCTATGCTCCACTGGCTGACGTGTCCCCATTTGAATTCTAACTATAATGAATGATCTGCAATACATAAAGGCTTTGAAGAGGTTTTATAAATATCTTTTCTCCTTGTGTAGACGATGACATCTAACTAAGCAACATGCGTATTTTACAGCTGGAGTATTTGTGTCACTAGAATCATGGCTGTGTCAGCGTTTCCACTGGGAGCCCATATTTCAGGGGTTTGTAATTGGATTGTAAAACTTTCCTCCAGCCTTAGACTTGGCACATACACGCAAGAGTCTGAGCTGATCACCAGCTGGGTCAAGAGGGAATTCCTGCAAGACTTGGGTTTTGTGCACTCTGCATGTTGCCAGAACAGATGAGCTTTGCTTAGAGCAATCTGTATCCGCCAGAGTTAAAGACACCAGATTTGAACCACTGATACATTCATATATGGAGATTCTTACTAATGTTCCTAAGAGCAAAAAAGTTTTCAGAAAAGATTGATCTGAGGAAAGGCTACATTTTTCAGTTATTTCAGATTCTTGTGTCACTATTTGCCTGAAGAGATACCATTTTCGTGCAAATCTCAACGTGAAAATGGCCCTGGACTCTACTATTCAAAGGTGGCACTTTGGCAGAGTATGTCTATTGGAGACTTTTACAATTCAGTTGGACAGGGTGCTGGGCCATGTTGTCTAGACCGTGCTTTTGCCAGAAAGGTTGGACCAGATGATTCCTGAGGTCCCTTCCAACGTGGTATTCTATGATTCTATGACTATAGCAAAAAGTAGCATAATTCCTAAGGGTAGAGACTGGTTCCAACATGGTGTTCAAGTTTGTACTCAAGGACCTCAGAAGTGATTTACTTGAGATTTACAGACACTTATGTCCAGTCTTTGGTCAGTTTTGATTTTATTCTCACGTTTTGTAAAGAACAGTGAATAATAGCATCGATAATATTTACATAAAAGAAGTACTGTAATAACTGCTAATAAAATACAGATAAAATACAGATAGCTCACAGATGAACTATCAATAGTACAGGTGTTTGTAGTAATACAGTGCTGCCCGTAAAAGTGATATGTTAGCCATACGTGTTCTAGTTTAGATAGTCAAATAAAATGCTAAGAAAAATAAGCCTCGTTTCCTGAGGTAATTTTCGTAGTCAAACATGATGGTAAAGTGAACTTCAGTCCGAGTGACACTGACGTCTAGAATGTTACTATTCCTAATGTTTTTTTGACATCCATCTTAACTTAATTTTTAAGGGACTGAGCCCTGGCTGCTATGACACTTACAATGCTGATATAGACTGCCAGTGGATTGATATTACAGATGTAAAACCTGGAAATTACATTCTGAAGGTAAGGGTGTTGGGAGTGGGGAGGTTTGGACTATTTTTTGTTGTTTTTTAAAGAAGCAAATCATATACATATATCCTTTTGAATGTAATTTATCAACTCAAACCTGGAAGTAGACAATACTCTGCTTTTTCTCCTTAAGGTGAGTGTAAACCCCAGCTATTTGGTGCCTGAATCTGATTACTCCAACAATATAGTACGCTGCGATATACGCTATACAGGCCACCATGCATATGCATCTGGCTGTACAATTTCACCGTAAGTACATTCCTTTGTCTTTGCAACTGTTTTATATTCATAGTACTGAAGTTAACAAACAGATTTATAAAGCTTAGAGATTTACTTTATATTGAAAAAATAACTCACACCATTAATTCTGGTGATACCAGTTTCTTCAGTATGTTGTTTCTTGGGTTTCAGGATGTAAAAGTCAGATGGTACTTTTCAAAAGTCTTCTTTGACAAGTATGGTGGGAACAGTTGCTTTGCTGTTGATAACCGCATAGCTTTCAAATCCTGATCTCTGGTAATTAAACTATTTCTGTAAGGCTAGCATGGATTTTTAAAAATTACTTAGTCTTGAAGAACGGTCATAAGTGATAATTTTTCTCTTGCAATTTGTCATCTGGATATATAGCACTTTCAAATTGCTGCTACTGTCTGGGCGGTTAGGTAACTACCTCTGGCTCATACCTTCTTTGTATTTGCACTGAAACCTTTCTGTGCTCATTCAGTACCCATTTATAGCATCCACACAGAACTGCTGAGCAGTTAGAGAGCTCTTAAGACATTCTGCAAAGTCCCACACATGTATGTTAGTTACTTTGCTGCTGCTGCTGACATAGCAGCCATCCTCCCTGAAACGGTCCGTCCAGACACACTCCATTTACAGTTCAGTTCTTTAAAAGTTTAAACAATGCCACAATTATGCTTTTTTTTTTTTTTGGATCCCTCCAAGAAGGCAAATTCATTTAACTGATGTTCTCATGGTAGATCTAGTGTAGCTTAGTATCTGTGAAACACACACACAAAAAGCAATCAGTCTTCTGTAACACAGAGGTAAGCAGTTCTCAGGATAATATATTAGTTGCCTATACAAAATATTTATTAAATGGTTTAATTTGAATTGTATAAGGAGTATTAACATTGTATAGAGGTTCATGTGAGATCAATTCCAGAGCAGTAAATGAAAAGTAAAAATAAATGACCAGTACAGTCTGCTGTAACAGCACCAGTGAAACAAACATACTGAATTAACATGACTATTGCTTAATTAGCCTTTAAAATATTAATTCCTTACTTTTGTATTAGGAAACCAGTAGTCAGATGAGGCTAAAATGAGAAACATTTTTTCACACCAGTGTGGAAATCTGTATTTATAATCACACTTTGGTCATGAACATGACAAGTTAAATGGCTTCAGCAAAATCCACCATTTGTTCTCACTGTGTGGTGGTCAGACTTGTGGGAGACCGAGGAAAAAGAACAACAGGCATCCTGCAGGTCATGAGCGATTATTTTTGGCGGACCTGTGGCAGGAGCTTTTAAAGCATTTCTCTGTAACAGGACTGACTAATTGGTACTTCTGGGAACAGTTTCTGCTCACATTCATGTGGAATTCATACTTCACGCCTTTAGTCTCCCCATCTTACCTCTGCAAATGTTACCACTAAATGTATTCATGCAGGGTGAGGAAACAAAATCTCTGTTATTGGTTGTTGACCTGTGCCTTCAAGCTGACAGAAGTGTATTTAGCAGATACTTTTTCATATCTGCTTGGTCATCTGCATAACATTATTTTATTTTCTTTTGACAGATACTGAGAAAGATGCAGGAACATGAATGAGACGGTGCCAAATGTTTTGAACTGAAGTATCATTATATAAACTTCAATAGGATGTAAACACTATAGAAACAAAACTACAGAACATACACACATACACCCACACACCTTATGTGATTTTGAAGCACTTCAGCTGCTCCTCAACCAAATCTGTAACTGGATTTTAAGCTTTTAAATTGGCATTACTTTTACTATTAATGAAATGTGTGGAACTGGTGATTCATGCACAGATACTTTAAATTTTGAAAAACTAACTCATTCATAAAAACATGAGCATTTCCTAACTTCTGAAATTTGGAGGTTAGGTGATAACATATTTGAAAAGATAGCAAAAATTTATGTTAAATGAATTAAATAAAATGCAGTAGAGAGTACTAATGTCAGCTATCTCAGAAATTAACAGAATGAAAAACAGATTAAGAGTAATGCTACAGTACCATTAAAGTAAATCTTGTTAGGACACGTTGATATGAATGAGAAAAGTATGTTCAGTTTTCAAGGAATATTAACATATAGCAGAGAAATACATATATATACATATATATCAGTTATACCCCTGCAAGAAAAGTTATGTTTACATTTTTAATACATTAGAAGTTTTTCCATTTTATTAAGTAAAAAACAGATGGGGTTTTGAAAAAAACCTTTCATCTGTGGAATGAATTAAAGAACTTATCCACCTTTCTATGTTCAAGAGATGTTTCAAGGTGGGGCTTTTAAAAGACTTCTGCAAACTTGATGTGGATAAAAATAAATACCTGTCAAGAAAAGGGCTCTTGGAGATGATGAAGAGTCCCTGATGTAGTCATCTGTGAAAAACATCCAACTTGAACAGGTTAACCATCAAAACAATACAGGCAATTAACTCAGGTGGCACCACAAACAGAAGTAGGTCAAAATCTCTTAACAAAGTATTTTTATCATGAAAAAGCCTGCTACCTGCTTTCCCCTTAAGTACTGTATTTGACTTTTAAAATGTGTATCTCAGTATTCAAACAATGAATTTGAAAATATACTATATATAGAGGGAGAACAAAATTCAGTGTATTTAACATCCTGCTTTAGGCTGTTCAGGAACCAAATACAACATTGTTAAGGGGAAAAACTTCCAGCCCAAATTCAAGTTTTTGCTGAACTGCTTAACTGGTGCTGGGTACACCACTCCTCCTCCCATCCCCAAATTACTTTGCTTTTGCAGTGCACCCTGCTGTAAGCTACAGTAGCTGTGATTTTGTTTTTAAACTGTGAAATAACATATCACAAGGGGATCTGGCGTTTTTTTTTTTCAGATTTCTGATCATGTAAAATGAAGGATCTACTTTTGAAACAGAGGGACCTAGAAATATTGATTAGGATTGGTTAAGTTTAATCAGCATTTCAAAACGCCTAATGAAACAGAAAGCTCAACATTTTTTTTTTTGTTTTTATTGAAAGATACGTGTGCTATTGAGTATAGTTAAAAAAGGAAAAATCTGAGGGGTGTGGAGAGGTTTTATTATCACTGTTGACAATACTTCAGGCAGTGTTTGGAAGTATTCTATGCAATAGAACCCTATGGATATAATTTGGAAGTTTAATGAATTATTGTAATATCCATTAAGGATCAGCTTGTTCTTTACTACATATATTTAAGCTTATTTTGTGATTATAAAGTGTTTCCTTCTACCTTAATCATAACTTCAGTACAAATTTGCACAAGTAGTATCTATACCTAAAAGAATCTAAGAACCACCAACCCAGGGATTACTACCCAACATTGGGAGTGGGTGCAGAATGAATACCATTTATACCTGCAGGTCCCTTTTTGCTTGCTGAGATCCATTTTAGCAATCAGTCACCAGTATGGGCAATGAACAGAAGCAAATTTGGAAACTAGATGTATTAGAAAGCCATTTATTACCTACGTCTGCAAAAATGAGGGTCTGTTTAAAGTCTAGGCTTCTGAAATCTCGGCCCAAAGAGTTTTTCAGATGTTAAGGGATGCAAGTGCATTCACCTTTCTATAGACTTAGGTCAAAATTGGGGTGAAAGTCCTGGCAGCAGCTTGGGCAATGGACACAAAAGCTACTGTAATGGAAGCTAGGCTGTGGGCACAGGCTGCTTCCTGGCAAGAGGTTGTGTGCTCGTACCTCATCGTGCCTGATGCTGAATGTGGGATCCGAGAGCACTAACTGGACACAGAGCAGCCACAGAAATTGAGTTTATCCCTCGGCTTACGAGGCAGTAACCTGCTCACATGCCTATACCCAAACTACTTGCAGAACTCCACTGAAGTCCGCAAGGAGCCGGAGGACCTTGAGCATCTGTGTAGGTGGAACAAGTTGTAATACTGGACTTAGTCCTTTCAGTGGGAATGGCCTGGTTCGGAAAGGTGTTGAACGCCATAACTGAATATTGGGGATATTGTAGCTACAAAAATGTAGCTTTTTTTTCCGTAGCAAAATATTGTATTTGTTTTGAAATGTGTGTTAAGAAACATGACAGTGATGTACAATAGCACAAAAATTGCCTAAGATAACATGAACAGTCTATTTAGAAAAACAAGGGATTTTAGGATTAAAAAAAATGAAGGAATGTGACTTTAACTTCCCCTGATTAACTACAGTAAATCACAACGCAGTAGAAGAGTTTATTATATAGCGTGTGTAGAAGTAGTTCTAAATAGGGAAGCACCAACCAGTAATTTCAGTATCTTGGCTCTGCAGTTTTGACCCAGACACCTTAACTTACTTTTTTCATACTGGAATATATTTATGGGATTACGTTCATTTTCGTTGAAAAACATTTATAAAAACTGTTTTGATAAACCCTTATTTTATACAGCAGATTATATGTTGGAATCCTTTTAACCAGATATTTGGCTTATTCCCATCATCTTTGAAAGGCATCTTGCCATTGGTCTCAGTGGGAGCAAAATCAGATTTAAATTTTCGGAGAATTCTAGTACGAATTTGCTGTCTTGCACTCAGATTTCCTTTGAAAAGCCAAACAGTAAAAACGTGTGTGAAGCAATTACCTCCCACATTTCAGATCTTTAGATAAAAATTGCACATAAGGAACATATTGTATGTTAGGCTCATTACAGGAGGGGTTTGTTATATATTTTTTTTAATCCTGAAATACATTTGATATTTGCATATTTCTAGACAAAAGTGTAACAAAAATGACAGATTGGTCACCAATGGAACCAACATATTGTGTAGATGTTTTTGTGTTAGTAAAGGTCTACTCATTTTCTCTCTGCTCCAAAGTTTACTATGCAGTGTCGAATGAGTGCAAACACTCAATGTACCTTCCTATAGTCCTTCATGCATTGTTTGCAGTGTACTCATTCAAAACCAGCAGGGTGAATTTCATGAGACATTGAAAGGTGGTTTATCCTGTGTCTCACATTTATGCCAATAAGGCATTTTCATTTTCTCCAAATCCTAAAAGGTGCTGAAAGATTTTAACTTGAATTAAAACCAAAGAGTATGTTATTGGGAGGTTTTTATTATGCAACTAAATGCTACAGATACAGTGAAATGCCACTTGTTTTTGCAACTTCTTTGAAGGTTTTCCATTATTTCCTTCACTTTTCTTCCAAGAGTCTTAATTTCAGTAACTTTGCATCTTTATCTGAAGAGCTCTAATTTATAATATGCAGGCACTAGCTTTGTATTCTTCATTGCACTTTCATATTCTTGTGTTACATGCCCGTATTATGGTTGCAAGTTTATGTGAAAATGACTTGAATAAAATGTTTCAAGCGTTCTACTTGTCAAAGTATTATACTTACTATATGGATAAGCCAGATCCATCTCTCAGTAAGAAAGCTTCAGTTAAAGTTGTTTTATTGATATGAAAATGAGGAAGATTCTATCACAGTGACATGGTCTCAAAAAAAATACCACAGCTTACAAACAAGAAACAAAAAGTTGCAAGGCATGATAGATTACCTCTCACACTACACAAAGGCTTAACACGTGAAGGCATAACAGGATGAGGTATGGTTCATCTGGATACAAGATTTCCTTACCATATCGGCTGTCTCTAGGAATTTAGAAACCACTTTCAGAATTTCTGCTCCCAAAACTTTAATGGAAGAACATTTGAGCAGTCCATGGTAGAAAGTCTACATTGTGAAGCATCTCTTGTCCCTTCATGGAGGGATTAATACAGAAAAGCAGGGTTAAAAACTTTGGAAGAGGTTGACAACCACTTAAATATCAACTAATGGCATTCTTAGCTTTGAGTAGATGGAGACAAAAATGATGTATCTTTCAAAATTTGTAAAATAAATGTAGAATTATTTCAGATATAAATGTGATGACGTTTCTGTAATTTATTCAACAAAATTACACCTATACTACCATATATTAGAGCTATGAGGTTCAAACCGAATGCTATTCCTAGAGTGTAAAACTCAGTGTGGATCAGAATCCATGCAAATACAAAAATGCAGTCAAAAATGTATACAATCATTGCAGAAAGTATACTAAAATTTATTGAAAATAAAGCATCTCCTGGTTTCCAAGTATCTTCTACCTGCTATTGTACTATCTCACTTTCACATTATATCACTTGTCTAGTATTGCAAAGTGATCTGTCAGCAGTCTAGAATTATAAAGCAGCCCAACAGTTTTGGCTAAGAAAGTATTGCTGCAACTGGATTTTCATTCAAGCCCTATTTCTCCTGATCTAATCAGTCCATAAAAGCTGATGAGAGAAATATTTATGCCTGTTTAGAAATCTTCAAACTGGTGCTGTCAATAGTACACCTTTTTTTTTTTTTTTTTTTAATTACATTTAAACTGACTCTCTTAAGAGATGCTGAAAAATCTGAGGCTGTTTTTTAATTCTGAAGTGAAAAAATTGTGCACCTGAGGCAGTCTAGTAGTATCGTATCTGACAGTATGTACCCTGACTGAGAACATTTCTTCTATGGTATGGTACTGAACTGGAAAGCATAGTTCTCAAGGTTTTTTAAATCTAATCATCACAGAATGAAATAATTTTCCATATCACTATAAAAATAAATTACTAGTCCTTTGTGAGAGGTCTCTGTCTAAACAGTATTACAGATACAAGTTATGTTAAAATCATATATATACTGAAAATGTTCTTGTTATAATGAGAAAATGTTCTGAACTTTATCAACATCCTCCAGGCAAGTTCATTGGGTTTATCAGTTCACCAAAAAATTGCCCAGTTGCACATAAAAAATATTATCAAGTCTCAACCATTACTACTTGTTTGTATAGTGCATTAAGGCTGTGATCCAGGTGAGTCACTAGGCATCAGCTAAATTAGTAACCCATTGAAATATGAAGTCATGCCAGTAACCTAATCTCTCTTCTCTCATTCATGTTCAGTGTATGTTATCTTTTTTATTTTCTTTAAAGTAAGAGCTCAGAAGTGTTTTTGAAGACAAAAAAAAAAAAAAAAAAGATGTTTTGATAAGTCAGGCTTCCTTCAGGAAGAATTCTATGGCCACAAATTACAGCTGTAAGAATGGAGTAAGAAACTTGCTCAAATGCCAAGATAAACCAATGCTCCTAGATCTCTAAACACATGCAGAAAAGGCCTTTAGAACATAAGTTCCTTAAAGAGTGTTTCCCCCTCCCCCCAACTATTCGCAATCTTTAACTTTTTGGTCTTTAATGTGAATCAACTCTTAAAATAGGGTGCTCATCTGCTAAAAGAAAGATAAGCTGTCCATGAAAAACTGGATTATAGCTGCTGACGTCTACCAAAAGAAATTTTTCTTGCCTTTTATTGGAACCAGAGAAGTCACATACCAAACATTTGTCTGGCATAGGATTTGGCTAGGATTTATTTACTTACTTAGTTAAAGCATTAAGGATTAGCGTTTGCATCTGGAAAACTCAAGAGTTTGTATACAGCAGGCAAATGCGTGGCTCCTTCTATAAAATATGATCCTTCTCTACAAAACCACAGTTAACATGTTTCCATGTTTTATTTTGATGCTTCTGGCCTTAAACGTTGTTCCATATGGTACAGTGAAAATAACAACAACAAAAACACTGGGAAATGGGAAGTTACTTGAATTTCTAATTCATCTGAGCAGCAATGCCATTCAGGAGGATAATACATCATACACTGTCATTTGTTTAGGATGCAGAAAAGAAAGCCTAACCAGCTGGGGCAAAGACATGTCTAGATAATACAAAATGGACCAGCTGGTATGTTAGTCTTCAAGAACTTAACACAGGATGGGAGAATGGGCAGAAACTGCTGGGCTGTAAGACACAAAGTCTGGAAGACAAAGAGGGAGAGAGAGAGGTGGCCATATCAGTTACACAGTAACGCTACATCAGAAAAATCTAAACTTGTTCCTGCCATTTGACTGTAACGTCATCCCAAGTGGAATACAGAGGTATTACACATTGATTACATATTCTAGACACATCCAATAACTCCCCTGTGAAGCCACTGATGGTTAGGGAGTCACTGCTTGACTCAGTCCTAAGTATACAAAATCACAAAGAGTAGATGACATATGAAGAGACTTCCAGATATCATTTAGTTCAAACTCACTGTCCAAGCAGGGTCACCTAGAGATGGCTACCCAGGACTATGTCCAGTCAGGTTCTGAGTATCTCCAAGGATGGAAACTTCACAATTTTTCTGGGCACTTGTGTCAGTGCTCTGTCACCCTCACAGTGAAAAAGATTTTTCTTGTTTCGTTCAATCTTCTTTACACTTGATTACCCCCCCATCCCCTCTCCCTGTCCCCCCCATCCCCATATTTATACACATTGACAAGATCCTCCCAAGCCTTCTATTCTTCTGAACAGTCCCAGCTCTCAGGCTCTACTCCTATGTCATATACTTGAAGCCCTGAATAGTCTTAGTCACCCTTTGCTGGACTCATACGTCTGTCCTTGTCCCTCGTGTGCTGGGGAGCCCAGAACTGGATCCAGCACTTCAAATGTGGCCTCACCAGTGCTGAGTACAGGGCAAGGATCACCTCCTTCACCCTGATGGCAACACTCTTTCTAATGCAGCCCAGGAGGCCGCTGGCCCTATTTGCCAAGACATAGAAAAAGATTGTTTTTCGTAAAAGTGTAATATATAGGAAGAACTTCTATACCTTAAGGTATTACAGATTCCACAAGCTTACATGGATTTAAGAGCAGACAAATCTGCACAAAAGAAATCCATTGAGGATTATTAAACACAATAAGCTGCAATATCACAAGATGTGCCCGAGCTATAAAACTGGAAGCTTGATGAGCTGGAAGTTGGATGATGTATCACTGTCTGCTCCCTCTCTGTGCTTAAAGCATCCCTTTTTGACTACAGTTGAAGATACAAGTTTAGATGCACCTCTGGTGTGATGCAGGGCTATTCTTAGGCACTACAAAATGATACATGAATTGTATAGTGTATTATCTTATGCCCACTGCAGTCATATGAAAGACACAAGATTAGGAAACATAACTATATTTAAATAAACTTTCAAAGATTCATTACAAGTTCAGAACTTCTTTCAGTTAAGAAGTGGGAAATGCCCCTGAAGAAAAATACAATCAGGCTTTTTCAGTTTTTCAGCATTCTTTCAGAAAGTGTAAGTCAGTCATGTTGGAGCACCCAGATATTTCCTCCGGGACAACAGTATTAAAGACACTCTTTCAGTTCTTCAAATCTGCAATATAATCAAAGGACAGAGATCACAATTTAACAGGCCAATATTTTATTGCTCTCCAGAAATTTTCACATCATGCATACTACTGATTGGCTTTTCCAGCTACTGGATACATTCATGAATTTGTGGAGTCCGCTCAGGTTTAAGAATCTCTTACTTTTTCTCAGTTGAGATGTATTTGATAATACAGTCCTAGGATTACCACCTCAATATTTTGTATTTTCCCCTATTTTCTGACATCCAAGTCCTGATATAAAGTACATTTTTACATACAAAAAAGCTCCAAAGAATCTGTACTATTTCTACAGAGCACAAACAATGTTCCTGAAAAACATTCATTCATATTAGGGTGTATTTCATAAATGGTGGCACCATGTAATGGGACTTATGAACCAACACTATATGACCATACATTAATCAACAGACAGCACACTGAATAAATGACGCAATCTTCATTATTAATAGATGATAAGTAAGTTCTAGCAGTTGCTATTTTATAGGTTGCAAAAGATAAGGACAGTATAACAAAAATGTTCAAACAGCAGTTGTAACTTTGTAAGAAAATACTATGGGATGCAAACCTGAAAGAATCTTTTGTTAAAATCGCAACTTACAGATAGTCTAGTCATCAAATTTAATCTTTTTCCCTTGGAATGCTGTAATTTGAGACATTTGTTCCCGACGTCTCTTGCTTGCTTCCCATGACGGATGAAGAGGTTGCTCCAGAAATGATTTCTTATTGTCACACTTAGTACCTGCAGCTTTTGCAAATGGTTGCTTCCTGAGTTGTGGTTCCTTTTTAAGAAGAGCTGTGCAAGAAGTCAAAATAAATCATTAACTACATTGTAAACCTTCATAAAAATGTGCTAAAACTACCTTGGGATTGCAGGTATTTTAAATAATTTATTAATGACCCACGGGGAACACATTCATGGCAAAATTTTCTCACCTTGCAGCCCAGTAAATACTCACTTATAGACTGCAGATTGTTATGATTTATTATTACTGACCACATTCAACATTTGTGTAGACAAATATTCAGCACAATCTCAACTTTTTTCTTCATAATAAATCAATGAGATACTACACAATGTATCTCAATATGACTGAAATTATATCCTTGATCCAATGAAATTCAAAATGGAACCATATAGTATAACTTGATAAAAATACTGAAGGAGCTATTGAAGGAATTACTCATGAGGTAAACTACTTGTTAAATACCATAATCTGACACCTTCGCCTGTGCACAGGTAACACTAAATTGCTCAACATGAAGACAGACAGAAAAGTACTCCCCTGTGTAAACCCTACTTTAAATATTTCTAAGAGTAAAAAATAGGAAATAGCAAACAATATCCACAGATTAAATGAAAGCTCAACATTTTGAGCATTTTAACAACAAATGTTAAAGTATGTGCCACAAAATTGAAATTAAAGAAAAAACAACCTATCATGACCAGACTGCAGAGGCAACAAAATCTCAAGACATTTCCCTCTTATAACTTTACCAGATTAAGTCATACGTACCTGTTCTTCCATTTTTGAGAGTTTGTTCTTTAGTATTTCTAAAAATAAAAAGAGAATTTAGGATTTTTCAAAAAAACTGTAAGATGACAAACACCTATGAATAAAGAACTGTCATCATCAAAACACTGGTGCAATGACGTTTTAAGCATAATGTGCAAAATCCTTCCCTGTTTGTTAATAAAGAAGTAAAACCAGATGTATTCAGTAGTGATTTAATTTTGACGCAGGTCTAGTTAGGAATCCTATGCATATGTCAGTGCTAAGGTGAGTATGAAAAATAAGTGTCAAGAAAGCACAAGAAAACTGCAGAGTTGTTTATGTGAAAATGTTCTAAGCTGTAACTGGCTGAAATTCTCCTTGTTTGGTAAGGGATACTAAAAATCACAACAATTTCCATTACTGAGAAGGAGGGAGGGAATGGAGAACGTAACAGGTGGAAAAGGTTTACCTTCTGTTTTGAGATTTCTGATTAGAGGCAGACAAAGAACTGCAGAACACTGATTCTAGCTTGCTTGCTTTTGCACATGGCTTTCCTTCTTCCACGATCAACTCTTGCGCTGTCCCAAGCGCTGTGTTCTTTTCTTTCTTCACTATGTTTTTCTGTAGTCTATCCTTTTCTTTTGCTGAAGAAGGGTCAGTAACTGCTGCTATCTTTTTCTTTCTTTTTACTTTGCCAATGAAGAAATCATCGTTGCTGTCACTATCAGAATCCGATGACTGGTTATAAAACCTCTCTTCAGTACTATCATCAAAGTACTCCTCTTCATTAGGATGTTTCTGATTACTAACATCATTATTTTTCTCTTTTATTGCATTTACTTTGTTCACGTTCACATTTTCTTTCCTTTTTTGGCAGCCAAGTTTCTTTCTTGTTTTATTCTGAGTGACTGTGTGCATTTCTAATGCCTGAGATGAAGATTCTTCTGGAGCATATGCCCTGCCCATTTCTGCAGTTTTCTGCTCAGATTCAGCCTCATTAAGTTCTTCAGCCACTGTGTCAGTTTCTATTTCCATAATCATTTTTGTTTTGTGTTCACATCCTTGCTTTTTTTGAGCAAGTTTAAGAGCTTGGTCATCCAAATTTTTATTTAAACGTTGCACTGATTTAGACTGTTCTCCTGACTTAGCCTTTTTCGAAGGACTGGATTTGTCAGGGTCCTTTCTTGCATCCTTAAAAGCTTTTACAGCAGCTATTCAAGAGGCAGAAGAAAAAGCTTTTGTTGCAGCTACACATGAGTTAACATGAGTTATTTTAATACATTAAAACATTTTTGCAAGTTAAATACATTGTATTGGGTAAGCATATTTTGAATGTCCTTATCAATCATTTACTGAACACATGGGGCAAGAAATACCTTAGAGTACAGCATTAAGGAAAGTGAGGAAAAGAACCTGAAATTATTACCAACTGAATACACTGTAAAACTTGGGTTTAACTGTTAATTTCTCTTTCAGCAAATAATCTGCAGCTGATAATCATGTTAATTTAGGGCATTACTTTGTGTGTAAAATCTGCAAACAAACAGTAAATTGCTCAGACGTAATTAAATGAGTATTTGACATGCTCTGTTATTAACAAAAAAATCAGTGACATATTACTAGGACTTGACTCTTTTTAACATCAATTTTAGATGGAAAATTTGAGTTTAAAGAGAAGAGGTGATAGTCTAAAGAACCAGGAAAGATTCCATAAGGATTCTAGGGACAGTTTCCAGTGAAGTTTAAGGGAGTCATTTGCAAAACCTTTTAGCTGTCTTTGGAAAACCAGTTGTAATGCTCCTTTTACATTTGTATCTGCATGTTACCGTTTTCACTGACAGTTCAGTCCTATTTAATTTAGAGATACTCCATCATATCCATTCAATTTTTCTAGTTCCCACTGTGAACCCTGTTTGTCCTACACCCTGTATCTTAAATGTCATATAGCATACTGCCACGTATAAGCCCATTTCAAAAACTATGAATGCCTACGAGCTAGTGACATTTGGTTCACTGCAGCCAGTTAAGGTAATTACAGCAGATTTTTTTTTTTTTTTTTCCTTTCTTTTTTTTACATTTCTTTTTATATTGGTTGTTCATGTCAGGAATAGACAGGACCAAGGTACCACACCAGTAAGCTGCTGAAGTCATAAACAACACAACATTTCATACCTTTAAGTTCAGCAAATTTGGGTTTCAAGTTGGGGTGTGTTGCAAGTCTTGCAGTGGCTCGCTCAGCTGCTGTGCAATTTGGCTATAGAAAATAAATTCAAAAGCATGAAGTCAAGAGAACAGTGAATACTTACACAGGTCTGTATCAGTTATGCTACAATGCATACTAATGTGATTCTGGACTATTAATGGAACAAAAGGAAAAGCTTATGACACTGCTGTACTTGAATATTTCTTATTTTTCCTATATTACTGTCCTTCTAGATGAAGGAAAATCTGACTGCCCAAATAATGACAAAAATGTAACACACATGTAAATCTGCTATTTTTCAGGTACTAAATAGGGATAACATGATTTTTCTTTTTAAAGCATACCAGACACATCTTTCAGAGCTGACATGCTGATTTTACATTCACTATTTTTCACATGTGCAAAGCAAATTCATGAACCCCTTGGATAAAGAATGTCATATTGGTAGAATGCATTCTGCATGAAGAAATACAGCAGCTTGCAAGAAGTGCAGTATGGATGCCATAAAAGTAGGCAAAATGTCACAGCAGGTATTAAAGAAATATACATTAAATGTGGTTGAGAGGCAAGGTCTAACCTGATCTTAACGACAAACAACCTTGAATTTGTTGTGGTAGAATACTGGAACTCTGTACACTGATTCAAAGAACAAATATCATCTTTACACTTTAATTTGAAGAAAAGGGAGAAGAGTAGGAATTGGTTCTATTTCTGACTTCCTCTTTTATATATTAGAAATAATAGGTATGACACACAGTAAAAACTGTCTCATTTTCAGGTTCTTGTCATCACTCTGCTTGAAGAACAAAATGAGAGGTATCTAAGACTTTTCCAAAGACATCTTTGTATTGTTTTTGAAGGGAGGAAAAGGAGGTGCAACAGGCTTGTAAAACACAAATTTAGCAGGAGGATTTCTTAAAGTCTGCTGTGGAATTCATTGGGAAAGAGGAGAAAAGACACACCCTCCTCCCCTCCTCCTAGTGGTAGTGTAATGGATATATGTTTAAATTGTTGCTACCTGTGATCTGATCTATAGGCTACAGAAAGTACTACACCAAAAACCACCTGAACCAACAGATGATATGCCTCATAAAGAACCAGGCAAGTGCCCTGTGACCCAACCTGAGCTGGTTTTGGTGCCCAACAACTCAAGACTACACACTGCCTCTCCTGTCCTGAGTGACCACTACAACAGATGTAGCTCAAATCACAGGTATGTAAATGTAAGGAATAAGGGGTGGAGATGGTACTGGCTCTGCCCTGGGATGCAGTTAACTTTCTTCATAGCAGCCAAGACAGTGCTGTGCTTTGGGTTCACGACTCAACATTTTAGAGTTGGTAATACACCAGTGTTTTATCTATTGCTGAGCACTGCTTACACAGCATCAAGGCTTCTGTTCCTCGCTCTGCCCTCCCAACAAGCAGACAGGGGGTGGCACTGCAAAAGGCTGGGAAGGAAACACACCTGGGACAGCTGATCCAAACTGACCAAAAGAATATTCCATTCTGTGTCAAGTCACGCTCAGCAATAAAAGCTCAAAGAAAGGAAAAGGAAGCAGGGGGGGATGCTTGTGGTTATGGCATTTGTCTTCCCAAGTAACTGTTATGTGAAATGAAGCCCTGCATTCCAGGATGTGGCTAAACATCTGCCCACTGATGGGAAGTAGTGAATAAATTCCTTACTTTCCTTCGCTTGCACACAAAAGTGAAGCTTTGCTTCACTTATTGAACTGTCTTTATGTCAAGCCACCAGTTTTTCTCACTTTTGCTCTTCTGATGCTATCCCCATACTGCAGGATGCCAGCAGCTGCTGGGTGCTCAGTCGCTGGCTGGGGACAAACCACAACACAAGCACTACCTAATACACCAGCAATGCATGTTTAAAGTATCTGCTTTCCTTGACATAAGAGCGCGCAGTGCGGAATCTTACTTGTTTGTATGTACATTTTCTTCCAGAATTATGCCACTTGGTATAAACAGTTATGTATTAATTGCATAAAGACAGATGGATGCTTCATGCCAACTACTAGTGCAAAAGAGTCACTTTCAGTGATTTGGTCTGAAGGAAACAGAGCAGAAGACAACAATGCAGCTGCAGCAGAGCCACTACTTCTAAATACAGAAACATTTGATTGGTTTGCAAAATGTAAATCTTGCTCCTCAATCAATGTAAGGCAAATCCCATTTGTATTTCTTTTCTGTAGTTCTAGAGCTTACAAAATACACTCTGAGTATGTCTGGTCATATTTTATGTTTGAAGTGCAGAGCATCTGGGAATTCTAGTACTTTCTTTTCTCCTCAAGTCTCTGCTATTATAATGTTATTTGTTCAGGTCAAAAAAACTGGAAAAATATTTTCTCTGTAGTCTGTCTACAAAACTACAAATACTGGCCAGAAGAGACGGGTCAAAAGATGGGTCCATTTCCAAGGGCCACAGACTGGCTTATTTTCAGGCTAGCCTAGCTCTGGGAACTTGAAATCTGAATTTTGATCCCCATGTGACAGTGCTGCATGCTGCCACCAGATTCCTGGGAGAGCAAGCTCACATTTCTGAAGATCAAACGCTATTTTCTTTGGAGATTTTTCTATAGCTGGAAAATCTATTTCTGAACTTAATTAATACACTTTTCCCCTCAGCTACTTCCTGTGGGTTTTGAAAGAATATACCATGAAGTTCAGAAAGCAGCAGCAGCTTCTGTGCAACATCTGGTGTCCTTTAATTCAAATATTTATAGAAAGGGTGTAAGCATATACATGCCAATCCATATGGAATAACCACATTTTTTCCTTATAGAAAAATACTTCACAAACACTACTCACACTGATAGGTAGCAGCCAACAAACATACAATATGACATTCACATTCTTAAAAATTTCCCGTTTTTCTGGTTTTTTTTTGGCACATCCAATGCTCAATTTATTTTTCCTGAAGTATTTTCCAGTATATAAAACCTTGGCAGAAAAGAAAACTTAACAGAAAAACATCAACTATATTTAAAACAGTAAGAACACCCTCTCCCCCTCTGCGGGCCCCCAGTATGTTTAATTATGCAGATACTGGAATTGTACACATTTATTCTCACATGTTTCTGCTGCTTCTTGTATTATTTTGCACTATTAATTTTTTCATTCAAGAACATCCTAGTACTTTCCCACTGGAACACTTTCCTTCATTCAGTATGCAACTGAGGCGCCGAAAAGTGAACAAAGCAACTTAGCAGTGTATAGTCACAGTGTTCAGTGAGAAGCTGTAAACTACATACAGAACCACGTGAAAGTCAGAGTCTCCTCAAACTTTCTCTCTTGGTAAGTGAAGCATTATTTCTGTATATCGTATTAAAGATGTCTATCTATCAACACTGATATATTTTATTAAACCCCATGTGGACATTCAACTGAATTAACTGATCTCAATATTTTCAAATTTCTTAAAATTAAAAGAAATTCCAACTGCATAAACAATCATTCTTCATCCTGAATTGTAGATGTGCACAAAGATGCACAAACCTCAAAACACAACTTGCCAGTTATAGCATAATAAAGCAGCAGTTTATAACCTACACATGTGCAAACACACATGTATGCCCCACATAAGAGAGACAAAGTTTGTACAATTTGGCAATGATTGGGAAGAGAATGGACATTACAAGCTTGCTAAAATAAAAACAGCTTCACAATGCAAGTTTTGAGGTGCTGGAATAGAGGTTAGACATAAGGAATGGCTCAGAGAGCTGGCAGCATTGGGTTAAAAAAACAAAAAAACAAAAAAACAACACTCAGGCAAAGTTCTGTGGGTAGTACCTGCTCTATACAATGCAGGTATTAAACGGAAGGAGAAACTAGGTGTCTCAGGGCCTTGTGGCAGATGGGATTGCAGGAGGTGAAAGTGATACCTTGTTAGCATGGTTGAGACAGTAGAGCTTCAGGAAGAATTAAAGGGCAGAAACCTGGGATTAATTTGGGAAAATGAAATGGAGATTTCAGACCATCACTTCATTCTGATTACTCTTCCTGTTCAAGTCTACTTCTGTTTGTACTCTCTGTGCTATAATTATGATCAATAATATAAAAGAAAAAGGTCATATTTCTGCTCTTCAATTTACTTTTGTACAAAAGGGGACTGCCTTGTTACAGGTCTTGCCAAAAACAAGACTGCTACTAGAAGAGTATACTACTACAAAGACTACTACTAGAATTTCAACTGGTTCAAAGGACATTGCTACCAAACTCGCAATGCTTGGTGGCCCTACATCTGCCACTTTAGATCATCTCTCAGTTATTTAAAATAATGACATTCAAATGAAGACAGAAACACCACTGACAAGTATGCAGTACATGGCAAAAGCCATGACACAAAAAGTAACCTTGAAGCATTTCATACTCAAGTTTCTAAACTACCTAGAAGTACTTTTGAATGTCGAGTGTAACAACAGCCTTATTTTAAGCAAAAAAAAAAGGCAGAAATAATGCTAACCAGGGTAAGCATAAAAAAAAAATAATCTCCAATTCTGTGTCAGAACAAGATGTCATTGCAATACTCTTTGTAGCAGCATAGGGGAAGAGCTGTCTACTGAAAAAAAAAAAAACAAAAAAACAAAAAACAAACAAACCAGAAAACCTGTTAATCCACACGTTCTTCCCAGAGCTCTAACTAGTTACAGCTGTCTTTCATAATAGCAGATGTAGGTAATGTGGAGTCACAGGGTAGCTGAAGGTGCCAGATCATGGCTGCCACCCAAGTCCATCCCATGACCTCATACTGCTTTAGAATAAGACCCTTGAGAAAAGTTACTCTCTGACTGTGAAATGCTGCTAGTTGTCCCTCTTACTTTATGTCTGTAAGACATACAGTATGTGATTTGTGGCCGTCAGACATGGTGAAGATTTTGGTATGAGAGGCAATTGGTTATTAGTATCACTTGTGGCAGCATTGCTGTCTCAGCTCCCGACAGCATGGAATTGTTCGTTGACTGTAGTGTGTTGACCCTGGCTGGACACCATGTGCTCACCAAAGCCATCCTATCACTCCCCACCCTCAGCCAGACAGGGGCACATTGTCACTCCTTCCTCCTCAGGGGCAGGACTCCTCACACTCTTCCCCTGCTCCAGCATGGGGTCCCATCCACAGCAGACAGTCCTCCATGAATTTCTCCAACTTGAGTTCTTCCCACAGGCTGCAGTTCTTCAAGAACTGCTCCAGCATGGTTCCCTTCCACGGGGTGCAGTCCTTCAGGAACAGGCTGCTCCAGCGTGGGTCCCCCACGGGGTCACAAGTCCTGCCAGCAAACCTGCTGCAGTGTGGGCTCCTCTCTCCACGGGTCCACGGGCCCTGCCAGGATCCTGCTCGCATGCAGGCTTCCCGTAGGGTCACAGCCTCCTAAGGGTGCAGCCACCTGCTCCAGCGTGGGGTCCTCCCTGGGCTGCAGGTGGAGATCTGCTCCCCCATGGACCTCCGTGGGTGCAGGGCACAGCCTGCCTCACCGTGGGCTGCACCACGGGCTGCCCGGGAATCTCTGCTCTGGCACCTGGAGCACCTCCTCTCCTCCTGCTTCACTGGCCTTGGGTCTGCAGAGTTGCTTCTCACATATTCTCACTCCACTCTCCTGACTGCAATTGCTGTTGCCATGCAGTGTTTTTCCCCCTTCTTAAATATGTTATCACAGAGGCACTACCACCACTGCTGATGGGCTCGGCCTTGGCCAGTGGTGGGTCTGTCTTGGAGCTGGCTGACATTAGCTCCATCAGACATGGGGGAAGCTTCAAGCAGCTTCTTACAGATACCACCCCTGTAGCTCTCCCATTATCAAAACCTTGCCAGGCAAATCCAATACACTCACCTTGATGGATCAACTAAGGAATTCAGTACACAGGTCTCTACTGGATTTGGCAAGCATTTAAAAGAGGGTGGTTCTCCTAACAAATTTATAAGCAATATTTACTCAGTTTTTACTCAAGCTTTCTCCATTTTCCATGTAACACCAAAATGACGGTACAGATATTACAAAGAGGTAGCTGTACAAGCTCAATAGCAAGACAGGTGAGAAGTACTTATTGCAATTACTTCTATACAGATTTCAGGAACTCATGCAAGTTTCAACCTTTTTTTTTTTTTTTTTTAATTGGACTACATATAGTTTTTAAAATAGACTGATGAAAATTTTCCAGCTGAAGCTAAAATGTATGTCCTAACAGATCTAAAGCCTTTGCAAAAAACCTCAGCAGGATAATGCATTGTAATAGAACAACAGAAAAAAAACCTGAACAATTTCTTATAAAGCATTGGGTTTGGTATGAGAAGATAGCACACTGATGTTTTCAGCTGCCACTGAGATTTCAAGGACTCTCCGACTCCCCATGTTCTGCCCGTGCGCAAGGGCACAGGGAGCAGGGAGGGAGCACGGCCACAGCACCTGACCCAAACTGGCCAGTGAAATATTCCATACCATGGAACGTCATGCTCACTGTATAGAGGAGGGGGGGTCGGGAAGGGGCTCTCTCGCTTCCGGGATTGCGATTGTGGGATCTTGGTATTTTGGGATCACTAACTGGGAAAGGGCTGAGTATTGATCAGTGGGTGGTGAGCTATTTGCATTGTCCATTGCCCTTTTATACTGTTGCTGTTTTATTTTATTACAATTATTAAACTGTTTCTATCTCAACCTTGAGTCTCCTTTTACCTCTCCAATTCCCTCCCCCATTTCCAGGTGGGGGGTGGGGGCGGAGGGTGGGTGAGCAGCTGCAGGGTGGTTGGCTGCTGACCAAACTCAAATCACAACACTGGGATTCTTCTAAATACTATCAAGGTCCTTACAGCACCCTAACTTCATTTGCATGTCTGGACCAAAGCTATTCTTCTCCTCACAGTTTGTTTGTTTATATCTACCTTCGCTGCTACATCCAGTTTGGCTTGCCTTTTATTAAAAAGGAAAATGAAGTATAAACTTATTTCTATCATTGTCTACTTTTCTTTTAAAATAAGAATTTCAAAATAGGTCGTAAATTCAAACAAAAATAGATTTCTTGCTGTTCTTTGCTGCATGCATGATATAATTTACTTACTATCCAAGCATCTGAAAAAATTTAAAGGCCCTTTAAGAAGCCTAGCACTTTACAAGTGTTAGAAGACCATATTTAATTGGAATATAAAAGAGCCAATAGTGTTCCTCTGAATTAACCTGTCACAACTAATTTAGCCAACCATACAAGTATGAGGTAAATGTTTATTCTTCAGATTGGGAAATGGTCAAAGAGAAACGGAGTGTTTCATCCCAAACTACCGAAGTGATTGATCTACAGCAGAGCTTGGCATAAACCCCAGACCTGCCCAAGTACAAATTATGTACTTAATCTTCTCCTAATATTTTTATTCTTTTCTTTATGCATAAAATAATTCCTATGACTGTTTCAATTAAAAAAAAAAGTCAGAGCAAAAAAATCCTGAATAAAGCAAGCAGGGATTCTTAATTATGTCCTCATGGCGAACAGTCAACTCTAGGTGTAAGCTGAAACAAGACTGTGGGAAAACTCAAATGCTGCTAACTCTTCCTCACTTCTTCGAGGGCTAGTAAGAATATGTGTCCATAATTCTCTCAGTTTGCAATCCCACACAAACAACGTACACATTTTTTAAGAAAAAAATGCAAACTTCTTAAGGTTATGAAAGAGGACATAAAGTGAGCACCATGCCAACTACCCCCCGCAGTTGTGGTGGTCTAACTCACTGTGATAACAAACACTGAAACCTCTGCTGGCCTTTAAGAAAACCTAGAAGTGGGCTAAACATTACCTTATGCTATCAACAAATGTGTCTATGATGTAGACAAATTCCCAGTGGAAAGTAGTTGTGAACAAAGTACTCTCCACATTAGATTCTAAAAAAAGTATTAAGAAATACCTGTAATGTCAAAGTATTACATAATTTGAACATTTAGTACAGTTAAGCAGCATAAAGAATGTACAGTTCTGACTTACAGCAATGTAAAACCAAATACATAAAATGTAACAGTAAAAAAGCTACACATTTATAGTGATATATTTGACATCTAAACAGGTGAGGTACTATATCACTATAAATGTGTCTTGTTAAGCTAAATAAAAAAATTTGGCACACAGCACAGTAAATTAGATGCCACTGAGAAAACAAACAAAACCCCATAAAGAAACCAATTAACCCCTCCTCCAGCCTAAATCAGGCAAAGACAATCATATTGAGAAGGTAAACTGGAAAGCAAAACATGATGAAATTGAAACCCTGAAGCAAAAAACATACTTTAGGGGGAATAGAAACAAAATACATCTCAAGTA
This sequence comes from Tyto alba, assembly GCF_018691265.1. Taxonomy (NCBI): domain Eukaryota; kingdom Metazoa; phylum Chordata; class Aves; order Strigiformes; family Tytonidae; genus Tyto; species Tyto alba. Next base: position 20,621,542 of record NW_024881275.1, on the reverse strand, counting down.
ACAGGCAGTAGCTGTGAACAATACTACGAGAAAGGTCTTTGCCACAAAATTCACATAGACTTCTTCAGAGAACAAAATGAAATTTGAAAGAAAGGTCATATATAAATTAGTTTGACAACCTCTATATATCAGATCTGAAACCACAACTGACTTTTGTAGAAAAGTGAAGTTGACAGATTGTTTGCTTGTAACTGGCCACCTAGAATGAGGGTCTGGAGACTCCCAAATAGGCATTTGGTTATTACCTCCAAACAGGGAGTTAAGCTGACCAACTTCAAGATGAAATTTGAAACAAACACTATTTGGGAAAACAAAACGTTAAAAATTGATTACTTATTTGTTATAGAAAAGAGAGCAGAAATGCAAAGTAGACCAACAACACAGGCAGTGCTGCAAGCTAAGCAGGAAACAGAATTGTCCGAGCTCACTACAACCTGAATGCATCTGAGCTCCCAAGATCCAGCTGTGCATCACAGGCATGTCCAAAGACTGAGTGGAAGCAGATGGTGAGATACAGAGATGAGTTCCACATTATTAAAAGTATTTAATGGACTAAGAATTTAACAGTATTCTGCCTTGGACAAACCTGAGAATTGAGATATCCACCAATTTCCATATGAAGTCAATTTGGTAACAAAACTCTGTACCAAACTTTCAGAGATGTAATCCTGAGATATCCTTACAGTATTTCATTGTAAAACAGACGCTCAAACCTCAAATTATCACTTGTTAGATGCAGCCTGATACAGCACCATATGTATAACCACATATGAAAGACAGCTTATAACAGAGAAAGTAGTCATAGTGCAGATACTCAAATTTAAAACAGATGCAAAGCTTCAAAACTAGCTAACATTTGAAAAACAAGCTCCAATTTAATCAGGTATATCTCAGGTAATTTATCACATAAAGGTTAAAGATTTATCCCTGACAACAAACCCTGTCTTGCTCAGACTTTCACACTTACAAGCATTACCACCAGGGAACACACCCATATGTAACTAAAGCATTGTCAGGTCAATGTCTTCTGATAAAACTCTCAGGAGAGATGTATTTATGTTCAGAGCACTACTGAAGGAACTCAATACGAGATCCAGGGATTTGGAGGCACAGACAACTTAAAGACTTCATGAATTCTGCACACACTAGCGAGGGCTAGGCCATGTTATAATATGCTATTCAAAACAAGACAGAATTTCTTGGCATACCACATTGCAATTTTCGTCCACAACTGAAAACAGATTTCTTTTAATCTATATGTTTTTCAGCCACTTTCTGAAAAAGACAATGGAAATACAAATTCTGTTCACTGAAAAACTATTAAAACATCTGAGATAAACATACCAGTTCTTTGGCACCAAAATGTAGACTTTCCATCATTAAGTCTATCGAGGGAGTATGTGCATTTGAAACTTACTCTAATGATAAACACATGTCAGATATATATGGAAGCCCTGATATTACTTGAGCGTATCAGCAGATGATGGATGTAAAAATAAATAGGAATCCTGGATGTTCACATTTTATAGCAGGTATTTCATCATATGGCACACAGAACAGTCACCTTTATACTTAGAGGCTCTTGGGCATCTTCTAGGCTGTTAACATTATTATTACTGAACTCTGGCATGTAGGATTTTCCTCATGTGTAATCACTCTACCATTACAATTGTATTGCAGTTATTTGTATTCCAAACCCAAGAAAAACTAGACCATTACCCTTTGAATTTAATGCTGTTATACTTTCACTAAGTGACTAGTTACCTCACATTTCCCATACTTCACCTTGCTTAGTAATCTTGACATAGAGGATCAATATGCTATAAAATTATTCTCTCATTTTACCAAGCTGTAACTTTTTAATGTAGCCAATCTTAGCAGCTACATTCAAACACATCCCATAGATGAGATCCTTCTACAGTTAAGTTTTGAAGAGTTCAAGCAATAGTGCCTCCAGCACTTTTCATCTAATTTTCCAGTGTTAACAAACTGATGGGCTTCATATTGAGCTTAAAAAGCCCTCCTAATTCTGTAAATTTTTAAAATTTTATTTTTATAAATATCAGTTTCTTAATTTTGAGTTGCAGCACTTTAAACATTGATTTGGATAGGAAAGGGGGGAAGAAATTGGAATGTTTTTGTACTTTATTTTTATATTATATGTAATGAAAAACTGATAGAGTTTCACTTATAAAAATAAAAAGAGCAAAAGATAGTAGCAGCTGTTTTTAATTTTTAGAAATATCAGGAATGTCAGATTTAATTTTCTCTGATTTTGTAATGCAATTCTGAGCCACACTGCAAAACATACATAAAGAGCTTTTCCAGTTAGTAATGTGTGAGTCTAACATAAGTGATTACAATTGCTTATATAACATTAAAGACATCTTAACACCTTAAGTTCTCTAAGCAACCAAAACACTGAAAGATTCCAATCCATGTATGTTCCAGTTTATCTTTGCATCCTTCTAAATTTTTGTATCCTTGCACTTATCTTCTGTGCCAACTCTGTGGTGTTTCTCAAAACAAGATCAAGAGGTAATGAACTATGGCCACCTCTCCCTCAGTGGATCTTTGTTTCTCACACAAAAAAACCCTGTTGGATATTAATGTTTTTAAAACCATCTCCAGTAACCTTGTTTGAAATTGCTCAATGGGTACCAATACACAGAGGATTAGAAGACAGAGAGATGGCAAGACAGGGAATACGTTCTGCTTTTTTGTTTGTTTGATCATATCCCTCTCGTGTCCCTTCATGTGGATCAACTTTATAAACAGATTACTTTCTCTATGGATACATAAAGGACGCAATTCGAAGAGTCTCTCTTTAGTACCAAAATGAATTAATGGTAACTGAAAACTCACTGTTAGTATCTGTCCTAAATTTGTAGCTTCTCTAATCTCATTTAGAATTTTCTGTTCACAATCATCATTCTGACTGGAAGCTGTCGCACATTAATAGTATCAAACTTTTATGACAGCTGAAACTTCCATTCAAAAAGCTTCTTAGTGTTTCTCTTTTCTTGTAACACATATGTGCTTAGACTTGAAATACAGTGCTTTACAACAGAGCACCACTCTCATGCATATATCCTACCCAATTATCCCTGTAAACATGATACCTTCCATTAATTATCTTGCAGACATGGCAGGAAGAGGATATTTACTATATCTGTGATGATATTTTATGTCAGATAGTCTAGTTTCCCCTCATTATCTTTTTCAGTTCAAGGACTGGTATGGAAACATTCATAATTTATAGCCTTTCTCTGTAGTTTAGTAGTGGAAGTGCCAATCAACTGGGACTGTAGGCAGTTTGATCTACCTTTGTTATTTATTGGATTAAGTGGCTTCCTCCTTGGCCTTTAAGAGATATCCTGAAAAGTAGCCACATGGCCCATGTTGGTCATGCCATTGTGAATCAGATGATTCTCCATGCATATCATCTTCCTCCTGCTTTTAAGTATTCCTTTATGGTCTTTAAAATCTTCAGTGCCAGCATCCTAGAACAACTTTGATCGTGATGCAACTCAACTACCCCAAAGGTACCCCAAACACCTAAATCTTTCCTTTCTATACCATACTCTCATCCATGCATTGAGATTCTAGATCTCTGCCTGCCTCTTAGGCATTGTATGCAAGTCTGAACAATATTCTGGAGATGGATACTAAGGAGATCCTGGAGATCAGTAACTTAGCCTTCCTTTCTTAAAAAAAACAACCACCAAACCCAACAAAACAACAACAAAACCCACCAACAAAAACCAAAACCAACCACCATACCTTGAGAACCTCTTGTTATGCTACATTTTTTTCCAAGTTTTCTTCACGGAAAGCATAAAACTAAGATTATTTCTAACATTTTCCTCTATTGTTTCCATTTCAGCTCATACACAGTAAGATATTAATACACATCACTTAAATACTCATTTAAAACAGGAATAGAAGTTGAGAGTTGCTTGTTGTTCATGAGTGCTGTGATACAAATCTTTCTGGGACTGAAAATTTACAGCCATGTGCATGTGAAGCACCATGCATCACAACATCACTACCACAGGCATATCTGGGCTTAAAAACACTGCTCTTCCCCACCCACCTTTTTATCCATTTATGCTTTTGCAAGTGTGTTTATCATGTCTGAATTGCCTAGATAATCCAAGCCAAATATTGCTTACAAAAATGTGAATCTAGTCCCTCTGAGCTTTACTGACAACAATATGCCTGCCCACATTCTGTTCTAACACAGTAAGTGAAATGAACATATTCAAATCAAAAGTAATCACATCATTTTTGAGATTGAGCCTTGTCTAAAGACAGGGATACACTTTCTTAATCTTGAACGATCAGTTCAGCTAGGCAACAAAATTAAGTAATACAGCTTCATGGGAACACAAATGAGTGGTAGAAAAAAAATCCCTGGACTAGTAATTTAAAAGTTTACAGGAGACAGCCTTTTGTGTCAGATAAACATGGTATTCCTGTGAAAAACTGCCAAAGTTGCTCGCAGTTTATTTCAATACTGAACTTAAAACCCATTCCTTCCGGAATGGACAAAATCCAAACTGTAATTAAACTGAGATCACTGCAACTGCCACTCTGCTGTTGAAGATGATGGTCAGTTTGGTCTAGTCTATCTCCTTGCTCTCAAATGGTGACTCTACTGAGGCACATGTGTGGCAGCCTAGTTCAAATGCAAAGGGGTTAATGAAGAAGAGATATACAAATTGGTCCAGAGAATGTAAGAGAAAGAGTGGTGGTGGGGAGGGAACGGCTAACCAAAGGTGAGAGAGCAATAGACAAAACATAGCATAAACAGGAGTCTGATCTCTCCCACTGGAAACACAGGAAGGGATTGATACAGGCTGGGCTAGCAGACAGGTGGACAATTGTGTGAAGAAGTGGGAGAAGAGTGGAGAAAGATTTGTCAGACTGACAGACTTAGTTTTATAGAGACATAAAACTTCAGTTGCTGCCATAGCAATGGATTCTAGGCTTTAAAATACAGAGGAGTATATATAAAAGAGATGCTAAACAGCTTGTAGTTCAAGCGGTCAAATCTGGAAGATGAGGAACCTTGAGGAAAAGAAAACAAAAAACAATCAGTCACACAGAGAAAGTATTTACGCCTGAATGTGATATTCATCACTGAATGCAAAATTCTTCACTTCATCAGTAGTCTTATTAAGACCACAGACATTCCTGTTTAACATTAACATCTGGTGTTTGACATGGAAAATTCTCAGGAAACAGTGGTTTCATACATTCACTGTAACTTCCATTCAAACAGAGTCAAAATACTCAGGACAAAGAATTCAACTCTGCAACACTGATTCCCAGCATCAAGCCAATTATTTTAGACTGTGTTACAGGAAATTGTGCTACTAAATCAATGCAATAAATTTCCAAAAACGTAAGATGTTGACAGATAAAACTATTACATAAAGTATATCTGGTATCTCATATGCAAATACCTTTATTTCCTGAAATAAGAAAGGAACATAACATTTTAACATGTAGGAAAATAAATGGAGTATTATTATTTTACTATTTGCAGCATAAACACATTGCTGGAGAATGGAAACATCTTTGTATGTACAAGGCAATAAATTCACTCTGAAGCAAAAGTAAGTAAAATTGATAACAATATTTCCAATAAGTGACACTTAGAAAGAAGGCGGGGGAAGAGGAGGAGTGAGGTGGAGACGGTTAACAGAGTCCACATAGTTGACCATTAAGCTATTAAATTATCACATATTCTTCTTACAGTTACACTCTGACTGTCTATACACAATTTCTAATTTAAGAAGAACGTAACAACCAGAATTTAGATTAAAAAAAAAAGAGAATTAGGTTTTTCATGGGTCCCTCAAAAACACCAGCCCCGACACTGCCAAAATCAAACCACAAAACAGCAAAGTGCAAAGAACTGATGATAATGATATTATACAAAGCTGATGTACTATCACATCAGTATTACACAAAAGACTGATTCATACAGTAGTCCTCTCCCTATGGTTTATGGATTGCACACGAAAGATTTTCATAAGCAAAAAATGTTAAAAATCCACATAAGTAATTATCTAGTTATGCTGCTATTAAAGGCACTAACAACAGAAACAGAAGTTTTATATCAGTAATAACATCTATCCTAATCAGAATGTTTTTGTAGTGAGTAGAATTCTTCAGGGGCGCTTGGGGGGGAAGGGGAGGGGCAGAAGAGTAAGAAGGGAGGAGGCTGTGGAAAAATCGCCTAAAGCCCAAACGAAAGACAGCAGCTATTCTGTGCTTGATCCAAAGCCTTTGAAGTTAACCGAACGTCTTCAATTAAACTGCAAGAGACTTTGCATCAGGCCCCTTTTATGATTTGGTACATTTCCTCACATTAAATCCACAGAGAATCCAGAGGTTTTGTTTTTATGTATTTCCCACTAGAAAGTACATTTTTAAAATAAAGGCAAAGATCACAAGTCTACATTTAGGATTATCAGCTAAAATAGGAACCTTTATATATTTCAAAGTTAGAGAATACAGATATGACTGTTTCTACTCTGATTCAGATGTATTTAATCAAAATTTCTACTCAATTCAGAAATTACATCTTCCTATGCTTCCCTGTCACAATTAAAAAGTACTAGCAGTATCAAGTTTAAAATTTCCTTAATAAGTAAATGTATTCATTAGAATAAATGTTATGCATTTATTGGTTGTGCAACTATGTCTTGTATGTGTTAGTGTCTTGTAACCAAAGATTAACATCTACTGATACACGTCAAGGAACCTGATGCTCCAAGTAATTACTTATTGACTGTTAATTAACGCCTCAAAGTTAGTAGCCTTTTATAAATTGCCTCTCACAGATTGTTGCTGTGAAACACATTTTCAGTGTAAATCTACAAAGAACAACATAAAACAACACAAGCACTGTGACTACCCTATCCTTGCTCTTTTTGATGAGATAGAGGTTGTGGACTGATAAACTGCTTAGTCTCAGGCTATCACTTGCATAGTTTAAAAAGGGGGATATGAATCTGAGAAATGCTATTTTGATAACGTGTTTTAAACAGTCTTTTGAAAGACATAAAGCTAATACATAATCAGTCCTGTACCTTCATCCTTTTTGTTCCTGTCTGTCCTGGGAAGAAATAGCTTTCTACCTTTTTTTTTCATGTCCTTCTTGCCCAAGGATTTCCTTAGTCCTGCACCTGAGATGCAGTGAATTCATGGAGGTGTCTGGGAGGTGACACAAGATCTTCTTACATGTGAAACAGTAGAAGTCTCATTTGATAAATCAAGGAAAACATTTTCTTATTACTGTTAGTATTTTAGCTGGTTCCTCAATCCCAAATTAATTTGAACCATATAGGTAAAGAACCACATATATTAAATTCACTCATACCTGAAATAACCTCCAGAACTTTAACTACAGCATAACAGCCTTTAGGCACCGATGAAAAATATCTGGACCTAAAGCTAGACAACACTAATGTCATCCCTCCAAAATCATGCTAAGTACAGCTGTTCTTATCAAGCAGCTTAGACTTTTAATGACCAAAATCATACTGTGCGCCAGGTTCCTCATTCAAATCCTTGCACGTCTCTCTATGGCCATGCATGAGCTGCCTGAGATCCTGTTTCTAAAGCCTTCAAATTCCTTTTAAATTCCAAACAAGACTAAGTTGGTTCCTAAACATGAAGCAATCCAAAATAAGCTTACCAGGCCTTACATTAGCAAAGAAAAAAAAGTGTCTAAGAGCTAGTAATGTCTTATATTTCTGTTCTAGAAGAAATTTCTCACCACACTTAGAAATTATGGCAAGCTTTTCGGTAATCTTGAGAATCAAAGTGATGTGGCATGGCCCCAACAAACTTTGAAGATCACTGTATACTCCAAATTTGCAGTACAGAATCCTCTTTGTGGACAAGCATCTGCAGGATTCAAACATGATAGGATTGGAGTAATGGGTGAAAATACAGGATTTAGTAGGAAAAGGTGATGCTCTTCCCAAGGACCACAGATTAGAGCTCAGTGGAAAAAACCCAAAACTATGCTACTGAGGTTATGTGAAGATTGCATCTGGAAGCGAAAGTCAGAAGATGCATTTATTATCTGTATTTATTTGTTGGTATCTCTGCAAATGAGAAGTATGTGCTCAATTCAAGCTCTGACAATAATGTATACTGGTACACTATTCTTCACTGAAAGAAAAACACAACAGTTCTTTGCAGTTTTAGTTTCAGTTCCCCCCCCCACCCCCCAATAATCTGAAAGTCACCAAATTTTTGAAGCACACAGACTTTATTATTTTGAAAAAATAAGTAGTATTTTGACTTCCATTATGCTGGGGCATAATTCTGTCATTCTCAGTGTTTAAATCACACTGTTTTTCTTCTCATGTCGTGTATACCAAAGACTAACTGGGAAAAAACCTAACTGAGATGCTACATTAAGTTAGTATCCAATTAGCACTAGTGCAAAGGCAATAAAACCAACTGCGGTTATGATGGAGGTGTTGACAGGTGGACCAATATCCCCTTTTCTTCAGAAACAGCACAGATACATGATTTCTCTAATACTGGAAAAATATTAATACATATTAACATATCTATCCTGCCTATCTTAACCTAGCTAAGTTACCTTAAACCTATGGTAGCAATAAGTTGAAGATAACAGTTAAGACCTTTGTCAGTTCCCAAGTCAGTTTCCTGTTTGTACTGAACAGCATTTTTAAGATTAGCTTTCAATTTATAACGGTGTGCTGCAGCACAATACTAATGAACTAAGCCTCCTGTAACAGTTTGGGTACCTATGCTATAAGGAACACTTCAAAATGCAACCACAGGTGGAAATCCCAGTTTAAAAAATACATTAGCCAACACATCTGCCATGTTTTTCAATTTTATTAATGGCTGGCAAATATATTTGTTGCAGCCAGTACAGAACTGTGCATACAAAGTACACGAAAATGTAGTCAAAACCTAGAAAATACAGGTTCCATTTTTCAACAGTTGTTGAAACCCAGCTAAGCACCAACAATACAAAGCCTAAAGTCGCATGGCAACATTCATTACAATTTTTATATAGAATTTATCACCTGTTGATAGCAATGGTGCCAGCTGCAGCAATATTAAAATGGATTAAAGATATTTCAGCAGAGATGCACAAAGAACTGTTTACCTACTGCTTCTTGTCTTACAGTAATGTGGTAAGCCTATTATAAATTAGAAAAGGAAGAAGTCTTGTGTCACGTGGCTGGTGACTCTTGTTAACTCACTATGCAACTATCATAAATCTGATTTGTATACTAGCAAACATCAGTATAGGAATATTGACAGCTAAATCATGAGAACTCAAGTTAGACTGCCACTTGCTAAACACTCAGCACAGTTTTACTGTACTAGACTGAAATCTGTGCACACACTGTCTACATAGAAAAGTATGCTTATCTTATTCTGAAAAATATATGGGGAAACATAGTAATGGAACATAAAATCTCAGTGGGCAGAAGGAATTAAACAAATATCTTGACTACATGTCCACTATGCAAAACTAATATTCAGCATTCCACAGTGAATTAAAAGCAGATTGCCTTTTATCAATGAAAACAAACCTATTCTGAAAATGAAAACAGCCACAGGAAGTTTCCCTTCAAGTATTTCGAAATTCGAGTTAATGAAAAGGTAAACAGTGTGGTCTGCATTTCATGTGACCTACAGAATATTGCTAGGGATAGAAAATCAATGATTTTTCTTTTTTTATTGTATGGTTAATAACTAACTGTGGGAAAAGAAGAAATAATACACTGGAAAATTAACTTTTGTTAAAGCACATAAGGGATGCCTTCTTTAGTTGAGGGTGTGCTATGGTCAACAAACAGCAACCAGTAATGTTATGATGGCTTAGCCACTACTTGTCAATAGTACTGTAATAATTAACTGTACATGTTCTTCTACTGCAGTGAGGTTAATAACCCTTTCAGGTTTTAAAAAAGCATCAGTACCCATCCATAAACTTGATTTGAAACATGACACCTATTCACTACAAGGTATGAGATTAACAGACTTCCATACCACTGAAACACAGGACCAACAGCATAAAGTAGCAGAAATAACAGTTCTAAGACCCAAATCAATTCCATGAAGATACATGTATTATCCGTCTTCAAGGATTACAGCTAAATGAAAGCTTATTTTAAATAAATATGGAAAGCATACAATCAGCCTTGACTATGAGTACATCAAAACTAATGGACAAAATAACCTAGTAAGATTAATAATGTTCATTCTGTAGTCTTGGTAGTAAAACTGTTCTCTTAGAAAATAAAATTCCAACTGTAAACACCTTTAAAACAACAGCGTCAGTTATTTCATTTTGGGGCTCCTATACTTTATGCAACCAGCATAAGCCTGATGAATTTGAATTCTTGGCAGAAGAATCTCCTGCAGGAAGTGACAAAAAGTCTTAACGTTTGAATTTAGCATCTCTCTTCAAGCATGAAATCCCTCTCTATGTGTCCTCACACATCTAGAATCTTCACTTCCGCACCATTTCTAACATGATAGTAACCAGTTTCTGACTAGCTCACCTTCAGACTGGAAAATTTTGGTCAAATAAATCTAAAGGAATGCTGCTTTTTAGCTCCATGTCAGCATATATGTGACTTTTTCCTTACTGTCTTCTATCATTAAGACAAGGAAAAGCAGTAAGATGCTTCCATCCAAACAGTGCTCTAGAAATACGAAAGTCCAATAATATTTTCCTATTAACTTGATTTTGCTCACATGAAACATGGAAATCCTGCTGTGCACCATGCTAACAGCTGAATTACATCATACATGACTGCTTTGCAACAGCATAGTTATATTAAAAACTAATGATGACATTATAGGAGGAAATGACCCAGATCTACATTAAAACTTAGCCTGTGGACTATAAACATTTCAGATTTCAAACTCCCTCAGTGGACCACCCACAGGAATTTAAGATAATGTGGAAGAAAATACACAATTTCATGTACCGGTATTTTTGATTCAGAACTGCTTTCTGGCATCACTTCTGCAGCTCATCCCTTAAAACAGTACTTATTTCTGCTCTTCTTTACTCTTCTTTTAGAGTATCCTGTCTGCTCTCAACCTCAGCTGCTTATTTCAACAAGCATCTTCCCACTTGTACGTCTTCTTTTCATCTCTTACAGACATCACCAGTTAGACAGTTAATATTTAATAAAGTCCCATCAGTGGGCTTCAGGAGAAACACTGCATTGAAATTAATGAGCCACATGGGTATTAAAACTCCATCTTTATTTCAGGCTACTTTTTGTCATGTTTTGCTCACATGGGGAAACTTCTCTCTGCATTTAAAAGCATTTAGAGCCTTTTTCCAACTGTTGCTGAAAGTTTAGATTATTTACACTAACTGAACCATGTACATGTACTATATAAACAAAACAAATCTATTTATAAAGACTCAAAACCCACTGCTATGCTTCCTGGTATTCTATTCCAGTTACTAAGGATTAGCCCACCAGCCCAGATGACAAGCCACTTGTACTAAACAGCTATGCAATTTCTTGTAGATATGTCCCAGTGGATAAATTTCCTTAGAAAATTAAGTAAGGTCTACAATGAAGACGCAGTATAACATACAGAACACACTGTGCAAATGCATGTACTCCCACCCACATATACACCTTTTTCAAAGGAGCACTCTCACAATCACAGAAGCAGGAGAAAGAAATCAAAAATCAACAAGCCTTACCTTTTTGCAGATACTTTCAAAATTAACTTCTGTCCTAAGAGCAAGTCTGGTAACCTCATCTGGCTTTATTTCCTGTGGACAAAAGATATCTTTAATCTTCTTATGATCTTTATGAAATCTTTCTAAGTTTCACCTTCCTCATAAACATTCTAACTTCATGGCATCTCCCACTGATCTCTTAAAGGAAGAAAATCAGTTTGCTATGAAGACTTTTTTTTTCGTATGTGTGTATATGTAAACACCACATTCATTGACTTCCAAAACATTACTTACACCAGATCTGACCGTATCTACTGCTACTCGGGGCAATAAAGACTTTCAACAGCGAAGTATGTAGAAGGGTGATTTTAGTTACGGAAGTGTTGAAATCACCTGTATTGAAATGCTCCATATATCTTAGATTCTGAAGTTACATCAGAAATTATCAACATACGTGAATATACAAGTTTAAGACAATGAAAATGAAGTTGAGAAAAAAAAAAAAAAACTCTGTTTCCTGAAGAGACTCACTATACATGCAGTTTTCATTCCTCGACTTAAGCATTTCCATTGGCAGCTGAAATAGAGCAATGAAAATTCTGGACAAGTGGATTTTGTTCAAAGTTGAATACTTTATGAAACATGCCCACATGACACATCTCTCATTATTTTAAAATACATGCTTTATATATGTTGTGTTGCAAAATGCCCTATTAACCTTATCAATTGAATGCACTGAATATTGGCTTTTTCCTCCTACAGTATTGTGTGAAATAAATCATGTTACATATTAGTTGTTTGCCAGATGGTGATTTAAAAAGTTGTTTAACTACTGTTATGCAGAGCCCAAATAAGTTCCACACATTGATAGTTCTGAAAAATGAAAAACTCTGTACACAAACCCCCAGTTATTCTGAGAGCTTTCATACAGAACTAGCCTATACCTGGTATAGGTAGCTTCAACACCTGAAGAAAATTATCTGTTTGCTTAATTTCTAAAACTGCAGGGAAGTAGATGACAGATATAAAATACAGTAATTTTGCAACACGTGGTCAATAAAGAAAACTTAAATTGGAAATGCCCATGCAAAGTATTATAGCTTGAAAAAATGTGACATGTCAAAGTGCTTGGGCTGCATCTGTAGTTAACATTATGCCTAGGTCTGGACAAGAAAAACACTAACTGAAAACCCTTAAAAGCAGTTACTGTAACTACTGGCTCAGAATCATTATTAGGAAAGATTCAAATGCAAATTAAATTATGGGAGACATGATAATTTACAAATGTCTAGGAAAAAAATGTACTATATAATAGGGAAGGACTTTCATGCTCAACAACTAAATTATACTTGTTCCTTTCTCTCTTTTGCCTTATTTATTTGTCCTTCGCAAGTATTCCAATACTTTAATTTAACATCCTGCTCCATTGTTAAGTTTCCATATTCTATCCTGTTTCTGTCCTAAATCTGGGGCATTCTGAGCACTTCCTTAGATGTAATTTCAGGAAGAACCAATTAGCTTACTTTCTTATAGAGCATCATACTTTTTATTTCAAAACCTTATGTTGTCCTTTCTTCTATATACTAGGTAACTTAAAGAGTGTTTGTGTCTTATCTAGATCTTTAAGGTGTTGCATAAATTGCATGCCTTAAAACTATAAACAAGCATTTAATAATGAGAATAAATTAACAGAACTAAATTAAATTAATAATAATTAAAAAAAAAATCTCTTTTTTTGAATGTCAGAAGAGCTTCCTGACAATAAGGTCTAGAAGTCTGCAAAATCATCTCCCAAAGGTACTAGTGGAAGCCCAGTCACTTGGAGGACAGAATCCAGACTGGAAAAACACTGGTGGAAACAATCTTCCACTGGCAGATGGACAGTTGGATGACCTAATAGGATCTAGAGATGGAAAAGACCTATGATTCAGTTTTCCATGACTTTCCAAAGCGTTTCACAGATGGTGAAAGTAGGACACAGTGGTTAAGTGACATGCGCATAGTTGGTTGGGGGCTATGAATGAAACTCTGGAATTCAATACTATTCATTAAATCAAGCTCTTGCTTTATTGAAAAAGAAGATAATTTATGTGATCTTCATCCCAAACAAAACCGCCTATTTTCTGTCTCTTTAGGATTTAAATGGAGCAACCCGACTTAGAGAGAAGGCAGGTAAACTTCAGAAATCTCTACACTAGAATGTCAAAGGTTTAATTTTTGTATGACAATACTGCAGAATTCCCTTAATATTGCAGAGCCATGCATAATAGTAGAGAAAGAATTAGAGTTTGGAATATGAAGTCACCATTGGAGCTTCACTGAAATGCTTAGTATACAGAATGAGGCCAAAAACCTCCTGTTAAGGCTTAAATTCCCAAATTTATAAAGCACATCCTTCACCTGCCTTAGATTCAAGGCAAAACAAGCATTTTTGACTTATATAGTCTTCAGCAGCACCCTGGCTTTGTAAAAGCAGTCACATAAATCAAGTTATTGGAATACAAGGCCTTTCTTTTGTGTTTATTAATGGTCAGCAGCAGACAAGAAAATAGAAAAAGGGTATAGTGATATTTTCCCCAGCAGAGTTTTCTCAACTTTGAGATGCACATAGCTCAAGAATTCCTGATCGCAAAGAGAGCCTCTGTATTGAGTATCTATTATGAAATCTTCATAGCCAATTATGTTAAGGGATGTTCACTAGAACAGCCTGATCTAGTGGAAGGTGTCCCTGCCCATGGTAGGGGGGTTAGAAGTAGATGGTCTTTAAGGTCCCTTCCAACCCAAACCATTCTATGATTCTACGTTATAAGTGGCTGCTACCTCCAGCATCTCTCAGACCAGTCCACTCCTGCCTTGCTGTCAGAGCCCAGCCTAGTGCATCCAGAGACCTGAGGGTCTCCATCCCAGGTCTATACAGGAACAGTTGCTTTCTCATTGGCAGGTTCAACCAGTAGTGAAGCTCAGCTATGCAGCTAGCTGCCACAAACAAGCTACTGCCTTCAACAGCACCGCCATGTAATACTCCCAGGACTCACATAAAGTTCACTACCACCAGCCAAGACCTCTTCCTTCTTTTTGTCTGGCCAGGATTGAAACTCACTATCGAGAGTATGTTCCCACTCACACCCTCTAGATTCATGGATCCCTCAAATATCAGCACAGCATATCCCTCTGTCCAGAGCCCTTTTATCCATCTCATGGGCCACCTACTTGCTGTCTGGCAGCAAGTCACTAGCAGACAGATGCATGCACTCACACTCTTGTCTTACAGGTACTTTTTGTCTTACAGGTGCCTCATGCTCACAGGTCCTTCCCAAACACCATCACAAGCCCTCTACCCATCTGATATCCCTGTCCGGACCCAGCACTTCCCACTCACTGCTTCTCTAACTTGGAGTTTGCTAGTGAATTACACATGCATGGTGTCAAATAATGTGAAAATGTAGACACTCTGCCTGCCCTCATCAGCAGCAGGCACCAGGCACATGGGCTGCGACTTGCAGTCCCTGTCCAGATGCTGCACCGAGAGTCTCACTTGTAGGCTTCACTGCTCACTTGCAGGCTCAGGGCAACTACACTACTTGTCTGACTCCTGTTGCTGGCCTTCCATCCACTCACGCTGGTCCCCCCTGTAGCTGGCACCTTGTCCTTACAGCACTCACACACACAGGATAAAGAGTGAAATGACAGAGTTAAGAAAAGATTTATAAAAAGATGACAGACTGTAGCAATTGGACACAGGCCTTGGTCAGGTAAGCGTACCGACTGGCACTCATGGGGAATCACCCCTCTGATATCCGCTCTCACCTATGCACCTTAAACACTGTTCACTAAGTTCTGCATAGTCCACAGGTACCCCCGTGTCCCAAAATCCTCATGTTGTTCTTGTTTCCCCTCCCTATCAGTTGCAAAGTCCAGGCTGGCCTTCTGCAAAGCAATACCAGTAGTTTCCTAATGGCCTGTTACTTAGTGGCTGAAGACTTTTTGTCACTGTTTTGGTTGTGCCTTGTCCAGCAGCTCTGTTTCTCTTTGTGTTTTTGTTCACCCCTTCCCCCTTCACTTATTATTCCATTAGCATCGAGAAGGTCCACTACTAGAGGCTCATAATGAAGAATGCTCGTCACCTTCCACATGCCCTCACATATTATGGCTCCTTTCTGAAATCACGTTAATACATGGTATCATAACATTCTGTGCCAGCAAGTTTCTAAGATTAATGAGGTGTTATGTTCTAAGTGAAGAGGGAACCAGGTAAGTAT